>NW_024062668.1:0-2946335 GCF_006381635.1 Hibiscus syriacus
CTTTTTTTTTACTGTTTTAAGAGATGCCCTTTTTTCATTTCGGGAATATGAAATGGGTATTTCCAATTTTTTTGTTAATACTGAGGGTTTTGGTTGCAGATCGGCTCCAGATGGGTGAAGTTGTCTCCACGATACCGAGTTAGTCCTTATTCATTTTTTCATTTCTTTTGTTTTGTTTGTTGGGGATCATTGAGCATTTTGATATGTTGAGGGAAGTTGGAATTTGATCCGTTGTTATTTTCAAATCAGCGGATCAAAGTCTTCTTCAATATTTAAGAATTGATGTTTAATTTGTTGTGTTCTTTATGGTGCAGCAATTGGATTTAATGTGGAAACGGTGCAGTACAATAACATCAAATTCCAAGTTTGGGATTTAGGTATGCGGACCAGTATTCCTTGATCTATATCTTAACATTTAGAAATGTCCTGGGATTTTGATTATATATTCCTGTCGATTGATTGTTTTATGGTTGAAGATAAGGAAAACTAAATCACAGGATGTATTGATATTAGAATCATATTAGAGCGCACACAACCTCTGTAGCTTACAGAAATTTCAGTAAGAAGAAACAGTTAATATGTTGAGATTTTAAACCTTCTATTTCTTATATCAAAGACTTTAATGAAGTAATTATCACTTATGGTACTCTAAGTCTTGATTAACTGGCCTTTTACCCTCAATTCACATGATTCTTTTACTGCTCTCCTACGTCTTTATTCATCTATTATAAGTATCTCTTGTGAGAACCATCATAGTAAGTAACAACTTGAAGCAAGTTTACAGAACTAAGTGCTCTTTTTCGTCAGAGGAACTTTTTTGAAGCTGGGTGAAATAGAACTTTCACTTATTTAGAGACATCTGCCACACCTATTGGAGAAACAAGAAACAATAGAAGCTTAACTTTGCTTGCCAGTTCAAACTGAATTTCTGCAACCTTCTTTTCTGATGCAATTTTGCTGTTATTCGAAGCCATTGGTCTTAGTATTAGGCTTAAATTGAATACATTGTTTTGAAAGTTTTTTTTTTCATTCTGGGTTATTTAGTTTTATTAGTCAAACATAGGTAATGCCAACTATTTGTCCTGATGACATCTTTATCATTTACTGATGCAGGTGGACAGTCAAGTATCAGGTAAACTTTTCCAAACATAATTTTTCTTCGCTTTCTATTTTTGTAATTCTTTATTATTTATTTAACTTACTTTTTACGGGCAACTCTTTCGTGAGATATTTGGTGCCCTAAACCTCTATGTAAAGTTGTGCCTTTGTGCATCTACAATAGGCCGTTGGCTACTTAGACCATTTAATAGAGCTAATATTGTTTCTCTTCAAAGTTGTACAATAAACAATGTGTTGTGTTAATTACAGAAAAGATACGGTGTATGTCTAATATGGTTATATCCATTTCATTGCGACTTATTCTGATTAATGTTTGATGCATAAAAAAGAATCATTTTGATACTTTAGTTGTACTGTTTATACATATCCAGCCAGCTACTTGAACCAGATCAGATGTAGTAAATTTGTGATTGGATATAGTTATAACATTTATTTACTTTTAATGCTATTGAACTCATTTTTGCTAAAGATCGGCTAGGATAATAAACATCTTCAAAATGCCACAACTAACAATAAACCATCTTAGCCTCTCCTTCTATACATTTGAGAGACTGTCTAAAACTGTTTTCACTGTACACTCTGACCCTATGTTTTAAGGCTATTGTATATTAACATTTAAATGTTCTTGAAAATGCCTTTTGTTTCATTCTTTTGGCATCAAACAAACCTACTTAGTGTCTGTCATGTCATTTTAATATGATGTCATGGTTTCCTCACTTTACACCACCACTTGTAATTAGGACTTGTGATTTAATTGAGAGTGCTATTCCGGGCTGTTCCACTGTCTATAATTTGTGAAATAATTTCAAACCTAGTGAGAAGCTCCTGCTTCTCTCATGGTTCAAGGTGATTTTATTTTCATCCATCATTTCATCTTTTCCATCGCCGTCCGCCGACGTTAATCATCACCGACCGCCGTCCGTCGCCTGCCGTCCTTCGCCACACTCCGTCATCCGTTCGCCGCCGTTTCTCCTCAATAAGTTCGTCTCCTCACTTTGATTCCATTTTCGAGATTAGATTTACGAGAAAGTCGGTCAATCGGCATAGATCTAAACGCCGGTTTTCACCGATTTACGCCACCGTCCGTTGCCAATACACCTGCTTACCACTAGGCTCGCCGTACACTCTTGAATAAATCCCATCTATACGAGCGTCCAGACTCGTTGCCAATCTCTGTGAATCAGTCTTCGACCGGTTTGACAAAAACATAACAAGCCATGGTTCTGTCAAGTTGTTCTCCCCATCTAAACCATCTCTGAGGGTTTGGTTGAAGGACAACTACGTAGTTTCATCTTTCCTCAGGTTCAAGTTCTACCTGTTGGACTCTCTTCATCACCTCCACCCTTCTCTTCTTCGTCGGCAGTCACAGCATTCACCACCACCGGGCGCGCGTCAAGGAAGTTTCGTCAAATCACTGTGATTTTAACTTTAACAGATAATAATCACATGCTGGGTGCTGGAATTTTTCTCCAGCAGAGGCCTCCGGTCCAAGCTTCTCCACCCTCTGCAGCCGCGCCTTCTCCACCATCTCACCCTTCTCATCACGACGAGGTTCGTACGATCTTCATTATGGGTATGCCTGAAGATGTCAAAGAGAGAGAGTTGCAGAATCTACTAAGATGGCTTCCAGGTTTTGAAGCTTCGCAAGTGAGCTACAAGGGAGAAAAGCCTAAGGGTTTCGCTCTCTTCTCAAATGCAGAATTTGCAGTTGCTGCCATGGATGCCCTTCAGAAAATTGTTTTTGATGCTAAGTTGAAGTCCCTTCTGCACATTGAGATGACAAGGAAGAATCTTGTTGTTAAAAGAGGAATAGTTACAGTTTCTGATGCTTTAGACAAGTATGGATGTGATCTTGTTCCTCCAGTACTGCCAATGCCAAATTCAGCTTCTGTAGCATCTCCTAGTATTCATGTGCCTGGTAAAGCTGGGTGTTGCGATGAAAAATCTGCAGTAGATGGTGTCCACGAGGGAACCAAGGAGTCCACTACAAAGGGGTGCAGTAATGACAAGTATGGATGCTACACGTTATTTGTTGAAAATTTACCAGAGAAGATCTATTGGAAATGGTTTGGATCTTTATTTTGCTCCCACGATCGGGTTCTTGATACTTTTATTCCAAATAAAAGAAATTCAAAAGGAGTTCGCTTTGGTTTCATCCGCTTCGCAACAATCGAAGAAGCAAGGAGAGAGATCTCAAAAATGAAAGGTTCTCATAACGACGACAACAAAATTGGTGTTTCTTTCGCTAAATTCAAACCTCGACATTTCTATTGAAGAAAGTCCTCGACAGTTGTTCACCGCAAGTCCGGGATGGAAGGTGATTCGAGGAAGAATCATTATGAAGTTGAAGGCGTTATGGATGAAGAAAAAATTTAAGTGATGAGCAATTGTCTAGTGGGGTGGTGCAAGGACTTTATCAAAATCGGTCATCTCGCTAGACAAATGCATGCGAAGGGCCTCACTGGCTTCTTCTTAATGAGAGCTGCAGGAAATGCGGTTTTCATGATTTTCGAAGACTCTGCTTCATTGAGAAGTGTGAAGAACGATAAATCAGAGACTCTCGCAATGTGGTTCTCCAGAGTCGAAGCTTGGTCTGAGAGTTTGGTAATGGAGTGTCGTCGAGTATGGTTAGTTTGCGAGGGTGTTCCTTTTCACGCATGGAATTGGGATACTTTCAAGAACATTGCTGATAAGTGGGGTTATTTACTAGCAATCAACGAAAGCTGTCAGTCACCATCATCCTTTGGTCGGGCAAAAATTCAAATCCTCACAAAGGTTGATGCGAGAATTGATGCGACGTTGGAATTGAAGGTTGGTGACGACTCTTTCAATATCATGGTGCACGAGATAGAGCCTTCATTCAAACCAAACTCTTGGGCTCATGAAGAAGACGAATCTCATTAGATCTCGTCTCTCCAATTGTGGCTTTGATTTAGTTTAAATGATTGCAGGTGTTGCTTTTCCTTTGTATTATGTTCTTTTGCGTTGTTTTTAATCCAATTGTTGGAGGTGTAATTAGAATTAAGGTGATTCGACTGTGGCTTAGAACGAGGATATATGAGTTTAAGGTGTTTGTTGTAATGACCATAGGAGGATTTTCCGTGTTGTCTTTTGTATTGGGTATTATTAATAATAAACTATGAGGTATTCTTTTCTTCCTTCCAATGTTCGTTAACATACTTCTTAGTATGTGAACGAATACGAAGGAAGTTTTTAATGAGACTTCCAATTTCTATAAAAAAAAAGAAATAAAATAAAATAAGTTTTCCATCGCACAGTGTATTCATGCTAGGCAAAAAGATTCAGGTTTTAGTGTATGATTTATGTATCATTTGCTCATTCTAATCAAGTTTTATTTTATGAATTATATATTATTTATCTGGATGCACTTGATAACATGTTGCTCCCTGAAATAGATCACCAACCAAGGTTCCAATTTTCTTTTGCTCTGCAGGCCATATTGGAGATGCTACTTTCCAAATACTCAGGCCATAATCTATGTTGTTGATTCAAGTGACACAGATAGGCTGGTGATAGCTAAAGAAGAATTTCATGCTATCTTGGAGGTAAATTCACCAAGATATATTTGCTCATATTTCTGTATTTTACTGGTGTAACTAGTGCCGTCCATAAGATATTCCATGCTGTGAAATCTTTCTGTTGCCTTTCTGCTGCTCCCCCTTGAAGGTCATTTCCTTATGATTATCTTCAATTTTTAAATGTTATTTCAGGGTTTTATGGTCTTGCTGTATTTCTCTTCCTTTAATGTATTTTATTTATTTCTATGAAGACAGATTTAGAAGATTACTTTTTCTACTTGTCATTCGTTTCCCACGAAAAATATATGAACTGAGAAGCATGGACATTCGTGAACCCTGCTTGTACAGATGTCCGACACAGGCATGCCGCGACAAGCCGGAATACGTACTATATAAGTTGGAATAGGGGGAAAATTGGACATAAGAAACTAGTTTGGCGATCTATTTCAGGGAGCAACATAGATTGCATGAAATTATAGTGAATAAGGTGAAGCAGATGCAGCGACCGAAGAAAGAAAAAGGAGGAAGAAAGATAAAAAGAAAGCAGGAAGAAAGAGGAAATGAAAAAGCAGGATCCCTTTTTAGTGGTATTTTAATTAGAAGTTGGGCTTGGGCTAAAAGGTTGAAAAAACCCAAACTTTCAATATTTTATTTTAGCCCCAAAATAAAAAGATTAATTAAAATTTAAAATATTATTATTTTCAAGGAATAAAAAATTTAAAATTAGCTGATAATAATAAAATTATTCATTAAAATACTTTAATTAAAAAGAACTTTGATATGAAATGTAAAAATAAAATTCATTTTGCAGATTTTAATTGATGTATTTTTGCCCTGCCGTGTCCTAGAATTTTAATAATTACCGTGTCATGTTGCAACTGTATTCGTTATCCATGTCCATGCTTCACACTTCACACTTCACACTTCACACTTCACACTTCACAGGTCATCAAGTATACCTTTTCCCCCTTTCACTATCAATCAAGATTAGCTTATACATCTATTATGAACTACTGCTTGGTGCTTCCAATATTTTCTTTTTACTTTTTAATGCTTGATTTATATGTTTTCATGCTTCTTTTGTTATAGTTTGTGTGAATCTTTGCAGGAGGAGGAGCTAAGAGGAGCAGTAGTTCTTATTTTCGCAAATAAACAGGTTGGTTCTATTTTTTTCTTCTTGGAGCTGTGTTAGAACTCATTCTTTTTGCTTTTCTTATGTGTGATATTGAGCAAAAGCTGGTTATGGTCATCATATTAGAGAGTTAACTTGGATTTTGTTTACCGTACACATTGAGAATGAATACATCATGTATACATTAATCATGAATATGAACTTCATGAGTTCTATTGCTCAAATTAGTGGTTAATATGCAATCCAAATCCATTATTTCAAATTGAAGTTCCTCCCAAATACATCCTCAAAAATTTTAGTGAGAAAAGAGGAATAACCTTTTCATTTGGTGACCAAATATTGTAAAAATCTTTGGTTATTTTTTATTTATGAAATTTTCTTGTAGTTAATGTCACATTTATTGGAGCATACAGGATCTTCCAGGTGCAGTTGATGCTGCTGCGGTGACAGAGGCTTTGGAGTTGCACAAGATAAAAAACCGCCAATGGGCTATTTTTAAAACTTCGGCGACTAAAGGGGAAGGCCTTTTCGAAGGCTTGGACTGGTAGGTTTTGGATCACATGTTTTTCTTGAATTAGATTGGCCAAATTCGATAGTTACATATATAATGCCACCCATGCTATGATGAGATTCATCACATGCATTTATGGATAACAACTTCAAAGTGTTAATTTTCTTTTCAAAGTAAATCCCATCCTCTCCTTGAAAATTCATAATTTTCTGTAGCAGAATGGTAAGTTAATTGTTTATGCACATTGAATAGTTCATCTTTATGAACGGTAGCATGTCATAATGAAGGCAAGGACACTTGTACATGACTGCCTACTCTGCCAATGTTTTATTTGATTCTGTTCACTTCTTGGACATTGTTTTAGCCACTTACGATTGATGATTCTTAGAATTAGCACAAGTAGAAAACATCTGAGATGCATTTTCACTTTTCTTTTCTTAACTCCATGAATTTATTTTTGCTCATTGTAGGTTGAGTAACACACTTAAATCCGGAAGTGGCTAAGCTAACTCGTGTATTCGTAGCTTGCGAATTTACGGGGAATCGTGTTTGCTCTGTATGATCTATTAGAAATTTGAGTCCTTGCAGATTTACGGCTTTCTGATTTTGATTTCTTTGTTGAGTAAACTAGTAGACGTGAAATTTTTGTTAAAGATTTTAACATTTTCATTCTTAATTGATTCTACATGTGCTTCCCCCTACGGAAGCCGATAAAATAAATAAATTAAAAATCAAATTTACGTTTATTTTTAACAACTTTTGATTATATGATTTTTTTAAGATGTGTCGTGTGTCATCAATAAAAAGATGACATGCGGATAATCAATTGATCTAGTGGAATGAAACACTAGATTTCTTAAACAAGGCTAGGAGTTTGAACTACGACGTTTGCGAATGAAACAAATTAAATTGGGAGGGTTGTTTCATAATGGACTTGTGGAAAATTCGATTAGGAATAGTCGATTAATAGATCAGAAACGAGTAGTTAAACTATAAAAAATATTTAAATATTAAAATTATTAATGTATTTAAGTCAAGCATTAACGTTAAACTAGTAAGGGAAACAGTTTTATTTGAATCAGGACATATGCTTTTTTTCTCATCTTTTTACGATCTCTTTACATTCCCGTTAAATTAAAAAAAAATTAATCTAAAATCAATTTTAAAATCCCGTAAATGCAACAATTATGGTTCAATTGCAGTTGTCTATTTAACTGAATCTTTGACTAATCATGCAATGAAATCGCTAAGTTTATACATTTCCAAGCTACCATCCATCAAGATGTGCTTGCTAGATCGTATTAAATCAGAAATTTTGATGGAGGGTCAAATTGCTGTGCTAAACTACACCTTATAAATAGGGATGAACATTTGGTTCAAACCTGATAAGTTTAGATTCCTCTTGATTTTATAGGATTGAGTTATTTTTTTAAAATTTTGATTCAAGCTAAGGGTAAACTTTGTATATTTAGGAAAAATTGTTATAATTCCTCTTTATCTATATTTTTTCAATTGGCTTCCTATTTTATCTAATAAAGATGTGAATTATATATATATTTGTCAGGTGGAGTGCAAGATTTTACCTTAATAATCGGGTCGGATGAAATTTACCTAAACTCGGATTGAGTAACAGATAGAAGGATGTTATACTCTGATTAACTTTAAGTAGATAAAAGTCTAACTCAATTTAACCCATGACCATCCCTACTTGTAAACCAGTGTTTTAATCTTCGCTGCAGATATAATCCAAGTTTAGTGCTATGTCTCTCTCTTTGTTGGGTGTTTGTGAATTTGTATTAAGATTTGACTCTTCGTTTCGATGTCATTAGTTTCTACCAAGGATTTAAATAGTAATCTGTTATCGTAACAATGTCTGTTATATAGCGATAACGATTCTGTCTGATATTGTTTTTGTATGACCACTAAATGTAATCCCCTCAGACCGATGCGGGTAATTCGATCCGATCTGGAGTGTCACATTAGGGCCACCGGAGCGACCCACTATAAAAATAGCGGAAAATTTAAAACTTTTCTTAAAACTTGTAAACTCATAAATTCATTTGTCACTATTAAAAAATAAAACATATTTTCAGACTTGTATATAAAACAAAATACAATTACATGCCCCCTAATCACATGTACCGTACTATGCAAATAGCATCGGAAGAACTCCCTTACTGAAGTCGATAGGTGCATTGGTACAGTTCTTTTAGCCTGAAAATATGAGTAACAGAGTGAGCTTTGGAAAGCTCAGTAATACAGAACTACCAGATGATGCTGATGAACGTGCAGATACAGATAAACATATATTTCCTTATTGTTTCCGAATATTTACAGATTTTTATGCTGAGCAGAGATCCTTTTGATATTTCATGTGGTAACGGACAATGAGCTTTCAGTTCAGAGAAATATTTCAGATGACTGAGTTTAGGAGATCAGAATAGGTTATCTAGTGTGTTCCCAAAAACCATATAATTTTTCAGATCTTTTTAAAACACACACACATATATATATATATATATATATATACCCCCATCCCAACACAACATAATGTGTAGGTTCCCCAGAACCATACACCCAACCCACACAATTTGTAAGGCCCTGAGCACAAAGCCGAGGAACCTGCGGAAATACTTCCTTCAACAATACCCCCCAATTAAAACATTTTTCCGTCAGTAAACGGAGATATCAAAAATCAAAGCAAAATTCAAAATAGATATCAGAACAGAATCTAGATCAGAAATCAGAACAGAATTCAGGTCATGTATCAGAACATAATTCAAGTCGGAAATCAGATAAAATATTTAAATGTTTAGGGAACACACTAGAGTTTACAGATATTATTCAGAGGTATTGGATAATCTTATCAGACAGAAGAAACAAGGATCTTTCATACACCGATAGAATGTCGGAATTTAGAATCACTATTGGAAGAGTTCAATAACTGATAGAATCATCAGTTATTCAGAATATAATTTATTAGGATCATCTTATTCGAATAATTTTCAGAAGCTCTACGAAATCTGAAGGGTATTCAAAATCTTTACCATCTATGACGATAAATCCGATTATCGAATAACTCCAGATGAATAGCTTCCATAACCAATACTTATCAACTTGTCAATTCATTAACCTTCCAGGTTATTCACTCTTTAATACCAAATATTCTTATCCATGGATCATCTTCTGAGTCATCACTGAATATATCTTAAGGAGACTAACAAATATTCTAATGGTCTTTATTTCATTTCCATGTTTCAACTATACCAGGAAATGCTGACGTACTTTATTTGTGATTCATAATCCATAGGGATGATAAATCACATAAGTTCATCCGAGTTTCCAAACTTATTTCAATCTCTTACTTAATCCTCAGTCATTGCGGTTACTTAGTTCATTTAGCATTCAAGTGAATTCTAGTTACTTCGGGATTTTCCAGAGTAATTCAAACGTTACTAAATTTCATATACATGTTGTACTTCTGTTCCATTCAATTTGGTCTTCGTGGTTGATTTGTTGAACAAACTTCCAATCTTAATACTGAATGTGATCTAGAGTTGAGCTGAGCTGAATACTTCCAAAATTTATTATCGAGCCAAACTTGACAAGACGAACACTTATTCCAGTAATATCTATGTCGTTTAGGTATTGATATAGCTTTAGGGTTGATCTACTCATTTAAATTGTGCTCCATTACTTTTAAAGATAGTCCAATACATGTGCTTACTTGGATTCCTTAATTAATCCAAGACATTTACTTGGTATAGGCCATAAGGGTATTTTGGTCATTTTGGTGTTCAGTTTTATTCCAATCATTACATAGCTCGAGGATATCGAATCATTCATGAGCTTGGTGATATTCTTGAGTCATTTCCATTACAGGGGTATTTTGGTCATTTTACAGATTCAATGTATTTTAATTCTTTTCTTCCATCCAATCTTACTATTAAATTAAATCTTATCCTTGATTTCAGTCATTTTGAACAATTCTGACAACAGAATACCCCCGATAAACTATTCTTCAGGTATTTACTCATTACTTGGATATTTTCGGGTCAAGTGTCTTCTCAGATTTTACAAACTAAATATCATGAATTTTTTATACAAAGATAGGATCTTAACAATTAATTCCGTAATTTATCGAGTTAAGTACAAATCCTCAAAGTACTTTCTCATTCCGGGTCAACTCGGACTATTTTTAACTCTCAAGGGCATTTTCGTAATTTCTTAATTAGATAATCTCGATATTAGCTCTTAACGAAAATAATTATAATTTAAAGATCCTATGGTCAATTGCTTTCTCGAACATTCTCTAAACTTGAAATTATTCCTTAACAAACTTCTAGCATCTTGCGCAAACCGTTGTTGGCGTTAAAAACCAGTTATTCAAATTTTCTAAACAAAACTATCATTTCTTATGCACATCTGTAATTATATCGGATCAATGTCTTTTTAGAGTTATTAACCAACTTCCAGGGACAATTCTTGTCATCCTACAACATAAGGGTATTTTCGTAATTTTACCCTACCGGAGTATTCTCATAATTTTCCATCTAAGTACCTTTAACATTTAACCTTTGATAATATAAAATATAAGTTACAAATCCAGGGTTGATTTCTTTATCACTAACCACAAACTTATAATTTAATTATAACAATTCCTCAATCTTTTGTATTAGTCATTCGATCTGTATTCAGTTACAGAATTACTACCACATTCATATCGAGTGTATATAAATTATTTCACTCCACAAAAGTGACTAAAATTATCTTATTCATGCATTTACCAATATCAACATATTCCATAAAGCATAAAGAGGTAATAAAGTATTACCTCGATTTCCGTGCAATACTGATCGACCATAAAAATTCCATTCGAACACCTTTGATCTTTAATTCAACTTCCAATAATTCCTCAGATACATATCAACATAAATTATATAAAAAAACGGAGCTTAGTTGCGATAAACAGATCGAATCGGGTGATAAAATCAGTGAAAAAAAGCTTACCGGGTTCGAATTTTGCCAAACAGACTTCGGATTCGGATTCAGGACGTCGAAAGCATAAAATATGACTTTTTGAAAATTTGGAATTTTCGGTCAAAATCAAAGTCAACGGGTTTGACTAGCAATTTTGAGGCCTTCGAGTCTGAATTTTGAAAAACGGACTGCGGAATCGGATTTGGAACGTCGAAAAATATCAGGATAGGTATACTCGATCAAAGTCAAAGGTCGTTTAATGCCCGGTCAAAGCCAGTCAACTGTGGTCAACGCCGGTCAACAGTCAACAGTCGGCCATTTTACACAAATATCACCATAACAGAAATTAATTACCAAATTAGCCACATTCTGCAAATATTTATCAATCTAGCACCCAAATTTTACATAAATAGCACTCAAACATAAATTAATTACTAAATTATCACCCAGACGATGCCCACTCTCAGGGGGGTAGCGCGTGCGGCGCGTGAACAGTTATACGGTGTCGAAAAATTCCTAAAATTTATTTTAAACGATTTTAAGGCACTTACAAAGCTCGGTTCACAAATTTGAACAGCGGAGAGCTCGATTTCGAAACGTCGAAAATTTTGACGGTCTCACCCCTCCACGCGCCGGCGACGACGGAGAAACGAAAAACACCGGTGGACTCGGAACGATGCAAGGAACACGATGGTGTGGGAGGTGTCGTAAACGGATGACCGGATCGTCGTGAATCGACGAAAAACCATCTGAAACTGAGTTATTACCGACGATACTTCCGACTGAAATTAACGACGAACGGCGACGAATCGCTAAGAAATGTTTGAGGGGTTTTGTTCCTCGATCGACAACGAACACGATGGTGGTTTCGGTTCGTCGATCGGAGGTCGGACAACGAGTAGATCGGAGTTCAAAGGAGGGTTGAAGGGGGAGGGAAACTGGGAAATAATCTGCAGAACACACGGGGAAATGTGTTTATAATATCTCCAAAAGAAAAATGGTTAAACTATGAGTTTATCCATTGAATTTCCTATATTTTTTAAAATGATCTGTCAACTTTGAAATCTTACAATTTAATACTTAATTTTCTTTCAAATTACCAATTAAATCCACCACTTTATAATTTCTTAAATTTAACCCCTAAATTGGGGTGTTACAATTCTCGCCTCCTTAAAAGAACTTCGTCCTTGAAATTCATTAATGTCACATTATTGCAGAAATGAAACTTCCTTCAGTTTTTTTTTCATATCTTTCATGTAGCTCTTATAGAAATACGAATCATCCACTAATCCTTAACCAGTTGAGTATACCTTCTTATCAGAACTCTCTCTCATTTCAAGTAAATAATCGAAACAACTTTATTCTTGTGAAATCAATTCAGCCTTGGTTATGAGAATAGGCTCATAAAGCAGTAGCATATCCCAATTTCATTTCTGGAGTCGGGTCAGCATTTCTCGGATAATTAACTCTCACATGGTTCAGGGGTACTTTACAGCGTTTAGACAGATGTTACTGGTATTCCTTTTTGTACAAGTATAGCCTTAATGGATAGAAACTTCGATTTACTCATTACAGATAGGGAATCAACCATAGAGTTCCAGCTCAGAGAGGTACGATTGCAGTCTAGGGGCATGTACTGATCAGACATATTTTGACATTCGACCGGCCAGTCTATATTGAAAAATTTTGACTCAAACCATAGCTTTGATACCACTAAATTTGGGTGTTACAAATCCGTTATCGTAACAATGTCCGTTATATAGCGATAACGATTCTGTCTGATATTGTTTTTGTATGACCAAAATACTTACAATCATTTTGTTAGGTTCATAATTGAAATAAACGCAATGTAACTGAAAACGTGACCGCAATCGTAATTTAAATCTACTAAAAAAATGTGGCTTTTGATATCAACAAAATCAAGAATAGTTGCATTCCAAATAAACTTTGTCAAACATGTTGGGTTATTTTCTTATTTCCATAGCGGCTGTAAGGATCTTGCATCTTTGTCCCCACCATGGTGCCAAATACTCCACAGCTTTCCTCAAAATCATCATCACTTGTTTGATCAAGTGCCATTAGTTCTTCTTTGTACTTCACACTATCCATTCTCGTCTTCATCAAGTTGCCTCTAGCGTCGTACCCTTTTAACATGCCTACAACTTGCATCATATTCGGACGCTTCTCGGGCTCACTCTGCACGCATAGAGCAGCGACATAGATCGATTGTTTCAACTGGTTTTCTTCGAAGTGTCCCCGAAGCTTCGGATCGACGAGCTCTTTAAACCGTCCATCGGCTATAAGCGGCTCCGCCCATTCGGTTATAGTCCTCTTGACACCACCGGGCAACTTCTCTATAGGCTTTCTCCCTGTGACAAGCTCAAGCAAAAGAATACCAAAACTATAAACATCACAACTTTCGGAAACCTTTCCCCACATGGCGTATTCCGGTGCGAGGTACCCTAGAGTGCCCTTAACGCGGGTTGTCATGTGGCTTACGCCTTCCGGGATTAGTTTGGCGAACCCGAAATCAGCAACCAGTGGTTCGAAATCCCAATCCAGTAGGACATTACTGGCCTTGATGTCTCTATGAATGATGTGGGGTGTTACTTCATGATGCAAATACCTATAGAGCATTAAAACAATTGCAGTCATAATATGTTTCATAGTTCAGTGACAGACGAAAAACAAGCTTACAATATGCCTTCTGCAGACCCTATAGCAATCTTCATTCTCTTCTTCCAATCCAATTGAACATCTCCACCAAATTGACCATGCAGATGGGACAACACGCTCAGGTTAGGCTTGTAATCGTAGACTATGAGCCTTTGATCGGTCCCAACGCAGTAACCCCTCAGTCCCAAGAGATTTTTGTGCTTAACCCTTCCGAGAACCTCAACTTCCACCGCGAATTCCATTTCGGCTTTCACTGTCATGGCTTTTAATTTCTTCACAGCTATCTGCTTGCATTTATTCAAGAACGATAAAATCTACTCGAATCGTAGCAGTTTATAGGGGTTAAATGAACAGAGATGAATTGTTAATGAATCGTTCCGTGAATGGTTTTTGAATAGTTCGTATGATATTCATTTATTCGGTTAAATAGACGAGTCTGAACAAAATTAAGGTGTGGGAATACCTCAAGACCGTCACTAGTTTTACCCCAGTAAACACTGCCGAAGCCGCCTTCTCCGAGCTTGTTATCGTCGCTGAAACCATTGGTAGCAGTATGCAGCTCTTTATACGTAAACATTCTCCATGTCGTATTCCCTGGAGCAACCACAACACTTTCCATACAAAAAAAAGCATGCATTTTTGTTTCAGTATGATGGAATTAATAAGGAGAAGAGTAGTGTAAAGATGACTTTTGCATACCCTTCATCGACCTTCTCTGAACTGCAGCAACTCATGATTGATCCCATAGCTTTTGGCTATGGTGGAATCGTTACCAAAACTCAGCTGAGTTTCAGAATTTGGTGGTTTGTTCCCTTGAATTTAAAAAGAGATTAGAGGCGTATCTGTAGTTATCTCAGATGGGGTCAGGAGCCGTCCTTGGCCGGCTTCTCATAAGAAGTAGCTTCAACGGAGTTAACTAAGCAACATGTGTTTGAATTCATTAAATTTATTTAGTACTACCTAGACTACGACTTTAAAACAAATAAAAAAAATTGCTTTTATTTTTGGGTAAACTATCACCCATCTGATTATTGTAATTTTAGTCATATAACTACAAAAACTTTTAATTTAATCTCTAAGATTTAGGGGTGTAAATGAATAGAGCGTTCGATGAACTGTTTGTATAACATTTATTTATTAAGTTAAATAAACGAGTATGAACAAAAAATTTTATGTTTATTTAATAAACGGACAAACACGAACATAGGTGTATTCAGTTCGTTTATGTTCGTGAACATAGGTGTATAACAATAGTGCCCCCTCCAATTTACCCCTTTGCATTATTATTTTTCTGATTTTTCCCTATTTTTTCTTTATTTGAGATTTACGTTTCATTGTATTTGAAAAGAAAAGTAGAATTTCTTTTCTTTTAAAATTAACTACATTATATTATCTAAGTAATGTATAATTACATAAACTAAAATTTTATGTAGTGGATGATTTTATTTTATAACCTTTCAATTCAAAATTATTATTATTTAAGTAGAAAATGTCGTATTAGATATGAAGGAGGTCTTTAAAGGAAGAAATATGATATTAAGTTATTATCAAAAGTGGTGATTAATTAGTAGTAAAATAAAATATACATCATTTTACTATTTACATATTTTTAAAAAAATAAATAATAATTTATTCACTTCGATTCAATTATTGGATTAAAATTGAGATTATTTACTATTTAAATAAGATCTTGTCAAGTTAAATTATAAGTGTTTTTGGTTCCGTTTGTTTTTGCTTTGGGTTAAATTAGTTACAGGTCCATATCGGTTCAACTAAAATCCATGTCGATTTTTGTTCAATTCAGTTTGTTTTGGGTTTTGGGTTTCGGATCAAGTTTAAACTATCATGTTCGAGTACATATTAGGTCTCAGGTTGGATAAATTGGTTGAGGTAATCGGATTCATATCAAGTTTATCAAGTTAAGTGTTAGAGTTGTGTGATCCAAATTCCATTTGACATGACCCAAAGAATTTGTGATGCAACTCACTTGACAAAAGAAGATGATGCTACATTCAACAAGCACGGATGAATACCGTTAATGATTAGTACTATTAAATTAATCTATAAAACGTTAAATTATAAAATATTAAACATATAACTATAAATTAGTTAAAGAAAACTAAATGCAATTTAATTAAAATATAATATTTATAAAACATTAGTTTTTAGGGTAAATTATACCATTGACACATAACTATTTACCCATTTTACTTTAATCACCGATTTTTTAATTTTATCAATCTGATCATCTAACTATTTAAATCTTGTCAATCAAGCCACCTGCCGTTAAATATTAACAGAGGAGATGATGTGACAGTTGATAAATTTTGTATAAGTACACACTTAGCCCTCATTACTTACTCATTCTATTAATTTGGTCTTAACTTTTAATTAATTCAATAAATTAAAAGTAATATACACATTTTTCTTTTGGAGAAACCAAATGTAATAACTTATTACATGTGTGTATATATACAAATATTTTTCATTTTTTAAATATTTTTTAGGGGAGGTCATGACCTCACAAGTGGTTTGTCGTTGCATCTAATTTTTAGTGTATATTTATGGGGATTAGAACTTGAATACAAAATAAATTTACATAAAAAGAAATTTACTTTGAGTTTTCTCCAAAAACCAATTTCTCAGCTCTTTTTAATTTATTGAATTAATTAAAAGTTAGGACCAAATTAATAGAATATGTATGTAATGAGGACTCAATGTGTTATTATAAAATATTATTAACTACCACGTCATCTCCTCCGTTAATATTTAACGGCAAGTTGCTTGATTGACAATATTTAAATAGTTGGTGACTCAATTCACAAAATTGAAAAATTAGTGGTTAAAGTAAAAGGGGTAAATAGTTAGGTGGTCAATGGTATAGTTTACCCTAAAAACTATTGTTTTATAAATATTGTATTTTAATTAAATTATATTTAGATATTAAACTAATTTATAATTATAGGTTTATACTTTATAATTTAATGTTTTATAAATTAATTTAAAGGTGTTCATCATTAACGGTGTCCATCCACGCTCGACCAGCGTTGTAAAATTTTTCTTTGACAAATAAATAAAACACATACAAGTTGAGTCCATACAGAACTATACTTTGCAGTTAGATATTGATAAGAATAGAAAACTCAATCTGAGTAAATTTCTTTTATGTAAATTTATTTTGTATTCAACTAATCCCCATAAATATATACTAAAAAATAGAAATTAGATGCAACGACAAACCCTTAATAAGGGACTAGTGAGGTCATGACCTCCCCTAAAAAATATTTAAAAAATGAAATATATATATAATAAGTTATTACATTTGGTTTCTCCAAAAGAAAAATGTGCATACTACTTTAGAATTTAGAAATTACTTAAATATTATTTATTAAAATTAGTTAACTTCTATCTTTTCGCATTATTATTTTATTTTTAGATGATTAAAATTTTATTTTCCTTTGTCATTTTTGATTTCATTATATACAAAAATTTATGTGTTTTTCCTATTTGATTGTTTATCTTCTTTGAGGTGTTCATCTTCTTTGAGTTGATGAATTTAAGCAAGTTATGAAGTATTCAATTTTTAATTTCATTTCAATTGATTATAATTTTTTAAATATTTTTTTAATTTGATTTATATTTATAGTTTTAGTTTAAATATCTATATTTATTATGTTAGTTTATGAATTCTCATCTCTTGAAAATTTAATTTAGACACAATTCTAGATAATATTATTATCGATGTATTTTGTTTCTTTAAATTTTTATATGAATAGATGAATTTTAAATATTTATAATTTTTTTATTAGTATGATATTTTGACATATAACTTATATCGATAAAAAATAATAAATTCCTCCTCCTGTTAAATTTATGTTTATTAAACGGACTTTCAAATCGCGTAAAGTCGTAATTTTCTTATAATTCCTTTTTTTGTCATAATAAAATTTTGTCTTCTTCTATCCATAATTTTATCCGTTAGAATGTTTTATATAAATTTTGATATCTATTTTTTTCTCTTTTTAGTTCACGATTAGTACTTTATAGTTTAATATTTTACAAATTAATTGTTAAAAGTTTCAAAGTTTGGCAACCAACTTTGGAAAATGTTTTTTCAAAGTTTGGTAAATGTTTCTTTGAAAAATGTTTTTCAAAGTTTGGTAAAATTTTGGTAGATGTTTGTTGAAAATAGGAATGGGTAAATTCACTTTAGTCATTGCACTTTAGGGTATTTTCAAAGATTAGTCCCTAAGTTTCTACTATAAATACCCTTACCCATTTAGCTTCAAAATCATCCCAAAACATTTCATTCTTCCTATACTAGAGAGCTTTCTTGTGAGTAGTGAGTGTTTTGTAAACACCTGTAAATTTTCTCTCTTAGTAAAAGATCTGCAGCAGCCCGGAGACGTAAGCACAATTGGCTGAACTCCGTTATCAATTTTCGGGTATTATTTTTCCGCTTTTATTTTGCATTCTCACTAATCTGGTTATAGGGAAATTACTTGTACTCGGTTTATTTTCCTAACAACTGGTAATCAGAGCTTTTGGTTGTGAATTTTGTCAAATTTTCTGCTGCGAGGTTACTATTCACGTGAATAGTGAATTTCGTGAATAGTGAAATTCGGTCGGCGATACGAGTTTGTCGACGGTGGTGTTCTAATACACGGTGATTCGCAAGAATTGTCAGAAACGATCCAAAAGAAGCCAGATTCGAGTGGAAGCGATGGCTGCAGACGAAGGGAAGGTGAAAATTGAAAAGTTCGATGGTGCGGACTTTGGCTTTTGGAAGATGCAGATTGAAGATTTTCTGTACCAGAAAAATCTTTATCAACCTCTCTCGGGAAAGCAACCAGAGGGCATGAAGAATGAAGACTGGGCTCTTCTCGACCGACAAGCCCTCGGAGTCATCCGACTGACGTTGTCCCGAAATGTTGCTTTCAACATAGCAAAGGAAAAGACCACGGCGGGTCTTATGGCGGCTCTCTCCAGTATGTATGAGAAGCCATCGGCCTCAAACAAAGTTCATTTGATGAGGCGATTATTCAATTTGCGGATGACGGAAGGGGCATCGGTGGCACAACACCTAAATGAACTCAACACAATCACAACCCAGTTGAGTTCAGTGGAAATTGAGTTCGATGATGAAGTTCGAGCTTTAATTCTCTTATCATCTCTACCAGACAGTTGGAATGCTACTGTTACAGCAGTCAGCAGTTCGTCGGGAAACAGCAAATTAAAATTCGACGATGTTCAGGATCTGGTACTGAGTGAAGAAATTCGACGGAGAGAATCGGGTGAAGCATCAACCTCCTCAGCCTTGCACACGGAGTCTAGAGGAAGAGCTTCAGAAAGATATTCAAATCGTGGCAGATCAAAATCCAGACGGGAAAAATCTAGAACGGGAAAGAAAGATTTTACCTGTTATAATTGTGGCAAGAAAGGTCACTTGAAAAGAGATTGCCGAGCACTGAAGAAAAATACTGGCGCACAGGAATCTGCCAACATGACGGAGGAGACAGGTGATGCCATGATTTTAAGCGTCAACAGTCCGATTGAATCATGGATCTTGGATTCAGGGGCATCTTTCCACTCCACCCCATGCCGAGAAATCGTGGAGAACTATGTCAGTGGTGATTTTGGGAAGGTTCATCTAGCTGATGATGAAACCTTGAAGATCGTCGGAAAAGGAGACATCCGACTAAAGCTGCCAAACCAGACCACCTGGAAGTTGACAGGAGTGAGACATATTCCTGGCCTCAAAAGAAATCTGATTTCTGTTGGGCAGCTTGATGGAGAAGGATATAATACAACTTTTTCAGGCTGTGAATGGAAGATTACCAAATGAGCACTCGTCATTGCTCGTGGTAAGAAGACCGGTACTCTCTATGTAACCTCAAATTTAGAGAATATTATTGCAGTAGCAGATGCTGATGGAAAATCAAACCTATGGCACCAAAGGCTCGGCCATATGAGCGAGAAAAGAATGAAGATACTTCTGTCAAAAGGGAAGCTGTCGGATCTAAAGAATGTAGATGTCGGACTATGCGAGGATTGCATCTTTGGAAAACTAAAGAAAGTCAGTTTTACAAAGATTGGCAAGACTCCCAAGGCAGAAAGGTTAGAATTGGTTCATACTGATGTATGGGGACCATCCCCTGTTCCATCTCTTGCAGGCTCACTATATTATGTCACCTTCATCGATGATTCAACAAGGAAGGTGTGGGTTTATTTTCTGAAGAAGAAATCAGAAGTCTTTGATACCTTCAGAAAATGGAAGGCCATGGTGGAAAATGAGACTGGTTTGAAAGTCAAGCGGTTAAGGTCTGACAATGGAGGAGAGTACAGAGACAGTAGTTTCAGAGATTTCTGCGCAAACAATGGGATCAAGATGGAGACAACAGTTCCCATAACACCGCAGCAGAATGGCGTAGCAGAGCGCATGAACAGAACTCTGAATGAACGTGCCAGAAGCATGAGGATACATGCCGGATTGCCCAAATTTCTATGGGCTGAAGCTATCAACACTGCAGCTTACCTGATCAACCGTGGGCCCTCAGTTCCTTTGGATGGCGGAATACCAGAGGAAGCTTGGAGCAAGAAAGAAATAAACCTTTCACACTTAAGAGTGTTTGGTTGTATTTCTTATGTACACATAAACTCTGCTGAAAGAAGTAAACTTGATGCCAAGTCCAACAAATGCGTCTTTGTTGGTTACGGTGGTGATGAGTTCGGTTACCGGTTTTGGGACTACGAAAATCGAAAGATCATCAGAAGAAGAGACGTCATTTTCAATGAAAATGTGATGTACAAAGATAGGTCAACCGCAGAATCAAGTAATACCGAAGCTGAAACAAAGGAATTTGCTGAGTTCGAGGAGATTTCTGGAAATGATGTTCAGATCAATCCTGAAGCAGTTCAAGAAGAACCAGGCACACCAGAACTGAGACGCTCCTCCAGAATTCCTAAACCAACCCAACGGTATTCTCCTTCTTTACACTACTTGTTGCTGACTGACAATGGTGAACCAGAGTGCTATGATGAAGCAATGCAAGTGGAGGATTCAGTCAAGTGGGAGTTTTCCATGAAAGATGAGATGGACTTACTTATGTCAAATCAGACATGGGAATTAGCTGAATTACCACCAGGCAAGAAAGCGCTCCACAACAAGTGGATTTACAGGATCAAAGAAGAGCACGATGGGAGCAAACGCTACAAAGCAAGATTGGTTGTCAAAGGCTTTCAGCAAAAAGAAGGTATTGACTACAATGAAATTTTCTCTCCAGTCGTAAAACTGTCTACAATCAGACTGGTGTTGAAAATTGTAGCTGTGGAGAATTTACATCTCGAGCAGTTAGATGTAAAGACAACTTTCCTTCATGGTGATTTGGAGGAAGAGATCTATATGAGGCAGCCAGAAGGCTTCATAGAGGCAGGCAAGAAAAACCTGGTATGCAGGTTGAAGAAGAGCTTGTATGGTTTAAAACAAGCTCCTAGACAGTGGTACAAGAAGTTTGATAGTTTCATGAGTAGCAGTGGTTTTACCAGATGCCAAGCAAAAATTGTCGAAGCAGTTTGCTATGAAGGATCTGGGCGCTGCAAAGCAGATTCTTGGGATGAGGATCAAGAGAGACACAAAGTCGGGGACTTTGATGTTATCGCAGGCTGAGTACATCAACAAAGTACTCTCCAGGTTCAACATGCAAGATGCTAAACCAGTAAGTACACCTTTAGGTGTTCATTTCAGACTCTCCAAAGACCAATCACCAAAGACAGAGGAAGAACATGCACACATGGTGAAGGTGCCGTATGCCTCAGCAATTGGAAGTCTGATGTATGCCATGGTTTGTACCAGACCAGATATTGCTCATGCAGTGGGAGCTGTTAGCAGGTACATGAATAATCCGGGCAAGGTACACTGGGAAGCAGTCAAATGGATCCTCAGATATCTTCGGGGTACCACAAACAAAGCACTTTGTTTCAAAGGTGGAGATATGATACTGACAGGCTATGTAGATGCTGACTTAGCCGGAAATGTCGACATCAGAAGGAGCACTACAGGGTATGTCTATACTCTAGGAGGAACTGCAGTGAGTTGGGTTTCTCAACTACAAAAGATAGTTGCTCTCTCCACAACTGAAGCAGAATATGTCGCTGTTACGGAAGCCAACAAGGAGATGGTTTGGCTCCAAAGTTTCTTGGAAGAGTTAGGCAAGAAACAAGAAAACAATATCTTGTATTGCGACAGTCAAAGTGCTATCCATCTAGCAAAGAATCCGTCTTTTCATTCCAGGACAAAGCACATACAATTGAGATATCATTTTATCCGGTCTCTTCTGGAAGATGGGATTTTGAAACTTGAAAAGATTAGTGGAGCTCAAAATCCGGCAGACATGTTGACAAAGACGGTGACTACGGACAAACTGAAGTTGTGTTCAGCTTCAGTTGGCATGCTAGAATAACAAGACCAGACATGCTGCTGCATTGATCGAGGTGTGAAGACATATTAAAATCAGTCTTCAAGTGGGAGATTGTTAAAAGTTTCAAAGTTTGGCAACCAACTTTGGAAAATGTTTTTTCAAAGTTTGGTAAATGTTTCTTTGAAAAATGTTTTTCAAAGTTTGGTAAAATTTTGGTAGATGTTTGTTGAAAATAGAAATGGGTAAATTCACTTTAGTCATTGCACTTTAGGGTATTTTCAAAGATTAGTCCCTAAGTTTCTACTATAAATACCCTTACCCATTTAGCTTCAAAATCATCCCAAAACATTTCTTTCTTCCTATACTAGAGAGCTTTCTTGTGAGTAGTGAGTGTTTTGTAAACACCTGTAAATTTTCTCTCTTAGTAAAAGATCTGCAGCAGCCCGAAGACGTAAGCACAATTGGCTGAACTCCGTTATCAATTTTCGGGTATTATTTTTCCGCTTTTATTTTGCATTCTCACTAATCTGGTTATAAGGAAATTACTTGTACTCGGTTTATTTTCCTAACATTAATTTAATAGTGCTCACCATTAACGGTGTTCATCTATGCTCACCGAGCGTGACAACATCATCTTTACTTATATTCATTATTATCATTATATGTTATAATACATCGTCTTACAACGAGAACACATCGTCTTAAAATTTAAATTATGAAATGTAGGAACAAAGTTCATAACAAACTTGGACAGATTAACGACCATAATTGATGAAATAGCTCTCGACCATAATTGGACAAATTTATGTAATCAACATGATTCGTTCAATGCACTAAAATTTCAATGCAATTATTAAACTATGTAATAATTCTATTTACATAGTGATCGCGAAAATACAATTCACATACGTAAATTGACAAATCTAATTCAGGCAAATAAATAAAAAAGAATTATTACATTTTAAGCGTTAGTGAGCATTGGTCCAAGTCGGACAGAATATGGCAGTTTTTGATTACGTCAGTAGTGGATTTAGAAACATTTTTTAGAATAGACATATATATCAAGAACAAAAATTTTGTAGTTAATAATTATTTTTTACTGTTAATTTCAACGGTCTATTTTCATTCATCTAACGATATTAAACACGTGTAAAATTAAAAATAAATTACATTGTTTAATAGAATCAAATCCCAGATATACCAAAAGTAATATTGAAGTATAATTACAGCTGGAATTAAACTAGAACCTGGGATGGATAATTGCAGCTAAGCTATCCATAAAAGCAGGGATGGTTTTGTAATTTCCAGACATTGATTGCTCGGCAATAGTGGAATCTTTTTATATGTTGGAAATTGAAACTGCTGTGGTAACTGAGACTTTCTGCTTCACCACGCCGCATCAGAAACAGGGATAACAATTTCACTCAAATTTAATTATTTTTAATACGATTTAATTGAGTCTAATAAAAATTCAGATTAGAATGGGATATCATCGGATCAAAACGGATATAAAATTAAGATGAAAAAAATTTTACTCTACTCGAATTTGAATCTAATCCATTATCATCCCTGATCAGGAACTTGCCTTGCTCTAATTCTCTTGACCTTTGCTGTCTGAGACTGAGAGTGAGAGCCAATTTGGCAAATTCCTTGACTCTCCAATAATTTACATGCAGTTTTCTGGATTTTGCAAACAACGTCTATGCCACTACAAAATCCCACCTACAAACAACAAGAGGATCCAAAAACCAAAACCTGCACCACTACATAATCCACCCAAGGAGATCACCGGAAAATATAGAAAACAAGGAGAAAATGAAGAATTCAATGGTTCTGAGTCTCCCGACCTGACATCTCCTCCAATTTCTCAGCCTTCTCAGCAGCACAGCAACAGCTCTTTTCACTGGCGTCGCCGAAGAAAGAAGACCCGCTTGAAGAAATCGGGGTGGCCAAGAACGTTGGCTTTACTTGTCCCGCCATTATCACAAGAAACTTCTGTTCCATAACAGCAGCTCCTCCTTTCTGGGTTTGCTCTCCTTTACCTTCTCCTTCTTCCAAATCTCTATTATCCCCTTCGTTTCCCTCGCCGCTCCCGAGGTACCCCGACAGTTTCCAATAAGAACAAGCGAGGAGGAGAAGCGCAAACGCTATGAGACCGAGCATGGCGGCCAAGCCTCCGAACAAGTAAGGAACCGGTGAATGCCATGTCAAGTGTGGAGCTGCTGAAGGTGACGCTGTTGTCACATTGAATTCCTCACTCGATGCCATTTTTTGTAGCAAAACTTGTACAAAGTGAAAAATTAAACAGCGAAGATGGAATTGTTGGGGAGGAGTTGTAAAGGTATTTATACAAGGAAGAAAATGGAGGATTGTTTTAGTTTTATGGCGTCATTTTTTGTAGTAATGCACAAGTGGGGTTGTCGGGGAAGAAAACAGTAGTACTACGGGCAAACGCACTTGTTAAACAATAGAAGACATGGTACTTTGTAGCTAAAAACCAATGATTTTTATGGCTGAGAAACAGCTAAACTACTCCTCAACTCTTCTTTATAATCATATATATATATATATGTATATATATTCAGTTTCACCATTGTTTATATGTTAGCAGGGTTTCATGGCATGGACATACTTTTGATTGGACCACCTTAGCATGAAGATAAGCTCGCTAATTTATTATCATTAGTTTTCTCAATTAAATTTTAACTCGATTAATATTATTATCAAAATAATGGAATCATATATTAGACTTGGATTTATACATTGATCATGGTCGATTTTATTTTATTTTATTTTGAAGTGTATGTTTCAAGAGATATGGAAGGAACCTTGGTAGTGATAAAATGTATAATTACTTTATTGAAGTGGGATTGCCACTACCTTAATTAAGTGGTTGATTATGGGTTCCCACAAATCCATGATTGCTAGGATATATAAAGGTAGTCTCGGGGATTATAAAGTTAGTAATATATATTCAAAATCTTTTTTTAATTATTTATTACGTACACACACCTTATAAACATAAATATTCGAATCTAGGATCTAAAAAAAATGAATAACACTTTTTTTTAATAACTGAGACGACTCTATGAATTATGTATAAACTTTTAACTTGAGTGGAATGAGTAAGAAATTCAATCATTGGGCCATGCAGTAGCTATTATAAACAAATTGCATCGCAAATATAATAAAAATGGATATTAATGTTGGAATCCATAGTCACAACAAAGGGGATATAAAGCACATGTTCCCTACATGGATGGAAATATGATTGAGATTATTATTTATTGATTTGGGGATAGAGGAAGGATTGTCTCACTACATAAAAAATGAGATTATGGCAACTCATGTCTCATAAATAAATAATATAACTCAAAATTAAATGCATCCATTACAAATGAATGGAATATTTTAAGTAACATCTGGCGTTTGTGAATATAGCAAATTGAGTTAATAGGGTCGACCTCGCCTCTGTAGTACCTGATGTTTATTAGTTGATGAATAAATCAGACACTAGTGATTGATTAAAAAAACAGAATGGAGTATTATAAGCAACATAGGTATTTAAAATGTTTGAATTTCAATTTTTTCTTCTACTTTTTTTTAAAAAAAATATATTTAAGGTGATTTAAACGTGTGAAGTGATTGTAGATATTAAAATTCAAGTTCATTTAACAGTATTTGATAAAGGTAATTTGTATGACCTAATTAAATAAAATCCAAATTCTACATAAAAACAAAATGTTGATTTGTAAGCCATACGAATTTAAGAAGAAAAAAGCATAATTAATTAAGAATATTTTTTTAAAATGATATTGTTTCTAAAGTTTAAACCTAAATTCTTTTTTAAAATGTAAAGTATTGGGGAGCCACTTGAGATTAAGAACCCTTTAATTGGGATATAAATAAGGTGACTACCCCACCTTTAAAAGGAATACAAGAATGATTTGATCCACAACACAAAGGAATATAATTGATGTTTTTGTCTATAAGACAATTTAATAATAAAAGTATTTAATAGTAAAATTACTGTTAGATATATTACACTTCTAAAAAAGGACTATGGACAGAACCTATGTGAAAGTTTAGGAGGGGCTGATTATAAATAATAATAAAATGGGAGTCATAAGTTAATTGTTAAATTAAAAAACCACGAAACAATAAATACAAATTAGAATCAAACGTAATAAAAAAAAGTACCTACAAACACAAATTACGTATTCAAATATAATTTAGAAGTCCAATTCGAAAAACCCCAAAGGGCATATGATAACATGCAGAATTAAAAAGAAATCCTTGTATTATATTCATTAATAAATTAGTTTTTTATACATGAAATTTAGTTTATAAATTGAATTCATCTAGTGGTCTTAACAATTAAAATCAGTGTTATTTTTCCCAAAAATTTTGGGTTTGAGCAGATGCATTTGTAGGGTGTTTGTGACCTCAATTTTTAAAAAAAATTTAATAGATACTACATTGTAATCATCTCAAACTATTAAAAAATAATCTATAAATTTAATAATAAAAATACGTTATTCTCTATAAAGATATCAAGTTTGAATAATTAAAAATATACTATTTTAAATCACTTTATTATTTCTTTGCTACTGTCGTTTTCAATTACAACAAAAAAAGAAAGGCAAACACCAAAGAGAAAAGGCGAGAAAGACAAAGGAAAATTTGTAGACTTGAATAAGATCAAAATGAAAATATAATTTATCTTTTCAACATTCATTGCGTCAAAATTTTCTTTTTTCTTGTAATTTTCAGATGAATATAAGATAATATATATCTAAAGATTATTAATTATTTAATAATAAACGATCGTAGCTCCATATACACAGTACTGAAACTTAAAATCTTAAGGGATAATAACAATCCATTTACCATTAAAATCGTTTGGTTCAAATAATATATTAAACCACTTCACCATTGATGAAGACTTTTGAAATGTATATTTGATTGAGTGTGTCTTTGCCTAACAATAACAACCTAGTCTTCTTAAATAGCATCTCTAATATCCATAATTCCATTATTATATTTCTAGTTAGAAATTCGATATGTGAGCTTCATTTGGGTGTAAAATACACCACCAAATCCTTCGCATATTGCCACTTAAATTAGTTGACACTATTCCCATATGTAATGGGGTAAGGGGAGGTAGGGTAGTAGGTTGCCCCCAGCGCCAGGTTGAGAGCAACTTCCGTGGAAAACCTCCAATTATAAATTGCCCACCATGGGACTCGAATCCCACGACCACAAGGTTAAGAGCCTTGTGCTCTACCAACTGAGCTGGACGGGCAATTCACATATTGCCACTTAAAAAGTTATCAAAATAGGTAAGTTCAACATGAACATATTAAAGATTCAATGACTTATGTGCACTAAAATATATAAATTTAGTGACTAAAGTGAATAAAAAATTATAATAGATGATGTTAAGAGGAGAGACTAACTTGTGTTGCATAATGTAAGTTCAGTGACTAATGTGGTCTACTAATATAAAAATAAAATAGCCAAAATTAATCTTTATTCCTCTATCAAACGCATTTTTGATAAAAATAAAAAATAGATAATTTAGTCAACAATCTTTAAAGTAGATGGTTAAAAATTTTCAGTTGACACATTCATTCTCTTCTAGATTGCAGGTTAAATACTCGATAAGAGTAAAATTTTCATTTCTCTCCTTAAGTAGGAATCGTTAAAAAATAATTTAAAAATAAATCTTTATCCTTTCTTTTAAGGGGCATGGACTTATATGTAGCTTGGACATATATGTAGCATGGACGAACCAGGTCAGAGCCAGTCAAACCAAATCAATTAAAATACTCTGGTCAAAAAAACTTCAAACTTTTGTCAAATTTTACAAAAGCAAAACATGGTCTAAATCAAACACTTTGATTTGATATCCTCATAAAAGTCTCCATGTGCTTTGCCCTGGAAGAATTGCAAATTTACAGCATTTTGTGCACTGAAAGAACCAAAACTAAGGACACTACCCCACAACAAGGCACCAGCAGGGGCCAGCAATATACACCATAGGTACAAAGCCATATCTCTTGTTTGATAGGTAAGAAAATATGCAATCCTTGTACTTTTCCCACTCATATATGAGACAATTTTAGTAGTAAATTTCGGAGAGATCAAGGAATTAGAGAGAAAAGTTGGTATAATTTAAGAATTGTCTTGTATTTTCTATTCATAATTTATTTTCACCTTTTAAAATTTTATAAGTTCATCTTAGTATAAAATTTTATATAAGTCCCCGCTAGTGGTAAGAGTGTCATCCAATCATAATAGCAACTTGTTGATTAAAAAGCTAGCAAGAGCACTTCAAAAAAGTATTGGTGGCACTTCATCCTTTAGATAAAATTCGCCGCTGAGAATCATTACCAGCATTGCTTTTTCTACGTAAATGGCATGTCGACATAGACCTTAAACAATGTTCCTTGTTTCACATTGAAATGGAAAACGCTATCTTCTTTACTGGATATGGCAACTTCAGCTTTCACATCCTTACGAGTATTCTGGGTTTCTGAAATGTATCCATTCCATGATTTCAGATCTTTCCCATATCTTATTCATGCAGCAAAATATTGCAAATGATGAGACTTGTTGATTGTAACAATACATTATGCATCAATTATAGGCGTTTCACTCCTTTTAATTTAAACGGAGAGCTGCAGCCGATAATTCTTTAAACATATTGTAGACAATGAATAGTGTACAAGTAGAGTAAAGAGAAAGGAGAGAATAAGAAGAAGCTTCTTTCTTCTTACGAGACTTATATATTGACCCTTAGTACGTATAATTGTCAAATTTAGGGGTGTCAATTTTATGGTAAAAATTGTCATTCGTATGTCAACAAAGTGAATTGATCAGGTTAAAATTTGTCGATGATAGATTTAAAAGTAGTAAATAAAAGAGTTATTCAACTGTTCTCCTCCAAATGACTCCTAAATTTCCAGCGGTATTAACCATTAGAGGAGGTAAAAAAGACTTGTACCGAGTTAATTTTTGAATTTAGACTATTATGTTAGGAATTTGTAAACGGAAAAATAACATTGGACGCAGGAGCATCTAAATTTTAAAGTAGTTTGTAGTGATAGCAATGGAGGCCGAGTCAGCAATGAATGAGTACAAGAATGACAAAATGGGTCAGAAGAGCACTTGCTTCCAAATGCAAAGAGAAGTGATGACTTCAAAAATAAAATTTCCAAGAGACACAGCTGCAGTGCCATGGCTCCCACCACTTACCCTTACCCTTCCTAACTAGCAGAGGTCACAAAAGAAAAAGCTCAACCACTCCATAACTGTCCCTTTCAACCTATCACTCCTGCCTCTTCTCTTTTCATTCCTTCACGGCTGGTGAAACCTTTTGATTAACCTTACATGACCTACACAGACAAATCCAGACCCCATGCAAAGCATATAGTTTGTTCTTTATGATGTAGCTTTTAGCTACATGGCCCGACTCCCAAATCCATTTTTAAAATCTTTATACCATCATAAAAATAACTACATGAATCTCGTTAGCCTGATTAGCTGAATTATAAGTTGAAAGCAGTTGGACACTACACTCATTACGATGAACATGAATAGGGAGGCAAGTTGAGTCGTCTTCTTATATATATAAATATAGCTGATGTTAATTCTAAGCTTCAATCCTCTATTTGAGTTTTATGAAAATGTTGAATTACTGGTTTCAGTGGGTGCTTCTGGCTGTTGATTCAGGTGTTTCATCTGCTGGTTCATTTGCTTAAGAATTGTCTGTTTTAATTTCTTCATTGTCGTAGCTTTTCCCCTAAGATGTAATATGGAATTTGCATGCTTAGCAGTATCCATGGAAGAAAAATTCTCTAGGGACAGTACAGTGTTTAACAATCTAGTTCTTCGTTAACCAGATAAAATATGTTATATTCTTGTCCAAGAGATGCTTCAGAGAATTCTGGATGCATTTTAGAAGAAGAAAAGAAAGGTGAATAAAGTAGAATAAAAGAAAGAAAAATATTTTAGATTATGATTATAATGTAGTATTTGTTTAAAAAAATTTAGTCATTAATAATGCACATACAATGTAGACGTAACTATTCTGCTCAGAACCTCAAGGAAAAACAATACTCCCTTTAATCACTCGATAAGTTCAATGATTGATTAATTGTAAAGTAAATAATGAACTTAAACTTTAATGGAATGAAGCCCTTGTATGTAAATATGTTGGTTTATTTATTTTCAAGTGATTTATGATTGAACTAATGGAGACAATAACTTCGAGATTCAAATACCTCAAAAGTTTAAGAAATATAATGAGCTAATTGTTTTTACCTTAAATTAGTCACATGGAGACTTGGTGTTGTTTACCTATGTTGTTGTCGTTTCCAAGTTTTAAATGTAATAATGATCATATTAATATTGTTTTTTACCATTTGGAACATGTGAGCTTAATTTTACTATCTTGAGTAACCGGTCATATTTATGTTCTAGATTAAGCGTGATTGTTTTTTACCATTTGGAACATGTAGAGCTATTTACTCGATTGCAGACATTTCTAGAACACTTCTATTAGAGGGACAAATAGTCAATTTTAAAAGAACTTATTGTCAATTTCTTTCAGATATGAATCTATTTGGTTCAGAAGAGAAGAACTTGCATCAGTATCTCAATTCCAATTCAAACACGAGTTTGATTCACACTCCACATTCTTTAAGTCTATATATAATATGTATAATCGAACTGAGTCATTTTGATGATTATTGTGACTCAAAATTTAACTGGAACATTTTACCTGAATTCATGGTGTCATACAAAAATAGTCTAATTTTAGTGGTACAATTAACATAACTTAATATAATTACAGAGGTAAAGGAACCATCAATTGTTCGAACACCATCTTTTCAAAATAAAAATATCGACAATATATGGTCATTTAAAAAGGTCCCCTGACAGTAGACTTAACCCAATCTTGTAAATATGTTGAGCTGATCTCTCTGGGATATCACAGTTGATTTCATTCCTTGTTTTCATGACTTACCAGTTGTCCATGGCTTCTTTATCACATTGCAGCAACTGCTGTAACATGTCCAATTAACTAACCAAACCAAATCAATCAAATTTATATTTTAATGTAAATATATTCTCTTGAAGACAAAGAATATGCTTCAGTACTGTTTATGTGGCCACATATGTTTAGAGCTTATTCCTGCAAGAGATAAAAGATGCTCTCCAGGTTTTGTATCTCATGTTTTTTATGCAGCTTTGCAGGCCCCATTGTTTATTCATGACGCAAAATCAACTCCTATTATAATCTGATATGTTAATTTGCCTGTCCAACAAAAGGACGTCAAACCATATAGTTTAAGCCCTTCAAGTACCAGCATTCCTATAGCACCGAGCTTGAAAGTTTAAAAAATTAGATTATCCGGACTCGGCAATAAGATGAATGGCATATGCGAGAGGCGAGAGCATCAATAAACCAAGTTCATTCATGCACTTCTTAATAAATACAAATATCTCTAATTCTATCTAGGGTAACTATCATCAAATGCATTAAATTTTAGATAGTATATCGATTATATTATTAAACTTTCAATTGTTTCAATTATAGCATTAAATTTTGATTTTGACTTTAACTATGTCATTGAGTCATTAAAATTCAAACGGAGTGATGACATGGACAAAACGACATCATTTTGGTACGGCTATTGACGACACTTCCAATAAACTTTAAAAATATCATTTTTTGGCACTGTACTTTTCCGGTTGCCGCCGACAGTCAATTGTCTCCCATCACCAATCGTCTTTAACGATAAGACTGATACCAAAACGTTCGTATTTCAATCCCTTTTCTTCTTCTAGGATTGATTTTCTACGAAACTCACTCAAAATTGATGAAATTAAACCCAAAAAAATCCACTACTTTTAGGGGTTTAGAGATTTCTTAGATTTAGGGGGTTTGATGTGTTTGTTCGAAAACTTAAATGATGAAAAGCATAATTTCGAGAAGACGAACAAAATATCTCAAAACTAGTCTAATCAGACGGTCATAAGAGGAGATTAGAGTATTGGCATGTCAAACTTTTAAATGATTTTTTGTCAATTTTGAGCGGTTTTTGTGAAAATCAATCTAAAGAGAAGAAGAAGAAGAAGAAGAACAATAAAACCCTATTCCCATATGCAATGGAGTAAGGGGAGGTAGGGTAGTAAAAATACAAATATTTTGATGAGTAAAATACAAAGAGAAGAAAGAGGACTAAAATACAAATATTTTGATATTGATCTTGCCGTGAAAGAAGATTAGTGACAAACGATGGTTGGATATCAACAGTGATCGAAAAAGTTTAGTGTCTAACACTGATATTTTTTAAAGTTTAGTAACAAAATTGATATACCCTTAAAGTTTAATGCCTAAAACTATATTATTTTGTGCATCAATAGCCATGCTAAAACAACGTCGTTTTGTCCATATCATCACACTAACAATAAATATCCGTTCTTAGATTACTCTGAAATATCTAACTTTTTTCTTTAAATAGTATAAGGTGATTAAAAGGTATAATTTATTTATAATCTTTCTTAACCGTTGACAACCCACACACACACCCTACAAATACAGCTATTCAAACCCAAGATCTTAAAGAATAACAACATTATGTTTAACCACTAAGACTACTCAATAAATTCAGTCATCTAACTTTTAATCACAAGTAATTACGTTAAAATATATTCAAAATCATAATTTAAATATTATAACAATAATGATATCAACGATACAAATAATTCGGTTTACCAAGAAAAATGAATAAAAAAGTTGAGTGTGACATGTCAATAGTTTGTTTAGTTCCCAAAGGAACCTAATATGACCGAAATGTGTGGATGTAAATTGACTTGGTAACATTAGGCTGCTTGAAATAGAACCATGGTAAGCTGCCTAAGTTTGAATCATTGGGTCAAAATTAGGAACTTCAAAAAGTTTCTACACCAAAAAGTAAGTGCCAGGTACATTTCTCCAAACCTTTGAAACCTGCACTAGTTTTACTTGTACAAGTTAGAGTTGTTCCCATTCTTATCTTCTGTCATCGTTTGCAAGTTAATTATTCGAACCGAATTCAGTTCTGTAATTGTTATCGACCAAGTTTAGTTCGAACTTGGACCTAATTGAAGCTTGAAATAGATATTCTTTGACAAATTAAGAACTGTGCTTGATATTTGAAAGTATAATAAAAGAACATGAACCAGCAGTATAGCGTTTCTAAGTAATGGAATCTGTTAAAAAGGTATAGTCTGCACAAGGTTTCCTATATCATTAGCCCTAAAAAAATCCTCATGTAATCTTTTCTTTTTTTCTTAATTTTCCCCTAAGTCAGTTTGGCTGTACCGATGCTTCCGGAACACCTCGAAGCAGTCCGATGACATCAACAATGTCATCGACATAGTATTTTGCCCTACTCGGTTTTAGACCGACCGTGCATGCGAATATCTCTGCTATGGTGGGCAAGATAGAGTTGGCAGATGATCGAGCAATGCTTTCAAACATATCTTCGTCGGAACGATCGTCGCCTATGCAAAGCAGAAAATCCGGTGCTTTGCCCTTGCTCCTCATGCTTGAGATGACATTTTCCACAACATTGCCTTTGCTCACTCCCTGCAGCTCCACATAAAAAGGAACAGCACTTTAAACCACAAGCCAATGAAGTGAATACGTTTTTAAAAGATTCCGAAATCACTTTGTACCTGTGGCTTAACCTCAACTATGTGTTCCCCCTTTTTAACAACAACAGGCTCATTGGCCAGGACATTCTCCAAGTGGTCATGAAGCTCCTTAGCTTGGAATAAACTGAAATCGGGATCGGCATCTTGATAGTGCCAGACGACTGCAGTTTCTTTGTTCTCGATACACGACCCGTCTGTTGCCTCTGTGTAAAGTTGCATTATAGGTTCTACAACCTCTTTCCAACTCAAGTCCATCGGGCAGGAGGTTTCCCATGGTGAGTCCCTAGTCCACCTACCGAATCGGAAGAAAATATATTATTGATCAAGAAACAGATATTGCAACATATCCTGGATTAAATGAGTACAAAATTTAAAACATTACCTTATAAAGTATCCATGCTCGGCTGCAATACCCAGTTTCTCACATGAAGAAAACCACTTGCCCAGGGTGCCCCGATCTCTGCCGCTCACGATGAAAACAATGTTTTTTGAGTCACTGCATAATCGATTCAGGACTGAAATAACTTCATGACTAGGCCCCTTGTTTACCGAAGTCGGTGGCATCATAGTTCCATCGTAGTCCAAAAGGATCAGTCGGCTATTGGTTATCTTGTAGGAAGAGTTGAGAGTATCTCCTATTAGCTTCCTGAAGTTAGGCTCCATGGCAACTAGCCTAAATGCAAAACCAAGTCCAACTCTCCAATACCTCTTGTGATAATGTTCCCTACAAGCTCTAACGAGGTCCTGTTCGAAACTCCGAGCCCAGTAAGAAACATCATGAGAGATAATATACTTGTAATGTTTCTCATGGCGCAAGTGTTTCTCTGTGTCCGGCAAAGTAATGGCCGTACACATTGCATTAGCCATTTCGGTAATGTCCCATGGATTGACACGGATCGCCCCGCTGAGCGACGGTGAGCAGCCTATGAATTCAGACACAATGATCACACTATTCTTAGGAGGTGAGTTTTCATCTACCCCTAATGCCTTGTCCAAAGCAGGGCAGCCCTGCCTACAAACAGTATACTTATATGGCACCAAATTCATCCCATCTCTCACAGGAGTCACCACACAATAATCAGCAACCGCATAATACGCTAGCTTCTCTCGTGTAGTGATCGGTCCCTGCACGAAAACTATCGGTTCGAAGCCGGGTTTCCCATATTTGGTATTGACCTCCTTGGCAATGCTATTCGCCTCATCAAGAAGAAGTTGCACATCTCGGCCTAAACTCCTAGCAGGGTTAGTAATCTGTACCAAAACAACTTTGCCCCTCAATTCATGATTCCTTTCCAAAAGCTCTCCCACGGCTGCAAATTTCTGAGGAATTCCCTTGAACAAATCCAAATCGTCGACACCGATCATCAGAATCTTCCCCTCGTATCGATCCTTCAACTCCTTAACCATCCTAATGGTGTTTTCCTCGGAGATGACAGATCCAAGCTGGCCCATATGAATCCCAGCAGGCAAAATCTTGATAGTCACAGGCCTACCATAATATTCTAAAGCAATGTGGCCCCTATTGGACTCAGAATGCAAACCCAGAATCCTTCTACAACAAGACAAGAAGTGTCTAGCATAATCAAAAGTATGGAAGCCAATCATATCGCAATTCAACAAAGCTCTAAGAATGTCATCTCTGACAGGTAAAGTTTTATAAATATCAGATGAAGGGAAGGGACTGTGTAAAAAAAAACCAAGCTTTACCCTGTTGCACCTTCTTCTCAAAAAGGTAGGTAAAGCCATGAGATGATAATCATGCACCCATACATGATCCCCATCTTCATCGTCTCTAAACATGACTTCAAGAACTTTATCTGCAAATATTTTGTTAGCAGACACGTAAGCCGTCCACTGTGCTCGGTCGAAACGTACACCGTCGCTTCCGGGCTCTGGCATCATGTAATGGAACAAAGGCCATAGGTAGTGCTTACAGAAGCCATGATAAAACAAGTTCCGCATCTCCACGGGAAGAAATATGGTTTCGCAGCTCAACTTTTCGCGCAGGACTCGGGCCACCTCGTCTTGATCATCCGCATCGACATCGGCTTTCAACGTGCCGACGTATCTGACCTCCGTGTCGGGAGGGAAAGAGTCTTTCAGCTGAGCGAGAAGATCGTTCTCGTCGAATTCAAAGCACCATTCTTTGGACACCGAGTCGTCGTCCCTCCAAACACGTAAAGGCAACTGGTTGGAAACGATGATAACCCTTTTCCTCGGCATGCTTTGTTGCTCATCTTCTTCGAATTCAGGGACGAGTCCGGGGACCTTCGTGACTCGAGGGATCCGATTCATGACTCGGAAATCATCGGTTGACAACATATTGAATTGGTCTAAACAACAACTGGAAACCATGTTTCGAGATTGATCAAAAAACCCAGAATCGTATATATGTTAAAATCATATATCAAACATGAAAGGAATCAAAGGGTACAGAAAGAATCAATGAAGACGACGAAAGAAGTTCGATTTCATTGTTTCAAGTACTTAAAATTGTTATGTGTTTAAGAATTTATAGAAGAGTAAAACAAAGAAATCTGAATCCGGTACAGATTTCCAATCAAAGATTTCGTTACACATTCCATGAAGAAACATATATAAAAAAAAGAGCTTTTAAGCAAGGAAAGAAGCAGGCTGAGGATAAGAACGAAAAGAGTGAGGGAAATAGAGAATAATATAATATATGTGCGTGAGTACGTCAAGGCAGTGGTTTCAACGGTCCAGATTCGACGCGTCTACACCATAATCTCCTCGGGTTCGAGACATGGGATTCTGTTCTCACTGAAACCGACCCTTTCTGTTATGTTCTGTTCGATCCCACTGTTGAGCCGAGGTTACCTTTTTGTTTAAATTTATTTTTAATTTTTGGGAGTTACAATTGATCAAGTCAATCTTATCTTTAATCACTAATTAGATATTTAATCTCAGCATTTTTATGGATTTTATAATTAATTAATCAATACAAATAGGTAAATCGATCAATCACATTTTTTTAAAATAAATAAATAATGGATTTTTTGTTTTTATTTGAATTTTTAAAGCAGTTAGTGATATATTCTTATACATTTTTTCCAGAAAACATATTACCTTAATTATATAAATACTCTCAATAAATAAATAAATACCTTATCTCGTATATGTTAATTAATAAAATCGAAAGAAAAAGGGAGAGCTAAAACGTCGTTATAGTTTTTATACGCATAATAAATTAAAGTATTTAGGATTAGGTTAACACGTTCTGCCATTAATTACTAGAAAATCAAGCAGCTGATACTTTTTTGTGGAAAATATTTAATATTTGGGTAAATTATATATATTGGTCACCATACTATTACATCTCTACTACTTTGGTCATCATATTATTTTTTATATATATTTAGTCACTAATATTACGTTTTTTTCCTTATTTTAGTCATTAGGTCTTAAAAAATTAACGAAGTGATGTGACATGATATACTAACAATTTTAGTTTTTAAAATATATACATCATATCAATTTAATCCTAATTTAAAATAATTTAGTAATATTAATCTTTAATATTTAGGGGTAAAGTGCACAAATGGTCCATGATGATAAGATGTTGCTTTTTTTAGTCCAACGACTATTAAAAGTTATAAAATGGTTATCTGACTATTCATATGTTATAACCTCATCATTTTCTGTTAAAAAAATTAACAATTGTTTGAGTTTGATGTCGACATGTTGATTGCGCTATGATAAATCTGACCTTAATACGTTTTTATTTGTGGTTTGTAGATTGACTCTCCATTTACATTAAACCATCGAGTCAATGCTTAAAACATTATGTCGTTGATTCAGTACTTGAAAGCAACAGTGGTGCTAATAAACATCATTAAAATATGATTTTATCATATTTTAGTCAACATGTTAACGTTCAACTCAAATGACCGTTAAATTTTTAATGAAAAATGGAGAGTTTATTTTGTAGCTTTTAATAGGCAAATGACTCAACAATACATTGCCCTATAGTCGGGGGCTCATTTGTATATTTTACCATGATATTTAAAAATCATATCAATTTAATCCTAATTTAAAATATTTTAATAATATTGATCTTTAATATTTGGAGGTAAAGTACACATATGGTCCTGATGATATGATGTTGCTTTGTTGAGTTTCCTGACTATTAAAAATTACAAAATGATCCTCTGACTATAGGATGTTACTTTTTTGAGTCCCTCGACTATTGAAAGTTATAAAATGGTCACCTGACTATTCATATGTTCTAAAGTCGTCATTTTATGTTAAAAGAGTTGATAATCGTTTGAGCTGGAATTTAACATGTTGGTTGTGATATGATAAAATCTCACCTCATAATTGTTTGATTTGTGGTTTGTGGATTGACTCTCCATTTACATCATACCATCGAGTCGATACTTAAAACATTATACCGTAGACTCAGTGCTTGAAAAGCAACGACGGTGCTAGTAAACATCATTAAGATATGATTTTATCATATCTTAGTCAACATATTAACGTTCAACTCAAATGACTGTCAAATTTTTAATGAAAAATGACGAGTCTATTTTTGTAGCTTTTAATAGTTAGATGACTCAACAATATATTGTCCTATAGTCGAAGTACCATTTGTATATTTTACTATGATATTTAAAAATCATATCAATTTGATTTTTATTTAAATTTTAAATAATTTAATAAATTTAACCCTGTAATATTTAAAAAGAATACATTGGGAGGGATCAAAATAGAACCCGGAAAAGTTGACACTTAACTACTATGTCAAGCCAAAGTTCAACTTAAATATTCTTATTGTTAAGAATAAAAACGTTATATGGCTTGGTTGGTTAAGTGTGGATTATACTTAAGTGTCTTAATTGTAATCCCTTCTAATTATATTAATGTTAAATTGATCAAATGTATAAATTTATATTATTTATTTTATGTAAAAAAAAGGAAAACGATAAATAATCTTAAATAGTGTAATTGAATGAAGATTTTATTTTTAAATAACACATTAAAAAAGGAAAAAGGACACGTGTCCGAAATCCTTTCACAGATTTACTCGGTTCTCATCTCTGTCACGTGTAAAGATCTCAACTCTCGACGCCTATCCATCAGACTCTTTCTCCATTCGACTTTTCTTTTTTCTTTTCATATTTTTAAATTTTAAAACGCATATAATAGATTTTTGCTTTAATTTTAAAATCCGTGACAGAGGTTTCTTTATTATGAATTCAAATTCACGTGCAATAATAAATTGGAGTGGAGCCACGTGGGATTATTATACTGGCAGTGCGGCGTGTGTTTGGTTTGTTAAACAAAACCCAGGGTCACGGACGTGTCTTCCATGGATGATGTGGCATATTCGCGTATCTTCGTTCTTAGTGTTGTCCACCTCTTATGAGTTGCCACGTCATTCACCAACCTACACCTTTCTTCCCCCTCTAAAATTTCTATGCCATCAAAGCAAAACTTTATGTGGAGAGAGAATCATATAAAATCATTATATCGTGTTATTTTTATATGAATTATATTATGTAATTTTGTTTGTAAAAAAATAATTTATTTCTTATTAATAAATTTATTTGTGAATGATTGATTTTTCATATATGTCTAATTAGATATTGACATAGAATTTTAAGTTAGAAGAAATGAACTTATAAAATTGTAAGGGATAATAAATTCATAAAATTTTAAAGAAACAAAAATATATTATCAATAAAAATATTAAAATATAAGAATATTTGAAAATTTTAGAAGTAATGACCGCTCTCCTCTTGTTTCATCATTGTGTCTAATTATATGATATAATTTAAGCAAAAACAATTCGTTAAATATTTTTATAAATATTATTCAAATTTAGATTATATCACAATTATGGTGTGGGAGAATTAAAACATTTTATATATATATAATATTTTAACAAATAATTATAGAGTGATAAGAGTTCTACATACAACTATATTAATTTTATGTTTGATTCTCGAGTGTTTTTAGCAGTTTTATTTAAAATTTATATAAAAGTGCAAAAAGGTAAAAAAAAATCTTTATATTAATTTTAACTATCTTAACTACAAAGGTATTTTATTTTATTATTCTAACAGAGTTGGTATTTGGTTTACTCATGGCACAAATTTAGTAACAGTTTTACATATAATATAGATAGATGCTTTAAAAATAAAAAGTCTTCCATGAGCTGGAACTTAAGACAAATATCGAAAATGAGACCAGAAGCTTTTTATGTTTTGCTGCCTTCTATGACAAAAGTCAAAGAAATCTGGAATGTTATCAGGGTTAAGACTCCCAAAGTCCCATGGCATAAACTGCTATGGTTTCCTCTTCACATCCCCAAACACAGAGCTTAATTACTTGGATGATTTTCCTCGACAGACTTCCTACTAAAGAAAGGTTACAACATATGGGACTTCTTAATGACTGTCATTGTGTTTTTTGACTGCCATGAAAACTAGGAATCATCTGTTCTTCGAATGTCCCTGTAACACCCCCAACCCGTACCTGACCCGGATATGAATCTGAGGTGTCACATTGACTTTTCAAAACCAGTACTTGTACAAACTAGTGAATAATTTTAAATCTTTTATTAAAACAACTGACTAAATTACATCAAAGATATTCATATGACTTTAGAAAAACTAATTAGAGCATATCAAATTCAAATCTTTATTTACATGCAAACTATCATCCGTATTTTAAAATACATATTATACAATGCTTTTTTGATCTGATCTTTGGAAAGGATGAACTGACCTGTCTTGCTTAACTTTTATCATTCTTCCTCTTCTTGGTACCTACATGTGAAACAATCACACGCTAAGTCGTTGACTTAGTGAGGCATATAAAACATATAATAGAAATCATAGTACATTTCATATATCAAAATACATACATGTACATATACCATCATTATCTAAATCTCCATTTATCATATGATATTGTATTTATCATTTCTGTATATCATATAACACATTTATCATTTCACAACTAAACATACATAATATCATATAATTCATGGAACATATTCCATATCACCAAAAGCATATGCATCATATGTATTAAATTTGATATTGTCTTTTTATTAGCCCATATACACCTGTGAGAACTTAAGGTATGTGAGTACATTGAGGTTGTGCACTAATGTTGTCACAACAGCTCGTATAAATTCCCTCATGGGGCACCGAACATTTGTTCAGTATTCGTCCCGAAGGACCACTATATCCCGAAGTACCACTGGATACGTCCCAAATGACTAATATACCCTCGACTCTTGGCATGCCAACTATACCACTAGCTCTCATATCATATAACATGGGCATTATCATTTATACTTTTCATATCACTTGTTCTTTCTCTTCTGTCACATACCATATGTATGTGTAACCATATATTTCATATCATATCACATGTATCACAAGTGCATATATTCACATAGATCATTTCACATGACTTATATCATTCCTCATTTGTTCATGTAAACTCGCATGTCATATCTTGTTCACATATGTTCATATATACATCACATAGCACATAGTATAACATATAAACTTATACAGGTATCCATATACATACTTTCATATACTTCAAATAACAATGCCCTATAACTTCTCACAGTTTTACCTAATCACTTATTTCACATTAATTATATTCTAGTTTCATATATTACTTAATTCAATTTCACGTAGCTTGTTACCTATATAAATATTTTCTCATAACTTATCATCACATAGTTCCCATAACATTTTCCTATAGCTTCATAAATCTCTTTACCATATGACTCATATATTAGATGTTCATTTCAGCTCATAAATCATCTCCGTATAACTTATTTTACATGTTCATATAATCACTTATATCAATGTCTCCTCATTTATATATTATTCTTATATTGTCCTATAAATCAATGTTATTTAACTTATCTCATATCATAGCATGCATCTATCTTATCTCATATCATATATTTCTTTAACTTATGTCTTAAATCACATATTTATTTTACATAGCGTATATAATTACATCCACTACTTAAACCAGTTCACATAACTCATCACACTAACATTTATTCACTCAATTCATGTAACAAATGCAATACATATAACATATGTACTCATTTTCATGTACTCATGCAAACATAAGAATCACAATTCAAATAACACTTTAGAAGTCCCTTCTTACTATAGTAACTCCATCACTGGCTCATCGCAAGCCAATGTTTATTTGATACATAAGTACAATTTAAATTGCACTCACCTTAGCCTTGCTTTGATTCGATTCTAATCCTTCGATTGTTCTGGAATGAGATTACGCTCTAAATCTATATAGTAATACATTGATACTTATCAGCATACGAATTGATATATTTCAAGCTATAAATCCTTAGGCTAAAAGAAAGTTATTTCCATCTCTTATTGAAGGTATGAATCGATGCACTACACCATGTATCGATGCATCCCTTAACGGGTGCATCGATGCACTACCCATGCATCGGTGCATAAATCCTATTCGATGTTTGTATTTTAAGCAGGTGCATCGATGCACTCCTTATGCATCGATGGATAAATGGCATTCGATGTTCAATTAATTTAAATGAGTGCATCGATGCACTCCTTATGCATCGATGCATCTTCAACAAATTCTGGGATTTAACCTTGATGCATCGATACACATTGAATGTGCATCGATGCACTCTGCCCATAATCCTCTTTTTGAATCCGAAAATTCATCCATTTTTTGCTTAAATCCTTCATGTTTCATCCCCTTTTTTATTCTTAACTCAAGTACACATACTTAAACCAATCTATACTCATTTATTTCATCTTAAACATCAAAATCCTATCCATCATATGAGATTCAAGAATTACATTAATTTTGCAACATGTGTTAATTCCACTTCTAACACTTCGTATGTCTTAACTAGATTGATGACAAGTCAAATTTAACTTTCAATTCTTATTATAAACTCTATTTCAATATTTCACTCAAGAACTCCAAATCTTTAATCTTCTCTAACTCCTTTATCTTTTGATTTTAAGATAACTTAAGCTTTCCTTAAACTTAGTTATCATCTAATGATCAAAACTCATACTTAAAATCAACAAATAATCAACTAATCAGAAAACTTACCTTTGCTAGGAAGACACGGGAGGAAAGGCGGAAAGAAAGAAGAAGAAGAAGAAAAGAGAGTTTCTGGAGAAATCTCTCAAGCTTATGCCATATAAATCATTATCTTATCCTTTCCAATTCAAATGACCACTTTGCCCTCTAATTCATCTAATAATTACTAACAATTTTTAGGATTTATTTCCAAATAAATCATTGAACTAATCCATTGTTCTTCTTTAGTTACCAAATTCTGAAACTTTACAATTTGATCACTAACCCGTTATTAAGGATGTTACAGTCCCACTGCTGGTTCTTTATGTGTTGTTGTCTTCTCTCTAAATGGTTTGCAAAACCATCTTTTGTCATGGAATGATCTCCTTACTTGGGCTACTGCTAAATGGAATGGTAAATCCCTTCTCACATACATTTTGAAGCTTGCTTCCAATGCCCTTATTTACACTATATGGGAAGAAAAGAACAAAAGGATTTTTCAGGAACGTTCAAGTACCATTGAAGATCTGATTCAAGCCATTAAGGAAACGATTAGTTTTCAGTTAAGGGGTAGAAACCTTAATAGATTAGATACTGTTAATATTACTCTTTGTAACAATTGGGGTATTATTTGATTGTTGTTATTTTTTGTTTGTAGCAATCTTGTAATCTGAACACTGTTTTTGTAGCAACTCTTGCTCTTTGGGTAATAATATGAATGAATTATCCAAAAAAAAAAGAAAATATATATTGAGAAATGAAAAATATATTAATAACTAATTATAGGTAGGGTGGTAAAAAGTTAGAAAATAATTTATATTTAAAAATCTATTAATCTTATAATTAATTGTCAAAATAAAGATTTTTAATTATTTAATTTAAAAATACAAAAAAATAAAAAAAAAATAAAACACTTTTATAATAGGATAAAGTACACTAATGATATTTCGACTATAGGATGTTGCTTTGTTGAATCTCCTGACTATTAAAAGTTACAAAACGATCACCCGACTAAAGGGTGTTGCTTTGTTGAGTAATCTGACTATTAAAAGTTACAAAATAGTTATCTGATTATTCATGTGTTTCAAACTCGTACATTTTCGTTAAAAAAATTAGCAGTCGTTTGAGATAAACATTAACATGTTGATTGATATATGATAAAATATGATCTCAAAATCGTTTTAGTTGTATTTCGTGAATAGAACCTATGTTTATATCATATTGTTGAGTCAGTGCTTGAAATATTATATTGGCGAGTCAGTGCTTCAAAATAACGACGATGTCAGTAGACATTATTAAAATATGATTTATCATATCTCAGTCATCAGGTTAACGTCCAACTCAGACGGACTTTATTTTTTTAACCAAAAAGAACGATTTTGAAACATATAAATAATCAGATGACCATTTTATAACTTTTAATAATTGAAAAACTCAATAAAACAAGATCTTATAATCAATGAACTATTTTATAACTTTTAATAGTGAATATATTTAGCAAAACAATACTCTATTTTGTTTCTCACAAATTGTGTATATGGTATAATAAATTATATTGTTTAAGGAGGGCAGTGAATTACTAAAAAAACCCTAGGCAGTGAAAGCGACAAGAACCAACGTGTTAACAATCAAGACACGTGGCCTTATTTCGATGGACGATATGGAACTGCCCACCGTAAGTTCGGTTGGAATGCATTAATAAGATTTTGGATAAGACTGAAACTCCGACATGGATAAACATATATTTTTTTAATAATATTTGTAGTTTTTGTCGATTTAAGTTTTATAACTGGTTTTGATCTCAATATTTAAAATAATTAAATTTAATCTCCGTTCGTTTAAAAGAAGTATAATTGCTTTTTCAACGGAAATATCAACTGAAATTAGTGGTGGATATTTGTGTCTGGTTTGGAGGGGTATAATTAAAATTTTAACGGTTTCAAAGTATTTTTTTCTGCTTAAACTAAACCAATAATTATATTAATCAAATAATACGAGGATCACCAAAAGACTCAAAGGGCAATTTTTAAATAGATATTTCTTTGTATCGTGTTATTAATTGCTTTTATAATTTAAATGTTGAATTTATTAAGTGGTCTCAATGATTTAAAAAATATTATTTTTTCTTGAGATCCTAGGTTTGAACCGTTACATCCACATGGTATTTGTGCATTGTCATGGTTAATAAAGATTATAAATAGACACAACATTATAGTCACCTAAAGTATTAAAAAAATGCCTTCTCGCCATTGTGAATATTTTGAACTTACCACGGATGTGCTTTGAATTTATAAAAATTAACAAGACCAATATCGTTCCTATATTGAAATATTTTGTTGGAAATGAAGGAGACTTCGAAGGCGGAAGATCTGATGTTGTTGGAGATATTGTTAGAGAAGTGGTCAGAGTTCTCATTGGTGTTAGTTTTGGATTCGGAAGGTGATCCTTTTGTAAATTTTCATAATCAAAGGACATAATAAAAATATCATATACTTGGGGGGGAACCCGTTTAATTTAAATTAATTCAAATTACTCGACAATCTTTATTTATGTTATATTTTAAAAAAATTATTTACTCTTATCAAAGAATGAATATATTCAAAAGTATAATAAAATTTATAATTATCATCATAAACTAAATACATAATTTATATATTTTTTTATAACATTGAAATTAATCATTTTAGATCATATAAAATCATACAAGAAAATATTAAAACGATCATAAAACAGAGAAAAACGTGTCATAAAAATATAATTGTTTATTAAAAAAATTAACGATTGACAACTAACATCAAAATCAGTGTTGTTGCTAATTAAACAAAATTAAAAAGAAAAAATTAATCTTATTTATAGAAATCGACACAAATCTTTCTTTATCTACGTTATTAAAAATAAATACAAATATCTTTTATGCATAAAACAAACCACAGGTTTTGACGTCATTATTTTACAAGTCAGTGGAGACATAGGAGTCTTTTATTTTATTTTTTTAATTTAATTGTATTAAAATGAATAATTTTAATAGAAAAGAAAATAGTGGATAAACTTAAGCCTCCATCCACCCACCCTATCCTTATCCTAGGAATTTTGGTTGAGCGTATCTTTCCATCGTCCGCTATTTTCTTGGAATTTCTCGCCAATCATCCTAAATTTTGTTTTCTTCTCCCACCTTCCTACCAATTTTCCCGTCCAAATCCTGGTTAGGGATGGACATGGATCAAATCGGATTAACTTAAAATTTATTATATTCAGATTTCATGTCTATCGTTAATCCTAATGGCTTGAACATTATTTTAATAGAGAATTCATTAAGCGATCTCATGATTGAATGGAGTGCTATTTTTTCTAGATGTTCTCGATTCGAATACTTACATCAGTAGAGTGTACACACATTATCAATAATTAAAAAATATTTTGAATAAATAGTACTATTGTAATTACTCCAGTTTATTAAAAGAATAATATTTCAATTGATATATAATTTTCAGAATTGAATTTCAAACTAGATCAAAGATTTCGTAACGTGTTCAATGTCATGCCAAAATTAATATTAAAAAGCATTTTCACACTTTGATTGCTATGTTGATAGTTTCATAAAATATAAAGAAATTTCCAAGCACAAATACATGGATATTGAAGGAAAAGTTAAGTTTATAACTTTTTGGCGATGTGATAGGTTCTATCAAATGTTAACGCATATCAACGTTGCAAGTTGTAATGTGATAAAAAAATATAAACAATTAATTATAGTTATATTATAGGAAAATATTAATAATTGCAGTTTGATATATATTATGTGTGGATGCTCATTATTATTAAAAACTTTCCATTTTCAATCTTAAAGTGTATTAGAATTAGAATTTTATTTGATTGTATCAAGTGATTAAAGTGATAAAAGAGGTATATTGTTCTTCTTGTAGATTTTATGTTCGAGCAACTGTGTTTGTAGGGTGTATATGCGTTATCAATTGATTAAGAAAATTCTGAATAGATACTATCTTATTATCACTTCAACTATTCAAAAAAATTAGTTTATATTTCATATATCTATAAATATAAAGTTTATATATATCATTTAGAAAATTAATACAATTTTATCTATTTATTTAAAAAAAATTAAATGTTATTTTTTTTAAAAAAAATTGAATTTAAAGAAACATTTACAAAATAAATTTATATTATAAATTGATTAAAAAATTAAATTAACTCTTAGATTATTAAAAAAAAAATTCTAACGGTGGTGGAGCCCTTCACCCTGCTGAGTCAAAGCTTCATCTCTTTAAAGTTCAACGCTCGCCTTTTCTTTCCTTATCCAATTATCCCCATTATTTAATTTACTTTTATTCCTTGTGATTATATTAAAAATATTATTTTATTAATATTTTTTATGTTATTACAAAATAAATGATAAAAAGATAATATTTTATTTAAGATGTTATAAATTAAAGAATAATTTATTGAGTCGTGTCATTTGTAAAAAAATGTTATTCTACCTATTAAACTCGATTTAAATTTAAATAATTATATTTTTAGAGTGTATATTATAATGATTAAAGGAGGAAAGAAAACCTAATAATGTAACCTTATATCAACGTTATTTGAATAGTGAATAAATAACATATGAAACGCTCCAAATATCACTTTATCCTTCACGTAACGTTGGTCAAGGTGTTGCAACCAATCAGTTGACGACAGGTTGGAATGTTTGACATATTGCTCCTTTAATTATATATATTTTTATTATAAATTCTAAATCTAATGTTATTTATAAAGGAAGAGGAAGAGAGAATTTAGGAGAAGGAAAGAGGGTACTCATAACGAGTCTAAAACTCACGACTTAAGATAATGTGAGAGAACATATATGATCAACTTGATCAATCGTTCAAATATACTTACTCTCTTTTGATTGATTTTCTTTTTAATCATCAATATTTAATATGTTAATTAATTAATCTAGATCAAATATTATAGATATATATTTATAGATTGATATTTTCAGCTCGGTTTATTTGATTCAAAATATTAGGATTTAAATTTTCAATTTTATTTAAATGATTTAGTATCTTATCCCGATATATTAACTAATTATTATAAATTATTTTTGATTTTTTTATTATTGTAACTTTTTTTAGAAAATATATAATAATAAAAACCTAAGAGGATATACATGATCTAGTACGAAAATGACCTGAGCCCGCCAAGATTTTTCCGGAGAAAAGAGGGTTTGCTTGGACATTGTCATTTTCCGCGTTTTCGGCTGCTTTTCAAAGAGTTGTGTAGAGAATGAGTCCTTCTTTCACATCAACTTTGATTTTATTATTTGTTATTTAGGGTTTGTTTTCTGTATTCCCACCACCACACTTTTCTTTCTTTTTTTTAATAAGCAAATAAGTTATTTTATTTTAAAATTATCCGATACTTAAATTTATTGAGTGATTTAAGTGATTAAAAGAATATTATTCTCTTTTGAATTTTTAAATTCGAATAATTACGATTGTATAACATATATATTAATAAAAATTAAAAAATATTATAAACGAATACTATCATATAATCATCTTAAACAATGAAAAAAAATTCCTTTTGTTATCGTTTGAAATATTGAATTTTGTGTCCTTTCCTAGGAAGCTGCCTGCAACTTCAACAATGTCAAGGTTTTACCAATTGTTTGAATCTTAGGAAACATTGTGAGATTTTATAATTACAAAGTAAACATCGGATTCTTTTATCTCATGGATTTCAACCACGTAGAAACTATAATATTACAAGTTTCATTCATATATGATATTTGACTATCTCAATTTTTAATATAAATTATAATGAAACAATAACGGTTTATATCTAATAAAACATTTTAGTTTTATATTTTTTAGGATTGTTAGATGAATAAGAATAAAGGATCCAAATTAATAAGAGAAAATAATATATTAAAAAAATAAGAAAATAATCACAGTAGCCTATTTCTACTCATTAACGATATTATAAATGTGTTGCTTATAGCAATGAAAAAGTGATTTTCCACCCTAAAAGCAATGCTAAATACCCAAAATTTAATTTAAAATCATTGGTGGAAAAAATGATTTTTAACCTAACATCATAAGCTCAAATTTCTAGCTTTTGATGTAGAAAATCACTTTTGGGTGAAATTATATTTTTATCTTCAAATATTATATTTTCAACATTTTATCTTTTTAAAATTATTTTTAATGAAAATCCCAACAATTAAATTTTAAATTACACTTTTCATAAATACTTTTAAAAGTATTTTTTATAGCATTTTTAAAATCATTTTTCAAAAATAATATCATACTGACCTTAAACTAGGTGTAAATGGATCCTAACTCAATTATAATATGTTAAAGTATAAGGGCAAGCACATAAAAAAATTTACGTGAAAAACTCTTTCGGATAAAAATATAGACAAGAGACGAGAAATTCCACTAATATAAAAAACAAAAGAATACATGAGGAATCTACGTTAAGTTGTTATGTCTAACCTTAATTTCTAGTATCTATCTATAAGGATAATTACTTGACTACAAAAGAAATTTGTATAACAAAAAACCTACTCAAATTATATTTTCTATTCTCAATCAACATAAAATATAGACTTTTTAATTTCTTATTTTCTCTAAACAATTTAAATAAGATCAAACTCAGATCAAACTCTAATATATTATCTAAAATAATATTTTTTTTTAAATTCAGAGCTCAAGCTCATGATAATGTTATAACAAGTATCAACTGAACTAATATTGGATCATCCCAACTTAAATACAAGCAAGTGGAACTGTGAAAAGAGGCATAGGGAAATAGGAGCAGTTTGAAACTATAAAAAACTTTAATTGGTGCAGATGAGTTAGAAAAGGTTATGGTTTGATGTAATTTGAGGCATGGACCACCCTATCAGATCTTCCTGTTGAATTAAAGTAAAGTATCAAATTGGATAACAAATTGCGCCTTCATCCATCGCCGCCTGCACCTGCCCTACACGCTCTGTCAGAACTACATTCATTTCCTATCATTAAATACCTTATTAACACCACAGATACACTATGTACATCATCAATTACTTATTTTAATATACGGTGATCATAAAATAATATTTGTTTAATTTTTTAATCAATCGATAATACATATTTTACATATATAATTATTTGATTATAGAGCTTTTAAGAAAAACAACATTAAATTTTATCATTGAGACTGCTTGACGAGTCCTCACCAATTACTTTTTGCCTCACGTGAATAAGATGAAAAAAAATTAACAGTGTTAAAAGGTATCTAGAGAGTCCTACAATATAGTCGAACGTGTGATTTAGCCTTATATCTTTAATATGAGATTGAACTTTAACCTTGTTATTGGGTATCCCCAAGCATCGGGGCCATATTTTCCTAGGCCTACCTTCTTTATTTGTTGGTAAGAGTTTTGTGAAGGTTTGAGCCCATTGAATCGGATAAAATTGTCTTCCCCCATACATGCATCTATCTATAAATCAATTATCAAAATACTATTTAGAGGCGAATATTTGATTGAATAAAGTTCAATTGAATAAAAAAAAATTAAGTTATTAGAGTTGATGAGTATATTTTTAAAATTCAAACTTTAATTAAAAATTTTATGAGTCGAGTTTAGGAAATTCGAGTCGAGTTGAATCAAATTGAATTTTTTAGTTTCTGTACAAATTTAATGTAAATTTGTGAGGTTGAATTTACTAAAGACTTTCTATGATTCATATCCATGATTTGGGTGGTCTATATTGAGATAAACTTGATAAAATCATGCAAGTAAGAGTGAAGAACTACCCACCTTCTATGAAAGACTTTGAGTCACATTTCTATAACATTTACCAACATCTTGATGTTTATAGGCTAATTTTGTTGATCTATCGCGGAGTTTATTTGGAGAAAAGATTAGTCGTGTGATATGAGTTTACTCCTATTTTAACAAGTTCCAGATGTATTCATTATTAAGAGAATAATTGCTCATTTTACTATGTATTAATTCTATTATTTTTATGACGTAAATTTTACCATGTCACAATAATTATGTATTTTTCTTCTATTATTATTATTTTAATCATTACCTTTGATAATTAATATATTTTACAGTAGTTAATTTTACTAATAGGACCTACACAAGTGTACAAATGTTAAGGCACCATCATGCAAACATCATGTATATCCTTAGTCTCCCTTGATGGAAGGATTAGTGGATAGCAAAGACAAGTGAATAAATGGGGTGGAAATTTTTAATGAAGAGTAGGTTAGTGGGAATGTGAGAAAGCAAGAAATTATGACTCACTGATAAGAATAAACTGTCCCAAGTCTGGGTGAAGCACTAGACACGACTATGAACAGTAAAATTTTGGACCAATAAAATGCGAGGTGTTGGCAACCCTAACAACTGTATTCTAAACCAAGGGAGAGATCAGATCAATCTCCCTTTTTGTGACGGGTGAAAGAGTTTCTCTGACAGTGACAATGGTGCTGTGTCTTAGCTCCATCGTGCATGCCATTCAAGGGAAGGCTGTTTTTTATGGGCCGCCTTATCTTCGTGAGTATATATATATACACACTGAATGGATTATATTTTATACTGATTTTGTAGATGTTGTAGTTTAGACACAATCACTCATCATTGAATTATTTAACAGCTTCGGCAAGCTATGGGAACCAAAAGAATGGAATAATGGTGGCTGGAGTAAGTGATGCGTTGTGGCAAAGGGGAAGAGCATGCGGCAAGAGGTATAGAGTTAAATGCATAGGAGGAGCGAACCAAGTACTGCATCCTTGCAAGAATGGTAAAACTGTGGTGGTTAAAGTTGTCGACTACTGTAAAGCCCGATGCCAGGGGATCATTAACCTTTCTCGAGATGCTTTCTCCACCATTGCCGATCCCAACGCCGGTATAGTCCTAGTCGAACTTAACGAGTATGCCCCGACTACTCTTTACTCCACCTCTTGTCATACAAGTTTCAGGTATCATGTACAAAGGTGATAGACCCTTAATATCATTTGCACGTTTTTGCCTTTTTCTTTCATTCAGGGTTTGAGTTTGATGCTTCTACTCAAAGGGCTTTTCAAGATCAGATGATGTTAATCGAATATTTTAAACAACATATCCTCTCTCCTGAGTTTCCTTCTTATTTTCCTATGTTTTACTTTATCCGATGAATAAAACTATGTGCCTGGCGATATACCGTTAGGAATCGTAAGCTAAAAATATCAATTAAAGTGGGTATTTTGATAAACGTCGGGGTTAATTTTGATATTTTATCTTGAGTATATTTAAAAACATTAAATTTCATCTTAATGTTCTCAAAGGTTAAATCTAGACGTGTAAATGAATAAAGCGTTATATGAACTGTTCATGAACTGTTCGTTCATTTATGTCTGTTTATTAAACTAAATAAACGAGTATGAACACAATTTTTATGTTCATTTTATAAACGAATGAGCACGAATAAAGACATGTTTTCTCGTTTATTTTCACGGATAAACTGGTTTAAAAATTCGTTTATCAACTCATTTATACGAATAAGGAGCTTAAGGACTAGTAGCATAATTTCACTATCTTGACGAACATGTTTACGAACGCTAAATGAGTTGATCACAAACATCTTAAAAAAAATAAATGAACACGATATAAAAAATTTAAACGAACACGAACCAATCATTAACTTTTTTAAAAAAAACAAACAAACACGAACACAACATTATTTGTTCAAGCTCGATTAATTTACCAACTCTAGTCAAATCCCTAGAGAAATAACCCTTAAAAGTTATAGATCTTTATTTGCATTATTGATTAAAGTTTTCAATTCAAGATTTAAACAAAAAAATCATCTGAAGACATGGCAAATCATTGCTACAAAAACACTGCAATGCTGCATCATCCAGAACCTTGCGAAATCATTAAGAAATTGGAAATTGCAACATCAAAGTCCTTGATTATGTAGAAATATTGTTCATTTTGTTAGAAGTATAGTATGCTAATGGAGTATCAAAGATTCTGATAATCATGTGAACGCAAAGCTGAAACCTAGATTTCATTTTCTTTGAATAGATGAAGGAGATTACAAGATAATATATGTTCATAGTTTTTCTTAACCGTTGAAAATGCATACATACCCTACAGATACAACTGCTTGAATTCAATGGGATTTGATACCGAGGCTTCATTTTAAACCGAGGCTTTATTTGAAAACAAATGGTAAAATACGTCCTTTGCATTTACACAACCAGGAATCATTATCGAAATGAAGTTTCACTTGCAATTATGGGCAAAATTAGAGGGGGCAATCCACCACATTGGATAGAAAAAAAAAAACGAATGTAAGAGAAAAACACTAGAAAATATCAGCATGCATTGCCTGTAGTTACACATTGATTAAGTGTTGAGAACCATGACCTTCTGCCCTCCGAAGCCGAGCGTCTTAAGCCTGGCAAATTCTGGTCCGGGGGGCAGGGAACTAAAGGACTAGCATTCGGAGCTCCAATGCAGAGGTTAGATTGGATTTTCATCGATGGGAAACTGTTACGACTTATGCTGCAGAACGACGATCCAGGAGGAGAAATTCGTGTGCAATGGACCATTGGCTTGCAAAGCGGGGTTGTCATTGAAGTTGGCTCCGGCATCTCACTAGAACATGTGCAGAAAGATAGGGACAGACTAGTTCTTGCAACTGCCTTAACCGTTGGTTTCGTTCCTCGGAGCTTGACAAATGATACTATTCCGTGACGGCAAAGGGGACAGGCAATTGAGCCAATTGGGCCTTTGGCTACATTTGTGGTGTTATTTGTAGAACAGAGGTATAAGGCACATTGTATGCAGAACTCATGATCACAACCTGCACCATTTGCAATATAACTCATGATCCCATAAACATCAATGACAAACACGATTAAAATCATATAGACTAAATTGATCAAAGCGATTAAAACCGAAATAAATATGATCTGGCAGGATGTGTGCACGAAACGATTAAGTTACCTTCTGCAGCTACTGTACACTGCCTATCCAGACATACAGCACAAGGATCTTGGCATGAGAACAAGGAATCATCAGTCCTCCATCCACATTCTCTTCACAAGACAAAGTAGGGTGAAAAGGTTTAGTTCATATGATAAGCTTAGCTTTTAGCAGAAAAATGGTTGGAGAGATCCACTAGCCATCATGTTCATAAATTATTAACTATTGCCTGCATTTACTCACAAATGCATGTCCATACGTACATCCACTTGTCTATGAATTATCTTGGATCTATCCATTCAATTTCTTTCCTGACTAAAACAATTAAATAGTACGACACCGAAAATTTTACAAATTACCTCTTACCTATTTAATCCTTCTTCTGTTTAAAGATATATATCAACACTTTGAATATGCTAAAACCTTCCTACGAATCTTGTTTGGTTGTTGAGACATTGGATTCTAAATGGCTTGAAAATTAAAAGGGAAAATGGGGAACAGACAAGGACTAGGGAGTAAATAAATTAAGTGAAAGACACTTCAAAGTATGAGGTAAAAATTGACGATCGAAAATATTTGGTTCTACAACTTCTACTAACGAATTTGGTTCAGTCAAAGTAAGAGCCATTTGGAAGTTTATCACAGCCTAGAAGATTTCAAGCTGATTCGAGAGTCAATGACTTAAAACCTCGGAGCAGAAGGATAAGTTTTCAAGACGTGAAGAGTTAGCTACTGCATATATCTTAACCTTATAGATGGAATCTAAAAACCAATTTATAATTTCTGAATGAATCATGGAGAAACTTAATACTAGTAGAAGATGATCACCCGTGTTGGCTGTCACCGGTTTTCTCAATTCTGCACTTCCTTGAGCTAGTATTAGACTATAGATACAATGTTTATCTTCTTGAGTTTCTTCTCTAACACTTACATGCTTCCATTAGTAAGCATCAACCTCCCTACTACCTCACTAAAAGACCCGCTGTCCAGTTTTATCTCTGTTTCCAACTAAGTTTGCAAACTCCAATCTAACGTGCTAAAGTATTAACAAATTGCAGTCCTATAAATATGATAAAAGCTCATAGTTCAACAAATACAGATGTGAAACAAATACTCTACAACGTTAAACAAAAGTCTATAGCTCAGAGAACTGATGAAACGGCATAAACAGATTTCACTCACCTAGCAATTTTAATAATGCTCATAAGGGGAAGAGACAGAAAGGGTGAAGGAAGAGCTTGTGACTGGCCATCAGGCTCATTGCTAAGGATTTCCTCAAGCCAATTCTTACGCCATGAACGGGCGACCAGTAAAGGACTCCATCTTGAGGTAATAATTGAAAAACAAGAATCAGTCATCTGATAATTCATTAACCACATAATAATGGTTGTCTCAATGAGTTTAAGGAAGCAGCAAATAATAACGAGATATCCAGGCATCTTACTTAGTGTGTAATAAAGGTTAACTTTCTAACATGATTTCTGCCTTTTCATTAACCACAGTAGAGACTGAACTGCCATTTTTTCACCAAATTATATGAAAAATTTTCCACCATGCGATGGTTGATATGATGTAGTCAACATGACAGTGTTAAACTTTAAGACATTACAAAATATATCTTGTAAGTCAGATTAAATATGGCATTATGCCTTTGTACAAAGTAAATCAAGATGGCAATAGATACCATCGTGTGCTTATAGACTTTGACATTATACTAACCGCTTCTATCAAGGCAGCATTTTTACTATAATTTTTATTCTAACTTCTTGCTTTTGGATTATCCAAAAAATAAACTCTTCATGCTTTTGAAATGCAAAAACATATTGTTAATAAAGCATTTTAGCAGAAGATACAATTCAAATTTTAAACCTAAAAAAAGAAGAAAAAAGGATTTTTTTATACCAATGGTAAAGTAACAATGAAGCATAGCATTTAAACATAATAGGATTCACAGTAACATACCCATTTGCGTTTGTGGCAGTAATATTGGCACCCCTGGCTATCAAAATCTGAAGCATCATACATCAAAACTATAAATAGGAAATTTTAAATATTAAATAAAGCATGAGTGACATTGATACATGATTTAGTTTCTTCCCATTCCTTTTTTTCCCTGCATTTGGGTGGTTGCGATGCTGCACAAAGCAAAAGACATACCTGACAACATTGTGCATTTCCACCACAAGCAGCATAGTGAAGAGCAGTGCTCCCTGGACCTGCAAGGTAACAAACGTTATGACGCCATTGTTTTAGGAGAAAAACAGGGCTAATAAAAAGAGATAAAAAAGGAGAAAAACTAGGATTGCACGAGAGAAGCAATACTAGTTCAACAGCATCTGAATTTTTCATTAACATTCTAAATGAACACCAAAGAGGCCCTTGTGTCTGACCGGATAGTAAAGGCTTTACCAATGAACAAAAAATGATAGGGAACGGGGAAGTTTTAGCCATTTATGGATATGGAACTAAGAACTTCCAGTATTTGTGGAAAATTTCTTATCAGATAGGTAGAATTGTACCGAACTGCCAATAGAAGGGAATCCACCTAAATACTGTAATTCAGATGAACATTGGCAGCTTGCAAAAACATTAAAGACAGAAATCAAAAATAAGGGGAAAAGGAAGAACAATTGAAGAACAACAATAATTGAAAATAGAAAACTGAGGCATGAGAAAAGTGCAATGCAAAATTAATCAGATAAAAAAATACATTTTTTCTGTTATTGCTCAATAACAAATGGCTGCAAAACCAATAGACTGTGAATCAAGCAAGGACTTGCGAACTAGCACATTTAAATTCTGAATACCTATTAGATCAATTGTCGTTCCATCTTCCACAGTGACCTCAGTAACAGAAGCTCCCAAATCAAGGAGCAACTGAACACTTTCAACATGCCCATTCAACGCTGCCATATGAAGAGCAGTGACACCTCCATCAGCAGGTTTATTAATGACCTCGCGAAGAGCACTGGAAGGTAAATATGAAATGAAAATGAATGAAAACAGAAAAATAGATATGAGAAATAATAAAGAGGAAAAACATAAATTTACCCTTCATCAAAAACTGAAGTAGATTCTTTATTGTCTGATTTATTCGACAATATCTTCCAACAGTCGGGGATGCTAGGTATATAATCCGCAAGGAGGAGCCTCATGCAACGGGAATGACCATTCAAGGACGCCAAGTGAAGTGCAGTACCCCCATTAAGATAATCTGCTTTGTGAATCTAACAACCATCGCAGCACAGAATTCACTTGTTATGATCCAATATCACTCGAGTTCGAAAGCTATACAGATCTATTGCAATACATGAAACTAAACTTGCAAGTAGAAATCTTACATTGGCCCCAAAAAGAATCAGAGTCTGAACAACCTCCCAGTGGCCATATTGGCAAGCTTGCATCAGAGCAGTCTGTTGGGCACAATTAAAACAAACAATATAACCCATTGTTGATAATTAGTTGGTGTTTAAGTGACGAAAAACCGGATTAGAATTACCTGACCCCGATAGTTTCTGAGATTGATATCGACTCCAGACTCGAGCAACAGTGAAACTATCTGATTGAAAAAATAATACCGATATAATTAATTTGCAAGATACAATTGCAGGCTGAAATTAAGGAATTGAATACCTCATGGTGGCCTTGAGCAGCAGAGTAATGGAGAGGCGAATTTCGAGCACCGAAAGTTGAATACCTTGCAAGCCTTGGATTGCATTCCAATAAAGCCTTGGCTTCTTGAAGATCACCATCTCTTGCTGCGGAAACTAAGCGTTCCCCAGATGCAGAACATCCAAAGGAGTTCCCCACAATGCTTAGAAATCTCATCGATGACCAAAGCCAACAATTTTGATATCAATGCCTTCAAATATGGAGGGGAAGACAAAATCTTCCCTAAACCATAATCCTCAAACCAACAACAATGAACACATCAAAAATATATCCGAAGAACCTTGCCTGCAACTACTTGAAAAAAAGAACGAAAAAAAGATGGATCAGGGTGTGACTGTTTTATGGATTAACATACTGCCTCGTGTTTTACAAGGAAGACCCAACAAACATTAAATTACAAATTTCTTCCTATTGATAGAAGAAATTAAAGATTCCGATCAGTCACAGTCAAATCCCTATCTGTTAAACATTTAAAATTCTTCAAAATCTCCGCCGCCTCAAATAAAATTATCGCCGCTAACAAATACCCATCTCCAAATTTATCAGGATGAACCAAAATCAGCAAAACCAAATTCCGCATACTCCTTAAAGAATCGGAATTTGAAACACCCTGTTCAAAATAACATCTTTTTCAGGGAACGGATGATCAAAGTTGAAGCCTTTTTCCTTCTTTTTTTTTTAGAAAAAAAAGGATTCGACCAAATGGAAGACACGTTTGTACTTAAATGTGGAAGAGTGGGATGAGCATCAAATGTAACCGAAACAGAAATTTGGCATAAAAACTGGGAGATGTTTTTATGAAGACAGCAACCTCAACCACCAAATTGACATGTATAATAAAATTTTATAAATTAAAAAATAAATAAGAGTGCCCCTATGATTGGGTATTATTATTGATTGGGGGAATTGGGCAGTCAACTTTGGTAGTAATTTGAGGTTTTCCCATCTCTCGGTTATTTTTCATTGCCACTTATATGAAAGTCAGCTCATGTAGTCTTATTGTTTATACATAGATTGTTGGACTGCATTTACAATTTTTAAAATTGGGTCGGATTTTAAAAAAATTGGGATTGGATCGAGCTTTTAAAAGGTTATATTTTGATTGGGTCGGGTTCAAATTTAGGGTTAAAAATATCCGACCCGACCGGAAAAATAATTTTACCTTATATATTTAAAAATAATTATAATAATACACCTCTATATATTATTTTTTTAATTAAATCACTATTTTTATTGAATAAAAATAATATTTTTTATTATTTTAAGTCATGTCGGGTCGGATCGAGTTCAGATTGTATCTCAAAATATCGAGTTGGCTTAAGAACCTTGTGATATAATTTGAGCCTAAACTAAAATTCAGCGTTAAAAAAAAGTTCAATAGTAAATTTAATACAAATATTAAAGTTCAGTGATATTTTCAGTAATTTACCATTCTTTTAAAATTCCAAACATTAAAGATTTTACACATCCTAACGAGATCTAAATACAATATTTTTATCATTCTACCTATAAGTATATTTAAAAATATATTTTTATTTATTTTGTTTACTCATCATTTCTATTAATACTGATAATATTATTTAAATAAATGCTCAAACTATACACTTTGCTAACTTTAGGCATCTAAAATAGTTTTTGTTTAAAATATATGTTCAACGTTTTCGATACTAGTCTTTTAAACGTTTATGTGATAACGATCATTAAAAAATATTATTTGATATGTATTGTGATAACGGGTTTTTTAACGTTGTTACGGCGTAAACACTTAAAAGAATAATGTTGAAAATGTTAGACGCGTATCTTGAACGAATTATATTTCGACACTTAAAATGTTTAATGTTAGACGCCTAATTTGAAAAAAAATACATTAAACACTTCAAGTTAAAAAAATAATAATAATCTGAACACCTATTTTTTTCATTGAACCATTAATAAACATAAAATAATATAATAAAGTATGTATAAACATGTTTAAGTATCCCTTGATAGACGGCTTAGGATGCCAAAAAGGCAGCATGGAAATAGTATCGTGCAAAGCATCATGTTTGACACGTGGCTAGCAATCACACCGACAAGAATCAGATGAATACAAAACTGGGTTTGTACTCTTAGAAAATTGAATAAGAAACAAAGCATAGCTCAAATTATGTGGTAAAGAAGCATGTTTAGGCATTATGAGAACATATAAGATGTGTTGTTGTCTGGGCCACTTGTGGGGGCAGTTGGAATCTCCAACAATTTTCTTTTATTTAAATTATAATATCTAATTTATTTATCGATTATTTCGATTCAAACTTTAAAGATATTAGAAATTAGAAATTTATTACGGCGGGAGTTTAAATATTTTTTATTTTTTATAAATACAATTTTTTTAATTGAGGGGTTGATAAATTTTTCTTTATTTATTTTTTAAAAATATATATTTTTTAATATTAATTAATATTTTAAAAAAATTAGCGGGCACCAAGGCTCTCCTTGACCCTCATGATGTTCCGCCAGTGTTCACTATGAGAATGCTTCTTCTAATTCAGTTTGCTGTATAAGTAAATATCAAAATTCAAATTTCTAATCTTATTTAAGAAATATAAAATTTTCAAGTTTACGTCTCAAATAGTTTTTTATTGATAAAATATATTATTAATTAAGAGAATGAGAGAAAAAAGAAGCGTTATAAATTTTGAAGGAGAGATAAGAGAATACGAGTAAACTACACTCAATGCCATTTAATTACGGCTTTAATAATAATATTTTTAAGCTATAAATATACTATTTAATTAAAATATCGTTATAAACAAATTATTTCGTCATTAAAATTGAAATTAAACGTCTAATGTGATATTGTACAATAGTATCTTTAGTTCCTAAGACTTATAAATTCTATTAGTTTTGTATTAATTCGAAACAATTCAATAAATTTAACATTTTATATTTAATTTTTCAATCAATTTAATCTCTTTTTCTTATTTGATACTATCAAAGAAAGTAAGCCCCAAAAATCAAATCAATAGTTAGATAATTACATTCTACCATAAAACAAATACCGTTAAAGTGATATTATACCAAGAAAATAATATAAAAATTATAAGAGAAAAACACGTAATTTTATATAAAAAAAAGTAAAGATTAAAATGGTGAAAATTTTAAATACTAGGTGTTAAATTTATTATTATTTTTAACTAACATTAAATTAATAGATTATATAAATTTTAAGGACTAAAATTATTATTATATTAGATCACACTATTGTTCTAATATAATATTTAACTGTTATTGATATATTATAATAATATTTTAATTAATATATATATATATATATATTAAAAATGATATATTTGTTACTATAACGTTAGTTACTACGATGGTGTCGTACTTAATTTTTTTCAGATGGACAAATTTTAAAATATAAACAGAGTCATCATCAAATGTGTGATTTATTATTTAAATAAAAATTTTATTTTAACAAAATTTAAAGTTAATAAAACTTATTGAAATAATAAATTTTGATATGTGATAAGATTTGAGAATATCCATCTATTCAGAATTCATACATATAAAAATTAAAGAGGTCATTTGAAGCTCACATAAATCATTCAACTTATAAAAGAAGAAATATAAGTATTTAATATTACCTATCAATTTTTTATTAATATATATATTATTAATATTTTGGGATATTTACCAATTTGAACCCCCATTTTACTTTCATTTGGACTTTGCTCCCATTTTCTAGTTCTAGTTATAGTTTTTCCCGTGATCCGCCCCTTAGGTTGGCTGTGGTGAGTCAATCGATGTTTGGTGTGATGCATACAGGGATAGACACAATATTTTAATTTTTTTTATTAATCTAGAGTAAATATAAGATAATATATGTTCAAAGATATCTCTCAACCACTCGACATTAAACGCTCACATCCATGATATCTATGGTGCTCGAATCCAGGTCCTCAATGAACAACAACAATTCCTTTATCATAGAATTCACTTGATTTGTGCTAATATTACAAAATTTTAGTTGGTGTAAAACAAATTATTAATAAAAAAATATAAAAAATATCTAAAATATATAATAATTTAAATTTTATATGGAGGCCACTGACCCAACTACTCTCTCGATCCATCCCGATACGTATGGCTACCCATGAAATGGCGCAATGGAATGTTGAGTAATATCACCATAAATATCAATTATACCAAAAGTATCAGCTCTCATTAACTATGATTCTAATACTTGTAAGGTGGCAGTAATCCACTTGATATTGGGTGCTGATCATGCTCATCAGATCCTTTGTCGAGCGTAGCCCAACCGAATGTGTTGATTTGGTGGGGGTGGTCGAACCATCACTAGATGGTTCCTCTACTTCCTGAGACACTTTATTGCAGACATTTTATGGCCATGTATGAAACGTCCCAGTCCCATCAAAGATCAAAATTACAGCTTGGAGATACTCAAAAACTTTCCTACCTGCATACTGCAATTTACAGATAAGAAGACTCTCTAATAGAGCTATTCAGAATATCAACCAAACCAAACGTTCGACAATGTCAGGCCACCCAAAGAATTACTTCTGTCCGATGGTCACCTGAATCTTCCATTCATCAGCCTCTGATGTAATTTTGACAACTAAATCTGATAATTAACATTTGTATCTGTAAAAAAGATGAATCGTCAACGGCTGACGAATCAAATTTATTTTCATCAACATTTAATAAAGACGATCATGGTTCTAATTCCCGATAACATTGTGGAGGTAAGTTTTTATGAATTTTCTTGATGATGGTCATGAACGATGGGATCCAATGGTGGGGAGTAATGGAAATAGCAGCATGGTGCGGCAGAATACGGTATTTGTGCTGGAGTGGATGAGCAAGGTATTGATGGTGTTATGGTTGTTGCATCGGAGGGTCAATTATGTGAAGATGAAGGAGATGAAACTATTTTTGATGGGGCCTGAAAATGGTGGTTCTTGGAGGAATTTAGAGAGAAGAAAATGTTGACCATGATGAATAGTCTTGACATTAGACGTCCATATACCTATGTATATAAGATATTCGAATTCAGAACTTAAAAAAATAACAATTATATTTTTACCAGTAAAATCGTTTAGTTGGTGTGTTATTAGTATGTAATAAGTTAAAAGTTGAGATGTCAAATTTAAAGTTGAAGAGGAATGGAGTCCACATAAATACAGTGGTAAATGGTGTTAGGTGGGACAAATAATGTTAGGAAAAGGGTGTCCCAATAGCTCCCGTGACCTTAGTAGACATCACCCCATCAATGTCTAGTTTCCCTCTAATCAATGCAAATCTTTTGCATATTTTTCCTTTTTTAAATGGGTAAACTTCATCTCAGGTCATTGAATTATTGATTCGGCTATAAATAAGTTATATTTTGTAAAGTTATAGTTTAATCACTCATTTAAAATATTGTTTATATATAAGTTATTCGGTTGTTAAATTTAAAATGATAGTCTAACATAGCACGATATAATAATAGTTTTAGTCTATAAAAATTATGCATTCTATCCATATAGTCCTAATTCGAAAAATATTAATAAATTAAAATTTTCATCTTTAAAAAATATATCAATTTAATCTTTGTTTTTCTCCCAAATTATTTTTCCATTTCTTGGAATTACTTTCAATATCTTATACGATGTTGAATTTTACCAATGGAGATTATATTTATTATTCTATGTGAGATACTAGGTAATAAATTTATATGTAATTTATTATTTAAAGGAAAGACTATTCTTTTGTTGTCTTTTTTGAGTTTTAAGATTTTGTTTTGAGTAATTAGATATATCTATTGCACATCTAATTTTAAGTAAAATTTTTAACAATTTTTTTTTATATAAATAAAAATCGAATTTTAGATATATTTAAATTTATTTCAAGCTGCTTGAGAACTCCATTGATAGAGAAAAGACTATTAAATGCAAAGACTCACGAGCCTTACGGCAATTTTCTGTCACTACGCTTTCAAATTAAATGCAAAACGAAAGAGCACAAATTCAATTTGATTTCCCACTTCTTACTTACCGTCATCATTTATTGTCTCATGTTTGAACATTCCATGTTCATGAATAAAAAACTTCATTTTGTTCTTGCATGTTCTCAAGCAAACTCAGCAACAAATCCAATAACAATACCAGAACTGTATGTAAACTGTAAAGCTTAATTTGCTCTGTAAGAAGTTGGAATCTGAACCCAGAAACAACCAAAAATGATAACCCGATTTGGACAAGTAAAATGAAAAAAGATCTCTTTCAATGTGACCAAATTTCCAGCTACAGGATTTTCCCAGGAAAATGAAAATGAAAAAGAAGCTAGATGTTTGGTGTAAACGATGAGTGAACAACCTTGTTTTGTCTCCCGGCTAGCCAGAGCAGTGTCCTCCTTGCAAAAGATGGTGTTTTAGCTTCTGAATCTAAGCTATAACGGCTCTGGTTTTCCTCTTCCAAACCCAATTCATTCACTCCATTTCCCCACCGCCCGGAGTCTACTTCACCACCATTAGCAGCACCAACATGGTGGTGTTCCGGTAATCGAAATGAGAAGGTCCTCCTTGATGATGAACCCTCTGTAAGATTCAGCTTCTCCTTCTTCCCCCGAAGCCAAATTTTCGATATCGAAAAGCTTTCTTTCTTGCTCTTACCGATGGCCTTCCCGTTGTTGTCACTGCTACTGCTCGTGATTTCGAATCTACGCGAATCGAAATCGTATTCGGAAATCACCGGACGGTGACCGGGTGTCAACGGCAAAGAAGTCTTCTTCTTCCTCGATGGTTTCTTCATCGGAGTTCTTATCGGAACTTGCAACAGAGAATTCTCGTCCATTACATAAGCAAATGACCCCATGGAAAAGCACCTCCTATCATCAACATTACCATTATTACTACCTTCACCACCACCGCCATCAACGTTCCTAAATTTTCCTAGCCTAACAGGCACAACTTTTTCCCCAGAGTCCACCACTGTTTCGTTCTTGACATCATCGTTTTCAACGATTTCACATCCCAGAACTCCTTCTCTATCATTTACAATCTCTCTCGAGCTCTCAGTCCCAGATTCAAGCACAAGAACAATGGGTGAACAAGTGTTGTTCAAAGAGAAATCAGGGAGTAAAGTAGCTCTACACAAAGGGCAGGTTGAATTAGACAAAAGCCAAGTATCGATACATGGCTGCATTTGGGAAGCAATCTGAGCTTGTCTTCAAGCTCGAATTCACACAAGCAAACAGCACAATCAAAAGGATTCTTCACCCCAATGATGGCTTTGTAGTGGAACACAGGGAGAGTATCTATGAAAGATTGGTCAACACCGGCATCATGGAGATGGAACAGTTGTTGCAACTGACCTTGAAGAGCCGTCACGTTGTCTATATCTTCTGGCTCTCTATTAGGAGGTCTCATGAGAAATCTAACCAAGAGATGAAGCAAACCGGAGACGATGAATATGATGGCTAGGATTATGATAATGAGTAATATGCTCGGACTGACCTTGTTGTTCAAGTTGAAACTATCGGAGTTCAAGTTTTGTGGTGGAGGCAGTAAAGGGATTGGTGATTGTGGGAGGTAATACGGTTGCTCCGATGGAGAAAGCAAACTTCTTTCCTTCATTTCATGGAAGATCAACTCCATTGTTGTTTCTGGACACAATCTACCAAAACTGAAACTTTAAACTTGAATCATTTGCTTGCAAAAATCCCATTTGAGATTACCAGAAAAACACCATCCCAGCTTCAAGTCAAAAGGAAGAGATGGAAGAGAGAGAGAGAAGAGTTGAATATGATATTAATGGAGAAAATAAATGATACCATATCCCATTTGCGTAAATTCTGCAAAGTTATAAACGTTTGGATAAATTATACCCAATGTCACTTAATTATAGTTTTGGCAACATACATATCACTTTGTTTCCTAGAAGTTACAAATAGGTCACTTAATTAAAATTTTGTTATAGACATGTTATTCTCTTATTAAATATTAGACGGAATAATGACATGACTTGGTATAGTAATAGTTTTAATCCTTAAAATTTATACATTTTATCATTTTAGTCTTAATTTAAAATAATTTAACAAATTTAACAATTCATATTTAAAATTTTTATTATTTTAGTTTTTTGTTATTCTCTTAAATTGTTTGTTCTTCTCCACAATATGTTATTTTACTTTCTTAATATAAAAATAGACAATAACTTGTTATTATTTTATGGTAGAATATAATTATCCAACTATTGTTTTGATCTGGTAAATTTAGTTGGTTTGACAGTATCGTAAGAAAAAAAGTAAATTGATGGAATTTTTAAATTTATTGAATTGTTTTGAATTAGGAAAATTAATAGAATATATATAAATTTTAAAATATTTCAATTAAGTGCCTTATAACCTTGTAGACGAAAATGATGTCTATTATCAAAACTATAATTAAGTGACCTTGGGTGTAATTTTCCCTAAACTTTTCGATGTGCATAAGGTTAAAAAAAGGAGACTTTCGTTCACGATTTCGTCAATTACAAGGCTCTTGTTGAGGGTTGACTTGATGATGCATCAAACCCAATGCATGCCCCATTTTTTAAGGAAAAATCAGTAAAATCCTATGTATGAATGAGAAGAAAAAAAATCATAATTATTTTGCCTATTTTCTTCTATTTGGATTATTTTATTTATGAAATAGTTAGCTTTGTATTGTTTCTTTCTTTTCTGGTCCCATTCTTTGGACAGACCCTTCTATTCCAATCTCGTAGTTTGGTACCTTATTTATTTGTTTGTATATTAATCAAGTGGGAAGGGCCAAATGCTACCACTGTCCTCTCTTCTAGGTAAACACAAGTGACCCATCATACATGGTGGACGTAATAGTTTACGTTATATATATTAACTTACAGAATTTTTAAAAAATAAACTTATTATTTTGATGATGTAATATATGTCACATCATCATCTTAGGTGGTATAATATATATTATGTCGATAGTTTAACACATGTGAAAATATTACGCCAACGTTCATTGATTGTTAATCAATTAATTATTTTCATTTAACAAGGGCCATTTTGACACACAAAAATTAAGGGCTAAAACACTCAAAAAATAAGGACCAAAATAATCATTTAAACAAGCATTGGAAATTAATTTAGACATTATGTCTTCAATAAAATAATATATTTTTTTAGAGAATGTTTTTCAAAATATTTGATACCATACATGAATTATCATTTTATGTATTATTATGATGCATGTATCAATAAATGAAAATTCACATATACTTAAATAATACACATAAAATGTTAATTCAAATATCATATTTATTATCTTTTCAAATTACATATATGAAATTTGACGCTTTATAAATGCATATATCATAATAATTATTTTATCAAACTACATGTAAGAGATATGATATTATCTCTTATTTATAATTTTTTTTAATTTTAAAACTTTAATTGATTTGAATGAGCTTACTTTTAAAAATTTGGAATGACTCTAAGTCTACAAGGTAGTATCTGTTCGAATTCTTTTTAATCTATTGACAAGTCGTACACGTCCTATTAACACAACTGTTCGGACTCAAAGCTTTTAAGAAAAATAATATTCATTTTTATTATTAAGACGATAAAAAGGTTGGTTTCAACGATGATAAGTGTCAAAATTTCAAATATGTACAATTAATAGTGCAATTAATAGTGCAATCTGGGATCACTCCAACCTATTAATAAAAAATCATCGGGTAATCTCTCTCTCAAACCTATTAATAAAAAATCATCTCTCCAAAGGGTGACATTCCACCCCACTCAATCTCGTCACATTCGTTTTGATATCAAATGTCGCTAGTCATTATTCTTTTCTCACCCCACTCAATATCGTCACATTAGTTTTGATATCAAATGTCGCTAGTCATTATCCTTTTCTCAAAAACACATCTGATAAGATATTATCAGATATGCAACGTCACTGTTTATAAACTCCATAAATTTCTTTTTCCTTTCTGATATGGAATTAATGTCTCTCACATTTTCGTGACAGTATTTAAAGATTGTAAGATATTTTAAATAAACAAGACGAATGTATACATAAAAGTATAAACAAATCAAAGGATGATAATAATTCGTATTCCCTTATATCAATCTATAACATTTTTTGAGAATCCTAAGAAAAATTGGCATTAAAATTAATGTTTTCATTTTCTTTGTTTTGAAGCTTCCTTCGTGGCATTTTTTTTTGGGCTTGTTTAGCCACTTGACACTGGCCTTAACCCATGCTTCATAGCTGCTTCCCATACAAGATCGATCCTATCGACATCAATTGCCCCAACTTCATGATGGGTCCACCCTTGTAGCTGATGAACCACGCCTCCTGCATGGCATGCATGCACCACTCCTCTTTCCATCGTGTACTGTCCCCAACATCCACCAATACTTACAACAGTTAGCCAATAATCATGTTTGAGACAAAATGAAGCTGGTTTTGGTCGAATCCCATTGCATGTATATTAAAGAAAAGCATGTTATTAAAGAGAAGATTGGTCACCTCACAGCTTCCAAGCCCTTCAACATCATGGGGCAATCTCATGGCAGCCAGGTCACCGTAGGTGCAGTTTCTTCTGAATGCCAAAATGGGTGGCACCACAAATTGATGAAAATGCGTACCCGATGGAGCCCAGCTTTGTTCCCTCGGAGTTATCCACTTGCCCACGATCCATGTCTATTACATAAACAACAATTACTCAATCGTTTTCACAAAGTTAATGAGTTGAGACTGGCAGTTGCATATCATTTACCTTGCAATTCTGAGCAGCCTGGTATTTTGTCACCTGGACAAGGTAGCTTTGGCAATCCACAGGGGCTTCTCTTTGTATTTTCTGGAACCTTTCGGTTGACATTGTCAACATCTGCACCATTATGTCCAAAGTCATAAGCAATCAATTTCCATTAGCTCCAAATAAAGGATGCAATGTGGTTAGAAGACTTACGAGAACGCGCACTCGCCGACGACAAAGGTAAAGGGCAATGGCTCTGCCGAGCTTGGAAGTGGCTCCTGTTAAAAACACTTCCTTCACATCTTTGGGAATTTCGTTCAGAATAACAGCAGCCGTTAAGGTATTGCCATGGACAACTCTCACTTTAAGCTCCGGATGCTTTTCGACGAAGAGTGTTCCTCCTCCATTAAGAGCTTCATTCTGCACACATTACCAACATTGTTTTGAATCGAGTGTTTTAGACTTCCAGCAGGAAGATGTGTTAAGAAATTAAGCAGCTAAGGGAAAGGCCCACAAGGGTTATAAATGAAGGAGATGGGTTTGATTCATTTCTCATATTTATTTCTCCTAACTACCACTATATATATTTAACATTTTTCTAAAAAAAAATAGTGTAGGTTATAAATTTAAAAGTTTATCACTCAATTTTCTTCTTATTTTTATTTTGGTCACTAAAATTTAAATTTTTTAATTTACTCTTATTTTGGTCATTCGACATTATAACTTGACATTTTTCTTTTAAAAATTATGAAATGATCCAAAAACTTTCTTCATTTTTTGTGTGAAAATATTTCTAGTTTTAGATTCCCTTTGATTTCTAGATGGTGAACATCTTCTTCCAAATCCCAACGATAGACAGGTGAAAAATGAGGACGCAAGTTATATCTTGATTCCATACTGATCGGATGATGAATATTATAGATTAAAATGGTTTAAAGTTTTATAAATTTTGGTCTTAAGGTTAAGTTTTATGAGTTTTAAAGTGACTTTGCTAAAATCTAAAGTGATAGAGTGACAAGAGACAATGAAACTAGTTCTTTTATATCTCTGAGTGATTGGAAAAAAAGTGTAGAATGATCATTACAATATTAGTGTGAAGCGGAGATGAAACTATAAAACTTTCATTTTTGGAGGAAGAACAAATAAAAAAAGAAAGAAAAATGACGTGGACGACACATGAATTTCATATTAATAAAATAGTCCATATTAGCATATGTATTTGCCATGTCACCCTTTCTTTTACGAGTTAACCCCTGAATGACTAAAATAGGAGCAAATTGAAAGTTAATGACTAAATTGAAACATTTTAAACTTTAGTGACCAAAATAAGAGTGAAACAAGTGGAATACTGAATTTTGTAATTTATCCTAAATTAGAGGATGGTTTAGTAAAAGAGAGAAGTACACATATTTAAATAAAGAAAAAGACCGACCTTATTTAATGCAGCAAGGCTGATAACCTTCACCCCTATCCTATCAGCCCTTAGAATGGCCTCCTCTATGTGCTTGTTGATACCTTCCTTTGCAAATGGCAAGAAATACTGCAAAAACATGGTTTTTCTTTAGGTGATTAATCGGCTTTCCTATATAATAAAATTCTGCCAAACTTTTTTTTTTGTTTTGCAATTTTAAACACAAATGGGAACCTGAAAGCCGACTCTAGGAACTGCCCAAGTCTGGTGCAAATAGCCTCTAAGATTGTAGAAGGAGACGAGGAAGCCCTTAGACCAACCCCACATCGCTAGCATGATCACAAATGCTAGAGGCCAAAGAGGCAATAGAACGATCCTCGTTGTGAACGGTAAGGACGAGAATGATCGGAAAACGAACGGGGCATGCATCGACGATGTTATGTCGACGCCGTGTGCTAGGAACACGAAATCCGGTACCCTCCCATTCTTTGCTGAATCCGAACTGATTCTCTTGTGTAGCTGCCATGAGTTGCGGTTAAGTGTATTCCCCATAGCATCAAACAATGGCATGAAGAGACAAAAGTTGGTCCCCATCTCGGTGTGGTGCAAGCTATGGTACCTGACAAATTTAATATGAAAGTACCACATAAGCTTCTATTCAAGATTAGGCAGTAAATACCTTATTCAATACACCCTTGGGAATATCAGTAGTAAAATGAAAATATTTTTTTCACTAAATGATCCGAGTTTGAACAACCCGTTTACGGGTATATAATATTAATGATTAAAAATAAGTTTTGAATAGATACTATCTTCTAAGCACAAACCCATCATCTAATTAACTCCATTGGAACTAAACTTACTCCCAAGAGGGAAAGTCCAAAATGAGCTTTCCATCTCCATTAATTGGAGCTTGCAAGTTCTGTCAAACTTTATCTCTATCTGTCACCCATAAACTTTATCTCTAATTTCCAGGTCTAAAAATTGAATAGGGTACTATCTAAAAGATAAAGAGAAAGAAAAGGGTAAAAACTGGTAGGCAAATCAAAATTCACATTAATTGCATTGGTCACGGCTTACGTTGGGGTATAGAGTAAGTATCTGAGGAGAGGTAACTTGTTGAACATTTCATGTGGAACAAATTCAACATTGGAATGCCCCAAGCATCTCAGAAAATCAAACATTGAAACGTAGCCGTAGATCATCGTTATCGATCCATACCCCATCAGAATCGATCCCGCTGTCGGGATTCCGATCACGATACATAGTATAAGGTGCTCTAAGAACGTTGCATGACCAGCTGCACCACCAAGAATTTTGAAACTCAATATACATGTACAGATCAAATAAAAAAAGATGTGGTAACTTTAGGTGAGTGATTTTTTACCAGTAAAAGGATGGGGAACAGGAGATGAATGATGAAGTGAATGATAATGGGTGAAAAGGTAGCTTCCATGAAGAAACCTATGTGCCCAATAATACAAGGGCTCCGATACGGTAACATGTAGTATCAGTAAAGAAGTAACCCTTTTAAGTTCCATAGAGGAAGGTCATCCAAGGATGGGAAGATCAAGCAGGCCACGGAAGCTAACAGAGCTTGAAGGATTATGAAATTGTCCCTGAAATGTTAAATTAAAAAAAAGGTTAGTTAAACCATATAATCATATACTGTCCTATAGATTTTCATGATCATATATGTATTACCAGTCCCATTCTCTGTCAATCTGCTTGAAATCAACTCCTTGCTGAATAATCCGACGATTCCGAGTTAGGAAAAGCATGTTACTGTAAGAACTCCATAGCTGATGGATTAATCCTCTCAAAGCACAGATAAGGAGTATGTGGAGACACCAGAGATCCTTAATGGTACCCTCATAGATCCATGAATGGAGAACTTTCGCCACTAAAGGACCACATAGCAAGTACTTCGGTACACAAAAAACAAGAGAAGAAACAAGTATAAGCAAACACATTACATCTGTAAACAAAAATTGTGAACAAAGTACCACCAGGATGGAAGATTTTGGTACCTTGAAAACCCCCAAGTTCTCCCACGGCCAAGCTGACAGAGGTGCAACCATCTTTTGACTGTGTTCTTTTGCTTACGGATCAAGGAAATGCTAAGTTCTCTTGAGGGACTGGAAACCGGTAGAGAGTAATGGAGAATGAGAATTGTGGAACTTGGGAATGCAGGCTTATTTATAGCCCCAAAGAAAAGATGGATTGCAGACAAAAAATACAGTTAAGTCTCTTAATGAAGTAGACTACTGTGGCGTAGCTTTTGACTGGAAGTTGCCACCAAGGATCGGCGGTGTCGCCAATCATGACCGAGTTCTTCAACGTGTAGTCATTTCCCTGCTTTGAATCGGGAACAGCTGTATTGTTTTCAGCAATATTAATGCTTGGTATGGTTGCCGGTTGGGAGTGGGAGTTAGATAGGGGGCGCGTCTGCTGAGCTCCAACTTGAACTCTCCTTTTATTTATTATTATTATTATTATTATTTAAAATGATATGTTGAGAGACTGTTCCACAATTAACACGAATCATTCTAAATTAGTCAAAATAAAATAATAGGAACCGGAAGATAAAAAAATACCCTTTTAAAAAGAGAAAATCGCCTCAGTGACCAAAAATACCTTATAATATACGATTTTAACCAAATTTTTTTGGATTTGCCAAAATGACCAATAAAATCGCAACGCGATATCAAAATCGCAACGCGATTTAGAAAATCGCAACGTTAAAAAGAAAATCGCAACGGTCAAAAGAAAATCGCAACGCGAGCTTCCAAGTTCGCAACGCGATTTAGAAGAGAATCGCAATGCGATTTATAGAATCGCAATGCGATTGATAGAATCGCAATGCGATTTATAGAATCGCAATGCGATTGAGAGAGTCGCAACGCGTTTTAGAAGAAAATCGCAATGCGACTGAGAGAATCGCAATGCGATTGAGAGAATCGCAACGCGATTTAGAAAATCGCAACGGTCAAAAGAATAGTTAAAAAAATTTTGTTTCTTAAGAATTTTCTCTAAAAAGATAGTATCCGCGCGGACGTGTCGAAGACACGTATTACCACGACCACGACCACGACCACGACCACGACCACGACCCACGACCACGACCACGACCACGACCACGACCACGACCACGACCACGACCACGACCACGACCACGACCACGACCACGACCACGACCACGACCACGACCACGACCGACCGACCGACCCGACCCGACCCGAGACGAGACGGCGGCGGCGGCGGCGCGCGAGAGTCCCCCTTGTCCTCTTTCACTCAACAAGGAAGTGCAAAATACAAGCCTTAAATACCATTCCCAATAGTATTTCCAATACTATGTGGGATTGAGCATTACCAACACTTGTTCCAAATATCATTATTCTTCATAAGTTATCATCCATTACAATATGAATTAGTCGTGTTAATGAACCAATATACCTCATTAATATGGTATTGTTGAACAAAAGAATGATGATGATGATCTTATTAAAGACCATCTAATACGAAAGAATCCAATGCATAACCGATACCTTATTATGAAACTAATTCACATAGAGGTTGTACGTGAAAAAAAATCTTTTACTTTTATAGTAATATCTATCTCAATAATTTTAATATAAAAATATATTTTTATTTAATAATAGAATTATTTCATGTATTTATCAAGTTATAATTTTAAATACTTATTAAAATGAATTAATTTATTATCGATAATTCATATTGTAATGGATGATAACTTATGAAGAATAATGATATTGGGAACAAGTGTTGGTAATGCTCAATCCCACATAGTATTGGAAACACTATTAGGAATTATATTTAAGGCTTGTATTTTGCACTTCCTTGTTGAGTGAAAGAGGACAAGGGGGACTCTCGCGCGCCGCCGCCGCCGTCTCGTCTCGGGTCGGGTCGTGGTCGTGGTCGTGGTCGTGGTCGTGGTCGTGGTCGTGGTCGTGGTAATACGTGTCTTCGACACGTCCGCGCGGATACTATCTTTTTAGAGAAAATTCTTAAGAAACAAAATTTTTTTAACTATTCTTTTGACCGTTGCGATTTTCTTTTTAACGTTGCGATTTTCTAAATCGCATTGCGATTCTATAAATCGCATTGCGATTCTCTCAGTCGCATTGCGATTTTCTTTTTAACGTTGCGATTTTCTTTTTAACGTTGCGATTTTCTAAATCGCGTTGCGATTCTCTCAATCGCATTGCGATTCTATAAATCGCATTGCGATTCTCTCAGTCGCATTGCGATTCTCTCAGTCGCATTGCGATTTTCTTCTAAATCACGTTGCGACTCTCTCAATCGCATTGCGATTCTATAAATCGCATTGCGATTCTTTCAATCGCATTGCGATTTTCTTCTAAATCGCGTTGCGAACTTGGAAGCTCGCGTTGCGATTTTCTTTTGACCGTTGCGATTTTCTTTTTAACGTTGCGATTTTCTAAATCGCATTGCGATTTTGATATCGCGTTGCGATTTTATTGGTCATTTTGGCAAATCCAAAAAAAGTTGGTTAAAATCGTATATTATAAGGTATTTTTGGTCACTGAGGCGATTTTCTCTTTTAAAAATTATGAGTTACATTTTGGAAAAATTTTAATAACTTCATAATTTATTATGTTATTTAACCTCCTACCATGCGTCCTAAAATTATCTCATTTAATTTAATAAAAGTTTTAAATATTATAAAAAAAATTCTAATGATTTAGTGATAGTAACCCCTGTTTTATTAGAATTCAAATGTTACCTCCTCCTCCAATTAGCAATCACATATATAACTAATATAAATCTTAGTAAGATTATATTACATTTTTGAAGGAATGTATCTTTTTAGGGAAATTTTAGGACGAGAAAATTAAAATAATATAAATTTGAGATGTAATGTTCCAAAATTTTAAGTCAACGTATTAGGGTTGTCTCGAGAAATATTTGAACCGTGTGGTGGTTAGTGATTGGAGACGTTGGGCCGAATTTAGGATTAATTGGATGCAAATTGGTTCCAATTAACCATAAAAATGAAATCTTTACATGAAACACAAATTAGAAAGAACCAAAAATGCAAATAGACCACCAAAGAAAAAGAGGTTACAATTGAGATTTTATTTGATGTTGGGAGTGGGTTTTGATGAAAAGTGGAGCACTTTCATCATTCTCTTTCTTCTTCCTCTATTTCTCTTCAAATCCATAGATCAAAGGTGGTGATAAAAACTTCTTCCATGTCTCTATTTAACTTTTAATTTGTCCTATAGCCCTCGTCTACAACATTTTTGGTGATTCATAACTCTTGCATCTCTTTTTAGCTAGTGAAAATGCTTGAAGAGAAACCAACTATCCAAGGAGAAGGAGAAGGAGAAAGTAAGTGCAATTGAAAAAGAAACTTGATTTCAGGATTCTAACATTAATGTAGATTGTAGTGTATTTATAATCTTTTACGATGTTATAATTTCTATAAATGTGATTCTTTGAGCTTTGAAGCATGTTGAGTGATATTGCATAATTTATGGCTTAGATGATGTTTTGATTGTCAAGCATGTGCTTTTATGGCATTAGATGACTCTAATATCTCCCTTAAGCTTTCGGGATAAATTTGAGAGTTAAATTAGAGTGTTTGGAAGTGTTTTACAGTGATTCTCAAGCCTAAAGTATGTCATTTATGGCTTTAGATATCGATCTTGGAAGAACAATACCAATATCATATGAATTGATGAAGAAATATGAGCAAATATAAGTGTAGTATCGATACTGATACCAAGGGGCATCAAAATATTTGCTAATATCAATACTGATTAAAAGTATTGATACCATAGGGTGAATATCGACACCTCCAGCCAGGTATCAATACCCTACCTATCTTGGAAAGTTAAGTTTGACTTCGTTAAGGCTCGTAAGAACGAGGGATGACTCATTTAAAATTTTATATTTAAAAAGAGGTTTTCTAAAACTTTCTTTTAAAAAATAATTTTGTAGATGTTCAATCGTATATAACTTCAAATGATCGATGATAATTTTATCATATTTTAAAATAGGATTTTCCAAAGAAATTTAAACACATGTATTTTCAAAAAATTATCAAACCTAAAGACCGGTTCGATAAAGATAATGTAATATTCTCCAAATAATATTACATCCAAAAATTCTATTCCTACAAATAATATTACCTTTTATGACCCCAAGCGTCTCTTATGATAAAGGTTTGGATCCTTATAGAGATACTCTTGATTGTGTGTTTGGTTCACAAAATGTAAGATTACCAGTGAGAATAAAAGATTATCAGGGAATATGATTACTGAGAATGTTGTATTTTGTGTTCGGTTGGTTTAGTAGGAATGTAAGATTACCGTGTTTGGTTAAAGAAATAAAAGATTATTGAAATGTATATTTGACCAAATTGTCCTTATTATATATTTATTTTTTAACAAGTTGAATTCTACTATAATATTACTATAAGATATTTATATATTTTCTTTAAAAAATTTAAGTTCGCAAAATTTATATAATTTTTTTACAAAATTAAAAATATAAAAAGGTTTAATGAAATGGTAAAATTTTATTTTAACCCTTTAATTTCATATAAAATTTTAATTATAGAATTTTTTTGTAAATCTAAAATAGTTTAAGGATAAATTTGTAATTTAACATTCGTAAAAATTTTATTATTCAATGACAGAAGAAAGATATTTTTGAAGAAAAAAAATTAAGGACATTATAGTCCAAAACGCCGGAAATCCAACAATACCTAAGGGAAGGGAGGTAATGACATTCTCGATAATATATCTTAAAAAATCTACTGTTGATAATAAAATATTACCAGAAATGAGATTACTGGCCAATCAAACGGGAGAATGTGAATTCCATTCCCCGGGTAATCTTATATGAGTTGAACCAAACAGCCCCTGAATACTATCAATATTACCTTTTAAGAAGGAGATGTTATCCTTATAACACTTTTGCTTATGTCATAGACAAACATCTAACTTTATATTAGAAGGGATAATTTATACAATTTTAAAAGAGAGTGATTTTATAAAATTTTTAGAGACAAAAATATATTATCAATAAAAAATATAAAAAAAAATTAAAATATAATAAAATTTAAAGATTTCAAAGGAACAATTGTCTAATCCATTCCTGATTTATTCAATTGAGCTATCTTACTGTATCAGTTACATGAGAAATAAATATAATAATACTGTCGTAGAATTGATTGTGAAGAATTAACATCAAATCGAGGCCCCTCTCATTCTATTCCTCTTAATTTTGAGGAGTTTCGCTTTAACTAAACTTAAATCCCGATAAAATATATACTCTACTATTATTAGCAAAAAAAAATTTCTTGTATCGTGAACTAAGCGTCTTCGGTTGTTAAAGAATTTTTTTAAGGTCTTAAGTTTGAATGCCGTATATATAAAATATAAATTTTCATATTAAATAGTTAAAAACCTTTAAATAAATACTACTTTATATTTCTTTCGGATTTTTTTTTCTTCCCGTAGAAAGCAAGAAAAGATGAGCGGTAAAATCTAAATTAAGATATAAAAAGGATTGAGATGTGCACTAAACATTGTTTTTCTGAAACCCCCCTTCGACATCTTTTTTTTATTAAAAGAAATTACAAACTCAAATTTTAAATTTTAAATAAATAAATTATAAATTATATATCAAATAATAACCTTGAAAATATGTACATGTATCTACTGAACATTTCACGTTTTAGCAATTAGGGGCGGCAGCCGTTGAGAAAGAAATTAATAGAAAGTCAGTATTATATCTGATAAAAATAAATGACATTTGGGTATGGACAATTGGACATGACATTTTGAGCAGCAAAAGCTTTAATTGCTCTCTGCCTAAAGGCTCAACACGTAATTTAACAACCTAACAAAAATTTCATCTGTGCCTGCCTGCCTGCCTTAACATCTGATATTTGTTGAAGTGTTGAGCTTTGGATTTTGGATATGAAGATATATCTCGTTGCTTGTATTGGACATTGGATTAATACGTACTATTGAATAGCTAATAATTATGTTAATTGGAAATGGTAAAATGTAAATTTTAGAAATAATTCACATGTCATAAAAATATATAGTGTAGTGCCGTCAATCGCAACTTTCCACTCAAATCAAAATGAATGAATAATTTAAAACCATTATAATTCTCATTTTATCATTAACAACATGTATAAATAATGATTCTTTTAACAAAGTTATGGATTGATTTAAGATGAAATAAGATCTGAATATGCAATTCGCCAATTTGAGAGCGTCGAGTTTGGACCAGAACCCCCGTGGTGCAGCCGCCTATAGGTTTTTCGTAAGTGGTAAAGCTTGTTTCAGCCACTTTGCATTAGATGATGGAGGCTGAGATAATGACGGTATTGGCAAATTGTTTCCAATTTAGCTTTTCCCTTTCAAAGCATTTATAGAAAACCCACATTTCAATATTTTATTTTCTTTATTGTTTTTTGTCATCGTCAAATTAAGACCTTCTGATAGAACATGCATTAACTCAGAACATGGTACGTACTAATAAATTTAATTTCCACCTACTCGGCCCGACCAATCCTCCCAAGTCAAAAAGTCCACAATTCGTGAACAGGTTCAATGGTCCGAAAGGAAATTCAGGCACCTTCATATCAAAAGGTGAGTTAGTTTCGGACCATCGTATCTCATGGGTGTTCGAACGTACATTTTTAAGTGGTTAAGAATATTTAGAGTATATATTATCTTATAAATACTTTAGATTAATAAAAAACAATAATAACACCTATTTTTAATCTTAGGATTTTTTTAGAATTGAACCCGTTGAGCAATCTTAATGGTAAAATGAAGTTTTATTCTTTCTAGGAATCTCATATTCGAGTAATTGTATTTAGAGTATATGTACATTTCAATTAACTATGAAAATAAATAACTCTTAGGGTGTGTTTGGTTAGGGGAATGTAAAATTATTATAGTAATGGAATCTACATTCTCCCGTTTGGTTGGCCGGGAATGTCATTCCCGGTAATCTTATATTACCAATAATGGATTTTTTTGGGGTATATTACCTAGCATGTCATTACCTCCCTTTCCTTAGGTATCGTTGGATTACCGTCGTTTTGGACTAAAATGCCCTTAATTTTTTTTCTTTCAAAAATATCTTTATTCTGTCATTTAATAATAAAAATTTTACGAAGGTTAAATTACAAATTTATCCTTAACCTATTTTAAATTTACAAAAAAAAATATAATTCAAATTTTATATGAAGTTCAGGGGTTAAATTGAAATTTTATCATTTCATTAAACCTTTTTATATTTTTAATTTTGTAAAAAAATTATATAAATTTTATGAATTTAATTTTTTAAATAAAATATATAAATATTTTTCAACTTGTTAAAAAAACAAATATATAATAAGAACAACTTGGTCAAATATACATTCAAATAAACTTTTATTACTTTAACCAAACACGATAATCTTATATTCCTGTTAAACCAACCAAACATAAAATACAACATTCTCAGTAATCCTATTCTCTAATAATCTTTTATTCTCACTGATAATCTTACATTCCGTGAATCAAACGAACCCTTAATACCTTTGCCGACGCAGCAAGCAGGAAATGAAGAACTTGTCATAGGGTATAAGCGGCTAAGGGTGCCCTAACCAGCCAAGTCCAAAGGAAAGATTGGTCTTCTACGTAAGGCCATGAAATTCTACTAGATGTTCCTTCAGGTTGCATAGCTTCGAAGGTTTCTAGTTTCTTTTCTCGTTTTAAACATTTAATAAATTCTCCTTTATGACTAGAATTTTGGGTTATCTTTTAGGTGTGATCAACCCACACTAGCTTTCCTTGCCCCTGCAACACCATTATTTTGTGAATGGTGCAAATAATTAATATAATTATTAGAGTTTCACCTGAATTTTATTTTACTCAAATTAATTGATAAATATAAAATATTAATTTGTTAAAAATATAAAATCTATTCTATTTTATGTTGGTTAAAAGTTTGAATCCTACCACGTCTTTTTTAATGGATAATCTGTACACTTCTAATGTAAATTCCAATTGAATTTTAAGGGTGCGTTTGGTTCACGGAATATAAGATTATCAATTAGAATATGATTACCAGCGGGAATAAAATTACTGGGAATAAGATTACCAGTGAGAATAGAGTTTGTTTAACAGGAATGTTAGATTATAGTGTTTGGTTAAAGGAATAAAAAATTATTGGAATGTATATTTTACCAAACTGTCCTTATTATATATATTTTTTAGCAAGTTGAATTTTACTATAATTTTACTATAATTAATTTATATATTTTCTTTAAAAAAATTTAAATTCATAAAATTTATATAATTTTTTTTACAAATTTGAAAAGATAAATAAGTTTAATGAAAACGTTCGTTATTGGGGTTCTTCTGGCGTACATTAGCGGGCCTAATGGAAGATGAAAATCCTACCGTTTCACCGATTTCTTCCCGTTTCTCCACCGTTTTCAACCGTTTTCTCACCTTTTTCTAGTATTCATCCTTTTTCCTTATCCTTCTCTGTTCTCTGATGGATTGGAGAAAACTGTTCTCTTGTTCTGCTAGTCAACACCTGCGATATTTTCCCCCAAATGTAAAAGACGGGACTCCTACAGTTCATCCTCCGCCTGAAGTCTTTGAAGAAGGAATTGCTGAGTGGAAGACTTCTCTCGTCGGGTAAGTGCTCGGGGCTACTCCAAATTTTCAATCTCTTCAGAAGATTGTTGACAGCTTGTGGAAAATTCCCTTACAAGGAGCCAAAATACAGGTCAGTTATGCTGGACCTAATCTTTACCTGTTTTCATTTGAATCTGATTCTGATCGTGAATGGGTATTGGAAAATGGCCCTTGACACATCTATAACAAGCCCTTAATCCTTAGGAACTGGGAACCTAACTTGAGAAAGCTTCAATTTGATTTATCTAGAATTCCTCTGTGGGTTCATCTGTACAATGTCCCCCTCGAATTATTCTCTAGTGAAGGCCTAAGTTACATAGCTAGTGCAATTGGCTTTCCCCTCTCTATGGATTCTATAACAACTTCAAAGTCTCGTTTGGAATTTGCTAAGGTTTATGTCGAAATTGGGGCTTCAGACATGATTCCTAAGCAAATCGATGTCATGCTGAACAATGGTCAATCTACCTCCATATTTGTTGAAGTTCCCTGGTCCCCTCCCTGCTGTAAATCCTGCAATTATTTCGGCCATAGTGCTAAAGGTTGCAAGGCTTTTCCCATTACCTCTCATTCTATCCAAATTTGGAGGAAAAATGATACTCATCCTTCTTCTCAAACTCTTACAACAGAGGATAATAAGGACACTACGGTTACAAAGTCTACTTCTATCAACTTAGAGGAAACTCATGTTAATGAAGTTTTTTCAAGTGATCCACTTGTTTCTGTCTCCCGTTCCTCTGAAAATTTCACTGCTACTCAGGATATTCCATATTCTCAGGGAAACTCACGTTCCTCCCCCCTGCAATTGATACTTCTGCTTCCAAAGCTGTGTTTGATCCAATTATTCCAGCTCTCTAAAGTCCTACTGATAGTTCTCTTCCTGTCGCTCCTTCACCTTCCAAAAAAGGAAAAGGCAGGCCACCTAATACCAAAGCCTCCAAATCTCTTGCAGCCTCTTCTAATAGGTTCGAGATCCTCACATCGTTCGAAAAAGTTTCTGATCAGCAATGTAAGCAAACTAGGAAAGCAGCTTCTGGAGTTGCAGTTCTGATCAAAGAACTCAAATCTAAAAAGAAGTCTAATCTTGATAAGTCCAAAAGTTTCGTTGGAAGTAAAGGAGGGAACAAATTCCCTCTCCCCAATCCTAATGATTATCTCCTTTTGGAATATTAGAGGTTTGAACAATCCTCTAAAACAAGGTAAGGTCCTTAGAAGGGTTATCCTTAATAAAGTGGACATTTTCTGTTTGCTGGAAACCCGAGTTAAGGTTGATAATTCTGCTGACATCTTAGCCTCCACCTTTGTGAATTGGAATAGCTACTCCAACTATGAATAAGCTGTTAATGGTAGGATCTGGCTACTGTGTAGGAAAGATCTTAACATTTCTATATGCCATGTCTCTGATCAAAGCATCACCGTCAAATGCTTGTTCAATAACAGTCCTTTCTTAATTACTGCTATTTATGGCTGTAATGATGGTATTTCGAGAAGAAATCTTTGGTAGAATCTTCGAAACATTCATTATTCTTATTGCAATATTCCATGGATCCTGGGAGGAGATTTCAATGTCACTCTTTTCCCTCACGAATCTTCTTCTCACGAGCAATTAGGAATGGTTACATCTTCGGAGATGACTGAATTCCAAGAAATCTATCATGATCTTCAACTCCAAGACCATCAATTTTTCGGTCCTACTTACTCTTGGAGTAACAAGCAAAAGGAGAATTTTCTTGCTCGTAAACTTGATAGATTCCTCATCAACCCTTTATGGTCTGAAGTTTTTCCCCTCTCGTTTGTGGAATTCTTGGCTCTTGGACCTTCTGACCATTGTATGGCTTTGGTTTCTCTTCACAGAGAGGTTCATGCTAACAAACCAAAGCCTTTTAAATTCTTTAACTGCTGGACTCTTCATCACAATTTCCTTAATATTGTTAGTCATTCTTAGTCCATTCATATCCAAGGAAATCTGATGAAGAAGCTTTTTCTCAAGCTTAAACGCCTTAAAGCCACTCTCAAAACTCTCAACAATGACTATTATAGTGACTTATCTTCTCGGGTTTGTCTTAAGAGAGTGGAGTTTGAGAATCAACAAATTCTCACTTTAAGAGGAGTTGAGCTTATCGATAAGGAGATTGAATTGCAAAATGAACTCAACTCCTTAGAGGAAGCAGAGGAAATGTTCCTAAAGCAAAAAGCAAAAATTCACTGGCTTAAGGAGGGAGATAAATGCACCAGATTTTTTCACTCTGTAATTGCAAACAAGAGGAAAAAAGACACCATTCGAGTATTGGTTGATGAACACGGAAGAAGGCTAGAGACTTTTGATGAAATGTCTACTGAAGTAGTTAATTTTTACAAAAGACTCCTTGGCTCCACTGACCCTAATGTCAAAGAATGCCCTATCAGTCTTCTTAGAGACCTCATGCTTCCAATTCCCAATTCTGAAGACTATGATGGCCTCACAAAGAAAGTCACTTATGAGGAGATAAAGGAGGCAATTTTCAACCAAGGTAACGATAAGGCTCCCGGCCCTGATGGTTACACTTCTCTTTTCTTCAAAAAAGCTTGGCCGGTTGTAGGAAATGATGTGATTGGAGCTATTAAATTTTTCTTCCGTGAAGCTTACATTTACCCAACTTTTAATGCCACTACTATTGTCCTGGTTCCTATGATTCTTAATCCCAATAAATTTTCAGACTTTCGTTCTATTTCATGCTGCTCAGTTATTTATAAGGTCATCACTAAGCTCATTGTTAATAGGTTGACCCACCTGCTTCCAAATATCATTTCCTCTAATCAATATGCTTTTGTTCAAGGAAGGAGTATCATTGACAACACTCTTCTTGCCCAAGAAATTGTGAAAGGTTATGGGAGGAATTCTATTTCACCTAGATGTGCTCTCAAAATAGATCTTCAAAAAGCATTTGATTCTATTCATTGGAGCTTCATCCCTTCCATTCTTAAGGCTCTGGATTTTCCAATCATTCTCATTCAGTGGATTGAGGCTTGCTACTCTGCTGCCACTTATTCTATTGCTTTAAATGGTAGCCTGACTGGATATTTTAAGGGTGCCAAGGGTCTTAGACAAGGTGACCCTCTTTCCCCTATTTTGTTCGTTATGGTGATGAATATCCTCTCTAAATTACTCAATAATGTTACTGTTAAGAGGATCTTTAGATTCCACCTTAAATGCAAGCAAATTGGTCTTACTCACTTAATCTTTGCTGATGATTTGCTAATTTTCTGTAAAGGCAATCTTGATTCAGTCATGGGAGTCATCACTGTTCTTGACTACTTCTATGAAATTTCTGACCTCAAACTCAATGTTGCTAAATGTAAAATCTTTACTGCTGGCATTCTGGTTCATTCTCTTAACAATATTATTAATTTTTCTGGATTTAAGCATGGAACACTCCCGGTTAGGTACCTGGGGATACCTCTGGTCACTAGGAAACTAAATGTTAAGCACTGTCAGCCTATCATTGATAAGATCAAGCTCAAACTCCACCAATGGTCCAGGCTGAAGCTGAGTTATGCTGCTAGACTCGAGCTAATTAAAACTGCCCTTTTTAGTGTTGCTAACTACTGGTGCAGGCAGCTGATTCTGCCTCAATCTGTTATTAACAAAATTGAACAAATCTGTTCGAGATACTTCTGGAAAGGTTCTGACATTCCAGCAGCGGGAGCAAGAGTTAAATGGGACATAATTTGTAAACCTAAATCTGAAGGAGGTCTTGGCCTTAAAGACATCAAGTCGTGGAACAAATCTTGCATGCTGATTCTTATAAAGAGACTACTTGCAGGGGAAGGTTCACTTTGGGTAGCATGGATTCACATATATTTAATCAAGAATCATGATTTTTGGGTTATGAAAGTCCCACTGAATACTAGATGGCTCCTAAAGAAAATCATGAATCTCCGTACAATCGCTCGACCTATCCTTGATTCTGGAGCTATGTCTACTAAGCAAATATGGGATAATATTAGACTGACAAACAACAAAGTTCCAGAGCAACATCTTATTTGGTTTTCGTTTCACGTTCCAAAGCACAGTTTAATCTCTTGGTTGGTTATTCTGGACCGCCTACCTACAAAGGATAGGTTACAACAATTTGGAATTGTTGTCAACGATCAATGCATTCTCTGTTCTGCTGCAAAGGAATCCAAACCACCTTTTTGCAGAATATAATTTTACTACTACTATATGGAAATCACTACTTCTGCTTGCAGGCATTCAAAAACCTCTTCTTAATTGGTTTGATCTGCTTTGTTGGGCTATTAAGACATGGAAAGAGAAGTCTTTGATTATTAGTATCTTGAAGCTTTCTTGGTGCTCACTTAACTACACCATTTGGAAAGAAAGGAACCGACGTATTTTTAGACAAACCAACAGATCGGAAAACCAGATTCTTGATACAATCAAACAGATTGTAGGAATTCAGCTTAGTAATAGGAATGTTAACATATTAGATAGAACCAATCTTTCTCTTTGTAACTTATGGGGGATAGATTGAGTTTTGTTGTATCTATGATCCCCTTCATTTGTTTTTGTTGAATGTTTTGTAGCTGTTTTCTGCTATTCTTTGGGTAATAAAATTCTAATTATCCAAAAAAAAATTCTAATTATGAACTTTTTTGTAAATCTAAAATAGTTTAAGGATAAATTTGTAATTTAACATTCGTAAAATTTTTATTATTCAATAACATAAGAAGGATATTTTTGAAGAAAAAAATTAAGAGTATTTTAGTTCAAAACACCGGTAATTCAACAATATCTAAGGGAATGAATAATTAAATTCCCAGTAATATACCCTCAAAATATCACTCATAAGAATAATAGATTATCCGAAAATAAAATTACTGACCAACCAAACGAAAAAATAACATTCCATTCTTCCAGTAATCTCATATTACTGGAACTAAACACCCCCTAAATATATCATGACTCTGGATTTGTGGAACGCCCTGAACTAAAAAAAACATGTTAGAATTATGCAAGTTTATTTTGTAAGTAATTATTCATATACACAGATATTGCCTTGGAGATTAGAGTTAAAAGTCAAATTGTTTATGATTCCTCTTGTATTATTCTATTTTCAATATTTGTACAAATTTACCTCTTCTTCCTATGATTTTTTGAAAGAATTTTTCACATAAACTTTTGACGTCTGTCTTCAATATTTGTCGCTATTTTTTATCAAGTACCATAACCACTAATGATAGAATAGATCAAGCATACAATATCCAAAATGGGAAGCAAAACTATACAATAAAAGGACTAAATATGCAAAGCGTAGACACTAAAACACAATGCAGAAAATAACAGCAAATCCGGCAGATTATACCCTACGAGTGTCCATCTAAGACCAAAGGCAACCTCCTCAAGGTTTCCAGGGTTGCTGATAATGATCGTCTCTCCTATTGTTCCTGAAAGCGCAGCAGCCAACGGAGTAGACGACGATTAGGAAGATGAGGAACACGATGTTTACAACCGCCACCTTCTTCCAAGAACTCCTTAGGCCGTCGATGAATCCGGCCTTGCATGACTGACAGTTGAAGCAGAGAGTATCCATGTTGTTATCCCACAGGTTGCAGTCGGGGTTGACCGATACGGCAGCCCCTCTCGTCCAGTTAGTCGGTCCGACATAGTTGAATTGACAGTCGTTTGATGGCTTACAGCAACCAGACTACAATTACATAAAAAAACACGAGCATTACATCCACAAGAACAATCCATGGGGAATGGATGCAAAAATTTATACGAATTGGAAATTAAAAAGTTATATTAGAATTTGAAGGTTACGAATTTAGATTATCAAAAGAAAAATTTAAAGAAAATGTTTAAAACAATTTAAAATTTCCAAAAATTCGATTAATCTCAACATCCTTCTGTCCATCTAGAATGTTATGTTAGGAACAAACTTTTAAAGGGAAGAACTTATAAATAATTTAAGGATTTGGGAAAAGTTGGGAAACTTTTTTCTTCCAAAAGAGATTTTAAAGGAAAATAATTAACTGAGAAAAAGTATTTGATTCCACCAGACTGCTTTATGCATGAAGCTTCAGATAATTCAAAACTACACACTAACTTTCTGCTTTTTTTAATCAACTTTTGCAATAATTCGAACCCCCCATCTCCAAAATTCCACGAAACTGGAAATGAGATATATGGATAAAATCAACATGAAAAAATAAAACAAAATCCCAGAAAGCATACCTGAACGGAGGACAAGTGCTGATGGTAGAACTCCGTGACCGGAACATTGAGATACTTATTGTGGAAATCAGTACAAACTTTACTATCGGCCAAACAGCTCTTGATCTTATTCCAGTTCTTCCCATCACTAACTCTCTTCTGCAACCAGTTTGAGTAATCCCCAAGTCGGTATTCCTTATACCCTTTCCCAGACAAAGTTTCTCCGGCCCCTTTATTCGTCACCACGAAAGCAAAGACGGTGAAGACGACGCCGAGCACGATGAGGAGGAACATGACGACTAGGTAAAGCCAGAGCAGCCAAGTGACGCGGCAACACGCGCCGATCATTCCCGCGAGTGAGACGACCATGAGGAAGACTCCGATAACGATGAAGGACGGTCTAGAAACTGTTCGCATTCCGTCACGCCCTCTCGACTGAGCCAGATGCCGGCGCCGAGGATGGGGATGGAGAGGAGGAACGTAATGAAGTTAAGGATTCCAAGAAGGTTGTTACTGAGGCGGAAGGCCATGGTTTGAAGCTATGGGTTGGTTCTTTGATTCTTGTTTGGACGATGAGAGAAGATGAAAAGTGAAGTTGGAGATAAGGTTGAAATGGAGAATGGAGAAGTTGTAGTGATGAAGGGAAGAAAGCTCTCTCCAATAATGAATGTGTGGAGGTCACTGTGAAGTTAATATCACTATAAAGCGTTGTACACGTTTTCCTTACCGGCGCGTCCAATTCATAGTAATATCCAATTTTAACTTCAATATACACATTAAATCCTTCAAAACATCAAAATGTTTTATTTTTAATCACATAGTTTTAGTTTACATATTATTTTGATTTATGCAGATCATTCTCATTCTTTCAACCATTGTTGTTGGTTAGTGATCGTTGATCATTGTTTTTCATTCATAACAACCATTGTTGATTTATGCACATGATTTAGTGACATTTGAGTAGTTTATATTATTTAAATGTGAATTATTAAATTATTAATATTTAAGTAATTATAATATAATATTTATTCAGTTGATTAATTAATAATATATAAGGATCTTATAGAATTGGAGGCGTGTCTTAAAAACTTGATTATAATGAGGAGTTGAAGGTAAGAAAATGGAAATGTTAAAATGAGAATTGATCGCGTTAAAGCTAAGCCAGCATTATTTTCATGATAACAACCGAGCAGGGTAAGCACCAAGTCAAAATAGCAATACGCGGCCAAATCCACGCGGCTTTGCTGACGCCGCTGCTGTTTCATCAACTCACCTTCACTTGACACGCGTTTTCATCCTAAAAAGCAATGTTTGTGATTTTCATATCATAAATTTATTCTCGAAACTACTGATTATTAGTGGATTTTACGTTATGAGATATTAAGTTTTAATTGAATTTTGATAGTATATCTTTTATAAAAGTGGTTAGTTTTATTAAAACAAAATATATTTAAATTATAATGAAAATTTATAATTATAATTGTAAATTAAATACAAAATAAGAATTTTATTATGATCAATAATACTAGAAACTAATGACTTAAGATTATACAAAGATCTGATCTAACCAAATAAACTCGAATAAAAAATAAATACGAACAGATCTGACCACATAGACAAACAAATCACAGAAGCAATCAAGCTATTAAACCAGAGTAAAACAATGTAAAAAATATCAACGAACGCAAGTTACGTATCCTAATCAAATTTGAGAGTTCAAAGCAGAAAAGATAACATAATAACAAATAAATGTCATCCTGAATAACCGTGACGATATCAAATTCAATCCTAAAAAAAATAAACTTATATTTATTATCCGATTATTAAGACTTTTTGAATAAATAAAAAATAAATCAGATACTTGAATTTTCAGATTGAACCATCGAATAAACTGATATTTATTACCCGATCGAATTTTTTTCACACCCATACAGAGACTGTAAATCTTATGAATGCACCTCGTAAACAAAGTGACATAATGTCTGCATATTGGACTAACAATAACATCCAATATGTAATCAATTAATCTCCATTTCTGGAGTATCCATGAAAAAATAAACTGAAAGAACAAAACAAAAATGAAAGATTTCAATTAATCTACCTTGCTAAGCTACCTTGTTGCTTCTTCACAAGGCCAGAATTGCATAATCTATGTATTAGACAACAACAAATGATCATCTCGGGTTTTAAATCTCTAAAGCGTTTGTGTCCAACAAGATAACAGCTTCTTCAATCATCTTCTTCTCGCATAAAGCATCGATGAAAAAGTTCAAAGTTTCCACAATCAGGAAGTAAACCTTCATCCAACATCTCACTAAACATAGCTTGTTGTTTCTGCACATTTTAACTGAATTGCACCAATCCACTTATTAAACAACTATAGGCGACAATTTCAAGTTCTATGTATCTCTGAATCATTAGTTCAGACACGGTAACGGCTTCTTTTGCTCTCTTTCACTTGTACAAAGCATTGATCAAAGAAATGCAAGTTACAACATTAGAATGGACACCTTCATTGAACACTTATGTAGTGCAGGCTTGCTGCTTCTGCATGTCCATTCTAATGTAGTAAGTAATCAATTCTCTATCAATGGCTTTATGCAAGGAAAAAAAGGGACCAAAGAGGCAATTACCATATTAGACCTAAAATCAGACATTGTCACCTACAGTTGTTTAATACATGGGCTGTGCAATTCACTCACCAAACTTGCAAAAGGCATGATGATTAGCAAAGTGACAAATCAGGCTTTGTGCCTCTTTGGGTGTTTGAATCCACTAGAAATATTGCTTCTTGGATCTTCACATCCTGGAAAAGAGGGCACTTAAAGAATTTCCCTTGATGTCGGTTAATAATCGTTTTGCTTCTTCCCACTGGCTAAAGAACTAAAAGTAAAGTTTGGCTCAAATCTCAAACATATCTTGAAAGATAATCAAAGCCTTACTATGAGTTTTTGTTTAACGAATCCACCAATATTGCATCATAGCATGTCAAACCAGGTTTAAGGTTCCACTTGGGACAGATGTACGCATGATTTTATATCAATGATATGAACTTATAGAGGATATATGAGAGGTTTTAATGCAAAATTATAAAATTTCAGAGATACAAAATTAAATTAAAAATATAAATAAATATCTAAACTATGCGATAATCTAAAATATTTGGTGGTCATGGCCAGAAGCGTGCAAAAAACCTCAATCCGATCAATTTGATACATCAATTGATTTGATCTGAAAATTCCAATATCCAATCCGTTTTTTTTTTATTTTTGAATTATTCATATTAAATAACCGAAAAAAGGGTAATTGGATCCTATATAGATCACCTAAATTTCAATTTCGGATCTCAAAATCTGATAAAAATTAGACTTTTAGGGGTTGTTTGATTCAAGTATTGTAGAATTCTCATGGGGTGGGAATCCTACATTCTCATGGGGTGGGAATCATACATTCTCATGTTTGATTGGTCTGGAATCTCATTCCTGGTAATGTTTATTACCAATAGTAGATTTTTTAGAGTATATTACTAGGAATGTCTTTACTTCCTTTTCCTTAGGTATTGTAACATTACCGGCATTTTGAACTAAAATGCCCTTAAATTTTTATTTTTTTTCAAAAATATCCTTCTTCTGTCATTGAATAATAAAAATTCTACGAAAGTTAAATTATAAATTTATCCTTAAATTATTTTAAATTTACAAAATAAATCTATAATTAAAATTTTATATGAAGTTCAGAGTTAAAATTTTTTTACCCTTTCATTAAACATTTTTTATATTTTTAATTTTGTAAAAAAAATTATATAAATATTATGAATTTAATTTTTTTAAAAAAATATACAAATATTTTACAATTTGTAATATTATACAAATATATAATAAGGACAATTTGGTCAAATATACATTTCAATAATCTTTTATTCTTTTAACCAAACACGGTAATTTTATATTCCTGCTAAACCAACCAAACACAAAACAACATTCCCAGTAATCCTATTCACTGATAATCTTTTATTTTCACTGATAATCTTTTATTCTCACTGGTAATCTTACATTCCGTGAACCAAACACACCCTTAGAATTCAAATATCCTTTAGCCAAAAAAGTGAATAATCTACTAACTCCTTAAGGCTCTAGTCCAATAAAAATTAAAATATTTAATTTCTTATTATGTGTTAATAATTAGATCGGATATCTAATTTTTTCTGATCAAATCCATATATTAATTTTAGTGATGTAAATTTTTTGAAATCTTAAATTTTGGATCGAACAATATCCGATATTGGAAAATACACACCGACAGCACCCAAAACCCATTCGATCTATCTCTAGATCCACCTAATCCTGGACTTGAAAAATAACCCATCATCTGTTTTCACGTTGAAACGAATGTATAGTGTTTCGTCTTGGAGACTGCGATGATTGAAAGCCCAAATTGCAGGCAAGGATCTCACAGAAACCATGGAATATTAGGAGAAAAAAAAACACAGCTTTTTCAAGCTCAAGGGATCTAAAATTACACCTATTTCTGTCCAACATCGGGAGATGCGTAGGTTTAGAGATACACATACAAATATTCTCATCAAAAGCAGTACAATGACAAAAAAGGAAACACAATGGGCAGATGAGGAAAAGAAAAGAAGAGACTTACCAGGGAAAGGTAGAATAAGATGAGAAGAAGCTTAGGTTATCCTTTCCATCTTACTCCATGGAATATTGTGTATTTTTACTGCCAACATAAGCTTAGGGTTGGGCCTTCATGCTCCAAGCCTCTTTTTTAATTTCTCTTTAGCATCAAACTTCAAGCCCATAGCAACTTAATTAAGAGTTCAAATTAATTTTGATTCATAATTAAATACAACTAATTGTGATAAAATTATTTTTTATAATTAAATATTTTTTAAAATAATTTAATTCTACTTCTATTAAAATCATATCACTTTTATCGTATTAGCTACTATTTGGTATCAACTCTATAAAATAAAAAATGGTGTTTATTATTTTAATTATTCACTTAATTATTTAATAATTTAGAATAATTAAATCATTTCCTTTTTATCAAGAAAACTCAAATAAATAAATAAATAAATAAATTCCATGATATGTTTCTCACCCTTAATTATCCATCCTTTCTTGATTTGACGTGCATGTCGTTTTAGAGTTATAATAAGCTAACAGAGACATATATAATATGAACTAAAATGATATGGAATTAAATTTTAGCTCTTCATCTATAAATTACATAATTATTTAGATAATATAATCATCTGGTTGAAGTATCATGATCGAACTTCTATTTGTATAAAATTATAAAAAATTTAGTTCTTTATTATCCAATAATCTTGTTATAAATATATATTATTCTTATAAAATATTTATGATCTCTAAAGATTTTATCGGTTCACATAATTTGATCATTTTTATCTCAATGTTCCATTAGAATATAAATAGTGAAAATAAATTATATCAACTTATTTCAGATAGTCAAAATAAAGTATATCTCTTATTAGGACTTTCAATGATTATATAATTCTAAATATAAATGATTTATTCGGGATAATTTCATGAACTAAAACAATGTTTGCATGATCACAATAGTTATTTTAGAGAATAATACCGCTTTATTATATATATATATATATATATATATATTACATATGAATAACAGAAAACTACTACTTATTCATCACCACACTTGTTCATGCATGCAAGGTGCTGATCAGTTTCATCCTTTATTATTTGATTCCAATCATTCGTTTTTAGTTGCCATTGCCTCTACCTCGGCCTCGGCCTGACCCAGCTCGAGATCCAGCATATGAACCAGCTTCAGAACCTACACCAGAGCCGGCTCGAGACCCGGCATATGAACCAGCTTCAGAACCTGCATAGGACCCACCAGATGAACTGGATGAAGAGGCTGAACTTGATGAAGAGCTTGAACTTGAACCCCACGATCCCGAACCAGAACCAGAACCAGAACCAGCCCCAGCTCCTGATCCTGAACCACCTCCTCCTCCCAAGCCAATCCCTATCCCAGCTCCAACCCCAAGTCCGATACCTCCAAGGTCCAGTCCAAGGTCTTTTCTCGCAACCCGGCTCTCAGATACACAAGCTGACATGGCAACAAGCAGAGCAATCATAAGAGCTGTAAACCTGAAAGAAGACATCGTCAATGGAACAACTCACAAAGTGAAGATGCTTCCTTGGAAAAGAAGTTAAATTGAGTACAGTTTTACTCGGTATGAACTCAGAAATCAAGGGGTGAATCAGGAGAGAAAATGTTGAAGCTATTTATAGCGGCTGAGCATTGAAATATTGGTGGCAAGTAAGGGTGTGAATATGAAACGTGTTAAAGCAATTGAGGTTGAAGGAGATAGAAGTGGAAATGATGATGTGGTTTCTCCGAGCAAACCTTGTGGCTAAGAAAGCTGCCAAATTACATGGGATCTTTAGCTCTTAAACTCCTTCATGACAACTGTCTAAAACCTGCCGACCCATTAGACCATATAGTGGATCCAGCATCCATCAGTGCGGGCTTTGTTTATTGGTGATCAAAGATAATTTGAATAATTATACAACTTAAATAACGTTTAAAATTCGTACGAACCAAACGACCTTAATAATTAAGAAAATTATTAATATATTTTAAGATTTTGAGTATTGTGTATGCAGGAAGATTAGGGTTCATTGTAAACATTGTAACCATAAATAAATTTATTGTTTTACACACTTTTGAGAAAATTGATATGGTATCATTATGAATTGTTTTATTTAAAGGTTAAACTACACTACTTACTAAATTTATAGATGAGATTATTGTATGTTAAAAAATATGTTGGAAAAATAACAATTAATTGAATAAAATTGATGTTATTTATAATAAGTCACATCACTTAGTGAATGGACTTATTAATAATACGTCATATCACTTGGTGAATAGACTTAATTTTTTATTTAAAATTGCATCTATTCAATCATACTTATTCAATAATTCTCTTCATCAAAAGGTTTTACACGTTCAACCCATTTTATCTCCTGTATATATAGAGACATAATTAAGTTACAATTTAGAACTTTGGAAAAGGAAAACACTTAGAAAATTCCTTTCAAATTCGTTCTTTCCAGTTATAGATAAATGTAAAATTGTAATCGATTGATAACTACTGTTGTGCTTAATGTTGTACTTTTCTTGAGCTAAGTGTAACGAGTTTGACATTGGAGGAGTTGTGGAGAAAATTTATATTTAGGAGGAATAACTGATTAAGTAATCAGCAAGATACTTGTATTTGAAACTTTAACTGTTGGCTTTGTCTGGGATGCTGTTCATAGATGTGTGTCAGAACATTAACCGACTATAAATTTGATTTAGATTTTCATTTCATTTCAGTGGCACCACTCTCAAGGCAGGTTTGTGATGGTGTAGGATGCCATAAAAATTTCTCTCTTTGTATGATATGTTTTGACGATTGTTGAGACAAAATGAGCATTTTCCATAGTTTTTCTCCAGCAATTGGTATTACTTCATACTGGATTTATCCTATAGTCTTCTTTTCAGGAAAAATCTAACTTTTATGATCTTATGTTTCCTTTCATTTATAGTTGTGTTTATTTTTACTGTTAGTCGCATGATAAAATCCCCTTTAAGGTCATTATCAAACGATTTTCCTCGTATCTTCAAGAAATTGTCATTGGGCTTAAAAATGTGTGTAGAAAGGTAATAGGTCAATGCCTGTTTCATGTTACTCCTAAGATTTGAGGTGTTAATGGCAGTTTTTCTACATTCTGAGGTGGTTTTGTAATTTACCCCTTTGGCTTCAATTGTTACGACCAGGTTTAGTTTTTCATTTTACTAGAGTATTGCAGCCACTAATCAATCCACATATGATAGAAGAAAAGGGTAGTTATTGAAAAATTGCTGTAATTAGAGAAATCAAGTTAATATTATTGATATGGTATCTTTTGAAAAAATTATCTTCAGTAATGATGCATGTATATGACTCCACCTGGTGAGAACCATAGTTTATTTCTGTTTTAATGATGCTTTGTATTATTTTTCTAAACAACCAACATTTGAAATTCTGTGTTTATCATGTTGTAAATTGCACATGGAAAGGATATATTTTCCTTGCCAAATTGTTCTTTATTTGAATTAATCTGTTGAACGGAGCTTAGTTAAATTGTTTTTCTAGATGTATTATTGAGTTAAATTCATCCAATAATAGTTAAAGAAGACACAAAAAGGAAAAAAAAGAGAATACAATTTTGTTGTAGTTTTTCTTTCATTGGGTGTAGTTTGAACGATATTCTTCCTTCTGCAACCTGTATTGGGGCTTCTCTATATACAATTTGGTTGTAGTTTGGGGTACTGATAGTTGATGCTTCAAAAATTTGTTGTGGTAGCAGGGTATTTTCTTTACTAGATTATCATATACGTGGTCTTCATTTCTGTGACTGAGGTTTTACTATTTACGTGTGACATAGTCTTAGTGGATTCTTGGACAGATGGATTCTAGAAAAATCAGATCAGCGTATGAGGGACGTTCCATCCAGGCTCCAGGTGCAATTCGACATGGTTCACTTGCTGGCTCAGGTCCTCCTGCTCGCGGGGCTTTGGAGCCACTTCCTCGACCTGAGCTTTTAGAGAACAAGATTGCTTCTCAGGCTGCAGAACTTGAGCAACTTGCTGTAGACAATCACAGATTGGTAGCTCGCCATGTCGCCTTGAAGGAGGACCTTGTGGCTGTTCGGCATGAAGCGCAGAAACTCAAGGAACACATAAGAAGCATTCAGAATGAGAGTGATATTCAGATCAGGGTTCTATAGGAAAAGATTGCAAAAATGGAAGCAGATATTCGGGTTGGTGAGAGTGTGAAAATGGAGTTGCAACAGGCACTCTTCGAGGCACAAAGTTTAGTCAAAGCCAGACAAGTGTTAATCATCCAAATTCAACAAGCCTCTCAGGAGTTGGCGAAAACTCGGGATGATGTTAAGTCTCTTCCAGAGTTACAGGATGAACTTGAAGGTTTGAGGAAAGATAACCAGAGATTACGGTGAGTCAAACAAATCATTTTGTTTCTTGGTGTCTGAAACCAAGTTTTCATCACTGAATTTTTTGTTGCAATATTTGCTGTTATTGTGGTCAAATGTGTCATCATTAATCTAATGGTGTTCGTTATGAAATAATACCACAGGACTAAGCACTGCATTTGATTATTCAAATTCATGTAGGAACCCATTTCTTGTAAATATGATTTATTTTCTCTATCTGAATGTTAAACTGCACTTGTTAATAAATTGCTTGCTTAAACATGCTTTTTTTGTTATTATTTCCCCATGCTGCAGCTTTAATGTGGAATGCTGTTTAAGTAATCAATGGATGGAGGTGGTTCTAATGTGGTTGGGAAGGAACCAAATTTTTATATTGATTAATGATTACCACAAATTTATTCGGAACTCGGACTCATAAGTCATGCAAATATTCAAGTGAGCAAAATAAAAATGTTGCTTACTTCAAGATCTCTCTGTTTTAATTTTTAATTTGTGGTATTTTCTACCATGTAGTTCCTAAGAAGTTGGCTCTGATTATATTTTGATCTCTTTTATACGTAGTGTTACATTTCAATATGAAAAAAGGTCAAACATAGAGCAGGTGGAGCAAATGCAAGCTATGGAGAAGAATCTGATCGGGATGGCAAAAGAAGTTGAAAAGTTACGTGCTGTAGTCTCAAGTGCTGAGAAGACTGTGCCCGGTAACTTTCCTTTCCTGTATAGATGGTACATGGCACTCTGGTTTTATTTTTCTCTCTTCGTTTCCCTCTTCTAACACTTGCACTGATGTTGTATTGTGTAGCACCAATAGGAGTGATACCATATGCGGGTGGTTACATGAATCCCGATCCTTCATATGTACTGCCTTTTCAAGGTAGCACCACCTATTTTGATGGCTACGGTCGGCCTGTAATGCAGATGGGTCCTGGCGTAGCAGAGGGCATGATCCCATATGGTAGTAGTACCAATGTTCCGGCTGCTACTGCTGCAACTAGTGGTCAAGCTGTCAACTAGTGATCAGAGGTAAACAAGAAGAAGTTGCCTTGAAAGCTGTTACGTATGATGCCCATAATCAATCTTGCATCGACCCAGTATGGGAGACGGTGAATTAATTAGGTTACACTGGATTGTTAGGTTTACACCGTTAAATTGTTGTCAGCAGTTGATAAAGCACTGCAGATCCAATATGGTCATTCCATATTACCCTCAAATTAGGGTCTTGTACCCATTGCACTATAAACTGTGTAAGGCTTTTAGAGTAGGAGAAAGGTGAAGAAAACCCTAGGTCTTTCCTTGTGTCTAAAGCAATCAGAAGAGGACATGCATGGTATTATTATCATTAGCATTATTAATTTGAGTGCTTTGTTAATGAGTTATTTCCCAACTTTTGCTCCTTTGCATATTGCAAATTTGATCTTGCTAGGATACCTTACCATCTCTTCTTGCATCCAATTTGAAGTGACCTTTTGCTGGTCAGGTGTTTGGTTTTATGTTCTGAAACCATTTAATCTATTTCACTTTCTCCTCTAGTGTATCTCGACTATCCGTTTTAAGAAAAGATTAATCTTGTCGAGATATGACCATGTGGATGGCAACGTTTCGAAGAAGAAATTCTTGTAACAATAATAGGGAAAATGGGGAAGCTTTGTACAAGAAAATGATGGCTACAACATAACATTATTAGGAGTGTAGGCAGCTAAAAATCACCAAATAATGTCCTAACCATGGAGGAGAAGAAAACGGTAATGGAAAACGGAAAATGTATAAGCCCTTCAGCTTTGCTCTAAGATATATAGAGCTCCCACATTGTTACCAGAAATAGACACAATGAGAACTGATAAGTAGTAAAGACATGCAAACCAGAAACACTCCAAGTTTCAACCATTGCTCTGCAAAGCTTTCATATAACCTTGTCGACAGGCTAAGCAATCGTAGCATAAGCCGTCCTTGTGTTCTTCCATACATTACAATCGGGATTGGATTCGTTTTCTGTCTTATCTTTCTTTCCCAATAGGTAGCATTCACGTACTGCAACGGGCACTCTGCAGGTGGTCTGCAACATCCAGACTAATGCACAAATCAAGTATAACCAGGATCAGAATTTATCACCAAAACAAAGATATATCAACGATATACGTAAAATGATGATGGATACCTCTACGGCTGATAATTTCTTCATACTGAAATCATGATTTGAGCTCCATGATGTAAGGCTAAATCATGGCAAATGCCGGCGTCATAAATGCATCTTTTGATGTTGCTCCAAAGGTTGTCGTCATGAGTTTTCATCTCGAACCACAGCGGTGTAGCGGGGATCCTTCTGTTTTCCATGCTGTCAGCCCCGAGGAATGCGAGACCGACGGTGAACATCACCGTCAAGGGTACCATAACCAACACAATCCCCACCATCTTTAGCCGATCTCTTAAGAAGAGAGTGGCATTGCAGACGAAGAAGACACAGATCAAGCCGACACTGATCCCGGTCTGCAACTTTGGCAACTTGAACAGCGATTCACAATCGTAACTCTTCATGTATAGCAGCCAGATGACGGACGAAAGGACCGGAAGTGAGAAAACAAACGAAACAACGGATAACAAACCCGAAATGCGTTTCGTTTGAAAGAATTTCCCTGGAATAACACTTTTCTTCGGGCATTCAGCTGGTTTAGGTTCGTTCTTGACAACCACCACAGCATCAGCAGGGTTCTCTTCAGCTATTGGCACTTCCACTACTTCTTGTGTGTTCCCTTCAGCTTTATCATCTGCCATTGTATTAATGAAGAACAAGATCCTTGCAAGAAGTTTTTTCCCCCCAAAAAAAGAAAAAAATATTGATAAATGTTTGATGTTTCACAGTAATACTTTTATTGCATGTAAAGAAACCTAAATTAACATCAAGACAGACAAGCCAAGCCAAATTGTATGGTTTTGTAATACAGTAACATTTTGTAGGGGATATATATAGTCTCATGTTTTTACCAAGTCTTTATCTTTAAGCCACTTATCGCACGGATATAGTTGGAGAGATATTAGGGAAAAGCTAAAGAATCTGTTTACCTTGAAAATTTACCACTTTTATTTACATATTACGTGTAACAATGTGTGAACTTTGATGTTCAAGATCTCTAACAACATTTCACCTAGGTAAAATATATGTATAGTTGGCAAATTCTATTAAAATAAGTTTGAATTTGAAAATTTTGATTTTATCTAAAATCAAAAAAGTTTTAACTCGAAGAAACTCGTAAATGAAAAAAAAAAGTTTTGAATACTGTTATTGTATGACGGCGACACCCGCAATGACTTAAGTAACATATGTTGTGTCCGCAATAACGATAAATATAACGAAACCGAAAATACGACCGTACATTTCACTGCATGCTTTCTGTAAGTTTTCAAAAGCAAGCCACTACCGAAAACAACCCTTGAAACACTTCTAATAAATAGTATTTCAGCTTTGGTTGCATGAATGATACTACAATCTAAACCCATATGATATTACGGAAAAAGAAGTTGAATTCCTTCACAATTCTATCACAACAATGTGATACTAATAAATGAATCAAATATCAAAACTTCAAAAAGGATTCAAATTACATGAGAAAAAGCCCTCAGTTTTAAGAGTATTAATGGACCAAGTGTAAGATAAACTTTAAACATAAACTAATGTCCTTGCCATGAAGCCAAGAAAATCTCATTCCAGTGAAGCTCATAATTTCTTTAGAAATAGTAAGGGTTTAAGAAAATTTAAGAACCCAAAAACTGAATGAATATGGTACTGAGAGAGAAAGTGGAGAAGGAGAAGAAATAGAGAGTGGAGGAAATAGAGAGATATAGGAAGAGGGAAACAGAGCTGAGGGAATGACAAATTTTGTTTGTTTGTTTGATAAATACTTGAAGCATCACATATAAATAAAATAAGATGTTTATATTAGAATGGTTGAGATCGATATTTATAATGAAAGCGAAAATAATAAGTCCTAATCACGAATAATCTCTGTGTGAACTGATTTTACAGTACAATTATCTTCGGATACGCACTCAATTTCTTTGTATTAGATAAGTCTTCAATAGGATTGTAATACTTAATTTTCGTCCGGCCTACTCTTAACAAGTCCCAAGTATTTTCATTGAAGCAAATTTTGAAGCACGATACATCAGTTGACTTTCAACAAATTTTTGGACAAGATTCAAACATTTTTAGGGCATGATATTTTCTTGAAACTAAATCGGGTTTCAATTGGTTTTTCAACGTATTTTGAAACGCCTTAATCGAACATCGAAAACTCAAGATATGCTTATTTTAGCGAAGACAACGAGTGCATAAAAAATTGTACGCGGGACCAATACGGACATTTTAATTTATCACAAATTTTTAATTATTTTTGACTATTTATAATTAAATCCAACTTTATACGTTCCATAGTTTATTTGGGGTAATTAGGGATTCAATCAGAATTGGGAATTGAAAGCTACAAAATGGGCAAAGCTGATACAATGGATCAGGTCTCAACCATGGAACAGGCCTCGGATGAAGTGGACCCAGGAGCAGCATCCAATCCCAAACACGGAGAAACCCACCTGGAGGTGCAAGTTGATATCATCCACCCAGCCCACCTACCTTCATCATCCGCTTACCGTTAGAGTACATTTGTAAATCTAAAATAGTTTAAAGATAAATTTATAATTTAATCTTCGTAGAATTTTTATTATCCAATGACAGAATAATGATATTTTCAAAGAAAAAAAAATTTAAGGGCATTTTAGTCCAAAATGCCGGTAATCCAACAATACCTAAGGAAAGGGGTAATGACATTCCCGATAATATACCCAAAAAAATCCACTATTAGTAATATAAAATTACCGGAAATGATATTCCCGGCCAATTTAACGGGGAAATGTGGATTCCATTCCCATAGGAATATCACATTCCCCCAACCAAACACACCCTTAGAGTTGTTAATATAATAATACTATATTTTACAACTATAATTTACTCAGAGGGTACCATGAAAATATATAATACATGTACCGAATCTTATCGTTTTCCATGTTGAATGAATTGAAGTTTTCTTCTTCTCTAATCCTATTTTCTATCTTTTTCCTAAATTCCCTATTCTATTCTCACGCAATCTTCCCAAATCATACTAGCAGAAAAGTTTTGAAGAGAAAATTTAAATGTTTTTTAACCCACTTGATTCACTACATAAATCTACTCCATTCGAAATCTAAATCCGTCACGAATGATAGTTGTCGTCCGAAAGTAGAAACATATACGCGTGTTTATAGTATCCAAATCCAAATTGGTTATGTAAGATCGTTATACGGTAAGGAATCCTTGATATGATTGATATCTCTGACGTAACCTCTTGCCATCATGGCGTCGGATGCGCATGCTCTTATATGTCTTCTTCTACAATCAATCCTTTTTGAGTGTAACTAAAGAAAGAGCTATATCTCTACACCTTTTTATCTTGTCTTCTTCAACTCACCTTATTGCCCCAAACAAAAGCATATGGTGAGCTACCTAGCTGCTAAAAAAAGCAATAGCCAAATAATTGAAGCAGGTACCAGAAACATGAATTGCAGTCCACGGTAGATGTTCGTACGTCCACTACCACTATGTTCAGTGGATGTCAAATGGGTCGGTGACCTGCTGGGAAATTACTTACTTTTCTCATCCACCCGACAATTCCTATTGCTATTTCCATTTTCAATATTGTAACAAAATCTTATAATCTGATAATTGTTTATGGTGGAAATGTAACTTTAAAAAGACTTTATCCACCTACACTCGACAACAGTGCACACGTTTATGTTCTATTTTTATTTTATATTTGTCGAAGGCCTTACATCAACAGCTATATAAATTAGGTTACCCGGCCAGTGATGTATCAAACACAGAAAAGAAGAGATTGGAGAGTAACATATTCTTACAAGAAGTTTATATCTAGAGTGACAGAAAATTAAATGGGTGTATTTAAGTCCCTAGCTTTAGTCGCCTTTCTCCTTGCCATGTCGACTATTGTGTCGGAGTGCAGGGTTGCAAGAAAGGAATTGGGTATTGATCTTGGTGGTATAGGATTGGGGATTGGAGCAGGTGTAGGCATTGGTCTCGGAGGTGGTGGCTCAGGGTCTGGAGCCGGGGCTGGTTCCGGTTCCGGTTCCAGTTCAAGTTCTTCATCTTCATCCCATTCAAACTCGGGTTCAGGGTCAGGTGCAGGCTCTGAAGCAGGTTCGTATGCGGGGTCTCATGCAGGGTCTCGAGCAGGGTCAGGGTCAGGGGGACGCCAAGGTGGTTCGGGGTCGGGGTCAGGCCACGGTGGAGGATATGGGGAGGGTTCAGGCAATGGTGAAGGTTACGGCGAGGGACATGGCTATGGAGAGGGTCACGGCAGCGGCGGTGACAACTAAAATCCTTCTTCCCAATCTTGCCTAGCTACTATGTCCAAGTCTCCAAGATATTAAAATGTGAAAACAAATTAATCCATAACTAAATAAAGAAATAAAGTTGCATGTTGGTAGCACAGCGATGCAAATAGGATGTATTTACCCCATGTAATGCGTCGAGTATCAAATGTTCAGATATAATTTCCTATAAATAAATGCCAGTCACCAATGTTTGATGAGTCCTCTGCTGTTGCACGTCTTTATCAAGTACAGAATATAAATTTATCACCTCAAAAATTATCCGCAGTACCTTATTTCATAAAAACTTTTCTTATTTTAGTTTTTGCTAAAGGACCTCTTCTTTGTTTGATAGTACTACTTTGGTTTAAATTTTGCAAATGCTTCATCAAACACCCTATATTCGATTTATAATACGATAAGTTTAAGATGTCATATTGAATCGTCGAAGTAATTATAAAATTCAATTATTTTATTTTCCAATATAAACTCAAGTCATAATATAAAATATCAAAATAGTTATAAACATATATACAAAATCGAAACTTCATGACAATTTGATATAAATCAAAATAATTACAATTTACTAATAGATTTACAGACCAATTACACAATGGTCCTATGAATACATATGCCCTCTAAAGTAAATACTATTGTATTATCGGACAATCCCAACTACTAACCTGCGAATGGAAACATCCGACATTCTTAAAGCCAAAGTCTCGAAATTAAACTCTTTGCTTAGCTTTCACGTAGCTTTTCTTTTCCTTTTGTACTAGATGGATCTCCCACTTCCTACACTAATCAAAGAAATAATTTATCATACAACTAATTTATTCAATTAAACTTTGGGTCAACACTCGACATTGACTCGAAATTCTATATCTTTATAGTACTATTTTAGCTAATTTATCATATGCAAAAGTAATTTATCAGACAGTACTATCATCATGTCTACTATATGTAACATAAATATCAAATATGGAAATTTAGGGTTATAGTAAATTGTAAAAACCCTATTTTCTACATACATATTCCCTATTTTAATGCTTATTTTAGAAGATGCAAAACATGCCAGCCAGTACAACTCCGAGTGAATAAATTCTTAATTAGTTATTCTAAGATTAAAGAAAAGTAGCTCTTAACCCTTGTAAGTGGAACATTGTGCTGTAGCTGTCTAGCTAGTGGTTTTATACTTTTGAATCTTCTTAATTGCTCTTAATTTTACACCATGGAGCAGTTCCATCTTATCTGTCTTAGCAATAATTCATGTTATATATAGTATCTAATTCATCGACATGTTTAAGCAACAAAGTTATTATATATATCCAATATAAAGCTAGCCGTATATATAAGCCAATCGTACTCCACTTTAGTTAGTGTGATATGGTATTCATAACTCGGTATTCAGGGATGAATAGAAAGAGTGTTCAAATATAATCGATTTTTTTTTAAATTTTAAATATTTTTTATACTTTATTTTATTAATATATTTTTTAAAATTTATATATTTTAACGATAAATCTTACGTCAATCTTTAACGATAACGTGTCTCCAACCTTTATGCACTAAACCATGGTAGAATATTTATGTTACTTCAATTTCTTTTCTTTTCTTTTTTCAATTTAACTTTAAGTATGATTTTGAAAAAATAGTTAACTGATCAAAACATAACAAAATAATTGGGTGACTAAATACATAGTTTACCCTAACTATATTAACGGAACATATTAATAAACTATCAACCGTTTGAGGCGAAAATAGAGGACAACCAACCAAGTACCTATTTCCGATTGCTAAGCTAGGCAAATGTAGATATTGGAGTAACTGTTTATTTATCACGCTTCATTAACAATTTATTTAAAGATTTCTAATTATGCATATTATCTCCAAACACACTTTTTCTACCCAAAATTTAATACATGATGAACTCATACATAGAATATGAATTTGCAATGCCAGCGGAGGCGAATTTTGAACTTCCACCGGAACCTGATTACGACCATGGCCCTTACTTCATCTATGAAGGAGATGAATTTGCAGTGCCACCGGAATCCGATTACGACTTAGTCCTTGACTACTATCATGAAGGAGATGAATTTGCGGTGCCACCGGAGGTGGATTACGACTCAGGCCTTGACTACAACCATGAAGAAGATGAATTTGCGGTGCCACCGGAGGTGGATTACGACTTAGGCCTTGACTACAACCATGAAGAAGATGAATTTGCACTCCCACCAGAATCTGATTACGACTTAAGACTTTGAATACAACCATGAAATATTATGAATTTGCAGTGGCGGATATTCACCTTTAATTTTAAAGGGGCAATAAAAGAAACTTCTCAACCTATATCTTTTCAACTAATAAATTCTTGTAAACATGCTTTATTAATATATTCAATTATTCACATGTAATTATATAATTTTATATTATTATGCTGAGGAATAAGTTTGTCTAATCATCCTTTCTAGTTTAGGTGGAGAGCTGCAATAGACGAAGGAACAACTGATTATCGATGTTTTTATATTGAAAATAGTTGATCATGGAGAAAATAATGAAAAATTTGTTTGGATTTTTGTCTCTTTTCCAATCTTGATTGAGGTATTTATAGTGATATTTAGTGCGTATATTAATTATAGAATCATTTTGATTATTTGTAAACTAACAGACTAGATAAATTTGATTGTAAGATATTAAATTATGTACTGGTAAGTTACGTGGATGTATCAAAGGTATTGTATTTATGCTGTAGTGAACTAGTTTGCATATATTCAGATGATGTAAGTTTGTTGGAGGCTCTAATAAGTGGAGGAATATGTTTGGAGACCTTGATTGAAAATTTCAATGAATTAAGTCTGACAGAGACTTGAAAGTTTCAGGAGACCGTCTCCGAAAATATGACATATTCAATTGGGTTTCCTTACCAAAGGGTGATGGATGTATCCTAGAGAGTTCCTCAATTGGTCGTCTTCTGTTATAAAAACAAGTTAATTATTCATGGCAAAGTTGAAGGAATTCTTGTTCTTCATGTTGCATATCTTAGCCATCACCATCGCCGTTGCATGTAGACTTGAACCAAAAGTCACTGTTGAAGAAACAGATATCCCCAGCAGTGCCATCAGTGGTGGATTTTGACATAGATACCATCCACAAGAAACATGAAGATGGATTTGCAGTGACACCGGTGGCGGATTTAGGTGCACCTGACCACGACATAGACTTCGACTACAAGCATCGCGGAGACAAATTTACAGAGCCACTAGAGGCGGATTTTGCACTTCCACCTGAGTTTGATTTCGATGTAGGACCTGACTACGACGGTGAAGGAGATGAATTCGTAGTGCCAACGGAGGCGGATTTTGCTCTTCCACCAGACTCTGACTACTACCGTGAAGTAGAAGAATTTGTAGTGCCAACGGAGGCGGATTTTGCTCTTCCACCAGACTGACTACTACCGTGAAGTAGAAGAATTTGTAGTGCCACTAGAGGCGGATTTCGCACTTCCACCGGACTCTGATTACAACTTAGGCTCTGACTATTACCATGAAGGAGATGAGTTTTCACTTCCACCAGACTCTGACTACGACTTAGGCCCTACCTTCTACCATGAAGGAGATGAATTTGCAGTGCCACCAATGGAGGATATTGACCTTTAATTTTAAAGGGCAATGAGAAAAACTAAATTCTCAAGCTATATCTTTTGAACTAATAAATTCTTGTAAATCGACATGCTTTATCAAGGTAATCACCTGCACATATATAATGTTATATATGTTATCTGATCCGTACCACAAAAGAGTATTTGAACTTCTTTCAAACAAGTTTCTTACAAGAACTAGTGAGCCTCGGTAGCCAACAATCCTAGCGACAAGAGATTCCGGGTTCTCCCATATCCTCCAACCTTGCTTTGCCAAGAGTCTTGACAACTTATTTTTAGCTATGTAGCATGGGTACGGTAATTTAGTGACGTCTCAAGTGCCTGATACGTCTTCAATATAGGTACATGACGAATATTGTTTGAGTATGTACTGAGCATTGGAAAAAGATTGAATTTCATTGATGAATTTAATATTTAAATAAATTAAAATATATTTTTAATTTGAATATTAATAGGATAATTATTTTTTGAATATGTCAAATTAAAAGATATTTGTTACCTATTTAACTTTGAATATTAAAGATAATTATATCCTTTTAAATATTTTAAATTAAAATCATATATATTTAAGTTTAAGTAGTAAAGATGACTTTATCCTTTTAAATATTTCAAATTAAAAGATATTATTATATGTTTAAATAAAAAATAGATGAATAAATATTTTAATGTTTTTAAAATAAAATATATTTAATAAATAAGTGAGTCAGTTAAAGAACTTATAAATGAGTTAACAACTTAATTTGTTCGTGAATATAAACAAACCAAATATATATATATTTATGTTTGTGTTTACTCGTTTATTAAACAAACATAAAAATTTTATTTATACTCATTTATTTAACTCAATAAACGAACGTTATACACATAATACATGAACAATTTATTGAATGTTATGTTCATTTATTCTTTAAAAATATTATACATTAACTTGTCGGTTATTGGTATGATACATTAATATATATAACTTTATTTAGACGTTTTATGTTTTAAATTAGACTCCGTAATTTTAAATTTCTGGGTATGCACATGCGGGAACTCGCCCTCCTTTAGAAACTCCTCTCACCTTCGAATTGTCTTTTTAACTTCTATATAAGGAAGCTGATTACCAGTGAAGAAATACAAAGGAGAAAGAAAGTACTTTGAGAAAAAATGACAACGAAAATGGATCGACGAAAGCCATCAGTTTGTGTTCTTGATGCATCAACCTATGTGGGTTTCTGGATTCTCAAAGGACTATTGTGTAAAGGTTACACAGTTCATGCAGCTCTTCAGATAAAGGGTAACTGTTAATTTACTTTCTCCTTTCTTCTTCTTCTTCTTCTTGTGGTGTTCTTTATTTTAGCTTTTTGGTTTTGTTTCCCTGTTTTTGGGTTGTGACAGGACCTGAGACAGAGATAGAGAAGAAAGTTAAGGAAAAAGAAAGTGTGGAGGATAGATTATCAGTTTTTAGTGTGGATATACTTGATTACCATAGTATTCTTGTTGCTTTGAAGGGTTGCTCTGCTTTGTTCTGTTGTTTAGACAGTCCAGATGGTTATGATGTAAGTGAAGGCCAAAACTGTTCAAAATTCCCAAGCATTTTTCATTAAAAATTTCCTTGGTTCATATGGTGGGAGCAGGATTTGCATGTGGATTTGGAAGTGAGAGGAGCAATCAATGTGGTTGAGGCCTGTGCACAAACAGATGGCATGCAGAAAATTGTGTTCACTTCTTCCTTAACTGCAGCTATTTGGAGAGAAAACATTTGTTCACAGAAAGATGTTGATGAGAGGTCTTGGAGTGATAAAGATTTCTGCCGCAAAATGAAGGTTTTCAGTGTCACATCGCTTTTTTCTCAAAGCACAACTAGTTTTCATTTACTTTTCGTACATCCTACATATGCAGCTGTCCGAACCCCTCTTCTGAGAACAACATTCCCTTTTAATCAAAGAATTTGTGTATGAGACCTAATGAAAATCATCTGCTAACTATAGAATGGTTTGATAGTAAGCCATTGATGTGTTCTTTATGTGCAGTTGTGGTATGGCCTTGCTAAAACGCTCTCCGAGCAGGCGGCTTGGGTCTCTTGCCATGGATCGAATGCTCAACATGGTTTCCGTCAACGCCGGACTAGTTATCGGCCCTGGTGTTGCTCAGCAAAGCCCTTGTTCAACCATGTCCTATCTTAAAGGTATCAAATATGCAAACAATACAATAATATGTTAGTCTGCTATTAGAATCTAAGGCCATGTTTTTATTTCAATCCGAAATAGGAGCTGCTGAAATGTTTGAAAACGGAGTTCTAGCCGTCGTTGACGACAGGTCGATACTTTTGCTTCGATCAAATAGTGAATACTGAGGAAGAAGCCGTTAAACTTGCAGAAAGGCTGAGCCCTTTGTTATGTTTACAAGCCAAGTAAGAATGTGTAGATGATGTATTACTGTGAACAAAAAGAAGAAAAGAAAATGGTGAATTTATGATGCTCTCTTAAATGCAGGTATGAAAGGCAAGGGAGCGAGGTCTATGCTGAGAGGTTGAGAACCAAGAAACTGAATAAACTGGTTGAAGGCGCTGCATAATTGCAACTCCCTGGGTTTCCTTGATCCTCACCAATTGTAGTTTCTTAATGTGTATATTGTTGATACTGAGAAGGATGTGCTGATTTTTCTGTCAGCACAAAGAGGCTATATGCTCAACAGATCAGCTAAATTCTATCCCTCCATCAATGGATGGACCAAGGGAGTACTGTCTGATAATTTTTTTATATTTTTTATTAATAACATAATTTCGCAACTCATAATTTTTTTTACTTCCATACCCCTAAACTTTTAATACATTTTCGTAAATTTGTATTCTCTTACATTCATTTGTCCCTGTTTCCATAATCATCTGACCAAATCACATGTTGTTAAGGGCTTCAAGTCACATCTTTGTTTTTATTTTAACTTTTTTAAATTTTTAATGATTCGGTCTTCATGATACATTTTATTTTGTCTTCTAACATATTTTTGATCGTTTAATCATTGTTTTAGTTTATTTTTCTCATTGTTAGATATGTCATCGTCATGACTGGTCAAAATGATACTTATTTATTAGCATATTGAAATTCTATACTTTGGACTATCAGATTTAATTTAAATATGCGATTTGTGTTTATGAATAGTTTAATCTCTCTCGACTCTGATTTATTATTTTCTGGTAATTTTTTTAATAATTTGATTCTTTTTATGGATCATTTACTGATGTGATCAGATTTGTTCATATTTATATTTTGTTGATTTTTTTAAGGTTTTTTTTTTCATTTTCTTTGTTACTTCTAGATTTACTCTACAGATTACAAGGCCCAGGTTAACCCAACCAATTTTCTTTGCAAGACCCAAGACCACTAAACGATGTCGTTGCAGAGCTTTTATAATATAAAATCAACAGTTCGGTTACTTGAAAGAGTTAATGTTGTTTAGATTCGTTGATCCTAAACCCCCAAACATGGTGCCGATTGAACCCCACCCCACTGATGAACAACAAGAAGCTAAGAATACGACTACACCTTCATCGTCAACTGAGAGGACGGCGGATTCTACCGCCGCCTCCGCCGCCTCATCATCATCATCCAATGTGAACAGCGGAGATGCCGCCTCTGATGGATTCGAGACGGCGAGCGAACGTGGCATCAGCGACAACGAAGAAGACGATCTCCCTCTCGATCAACAACCTTCGGAACAGAAACGTTCCGATTCTTTCAGGATGCCTTAAACGACGATGAATTGAAAGAGGTTTTCTCTTCTTCTCAGACCATTTCTTATCGCTCTTTATTAATCAATCACCAAAATCAGCTAAAATAGATTATTTTAAAAAAATTATGTTTCCAGAAAGCTTTGGCACAAGCAAATGATGCGAAAATGGAAGGAAATAAGTTGTTTGGGAACGGGCAATACGAGGAAGCATTGTTACAGTACGAGATTGCTTTGCAAGTTACGGCTGACATGCCTACTGCCGTTGAAATTCGCTCTATTTGTCATTCGAATCGAGCTGTTTGTTATTTAAAGCTGGTAATTTTTCTTTTTAATTTCTTTTTATCACTCCTTATGTTGAATAACAGTTATTTAGTGTTGTTCTTGAAACATTTTTTTAATGTTAAAAAAATGCACAATTTTAGGGGAGATATGAGGAAACTATAAAGGAATGTACGAAAGCGTTGGAACTTAATCCTTCATATGTAAAAGCTCTTGTTAGACGAGGAGAAGCTCATGAAAAGCTTGAACACTTTGAAGAGGCTATTTCTGGTGAGTTTTTATTTTTTTATATGTATAATCCAAAAAGGTTTGGAATAAATATTTATTTCATAGTGTTTGTGGAAAAATTCATCCATGAACAATGAATATTTATTGTTAATTTACAGATATGAAGAAGATACTGGAATTGGATCCTTCAAACCACCAGGCTAGGAAGACGATTTATCACTTAGAACCACTGGCTGCTGAAAAAAGAGAAAAGATGAAGGAGGAGATGATCGGTAAGCTTGAAATCTGCATTTTGTTCACCTTTGATCCCCTTTTATGAACTAGAATATCAGATCTCATGAATTGCATTCTTGAACAAGGCAAATCAATTTTCTTGATATTTACCTTATGAGATCATAATCTTTATTATGCCTAGACTCTTTTATTGGTGCTTTACTGCTCTAGATTATGATATCATAGAAACATATTGTGAAGAGAAGAAGGAGGGAAACTAGTATTGTACTAAATCTCCCTTATCATTACATTGTTCAAGGTTGTGTTAAAATTATGAAGTTTATGGTTTTATTTGGCTTCGTTCGTGTTGAGTTATTAAGCTAATGGATGTACATAAAGGTATGAAAGAATATTTACTGCCAAATTTGTAGGTGTTATCTGTGGTATCAACTTCATGTTCCTAATTCCTTGAGCATAAACAAATTAACATTATTTCACTTTTTGCTACTAAATGCAAATGGAATGAGGATCTTATTTATTATGTATTAGTTTTGTCTCTAATTGAATAAGTGGATGTGAATTGTCCCTGTCAAATGATTGAATATAGCTATCTGCAATCTTTATATGATAAATACCAGACATGAAATATTAGTCGGATCTTCCATTTCATTGTAGGCTTAGCAGTTTGGCATTTGATTCTAGTCACTTATAACTTTTCTGTGAATTGTTTTTTGTTGAAGGGAACTTGAACTTGATATGTTCTTTAAACTTGTGTTTGTTATTAGTATAATTGATATCAGTTTCATAGAAATGGTGAGAATATTAATCTTAAATTTTATTCGATGTTGCTGTATTTTCATTGTATTAAACGCATGTTGAACTGGTAATTTAGATCCCAGTGGAATAGTTGTAATCTAACCTAGCAGAGAACGCATATTTTACTCCTCATCTTCTGGCATGCTTTACTTATACATGACTAACCATATATAAATTTTCATTCCCTGAGCAGGAAAGCTGAAAGAATTGGGCAACTCTGTTCTTGGTCGATTTGGGATGAGTGTCGACAACTTCAAAGCTGTCAAAGATCCGAATACTGGCTCGTATTCGATATCATTCCAGCGTTGATAATCGTAGCCACTCACTATATTTTCTTTGTTGGCAAATGCAGTGAGAAACAGATGATGGAAACCTCTGGAATGATACAAAGCTTGGGAAGTTGTTATCAGTAGGGGACTTTTCTGCAAGTAAAAAATGACCTAAAATGTCCAAGTTAGGGTATATGTTATATATGCATACATATTGTTTTTACTTAATTCTAGAGTTGCATTAAGTGGTTGATCTAAATGTTCCTCTCGCATGTCTAATGTGTAAGTCTACGGTCAGAACTACATTTCCCCCCTTCTTTTTGCCTGATCTTTATGCATTTGTTTTCTTCCCTCCCCTTGGACCCTTGACTAGAAAAAAATTGAATTTTTTTATTCAACTTGACTTGACGAAATAAATATAAAGAAATATTAAATAGAATAACATTATTTTTCCAAAACCTTAGAAAAACAAATTATCAGACAAAAAAACACTTGATTTAGTGACGGAATCACGTGGGGTGGAAGGGGAACATGGTCCACCCCAATTTTTATAGTTTAATTGTATTTTAAACCCTTAAAAGTTTTAAAATCATTAAAATTAAATTTTGATCCTCCAAAAATTTTTTTGGTTTAATTAATTTTTAAGACATCATCAATTTTAAAGTAAAATGAAATTAAGTCTTGCCTCTAACTTTTATAGTTTAATTACTTTTTAGGATATAATAATTTAGAAATTAGTGAAATTAAGTTTCAATCCTCTATTTTTTGTAGTTTGATTACTTTTTAGAATCTTGTTAGTTTCAAAGATAAGTAATTTTGCCCCTCCCATAATTTCATCCTAGTTCTGTCCTTAATCTGGATTATTCATAATATAGGCAAAAATTCGAAGCTTATATTTTAACCCTATATATATATATGAATGATGATATCACCATACATAGATCCAACTGAAACCCAATCCATGATTATGAAAATGTACAGTAACATGGAAGTTCATAAGTTACATATATATTTTTTCTTACTCAAACATACTAAAAAATGATATGCAAAGAGAAGTATTGTGATCAAAGCTACCAAGGGTCAGCTGAACCATTTGTTGAATGTATGGCTTTGCTTCTGGTTTTGGTCTTCTTTGTATATGCTCTTTTATGCTTTTATGCTTTTATGCTTTGCCTCTCCTCCGCGTGTTGTTCAAGGTATTCTTTGCTGTTCATTTCTGTCAGTCTGCGTGTCATTTAGTTTTTCGGACAAGAAACCAATGTCATCCCGAATATATGGTTAATTATTCGAGGAGTTATCCAATACTCACTTCTAATCATAGTATAACACCAAGTACTATACAGACAAACAGGTAAGAGTAGCATGCAAACCAAAAGAAAGAGCATTAACTGGTGCAATGAAAGAGTCGATATGTGAAGGTTAGCATTTATACCTACTAATGGTGCGATCCTTTGCGAATCCCAGTTCGTTATCCACACACAGGTTCGAATCATCGTTTCTCCTTGACCGGGAGGAGGTTCTCGGCGCCATATTCTGTGCATCGGAAACGGTCACGATGTTTTCGAAGAGTTCTAATGGGCTGCCCTCTGCTGTACACAACAGTCTGGCCTTGTTTTCATACATTACCTGCAACATTGAAGAATAAAGATTAAGGTCGACGGATCTATGATGTATTCTGCAGGGATAGACCTAGAGGGGGCAGGTGGGGTGGTCCTCCCCTAAAAATTTCAAATTCTTGTGAAATTTTAGATATTTTCTGTTGAAAATATGTTTTCGTTACCCCAAATTTTATAAGTTCTTCTATACTTAATTTTATAAGTTTGTCCCTCCTAACACAAAATTCTGCATCCGTCCCTGATATATCCCAATGACTTCTATAGCAATTCATTCACCATATACAGAACAATTCTTGAACTCAAAACGCTGCCCTGCAGCCATTTACTAAAAATGACAAGTAGATCTTATGGGATCTGAAAACAGTCAAAGCTATAAGAATAAACGGAGCATACATCAACTAAAGTGACGAACCGATATGCTGCCGTCCTGTTGTGCAGCCCAAGTTTTGGAATACCTTCAAGAGCTAGGGTATGAAAATTCTCTGCAAGAAGATAGTATGTGAAATAAGATTGGAAAATATGACAAAATGCTACTGTTGTTGGCTGAGTATCGCTTACTGAACAATCCAAAGTAGTCTGCAGCTCCAAGAGGTCTGTCACAAAGTTCCTCGAACGAGAATAAGCACAACCATTAGCACCGAGGGGAACCTGGTCACGAGAAACAATAAGAAAAACGAGTCGAATCAGTCTCGATATGTACCCTACATATCGATGGAACTAGTACTCTAGCACATACCTGCAACGTCCTACCCATAACTACTTCAACCAATTGTGGACTAGCAGCAACATGTTCACCGATCAGTTGCTGAAAGTTCTGTTTTAGGAGGCTGGACAAATCTTTGCCAATGAAGTAGAAACCTTCTTCGGCCTGAGCATGGGTATTATAAAATGATAATTTCAGGCTAGAATTGCAGAACTGTAATTTCAGTGAATCTACACAAGAATGATTTGATCGTACCGAGGTGAGTTTCCGGTAATCTACTGCAGAACCGATTTCATGAACAACACATCTTTCCTACAGAAATATATGCTCCAGAGATTATAATAACTTCTGAATATGTCAGTAAATTAATTACAATAAGAATATGTCTCCATCCATACCTTCAAAGTGGCAATGAAGGGTAGAAAAAGATCCCTCTGCAGTCCACCTTCGTAGAGATTGTCTGGAGCACGATTCGAAGTTGCAACAAGTATCTACACTTACCGCCCATCAGAGAGTCCAAGCAAAGAAGTTTGATGTTAATTTTCAGCAGGAAATGAGTGTCAAACACAAAATAACTACAATTATAATGTGATAAATTTACTTACAACGCCATTATTGTATAAATGTCTGAAAAGACGGTTCAATATTAATGCATCAGCAACATCAGTCACCTGCAAAAGATCACAATTGTTGAAAATAAAATTTGGCTTTAGAGGTGTATAGAAATTGATTTGAATGTTAATCAGAACTATAAATGTTGTACCATAAATTCATCTAGACACAGTAAAATCGCTTCATCTGATATCTCTCCTGCCACAACTTCAAGTGGATCTGCCACACCCTTGTGCTTCTGCAAGAGTTGATCATTGTGTTAAATCACATAACCATCTCAAGATTAGAATGAGATTTTTTGTCCCCAAAAAATCTAACTACAAATATGCTCATCCGGAGTAATCCACTGTCAATAACTCCAAGGTTAAGTATCATACAGATTCTCATTCATATTATCACAGATAAGAATACTGAGCAAAACCGAGTTGTACTGAAACAGCTCAATTACTATATTCGTTTATATCTCTGGTCTGCAATGTGAGATTATCGGCTTCTTCTACTATGAGAAATGTAATCATACACAGTCTCACCTGCAAGCGACCGTGGACGTCTAACATAAAGTCATGAAAATGGATCCTTTTCTTTCTCCAATTGCAAGGCCTGACACAGTGGAAATGGAATATAGGATAGAAATCAGGAAGTATGAGCAGTTGGATATTGAACTTACAATATTCTGATGAAACTTACAATTGATCGAAGAAGAGGTCCATCAACATGGTTTTCCCGGTGCCTACTCCGCCATAAAGATATAATCCCTTGACAGGGGAGCATGAAGACTGTGGAGACTGTGGCATTAAACGAGACCAAAACCACCTATTCCTGAAGAACAACTAAATGTTGATCAACTATTGATGGAAGAATGTCATGAAACAGAACCTTTACCTAACAGTTTTCTCAGGAACTTGATAACGATCCAACCGACATGCGGCAGCCGAAACAACGATCTCATCATAAAGCCTTTGAAGTTCTGTTAAAGTGCCTACCTGCAAAAATCTTAGAACAATTTCAAAAATGCCACCAAAGAAATAGCAGTAGAATGCATGTTTTCCATTACTACAATTTCTTATTAAGCATTTAGCAGGTGCACGAAGTTTCCTGGGTCCAGTGTAGTGCATTTCTTTTAACTGATGAATGATGAGTTCAGCAGCTGAAATTCATATACCTGGCAGGCATCACCATCAAAGAGCTCACCAGCTGAAATTCTCCGTTCATACTCCACGAGCGGCCCTCCTCTGTTCACTTCTGCGACTGACGCAGGAAAGACAAATTTTACATTTAGTAACTTATATTTTAAATTTAAAGTACGGAATCATAAAATTTAAAATATATATATATATATATATATATATATATATATATATATATCAATAAATATATAAAGTAAACAACTAAATTATATGAAAATTTACATAATCAAACCGGAATGAACAGAAACGGAATAGAACCTGTGGCATCAACTTTAGTTGCAGCACCCGCTGAGAAAGGTCTTGGACGGAATGAAAATCTATGGATTGCGGCATTGTGAGGCAGTATATAAACAGGAGTAGAATTGATTTGAATCAAGTGGCTTCGTCTCCTAACAAAAGTACTGGAATAATTGTTTATACTCCGTGTACAAGCTGATCTTACGATGCGAATTGATCCAACGATCGCTCTCATTTTCAATTCCGGTGACAAATTCTTCAAGACCTTCAACGATCGATCTGCAAATATTTGAAACGGAATCAATTCTGGAATTAAACTATTTATTTTTAAAAGAACACTTTATAATTACTGGATAATTAAACAGAAAATCTGTCTAATCAATGAATAATTAGTGAGAAAAGAAAACCAGCCACCTGGATTAATTGAGCAGGCTGTGTTCATTTGCCAAGAAACAGGGAATCAAAAGAGAGAGAGAGAGAGAGAGAGAGAGAGGGTGTCGGAGGAGACCCAGAACGCCGGCTTGCTTCCATTAACACGTAAGCTTAAGCTGTACTTTTAACAGTTAACATCCATACTTTTATTTTTTATATTCTTTTTCGTTATTGTTATTAATTGGAAGAGTACAAGTACAACCGTGCTATTTAATAAATACAAATACATTATGAAACACAATTAATTAAATTCAAAGTACAAATTATATAAAACATAAATAAAAAAAACAATTATGTGAATAGATATTCAATTTTAAACATACATCCTTTTTAATTAACCATATATCTGTTCTTTCAATTATTCTGTGATTATGTCATGATGTGGATTTAATTAAGGTAATTACTTAGACAAATTGAGGTACCACTGGTGAATCACGACTCGCGAATCATGTCAGCAGGCGATTGAAAATGACATTAATGATGTAGATTTTTTTTTATGAAATTACGGGAAGAGATTTTATTTTTATTTTATTTTGGTACTTAAATTTTTTTAAATCATACTTAATGTTTAGTTTGAGTTTAATTTTAGTACTCGTAGTTAAAAGCATAATAATGATTTTGATGTGTCATTATAAGAAAATGTTATATCATCATTGAAAAAATAAAAAAAAATATCACATCATCAATTCTGATAATTTTTTAACTTTCAGGTATCGAATTAAAACATAAATCAAACGTTAAATATAATTTTAAAAAATAAAATTTAAATATCAAAATAAGATAAAAAATAATCATTTAGATATTTAAATACGTAATTTACCTTAAAAAATTGTTTAAATTTCGGAACATATACTTTTTGGTCCATTACGGAGTAAAAGGAATGTGGGACCCAGTGGCTTTGCGGGCTGGGGATGGTTGCCCATCCCATAAACCAATCGTCACAAAATTAGGACAAGACAGTGACATTGTTGGGTGTTGTGTTCCTTCCTATAAACATTAATGGCTTGATTGAGTTTTTATTCATCACCATAATAATAAGAGATAATTGCACTAGGAGGTCCTCAAACTATGACATCTATAATAAATTAGTTCTTAAATATTAAAACATTCTTTATCAATCCTCAAACTATGATCATCATTCTAAATTAGTGTCTAAGCTTTAAAACATTCTATTATAAATTATCATACTATCAATATCATTCAATTTTCAAAAAACATATTATTTTTTTAACCAATAGAGTTATCGACATGTTTATTAGAATAATCAAAATGAAATGATATTTATAACGTAAGGATTGATATATAATATTTTAAATTTTAAAGATTAATCTAGAACGAGTGTCATGGTTTATGGATATGTAGTGTTTTTAAAACCGAAGGATCAATTTAGAATGTGGACATAGTTTGAGGCCTCTTAATGCAATTAACTCTAATAAGAATAATAAGATAAGAATAGAGTAGCTTTTTGCTTCACTCTTATCTTGCATCATTGTCATATCCTTGAGTTATTGGACAAAGAAAGTGGTTGGTTGATTAGGTGAACAATATTAAAAAGCCAACTCACGTGCATGCATAGCATTTGCCAAATAGGTGTGGCCTTAATCCAACATTATTCCTCCACTTGTCAGAACCGCTTTGTTTTTATCACATTTCTATAGGGTCTCCTGCTGCCACTGATTCATTAATTATCCCATCTCTGTTACTCGACAATTCATCTGTTTACTTATTAATTGGAAATTGCAAACACTGTATTAAATGTTTAAAAAATATTATTTAAAAGTGAAATGGGCAAATATGAGTGTACTTGGTCCGTCTTATATTCGTTTAATGATGTAAGTATAGATTAAGATCAGATGGCATTGAATTGTAAATAGTATGCCATTTATTTTGAAAATTAGATATGGGAAGATTATATTTTATCTTTAAAGATAATAAACCAGTAGTGGATTGGGAAATTCTTAATCATGAAGAATAAGGTGACTGATTTTTTTTTTTGAATTAATCACTGGCATCCGACTAGGGATGGCAAAAAAATCCGAATCCGACGGGGAAAGTCGAAAATCGAATTAAACAAGTCGAGTTCGGGGATGATAAACGGGGACGGAAAAAAACCGTTTATGCTGAACGGAGACTGGGACGGGGACGGGTTTGGTAATTCTCGCCCCAATTACCCGCCCCGATAAATATTAAAAATAATTATTTTATATATATATAATATTAATAAATTTAATTTAAATATAAATATATATATATATATATATAATATTTATATATTTAATTTAAATATATATATATACCCGGCCCGATATCTGTTTAAATAACCGTTTATGCTAAACGGGAATACTCGTTTCCCCGTGGTTTTCCCGGATTACCCGATGGGGATCCCCGTTTAAATCCCCGCAGTTTTTTAAGCGGGGATGGATACGGGTTTTTTAAACGGGACGAAGACGGGGAGACCAATACCAGGCCTGAACCCGGCTCGTTGCCATCCCTATATCCGACTAACCCAGATCGAATATTGCAAAGGCTAGGGCGACCCTCCCAACCCAGTTTGCTTCATTCGCAAACGCCATAATTCAAACCCCTGACCTTGCTTAAGGGACTTAGTGCCTAATCTCACTAGATAAACTAGTTTTTGGTAGGTAACTGAAATATTTAACTTTTCAAATTGAGTTAAAAAATCAATTCTAAAAGCATTTTGATAATAAAAGACGCATTGATTGACATTATTTATATTGCCAATACGTGATTTTGAGTCAAAAAAAAGCTCCTCAAAAGACATTTTATAACAAGTATTAGGTATTTTTGGGCAACGAGATTCACATGTTGGGCGTTGATGACTCAAAGTTTTGGGCTTTTACTAAAGGGATGGACGTGGGAGTTATCGTCTTCGCTCTTCGATCATCAATTTTTCATCGCTTTAGTCCTTCAACAAGCTGATCTTCCTTAGGGTTCCATAGTCAAACTCGTTGACCCCTCCACCAGGCACACAAAGGAAATGGCGAATCAAGGTGCCAAGAAGCGCAAAGAAGAGAACGCTCGCCACATGTCCAATCTCCGCCGCCTCATCATTGCCTGCAATGTACGCTCTCTTCATCTTATCATCATCATTTTCCCTATTTCTTGAAACCCTATTTCCATCAGGCGCTCAATTGTTTATCTTGTGATCAATTGAGAGTATTCGGTTCTGATTAAATTAGATTTCTCCTTTGTATCCATGTTTATGCGCAGTGTTAATTTCCTGATGTACTATCAGGAAATGGAGAACTTAATAGCCATAGATGACATTTATTCATTTGGAATTGAAATTCCGGAGTTTTGTACACATTTGAAATCCACATGCACCCTTAGCTCACGGGTAAATTTTCCCGATTATAGTCCGGATGCACATCTCCGTGTTTGATTTTATTATATATGCATGTGCAAGGCTGCACGCAAGATTTTATGCTAGAGGTGCGAAGCTTTAGTAATTATATTAAAAATTTAGGGGGTGTGAAATTAGATCATCAAAAGAAAATACAAAGGAAATACCTAAATTATATATGAATTTGAAATTTCCAAGGGGAGTGACCGCCCTCTAGCACCCTCTCGGTCCATCCCTGTGCATATGTCAAGCCCATAAAAGTGAAAAATATAAACTTCGTAAGTGGTGGCTAGTCGCAATAACCCACAATGTTAGGGTGATGTTTAGTGCACAGGCATAGTAGGTATATTAAGTGCAAGCTCGACTTGTAAACTATGATGGTCTTGTACATCGTAACCGTTGGAAGTTGGACCCAATTCTCAGTGTTTAGCTTAGTAGTTTCAACTTTCTAACATATATGTACTTTATTAATATGCAACAACAAGCACTACGTAGTATTTATTGACCATTTTATTTGAACCTTACCCTTTTTTATCAGTAGCCTATGGTATCTTAGCTTTTGTTTGATCTAATACATTAAAATTCTTGCAGCTTTTACTTTGTAGTTGATGTAGAAGAATAGAGAGTAGTTGTTGCAAGTACTATCTATTTTTATATTTCCATAGTTGCATTTTGTGCTTGTTAACAAGCTTATTTGATTGGATTTATTTTTCAAATTTCTATTTATCTAGGTTGTATACGTCTTGGTTAGGATGTTGATCTTCCACTCTTCATTCACATGGAAACATTGGGTAGGTCTACTTTTGACATCTGCAGCTTACTTCATACCCTATCAACAAATTGCCCAGATGGCAATGCCTTCTTATTCCGATGATGGAGAGCTTCTTGATGGTGGATTTGATATGAGTACCGGTGGAATATGTGGGTATGTCATGTTCAATGCTTTGTCTATTTTCAACATAAGTTCAATGTATGGTTTTGTTTTTTATCTTTTAATTTATTAAAAGATTAGGAAGAATTTCGTTAGAAACACTATTCTTAATACATTTCCTAATTCTTTGTACATGAGGCAATGTGTGCAACAGGGGAATACTGCCTCAGGCTTTGCTAACTTGGGATGACTATTACTATTACTTTGATTTGGCTTTATATCCGCCAATAAGTTCCATTTACCTATTATCTGGATTTTATGGTTTAAAATTTAAAACAATGTTGCTCATATCTAAAGTGATGTCGACATTATGAATTGATTCAATAGTCCTAAATTCTGAATATTTTTCTTTCATCTGTATGCATCGAATATTCTTGATTTGAGAAACCCATTTTTTTGCAGATATTTACATGATGTAATCTATATCACAAGTTTTGTGCAACTGATGTCCATCATCTCTGACAAGTTTTGGTATACATATCTTGTGGTAAGTTCTGTTTACTTAGTTTGCTCACATAAAGCTCGTCTGATACTTCCATTATTTGATTACTTCTGGAATTGAGGAGTTATAGTTTCTGGAGGGAGTTCATCTAATGCTTACACGCTCTTATGTTCTTTTAAAGATTTTGAAATAGTAGTGAAAATTGTCAAAATATCTGGGGAAAATGTGAGATATCAAATTTTGTAGAAGAGATTTTATTAATTTCATTTAAATGGGAGAATTAATTTTGTTATAGTGTCGTGATTTTGTATTTTGGATTTGTAGTTCAGCTGGTCGAAGGGAGAGTGAAACCTTTCATCTTATCAAAGAGACCCAGATTTTTGGGATTTATGATATAAATTCTGTTTAGAGTGTTATTATTTTATATGTCCCTTTAAGTAAGGACTAGTCTTATTACATAAAAGGAAACCTATTCTTAAAAAGAAAATAAATCAACTGAAATAAAAACACAATCATGAAACAAGGAAATAAAATTACAACCTAAGCCTTAAATTGAAAATCAGAATCAAATAGTGGTCTTTACTAAAATAAATTCAGCCCATAACGTATAGTAGTTTCATTTTTTCTGCTTAATCTCATACCGCGTTCATTGGTAGGTTAATTAAATAGCATTCATGGAGCATAGTGAATTGGCAGTGGTATTTAAAGGATAACTGAAGTAAACAAATTTTAGCTTTTAATCTAGTTATCTTCCTTCTGTCAGACTTGTGCGCCAATGGTAGCTGATCTAACTGTTAGGTCGTATCGACTCCCATTACCGGAGACATACTTTTCCGGAAACTACTTAATGCTTACCAGCAGACCTGAAGGCTTTGACTTATTAGGGGAGGGATCATGTTCGTGTCTCATATAACAATGATGCTCATTTCTAGGATTGATTAGTTAGGTGTTTCTATTTACGGTGAAAAGTACCTGATTGGATTTGTTATTGATAGATGAATACCTATTAGTCATTTTCCAGGTTTTTAGGATTCGAACGAAAGGAATTCAGGATCTTAAGATGATGCAAGTCTTTAAGAACAACATTTGCCAATAGAAAATTCTATGCTAATATGGATTTGCCGAAAATTTCATAGTTATGTGGTAGAATCTATTTTAACTCACTTGGGTGGGGAAAAAAGGCTGATGGCATAACATTATGGAGTAACTTGTTGCCTTTCAGATACCAGCATTTGGAGCATACAAATCTTTTGGGTTCATTAGAGGGTTTTTATCATCAGGCTCAGAGGTATTCCACACCTTCATATTCTTTTTATGAAGTAGATGTAGATATATCCGTATTCATATGACTGTGTGTGAATTAGGGAGAGGTTGAAGATGAAAAGACTCGCAAGAAAAGGGAAAAGATGGAGAAGAAAGCTTCAAGGCCAAAGTTTGTCAAGACAAGGAATAGGTGAGATTATCACTGAAATGAAACAAACCATGGTGTCTTGGCTGAAAGTAGTTCACTCGAAAATTCCCGATGATGCTTTCACTTGAATTTTAAAGGTTAGACCATACAGTTTGTATTAAGTTTGAGGAAAGCATGTTGTATTGGTTAAAAGTGAACACGAAATAGTTTTGTTTCCTGATGAAAAGGAAAACTGACTAGTTTTATTTAACTTCCATTGCCCTAATTCATTTATTTTAATTTTTCTTGCAACTAGCTGTCAAATGAAAGGATACGAAGATTGTTTTACTTGTTTATTTTCCTATGTTTTGGTGTTGAACACGCCATCAGAAGAAAGCAATTCGATTTGCAGCTTTGAGGATAATGTTTTATTGTTGAGGGGGGGGGGGGGAACACTCTTCAATCCTTAAAAGTATTCGTGTTCGACATCAAAATTGATTTAGATTATAGGGTAAACTACGTATTTAGTCACTCATCTATTCTCACGGTTTTGTTTGGTGACTCAACTATTTTTTCTTTCAAAATTATATTTAACGTTATGTTTTGGTCGCTCAAACTTAAAAATTAATAGGGATGTTGACATATTATCATAAGGTAATGTAACTTAATTATTGGAAAAAAATTATCATGTTAGTAGTGTTGTTTATTTTTTTAATAGTAGATACTTAAACATAACGTTAGTTGTGATTTTGAAGAAAAAAAACTGATGATAAAAATGGAGTTGTAAGAGTAGGTGGGTGACTAAATACATAAATTACCCAAGATTATATTAGCAGAAAAGATGTAACATTATTCGAATCAAGGACACTTAGATATGAGATCTATTAATTGAATGAGTCATTAAAAATATTCATATTATTCTATTTTACGTGAGTTCGAATTTCGACATTCACCTTTATTACATCTCTTAAAAAAGACACCTAGATAATTTGTTAAGATTCAAACCAACAAGGTATATATGCACGTTGAATTTGACGTTGAATACGGACACAACGGGTAGCAACTTGGAAAGGGAATTTCCATTGCATCTACCTCAATTTAAGGCAACATACATCCGGCCATTTCCCAAGATTCCTATTTTCAGAGTTCACATTATTATCTGTGCAGATCTAATTAGGGACGACAACAGGTATATGGAACTGGTCAAATTTTCAGTGGTATTGAATTTAATTCGAAATTTAAAAAATTTCATTTGATTCAATTTTAATATGATTTAATTTGATCTGATCCTAATTTGATATAGTAAAAATGTAACACGATTTGATCCTAGAAAATTAAAAAAAAATCTGACCCATCTCACATTGATTTCAAAAAAAAATCATTAAAATATTAAATATATTATATAAAAATAATATTTAAAAAATATATCAGATGAGATTTACCTAAATTAGATTTGATCTCAAAAGTTCTGATAAAAACCTATCCAACACTCAATTCTTTTGGGGAAAAAATCTCAATTAAATCAAATCAAGTTAAAATGGTAAAAAGAAATTATCATCACTAAATCTAAGTATTAAAGATTGAAAAGCAATAAACACTAATTAATAGATTCATTTTCAAATAAAAATGGAAGTTTTTACTGATACGAGACCTGGCCTAAACAATTATTGTTTCAAATAAAAAATTTATAGTGTTTAAACCGATTCTTAGCATATTATTGCCCAATAGAAGTGTAAATAACTTTATGAACACGTTTGATTTGTGGAAGTTAAATAGCATCAATAACATAGTGAATTCTAGTGGACTGCACAATAAATGCATTTTGAACGTGCAGTGAACAGTAAATCTATACATTTCACAATTAAATTATAAATGATTTAAAAAAATCCTTTAAATGAATCGATGGAAAATGATTAATTCTTTCTAATTAAATTTATTAATCCATAATTCATTAACCAATTTTAGCGATATATGATATTATTATTTTTCTTAAAGATATTGAGTTCAAGCAATTGTGTTTGTAGATGATGTGTTGTTAATAGCTAAAAAAATATTTTAAACAAATATTATTTTATAATCACTACGGTCTGTCTAAAAAAATTATAACAAGAAATATCTTTTGAGAAGAAAATAATGGTTTATGACAAGAAGTCAAGTAGTATTATATAGTGATAATTTGATTATCAAATTGTACATCCAAAGTCTTAATGGGTTAGGCAGACAAAATAAACAACAGTAGCAATGATCTGCTGTAAAAATGCTACGAGTAGTGACGGATCCACATGTACATGAGGATGAGTATATATTCATCCTAAAATTTTTAAAAAAATGATTAATAACTTATTTTAATAATGGTGCTCATACGAACCTCGGTGACTTCGATGGTAAAAATTTATTATTATTCTTTGAGATTAATATAAAATGATTGATATTCATCTTTAAGATTAATAAAAAAATTACGTGTACCCATAGCGTACAGTAAATGCATGTGGACTGCACTCAAACCGAGCCCCCAAAGTCCAGACGAATCTGTCAAAATCCTTGCACAATTCATCAGTTTTCAAATTAACCCAGAAACCTACCCCACCATCGAAATTTCCAATCCCTTACTTAGAATCTCTATATAAACCCCAGTTTTCTCCCTCAAAATTCAAGTTTTTTCAACAAATTTTCCAGTTGTTTTGTCATAAAAACAATGAAGCTAACCGGAGAACGAAGATACGCTCTTCGGCTGGCCGCCAGGGACTCAGAGTACGTGAAGAAGATGTACGGATGCTATTTCAACGTATTCGTCGCTGCTTTCGGAGAAGAAGGAGAGAGATGGGACTTATTCAGGGTCGTCGACGGAGAGTTCCCGGACATGACCGCGCTCTACAAATACGACGGATTCGTCATCAGTGGCAGTTCCCACGATGCTTACGGAAACGACCAGTGGATTCTCAAGCTTTGCTTCCTGTTGCAGACGCTTGATGCCATGGAGAAGAAAGTTCTCGGCATCTGCTTCGGCCACCAGGTTCTGTGCAGATCGTTGGGGGGGGGGGGGAAAGTCGGGAAGGCGTGCAGTGGATGGGATATAGGGCTGAGGAAAGTGAAGATTGTGAAAGATTTGTTGTCGGTCCCAAGCTTCATGGAAGAGTTGGAGGAAATACCATCTTCATTGTCGATCATAGAATGCCACCAAGATGAAGTGTACGAGGTTCCGATGAGAGCTGATGTGATCGCATTCTCGGACAAGACGGGGGTGGAGATGTTCGGAATTGGGCAACATATTCTTGGCATTCAAGGCCACCCCGAGTACACCAAGGACATCTTGTTCAACCTCATCGATCGCCTTCTCAATAACAACTCCATCCAGGTAATTTAATCCACCACTTTCAACCTTGATTAGGCATAATCAAACAAAATTATGTAAATTTTGATTAAATAACCATTTTATTTTTTTGAAAATGTCTCATTTTGGGACCAAAAAAGTTTCATCGTGAAAGTCTAAATGAGGAATCTTTTTATCATAAATAAAATGTAGGAGTAAAATGCTCAAAAAAAAATTAAAGTCACTTTGGTCCATATTCTTTTTTCTAAAACATTTTGACTCATTTTGAGACAGAAAGATCTCTCCTTTAATAGAAACGGGTAGTTAATAAAGAATCGATACTCCAAATTAATAGTATTTTTTGTCATAAATGACAATTAATTAAACATAAGGGGCATTTTTTGACATTATATCTTTCAAATATATATATATATATATATATATATATATATATATATATATACATACTTGGTTCCATTGTAATTAGTTAATCCTTATTTGTGCGTTGAATATACAGAGAGGGTTTGCTGAGAAAGCCAAAATCGGATTGGAGATAGGTGAACCTGACAGGAAGAGCTGGGGGAAAATATGCAGAAATTTTCTTAAGACAACACCTCGTTTCAGCTTTTCTTGATAATGGGTTTCATGTATTTTTACAAAACATATTTTGTATTATTTATTATTTTTGATTTCACCTTTGACTTGATGAAACAAAATGAAATGTATTAGTCATCGACAGGTATTCTTTGGCCACATTTGGTTAATATGTGAACCTGAAATTTGAGGTGGGATACAGCTCCTTGCACGATTTCATTAGCAAGCACCAGCTCACATCAAATAAGACTTTTTATTGTATTTTCGACAGTAGTGGAATTTCTTCTTCTTCTTCTTCTTCATCAGTAGTTTCTCTTGTAACATCGGATACTCAATCAAGACGGTTAAATTCAAATCTCATATACTATATTAATCACCCAAGTAACTCGTGTACGAACTTACATTTTAGGAGTTTCTTTAATAACAATTAAATAAATATTTAATTTAATTGTACCAAACATTTTTAAAGGGTGATTACACCATGGTCACTTTATTATGGGCATGTTTTATTTTGATTATAGATCTTTTAATTTTGTTAATTAAATTTTCAGATATTTAAATAATGTCAATTAAGTCATCTGTCGTTAACATTTGATAGAGTAGCTGACTTAGTAGTTAAAATTTTTTAATATAATTATACATTTGATCTTTATTACTTACATATTTTATCAATTAAGATTAAATTAATAGAAATAATGAGGATAAAATATAGAATTATACCAAAATTTTTAACTATCTCACTCCCATTCTATTTATTACTAATATGTTTAAAAAAGCATTAAATCAAAGGTATTATGATAACCAATATACATGGCAATAGGTCTGAATTCCTTAGCTTGAAAGTTGAGAAGTTGATTATAGATACGGACATAGAATTTTATAGTAGATAAGTGAATTTATAAAATTTTAAGAATTATAAATTTATAAAATTTTAGGGATAAAAAATAAATTATCAATAAAAACCAAAAAAATCTCTAAAATATAAAAAAAAATTAAAAAAATTAAGAGGAGTTATCATCCCCACACGCTTCACCCTCTGTTCATCTCTAGCTGGTTGAGATAAGTCAATGTTTAAAATCACATAAAAAAATATTTCTTTTAGGTACACTCCAAACAGCGTGAAAATGTTTCAAAAAATAGATTAATTGTAGCAAACATGTTTTAAAGGGTAAATTACATCCATGGCCACTTTATTATGGGCAGATTTTATTTTGACTATAGATCTTTTAACTATTTAAATGATGTCAATCAAGCCATCTATTGTTAATATTTGACGGAGTATCTGACGCCGTAGTTAAAAAATTAGTATAATTACACATTTGGACTTTATTACTTACACTCTCTATCAATTAATATTAAATTGATAAAAGATATAAGTAATGTGAATCAAATATATAACTATACCAAATTGTTTTAATTACGTCTTACTCCAATCGGACCAATCCTAATTATCACTTACATGGCAATAGGTCGCAATTCCCAAGCTTGAAAGTTCAGACGCTGGTTGAACAAGCTAATATTAAACTTCACACTGAAAATATTTCTTTTAGGTCCACGACAAAGCAATATGAAAATGTTTTTTAAAAATAGATTAGATGTACCTAACGTTGCTAAAAATATATCTTAAATTTTAAAAGTTTGTTAGTATATTAATTAGACTGTTTTCACTTAATTTAAACATTAGATGTCAAATTATATATGATTAGAACCACGTTTAAAGCATGCATATACAGTGTCACAGATCGAGAGTTTAGAGGGAAGACCAATACGACCAATACAAATCAAGCTGTCCATGACACTCTTAACAGTATCTTAGCCTATCCAGACCCAATTGAGTTGGCCCATCCTAGAAGTTGAAGAGCCGTGCGTGATGGATATGGCAAGTAGATCACTTGGTTAATGCTTATTCCCTTTGATTTGTTTCCATAATCCATGTAATTGGCTACCTATGGAATGATTTGACTAGATTGATAAGATTTTCTTAGACTAAGAGATCTTGTAGGAAATATTTAATCTTGACCGTCGATGTACTTTAATCTTAGTTATTGGATGTGGGGGACTTTATATATAAATAGAGGCATATTCCCTCCTATTTTTTCTCACTTTTGTTTTGAGGAATATACAAAGCATTCACTCAATTCTCTTTGTTTTGTCTTTGTGCGTTATTTCCTTTCAAAGTTCTCTTTATTTCTGCATGAGTCAAAGGATTTTTGCTTGGATTGTTTTAGGTTTACTTGGGCGTCACTATCTAAAGTCTAAGGCCACACATTCAAAGGTTTGAAATTCTACGTATGTGACCAGAATATAAATAAATGGGATTTGAAGTGTCGGAGGTGAGTGTTATTTATTTATTTAATAAGAAAAATAAAATTTTCTCTGTATCAATTTAAATGGGATTCTTTTATATATTATTAATTAAATTTTGATACAAAAATTATTTTAGCATGATCTACTATTAAATTTTTTTTTGAATTAATATTATTAATTTGACAAATTAATATTTTATTTAATTATTTTTAATTTGGATGAAATGTGAAAATTTAATGTCATATTATATTAGATAAAATTTTCAATTAAAACTTTGAATTAAACGAAAGTCATTAAATCCTATTTAAATTCGAGAATCGAGTTTTATTGAAATTATATTAAATTCAACTTTAAATCGGAAAAAAATAACTATTTGATGTCATCGTGGTAAATCCATGTAATATCCTCCATGTCGGGTGAGTGATTAATTTGCAAAGTTTCAACATTTGGTGATTAAAGTAGAATAATTATATAGTTTAAAATGTATGGTTAGTAAATATGAGATGGAAGTAAGGACCAAATGGTCATTTGTAAGTAATTTTTAATTAAAAATAAAATGTTATGGGGTTCTATGAGACCCACGTGTGACATTAGGTTCCAGAACCCTCTCATTTCTTCTCCCTTCTTCCTTATTTTCTTCTCTTCCTTCTCTCAACGTGGAGCTTGCAAGTAAAGGTAAGAATATGAACCTTGGTAGTTTCTTTGATTTTTAAGATTGGAAATGGAAGCTTGGATGTTATATAAGCTAAAGGAAAGCTTATATGACATTAAAACAACAAGATAAGTGTTTTAGAGAATGATTTGGAAAATGAATTTTTAGAGGAAATTTTGATAGGAATGAGTTTTTGAAGTTTGAATAAGATTTTTGACTTGTCAAGAAGCTAACTAAGAAGTATGAGGTGTTAGAATTCAAATTAGAACATATTGGAATTTGGGTTGGATTCTTAAATTCTACATGGAGAATTAGATTTCTAAGTTTTAGAGGTATTTAATGGATAATAATTAGTTAAAGTAAGTGTATGAAAGCTAAGAGTAGTAAAGAGAGTGAAATATGTATGTTTGAGCTGAAATGGGATGATTTCCGAGCTCAAATTAGGATTTTCGGGCTAGGGGAATCGGTACCCATTCAAGGGGAACCGATACCCCTTCAACGAATATGATTTCCAGAATGCTAGAGGGGAATCGATACCCCCAGGGGGGAACCGATACCCCCTCATCGTATATGAAATTCCAGAATGCTTGAGGGGAATCGATACCCCCAGGGGGGGGAACCGATTCCCCCATGAGAAAAAAAAAGAAAGAATGAAAAGAAAGCAAGACTAAGCTATAAATTCTTTAAATTAGTAAGTTATTAAAGCTTAATTTCAAGACATAGACATCTGATGATCATCTTGAAAATTATGTTTATGTAGATACCGAGCCTACTCGAGTTCGGGAACAATCTACAAGTAGAATCGATCGAGGAAAAGGCAAAGAAGTATAGGTGAGTGCATATGCATAGCATGAATATAGTATTATATTCAGTTCTAGACTTGTGATAAGTCTAGATTCCATATTTTGACATATGATCACATTCCATATTATGATACATGACATGAATTTATATTAAATGTATTACATGACATGAATTCATATGATATGTATTGCATGACATGAATATGCAGAAAAGTTATATGAGCTATGTGATAAAGGTATGTAAATGATATGACTATGTGATAAAGGTATGGAAATAATATGACTACGTGATATGAACTACGGGAAATGTATAAGCCCATGTTATGTAGATGAGAACTATAGGTATAGTTGGCATGCCAAGGGTAGAGGGTATACTCGGTTCTTTAGGACATATGTATATCCTTTGGAACCTGTGTGAAGTCTTGAAAGACACATACTTGATCCATAGTATATGTATATGATTCTTAAGGAATTCTATGTGGTCCTTATGGACATCATTATATGGCACTACGGTGCAATTCTACGGGCACTTCGGTGCAATTCTACGGGGCACTTCGGTGCATTTATACGAGCTGTGGTGACAGCATAGTGCACAACCTCACATTACTCAAATACCTTAGGTTCTCAATATGCTATCATGGGCCAATAAACTTATTAATACAGATTCATGAATGTTACAGTCATACGCTTACAGGTATGGGTATTGATGATGTATACTACATTGATTAAGTACATGTTTGCATTTCATCTCATATGATCATAACATTTTCATTATAATTGCCTTGTTATTATTATTGCCTCACTAAGTCGATGACTTAGCGTGTGAGTGTTTCACACGTAGGATCCGAGGAATTAGACGAGACAGGTGAAGCAGCTTGACAGTATTACTCCTGCAACCATCAGATCAGAAGCAACTTAATCAGTAGGTCATTTTGTGATGTAAATAGCAGTTGGCATGTAATTAAAGGGTTAAGTTGTGTATGCTCTGAATATTTTGGTAAACTTATATTACAGTATGTATATTATTGTATTTTCTTCATACAAGTACAAATATTTTACTATTATTTATTAAGAGTTGCTTATTAAAGTTAATGTAGTATCTCTGACTCATATCCGGGTCGGGTAGGGGTTGGGGGTGTTACAATCCATCTCCGGCATCTCTATTTCTTAACAGATACAATGAAAAATCCACTTTTTGTTGGATGATTGAGAATAATAATAATAATAATAATTGTGAGAAAACTGGTTGAGTTTCAAAGGTTAAAAGCCCTCAAGAGGGGGATATATTGGTGTCACTGTGACTTTGCATTGTCTCTAATGTTCAAAATTTCACAATATTGCACACCACTTCTCTAGTAGGGTGACGAAAACCTATGGAGATAAAAGAGCTAAATATGAAAGGAAAGAGAAAAATAGTTCATGTCGAATAAGCTTTCGAACTAATAAGTCGACCTTCCAACGATTTCCGGCCAACTTTCCTTTCATCTTCAGCTGGATCAAGAAAAGACTTACATGTACATGCATCACCTGTGGCTCGAATCGTCACCATAGTTGTAGGTTTGAAAGAAAACTGAGATATATTATGACATAATCTACTGAGTTTTGGAGATATCCATCTATAGAACCATATCCATCGGATAGGAACCGAGGACTCGGAGAAATTCGGCATATTCTGATATTCCTGTCAGGGTGCACACAAGTTATCTTCAGATTCACTCTGCGTGAATTAAGGGAAACGAACAGAGCTATGGAAATCAAGCTAGTTAAGAGTGCATTTCACACCAGAGCTTTGGAAATCGAGCTAGTTAAGGGTGCATCCCACACCGGTGAGATTTCGATATTCAAAGAAACAATACATGAAAAATCCACTTTATTTTCGAAAAAAAATTAATATAAAATAAGTTAAAACTCATGAGTCATGAAAAATAATTGAAAGTAAGGATTCATGAAAGTATTGAAATATTAAAAAAGTACAAATATAAAGTTTAAAATATATATTTATTTATCAAACAAGTATTTCTATTTTTAGTTTTTTTTTCCTTTTTGAACGGATTGTTATTTTCAGTCTTAATTTTTTATTGTTCCTCAAACACATTTTGATAGAATTAATCTTACATTAGAATAGTTATATCATATAAAAAAATCTTCTTATAAATTAAGAATGATGAGGTAGAATATAAAATAAGTTAATACTCACGAGTCATGAATTAAATTACATTGTTAAATTAATAGTTATTATTTATAGAAGTTTTTGATTTGAACATCAGCGGCGGTAGTAAAGGTGATTGGACGTTTATTGTCAAATAATTAAAATTATATATAATAATAATAGATACTACTTTATAATCACATTAGCTTAATTAGAGATGGGGTGGGGTAGGGGTGGGGGTGGGGCGGGCCAGGTTTTTTGGTCAAATCCCATTTATTCAAAGGATAAAAACAAGCTAATTACAACAAAATGATTATCCTATGCCCCAATTAGTCATAAGTTGCATATTAACCAAATCAAGACTATTAGTATCTCTATTCCTAAGTTAAGCACTAACAATCTCTTTGATAGAAAAGGCAAATCATCAATGGTTCTAACACGTCCTTGGAATAAACGTCTATTTCTTTCTTCCCAAACGTAGTAAATGAATAAGCACCAGGCAATCTTCAATATGGTTGTAAGGAGAGATTTTCCTTTCCAAGTCGAGGATGCTCAAGCAAGAAAAGAATCCCAAGACATATGAGGCTTATCCAAAAGAGAAAGATTTAGAATTCTATTCCAAAGAGCAGTAACCATAGGATATTTAGCAAACAAATGATTCCTCGTTTCAATGCCATCATTGCATAAGATGCAAGAGCTAACGGTAGTAATTCCCATACAAGTAAGTCTTTCTCTAATAGGAAGACGATCCAAGACTGCAAGCCAAGTAATAATGTTAAATTTGGGAATATGAAGGGGATACCAGACAATCTTGTGCCAAAATATTTTTCCATGCTTGATACGTAACTCTTCCCAAATGCTTTTAGAAGAAGAAAGTCCCAAATTAAGGATTGGAATGGCCTCAGATCTTAGTTTCAAGAGCCTGTTAAAACAGTAGCTATAAGAGGGATTATTCAACATCAGTAAGAATTCTTTGGATTTAATTACATAAGTGTAAATCCAGGCAATCCAAAGAGATCCTTCACCAGCGAGGAGAGAACGAATAAGAAAATAGTAAAGAAATTTAAACATGAACCATTTTAAAGAAATTTACATGACACCTTTTTTCTCAAAGCTTCAACTCTTTAATATACTGAATTATCAAATGCTTCAGAGATTCATGGTATGACAAATTTTATCATACAATCATGATTCCAAGTTGATTTAGTTGAGTTATGAAGTTGTCCAATGACCTAACCTTCCATTTTTCGCATTACTCGTATCTGGCAGCCGACTAGGAGCGAAACCAGAGAAGGAAAGGAAAAGCTAAATGATGAGCACTATATCACAAAGAGTTTGATATGTGTAGGTTAAATTATTAAATTCGTTGTTCGTATGTTTGAATAATAATGCGCATATAAATACCGGAACAATTATTTCAAAGTTCAAGGTATGTATACTTAACTCGAGTTTAATATTTTAAAATTTAGACCTTATTTATTTTAGTAATGTATTTGATATATCTGACATGTCATGTAATCATTAGATGTGTGAGGTAATATAAAATAATATGTTTATAAAAAATTATATATACATATATATGTCTATTTTAATAATTGTCCGTCCAGCTCAGTTGGTAGAGTGCAAGGTTCTTAACCTTGTGGACGTAGGATCTAGTCCCACGATGGACAATTCATAATTCTGACTGCCAGAGGTCTTCCAAGGAAGTTGCTCTCAACTTGACGTTGAGGGCAACGTACTACCTTACCTCCTCTCATCTCACTACATATGAGAATATAATCAACTAATTTTTATACATATATATTTTAAAAAATATTTTTTAGATATGTGGTTAGAATATGTAGTTTGGTTGTTAAAATTGACGTGTAGAGCAAGGCTAGCCTCAAAAAATGGGGGGATCATTGTGCGCGGCGAATTGGGCATGTGTTTAGATATGTTGACTGTCAAATCGAAGAACCGGTTGAGGAAGCGGAGGGCGGCTGGCCTTATCTTCAGCAACAACTTGAAAGTCTACATTCATCCCCGCAACGAATGTCTGAAATACGATGGTATTAATAAATAGTTAAAAAAAAGTTATCAAAAATATTATTTTTTAATATTTTCGGTAAAATAATACCTAAAATATTTTTTATATTAAAAATGTTAATATTGAACGCTATCTAAAATATTTAATATTTCCGGTAAAACGCTACATAAAACTTTATTTTTTTTATCGAAAATGTTAATAATGGTTATACCGGAAATTAATTAGTGAAAACCATTTTTGATAAAAAAAATAATGTTTTAGGTAGCGTTTTATTGGAAATGTTAACAAAATAATAACATTTTCAATATAATCTTTCTTTAACCTTATATTAAAGTTGTCGTACAGGAGAAATACTAAAAAAATAAATATCAAAATAACCTTATATTAAAGTTGTTGTACAGGAGAAATACTAAAAAAATAAATATCAAAATAAATGTTTTAATAAACGTTGGAGATTAATTTTAACAATATGTCATTTTATTAATTAGAAGAATCTCCATGTTTTATATACAAGGGTGAATTATTTGAAGTATATACATTCTATTTTCAAGCGTGATACCCCAATTTGTAACGAAATAACATAGAAATGATACACCGCCCCCCTTGGAAAAACATGTTTGGAAGAAAAACCAAGTGGCATATGGTAATTTTATGGAGTTTGAACAAGTAAGCTGTAAAGAAACCAATTGTTTACTGAATTACTTGGCAGTCACATGTGGTTGAGGGTATATACGTGTCATTTTAAAATTTGAATTTTTTTCGATTAATTTTTTATTTGATTGATAGTGTCCATCATGGAGTTTTTGTTTGTGTCTGACATTTCAAAAAAATTATGTTGTTAATATATGTATATGCTCACTTTTAAAAATATTTCTAGATTCGTCACTGATTACACAATTATGAATTCTTCTCCCACCTCACACGTGTTCAGCTTAACTCTCACGTTTAGCATTTTGGCCACTTCTAGTATATAGCCAAATTTTAGGATTTTGTTATGCTTTCATTAGTTGTTAGGTTGTTGAGAATTGTAATGAATGGAAATAGTTTATTTGTTTGGAGTATTGTCCTCTCCGTACAGGCACCCTACTTGGATCACTAAAATTTATAGACACCGAATTTCGTTCAACTCATCGTTAGCTCAAAAGAGAGGCTTGATCGACTGCGGGTGCGGGGTGTGGACGCCTGAGAATCTATCCCAAAAATCGTTGCCATCAATCCACTCATCTTTAGGGATTTCAATGAGTAAAGTTGAGCTCGATTCAAAAAGTTTAAACTTGAGTTCGATTCAACTCTAAATATCACGAGTTTAAATTTATCAAGTTCGACTCGACTTGAAAACTCGCGAGCTTAAAATTTTCAAGCTCAACTAAAAGTAAAAAACTGAAGCTCGAAAAAAACTTGCTTGAAACATTAAACCTTAATTATATGAAAATTTTACAATTTATTTAAAAAAATATATAAATGCTAATATTATTAATAATTCAATTTAAAAAATAAAAAAGTAAAAAAATTATTTTTTCGTGTTACCTGTGAACTCTTCGAATCGAATATCAAGTAACTTACTTCGACTTGTTAAAAGCTCGAATTAAATTCAAGTTTGAATCGAATTTATTTAATTCGAGTATTGATCAAACTTTAACCAAATCAGACTCAAATAAATTACTATCTATTTGGTTTCTTTTAAATACCTGCACAGGAGTCCACCATCACACCACCTACAACACTATTAACCTCAAAACAATCACTATCTTTATGGATGCGTCTACAATAAATGTCAAGCACTATTAGTACTACATAACTATATATATATATATATATATATATATATATATATATATAATATTATTACTTTTTATCAAAAGAATATAATTATTTATATAAATTTAATATTAATCTAAATTAAATTAATGTTAAAAATATAAATATTGTATTTTTATCTTAAACAAGAACTATATATAATGTTTAATACCGTCCTTAAAAAGAAACAAATCCACGTCGTATTAAGCATTTTGTACTAGGCATCCAATGAACATATACGTGTCAAATTCGAGAGCAAATATGCTAGAAGCTACCTCGGATCTCTCGCCACGTGTACGACAGCACCAAACCACCGCCGTTATTAAAAGAAATCCTAACTCTTCTGGGTCCCACATATTATCCATTTATATGTTTACGTGTCTACCAGCTCATGCTCCTCTCTCCCTCCAGATTACCCAAAACAACCTTAGCTCTAACCCCAATAATTGCCACAACCAAGGAAAATAGAGTAATCTCCTAACTCCACTTGACGCGGGTTTCGCACGTGCTCGCCGCCAAATAGGATACCTTCTTTGCCCTTCTCTCCTTTTAACTCCTTTGATTAGATTTCCCGAAGTAATTTTTTTTTCTAGGGTTTCAGAATCTCCGAAATTCGCTCTCTTTCCTCAAAAACTTTGATTCGAGAAAAAAAATTTAAGCTAGAATTTTCCGCGAGTTTTCCGGTTAGAAATTGGGAAAACCGGGATTTCCCTTAGATTGGATGGTGCAGTTGATGAGATCGGGAAATCCGACGCCGGAACCCGAAGCTTGCCGGGAGAAGGCGCCGGTCAAATTGGAGATCGTAGATGATTCTTTGGAGGAAGAACATGGCCCTGTTAATAAACGATTCAAACTTTCTCCTAATTTTCAACAGGTATTCTCTTTTCCAATTTTCTTTTGATTTTTTCCTATGAAATCAAACATACTCCTTATCTTTGAGAGAGATCTAAACTATTTAGAGAGAAAATAAATCTTTTTGTTAGATATTTTAAAGTTTTAAGATTACATTTCTGCTTTTATTTTATATTTTCTGTCAGTGGAATTCCGATGCCAATGCTTTCCCGATCCCACCAGCGCAATACAATCCATTGGATGAACCTAGCCCACTTGGTTTGAAGCTAAGGAAGAGTCCTTCACTTTTGGATTTGATCCAAATGCGTCTCTCTCAATCACAAGCCAGTGGCTCAGCTGCCGAAGCTGAGAACTCGAATTCTGGAGTCAAAAAGGAGAGTAAAGCTGCTGCCGCTACTGATAAGCTTAAAGCCTCGAATTTTCCAGCTTCTATTCTTCGAATAGGCCACTGGGAGGTAACTTTTCATTAAGTTTTCTTTATATATATATATATATATATAAATATTATAAAATCCTTTTCAAGTAGCTGAAGAATTGTTTACTTGGTGATTTGCAGTATAAATCGAGGTATGAAGGGGATTTAGTTGCCAAGTGTTATTTTGCAAAGCATAAGCTTGTTTGGGAGGTGTTGGAAGGTGGGCTTAAGAGTAAGATTGAAATACAGTGGTCCGATATTATGGCTATTAAGGCGAATTGTCCTGATAATGGACCTGGGACTTTGAATGTATTGGTAAATTATTCTGTGTTCCGTTTTACTCTTTTCCCTTTCCGATCTCTATTTCATTTTTCTGCAATAATTCTTATGACTTGTTTATTTGATGATACAGCTGGCTAGACAGCCCCTTTTCTTCAGGGAGACTAATCCACAGCCTCGAAAACACACCTTATGGCAGACAACATCAGATTTTACTGATGGTCAAGCTAGCATACATAGGTAAAACTGATGTGTTTTTTTTTTTAATTTTTTGTGGAATACAAGCTGAATGTTTCTGTTCTATTTCGGATGTTTGCATAGGGTTATTTAACTAATATGCTAAATTTTTTTATTGCCACTTTGCAGGCAACATTTTCTGCAGTGCCCCCAAGGATTGTTAAACAAACATTTCGAAAAACTGATCCAGTGTGACATGCGTTTGAATTGTTTAAGCAGACAGCCAGAGATAATTTTGGATTCTCCTTACTTTGAATCCCGGAATTCAGTTTTTGAAGATCCTGGTGAACCAAAGGGACATGACTATTGTCAAGGGGAGACTGGTAAAGGATCAACTAGCTCTGGCTTCCAGGCTATAGCATCATCGCCTGCTGCAGCTCACTCTTCTTCCTTTGAGATTGAGAAAGGAGATTCTGCTGCCATAACCTCGGAAAACATGTCCAGGGAAGCTCCATCCCCCAGTTCAGGTATGATCAGGAGCTCTTGTTTGGTTTTTGATGTGCCTGTAGATAAAGTTTTCATGTTATATTGTCCTTTAGTATTCTCATTTATTCACTCCTTTATAAGTCCAATGACTGACATGGTGCAGTGTGTGATCTTCTTTGGAAGCTGAATGGGTTCAATTTGAAGTTTTCTTGTTATTGTTAATAATGATGTTACATAGGCTTTATTTTATAAATCATTTTGTTAATGGTGGCGCTGATGCTGGTATAGGCAGCAGTAAGAACACATTCGCCTTTTTTATTAAAAAAAATTTGTATGGCAGCATATGCATGCTTTTTGATTTGTTCGTTCTTAGACCGATTTAGAATATGCATTGGTATTGTTCATTTTTCTTTTTCTGGGCTTAGACTTATAGTTCTAGCTGAGCAGAAAGATATTTCCTCAGTATTTTCTCTCTTTAATTAAATCTTATTTCTCATTAGTGATAGACTCTCGTGGCATTGAGGGAAGTGGAGTCTGTGAAGTAGTGGATTCAAAGGGGCCAAGAAACTGGGACCAGATAAAAGTGCCTGGACTTCACCCGTCTATGTCCATGAGTGAACTTATGAACCATATTGGACACCGTCTTTCAGAACATATGACCTCTGAAATTCCATCCTCTGAAAATAGACCAGACTGCCAGGAAATGCTGGAGGATATTGCACAATACCTTCTCAGTGACACTCAATTTACAACAGCCTCTGATGAGAAATCCCTCATGTCAAGGGTCAATTCTCTCTGTTGTCTTCTGCAAAAGGACGGTACAACTGGCTCAAGCTCACATACTAACGGAGAAAATTACAATGGACCTGATGATGGAAAAGATGTTGAGCTAATAAATAAAACTAATGGCTTTGAGTTCAATACTTCAGCCAAGGATGATGCGAAGGCTTTTGAAGGGGAAACAAAAGAAGTCTCAAGTGGCAGAAATGCCCCAGGCATGTCAAGAAAAGACTCGTTTAGCGAGTTGCTGCTTCATCTTCCCCGAATCGCATCTCTCCCGAAGTTCTTGTTCAACATTTCAGAAGATGGAGAAAGACAAGCCAGATAAGATAGTTTTCTTGTTTGTAGACTGTTTAAAACAAATGATAAAATATCAAGGGAATTCCCCAGTCACCCTCTGGTTAGATGGAAATGTGATATTGCTTGTCTAATATATTAAGTGGTATGTTGAGGGATGCTTTGCACAATGGGGTTTTCTAGGATTCGGAGAATTCTTTTGATGAAGAATCCCATATAAGTACTTAGGGTGTTGTAGCAAATATGTTATTTGATGTAATATCTAATGCAGCTTACTGGTTCTGTTTTAATTTGCAAGTTAAACTGTAATTCATCTCTGCAGCTTCTCATTCTCATTTTGCATTTTGATTCACACCCTTTTTTGTTTGATTGGTTTTGAGAGCGTCTTTGGACATGCTTTTTAATGATGTTACATGTGAAAAAGGCAAAATGACCACACTGAAGAAGCATCTTTTGATCATTATTGATAGGGCTGAACATTAGATTGAGTCGAGTCAAAAAATTTGAATATTTTTTGAGTTTATAAGATTTGAGTAGAATTGTTTAAGTTTCAGTTTAAATATAGTTTCAAGTTAAATATAATTATAATATTTTAATATTATAATACTATTTGATTCAAATTTAAACGGTTTTATAATTATATACTATACATATATTAAACGGTTTTTATAATTATATACTATATATTTTATATGTGATATACATATTCGACCAAATTTGACACAAAATTAAATTTGATTCACTAATTATTAAAATTTTGAATTATTTGAGTTACTATACGATTTCTATTTTATAATTTAATTTAAATTTAGTAATTTTCAAATTGAGTCTAGTTTATGAAACTATAACTTAGAATCAATTCGAATTGAGTTTTTACCAATCAAGTCAAATAAAAAAAATTTGATTTTTCTAGCCAGTTGAGTTTTACTCGCTTTAATTATTGGTGAGAGAGAAAAAGAATATTGGCGAGAGAGAAAAAGAATATTGGCGAGGGAAAGGTGTGATGTGAGAATGGTATAAATAGTTAGTCAATAATATTATCTATTTGATTTGAGTAAATTTTTTTAAGTTAATTGAGTTTCTGAGTTGAGTTAAAAAAATTTAAGTTAGTTAAATTTTTAAATTGATTCGAGTCTATCTGAGTTTTTATTTAAATTTAATTATAAATATTATAATATCATGGTATTAATTAATTCAAAATTTAAACAACTTTATATATATATTCATATTTTTTTACATGCGCTATTTATATCATTTAGAGTTGAGAGATTTAAATCGAATTTAAAAATCAATCTACTAATTCTTAAGAATGTCAAGTTATTCCAATCTTATTTTATAACCTAAACTCTATTTGATTTTTTTCCCGAGTGGAATTTATAAAATTACGAGTAGATTTTTGAGTCGATTTTTCTAACATCAAATCAAGACAAAAAAAATCAAATTTTTGAAGTCGAAACGAATTTTACTTACCCCTAGACGTGATGGGGAAGTAGCTTTCATCTGCAAAAAAATAATGAAATTTAGTTCTCTAGGAATACCAGAGATGATGATCCTTTTAGACTTGGATTTGTGATTGTAAAACTCATACATTCTTATGAGTTGCAAGATACTGCAGAGCGTCAACAAAGTGAAAAATTTAACAAAACCTGCAACCGAGTTCGATATTTGGATTGAGAACAATATTGCTGGTGCAAAGCTAGTCGTGGCAAACCACAACATAAAAGAGCATCTTCCAAACATTTGAAGTCTCAAGTATTCTATTCTACCATAGCATTGAAAAGATTCTGCAACACCCCACTGACCATTTGAGTGTTCCATTGGAAAAGCTACAAGATGATGACAAGTTTGTGATGTTTACACTCTCTTATTTTACATTTCCCTTCTCTTTCTACCTCTATTTCCATACTCGGTTACTTACGATACCACAGTAAAGTGAGGCAGTGCATATTTGGGGTAAGAGTGTAACCCCCCAGACCGATGCAGGTAGCCCGATCTGATCCAGGAAGTCACATTAGGGCCACCGGAGCGACCCACTGTAAAAAATAGCGGAAAATTTAAATTTTTTAATCCGAACATGTAAACTTATAAAATCATTTGTCACTAATATAAATCAAAATACAATTACATGCCCCCTAATCACATGTACCATACTCTGCTACAACGCCGGAAAAACTCCCTTACTGAAGTCGATAGATGCACTGGTACAATTCTTTTAACCTGAAAAGGTGAGTAATAGAATGAGCTTCGAAAAGCTCAGTAATACAGAACTACCATATGATGCTGGAAAACGTGCAGATACAGATAAACATATTTTCCTTATTGATTCAGATATTTACAGATTTTTATACTGAGCAGGAATCCTACTGATATTTCAGGTGCTAACGGACAATGAGCTTTCAGTTCAGATAAATAATTCGGATGATTGAGTTCAGGAGTTCAGAATAGGTTTTCTAGTGTGTTCCCGAAAAATTCAGTAAAAAGATACAGATCTTTTAAAACATATATATATATATATATACCCCCATCCGTTCACATCATAAATGTGTAGGTTCCCCAGAACTATACACCCAACCGCACATGCCATTTAGACCCTGAGCACAAAGCCGAGGAGTCTGCAGATAATCTTCCTCCAACAATAAACCCCCAGATAAAACATTTCTCCGTCGGTAAACGGAGATATCAGAAATCAAAATATAATTCAGATCAGATATCATAACAGAATCCAGGTTAGGAATCAGAACAGATTTCAGATCAGATGTCAAAACATAATTCAAATCAGAAATCAGATAAAATATTCATATAAGTAAGGGACACACTAGAGTTTCCAAATATTATTTAGAGATACAGGATAATCTTATCGGGCATAGAAACACAAATCTTTAGTTTACCGATAGAATGTTGAAATTTAGAATCACTATTGGAAGAGTTCATTAACTGACAGAATCATCAGTTATTCAGAATGTGAATTATCAGGATCATATCTTATTCGGACAGTTTTCAGAAGTTGTACGTAATCAGAAGGGTATTCAGAATCCTTTGTATCCATGTCAATTGATCGGATAATCGAACAACTTGATAACGAAGATTCAGAACCTTAACAATTTATATCCACTGGTCAATTCATTTCCCTTCCAGGGTAGTTATTTTTTTATACCACAAATTCTTGTTCATAGATCACCTTCAGAATCATCGCTGAATAGATCTTCCAATGATCTTTATTTCATTTCCAAGCTTCCACGATATCATGAAATACTGACGTGCTTGATTTGTAGTTCATGTTCCATAAGGACAGTACATCTTATAAACTCATCAGAATTTCCAGACTTATCCAATTCACTTACTTAATCCTCGATCATTGAGGTCACTTAGCTTATTTAGCAGTCAAATCCATTCCAGTTACTTCGAGGTTTTTCAGAGTAATTTAGACGTTACTGAATTTTAGATACATGTTGTACTTCCATTCCATTCGATTTGGTCTTCATGGTTGATTTGACTAACAAACGTCCAATTCATAGTACTGAATGCGATCTAGAGTTGAGTTGAGTTGAATACTTCCAAAATTATCATCGAGCCAAACTTAAGAAGACGAACACGCATTCCAGTAATATCTATATCATTCAGGTATTGACATAGATTTAGGGTTGATCTACTCACTTAAATTGTTTTCCATTACCTTTAAAGGTAGTCCAATACTTATCTTACTTGGATTCCTTAATTAATCCAAGACATTTACTTAATTTAGGCCATAAGGGTATTTTGGTAATTTTGATGTTCAGTTTTATTCCATTCATTTAAGAGCTCGAGGATATTCAATCATTCCTGAGCTTGGTGATATTCTTGGGTCATTTCTATTACAGGGGTATTTTGGTCATTTTACAGATTCACGGTATTTCAATCTTTTCCTTTCATCCGATCTTATTATTTAATTCAATCTTATCATTTACTTCAGTCCTTTCGAACAATTCTGACAGCAGAATACCCCCGATAAATTACTCTTCCAGTATTTACTCATTATTCGAATATTTTCAGGTCAAGTGTCTTCTCAGACTTTACAAACGGAATATCATAAATTTTCCTGCACTAAGTCGGGATCTTAACAATTAAATCCGTACTTAATCGAGTTAAGTACGAATCCTCTAAGTATTTTCTCATTCAGAGTCATCTCAGACTATTCTACCTCTTAAGGGCATTTCCGTAATTTCTTAACCAGATAAGTTCGATATTAGCTCTTAACGAAAATAATATAATTTAGAGATCCTATGATTAATTGCTTTCTTGAATAATCTCTGATCTTGAAATAATTCCCTTAACACACTTCTAGTATCTTGCATAAACCCTCTTGGGGTTAAAAACCGGTTATCCATAATGTCTACGTATAACTATCATTTCTTATGCACATCAATATTTTTATCAGATCAATATGTCTGTAAAATCCTCTTATCTAACTTCCATATTCCAATCTTGTCTTTTTATAACACAAGGGTATTTTCGTAATTTTACCCTACCGGAGTATTTTCATAAATTCACATCCAAATGCCTTTAACATTTAACCTTTTATAAAATAAATTATAAGTTACAGATCCAGGTTGATTTCTTTACCACTAAGCACATAACTTGTAATTTAATTCTAGCAATCCCTTAATTTCTTATAAAAGTCATCTGAACCATAATCAATTACTGAACCTTTTTACCGTATTCAGATCGAGTGTAGAACTTCATTAATTACACATATGAGACCAAACATTTCCATTCATGCATTTACCAATACCAACATGTTCTATAAAGCATAAAGAGGTAGTAAAGTATTACCTCGATTTCCGTGCAATACTGATCGACCATAAAAATTCCATTCGAACGCCTTTGATCTTCAATTCAACTTCCAATAATTCCTCAGATACATATCAACATAAATTATATCAGAAACGGAGCTTAATTACGATAAACGGATCGAATCGGGTGATAAATCAGTGAAAGACGGCTTACCGAGTTCGAATTTGGCGAAACGGACTTCGGATTCGGATTCAGGACGTCGAAAGCATAAAATATGACTTTTCGGAAATTTGGAATTTTTGGTCAAAATCAAAGTCAACGGGTTTGACTGACAATTTCGAGGCCTTCGGGTTCGAATTTCGAAAAACGGACAGCGGAATCGGATTTGGAACGTCGAAAAATGTCAGGATAGGTATACTCGGTTGAAGTCAAAGGTCGTTTAATGCCCGATCAAAGCCAGTCAAAGTTTTGGTCAACAGTGGTCAACTCCGGTCAACGGTCAACGGGTCAACGGTCAACGGGTCGGGTCAACGGGTCGGGTCGGGTCAACGGGTCGGGTAAACGGGTCGGGTCGGGTCAACGGGTCGGGTCGGGTTGTGACTGGTCAAACCGGTCAAAACAGTTCCAAAACCGGTCAAACCGGTCACTTTTCCCTTCCCCACGCGCAGTGGCGGCGCGTGGGGGCGCGTGAACAGTGATAAAATCCCGGAAAAATTTCTAAAAATTATTTTGAGCGATTTCGAGATACTTACAAAGCTCGGTTCACAATTTTGAACGGCGGAGAGCTCGATTTCAACAAATCGGGAAGTTTGACCGGTTCACCTCCCAACGCGCCGCCGCCGTCGGAGAAAAAGGAGAACACCGGTGGACTCGGAACGGCACAAGGAACACGATGGTGCGGGAGGTGTCGTAAACGGATGACCCGATCCTTGTGAATCGATGAAAAACCAACTAAAACCGAGTTATTACCGATGATACTTCCGACTGAAATTCACGACGAACGGCGATGATTCACGACGAAAGGTTTGAGGGGTTTTGTTCCTCGGTTGACAACGAACACGATGGTTGTTTCGGCTCGTCATTTGGAGGTCGGACGGCGAGTAGATCGGAGTTGAAAAAGGGGTTGAGGGGAAGAGGAAAACTGGAATTTTCCAGAAAAATATGCGTATGATGAGGGTTTATAATATCTCAAAAAGAAAAATGGGTAAACCATGAGTTTAGCCACTGAATTTTCTGCACTTTATGACACGGTCTTTCAACTTTGAAATTTTGCAATTTAATCCTCATTTTCTTCCAAAATACCAATTAAATTTACCACATTATAATTTTTTAAAATTTAGCCCCTAAATTGGGGTGTTACAATTATCCCCTCCTTAAAAGAATTTCGTCCTCGAAATTCATTAATGTCACATAATTGCAGAAATGAAACTTCCATCAGTTCTTTCATATAGCTTTTATAGAAACACAAATCCTTCACTAATCCTAAACCAGTTGAGTATACATTCTTATCAGAACTTTTCCTCATTTCAATAAAAGAATCTGAACTAAAATTTTCTCGAGTAATCAATCTCTTCAGAATTCTCCCTCAGTCCAAGTAAATAATCAAAACAACTTTATCCTTGTGAAATCAATTCAGCCTTGGTTACGTGAATAGGCTCGTAGAGCAGCAACATATCTCAATTTTATTTCTGGAGTCGAGTCAGAATTTCTCAGATGAATAACTCACACACGGCTCATGAGATACTTTACAACGTTTAGACAGATGTTACTGGTATTCCTTTTTGTACAAGTATAGCCTTAGCAGATAGAAACTTTGGTTTACTCAATACAGATAGGGACTCAGCCCTGGAGTTCCGGCTCAGAGAGGTACGATTGCAGTCTAGGGGCATGTACTGATCAGACATATTTTGGCATTCGACCGGCCGGTCTAACTTGAAATTTTTTTGACTAAAACCATAGCTCTGATACCACTAAATGTAACCGCCCAGACCGATGCAGGTAGCCCGATCTGATCCAGGAAGTCACATTAGGGCCACCGGAGCGACCCACTGTAAAAATAGCGGAAAATTTAAATTTTTTAATCCGAACATGTAAACTTATAAAATCATTTGTCACTAATATAAATCAAAATACAATTACATGCCCCCTAATCACATGTACCATACTCTGCTACAACGCCGGAAAAACTCCCTTACTGAAGTCGATAGATGCACTGGTACAATTCTTTTAACCTGAAAAGGTGAGTAATAGAATGAGCTTCGAAAAGCTCAGTAATACAGAACTACCATATGATGCTGGAAAACGTGCAGATACAGATAAACATATTTTCCTTATTGATTCAGATATTTACAGATTTTTATACTGAGCAGGAATCCTACTGATATTTCAGGTGCTAACGGACAATGAGCTTTCAGTTCAGATAAATAATTCGGATGATTGAGTTCAGGAGTTCAGAATAGGTTTTCTAGTGTGTTCCCGAAAAATTCAGTAAAAAGATACAGATCTTTTAAAACATATATATATATATACCCCCATCCGTTCACATCATAAATGTGTAGGTTCCCCAGAACTATACACCCAACCGCACATGCCATTTAGACCCTGAGCACAAAGCCGAGGAGTCTGCAGATAATCTTCCTCCAACAATAAACCCCCAGATAAAACATTTCTCCGTCGGTAAACGGAGATATCAGAAATCAAAATATAATTCAGATCAGATATCATAACAGAATCCAGGTTAGGAATCAGAACAGATTTCAGATCAGATGTCAAAACATAATTCAAATCAGAAATCAGATAAAATATTCATATAAGTAAGGGACACACTAGAGTTTCCAAATATTATTTAGAGATACAGGATAATCTTATCGGGCATAGAAACACAAATCTTTAGTTTACCGATAGAATGTTGAAATTTAGAATCACTATTGGAAGAGTTCATTAACTGACAGAATCATCAGTTATTCAGAATGTGAATTATCAGGATCATATCTTATTCGGACAGTTTTCAGAAGTTGTACGTAATCAGAAGGGTATTCAGAATCCTTTGTATCCATGTCAATTGATCGGATAATCGAACAACTTGATAACGAAGATTCAGAACCTTAACAATTTATATCCACTGGTCAATTCATTTCCCTTCCAGGGTAGTTATTTTTTTATACCACAAATTCTTGTTCATAGATCACCTTCAGAATCATCGCTGAATAGATCTTCCAATGATCTTTATTTCATTTCCAAGCTTCCACGATATCATGAAATACTGACGTGCTTGATTTGTAGTTCATGTTCCATAAGGACAGTACATCTTATAAACTCATCAGAATTTCCAGACTTATCCAATTCACTTACTTAATCCTCGATCATTGAGGTCACTTAGCTTATTTAGCAGTCAAATCCATTCCAGTTACTTCGGGGTTTTTCAGAGTAATTTAGACGTTACTGAATTTTAGATACATGTTGTACTTCCATTCCATTCGATTTGGTCTTCATGGTTGATTTGACTAACAAACGTCCAATTCATAGTACTGAATGCGATCTAGAGTTGAGTTGAGTTGAATACTTCCAAATTATCATCGAGCCAAACTTAAGAAGACGAACACGCATTCCAGTAATATCTATATCATTCAGGTATTGACATAGATTTAGGGTTGATCTACTCACTTAAATTGTTTTCCATTACCTTTAAAGGTAGTCCAATACTTATCTTACTTGGATTCCTTAATTAATCCAAGACATTTACTTAATTTAGGCCATAAGGGTATTTTGGTAATTTTGATGTTCAGTTTTATTCCATTCATTTAAGAGCTCGAGGATATTCAATCATTCCTGAGCTTGGTGATATTCTTGGGTCATTTCTATTACAGGGGTATTTTGGTCATTTTACAGATTCACGGTATTTCAATCTTTTCCTTTCATCCGATCTTATTATTTAATTCAATCTTATCATTTACTTCAGTCCTTTCGAACAATTCTGACAGCAGAATACCCCCGATAAATTACTCTTCCAGTATTTACTCATTATTCGAATATTTTCAGGTCAAGTGTCTTCTCAGACTTTACAAACGGAATATCATAAATTTTCCTGCACTAAGTCGGGATCTTAACAATTAAATCCGTACTTAATCGAGTTAAGTACGAATCCTCTAAGTATTTTCTCATTCAGAGTCATCTCAGACTATTCTACCTCTTAAGGGCATTTCCGTAATTTCTTAACCAGATAAGTTCGATATTAGCTCTTAACGAAAATAATATAATTTAGAGATCCTATGATTAATTGCTTTCTTGAATAATCTCTGATCTTGAAATAATTCCCTTAACACACTTCTAGTATCTTGCATAAACCCTCTTGGGGTTAAAAACCGGTTATCCATAATGTCTACGTATAACTATCATTTCTTATGCACATCAATATTTTTATCAGATCAATATGTCTGTAAAATCCTCTTATCTAACTTCCATATTCCAATCTTGTCTTTTTATAACACAAGGGTATTTTCGTAATTTTACCCTACCGGAGTATTTTCATAAATTCACATCCAAATGCCTTTAACATTTAACCTTTTATAAAATAAATTATAAGTTACAGATCCAGGTTGATTTCTTTACCACTAAGCACATAACTTGTAATTTAATTCTAGCAATCCCTTAATTTCTTATAAAAGTCATCTGAACCATAATCAATTACTGAACCTTTTTACCGTATTCAGATCGAGTGTAGAACTTCATTAATTACACATATGAGACCAAACATTTCCATTCATGCATTTACCAATACCAACATGTTCTATAAAGCATAAAGAGGTAGTAAAGTATTACCTCGATTTCCGTGCAATACTGATCGACCATAAAAATTCCATTCGAACGCCTTTGATCTTCAATTCAACTTCCAATTATTCCTCAGATACATATCAACATAAATTATATCAGAAACGGAGCTTAATTACGATAAACGGATCGAATCGGGTGATAAATCAGTGAAAGACGGCTTACCGAGTTCGAATTTGGCGAAACGGACTTCGGATTCGGATTCAGGACGTCGAAAGCATAAAATATGACTTTTCGGAAATTTGGAATTTTTGGTCAAAATCAAAGTCAACGGGTTTGACTGACAATTTCGAGGCCTTCGGGTTCGAATTTCGAAAAACGGACAGCGGAATCGGATTTGGAACGTCGAAAAATGTCAGTATAGGTATACTCGGTTGAAGTCAAAGGTCGTTTAATGCCCGATCAAAGCCAGTCAAAGTTTTGGTCAACAGTGGTCAACTCCGGTCAACGGTCAACGGTCAACGGTCAACGGGTCGGGTCAACGGGTCGGGTCGGGTCAACGGGTCGGGTAAACGGGTCGGGTCGGGTCAACGGGTCGGGTCGGGTTGTGACTGGTCAAACCGGTCAAAACAGTTCCAAAACCGGTCAAACCGGTCACTTTTCCCTTCCCCACGCGCAGTGGCGGCGCGTGGGGGCGCGTGAACAGTGATAAAATCCCGGAAAAATTTCTAAAAATTATTTTGAGCGATTTCGAGATACTTACAAAGCTCGGTTCACAATTTTGAACGGCGGAGAGCTCGATTTCAACAAATCGGGAAGTTTGACCGGTTCACCTCCCAACGCGCCGCCGCCGTCGGAGAAAAAGGAGAACACCGGTGGACTCGGAACGGCACAAGGAACACGATGGTGCGGGAGGTGTCGTAAACGGATGACCCGATCCTTGTGAATCGATGAAAAACCAACTAAAACCGAGTTATTACCGATGATACTTCCGACTGAAATTCACGACGAACGGCGATGATTCACGACGAAAGGTTTGAGGGTTTTGTTCCTCGGTTGACAACGAACACGATGGTTGTTTCGGCTCGTCATTTGGAGGTCGGACGGCGAGTAGATCGGAGTTGAAAAAGGGGTTGAGGGGAAGAGGAAAACTGGAATTTTCCAGAAAAATATGCGTATGATGAGGGTTTATAATATCTCAAAAAGAAAAATGGGTAAACCATGAGTTTAGCCACTGAATTTTCTGCACTTTATGACACGGTCTTTCAACTTTGAAATTTTGCAATTTAATCCTCATTTTCTTCCAAAATACCAATTAAATTTACCACATTATAATTTTTTAAAATTTAGCCCCTAAATTGGGGTGTTACAATTATCCCCTCCTTAAAAGAATTTCGTCCTCGAAATTCATTAATGTCACATAATTGCAGAAATGAAACTTCCATCAGTTCTTTCATATAGCTTTTATAGAAACACAAATCCTTCACTAATCCTAAACCAGTTGAGTATACATTCTTATCAGAACTTTTCCTCATTTCAATAAAAGAATCTGAACTAAAATTTTCTCGAGTAATCAATCTCTTCAGAATTCTCCCTCAGTCCAAGTAAATAATCAAACAACTTTATCCTTGTGAAATCAATTCAGCCTTGGTTACGTGAATAGGCTCGTAGAGCAGCAACATATCTCAATTTTATTTCTGGAGTCGAGTCAGAATTTCTCAGATGAATAACTCACACACGGCTCATGAGATACTTTACAACGTTTAGACAGATGTTACTGGTATTCCTTTTTGTACAAGTATAGCCTTAGCAGATAGAAACTTTGGTTTACTCAATACAGATAGGGACTCAGCCCTGGAGTTCCGGCTCAGAGAGGTACGATTGCAGTCTAGGGGCATGTACTGATCAGACATATTTTGGCATTCGACCGGCCGGTCTAACTTGAAATTTTTTTGACTAAAACCATAGCTCTGATACCACTAAATGTAACCGCCCAGACCGATGCAGGTAGCCCGATCTGATCCAGGAAGTCACATTAGGGCCACCGGAGCGACCCACTGTAAAAATAGCGGAAAATTTAAATTTTTTAATCCGAACATGTAAACTTATAAAATCATTTGTCACTAATATAAATCAAAATACAATTACATGCCCCCTAATCACATGTACCATACTCTGCTACAACGCCGGAAAAACTCCCTTACTGAAGTCGATAGATGCACTGGTACAATTCTTTTAACCTGAAAAGGTGAGTAATAGAATGAGCTTCGAAAAGCTCAGTAATACAGAACTACCATATGATGCTGGAAAACGTGCAGATACAGATAAACATATTTTCCTTATTGATTCAGATATTTACAGATTTTTATACTGAGCAGGAATCCTACTGATATTTCAGGTGCTAACGGACAATGAGCTTTCAGTTCAGATAAATAATTCGGATGATTGAGTTCAGGAGTTCAGAATAGGTTTTCTAGTGTGTTCCCGAAAAATTCAGTAAAAAGATACAGATCTTTAAAACATATATATATATATACCCCCATCCGTTCACATCATAAATGTGTAGGTTCCCCAGAACTATACACCCAACCGCACATGCCATTTAGACCCTGAGCACAAAGCCGAGGAGTCTGCAGATAATCTTCCTCCAACAATAAACCCCCAGATAAAACATTTCTCCGTCGGTAAACGGAGATATCAGAAATCAAAATATAATTCAGATCAGATATCATAACAGAATCCAGGTTAGGAATCAGAACAGATTTCAGATCAGATGTCAAAACATAATTCAAATCAGAAATCAGATAAAATATTCATATAAGTAAGGGACACACTAGAGTTTCCAAATATTATTTAGAGATACAGGATAATCTTATCGGGCATAGAAACACAAATCTTTAGTTTACCGATAGAATGTTGAAATTTAGAATCACTATTGGAAGAGTTCATTAACTGACAGAATCATCAGTTATTCAGAATGTGAATTATCAGGATCATATCTTATTCGGACAGTTTTCAGAAGTTGTACGTAATCAGAAGGGTATTCAGAATCCTTTGTATCCATGTCAATTGATCGGATAATCGAACAACTTGATAACGAAGATTCAGAACCTTAACAATTTATATCCACTGGTCAATTCATTTCCCTTCCAGGGTAGTTATTTTTTTATACCACAAATTCTTGTTCATAGATCACCTTCAGAATCATCGCTGAATAGATCTTCCAATGATCTTTATTTCATTTCCAAGCTTCCACGATATCATGAAATACTGACGTGCTTGATTTGTAGTTCATGTTCCATAAGGACAGTACATCTTATAAACTCATCAGAATTTCCAGACTTATCCAATTCACTTACTTAATCCTCGATCATTGAGGTCACTTAGCTTATTTAGCAGTCAAATCCATTCCAGTTACTTCGGGTTTTTCAGAGTAATTTAGACGTTACTGAATTTTAGATACATGTTGTACTTCCATTCCATTCGATTTGGTCTTCATGGTTGATTTGACTAACAAACGTCCAATTCATAGTACTGAATGCGATCTAGAGTTGAGTTGAGTTGAATACTTCCAAAATTATCATCGAGCCAAACTTAAGAAGACGAACACGCATTCCAGTAATATCTATATCATTCAGGTATTGACATAGATTTAGGGTTGATCTACTCACTTAAATTGTTTTCCATTACCTTTAAAGGTAGTCCAATACTTATCTTACTTGGATTCCTTAATTAATCCAAGACATTTACTTAATTTAGGCCATAAGGGTATTTTGGTAATTTTGATGTTCAGTTTTATTCCATTCATTTAAGAGCTCGAGGATATTCAATCATTCCTGAGCTTGGTGATATTCTTGGGTCATTTCTATTACAGGGGTATTTTGGTCATTTTACAGATTCACGGTATTTCAATCTTTTCCTTTCATCCGATCTTATTATTTAATTCAATCTTATCATTTACTTCAGTCCTTTCGAACAATTCTGACAGCAGAATACCCCGATAAATTACTCTTCCAGTATTTACTCATTATTCGAATATTTTCAGGTCAAGTGTCTTCTCAGACTTTACAAACGGAATATCATAAATTTTCCTGCACTAAGTCGGGATCTTAACAATTAAATCCGTACTTAATCGAGTTAAGTACGAATCCTCTAAGTATTTTCTCATTCAGAGTCATCTCAGACTATTCTACCTCTTAAGGGCATTTCCGTAATTTCTTAACCAGATAAGTTCGATATTAGCTCTTAACGAAAATAATATAATTTAGAGATCCTATGATTAATTGCTTTCTTGAATAATCTCTGATCTTGAAATAATTCCCTTAACACACTTCTAGTATCTTGCATAAACCCTCTTGGGGTTAAAAACCGGTTATCCATAATGTCTACGTATAACTATCATTTCTTATGCACATCATATTTTTATCAGATCAATATGTCTGTAAAATCCTCTTATCTAACTTCCATATTCCAATCTTGTCTTTTTATAACACAAGGGTATTTTCGTAATTTTACCCTACCGGAGTATTTTCATAAATTCACATCCAAATGCCTTTAACATTTAACCTTTATAAAATAAATTATAAGTTACAGATCCAGGTTGATTTCTTTACCACTAAGCACATAACTTGTAATTTAATTCTAGCAATCCCTTAATTTCTTATAAAAGTCATCTGAACCATAATCAATTACTGAACCTTTTTACCGTATTCAGATCGAGTGTAGAACTTCATTAATTACACATATGAGACCAAACATTTCCATTCATGCATTTACCAATACCAACATGTTCTATAAAGCATAAAGAGGTAGTAAAGTATTACCTCGATTTCCGTGCAATACTGATCGACCATAAAATTCCATTCGAACGCCTTTGATCTTCAATTCAACTTCCAATATTCCTCAGATACATATCAACATAAATTATATCAGAAACGGAGCTTAATTACGATAAACGGATCGAATCGGGTGATAAATCAGTGAAAGACGGCTTACCGAGTTCGAATTTGGCGAAACGGACTTCGGATTCGGATTCAGGACGTCGAAAGCATAAAATATGACTTTTCGGAAATTTGGAATTTTTGGTCAAAATCAAAGTCAACGGGTTTGACTGACAATTTCGAGGCCTTCGGGTTCGAATTTCGAAAAACGGACAGCGGAATCGGATTTGGAACGTCGAAAAATGTCAGGATAGGTATACTCGGTTGAAGTCAAAGGTCGTTTAATGCCCGATCAAAGCCAGTCAAAGTTTTGGTCAACAGTGGTCAACTCCGGTCAACGGTCAACGGGTCAACGGTCAACGGGTCGGGTCAACGGGTCGGGTCGGGTCAACGGGTCGGTAAACGGGTCGGGTCGGGTCAACGGGTCGGGTCGGGTTGTGACTGGTCAAACCGGTCAAAACAGTTCCAAAACCGGTCAAACCGGTCACTTTTCCCTTCCCCACGCGCAGTGGCGGCGCGTGGGGGCGCGTGAACAGTGATAAAATCCCGGAAAAATTTCTAAAAATTATTTTGAGCGATTTCGAGATACTTACAAAGCTCGGTTCACAATTTTGAACGGCGGAGAGCTCGATTTCAACAAATCGGGAAGTTTGACCGGTTCACCTCCCAACGCGCCGCCGCCGTCGGAGAAAAAGGAGAACACTGGTGGACTCGGAACGGCACAAGGAACACGATGGTGCGGGAGGTGTCGTAAACGGATGACCCGATCCTTGTGAATCGATGAAAAACCAACTAAAACCGAGTTATTACCGATGATACTTCCGACTGAAATTCACGACGAACGGCGATGATTCACGACGAAAGGTTTGAGGGGTTTTGTTCCTCGGTTGACAACGAACACGATGGTTGTTTCGGCTCGTCATTTGGAGGTCGGACGGCGAGTAGATCGGAGTTGAAAAAGGGGTTGAGGGGAAGAGGAAAACTGGAATTTTCCAGAAAAATATGCGTCTGATGAGGGTTTATAATATCTCAAAAAGAAAAATGGGTAAACCATGAGTTTAGCCACTGAATTTTCTGCACTTTATGACACGGTCTTTCAACTTTGAAATTTTGCAATTTAATCCTCATTTTCTTCCAAAATACCAATTAAATTTACCACATTATAATTTTTTAAAATTTAGCCCCTAAATTGGGGTGTTACAAAGAGTAATTCAATTTTGGATTGAGTAATGGGTACTGATTCATGTGTATTATATAAAGGTTGTGTTTGAGATGGTCTGAGTTCAGCTGTTCACTGTGAGAAGGCTTTTAACGTTAATTTTGTGTAATCCTTGAGTGTTTATCTTGTTTGATAGAATTACTAAGTAAAAATAATGAAATCTTTAAAATCTATATTTGATTTATTAAAACTAATTTATGAACCTCTTAATCTAATAAAAATTAACTAAAAATCATTTAGGAATCAGAGTTTAACATAGAAAAAAGAATTTTTTACCATTCAAGATTCAAGATCTTCAAGAAAACTTGTAACTTTCGACATTACTCATTGTAAAAAATCAACAATTGTTTCGAGAAAACACATGTTTAGTGGTGGATCTAAAAATATTTTTGATGGCGAGCACACATATGTTAATAACATGAATTTTTTAAAAGGGATTGACGTAAATAAAATTTCAGGATATACACTATTAATAGGATAAAAAACTAACCGAAAGAAAAATCGGATTTCAGTGCCCACCCTCAATAACAAGTGGCTCTACCACTGCATATACTATACTTAAAACTTTAATATATTTTTTCGAAGCAAAATTAGATATATCTATTACTCCCTTTTCCCAATAAATTTATTCTTTCATGTTTTTAATTTCTCTTGTTACTTGCACGAATGAGCTTTCAGGTTCGGAAATTATGTAAGTCAGAGATATGTAAGTTTGATATCAAATGATTGAGAGTTATACTTAAAAAAAACATAAATGTGAAGCGAATTTTGAGATGCTTTGAGCGTCAGCTCATTTTGAGATAGTTATGAATTTGGAATCTGAACCTTTAAACAGACATTAAATATACCGAAAAAACATAAATGAATAAATTGCTGAGTTTTACAAGCCATCCCAAAATTATGGGAGGAGATACAGACATTAAAGAGCTCAAACAAAGCTCTAAAGAAGGAAAACATACACGTTTTCTCTGTTCCTAATGGATGCATATGAATCCCCTGTAGCACTGATGCTTGTTTGAGTTGATTCCTCGTCAACAGCTTCATTACAACCAAAACTCCAACATTATCTGTCAATATACATACATCAATAGCATCCTCGAGATTTGAAAAAATACAGTATAAATAAAGGATAACAGGGATAGATTGAGAGGGGCTACTGGGGCGACCGTGCCTGAAAACTTCAAATTCTTATATAATTTAGGTATTTTCTTTTTATTTTCTATTGATAATCTATTTTCTCCCTCTAAAATTTATAAATTCACCCTCCTAACATAAAATTCTGCACCCGTCTCTGATTGTCTAGTATATCAGTGGTAGATTTTTTAACTCCACTAGCGAGAGTTCTTAACCCAATTGTGAGAAATTATTTCATGAACCCTCCTCACCATATCATCCATGTGAAGAGGGTTCATATAATGATTTTTCCGATTGTGGAATAGTTCTTTAAGTATTCATGTGGCTTACAATTGAGAGGAACTTGAAACTTAAATATAATAGTAGAGTCATATTCAATCAGCGTAAGTTTTAAGATAATGATCACCATTTTTATCAGTTTGCATGAACGAGAACGATAAAACAATGACATAAGTATCTGAAAACAAGAGGAAAGGCATACCTCTAATAGAGGAAGTAGTGACACCTCATCTGCAGGAGACGACTTATTTGGTCTCCAACTCGTCTCAGATTGTATTGAATTAAGCTGTTCACTTAGCTGCATCAACAAATTCAGTTCATCTTCCCTTCCTTCACTAATTCCATGGCTTGTATAGGTTCTTCTACTCTCAAGCTGCTCAACTCTCTGAGCCAACTGTTGCAGTTCCAATCGATAGCTAGGAAGTTGAGAGGGTGGGCGAAGAAGAGCTGATTTGCAGTCATCACTCGGCTCATCACCCAGTTTACATGATCTTTTCCCCTTGTTTGAACTTAGCAAGTTAGTCATCTTTATCCATTCAGTATCATATTCAGCAGACGATTCGTAGTCGGGATTCATCTCATCTCTTAGTTTATATCCTTTTTTCCCTGGCTTTACACTTTGAAAGTCATCCTTGACGGACCAATCGCTATCATCATCTACAGGTGATCCAATCATGAACAAATCTGGCTTCTTTAGCCTATTATCTTCTTCAACATATAACTTCCCTTTATTCTTTTGCTCATTACTTTTTTTTCTTTCACTGCTTTCTGGAACTTCGAATTTGCAATGTACTTCGAATACATCATGAACAGATTTAGCAGAATTGGCAGAACTTGGAGTGACTTTCTCTGATGGATCTTCAGAAGTTTTCAGTTTTTGACATTTAGGGGGAAGTTTTGCTCTTGGACTGGTACATTGGGACTCCGGTTTTACTTTTATTTTGGGTAACTTCTTTGTACTAACTTCTTTACAATCTGAAATCTCTTTCACCTTCTCATCTAGAATTCTGATCTGTTCCCAGTAAGAATTGAACTCCGCTGAGCGTGGTGAACTTCTCCTTGAATCAAAGCCATGATCGCGGACTACTGAGTCAAGATTTCTGGCATCTATGCTTGAACTCGATTCTAGCATTGGATTTGCATGCTTTTCTCCATCGCTAGTACTCTTTACTTTAGAGAAATCCGTCGGTAGAAGTGACGGCAGGGAGCTGAGTCTTCTAATAGTGGAATATATCTCTATTTCTCCTCGTGTTGCATCATTTCGTTCTGCAAATCGATTCTCCGGAAAATTTTTCTCGATGTCATCCAATTCATCACATCCCAAACTTAGAAGTTTGTACTTATAAGCCTCAATTTGGAACTCAAGAGCAGAAATTTCCATTTCTTTCTGATACATCAGCTCTTCGAAAATCGCAAGAGATTCCTCTGTATGGCTTATCTTTTCTTCTGCCATTCTCTTGTATTGGCTTGCTTCCATCTTCATCGAGGCCTTTTCACCTTGCAACCGCAATATCATTGACATAGCTTCATTGGTGGCGGTTGCGGTGGCTTCTCTTTCCACATCGAGCTCGGCATAGAGCTTCTGTAGAAGTTGCTGTTGAGAGCGAAGCGTTTCTTTCAGAACCATAATATCCGTTTCCTTAACTGGCGAAGTTGCCATATTACCAACCACTGTTCACTACCTCAACTTCATAAGACGTCAAGCAAACGGATTCGGATTCGGATTCGGATTCGGTTTCTGTTTCTGAAATGCAAAAAACCCAAATTTCTACCAATATCAAACACCCAGAAAACTCTCATTTCTCCTCTACATATTGGCGTTCAAAATCACAAATTGCAACAGATGATAAGTTATGAAAAGAGAATTATAGAACGATTCAAAGCTCAGAAAATACATTATCAAGCTCGAAGAGGCAAATAATCAAACACATAGAAAACAGAATTTAAACGAAACAAAAAATAAGAACCTAAACAAGGGTACCTGGTAATTTGCAGAAAGAAACAAGATTGATCTTTAGAACAACCCCATGATTCATGAAAACCGAATTCTGAATTACAACCCAATAAATAAAATCACCAAGAGGAATAGAAACCGAATTCAAAACCCGGTTTTTTTCAATTCATGAAAACAATGAACCCTGGGACTAGGGATCACCTGCAAATTAATTAATAACCCATGCGATTGCCTTGTTGCTTTGCTTTGTATTCAAACAAAGCAAAGCCAGGATCAACCGTCTCTGATTTAAAAAGAAATGCAATCTTTATAAAGAAAGAGACAGAAAATAAACGTAAGAAGGTGAAAAGTTGAGGGTGGAATTATCACATAAATCAATCACCTCTTGTCCTTGTGAGGACCATACTTTATCCTTTTGCCGCAAACTATGTTCAAACGGTTCCATTTTTAAAAAACCGTTAAAAGGCAGTCTTAACGGCTATTAACTGATCCACCTGTCTTGTCGGCTGACCACCAAATTAAAGCTAACCTCGATTAAGGTTAATGTAAAAAAAGAGGCTTTCATTTCATTTTACAGTGTATTTCTAACTTTAAAGTTTGAATCAACCCACCAAACCACTTAAGTTGTTAAAAGGAGTATTACTCTTTGTTAAAGTCCTAAATTAAATTCGAACAATTACGTCTATAAAGTGCATGCATTATTAATAATTAAGAAAGATTTCGAACAGATAATACTCTTGTATTCACCTCAAACTATTAAAAAAAAACCCTTGCTTAATAAATAATTTTCTGGGAGAAAATAAGGATCTAACAAGTTCATTTTAGAGGGTTTTTTTATAAATATGTACACTTTAAAAATATGTACCTAACTAGGAGTTGTGTGAGAGAAAAAAGGGTTTAGTGCGGATTAGTGAGTATTTATCACGTTAGTATGATTTATGTAGTCTCTCTTGTAACCTATTTTTGGCATGGTTAAATTTCTTTCTATTTGTTGCTTTTCTAATTTAAAAATTTTCACGTAAAAATTATGTGTTTTTTTACTTTATGAACTTATTTGTTTACTCGTCAAAATCTTCCTAATTTCATAACAAAACCAATTATACTCAATAACAACAACAATAATTGTTCTCTTAAAATATGTTCTTCATGTTCTTATGCATCCCGTTGATTGAATAGGGTAGATAAATCAATGTTCTAACTTGATACACTAATAGCACTTAGAACCCTTCAATTTACTTTGAAAATTTCAAATGTAAATGTTGTGTGCCTAATAAATTTAAGATTTATGAGATAGAAAGACGATCATAGAAAGAGGATCATTTCTTGTTTTTGGATTTAAAAATTGTTTTCAATAGTCCGAAGTAATTGTAAGATAATGTCTGTTCAAAATCTTTCTTAATCATTGACAATACAGAGGAAAATACGGAAAATACAAATGCAAAACTATTGTAAACGATTCGGAAAGAAAATAAAAGGTAGTATTTTTTTTGATTCGTTCATTTCTCGCATGTGCACGTTTTTTTTTTTTTGAGATTTGGTTCGAATAACCCAAAACATGGGTTATTCGTATAACTCAATAAAGAAAAGGAAACATCTACTACAGAGCAGACAAAGAATGTTGCAAGAGTAGACAAAACCATTCATCGTTTTCATAAGAAAAATAAAAGATCAATAAAATAAAATAACATAACTAAAAATATAACATTTAATATAGAGAAATAGAAAGAAAGGAAAGCAAGAAAAAGTAGTGTGAACGGTCGACGATCAATCTAAAATCGACGTCATCGTTAAAAATGAAAAGTAAATAATAATAAAAAACACACAAACAATTAAAAAAAAGGAAATATAAAAAGAAAAAATGACTATAATTTTTATTTTCTAACAAGAAGATGATCTTGCGCTTTGGAACTATTCGTATTATAAAACCTTTATTTTATAACAAGAAGATGAATTTGCACTTTGGAATTATTCGTATTATAAAACCATTAAAGATGACATGGCAAGTTAAACATAAAATTTAAAAAAGAAAAATAATATTAAGTAAAAATAAAATATAATAAAAACTTGAAGGAATCTTTATAGCAGAAGTCTATGCATTTTCTTTTGACTCAGGCCTCGGAGAAGAACGCTAGTTGGAAGTCATTAGCATTTAACATAAGGATGTAAATTACTGGGTTTTGACGAATAATGTTGTTTTCGTGTTTGTTTGTTTATTATAAAAGTGTTTATGTTCCGTTCGTATTTGATTGGATTTTTACTATTGTATTAGTGTTCATTTATTTGTTTATGAAGTTATTCATGTTCGTTCATTTAGCGTTTGCGAACATATTTATTTAACGTTCGTGAATATGTCCGTTTAGCGTTCATGAACATATTCCTTTAACATTCGTTTATATATTCACAAACATGTTCATTTAGCATGTGCCGCTAGCGTTTAAACTCATTAAGCTTAGTTTAAACTCCAAATTTTACCATTTGTTCAATTTAGTCCCCACATTCACCAATATTTAAAATGTAAAAAAAAAATTAAAAGTAAATGAGCTTGTTCATGAACATAGACGAACGAGTCGATAAATGAGCTTGTTCGTAAACATGAACGAACCGAACACACCTATGCTCGTGTTCGTTTGTTTATTAAATGAACATAAAAATTTTGTTCATGCACGTTCATTTAGCATAACAAACGAACATAAACAAATATTATATGAATAGTTCACGAACAATATTTTTAGTTTGATTTCTCTGGATAAAAATAGGGAAATATTGTAATTAAGAAGATAGTGAAGTGGGGTTGGTTCAAATATTACCTAGGAAGATGGGGTTGTTTCTGGTTTCTACAATGTTTATTGAAATACTCGTACAGTCTTCGACGTCTAAGGTAAATTCATCCTACTTTCTTGATGACTTTGTATTTTTTTTTAATTGGAAGAGAATCGTCATGCTTTACCTAAGGATTTTCCTTATTTTTTTTTTCAAATATTAAATAGAGATGTCTTTGGTATTCTAACTTGACACACTGAGACTTTAAAAAAAAAGTAAACCACTTGTCTAACTTGAAACGATGTAAAATATTTTCGGTCCTCCAACTTGAAACATCGAGACTTTAAACAAAGTGAATTGCTCCTCTAAGTTAAAGCGATGAAAGATGTATTGCTCCAACTCGAGACACTAGGACTTTGAATCGTTTCTTCTACTTGAAACAACGAGAGATGTCTTGGTTCTTAAAGTTTTAGGGATCAAAATTGATAAAATTTTTAAATATTGAAAATTTACTGAACTACTTCGAATTATGACCAGTTTAATAGGATGTGTAAATTTTAAGAACTAAAAATATCATTAAAACATGTCACATCACCATTTGTTAATTCAACAGTTAAACTTGACGACATATTACCAAGATAATACGAATCATAATTTTAGTTATGATTTTAGGATAAAAAAAGTTGAGTGACCAAAACAAAAATGTAAAAATAGATGGGTTACCTAATAGGAAGTTACCCAAAAATCAAATGTTTACTTATAAAATTAAGAGTTAATTACACCATATGTCCTTAAATTATGACTCTATTCTACATCAGTTCATAAACTTTGTAATTTCATCCCTAAAGTATGACTATCATTCTAAATTAATTCTCAAACTTTTTAACATTTCATTTACACCCTCAAAATATGACCTTCATTCTAAATTGGTCCCCAAACTTTTTAAACATTTAAATTTCATCCCAAGCTATATGTGTATACTAATCACATTCTTTGTTCATAAAATTGTTAGGTCAAGTTATACTATTGTATGTTTGAATTTTTTTTGGGCTAAAGTATGCTTGAAACTAATTATATATTTGGATGACTTTGGGGATGAAATGGAAAGATTCAAAAGTTTGGGGACTAATTTAGAACGAGAGACATATTTTTGGGATGAAATTGAAATGTTCAGAATTTTAAGGATTAATTTAGAATGAAAATCATAGTTTAGGGATGAAATTGAAATATTCAAAAGTTGAAGGGCCACTTTAAAATTAGGATCATGGTTTGGGGACATATGATGTAATTAATTCTAAAATTGAGTAATGGTGCATGTATCTCAAATATTAGGGATCGTTTAATGTTCCAGTGATAAGTAATAACAGGAGACAAAAGCCGAATAACATGGTCTCTCTGGTTCCACAACCTTAACCACCATTTTTCTTGTGTAGAAAATATCCTGAAATGTGATGCTTAAATTCCTCAAAATGGAGAATCCAATCATCTCTTCTTCAAAAATTTTCAACCCTTCCAATTCTCCTCCAAAAATCCCACATACCAATTACATTGACAGTTTAGAATCATGCCAATCTACAAGAGAAATCAAACAACTGCATGCTTTAACCATCAAAACAAGGCCTCTCCAAACCCAACTCATCTGCTCCAAATTACTATCTTTTATCAACCCTTCTTCCCGTGAAAGCCTTAACTATGCCAGAGAACTTGTCAACCACTTGGACACTCCTCATTTGCAGCTTAGCTTTTACAATTCATTAATCAAAGCACTTTCCAGTTCCTCACTAAGCATAGCATTGTACAGGGAAATGATAACCAAGGGTATTTATCCCGACACTTATACTATTCCTTATGTTTTGAAATCATGTGCCAAATTCCGTGCCCTTGAAGAAGGCCGACAAATCCATGCACATTCCGTTAAGTTTGGTCTTAGTTCCAATGTTTATGTTCTCAACACCCTGATGCGTCTTTATGCTGTCTGTGGGGTTACTCAATATGTTAAAGAACTGTTCGATCAAAGTCCTGAAAGAGACTTGGTGTCTTGGACCACCCTTATTCAAGCTTTTGTTAAAATGGGTTTTGCCAAAGAAGCCATTCGGGCTTACTTTGATATGTGCAGAGCAAATTTACAACCCGATAAGAGGACGCTCGTTGTCGTCCTTTCAGCTTGTTCTAGGCTAGGAGACTTGAGTTTAGGCACCCGAATCCATGAGAATATATGTGATGTTCATGATGTTTATTCCGATGTTTTTATTGGCAATGCACTGGTAGATATGTATATGAAGTGTGGTGATGCGGACTCCGCACGTCAGTTGTTTGAGGAAATGCCTGTGAAAAATGTGGTTTCTTGGAATTCTATGATATCTGGTCTAGTTCAGCAAGGACAGTTTAAGGAAGCATTGCATGTTTTTCATGATATGCAAGGGATAGGTCTTAAGCCTGATAGTGTTACTCTAGTTGCCGTTTTGAATGCCTGTAGTAATCTTGGGAAGCTCGAGTTAGGAAAATGGGTTCATGCGTATATTGATAAAAATCAGATCAAGGCAGATGGGTTTATAGGAAATGCGTTGGTGGATATGTATGCTAAGTGTGGAAGCATAGAACAGGCTTTTGGTGTGTTTCGAGGAATGGAATGCAAAGATGTCTTTTCTTATACTGCCATGATTGTTGGATTCGCAATGAATGGAGAAGCCGAGAGAGCATTGGATATCTTTGCAGAGATGCCTGTGGTAGGCATCAAACCAGATGAAGTGACGTTTGTCGGTGTTCTTTCGGCATGTGGTCATGCGGGAATGGTAGAGGAGGGTTGGAGACACTTTGAAGACATATCAAGAGTTTATAATTTGGAACCTCAAACGGAGCACTATGGTTGTATGGTTGATCTTCTAGGTCGTGCTGGGCTAATAAACGAAGCAGAAGAATTTATAGCAAACATGCCAATTGAGCCTGATGCCTGTTTGGGGTGCATTACTAGGAGCTTGCAAAATTCATGGAAAAGTTGAGCTTGGGGAAACCGTAATGAAAAAGCTCGTAGCTATCGAACCTGAAAGAGACGGTGCATATATACTCATGTCAAACATCTATTCATCTGCAAATAGATGGAAAGATGCTCTAAAATTGAGGAAGATAATGAAAGAAAGAAAAATGAAGAAGGCTCCGGGCTGCAGTTTGATTGAAGTAAATGGCATTGTTCATGAGTTCCGAAAGGGAGACAAGTCACACCCTAGAAATGAGGAGTTAAGGAAGTTGCTGGCAGAAATGGCAATCCACTTACAGAACCATGGTCAACTTCCTACTAGAAACTTTATAATTTGATGCAGCTTTTCGTAGATAACGGGAAAACGGAGGCAGCGAGGCATATTTGCTTGGCTTTCTCACAAGACTGTTGTTAAAATAAGCTGCAGGTTGTGAAAATTGTGGTTAAAATTCAAATGTATAAGATACCTATAAAGGTGACAAGTTTCTCATTTTACTCCTCTTACAATGATATGACACCCCCATACCTCCCAGATATACCAAATATTTTTTTTTCTAAATATATTAACTGTTGGGTATGATTATCTAGAATGGATCCTGGTGCCCAAACTTCTGGTGAGAATTTCGATCCAATGGAACAAGACTTGCATCCTAATATACCAGTGCCCTACAAAAAATCACGAGTTTACTCATTTTTCAGGTACACTTCTTGCATGTACACTTCTTCAGGTAGGTCACCTTTCACAAATGCATTTTCACATCAAGCTATCGTCGAAGTAGGTCATTGGTTAGAGAGCTATGGAGAGAATGGAGAACAACGATGCAACTCTTAACAACGTGGACAATTTTTTTTTTAGTTCTCTCTAGTGAAGATGAAGAAGACTTGGGTTTAATCGATGAATAAAAAGTTTTCGATGATGTCATCAAATTTTACTCACTAAACTTTTGATGTGTTCATATTTTAGTTTAGTTACTATGTCGTCAAATATTTAACAACTCTATGATTGAACATTTTTCTTCCAAAATTATGAAATGGCCCTAAAATTTTCTTTATTTTTTGTGAAAAAACAATCCTAGTATCAAATTCCTTTTGATTTATCGATGATAAAATTGTAATTGTAGCATCGAAGAAGACTCCGAAGGATGGTAATTACAGCATCAACGTGACACAGATGAAATTGTAAAACTTTCATCTTTGGAGGAAGAATATAAGTAAAGAACGAAAAAAGAGAAAATTGCGTGGATGTCATATGAATTCCACGTCAATAAAAAGTAGTCCACATCAATATACATGATTGTCATGTCACCCTTATATTTATGATTTAACATCCGAGTGATCAAAATAAGAGCAAATAAAAAATTCAATAAGAAAAATAAAAAAAAGTGAACTTTAGTGATCAAAATAGGAGTGAAAAAAGTTGAGTGATGAAATTAGTAATTTATCTAAAAGTTGAGTGATACTTATGATTTTTAAAAAAAATATAAGTTTGATATATTAATTATATGTTAAATATATTTTTTCTCAAAAGTTAGATGGTGTAATGATCAAAATATTGCTATGAACTTTAATTCAAATATTTGTAATTGACATAATACTAAAATTAACCCTCAATATCTATTGGTCATTTTGACCTATCTCTTTCTAGGGAGAATTTTGACCCTCCAACCTTTTCTTTTAAGGTAAAAAAATCCCTAACATCTTACTGAATGGTCACTCTTATCCTTATTCTTTTTTAGAGAATTTTAGTCCTCAACATTCATTTTATGGTAAAAATACCACTATTTTGGAACGTTAACAATTTGTTAAGTAGCGATTTTCATTCACGAATGAGCCTTTTTGTCCCAAAATAAAATATTAGGACTAAAATGATCTAAAAAAGAATATGGATCAAAATAATCATTTTGGTTAATGTGAGGCTAATTTTAGAAGTATGCCTTTATAATTTTATATTAAAATTTAATTTGTTAAAAGGAACACATATCAAAATGGTAATTTAACAAAATAAACATTAAAAAAATATTATATTTTAACTAAAAATTATAATTTACATTTCTATTAAACAAATCAAATAAAATAATAAAATATTTTGGGAACCAAACAAACCTAAATCTATTTTCTATGTGCTCATATTTGAATATTACTGATATAATAACCCTAGATCTACTTTCCATTCACTCCTCTGTCAAGCACTCACCTTTCCTTCACTCCGAGACAAACTAAGATACCGAATTCTTCAGTGGCCGACAAAAGACATCGATCATCTCAATAACTCAAATCGAGATTCGATTCCCTGTGAGACTGTTTTTGCAGTTCCATTCTCTCGTACCTTCAAATATTTGTGTTCTGATGCCTCTGCAAGAGAAGATGAGAGCGGAACACTGAGCAGAGAGTTAAATCCTTTCTTATGTTCGCTTAGGTTTTATACTCATTTGATTAATTTCCTTTTCAGTGCAGATTTAGATCATTATCATCATCTTCCCCTCTATGTGAGATCTAAAAGCATGAGGTGTGTATAAACTCGCTTCCAGTTCCTCACTAAGCATAGCATGTACAGGGAAATGATAACCAAGGGTATTTATCCCGACACTTATACTATTCCTTATGTTTTGAAATCATGTGCCAAATTCCGTGCCCTTGAAGAAGGCCGACAAATCCATGCACATTCCGTTAAGTTTGGTCTTAGTTCCAATGTTTATGTTCTCAACACCCTGATGCGTCTTTATGCTGTCTGTGGGGTTACTCAATATGTTAAAGAACTGTTCGATCAAAGTCCTGAAAGAGACTTGGTGTCTTGGACCACCCTTATTCAAGCTTTTGTTAAAATGGGTTTTGCCAAAGAAGCCATTCGGGCTTACTTTGATATGTGCAGAGCAAATTTACAACCCGATAAGAGGACGCTCGTTGTCGTCCTTTCAGCTTGTTCTAGGCTAGGAGACTTGAGTTTAGGCACCCGAATCCATGAGAATATGTGATGTCATGATGTTTATCCGATGTTTTTATTGGCAATGCACTGGTAGATATGTATATGAAGTGTGGTGATGCGGACTCCGCACGTCAGTTGTTTGAGGAAATGCCTGTGAAAAATGTGGTTTCTTGGAATTCTATGATATCTGGTCTAGTTCAGCAAGGACAGTTTAAGGAAGCATTGCATGTTTTTCATGATATGCAAGGGATAGGTCTTAAGCCTGATAGTGTTACTCTAGTTGCCGTTTTGAATGCCTGTAGTAATCTTGGGAAGCTCGAGTTAGGAAAATGGGTTCATGCGTATATTGATAAAAATCAGATCAAGGCAGATGGGTTTATAGGAAATGCGTTGGTGGATATGTATGCTAAGTGTGGAAGCATAGAACAGGCTTTTGGTGTGTTTCGAGGAATGGAATGCAAAGATGTCTTTTCTTATACTGCCATGATTGTTGGATTCGCAATGAATGGAGAAGCCGAGAGAGCATTGGATATCTTTGCAGAGATGCCTGTGGTAGGCATCAAACCAGATGAAGTGACGTTTGTCGGTGTTCTTTCGGCATGTGGTCATGCGGGAATGGTAGAGGAGGGTTGGAGACACTTTGAAGACATATCAAGAGTTTATAATTTGGAACCTCAAACGGAGCACTATGGTTGTATGGTTGATCTTCTAGGTCGTGCTGGGCTAATAAACGAAGCAGAAGAATTTATAGCAAACATGCCAATTGAGCCTGATGCCTTTGTTTGGGGTGCATTACTAGGAGCTTGCAAAATTCATGGAAAAGTTGAGCTTGGGGAAACCGTAATGAAAAAGCTCGTAGCTATCGAACCTGAAAGAGACGGTGCATATATACTCATGTCAAACATCTATTCATCTGCAAATAGATGGAAAGATGCTCTAAAATTGAGGAAGATAATGAAAGAAAGAAAAATGAAGAAGGCTCCGGGCTGCAGTTTGATTGAAGTAAATGGCATTGTTCATGAGTTCCGAAAGGGAGACAAGTCACACCCTAGAAATGAGGAGTTAAGGAAGTTGCTGGCAGAAATGGCAATCCACTTACAGAACCATGGTCAACTTCCTACTAGAAACTTTATAATTTGATGCAGCTTTCGTAGATAACGGGAAAACGGAGGCAGCGAGGCATATTTGCTTGGCTTTCTCACAAGACTGTTGTTAAAATAAGCTGCAGGTTGTGAAAATTGTGGTTAAAATTCAAATGTATAAGATACCTATAAAGGTGACAAGTTTCTCATTTTACTCCTCTTACAATGATATGACACCCCCATACCTCCCAGATATACCAAATATTTTTTTTTCTAAATATATTAACTGTTGGGTATGATTATCTAGAATGGATCCTGGTGCCCAAACTTCTGGTGAGAATTTCGATCCAATGGAACAAGACTTGCATCCTAATATACCAGTGCCCTACAAAAAATCACGAGTTTACTCATTTTTCAGGTACACTTCTTGCATGTACACTTCTTCAGGTAGGTCACCTTTCACAAATGCATTTTCACATCAAGCTATCGTCGAAGTAGGTCATTGGTTAGAGAGCTATGGAGAGAATGGAGAACAACGATGCAACTCTTAACAACGTGGACAATTTTTTTTTTAGTTCTCTCTAGTGAAGATGAAGAAGACTTGGGTTTAATCGATGAATAAAAAGTTTTCGATGATGTCATCAAATTTTACTCACTAAACTTTGATGGTTCATATTTAGTTACTATGTCGTCAAATATTTAACAACCTATGATTGAACATTTTTCTTCCAAAATTATGAAATGGCCCTAAAATTTTCTTTATTTTTGTGAAAAAACAACCTAGTATCAAATTCCTTTTGATTTATCGATGATAAAATTGTAATTGTAGCATCGAAGAAGACTCCGAAGGATGGTAATTACAGCATCAAGTGACACAGATGAAATTGTAAAACTTTCATCTTTGGAGGAAGAATATAAGTAAAGAACGAAAAAAGAGAAAATGCGTGGATGTCATATGAATTCCACGTCAATAAAAGTAGTCCACATCAATATACATGATTGTCATGTCACCTTATTTATGATTTAACATCCGAGTGATCAAAATAAGAGCAAATAAAAAATTCAATAAGAAAAAAAAAAAAGTGAACTTCCATATTTATTACTATTTATATTTTCCCCTAATCTATCATTCTTGCTCCATCATTGTGTTTATCCTCTATGGCCAGAAGTGTAGTTTATTTATATTTATTTCAATGAATTGTTTGGTTGTATTTTTAATATTTTTCCTCGTATAGTCTTATTTTTATAATTCAACATCTACTTTACTCTCCAGCATTGCCTAGAATCACATATTTCAAAACAACATAGGATAGAATCTATTAACTAATAATCCTATACTATTTTCCAAAACAGTTCCAATCAAACCAGTACAAAGCTAATAATATTATAATATAATTGCTATTTATTTTTTATTTAGTTTTAACAAATGTTAAGAAAATGTAAAGTAATTAGTTGTTGAATGATAAATACTACAAAACAAACGAAACGGGACAAAAAGTCCAAGTTTTTCCACCCACAAACCTCCCTTTTTCTCTTCTACTTTTTACCTTTGGAAGAGTATTTAACATGGCACGGCAGACCAAAAATTGTACAAATTATTTTTTTTCAAAATCCGGGTGAACTACGTGTTTAATCATATAACTATTACGTTGTTTTGTTTTGGTTATCAAATTATTTTTCTACAAAATCATACCTAATGTATGTTTTTGTTTTAATTCGGCAACCTACTATTAAAAAATAAACAGAATTACTGGCATTAGGGATAGATCGAGGGGTAGCAAGTGGGACAATCATTCCCCCTGAAAATTTCAAGTTCATGTTACATTTTAGATATTTTCTATTGATAATTTGTTTTTGTCCTCCTAAAATTTTATAAGTTCACCCCTTAAAATTGTATAAGTATGCCACCCTTAGCATAAAATCCTACGTTTATCCTTGACTGGCGTGATTTTTTTTTTATTTTTCAATGATGACGTACTATTATCTTATGGTGACACGTCAATATCAATGTTATTTTTTAACGGTGAATGATCAAAACGTAATTTTAGGTATGATTTTGAAAATAAAAATAATAGTCGGATGACCAAACCAAAATGATACTTAGATGACTAAATATATAATTTACCCCTAAAACTTTTAAATTTAAATGTCTAATAAACTCTTATTGTTTAAAAGTTAAACAATTCGATCCTCGGTTGGACTCGAGCTCGAACTCTAATACTCGATAATTCGAGGGGGAAAAGAGAAGCAAAGTTTTAGAAATGATGTTGGGACTCTGTTGAAGTGTTGTCTATTTGGTTTTGAGTACAAAGAAAGAGACATGGAAGCCACCCTTTTTGTTGTGTTTTTTTGTTTGTTTCTGGCTATGTCTGGAAATGAAAATGAAAGGTTTATGGTTGGGCTACATATTCCCAAGCATAACCCTACAATCATCTAATTTAATGCCTTTCCTTTTACAAGGTAATATTCAAGAGATTGAATAGGTAAATGTCATAACCTACTATGGAACCTTTCCTTTTTCTTTTGATAAATAATTTATTCTTTTTTTTGGATAAGTAAATTATATGCCATCCAGAAAAAAAAAAGAATGCAGCTCAGCTGCAACAATACAAGGCAAGTATCAGCACTATAACAGACTCCAACTTATGCACATATGCCTATTAACATCATCGATCCTATGTATGCAATGACTATACGATTTGGTTTTAACAGACTCCCTGATTCTATTTACAATACTATCAACATAGCGAGAAAAACCTCTGAAACTTCTGTAGTTGCGTTCCTCCCAAATATAATACAGGTAGCCAGTCCAAGCAAGTTTAAGAATCCGCACACTGAGGGAATTACCCCTCAAGTTATCAATCAGCCAGTTGAGGCGATCATCCTAGCTAAACAAGTCAGATCACAGTCCACAAGAAATAAGAATAGCATTCCATACATCCCTGGCAAAACGACCGTCTAAATAATTTCTTCTTCTTCTTTTGTTAAGAATCCAAAAGGTGTCATGGGCACACCATCCATATTTCCATACACTCAAAACTCGAAATTTAATATAATTAATTTCTTCTATGAGTTTTAGTTCGATTAATATTATTGTTGTTGTAATATGTAAGAGAAATACGAATTGGAATATGTTTAAACAATATCTTCAAAGTCCCCTGCCTATTGATTTTTATTTTTTTCTTTGGAGGAAAAAGTTTGAATCTTTAAGGATTAATTAAGAGATGATTAGTTGGAGTGGCGTTGATTAAAGAAGTAGAAAGCTTGTTTTGTGCATGTGGAGGTTCGAAAAAGCAGGCTGGGGTAGTTGCCTTAAAACCCTTTATTTCATTTAACTAATAATTTCCTCAACAAAAGTGGTTATGGAAAACAACGAACTCTCTATCTAAATTATTTCCCTTAATCTTACGTGGAATTCCATTTTCAATTTAATATCTATTAAATTTTTAATAGTTAAAGGTGATCACAATGTATATAATTTATATTAAACCTTATTTTTTTGAAATACTCCATTTACCTCACTGGTATATTACTTTGTATATTACAATTTTGAATATAAAATTATGTTTGATGTACCGACTTCATATATTATACTTATATTATCGCCTTTCATTGCCATTCTTCCACACGATAAATTTTTAGACTTGTGAAATTTTTCTTAATATATCTGGAGACTCCTCCAAAGAAATTATATCATTCCCTCCACTTAGTTATAGTCTCTTGATATAATCTTCCTTAATCTCATCATTAACTAAATATACTACATTATAATTAGATCTATCTAGCTACAAATTCATCAATAGTCATCAACTCTAAGATTCACATGTTGTCATTCTCTTTATTCATTAAGATCAAAGACAAAACAGACATTGGATTTGAGAGACATACCCTACACACAGGGCGTGGCTGGGGGCGCAAACTGCGCGACCGAGCAGGACCTCCAATAAATGGGTCCCAAAAAATATATATATATAGTGGCGTTTTATCAATAAACGCTATTATAGATGGACCTATTGCGACTTTTTTTTTAAAAACGTCACTATTATTATAGCTTTATTGATAAAACGTGGATCTATTACGGCGTTTGTCAAGAAAACGCCACTATTATTACCCCGAAATCAAATATATCTAAAAAATAAGGGTCCTTTTGTACATGCCCGAAAACCCTACCACGGCCCTGCCTACACATTCATCTCTCTCTTTCTCTCTGTCTTTCAACTTTCTGGTTCATATCATCTTCATCTCTGTAAATCTAATCCAACCCTTAAATACCCACTTTCTAATCCTCTTCCTTGTTCTTGTTTTCTTTTAACGTGGAAAAAAGGGTAAAGAAAATTCATCATTGGTGTATTTTTAGTATATGCAGTGGTGCTCTGTTTCATCCTCCGTTCATGGCTGCTGCCCAAATCTTTCGAAACAAAGAGTGTGATGATAACAGTAACAATGAAGTTAGCAGGCAAGATATACAGGCCGCCATTGCCAAGGCAGTGGAGCTTAGAGCTTTACATGCAGCTTTGGTGATGGGGAACAACAGCCCTGCAAATAAAAAATACCCTTTTTTTCATCTCCTGTTTCACGCCCTGCTGCTCTGTTGTCTGCTCAAGATTACCCTGTTTTCACTCCTGTGAGTTCATCTCCACTCTTCTCTTTCTATTAATTTTAAATTACTTGTTTGAACGATGAATCAATAGATCCAGGGATCAAAGTTAGCTTTTTCACAGTGATTTGTTAAGTGTTTTTTTTTGTTCTGTCATCTGTGTGAAATGGCAATACTTATGCTTAGTGATGACTATGAGATAAAAATTTGAAGTCAATCGAGGTGATAACTCAAACTTTGTTTAAAAATCCTTTTCCATGTTAAATTTATGAGAGTAAGTCGTTTGAATTTATTTAATTGTAAATATTTTTAATATTATAGTATTAATTGATTTTAATTTAAACAGTTTTCTATAATAATATATAGAATTAAAGAACTCGATTCGAACATGAAAACCAATTAACTTATTACAAAAATTTTGAGTTATTCAAATAGAATCGATTATTTTGTAGGCAAATTTTATTTAATTTTTTTTAATTGAATCGAATCGAGTTTATGAAATTACTAGTCGAGTCAAGTCGAATGGCTTTTCTTAGAGTCCAGTCTAATTTTGTTCACTCCTACCTTGTCACTAATTTTAAACATTTTGACAGAGTTATGAAGGTGAAGCATTATCGAGATACCATACAAATAACCAAGTTTTATCTGAAAGTTGGGATGAATATGGCTTGGAAGCAGGAAATGGCACTGAAACTGTTTTATCAGATTATAAGAAAGAGATTTCCGGTTCGAGGAACGGTCTCTCTCCGGCAATGCCCGCCTTTGACTCGCATGTTTGTCCGGCCGAAGATCAAATGTCCGTTACGGTTCTTGTGCAAACCACATTACTGTCCTACAAACATCTCCGGGAACTGAATTTTACAAGTCCACTAGGAGTAGGAGAAATAGTCTGGGCGATTTCAAGTCACTGTCATCTTGCAATCGATGCAAGCCCGCCGTTATAACGGCGGAATCTGAACACGTTAGGAACACCAAGAGTTCGAATACGGTGGTGCCGTTAACCGACTCTCACTCGTCTGTTCAACCGCAGCCGAAGAACCGAGGGATGATTTCGTGGTTATTCCCTAAGCTGAAGAAGAAACACAAGACTGAGAATTCGCCGACTCGAACGAAATCGGAGGATGTTTCGCAAATATTCAAGGAATTCGGCATATTATCCATAGAAAAATTGAAGAGAGAGCTGATGGAAGCAAATGAGAATAGGGATGCCGCATTGATGGAAGTTGTTGAGATGAGATCTTCACTAGGTGACCTCAAGCAGAAGCTGGAGTACTTAGAAACCTATTGTGAAGAGCTGAAGAAAGCCTTAAGGCAAGCAACACAAACAAAGGGTTCTCAAATCAATGAAAGCTTGGGAAAGGGAAATCCATCAGTGGCGACGGAGAAGACCCGATGCCGGTCGGCGAAGGTAATGGTAGAGGGTTTCTTGCAGATAGTATCCGAAGCGAGATTATCGGTGAAACAATTCTGCAAGACACTTGTTGCTCATATTGAAGAGAGTGACAGTACTTTAATGGACAACTTGAACTTGCTTCTTCAACCATATAAACTTTCGTTGAGTTCAAAGTACTCAAAGGCGGTATTATACCACTTGGAAGCAAACATAAACCAATCACTCTACCAAGATTTCGAGAACTCCGTGTTTCAGAAAAACGGATCCCCAAAGCTCTTGGACCCTCAACAAGACCGCCAAGCGCAGTTTTCGTCGTTCGTTGCACTAAGAAACCTTAGTTGGAACGAAGTGCTGAGGGAAGGGACTAAATGTTACAGTGAGGAATTCAGTAAGTTCTGTGATCAGAAGATGAGTTTAATCATTTCGACGCTGAATTGGACGAGACCGTGGCCGGAACAGATGCTTCAAGCCTTCTTTGTTGCAGCAAAATGCATATGGCTGCTTCATTTACTGGCATTCTCATTCAATCCACCAGTGGGGATCTTAAGGGTCGAAGAAAATAGAACCTTTGATCCACATTACATGGAGGATGTGTTCATGGAAAGGCAGAAGTCACACGGACCGAGTCGGGTTAAGATCATGGCGATGCCTGGATTCTATGTTCGGGGAAGGGTTTTAAGGTGTAAGGTGATTTGCAGATATAAAATTGTAGCTTAAGCAACTTGCTTAACATTATTTTCTGATATGGTTCTTTCAAGGGCAGATTCAGCTTCATGTAAACTAGCTTATACGTCTTAATCTATATAAGGGTGTTAATAGGCTTCTTATGGATTACTAATCTCACTTTATGTTTAGATTTAAGGTACATGTCTAACCTAAGAATATATTATTTCTTCAAAGAAAATATATACTCGAAGAATTTTGATATTTTACTCGTATCTAAATATATGTAAAAAAACAACTATTTTACTCGTGTCTAATCTTAAGATCATTGAGAAAAATACGATAACTTTTATCAATTTAATGACATAATTGAAGTCAAAATTGAAATTTCTATGCAATAATTGATGAAATTAAAAGTTCGGTGATATCAACTATACATGATCTAAACTTCATCAGTGTCTGATATAGTTTACCTTAATTATTTATTCGTTGAGCTTCACTTTTATAAACTATTTTTAACTCCTACACTTTACTAATTAAATTTATTCGATGTTTAAATACTTTTATCTAAATGATTTTTGTTGAGTCGTTGTTTCGATAACTCGAATATAAAACACTGTGGAATCTAAAACATTAACAAAAATATATCCATCGAGCCATTTGATATGCTTTAGATGGACATCATACTATTAAAAAATATTTTTTTTCTTTTTTTTTCATTAGCCGCCAAACAAAAATAATTTATGATGTCATAAATGTTCCATACTCGTTAAAAGTTTGTAGATTGGACATTTTTATTTATATGTTTTCTAATACGAAACACCAATAGAAAAATATAAATTTAGAAAAATAATTCCAGCAGCCATACTTTAATATATCGTAAATCAATCAAAACATAAAATATTTAGTTAAAGTTTGCTCGTTTAATCTGATCAACATAGCCAACGATCTAGTTCTGACACTACAGTATAAAATACTATTTAAATATAAAGACGTCCTTTCAGCCATGACCTGATCGGGTCGGTTTTTTAAATTATTTATAAAATAAGGTTTGGGTCGGATTTTTTATATGTGATGTTCGGGTTGAGTCAGATTTGGTTTGTGGTGAAAAATACACGATCCGACCTGACTGAAAAATATAATTTTACCTTATATATTTATAGATAATTACAATAATACCCCTCTATATTATTTTTTCAATTAAGTCACTATTTTTTTATTATTTCGGGTCGGATCGTGTTTTTAAGTTATTTATCGGGTCGAGTGAAATCTTGTTTCATGCGGGTCGGATCTCAAGTGGAGGAGTCATTGTTCTCGGGTCGGATGGACCAAAAATCCGACCCATGACAATCCCTAGTAGTTAGTCTCCGAATTTAAAAAAAAAAATTTTTTATACAAAATTTCATTTTGATCTCCGAATTTAATTAAAATTTCAATTTAATCCTAATTTAAAAAAATTAGGCCCTATTTAGGACGTACCCTATGTCTTTTTCACTCCATTTGATTAGACTATATTCGTGCTTGGCCCATCTAAAGATAACATGAAAGAGCCCATTCCACATGAAGGCCTTGATATCACATCTCAATTCTCATCTGTGGAGTTTGTAGTTCAGATTTTTCCATTTTCTGTGTGTGAGAGAGCGCGCCATGGCCTCCTCTTCCAAGAAACCCAAAGAAGAGAACTCGAAGAAGGAGAAGAGCAACAAAACCGCTCCCAAAGTGTCAAAAAAACCCATTAAAAAACCAGAGAATAAAGCAAGTGTCTCTCCAAAAGCCAACAAATCAAAGCCAAAGGCAGACAAAAGTAAGAAGAAGAGCAGCAATGGAGCCCCGGTCAAGTCCCAGGTTATTCCCGACCCATCCTCAAGCACTGAATCAAACGAGAACAAGACCCACAAGAATGTTAAACCCGACAACAAGGGGAAACGAAAGGAAAAAATAGAAGAAAATGGAGGAGGAGAAGAAACAACGGTGTGTAGGTTTCCAATGCAGAGAATCAAGAGGATAATCAAGACTGAAGATTCTCGTATGGCTATTTCTCAAGATGTTGTTTTCCTTGTTAACAAAGCCTCGGTAATTCCTTCTTCTTTACATTTTTTTGGTTATTTTCTTGAATGTCTTTAGGGTTTTCTTGAAGGTGATATTTTTTTTTCAATGCGTTTATCTTCAAAGGTTAAAGATTGATAAAGATTCACGCTTTTCTGTCATATATGGGGTCTATGTTTGTTTGAATGCATGATTGACTGAAAATGTATTGGAAAGTTGGGATTTTCAAATTCTGCCAAAACTGGGTTATTTTTTTCCTTTTGTACGATATACTTAGTTCTTTGTGTGTATGTGGTTTCTTCTTCTCTGAGGAAAATGGTATGAGCATTGTTTGATGATCTAATGGTAATCATCACTTTGCTTTGTTATCTGTGTTTGAATCTTTTATTAATTTCTAAATGTATTCTTGATCTCTGTAGGAAATGTTCCTTGAAAATTTTTGTGAAGATGGATACAAATGCTCCGTGAAGGATCGTAAAAAATCGCTTAGCTATAAGCACCTAGGTAAGTTGCTTTTGATCCTCCTTGTATACATTGTTTTCTTTGCTGGTTGTATTCGGCGATACTGTAATGTCTTTAAAATGTAGAATATTAGCATGAGCCATGGCTAAACAACACTAAATACTATTGCAAGGATCGAAGCGGGTGATGGATTTCCAGTTAAAATTGGGGTTCAGAATGATTTTATCTCTGAGTGGTTTGGTTGGATCTGTCATATGTTCGTAAATATTGATATCTATAGTTACACAAATGTTTCTGAAATTAAAAAAAAAAAAGTCAGTCCATTTTCATAGTTTGATCGGTAGGAAGAATTCTGCTATGGACGAGCTTATAAAATTTTTAGTTTAAGATCTGTTTATGAGGTTAGAGTCATATATGGATAGTGATTCCTATGTTGTATCGAAACCGACCCCTTGCTTGTCTGGGTCGGGATCCACTGCGAACAATGCTGTTGTGTCATTGAAACTGAGTTTTTGGGTATTGCACTTGGTTCTTTCTTCTGATTTTCAATTATAATATATCACACTACATAATCTCCTTCCATTGCTTGTGCTTGTTGTGCATGTTAATGAGGTGCTTGTGCTCCTCTTTTTTTTTGCAGCAACAGTTGTTCATGAACGGAAGAGATACGATTTCCTATCAGGTATTGCTAATTTTGATCTCTTTACGACGCTGAATATGGGATTGATCTGAGTTGGGAGTCGTAGAACTGGAAAAAGGGAACAAATAAATAGAAAACTGAAGCTTTTGAACTAATCAGCACCTTTCCACGGCCCTTTCTTATTCGTGATCTATCTCGTAAAAGGTTGTTGGAATTCCAAGCTTTTTCCATGATTATTTACATTTGATGGAAACTTGCAGATTATGTCCCTCAGAAAATAAAAGCGGAGGATGCACTGAAAGAGATGAATTCAACTGAGAAAGGGGAAGGAGAACAGAGACAATGATCCTGCTTCGACCAACTCGGAGGCTTGTTTACTGTTGTACGTTGGAAACTTGTTTTGCTAACACGGGGCCTGCCAATTTCATCAAACAATGAAATCTAACTATTTCACTAGCCTATGGAATATATATTTCATAATAGGATTATTATCTTTTCTAAAATCGAAAGTGGTCATAATTTGGCTTGACCATCGGAGCGTTGATTGAATAAGACATTATATTGGACTAGACTCGAGTTGAATTAATATTTAGTTCGATTATGAATTAAAATCACTTGAATATATTTACCTCAATTTTAAGTAAATGATATGTTCTAGATTGTCATTCGCCAAGAATGAATAGTTTTGTGGGTAAACTACATAAATAGGTTTGAGTAAATTTTTGTTTTTCTATTGAAGTTTTAAAAACTAACGAATTAGTCACTAATGTTATCAAATTATAACAAATCGATAATTAACATTAATGGTTGTTATTGTTAAGTGATGGAATGTTGATGTGGCATGTTAATCGGCTGACCTGGCGAATAATGTGCCACGCAAGACCATTCCTTTGAGTCCCCATAGATTTGTTGATCGAGGTTTGATCTTTATTATGGTTATCTTGGAGAGACTCACCATGTACCTCCCCATCTGAGAGTTTCCTTGGTAGTAGTCTTTGGGGTAGAATAAAGCTTCCTAGAAGATCTCTAGTTAATGGAATCGACTCACTCCCGGAAGATAGAAAGGAGGCACTCTCATCAGGAAAGCCAACCACTTCCCACCACGGGTGGCTCCGAGACTGAATAAAAGGGAGGAGAATAACCAATAAAGATGGTCGAAGGTTTGGGGGTTCAATAAGAAGAAGAGAAATAATGGACGGGGCCTGTTGGCAAGGGTATTGTGCCTAGTATAGTCACTTGTACTGTTCTGTTAAATGGCCTTTGAAAGAGATGGATCGACAGGGCATTCATTACTCCTAACCTTCTTATATATAATAATGCTTTGATAGCGGGACACTTTTGAGAAGGCAATCTGCATAATGAAATGCTTGAGAGGTCTTGTACCCGACGACACGACTTGTGAAAAATGATATTTAAAGTCGTTTAAAACGATATCGTTTATAGAAGATTATTCAGACATCAAAATAATATTGTTTTGGAGGTGCAACCTGTGCATCCGAGTTAGAATCTGACAAGATTGTGGTTTTTTTTAATTTTTGGGTAAATTACTTTCAGGATCTTTCTAACTTTGTATATACTAAAATTTACTATTATTGCATAATTAATTGCACTTTTAATCATTTTAATTTCTTTACCTTTTGCAATTTTAACCTCTTTTATTTATTTGGTTTTATTAACCTATATATTTACTTACTTATTTATTTCTTTAAGCTATTTAATTGTTATGTGTTATGTTTATTTATTTACAAATTATTATTATTATTTGTTTCATTTATTGTAAAAACGAAACAACATATATTATTAAACAATGTACTAGCTTTGTCTAGGTAGGAAGGTATCTTAACCTTCCACATACATAACTTTCATATTCAATTTTGATTCGAGTTGTACATGAACCTCTAAAATAATAATTTTTAGAATAATAATTTTATAAATATTCGATCACCCAAAATAATCTCTGGTTTTTGAAACATAAACATAAAGTAAAATATTTTTTATCCTAAATAATGTTGATAGCTTCACGACTGGACTGAGAATTCTTTGGATTTAAATCACAAGTTAAAAAATATGTTGTCTCAATTTCATCGAAAAATATTTTGTTTTTTAAAAGGCATGTATGAATTGCAGCTAGAAATAAATGGCTTTCATAATAGAATTACGAAAACTCAGATAGTTTACTACTGTAAAAATGATTGCATTGAAGCATAAGAAACGATTATGTATTATTATTAGTGGGATATTGGCAACAGATTAAACCATCCTACAGATTCTATTCAAACACGAACATAGATCACTGCAATCTGCAAGTGGTAAAGGCAAAATTCATGTCCACTTAAGCTAAGCTAAGCAGTATATGATACAACATGCAAATCATTTCAAGGCAAATATCAACAAGAGAGAAAGAGCTTTAAGAACCTCAAGGAATGGTTCGCTCATACAGAGGCAAAGCTCCCAATGCTTCACGCTCTGCTCTCTCCTTCTTCACCTACAAAGAAACCCAAAACAAAAAACCAATCTTAATTCAAACACTTCTTCTGCATTTTTGTACAGAGAGTATCGATGTCGAAGTAATCGAAATAAGTCATCACACCCGCGTCGTCGAACACAAACATGTCTGGTTCCATGCAATAAGCAAAGGCCAAAACGAAAAACAGACAAAAGGGAATCTAAACCAATAAGCTAATCAACAGAGATTAGTATTGGAGAACTTACAAGAGCAAGCATATCTTGAAGATAGCTCCTAAATGGTGTCTGCATTTTCTGGGAAAAAATTAAAATAAAAACCCAATCAATTATGACTTTATGAGACCTCAAAGTACAATCATTGAGTGAAAGATGAATGTAAATATCAAACACTAGTTAGCTAATGCTATTTTTTCCGGCTTGTCTGTCTCCTTTCAAAATGGAGTGGGTTTACAAACATATGATTTGAACTATTTTATTTGAAGTATTTTTGCTGTTAATATTTTATATATTACAACAAGTCTATTTTCCTAACATGTTTTACGAAGATAAAAAAAATCTTTAAAATTCAAATGGTTATATCATCGGTTTCAGAATTACTAAAAAAATAAACAAATAAGAAAATCTCTGAAATTAAGCACTCAAAATTGTTAACATAAAGTTAAAACAAAGAAGATAAAGAAAAGAAAACCTGAAGATCTTCGGGGAGATACTCGTGCTTGAGGGAGAGGTCCAACGCACGCTTAAGGCGTTGGTTACGGGCATCGACGATCTCACGGGGCAGCCGGTTCAACGCCTCCTTGACATCCAGATCGTATAAAGGATCGTAGAGATCATCGTAGCGAAGGCCTAAACAAATCATCCAAATAAAATTAATTGAAAAAAATAAATAAGAAATCAGAATAAATGTTGTAGCGGAGGAAAAACTGTACCGTATCTACGGAGGCGTTTGGAAACAGAGTTCATGTGCATGGCTGCCAAAGGGTTCTTCTTGGGATCGAGGAGTGACTTCAAAAACGACGACATTTCGACTCTTCTCGAGCCTCAGATTTTAGTTGCGCTTATATGATAGTCTCTACTTTCTATCTTTTTTCTTCTCGAAGTGTCTAGTATGACGTGGCAATATATTCATCTTAGAAACATTAAGGTTACTATTTGGGTTAAATTAAACAGGTATCATCCAGTTATGAGGTTATTGTTAATTTCGCTACTCAATTACAAAACATTTCAATTTAGTCAATATCATCACTAAAATTCGTTAGTAACTCTATTGAATTACGAGGCTTTTATTGATAAATATATTTATTCATTAATATTTACAGATCTTATCACTTTAGATTCTAAAAAGTGTAAATAAAGTGCAACTATGAAAGGGTAATTATCTTTTTAAAAGTAGTTAAATCATAAAATTTAAGTTAGTTAAGATTAAATTTAACTAATTTAAAATTTTAAAAAACTTAAAAAGTGATTAAGTAAAAAAATATCAATATTAATAGTCATAAAAAATAAATAAACTATAAAAATTATAATATTGGAAAAATAATTTGTTCTATCTTATTAATTTTAAAGAACAAATTATTTTAAAAATAATATTTCACATCTTTTCTCCATTTTTTTATTTTTTAAAGGTAAAAACTGATTATTAATCTTAAAAAATGATTCTAAAATTTCATTGTTTTTAAAAAAAATATTTTTTAAAATATTATTGGAAAAAATAGTGCATAAAGTTTTTAAAGTGAAATTAAGACAGATTTTAAAAACAGTTCTGTAAATTCATTCACTCATAATTCTGGGGTAATTTGACAATTCACGTTATAACATATTTAGAGAAGTATACACTAGCTGTCCACTATCTGAATAGCGGTGTTATATCCGAAACCATTATTGTATGACCGTAATACCTGCAATGACCACAATAACACCCGTTATGCCCGCAATCGCGATAAACACAATACAACCGAAAATGTGACTGCAATCGTAATTTTAGTCCCTGATATACACGTTATAGGGATAATCAATGCAACAATATTATTGCTCTTCTCTGTTTAGCCCTCTCCGGTAAGGAAGAACCACGCCACATTCTAGCACATTAAAAGTAAAGCTTCACGGGTACGTCCGAGAAGACTTAATGTGGTTGCAGCAATGTGATGTCCAGTCAGCCCGGCAAGAGCAAGCTGTTCTCCAGGCGATGCATGCTCGATATAGCTGTCCGGCAATACAATTGGTCGCCACTGTGGAAATTCTTTCAGTAAATCATCAGTGTTACGAGGAATATTTCCCCCAACCCCATGCTCAAAATCTAGCTGCTAAATGATTATATTACCTTGAGTCTTCCATCAAGCTGTCCATCGAGCGCAATGAACTGAGCAACGCGGGAACCAAATCCTCCAACGGAACCTTCCTCAACAGTTACCAGAATGTCATGATTGCTACAAAGCTGCCTGAGAAGCTTGATATCGAGAGGCTTGCAGAATCTTGCATCGGCAACCGTTACACTAATACCGAGCTTGGAAAGAAGGGCCTGAGCTTTGAGACAGTTTTGAACCATTGCCCCATACCCAAGTAAAGCAACATCTTTACCCTCAACAAGAACTTTACCTGTTCCAATCTGCATTGTGGTCAAGATTTCAAAAGACGAAACAGTATCGAAAAATTTTAGTGTTTGAAATTCACATATGAAAACATCTAAAGAGTTGAAAGCCTTTAAAAACTATTAATCGGCATTACCTGATACAACTTTTTCCAATTAATAAAACTAAAAATACGAGCCAATAAATTAGAAACAAAGGGCTTTAAAGGATGATAACCTCAAGAGCATTTCCACCACGTATATTGGATATTCTCTCATGACTAGGGCACCCCTCGGATATCGAAAGCAAATTGGCCGGTCATCAATCTGGGCAGCAGTAGTAACCATGTTCATCAGCTCATCCTCATCCGATGCTGCCATGACAATCATGTTTGGCAAACATGACATGAAGGTTATATCAAATGCCCCACACTGCAAAGGACCATCTGATCCTACCAAGCCTGCACTCGTAATGACAAATCGCACAGGAATACTCTGCCGATCTACATCATGGACAACCTGGAAGCATAAAAATTTTATCCACATCTACTTCTGCACAGTAGAACAAAGTCTTAAGGCGCAACAACTAAAAACACCAGATTTCACATGCATAAATAAGTACACGGTTAAAAGAGGCAGCACTACATCATGAAAAAATATTTTGACGATCGTGCATGCAGGTGCACGGTGAATGTGCAGAGGGAGGAGAGAGAGAACCTGATCGTAAGCTCTCTGAAGGAAGGCAGAAGGAATTATGCAAAATGGCTTTAACCCTCCACATGATAAACCAGCTGAAAATGTAACTGCATGTTGCTCGGCCATTCCAACATCGAAAAACCTGTCAAAAAATCGTTCTCGAAATAACTTAAGTGATGGATCCATTTCCATTCCAGCATGAACTACTACAATATCTTTGTCTTTCTCTGCCTCCATAATCAAAGCCGTCACCAAGCAATCACTATAAGTTTGGCAACTATCACCATTTGAGAAAGCGTAAATTCCATTTAAACTTGAACCTGTAAGAAATATAAGTGTAGTGAGGAGCGGTTAGCAGTAAGCATGCAATGTGCAGGAGACCAAAAGGGGTGTTTTCATACAATTTTTCCCGAGGAGAATGGAAAAAATTAAAGCTTTGCAAACAAAAATCAATGACATAACATTAGTCATTTTCAGATCTGGGCTGATTTCCTCAGGGCATTAAGACAAAAGACCGATTCGTTATAAAGCAGAAGGTGATTAATCTCCTTGAGAATGCACTCTATTATGATACATGACAATACATAGATAATATACCAACCGTAGAGAAAACGAAGTTCCCTATCATTATATGTTTTCCATCTCTGTCTGTAATCTACATATTAAAGAAATAGTAAACAACAATAGATGTATTAATTGTACTTGAGTCAAACTAGCATTACGCCTCATTAATTGAAGAAGAATTGATAATAATTTTTGTAACAAACACGGTTTAAGGACATATAGAAGGAGGACTACCTTCTTGCTGCTGCTCCACTGTCCCTCTCTTTTGGTCAGCTTCTGAACCTTGATTTTCCTCTGTTATCACATGAATCAACACCGGACCCATTGAATCCAGTGATGCCACTTCTTGTAGAACACATATCAAATCCTCTATGTTGTGTCCGTCAACAGGGCCAATATAATACAGCCCAAGCTCTTCAAAGAGAGTTGATCCAGGTGGACCCATCATACCACGTGCATACTCATCAACTTTGGCTGCCAGTTCATGCATTCCCATACCAATTTTTTTGGTAACATCCTGAAAAATAAAGATTTATTTATTACACGGAAATGAAGTACTTCTACACCATTAAAACAGCATAACGATTTCCTTTTGAACTTGTCTCGATGGAAGTTTCAAAGAAAGAACTACCAACACGTAATCTTTTTTTTTGCCAAAATGCGGCCCAAGGACCTCATCTATCCAAACATTTATTTTATAATCACCTTATTTACAGAATATATCAGTTAACTCTAAAATCCAGGCATTTTTCTCTGAATTCCTGAACTCCAAATTCCAATCATCCCCAGCATAAGACAGACTGACAATTGATTGTGTGATAGAATAGAGTACGTCCAAATGGGTTTTACGAAAATGTATGAACCAACAAGGCAGTACCAGCAGGTGACATTAAAAATACACTTGCATTTGAGACAGCTTTCAATGTGATGCATCTTTGAGTATTCACTTACAAACAGGAAGGGACAAGAAAAGATGTTTCTTCAATGTTTACTCAAGTCTCAAGTATGTAGGAAGGACTGCTACATAAAAACTTACCTTAGCAGCTTCTCTAAACTTGCGAAAAGATTTACTTGATTGAATCCTGCTAAGGGTACTGGATAGAGCATTGATAGATGTCTTGGGGCCCTCTTCTATCTTTGGATGCAAAGCATGGTGACTGTCATTAAGTATCACGATCAAATTTGAATCCAAATATCCAGCATTGCTCATGGCCTCATAGACCTGACCGGCCATAGTTGTGGTGTTGTTAATGACTGTAACTACACGTTCTCGCTTGCCTTTAATATCCTGTGCCACTGCCATACCTAATGCAACGCAGGAATCTCAATTTTCCAAGTTTCATTCTGAAGATAAAAAATAATATGCCATAAAAAGCTAAAAAAATATAGCAGACAATAGGCAACAAAATTACTACCAAGTCCAGCAGATATACTGTTACATCCATGCCCAGCCCCAAAAGGATCATATTCACTCTCAGCTCGGGAAGTATAGCCAGAAAGGCCATTCTTTTGTCTCAGTGTAGACATGAGGAACCGCCTTCCTGTAAGAATTTTATGTGCATATGTCTGCCAAGAAAAGAAAAAATAGTAGAAGAAATAATTCCAGAGCATAGATCAAATATTGAGGTGCAAATACACAATATGGCGCTTCCTTCAACACATTCACCATTTGCTCAACAAGATAGATATAGAAGCATCCTTATATAAAATCTAAGAAAGAGGAGCAGGTTAAGAACTGCATGGAATATGATGTTACCTGTTCCCCGGCATCCCACAGAATCTTGTCGACAGGAGTATGAAAAACATAGTGTAATGCAACCGTCAGTTCCACTACCGCCAAACTGGCCTTGAAAGAACTCTGAGTTTTTGACATTGTAGAAGACAATTCCAAACGGATTTCATCTGCTAATAATTTCAGTTCCTGCAATGCCAAACTTTTATTTAGTATGCTTAAACCATATGCATCGATATTAAGCATTGGAAGGCTCATAATACAAACCTTGATGCTCAAGCTTTTCAAGTGAATGGGGCTTTCAACCACATCAAGTAGAGGTGTAGGGACTTTCTCCCAAAACAAATCATCGATATCAGGCAAAGAACCTATTCTATTTACTAATCCCTGAACCACAAAAAAACAGATATTAAAATCAAATTAATGGCTTTTGCAACATAGCAAATTTAGATTCGATGCACATACACTCATGGCATAGGAAGAAGAAAAAAAAAAACAGCGGTTTCTTGGTCAGAACTAGCTAAAGCTAAATTTCCATTGACATTTACATAACTACCAATGGTGAGTCTTTCAACAAAAATAAAGGAAAATACAGCTGGTTTTTTTATTAGCTTTTCCGGTACATTGACTAATAAAAAAAGATTATAAAATTCAGTACTCTAATTACAAATGTCATTTCTACAATTACAAAATCAACCCAAAAAACATTTCCAATTCCCTCCACGGCTTCTAATAAATCACTCCAGTTCATCCATGGATAAACATTTCAAATAAAATGTGTTATGCCTCTAATAAGGTACAAAGCTACAGCCTTAAAAGCACAGATATCTAGAAAGAAAACAACATTAAACACAAAAAATAACCATAATTGCATTAGCCCATAAAATTTGCAGGAAAGCAAGAATCTATTAACAAAATGATATTGTATACACAAACCAAAGATATGATTTAAAAACAAAATATATATATATAATACCTTGGAATTGGGGTGAAAGCTAAGCTTCGTAAGATTAAGAGTGGATGGGAAACTGGAGCTTGAAAACTCAGTTCTGTTATCAAATTTGGCATGGAAACTTGCAGTGATTCCAGATGGGCACTGAGTTGGAGCAGTACCCATGAGGAAAAACACCGACCCAACTCAGTGTAATTCGGTAAAATCCACAGCAAAAGATAATTTTTTTTAAAACTCACAATTGATAGAACCTCTTAGTTGCAGGAAACAGAGAGGAAAGAATCAATCAGAAGGTATCTATGAAAAAGATGAACAAATTAAAGACCGACTGCAAGAGTATCAGTTTTGCAAAATAATGAGAGTTGAGTAGCTCGTGAGCAATTAGAATTCAACTCGGTTAAAGTTCGATTCGGGTTGACTCAACTCGAGATTTTAACAAGTTGAATCGAACAAAGTTCAACTTAACTCGATAAGTTCACAAACAGTTCGTTAATTTTTTTTTATAGCTTTGTAGTTTTGTTATTGCAAGCAATAGAGTAAAGAGATGTTGATTTCTTTATTTTTAGGATTGATAATGTATTGTTGAACTTTTTTTTCCCAAAAATATTTCTAATTGTTAATTTGATCAAATTTGAAATTGCTTCATACAGTCTTTATAATATTTTATTTGGTTAAATTTGCAAAGTTATGTTTACATATACAATATTAGTTGATTTTATCTATAGTTAAAAAGGGTAAAAATTACGGAGAGCTTAACGGGTCAAGTTAAGCAACCAGTTCTTTAATTGATCACGAATCAAACAAAATTTTAACGAGCTTAACAAGTAATAAGTCGAATAATAAATTTTTTTAATGAGCATGAATCGAACATTATCCAACTCGCAATCGACTCGCTCGATAAGCACCCCTATATGAGCCTATCTTTCCTGTTTGTTTTTTCTCCCCTCTTTTCTTCTCCTTGTTGCTTTAAGTTCTTGCTTTTCTCTTGAATTCTTGGGTAAAGGTTGTTGGGTGTTTCGGGTGATGGCATATTAGTGAAACAATGGTGATCGTTGGTTGATAAAGATGGCTTAATTACTGTGAATGAAAAGTTCAATTGGATTTTATGTGGATCCAAGGTTGGGTAAGGTTTCATTCGAGTTGAAGGTAGATGGTTGATGGTGATTGTGCTGAGCGGATGATCGTGGTGGTGTCAATGATATGGAAAGGATTCGGATTGAATGGCGGTGAGGGTGAACAATTACGTGGTTAGGGAAGTGGTCAATGCTGTTGATGATGGTTAAAAGACCTCATTTTTAATGATCAAAGAATTAATGATTCAATGTTTTCGCTTGGTTGTTAGTTTGGTCGAAAACCAAATGGATTGTGGTGACTGAAACCAAACCCCCTCTTCCAACTTTATGTCCCTAAATTAATGGGTAAACTATACATTTAATACCTAAACTATTACTTCTGTCTATTTTGATACGCAAAATTCATTTATTTTCAAAATCATACATAATATTTAATTTATATTTCATTTTAATACTCCACCATTAAAAATTTAACACTTTTTATTGGTTTCAATAATGGCATGGCATTAAAATTTTAACAAAACCATTGACGTGATACTTTTTATTTTTTTAATGACATGACATTATTTTATGATGATACATCAACATCATCATTAAGATTTTAACGGCGAGAACCAAAATGAAAACTATATTAAACGTTAAGCATAATTTTGAAAAATAAAATAAAATTTAGGTATCAAAAAGGAATAAAAGTAATAGTTGAGACGTATAGTTTACCCAAATTAAATTTCAAAGATTTGTCCGGCAAACAGGTCAAAAGAACCGCCCTACCCTGTTGAAATACATTGTCAGTTCCAGTTCCATGATAATGCTAGGGGAGGTAGATACTTTAATTGAAGCCTCAACTGCAACAGCAAAACCTAGATAGCATCCACAGGTAATACAAGGAACATGCATGGTGTGACAAAGAAAATGAAGACAATCCTTAACCAAATCTGCCACCCCCAAGCTTGTGCTGCGGAAACTAGTCCACCTATTCTACCAAAAACTACATATGCAAGAACACAACAAAGTGGTTATGGTATTACATTGTCTTATTTAAAATTATAGGTTTAATCAAATTAAAACACCCAATTATAATCAACAAACGAATTCCGTCATATAACTATAATAATACAAGAGGAACATGCAAGATCAGCCAAAACTGAATGTTAGGGAGCTAGCATCACAACCCACAAACATAAAAATAGTTCCTAGCAACTTAACTTTTGCGTTATTGATTGCTCCGGTTTTTTGTGAATGCCAATTCCGATGCCAAGGCAATATGATCACTAGCCCATTTCTGGAAAAAGAAAGACAGGAAAAAGGAACATACCTTATTGACATTGCAACGCACTAAAGGGAGAAATAGAGCTTTCATATGAACCATGTTCCATCAACATACCTTTGTTGGAAATCCCGGAGTCCATTGCATAGCTTGTTTTGGAAATGGAGCAAGCACCCTGACAGTCTGAAGACCTTCAGAACGCCTGGATTGCAGATCCGTGTAATAAATATAATTAATAATAATATCTGCATATCAGCGGTATTTTACAACCCAAAACTTTTAAATGAATGTAAAAGACCTAGTTGCTTATTTCAATTGACTAGATTAAACCACGAGAAACGAAAGATAAGGGATCACGCCAAAAGCCTCGATAACAAATGAACACATATTAATTGGATATTATGTAATAATTGCTTGGCTTGGATAAAATATACATACTGCCCCCTGAAAGAAGAAAAGTTAGGTAGGAAGGTGGACCATGTGGTTGTTAGCCATCAAGAAGTGGTATGATCCAAGGTTGGAAATTCCATTCCACATTGAATTCCTTTGTATAATACCCAAAACAAAAATAGTGTATAATTGTTAAGATACTAAACCCAAGTCAAATGTGTCCATAGTTTTACAGGGAGAACAATAAGAATGCTGCAACTTTGTTCAACAATATTTGATGGCTCTAAAATATTTCAATAACCTAACCACTACAAGATTAGAAGAACTTACCATATGTAATCAACCGTGCCCAAGAAGCGCCTATTGTAACTAGTCACAAGGGGTTCTCCGTGAGAGTCTCTTGTACCCGGAGAATCCTGTAAAATAGGGAAGAGTTTCAAACTTAAATTTAGTTCAGTGGTCATTAACTCATTATGCTAGAAGATATCTAATCACTCAAAAGACTACAAAAGTAACGCTCCAATATGATCCACCTTGACTTCTGTATATGTACTTTTAAGCTGCAGAGGGTGCTCCAGGAACTTGCAGTCCTCAAGGCCAGCTGCAGTAGCTATTTCCTTTGGGCCCCATGCACATGGATCATAAGTAGTCTGCTCAATATGAGCAAATCCGGAATCAAAGGAAGGTGATAAATCATCCAGAACTTCCTCACTTGGTAGCAAAAACTGCGAGTCCTGGGAACTGAAAAATTCCTTGGATGAATGATCCAAATCTGAATTTACTGGTTGACCCGAGTTTGGAGGATAGACATCTTGATTACCATATAACGCATCAATAAATGCATTACTGTCTTCAGCAATATTTTCACTTTCTACCATAGATTTGTTAAGCTCTTCAAGAGACAAATTATCCATTTTCTCTTCTAACTCTATATCAATGCCATCAGACAGACCTGAGAAGTCGACTTGAGAAGGAACTGAAGGTCTGCCAACATTAGAAAATGACTCTAATGACTCAGGATCAGTTGTGAACCTGTTGAAATGATCATCCCTCACAATGTCATCCAATCTTTTATTAGAATGGATGGTAACATCTTTTCCTATAGGCTCCATCTCAGTCATGTTGGAGCACACATTTTCAGGACAAGAAGAATTGCCCGGAGAAAATCTTCGCACATCATCATCCATCTGATTTACAGAAAATTTTCCGGAGAATGCTAATCCCGTTTCACATTTTGCAACACCAACTGCATCATGCTGAATTTCTTCTGTCACTTCATCATATTCTGCACTGTAATTGTCTCCCCTTTGTGAATTCTTGCAGGACATATCTAACAAATCCTGCATTGTCTCACTGGACTGGGACGAGTTTACAGAAGCATCTTTCATATTATTTCTGTCTAGATTATTTTGTTTCTTCGTATCTGATTGGGAATCGTTTTTATCCATACCAATTCCCATGGAATCTACAGCTGGAGGAACTCGTGCAGGAAAATCACCAGACTGAGCCCTGTAATATTTGCGAGCTTTTTATTTTCAACAATCAGCAATATACCCAAAAGTTATTAATTTTTCCCACCCTGAATTAGGATTATATGTCTGCAGAGGAATTTCTGCAGAAGCTTGTCCTGACACCTTGTCTCTATCCACCACCGACAAATCCAACTGCCCCATACAGGATAATTACAATCTTACTTCATCATCCATCATAAAAAAGAAGAAAGAACATATAAATGCATTTACCTTCTTCTCTGAGATAAAGTTGTACAATGGACTCTGTTACAGAAGTGTGATCCACATAAATTATCAAAGTAGAAAATCTTATAATATAAATATAAACAGAAATGAACCATGTGGATAATGCCTAACTAAAGCTTAAGGTGCAAAAGACAAGATAACCTTGGGAGTACAATTAAAATCCCCACAAAGAACAACTGGAGCATCATCCCAACTCTTTGAAAAAGCATGAGCTCTTTCTAGGAGCATCCTAACCTGTTTGAGAAGAACAGCGGTAAAACACTTGAATGATTATTATTCATGAACAGACTATTGCTGTTGGGTAGAAAAATTAATGTGGGTGCTTTCATCGTTTCCTGAACTTTTTTTGGAGCCTCGTATCCATGTCCACTTTGAAGGGTCGAATACAAGTTTGACACGGGCACTTTAGGGAAAATAAGGATTCAAAAAAGTATGCAGATCATATTAGGGAGAAAGTGGCAGTAAGAAGGAAGGAAATGATAAGGCTATTTGTTTTCCATGTGTGAATGTGTCCAAGCTAAAGAAGCAAATCAGAAGTTATTCTAATGTTTTCAGCTCTATGCTATCCAAAATCGGTTCTTTTTCCATAGATTTTGGGCTTATACATCACATTTGCAATAAAAAGCAACAAAAGTTACATCACACAAGGCAAACCTATTCATGTCAAATATGGAGTGACCGAAAGAATTTGACATGGCAGATTAACCTCAGATTATACAAAATGCATTAACCTTGCAAATGAGCAGAAAGACAGATCCTTGTAAGGTGGTGTAATCAGGAACCATGGCCTCCAGAAGAGAGGTGACAATAAAAAGGTATTCTGGAAATTAAAAAAAATAAAAAACAAATAACAACTCCAGAAAATTGAATACCTGGCCAAGCTTAATTTCTCCTCTTTTTGGATTATATAGGACATGAATGTTACAGATGACAACTTTATTTGAATTTGCTGAGCTGCAAATAAAAGCTAATATCTTTGAAGAATTGAAATGAGACAAAAATTCAATGTTTTAATTTAAAAGTACTGCATACAAAGCGCAAGAAAAAAAACCTCAAATTATGACATTTAACATTCTGCATCAGATCAACAAAACACAAGAACTATATGAAAAAATGGCAGGTAAAATTTGGGTTTAAACCTCTTCTAGTAGGAAATCTCAAATTTTTTTTTTTGGGGGGGTGGGGGGCTGGGTTTACATATGACCTCATGCTACATGATAGATGGTAGTCCTTTCTCATTTCATAGATTCCACCCTTCTCTTCCCATGATTTGAACCCAAAACTTCCACATTGGAGTTTCAATTTCTTCACCAACGTGGTTCCTTTGGGAGCTTAGTATACAATATCTCTGAATATAAAACTTGATTCAAGATTACATTTAGAAGAAAATTCTATTGCAAGTTACTTAAGAAACGGTTACAGGTTACTTTTTTTACATTGTTGACATAAAAGTATTAAACAATTTTAAACCATATACTTCCCTTAGTACCTTTTTAAGGGATCTGCTGTATTTTCGGAGGAATTTTGGCTCAATAACTGTTGAGGAAGGAGTAAACAAATACCAGTCAAAGCCATATAACCATACCAAGGAAAATAAAGAAAGTCAGGATCAGATCTAACCAAGAAACCACAATAAAATTGACAGTTCCATTCAAGACTGGACTAGAAAGTTGTAGCAGACCTCAAGAATACATATCTGGGCAACATTATCCCGAAGTTCATGCTTGTTGTACTCTATATATTCTTCATGAAGCAACTTGAACCTAATATACGAATCATCAGAGGAATCAGTATGCTACATTACCCAAAAGAAATATGTAATAAGGGGTCAAATCTAACAGCGTCAACAAGGAATTATTACATACTCTAAAATGAAAGTTAGGAAGGACCAAAAAATAATAACAAAAAAAACAAAAGAATCCAAAATCTGAGATGGATAAGAGCCACAGAAAATCCAGGCATCTTACACCATCAATCAAGATACCCTTGACCAGTAACTTGCTACACACACAGAAGGGAACATCCATGCCATTGAAAAGGCCATGAAATACACTGATATCCTCCCTTCAGACCACACCATTGAAAGGAATCCTGGGTAGGTAAATAAATCGAAAAGGCGAAGCATTCAAATACCCTATCATTAAGGGATTTTTGCGGCAATATACATGATGTGGTTTTGCTATTGTAGCCACTTGTTTTGAAACAGTGGCAGATAGATTAAGGAATTTGGTTTGTCTTCTCTCAACATTAATCTATGTCTTATTATTTGGGGGAGGGACTAATACTGCCCCGAAGTGGAAAGCAAACAACTAAAAGGCACATTGAAAAGTATGTTGTAGCATGGATCTTAAAAAGGACAAAATACATAATTGCAGCAACAATAAAACGGAAAGCTGACCTCCTGCTTAAAATGAAATGATAAGCTTCATGCAGCAAATAAAATAAATACTCAAAGGACCGGTAAGTAAATTAAAACTCACTGCTGACTGTTATATACTAAAAAAGATGATGATTTAATAACCTTGATGTTCGCCAAAAGATTGCACAACCATCAATTGCTTTGCCAGTTCGCATCTGTGAAACGGCCCAATAAATAAGTCAGAACTCAGCTCTCCAAGGCAAAGTTGTTTGCATGTACATTAAGTAAAAGCATGGCATTTCCATTTCCGATAGAAATGTAAAACAGAAGTCACAGTTGAGCTAGAAGTTCTGCTCTTAAAATCATTTCATAGCGAACCTTCCAAATGCCACTATATCCCATTGACTTCAACTGCTGCTCCAAGTCATGAAATCTATCAACCTCCTGAAAACATGGTATTAGGAAACATAACATTTCATATTAAAGGATGATAGACCCAGTTCTTACTTCTTATAATAATAATAAAAATTTAAGAGAGAGAGAGAAAATATTCCTGGTTACCAACCCATCAAAACAAAAATAAAATCCCACTAAAAAATAAATATGCATTTCCAGAAATAATAGGCACTCCCGGCCAAGTTAGTGAGAATATAAACCCTAAAAAATCCTACCATATTGCTGGAGTCCATAATAGAGCCACTATTGTGAACACTTATTTACCGCTCATCTATTTTCATAAGTTCTGTAATTTTTTCAATGCTGGTGGTGTTTTTCAGAGAGTAAGCAGATGTAAGAAAACAAAAACCTTCAAGTGAGATGCTACTAAATGAACTTAAAACCTACGTATTAACTGATTATGGGTAGAGCAAGCTTTCTAGCAAATCAACAATTTTCAAGATGAAAATATAATCAAATTACGGGCTCCATATTCTGTTAAACTTCATTGCAGTTCTGAAACATATGGTAAAGGATAACCTGAAAGCACAAAATATCTGCTGACCATAAACCTAGCTCAAACATTAAATTCCTCATCCTCCACTCCCAATTCATCATATGGTAAGGTATGTGGAAGTAAAGATTTCGATGGGTACTAGCAAGGTAATCCGCCAGTATATTATATGAAAGAACAATAAATCTATCTGCAAAAGGAAATTTCCATTTAAAAAGTTAATTTTTTAAGTAACAAAAGCAATGAAAATACAGATATTCAAGAGACTGGGATTAAATACCAGAACACGGAGGCGGTGGAGCTTTTGCGTACTCCCATTCCCGGAAGTCCCTGGGCTTGGAATTGTGGGGACGGAAGGGCTTAGCCGCCTGATTTTGATCAAACGGTCGGCGGGGCGGTTGATAACGGTTGAACGGATGAGGATTAGGCGGCGGCTGGCGAAAAAACTCTTGGTTTTGGTGGTTGTAAGGATATGGAGACCTAGGGTTATAACCGAACTGCTGAGGCTGAAAGGAGTACTGATTGGAGAAATTTCCTCGACTGGAGCCTGGATTCGTTTCCCGAACTGAGTCCAAGTGCGAGTCTCCTGTGACTATATGGCCTCTTCCTCCGCGGTTGCTTTGGTCGGAGAAGCTCCGGCCCCATCGATTTCGACCGCCTCGATGCTGTTACATTTAGAAGAAATTGAAAGTGCATATATAGTTGGAGATATAATATAGTAGAGACTAGAGAGAGTAATGTGTTTTGAGAAGAATTACGGGACGTTGGTAATAGGACATGACGGTGATATCGGCTATGGCGGCGGGCGCAAGGAATTTGAGACGGAGAGGAGGAGGAGGACGCCACATCGAACGAATGTAACTGTTCAAGTGAAGCAGAAGCAGAGCGGTGATCACTTATATGGGATAATTGCATAATAATACGTTCTTTTAGTAAACATAGTGTTTTTATGATTTATATAACAATTCTAAAAAGTTTTTTTAAAAAAATCATAAAATAAAAATTAATAAATCAAAAAAATGAAATAGTATAAAAAAGTTAAAATTTAAAATAATTAGAAAAATTATAGTATTTCTAAAAATCTTAAAATGTCTTTTTAAAATTAGAAAACTATAAAAATAAAAGTATAGTTATGTTTGTTATATTGTTACTTATAATTTTTATACTAACTCTTTTTAAAATTATTGTTAGAATTTTTTATTTTTAAAAATAAAAATCCATAATTTGAAAATTAAATTAAAAATAAACCTTTTAAATTTTAAAGAAGTGAATAATTAGTGGTTTTAAATTTAAAAAAGTGTTCTTAATCATTTTTAGGTTCTAAACTGTGATTTATAAAATTAAAAAAATAACTATAATTTAAAAAAAATATATATAACTAGTTCACATTATCATAAAATAATAATAATTTTGTTTTCATCATCAAAAAATAATATTTTTGTTTTATAATTTTCAAAATTTCTTAAAGTTTTAGAAATATTTTAATATGAGTGAATTTCATCATACATCCTCAAACTATGACCCTCATTCTAAATTGAACCCTAAAATTTTAAACATTTCTCCCAAATTATGAATTTCATCCTAAATTCATACTCAAACTATAGCACTAATTCTAAATTGATCCCCAAACATTTGAACATTCCAATAACATCCCCCTAAATCATTCAAAAGTTTAGGGATCAATATAGAATGAGGGTCGTAGTTTAGAGATGAATTTAAAATGTTCAAAAGTTTAGAGATCAATTTAGAATAAGAGTCCTAATTTAAGAATGATATTAGAATATTTAAAAGTTTGATGACTAATGTAAAAGGATAGTCATAGATTGGGAATGTATTGTGCAATTAACTCTTTTAATATCATAAATAACGAGATAAGTCCACACCGTCGGATTAACAGAGAAGATGAATCAACCCAACTTCAGCCTCATCTTCATTTCCCGCACGTAAGGAGCTCAAAGAGAAGAGAAGCGATCGTGAATTTGTCAAAGGGTAGAAGGATAAGCCAAAACGATACGATGTCGTTATGTTGTTCCCTCTCTACTGCAAAATCCATGTCTCTCTTCTCCAGCAAACACAAAATCTTCACCCATGGATTCATCAAAGCTTCTTCTTCTTCTTCTTCTGCTGACGTCCCCGATTTCCTCTCTGCTGATTGGTATGTTCTTCCGATTTCTTAAAACTTTGATTTCTCTATAAATATATATGGTGATATAATTCATACCCTTTTTTCTGGTTCAATTTCCAGGCTTGAATCTAGAAGGAAAAGACCTTTTGGCCCAAGGCTAAATGTAAGTTCGTAGTTTTCTAATTGTTGTTTATGTAAACAAAGTTCCGTTGATCAGAGAGGGATTCTAAATTTTATGTAGATGTGTGAACTTAGGATGTTATACTAAATAACTAGGTGTGTAAAATTATAATTTTCCAGGAGCCGATCATTAATATAAAGAAAATACTTACTTTAAAATTTCTAGGAGTGTGACCGCACCTAGCACCCTCGGTTCATCCCTGCCGCTGATTGATGCTTTTTGTTATTTGCTTTTTACCGGTATCAAGTAACTAAGTTAAAATTTTTGTTATAGTTTAGTGCGGAAGAAGCTGTTAAACACCAACTTGATGCATTGAAATACAATGACCAACCTCGACAGGATTACGGGATTGAAGTAATGTACAGGGTAATTCCTATTATTATTCAATTCTTTTCTTTCTTCCTTTTTTACATGTTAATTGTTCTATAAATATGATTTGTTTGGAATTTTGGCGATTGAAATCCGGTGACAGTTTGCAGGATTTGATCCTTTTGAAAGGTCTACATATTTTGGACCCTTCTTTGATCTAGGCCAGGTCAGTCTGTTAGAATTTTTCGCAGTTTTATCATTCTTAGTTCTATAGATGCTGATGCATTTTTTCTGCTTTCATCTATATGTAGTTCGAGCGGTTTAGGCGGATTTTTCACCATTCAGGATATCGAGTATTGCTTGGCCACAAGGAGAGGAAGGTCTTGAGCAGTTTGTTTGTAAAGGAGGTATTGGATTGATTCACATATTGAGTTGTTTACAGACCTTTTCCATGTCTGTAACCTTGTTTTCTTTCTACTCGCCTGTCGTTTTGTTTTCATGGTGGAGCAGAACCGATTCAAACAACGGGTTTGGATACTCGGAAGTCGTCCAAACGAGGAAGAAGTATTTGAGTTTACAATGGTGCAGGTTTATTCGTTGAACCTTTTTGCTATGCAATTCTTCCTAGGAACTAATAATACCATCTGTGCTATATGACATGTTTCTATTTTTGGTTTCTTAAGGTCTTTAGATAGTAAAAATATTATCAACTTTCGGATTGAATCAAATTTTATCATATTGAATCGCTAAAAACCTTTTCAGCGGTGTCAGCAAATTTTAGTTGTATTAAAAGGTGGAATCATCATTGAATCAACTAGAAATTAGCTGACTCTATTCCCATATGTAATGGGGTAAGGGGAGGTAGAGTAGTAGGTTGTTCCCAACGCTAGGTTGAGAGTAACTTCCGTGGAAGACTTCCGACAATTATGAATTGCCCACCGTGAGACTCGATCCTACGACCACAAGATTAAGAGCCTTAAGCTCTACCAATTGAATCAACTAGAAGTTTGTGTTTTAAGTCATATATTTAAACATGGGAAATAGTTTACCTTCATATTAATGTTTTATGGCCTTTCATTTTTTTTCTTCTTGAAATACATGTATCCAGCACCAATCTCCCACATATCTCCCAACATAGGTATGTAAGGATATGACCTGTGGCCTCCGATGACCCACCGACATCGAAAAAAAGAAACTAAAAAATGTACATACTCATGTCAGACACATACCTGACTCTGGGACAGAACTAAATGGATGCTGGGAGGGGCTGTAGGCCCCCAATCCCGAAAAGATTTTTTACGTGTATATATATAAAATTTAAATATTTATGGGATAATTATAAATTGCCCCCTCGCTTTCAAAAATGTTATACTTTGCCCCCAAAACTATAATCTTAGCTTCGTCCCTCATAGGTAGGGTTGCACATAAGTCGGATTTCAATCTGATCCGGATCGGTTTTTATCCGATCCGGTTTTTTCCCATAGAAAAAAAACCGGTTTATAAAATAACCGGTTCGGTTTCTAATAGGTTTGGAGGGTCGGATATCCTAACTGGTGTAATCGGCTTCGGTTTTAAAAAAACCAGTTTTTTTTAAAAACCGGTTATAAAAAAATCGATTTTAATATTATTAAAATTACATCGTCGTCAATTGCAACAAACCGGCTAGTTTTTTAAACCCAGACCGTTTTTTTTCGGGATAAAAACCGATTTTTTAACCGGTTTTTTTCAAACCGATTTTTTATCCGGTAAAAAAACCGGTCTAGGTTTTTTTCTCCAAACCGGATAAAATAATCGGTTTAAAAAAATCCGATCCGGTTAAAAAAAAACAGGTTTTTCCCAAATCCGGTTTCGGATATTTTTTTCGCAAATTCGGATATTCAGATTTTTGTGCACCCCTACTCATAGGAGAGGCCTGAAAATATGATTATGTTATAGACTCAATTGGTTTTACTTTTTATTTCAGTTTCCATGTGAAATATAGGATCTTGTAACATAGAGGATAAACTGGTGGTGTAGCTTATTCTATTAGAAATTTGGAAATAACACTTTGCTTTGTTTGTAACTTGTTATCGGCAGCGGGTCGGTGGTTCTTGGGATGGTTATTGGTTGACAGAGAGTTTACTTCACGACGGAGATGCATTTGCCGGTGGTTTAGCTTACTGACAACAGTCGACACTGGTTGTCTCAGAATTACTTGTGCCAAACCGTTTGTATTTCACATTCATGTAGATAATGCAAGAAATCATATCCACTTCTTTTCGAATTTGAACCTGTACATACGATATATTTTCATCAACAGTTTGATTCCCCCCACCTCTCCCCTCTTTTTTATATATTCGTTTATTAAACAAACTAAAATCGAATAAAGTGTATTTAGTTCTTTTGCATATACGAGGCCTTCTACGTCAAAGCTGCCTCCAAATAAAAGAAGGTTTGGTGACTGGTTCAGCCTTCGAGAAATGGCAATTCGGGAAATAACGGGCCATTATGATTCCATGGAATAAATATATTGAACAAGACTAACAAAATTTCCTAGTAACTGAACAACTAAGCCATTTAATCAGAACAATGTTACACATTGAACAACAAATGTACTGAACAAGACTAACAAAATTTCAGCTCAAAAGGTGAAAGAAGTGTTTATAAATAAACCCATCAAATCACGACTCATTAATGCCATAACTCATGCCATTCGTGCATTACAGCATCCTTATCATCAAAATAATTCCCAAATGTATAGGAACTGATCAAATTCAATGCCACAACAATAAATAATGCCCTTCCGAGAACAGTACTAGCTTTGAATTGTTATTTCTTCTCTTGTGATGGAGCGACGAACTTGGTAAGAACAAAGCAATCGGGAGGGTCAATGTTTGTGTAATAGTTCTTGATAGTCTCCGTGATTTCAAATCCGAATTTCTTATAGAACTTGATGGCATCTTCGTTGTTTGTCTGAACATGCAAATAGATTTCCGGTATGTGTTGCTTCAAACAAAGCTCAAGAACATGGTTCAATAGCTTTGTACCTGCATAAATTCAAGATTTAATGGCAAAATCAATGATACAAGATTATTGCCCTTACTAAAAATCAATGGCAACGTAATTTTGTCAAAAGAATGTTTGAAGCAATTAGCTAAGCATCAAATTGATTATGCTTTCATGATATTTAAGCATCCCGAGTAGCAACAAGAATGGTCAGATGCTTAGAACAATTTAAAGGTCAACATGTATGAACTGAGATTATCCCATTTATTTCCTTGAGAGATCTACTCCGGGAGAAAAAAACTGATTTTGTCAACTCACCAATTCCTAGGCCCCGATATGGTGCTAAAACACCCAATGTCATGATGTACACACAGATGGCCCCACCTTCCTTCTTTTCCAGCCGACAAGCAATTGATCCAACACAGATATCACTGTAATATGCTGAGTTAGCAAGCAAAAGAATGATTGTTAGAATAACATGCTAACTTTTGAATTATACAGGTCATTCTCCAACTTAATCTCTCATCAGACCCCAAATCGTGTAATAGCATGTATACCAATCATATAAATATGATGATATATGCGTGTGGTGCATGTGTAACCATCCACAATTTGTTCCAATCCATCAAATTGAAAAGAAAAACATTAATTATTTCGACCCATAAATGCACCATACTAGTAATTGATATCAAATGCTGAAGGCATTGTGACAAAGACATCTCAAACATCCTCTGCACATTGCTAAGATCGTAGAGTTAGATGAGCCTAGTCACTCAAAACTTTAATCGAGTGTATTTCTTTGAGCATGACTTAAGGATTAAGGAGAAAATAAAACAAATATGCATTTACCAAGACAGAACAAAGTGATAGGATAATTACTCTTCAAAAAATAACAGGTTTTGAAATTCCTACAGTTTCAGTGATAAGATATAGACCATCAAGCTCAACCCTCCAATGCAGGGTAGCAAATTTCCGAATCGGGAAATTTTTAGCTAGGGATTTTATGACTTGAAAATTCTCCAGAAAAAAATTTACTGACGGCTACTACCTATTGCTTAAAGGCTCAAATGAAATGCGGGATATGGATTGATCGATTAAAGTTTCATAAACCCCAACTATTGACGAGCGAAAAAACTAAACGGATTAGTTCTTAAATTCTGCCGCAAACAATAAATAGAACAAGGTTATCTAAAGTGGAACTACTTAATCCAACAAATAAATTACTTTTACCAATAATGCAATGGGAGGACACTACTGATAACTGAAAAGACCAGTTATAGTTCCCGTCGAAAACCGGAAGTGTAGGCTAACAATGTCGGGTCTCAGAGAATATAAACATGTTAAGAAGAAGTTTCAACTTCATTAATTTCATATGCCAATCATGCATATCATCAAGTGTCAATGTAAATCAAACTAGCCCCGAAAAGGCCAATAATTTACCGATGTAAATAACTAAAACAAGAGAATTGAGGGCAGAAATCAAGACCGACAAATTAAATTCCCATATAGGAAGCCAGGAAAAAAAAGCAACAATAAATTTCCCATTAGATGAAATATACTGAAGAACAACAAAGAAAACCCCAAGATTCAAAAAGAAACAATTGCGAAGGAAAAAACCAAACAAGAATTGAACTTAACAACGAGAGAAAAACATTTTTCTAAAAGAAAATAGTGAAAACCCAGAAAAGATTAAGGGGGAAAGGAGGCAAACCAAGCTTGGTGAATTCGCCGGAAGCCAGAGCATCGGCGTAGTACTTTTCGTTGTAACGAACAGGGAAGATAGCAGTGTTGAGCTTCTTTAACTGCATCACGTTCTTGTCCCTCACACCATCTAGTGATATTGCTACTTCTCGCCCACCCGCCATTTTATTAGCTCTTTTTTGGTCCAATAAAACAAAAGATTTGCGGAGGGGGAGGGGATATAAGTTGTAACAATGGCGTTGTGAGGGGATTGTACGGACAGAGGAAAGGTAGGCTTTGTAAATTTACAGCGACGGTGGAGAGATTTTGCCCCTTCCTATAGAGGGAGAAAATTTGGGGTTTTTTTTTGGGGGGGGGGGGGGTTTGGTGTTTCTTTTCCCACTGCTTTTCGTTGATTTTGGTGGCTACCATTTTACCGTGAAATTTCTCTGCTTTGTCTTGAGATTCAGCCCACATTTCAAGTGTTATTCCCTATAATTTTGGGTTTGGGCCTTTCTTTCAAAATAAAAGTCCCTATTAAAGTTGGTTTGTAGGTTTTTCTACCCACTGATTTGATCCGAGAAGCATATATTTTTACATAAATTCGAACCAACTTAAGTTTAGGAATCTCATTTGAATTGGAATTTGAGAAAAAATTTATATATATAGACCCAACTTGATATAAATATTAAAAAAATATTTTTATTCCGTAAAATAAGGATTTAATTGAAAAAAATATAGAAAGAGTGATACTATATCAATTATCCCTAAATATATAGATGAAATTTATATTATTGTCCCATGTCATGTTTTATTGAAGATTTTCACCTTAAACGTGAATTCGACATGGTTTTTCTTTACAATGCCCGATCCAATCCAAATGTGAATAATATTTTAAAAAATAACATAATATGAAAATGTTATCGAATTCATATCAAATTATCACCTTATTTTAGACCATGAAATTGAAAGCACAATAGTCCCAATTGTAGGCCATGAAATTGAAAGCACAACAGTTTTCATTGTATTTATCATTATCTTGTATACTTATAAGTACAAAACATCATAAACCCTTTTATATTTGTATAATTACTTACAAATTAATAATTTATGCTTTATTCAAATTTTCATTGCATTTATCATAAATCCTTTTTGTGTTGTATAATTTGAAGTGTAAATGTAACATATAGTCAAGGGCGGATGCATTAAAAGTTTTATACGGTTCAAGTACATCCTCATTATTTTGAATAAGTCATAAAATTTAATTTATCATATCAAGGGAAAGAGAGAGAAATTTGCATATCTATTTTATTAAAAAAAAAAGTATATTTTAGACCCTATTTTTAAATCCACCATTGCCTACGATAAAAAATGATCTTGGTTCAACTCAAAGAATTTTAATTTTTCTTGTATTTGAAATTCAACCCAATTATTGTCGAGTTGAGTTTTCGAACGATCTACTCTCGTTCAATCATTGTCGAGTCGAACTTTCCAACAACCTACTCCCGTTCAATCATTGTCGGGTTGAGTTTTTTCAAATGACATACTCTTGTTCAATCATTGTCGAGTTTTTCAGACAACCTACTCTTGTTCAATCATTGTCGAGTCGAACTTTCGAACGACCTACTCTAGTTCAATCATTGTCGAGTCGAGCTTTGGAACTACCTACTCTCAGTTCAAGTATGATGGTCAATGAAAGAACAAAATTTGCCAGAAGAAATTCCCAGCAGGTTTCTACACAAACGGAGACAAATCATTATCAGAACAAACCTTGTCATTCAGCACAAAAAAGAACCAATAACTCATGGTTTTCACAATAAATTTTATTTTCTTATTCGACAAATAATTCTCAGACCAAAATACAGAAGAGATAACAATTCCAAGCAAGTTTCTACATACATGGCTACTGATGACAAATAAAGGGGAAAAGAATGTAGAGGTCATATGTGGTAACCGGTGCAATAAACAGATTGCATTCTCACACAAATGAGTTGCTATTTTTCCTACATAGACCATGTAATTACACAGATTTTGCAGGCCATGTTGCTTGAGCTGACATGATTATACCTACAATCACTCCAAATAGTCCAAGGGCACTTCCAAAAATCTCAATCACAAGAATCTTCACAAAAAGAGAAGAGTTCTGTGCATCGGACAGTGCACAGCTGCTACCGATTATTCCTACGCATAACCTGTCACAAAATAGGAAACAATAAGTACACACAGAAATAAGCATAACTTCAGTTTAGATCATGTTTTTTAAAGACTAAATGAAAAAAAAAAAGATAGAGATGAACACGCAAACAAGATTTGCAAAGCCAACAATAATTCCCGAAGCAAAGATTGCATATCCTGCTCTAAGAGACTCTGGTGCATATATTTGTGACGATGGCACGCCTCTCTAACTTTGTTTGTAAAATAATTGCAACAATTACACCATATATAGCAACAGCTTCACAGAGATTACACTGCAATAAAATGGCAGAAGTAAAATTTACTACTTCGATTGGCATGCAGAACCACTGCAAAAAGTTTGAACAAATCCAGTTGAAAAAGATGGGCCGTCTTTAGGTATTGAATCCGTTCTCATGACCAATAATCGTTTGACAATAACTTCAACAACAATAATAATAATGATCGTTTTCCATTAGTCCATCCACTCTAATTTACAACAGATCCAGCAGAAATTAATCAAACCAAGTAAGTTAAGCAGACATTACTGGGAGGCCATCTCTAGACTTGCAGTGCAATATATGGGAACAAATAGAAAGGATCTACACCATACACAAGAGAACTAAAATTATTAATATTCTTCTTAATCGCGATTGTAGTTAAGAAAACACCCTTTCTTTTCGCCTTACAGCTGGATCCATGTTCATATCATAAACATTATACAGATCCAGGGCTAAGGACTATACATAAAACTTTAAAAATATAATAAATAGTCAAGCTTCCTAGTTTCCACCATCCGATTTTCAAAGTTCATCGACAAATTTTACTTCAACTCAAGGAATCTGAAATAATAAGCATTATTAAGGCAATTTATCGATAAATCATTGAAACCTAATTAATAGATTAGGGCTTCTGAAAATAAAAATAATTAGAAGGGAAGCATTCCGGCAAAATCAACGAGATAATGCGTTGAATTTTTTTTTTCACGAGATAGTGCCCTCGCCAGATTAATTGCTCAGATGGGGTGATCTCTACAATCCCCATATAGGTCGCCAGGTGCTCCGGGCGACGTCCTGAGGTAGGTCACCATGCACGCCCAGCGACCTAGGTAGGTCGCCATGCAGTGACCTAGGTAGGTCGCAATGCAGCGACCTAGGTAGGTCGCCATGCAATCCCAAAGGTCGCCATGTAGTCCATGCTTGGCAAATATATAATTTTAAATATATATATATGAGGCATGCAGCATCTCATCGGGCCTCTATCTACATATTCTTTTGTAGTGCTGCGCTGCACCTTTTTTTTCCGGCTTTTTAGCCCTGCTGAGATTCCCTTCCTCTTTGCCACCCTTAAAGTAACAAAACAAAAGGTTCCTTTGCCAATGGCTATTAATGTCTAATGGCCAATGGTAGCTAATAAAAAACAACGCGAGAAAAACTCTCTCGATGGAAAACCCTAACAATATAGCCAATGAGTGCTTTCTATCGGGAAGCATGGTGACAAACCACCCGACGATACAGACCAAGCCCGATTAAGGAAGCAACAATAAGAAGAAACGAACCCGAGACTGCGAAGTTCAACCCAAAACTTGCTGGGGAGGGGGTGACAGAAAACTGAAGAATTGCTAGGAAAAGACCTAGTTATTTTGACACCTAATGCACCTGATGATATTTTCATGGAGGATTCTGAAGTAGGAAGAGTTGGAAAAGTGAACGAGATCGTAACCCTAAACAAACTAGAAATTCATGAGGGAGAGAGAACTTACGCCGACATAGTGGCTGGAGCAAGAAAAAGTGCGCAATCGAGATTAGGAATGCTTGAAGATGATGATATCGTTCTTCTGGAGGACTAGGTGGTAATTGATCAAAATCCAATTTTCTGAACGTATGCATGAAACCATTGATCAAAGTATGCAAAACTCAGTCATAGTAAAACTCTTAGGGAAAACTACATGTTATAAGACCTTGATGACGAGGATCCAGATGCATGGACTGCATGGCGACCTTTGGGGATTGCATGGCGACCTACCTAGGTCGTTGGGTGTGCATGGCGACCTGGTAGGTCGACCTACCCCATCAAACAGGGACGTCGCCCGGGGCACCTGGCGACCTATATGGGGACTGTAGAGATCATCCCATCTGGCGATGGCACTATCTCGTGAAAAAAAAAATTTCAACGCATTATCTCGTTGATTTTACCGAAGCATTCCAGTATCAATAAAAGCAATTCAACAGAAAAAACGAAAAGGAAAAACAATTACCTAATTAGATTCTTGGAAGTGATTCGAGGAGCTTTAATAGCGGCACCGATTAAACTACTCCCAGTTATGTAAATTCCCCTGTGAATATGAATTGTAAAAAGAAACGGGAATTCGATCAAATATAATAAAAAAAAGGAATAATGTAAAACCTAATTCATAAAATTCGAAGGTACCATTAACAATCACATAGTTCTTTTTAATAAATATTTTCCCTCGAGTAATTCTCTAGGTTATTATGTATAAAAGGGTATTTGTGTCTTTTAAGCCTTAATTTGTGATTAAATATTATTTAAGCCTTGTTTATCATAGTATTTAGTAAAGTATTTAATAGGAACTCATTAACGGTCTTGGTAGTTAAAATGAACGTTGTTATTTTTTAAAATTTTACGTTTAAACAGTTGCATATGTAGGATGTGTATTGTCAATAATTAAAAAAGATATATTCTTATAATCACAGCAGATTAAGAGAAAAATAAAGTATTAATAAAAAACTAATTTTGCGTAGGTTTTATTTTGTTGGACATATTTCTTGTTTATGTGCTCTATTACAAGAATTTTATTTACTGTTTCTATTTACTTCATGTTAATTATTGGACTAAACTGGTAGTCTAGTTAATCTGTAAGTAATTAATTAATTATATGTAGTACTTTTCTATGTCAATTTAATACTAAGAATATTTTATTGTGTGTGTACCAGTGATTACAGGGTTATGGGATGTTCATTATCATATAATTGAAAATATTTAAAATATATATTATTTTATTATCACATTAGTTTAATAAAAAAATAAGGTAAGTGGTAAAAAGTAATTTAAGATGATATTAAAATACTTTATTTCCGTGGCTAAATTTTTGGTATAGTTATCAAGAAAAATAATAAATTATTAGTTTAATTGAAAGTACTAAAATTATTTTCTTTTATGTTAATTAATAGTAGAAAATTTATTTTAAGTAAACTTCTATTAAAGAAATTTCTTTTAGCGTAGTCTCGAGTTCGATCTTTGTGTATGTAGAGAATTCTTGTTGGGAGACTCACCCATCAAAATCAGGTGTGTGATGTGGATCGATCTGGATTAGTTAAGACGAAATTTTAGTACCGGAAGAGCAACAAAAAAGAAAGAAAGATAAATAGCTATATAAATAATAGTAGAATCAAAGTCAATTATAAGAAAGACTCTACAATATAATATAAATGCAAATTACTATCATTTAAATTTATAATATAATTGTTCAGAATAATATTACACAATTTGAAGTTGTGAGTTATCAACTTTATATGGGCGCATGATCTTATGTTCGAGAGCGAATTTTTAAAACTTTTGGAGGATTTAAATTTATAAAATTTTAAGATACGAGAATGTATTAACAATTGAAAATTTAAAAAATATTTAAAATATATATTAATTTAAAATTTTCAGGGGAGCGATTGCTCTCACCCGCACGTTTCAGTTCATCCCGAATGAGCTTTCTACCCTATTGTAAACAACAAAATAATTAAGAGAGAAGACATCATAAACAACTAAACCTGAACAAAGAACTTGATGTATTTGAAATGCTGGGACTTTTCATCTCTTCTGGAAGTTAATGCCTGATTGAGAAAGCAAATATGCAGCCGAACATCACACATATCCCAACCATAACCATTGCCACAATTCCCAGAAATTCATTTCTAAAATCGAAATAGTTTCTTACAAAATCTCCCACTACTTCTCCTGAATCAAATTTCTCTTTTACGTCTCCATACTGTGAAGCTATTAGTCCATACAAGGTCCAAGATATGGGGCATGCCCAATAGTACCATCTCCACCATATAGGAATCCTCTGTCACATCAACCATTTCAATCTCATTGTCATTCTCTGTATTAACACAGTATGCAAAAGGGTTTCAAACGCTTACAGTTCGGGGAATGATGAACCCGGAGAAAAGATTCCATATCGCCATGAAAGCCGATGAAACTATGGCAGCAATGTTGTGGTTTGGAGTGACAGCAACAGCCATCATCCCATAGAAGGTGAAGTATAAAAGGGTGAAGTACATGTAGAAGAGATACCAAAAAAACTTGGCCGCTGTCCATTCGAATCCGATCATGGCATACACTATAACTCCATATATGACAGTTTGAATTAATATGTAGGGCAGCTCGATTACAACCTGCAAAATAATCGGTGAGCATCAACTTGTTCCCGAGGCCTATGTTAGTTCATATGTTAAGATTCGAACCCCAAATTTTACCGGGTGCCGAGATTAGTTAGTGCAGAATCTAAGCAGAGGCAACATTACCTGTCCAAATGCATATGGTAGTGCTGAATACATCCCTGCTGCTCTTTCTCTATAGAAAACTGTTCTTTCAACTGCCACAACTGGTTGAACAGATGCACAATTTTGGAACCCTATAAAGAGAACAGCAGCATACATGGAACCCATTGAATTTAAAACATCTTGTTCTCTTGTTCTGCATTATCAAAGTAAATTGATTCAGATATTAAAACTCATTTACTTTGCTTGCCATTGCACTGTTTGCATTAAATATTTTTATACCTTTTGGAGCCTAAATCCCAGAATATGGTCCCAAACATTAGACCAGTAAAAGTTGTGAATAAAAATCTCACTGCATTGTATTGCGGGTTTCGGTAGTAAGACCAATGCTGCTTCCATAGGCAAGACATACATTGAGTAAGCAAAGATCGCGAATATCTGGTTCGGAAATATAAATCCTTGGAACCAGAAGCATGGCTGCTTAGTTCCTTCACCAATGCCTTGTTTCTCCTGCACCGTTATGTTTTAGCGTTGGTGGTTGTATAACAGCAAAAATTTGCATTAAATATAAACTAATTCCCGAGACTTTCACACGATGGATCCTACCTGCATAGCTCTGAGTTCTTGTATATGCCAACAAAGTTGACACCAAGGACTTCTTCTTGTGCTGCTGAAGTGACCTCTAACATCCAAGTTGCTGGATTGTAACCATCTTTTATCTTTGGGATTCCATTTATTTCCTTCAAGAAGAAAGATCTCAGGGATTTTGTTAGAGGTATAAAAGAAAAATCCATAAGTATCGCGCATTCACGAGACTAACCTCAAAATACTTTATTAGATGGCAAGAATGGAGGCCTAATGGACCCATATATATTTCTTCACCTCCTCTTTTCAACAAAAGTAGCTGTTTTTTATTGGTTACGTGATTGTATCAGTTTTAAGAAGCCAAAAGATATAAATGGCAGACAGAACTTGCAAATGACTCTCTTACCTCATCAAATGCATCAAATATATCGATGCTTGGTTGGTGGATGGTACACACTACAGTTCGTCTCGTATCGACAGTGTTCCTCACCGTTCTCATCACTATAGCTGCTGCCCTGGAATCAAGACCAGAGGTAGGCTCATCCATGAATATTATGGATGGGTTGGCAACAAGTTCAACTGCAATTGTTAGCCTCTTGCGTTGCTCCGTTGAAAGACCATTCACCCCGGGCAATCCTACTAGTGCTTTCCTTGATGAAGTTAGCTCCACAAGCTCCATGACTTCCTCAATGAACATCTGTAACGCATTAAATTTCATTTAGAATAAATATCGCTTGCATGCCTATGAAAAACGGCATTAGTATTTTGACAATATGTAGCGCAAGTAATCATGAACATACCATCCTGGTCTCAGAATTGACCTCCGGAGGTAGTCTAAGCCATGCAGAGAAGAGCAAGGACTCGTAGACTGTAATATGGGGAATGTTTGTTGCTCACAATATCCGGATATGCGAGCAAATTTTCTTGTTTCTTTGGATACCCTGAAATCTTGATGGTTCCCTCAACATAACCACCTGTTTTTCTTCCGGCCAACACATCCATTAGAGTGGTCTTGCCAGCACCACTGATGCCCATAAGAGCTGTTAGGACTCCAGGCCTGAAAGCACCACTCACCCCCTTCAAAAGTACCAACCGATCCTCAGAAATACCTTGACCTTTCATCTCCTACAAGCATTGTAAAATAAAGTTGAGCAACTCTAATTAGCCTATGGTTCCTCACTATTTCAACTTTCAAGATACCTGTGGCATATCTACAGCATATCTGATTTCATCAAAGCTCATAGACAAGGGTTCAAAAGGAAGAACCATGCCTCTCTTCCTTTTGTGATCATCATCACTGGCACTCCCAACTTTATCAGAAAGTGATCTAAACGATGAACTTTTTCGGCTTTCGTTCCCGCTCTCTGCATTATTTTTGCATTAATCCTGTTATAGCATATGTAATACAGAAAGCGTCTGGGAAAATAACCTACTAGAACCTTTGAATCACCTCTTGATGATAGCTCAATATTCTCTCCCGACTTGCATGCAATTTTCTCACTAGAGTTTCTTTGCTTATTACAGCTTGAGGCTTCCCGAATGCTGAATCAAATTAATCTATCAGAAAGCATCATATTCGTAAACTGGCAAATCTAACGCGATAAACTTACGGTCAAGATACTTTAATGCCAAAGTAAAAAGGAAATTGAATAGGAAACAATATCCAATCAGGGCCCCTATTCCAATCCAGTACCAACGTGCTTCAGGGAAAATTCCACGAGACTTTAAGATCAGAACTCCTAATGGTTCAGTAGAGTTGGGAGGAACCTACAATACAAATATTTTCATACTTTGAGTATTTGCAACTGATCAAAATTAACAAAGTTTCAAATTTGCATCTTTATTTTTTCAGCATTCAAGAAATTGTTGCTTACATGCATCCAACTCTTCCCTAGAAACTCATTTACAGCTATAGCATTCTGTCCATACATCAATGGTGAGATCCAGTAACCCCATATCCACCATTTCTTGACAGAATCTGAAGCAGCAGAATGAAAACTCAATATACATCATTCAGAAAACAAAGATAACAACTATTATAGTTAGTCCTTTAAATATTTATATTTGGTTCACCTCGGGTTAAGATGAATCCTCCCAGAACAAGAACTGTAAGCATGCCAAATGAACCACAAGTATTTGCAACAATTATATTTCTCCCTAATCCTCCCATGAATCTGAATAGTGCTGATGCCATCTGGCTAAGGCATAGGAGCAATAAATACTGCTTGAAAAACCTGGCAATGAGAGCTTTATTAGATTATGGAACACAAAATATAGATCTTAACAGATATAAACGTGTAGTTAGTTTCTCACCTGCCAACATTGGGGTCGAAGCCTATGAGATAATAACTCATCAAAATCCATACAGTAGAATCTAAGATGCTGATTGGAATCTTAAGAATCCATGCTGGTAAAGAATATGCCCATGAAGGATAGAAGAGAAGGTCCCTTTGCTTGTAGAACACCGGAAGTTTCAAGATAGTCATCGCAAGCTCTGCGAATCCATTGAACAACATTGAAATTAGAATGAAGAACAATGCTCCCATAAAAATCCCACCATCTCTTATTGTATCTCGATGCATCTCTGTCCGTAGAAAAATCGTCACCGTAATGAACCCGATGAAGATAAGCTGAAAATTTCATCAACAAGAGAACAATCAGCTTGGACATTGAATGTTGGAAGCATATTTTTCAAACATGTCAAGTTTAGGTAATGTTTTTCTTTGCTCACTTGAAACATTTTGAAAGCATAAACGAATAAGTTCCTCTTCATTAGAAGAAGTTCCCTGGATACACAAGCCTTCAACAACTCCTTCTTGGAAACACCGTACTTGTCTTTCGATAGAGCATCTGGATGGCTTTTGGACTTGTCGAATGGAATCACAAGATCATCACCTAGCTTCTGGCCAACGTGGAAAGACTGAAATGCTTCAGCAAATTCCTTGACCGGGATAAAATTGTAAGGCTCGTCTGTACGTGCCCAATACTGCTCTTGATCTTTCCTCGATGTCACCTGTAACACCCCAAGAAATTACAGCTATATTCAAATGGCTTCGAAGCGTTTGATAGTAATAAGTAAACATATTGTGGTTGCATTAGAATTATTCTTGTAAGAAGTCAGCAACTCCTTTTCTTTTGGGGCACCTGAATCCCATGTGTTCAAAGAAGTCGAGTACATTTCCACGGGGGCCTTGATATACGATCTGTCCATCTGAAAGAAGAATTACATCATCAAACAGTTCATATGTCTCCGGAGCTGGCTGGAGGAGAGAAATTAGAGCTGTTCCATTGAAAATGTGAATGGACTGTCTCAATGAGTTCACTATTTGGAATGTTGTTGAACTGTCCAAACCAGTAGATATTTCATCCATGAAAAGCGCCCTTGCTGGTCCAACCAGCATCTCCCCTGTATTAAAATCATGATCCATTAGTCCACAATCCCTGGATTCAATCGACATTTCTTTCATATAGTTAAGATACCTGTAGTGACTCGCTTTCTCTCTCCACAGATACCGTATCATTTCATCTCCCACCATGGTATCTGCACAAACTTCAAGCCCTAATATCTGCAATCTTCCAGTATTAGTCTACATTATGTCCTGTCCTTTATTGGCTACCATGGCTTGAATTTGAATTTGTACCTTAAGAATATAATCTGTAACAATACTGGCCTCTTGTCCCCTCTAGTGCTGCTGCCTGCAAAACTCAACAGCACAAAAGTATATGTGTATTAGTGATATATTATATAGGATCTCCCTACTATGTGTCTTACTCTTACCTTCATGTAGATATCAATATCAGGATCAGGCGTGATATTGCTTCTTTCTCCCTACAACACATTCGGCCAGCATCTCTGCCGATTCCGAAATCGCAAAAAAGCCATTAAACAAGAGAACATCAAACTGCTGAGACAAATTGAATGTCAAAGTTGATTATTTCATTTTACCGTAACGAGGCCAACCCCTTGACATCTTGCTGAAAAGGCTAATGTTTCTCTAACCGTCATTCTGCTATGTGGACATCATATTGACTTATATAAGTGATGTTCTTTGTGGTACAAATTCTTCCATTCCATGTCCATTATAAGTACTCTGCTGAAAACTGAGATTTTCACATGTGCCCCAATCAGATTTTAAGCCAATCATCTCCCAGAAAGAGAAAATTGAAATGGAATGAAATTTGGTTTCACATAATGCTAGAAAATCATAACGTTTGGTTAAATAATCACTTTGATCCTCTTTTCTGGAACATTTTGACCCCAATGTTTCATTTTGGGCAAAAAATCTCGTTGGTGGATAGAAACTATTAGTCAACAAACGGTCAATGTTCCAAAATAGAGACTTTTTTTTACCTAAAATGAAATGTTGGGGCTAAAATGCTCTAAAATAATATAAGGCAAGTGACTGTTTAATCAATATTAAGGGCTTTTTTCTTAAAAATAATTTGGGCCAAATATTAAAAAAAAGAATATAGACGAAAGTAACTATTTAGTCAACATTAGGGATTTTTTTTTGAAATTAGACAATTTGATTTTACCTTCAAATCTTTACCAAGTTTTCCAGCCAAAGCCAATAGTAAAGTGGTCTTGCCTGAGCTTGGTGGCCCAAAAGCAATGTCATTCTACACAAGTTGATCAAAGAAATCAATGGAAACAACATTTCAAGAGGTTTTGACCCAAATTAATGTAGAAAAAAGTAATCATGTTACCTTTTAGGCTTAATAATTCCACTGACATCATTGAGGTTGGTAATGGTTTCTTTATACTAGGAAGAATATGCAGTTTGCTCAACAAACCCTTTAGAAAGAAAAACCATGAATGTAGAAAAAAAGTTGGAAAATAAAGATGATTGATGGGAACAAGTTTTTCTCGTTCTTATCCTTCATTCATACCTTCTTTCTTATGCTCTCATCTTTTTCACATAGAAGTACGGCCAACGACCGTACTTCACCGACCGTAACTTTCTAGCTAAGCTAGAAGGAGTGAATCGTCAACGAAAAAACTTGTTCCCATTAACAACCAGAATAATTTGTGATCTAACAAAAAGTACCTCAACAAATTTACAGAAAGTTGAACAGGGTAGGCAATGCTCTACTTCCAACATAAGCTTCGCTTCAACATTCAGATGCTCAAATCGAACCTCAATTGTTGGCATATCAAGTCCAACTCTATGGTGTTTGTTTCATAATCCATATAGACAAAAAACCAAACATTTTGGCTGCATCAAACAATCAGAAAACAGATTTCTACGAAATGAGAGAAGAAAAAAAAAATACCTATCAATGCGTTCCTTAAGCTTCAAACAAGAACTATCATTATCTTCTGCAATTTCACCAGCCTTTCGAGCAGATTCCTTCTCTCGACGAACCCGAGATTCTTTATCGATCTCTCGACTTTCCATTCTTGAGTGAGTATTCCTCTCCTTACACTCAGGTAGGTGGGCAGTTTCTGAATGGCAGCCATTTCAAAGCTTCTTCACCATCTTCTTCACGAGAAGACATGGAGAAAGCTTCCCTGCCGTTGTTCCTCCAAATGCTGGAACTTCCAATACGTGCATCAGAACCACTCTCCATCCTTTAGCCAATGCAATGCAACACTGTTCCCCCCCCCCCCTCAATTATTAACAAAAACAAAAGCTTGAAAGCAAATTACTTTGTTGCTTCCATACAAGAAAATTCAATGCACGAACATCATAGTGGATAGAAGCTCAACGTGAGATATAAGTGTATCTTTCTTGAGTTGTGTGCACTGCATACATACATATACATATATATGTGTGTGTGTGTGTTTTGAAGTCAATGGATAGAGAAAAACATTAAAATAAATAGAAATTTTGGTTTGTCTTACTCTGCTCTTTGTCTGAAGCATCAACAAGATGCTTAGATTCCATTGTTTTTTTTTTTAAGTTTCAGAGGCATCAATGATAGACTTGACCATACATACACAAACAAGTTTTGTGATGATATCTCCTTATGCTTGATTTTAGGGTGATGCATATCTACCCCCTAGAAAAGAAAAGAAAAAAAAAGGATGATGCATTGGCTTACATCACATGGAGCTTGGGAAATTTAAAAACCAATTTATCATATTATTTTCTCTACAGATTTCGGGCTGAAGTAGTTTGTCTACAGAATGTGTGTAGATTCTAAACGAATACCACCTTATAATCACTCTATTATATTATTCTTTTTTAATACACTTAAAGATAAACAATAAAGAGATCAATATTTAATTTAATCGATATTGTTATTATTGAATAATATTAATAGATTGTAAATTCGAGTATACTACAAATTCACCTTATGTTCAAGGTAGGTAAGAGTCCACTTGAAACCGAATTTTTCTATTAATTATTTTATTAATTACTTTAAAATGGTATTTGCGTCTTATATTCACTTAAACATTTAATTTAAAAATTAGGTTTATGCTTAATTGAATATGATTTAGTCGGTTGAGATCATCATAGATTACCTTTGAGTAAGATATAAAATTAATAAAATGTATAAATAATTTAATTGACGTCATCTCTTCGCAAGTATAATTATTAAACTCGAATTTTCTTCTATTAATTATCTATTTTATTAATTACTTTAAAATGGTATTTGCGTCTTATATTCACTTAAACATTTAATTTAAAAATTAGGTTTATGCTTAATTGAATATGATTTAGTACGGTTGAGATCATCATAGATTACCATTTGAGTAAGATTATATAAAAATTAATAAAATGTATAAAAATAATTTAATTGACGTCATCTCTTCGCAAGTATACTCTTATTGCATTCGAAAATATACCTAATACATGATGTTGACTACAATAATAACAACCCAACCGCAGCTAAATAAAAAATTATGATTTATTTTTAAACAATGATTTTATCTAATTCTAGATCGTTGAATTCATAAATAATTAATGATTTTTTTATGTGAATTCAACTCTACAAGCTGGACAGGAAGCATTGTAACATCATAATTCGGTCGGCATCGAGACTTTAGATAAAAAGTCATTGCTTCTAAGACTTATTCACATATTCATATCATTTATAATTTAGCTACATGGTTTCACATGGCGTTAAATAACAATTAATAATAACAATGGGTATCATCGGACATCAAAGTCATTCATATAACAAAAATAACATACATGATGTATTGTGCAATGAAAAATTAATCTTTTAGTAACTTATAAGCCTGAATAAGATTTATGGTATTAAGGATAAGGATTTGTGGATCGTGGAAGGAGGTGCTAGCCTAAGTTGGAGTTTTAATAGAATTCTTAAACTTCGAACTGCAGCACACTCAATACGTTCGAGTGGAGCTTTCACCATTAGGGAAATTTGGCAAGAGATTAGAAAGAAGGAAGATAAAGTCCCTTGGCACACCTTGATTTGGTTCCCTCAACACATTCCTAAGCATAGTTTGATATAATGGATGGCATTATTAGATAGACTCCCTACTTGTGACCGTCTTATACGCATGGGGATTACTACAAATGGGATTTGCGTTCTATGTAGTGAAATGCTGGAAAGTCGGAATCACTTGTTCTTTGGTTGTTCCATTGCTTCTTTTTTGAGGGAGAAAATTTTGCTCCTTAACGGCCTAAACAAGACCATCTCAACTTGGGAGGAAATGGTAACTTGGGCTTGCAAAACATGGAAAGGTAAATCTCTCATTTCTACTATTCTTAAACTTGCTTGGTGTGCAAACATCTATGTCTTGTGGGAGGAACGCAACCGAAGAATCTTCAAAGGATGCTTCAGAACTGTCGATGAACTCCTCAACAACATCAAAGATTTTGTTGGAATTAAGCTAAGGGGGGAAAACATAAATTGGCTTGATTATGTTAACTCTAACCTTTCTATTTCTTGGGGTATTGATTAACCGATCTCTTTTTTTTTGTATTTTGACTGTAATTCTTTTCAGTGATCGGTAATTGTTTTGTAGCAGACATTACTTCTTTGGATAATAAAATTATTTAATTATCCAAAAAAAAGATTTATGGTATACTTATGGACATTTTAAACATTTTAACCTTCAACACATAAGGTTCTCATAACCCATTAATAATTCCTAAAGATAACTTAAACATGTTATCAATTTAACCCTCACCTTTAATCATTTAAGCTTATAGGGATATTTTTTAAATTTTACTCATACAAGGGCATGTTGGTAAATTTATCCCTCTCAAAATTAATTTTGAGAAAACGAATAATTTTAGTTATTAATTTACATTTATCAAATAACATTAAGTTAGTGTAAATCTTTTTAATTTTTATAATGTATAAGAGAATCCTAATATATATATTCCTAAGAATTGTTATGGTTCTTGTGCACAAATACTAAGAGCCATGACCAGTAGGAATATAAATAAGATGAGACAGATTCTGAGTTATTTAAGATTGAATTGATTAAAGTTTGGTCAACTCTCGAATCAAGTGGACTCTATTCGAGTTTGAACTCAACTCCAATTCTTAACAAGCCGAAACGAGCTACTTGATACCCGACTTAAAAAGCTCGCAAGAAACTCAAAAAATAATATATTACATTTTTATTTTTTTAATTAAATTATTAGTAATATTAATATTTATATGTTGTTCTTTTTTTGAAAAAAAAATATAATATAAAGTTTTCATATACTTAAAGTTCAGGATCAAACTCGAGTTTGAGCTTCAATCGAGCTAAATCTGAGAATATTTCTAGTTCAAGTTTTTTCGAGATCGAGTCGAGCTTCAATTTTTTATTTCGAGTCAAGTCTAGCTTCATTTTTTTATTTCGAAATTGAGTCGAGCTTCACAATATTAAACTCGTGAGTTTTCGAGTCGAGTAAAACTTAATTTTATATTTTTCTTATTAAATCGAATTCAATAATACTCGAATTCAACTGCACTCATTTACCGCCCTTTCACTAGTGAAAATATTGAAATAAACATCGTTTTCGCTATGTATCTACGGCATATAAAATCTCCTGCTTTTTTATATTCTTTTTGTTTAGTTTTGATTGGGATTCAAGTCCAGCACTGCAAGAAATTTTTACATGATTTTCTTTTTTAATGAATATTTTTTATTTCATACTATTAATTTTAGTTATTTATTTTTATTAATCAAATAGTTTTAAATTTATGTAAAATTTAAAAAAATTACACAGTGTAATTGAATCCTAGATATATATAGGATATTATTAGATCATCAGAATATTAAAATAGAAAAGAAGATCGAATTTGCTATGAATATTTGTGTATATATATAAATATTCAATTTTTTTAGATTAAATATTTGATAATTTCATATTATTTTATATGATTTTTTCCTTCTTAATACTTGATTATACTTCCGTCTCTAATGATTACTTTCATGGATGATTACTTGGTTCATCTAGGGCATGGTGTGCTTGATACAGACTACGGTAGTCATTCCGGTAATTTCATGATTTTTTCTTTTGTTTTCCCGTACAAATGAGGCCGTTAGTTTGGACTGAGGAAGGTGTTGTAGGAGTTTGGATTTGAATCTCGGATACATTCGATGATGGTATGAATCAAGACTAAACATCGGGTTCATGACAATTTTTTTTTAGCCCTTTCTGTTCTTAAGACTTTATCTTAGTTAATTCAAACCGACACATGTCACACATTTGATTTTGGAGCGTGAGTCTTCTAGTGAGAATTTTTTGTATACACAAATATTCAAACACGAGATTTACTTAAACAATATCAAGCTGCTTACCATTTGACCAAATCCCATTAGTATGATTCATGATAACTTATGGGTATATTAGTTTTAATATTTATAATGTTAATACTAAGCATGGTAAAATAATAACATATATTATAAAATAAAATTTTATGATTTTTTAATTGAAGTAATCAAATATTAAAACTAAACATGGATTTTCTAAAGTAAGAGGTCGCAAAGAGGGAAGTAGGGCTCCTATTGAAACGTTTTCCCTCCCTCAAAAGGCGACCAGCTTTCAATACTAGTTATTACGTTACGCTGCCATTTTTCCAATTTCATGGAATAGCATGGCCTGGAGCTAAGGTAACTTAAGTGAGAGAGCCGTGTTATGGGTGACCTTATTGCACAGTTCAGAGAGCATTTGTGTATGTAATGCAAATGAACGTGTACGAAAAAGCTGTCGTAAAGTTTTGTTGTTCGTTCCGTCTTTGACCTTATCTATGTTTCTATGATATTGGCCCAAGAACACGCTCATTCTTCAGCCGTAGAGAGACTTTTGAATAACTCGAATTTCAAATCTTTTTAGGCGAAATCTTAGAAGCATGTGAAGGTGGAATAAGTCTTTCTCTCTTCTTGAAGTAGAAAGAGTAGTGGTAAAGGAACCGGTACGAAACGTTAGCTATTCTTTCTTTGCTACCGCATATTGAAAGAAGTGAATCCGTAGTAGCCACACAAAGGGAAAGAATTCAAAGTCTGGCCTGTAGCTCTTGTCTGCTTTTGGTCTTAGAGAAGTTGAGATTCTGTATACGAGTTATGTACGTCTCGAAGGTTCCATAGGAATCTAAATAGGAGAAGAAAGCCCTATTAATCATACAAAGCATATAGAAATCTATATTAGATAGAGAAAACATATACCCTACCAGGTAAGAATTAGCCACAGCAATAAATTCACCGGATAACCCACCAGGGATTTGATAGAACAAGGAGGGAGAAGGCTTACATGTTAGGTTAGGAAAGGTAGCTACAGAGCAAGAACAAGGGCTTTGTACTGGACTGTCTATTATCGTTCGCTTGGATGGGCTACTCACCCTAGCTGCCCTGTGAGATCTCTTGTTGATTAAGCAAACAAAATAGATTCATAATGATTCCTTGAACTTATCTTATTCTTTAGCAGAGTTTGTCACTTAGAAATAAGAATTGAGGTTAGACCCTCAACAGCAAATGGGACCAAAAATGAACTATTGGATATAGTTCGTATCCCAGGATTAGGGCTATACCCTTCATCCTTAAAGGGAGACCCCCACCGCACTGCTACAGACAATAAAGAGAAACCCTAAATCAGCGACACACGAAAGTTTGGTCGGAATATCAGGAGCAAAGACTAGAATTCCTTTCGTTGGAAGCGAGGCTGTATAGATGTAAGGCGGTTTGGTTTCGCCTCTCAAAACTCATTTGACTGAACTAAGGCTACCAGCGGGAAGAGAGACTCATTCCATGTTAGCTTAGCAGCTCGTCTTTTTTCTATTGGGACCGTCTACAGAGAGCCGACGGTTTCTAACGTAGGAAAGGATCGATAGGCTCAATACAAAAAGTAAGAGCTTTTGGTGATCTAGTGGAACTTGTCTAAGGGAGTGACTTATGGGCATAACAAGATCCTACTTAATACAAACACAATCCATAAATCAATAGATCGCCTTGCTACAGAAAAAAAAAGAAAGTCCTCGTGTCCATGTCGTGATAATAGAGCAACGCCTGGATGTCGTTGTAGAAAGTATAGCCCGAGGACCCCAAAAAAGCTAGGGAATCCGCTAGGGCTCGATTCACTTCATTCGTTTACAGGTCACTTATTATTTTAGTAAAAAAAAAGAATATTTGACAGGTCAAACATCAAATAACGAAAATAGAATCAGGGACAGGCATGTCCTAACTCTTAACTTCTCTAAACAAAAGTCGGTAACAGAGGCTTTAATGGATTTATTACCCGGGAATCATCCGTATAATTTCAAGTAAAAAATAAGGCCTTCGGGCAGCAAGGGCGTGAAGGCTGAGAATGGGCTCTTATGGAATGCCTGATTGCATTTGCAGATCTCTTCTTTCTCTTGTTCGAGGGCACTTGAGTGAGTGACATAATAACAAGCCTTCCGCGTGGATTAGCAGTCACTTCTCTGCTCAATCTTACCGGACAAGCAATTCGATGCGAAAAGGCAAGAGGATCTTGGAAGAGTTTTTTAGGATTCTTAAACCCGAAAGCATTGATTGAATGGCTTGGTCGAGGACAGGTAGTTTATAGGCCTGAAGGATATCTTTGCAAAAGCAAATCCCCTTACCTTCCCACTACCCTTTCTATTCGTAGAGAGGTTACACACACCAGACTTATAAGACTTCTCCTTCTAATCTCAGTCTATTAGCTTTTGAATGTGAAGAGGAGCATGATCATGAGCCATTGAGAAAGAGCCTGGAGTAGTCAATTTGGTCATCCCATCAGTTTCATATTTCTTTCGCGAGGAACTCAAATTACCTCAGTACCAACATCGTTGCAGAAGTTTCCCATTGCATGAACCAGTAGATTCCTGTTCATATCCGCATCAGGGTCTTGCAGTACACCAGATCCGCATTTAGAATGTAAAAATGAGTGACTATAAATTTTGAGGTATAATAGTCAACGGCGACGACAGTTGATGCCACTGGCATGACCTTGGTGAGTGGTGGTGGTGAAAAGATACCTTGATTGAATTTAAGGGTCAAATTGACATTTTATCTAAATTTATAGGTTAAAATGACACTTCATCAAAATTTAAGGTTAAATTAGTATTCTATCTAAAGTTCAAGGGTCAAATTAAAAATTAACCCCTTTTACAAACATGTCAAGTCAAACTAACCAAGTTAATAATAGCTAAGTGACCAAAATATAATAGTAGATAACATAAGTGAGTAAAATTTAATAAACCGACAGCATAAGTGACAAAATTGCAACTTTTTGAAGTTTTTGAGTAAAAGTGTACAAATATAGAAAGAAAAAATCAATTTAGTAATTTGCCCAACCATAAATTATGCAGAGGCATCTCGACACTTTCTGATAGAAATTTCTTTGTGCCATATGAAGTGGCAATGGAGTAAATCCTATTGATAGGACGAATGCATTCCACTTTATTGACTGGAATTGAAAGAATTTATAGATGTACGAAGACGTCTCGACGCCCTCAGTCGATTAGATGAGGTAACTTAGTCTGCGACACTGCAAGAAATACAAAAACATCCTCATGCTTCAAGAAATTCTCTAGGTGTGATTAAGCATTTGCCTTGATATAAGTGAAGAGTTGGAATGTCTTCGCTAGGAAAAATAACATCTCACGCTCGTTAAGGATAATAGAACTACTCATATTACTAAACGAAGGCTCTCCACCCCATGGGCAAACCCATAAACTATAAGCTTAGGGTGAAGGTATCTCGAATCCCGCACAGGCATCTCGATGGTGTCCTTCGGTTTTTAAACGAGGAAGAACAATTCTGATGTTGATTGATTAATTGTGCTTACCAGACCATAATGTACGATATATAATCAAGACAAACGAAATCTCTTCTTGAGTAATACATGGTAATTAAATATTATCCTTTAGTGTCGGTGTCATGACTAAAGTCACGATACTTATTTATAGGATAACAGAATAGATATACCCGGTTTGCAATATCCCAAATTTTAGACTAGTGATTGAAAAGTAAATTTGGAAGTTTGGAGACCAAAGTGTAAATTTGTAAAATCTCAGGAATAAAATTGTAAATTTTAAAAATTATATTTTGGGTCTGTAATGAGTGGTTCAGCCCAAGAATGGAATTATAATGGGTTTCAGATTATTGATCTAGACTTTGTATAAAAGTTTATTAAGCGATAAAAATCGATAAAATATAAATAATCGGATTGAATTGAAAGTATACAAAATTTTGAAGGAATGCAGTTTGGGCCTTGGGGCTATAAATATTATATTGATATTTTTAATTAGAGGAATTTTCATGTTAAAGTTAGGGATGGGCATGTGTCAGGTTAGGTCGAATTTTTGGTCAACACCCGATCCGAGAACAATGACTCCTCCACCCGAAATCCAACCCAACCCGCATGAAACAAGATTTCACCCGACCCAATATATAACTTAAAAACCCAACACGATTAAACTTTACTCTTTGATTAGTTTGATAAAAATTAATTAGTTAGTTTAGGAACAAAAGTTACATTAAACTAATCAATGGCTTCATGCTTTTAAACTTTAATTAGTAAACTAAACAAGTATTATATATATTAAATCAAAAGAAAAGAACGAAAATAAGATGAAAAATTGTTCTCCGGACTCGATAGTAGTTTATATGTTTGATAAATAGCATATTTTCACATACACAAAATCAACAAAGCCAAAAATCATGAAAAGAATGACTTACCTTACTAAAAATTGAAGTTCTTCTACTTTTAAGTTTTGGTTGGTTTGTTTTCAATTACTGGGTATTGACTCTAGAAGAAGAATAGATGAAAGTGTAAAAAAAATTGAGGTTTTTTTATGGTTGAGAATGAATCTAAAATTGTGAGATTTAATCTTGAGCAGGAAAAGGGTAAGAATTTGTGAGAAAAGGAAATAGGGTAAGAGTTTCAGATTGTTCTGCACATACAATCCGGATTGGGTTAGGTAGGGTATTTTTAACCTTAAACTCGACTCTGACCTGAACTTGAATATTTTAATTTAAAGCCCAGTCCAGCCTGACCCGACCCGAACCCGAACTCGAATTTCTTTTAAAAATCCAACCCGATCCGATCAGGTCGGGTCAAAACCCGTTGAGTACAGGTCTCATGCCCATCCCTAGTTAAAGTGGAATAGTGAAATTTAATGACTAAATTAAATTTTTTAAAATTGGAAGGGAAAAGCTGGGAATTGATAATGAGATTTTATATTTATTTAAGGATATTAAAATAGAGATAAAGGATGGTATGGTGGTAAAAATTAGGATTCATTAAGGGTAATTTTAACTTTTGGGCTAAAATGAATTTTAATTCATTTTAAATTGGTTTTTTAAGGAGATATTTGTAAGAAATTTCAAGAGAACTCTTCTCTTTTCCATAACCTGTCTTGATTCCATAGCCAAGGTGAGCAATGTTTTCTTTTTCATTTTTGGTACATTTTAATGAGAATTTGGACTAAAATGTGAAATAAGAAAATGTTCTACATTTAATTCTCTACAAATTGGTACAAGTATTTCATTGATTCATGCTTAAATGGTGAAGTGGGTATTTATGGTGGTTGAAGAGAAAATTTTATTTGGTTGAAATAAGATTAAATTTTGATTTTAGGAGTGTCATGAAAGCATAAACAAGCATGGAAATTGATTGGAAATTATTAGAGGACTTAATTGAAAGTTTCGGCTATGATAAGGTGTTAGGAGATTTTGAAATGATTATTTTGATATGTGAATGGTTTAGAATGGTTGCATTTGATTAAAAATGAATACAAGATGATGAATTTAAGTTTGAAACAAATCTAGGGACTATTTAGGAAAGATTCAAAGTATTCAGGCTGTAAAGAAAACTTTTGGAAAAAATTTCAAAAAATCCTTAAGGGTTTATATGGTTATGGAAGTGATCTCATGTGCTTGAAATCATGTTTGGATTGAATTGAAGCTTGAATAAATTAGAGGATCATTTCATAAATTATGGAAATTAAGATCCATGCAAAAAAAATAAGAAAGTTGTGGTTCCATACTGAAATTTATTATTAGTGTGATGATCATTGAATTTAGGATGATTAGAATGGTTGGACTTGATTATAAATGAATGTTAGATGATGATGATTCAAGCTTGAAAACAAATTGGAGACTATCAGGGACTACTTTGTAATTTTTGGCCATAAGGAGGAATAATTGGAAAATTTAATAAAAATGTCCTAGGGATTAGATTGGATTTAAGGATGATTTTCATGCCTTGGAATTGAGTTTTGGATCATTATGGAACCATGATAAGTTAGAAGGCCATTGTTGTAAGTTTTGAATAATGGAAGGATTAAGTTGTAAGTATTTGAAAATTTAAAACACTATGCTGGAGATTAGCGATGGAACGTTGATTTTAGATTGAAATGAAAAGTTTGTGTAATTTTAAGGGGTATATTCGGGAGTTTCAAAAAGTTAGTGGTGAGAATTTCAAAAGTACAATACTAATGTATAATTGGGAAGTGTTAAATGATGATTGATATGGATTAAACTGAATTATTAAGGATTTGGAAAGATAATTTAATAGAGTTAAGGTTGATTTGGTTTAGTAAGAAATTAGTATCTAACGTATATGAATGTATATTAGAATTTTGATTTGAATTAGAATTTATTATATTAGTATGAATATTAATACATGTTTGAAATTATATATGTCGGGAAATCGATTGATGTGTAGATCGCGATCGAAAGGAAGCTCAAAGTGAATTAAAAAATGATAAAACTCGAGAGTGAATGATCGTAATATTAAAGTTAGTGAGACAACATGTGAGTACAACTAACTTTTTTATATAAAATGATATGAGAACGACTAGCGATGAGTCAATCTCATCGATCTGAAAAGAATTTTTTTAAATCGTGTTTATTTTATAGCATGCGATATCTTGATTATGAACTATCTAATACTAGTTTTTATGATATTTTTATTTATATTCGATTATAGGATGTTTTATATGGAGAACAATATATGATTTGAGTTATGCCCATTGTATGAGATAGAGAGTTAGTGGTACAAATGACATGCCATGAGGGAGAGTGATTACTGATTTATTCACTGATTATTGATACTGGCACTATATGTGCACTATACGTTCACGATGTTGTGACATTGTGAAATCCATATCAGATTACTGGTATAGTGATGTGTTTTACAGTACCTGTATATTACTGTATTGGCACTGAAAGTGCAAACTATTATTGATAATAAAACTGCAAATAGTGCATTCACTTGTTTATGACTCGCGTACCATATATTCTCATAATGATACAATGGGCAATAATATTGAATAGAGCAGTACATAATTGATATGACACATATTGTTGACTGTCAGACTATTTAAGTAAAATTTTTGTTACAGGTTTGAACTTACATTTAATTATAACTACCAGTATATGCAAATAATTTTTTTATCGCAATTGGATTTACACATGTTTAATTTTAATAATTTTTTATAATATCACATGTTCTATATTTAAAAGTTTTATTTATTTTATTATGTTGTCTCATTAAGTGAAAAACTTAGCTTGTAATTGGTTCACGCGCGTAGGTATCAAGCAGCGATTAATGTCGAACGTATCATAGTTATTCCGGGGAAATCAAGTCCGACACCAAAATCAGTAAGGATATCCTGTTTTGTTGTATTTGTATTAGACATGTATATTAATGAGATTTTAGTTGCTCTAATATTTATATTAGTTCTATAAACTTTGTAACATAATATTTAAAATTGTATTAAATAAAAATATTAAAGTACTATAAATAATATATGAATAGTGCAATATTAAATTATGTTTTAAAATATTAAATTATGATTTTATGTGATTATTAATTTTAAAAATAAAGAAATGCATTTTAAAATTTTTAAAAAATAAAATTTTATTGGTTTTAAAAAATAATATTTGGCATCTTGACGTGTGGAACCGAAGATATTGGAAGGTGATATAACAAATTCATTTTATATATTTTAGCTCATTGAGAAAAAGGATGGATGGAAACAAAACAAGCAAGCGACGACTATGTGCCTCTTCACTCTAGAAGAAACTGTTTCCCACACGCGTCCCCCAAGAGAACAATAGTAGGAGACGGCAAGCAAGTAGGTGGCTTCATTGGACGGTCCAACCCACGTGGTTATTCACAAACGGCCAGCTTCGGGTCCTTCTCACCCTACCGTGGTCTGACCAACAACACCAACCAACGACACTCAAACAACCCCAAACGATGTTCTTCAAAAAAAAAAAACAAACCTAACGATGGATGCGCATATAATCTGATCTCGACGAATTTGAAATTGATCCGATCAAATCAATTCTTTGAAGAAAAATTTATATTCAAACTGGGTTGTTTATTTTAAGGTTGAATCAAAATTAAAGTAAAAAATTGACTCAATTTGATCTGAGATAATATTATAATTATTTTTTATATATTTGGAATTGTTGTAATAATATTTTCCTATATTATTTTTTCAATTAGACCTTTATTTTATTTGATAAAAATAAATTATACATACATATATATATATATGTATATATAGGTTAAGGTCAAGTCAAATATAAATAGAATTTTGATATAAAAATCATGTTAAATTTTGAGTAAAATGAATCTTTCTAAATCAAAATTAATTTACGTAAATGAAGAAATTTAATTTTTAGATCCTATTTACTACGACCAAAAATTCAATCCAACTCCACCTTTACGATTCCTACCCCCTACCTTTTGTAACACGTTAATCCCCTCTATCGAATATATATATATATGAATCAAAACTCCTCATTTTGCCAAATGTTGACCCCGAGTTCAAATCTTTGGGGGAGAGAGAGCCAGGAAAGGAAATGGCAATTTCAACTAGGTGCTGCCTCAACGTGTCCCCTCCAACCCCAAATCTTGGCTCAAACAACTCTTCTCTTAACACCAAGGGACCCCAAGTTGCATGGTAAGTCAACATATGAATTTGGGGTTCATTCACCAGTTTTTTTTTTCCTCTCTCTGCAGGTTTGACACAAGTTTTGTGGAATTCTTTTAGGCCAAGGGACGATAAATGGAGGAAGCAATGCGCATTAGGGTTGGCCTTCATGATGGTCGGGTTACAAGTAGGCGACATGAATACCGACGGCGCCATTGCTAGAGAATATCATCGGTCGCCGCGGAATCGAACTCGGGGGTAACAAGGTGGAGTGACAAAAGGATGTGCCCTCATGGCAGGCGAATTCACTAGAGACAATCGTGCCGGAGAATCTCCGAGGCCATCGGTCATCGGAGATGGGAGCTATTGGTTTCTCCCAAAATGCACCGGCACTAAAGTGGCAGTAGCTAGGAAAACAATATCCGCTTCTCTATGTGATTCCACATTGTTGTATTGATCACATCAAATACAAATCAATCAGAGATGAACTAAGAAAGCTTATAGGACGTGATCATTTCTGAAAATCTTAAATATCATAATTTACATATTTTTATAAAAATAATGTAAATCAATACCTATAGATTGTAACATTAATGATGAAAATGATTAAATTCAAATGTCTTAATTGAATCGTGTAGTTGTAGTACTCGATTGGTGTTATTGAGCTGGGTGTAGCAGTACACATGCAGACAAATTGAACGAATATCTTATTATATATGGTGGACCGGTTGTGAAGCACATATTCTTCATTTCTTTGTCCCATGCCGGGATATTTCAATCTATTTTGGGCTTTGGAAAAGACCCAAATAGCTAGAATGACCGATAATGATATTTTTCTTGTTAAAATAATTAATTTTTTTATACTTTTGCATTTTATTTATAAGATATTTTTAAATAATTTGAAGTGATTATAATGTATTATATGTTTAAAATTCTTTTAATCTTTGATAACAATATCCTACAGACTCGCTGCTCGAATCCAGTTACTCTAGAGAGATCAGCATTCTCTTTTATTACTGAGGCCAAATTTTTAAAAATAATATGAGATGAATATATAAAAAAGTCCACTTACACTATGAGTATAATCAAAGAATTTAAGACTTTTATGACCTATAATCTTAATTAAATTTAGGATGAACTACATTAATATCTATAAACTATATTTATGATTTTTCAGTTATCAAACTTTTAAAAATATAAAATAATTATAAAATCTTTTAAATAATTATAAAAAATCATTACAACCTTAACTGTTGTAAGGAGTGACTTAATACCTTAACTGTTCTTTAAGGTGTGACTTAATTAAATTTCTCTCTTTAGCTCCTCATTGTATCTAAAAGAGAAGAAATAGAAAGGTGGGTCAAACGTTCCCTCTCTCTCACATAAAACCAAAGGGTGACATCATCGAAAACCCTCCAAATCAGCCATTTTCTTCAATGGGTAAATTACTCTTTTAGTCCTCAAACTTAGAGTTTTTAAAAAACTCCTTTCTAGTGATCTTCTTACTGTTGGAGCCTCTAGTTTAGCTCTTTATATTGCTTGATGTTGTAAACAGTTAGGGTGAGGACTTCTTCTTAAGGTGCAACATTATGTTGAATTATCTGGGTTATAATTTCTAATTATTTGAGTGTTTTAATTTGATTTATTCGTTTACATTAAGTGTTCAGTGGAGAATACGTAGAGGGAGATCATTGTTATCTTAACTTGTGTGTGATTGTGAGGTTGAGATTAGCAATTTCTTGCAGTGGTTTTTATAGTTGATTGATATTTTGAGCTAGACTCCCCAAAGATAGAACGTTGTTTGAACTTCGTTGACAAATTACGGGCAAAATCAGTCAACTAGTAAAGTGAGAATTTTTTTCTCTTGAAATAACGTTCGTTAGAATTTATTTTCTCTAGTAGGGATCTTATTAAAGTGCGTCGGAAAAGATGATCGGACGATTTGTATTTTCTGAGAAGATGACCACATGACACGACGTCTTTTACATGCATAAAGATTAAAAGATGTCGTGCCGTCCTATCGTTTTCATGAAAAACATTATATTATGCGACCGTTTTCTCTCGTCACGATAGAAACCACCATATTTCTAAAAATAATGTGAGAAAGACAATATGTAAAAAAAATGCCCAAATTACGTGTCTCAAAATTTTTAACGTGCATGCCAATCGGCCCATTCCAGCTTCACAAAGTTGGTTTTTTTGTTTCTTGCATTTAAACCATATACAATAACTGAGGCTTAAAGAAGGGCAGATGGTTTATGATGCTCCTAGAGATAGTTGTAAATAAGATGAGACAGAACGTAAATTATTCGAATTTAATTTGATTAAAATTCGGTCAGTACTCGATCAAGTGAATTCGATACTTGACATTAAATTGAGAGTTCAAATCTTAGACGACCTTTTCTCTTCTTAAATTTATGAGCAAATTGGATGTCAACTTAGACTGCTTGCTGATAACATCATTGTTGCCACTGGATGTCAACCTCAGCTACATCGCATATGAGTTAGTACAATGTATTGAGGAGATAACTTGTCGTTAATAAATTTTATGCCTAAGTTTCATTTGAATTCAACAAAATCGCTCCAACAATCCTCTTTCCCTCTCTTCTCCATTTGGCAAAAGAGAATTTCATCTCAAGGATAAATCGAGGGAGGCTAGTAGAGACAGTTTGTTTTGAATTCATTAAGTGATTTCAGTAATTAAAGAGAATGTTATTCTCCTTCATCCCGAGTTAGAAAGACCCTTTACGAGGAAGGTTAAGCTTTTTTGCCACTTTCACCCAAGCAATAATTTTTTTTACCCGGTTAGAAGGGTACATGAAAGTTGACCTAAAGACAGTCGAAAAAACCATGTCAAATCACTACAGCTCGCTTAACATGCCTTGCCTCTCCTCTTGTAAAGAACCACCAGTTTGATCTAAAGGACATCATTGAACGGTTAACTATAAACCTAGAAAGTGTCGATGTGGGATAGGGTTTTAATCCAACAAAATTAGTGTGCGGAGCAAATTGTAAAGATCCCCTTGTTCGAAGTAGATAGAGAAAAGTTTACCTAAGTGCAAATTAAGTGTGCGGATCCGCCACTTAAGCCTTCAGGAGCTGAGCGAAGAGCCTTTATGATAACTTTGAGGGACAATACTGATATCTTCGGGTAAACTGCGACATACATGCTTGAAATTGATCTAACAACTACAATGTTTCCATTAATATGGATCCTTTCATCATGGTAATAAAGCAGAAAAGAAAGTTAACAACTGACAAGATTCAGGGGTACGATAAGAGGTTGAAAAACTGTTAGCATCAACTTTATCTGGGAGATCTAATGTTCTAAACGACAGTCTAACGTATTGATTTTACGAGTTTGAACAAAGCTTGTCCTAAGAACAACTTTTCTCTCCCTTCCATGGATAGTGATACAAGTATATGAGTTTTATGGATGTACTTTTTGGCTATAACCAAATCTATATAGATCCAACCGATTAAGAGAAAACCTCCTTCATATTGAAGATTGAAGAGTACCAGAGATACTTATAAACAGTTGGTAAATAAAATCTTCAATACATAAAATGTTAAAGTATATATTTTAACGATATGATCATAAGAAGCGTCTCAATGGAGAAACACATCTTTACAACATTGGCGACATAAACTTAAAATAGGAAAATTGGATCCATCAAGTGACCCATTGGTGAAAGAGAATATTGTTCTCTCTAGATGTCTTGGGTTCAAGTAGATGTGTTGTAGGGTGTGTGTTATCAATAGATTAAGAAATTGTGAATAAATATTTATATTCTATTCACTTTAGACTATGAAAAAAAAAATATAATTTTTATTAAGTAAAGTATACAAATGATCCCCAGACTATAGGATATGCTTGTTGAGACCATCGACTATAAAAGTTACAAAATGATCACTTAGTTATTCATATATTTCAAACTTGTGATTTTTCGTTAAAAAATTAGCAACTATTTGAAGTATGAACTGGACATTAATATGTTGATTGAGATAATAAAATCTGATCTCAAAATTGATTGAGTTGTATTTGTGGATCTACTATTCATTTATATTATATCGTAGAACCAATTCTTGAAACATTATATTGTCGCTAGTGCTTAAAAGCAACGACGGTGTTAGTAACATCATTATACGATTTTATCATATCCTAGTCATAGGTTAACGTCAATCTCAACGACCATCAATTTTTTAATGAAAAAGAACTAGTTTAAAACATATGAATAGTCTATGATCATTTTGTAACTTTTAATAATCGAAAGACTTAATAAAGCAACGTCTTGTACTCAGGACCGTTTGTGTACTTGCGCTTTATTTAAATCACACAGTCAGCCCCGGGGGGTTGAAGAACAAAGAAAAGAAAGGAAAAGGCAGCTTAATATTAAATTCTAATAAACGAAAGTGCTTCCACGAAATTCTTAGACTTAATGCCCACGTATTCTTTGACCGTCACAGATCGGTATCTAGGTTTTCGCCTGAATTTAAGAGCTTTAACAATGGCGACACTCTACAATCCGAGGGTAATCCATAGAATATGCCTTTGATAACCGGTGACACCCTTCTTGGTTCAGAATAGCTCGGTGAAGAGCGCTTTGGAACCTAGCGTTCGATAAAATATGCAAAAGGTCGCCGACGTTCACCACCAGGGCATCAGCAATTGGGAGAACCGAAACCCAACCGGCTCCTTGTTTGAAGATTTGGAGACCACTTACGGCGCTTTGGTGTAGAATGTCAATAGGGATGTGTCGGTGTGTGGGGCTAGGCCCATGGCTCGGTTTGGATTGGGGCATGGTGGGTACGAGTTCAGCTGGAGGGCGGCGCCGAAAGGTGAACCGACGTCCCGGTTTAGGTCTTCTCCGGTGATTTCCAGCGATCCCAGGATGAGGTTTGTTAGCTTCTCTGCTACAACTTCCATTTTCTTCTGATATCTATCCATTACATCGCTGTTTATTCAACACCCAAAATTCATGTTCATAAGGATACTTTCATGTCATGGCACGATGAAGGATGGATAGAGGAAGTTAAAATTCTCATATAATTTATATTTTCTTTAAATTTTTCTATTGATAACTTATTTTCATCTCCTAAAATTTTTTTAAAAGTTTAAATTCTTAAATAATTTAATATTTTCTTTAAACTTTTTTATTAATAACTTATTTAGTATCTTAAAGTTTTATAAGTTTACCTTCCTATATAAAATCATATATATCAAATTGTATATAAGTCTTGTAACAAGAAGAAGACACCGGATTTGATATTAGGTGGGTAAATTTTTAAAATCATAAGAGTGAATACATATTATCAATAAAAATTATATAAAAAATATATCTAAAATATATGATAATTTTAATTTTTAAGGAGTAGCTACTCCGTCTGTTACCCCTCGATCTATCCCTAACTATATTCATACTTTCTTTTTTAGTTTTTATCATTACTTTGATCGAAGTTTGTCTACGTGCATGCATGTAAATTGCATGGAACTTACCAAAAACGTGCATTGTCGTTAGGCCAAAGCATCCGGGCATGATCAGCCGGTGAACCCATGATGGTGAACCCTTCATGCCACATATACTTGGGGAAAAACTTGGATATCCGAGGTAGACCATATCCAGTGGCACCTGCCGGTTCCCGTAAAGCCTTCATCTTTGTCTCGACCGGGAGGGAGAACAGTCGTCGAGTCTCCGACTCGACTTCTTCAAGAAGATTCAAAGGAATGTCATGGTTAATAACTTGAAAAGCACCCCATGTCTCACATGCCTGCCCCGCGAGTTTTACAGCATCGGGATCTTTAAGATCGATAGTCGGAATCGTTAACCGGTCATCGAACGAGAAGTCATCAGATCTAGGCCACACATGTGAATCGGGCAATGTCCGGACAGAGTTGAAATCCAAAGGAATGATATGGTGGAGGTGGATCGGATTTTCTCTATATACTTGGGAGAGAGCTGTGGTCATGATAAGTTCAAAGATGAAGAAAAAGTAAACCAATAAATTAATAAAACTATGCTTAAGGTTTCTTAGTTGTGTTGATTAATAAAGCATAGAATTATATAAGGTTGTCATTTCCTAATATAAATAGAATTTAACTTTATCTGGAATTGTACTATATAAATACAATATACCAAATATGATTAAAATATAATATAATATAAAAAATAATATAAGTACAAATACAACAAGAACATATAAAATTAGTATTTGATATATTGTAAGTAAAATATTTTAATTTTATAAATAGCATTTAAATATTGATATGTGTCTTAAACCTCAAAACTTTACATTTTAAACTCTAAAATCTTAATTTTTTATGAGAAAAACTAGGTTACGAGGTTTTTCGGTGATTCACCTCTTTTGATTTGGACGAAAAGTCACGTTTGGTAGTTCTACAGAGAAGAATATAACAATCAGATTGAAGATGACATTGAACAATCGTCGAGAGAGAGAGAGAGAAATAAAGACCGGAGAGAGAGATAGAGAGAGATAGGTAAAAAGGGAGCTCGCTAGAGAGAATTCATGTCCCTTTCCTCCAGTTTTATCTGATTAGTTAAATACATACTCTTAGTGTTGGTAGCCTAGGATTATGGTGACTATCAGTAGATTAATAAGATGATTAGAATCCATTGTCATATAGCATATTTGACTCTCGTAGATCCTTTGGGCCTATTAGTGGTTATATCAGGGACTGCTAATTATCTGAATGACGTAAAATTTTGTAAGCTTCGATGAATTCTGAGATATATGAATTTTCGAAGGATATAAAACTCTGGAAAAAAATGAAATTCGAAATATTTTAACTCTGAAGATTTTTAACACTTAATAAACAGAAATGATAATTAAAAAATTACTTTCAAAGAGATCTGAAGAAGATATAATAAATCCTTCACCTTTAAACTTTAATGTTATAATAATTTAAAAGATACACAATAAAATATAATACAAGACTTATTTGGAGTCATTGGTTGAGTATGACAAGAGAAGGAACAACAATGTAGATAGTTGGCGGTATCTCAATGACTGAAAAACAGTTCTATGTTACATGATTTTGGAGGGACTCCTTTTTTTAATTAATTAAAATTTTATTTCCTTTGGCTTTTGTGTGCTCTGTCCCAAAAATAATATATGATTAAATATTCTCAATCATTTGGCAATGAACATTCGTATTCGTAATATATTTAGTGATGAACCCGAAATTTTAAAGAATAACAACAAATTTCTTAACCATTAAAGTCGATTCCTCAATCTTTTGGCAATGAACGTTAGTATTCGCGATATATTTAGTGTTTGAACCCGAAATTTTAAAAAATAACAACAAATTTTTTAACCACTAAGATCGATTCGTTGATGCTTAACTTTAAAAGTTGAATACTCCCGAGTCCAATAAAAATATTTGCATAAAATACAATTAGACGGAGTAGTTTGTATTTTCTTTGTTTCTTCTGGGCTAGATCAAGCGATTTCAAAATTAATTAAATAAATGAATAGTCAGGACGGCAGATTAAAAAAATTAAATCTATGTCGATATTTACTATGTAATTTTATATTGGTGTTTTGTATAATTTCTTTTATTAATTTAAATATATTTTTTTTATTTTAAACACAATTAATCTGAGTCAAATTTGTGAAATCAATGAATTTTTGAAATCTTAGATGTAATTACGAATTAATGTATGATTCACTGACAAGAATAATTCTATATATTATTATAAATTAGATATCAATATATTAAAAATATTTCAGATGTAATTAAGGAGTATACTAACATTGGTATGTTATGTGCACTTAATGGATACTTGTGTAGATCGGAACCAAGCTCCTGAATCTAGCAAGAAAAGGGAGAAAGATAAAGTTGCTGATTAGTCAGAAGTCTCTACACTTTATTAGTGGGGATTAGCAGGTGAGTATCTTGTTGTAAGTATATAAGAGGAAGAACATTCAAATTAGAATGTTTAAATTTATATATGTTTTATAATATTAATTATGTTATTTTTATATGTATGGAAAGAATATTATGAATGAATTTTAGCATGAATGTTTTTGAATCTGATCCTGAGATAATTTTGGGCGACCCAATTGTTTGAAAGAAACCAATGAGTGTCAAGATGAGATAGAATGTGATGTTCCTAGTGAACTATTAAGACTAGAGGAAAATGAGGACAAATAGATCTTACCTCATAAAGAAGAGACTGGGATTATAAACTTGGGGACTGATGATGAAAGAAGAGAAGTAAAGAGGTACTGCTCTTTCTGTTGAGATAAAATGAGATTTGGTATATCTGCTCCAAGAATTCAAGGACATGTTTTTATGGTCTTACCAAGACATGTTAGGACTGAGTACAAATATAATGCACAAGCTTGGACAAAGCTTGAGTGTAAGTCAGTTTAGCAAAAGCTCAAAAGAATGAAGCCATAGATGCTATTAAAAAATCAAGATGAAGTGATGAAACAGATTAACCAGGGTTTCTTCAGGTGGTAAAGTATCCAGAATGGGTTGCCAATATAGTTCTCATGCCAAAGAAAGATGTGAAAGTTTGCATGTGCGTGGATTATATAGACCTCAACAGAGCAAACTCAAAAGATAACTTTCATCTGCCTCATATAATACTTTGGTGGATAACATTGCAGGTCATTCTTGGTTTTCTTTCACGAAGGCTTTTTAGGGTATAACCAACTAAAAATGAACCTCGAAGACATTAAGAAATCATATTCGTGACTATGTGGGGAACGTTATAAAGTGATGTCATTTGGTTTGAAAAACGCTGAAGCAATATATCGAAGGGCTATGGTGATTCTTTTCCATATATGATGCACAAAGAGGTCGAAGTGTACCTGGATGACATGATTGCAAAATCCAGAACTAAAATGCACATTCAAAACTTAAGGAAGTTTTCCAAAGATTGAGAAAATACTAATTGAAACTTAATCCAGTTAAATGCACAGTTAGGGTAATGTCAGGGAAGCTCTTGGGCTTCATGGTTAGTAAAGAGGAATTGAGACCAATCCAGATAAAGTAAGAGCCATTCATGTCCTCAAAATTTGTGAAATCAAATGAATTTTTGAAATCTTAGATGTAATTACGAATTAATGTTGATTCACTGACAAGAATAATTCTATATATTATTAATAAATTAGATATCAATATATCATTAAATATTTCAGATGTATTATAAAATTTTAAAACTAAACTCGTTAAAAGTTATTCTTAATAATATATTATCAATGGCGAAACATAACAGTGGCTAGTAGGGATCACACCCCCTCAAAATTTGAAAAATTATAATTTAGGCTTTTAAAATATTTAATTTTGGCCCCCATAAAATATTAAAAATTCATATTAATCTTTATATTTTTTTTGAAATTTCTTAATTAAACCCCTCCCATAATTTTTAAAAAATCTCATTAAGCCCTCAAACTTTCAAAAACTTTAGTCAGACCCCAATTTTTTGAAAAAAATATATATAAATTGAACCCTTCAAAATTTTTAAAAATTTTACTTTAAACCTCTAAAAATTTTAAATTTTAAATTGACCTCCAACTCTATCACCGAGTTATTCCACTTTATGTTATCATTTGATTCACTCATGATATTCATAATGTCAATAAGGATTCCGATTTCCGATCATGCACCACAAGAAGAAAACACACCGGCAACCATCTAAGATGGAAACCTGCCAAGGAGAGATCGGGAGTATCTTTAGACAATCCCAATTGTTAACCATTATTTATTTATTTATAGCTCTTATTATTCATTTCTAGAGATTTTGGCCTTCAGTTTTTATTTTAGGATAAAAAGACTCCTATTTTAGAGTATTAACTATTGTTAACTAACGGTTCCATTAATAGAAGCTTTTTTACCCCCACCCACAAAACAAAATAGTGGGACCAAATCTCAAAAAAAAAATAGTGGTCAAAATGATAATTTAGTAAATTTTATGGACTAATTTTGATTATGCCAAAGGAATTTTAAATATAATTGAATGTAAAAAAGGTTGGTTGGTGAAGCCGATCAAGAAACTCGTGTGTGATCGTCGTCTAGTTCTACTCAGCAGCTGCGCCTGATGGAACCTAACGACAGAAAACAATGTAGCATTTTTTTTTTATTATTTCTCTTTTGTAATCTTCTTTTGAGAATCAGAATCATAGCATAAGAAACAAAAACACATTGACTGCACCATGAACACCAAAGGTTGATCAACTATTTACTTACAATCCATTGAATCAAACAAATTGATTGACCCCAAGTGGCACATGGGATTGGAGGGATTTTGTATAAATTCACATAGGCATGTTTTGTGTTAAAAATATAAATTTATAGTATTTTAAATTTTCAATAGGCAATCGTCTGACCTCCTCCTTCCGTCGATCATGGTTTATAAACATCAGCAACAACCTTGATCACTAGCCTTGCACTCTATCTACCGACACATAACCGGTCGCCAACATGTAATTGTACGAATAGTGCTAACATCGCATGGAGAAAATAATTGTATGAAATCTCTAATATACTACAAATGGTTTCATTTTATTTTTTAATGTTAGATTTTATATTTGAACTTAGATCTAGAAATAATTAAAAATATTATATATATATTTATAATATATATATATATATATATATATATAAAGACACATACCTCAACGAGTGTTGGTACAAGTGGTTAAGATTCAGAATTTGAGCTTGTAAGGCCAAGTTCGAATTCCACACCATCACTCTTTGTGGGCAACTTATAAGTCTTATGTAAATCCCAACTGGGTCTCAGGTATTCTCTAGCCTTAGATTGGGGGTCACCCCTGACCTAACTTTTGTGTATCAAAAAATAAAAATAAAAAAGACACGCGAATTATTGTAGGAAAGAAAATCTTTTTGTGAGACGGGATCATAATTTGTTTAGTTGGGGCTCAGGGTCCAAAATAATTAATTTTCGTGCAGATTAACACAAATAAAATTTTCGAAGACATAATTAATAAATAATAATTAATTGAAGAAATTATTTCAGTGTCAACTCTATATAATGGTGGATCCACCACTATATCAACAGTGCGATGAATACACTAAACTCATATGTGAGTGTAAATAAACAAGAATTGTCGCATTTCATACAAATGAAAGCTTATCACATAAGTGAAGATGGTATAATTTTAACAGAATACAAAAAATAACCCCAACATTCATCAAATATCATTTTGACCATTATTCTTTTTAGAATATTTTGGTTCTAACGTTTCATTTTCGAGTAAAAACCCCTATGATGGAAACATTAGTTAACGAATAGTTGACGCTCTATATAGAGGTTTTTTCCGCTAAATGAACATCGGGGAGTTAGAACGCTCTAGAATAAAAGAATAAGAGTCAAAAAGACTATTTAGTCAAACGTAAAGGTCTTTTACCTAGACGTTAGGAACAAAAATAAGAACAAAACCCTGAAAACATTAGGGACTATTTTAACTTTATGCCTCTTTCTCTTTCATAAAAGAAACGTTGTCTTGTCGAGTTGAAGTCAAATTAAGAAATTATGAAGAAAGAAAAGAATCCAAATTGAATTTCAAAGTTGGAATATCAGAGTTTGGCTATTTCACGGGTGGTGGGTGCGTTGACCAAATGCCCATATAATCGCCCAAATAGACTTTTCACTCATTTCTCCTACCTATTACATTTTGGATTATTTATTTGTATAATATCAAACATAAAAATCCATTACTTATATTATTATTAAAATTAATAATACTATCTAATAAAATGACAACAAATTTCATTATCTTGTTCATCGATAATTTTTTTTTCAAATAGTTTACTTAGGATTAAGGAAGAAATTCGAATTTAATTAAACTGTGAGCTTTTAACATGAAATGATGAAAACCAACCATCAAAAAACATCTTGGGAAAAAAGAACGAAAACTCGAGCACTTCATATCAAGAGATGACCCAATATATGAAAACAAGGAAAATGAAAAGTATTAGGTATTGAAATCAAGATTTAAATTACAGCTACGATCATGTTTTCGCTCGTGTTTATTGTGATTGAGGATATAACGAGCATTATCACTGCGGGTATCACGATCATGAAATAACGATTTCAAACGATACTGCCACTACTATATAACGATCGCTATTCTAAAAACGGACCGCTATCTAAACCCCGATTGAAACATTGAGTTCAAGGAACTTAGATAAGAACCGTTCATATGCCCAATTTCTGGCAGCTTCATTGGAGATATTTGCTAAGACCACCTGAGACTATACATGTCCTGTCAAAGAAAATGTTCAGTGAGGTCAGGTTCTCTTTTGTTGGGGCCAAAGTTTGAGAAAGAAATGAACAATTTTTATGATCAAAGAACCTTTCCTCCCACCACCGATAACCAGTGGTCTAATGAAATGAGACACTAGATCCTTAAGCAAGGTCAAGGGTTCGAATCTTAATATTGTGAATGGAGCAATTAGGTTGGGAGGATCGCCCCCATAATGGGTCAATGCAATACTCGATCTGATTAGTCAATTAATACATTGGATATACTTCTAAGGGTGCGTTTGGTTCACGGAATGTAAGATTACCAGTGGGAATGTAAGATTACCAGTGAATAAGATTACTGAGAATGTTGTATTTTGTGTTTGGTTGGTTTAGCAGGAATATAAGATTATCGTGTTTGGTTAAAGAAATAAAAGATTATTGGAATGTATATTTGACCAAATTGTCCTTATTATATATTTTTTTTAACAAGTTGAAAAATATTTATATATTTTCTTTAAAAAAATTAAATTCATAAAATTTATATAATTTTTTTTTTACAAAATTGAAAATATAAAAATGTTTAATGAAAGGGTAAAATTTTATTTTAACCCTTGAACTTTATATAACATTTTAATTATATAATTTTTTTATAAATCTAAAATAGTTTAAGGATAAATTTGTAATTTAATCTTCGCAAAATTTTTATTATTCAATGACTGAAGAAGAATATTTTTGAAAGAAAAAAAATAAGGGCATTTTAGTCCAAAACGCCGGTAATCCAACAATACCTAAGGAAATGGAGGCAATGACATTCCCGGTAATATACCCAAAAAATTCACTATTAATATTCTTACATTACCGGGAATGGTATTCCCGGACTAACCAAACGAGAGAATGTGGATTCCATTCCTATGGGAATCTCACATTCCCCCATCCAAACACCCCCAAGTCAATTTCAAATAAAAACCCAAGCCCTCTGTGCATTCACTTGAGACCCTCCGGCTTGAACATCAAATCTTTTCAATCATGGTGTCTTCAACATCCCAGTAGGTGTAAAAATGGTATTGGTGGTAAATGGGAATGTTGTTTTCCCTAAAGAATTCGAGTCCTAACAGTTGTGTCTGCAGGGTATATGTACGTCATCAATAGACTAAGAAAAATTCTAAACAAATACTAACTTGTAATCACCAGACACTTCCACAATTACCAATGAATTTCCCCGAAGATGATAGAAGCCATCTAACACGGCTGCACCAAAATTCTCTTGAAGCCTGCTCCTTTGTTGTTGTTCCCTTGCTCTTAGGCCTTAACCATTCATACTTGTTTCTTTAGCTCTTTTCTTGATAATCTCAATCAACTGGCCTGCTCTTGATACAGCATTTCCGGATAAAGTTCGATGCTTAACGAGTTCTCTCGGATCATTACATGTTTTTAGCATATCAGACATCGCTTCAGCTTTCCGCATTATGGACGTCCTCCTTGCACGTGACGAGTCCTCGTCTCCGACATATGTATTGGGCAATTTTTTGGAAGAATGGACAGACCCCATCATATCACATAGTTTCCTAGCCATCTGAGTCATTCCCCTTTTCTTTAACTCGTTATTCATTCTCTCAAATGTGAGGTATTGTGGAACTATACCTCTTCGTATCATGTCCTCGAACTCTCCGAAAGCATCTTCAAACCTATGCATTTTGCAGAGCAAATGAACCAGCATGGTGCTCGAAGCCAAGTCCCTATCATATCCCCTCACCGTCATTTCTTTACTAACCTGAACAGCCAAATCCAACCTCTCCTCCTCGCACAGCAGCTTCAACAATAGCTGGTAAGTAAGTCGATCAGGAGTGTGACCGGACTGAATGATCTTTGTATAAAGGTTCATCGCTTCCTCGATTTTCCTGAATTTCGAGAAGTATCTAAAGAAATAATTGTAGGTCGTGGTGGTTGGGATGCAACCCCTGCTAATCATCATCTTAAGAACTTTACTAGCCCCTGCTAAATCTTTGGCCTTGCAATGACCTTTCACAAGAGAATTATACGTTGAAATATCAGGACCCGATTCACACAACAGAAATCGTTCCATCATCCCTAATGCCTCCTTTAATCTACCTTCTTCCCCAAGTGAATCGATGATCGGATTGTATACTTTTGAATTCGGATCCATTCCCGCTTCCTTCATTTCATCCACCAATTCCACTGCCCTCTCAACACGACGCATAGTACAGTATCCTTCTATAAGGGTACCGTATGTTACGACACTAGGCGGCACACCATTCTTTTTCATATCCGACCAGAGTCTTTCGGCATGCTTCAGCTTTCTCGACCGGAACCATCCATTCAATAGTATATTATAAACCTTGATTGATGGAACCCAACAAAGATCCGTCTCCTTTTTTCTAGTGAAATATTCTGATGCCACCCTAACATGCCCTTCCTTACATAGAGAATCCAACATTATTTCGAAAAGATTAGTTTTCTCATCAGAACTGCAAATTTGATCTAAACTGGTTACAAATTCAAACGTACGTATAGCAGCCTGAGCCATACCTGCATGATTGAATACTGCATAAACATCACTAGTACCAAAAGAACACTAATATTCAACCTTTTCCACTTAAACTGCAAACCAATTTCATATCATACAACTAGATGCATAAAAGGAAATATTTTTCATCCTACTATTTCTATCCCAAATATTTACCACACCAAATGCTTCAAAATTTCAGGGTCACCATCCTATACATCAATGGGGAACTTAAAGAAATTTAAAGCAGGTTTATTTTCTGATCATGTATTCAATTTAAGCAACCATGATAGCTTAATGATTCAAAAATAAGTCATATCTATGGATTTGTAAATTCATCATCAAATCAACGATAGAACTTGCCTTAAATGCATAAAAAAACTCAATTGGACGTCAATAATGCAAATAGTTGACACAGAAATAGAATGGGAAGGCTAGTAAAACAATTGGTCCATCAAGAATTCAAATTTTCAACATCAAACTTCTAGGAAAAAGCAAGTTCAAATCTTTTTATACAAAACATAAAGGAAATTACCTGATCGAGCGTACCGTCTGATCAAAATTACAAAGGTGTTGACGGAAACCAAATTGGAACCCTCCCTCCCATCATCACCAATCCGATCAAGAACCAAACTCCAGGCGTCCTCAAAGTTCCTAGCTTTACCAAGAACATTGACCATCGAGTCGAACAACGTTGCAGAGGATTCAAACCCAGGTTTCTTTTCGGCCCACAGAAATAAATCATGCAACAATCTTGGAGAAGAATCGAAGTGTTGGAATATTGCTTGGAGCATATCGGGATCTGGGTCTACCTCAGTTTTGTCGAGGGCGGAGTGGAGAGAAGAAGAGGAGGTAATGGTCGGGTCTCTGAGGAGATTGGTGATGATGAAAGCAGGGGTGGAGATTGGCTGAGGCCTGACATTGATGAAGGAAGAAGATGAAGAGTTGATTGGAGGATTTCGTTTTGAGGAAAGCCATGATTGATCGGAGAAGAATAGCTTCGGCAGATGAAGAACATTTAGAAGAGGCAATTGGCGTTGCTGCTGGAAGAGAGTCTTCATTCCTTTTGCTTACCTTGAAGAACTCGAGGTTTTAGGTGGGTTTTAATGATTTGCATTTGGGTAAAGTACCAAGAGAATTTGGAGATCCTTTTTTTAAGCCCATCAACTATATTACTTGAATAATTAATATGTTTTTATATTAAATAAAAATCATTAGTCGACTAAATATTAACACATTGTTAACATATCATTGTCACATGTTTATAATAACATGCGTTGATAGCTACTCAACTAATTGTTTTCATTTAATATTGATTATTTCAATTCAAAATTGGAATATTAAAGGACAAAATACTTTTTAAAAAAGGAAATAAAGTCTAAAATGATAATTCAAGTAAAGGGTTAAAATATTCTAAAAAATTGAAGACTAAAAATGACCGAGTAAACATTAGAGGTTAGTTTTCATTTTTCCACAACTGATCCAAAGGCATGCAAAGCTCAATCCAATCTTACAAGAAAATAGTGCTAATATAAAGTGGCAGGCATTGTGCATATGGTAATGGAGAGAATGTTTAACAAAATTAGTTGATACATAAACTTTGTATTAATCACTGCATGGACCTCCCCATCACCTTTCCAAGGAAGCAATTAACATCCCATACAGCAGCATCGGATAATACATAGAAAACAAGTTACATTTCCCATACGGCTGCTAGAACAACATACAAAAAGGGAGAGAAAATCCCACCACCACCCCAAATGGAAGTCATTTGCCTACATTTCCCATTTCCCATTGTTATAAAAGGTGGGGGGCAAAAGGGTAAAACTAGAAGCAAGGGGAACCGACATTTTGGGAGGGCGGTTAATAGGCCGTTGGTGTTGCCAAAGGAGTTACCAGTACAGCGGTGTTTCCGGTTATTGGTTGGCGACTGGCTGCATTTTCTAGTCGTTCCCATGCTTCCTTCCGTTTCTCGGCTAATATGCTTAGCTTTTCTTCTTCCTCCTTAAAGTGAATATGGCAAGACATGAATAGTTGATCATCCATCTCCATGAACATCTTTCTGACATTTATTGTTAAGTTAAGCACTGCATGATTCCAATGATTCTGTGCATTCTTTTCCAAGGCTGGAAGTATGACGGGTAATATCACATGCCGGTTATGTGCGATTAAGTTTACAATTTGATCATTATTCCAAAAGAAAAGTGCCCTTTCAGCCACCTGAAACAAGCATGTTAATTAGAATAAAAACTTATAATCGTCTTCTCCACAACTCAAATTAACTAGAAGGCCAAGAAAAGTTTTAATGCCAATGAATTAAGCAATATTTAGATAAGGAAAGATATGATAACCTTATAGACTTGGAGAAACAAACAAAAGAAATTGCAATCAATAACTGAAGTTGAATAATTTTGGTTAGAGATGAAGGCATAGGCAAGCACATTGTCATTAAAGCCAAACGGATGGCTACGAACACCCATTAAGATAGTTTATAGACAACTTCTAGTCAGTTATTTTTCGTTGCATTAGGTAGAGAAATCTATTGCTATAAAAGATGCAGAAATCGCCCATAGCTTGTTAGATACAATGTCTATTAGCTGTTAAGTTGGATATTTATAAGACTGAACCAGGCATTATAAGCTCATTCTCATTAAAACCAACAAGAAGGATATCAACCCCGAGATCTAGACATTATGCAAGTTACTAAATCAAGGCCTACCCCAAAGTAATTCAGAGTTGTGCACATCTCTAATCAAACATGAAACAAAAATGTTACAAGGCCAACAATTAATAAAATTGATATGCCTCAATCATGAATAAATGCAACTAGAGTTACTTCACATTAATTAAAAATGACAGGGAACAGTTCACACAATTCAAAGAAAAGTCTAGTCATTGATTTTCTTAGGCATAATGCTAAAAATAGTCAATAACATTTATCAAAACAGTCATTTTAACCCTTATTCTTTTTTTTTGAAGCATTTTGGCTCCCGACGTTTCACTTTGGGATAAAAAGCTCCCTCTATAGATGAAAACTATTAGTTAACATAGGATTAATGTTCCAAAATAGGAGCCTTTTTAACCTAAATTGAAAGGTCAATGGCTAAAATGCCCCCTCAAAAAAAGAATAAGGGACAAAGTAATTATTCTGTCAAATGTTGGGGGCCAAAATACTCCAAAAAGTAGAATAGGGGGCAAAATGACCATTTTGGTAAACGTTGGGGGCTAATTTTGACATTATGCCATTTTCTTAACACATTAATAGATACATCTTTTAATGTGATATAGTAGAAAGTTTAGCACAAAAAAAAGAGTGAGATGGAAGGTGTAGGGCGTAATAGAAACTAGTAAAAAAGGTCGGTTCATAACCTTGGATAAAAGGAAGAAAAGAACATACTAAGCATGAGATCAGCAATTAAGGAAAATTGCACATTTAATGTCAGTCAATATATCCATATCCAGATATAAAGAAAATACCTGGAAATGGAAACTGTTAATGCAATAGCCTATCCGCCAGAACAATGGGACCATAACCTTTTGGAACTCCACCATGTTAATGGCTTCCAAAATCTCTTCCAACTCACCAAGAAACATCAACTCCTTCTGGCTGTTCGTTATGGGCCAGTATTTCAACAAACCCCTTATCACGGTACTGCACAACTTCGGCTCCTTCTCAATGAACTGAGTAACACAAAACGACAACTGCTGAAAGTAAACCCCCAAAGATTTTGGCTTGTGGAGAGGAATCAAAACCCTCCACAAGAAGATCTTATGTTCCTCCTTCAATGGCAAAGCAAATCCACTGATTATACTGCCAAAAATCTCCAGCAACTCAGAAATCCCATTATGTCTCTCCGTCTCAAAAACAAACCGGTAAAATATATTGCTTATAGCCTTCCGAATAAAAGGCCTATGGACCATGAACTTCCCATAAACCCTATGCAGTATAGTCTTCAAACAATCCCTTTCCCTTGGATCCTCCGAATCAAACAAGTCAAGCAATCTCAAAATAAAGGAATGATCTATATACTTTTTTGCTACTTTTGCATCAAGGCCTGAAGAGGCGATAAACTTAAGTAGCAAATCATACACAATTTGCAAATGTGGCCATGCTGGATCAAACATCGGCTCATCATCATCATTTTCACCACCATTACTTGCAGTAGACCGATAATTAGGTGGGAAAACTCTAAACAAATTCACAGCACACATCCTACACATGGCTAAAATTGCAGGTTCGCTAAATCTAACGTTCCCAGACACAAAATCCAAAAGCTCAAGCAAAGTTTGTCTTTTAACATCTTTCTCAACTAAATTTTTAGTCGGGTCAGTGAAATCGAAAGTTACACAACACAGGCTAACTTTACTCACAAAAAGATTCATCCTCTCCGAACTGGGAACATCTTTGAACGGCAACAATGGCTCGATTCCCGCCACAACACTTGCAGGAAAAACAGCTGATGATGTCCGTTTTGGAGCACAGGGACGGGCAGAACCCGAATTCAAGCTGTTGGATCGGTGTGGTTGCGGGGTGGACCCCGCTGTTGTGCATGAGTTCGACCGAGCAAGCTCAGGCGAGTCCGATTTCCCCGATTTTCGAGGGAGCTTACTGAGGAATTGCCTTAGCATTGCAGATTTTATAGGAACGAGAACTAAAACAAAAAGGGAAATCTAAAACAAAGACCGAAAGGGGTACTAAAACGAAAACAACCACATTGTCCTGGGACTAATCTGGTGAATTACTAACACAATGTTGGAAACAAATATGGAAACCCTAACCCTAGATTTTGTTGACAGATCTGGGGGAGAAAGAAAAGCGTTTAGATCAACACAAAGCAGTGAAACGGGTTCTATAAGAGTGGTAAAAAGGAGAACATTTTTCAATCACATACATTTTCCCCAAAATAAAAGCACAAAGAACAAATTTCACAACTATCAATTAAAAAAAATTACAAACAAAAAAGAACTGAGAAAAAAAGACAGATAAATTTAGATGATGGATCGGAATCTCATTACTCTGAAAGGATTGCAAATTTATGTAAGAAACTTTCCCGAAGATTTCTTGAGAGAGTGGGAAACTGGGTGTTTGTAGAGAAGGTAAGAAGAAAGAGAAGCTGATTGCTTTTTTGAAATTTCCTTTTTTGTTTGTTGTAGATCTATTATATATGAAAATTCTAATTTTATACTTTTTTTTAATTAATCTAATTTTATACTTTAATTCTTAAAAAAAATAGTAGTAGGAGTAACTTTTAACGTTCACTTTTTTAGGTTTAAATATATATTTTCTAAGCAGCTTGGTTTTAAAGAAATTTTATTTCTATATTAGTATTTCAACTTTGATTTTATTTATTATTTTAACATTTTATTTTTATCAAATGATGATATAAAATTATTTTAAAATATTTTTTTAAAACTGTAATTAAAATTCTAATTTAATAATAAATTATCTTAAGGTCGCACCATGTTATCAGTCGCTGCACCAAACAATGTGATACGAACCTAATTATTCTTGCGTCAGGTATTAAAAACCTCAACAATCCCTTCTACAACAATTGTTGGTGTCTTTGAATCCATTAGGTATCTTCCATAGTAAAAATAATGTCATCATTTATAAAGAATTTATGTTCGAACAACTATGTCTGTAAGAGGTGTATATATTGTCAATAACTGATAAAAATTCTACACACATATTATTTTATAATCATCCTATAGTATTCTAAAAGAAAAACAACTCTTCTTGCTCCTCGATGACGTAATAAATTTTCATACTCCAAATTACATTAATGTACATGTTACACACATAAAAACAATCATAACCCACACATCTAAATCAATAATCATAAGCCACACGTCTAAATCAACGCATGCTCAAGCAAAATGTAAACATGAAGTAACGAAAACCAATTACAATTTTTATGTAAAACTATATACGATTTTGCATGTAAACTGCAAATTGAGCTTTCTTCACCAAACACAAAAGCCCCCAAAAGCAGAGTATGGGGAATCAGAGGCAAGCAGCAGCATTCATCTATACAACCTTCAAATGTTATATAGGCCATTCACCAAAGATCCCTACTTGTGTATACTTTGTATCCGCAAACACGAACACGCAAAGAAGAAAGAAAGAGAAAGGAATACCACTAGAATGCTTTGATAAAGTCAACGGGGGCTTTTCAGTGCCACGGGTTATAGAATCAAGTAAAGCGTTGTTATAAGGCAGATTATGGGAAAAGAGTGAGGAATGTTCAAACCAAGCAGTCTCATTGCTATGATTAACATCTTTAGCTTTAATGTTATAATTTGCCTCCCTTCTCATGAGAGGTATGTATGATGCTGCATAGGGATTCAACAAAGAAGTTACTAGCTTCATGCCTTTGCGGAGTAAGAAAACTGATCATTTAGACAAAAGAAGAAAAACCTATGAGAGCTCCAAAGAATGACTATATAACTTCATTTCCAAAAGAAGAATCCGCAGAAGAAAAGGGTTATATGGGTTGAAACAATTAACAATAGTATAGTGAAAGAACCATTAGCATTAGCATATCAAAATTTATATCTCATAAGAACCATTAGCATATCAAAATTTATACAACTATAAATACTCAACACGAATTGCCAGGTCTACAACAAACAACGAAAATGGGTACTGGGTACTATTATAGTATTAAATTGCAGCCCCAACGCTATATAACGGACGCATCGTAACAATTTTCAATATCACCGCGATACCGCAAACCACATCCTCGACATAAAAACATCCACAACCACAACTGCAATTTAGTACTATGGGTACTATTCACATCTGAAACAGGTTCGTTTCTGATTATGGTAACATCCACTATTAATGTATAATGTCAGTTCTAACATGCAAATTAGTTTAGTTTGTCGATATTATCAATAACTTTTGACAGCCACACCAGGTCGATATCATCAATAACTTTTGACAGTCACTCCCGAAGTACAAAACTCTGATGCATACTCGGGATCAAATATGTAAACTCTGCTAAGCTTAAGCCTACATTTTAAAAGCCTTAATAAACTATTTGGTCAAACTTAGCTTAATCAATTTCATCAATGATCATATGCTAATAGGACTTCCAAACAAGATAAACACGAACAGCAATTAGTAGAAGTCTATAACACTACAAACTACATAAAACAGCTCATATAGCAATTGATATATTACTAAAAAAATAAATTCGTATTTATTCAGAGAGAGAGAGAGAGAGAGAGAGAGAAACCTGATTGCTATCTCTCCGTGCTGAGAAACCAGAGTAGCTAGCTGGTTGAAGATGGTACCTAGCTCATGAATAGTGGATTCCACATTTTAAAGAGCTTCAGCCCTGCTCTGCATGTAACTGTCTTGCAAGGGAACCATTTGTTGCTGTTGTTGCTCCTGCTGCTGGAGCAATGGTTGACTGTCCCCATCCATCTGCTTTCTATACAATTAAGAACTAGAGATGAGTTTCACTAGTCTACAGAATTACAACTTGATATAGTTCATATAAGAGTTGAATCCAGGTAGACAAAAAAAAGTCAACAACATTTTATTGAAATGAAAATAAATAAAAGCAAATTCAACATCATTCAACCACCAAAAACAATGAATGCACTGCACGCACATGAACAAAAGATAATGTGGCTATTCTGGAAGTAAGAACAGCACTATACAGTTGTCAAATACGGCTAAAAGCATACACGATCGATTTTAAGAAACGTTTCATGAGAACTAAATAACAAATTATGCAGGGATGGCAGCAACTCGGATATATGCAATTTCTGTAAAATATGAATCCGCAAATCTGCTTTAAAATCTGAATCTGTTTATTATCTACATTAAATCTGAATATTACTATCCAACTCTAAATCCACATTAATTATTTGTCAGATTTCCAAATCCACTAAATATTCTCATTTAGTAAGTAAAATAATATTTAAATAAAAATTTAAAATCAAGGTGGGTATAGATTCGGATATCAGAATCCATTATCCAAACAAATAAAGCAGATCAGGATTATCCATTATCTGCAAAAGTAAGCAGAGTCAGATAATGGATATTCGAGAGTTAATATCCGCATCTGCGCCGAATCTGTTGTGACTGGTGAATGGTAATTAGAATGTTCAAATTTGAATACCATTTGAATCCACAAAATCCAAATCTGCAAAAAGCATGTTAGGTATCGGAAAATATCTGAAAGTGCACAATCCATTGCCATCCCTGAAATTATCGTCGAACAAACTTGGGGGTCCCTACAGAAAATTCATGACCAAATGGGCTAAACTATTTTCTCCAGTTAATGAGTCATATGTATATCACTTGCACAAAAAAAGAAAAAAGGAAGTCATGGGTATATTTATGCAAAACATTTGATAAGCCATTACCTGGGAAACAATTGAGACGAAGATGCAGAACCATTAGCCCACTGAGGAAGGCTCTTTGAAGCTCCAGTTGCTGATTTGGCAGCCAGGGGGCGCTGACGTATAAAGGATTTGGAGAATCCTTTGAAGCAGTAGAGAAAATAGCTGTCTTCTGTTCTCATGTACCTTTAAATTCTGTACAAGGCAATTCAATTACCATATATTGTAAAAGGATGTGTTACCAGAGACATAACATGAAGGAATAGTAGTAAAATAACTGCAAGTGAACTAAGTGAGCAAACAAAAACACACGGCCTTACCTCTGTTCGCATGGTGAGTACTTCTTTGAACTCTTTTGTAGCACTCATCAAGCGATTCTTCAAGTCATCTACGACTGTGGTTGAATGGCTAGACGTATCACTAGAGACACTACCTTCATTTCTAGAATTGCAAAAAGGCTGAAGATCTACCACTGCAGAATTAAGTGCAGTGATATCCTGCTTTATAAAAGCAGTGAGCTCTTGGATTTCCATTGTAGGGTCATCAAAAACTGAAGTCCTCTTGGCCACTGCAAAGTAAACAAAATACAGGATTTCTTTATCATATTGAATGAAGAATATGTGGGATCATAGCAACTTTGACAACAACATCCATGACAAACTGCTACAACATCGTCTGTTTATCTTCTCCTACAATCAGTCATTGATGGTTGAGCAAAATGGATTTCACCAACTTCAAATGCAACAATAGTAAAATCTAAACCAAGATGGGATCTTTTTCTACTTCAATTCTAATTGACAGACCCTAACATTTGTTATTTCAATTCCTATCAGACCACAGACAGAAAAGGAAAAGGAGAGGCACAGAGCTGCAGAAGCATGGTTTGAAGTTCTGTTATTAATATTTTAACTTTTTTCTTGTAATTATTTTTTTATTTATTAATTTAAGATAAATTAGAATCTTAAGATTACCCCTGATATTTTAGTACTCGAATTCGATACCTCAAGAAATAATAACAATTTTTTTTATCTATGAAATCAATTGATTTGTGTTTTTCTTGTCATAACCAAAATAGCATATAAAAAATACCGTAATATTATAAACAAATATTGGAATTGGTTAAGTGGTTAATTTTTTAATAATCAATGAAAATTAGATATTATATGAATTAAAAAAATTTAAAAAAATCCTTACATCATGTAGTGACATATGTCATCATTTAATTAAATATTATTTTTTTTAAAATAAATTAAATTAAATATTAATTGATAGAATATGTAAGTATTGAAGACAAAATGTATAAATATACTATTTTTTTATAACCATATCACCTCCTTCATTAAATGTTAACGGTATTGAATCAAAGAAAAAAAAAACGGATTGGCAGCACTTCAATAGTTAAATGATCTTATTGACAAAATTAAAAGATTAATGTTTAAAATAAAAATGAGAAATAATTAGATGGCCATACGTATAGTTTACCCTCCTTATTTCAATGAAATCTAATATATAATTTACAGTGGAGATCATTGAATTTAACTTCAATTTTTACTTGTAAAGTTTTAAATTTAATTTAATTACAACACTCATTTTTTTGTTAATGATGAATTAAATTATCCATACTAAAATTATTAAATAATTTTAAAGAAAACTACACGTTTATCAACTAAATTATTATATTTGTTCCGTCTTTACATTTAAATTTTATTTTTTTAAAATTATATATAATATTTAATTTAAGTTTTAATTTAATACTCATCGTTAAAAACTCGACATCAATGACGTAAAATTAGTTTTCCTTTTATGATGTTTCACACGTATATATACATAATACTTTTCCTCTCCCTCTAACCTCTCTTCTAATACCATGGACAAACCTCACTTTCTCTGCAACTGCTTTTTACTAGTTTTCTTTTCTGAATCTTTTCTCTTCTTCTCTTCATCTAGAAATGATCTTGGGTTGCTGAGAACCTACACTCAAAGCAATGGCATTGATGGAAGGCAAGGAATTCCAAAACGTCTCGTTCTTGATTTTGGACCATTTCTAGTGAAACATCTTGATTCACATTTTGCCAAATATTGGTTCTGATGCACATTAGAAGCACCAGAGTTCCTTTTTGATCATCTTAAGTTAGATAAAATATCGACATCAACTGTGCGTTGATCATTCTAATTCTCTACCGGTGTTTTATATCAATGGTTAGTTGTACAAGTGATCAAAGCTCGTATCGATTCAAAAAAATATTTATATATATATATATATATCATACATAGTTATAAAAAGTTGTTTAAATTAAATTAAAATAAATTAGTATTATATTATTATAACTATTTATAATTAAATTTAAATAAAAATAAAAACAATTTAACTATACTGAATATTTATAAAACTCAAAAAATTTCAAATAATATTTATGTTATAAAATAAAACTAGTCAATATTAATTAAAAAACTTTTAATTTGACTCAACTTTTTAGTGCTCGCTCTGATTAGCCGGTCCATTTAACAATTAATTGAACTTTTTTATTTTCACCACGTCACTCTGACGCCCAACGACAGCAAACTCGCGGTTATAAGTCTAAATACGTGGCACTGCTCACATATTACCCCGCCACGTGTTCACAAAAAAGCGAGTTCTCTTCACGTGTCATTCTAGCGAGTGACTTTTCTCACTTGCATAATGGCGCCTACTAAACTCAAAATCCTGGTGGCATTGTTGCTATTTCTTCTAAACATTAGGGCTATTTACCTAATAGAAAATGGAAATGTGGAATAAAACCTTTTCATTTCCATTCCAATCTACCGATTTGAGCAAATAGAGCTGCTTAACTATCCCACATCTCTGATATTAATTCAAGATCTTGACCGTCCACTTTCAGAATTGCCGATCGTGGCCGCTCCTTAATCTCCTTGTTTTCCACGAAAATATCGATCCGTATTAATTAATCAGGCAACTTTAAAACAAGATCCCCACCGCAAGTTTTAAATCCGACAGTTAATAAATTGCCACGTAGCTGAATCGAGAAGCCAAGTTTAGCATACATTTTACCAATATTTTCCATTTTCTGATTTGGTTACTCTCGTGAAACCGAAAGAAACTCTAGACTCATCCCGTCTCTCATGGTAAAAAATATAAAATAAAAATAAAAATAAAAAGAATTTCAGAAAACAAAATTTATCTTGAAATTATTATTTTTTTAAAAAAATCGACAAATCTATTAGGGATTTAGGGTTCCAACTCGCAATCCCTAGATTCTAACCCTAGCCTAAACTCGTACTCTTGATATCCACGATTCGGCGGAGAAATTGGTGTTCTTTTTTTGCACCGATCCAGGTAAGTAATGCATTTTAGTTCGTTTTCTTTTCTAATTGTTTGATTTGTTGAATAAGTAAACTGAATAAATGGGATATTGAGATTGATCGCTGAATTTATGGGAAATTTGAGGGATTTTTCATTTTTCTCGTTTTTTAGGTGCAATTTTGGTTTTACAGATCTGAAACATGTGTGATGTGAATGTGAAAATTGGGAGATTCAGTTTTTCCTGTTTGGATTAAGGGTTCGTTGATGGAAAATAGAATAGGAAACTCTCATGGAGCGGAAATTCCTAAGAAATCAAGATCTCTGGATCTTAAGAGTTTGTACAAATCTGGTGATTCAAAGGAGTCTTCTAAGAATAGGAGTTTGAAGAGGAAAGAAAGTTCACAAGAGTGTGATGGTGAGAAGAGGAGTAATAATAATTCCAAGAGAAAGAAGAGTAGGAAATCTCTTCCTCTCAGTAGTTTTAGAACCGTCCATGATAGCAATAGTAGCAAGAGTTTTACTGAAGTGTATAATGGTGGATTCAGTTCAAGATTGCATGATCCAGGAAGTTTGAATGAGTTGAGCTTGAGTCAGAAATCAAAGAACGGTAGCAGTACTGATGAGGCTCCAGCTAGTTTGGGTAACAATGGTACAAGGATCCCAAAGCGAAAGCGGCGGTTTGTGGGGTGGAGCAAATTTGAGGATGGTCAAGTGTTGAAGTTGGCAGGGCGATCTAATAGTAAAGAAGTTGGTAATGAGGAAGTGAAGTTAGCTAGTGAAGACTCTGGCACTCAGAATGAGTCTTTGAAGGTTAAACAGGAGAAGATTATTGATGATTTTAAGGAGAACCGGAACAGTGTGTCAAGTTCAATTCAGCATTTGAAGGAAGAAGTTGGTATTGCTGGTTACTCAGCTGTAAATAATGACGGGGACTTTTGCAAAAAAAATCACGGAGGAAGCCTAGGAAGAGGAAGGATTCAGTAAAGGGTGATAAAAGTGTTGCTAACAAGGCTGAGAGTTCAGTAGAGGCTTGTGATGTCTTTCAAGAAGATGACGAGAATCTTGAAGAAAATGCAGCAAGGATGTTATCATCACGGTTTAACCCAAGCTGTACTGGCTTTTCTTCAAACAGCAAAATTACTGTGTCACCATCTGAGAATGGATTATCTTTTTTTACATCTTCTGGTCAGAATGCTAGTCCCTGGTCTAAGAATTTGTCTGGCTCTGAATCTGCTTCTGCTGATGCTTCTGGTAGGATATTGAGACCACGGCAAAGTCATAAAGAGAAGGCCAACTCATGGAGAAGGCGCCATTTTTATGAAATTTTCTCTGGAGACTTGGATGCGCACTGGGTGTTAAATCGAAGGATCAAGGTGTTCTGGCCTTTGGACAAGAATTGGTATTATGGCCTTGTCTACGACTATGACAAAGAGAGAAATCTTCATCATGTAAAATATGATGACTGTGATGAGGAATGGATAGATTTACGGAATGAGAGATTTAAACTCTTGCTTTTTCCTAGTGAACTTCCCTATGAGTCTCAACGGAAAAGATCTCGGCGAGATAGAGGTTCTGATGATAGAATCAAGAATGTGAAGCTCAACAAAGAGAAGGGTAAGAAAAATTTCATGACAGAAGATGACAGTGTTAACGGGAACTATATGGATTCTGAGCCCATCATCTCCTGGTTGGCTCGCTCCAGTCATCGTGTCAAATCCTGCCCTTTGCGTTCCGCGAAGAGACGGAAACAATCTGTTTTATCTCTTAGTTCTCCTAGCCAACAATGTTTGTGTAATGATGCTGAAGATGAAAATGGTGGTCTCTATGGAGGTCCATTGAAGGGAAGTAAAGTTAAAATTTTCAACACCACTGCATTGTCGGACAGACCTGTTGATAGTAGAAGGGTTGAGGATTCTTCCTTGGATAGCACTAGTTACCCCAACAAAAAACATCCTATTGTATATTTTAGAAGGCGTTTTCGCAAGATGGATAAAGTATTGTGTCAGGCTTCTAAAAGCAATTGTATTGGCAGTAATGTGTCTGAATCTATCACATCCCTTGGCTGTGTTGATGAATTTCAGGATTTGAGTGGACTTGATGCTTGCGTGGGATGGTTGGATCCTGAACGAGATTTGTTGCTTAGTGATAATGCAGGGCAGTTACAGTTAAATATTTCATTGATACATTCAAAACAGTTCAGGTTTGGGTTGAGCGCCCCTGTGCTATCTGTCTCAAATAACTTATTTGGTACAAATGGCCTTTGGCTGCTTCGGACTTTATTTTTACTGCAGTGTGGAATGGTGATGACTGTCTGGGCAATGGTTCACTTGGAGATCCTTTTTGTTGATAATGAACTTGGATTAAGGTTTTTCCTGTTTGAAGGTTCCTTGAAAAAGGCTATAGCTTTTGTTTTCCAGGTCCTTATGGTATTTTATCGACCTACTGAGCAGGGGAAGTGTCCTGATCTGCAGTTGCCTATAACTTCAATCAGGTTCAAATTTTCTTGCTCTCAAGATCTTAGGAGGCAATTTGTCTTTGCTTTTTACAACTTCCATGAAGTGAAGCATTCAAAATGGATGTTACTGGACTATAAGCTGAAAAGACATTGTCTGCTTAATAGGCAACTACCTCTTTCCGAGTGCACTTGTGATAACATCAAGGCACTTCAGAATGGAACTAATCGGCTACTTGGTTCTCCTGCTTGCAAAGGCTCCTCAACAGTTGAGGTATGCTTGTTCTCCATGTGATTTTGGTGCTAAAACTTATGATTGCATGGAAATACTTAAGTTTATCTTTTGCTTTCCCCCCCTCGTCCATGCCTCAGAAAAAAACTCCATTTAGTTTTAGTTTTTAGTTTTTAGCTTTATGTTCTGTCATTTTTGGTTATTTAACTATCAACCATGAGCGCTGGTGAGTCTTACAATTGCCTTACAGTCATATTAATACTTTCCCTTTTTTGTGGCTGTATTAGATGGTATGAAATTTGTTTGTTATTGACCAGGGTTTAAGGAGGAGAAAGTATAGGCCAGGTATCAGCCGTATGGGTGTCTCCAAAGAATCTAGTTTTCTGGAAGTTGGCCAGTTTTCTTGCAATTCTGAGAAGCATAGAAATCTTCCTCAGTTTGCCCTTTCTTTTGGTGCTGCACCTACGTTCTTTCTTAGTTTGCATCTTAAGCTACTTATGGAACGTAGTCTTTCTTCCATCAGCTTTCGCGATCATGACTCCATTGAGCAACCAGGAACCTCTGGGAATATGTTGTTGGATGACAGTTGTAGTAGAGATGACTGTATGAACAATTCTGAAAATAGTGTAGAAAAAAATCTGAAGGATTCATTAAAGGATGTTGCTTTTGATGCTGAGTTAACAACTCTTGGTCTCTCTGTTTGCGGTAATGTATGCCTGGAAAAGTCCTCACAGAAGTGCAAAAATGGTGATCAAATCGTTGATGAAACTTCCGCTAGCTCTCATGAACCTGAAGAAATTGGAGCCATAGCCATTGGTTCATCAGAGAAGCAACAATGTGACATTTCAGTGTCTCAGCAACTTGTTTTGTCATCAAAGTCCCCAGTTGATGGTAATAAGAAGAATGGAAGCGGCTGTTCTGTTTTGAATGGTATTAGGGTTGAGATTCCACCCTTTGATCAATATGGAAAGCATGTTGACAGTGAATTACCCAGTACTCAACAGTCTACCGATTTGATTTGGAGTATGACGGGTGGCATTATCCCAAGTCATAATCCTACTGCTCCTAGAAGTACATGGCATCGAAATAGAAGTAGTTCATTGATTGGTTATCATGCTCATGGTTGGTCAGATGGAAAGGCTGATTTCTTCAACAGTAACTTTGGAAATGGACCTAAAAAGCCACGAACTAAGGTATCATACTCGATGCCCTTCGGAAGTTTAGATTACAGCTCAAAAAATAAAGGCCAGCAGCAGAGAGCCCTTCCTCACAAGCGAATTAGGAGGGCTAATGAGAAGAGATCATCTGATGTTTCTAGAGGCTCCCAAAGGAATTTGGAGTTACTATCTTGTGATGCAAATGTACTAATTACTATTGGTGACAGAGGATGGCGAGAATGTGGAGCGCAGGTTGCACTAGAGCTTTTTGATCATAATGAATGGAAGCTGGCTGTTAAAGTGTCAGGGTCTACAAGGTACTCTTACAAGGCACATCAGTTCCTGCAGCCTGGATCCACCAATCGTTTTACACATTCTATGATGTGGAAAGGAGGGAAAGATTGGATCTTGGAGTTCACAGACAGGAGTCAGTGGGCTCTTTTCAAGGAGATGCATGAAGAGTGCTACAACCGTAATTTTCGTGCTGCTTCTGTGAAGAACATTCCTATTCCTGGGGTTCGCTTAATAGAGGAATATGATGAAAATGCGACGGAAGTGACATTTGTTCGTTGTTCTCCAGAATATTTGCGCCAGGTTGAAACTGATGTCGAGATGGCTTTGGATCCATCCCGTGTTTTATATGACATGGATAGTGATGACGAACAATGGATTTCGAGAATTCGCAAATCTTCAGAAAGTGATATTGGCAATTCTTTGGAATTTTCTGATGACATGTTTGAGAAGGTTATGGACATGTTTGAGAAGGCTGCATATACTCAACAGTGCAGTCAGTTTACTTCTGAAGAAATCCAAGAGATCATGGCTGGAGTTGGGTCCGTGAACGTAATCACAGCAATCTATGGGTATTGGCAACAGAAGAGGCAGAGAGTTGGAATGCCTTTAATTCGTCATCTCCAGGTATCTTTTGAAAAACTTTGGTTTTCTTATTCATGCATATGTTTCTTTTAGTAAATGCTTTTTAGTTTTACTAGCAGATTGAATTGTCAACATCTTTTTGGTGCAAGGTCACCTGAAGTACTTGTTTCTGCACAGATGTATTCAGTAGTCTGAATGGTGTTCATTTATCGACTTATTCATATGTAATTTCTTCACAAACACATGTACTTTCCATCAAGATCATGGAAAGAAAAACAGAATCTTTGTTAATTATTGTTCAGTTATTTAACTAATTTTGTTTGTTTGTTTCTGTTATTTATTCATTTACTTCTTTTTTTTAAACCTAATTATTATGGAGTCTATGATAGGTTTATTGAATTGTATTCCATCTATTTCCTATCCTTTTTGAGAGCCTGAATATTTCTCAAATTCATCTTTCAAGGCTCTGATTTTACCTGACAATTTTACTATGTTACCGTGGTTTGTTTGTTCATGTGTTTTGTTTTCTTGAACATTTTATGACGTCAACTTATTTGAACAATATTTTGCTTTTTATTCAGCTGCCATTGTGGGAAAGGTACCAACAGCAACTGAGAGGGTGGGAGCAAGCAATGTCTAAAGGTAACTCTAAATCCATTGAGAAGCCACCCATGTTTGCTTTCTGTATGAAACCCCGGGGTCTGGAACTTCCGAATAAAGGGTCAAAGCATAGATCCCAGAGGAAAATTTCAGTTTCTGGTCAAAACCAACATGCCTTGGGAGATCACGAGGGTTGTCATTCCTTTGGTAAGTGTTCTTTACACTCACTTTACTCGTTTTTTTCTTTTTTATGTTTCCCTTTGCAAACTGAATTCATTTGTTGTCATTTCAGGCAGAAGATCAAATGGGTTCCTGTTTGGGGACGAAAAGTTTCTATATCATGCGCATAACTATGATTCTTTAGAATATTCTCCGCTGTCTCAAGTTTCACCGAGGTTATTTTCACCACGAGATGTTGGTAGCATGGGGTACTTCCCAATGGGCAGTGATAGGTTTGATAAGAATCATCTCCATAAACTTCAAAGAAGCAAGTCAAAGAAGTATGGCACTTTTCTTCCATCAAATGAAGCACAGATGGTGGATTCATACAATCAGAGGCTAATTGGCAAGAGAAATGGAATTCACAGATGGAACAGCGACTTTCTTCAGTGGCCAAGCCAGCGGCATTACCTTCCTGATGGCTTTCAAAGGCAGGGCCCGGAACAGTGGGATAATTCTGATATCGACGAGTTCACATTGCATGATGCATCTAGCGCAGCGCAGCATGCACTTAAAATGGCCAAGTTCAAGAGAGAAAAATCCCAGAGATTGCTTTTCAGAGCAGATCTTGCAATTCACAAGGCTGTGGTTGCTCTCATGACTGCAGAGGCAATTAAAGAATCTTCCAAGGACTTAAATGGTGATGATGGGTAGGAGAACGACCCGATGAAACTTGGAGTGTTGATTGAATGAAATTAGCCAGCACCATTCAGTTCTCGAGCTGATGAAATACGTAAAGAATCAAACATTCTTTTCCTCGAAATGGTGGCCCGGAGTTTTGATTGATTGAATAAGCATAAAAGTGCCAACACGAAAGCTGTGACCGGTATTTGCTTCTGCCACATATAGTTGCAGTTATTATGTGCCAAACTTCACAGCTCTACCGGCCTCCGTATTTTCTTTTTAATCCTCGCAACAGGTTACACAGTAGCACAACCGTTGTTTTGATTCTTCCTGTAGGTGGTGTATGGAATTTTGACAGGTGATATCTGTACAGATTTTTTTTTCTTTTCCGGTCCATGACCTCTTAGTTCGATCGCTTATTCGTCTTAGCCTCGATATGATCATATCACAGTAGCCCAGATTAGCTCAAATAATACAAGCATGTCTTTTGGAATCAAATTGATGTACCCCTATGCGATTGAAATGCTTGGAATTTGGCGCATTTGGTAGAGATATATGCATGAAAACAAAAGTCTACATCTGAATTGAGAAACAAAAAAATGCTGTAAGTATTATTATTATCATTATTACCATCATCTTATAACATGTTCACAGAGATTCATTAGGAGTCATTTCTTGGTTTGGCTTCCCCATTGTTGTGAGATCGTTTTATTTTGAAATGCCATCGGCATCTGGTGAACTTGGTCGTCATCCTCTTTTGTGCGTGGGTGTATCTCCCACTAGGAGATTGAAATTTGAAACGAGGATAAAAATTCGATTCGAATTGACTTGAGAAACTTTCAAATAAAGTTCTTATAGTTAGTAGATTGATTTTTAAATTTGAGTTGTTCTTTAACCCCGACCCGAGACGGACGACGGCGGCGGCGCGCGAGAGTCCCCCTTGTTCTCTATCACTCAACAAGGAAGTGGGAAAGTCAAGCCTTAAATACTATTTCCAATAGCGTTTCCAATATTATGTGGGATTGAGCATTACCAACACTTGTTTCCAATACAATGTGATTATTCATGAAACAATTAACAATCATGAACCTTAAAACAACTTAATTAGCAACCAATTGCATTAGTATTATATGATTAAATATGTCATAATTAAAAGTCAATCTACAATCAATCGCGATTATTGCAATTTTAAGCAAAACATTCAAAAATAATATCACTATTTAAGGCTCAATCCCATATAGTATTGGGAACAAGTGTTGGTAATGCTCAAATCCCACATAGTATTGGAAACACTATTGGGAATAGTATTTAAGGCTTGACTTTCTCACTTCCTTGTTGAGTGATAGAGAACAAGGGGGACTCTCGCGCGCCGTTGTTCGTCTCGTCTCGGGTCGTGGTCGGGTCGTGGCCGGGGTCGTGGTCGGGTCGATCTCCACTATCGCAACGCGAATTTGCGATAGTGGAGATCACAATGCGAATTAGAGATCGCATTGCGATTTTGTTGGTCATTTTCGCAAATCCAAAAAAAGTTGATCAAAATCGTATATTATCTGGGATTTTTGGTCACTGAGATTATTTTATCTTTAATAAATTATCATACTAAAAAACATGACCAAAATTAGTATTATTTATTGAAAATAATTTAAAATTCCTTTTATCCTCCTCTTAGAATTTTTATAATTTTTTCAAAATAACGAGAATGCATGTGTTTCCCTAGGGTCTTAATGAATCTGTCCTGGTGTCTAGATTGTAGAAGGTTTCAGTCCTCATCGATCTTGGTTGGGGTATTTATAGTAGTTTTCAAGTGACAACATCATATATAAGACTATTATGACTATTCGTAAGTTAGTAAACTAGATAAATATGATAATAAGTTCTTAAATTTTATCTTGATAGATCATGTGAGCATGTCATGAATCATGTATAGAGTCTTCTATTGTTGTAGCTTGAAGATTAATGATGCATTCGTTCTCGGAGGTCAAGGATCTTATAACAACTCTGGTGGGAGGTAAAGTATGTCTAAATCTTTTAGTTGATAGAGAGTTGATAGTTTATAGATATCATCTTCGAAGATATAATAAATAATAATAATAATAAATTATAAAATACCCTAATTATAACTTTTGTTTCATTTTGGTCACTCAATTATTTTTTTCAAAATCATTCATAACGTTATGGGTAAAGTGCACAAATGATCCCCGACTATAAGTTGTTGTTTTTAGTCCCTCAATTATTAAAAGTTATAAAATAGCCCCTTAACTATAGGGTGTTACTTTGTTGAATCATTTGACTATTAAAAATTACAAAATGATCACTCGGCTATTCATATGTTCCAAACTCATCATTTTTCCGTTAAAAAATTACTCGTCTGAGCTGGACATTAATATGTTGATTGAGATATATAAAATAACCCCATAATCGTTTGAGCTATATTTTGTGTATCAAACTCTTCATTTACACCGAGCTAGTATTTGAAAGCAACGGTGATGTCAGTAGACATCATTAAAATATGATTTTATCATATCCTAATCAAAGTTTATGTCTACTCATATGAATGTCAATTTTTAACAGAAAAGGATGAGTTTGGAACATATGAATATTCAGTAATCATTTTGTAACTTTTAATAGTTGGACTCAACAAAGCAATGTCCTATAGTCAGAGGATCATTTATGTACTTTATCCTACTGTTATGTATTTGTTTTATTTTGATATTCACTGTTAAAAAATTAACAAAATTGTTGATGTGATTTTTTAAAAAAAACTTTGCTCTTAATTTTTTTCTTTATTATCCGAGGTGATTACAAGATAATATCTTTTCAAAACACTCGACCATTTTATATGAATGTTCATACATCCTTACATACGTCAAGCACAAACCCGAGATCTCAATAGATAATAAGCATCCCTTTAATCACGGAGGTGATTTCGTTTGTGCTCTTGAGAATATATATGTGTGTATATATATATATATATGGGTCAGGATCTACTTACAAAATGTAAAACTTTTTTAGGTTTACATAAATTTAGAGCTGTTGAATGAGTGAAAATAGATGACTAAGATTGAATCCTTGTTTTTTTTCCAGTAAATATATTATCATTTCTTACTGTTAATCTAAGTCATATATTTTTACTCATCCAACCATCTTAAATATGTGTAAAACTAAAATAATTTTAAATTGTGTATTGGATATATTAAAAATAATCTGGAGTGATTACAAAATAATATTTATTCAGAACATTTTTAAACTATAGACAACTTATCCACACTCTACAAACGAATTTACTTAAATTCAAGACCTTAAAAGAAAATAATATTATTTTAATCATTGTATTCACGGGATGAATTATGCTCTTAAAAATATATAAATACAAGAGCCGTGCCCATCTAGAATTTTGTTAAGATTAATAAAGCAGCATGAAATTCACATTTCTACAATTATAATCAATAATTTGTGTGGACCCTTCATCTTTTGTGTCACATTTTAATTTAGGCACCTAACTTTACAAAAATTATAAATTTAGGTTCAAACAACCCCTCAGACTAACTAATTTAATTTAAATTTTAAAACAAAGTTAGTTAATTGAAGAATAAGTTTGATTATAAAAGGACAGGTAAATTCATTGAGAAGATTCTGCCAAAGGAAAAGGAAGTTGGTGGAAGAAGATGATAAAAGCTTTAAACAACATTAACATGGAGTAATTTTAAGCCACGTTTTTCATTAAGAAAAATCTGGATTTCTCTCTTCATTCACCATTATAACCAGTAAATAAGCAAGGAAAGGTCAACCAATGCCAAAATATATGCTGAAGAATCTTCCCTCCGCTCCATTATTTTCCTTTTGATTCTTTCTCTCTCTTCACTTTTTCTCTCCTTTTTGGGTGTTTCTGTTTCTCTGGAGCTGAAACCAAGAACATTTATTACCCTTTCTTATCAACAGTATCGGCATCATGTGTGTTAAAGATGCAGAACAGGTCAGCCATGAAATGGAGGACCTTGGTGACAGCACCAACAACAGAAAGCCTTGGCCTTTCCTTTCTGGGGGTGATTTTTTGTGTACCCAGATGGTGAATAGTGGCAGCAATCAAGTTAGTATCCAAATTCCATTTCTGGGTTTTGGTTTTTTTGGTTCAAGTTGAAATTTTTGCTGTAAATGTGTACATGGCAGCATTAAGCTCCATATAAAATAGCCACTTTTGATGTATCTTCTTTTCTTGCATGTTTCATGAATTATATAACCCTTTTACATCAGCTACTTTGATCCTTTCTTCCTTGGTTTTTGGAGGGTGGTCAGTGGTCATCAGCAAAACTGGACACCCCTTTATTCATCTGTTCATGTGTTCAATATAGTTTCTTCTGCATTTGTTGTATCCTTGTAATTGATTTGACTTTTGGTTATCAACAGAAGGAAAGAAAATAGGAGAGGATTAGGTCAGATATACCAATTATTTATCTGGATCATCGTTTTTCTTTGTTTTATAATGCCTTAATTAGTTGAAATTTAACATGTTCCTTTTTAAAATAAAAAATAAATAAATCGTGTTTAGATTTATACCATGTGTTTCTCCTGTTCACATTGAAAAAAAATCATGAGATTGGTAGGTGGCAGTGAGCTGTATTCACCTATACTCGGAATATATTTGGAATATGTGCAGAATTTAGCTTTATATAATCTGCAGAGCGTTCAATTAAGGGAGTCTGATCAGCCTTTTGTCAATGGAACTGGTATTCATGCATTTAGATTGTTTAAGGCTCTATTTCTTGTTAACCTCACCTGTGCTTCCCTGTAGTTATACAAGACATTGCTGCTGTTTTTGTGAAGTTTTACTTCTTTGTAGAACTATTGATCATTACAGTCTGCACATTCATATCTTAGGCAGTTGTAGCTGGATAGGCTTAAGTCCCTTTATTTCCTCGTCTTCCTTGACAATGCTTCTTTGTAGAACTATTGATCGGTATAATCAGCACATTCATATCTTAGGCAGGTGTAGCTGGATTGGCTTAAGTCCCTTTATTTCATCGTCTTACTTGACAATTCTTCTTTGTAGAACTATTTATTAGTATGGTCAGTACATTCATATCTTAGGCAGTTGCAGCTGGATAGGCTTAAATTCCTTTATTTCGCCGTCTTCCTTGACAAGGCTTATGGTAATTTTCTGATATTGTTGTTCTCAGCTTGAAAGCATATCTGAGGATGCAGTTTCCACAGACGGAAAACACAGCCTGTTGATGAATTTTGTCCCGGCTCTTCGGTCAGGAGAGTGTTCTGACACAGGGGGTCGTTCGTATATGGAGGATACTCATATATGCATTGCAGACTTGGCTAAGACATTTGGCTGTAGTTTAATGAGTGAAGAAGCTGTTTCCTTCTATGGTGTAAGTTTGTAAACCATCCTTGTCCGGTTAGACTTTCCAGTATCTCTGCCTTTAGTCACAAGAATATGTAACATTCTGTTTTTGACATGGAAAACAGGTTTTCGATGGACACGGAGGAAAGGGTGCATCTCATTTTGTCCGTGAACATTTGCCGAGAGTAATCGTTGAAGACGCGGATTTTCCTTTAGAACTCGAGAAAGTGGTCACCAGGTCATTCATGGAGAGTGGAGACTGATGCTGCCTTTGCAAAGTCATGCTCACTTGAGTCTACTCTTGCTTCTGGCCCTACTGCTCTTACTGCAATGATATTTGGGAGGTAAGCACCTTCGAAACCCTTTCCGGTTGGCCTTGTGCACAAATACAATCCGGTATATGCGAGTTCAGAGAACTTAACCGATCCTAGAGTCTTTCTAGTGTGCATGTAACGGTTTGTAATTTGTTGACAGGTCTTTACTTGTGGCAAATGCCGGGGATTCCAGGGCGGTACTATCGCGGAGCGGAAAAGCCATAGAGATGTCAAAGGATCACCGGCCTTGTTGCATGAGGGAGAGGATGCGGATCGAGTCTCTAGGAGGATTCATCGATGACGGTTACCTAAATGGTCAACTGGGTGTCACTCGGGCACTAGGTGACTGGCACCTTGAAGGTATGAAGGAAATGGGCGAGAGGGTTGGTCCTCTAAGTGCTGAACCAGAACTCAAAATGATAACATTGACCAGAGAAGACGAGTTTTTGATCATCGGTAGCGATGGAATATGGGATGTATTCACCAGTCAAAACGCCACAGATTTCACGAGAAGACGGCTCCAGGAGCACAACGACGTGAAGCGCTGCTGCAAAGAAATAGTCGAAGAAGCGATAAAAAGAGGAGCAACGGACAATGTGACGATCGTTGTGTTGAGTTTTCACTCGGAGCCGCCTCCCCCGTCTGTCATCACGCAAAGGGCAAGAGTCGGGAGAAGTATATCGGCTGAGGGTCTTCAAAGTCTCAAATTTCACTTGGAAGGTTAGAGCTCTTTCACATTTGTTCATCACTTCTGATACGCGGCACAAGGAGAAGTATATCAGCTGTTCAGGTAGTATCTTCCTGTATATAAACGTTCACCGATAGCGGAAACAGAAATCGAAAACTATTGAATTATGATTCATAATTTCATAGTTTTATTTCTCTTCTCTGAACATTCTTATTGGCTTCTGATGAAGCTCTTGGATAATTTGAAGAACAGAAATGATTTGTACATATGGATCACAGTTGATTGTAATTGTACTTCTTTTAGAAATATATACACACACACATGGGTGTACAATTCACATGATTTTATGTACAAATCCTAATTTATGAAACTTTAGTCGGAAATAGATTATTTTAGAAAATAAAAAGAATACTTAAATTATATAAAAATTTGTCATTTTTAAGAGGATGACCGATTTGTAACATTTTTTGTTGCTGCAACCTATCCAACTTAAAACGTTGCTCTGTCTAACCTAAAAAGATACACTCTTGATAAGATTTTTTCCGCTTTTAATCTTGTATTAATCAATTCTTACTTTAGATCCTGATTAGGTTGCTTCATTCATATTGATAGTTCTTACAATCACCCAAATATATCATGTTTGAATTACGATAAATTCAATTGGTGAAATAGTTGTTATTATTATACCTATTTTATGTTAATGTTGATGATATTTATCTTTCACCTTCGAAGAATAATATTTATCATTTTTTCTGCACAAAAAGATTAAAATCTTTATTAATAATAACAAGTCATTAAAAACAAAATAATCAATCAATCAAATTAACATTAAAGAAGCACAAAGCAAAATAACTCTTACAGAATAAAAGACATCATACTGCATTCTAGAAAGGGATTGATTGCCATTACCTCAAGCTAAGTCCAGGGGTGCTTATTGTTCAAGTCAATCGTGAGTTGAGTAGTGTTCGATTCATGGTCGTTAGAAAATTTGTTGTTCGACTCGATTCATTGTTCATTAAGTTTGATAAAATTTTGCTTGACTCATACTCATTAAAAAAATTGTTGCTCGACTCGTTGTTTGTTTAAACTCACAGAATTTTGACATTGTTTTTTTAACTATATGTAAAATCTAGTAATAATATATAGAGCTTAATATAAACATAAATTAACAAATTTAACCAAAAAGAATCAAAAGAGTGTATGAAGTAATTTCAAAGTATAAACTTCAAAATTAGTAATCTACAAATACATCAAACTAACATATAATTAAAATTATAAACCCTAACTGAACCTAGCTAGGTACTATATACATTTGAACATTAGTAGAGAAGGCTAAAGAAGTAATTAAACAAACCCTAAGCTGTATTTTGTTTAAGAAACAGAAGATGTGGTTGAGGACAGAGTACAAGACTAGGAGGTTTCAACTTTCAATTAATTGGGAAATGTAATCAGCAAACTCCAAGATTAGCTCTTGGATGGAGCTTAAAGGCAAAACAAAATTAATTAATAATCCGAAATTAATGAGTTGAACTAGGCTAGTGCTGGATGACTAGTGTTTGTCTGTCTAATTGTTTTGTCTTTAAAAAACCTAATTATTGTTGGTAGCCAATAATTTGTGATTAGTGGAGCAGTTGGGCATGTTTGAATCCCAAAAACCCGTCTTGCTTTCCTCCTACATGTCTGTGTTTTTACCTTTCTTCTTCGTCAGGTTGCTGCAATAGAAGCACCGCAGATTAATGAGATTTACCGGAGATTTAAATTACGGTGTGGTTGTGTTTTTAATTGTGTTACGTTTCACGATTGCATGTATAATGGTATTATTACAATGATTGCAATATTGTGGTCATGTAATAACGATTTTTGATGGTACCGTTACCATCATATTGATAGGTATTAAAAATTAAGATTGTAAAATTATAATTATAATTCCTATTTATTTCATTTTCTTTTGGTAACATTCTCTCCAAAGTTGTAATTAAATTAAATTTATATAAATATAAAATTAATTAATATGTTTTTTTTTCTAAATGTAATAGGTAAAGTCAAACATAATCTGAATGCAAGTGGATCCTCTCAAATTTTCTTGAATTACAAGGATGCTCTTTGGACTTCCAAATTAGTAAAAGTACACATCAACTTGTGCTATTGCGCTTGTGGAGGAGAATCTTTTCTTTTCTTTCTCAAAAAAATGTATTTAAATATTGAGGTTTCATAAAAAAATCATGTACTCTTATGATTTGAAAATAATTTATACTTTTTATGAAAAGTATTATTTATTTATGTAATTATTTGATGCATTTATGATAAAGATGTTCTTAATTTATATAGGAACAGACGCTGTATTTTTATTTGAAGTGCAATCTTAAGAAGTTATATTAAAAATTTATGAGGTAATAAATGTGAACTTAAGAAGTTATATTAAAATTTTCAAGAAGTGTTCAATAGAAAATATAAGAAAAATAGAAATTTAATTATGTGGAGACTTAAAATTTCGATAGATGTGTCCTTGATTTTATGTGTATTTAGTTAATATTTTAAATGAAAAATTTATCTTTATTACTCGTTATTTTGTATTTTTTCTATTTCAATCTTTTTATTTAATATTATATCAAAATATAATTAATTATTTAATTATTTTAATTACTATAAGTTATCTATAGATTTATATTCTAATATAAACATATGCTAAAAGATACTAACATAAGTGAATTCATTTAAAAAAAAAATTCATGAATGATACTTATTATTTTTGTTTGTTTTATTTTTTATTTTTTTATGTAAATACATGTTAATATTTGGAAGTTAATTTCAATTTCATTATATGTATTAACTTTGAGATGGTTTTATTGTTTTTACCTTTTCCATTGTTTATTTGCTTATATATTTTAATCAACTTCTTTTCTGTTAAAGTCTTCTAAATAATGGTAATTAATTAATTTTAATTAAAAAATTCATAATGATTAATATATAATTAAATTAAATATAAATTTAAAATACTTAATTTTATTTGATAAAGGCAATTACTAATGCCTTAGTTAAGGCCTCTTGGAGTATATACATATATTCTACTCGCTGCAGTCGTTACTTACCTTTGAAGTCATACCGGAGATATATATATATATATATATATATACATAATTTTTTAAATTGTAATTTTTCAAACTACTTTAACACAATTCACATTCACGTCTAAGTGTTATTTATATTTAATTTATTAGTTAATTACTTTAAATTACGTATTTTAAATATTTATTATGGAGTAATTTTATCAACTCAATTTATTTATGCTCAGCGTCATCATTCGAAATTGATTACCTACTGTGTTTATGCTTACAAATTGCTTTAACTTTCACCTTTATTATAAAATTGTTGTACATCATCAGATCTGTTGTCACTCTTCCGTTTATCAAAGATTTTAGAGGAATTTCTCCGCTAATCAAAATCTTTGAAAGATCTAAAAATTTTCAGAATTTATATCCTCTGACTAGCTACAGTCTATTAACATGATCACTGGTCGATAAAGTGATATATTATAGTCAAATATATTCTATGACAGTCATATCTATTTGTCTTACTAACTTATATATAACCATCATGTCTTTAAGTTTGACACCAATACTAACAATCAATATATAAGTCGTCATATAAGATTGGAATAACATCATTTTCCCCTTGATCACACAATCTCTCTCAACTTTTCAGTATTCATCGTCTTCTTCAACTTAACATTCTCCATCTCTTTCACAGAATCACCGACAATGACTTTCATCTAAATTAGAAATAATAATTACCTACGACCTCCCGACCCATTTTTCCATCAACAAAAATATACCCAAAGAAAGTTCAATTAGTAGTTCATTAACTCAATTGTTTCCAACAAAAGACCGGATATAGAGCCAAGCCTTTACACCAATCAAAGAGATGATAATGAACTTGGTTTGGTTTAGTAGAGAAAAAAGCAAAAAACTATAGAGTTCAAAAGGGATGGTATAGTATGGGAGACATGGAAACAGCTCCCACGTTCTCCTCATACTGACAAAATGCAGTGTATTTCTCCAATGAATTTTTAATATAATTCCCCCTTCTCTTTCTTCACACAACCTCCATAAATACTCTAATCACCATCGCCATTTCCCTCTCTTGTACACTGCTCAAGGAAAAAGGATCTCTTCTTTCATGGTGATCATGCTTAATTTGTCCCTTTTTTTCAATCTCTTTTTCCTCTATCAAAATTGGATATTGATTTTGTTTTTGCTTTGCCATGGTGTGTGTTTAGGGGATTCAAAAGCCTGCATGGTTGGACGGTCTCTACGCACAAAAATTCTTCGTGGGGTGCTGTTACCATGAAACAGTGAAGAAGAATGAAAAGAACGTCTATTGCTTGGATTGTTGCATCAGTATCTGCCCTCATTGCGTACCCTCTCATCGGTTTCACCGACTTCTTCAGGTCCGTCGATACGTCTACCACGACGTCGTGAGATTGGAAGATCTTCAGAAGCTTATCGACTGCTCCAATGTTCAGGTTAGCCACGTAACCGTTCATGTCACTCACTATTGGTCACGTTTGGTAATTGATGCTGATGATGAACATGAAATTTGACTTGACTAGGCCTACACTATCAACAGTGCTAAAGTTGTGTTTATAAAGAAGAGGCCTCAAAACAGGCAATTCAAAGGTTCTGGGAATTATTGTACTTCTTGTGACAGAAGTCTCCAAGATCCTTTCATCCATTGCTCCCTTGGGTGCAAGGTAACAAAGTATATTCACTTGAATTTACAGTCGGTAAATTAGGTTTGGGAGGTTTGGATTTGAGTAGTTACGTCTGTAGAGTGTTCGTTGTCAATGATGACTAAGACAGATCGTCTACAGAAACTACTTGACTATTAAAAAAAAGTTTAATCCTTCTATTTTATCAGGTGGATTTTGTGCTAAAACACTACAAAGACCTTGCTCTATTCTTGAGGACATGCAATACTTTGACACTCAGCCCGGATTTTCTGATCCCACCGGACATGGGGGACGAGAATGAGACGTCGCATTCAACAATCAGCGACGAGCTACAAAACTGGTCGTCGGGGTCCGAGAACTTTAGCACGGCGATGGCGGACAATTCCGATCATAATAATCCTCAATATCAAAATCGACATCATCAGATTGTGAGGAAGAAGAGAAGTGGATGTATTTGTGTGGGAGATCAGCTACAAAGGTGTCTGATGAGGACATCGCTACAAGAATGAGTAGAAGAAAAGGCATCCCTCATAGATCTCCTCTATGTTAATAGTTAGCCAAAAAAAAGCATAAAAAATAGTGGTAATAATAATAATAATAATAAGCTCAAGAGTTTAATTTAGATTTTATGACCGAATCATTAATTTCAAAATGCTATAAGCTCTGTCTGTGTCTCTTTTCAAATTAATTTAATCACATGGTCGGGGGTTTTGTCTTAATTAATGGCGTGCATCACGTGATTCCCAATTCCAAGTTAAGTGTTGTTACAATTTCTCAGTGTTGTTTTCTCTTCTCGAAACCATACCATTATTTATATTTATAGGTTTCCAAGTTAAGATTGTTTTATTATTAATTCACAAAATTTATTAATTTTTTATTTATATTTTTTTCTTTTAATATCGTCTTAATAAATATGGAACATTTATGGGTCAAATTGGTTTTTGATCCACCTGAATCAAATTCAAACATTACACCCTTTACCTATCATATGATTCGAAATTAAGAAAGTTTCATCCGATTATATTTAGGGCAAAATTTATCCATGATTTGACACAAATATACGTATAATCTTTTTTATTATTAAGTAAAATAGAAATCTAAATGAAAAATTTAAAGAGAGGATATTTTTGTCATTATCTCTAAATATTCAAGGGATAATTATATTATTATTTTGTAAGATATTTTTTTATCTTAAACTTGAATATGATCCATTAGATCTCATTCTTAAAAAAAAATCATCTTGATTTGACTCAAACTCAAGTATTAAAAAGCCTGATCCTTTAAAGTTAGATTGGATCAAAATCCCGAATAAACTTAATTATGTTACATAAAAATAAAATTTTAAATTTAAATTCAAGATTAATAAACATAAAATAAAATACCACTATAAAATAAATACACAACATTTCTTCATTTCCATTTTTCTATTTACATTTGCACGTGAATTACTAAAATTGGAATATTTATAATAAAAATATTTTAATTATTTTGATGTAATATTTTAAAAACTCGTAATTGCTTATTTAATTATAAGTTAATTTTTATAGTTATAATTATTAATATAAAATATATTTTCAATAGACAACATAAAGTTGATAATATTATAATTATCTTATATTATCAATTTTTTATGTTATAATTTTTTGTTATTTTATCCATAATATTTTTTATTCATGTATTATATATTTTTGACCAGTCAAACCCTACCACTCTTAGCAACCTTTAACAAATAACAAGCAATTTTTTAAGAACAGCTGTATAGGAAAACAAATAGTTGTAAGGCTAGCATTCACGGATGGATCAAGTGTCCTTAAAAATTTAATTGTATATATATTTTAGATATTTTATATTATTTATTAAAAATTTATTTTCCTCCTTAAAATTTTACAAGTATATATCTCCTTAAAATTTTATGAATTTACTCCTTTAACATTAAACTATGTGTTCGTCTCTACTGCTATTACCTAATAGAAATGAAATATTAACTAAGTACATAAATAATTAGTAGGACCAACCATTGCAATGCCATATATTTATCTATGAATAGAATTCAACAAAATTTTAATTAATTCCTACACCCTCAAGCTGGAGGTTTGAAAATGTTTTAACCCCAATTGTTTGGGATTCCCAATCTATTAGGTTGTCTCTTGTAAAAATAAATCTAAATTCAAATTTTGTTCAATCAGCAAAAGATGTTGATTATTTGTAATATGTCATGATAGTGTAATAACCAGGACCGTCTTGTAAATTTTGGTGGCCCTATATCATAACAGTAAAATAGGCCTTTTAAAACTAAAATATTAGATATATAAAGAAGTTTACTAATATTTTAAAATTTATTATAACTATAATAAAACGTTAAATAGTGGTAAAAATATCTTCATGTAATAATGTGGGCCTTTGACTTGAAAATTTTTGGGTCAAACATCCTAAATACACATATATACAAAAGACTTAAAAAAATTTAGAGGTCTTTACAAAAATTGGGCCCTGTGCAGTTGGGAAACCCGCACAGGCTCAAACCCGACCCTGATAATAACAGTACTTTTCTAAAAATCTCAACTCGTAGTTGAGGGATGATCGTCCACATTATAAAATATATTCATTCTTGAAATATGTCTACCTACAAGATTAACACGCTTTACATTTTTCATATATGATGTATCCTTCACAAGTATGGGTTTGTATTAACAAATAATTGAAGGCGGGGATGGCGAGAATAATCGTGGTGAAGTAAAAAATTCAAAATGGTTACATAGAAAATGAAAATACGTGCAACCGAGCTACACATTATAATATATATACAATCTCGGTGAGTTTATAATATAGTGGAATGGTTGATGATATGATTCATATTATAATCGAATATTTATATAAGTTTACAACCGATACGCCACACTCTTGAGATTCTGCTGGTGGCTTTTGTGAGCAGTTGGGCTTTCCTTCTTTGCTTTGCTAAATCATTTTCTTCCTCACGGCAGATGGGTTCCATGGACTTTGGAGAGAGGCTGAAGCCCTCAAATTCACTTTTCATAGCAGCGGGGCCGTTATCTAAGCTTGGCAACAGCTCGTCAAAACTAGGCCCACAAATTATTATCAATGTTTGTGCGGACAACATACGTGTAGAGAATATAAATGCGTTGTCAATAATTAAAAAATTTAAATAAATATCATATCGTAATCTTAAACTATTAAGAAAAGAGTAAAGTATACAAATAATCCATTGATTATTAGGCATTACTTTGTTGAGTCCCCCAACTACTGCTTTATTGAGTCCATCGACTATTAAAAGTTACAGAATGGGTTTTCGACTATTATATGTTCCAAATTCATCATTTTTCGCTAAAAAAATTGGCATCCATCTAAGCTAAAATTTAACATGTTGAGTGGGATATGATAAAATTTGATCATATAACCATTCTGTTGCATTTGTTGGATCGATTCTTCGTTTACATTATTTCGTCAAGCCAATGTTTGAAACATTGTGTCGTCGAGCCAATGTTTGAAACCAATGTTGTTATCGATAGACATTATTGAAATATGATTTTTATCGTCATTTTTTAAAGAAAAAATATGAGTTTAAAACATATGAATAATCAGGTGGCCATTTTATAATTTTTTAATAACCAAAGTACACAACAATACAACGCTCTATAATTAAGGAATCATTTGTGTAGTTTACCCTTAAAAAAACTAAACCTTTACCCCCGGTGAAAAAGGAAATGTATTTTGAATTATTAATTAGGAATTAAACCCTTAATCGTTGGTTTGTTTGAAATTCGGAATTTCAAAGCAGTTAATTGGGCAAAGGACCACAAAGCAAGTGGAGGCCATTGGACCATTTCCGTTCTTTGATTAGTTGCCAATTGCCATATACAAACAAAACTAAAGTCATTCCCCTCTCTTACTTTTAGGTTCTACGGAAAATTAGTTTTGCTGAAAATGTATTTTTTTAAAAATATTTATTTAATGAAAAATAATTTAATCAACAAAAGAATAATATATAAATTAATGAAAGACAATATTATTTTTTTAAAATATTACTGAATAATAAAAACAATTTGTAATATTTCAATTTAAAAAATATAAAAATAATATTTTACTAATTATTATACTGACAAAGATAATATTTACTAATTATTATCGTATTTTAAAATAATATTCTTGAATTTAATAATAACTAGTATCATTAACATCAAAAGAATTATATAAAATCACCCAAACACTAAAAATTATAATATTTTCTAGAAAAATAATTCAATTTCTAAGAAAATAATATATTTTTCAAATTTCTTTTACCCTAAAATATGTTTTAATATTATTTGTCTTCATTTTCCAAGTTTTCTTCCTCAATTAGACGATACTTTGAATCTTTCCTTTGGATATTTCAGGTCGTTTGTCATTTCCTACAGCTGTATGGCATTGCCAATAACCTTTGCTTTTCTTTTAGGCTTAATATCGAAATTAACCTCCAACTTTTATCAAACTGATTATTTCGACACATATTCTCTTTTTAGAGTATTTTGACTTCACACATTGTATTTTAGGATAAAAAAATCTCTAACATTCGATTTAATAAGCACTTTAACCCTTATTCTTTTTCTTCTAGAGTATTTTGTCTCATAGCATTTTATTTTAGAGTAAAAAGACTCATATTTTATAACGTTAATCGTTTGTTAACTAACAATTTCTATCAATAGATGGGTCTTTTTATCCTAAAATATAATATTAAGGGCAACAATACTCTATAAAAATAACATAGACTAAAATGATCACTTTGATAAGTGTTGGAAACTAATGTTGGTATTATGCCTTTCTTTTATATATGTGTGTGTGTCAACTACTTTTAAATTAAATGAAAGAAAATAGAATTACTGGTGGAAGTATGATTGAATATTAAAAGAGGTTGAATTATTAGATTTTAAAAATATAAATATTTGTTTGATATTTAAATTTAAAACATTTGGGATGATTTTTAATTTGTTTAATATTTAAATCGACATCAGATTAAAATATTTGTTTATTATTCTTATAATAAACACACACAATATCTCATTTAAATTAATCAACAATGGATTTAACATAATTGATTATATTATATAAACCAGGTAGGAATCAAATATTTTATATTACTAATAATATTTTAACAACAAAGGGTAATAATAGAGGATTGGTGCTAAAATTTTAATTGTTATTTGTGATTTACATAAACATTTCTAAGGTCTTGATTAAGGAACCGAGATGCCTTACATAGTAATATAATAATGAAACAAGATCGGACTGCGTAAGAAAGGGACAAGGTTTGCTACACTAACATACAGGGAACCTAAGTTTAATTATTGTCTCTCTAATGTTAACATTATCATGTTTCATGTACCTGACTTTATTTTATTAAATACATTTTTATATAAAATATTTCTTTTTTTAATTTTGATGTATACTTTTTAAATGCCTAATTAAATTTGGTGTTTTAATTTCATCCCGCTCATAATATTTAAGAAGATTTATTTTTAGATATAGTAATATCTTGTCATTTAATTACTTAATTTATTTGTCTTTAATTAGATATAATTTTTCCTAATTTTTATTCTTTGATGTTGTGGAGCATGAATAGAATTCATCTGTACCACTATATGCCCCTATATATGTTCTACCATTTATATTATGATACATGTATCAGTGACGCATAAGTAAATTAAGAAAGTTTATCATTTGGTAATATTATTTTAAAATTTTAAATAACATTCTGTTAATTTTAGTGAATTTTATTTATTTATTTTAAAACCTTAAATCCCAAACCAAAACCCTAAACCTTAATCATTACACTCTAAATCTTAAACCCTAAAATCAAAATTAAAAATATAAATAAAATTAGTTAAACTGAATTATTATAGATTATTTAATAAAAAATAAAATTTAATAATAAACAAAAAATAAATTAAATTCACTAAAACAACATAATATTATTGAAAAAAATTTAAATTTGAATTTGTTTTTATACAAAAATAAAAAATTAAATGAAAAATAAATAAATAAAACGATAAATATTTTTAGTTTGCTAATAATATATCATTATTACATGTATCATAATATAATGATGGAGTGTATATAGGGACATGTAATAGGGCAGAGGAATTCTATTCTTGGAGCACGTACCCAAAGGCTTTGTGACGAAAAATGAAAAATACTATGCAAAGGCAAGTGTACTTTCCCACCTTAATATTAACTGATTAAACAAAGAAATCAGTTAAGAAGGAAGATTAGCGTGGGATAATTGATTAATCAATTATTAATTGGACAAAAGGAGCAAGAGTTGCCAGACCAAGAATAGCCTGACACGTTTTCTCAGTTCTGGCATGCCCCAAACATGTAATAAAAAAACATTAAAAGGAGGTTGAATTAATTGATTAATTGACTTTGTCAAGCCACCCCTCCTTGTTCCATTTGATTTCAACACACCACGATGGCCTTACGTGTCATTCAATGTAGCTTTTGTGGACAAAAAGAAAGAGAATTGGATCTCAGAAACTGCCGCTTTCCGTCGGTTTATTCATTAGGTTTGTAACTTTTGTTTTTGTTGGCTACATTCATCGACCACAATAATAGGCCACCAAATTCATGTGTCGGTTCATTTTTGCTGCCCCTGCGACAACACTACACCATTCCATATGATTTGTTTATATATATATACTTTTTTTAGAATCGAAAGTAACCTAATATATTAGATTATATATGTCCAAAACAAATATAGAGGACATAAAATGTGTCGTGAACAATGCCTCGCCTGCAACGATTCACGTTTAAGAGGGTCCTATCGCGCGATGCTAACCAAAAGAAGCAGCGCACCCGCTCCGGAACAACGAGTTGCCAAATGGATTTCCACATTGGCTCGGGTACAAGCAAGGAATCCTTTTTCACGTTAAGATATGCGCTCTTCAAGCTCATCCAATGATAAATGTATAAGGTGATACGTTACAAGGTCATAAAATTTAGAGATCTGCCACATAAATATTATTTAGATTTATTTATATATGATCTTTTTGTCCTAACGATATTTTCGTTTGAAGAAAAAAAAATTCGTTTAATTCTCGAGAAAATGACACAAAAATTATAAATAGATACTTTGATAATATATTTAATCGTTTTTATGATGATTTTTGATAAAAACATCTCGTAAATTTCTAATAATTTCAAATTCAACAAATTAATCTTCATTTTCAAACTTTTTACGAGTCTTATTTTTAAAATTAACCACAGTCTACATATCATTTGGGATGTGTCTGACGCTCATGACCGTGAAATACCTATGTATACCATGATTCCAGTAACATTTGTCTTTCGTCAGCTTGAGCTTTCGTAGGGAAAATGCTGAGAAGGTAGGGTGTGACCAAACGACTTGAAGGGACCTCCAAAGTGGGGAGCAGTTTGGTCTAGTAATTGATGTTGTCTATATTCAATTTATTATTTAATTAATTTATATCAGATATTATAAAAACATGTTATATAAAATATTTTAACTTAATTTTTTTCATTTATAATATCTAAATTCGAGTTCAGCGTCAGATCATAATAAGTATATAATGAAACTTTGATTTTGAGTTTTTTTAATAATTTTTTTAACTTGTTAAGTTTAGTACTTTTTAAAAATATTTTTATACATTTTAATTGATTTTAAAAATAAAATGTCAACTATTAAAAATGAAAGAGCATAAATGGTTATTAGTGCAACAATGAAAACTGATGATGAAGGGGTAATAATAAAAATAAGTTAGAAGAAATACATATAATGTATAATTTTTTTTATCAATCTGAAGTCAGTAGAAAATAGTATATATTAAAAAAATAAGTATAATATTTTGTATAATATTAAAATATTAATGTTAAACTTTAAAAAATGGAATCACATTATTACAACATGTAAAGGTTATAGGCTAAATTTATTATTATATCAATTTTATCAACACTTAAATCTTTAATATTATTTTTAATAAAATATTTAATTTTTTATTCTTTTAAAGATGTTGGATTCATTGACACAATTTGAAATTTTTAAGTATTATATATTAAAAATATAAGGTTTATATGTTTTTGCAATCGTTAAATAGATAAAAATGAATAAATGAAATTAATAATAAAAATAGTAAAGATTTGCAAAAAATAAAATGAATTATTCATAATTTAAATTTTCAAATTAAAACTATTAAACTTATTTAATTTAACAATATATATATAATTGTCAGTTTTACAGATGAATTTTCCCCTTTTAATTGATTCTGTTTAAATATTAGAAGTGCAGTAAGGGTAGAGTTGGTAGTGAGTGAAGAGGCGGTGGTGCCCATGTCATTTTCTCAAATCCGCAGGCTGGATTGAATTCCCAATTCCAAAAACCATTTGCGTCTAAACCCGAACCTGTGGTTAGATATAACGTCTTTAACGCTTCCGCCTCCACTTTCTCATTTCTCATTTACTCCCCTCCCACATTTATTAAATAAATTTATTTATTTTGTATATCGTGTTTGATATATATTAATTTTAAATTTAATAAATTGTATTTCTTAATCAATTATTAATAAATTATATTTAAAAGTTTTTATAATATATTTATGTAATAATTTTATGATATATATATATATGTATTTTTAAAATTATTATATTTATAATGTAATATGTGATATTTTTAATTAACTGATAATATATAAATTTATTTTAAATCCTAATTATAAATAATACATTAACAAACTTTTTTATTTTTCTAAGAAAAATAAGTCATCAATGGGAAAAAGAAAATAATAACAACGACCTCTGAGCCGCAACCAATAATAATGAAAGCGACAAAAATGTAAATAAACAAAAGTTTAGGGGTAGATCCGTGAAACCAAGAATTTAAAATATCAGCCCGTCAAATTTTATAACCCTCATCCCTAACCCCTTACCCTATAAATACATGGCTCGAGTAAAGCAAGGTTTGCCCAACTGAACAGCAAAACACGGCTCTTTAGAAATTTAAAAAGAAATAGCTCTTTTCTCCCTTCCTTAACTTTCTTCTCTGCAACAGCTTAATCGAAAATGGCGGCTTCTTCTAGAAGATCTAGCGCACCTGTTCTCCGGTCCCACTCTCCATCGTCTTCTTCATCCGCTTTCGCCTATTCGAGTTCAGGTTTCTCTTCTCGCTCCTCAACTTTCTTCAATCAACATAGATCTATTTCTCCACCGCGTGTTAATCTCTGCAATAAAACTCCATCATCGTCGTCCGTGCGGTTCACGCTTGATAACCGTCCGATCTCGCCGAACCGTTCGATTACCACCGTACGTAGAAACACGGAGGCGTTGAAGAATTTACAGAGCAAACTGCCGAAGCGGACTTGTATGTGTTCGCCTACAACGCATCCTGGTTCGTTCCGTTGCAGTCTTCATAAGAGCTTCAATAACTCGCACTCCGGCTCAGGTTACACGCCGAGCAATCGGCTTAATGCTCGTAGGTCTGCAATGACGAACTCGCTGGTGAGAATTGGTAGTGTCGAAGGAGATCTGGTCAGGAGAGCTTTGTCGGCTTTGATTAGACCTTCATCTCACCAGCAACGTCGACGCTCTGCTTTGCAGCCTAGGCCTAGCCGGCTCTCCGTGATGTCAAAAGCCGAGGATTTATGAGGATGTCGCATGCGGTATGTGTAATCTTTTATCGCTTATAGGTCAAGTCCGAGATTTTCCGGTAATTTGAGATCTAGCTTCGGCGTTACGCCGGCCGGTGGCGATGAAGCCAGATTCCGACGAGGAGGTTGGAGATCTGGACGAAGGATTCGAGTTCAAGTATTCTCCGGGTGACCGAAACCGTAAAATCCGAGGAACAGATTATAACATATAGTTTGTTGGTGTAAATACAGTTATATTGCGGCCAATGGCAAATTTGAGGAGCTTTTGGACTAAAAACCAACGCTTAAAATCTCTTGAAGTCACTAATCTAATCTAATTAAATCTGCTCAAACTAACTCCAATCTAAAATTTCCATACTCGATCTCCAGATTTGCTCGTCCTCGAGTTTTGTTTCCATTTGATTTGTTCTCCAAACACTATTTCATTCCATTCGATTGCAGTTCTTTACTTTTACCGTGATCGTTATTCTTTCGAGGTTTTCCGTTCCATCAGTTTCTTCTGTTTGTTTTATTTACCCATTCCGTCCACATCTTTTTTTCGTAAAATTTGTTTTTATTTTATTTGTTTTCAGTCTTTGTAAATTCATTTTAATTTTCTTCTATTGTCTGTTTTGCAGGAATTGGAGTATAAGTCGCGGGCGGAATTTACGTATACGGATTTTACTTGGACAAAAGGTAATTTGACTGATTTTTCGACCTTGAAGTCGAAAAAACCCTAGCGTTGGAGAAGAATATGAAATGACAATATTGGGCTTTGGACCCTTGATGAAAAATTAAGAGTATAACAAGTAAAACACAGATATGAAATCATATTAATTGGACTTAACTGATGCGTAAAGGGTAGAAGTAAAATGGTAATAAGGAAGAAAATAAACTACGGGGAAATCCCGCGATGGAGCCTTGCCTTGACAACCAAGTTTCAAATTAAATTTAGCAATTAATAATTATGGCCGTTTTCTTTTATATTTAAGGCCACAGGAGGCGCGATTATTTTATTAATAATGGAATAATGAAAACTAAGAGCATTGAATCTGCAATTAAAAAAATTGTATTGGTCATCAAACCATGACTAAAAAAACTGCATTATATCAAGCCCCAACAAAACGTTCCTACCTCCTAATTCCTACCGAATCTGCAACGCCATTACAGAAAATCAATACCCTCCACAACATTTTCATTCAACCCCACCAATGCTCCATGTTTTTCTGTTCAATTATATCAAAATATGATATATCGGAATTGAAAAAAGTCGGAACATACATTAAAAAGTCGAGCAATAATATATGCAGAGTATATATTGTTTCTGCATATATTGTTAATAGTCAGTAAATTATTTTCATATCATCTTTTTAAGTATTAAGTTTTTAGGGATCATTATTTTGATGTTGATTTCAGTACTTTTAAAAGCTTAGTATTTAAAAAGATGATATGAAAATAATGACTATTTTTAATTTTACCCTTTTATAATATTGGATATAACACCCCTCACCTAAAGTGGAGATCTCATTGTCAAACTTCGGAATTCTAGCCTGTAAATGAAGGCAAGGGTTTTTCGAAAGCGATAGATGTTGACGGTAGCGTCATCCTTGGGGTTTTTTCATTGTCGTCGCGCTCCAAACCCCACAACCGGGTAAGAGCGTCAAATCTCAATTGGATTCCATTTGCCCATAGTTTTCCTCAAGATGAATTAAGATTAAAAGAAAGTAACAATTTTCGGGTTTGTATTCTACCGGTAAATGAACATATCGTGTTGCTTTTGTTGTATTCTCATTCCTAGACAATAAATTACTTTATCCAGGTCGATTATTTTAAACTTCTATTTCGTTTTAACTAAATATTTATTTAGGATTTAAAGTTTAGCATTTATACATTATAAATATTTATTTAAGATCTATTTATCAATTAAACTTCATTCATTAATAAAATTTATTAAGTGATTTCAATAGTAAAAATGAGTGTTGTTATTTTTAAATATTTTAAGTTTAAATAAATACGTTTGTAAAATATGTATTATTAATAAATTAATTTTTTAAATAGACACTATTTTATAATTACTTAAGACTGTTCGAAAAAAAACTTTATCATTAATACAAAGTCACGGAAAAAATTACTGTATTAAGAACGATTTTGTATTGCTTTCTATAATTGTAAAATAAACATTATCCATCAAGGTTAATATAGAATTTCTATATTCATACAACTCGAACGGAGAAGATGAAATTTAAATGATATAACCTTTTTAGAGGAATAGATTTACAAAATATGAGTAGAGAAAATGAGAGGAAGCTGATAATTTTTTTCATTGCTTAAAACAATGAAATGAATTTTGTTATTTATAAGAAAGTGAGGGGTAAAACTGTAAAATAGATTAATTATTTCCAAAATTTATATTTTCGTATTATTTAAGTGTTTTTTCTTAACATCTTTTATTAATAATCTAATTAGATATCATTAGAATTTTATAATATTATATTTTAAATTTTTTTAATATAATTTCTTATATTCACAATACTTTCATCTCTTATGAGCATATGAGTCCTGTAGGGATAAAAGCAAAATTTTTATGTTAAAAGATGAATTTTTAAAATTTTAAAAAATAATATTATAAAATTATAGAATCATAAACACAAATTTTAAATAAAATTATATAAAAAATTAAAATAATATAATAATTTAAATTTTTAAGCATTCATTATCATATCAATTTTTCCTTGGGAGTTTCATAGTTAACATTATCTTCTTGCGGGCTTGCCCCCACATACTCTCACTCAAACCCAAAAAGAAAGATCAAATTTCCCTGTGATGATGTAAGCACCGTACCATCCCCACCAAATGTTTTCCGCCATCCAAGTGGGGAATCTAATCATCATCAATCCATCCAGAATGGATTGAGGAGATCTGACAATATAAAATTTTAATTTTACGTCTGTTTTTATATTCTATCTTGACTCAAGAAAAGGTCCTTTTGGTCTACAACTCTACTTTAAAACCATTAAAAATCTTATCAGATAAGGTGATTTCTGATATGCTAAATCCTGCAACCCTAGTTTACCTGTTTCCTAGTTTGAGGTTGGTAATCATCCCATCCAAATTCAGTGAAGGTTTTCCCTTGTTTATTTCTAGTTTGAGGATGATGACAAATGACAAACCCCATGTGCATGAACCAACCACGTGGGACCTTTGATGATTGTTTTCTCGACACGATAGGATAAGGATGGATTAATGGAGTTTTGGAAGTTTTTGTATTCAAGTGTTGCAATGCTATAGCTGCTGCTTACAAAAACAAAAGATAATGCGTAGAAGACTATGGTGTGGCAATTGGAGTTATGGAATTCAACTGTGTTGTTTGTCTCTTTCTGGATAAAACTGGGTGTTTAAGGTATCTGTCTACCTACTGGTATTTATTTCTTTATTTTATTATCTTCTTATCCCATATAATGTGTTAAGTATTAGATCAAGTGGAGTTGGTCAGATCAGATGATGTAACCTGTAAATTAATCTATTTATTTATTTTGTAACTTATGTTGATGATTTATAATTTATGATAATATTCTTCATTGATAAAGAGAATCGTTGATAAGAATAAATGATCAAACAACATTGATTAATATCATTTTTTTTTATCTTTTTGAAAATGTCAACGAGCAAAGAAAAGAGGTTTCAGACCCTTCGCTCAATCTCGTTCGAAATATTTTATAATGATATTTAGTGTGAGTGTTAGACACAATTTAATTATTATTATTATTTATAATTAATATGGTAGATAAACTTGATTGATGTGGTTAGTTGTCGATTAATTTTAACTCTAACAAATCATGTGATGCTTGTCCAAGAGTTGTGTTGATGGGGTCATAACTTCTCTAGGTGTAATATTCTGAATAGTACATGTCGGAAGATATTTGTTATGAGTTCTTTAAAAATCTTGAGATGGGAAAGAAATTTAGAAGAAGTGTAACTAAAATTATTATTTGTATTCTTGTAAATTCTGATCTTAACGGGAGTATTATCTCTTATATATATATAATGAAGAAAGCACGTTTCTACTTTCCTTACAACAGTTGAGACCTCATTGAAGCCCAAAAACATTGAACTGAACTTGTTGCTGGTGAGGGTTAATGTCTGATAATGTGACATTAAAGTGTTTCTTGCATTGCCCAAACATTTTTGGGCTCACTTTACTTGTTCTTGCTGGTCTCTATGGTGTTTTATGGAAGCTGCTAATGGCTCTTCTTTTTCTAATTGTTTTTGTACATGAAGCTATACACGTTCCTTGTCGTTCCAAAGGCAAAATGCCATATGAATATCTTCATTTTGGCTTAAAATAGTAAGCACCTTTCTCCGATTTACTTCTGTTACGAATAATGGTGAGTAAACAAACAAGATCGTACAATAAGATCGTAAAGATTTACACGAAATATTCTAAAAAAGAAGAAGAAAAAACACGGACAAAAGAGAGAAGTTCAGCATGTCAAACCTTAAAACCATAGTTACATAAATATGGTTGTACATACTAAATCCAAGGCCGTAGCTCATCACTTGTTCTTGATTTTTCTCTCATTTTATTTCTTTATCAAGCAGTCAAAAGAAAATTCGAGTAACACACTCTTAACTCTTTGTAGTAGCTCCTTCAACCAGCATTGTTTTATGGATTCATGAAAGAACTACCAAAAGGCAATTGCAACAAAACTCCTAATTCCAGCTGTTCCACAGATTTTCAACAGCCCTTGATCTTGCTATTGCCTTTTATCTTGTAATTTGCCAGTAGGGTGTGTCCCCTTTGTTTAAATGAACAGAAAGGAAGAGCTGTATTTTTATTTGTAGACAAGCATTTAAAGAATGTAGATGCCGAGGGTTACAATATTTAGTTACATTGAATAAGAGACGCTGGTATTTATTGCAACTTGAAGACGATGACAGGCAGGCTTTAATGTCTGCAACTCAAGGCATTATAAGCATATAACACTATAAGTCTATAACAGTGTCAAACCAGGGATGGATCGAGGGCACAGACGGGACAGTCATACCCTCAAATTTTTACATTATTATATATTTAAGATATATTTTTTTATATTTTCTATTGATAATTTGTTTTTGTCCCTAATATAATCCGTACCCGTGTCAAACCATCTACAAATTTTGAAGATATGGAACTGGAAACTCAAGAACATCCTAACAAACCATATATAAACCTTAAAGCATGTATAATTCTTGAAGATTTAGATTAAATGAACTCAAAATGGATATAAACTATCTGGTATGCATGGTGATGACAATCTTGGGGCTCCCTAACCTTATATCAGACTCACATGCAAAGGCATATAGGACTTGTCCCTTTGATTGGAAGGAAACATATAATGACCAAGTCAAGTGGGTTTCATGTCCTGAAACATAGCCGCCCATTTTGTGTGATCACCATAGTTCCCACTTTCTTTTTCCTTGTTGTAGTCACCATGAATCTTTGGGCTTGGAGGTCTTACATAGTTAAGAGGTGCTGATAGTTTTGGGCTCCTACATGTGAACATCAGCCTCTCCTGTGCCACTGCAACATCAATAGGACCAGATGGTGTAGGACTCCTATAACCGAGCACCAACTTCTCCTGCGTTTCTCTGTCTAGAGGCCCGGACAATTTTAAGCTCCTAGGAGGAGCAAGCAGCTTCTTCTCTTGTTCCCTGTAATCCAAGGGACCGGATTTTGCTATCTTCCTTGTTCTTGGCACTGGCTGCTCTATGTTAACCTCCTTTTCACTCTTGCACTTCCTTGTCAACACTCCCCTCCATTGATCCCGATAACGAACCGGCTCAGGAAGCGACTCGATTGCGTAATGCTGGTGGTGAACCAACTTGTTAACACACCTGTTGAAGCACTTTCTGGTTTTGTTGATTGCCAAAATGAGCTTGGACTGGCTATTAGAAGGCTGGTCAACTTCTTTCCTGGCAAGCTTGAGAATCTCAAGCCTGTGCTTGGCAACCGAAACGCCCATGCTCTGAAGAAACTGGTGGTTGAACTGTGCTAAATCCTCTCTTTGGAGATGATTGCGGGAGAAGGCGAGGCCATAGTCACGGATAAGAGAGGGGTCAAGGGCAGTTCTAGACAACCAAGAGTACCAATCCATGGGTTATACGATAGGATGCTGAAAAGATTGGAGATTGTTTCATGTGAGTGGTCCAACCTTCCTTGAGGGTTTATATAACAAATAGACAAGAAAGGTGAAGAGTAAATAAATATGGTGGGTGTATTGGGATTGTCAACATATTGAAATTCGGAAGGTAGTTGAAATTGTGGCAGCAACTACTTGTTCTATCTTCGAGTTGAATGAAATTTATTGAATAGCTTTAATGCTAATAGACATCGTTGTTCTCCTTAAAATATTTGGATTTGAATAGTTAAGTACGACGACGAATGTGTGTTATCATATGCTAAAGTAAATTCTAAACAGATATTATCTTATAATCATAGGCCTCTTCTTTTAGAGTATTTGTACTTTCAGCACCTTCATTACTAGTACTCTATCTGGAAAGCATCTCAATACATCAACTATAACTTTGTTTAAGCAAGACAAATTGCTCATTCAAATTTTCAGGGACAGTGACTTCTGTAGTGCCACTAGTGCAGTCACCGGAAAGACGATGTTCTTTTTCGACCTGCTCCTGCTTCTTTGATTCAGCTCTAGATTCATAATTACTTGAATCCAGTACTTCACGAAAAAAACATACTTTAACTCAAATCTAAAATCTAACAATAATTTGGTTCTTCATAGTTCAACTTCAAACCTAGTTTCTAACGCCAATGGTCCATCTTCTCGTTAGGATAAGTCCCGGTTGTCTATAAAAGATAGTAATTATTTAAAGACATAATGGATAGGCTAGCTGCTGTGCTCCGTGCCCAACATTCTCAAATTTCCATTTTCTCTCCGCTTAGCACGAATTCAAAAGTTAAATGTAAATGTTCATGTTTTCCTCACTAAAACGTTTGTTTGGTAAGAGGGAGCTTAAACAAGGAAAAAATAATAAATAAAAAAGTAAAAATTATCCATCAACCAATCAAGGATGATAGTTACTCGGGTTGAATTTTTAGTCCATCTAAATTCGCCTTGAAAGTTAAACCCCTTCATTCGTATTTCGATACGAGTTTTTAAAATCCCATTCAACTTAATTTTGACGTCAGAATCTATAATTGATTTAATTTGATATATATATTCATTTTTACGAAGTAAAACAAGAATTTAATTGAAAAATAACATAAAATATGAATTATCGTAATTATTTCTAAATATATAATTGATAATTATAATGTTAGGTTAGATCAAGTTAATTTTTTTTTCATCTTAGATCTGTATTGTATCTTATCTATTGGCCACAAAGAAATCTGACTTAGTTAAAATTTAAAATTTTAAAATAAAAATCGATCCAACCGAATCGATTTAAATCAAAACTCATCGGATGGGTATCCCATCCCTACCACCAACAATTAAATAAGGAAAGAAATTTTTTTGTAGTAGTAATCAAAATCAAACTCTAAAAGACCGCCATTTTTCTCGGTCAAAAACAACCGTCCTGAACGTATTATCATCCCAACTTAGTTATTATTCCATCATCATCGGTTAAAACCAAAGAAGAAGAAAAAAAGAGTTCAAATCACCAATTCACCCAAGCCTAGAATAAGAAAAAGAATCCGTACTATGTTCTCTTTGCCATCTCTCAGGAAATCCTCACCATTGATCAAACAAGTGGTTGCTAATCAACGGTCTGTGTTTAACCAATCGAAGGAATCTGCTTCATCTTCTTCGTATTTAAGCTTGTTGAAGAAACCTTCCTCCGGTGGTGGTTCCACTCGTTCCGGTGAACACACCAGTGGAAGGGAGGAATTGTTGAGATTAATCTCCACTGGGGTTTTCGTCGTTGGGTCTGGTTTAGGGTTTTGCTACTCTTCTCATTCTGCTTCGGTTTCTTTTGCCGATGCGCCCAATGGGGCGGCGACATTGGCCGCTGACGGCTTTTCCGATCAGTTCGAACATGTTCCCGAGAAGAAAACCAAGTATCTCTTTGGTGGTAATGTTGTGGGATTGAGAAAGCACCGATCTTGAATCTTTTTCCATCGCATTTCTTCATTATAAGTCTTTAATATATACATAATTTTTTATTCTAATGTTTCAGAATCATACAGGAGGAGAGTTTTCTTCAATTATGAGAAACGTATAAGGTTGCAAAGTCCTCCTGAAAAGGTAAAAGCTTTTCATATGAACTTAAAAACCGATATGTGACCACTCTAATGTGTTGGGACCGTAATTTAATACTATATATCTGAAGGGGGTGTTCTTATGAATTGTTTCTCTATATGAGTCAGGTATTCGATTACTTTGCATCCTATAGAACACCAGAAGGCGATGTTCTTATGAGACCGGGGGACTTGATGCGGGCGATTGTTCCGGTATTTCCTCCGTCTGAATCGAATTGGATTCGAGAGGGTTGTCTGAGAGGGGAACCGGTGAAGCCCGGGGAGTTACACTGCCCTCCGTCGTATTTTTTCATGCTTTTTGATACCAACAATGATGGACTCATATCTTTTGCCGAGTACGTTTCTCATTGTCTTGTTTAACTCTAGTATGAAACTGGACCATCGATAGAAAACATCGGAAAATTTGAAGTTTTCATGGGTGTGACCATACCTCAACACCCCTCGTTCAACCTTTAAGATCCTCAATTTTTGTTTTCAATTTCAACATTTGCAGGTACATCTTCTTTGTTACACTCCTTAGCATTCCTGAATCAAGCTTCTCCATTGCTTTCAAAATGTTCGACCTTGACAATAACGGAGAAATAGATAGGGAAGAATTCAAGCGAGTGATGACGCTGATGCGATCGCAAAATAAACAAGCGGCTCGCCACCGCGATGGGCGGAGAATTGGCCTCAAAATCGCGGAGCCTGTCGAGAACGGAGGCTTGGTGGAGTACTTCTTCGGCCAAGACGGCCAGACGTGTCTAAAACACGACAAATTCGTCCAATTTTTACGAGATTTACACCATGAAGTATGTGTTCCATTCAAGACAAGCTGGAATTAACATTCAGGAAGAAACTAGTTAGTAATTACCGTGTTTCGATTTTGTAGATTCTAAGGTTGGAGTTTGCTCATTACGACTACAAGCTGCATGGAACGATATCAGCTAAAGATTTCGCATTGTCGCTGGTGGCCGCTGCCGATATGAGCGACATAAGCAAGCTGCTCGATCGAGTCGACGAAATATCGAACGAATCAAGTCTCAAAGACGTTCGGATTTCATTCGAAGAATTCAAAAGCTTCGCTCATCTACGAAAGAAGCTGCGATCCTTTTCTCTAGCCATTTTCAGCTATGGAAAAGTAAGTGGGGTGCTAACCAAAACGGATTTCCAAAGAGCTGCATCCCAAGTACGTATCCTTTGCTATTTTCGTAGTATTCGGATCGAGTTGGGTGTCATATATAAGTATATTTTCAATATCATATATGTTAATGTTGCATGTTATTGTTGAAGGTATGTGAAGTATCGTTAACTGATAATGTGGTGAACATAATATTCCATTTGTTTGATTCGGATCGTGATGGGAGCCTAAGCTCGGACGAGTTCGTTCGAGTGGTAGAGAGGCGGGAAAGGGACGACTTTCAGCTTAAAACAGAGCATAAGGGATTGATATCTTGCCTGATGAGTTGTGCTACAAAATAATCAGTTGCTTCTTGAAAACCAGTACCTGTTGTTGCTAATTCATCCATGGTCTGTCGTGTATATATTTCATGGCAGATAATAAAAAAATATCATTTCATCGTGTTGGAATATTGCTACAAAATAAAAATGTTAACAATGACGGTTCAAAGAATAAATTGTTGTCTATTCATATTAAGTTTTAATATTATATTTTTTTTTACTTTCGGTTATAAAGTTTTGCCTTAACTAATCTGGACCGACCCATCGTGTTGCACATCTGGTTTTAATCTAAGTTATGTATAATACTTTCTCTAAACTTTATATCTATAGATATAAAGAATAAATATCATATAAAACTTTAAATTTAATGATATTAAAAATTCTAATCATAAAATATATTAAAATATTATCTTATAAATAAATATAAACATCCACGTAAATAAATATTCATAACAAACAAAATAATATTCTTGCCCATCCATTGATATTTTGGCATAAATTATCTTTTTAGGACCTTTCATTTTATTATTTCTTCAATCATAAATTCTAAATAATTATCTAATTCTCTTCAATTAAGGCCTCTTTTCGACACAATTAATGTCAAGGTCGATTCAACATACTAAATTAATTAATATGAGACTTATAAATAAACATTTTCCTAAATTTGAAGTTGTCGACGTAAAATGTTACAATTTATTTTAGAGTTATTTTATGAAGTTGGAAAATGAAATAAAATATAGAAATGAAAGGAAATAGAGAAAAAAAAAAGCATTGCAAGTTATTTTTTTTAATATCAGGACCAAACTCAAAAATTAAAAATATATATCTTTTTGTATTATGGATTAAATTAATAAAAAAAAAAATATATTATTATGTTACTTATTTAACTGCTACGCCATCTTTCTCTTCAGAAGTTGACGATACAATTATTGAAATGCACAAATCAAGTGACTAAAACATTATTTTTTAGAGTAATATAACAAAAACATAATTTAGTCAACAGTCAAGTGATGGTGAGTGTAGTTTATTCTAATAATAATAAAGGTAAACTATATATTTAAGGGTAAACTATATATTTAGTACCTAAATTATCAATTTTGATACATTTTAGTATCTAAACTTTCAATTTTTAAAACTATGCCTAATGTTTAGTTTTTATTTTATTTTAGTACCCGTTAAAAATTTAACGTTAAGTTAAAAAAAAAAAGTTTAGGTACTAAAATGGATAAAAACTAATAGTTTAGATACTAAACGTGTTAAGTTTTTAACGGTAGGGTACTAAAATGAAACAAAACTAAACATTAGGTATGGTTTTAATAAAAATTGAAAGTTTAGGTACTAAAATAGACCAAAATTGATAATTTAGGTATTAAACACATAATTTATCCTATATTTAATCACCCAACCATAACTTTGGTTCCATCTTGGTCCTAACTATTATTATTTTTAATTATATCTAAAGTTATGTTTTGTTTCGTTTTGATCATCTATCGTTAAAAAATTAATGGTGATATTAATATGTCACCATAAGGTAATGTCGCGTCATCATTTGAAAAATAAAAATTACCACGTTAACAATTCTGTTTTTTTTAGGACATGTGAGTAAAACATAACTAAAATGTAATATTAAGTATGATTTTTTTAAAAAAAATAGTTACATAACTAAAATAGAACCAAAGTGATAGTTGGATGATTAAATACATACTTTACCCTATAGTTGACCCCAAACTATTAAACTTGGTCCCCAAACTGTTAAACTTGGTCGCGAAGTTACCACAAACTATTAAACTTCTTTCAAACCTATATATAATTGGGACGTTTCGTCCTCACTGGGGAAGTCTTTGCCCTTTCAAAAAAGATAATTTTTTTTTACTCTTTTAATTATCTGGGTATGGCGAAATTGAAAATCGGAGGGACATGGGTTGGTGTTTTAGAGTTAGAATTGGAGAATTGGACGGTGGCTATGCTGAGGGAAGAGGTAGCCAAGCGATCGAACGGCCTTCATCCCGACTCCATCAACCTTATTTCTGCCGGTAAAGTTTTGAAAGACGGCGATGGGTCCCAGAAGTTAAGCCAATTGGGTATAAAAAACAATGCTAAGATTCTGGCCAGCCGTGTCTCCGTTGATGAAGGCAAGTCCTTGAAACAAGAGTTGATGGCCGAGGAAGAGCGCTCTCGTAGACTTGCTCGAGTCAAGTGAGTCTTTGGTCAACTCTGTACTTATTTTTATAGAAGCTGGGTGCTCTTTTTGATGGTTGATTGGGTTCTTGGTTTTATAGAAAATCATTGATTTAATCAAAGTTACCGAATTTATTCTAAATTGTGAGGAAAATTATGATCTTTAGAATCAGGAACATGTGTGAATGAAAATAAAACTACACGGTCACTAATCCATAGTTATCTCTATTGGCAGGGCATCTGCCACTGCACTTTCCAAGAGACATGTAGATGGCTCGTTACCAGTTGAAGACTTCAATATTGAACTTGAAAACCAGGGAGGGAAAAAAGTGCAATTAGGAACCGAGACTGATCAGCGGTATGCCTTTTTCTCTTTGGTTATTAAGATAGTTGACCCCATTTTTTTAAAACTAAATTAAGATATGAATGGTCTTTGAACAGGGCAGTGATGATGGGTTTGATGCTTCATGAAAATGCAAAGAATCTACTTAGGAGATTACTCTATAAAGATGCACTGGAAGTGCTTACCATGGGGGAGGTTATTTGCTAACATCCTCCCACATTTGCTTCAACACTGTTTTTTCTTGTTTGCATCTGGATTCTTAGAATAGCAGTTGATAAACTTTCTTGTCTGGAATGTTAATTGGATTTGGGGAATGCGTGTCGAATACAAATACATGTACATGGATATAATAAATTTTTCTCATATATTTGGAGGGTTGTATCTCTATACCCATGCCTAGATATGACATAGCTTGTTAGAGAAGCTGATAATATAGTTATATGTTGAAATAATTTTTTGGGTCTGATAATTAATTAATATACGTACCTTATTCTTTATTGTAGGAGGCTTTCTCACTTTGTGATCCCAAGGTCCTTGAGGTAAGACATTCTTTCTTAGAATTGAAGAAGGTTTATTTTCTGAATAAGTAGTCCATGCTGTGGATCAGTTTTCTGTTTATAGATACAAATAAAAGTTGCTTTAGCTTTTAGTTAACCCTATATATTCGTGAACATGCATATGCTATTGAATGATTGCGTGCTTTTTATAAAATCTTCCACACTTTGGCTGTGTGTGTTTGATTGCAGTTCATTGACAATGTACAATACTGCAAATAGACATTGTGTGGTGCTATTTCTTGCTTCGAGATATCAGTTGGCTTTCAGTAGCAGGAATACGCCTTGAAAAAGCCAGAGAAGGACTTGAACGTTGTCATGGGAAGGATTTTTCCCGTGTTAGACTCCTTCAAGCTGGTTGCCAACCAGAGCTTGCATTGTGAGTACTTTCAGAAAATTGCTTCAGTGGATCAATTTTTATTTTTCTGGTCTTGAATGAGAATGCTGTTGGTTGCGATGTTTGGCTAATCTCTTTTGCGTTCTATCTTTGTAGACATATGAGGTTGGAGTTGTTGGAAGGGGTGGTGGCATACCATAATGGTCAGTTTGATAAATCTAAAATGGCTCTGACATCTGCACAAGCAAAATTCTCACAGGTTCCTTTACTTATTGTCAAAGCAGCTAGTTCTTTTCAGATATCTTGTTTCGTTGTTCATCTTTATTTGATGGTTCTATTGTAAAGGGGAGAACATTGATTCTTCCCCTTTTTCTGATTTGACTGGGTTGGTCCGGGGGGACCACCACAGTGCCTCTCGTCTCAAAATACCCGTATCAGAATGCCTGCAGCCAACCTTTGAGCACAGGATTAGGTTTGGATTCAATGAGTAGATAAAATGGGAGTGTTTATTGTCGTATCTTATGAACCAAGAATTATAAGACTGGATTTGTAATTTGCTTGCCATTTCTTTTGTTTTTCCAACTTTTATTTTCTTAACCATACTTGATTGACATCCTTCTCCAACATTAAGCCTTATTGTTTGTGTGTTGATATCAGTTACAAGTGTCTGACGAAGCCTTATCTCATGTTATGAGCATGGGCTTTAAGGAACGTGATGCAAGGAGGGCATTACGATTGAACAATCAAGATATTGGGAGAGCTGTTGATTTTCTTTTTGAGGAAAAAGCAAAGATAGCACAAAAGAGGGAGGATGATATCAGGCATAGAGAGGAAATCATGTGGGTATAATATGCTTAATTTCTGTTTCAATTGTCATTTTCTTTTATGTACAAATAAAATAATGTAACAAATTTTCAGGGAGCTGAAGCAATATGGAGTAACACCATTGAAGAAGGCTGTGAATCTTGAGAAATTGAAAGAATTAGTGGCTATTGGGTGAGCAGTGTACTGTATTCTTCTTTGTCTATCTAAATCTTCATTGATGTGATATGATGACTATCATTTTGGTGTATACTTGTTGGCATCGAAAGTTCAAGTTGCTTCATAGTAATGAAAGTAAAATGGAGATAAGGACAGTTCATTCATTTAGGCTTTAGTGATACTTCCATTGTACCATCCACAAAAAGCTTAACTTTCTCCTTTTTTTTTCTTCTTTGCTTTTTCTTTTTATTTTGTTGGAAAGGCTAAGATATTTTTTATTTGGCAGATTTGAGAAGAAACTTGCTGCTGAAGCCCTTCGAAGGAATGAAAATGATTTTCAAAAGGCATTAGATGATCTGACCAATCCAGAAATTAATTCTGCTATCCAGGTTGACTCTTTTTTTTTATGAAATTTTCCCAATTTTAAATTTTATTGGCCTTGCGGCTTTCATTGACTATGTTTGTCTGCAGCTTGATATTGAATCAAGGAAAAGGAAAAGGAAGGAACGAGCCGCAAATGCTAGAATTGAAGAGCTTGTATCCATGGGATTTGACAGATCTAGAGGTAATGAGGAAATAGTTCTAACTTCTATACTTGTATTTTCAAAGTTGTTTTTCATTTTATGATCTAGATTGCTTTGTAGCTATGTTAGATATTCTAGTAACTTGAGTCCATAAACTTGACAAGGATTTTCTAGTAACATTCTGATATTTTCCCGGCTTCAGTGGTTGCTGCCGTTGCTTCCGTTCAGTTTGATGAAACTATGGAGCAAACATTGAGTCGACTGCTATCAGAATTTCAGCCACCACTCCCCGGTGTTGATGCTAACAGCATCAGGAATCCTGCTTCAGAGCCTAACCATGTGAACCCTGATATTGCGAGTGCCAATGCTGCTGCTGAAGGCCCGTCAACTTCTGCAGACGAAGAACGGGACGTGGAGATGGAAGATGAACTTGCAAGAGACATAGAAGGTGCTGATGCGTTATCGGACTACGACATTGAAGTCACAAAAGAAGGTGAAGCAATACAGGAGTATTGGACTCTTTTGGCCTCAACAGATAGTAAGGAAGCTCAATCTTCGGGATGAGAAAATAATTCTGAGCAAATTATTAGTAGTGCATATATTTGAAGAGGATGCACCACTGATACAGGCCTCAGTACAGGTAGTAAATCATAAAATAGTGTTCATGAATGTGTTACATGCATGGTATTTGTATCTGCATAAATGTATGTTGCATGCATGGTAGTGTATCTGAATAAATGTATAGTGCATCTTCATCCTCTGAATTTGTATCATATAATAATTATGTATGTCACATGCATGGTATTTGTATCTGCATTAATGTATATTGCATCTTCATGCTCTGAATTTGCATCATATAATAATTTTAATATATGAATTCAAAATATTTAAATGCGAAAAAAGAGAGTATTCACAAGTATTAGCAATCCTTGAATTTGATATACTGTTGTTACTTTGACAAGGCTTAACTCTATAAATCTATGACTAAAGTTAAAGAAGAATAACAACATTCATTGGTTTGAATCATAATTATTAGATTGACCTTCCGAGTCCATGATCATACTCATACGTGTCCTCGATCTTGGTATCCTTGTAATCCTTTGGAAGGGCATTGCAGTTAATGGTGTGCCACACAGGTCTCTCCTCTTCCTACAAAATCAGGGATAGAATCACAATCTTTTATTGGCATATCTTTTACCTTTACGACAGGTAATATCAGCTCTAAGAAACTAGCATCAATAGTGCTAAATCTAGAATTTGGAGCAGAGAGAGATTAAGACTCACGGGTGTTTGCATAGCATAGGGCTTTGAACAGTACGTGCATACTTGCATGTGGATAACTCTGTAATGGAACTAATCATTGCTCTCGGCTCTGAGCAGACAAATCTCACCTACAAACAGAAATAACAAAGCATAAAAAGATGAGAATGAATCTAAGATTAAAAATGCATGAACCTTTCCTTCCAAAGGAGATCTAAAAACCATATCACAATACTGTCACTTTGTTGCTTCATACCTCAGTTTCTCGGGGCTGATTAGTAAGATCACATAGGGTTCCATTCGAATATTGACGAGGGTGATACCTGCATTGAGACATGGCATCATTATAGTCCTTTTCTTTTATTTTCCTTCATTTAATTCAGCATAATCTTGTACTTTTCACCACTTGGAACTTATTTTTTTTGGTAAAAGTTAAAGGAACATTGTTGTTGTGATAAATGTAGTTGTGGCGGTGCACCCGTTTTGGTTTGGGTGGAGTGCCCGGATTGGTAGTTCTGTGAAGGATGTAGAGAATAGACAGACCCTTAGTGTTGGTGACAGGTCTAGGGTGATGATGGTTATCCGTAAACTAGCAGGTAAATAGATAACACTGTCAAATAGTAGTTTTTGTTCGAATGGATTACGTGGTCCTGCCAATGGTCATGTTAAGAGGTTGTAGTTAACCGGAAGATATGGAACTCCGGAGGCTTTGATAGGTGGAGTGAACGAGGAGGTCCGGAAGAGGTACCACAATTATAATAAACATACAAAGTTTGGTGCAACCTAAATTTTAAACCATACGAAATCTCACCTTTGTGAATTGTGATGCATCTTTTGATCGATGATCTTTTAATGTGGAGATGTCGGAGAGATTCTGGTTGAAAGCCGCAGTGGCCTCTTCATCATATACACCCAAGACAAATTCCCGAACCACCTGCAATAATTCCAAAATGGTAGAAAATGTACCATTGAGAAATTATAAAAGCTGCTGGTGGTAGCATACATCACAAGACGAAACTCTCAAACAAGTGAAAAAGCCCAAGTCTACTGTAAATATGAGCACCTTAAATTCAATAAAAGATCTACCTTATCATCTTCCACATGTAGTTTCCTCAACTGCTTTTGGTAGCAAAATTCAAAAGATCACCAACCCTCTTGCTGCAAAGAAAAGAGCCCACAACATAAGCATTAGAGACAGATATGAGTTAAGTGGCACATAACACCAAGGAAGAACAAAGCCTTTCTCAATTCTTTGCATTAATGTCCAATGACAGCATCATCAATTCAATATAGGCAACACCAAACAAACATTGTGAGGGACCAGGTGTCTACTCTGATAAAGCTTCTATCTTTCAGTACTTCCAGCAGTTCATCAGGTGTTTTCAGTTTAACACGTTTCTCGGACTCCACAATCATGCTACTAGTGTTCTGCTGAGTAACTGGCTTTAAAGTCTTGGTCTTTTCCACCTTTGGCAAGAAACATAAAATGATCTTTCCATCTTTATTAGGCATAAAACAGACTCCTGATCATCATCCTGCAAAATGTTCCAAACATTGTAATATTAGATCATTAAAAGTGGCAAGTCCAGATGGAACTTGATAGGTTCACATCAAAGGAAAACCAGCTCACTATTAAAGCTATATTCACACGGAAAATTACGACACGATTAAGACACTGAGATTTTCATTATTCTCATACCATTAATAACCATCTTTCAAGTTGCAATCTAGTTTGTACACATTCTCTCCAATTTCAAAATACAAACTTTCTCAAGCATTCAAACATAGAAAATAAATCATTACGCTGAAGTGTGTTGCTAGATAAAATGTATACTAGTTTATTTGAACTCGTTAGTAGGAAAACAAAATAAGTTGCAAATAATAAGAGCATGTTAAGCAGAAAACTTCAAAATAAAAATGTTCTCGCTTACATTAATGTGTACACGTAAAAGATTTCAGGATTTTTACATATTACTATTTTCAGTCTCTGGTTTACTAGGCTTCTCAAGTTCACCCTTCTATATTTAAGAACCGATAGCCTTTGATTGATCCACAAACACAAAGCAAAGAGAACATAAGCCAATTATTTGGCGTCCACCTTAGCGTGTCGGCTATGATTCATATTATCCAATTTTATCAAACAATCAGCTCTTAGCATGACTTTGTGTTATGAACTCACTCAGTTTCTTAATGATATGAACTCAAGTAATTAAGTTGTATTCCATTGAAGAACAAGAAATTACAGCAAATAGAGAAGATAGAAAGAGAAATAGGAGGGAAGAACAGAGAGAAACTAGAAAGGGAGAGAGTAACAGATTATAACAATATTTCATGCCCTTCCTTCATTGACTCCGCTATATTTTATAGCTAGTTACCGTAACCAACAAAGCCTTGGAATGTTGATCTGTCAATAATTGATAGGATTGCTGAGTTGGCATAGATGTTTGGGTCATAACACTTTGCTCTCATGAATAAATAGTCAGATTCAACACTTATTCGTAACTCTATAAAAGAACATTTGCCAAAAGGAGTTGGGGTTCACAAGTAAACAAACTAAACTCAATTGCAAAGTCTTTCTAGTTGGGGGGGGGGGGGAAAGGGGAACAATACTGATGCAGAAAACACTTTACACAGACATAAAGTCTATTTAGTTAGGGGTGAATTTATAAAATTTTGGAGATGAAAACTATGGATATAAAATAGAGAAAATACCTAAATTATAAGAGAATTTAAAATTTCATAGGGCCGATCGCCCTACCAGTCCCGCTGTCCATCCCTAACTACTAATTAACAATAAACAAGTAGCATGTCTTACAATCCAGGAAACATTCATACATCTAAAACAATAAAATCGTCGGGAATAGATATTTGAAGTGCCATCATAAGGTCTCATCATGAACTCAACTCTTCTACGTTTCACGCATGAACACAAGAATCAAAGAAAACCTAGAACTATAAAAAAAATAGATGAATTACATTTAAAAAGAAGAAGAAAAACTATGAAATATGGGCTGACCTACTTGAGATGAGAAAATCTGATCGGCTAAGACATTGCTGCCCAAGATATATACAACTGCTACCAAACTAAAAAACAGTCTCATATTTCCTTTTTTTCCGTTTTGAGGAACCGTAGTTTAATCTAGAACGATATAATTTGTGCCTGCTGAGAAGAAGGAAGTTGAGGAAGAAGAAGATGTATCCACAGCTGCTGAAGATGACACTGGTCTACGCAGGTTGAGCAATGGGATACCGCCACGTCATATAAGTGTGTGGCTAAGATGGGCTTCGTGTTGTTTTGTTAAAAAGTGTAAGCCATTCAACATGTTTATGGACTTAAGCCCCCAAAATCCTCTGCTTGAAATCTAAAATCTAGGCCTTTTTTTTATATGAAAATAACCTTAAAAAAGGATAAACTACGTGTTCAGTCATTCAATTATTTTTTTCAAAATCATATCTGAAATTATCTTTTAGTTCTATTTTGATCATTTGATATTAAAAAATTAACAGTGACGCTTATGTGTCATCAAAGAGTAATGTTACGTCATCATTGAAAAAATAAAAAAAATTACCATATCAACAATTATGTTTATTTTCAATGGCGGTTGACCAAAATGGTACAAAAGTGTAATTTTAGGTATAATTTAAAAAAAATAGTTAGATGACCAAAACAAAATTACAATAGTAGTTAGGTGACTAAATACATAGTTTATCCTAAAAAATTAGGTCATGAATCATCAACTTTAAGATTTATTTTTGATAATTTAAAATTAACATTTTAATCATGAGATTTTTAAAATAATCATTGCCTCAAATTTATCAGATATTTTACAAATTAAAAAAAATAAATAACCCTCCTTCCTAACACCCTAAATTCAATTTATTTATATACTATGCATATGCATGCTTTAAACATGTTTTATATCAGATCTAAAACGATACACTAAAAAACTTCAATGATTTTTTTTTTAAATTTGAGATATATTTTAGGAAAGGGTAAATTATACCAATGGATCATTTAACTATAGAAAAATTCTATTTTTACTATTGATATTTAAATAATATCAACCAAGTCACTTGTTAAAATTTGATGGATGTAGTTAAAAAATTAGTATACTTATATATTATATTCTCATTACTTACATATTTTATTAATTTAGTTAATTAATAGAATGTATAAGTAATACAGATCAAATATATTATTATACAAAAAAATTTAAAAACCATAATAACTTCTTTGTTAAATAATAGCAATATGTAATTTGATTGACATTATTTAAATAATTAAATGACATGATTGATAAAATCAAAAGTTCAATAATTAAAATAAAATTTATGTATAATTAAATAATCATGAGTGTAATTTATCTTTTAAAAAACGTTTGGTACAATTAATCTATTTTGTAAACAGTTTCACATTGCTTTGGTGTGGACCTAAAAGAAATATTTTAATATGATTTTAAACATTGACTTGTTACAACCATCGTGCCTCTCAACTTTCAAGCCAAGGAATTTGGACCTATTGCAATGTGTATATTTGTTATCATAGTCCCTTTGATTTGGTGCTTTTTTAAACATACAAGTAATATTTGTGATTGAATGTAGCAAAATAGAAAGAAAGTAGCAACTTACAAGTGTATTCTAATGAAAAAAAATGGTGGTGGTGGCAGTAGTCAAAACAAATCTCTGCCTCTGGCTTTTCATCAAACGTACACAACAAACCTGGAATCCCTTGGGAAAGACATAAAGCAATTTGCTTTTGAGATATAAAGCAGCCAAAAGAATTCAAACAAAGACAGCTTTTTTGTGGCGTTTACGTCAAGCTGAATTTCTGTAGAAAAAATAAACAAAAACATTAGCTTTATGAATTCATTTCCCCCAGATAAGTCTCCCGCCTTCAAGTTTTCTTCATTGGTTTTGGTTGTTGTGCATGAAGGGTCTTCCCTTTTAGCTGGAGTCGAGGGCTTGAGGATTCTTTTGCTTCTCTTTAAACTGGTATTTCACAATTCCTGGCTTGGAGGTGGTAAAGATTACATTTTGCTTCTTTTGTTTTTCCATTTTGGCATCTGGGTTTTAATGGTTTGGTGTGCTTGAATTGGTTTCTGAATCTTCTGTTCATAGTAAAAGTTGCCAAAAGTTAGTTTTAAGGTCTCCTGCCTTCAAGTTTTCTTCTTTGGTTTTGGTTGTTTATGAAGGTCTTCCCTTTTAGCTGGAGTTGAGGGCTTGAGGATTCTTTGACTTCTCTCTAAACTGGGATTTCAAAACTCCTGGCTTGGAGTTGGTAAAGATTACATTTTTTTTTCATTTTTGGTATCTGGGTTTTAATGGTTTGGTGTGCTTGAACTGGTTTCTGAATCTCTTACTCATAGTAAAAGTTGTCAAAAGTTGGTGTTTTAAGGTCTCCTGGGAATTAATTTCATCCTTGGTGGGAGGTTGCATGTGGTTTTAGCTGGTGGGGTTGAATCTTTTAACTTGTATAACAAGTTTGTTCAATATCAGGGTAGTGATTTGCTGTCGTCGTTGTCGTCGCATTTGATTTGTTTGTGAGGGTTTCTAGTTTGATTTGGATTTTCAATGGGGAAGCATAGTGGAAAGAACAAGAAGCAAACAGGGCAAACAGGTGATAACAATATGAAGCAAAACAAAGTTGGGGGAAATAGTTCGAAATCGTATGATTTGGACACGGCAGTTTTCATTGCCCTGTCTCAGGAACTGAAGGAAGAGGGAAACAAACTGTTTCGGAAAAGGGACCTTGAAAGAGCAATGATGATATATGGGAAGGCTCTCAAATTGCTTCCAAAGAATCACATAGATGTGTGCTATCTTAGGACCGATATTGCTGCATGTTATATGCAGATGGGGTTGAGCGAGTACCCCAAGGCAATCCTTGAGCTTAATTTGGCCCTGAAGGTCACACCGAAGTATAGTAAAGCTCTCGTAAAGAGAGCTCGGTGTTACGAGTCTTTGAATAGGCTGGAATTAGCTTTCAGAGATGTTAATGCAGTTCTTAACATGGAGCCTAATAATACCATGGCATTAGAGATTTCACAAAGGGTAAGAAGTTCACTAGAAAAACAAGGTTTACTGGTTGAATTACCTCTGGAATCCATTAAACCTCAAAGTACTTCGAAAAATCAGAAAGATGTCAAAGAGAAAACCAAGAAGATTAATGAGGCTGAAGAATACGCTGAACCACCAAGTGCTTCACAAATTCCGAAAGTTGTCAAGGAGAAAACCAAGAACAAGAAGATCAGTGAAGCTCGAGATAACAAGGTTGTGGATCAAATTGAGGAGAAGAAGGTTGATGAAAATGTAGAGGAAAAGAAGGCTGAGGATAAATATGTTGAACCACCAAATGCTTCCCAAACATCGAAAGTTGTCAAAGAGAAAACCAAGAAGAAGAAGAAAATCAGTGAAGCTCAAGATGACAAGGTTGTTAATCGAATTGAGGAGAAGAAAGTTGATAAAAATGTAGAGGAAAAGAAGGCTGAGGATAAACAGGTTGTGGAGGAGAAAATTAGCAGTAAAATGGAACTACCAAAGCAGAATGTCAAGTTGATTCTGGGTGATGATATAAGATGGGCTCAGTTGCCACTTAACTGCAGCCTTGTGCAACTAAAGGAAGTAATTCACGATCGATTTCCTAGCTCTAGATCAGTTCTTGTCAAATATAGAGATGAAGAAGGTGATTTAGTCACAAACACCAGTGATGAAGAGTTGAGATTGGCTGAAATAGCAGCAAAATCACAGGGTTCTCTGAGGCTGTATGTTGTAGAAGTTGATTCCAAGCAGGATCCGTTCTTCGAGAGATTTAAGCGTGTGGAAGTTCACAATCTTGGCATCAAACAAGGTAAGGCTGCTGAAAATGGTGATGCTAGAAAGGTTATGGAAAACGGGAAAGACTCATGTTGCATCGATGATTGGATAGTTGAGTTTGCTCAACTATTCAAGTACTATGTTGGCTCGGATTTTGATGCATACTTAAATCTTCATGAAATTGGTATGAAGCAATATTCTGAGGCCATGGAAGACACAGTTACAAGGGAAGAGGCCCAGGACCTTTTTGACATGGCAGCTCAGAAATTCCAAGCGATGACAGCATTAGCATTGTTCGACTGGGGAAATGTTCACATGTCAAGAGCTAGGAAGAGGGTCTATGTCAGCGAAGATGGTTTGAGAGAATCCATACTTGAGCAGATCAAAACTACCTATGATTATGCACAATTAGAATACAGCAAAGCTGGTAAGAGATATGAGGAAGCACTGAGAATCAAACCAGATTTCTTTGAAGCTCATCTAGCTCTTGGGCAACAAAAGTTTGAGCAGGCAAAACTTTCTTGGTATTATGCAATTACAAATAATGTTGATCCGGAGACATGGCCTTCTGAGAACGTCTTGCACCTCTATAACAATGCCGAGGAAAATATGGAGAGGGGTATGCAGATGTGGGAGGAGTTAGAACGGCAGCGCATACTCGAGCTTTCCGATTCAAAGAATGAACAAAATCAGTTGAGGAAAATAGGATCGAATGGTTTTCTCAAAGATATATCAGCAGATGAAGCTGCAGAGCAAGCAATCAACATGAGTGCTCTTATAAACCTGTTATGGGGTACTATACTTTACGAACGTTCAATCATTTAATTCAAACTAGTCTTCCTGTCTGGCATGAATGTTTGGAAGTTGCTATTGAGAAGTTTGAGCATGCTGGAGTTTCTCCTACAGATGTAGCTGTTATGGTAAAGAACTACTGTTCAAATAAAATTGCACTGGAAGGTAACATATGGATAGAAATTCATAAATTTTGTGTCGTCAGCTGACATCTGCATATACCTTGAAAGCATAACCTATATTTTGTTACTTGCAGGCTTGGGGTTTAAGATCGATGAGATAATACAGGCATGGAATGAGATGTATGAAGCTAAAAGGTGGAATGGCAAGATTCAGTCACACCGACTAGAACCATTACTTAGACGGCGGGTTCCGAATATCTATCATGCATTGGAGCATGCATGAGTTGCATGTTTTTTTGACTGGCATTTCCAGGGTACCAGTTGATTGAAAGACGTGCAGTACTGCATTACAGGTTGGTAAGTTGGTTCTTTCTTTAGTATGAAAAACAATTTACTATGTGACAAAATATGCTGCAATTAATATCGTGCACTTAAAATCTACTGGTTTATGACTCTCAATTACATGTTTATTCACCTCCGATACCATGTTTTTAGAAAACGTATATAATTGATTTTAAGCATTTATTTCCAGGCATAACATAGGATCTTCCCTTGTGCAGGTTTTTTATGCTATTGTCTTTTACATCAACCATCAAACTTAGACTTTCAGATTCTAAGGAAACTATTGGATTTCTGAAAGATGCGTGATTCCCTTTTTCTATAAATAGGTTACCAATACATGTTTGGAGATGACATGAAGGAGCAGCAGGGATCTCATTTTTTTCTGTTGGTTTCTGCTTTGGTCTTCATCAGTTTCCCTCAAAGAAGTAGAAAATACATGCTGAATTCTTGCTTAGTTGCAATTATGCTTGAATTGTTTACTAGATTGATCAGTTAACTTCTAGCTGCATGTTTGTCTTTCGGATTTTAAAGACTAGGTGGTTTTACACTTTTACTAAGACAGTTTTGTATTCGGTTGATGATGATCCTAATTTGCATGTTGTATTACTATATGGTTTTAAAGGATTGTGGTGAATTTGTTTTCAGGTTTTGCTTATTTTACTTGATTGTATTTCCACTCTTCAGAACATAAATATAAAATTTTGTATGTACAAAACTACAAATCCTTTTATTTGGTTTTTCACGAGGAAAATTCCAAATTCAGCAACAACAAATTTACAATCATCTCACTCACATTAGGAAGGGAGCTTTTCACATTTCAATATACACATACTAGTAGTTGAGAAAGCCATCCCCAGCTGATAGTAGCTATGTACAATTACAGCACATGTAGCAGCTTCCCCCAGACTTTTATTCTGGTCGAAAGCTGACAAGGTTGGGGAAGGCCGACTGAAGCTTCTTCAGCGGCGCTTACCTTGCATGACTCCAACGATAGTGACCATAAATTCTTTGGAGGCTTTAAATATGGCAAACCATCATTAGTTATGTTGGAGTTCGAAACATTCAACGACACCAATGCAGTCAGTCCTGTCAAAATCCACCAGTGACTTCATCAGAGAACAGAGCAAACGACTAGGATATTTTCATATTCTACAGCTACTAATAGCAAGTACCAAATAATCTCTCCATTCATCAATATTTAGACATTTTCAAGCCAACTTGTCATAAGCTACCAGACTGCAGTAAAACACTGAATTACAGGAATCCTGTGAGTGTGGGCCTATTGCCAGATGAAATAATGTGACACTAGAGATACAAATATCGTATACGTCTCTGTATCCGTTTAAATACGAATACAGTAATGCTTGTTCTAACAATGGGTTGAAGAAGACCAAAACTAAACAACACCACAGAGCCCTCGGAAATAGAAGCAAAACATACCAGAAATCAACTCCAAGGATTTGTTTGTGAGGTTGCAGTTTGGGGAAACGTTTAGTAGCGTTAAGGAGGGGAGATCTTTGATATTTTTCACACCAACATCGGTTAAACCCCCGCCACATATTTCAAAGGACTGGAGATTCTTGAAGCCTGTTTTAGCATATGAAAAAATAAAATAAAACAGGTGTAAGATTATTTAACACAAAAATTGAACACAGTAGAAAGTCTACAAAGTTATCTGTCCGAACATCTAGGAGGAAAACATAGGTTAATGGCTACAATGATCATGCGACTTCCAATTATTAATTTACTTAAGCCATGGCAATGCTTCTGGCATACATTGCAAATAACTTGTTCCAGTGTCTTAAATCCAATCCCCAAAGAGATCTAGATGCATCAGTCCAGTCAAACCTGCATAGAAGAGTAAAAGTGAAAAAGGCGATAATTTATATGCATCCTCATAACATTACATGATGGGAAGAGAGAGCTTGAGAGAGAAGCAATACTTAGAGATTGAGATCAGCAATTTAGCGCCACTTTTGACTTCGCTTTGGGAAAATAAGTCAAGTAAATATGACATCTTGATGCAGCAAAAACTGGTATGGCATTCTTAATGACTAACAGAAAGATAAACCATCTTAGCTGCTGAATAACACTATTCAATTGGTTTCAAAAGAATAGCACAATTATACACCAAGAGCCATTGAAATTGTCATTCTTCATGATGCAAGAAATATACCACCTCAACACTAAAAAGAACGAGTTTAGACCATAGGAAATTTAAGCCACTGTTTATTCATTCCAAGTTATAATGATCAGTTCAAAAACCTTCTAGTTTTTATTCTTTTTTTTTTTATCTAAGAGGTGATGTTTTCACATACATGGATGTGTTCATAGGTGAAAGCTCAGCAAAGTTTATGATTTCAAACCTGGCTATCTTGTAATCGTGTCGTGTAAGGCAAGAAACTCAAATTAGAGTCAGTTAATTCTAAAAACAACGCGATCAACATCTTAAAAATAAGACTATTCGTGAAATTATTGAGTCAAGTTGGACCTTGTTCGACTTGATTGGTTACATTCTCAAATCAAACTCAAATTTGAGTCAAGTTATTTATAATCGAGTATTGATTGATTTTTGACCGAATCAGATTCAACTACTCGAGAGTTGCTCAACTCAGTTAGCAGCCCTAGTTTGCATATTTGGATTTGATGTAATTATATAATTAATGACATATACTAATTAAATTCTTTTTAATTATTTTAAAAACAGTTTATTGCATATATTTTTGTATTAGTGTGTGATATATTTATTCTTACAAAGTATTCATCATCTGGAGTTTGTGATTTGATAATTATTTAATCTGATTATTTTTAAATTTAAAGAATTGAAAATTAAGAAAAATTTTGTACATGAAAGTTGACTTAGAATCATATATTAAAGAAATAATAAAATACCTAGTACATGGGGGAAAAGGGTATGTTGCATTATATTCTTTACTGTGGAGAAAAATAATGAAATATCTATATGTAATATGTTCTATTTCCTATCTGATCAATCAATAACCAAAAAACATCGTTTAAAAAAACAAAAACAAAAAGCAGCCAATTTTGGTTCCATCTACGGCTGAACCTTGCAAGCAGGGACAGTAACACCAGGCATGTGAACGAACACAATGGATAAAGGAGCAACCATTATCGGCTTCGCTGAAATTACATGTAAAGGCTCCAATGGAGGTATGATCCCCGAAGAATTTACACTTAAAACTTTTCCGTTGAGTAGCATGGTTTGGCTCTGCAAATTTCCGTCTTTTGCTGTTAGATGGTATTCCTCTCTTCTTAGTCTGGAATAGATGCCTTTAGGCAGCGTGATGATCGTTGTTTTATGGATTCTGTGCTTATGGTGCGGAGTATGAGAACGGTGCATGTTGTTGGGAAATAAACGAGTAAATTCCTGGTAACCGCTTCACTTGGCTTTCCATCACCTTCCGTTTTCTCCCTTCTTGGCTTCTTGCACAAGATGAAATTCCTTGCCCCTCGTGATCAAATTGTCTCCCATGGATTCAGTGCATCGGAGCTAGCGCTGGGGCAATAAAGGAAGAAATCATCGATATCGCATCCAAGAACCGGACGACGACCCTCACGAGCATAAGCTTTCAAAGAAGTATCGATAACAGAAGGAACAGGCTCTTCTTCGTTAACAACGAAACGGATCGGCCCAGCACTTCCCAAAACAGTGATGCTAATCAAGATCCTATTCCCCTTAGGATCCTGAGTCTTCTTCTGCTTGTAAAGTACCATTTTCACTTTTTTCCCCAAAATAAAACGATCAAACGAGCGAATATTACACCAAAAACTGTTAATCGAAATGAAAAAACAACGGGTTTATTTTGCTTTGCTTAGATCCGAAATAAATCTGGGTGACCGCCGGATATTAAGAGGGATTCCTGGGTATATATTTATGGGTCAAGGCCAAGACAGCGGTAATACCAGGCAGCTTTGCAAGAACCGAAAGCGAAAATAGAGACCGAAGAAACAGAGAAGAGAGTGCTCGCCCTTGACCTACAAAGGGAGAGCATAAAATTGCTGGTGATCCCAAGTGTTTCCACCATTCACAAGTCTTAAAAGAACAAAGTTCTTTATTTTAAGAAGGCACAGAAAAGGGTAGAAATGAAATCTGGGTATTTGCAGATTCGGGGAATTTCGTAGATTTGAGGAAGCTGAGAGAGGTTGATATAAATTTTTCTGGTACAAAAAATCTTCAATCTGCATCTTCCAAAAGTCAAAATTCGCAACATCGAACTTTTCAATTTCCACTAAACTCAACTCATGTGTCGCAAGGTGTGCTATTGAACGCAAGCTTTGCCCTGACCGTAGTGCTATTGTCTAGGTTGATCAATAGTAGAGTGATGCCTTTCTGCAAGATATAACAAAACTTTGGTCAAAATAGAAATTACGACTACTTGCTTTGATAATTGCATACGAGATGATGAACTTACTGATTGTTTTGCACAGTGAGTGTATGAGCGGATCTTTTCAGTACCGTTGAAGCTCGTCGAAAGAACATTTCTTCCCATTAGCCGGTGCCAAAGAAGAGCACTGCCATGGAGAAAGAACATCATCAATATTTAAAATAGATAGGCCGCGAGTCTCGTAATGAAAACAATTCAGAAAGCAGAATAACCTGTAATAGTCTGGATTTGGTTCAAAGTTGGTGGTGTTCAGTAAACCATAATTTCCACCAAGTGATTGTCTGCAATACGTTCTCGTATCATACTTTGATGCCATTCCGAGTTGATCTAAATACCAGAAGCTGAACACAAATGCATTTGTAACAAGGTGATGGCCGCTGTTGTAAGCTCCTCCGGCCTCACCCACCCAGACCACTGCTGAAGTTGGAGAACTCTTGATGATGTTATGGAGTCCGCTGAATGTTTCAGACTCACCTTCGAGAACAGATGGATCGAGAATCTTTTCGACAAGATGCTCATCAACTCCTACAGATAGAAAAATGATCGTCAAGTCCGAACCTTCTTTCATGTCTTAAGCTCCTAGATGATCCAAATACTGGATTGTACAAGGTGAATCACACCTGGTCCAAGGTTTTATATGTGGTGAGTGACAACATATACGGATTTGATTGTCTTATTTAAGTATTCTTTGAACCAATCCAAGTCATAGAAACCACCAGGTGCAATAATCAACGGCTTCAAATCGACATTCTTGTAAACATTTTCCACTACGCTTTGAAGAGCAGCAGTGTCAGCTGCATACTGGTCTGCCGAGACCCGAGTTCCAACCCCGCTCCCAGACAATTCGTTTCCTGATAAGCAAAACATAACAAACACAATTCATTTCAATCTTAGTACCGATAATGTATCAATAATTCAGACAGTTCATCAGTGGTTACCTAACTCCCAACCATGAATGGTATGGTTCTTTTCGACAGTGTAACGAATAAAAAATTCGGCATTGGTGTAGTTCCAAGCACCAAGGGCTTCACCATTAGAATGTATAGTTCGACCAGCAAGAGCATTTAATCCAAAAATAACCTTAGCCCTGAATTATGAAACAGTTGAGTTATATTAATCATTCGTATTGGTGTTCGTTATATATAATTATATATGTATGTATGTATGTATATACCCTGCTTTTTGAAAGAAGGAATTGAGTTCGTCCCATCTATCTATCCATAGGCAAACATCCTTGTGTAAAACCAAACATCTCAGATGTGTTCTTGACAAACGGAGTGCAGGGTTGTTGATTGTCCTCTGTGCCGTATATCACTTTGTCTTGTAACGAGCCCCCCAATCTAATCTTCAACGGTGAAAAAGCTGAAAAATAATAAATAATTAAACAAATAAAGATGAAGTAATTAAAGAATATCAACGTATGGAAAATGAATTAACTTACCTTTTACGGCATTCAAGAACATATTGTTATTAAGATCCTGCAAAAAAAAAAAGGAAAGATCAGCAACCACTTTTAAACTGGCAAAATTGACTTTCAAAAGCATGAAAATATTGCAGAAAAGTAAGAAACAAGGACAGTGTGGAATACCATATTGAGAAGACCGGCAAGACCCCAACTGCAAGTACCATAATCACATTTCTCAGGAGGCCACCAATCTAAAGTAGCACAAATAAAATCTTCATCTATTCTACCAATGGGAACTTTTCCATTGATAAAAACAGTTCCTTCAACACTTGCATTAGCAACTTGTGAACTTGCAAAACTCAAAACAACAAAGCAAAACCAAAAACAAAAAGAACCCATTTGCAACTATAAAACCTCACGCAGATTCAAAGGTTCTGTCTTACAGTAACACCAATCCCTTTTTATCTATTTATAGGGTTAATTGCTTGATAGGAAAGAAATATAATATTATATGAATTACTCTTCAGTATGAATTCCTACCTTAAGTTAAGAATTAACGGAAGAAACATAGTTCTGTACAAATTGTATGTAGTGATTAAATATAATATTACAAGGAATTTTCTTCGATATGAATTTTATTTTCAGTTAAAAACTATCAGAAAAAAATATAATTCTTTACAGATTAAATATAATAATTAAATCTAAAACAAACAATTCCCTCGTGTATCCATCCAATACGTATTTCATTATATTAGAACTTTGTCCATGTTTGGAATATGTTAGACACTATGACACATTCACGATAGAAGTTTTCATATTTCATTGTATTAAATCGAGCTATTACTTGGTAAAAACATTCTCATCGACATTAAGTGCAAAAACAGTTTCTAAATTAAATCAAAAAGTGAAAAAGCTGTTGCAAGCTTCTCTTGTTCTCCCACAACCTGTTGTCAGTATAACAAATGACAGATTTTTGTTCTCATACAACCTATTAGATGGTATTTATCTCTTCTTATTTAACATAGGTGCCTTTAGGCAGCTTGATTATTGTTGTTTTATGGATTTTATGCTTATGGTGCGAAGTACGAGACTGGTGCTTGCACCGCAAGGTCAATGTACTATCGAGCGCAAGCTTTGTCTGGACCGTAGTGCTATTGTCTAGGTTGCTGAATAGTAGTGTGATGCCTTTCTGCTTGAAGGTCTTAATATTTGATAGTTAGGAGCCCTTGCCCAACAAATTATCCTCAGTATCAATGTTAAGTTCCTTTATTTCATTAAAATTTCACACTTTGGTATCATTTCTCAATGTTTTGGATGCCACTTCTGAGTACAAGCCAAAGGAAAACTGAAATAAGAGGGACTTCAAATCTGTGCTGCTTCTATAAGTCTCCTTCCTTGCTGGTAGTATTGAAAGTAGAGACTGACATAATCATTCACTTTCTTGTATAATCTGGGATTTGCTTCATTGATGAGATCTTCCACTGGTTGAATCTCTTGATCCGGATGCGGAATGCAGAAGACAGCCAGAGTAATCCTCTCCCTCTCTTGAGTTCGTCACCACTCGGTGTACCACACTCCTGAATATTCCATTGGTCACTATCTGTGTGTGTGTGCAGTTCATGGAACCACAAATGTAAGTCACTTGTTAATCATGACATCTCTACTTAATTTACTGCATCAAAATCATGTTACAGAAACTCTCATCTTTTAGCAGACAACTTGTAATTGGTGTCATTGCCTCTATTTGATCACCGACATTGATCAAAAGAGCTTGAGGTACGATCGGAATGTTAAACCATTGATCGTATTTCAGGACCTGAAGACCTTCCACTTCTTTGTCCTTGCAATAGCATGGTGATTGCTGATCCATCAGCATGAGGTTTAACTCCAAGAACAAGATCAGGCCTCGGACATATAGGATATAAATTGAATCTTGCTTGCATTGTTGCTTGGTCTCCATATTGTTGCAAGAATTGTTCTCCTCCAGGTTCAGTGACCTTGCTATTGCCTTTAACAGGACTTCAAGGATCACTTGTAATTTCTAAATACACAAGAAAATTTCTAAATACTAAAATTCAAATGTCAAATTTATTAAATATTAAAACAATGAATTGAGTTGAGAGTCAAGCAAAATACTTTCTCAAACGAAATTTACAGATATAATAAAGTAACACGACAATGACCATGGGACCATAAATAGCGACGGAACGGACAGCGTTTGACGGGGCTACGACGTTCATTGCGGCTCCATAGCAAAAACCCATCAAAAAGTTAAGTGGCGTCAGAAAAAGCATGATACTTTCAACGACGACTCCAAACATTGTAAATGTTATAATCAACGATATATAAAAAGCTACCCCATTTGGAATATAAAACAAAAGAAAACTTGTTGCGTCCATTACTGATTTCCCTTGACGAGCTGCTTCGGCCTCATAAACGCCTCCCGGAGGGTTGACAACTGCTTGGTAAGTGATTGTTTGAACCAGTACAAGTACCACAAGCAATGCATTGATTGTTTCGGCTTTCATCTCTCTAACGTAATCTGACACTATTGTATCAAACCATGACTTGTTCTTTTGACAACTGCCGCCATAACTGTTCAGAATTTCCGACATCTCCCTATTATCGGCTTCTGTTTGTCTTTGTAAGACATCTGATGCTGTAAAACCGCTTTGATTGGTCTTGTTCTTATCGATTTCCTTGCAGTTTATCAACAGCGTCATCATCTGCTTGATTTGCAAGTCCATGGTTAATTGACAAAATACAATACATTTGTAATGATCAGGTTCGAGTTCCCCTATGTATGGACATTAGACATTGACCTTCAAGCGTGTTTAAAAAGTGAATATAGAAAATACAAGATTTTAAAATACAAGATTTTAAATTAGAGGTGAACTTATAAAATTTCAAGGGACAAAAATAGATTTTTAATAAAAAATATAGAAAATATATATGATTATAAATTTTTTAAGGGGCGGCTGCCCCCACCCATCCCATTTGGTCCATCCCTGAGTCAAGGGTCTCTCTCTCATTAGTTTTTTATTTTTTGAAAATTTGAGATTAGATTAAGTCATATTTAAGGATAATTGTAATAATACCGCTATATATTTTTTCAATTAGGTCTCCACTTTATATATATATATATATATATATATATATATATATATATATATATATCGAGTTTCGAGTTGAACGAAATCTCCCGAAACTTGAATCGAGTGACTAGAGAGGTAATTATACTCGAGTCAGATCTACCAAAATCCAACCCCACTCGTACTCATCCCTACCTATAACTTTCATTTTTAATATTATTAAATTTTTATTATATATTTGTTATAAATTAAATATTTTAAAAAATAAGGTATTTTTTTATAGTTGTATACTCTACTTATTTGAATCTTAAAATCTAAAGTTCTAACCCTTGCAATTTAAACCTAGACACTAGATTCTAAATTTTAAACTCTAGACTCTAATATCTAAAATTTTAAACTTTAATGCTTAAAATTCTAATCTTTAAACTTTAAATATAACATATGACATTAAACATAAACTAAAGCTTATATAATTTGTATATAATATTTTTTAAAATATTAAAAATATATTCGTTATATGTTGATTAACATAACTGCATGACTAGGTATGTATATTTGACTCAAACCTGACGAGTTTCAATCTAACTTGATCAAATTGGGTTATTTTCAAAAAACAAATTAGTTCAGATTAAGTCGGTTGTGTTTTTTTTTTTTTGAGATAAAGTTGGTTTGGGTTAGATTTGGGTTCAGGTTCAAGGTGGAAAACTTAACACATTCCAACATAATATAATATTATAATTATCCTTTATATATTTAAAAATAATTGTAATCGTACTTCTCTCTATATTATTTTTTTATAATTAGATCTTTATTTTACCTAATAAAAAATGAGATATATATATATATATACTTATATCAAAATCGAGTGTAAATTTTCACCTAAAATTTTGAGTCGATTTTCAAGTTGGGTGAAACCCTCCAAAACTCAAGTTGGATCGGGTGCAAGTGAAGTGATTTACTTTTCGGGTCAAATGGGATACCTGTAGAGATGTTTACTTTTTGAGTTGGGTTCGGATGGCCAAAAACCCGACTCATGCACGTAAATATTGTTTATTCCAAAAGGAAAAGAAATGTGTTATACCTGGTGTTGGTTATTTGCTGCAGCTAAGTGCAATGCAGTGTTTCCATCCTTATCCTGCGAGTTCAAGATTTTAGTTTTCGGAAACAGCATATTGTTGTCCAACTGCCTTCGAACCCATTGCACCATAGCTTCAAAAGCTTCAAATCTGTTGTTTTCTACAGCAATATGCAGAGCCGTTTGTCTCCGAGTAGTTAAATCAAAGATACATTCAGGACAAAGATCGAGAAACCGAGACAAAAGATGAGCATCTCCTACGAGAGCAACAAAATGAACAACAGTGAAGCCCTCCCTCCCTTTGACATGAATAAGATCCTTGTCGACAGCTAACAATTCAGTCACCATTTCTGTTTGGTTATTAAGTAGCGCAAGATGAATCGGGGAAAATCCATCCCCGTTCAGTTTCCTGGCAAACGATGGCTTCAAGTTCATCATTTCCAGTGCGAAACAAGTTTTTCCCGAAACTGCAGATATGTGTAACGGCGTGTCGAGGAACTCCATTTCATCTATACGCTTCAAAACATTGGGGTCGTCGTGAATTAGAGCATACAAGGCATCGATGTCTCCGGATTGAGCTGTTCTCTTTAACACCTCATCCATTTCGAAGAATTCAAAGTGTTATCAGGGACAAAATTGATTGAAAATTTGAAGGGTTTTGGTTTAATTTATATCCAATAATTGTGGAATAGTTGTTTCTAAGAAATTTCAAATCTTGAAAAGTCTTTCATGTCTAAATCAGATTCTGAAAGGTTGTGTTTCGTGTCCAGGTTGTGTTCTTGGAGCTTAACGAGACATACTCGATTTGCTAGATAGTGACAGAAAGTAAATGAAAAGCGATGGGACATGAGTCATTCAAACAAATTCGTGTGCTGATTTCAGAGGTAAGAGATGTTGCTAAGAAATTGTCGAATCTTGAATAGTCTTTCATGTGTATATCAGATTCTGAAAGGTTGTGTTCTGAGTCCAAGTTGAGTTCTTGGAGTTTAGTGTTTATGTTTTGTAGTATAAAGTTTGAAGATGATATAATTTGTCATGACTATTAAAGTTTTATGTTCATATTCGTGCATAGGTTTGCTGCAATTTGTGGGTGCAAAATTGGGAAGCTACCATGTGGTATTCCCAGCTGATCCGAGAAAGGTTGTTACTCGAGACAAAATAAATCAATACTTATAAAATAAATCAATTTAGTTTTAATTTATTTTAATTCGATAAAATTATGAAAACATTATTGAATTTAATATAAAGACATAAAAATATTATTTTTATTTTAAATCTTGTATTAAATATGGTTTAAAATATATATATAATATTTAATTATAAATAATGTTATATTTGTCTAACTAGTTTAGATTTTCTTATATTTCATGATTAAAAATATTATAATCTAAATAGAGTGTTATAATTAATCAACTAAATAAGGCATTTTGTCTAGTGGTTTTGGTGTTTCACTTCCAGCCTAGGGAACTTAGAATCAATCCTCCATAGATGTATATCATCTTAAATTTACCTTCTTTTATTCAATTAAATGATGACACGTGTTAACATATGATCGTGATCAAATTAATTGAATGTATAAATATTAAGGATCAAATGTGTAAGTATATCAAATTTTATTAATTGTCATGTAAAACGAATAATTTGAGTTTAATATAGAAACAAAATTACCCTCTTAAACGTAAATTTTATTAATAATTCAATGGAGTTGTATTGCTGAGCGATGATTATCGTTTTCAATTTTATTTTTAAAATTTATAATTTGATCGTGAAAAGAAGGTAAAAGAAACAGAAGATTGTAATTAATGAAAATCGATACTATCTTGCTCTCTCTTCGTTTAATTTACTGTAAATAACCACACCCAAATCCATAAACACTCCATTGATACTTGGTAGATAACCATGTCTTCCCAAACAACAATTCTGCTTCTCATGCCCACATTCACAGCCATTTTGGTCCAGCCAGGACTAGCCGATCTGCCTCGGCTGCTCCCACCGATTCCGTTGGGGATCATACCACACTTTCCGGGACAGCCTGTAACAACCCGAAAATTTCAAATAATATTAATTTGGGATTTGAAGATTTAATTGTGTAATTGGTGAAAATTTGGGGACTAAATTGAAAGATTTTAAAACTTGAAGATTGTTTTAGAGTTAAAGGAAATTCAGGGATCAAGCCCTGAATTTACCCAAAAAAGTTAGGTATTTGGTTTATATATATGATTTATGCGTGAATTGGGTTCTGAAAATCAGAACCCAATTCCTCCCAAATTTCCATTTCCTTGCCTCAACTTCCGACCCCGATTCCGACGCCGTCTGAATTCCGATCGTTGTTTTGAAAGCACCATCGTGTTCGTTATCGAGTCAGGAACAATCCCATCAATTTAATTGAAGCGAAACGCTGCCAAACGTCGTGAATTTCAAGTCAAAGCATCGACGTTTTTTTTTAGCTCAATCGCCTTGAAAATCCTAAATTCATCGCCGATCGTTGCTCCGTTTACGACACCTCCCGCACCATCGTGTTCCTTGTGCCGTTCCGAGTTCGCCGGTGTCATCCTCGATCTCCGTCGACGGCGGCGCGTGGGGAGGTGAAGCGGTCAAAGTTTCCGATTTGATGAAATCGAGCTCTCCGCCGTTCAAAAATTTGAACCGATCTTTGTAAGTATCTCGAAATCACTGAAAATAATTTTTAGAAATTTTTCCGGAATTTTTAGAGTCCCGGAAGACGTCCCACGCGCCTACACGCGCCGCCGGTGGGCGAGTGAATGTTTGGAAAAAAAAACCGGTTTGACCGGTTTTCTTAAGGGTTTGACCGGTTTGACCGGTCACGACCCGACCCGATAGTTGACCCGACCCGACCGTTGACCCGACCCGACCCGTTGACCCGACCCGTTGACCCGACCCGACCGTTGACCGTTGACCGTTGACCGTTGACCGGTGCTATTTTGGTAAATAATTCGGTTTTGGTGCTATTCTGGTAAATAATTCAGTTTTGGTGCTATTCTGGTAAATAATTCGAAAAAGGGTGCTATTTGTGTAAAATGTTCAACAGATTGTTGACCACCTTTGACCAGAACTTTGACCGGCTTTGACCGGCTATTAAACGATCGTTAATCTTTTCCGAAAACACCTATCCTGACAGTTTTCGACGTCCCGAATCCGTTTTTGGGGTCTGTTTCACCAAATTCGAACCCGAAAGTCTCCAAATCGTCAGTCAAACCCGTTGACTTTGATTTTGACCGAGAATTCGAAATTTCGGAAGGTCATACTTTATGTTTTTCGACGTCCTGAGTTTGATTCCGAAGTCCGTTTTGCCAAATTCTGACCCGAAATTCCCGAATCGAGCTTGTGAACCTAAAAAGGCTTAGTATTTTAGTATTTTGATATATGGTTAAGAAATTGATTAAGTAAGATATTTTATGAAGGTACTCGTGTTTCACTGAGCAAGGATCAGTCAGGTCCGGTGTTGTCCGTTCGTCAGATCAGTCCGAACCGCGTATTACAAGAACTACCCGTAGGTTTCCGTATATTATTTAAGTAAAGATTAAGAATATTTTTTTTATTAGAATTCCAATAAGGATTTTTCCAATTCGTAGGATCTAGCGCTGCAGCAGAGCGTGATCGACAAATCCAGTAGTAGGCTTCCCTATCCGATTTCTCAGACTGTTACAGGTGTGTTTCCTAACAGTATTATATTACTGATTTAAATGATTTATCTGAATACCGAATACTTGATATCTGATTTACTGTATATTCTGATATAATTTCTGAATTAAGGTATTTCATACCGACTTCTGAGATCTGCTTATCTGATATCTGAATTATTGATTTGAATTCTGATTTTCGTATTTCTGCATATGGTTTTTAAGCATGAAATATTTGTTATGTTTTAAGTGATTAATCATTGTTTTCATTTGAATACATTCATTGTCATTTGGGTGGGTATTGTTGAAGGAAGATTATCTGCAGACTTCTCGGCTTTGTGCTCAGGGTCTAAATGGCATGTGCGGTTGGGTGTATGGTTCTGGGGAACCTACACAATTATGATGTGAACGGATGGGGGTAGTGTTCATGTTTTAAAAACATGTTGCATAAACCGATTTCATTGAAAGATTTTATCCGTATGTTTTTATTATATACTGTATGGAGCACACTGAGCTTTTTAGTTCATTCTGTAGTTTTTAACCTTTTTCAGATAGTAGAAGACCGTAAGCTAGCAGATTTGGCATCAGGGAAGATCAACTACTTAATTTGTACGAACGTATATCTCTATATGTTTTTCAGTTGTGTTTGGTGACATGTATTTGCTATCGTTTTGGACTTATTTGTATTACTAATATCTTGTTTTGAATTATAAATAATGTAATATAAGTGTTTTAAATATAAAGAAATCTCTGAATGGGACATGTGCCCGCTTAGGTTTGGGTCTAACGTTTAGGCCGGGTCTAGGGGGTTACATTTGGTGGTATCAGAGCTTTCGGTTTTAAACACTCGGACTGTATATGGGTCCTAAATTTTGAAAAAAAAAAAAAAAACGTGTCACCATATTTTATAATTTAAAGTTTTCTCGAGATCCCTGATGCTAATCTGACATATGTTTCGAATTCTTTATGTAGAGCCTTATAGATCCAATAATGAATGCTGCTAGAGGTCGTAGGACAGGACGTGGACGTGGTACAGGGCGAGTCGCTCGACCTTCTGTTACGATAGACGATCCATTGTCACCACTTGATTCTCCTGTTCCACAAGTAGATCCGACTCTTTCTCAAGATGATCAGTTTACTCCTGTGAGAGACCCTCCTGTCACTGAAAATGAGGATTCTGAGATGAATGAAGACGCCATTAATAGAGCTATCTTCCGCATGTTTCAGAGAGCTGCTAGAGCCCCTAGTAACATGACTGCAGTGGAGATTTCAAATTCTTTGGTCGCTGCTGGTGTAATTCCATTCGAGGGTATTACTGGTGGACCTCCGACAGACGCTGAGTATTGGCTGGAGGACACAGAGAGGATTATGGATGAGATGGACCTCAGACCTGAGCAGAAGTTGAAGGGGGCCTTAACTATGTTAAAGAAAGAAAGCTTCAGATGGTGGCAATCCATTTCTGGTAGTATTCCAAGAAACCAGTTAACATGGGATCTTTTCAAAGAACGTTTCCGGAGTCGTTACGTCGGAGAGAGATATCTACAGGAACGACGCCAGGAGTTTCAGAATCTGGAGCAGGGTAATATGACTGTTATGGACTACGAGGTTGAGTTCATCCGATTGAGTCGCTATGCCCCTGGACTTGTTAACACTGAGGCAGATCGATGCTTGAGGTTTGAGAATGGACTCAGGTATGAGATCAGGAGTCGAGTTGCTACCCGGGAGAGGAATTTTGACGCCTTGGTCGAGATAGCCAAGACTGCTGAAGAAATAGAGCTATTGGGTATGGAGCACAAGAGAGATACTGATCGAGCCCAGAATCGATTCAGGAGGCCTTCTGGTTTTGTTAATTCTTTGCACATCCTAGCAAGAGAGGCAGGGGTGATTTCTTTCAGAGAGGCGGTGCGAGTGTCAGACCTGTTGCATCTGGTGCTTCAACTTTTCAGTCTACTAGACATGGTGGATCTTCTGGGTTGCAACCTTTGCAGACATGTGATTACTGTGGGAAACATCATCTTGGGGAATGCAGAAGAAAATTTGGCACCTGTTTTAGATGTGGTTCTGGTGACCATATTATAAGGGATTGTCCAGTGCCAGTTTCTACAGTTCAGACACCAGCTCGTACTCCCGCTCGATCTCAGAGTACTGTTCAGACTCCTGTAGGTGGTCGTACTCAGGAGAGAGCACCTGGATCGGCTAATAGAGGTTGAGCATCTCAAAATAGGGGTCCAGTCAGATCTGAGGCCAGACAGCCTGCATTGGTTTATACTGCCAGACTTCGACAAGATCGTGATGGGCCTAATGTGACTGCAGGTACTGTTACTATTCATTCAGTTCCATACTTTGCATTGTTTGATAGTGGCTCTACAAATTCATATGTATCGCATTCCGTTTCTGAGGGTCTAAATATTCCTGTTGAGTATACTGAGCATTCAGTGATAGTTCAAAGTCCCTTAGGCAAATCCATCGTGTTGCATCGTATTTTTAGAAAGTGCCCTGTAGAGATCAACGGGGAGATTTTTCTGGCTAACCTGATGGAGTTACCCTTGAAGAGTTCGATTTGATTCTCGGCGTAGATTGGTTGAACAAACATCGAGTAAATATTGATTTTGAGACTAAGAGAGTTGTTCTGAAGACCCCAGATAATCGAAAGATTGTAATGATCGGGGAACGACGTGGATTTCTGACGAATGTTGTGTCTTCCTTGGTAGCAGAGAAGATGATCAGGAAGGGTTCCGAGGCGTTTCTTGCTTATATTCTGGACACTAGGAGATCTCAATCAGATATTGAAGGCATCGAATTGTCAAGGAATTTTCCGATGTTTTTCCCGAGGAGTTGCCTGGATTACCTCCAGATAGAGAAGTCGAGTTTGAGATTGAAGTCTATTCTGGTTCCAACCCGGTTTCAATGGCTCCTTATCGTATGGCCCCAAAGGAGCTTAAGGAACTGAAAGTCCAACTCCAGGAGTTATTGGACAGGGGATTTATCCGACCCAGTGTATCACCGTGGGGAGCCCCAGTTCTCTTTGTTAAGAAGAAAGATGGGACATTGAGACTCTGTATTGATTATAGAAAACTGAACAAGCTCACGGTTAAAAACAAATATCCTCTGCCCAGAATCGATGATCTTTTTGACCAATTCCGAGGGGCTTCTATCTTTTCAAAGATAGACTTGAGATCTGGTTATTACCAACTCAAAGTGAAAGATGTGGATATTCCGAAGACTGCTTTCCGTACTCGGTATGGGCACTATGAGTTTTTGGTGATGTCCTTCGGGTTAACTAACGCCCCTGCTGCCTTTATGGATTTGATGCATAGGGTGTTTCGACCTTATTTGGACCAGTTTGTAGTTGTATTCATTGATGACATACTGGTGTATTCTAGAAGTGAAGCAGAACATGAGGAGCATTTAAGGATTGTTCTTCAAACTCTAAGGGAGAATAACTATACGCTAAGTTGAGCAAGTGTGAATTCTGGCTCAGCGAAGTGACTTTTCTTGGACATATTGTCTCTGCTGATGGCATTCAGGTGGATCCGAGCAAAGTGGAGGCTATTCTGAACTGGAAGCAACCTAGGAACGTCTCTGAGATCCGTAGTTTCTTGGGGTTAGCTGGTTACTACCGTCGTTTCGTTGAGGGGTTCTCCCTTATTGCAGCTCCTCTGACGAAACTATTAAGGAAAGATGTTCCATTTGTCTGGTCTGAGGACCAACAAGCTAGCTTTGAGAAATTGAAGACTGTTAACTCAAGCCCCAGTGTTGATTCAGCCTGAATCTGGGAAGGATTTTTCTGTCTACAGTGATGCTTCTCATTCTGGATTAGGATGTGTTTTGATGCAAGATAGGAAGGTTGTCGCTTATGCATCACGTCAGTTAAGGCCGCATGAGCGTAACTATCCTACTCACGATCTGGAATTAGCTGCTGTGGTTTTCGCTTTAAAGATCTGGAGACACTACCTCTACGGAGAAAAATGTTATATATACTGATCATAAGAGTCTGAAGTATCTGCTTACTCAGAAAGAATTGAATTTGAGACAGCGTCGCTGGTTGGAGCTTTTAAAGGATTATGATTTCGAGATAGAATATCATCCAGGGAAGGCTAATGTAGTGGCAGACGCCTTGAGCCGTAAGGCGATATCAGATCTCAGAGCCTTATTTGCTAACTTGAGCTTATTTGATGATAATAGCATGTTAGCAGAGTTACAGGTTAAACCTACTTTGGCCGAGGAGATTAAGGCCAAACAACTCCTTGACAGCTCGTTGTTTCCCATTATTGAACAAGTTAAGCAGGGATCGAGTTCGGAGTATACTTTGGATCAGGATGGTATTTTGTGTTTTCACGGTCGTCATTGCGTCCCTAAAGATGATGAGTTGAGACGGGTTATTCTTCAGGAAGCTCTAGTAGTCCATATGCTATGCATCCTGGCGGGGACAAAATGTACAATAATCTCAAAGAGCGCTACTTTTGGACTGGTATGAAGAAAAATATTTCAGATTTTGTGGCGAGGTGTTTGACTTGTCAGCAGGTTAAGGCAGAGCATCAGCATCCATCTGGATTGTTACAGTCAATTAAGATTCCTGAGTGGAAATGGGAGCGTATTACGATGGACTTCGTTACTGGTCTTCCTCTAACTCCTTCCAAAAAGGATTCTATATGGGTGATTGTTGATCGACTCACCAAGTCAGCGCACTTTATCCCTATTCGGGTTAATTATTCTCTGGATAAACTGGCTAAGTTGTACATTTCTGAGATCGTTAGACTTCATGGTGTCCCGTTGTCTATCATATCTGATCGAGATCCGAGATTCACTTCCAGGTTCTGGAAAGCTTTGCACGAGGCTCTGGGTACTCGTTGAATTTCAGTACAGCTTTTCATCCTCAAACCGATGGACAGTCTGAGCGATTGATTCAGGTGTTGGAGGATATGTTACGTGGTTGTGTGATTGATTTTCGTGGTAGCTGGGAAGATTTCTTGCCATTAGCTGAGTTCGCTTACAATAATAGTTATCAGGCGAGTATTCGCATGGCACCGTATGAGGCTATGTATGGACGTAGATGTCGTACTCCTATATGTTGGACTGAATTGCATGATAGGAAGACTTTGGGTCCAGACTTGGTTCGAGAGACTGAAGATACTGTCAGACTGATCCGTGATCGCTTAAGAGAGGCATTTGATAGGCAGAAGTCATACGCAGATAAGCGACGTAAGGATATCGAGTTTGAGGTTGGAGATCAGGTTTTTCTCAAGGTATCTCCATGGAAGAAGGTATTGAGATTTGGACGTAAGGGTAAATTGAGTCCGAGATTTATTGGGCCGTATTGTATTCTGAAGAAAGTTGGACCTGTTGCTTATCAGCTTGAGTTGCCTCCCCAGCTCAGTCGTATTCATGATGTTTTTCATGTGTCTATGTTAAGGCGATACCGTCCAGATCCAGATCACATCATTCAGGTTGATGAGGTAGAGCTGAGACCTGATTTGTCATATGAGGAGGAGCCTGTTCATGTTTTAGAGAGGGATGAGCGAGTTCTTCGGAATAGGCGTATTCCAATGGTTAAAGTTCTGTGGAGTAACCGTAGCCCCTCAGAAGCTACTTGGGAGACATTGGAGTCAATGGAGGTTCAATTTCCTCATCTGTTTTCATAAGGTAAATTTCGAGGACGAAATTTCTTGTAGAGGGGGAGAATTGTAACAACCCGAAAATTTCAAATAATATTAATTTGGGATTTGAAGATTTAATTGTGTAATTGGTGAAAATTTGGGGACTAAATTGAAAGATTTTAAAACTTGAAGATTGTTTTAGAGTTAAAGGAAATTCAGGGACCAAGCCCTGAATTTACCCAAAAAAGTTAGGTATTTGGTTTATATATGATTTATGCGTGAATTGGGTTCTGAAAATCAGAACCCAATTCCTCCCAAATTTCCATTTCCTTGCCTCAACTTCCGACCCCGATTCCGACGCCGTCTGAATTCCGATCGTTGTTTTGAAAGCACCATCGTGTTCGTTATCGAGTCAGGAACAATCCCATCAATTTAATTGAAGCGAAACGCTGCCAAACGTCGTGAATTTCAAGTCAAAGCATCGACGTTTTTTTTAGCTCAATCGCCTTGAAAATCCTAAATTCATCGCCGATCGTTGCTCCGTTTACGACACCTCCCGCACCATCGTGTTCCTTGTGCCGTTCCGAGTTCGCCGGTGTCATCCTCGATCTCCGTCGACGGCGGCGCGTGGGGAGGTGAAGCGGTCAAAGTTTCCGATTTGATGAAATCGAGCTCTCCGCCGTTCAAAAATTTGAACCGATCTTTGTAAGTATCTCGAAATCACTGAAAATAATTTTTAGAAATTTTTCCGGAATTTTTAGAGTCCCGGAAGACGTCCCACGCGCCTACACGCGCCGCCGGTGGGCGAGTGAATGTTTGGAAAAAAAAACCGGTTTGACCGGTTTTCTTAAGGGTTTGACCGGTTTGACCGGTCACGACCCGACCCGATAGTTGACCCGACCCGACCGTTGACCCGACCCGACCCGTTGACCCGACCCGACCGTTGACCGTTGACCGTTGACCGTTGACCGTTGACCGGTGCTATTTTGGTAAATAATTCGGTTTTGGTGCTATTCTGGTAAATAATTCAGTTTTGGTGCTATTCTGGTAAATAATTCGAAAAAGGGTGCTATTTGTGTAAAATGTTCAACAGATTGTTGACCACCTTTGACCAGAACTTTGACCGGCTTTGACCGGCTATTAAACGATCGTTAATCTTTTCCGAAAACACCTATCCTGACAGTTTTCGACGTCCCGAATCCGTTTTTGGGGTCTGTTTCACCAAATTCGAACCCGAAAGTCTCCAAATCGTCAGTCAAACCCGTTGACTTTGATTTTGACCGAGAATTCGAAATTTCGGAAGGTCATACTTTATGTTTTTCGACGTCCTGAGTTTGATTCCGAAGTCCGTTTTGCCAAATTCTGACCCGAAATTCCCGAATCGAGCTTGTGAACCTAAAAAGGCTTAGTATTTTAGTATTTTGATATATGGTTAAGAAATTGATTAAGTAAGATATTTTATGAAGGTACTCGTGTTTCACCTGAGCAAGGATCAGTCAGGTCCGGTGTTGTCCGTTCGTCAGATCAGTCCGAACCGCGTATTACAAGAACTACCCGTAGGTTTCCGTATATTATTTAAGTAAAGATTAAGAATATTTTTTTATTAGAATTCCAATAAGGATTTTCCAATTCGTAGGATCTAGCGCTGCAGCAGAGCGTGATCGACAAATCCAGTAGTAGGCTTCCCTATCCGATTTCTCAGACTGTTACAGGTGTGTTTCCTAACAGTATTATATTACTGATTTAAATGATTTATCTGAATACCGAATACTTGATATCTGATTTACTGTATATTCTGATATAATTTCTGAATTAAGGTATTTCATACCGACTTCTGAGATCTGCTTATCTGATATCTGAATTATTGGTTTGAATTCTGATTTTCGTATTTCTGCATATGGTTTTTAAGCATGAAATATTTGTTATGTTTTAAGTGATTAATCATTGTTTTCATTTGAATACATTCATTGTCATTTGGGTGGGTATTGTTGAAGGAAGATTATCTGCAGACTTCTCGGCTTTGTGCTCAGGGTCTAAATGGCATGTGCGGTTGGGTGTATGGTTCTGGGGAACCTACACAATTATGATGTGAACGGATGGGGGTAGTGTTCATGTTTTAAAAACATGTTGCATAAACCGATTTCATTGAAAGATTTTATCCGTATGTTTTTATTATATACTGTATGGAGCACACTGAGCTTTTTAGTTCATTCTGTAGTTTTTAACCTTTTTCAGATAGTAGAAGACCGTAAGCTAGCAGATTTGGCATCAGGGAAGATCAACTACTTAATTTGTACGAACGTATATCTCTATATGTTTTTCAGTTGTGTTTGGTGACATGTATTTGCTATCGTTTTGGACTTATTTGTATTACTAATATCTTGTTTTGAATTATAAATAATGTAATATAAGTGTTTTAAATATAAAGAAATCTCTGAATGGGACATGTGCCCGCTTAGGTTTGGGTCTAACGTTTAGGCCGGGTCTAGGGGGTTACACAGCCGCTCCCGCCGTCGACGGTAGCTCCTGCGGCACTCGAATGCTTTTCGACTCTGCTTAACATTCCGGGATGTATTGTGAATATTTTTGACTCTATGTTTAGTGGCCAATTTGATCGCATCGATAAAAATTGTTGCAATGCCATTTTGGAAATTGGTGTAAATTGTTGGCCCGTAATGTTTGATGTTGATCCTTCCTTCCCACCCTTGCTCAAGGATTATTGTACTCGACATGAAGCAGCTCCGCCCCAAGTCTGACTGAACGTGGTCGCTTAGTTACTGCGATTTTAAGGTGATTAATAATGTTTTTTAGTTTAGATAATAACTAGAATGGTAATAATTAACTTAATTTAGATGTAATAATTTCTTAATATTAAATATTTTTTTTGTTTTAAATATTATTATTTATTAATAATTTCACATTTCTTCCTGCTCCATATGCATTTTCTTTTTTAATATAAAGAGAATATTGTTCTCTCTAAAAGTTTTGGATTCGAAGAGTTGTATCTGCAGGGTGTGTGCATGTTGTCATTAAAAAAATTATGAACATATATTGTCTTGCAATCACCCCAAAATATTTAAAAAGTTGATTATGAAGTCATTAAGCGATATCAGTAGTTAAAAAGATTGTGTTCTCTTTACAGGTCTCATATTCGAACAACAACTACGTTTTAAAGGTGTATGTGTTGTCAAAGGCTAAAAAAGATTCTAAAGAGAAAAAGAAATGATTAAACAATTAAACTTAATTTCACTCATTCTATTATATATATAGTATCTTTCTCACACAAACTAACTTAATTTCTTGTAGCTCTGAATTAGTAAACTTTATTAAAACAAGTATACATCTCTATTGTATCATCATTCACACGGATTATCATATTAATATCGGGGATTGTTACATCAATACGTAATGGTCAACATCGCTCAAAAAGATGAGATTGATGTAATTAAATGAGTTTTTGATAAAAAGACTGGTAGAGTTTAAAAATATGAACAAAAGTAACAATTTGAATTTAAAATTAGGGTAAACTAAATGTTTAGTATCTAAATTATTATTTTTGTTTTGTTTTTGTAACCAAATTTAATTTTGTTTTAAAATCATATCTAACATTTAGTTTATGTTTCATTTTGGTACACTGTAGTCTGTAGCTAAAAACTTAACGATGATGTTTAAGTGTCACCATAAGATAATGTCACGTCATCATTAAAAAAATTAAAAAATATTACATCAAAAGTTCTGTTAATTTTTAACGGTGGGTACCAAATTGAAACATAAACTAAATATTAGTTATGGTTTTGGAAAAAAAAATTAGGTACTAAAACAGAACAAAAGTAAGTTTAGGTACTAAACGTATAATTGATCAGTAAAATTATCCTTATTTAAATTAAATTTTATTACTAAGAATTTAATGGAGTTGCATAGCTGAGCGTCGAGTATCGTCGCCAAATTTATTACCAAAGTTTAGTACACAAAATTGCAGTTTCTTTGTTTTTCATTGAAAGCAAATCACTCTCTCTCTCTATCTCTATCTCTCTGCCTATCTTTCTCTCTCTACGAGAGATGAATTGAAGGAGAATGGGTGGGAGCAGTCGTCCCCCTAAAAATATAAAATTATCATATATTTTAGATTTTTCCTACGTATTTTCTATTGAAAATATGTTTGTTTCCCTTATAATTTTATAAATTCACCCTCTCCTAAAGTTTTAGAAGTTCGCCCCCTAGCATAAAATTCTTCATATGTCTCTGCTCTTTACAAAAAGGAACGAATACAAAGAGATAAAAAGAAAATATTATAACGGTTAGAATTCATATTTAAGGCTTATCTGATATCATATTTGAAGGAAAATTCTATAATAAATATCATGCATTCACATTCACTACTAATTTTATAGGATAAAATTCACAAATGATCATTAAATTATATTAAAATGATATTTTAAATACTAAACTTTCAAAAAAAAAAAAGCATCAAACTTTAGATTTTGTTATAAAATGAGCATAATACCACTAAATGCCCTTAAATAGGTAATGTGACATGCTAAATTAATGAGAAATATCTTATTTGATCCTTTAATTGTAACTAAAATTTCATTCTACTGTTAATTTTAATTAAAATAATTTTATTAAATTCGTTGAACTGAAAATAAAACAGATGTAAATAAAATAAATATTATTTTTTATTATCATATTATAGATATTGAGCTTGTATCATATAAATTATTTGCTGCGTTATTAAAAGTTAAGGATTATTTTGATTATTTATTTAAGTTTGGATGTATTTGATGAACTAAAAATTTCACAAAATTATAATTTTAAAAAATATTTTTCAAATTTTAAAAATAAATTATTATCATATATTTTAAAAAAACTGAATTATCTATTTTTGGAATTATTACTTTTAAATATAAAACAAATATATATATATATATCAAATGAAATTTTAGTTATAATTGAGGGGTCAAATAAGATATTTTTTTTATTAATTTAGCATGCTATGTCACCCCCTTAACATATTTTAACATTTGATATCTATTTTTTTTAACAAAATTCAAAGTTTAATGTTTATTTTGTAACTTTTAAAAATTCAATGATAAATAAATTATTTTAACTTTTAACCGCATATTCTAGAAATTATTGATATTATGGTAGGAGGTTTAGATATCCTCGTATTTTCTAATATTGTAAGTTAGAAATTATTATATTCAAAACATAAGGTGTTTAGATATTTTTCATATAAAGACAAAAACAAATATGAACATACATATCACAGTCAATAATCACATTTTGTTTGCATATGTCAATATTAGTAAAATCTCAACATGCCATCGTGATTGTTAAAAAGGCAGGATGGGTATCAAAACATATAATAAGCTACATATGCTTACAAAAAGTTCATTCTTTACAAAATATATGTCCTTAAAATCTACTCATGATTAGCATTATCACTTGAGAAATCCTTATCTTCGTCAGGTAAGTAAAGAGCCGTATATCAAGCTTTATTTTAACCAAATCCCTTAATTTTCGCCTGTCTGTCCTCCCCACATCCATCTCGAGGACCATGTCCTTACGCTGCACGAATTTATGTGGCGTTTGTAATTTAAAATAGATAGCATTAACAATACTAAAGTAGTAAATGCTAACAGTATAATATTTATGTTTAGATTTTTTTCTTAATTATTGACAATACAACTATTATATACACATTATGTAAACGTATATATTCGAATTCGAAACATCTAAAGAGAATAACACTCTCTTTTACCACCAAATTCATTAAAAAATTTAAAACAAATAATTTTCCAACATCTAATGTGTTTGGGGGTCATAATTAATAAAATCATCCACTGAAATCTCAATCAATAAATAGAGAATCACAATGAGAAACTCGATTACCACTTTTGAGAGTCAACAATCATCATCGACTCCCCCCTTTGATTTACAATGATTGAATCGTGAATTTATTTTGGTCACTCGAGCACTAAATTAGAAATAGAAGGGTGATATGGTAGTTATGTGTGCTTATGTGGACTGATTTTTGTTGACGTGACTTCCAAATTTCATCCACGTCCTTTTCTCTTTTTTTTTCTTTTGATTTTATTTTTTACTTCAAAAATGAAAGTTTTATAGTTTCATCCCTAAGACACTTAAATCACCATTTTATAATATTTTCTTCGACCACTTAAGACACCGATGAACTCGTCTCATCTAGGGATGGGCATGAGATCTGAACCCGACAGGTTTCGACCCGACCCTGCCTGACCGAGTCGAGTTTTTAAAAAAAAATCGGGTTGGGTCAGGTCGGTTTTTTTAAAGGTGATGTTCTGGTCATATCAGATTCAGGTTTAGGGTGAAAAATACCGACCTGACCCGACCCGAAAAAAATATAATTTTACATTATATATTTAGGAATAATTTTCAATAATACCCCTCTATATATTTTTTTTTCAATTAAATCATTGTTTTTATTGAATAAAAATAATATTTTTTTATTAATTCGGGTCGGGTTTAGCTTTTATCAAAAAAAATGGATCGGGTTCAGGTCGGTTTGGCCGAAACTCGACCCATGCCATCCATAGTATCATCGCCTCCTACCATTATATATGTTTAGATTATTCAAAAATCACTTTAAAATTCATGGAATCCAATCCAAATTCCAAAACTCATGAAAATCCTACACTACTATGATATATGGATCGTTTCCTCCTTCTCTACGTCCCCTCCATTGGGATTTGGAAGATGTTTCATAGTCAAGAAATCAAAGGGAATATTAAACCAGGGGTTTTACACATAAAAAAGTTTTGGGGTAATTTCATGATTTTAAAAGAAAAATATCAAGTCATATCGTTAATAAGTACTTATCGAGAGAGTGACCAAAATAGGAATAAATCAAAAACCCGGTAAGTAAATTGAATTTTTTTAAACTTTAGTAAATAAAATACATATAAATAAAAAATTAAATTAAAAATTTTAAACTTTAATGATCGATTTTTTTTTCTAATGATCGATGAAAGAGCTTTAGAAAATTTTCCTTACAATTTTGGCTTAATATAAAAATAAGTGTCTAAATTATACCGTTTTTCCCCAAAGTGGTGTCTAAATATTTTTTTGGGCAAATCCATGTGTCTAATGTTTACAAACATTGTCACTTTAGATGTTTTAGGCGTAATGACCATTAAAAAATTATGTTAAGTGACATTTATTTTAGTAATTTTGAAAATTTTATTTAAAATTATATAATTTTTTTTAAAAAGGTTCAAAATTTAAAAAAAAAAACTTTAAAAAACTCTAATTTCAATCCCTAAACTCACATCGACCACCGCCCTTTTCTATAGACGAACCTCCACCCGATGACCAATAACCCCACAAACAACCACCAGAACAAGAGCTAACCGACATGACCCCGACGAATCTCAACACTACAAATCGCGACACCACACAATCCTAAAGGTCAATCGATGACAAGGACGACAAGAGATGGCAATGACAACATCAGTGACGACAGTCGTGGCCGATAAGGGAGGTAAGGTTAGGGTTAGGGATTTGAGACTTTTTTGTAATTTAAGAGAATTTAAATTTTTTTTAAATATAATATTTTTTTTTAAAAAAAATAAAATTTTTAAAATTACCAGAACGTGACATGTGTCACTTAACGAACATTTTTAACGGTTGTTACGACCGAGGCACCTAAAATGATAATATTTGTAACGTTAGACACCTGAATTAATCCAAAAAAAGTTTAGGCACTACTTTGTAATGAAGAATATTATTTAGATACTTATTTTTATATTAACACTAAAAATTTCCCACAACTTTTGACTTGAGGCGCGTACGGCTAACCTCTAATCCAAATCATAATTTTAATTAAGCTTAGTATCATCATAGAAATTTAAAAGAGTTAATTTCATGATATGTCCTCAAACTATACCTTCATTTTAAACTGGTTCTTAAATGTTTGAATATTTCAATTTCATCTTCAAACTATGACTATAATCTAAATTAGTCCTTAAACTTTTGAACATTCTAGTTTCATCCCTAAACTACGACCCTCATTCTAAATTGATCCCACACTTTTGAATATTCCAATTTCATCCCCAAATTCATCCAAATATATAATTGGTTTTAACCATAATTTAACCTAAATTTTATTTTTTTTCAAACATATAATAATATAACTTGGTCTAAAGATTTTTTTTGGTACACTAGTCTAAAGATTTTATTAACAATGGATGGATTAGTATATACGTATAGTTTGGGATGAAATTGGAATGTTCATAAAGTTTGGGACCAATTTGAATGAATATCATAGTTTGGGGATGAAATCAAAATATTCAAAAGTCGGAGGACTAATTTAGATTGATAATCATAATTTAGGGATGAAATTAAAAAAAATAAAAGTTTAGAGACCAATTTAAAATGATGGGCACACTTTGAGAACATACAATTAACTCAATCTAAAAACTATTTCTTTCGTAGGGTATTGAAGAAATCAAACGAATTGACAAATATCAGGCATAAAATCATAAAATCAATTAATTACCTATAAAGAAAACTACTATGTTCCCCTTGAGATCCCATTTTGTCGTACCCTAAGGCTCTAAGTAGAAAATCAAACACCCAAAAAGGAAAGTTATTAGGAAAAAAATGACCTAACCTTGAGAGGGACTTGCATTGCAAATATTGATGAAATGTCACATTTTATTTGCTAAGAAATAAAGAGGAGTTCACGTAAAGATACCTTCAAAATTATTGCTGATTGGGACTTCTATTTGATACTTTTTATGATAAAGTCCTATGACATAATAATTGTCCTTCGCTGGATTTCCAACTTTTTAGAGAAAAAGATCAATTTACTTTATTAAAAATCTTTCCCCTTTATATTATTGAGTATAATATGGGAAAACAAAATCGGATTCTTTGAAAACTAATAAGGTAGGTCGAGTTATCATACGACGTAATAATAAATTCGACAATTAATATTTATAATTTTTTTTAATTTACTTTGACATTTATGTGTTATGCGATATCTATTTTTTTAATTACACAAATAGGTATTTAATTGTTTTGGGGTGCAATTAAAAAAGTTGGGTGACACATAGCACATGAATGCTAAAATTAAATACCTAATTACACCAAAACATAGTTGAATGCCACATTACACGTAATTGACAAATTTATGTACCCAAAAAAATTAGGTTTTCCCTATTTATATTAATGTATGCCTATTATCCAATTCCTAAATAAATGCATTTAGAAGAAAATTTTAATTAGTCTAACAAATCTTTTAAATGTGAAATAATTGTTGCATTACATGAAAACTAACTAAAATAATTTGGAATAAAAATAGATATATGGAAGTTTACATTATATTATGCTGAAATATATATATATATATATAATTTGTTATTAATATGTAAAATTTTATGTATTTATAATGCTCGAAACATACAAGAGCTATATAAACACAGCAGGAATATACAATTTTTGTCCTACGTTGAATTATTATGGTAAATTATGTAAACTATAAGATGAATTTAGACATAATATGAACACATAAAATTTCTCTAAATTAAATCATTATGATCAATCATATAATATATTAGATAAACTGAAGTACTAAACAAGCATAACATGGAAGAATAATATAATTACACGAACATGCCAAAAACTATATAAAATAGGAGGTTAAAGTGTAAAATTTTATACTAATTTATACTATTTAAAACTAATTTGAGAATATATATATATATATATATATATATATATATATATATATATATATATCTCAAATATATATATATTGGTAAGGTAGAAAATATCTATATATTTTTTGTTTAAAAATAAGAGTAAACTATGTCCGTGACCATTTAACTATGAGATGATTTTATTTTGACCATCAAACTTTTAATTTTATAAATCAGAATATTTAACTATTTAAATAATGTCAATCAAACAATCTATCGTTAACATTCGACGGAGGATCTGACATGAAGGATAACAAAATTGATATAATTATACATTTAGTTATTATTACTTACACATTCTAACAATTTGATCCTAATTTTAATTTAGTTGATGAAATGTGTAAGTAATGAGGACTAAATGTGTGATTATACCAATTTCTTTAACCACATTAGTTCTTCCATTAAATGTTAATGACATATGGCTTGATTAGCATCATTTAAATAGTTAATTGATATAGTTGATATAATTAAAAGATCGGTGATCAGAATGAAACACTCTCTAGTTAAGTAGTCACGAATATAGTTTACCCTAAAGATAATAAGTTGGTGAACCTCCAAAATACAAGGACTTTCCTTGCAAAAGCAGCCAGCTCCGAATATTTTGGAAGTTTCTTCATTTTAGGTCAAACAATCCCTAAAGCTTTTCCTTTTTTCTTGGATGCTATTGGCGGTCGTTTGCTTCCATTGAAGAATAGGGTATGTGGTTAGTGGATGACAGTAGCTGGACAGCTTAAAAGAAAGGGTGTCTTAGGTTAAAATCTCTATCCACCCATCAGCATAATGATAAGCAAAAGCAATTGGCCTTAACTAACATTGAATTAATGGAGCTGTTGGTGGTTTAATTCCCTTTCGGTTTAGGTACATAGCCCCACACCAGGGAAAGACTGCTTTGTTGAATATCTCCAACAAACTAGTTTGAAAAAAAGAGAAAAAAACAGTAAGGGGACCAATATTTTTCGATTACGATACGAATACGATATGACTTTAAATAATATAATAAAATTAAAATTATTATGTGTTTAAGTATTTTCAAATTTATAATCTTTAAAATATTATAAAAAAACAATGATATTAGTTGAATTAAGATTTAATCAAAATATTACTATGATTTTAATTTGAGGGGAAAATACTCCATTTGAAGGTAAGTCATGATGTAGGTATTAACCTAACAAAAAGTCTTAGAAGTTCATATCTATATCCATCACATTAGATTATTCAACCACTTTGACAATAAAAATAAAATAGTTTGAAAATTATAATTTAAAAACCAAAGATGAAAAATGAACCAAAACCGGGTGAAAAAGTTCAATTTTGTTAAAAATAAGATAGCAATAAAAAATATTCTTCAAATTTTGATTTTTTAAAAAAATTTCAGTTCAATTTATATTATATGATTAAATCATAAAATCAATGATAGACCGAGAGGAAGACAGGTAAGGACGGCCACTCCTTTAAAACAAAATTTGAATTCTTATATATTTTAGATACTTTTTATTTTTCGTTGAAAATATGTTTTCGCTCTTCTTAAAATTTTACGAGTTTCTCTCATTCAAAATTTTATAAATTCACTCTCTAACATAAAAATTCCATATCCTTACACGAAAACCGATGAATTGAATGAATCAATTTTAATTCGAATAATTTCGTAATCTTGATATAAAAACTTCTTTAATATTTTAAAATTTTAAAAAATATTTCTTTTATTTTATGTTATTAAATTATATCTTTTAAGTACTTTTTTCTTAAATAAAAAATATTTTATAGAATATTTACATTTTAAAATTTTTAAAAAGTAAATAATTTTAAATTAATTAAATGTTACCACATTAACAAACTTATCAAGTGTTTAACATTGGCTGAAATTAGGAGCAAGGTCGGAAACACGTTATAGATGGGAAAGGTTGTACTAGTTTAATTATATTTTAAGTCATTGATAGTTTAAAATTATTAAAACTAAACCCTAGTTTATAAAAAAAAATATTTTTTAAGACCACTATGTTTCCCAATTAATGAAATTAAATTAATTTTTTTAATTTTTATGATTTTATTGTTTTTAAGATCCTATTTATTTTAAAATTAAATAACTTAACTTCTTATATTCCAATCATGACTATATACTTGATTAGGAGGACTTTATTTGATCCTATTTTTTAAATAGTGATTCATTTGATATACAATTCAAACCAATATTCACTTTATTTTAAATATAATTAAAGGGTCAATTAAATATTTAAAATTAAAAATAATTTAACATTTTCTTGACTAATCACTTTAACCCTTATTTTTTAGAACACTTTGATCCCTCAATATTTTATTTTGTAACAAAATAATCCTTAATTTGATGCAAATAGTTAATTTCCATATATGATATACATATCAGTAAATCAATAGTTTTATATTTTATTTTTACTTTTTGGTACACATTACTCGATATATCGACATGATAATTGAGATATAAAATATGGTCTAAAAAATAAATAAGTCATAAAGTTTAAAAGATATATTTTCATTCGGTGCTCGATAATACGACTAGAGCACTAACGATATATTAAACTAAAGAAATTTTGTTTCATGGGGTCTCGAGGAATAATCCATGATTAACCCTAAAGTCTATAGTATTACCCTCTAATAAATAAACCAAATCAGACATACATGCTTCGTTCTTCCTGCTGTCGAAACGATTTTTACGCGGTGCGGGGGGGGCGAGATTTTGAAAAACCGCGTCATTTTTAATTATTCTCTTTTCAATTGAACTTTTAATTAAAAACAATGTGATTTTTAAAAAAAACCTCTCGTTTCGAAAATTTGGAAATTCCTTTACGATAAAAACATAAGGTTCGAGGAGTCGCCACCAATCTTTAATTAGGGTGTGATTGGGCACCCAACAACGTTGTCATTTTTAATAAAAATTAATTTTAATTAAAACGACAAATTTACGGTCTACGTCACCAAAATCCAAGTTCGGGAGTCGGTTACGTGTGGGGAAGGATTAGCACCCCCACAACGCCCTAAATCGGTACCCTAGTCGATTAATTAATGTCTTTGCGACGAATTTCACAAGTTCAAATTTGATTTGATTAATGATCCCTTTAAACGACAAACGTGCCAATTTGCAACATTCAAAGCAACAAAATAGATTTAATTTAAAATTACCAAGTCATTAGAAAGATAAAGAATATTCGATTATTTAAAAATATCGAGACCGGATCTTTAGTTCAGTTCTAACGACCTTTTCTCGAAAAGTTTAAATAGTCGAATATTTCCTTTTCTTTCGCTCCCAAATTTTACAATGACATATCCAAATTTAATTAGGCGTTACTGACGGGATACCATTTTAATTTAAAATCGTCAAAACAACTTTCCTGTAAGTTAAGGAAAGCCATTCTGATAATTTTAGATTAAAAGGGCATTACCCTTAATTCCGATTATGCAATAATGTCAAGTTATGCATATGAGGATATCATGCAAAAATTATACAAAGTGATGTTAATGCAAAAATAATTAAATATGCGATTAAAGTGAACGAATTCAAACATGCTCATAAAATAAACTACACCTACGTGCGTATGAACAACATGCTTAAAATAATATATACATGCATATATTTTAAAATAAATCTAAATTAACCTAACAATCATGCATAAAATATTAAAAGGACTAAAACATAAAGAATAAATAACAACAACCTTTTTCATAACATTTTCATTTCTGGGTACTGCAAACAGAATATAACCAAAATATTGCATAGGATCAAATTGAAAGCTCCTCAAATTACATATCCAATGCAAAAAACGGAAAGAAAATGGCCATAACATGATACGGGACCAAAATAAAATAATCCGGAAACCAGGAGGTAAGATTAAAATTCCCATAAAGCTCGGTTTAAGGACCAAAATGTAATGAAACAAAAGAGGAAGGACCTATTCTGTTGTTAGCCCAACGTCCTAAAACCCGGTTCTCCTTCCCTAGCCTTAAACGTTACCGTTTCATGCCTCCGTGAAACTACGCCGTTTTGGCGTTATAACAAATGGGATATTAGGGTAAACTCCTGAACCCATTCTAACCCTTAGCCTAAACACCCCTCAGCCGTTCTCTGCCTCTCCCATATCCTCTCTGCTCTCCCGTCTCTCAACCCTAAACGAGACAGAAGGCCACCGCGGCCTCCGTCGTCAAATGGCTCCGATGAGGAGCCTAAAAGGCCAGAAATCGACTCTGGTCAAAACCCACTCAAAAGAATCATCTCCAAAACTCAAATCTAAACCCTTACTATCCTTAAACCCATTTTATTTCACTTACCCAAACACCATGGAACCACCGCGGTTCTGACTCCGATGAAGGGCCACCACCTCTCTATCTAACCAAACATTCACTAGTCTTAGACCGAAACCCCCTAAATCCCTGAAACCTGAGTCTAAAACGGACGTACACGACTGGAAAACCACGAAAGATGAAGGATTTACCTTCTCACAAGCGGGGTAGGGATTCCTAGCTGGGACGACGAGAGCCTTTAGATCAGGTAAGTAAGTTTTCGGTTTACCAACGTTTTTTTTTGGATTCGTTGTTATCTCTGGTTGTGTTCGCTGATAACTCGATCTTCTGGGTATTTTTCTCTTTTTTGTTCTGTTGATGGCTGATCTTCGATTTTAGGATCACTCCTCCCCTTGTTGGTTTTTTCGTTCTGTCCTTCCCCCTCGCTGATGACTCTCGGTTTTTTTTCTTAAATATTTTGATATTTATTGCTTTTTCTTCCCTGGAAAAATACCTGAGGGTCCCCCTTTACAACATTTTGGTTCTGGTTTATATAGAACCAGATTTTACAATATTTTTGTCTTCTGATTTCTCTTTCAAAAATCCCGTGAGTCTACTGCAAGTTTTTCTTCGTTGACTTGGGTTTTGCTGCCTTGAAACTTGGTTCTGAGTCTTCTGTCGTGTTTCTCTTGATATTGCAGGTTGTTAAGGTTCACGTGGGATGGTCGACCGTCGTAATTGGGTCCAACGGCGGTGGCAACTTAGTGATCGAGATGGGTTGGCAGCAGAACGTGATCTGGACCGTTGGATGGGTCCAGATCCGAAGGTTGCGCTTCAAGGTGGCGACTGAAGGGTCCTAAAACCCTAATGACTAAAGCATGCATGCCGTTGGATCTCCCTGAATCCAACGACTCTTGATGCGCAACGCCAGAGGGTTAGGGAAACCTTATCAAAATTTAGGGTTTCCCTTAGGCTTGGATCAGTTCTGGCCCCAAACGGGTCTTGGGTTGGGTTGCTGGAATTGGATCAAATGACCCTTTGTAATTTGGGCCTGTAAAAATCAAAGACCATTTTTAGTGCATTTTTAATTGTTTAATTGTTTGCATATATATATATATATATATATATATATATATTAATACCTACAAAATACCAAACTTATGCTAATAACCGAAATTGCAATAAAAACAATAATAAAACCAGATTAAACACGAATAACACCCCGGACAAATTGAGCGTCTACAGCTGCCCCTCTTTGTTCATTGTCGTGGAACGAGAATAGAGCAAAGATCAATGGATGGTCAAATTCGTCTGGTCATGAAATATTCAAAAGATTAATCCGTTTTCGCAACTTCGGGATAGTGGGACTTAAAAATATTCGGAAAACGAGTTCGCTCCCTCATTTTTAGGGAGTATAGAACTCGAACAATTTTCTGCGAACGAGTTCACTCCCTCTTTCTTCGGGGAGTATAGAACTCGAACAATCTTCTGTCAACGGGTTCGTTCCCTCTTTCTTAGGGAGTAGGAACTTGAAGAATCTTCATCAATCGTGTCTGCTCCCTATTTCCTCAGAGAGTATAAGACCCAAACAATCTTCAACAAATCCTGTCTGCTCCCTATTTCTTCAGAGAGTATAAGACCCAAACAATCTTCATCAATCGTGTCTGCTCCCCATTCCTTCAGAGAGTATAAGACTTGAACAATCTTCATCAATCGTGTCTGCTCCCTATTCCTTCAGAGAGTACAAGACTCGAACAATCTTCATCCATCGTGTCTGCTCCATATTTCTGCAGAGAGTATAAGACTCGAACAATTTTCAACAATCGTGTCTGCTCCCTATTTCTTCAGAGAGTATAAGACTCGAACAATCTTCAACAATCGCGTCTGCTCCCTATTTCTTCAGAGAGTATAAGACTCGATCAATCTTCAATTATCGTTGGGAAATCTGCAAACATTTAAAATAATCATGCAATGTCATGATCCTATTCATGCCTACGATGTATGCAATTTAATCCACTTTCTTCTTCGAAAGAATACTATCCCCTTTGATTTCAGTGGAACTCGGTTTCGCTTTGGGCATAGAGCATTTCACCAGTTCACCCCAGTTGATACTCTCAATACTATAACTTTTGGCTTGACAAGACTTTGACTTCTTTCTTTCTTGAGGCCTGCCAGTACCCCTGACCAATCTTCTTGATAAATGACAACATCCTTGGGTCATCTATTAATGGCTGTGATTTTCTATGAATTCCAAAGTTTTAGCTTTTCGCAACCATACAAGCTTATGGGTAAAACCATTGCTAGCTTCAGAATACATGCATTTCCAGAACCTTTTGCATAATAATACAAAATGATCTCATGTACCACAAGTTAAGCTATGCGTTTTAACTTTCTCAAGATTAGATGCTTGTAAAAGGGAAATTAAGAAGGGAAAATATCTCTTTATTTATATAAATGGCGAAGAATTTTTAGGCAACTACATGACAAACTTTTAATCGGAAAAGAACAAAAGGACAGGTGTCTTCAAATATCAATAACACAAATGCTTTTGAACTGGCACGCCGTCAGAATGACTCGAGTGTAGCTTCTGTCAAAAGGACCTCCAAAATGGTGATGACACCTAAGAGTGCGAAACTCTTTCTGAGCCCCAAAATCTCCCATTATTGGATGCCATAAACCAATATTGAATCTCACGTGCATTCAATTCCTCCTCTGGTTGTCCTCATCGAGACTCATTGATCTTTGGTCTCAACCCCAATGGCCATTGTCGTTACCCATGTCAGGAGCTCTTCCTACTTCCAAAAACAATTCAGATTATCCACCATGCACGAACTCTGAATTTAAAACTCAAGTCGCCCTTTGCGGGTTTTCGACTCGAGACCTCCTTTGGTTTCAAGACGCCCTTTTCGAGTTTTCATCTTGAACCCTTCTTTTTTTCCATTTTTCATTTTTTTAATTTTTTATTTTTTTATTTTTTTATTTTCACTCATTTTTCTTCTTCTTTTTTCTTCAAGCAAATACTTCTTAACTGCGTCAGAATTCACTGGATGAGGTAATTCAGACCCATCCATCTCAGTTAAGACGAGAGCTCCCCCAGAGAAAACTTTCTTGACAACATAGGGTCCTTCCCACTTGGGCATCCATTTCCCTCGGAAATCTTTTTGAATGGGCAATATCCTCCTGAGCGCCAAATCTCCTTCGTGGATTTCTCGAGGGCGACTTTCTTATCATGTGTTCGTATCATCCGCTTCTGGTATATCTGACCGTGACAAATAGCCTTCAATCTCTTTTCTTCAATCAGATTCAATTGGTCATATCTGGCCTGTACCCATTCTGCCTCATTTAGCTTCACCTCTGATAAAACCCGGAGCGAGGGAATTTCCACTTCAATAGGGAGGACAGCTTCCATCCCATAAACTAGAGAAACGGAGTTGCCCCAGTAGACGTTCGTACAGAAGTCCGATAGGCAAACAGAGCAAATGGCAACTTCTCATGCCAATCTTTATAAGTTTCAGTCATCTTCTCTATAAGCCTCTTAATGTTCTTATTAGCCGCCTCCACTGCCCCATTCATCTTTGGGCGATAAACCGTGGAATTATGATGCTTATTTTGAATTGCTCACATACAGATTTCATCATCTTGTTGTTTAAGTTCAACGCATTGTCAGAGATAATTCTCTCTGGTAAGCCATATCGGCAGATGATTTCTTTCTTCAAGAACCTACATACCGTTGACTGGGTAACACTTGCATAGGAAGCTGCTTCTACCCACTTGGTGAAGTAATCTATTGCTACCAGAATGAAGCGATGACCATTTGACGCTTTTGGAAAAATTTACCCAATAACATCCATGCCCCACATAGAAAACGGCCACGGAGCTGTCATCACATGCAACGGATGAGGAGGGGTGTGCATTCTATCCCCATAAATCTGACACTTGTGACACTTTCGGGCATAATTGATGCAATCAGTTTCCATAGTTGACCAATAATACCCAAATCTCATAATCTGTCTGGCCATTACATGCCCATTAGCATGGGTGCCACATATTCCTTCATGTACTTCTTCAAGAATCATTTCCGCTTCTTTAGTGTCCACACACCTTAATAAGACCTGATCCATGCTTTTCTTATATAAGATCTCACCATTAAGCACATACCCTGCTGCCATTCTTCTAATGGTCCTCTTGTCATTCTCAGTTGCCTGTTCGGGGTAACTTTGATATCTTATATACTGGAGGATATCATAGTACCAAGGTCCTTCATCATCTTCTTCTTCAATGTTAAAGCAGTGGGCTGGATACTCATAAGCCTTCATCTCAATAGGCGTCATATTTGAATGCTCGTTCATCTTAAAGGCCGCTGCCAAAGTAGCCAAGGCGTCCGCCATTTGATTTTCTTCTCTGGGGAGGTAATTGAAAGTCACTTCTTCGAATTCTTCAATAAGTCCCAGAACTAATTTACGATATTCCACAAGTTTGGGATCTTTGGTTTCCCATTCACCTCTGAGCTGGTAAATTACCAAAGCTGAATCCCCATATACCCTCAGCATTTTTGCTTTGAGTTCAATAGCTGCTCTAAGACCCATAACACAAGCCTCATATTCAGCCATATTGTTTGTACAATCAAAATTGAGCCGACTGGTAAAAGGATAATGCTCTTCACTTGGTGAGACCAAGATTGCCCCAATCCCATGCCCCAAGGCGTTTGAAGCACCATCAAAGTTCATCTTCCAGTATTTACCGGTGAGCGCAACTGTTTCTTCCTCCGCGATAGCCATTAAATCCTCATCTGGAAAATCGAAGTTCAACTGTTCATATTCTTTTGAAGCCCTACTCGCAATGAATTCTGCTATGGCGCTCCCTTTAACTGCCTTCTGGCTTACATACTGGATATCAAATTCGGACAACAGGATTTGCCAACGGGCTAACCTTCCTGACAATGCAGGGACCCCCATTAGATACTTTAAAGGGTCCAGCTTAGATATGAGCCAGGTAGTATGATACAACATATACTGTCTAAGTCTTCTGGTAGCCCACACTAAAGCGCAACACAATTTTTCAATTGGTGAGTATCTGGCCTCACACTCGTGAACTTCTTACTGAGATAGTAGATAGCCCTCTCCCTCTTCTCAGTTTGATCATGTTGCCCCAACACACATCCCATTGAATTGTCATAAACGGACAAGTAAAGAATTAAAGGCTTTCCTGGGATAGGTGGCGCTAGGATCGGAGTATTCGAAAGATATCTCTTTACTGCCTCAAAAGCCTCTCTGCAATCTTCACTCCATTCTCCTGAATCATTCTTACGAAGAAGGCGGAATATGGGATCACATCTTTCGGTCAGCTGCGAGATAAACCGAGCGATGTAATTTAATCTCCCCAAAAATCCTCGAACCTCTTTCTGTGTTCTTGGGGCTGGCAAATCTTGAATGGCTTTTACTTTATCGGGATCTATTTCGATTCCCTTTCGGCTCACTACGAATCCCAACAGTTTTCCGATGTCACCCCAAAAGTACACTTATTTGGGTTAAGTTTTAGTTGGCACTTCTTTAATCTTTGAAAGAGCTTCCTCAATTCTCGACATGTTCCTCCTCCGTCTTGGCTTTGACAATCATATCATCGACATAGACTTCAATTTCTTTATGCATCATGTCATGAAACAACGTCACCATGGCCCTCTGATAGGTTGCCCCTGCATTCTTTAATCCAAACGGCATGACTTTATAGCAAAACGTCCCCCACATAGTGATAAACGTTGTTTTCTCCATATCTTCAGGGTACATTTTAATTTGATTATAGCCGGAGAAACCATCCATAAATGAGAATAAGGAATTTCCAGCAGTATTGTCCACTAACGTATCTATATGTGGCAAAGGAAAATTATCCTTTGGACTAGCTCTATTCAGATCTCTATAGTCGACACACATTCGTACTTCCCATCCTTCTTTGGTACTGGGACAATATTTGCTACCCACTCAGGATACTTGGCCACTGTGAGAAACCCAGCATCAAATTGTTTCTTCACTTCTTCTTTAATCTTGAGCAGCATCTCGGGTCTCATTCTTCTCAGTTTCTGTTGTACGGGCTTGCAATCAGGCTTTATTGGTAATCTATGGACAACCAATTCTGTATCCAGCCCTGGCATGTCCTCGTATGACCAAGCGAATACATCCTTGAACTCTTGAAGTAATTCTATCAAGCTTTGCCTCCCTTCAGCAGACAGGGTGGTACCAATCTTTATTTCCTTTCTATCCTCATCTGTACCCAGGTTCAAGATCTCTGTAAGCTCTTCGTGAGGCAGGATCTGCTCATCTTCCTGTTCCACCATCTTTAGTAATTCTGAGGGTGGTTCACATCCCATCATCATCACAACCTTCGATTTCCCCTTGACATATGGGCATCTCGAAATCAATCTCCGGGTCAGAGTCATTAGCATTCGTATTATTGATATCTGAGTTCCTGAAAGGATAACGAAAAAGAAGATATATACATATATACATATGGGAGAATCTTTTCCCATATAAACAAATAGAAAGAAATAATATATGTATATTCAAACAAAAATGCATGAGGAAGTGTTTGCCATTCGGGAATTAACAAACACATCTTTTATTGAAAGCAAGTAAAAACACACAACTTAACCCTTTACATCAAATCACCTACTGTCCCAGGGTATTGAACAATAGGGAAGAGTTCCAGTGTATTACTCTGCAAAAGATTTGTAAACTACGGGCAATTCCTCCGCAGTCCAGTTGTTCAACACAAAGCCCAGTGGCGCAGGGTAAATGCCCATAGCTCTCATTTCTTTGAACTCCTCATCGGTTATGACATTAATGCCCAAGTCCTCCAAGGCATTCTCAACTATCCCTTTACTGCTTTCCAAAGTCCTTTGAAACATATCCTCCTGATACGAAAATGCTGCTCAAGGGCGGGAATGTCATGGGCTCCCAGCTTAGGTCCTCACCAGTCAATCTTGCCTTTCTCAATTCCTGAATCTTCTTGATGCTTCTCATTTTTTCTTTTAAAGTTGGCTGATACCCTAAACCGAACCTGTCTCTTTTAGTTACAGGGTAGATTGGGCCCACCAGTCCTTGCAACCGACGTCCAAACCCTTTGCCAGTTTTTGCTCCTCTTCCAAGAGTCAGCTTAAGCCCCATTTTGGTGCAGTTTGACAATCTAGGCTTCGGGATCTTCTTTCCTTCTGCCACAAACATGGCATTGACGTATTCCAACGATCTGAAAGAACATTCAACAGCTTGCTCTTCCACTTCAACGTATGGAGCAGTAGTAGAAACCGAAGCAATAATGTCTTCCTCAGCATGAATGCATATAAGCCTCCCATCCATTGCAAATTTTATCCTTTGGTGCAACGTTGACGGAACCGCACCGGCCTGATGAATCCAGGGCCTTCCCAATAAACAGTTGTATGTAGGCATGATGTCCATCACAAGAAACTCCACTTCGTATATCGCCGGGCCAATAGTCAAAGGGATATCAATCTTGCCTAGAACTTCTCTCTTCGTTCCATCAAAAGCTCGAACCACACTTGACAGCTTCTCATCAGGGTGCTGTCAACTGGCAATTTTTTCAGGGTCACCAAGGGCATCACATTTAACGCCGAACCGTTATCTATCAGTACTCTGGATAGAACATGCCCTTTGCACCTAACTGTGATGTGTAGGGCCTTATGATTGCCAGTCATCCCAGAAGGGATCTCGTCCTCAGAAAAAGATAAAAAATTATCGGCCTGGATGTTGGCAACTAGTCGGTCCAGCTTTTTTGTGGGTATCTCCTTCGGGACAAATGTTTGGTTTAAAACTTTTAACAGGGCGTTGCGATGAGCCTCTGAACTTAGAAGAAGTGATAGGACAGAAATACGGGCAGGCAGCTTGTGCAATTGCTCAACAATACTGTATTCACTATGTTTCAGAAATTTTAAAAATTCCATCGCTTCATTCTCCGTTACTGGCTCATTGACGATGGGTTCATCTTCTCTTATCTGCACATCGATACTTTTTCCTTTCTCGACAGCAATCTTTTTCTCAGGTTCTTTGTGATAACATCTACCACTCCTGGTCATGTGTCCCACTTCATCTACCTCTTCCTGTTGCTTTGTCACCTCTCCTATTTGACAAGTATATCTCCAGGGTACCTATTTATTGTCTTTGTACAGGAACGGAGAGGGAGGTGTAATAATCACCTTTGGAGCTACCTTCTCAGCCACTCGATTCTTGGGAGTAATGACGAGGGGACAACTAGCACTATAGACCTCTTTGGATGATCCCTCAGAGGCGTAAACTTCCGCTTCTTCTTTCTCAGCCCCTTCTTTGAAGAACTCGATTTCCTTACTATCCATCATCTCTTGTACCAGCCCTAAGAAATCAGAACACTGTTGTATACTGTGTTTTGTGCAGTTATGGTAGTGGCACATCTCTTCATTATTGAAATGTTCACGTGGTAGATTAGTCTTTAACAGTCCTACCTTGACCATTTGGCACCACACCCAAGACATGGGTGACATCACCTCCCTAACATTTTTTACAGTCGTTTTTCCTTTCTCTTTAGTGACTGCATTAATCCCGGCTCCTGCATGGTTTGGCAATGGATTCTGGGCTATGTTTGGCTGTTCACTGTCACCAAAATTGATGACGTTTCTTCTTCTCAGAGCTTGGACGACCTTTTTGAAAGCGGGACAGTTTTCAATAGAATGTCCGGAAACCCCTGCATGGTATTCGCACTTAGCACTAGCATCATACCACTTGGGATACGGGGGTTGTATAGGATCCACATGATAAGGTGAGACTACATGTCGATCATATAATTCGTGGAATAACTCCTTATAAGTCATGGGAATCGGATCAAATTGAGGCCTCTCTCTCCTTAGATCTCTTGCCCCTTGCCTATTGTCAATTTGGGGTGATGCTACCGTTCCCTGTGGTCGGGACACTGTGATATTATGGGAATCATACTGCCTTATTTTGTTGACTTCGTTTTCCTTCTTCCTCATCGGTTGTTTCTTGCTGGAATCTCCTCCCTCAAGCTTCCCGTTTTTAATCTCCATTTCAATCATTTCTCCCGCCGTAACTATATCAGCAAAACTTCGAGAAGGATTACCAACAAAATGTGAGAAAAATGGAGCCTTCAAGGTATTAACAAAAAGTAGGTTCGTTTCCTCCTCTACCAACGGTGGGTGGACTTGTACTGCTACCTCTCTCCACCTCTGAGCATATTGTCTGAAACTTTCACTATGCTTCTTCTCCATTGCTTGCAGCACCATTCTGTTAGGCCTGACGTCCTTTACATGTTTATACTGGTCGAGAAAAGATTTGGCCAGGTCTTTCCATGTCCTGACATCAATTCTCCTTAGTTGATTATACCATCGCAATGCTGAGCCTACTAAGTTTTCCTGGAAACAGTGGATCAACAGCTGGTCGTCCCCTACGTAACCAGTCATTTTCCTGCAGAACATTGTGATATGGGCAGAAGGGCATTGGGTACCGTCGTATTTCTCGAAGTCAGGGGTTTTGAACTTGGGAGGTAGGACCAGATCAGGAACTAAACTCAGTTCCTTAGCGTCGAGACCATATAAGCTAGTATCTTCTTTCATAGCCTGTACTTCATTTGCTAGCTGCTTATATTGCTCCTGCAACAACTTGTTTTCGTTCTTCTTTGCTTCTTCATCAAGGTCCGGGACCTGGTGATATGGGCTTTCTTCGGGATGCGAACAAGATCCAGGTTGCGGATTCACTGCAATGCCGTCAGGATTTATGTGTACTTTGGTATGGACAGATGTTCCTTGGATATTCGGAGACTGTACCGGGGTAAACCCTGGGGGGTAAAGTGGTTCTTCACTTGTTTGCTCATGGGCCTTTCCGTGCTCTGGATTTCTCCCTCCCAGCATATTTGCCAACTTAGACAACATATCCTCTTGAGCCTTAAGCATATCTTCTTGCATTTTCCTCAGATCATCTTGCAACTGCAATTGAGTTCTTTCTATTTGAGCAATCTTATCATCCATGGCCTTCCTTGTGTTATAGTGATGCTTGAAATTTCCCAGTATTCTGTAATGTATCCCTTATTGTTAATTTTAATGCTTTGAGGATGAATGCAAATTATGTAAAGTGCGATAAAATGCAATACAAAACTTAACGCGCAAATAAAATGCAAATGCATGCAGAAAGGCATTGATTCATAAGACGCGATCAGTCTTAGAACAACTTTCATTAAGGACCAAAAGCATCATTTTTACAAGAAAAGTCCACTATAGAAATGGCCTAGCTCTCATGTTCAGCTCTACTATTTGATTGACAAGCCAATCGACCCTCTTTCCTACGCCTGATGCTGGATTGGCATAGCTCTGGATGACTTTTGCTTGGAGGTCCATCTCTCCCAACTGCCTCGCGACGCCGCTTAACTGATTCATGGTCTCTCGGATCACGTGATTCACGTTTGTCTTCCAGTCTCTAAAGTGATCGTTTGAGTTTTGCCATTGCAGTCTGGTGCCTTGGACGGTGCGCTCGAGACCAGCGATTTGTGTCTGGCAGCTTCGTAAGGCAGCCTCTAAATCATGAATCTTCTTTTGCAAAGCAGCGTTCTCCTCGAGGCTAACCCTTTGATCCACTGGGCAACGCTGACTGTTTTCTGCAGATAAGGAACTTTCAAGCTGCATAACGTAGGCACTATACTCTTCATTCTTTGCCTTGGCTCGAGCTAACTCTTCCTCATGCCTTGATTCCATTTCGTGCATCTCTTGATTGAGTACCTCTATCCGTTCGCTCTTTGCTCCGCACCTCTGTATCCAGAGGAATACTTCATCCTGTTTGCCTTGGAGCACATTCTCCCGATGTTGCCTTTCTAGTTTTAGCTCTTCTTTGCTTTGCCTCTTCTCAGTTTCGAGCTCGTCGATTCTTTGCTTTCTAACCTCAAGTTCAAGTTGCATGTCATTTGCCTTCATTCTGAGTTCTTCAATATTAACATGCAATTCTTCTTCTCGCTTCTTGCTCAAGGTGTACCTTTGTCTTAACTCTTTAGCCTCTGTCCTTTCGCTCTTCAGTACCCTAACCCAGGACCTTCTCTCGGACTCAAGTTCTTGATTTCCTTTCTTCTTCTCTGTCTCTACTTCTCTGACTCGGTGCTCTCTCTCGGCTCTGACGTCTCTAACTCGACGATCCCTCTCAGCCCGGAGCTCTAACCGCCACTGCTCTGAAGTTCTCCCGAGGCCAGCAATTGCCCGTGCTCGACTCATCTTTTGGTAATCACTCTGTAAACTAGTGAGATTGGCCTCCACTTCATCCTTTCTCTTGCGCATAAGCTCAAACTGTGTATTATAGAATCCCCTATCGATGTCCAACATGAAATTCTTTTGTCTAAGGGCCTCACACTCCGCTTCCTTCCTGGCGATTTCCGCTTCGAATTCACTCTTCAGTATCTCCAACTTAGACGGTACGTATTTAAACTGTACTTCCAAAGGAATTGTTTGGTCGCGATCCGCCAACGGAAGGATATCATTCTTTCGCACCGCCCTCCATGCCACGTAATCTGGTGTCAGCATGACCTCAGCCGCTATGAAATCAGTTCTAAAGGTTGACTTCCACGCCTCTGACATTGCACGAGCAGTCTTCTTGTAATGATCTCCACAGTACACAAATTCAGATGCCTTCAGACCGGATGTAGCTGGGACGAATTGGCGTGCCCCAAATTGCCTTAGTACCATCAGTGGCGCATAACCTACTCCACCCCATAACCCTAATAGGGTTACCCAATCAGAATCCCCGCATTTGTACAACACATCCACAAAAGCTAACCAGGGGACACGCCACACTATATCATGTTCCTGTAAATTTCTGAAGAGTGAAACCCAATCTTTCCTGGTGAGATGCTCTGGCCACTCTTTAGTGAGGAAATCTTTTAAGGGTGAATAGGCCGTAGAAAACCGTCGACTATACTCTCGGTCAATTTTCCAGAAGTGACTGCGTATCCAACAGTAAGCAGCTGGACACACCCGGTGAAGCGGCTACTCTCAGCTCTTCTGCAACCGCTAAGTGCTCTGAATGTTTCAGCCAAAACCGCAGGAACAGGGTTTACCTTTCTTTCCAAACGCTCGAATAAATCGACCACTGCGGCTTCCACGTGATAAAGAACTTTCAGGAAAATCATCAAACCATAAATTCCCAAGGCGAACATCTCCATGCTCTTCTCGATATCGCTATGCTTGACGATAAGCTCCTTGAGGCATGACCAAGGGAAGCAATCGGACTCTCCCTTCTTTTGGATTCGATCATCAACCCACTTCTCTCCCATCCCAGTAATCCTTGCGAGCTTGCTCTTAAAGGATTGGGTCCTTGAGGCTTTTGAGTAGATACGGTCAAAGTGTATCGTCTCGAAATGAAACAAGGAGGTGTATTCTTCTAACGTGGGAGTCATGTCTTCCTTGTTGAAAGTGAAGCAGCTATATGCGGGATTCCAAAACTGGATGAGAGCTTTGATTAGGGGTTCGTTTACTTTCACATACAACAGAAGGGCGATGTCACCATACTTTTGCCAGAAAGAGTATTTCACCTCAGAATTCCAACTTTCCCAAATTTCGCGTAACTCTTGCAAATCGTTTTGCTTTAGACTGACCGGAGCAACCTCTGGTAGTACTGATATGTAATCTTCAGTCAAACTGTCGCCTTTCTTCCTCTGAGTTTCCTCGGACCACGACCTCACTTCTGCGTTATCCACTTCCTTGTTATGAAAGCTCTTGTCCATTTTATGACCGCCTTCTACTTTTATGACCACCTTGTGAATCAACACCTTTCTTCATGAATGATGATGCAATGCAGCGGTAATAAATAAAACACAAACAAAAATAAAACTGTGTTAGTATATACAATGAATAGTCAAAGAATAAACAAACAACATGAAGATAGAAAATATATACATCCTAAACCTAATTCACATGGTATCTACCCAACATGGCGTCTACCGAATCATGCTTTAGTAGATCCTACCCGACATGATATTTACCCACATGTTTGTTACTCATAAAAAAAATCCTAACCGCATGGTATCTAATTCACATGCATGTTTGAAAAATAAACCTAACCACATGATCTCTAGTTCGCATACTTTTTGCAAAAAAAATAAATTCGAGGGAAAAGTTAGAATGAGTTTCCCCTTTGTGTCTGTGGACAGAGATTCAACATAAGATGGGCAGAGTTTCAGTATTTCTAAAAGGGTCCTCGAATTGTCCTTTGCTGGTGCCCCCTTGGGCTTGCCAGACCCTCGATCCTCGCCCATTATAGGCTTAAACCGGATCAAGTTCAATTTCGAGAGGATACATTTCCCTATGTCCATGCGAGGAAACTCAATGTTTCACTCGTAAACATAAGGCATGTACCCCAGAGGTTACTAGCTAAAGCCCATGCGGAGAAAAATAATTTTTCTCACGTAAGCGTAGCTTTCACCCCTACCTAACGGGACAGAGCACAGTAAGAAGGCTCTAAACATCGAAATGGTTGTAACGACAGTGAGGGGAAACCCATAATCCTTTGCCTCGATCCAAGAAAAACAATAGACTAAAACGAAGGTCAGAAAACTGAAACATGTAAAACACACATTAGTACAACTATTTATTCATTAACCAAATTACAAATTAAGATGTAAATAAAACAATTCAAACAAACAAGGGATCAAAAACCAAATTAAAGCGAACTTATAAATTTCGTTTGCAAAGACAGTTAATTAATCGACGATCGGCCTGACTCTCTAAAAAGTCCCCAGCGGAGTCGCCAAGCTGTCGAAACGATTTTTACGCGGTGCGGGGGGGCGAGATTTTGAAAAACCGCGTCATTTTTAATTATTCTCTTTTCAATTGAACTTTTAATTAAAAACAATGTGATTTTTAAAAAAACCTCTCGTTTCGAAAATTTGGAAATTCCTTTACGATAAAAACTAAGGTTCGAGGAGTCGCCACCAATCTTTAATTAGGGTGTGATTGGGCACCCAACAACGTTGTCATTTTTAATAAAAATTAATTTTAATTAAAACGACAAATTTACGGTCTACGTCACCAAAATCCAAGTTCGGGAGTCGGTTACGTGTGGGGAAGGATTAGCACCCCCACAACGCCCTAAATCGGTACCTAGTCGATTAATTAATGTCTTTGCGACGAATTTCACAAGTTCAAATTTGATTTGATTAATGATCCCTTTAAACGACAAACGTGCCAATTTGCAACATTCAAAGCAACAAAATAGATTTAATTTAAAATTACCAAGTCATTAGAAAGATAAAGAATATTCGATTATTTAAAAATATCGAGACCGGATCTTTAGTTCAGTTCTAACGACCTTTTCTCGAAAAGTTTAAATAGTCGAATATTTCCTTTTCTTTCACTCCCAAATTTTACAATGACATATCCAAATTTAATTAGGCGTTACTGACGGGATACCATTTTAATTTAAATCGTCAAAACAACTTTCCTGTAAGTTAAGGAAAGCCATTCTGATAATTTTAGATTAAAAGGGCATTACCCTTAATTCCGATTATGCAATAATGTCAAGTTATGCATATGAGGATATCATGCAAAAATTATACAAAGTGATGTTAATGCAAAAAATAATTAAATATGCGATTAAAGTGAACGAATTCAAACATGCTCATAAAAATAAACTACACCTACGTGCGTATGAACAACATGCTTAAAATAATATATACATGCATATATTTTAAAATAAATCTAAATTAACCTAACAATCATGCATAAAATATTAAAAGGACTAAAACATAAAGAATAAATAACAACAACCTTTTTCATAACATTTTCATTTCTGGGTACTGCAAACAGAATATAACCAAATATTGCATAGGATCAAATTGAAAGCTCCTCAAATTACATATCCAATGCAAAAAAACGGAAAGAAAATGGCCATAACATGATACGGGACCAAAATAAAATAATCCGGAAACCAGGAGGTAAGATTAAAATTCCCATAAAGCTCGGTTTAAGGACCAAAATGTAATGAAACAAAGAGGAGGACCTATTCTGTTGTTAGCCCAACGTCCTAAAACCCGGTTCTCCTTCCCTAGCCTTAAACGTTACCGTTTCATGCCTCCGTGAAACTACGCCGTTTTGGCGTTATAACAAATGGGATATTAGGGTAAACTCCTGAACCCATTCTAACCCTTAGCCTAAACACCCCTCAGCCGTTCTCTGCCTCTCCCATATCCTCTCTGCTCTCCCGTCTCTCAACCCTAAACGAGACAGAAGGCCACCGCGGCCTCCGTCGTCAAATGGCTCCGATGAGGAGCCTAAAAGGCCAGAAATCGACTCTGGTCAAAACCCACTCAAAAAATCATCTCCAAACTCAAATCTAAACCCTTACTATCCTTAAACCCATTTTATTTCACTTACCCAAACACCATGGAACCACCGCGGTTCTGACTCCGATGAAGGGCCACCACCTCTCTATCTAACCAAACATTCACTAGTCTTAGACCGAAACCCCCTAAATCCCTGAAACCTGAGTCTAAAACGGACGTACACGACTGGAAAACCACGAAAGATGAAGGATTTACCTTCTCACAAGCGGGGTAGGGATTCCTAGCTGGGACGACGAGAGCCTTTAGATCAGGTAAGTAAGTTTTCGGTTTACCAACGTTTTTTTTTGGATTCGTTGTTATCTCTGGTTGTGTTCGCTGATAACTCGATCTTCTGGGTATTTTTCTCTTTTTTGTTCTGTTGATGGCTGATCTTCGATTTTAGGATCACTCCTCCCCTTGTTGGTTTTTTCGTTCTGTCCTTCCCCCTCGCTGATGACTCTCGGTTTTTTTTCTTAAATATTTGATATTTATTGCTTTTTCTTCCCTGGAAAAATACCTGAGGGTCCCCCTTTACAACATTTTGGTTCTGGTTTATATAGAACCAGATTTTACAATATTTTGTCTTCTGATTTCTCTTTCAAAATCCCGTGAGTCTACTGCAAGTTTTTCTTCGTTGACTTGGGTTTTGCTGCCTTGAAACTTGGTTCTGAGTCTTCTGTCGTGTTTCTCTTGATATTGCAGGTTGTTAAGGTTCACGTGGGATGGTCGACCGTCGTAATTGGGTCCAACGGCGGTGGCAACTTAGTGATCGAGATGGGTTGGCAGCAGAACGTGATCTGGACCGTTGGATGGGTCCAGATCCGAAGGTTGCGCTTCAAGGTGGCGACTGAAGGGTCCTAAAACCCTAATGACTAAAGCATGCATGCCGTTGGATCTCCCTGAATCCAACGACTCTTGATGCGCAACGCCAGAGGGTTAGGGAAACCTTATCAAAATTTAGGGTTTCCCTTAGGCTTGGATCAGTTCTGGCCCCAAACGGGTCTTGGGTTGGGTTGCTGGAATTGGAGCAAATGACCCTTTGTAATTTGGGCCTGTAAAAATCAAAGACCATTTTTAGTGCATTTTTAATTGTTTAATTGTTTGCATATATATATATATATATATATATTAATACCTACAAAATACCAAACTTATGCTAATAACCGAAATTGCAATAAAAACAATAATAAAACCAGATTAAACACGAATAACACCCCGGACAAATTGAGCGTCTACAGAGGTTTCATATTTTGCAAACTAAATCATGGGGGTTTCGTAGTTTAGGGTTTTCAATTTTAGAAGTAACCTTAAATCCCAAATCAGAGAAGTTTAGGATACTAACCATGAAAGAAAAGCGAGAATGAAGCAAAATCAAGAGAAGATTAGGGTACTTACCCTGAACGAAAAGCGAGAATGAAAATGGAAGAGAAGAGTTTCAGTGAGAACGAAGCAAAATCACGATTTCAGAAGAAGATTAGGGGAGGGGGAGAGTTTCACACAATCGTGGTAAAAAAAATAAAGCGTTTAGAATAAGCTTTGCGTTTTTACTTTTAGGTTAATTAATTAATATGATTAAAATATTAATTTTTGTGTTTTATTTATTTTCATTTTAATATATTCGAATTATATTAAAATTTTATATAATAAGGGACATGTGTCATAAAATGAATGGATAACAGTTTTTATTTAGCGGTCGTTACTCTCCAGACACCTAAAATACTAACGTTTGTAGCGTTATACACTAAGATGAGCAAAACAAACCGTAGGCCTTAATTTTGAAAACCAATTGATAGTTTGGACACTTATTTGAGAATTAAGCCATTTATTTTTTAATTGTGAGCAGCTTTTCTTATCTTTTTATTTCCACTTCCTTGTTTTTTCCCCTAGAGTCTCCATCTTTTAATAACCGTAATCAAGATGTCCATGACAATAAATACTGACTACTAGAAAGAATGATTTTGTTATTAAAACGAAAAGTGGTCATTTATTAATACGAAACATTCCACTGCACTTCTTGTGACTCTCAAAACAATATCTATGCATACATATTGAGAGTAGTAAAGCTTTCATGGCATGATGAAGTATATCAGATAAAAATTTTCCTGCCCCAAGACGATGATAAAGCTGCAAAAAAGAGAGATCTGATCAATCTTAACCACGTTTCCTTTTTTTGCACTTTTTATATATTATATACTCAAAAATATTAACATATAAATATACTAAAGGCAAGCCTAATAACATGATTAACCATAAAAACAGTTTCCTAGCTCTTGAAGGTTTATGTAAAGCTCGGATAATGTATTGTTTTTAAAAAAAATTAAAAGTTTAGGTATTAAAACGAATCAAAACTGATAACTTTATTTATATTATATTACAAGGTTGGTTGAGTAAACACTGTTTTAATCATTATAATAAAAAATTTGAATATTTTTTTAGAATAACAAAGACAGTAAGACTGTGAGATAATGATTATATTATCACATTAAAATGGGTGTTGTATAGCAGAATAAATAAAAATGAGAAGTGAAAGAAAAAAGATTTATGTATGCACAATCATTAATGTGGTTATGCATCAACCAGGATTTATTCAACTTATAAATAATTTAATATTATTTAAGTAAGATTTCATATTTGTATCTTTGTATATATAAAATTTTTTGTTAGAATATTCACCCATCAAAATTATGTGTATAATTCGAATCGATCTGAATTAATCAGATCGAAAACTAAAATCGGGAGAACATCCAAAGCTCAATCGATCCCGGAAGAGAGAGACAACATTTTATTCCTCAAGTACCCAAAAAGCAACTCTCTGCCTGCTATCCAACATTGAATTATTAGCCATTTTCACCTCTTTCTCTTCTTAATTCTCGCCCCCAATGAGATCAAATCTACGCCGTAAAAATATTGTCTACATCTTTATACGAATTTTTTTTTGAGATAATGCTTTGAAAAAAATTCTTGAGATATTGCACATGAAGAATTATTTGTTGAAATGGGGTTATTTCTACAGTTATCTGCAAGGTCGCTAGGTGGTCCGAATGACCAAGGAGGTCGTCAAGTCGTCTGAGCGACCTGTACACGTTGCTGCACGTTCGTCGCCACGCAGTCCATGCGACCATTTAGGTCACCATGCAAACCAGGCGACCAAGCAACGCCCCGTGAAACGCTGCTCCCTTGCATGTCGCTGCTCCCCTGCATACAACTATAATAGCTGTATTATTGCAGCCTTCAACAACATTCATGGGGTAGGGCAACAATAATTGCTGCATGATTTACAACACTATTCACGCATGAATAATGCATGAATTATTATAGTAGTAGTTTAGGGTTTAGGGGGTCAGTTTAGGGTTATATATGGCTTGGCCATTGGGTATGGGGGTACGGTTAAGAAGAAAGAAAGGGTGAAGAAAGAAAGGAAGAAGAAAGAAAGGAAAGGAAGAAGAAATGAAGAAGAAGAAAGGGAGAAGAAGAGATCGAGTAAAAGTTTGTTACTTTGTTAGTTTAAATTATTAGTTTGTTAGTTTAAGTTATATTATATTAGTTTGTTAGTTTAAGTTATATATTATATTATATTATATAAAAATTTAGTTAATTAGTTTGTTAGTTTTTTAATTTAAGTTATATTATATATTAAAAAATTATTTAATTAGTTTGTTAGTGTGTTTAAACTTATATTAGTTTGTTTGTTGAAGTTGAAGTTATATTATTAAAAAAAGTTAATTAGTGCTTAATTAGTTTGTTAGTTTAACTAAATTATTGTTGTTTAAAAAAATATTTTGTTTACACCTACAGGAAATTATTCTTCAACTTTTGCCCACCTACAGATTGATTTGAAGAAAGAAAAAAGAAAGGAAAGGAAAGGAAAGGAAGAAGACATAAATACGCGGGTAATTTTTTATTTTTTGTTGTTGTGTATGTGTAAATTAGTTTATATTAATTGTTTAAAAATTTTCTCATGCAAACCACCCTTGGATCTCTCGGCATCTTCACCATGCAACTATCCTTTGGAATGCTCGATATTTAAAAAATTAGTTAAATAATTTTTCATTTGAGTAAGGAGTAAAAATTGAATCGAATATAATCTTAAAATTTATAAAAATTAATTAACAAATTTGTTTGATATTTAAAAAATCAAAAATATTATCAAACTAATCATTATTAAAAATTATTATCAAATCATTAGTATCATATCCAAATCATTAAATATTTATAATAAATAATTATTAGTAATCATTATTAAATCCTTAAATATCAAACCATTAGATTAATAATAATTATTAAATCATTATTAGTAATATTAGTAATCAATTAATCATATTAAATAATTATTAGTAATAATATTAAAGCATCCCCTTTCCCCCGTGACTACCCTGCATGCACTTCTCCCTGTAGCACTGCTCCATGCCCGTGAATCTGCAGCAGTCCTCCATGCACGCATTTAAAAGTTTGTGCAATTATTAGTGCAATATTGGTTATTTTTTAATTAATTTATTTTTTATTCAAATTAATTTAGATTATTTTTTATTTTATCGTTAATATGTAATTTAAAAATATCAAAATTTTATTTTATCGTTAATATAATAGTATATTATATTATTTATTTAATGATTTATGAAATTATCTTATCATATTTTTTAATATAAATTTATATATATTTTTATTTGTAGAGAAAACAAGCAATAACTTTTTCACGATTGTCCATTATAATGGACATATTATGGAAAATGAGGTCGGAGTTATTTTCCAGTCTGAAAAACCAATAAATATGATGTTAAAAAGAGACATCTTGTAGAAATTAAGTAGAAGATAAAAAGAAAATTTCGAGCTGCAGTTGATGGTTTGATGTACAGGTTTATAATATGTTCCAACTCAGTCAGACTGCAGTATCACTTAAAGATGATGATGATATTGGAACCATGATTGGATACATGAGTCAACCAATATAGCAGTTATTGAGTTATTTGTTGATGTACGTAACATATATGATGTTCCTGGGTCATCAAGAAATGTGGCTCGAAATCCATCTGAAATGACTTTCGTTAGTGAGTTTGAGGACCCAACATACAGGTGCCCAAATAGTTTTATAGCACTACTGGAAAGTGGAAATGAAGTCGGAGGGACATCCGCATCAGCAGAGTATGAGACGAGAAACATACACCATTCGGAATTGACTGTTGATATTGATGCTGAAAATCGATGGGGAGAAATTCATGATGATTCAAGCGAAGATGAAGAAGCGACGATGATAATTTTTTCGGTGGAGGTGCAATTAACTTGGCCATTGATGAAGTTCCGACACTGTATGAAGCTACTCCTCACATGTACAAGATAGATTATGATGAGATGAGGACTCCTGAATTCCCAGACATGCCACATTTACCTCTGTACCAAATGGCTGAATCATTCAAAAATTCTGGTGAATTTTTAGTTGGGGTACAATTCAAAGGAAAAAATGAAGCTACGCTGGCGATTAAAGGGTATTGCATCAAATGTCATGTTGATTGTAACACCCCCAACCGACCCGAATACGAGTATGAGGTGTCACATTGACTTTTCAAACTTTGACTCTTGACAAAATTCAAAGAATTTTTAAACATTTCATTAAAGTAAAAGCGATTTAGTTACATAAACTGACCACAATAACCAAAATCAATCAGAGCATACTTAATTCAACTAATTAGTACATGCCAACTATACTCAAAATAACCAAAAACATTTAAATCCTCTATTTTCTGATCTGAAATTTTGTAAGGGAGGTGCTGACCTGTCTTACTCTTCTTCTATTCTCTTATTGCTTCTATAACCTACGTGTGAAACAATCACACGCTAAGTCGAAGACTTAGTGAGGCAATAAACATATAAGGTAAACGGTAACTAATAATCATACATAAACAATTACTACTATCATTTCATACAACTCATACTTTTACATGTAACAAATATATATACATACATATATGTCATTATCATTCATATCTCTTATCTCATGTTCTTATGATCTCTTATGTTCATATCATATATCTTATAAACTTAATATTATATCATCATTTCAATCAATTATACTCATTCACATATACCTTAACCTGTACTCATGTATATCATATAACATATACCATTTATACTATCATAAAACACGTACACCCAGGCAACTATAATATCATCTTCATTTTTATTAATGTTATCTATTTAATAGCCTATGATACACATGTGAGAACTAAAGATATGCGAGTACATAGAGGTTGTGCACTAATGCTGTCACCACAGCTCATATAATTGCACCGAAGTGCCACATATAATTGCATCGGAGTACCGCATAGAATTGCACTGTAGTGCCATATAATAATGTCCATAAGGACCACATATCATTCCTTAAGAATCATATACATATACTAGGGATCAAGTATGTGTCTCACCAGACTTCACACATGTTCCAAAGAATACATATATGTCCCGAATGACCACATATCATTCCTTAAGAATCATATACATATACTAGGGATCAAGTATGTGTCTCACCAGACTTCACACATGTTCCAAAGAATACATATATGTCCCGAAGGACCACATAGACCCTCGACTCTTGGCATGCCAACTATACCCCTAGCTCTCATGACACATAACATGGGCATTAATATTTATGTTAACATACATTCACATATACACATAGTCATGTAGTCCTTTCACATAGCTCATTGTCATATAAATCACATATCCCATATACATATAAACACATGGTTTACCTACGCGTAGAACATTTTCATATAATCACTTAGTCATATAATATTTCATATAACATATATTTTCTCTTTCATATATCTCATATCATGTATAATATCTTGTGATCATATAATCATGTTACTTATAATCACATAACTTCTACTCATAGGGTTCAATATCATTAAACTTAGTTCCCTTTTTCATATCATCATACATTTATATATTCTTATATGTCCTATCAATAACCTATAAACTTACTCATATTCTCATATATCATATTTTAATATAATTTGTATAGTAATACTCTATAATTGTATCATATAATGATTTTACCCAAGTACTCCTTTATAAAGTTTATATTACAGGTTCAATTAGTCTCATTCTATCTTATAAATAATTTCCACTTATTTTATATCATTTTCCTTTTCCACTCACATAAACCATCTATTTATTTAGTTCAATTTCTCATGACTTCCACAATACTCTTTAATAAAACTTTGTAGCTCTTCACTTTAATACATAAACCATAGTTTCCTTTAATTTATCAATCTTCCCTATATAACTTATGTATCCTTATTTATGTTTATGCCCTCGAATTTATATCCTCGTAGGGTCTCCTAACATTTCTCGTATAATCACTTATACCATATCATATGACTTATACTTGATTATCTTATTCTCTCATGTTCATTTCATTTCTTATGACTCTATCATATAACTTATTCCATGTTTTTTCCATTATTACATAATAAAGTTTTACATAAATCATATAGCATATACAAAACATATCATTATCTTTAGTCATGCATACATACAATCAATGTAATACAGATAATCACATATAATTATAACAACATATAATCATGTCCATGACTTCATGCATATTACTCTAGGAAATAGACTCATCGCAAGTCTTATTTCCATTAAACACTACATATCACTAGTATGCACTCACCTTGGCCTCACTAATCAATTCCAACCTCTTATCATTCCCTTGATCGATCTTACTTGCCAAATGTTCCAGAATTGCTTTACGCTCAGAATCTACATAAATGTACATTTAAGGAAATCATTAAATACCTACACCTTATAATTTGATACTAGCAACTTAAACGAACTTATTAAACCAATATTAACATTTTTCCTTTAGGAGGAATCGATTCCCTCCTGTGGGGGAATCGGTTCCCCTATGAGATTCTGGAATTTCTGGTTCGCTTGAGGGGTATCAATTCCCCATTGAATGGGTACCGATTCCCTTGAATGGGTACCGATTCCCCTTGCCCATAAATCATATTTTCAGCACGAAATTTACTTCATTTCATCTTAAACACTTCATATTTCAACCTCTTCTATATACTAAACTCAAACACACATACTTAAGCCCATTTGTACTCATTTAATCCATCTTAATTCTCAAAATCCTCTCATCTTAATGAAATTCAAGAATTATACTCAAATTTCAACATGTTCTAAATTCTTTTCTATCACTCCAAATCTCTTAATTCAACTATTGACAAGTCAAATTCAACTTAAAATTCAACTTATCAACTTTATTTCAAGATTTCATTCAAAAACTCAAAATCTTTAATCTCTCCTATACCTTTCATCTTGTTGTTTTAAAACCAATTAAGCTTTCCTTAAGCTTAATTACCATCCAATGATCAAAACCCAACCTTTAATTGAACAAATAATCAACTAATGAAGAAACTTACCTTTGCCCTTGAGCTCTTACGGGAGGAGAAAGAAGAAAGGAAGAAGAGATGAAATGTTTTCATCTTCCACGTTTTAATCTCCTATTAAAGGGGATAAAAATATCTTTATTATCAAATGACCATTTTGCCCTTTACTACTTTGGATAATTACTAAAAACTTCCAGGGATTATCTCCACATAAATCATTGAACTTTTCAACTTTTCCACTTTAATCACCAAATTCTAAAATTTTATAATTTAGTCACTAACCCATAATTTGGGATGTTACATTGATGTCCATATTGCAGAGTCCAACCAGAAAACCCTATACATGAAGAGTGTTAAATATGGCCCAGAGTGCAAGTGGAATATCAGAGTGTCGAAAATTCAAAGGCATGATGCTTGGGTCATCACAAGGTACAATGGTCCTCATACATGTTTACGAAACTCCATCGAACAAGACCACCGACTATTGGACTCCGATGTAATATGCGAATACGTGAAGGCGATGGTTGAAAAGGATCCAATGATCTCTTGTTCAGTGTTAGCATCTATTTGAAGCCAATTTGGATATCAAGTAAAATATGACAAGGTGTGGATTGCGAAGATGAAGGCAATGAAGCTGATGTATGGAGATTGGGATACATCGTACAATGAGCTACCACATTTGCAACAAGAAATGAAGCGATTTATCCCAGGAACCATAGTGAAGTCTCAAACCATGCCCACATATGACGAAGAAGATCAACTTGTGCCAGGGAAGAAAATATGAGACAACAGAGGCTTGAGATTTCTTTTTGACCAATCTACGTTAATATGTCATTCGAGAAGATGGAGTTTCCTTGATATCCAATAGAGGAATGAGTATTTTGGCGGTAATTGAATAACTAGGAAGTCGTTGGATACCTCCGCATGAATATCCGACATTTTTTATCCGTCAAATTGGTAAGAATAGTATCGATCAGTTTCATAACACAAACATTCGTAGTGAGATAGTAAGTATGGGTAAGTTTTATTTTCAATATGTGTGCATTTTTATGTCTCTTTTTTAACTGAGATTTAACACAATATATTATGAAATAGGATACGAACTACATCGACCAAATTTTGATAAGAGATTGGAGAATTTGAAGGTATTTTATGATGATCAACGTGTTTGGAAGTGGGCTTCAAAAATACCGTGGGAAAAATAGTCGTAAGCATACGATGAAGGTTGGCGATATGAACACATGACCACTAACCTTACTAAGGCCATTAATTCAATACTAAAATGTGCACGTCATCTCCCAATAGCGAGTGTGGTGAAAGAGACGTACTTTAAGTTGGCTAAGGTTTGTCCAATAAAGGAAAGGAAATTGAGTGTTTCATAAATAGAGGTCAAACTTGGGCTCCTACAATGGTGGAAGCAATGGAAGCAAATGAGCGATTGGCAACATCAATGCTTGTTCATAATTTCGACCGAGTTGGTCATACTTTTGTTATGTCATGCATACGTCGTAACGTATGAGGAGAAAACCAAACATTTAGAGTTGATTTATGACACAAATGGTATGATTATGGTCGCTTTCAGGCATGGAAATATTCATGTGCTCATACAATCGCTGCATGTATGTATGCTGGTGTAAGCGCATACACTTATGTTGAAGAATGCTTTCACCTACATAGGATATTAAATGTCTACAGTTATGCGTTCAAGCATATCCCAAATGAATCATATTGACCCAAAAAGGATCATGACAAATGACTGCCAAATCCAATGTTTCGTAGAAGTCCAAAGGGTCGACTTGAGTTCAATTGTATTATACCAATATCGATTTCCATGCTAGAGAGAGAGGTCAACCAATGAGATGCAGATTATGTAGGGATGAAGGTCATTCAAAAAACAAATGTCCTAATTTACCAAGATATAGGCCTCATTAGTAATCATATATGATTTCTATGTATTTATATATATTTGATTTTGTAATAATGAACCTATTTTATTAAAATTTTATGTAATTTTTTATCTTAAATTATTAAATCTTCGAATTTAAGTTGAATTTATGTTTTATAACTAATAATTATTAAATCGAAATTATTTTTTTAATAATATTTAAGTTTGTTTTAAATTGAATTATGTTGAAAACATTTTGATATTTCGATATAACAAATAAATGTGTTATTGAATTTTAAGATTTTATAATCGATTTCAAATATAATATTCGATTTAGTTATTCAAATATTATAAAATACTCCAAGTCTTCAAATATCAATTTTACCCCTTACTAAATGAAAATTTGAGATTTATACTTAAAATATTTTTGAAACAATTTTTACAAAGTATTTCGAACCATAATCGAGTCAAAATTGAGTTTTAAATAGGGTAGTATCGTTACTACCTTAACAGTATCGATACCCCTCAAACATCGAATGAAAAAGAGGTACTGATACCCTACCCAGTATCGATACCCTTATATATAGTAGTACTGATACCATGATTATGGGTACCGATACTACTCCTTTAATTTTGACTATGAGACAAACATCAAATGCAAAACGGGTACCGAAACCATGACCTACTTTATATAGTAGTATCGATACTCCTTGTGAGGTATCGATACCGTTGGGTTGCAACGGTCGAAATATTTGAATTTTACACAGGTAGTATCGATACCCCTTAGTGGAGTACCGATACCCATACACTCCCAACAACTTTTTAAAGTGGAAAACATACAACAACGACTCTATTGACTTCATGATCATCCCCAACGTTCAGAATTCATTCAAGGGGCATTTAAACAAGTCTTGAAGCCATTGATGAAAAGAAGAACAAGTATTGAGAAGATTTCAAAGAGAGAAGTCTTAAACTTATTGTTTGAGTAAATCAAGCCAACATCCATTCAATATTCATTTTGCTTTCAAGAACACCATTTATGCTAAATTGTATTTATTCTTGAGTGTTCTTTCTTTGTTCTAGAATTGTGCAAACATCTTACCTTGTGAGGTTTTTTCTTCTAAGTTTGTGAAATTTGTAATTTTCTCTTTGAGAGAGTGTCTCAAGAATTTGGGGTATAATTCTTGAGGAAGTTATAAGGTTACTCTTTGTCCTAAAAAGAAAGACAAATTAGTGAATTTGTGGAAAATCCTTAGTGTGGATAGCTAAGGTAGGGGATGTAGACTTTGGTTGAGAAAGTTGAACCACTCTAAATCACTATGCAAATATTTTATTTTTTGTCAAGCTTCCACCAAAATTTTATTTTCCAATTCACCCCCGTTTGGCTATTTCATCCGATCGATTGACTCAACAAATTATTTTTATTTTATTTATATTTTATGTATTTATTATTTATAAATAGTTGAATTTACGTTTTATAACTAATAATTATTAAATGGAATTTATGTTTTTACCTTATTATTATTTATAAATAGTCGAATTTATTCAATTTAAATCGAATTTATAAATAGTTGAATTTATTATTTATAAATAGTCGAATTTATTCTTTTTACATTTCATGTGGAGGCATGCATATTTAATATTATAATATTTAAGTTTTAATAATATTTAACATATTTAAGTTTATTTTAAATTGAAATTTATATATTTAATTTAAGGTTAAAAAATTCTAAATACATAACTTATGTTTACAAAATAAAATACTAGTTTTTGTTCAATATTTAATTTTAAACAAATAACAATTGAGTTTATAATTGTTGTCGATGCCGGGGCATTGTTGAATGATAATGTCAGGGCAGACGTCTAATGCGTTGTAGCCGTTGCGGTTGCTCAGGAGTATGGTACCCATCCTCCTCATTCATTGGGGGCATTTCAACTGGTGTTGTAAATATATTCCAACCAATATGATTTTTCATTCCACCAGTTTTCTCTTCCATCCCACTTGGAAACGTTGACTGACAAATACTGGCATTTGACATCATAGATGAAATTTGGTCAAAGTCATACGTCGACTCAAACATGGGAGGGTAGATGGGTGCCTGAGGCTGCACACAATCTGGTACGTATGTCGAGACAGTAGAATCATCAAATGCATGATGCAACGATCCAACTTCGTCGAACGATTGTGGTGCGCTATTATCCACGTGGGTTATTTTCGCTTCAAGTTGTTGAGATGAACTTCCAGTCCCACTCTGTAGAGAGTATTCAACTTTTCCAAATTTTTTCTTAAATTTCAAAAACTGTCGTCTTTCTACCCTTGTTGTCAAAAACGACTTTCCATTATCCCAATAATAATCAAGGTAAGTCAAAGTCTCAAAATTAAAGTCATCATCTTCAATGGGATCAAGAGTTGGAAAGAATGAAGCCCTATTATTCCAAGCATTAATGTAGCTTGCATGCTTCTCAACCCAATTCACCTTTTCTTTACGGCGACCATCTAATTTGTGGAGGTGGTCATGTGTCTCAACCCAATTCACCTGACGGCGACCATCAAATTTGTGGAGGTGGTAATGATCCAATGGACTATGTGGAATAGGTTGGTGGAAGCCGAATTGCCTCAACACTCTATCCGCAAATTGGATCTCAACAAAAGAAAAATTAATCAATGGTGTAACAGCACACCAATATTGACACCCATCAAAAACATAGTGCGGCACATACACTATAATTTCTTCATCTACATATGGTATCCAATTAAACTGTAAAATTAAAATAAGAATAAAATTGATTTAAATCAAACATTATAGTTAAATTAATAATAATTAATAATAACATATTATATATACCTCCTTTTTGCCCTTAATGTCGATCTTCAGCCTAAACTTCTTCTATTTTATGCCTTCATCTGTATATCAATCAAAACAAAAATATGATCATTTTGTTCAATATTTTTAATCAAAATAAATAATTTATAATTAAGATTTTATATTAAAATAGAGAATTCATGTTACCTTTCGGCAAGTGGAAAGTCAACCGCAATCTGACTAATTGGTGTCAAAAATGGAAGTCTATGCCAAACCCATGATTGTAGCAGCATCAGATATCCACCGATTTCTGTTGTAGTATTATTATTCACGACTAATGACGCATTGCACATCTCACGATATAAGAACACCAATATCGCCGATCCTCAGTTATATTGCCTAGTATTCACAAAATTTCTTAAAAATAGAAGATATTGAGTGTGAACTAGATTACCGGATTTATCCGGCATCAAAATTCCCACAATCAACTACAATATATATGCTCATGTTGCATATATAATTTCTTGTTCAGTACTATTTGGTTAGAGCTGAAATTGATTCTTCAACCATGACAACCTCACACGCCACCTTTTACACTTTGGTTTTACTGGCGTTTGCCCAAGAAACGCACTGCAAATTTGTTCCACATTATTGCACTCATTTGTCATTACCACCGACATCCCATTTGTTTGGACATCGAGTTGCATTGCCACATCCTCCAAAGTTATCGTACATTCTCTACACGGAAAATGAAAAGTGTGTGTTTCTGGTCTCCAACGTTCAATCAATGCACTGATCAAACCTGAGACCAATTTGTATTCTCGCACAAATATTACATAGTAAAATCCAGCCTGTTGCAAGTTTTCTTCTATCAATTGGTGTGGCTTGGCCGGAATATTTAGCCGATGACGAAGGACTCGTTGCTCGTCCTCCTGCAATTAAATAATTCAAAAAATTATCACAATCATAAATTAATCTCAAATATTTAATAATAATAATTCATTAAACAAATATTTTATTTTATTAAATAATAATAACACCATTATTCCCAAATGAGTATAAATATGTTGATTGTCAAGTCTCAGCAATGGATTTTGGTCAGCCATTCGAATGAATCTGTAAAAAATTAAACAACAATATTTAAAAATCATTTAATATAATCTAATGTTAACTAACTAAGTTACACTACACAAGAACAAAAAATAACAAATTATAACTTAAACTAATAAACTATTTTTTTATTATAATCCAACTTAACTTAAACTAACAAACTAAAAAATTAATTAACTAATTTTTTTATATAATATAACTTCAACAAACAAACAAACTAACTAATATAAATTAAACGACATATAATAAAAATTTTAATATAATTTAAACTAAAACTATATTTTAATAAAATAATGACATATAATAAATTTAATATAATTTAATACAATTCAACAGACAAATTTAATATAATTCTTCAACATTAATCTAACTTAAACTAACAAACTAATTAACTAAAATTTTGTTATATAATATAACTAACCCTAAACTATGCCCTAACTAACTAACTAACAAACTAATAATTTAAACTAATTAAAAAATTACCTTACGTACCCTTCTTCTTCTTTCTTTCTTCTATCTTTCTTTCTTCCTTCTACCTTTCTTTCTTCTTACAACCGAACCCCCCACCTAATATATAACAACCCGGCTGCAAATGCAACAAATTATTGCATGCATTAAGCGATCACGGGAGTTAAAGCCTGCAAATCATGCAGCAATTATTGTTGCTGCGGGAGCAGAGGCTGCAGGGGAATCACGTGAAACAACCTTGGTCGCTAGGATTGCATGGCGACCTGCACAGGTCGCTCGGACTACACGACGACCTCCATGGTCGCATGGATTGCTTGGCGACCTAGCTGCATGGCCCATGCACGTTCGTTGCTGCGTCTTTCTTGGTCGCTCGGACGACAAGGCGACCTGCATAGGTCGTTTGGACCACCTGTCGACCAACCCTCGAACTGTAGCAAACACCCCATTTCAGCAAATAATTCTCGGATTGCAATATGTGATGAATATTTTTTTCAAAGCATTATATGATGAATTTTGCCTCTTTATACTATGCAACGGACTGTATTTCAATCTCTATAACTTTAAAACGAGTTAGAGATGAGTATAATGATGATTATTATTATAATAATTAGAAATTTTGTTAATTTTATGAGATATACTTAATTATGACATGTCATCAATCTAAAATATTATTGTGCCGCGAAAATATGATAGAATCAATCCAATAATTTTAAATTGTCATTTTTTTATTTAAGTTTTAAATATTTTTTATTATTTATATATAGTTTCATTCTACCATACGAAATTCTAGTTTAGTTAATCAATTCTTTCGAAATTTTATTAACGATCAAGTGAATCACAAGGAGAATATAAAGAATTAGTATCAAGACTGAGAGAAAAGAGTTTGAAGACTAATTTAAATGATTTATTTTAAAAATAGGTACTTATAATATAAAGTACACACTAACCTACAATAATTACAAAAATGATTTACTTTCAACCCTAGCCTTTCATTTTGTGCTCCAAGTATGTTAAAAGAAAACCCACACCACCTAATTTACCGCAACAACTCATTTACGGCGATTAAGGGGACGAGGGTCAGTTGGGCACAAATATACACCCCTACAGCTGTGGGAGACCTCAATCTCTCAAAACTTAGAATCAAACTTGCATGGTTGGCTAAATTAGGAAGGTGTTGTTTAATGATGACTCCATTTGGGAAGCCTGGATATATGCTTATATCATTAAGAACAACTTTTTTTGGGACTTGTCTTGTCCACAAAGTTACAGTTGGACTTGGAGGTGTTTGTTGCAGCTTCGGACGAAAGCAACAAGCACTCAGAGACTGTATGGTACTACATTTTCATACACTCAAAAGATTTGGAATGAGTTGAGGGAGATAAAAGTTAAGGTGTCCTGGGAGAGGCTCGTGTGACACCCGAGCCATGTTCCCAATGTTCTATTATTGCTTCGATGGTAATTCTAGCAGATTACTTACTAAGAGTGGGATTATCTTGTTCAGAACGCATGTGAATGGTATTTACGAGCTTTGCTCAATTGAGCAGGAAACGAGGGATCACCTACTTTTTGAATATTGCTTTTCCATGACTGAAATCACGTTATACAGAATAAAAATAAAAAAATTTAGTACGATAGAGATATTAAAGTTACAATCAACAATCAGTTTGTCTAATAAGATGAGACACTATATTTTTTAACTTAAGCAAGATCATGGGTTAAAACTCTGACGTTTGCAAATGAAACAAACTGGGTTGAGAAGATCGTCCCCGCCTCTGCTATACCCAATCTAAATTAGTCATTCAATAAATTCAATGATTAATTTAAAAAGTTATAAAAGTAAACTTTAATTTTAATTATAATGATATGGATGAGTCCTAAAAGGAGAAAGAGATTGGGGGTATTGATTGAAGTTGGGCAAATCATTGGAACATAATAATACAAGGATGTGTAGTAAAGGCATGATGAGTAAATTGGATTACTCTTGCGTGAAGGAAAGTATCCCTTTGGGGACAATGATTGGGACCCAAAGGGTCATGAATATTTGTCACATCTTTCCAAATCGAATCATTTGGTTTACTTCTCACTTAACATATTTTCAACAAAGCAGTTAATTCATAATGTTGCACCTTTGCATGAATCCCAGCACTCAAGCCCCACTCTGCCAAAAGTTTAACGACTAAATTGTGTAACATAATTATTACATTTACATCGATTGAAATACATATGATTATATGATTTTAATTAACAATATATTGATTGAAAAAACATATATTGATTAAATATTGTGTAACTTTCCAGTCAATAATTGCTGAAATAATTGTTCAAAGAAAGTTTTGAATATAATAAAAAAGAATCGGATGATTTTTAAAATTGCATGCATTCCATGTTATCTATATATTATTAGATAACAAAAGATTTAGGATTATAGTTTTAATGTTTTCAAATATGTTAAATTGTATTTAAATAGATTATAATAATCATTAGCAATGACATGAAAATAAACCAAAAGTAAAATTGCGCTCTAAAATATGTTTTCATCTAATATGAAATTCTATTTGTAATATATCTGAATCATTGATTTCAAGAGTAAAAATGAGTGAAATAATATTTTTTTAAATTTAGGTCAAAAATTACAACTCTAGGCATCTAAAACAGGAAAAATGTAGTTAATGAAGAAATCATCAGCATGTGGCGAAAAGAAATAGTGATGAGGAATAGATAAAAGCAAAAGCTTTGATCACCATTTAATTAAGAGCAAAGAAACGTTGTAAGTGTACACACTGAACTAAACCCACCCACCCACCCACTGTCGCAGTCAAAAGTTTTATTTACCTTTTTTTTTATTATTATTATTAACGGGGACCGAATCAACCAAACTCCCTTTTTCCGATCCTTACATTTGCACCTTTTTTTTTAACTTTAACGACTCTCATGAAAACATGAATTTCCCACCAAACTGCTGGAAAAAATAATAAATTACACATTTAGTATTTAAATTATCACTTCTGGTTCGTTTAGTATATAAACTTTTAATCTTTTAAAAATCATATTTCAAGTTTAATTTTTATTTCATTTTAGTATTTCGCCGTTAAAAATTTAACGGACAGGCTAGTCGGCTGTCGTATCTGTCGACTGATGAAGCCTAAACTTTCCATCACTCATCTTTTTTGACCCCTTCAATGTGATTACATCCTCTGTTTCACCGAAAATGTCTCAATCTCCCCAAATCAACAATGGACTCTTTGACTTATTCATCCTCCAAACTGTGTCGTCAACCATCCGATGGGTCTAAAACTGGTCCATGTTGGATGTGGTTCATCATTCGAATTGGTCATCCGTCCACAAAAACCACGCGCCATCAGCCCTTCGATTCTCATGAAAACATGAATTTCCCATCAAATTGCATGAAATAAAAATAAAAAGGATAAATTATGCGTTTAGTACTTAAACTATCAGTTTTGGTCTATTTAGTACATAAACTTTCAATTTTTTAAAACCATACCTAATGTTTAGTTTTTGTTTCATTTTAGTACCCCACCGTTAAATAGCAGACATGCTCACCGATAGTAGCATCTACAGTCGTAACTGTCGTATTCGTCGATCGATGAAGCTCAAAACTTTTCATCCCACAACTGTTTGACCCCTTAAATGCGATTCATGCATCCATTTCATCGAAAATATCTCAATCTCCCAAATCAACGATGGACTCTTCGATTTCTTCATCCTCCAATCTCCGTCGTCAACAGTTCAATGGGCCTGAAACGGTCTATGTTAGTTGACTCGTCATTTTCTCATGATCTATAGTTTGGATTGGTCTTCCGTCCACCGGAATGGGTACTAAAATATAACAAGATAAGTGTTAGGTATAATTCTAAAAAATCGAAAGTTTAGGTACTAAAATAATTCAAAATTAATAATTTAGGTATCAAACGCATAATTTATTCAAAATAAAAAATAGCAAAGATGGAGTTAAGGAAATACGCTATCAATTTTGTTATTATTTTTTAATAAAATCGGTAAAAAAATTTCGGAAACAATATTATTTCTACCGGTTTTGTTATTATTATGCGTTTACCGGTTTTGTTAACATATCGGTAAGGCACTACCTAAAACATTATTTTTTATCGGTTTTGTTTATTGTGTATTTTATCGGAAATGTTAAAAACATTAATGTTTTAGGTAGAAACAATAATATTTTAGGTAATTTTTTTATCGATTTTATTTTAAAAAATAAAAATAAAACCGGTAGTACCTTTCTTTAGTCGTATATTAAGGCTGTCGCACGGTAGTACTTCTCATAGCGCATGCCCTATAAAGCTGACACAAATAACCCTTTGCATTTTATTTTCTCTCTTTTTTCTCTTTTAAATGTTGTAACAAATAATGTAAATTGTATTAATATTTCGGTTGTAACTTACAAAATTATCTTTAAGACATTATTGATTGTAATAAAAAAATATTATCAATTGTGAAATTTTTTAGAGTAAATAAATAACATTTTAGGTTAAAACCCGTCATAATATAACATTATCGATTGTAACTAAAATTATTGTTAATTGTACAATTTTTGAGGTTGGATAGAGTAACATCTGAAATTAAAACTCATCATAAACTAACCTTAGGTTAAACTCAGTGGTGGATGTAGAAATAATTTTGAGGGTTGGCACACATATGTTAATAACATGGTTTTTTACTGTGGTGAGAATAAATAAAATTCCAGGGATGAACATCATCAATAAAATAAATAACTAATAAAAAATTGAATTTCAGAAAAGACATTTGCCCACAGTTGAGATGCTTTAAATATATCAGTGATTAGATAGACACATAACAGAACTACCCGATTTAATCATCTAATTATATCCGTTTCTTTCATTCAGTGGTTAAAATTTCATTTTAAAAATTTACGTTAATGATATAATTTAAGGATTGAATTGAAAATTAATGTAACATCCCAAAAGTTGAGTTAGTGACTAAAATGAAAGTTTTGGAACTTAGTGATCAATTTTGGAAAAATTTAAAAGTTTAGGGGTTTAATTGAAATTTCTTTGTATAGGACTGATTAGTCAAGAAAGATAGATTAGAGGGTATATTGGTATTTTCCCAAGAAAGATTTTTTTATCTTTCCTTTTGGTGGAGTATAAAACACGTGGAGAAAGAAGAGGAAAATATAAAGAAAAGTCTGGAGACTTATGAGTTCAGCTAGCTTCTTCTTCTTCTCTTCCCGTGTCTTCCATAACTAAGGTGAGAATGCTTTCAGTTGGTTTTATTATTGGGATGTTAAGAAAGTTTAAGGGAAGATTAGGGCGGCTTAACACTAAAAGAATTTCAATTTATGGGTGTTTGAAGAAAAATGGTTTTTAAGTGAATTGATGAGAAAATGTTAATAAATGAATTTAGAAGTCATATTGGACTTGTCAAGAGTCTAATTAAGAAGTTAGAAGTAATAGAAGTGAATTAAGGACATGTTGAAAATTTAGTAAGATTCTTGGTTTCAAGAATTATAATGAGATAGTGAAGATGATGATGTGTTATATGGATATAAGATGGTATGAGTAAGTATAGTTGAAGTTAATGGTATGAAAGGAGTTCAAAATGATAGGTTTAAGTAAGCTTTGGTAAATTCTCGGGTTAAAAAAGGGTGTTCTGGGCATGGGGTATCGGCACTGTTCATTTAGTATCGATACTTCAAAGCAAAAAGGAGTAGAAATTGAGCTTGAGGTATCAATACTAAAGGAACAGTATCGATACCATATGATAAAATGGGATGAAATCTTTAGGAAGTATCGATGCCTAAAGAGTGGTATCTATACTGGTTGAAGGGGGTATTGATACCAAGTGTCTAGTATCGATACCATTATCAAGTTACAAATACATAATGTCAAAATGGTATCGGTACCGAGGAGGGGTATCGATACCATAGAAGAGTAGTATCGGTACTGTATTGATAGTATCGATACTGTTGAGTATGAAATGTTAAGTGTTTCTTTCAGCTTAAGTTATATTGATTGGTTAGATGTAATTCGAACTCCGATAATCATATAAGTTGTATATCCGTATATATATCGATCGAAGTCAAGCCAAGAAGATTTGATGCTATAAGAATGTACAAGAGTCATAAGTATTCGAATTGGCTAGTGAGGCCCAGGTGAGTGCATACTAGTAGGAAATATTATTTGATGGAAATTAGACTTGCGATAATTTTGTTTCCGATTGAAAATATAATTGTATGAGTAGAATAATGATTATGATTGTACTGTGTGAACATGCCTTGTATGCATATGTTATGTGATTATGTGAAGAAGAATATAAGCTGTGGTTATGAATTATATGAATGCATGTTATGTGATATGATATATGACTATGAGCTAGGAGAATGTTATATGATCTATACAAGGATAAGTTATGAGACTACATGTGAATATATGTCTACAAGAAGACATAAGAACAAGATATAAGCAATGTGACAAGAAATGTGAAATTACATGAAAATTTGATATAAGCTATGCGAAAGTGATCTAAGTTACTATATGTATATGTGTTGCAAGTTACGTAACAAGTATAAATGATAATGCCCATTTTATGTGATATGAGAGTTAGGGGTATAGTTGGTATGCCAAGAGTAAAGGGTTCTATGTCGTCTTTTGAGATATATATGTTATATGTGGTCCTTCGGGACAACTATGAGGTCTTTCGGGATAATTTTATATTCCCCTAGTGGGACCTTATACGAGATGTAGCGACAATATATGTGCACAACCTCTATATACTCACATATCTTTAGTTCTTAGAAGTGTACATGGGCTATTAAAAGATATAGTATAAATAAAGTGTATGCGATGTTATGTGTGTTTCTTGTGCCATGTATTATATGCTTTGTATAAATTATAAGTATAAGATTATATGATAATGAGATTAATGATAATGAAAGATTATTGAGGATGACAATGATAATATATATGTATGCATTTTGTTATACATAATATATGAGCGGTATGATAAAATGATATGAAATGTTTTTGTATTGTTAATGTTGATAAAGAGTAAACAACATAGTGGAGAAGAAAAGTAACTCTTTTTATTATATATTGTGAATGGTGAAAATACATCTTTTTATAGGAAAAGTTAGGAGTAAGTTTTCTATTAGAAGTAAACTACTTAGTAGTTATCCTTATCTATCTAACTTTCTCAGAGTTAATGTTATATTAAAATACTAACTTATCTATTGCATAACCTACACTCCCCCTCAAGTTGGGGAGTAAATGTTGAAAAGACCCAACTTGGATATAATCTCATCAAAGGTAATTCTTGGAAGTGCTTTGGTGAGAATATTTGCTAACTGATTCTTTGTTGAAACACAATTGAGCTTCACCATTCCACCATTCACCTTTTCAGAGATGAAATGTCTGTCAATCTCCACATGTTTCGTTCAGTCATGATGAACTGGATTATTTGCAATACTTATTGCAGATTTACTGTCACTTTGAAGTTCAAACCATTTGTTGGCACATAACCCCAACTCAGTTAACATTCTTTGAAGCCAAATTCCTTCACAAATTCCAAGTGTCATTGCTCTAAATTATGCTTCTACACTACTTCGAGACACCACCACCTATTTTTTACTTCTCCAAGTAACCAGATTTCCCCAAACAAATGAACAATAACCAGTTGTAGATCTTCTATCCGTTAATTCACCTGCCCAGCTTGAATCCGAAAAATTCTTACTGTTCTATCATCACACTTTTTAAAAATTAATCCATGTCCTGGTGTCATTTTCAAGTATCTTAGAATTCTATTCACATCCTCTAAATGTTCTTCTCTTGGATCATTCATATATTGACTCACTATACTGACAGGGAACACAATATCAGGTCTAGTAAGTAATAAATAAATTAGTTTACCTACTAGCCTTTGATATTGTTCTTTGTTCACAGGACTTCCCAATTCTTCTCTTCTTAGCTTCAGATTTGCTTCCATGGGTGTTCAGTCGGCTTACATACCTACATTCCAGCTTCTGATAGTAGATCAAGGATATATTTCATTTGGTTGATCACTATTCCTTCTTTTAACCTTGCAACCTCCATGCCTAAAAAATACCGTAAAGTTCTCAAGTCTTTGGTTTTGAACTCCTTCGCCAGTAGCTTTTTTAATATTTCTATCTTCATACAATAATCACTTGTTAGAATGATATCATCCACATAGACAATCAAAATTGCCTTTTTGTTGTTTGAAGATGTTTTGACAAATAAAGTGTGATCTGATTGACATTGCTTGTAACCATCCTGAATAATCATCTTTGTAAATTTGTCAAACCAGGCTATTGGAGATTGCTTAAGTCCATACAAGGACTTTAGTAATCTATATGCTTTTCTTGTATTACTTTTCACACACTGTGGAATTCGCATATATACTTCCTCCTCCAAGTTTCCATTTAGAAATGTGTTTTTGATGTCTAACTGATGAAGCACCAAATTCTCATTAACTGCTAATGACAGTAACACTCTCACAGTGTTTAGTTTTACTACCGGAGCAAACGTTTCATGATAATCAACTCCAAAAGATTGAGTTAATCCTTTCGCCACTAATCTCGCCTTATATCTTTCAATGCTACCATCAGCTTGTATTTTACCGTGAATACCCATTTGCAGTCGACTGGTTTTTTATCTTTCGGAAGATCAACTATAATCCAAGTATTGTTGTTTTCCAGTGCTTTTAATTCCTCTTCTAGTGCCTTTTTCCACTTGGGATCTTTCAATGCTTCTTCCACCATTTCTGGAACAATAATGCTATCTACACTTGCTGTAAAGTTCTTAAAACAAGCCGTTAGCTTTCCATATGCAACAAATCTCTCAATTGGATAATTTCTGCATTTTCTTACTCATTTCCTTTGAACAATCGGCAAGTCATTATCATCAATTAAAGCATTTAATTCAGTGAAAGAACTCTGATTACCTTCTTCATTCTCTAAAGGATTCTCGTTTGGTTCCGGTTCATGACAGTGTCCATGCTGTGTGGGAGACTCGGGATTAGTTTCAGGGATTGATTTAGAAATTGGTTTTTGTCGTCTCTTGTAAATCTGCAACTCGGATTGAGGTATTTGAGGTGAAGTGATATGTTGATCATGCCGAGGTAAATGTGTTTCGGTGTACTGCTTCGGCAATGATACATTTTCTGGGTTTGGTAGTGTTGTTTGGTCTAGCTGTAGCGATTTTGTAGGCTATTCGAACTGGTTTAACTAGTTTGATGGTGTTGGTTGATCAAAAAGAGCTGGCTGCAAATCAAGTGACAATTTTGTGAGTCAATAAACTAATATCATTATGACTCCCCATGAATAGCAGTTTTAAGGAAAAAAGGTATTTTTCAAAGAAAGTAACGTCCATAGTAATAAAGAATTTCTTTGTACGAGGATAATAACACTGAAAGCCCTTTTGAGTCGATGAATAACCCAGAAACACACACCAAAATGCTCGAGGATCTAATTTGGACCTGAAAGGAACATTGTTATGAACGAACACAATTCAACCAAAACTCTAAGGGGTAACAATGAAGTCATCGATTTAAAATTGGAAAAAATGAAGAGAAACATCTCTCGGACACTTAAATTGTAACGGTTTACTAGGAGAGGGTTAATCAAATAAGTAGTAGTTAAAGGGCTTTCCCCCAAAAATAGTTAGGAACATTTATGGAAGAAAGTAGAGACCGAGTAACCTCAAGAAGATGTTTTTTTCTCTTAGTGATCCCATTTTGTTGAGGAGAATTAACACACGAAGTAAGATGAATAATCCCAGTTTCCTTAAAGAAAGAATCCAAAACATTGGCAAAATACTCACTACCATTGTCAGAATGAAACATTTGGATTGAACACTGAAATTGGGTTTTAACCATCTTATGGAACCGTTTAAATATTTCACAAGCTTCATATTTGGTATCATGAGAAAGGTTCAGGTAGTACGAGTGTGATCATCAATAAATGAAATAAACCACCGAAACCCATGTAAAGATGCGACCCGAGATTGTCCCCAAATATCACTATAGATCATGGTAAATGGTTTAGATGGTTTATATGGAGAAGGTAGATAAACACTCCTAGTTGTTAGCAAGTGGACAATATCACAAGAAAAAGATTTTGGACTCTTATTGACAAAAATGTGGAAACAATTTTGCAAGATAAAAGAAACTAGGATGTCCTAAACGAAAATCCAATAACATAACATCGGTTGAAGGTTCAAGTAAAGGAAATTGTTGTATAACATGGTAGGAAGTAGATGGGTGGGAAAATAAAGTTGCTAGAAGTAGGTAAAGACCCCCACAAAGCCTAGCACTGCCAATCACTTTCCCCGAGCTAGAATCCTGAAATTCACAAAAATCTGAGTTAAATTTAGTGATACAACATAAATTGGCAGACAAATTGCTAATGGAGATAAGATTGCAAGTGAGATTGGGAACATAAAGAATATGAGATAACAAAATGTCCTGATTTATTCGAATAGACCCATGACCGGTAACACTGGATAGAGAACCATCAGCTGTTCGAATATGAGAGATAGACAGTCGGCATGAAAAGTGTAAAAGAGCCGAAGATCACCTGTCATATGATCACTTGCACCAGAATCCACAAACCAAGTAGGAGTGGTGGATGTATTAGCCAAAGTAGCAAAAGAAATTCTACCTGCAGGTACTGATTGGGAATGAGTGTTTAACTGACTAAAAAACTGCTGCAACTCTTCCATTTGTTTTTTAGTAAACGAACTTTCTTGTAAATTAGTATTCACAGCATAGTTTTCTTGAGTATCACGTTGTTAATATTGTTTTGAAGACTCCCCATCAGTAGGCTTGCCATGTAATTTCCAACAGGAATCCCACAGATGGGCAACCTTCTTACAATAGTCACACCAAGGTCTCCCCTTCTTTGGTCGAGTAGTAGTTTGAGAGTGGGGGATATAATTGTCACCATTCAATTGGTGACAGGTGATAGAGGTTGAAGAAACATCAGAATTGGGTGAATTAATGAGGAATTCTGAAGTGACCTCCGATGAAAAAGTGGTGGAATTCATTATCGACGGCTAGATTTAGGGTAAAAAGGGAAAAATAGGCTAGATTTAGGTGAAGGATTGGTCGCCTAGCTGATACCATGTTGATAAAGAGTAAACAACATAGTGGAGAAGAAAATGAACTCTTTTTATTATATATTGTGAATGGTGAAAATACATCTTTTTATAGGAAAAGTTAGGAGTAAGTTTTCTATTAGAAGTAAACTACTTAGTAGTTATCCTTATCTATCTAACATTCTAAGAGTTAGTGTTATATTAAAATAATAACTTATTTATTGCATAACCTACAATTAAGTATTTAAGTTTCCATTATACGTTTTATTATGCCTCACTAAGTCAATGACTTAGCATGTGAGTGTTTCACACGTAGGCTCCGATAAGATGAAAAGGGATCGAAGATAGGCAAGCCAGGTCAGCTTCTCATTTCTAAAGATAAGATAAAAAAAGACTTGAATCATATGTATTTTGTTTTATTGAAAGTAGTTGGAATGTAATTTAAAGATTTGGATCAAGTATACTCTGATAGGTTTTGTAAAAGCAAACGATTTGAAAAGTCAATGTGACAATTCAGATTCGGATCCGGGTTGGATACGGTTGGGGTATTACATTTAATGGTATAAAAGCTAATGTTTAGCCGATTCTAGGCTTAAACCGAAGTCAAACAAATTTTAAAATATGTACATGCCAACACAAAGTGAAACTTTTCTGATATGATAGAGTAAGGAGTTAGATGTCTTGTTAATATAGTAGGATTATTATGTTATATTAGAAGTACAGTAATGAAAGTTTCGAAGTAAGCGAAAGGTGATAGACCTGATGATGGTAGCAATTCACATGCCCTGGCCAGGCAGGATGAAGAGGGGACACCTCAGGAAGTGTCTTGTAAGATCAAAAGTTGTTTTCAGAAAATTGAAAAATGTTAGAATAACATTAAAGGGTATCCATTTCTTTGAATCGGAGAAGTTATATGGAGTAGTTTCGTTATTATGTGGATAAGATAGAATTTGATGGACAAATGTCACCATAAGAACGTTAAATATCATGCGATGAGGGTATTATTTTAGAAGAGTACATGAATAAGTATATCGATGATCAGTTTATAAGACAAATGAAGTGAGAATTTTTGAATTTGAACAAAGGGGATTGCACCGTGTATGAATAAGAGTACGGGTTTGATAAGTTAAGAAAATGGCTGATGAATTATTCTGACTGAAAAGAATGTATATGATTGGTTTGATGAGGATTTACGTGCTATACTGAAAGATTTGGTGATAATTAACAATGTTATGTGATGGTATGGGTAATAAAGTTGTAAGATTTGAAAAGATATAAGGTTAAGTTAATTAAGTATGATGTGGATTTGGATATGGTGGTGTATTCTGATCATGTAGATGTGAATTAGTCAAAGAGATAAAGATTCATATATCTGAAGGAAGCTAAGAATGTAGTAGAAAAGTTTGAGATGATAAAAAGAATATGATTATTGTGATTCGAACAAGGATTTTATAAGAATAAGATTTGTGCAAGTAGTGTGGACTATGAGAGTTATGAAGACATGATAAAGATGGGTAATCAGATATAAGTATAAGTATATGAAAAGAGTATGAGAGCATGAAGGAAAAGATACGATTTATGTTTCCAAGAGATTTTGATTTTCGGAAGTAATAAATAGATCAGGAAATGAAAGATGGAATTTAAAGGATCAAGTATGACAAAGGTGATACTGAGGTGAACATTTCTTAGAAAAGTAAGAAAGGTTATATGAAGAGATTGTTTGATTTCGTAAGGTATATGTCTTAAAAATATCTGATGAAAATTTAAGGTTGTGTTTCTTGGTCAAGTAGAAGTAGTCAGGGAAAGATAAGGATTTATTTATAAAGTTTAAGATACAGTCCAATGATTATATTTCCTTTGATCAAGTTGTTAAGGAAATGTATGTTATTTTTTCAATAATAATAAAATAAAGATTTGTGTTATATTTCAAGGCAATTAGAGAATGACGTAAGAAATCAATTAACTCATGATAGTAAATAGTAAGTATTGGGATTACTGTCTATGTGATGAGTGACATTATATGGATTAATAAAGGTCGAATGTAGATGAATAATTGAGTGAGGGAAAAAGGTAAGTCTACTAGCGGTGAATAAGAAATATTAAGTAAATGAATCAATATGAGAACATTAGAAGATATGTGTAGACAGTGTTCTTATCGATTTGTGCAGTGAAAATTCGAGGACGGATTTTCTAAAGGGAGGGAGATTTGTAACATCCCAAAAGTTGAGTTGACTAAAATAAAGTTTTGAAACTTAGTGATCAAATTTGGAAAAATTTAAAAGTTTATGGGTTTAATTGAAATTTCTTTCTGTATGACTGATTAGTCAAGAAGGAAAGAAGAGATGGTATATTGGTCTTTTCCCAAGAAAGATTTTTTATCTTTCCTTTTGGTGGGGTATAAAACACGTGGAGAAGGAAGAGGAAAATAGAAAGAAAGTCTGGAGACTTATGAGTTCAGCTAGCTTCTTCTTCTTCTCTTCCATGTCTTCCATAGGTAAGGTGAGAATGCTTTCAGTTAGTTAATTCTTGTATGTTTTGAGTTGATTTATTCTTGGGATGTTAAGAAAGTTTAAGAGAATATTAGGGTGGTTTAACACTAAATAATTTTGTTGATTTAATCGATTGACGAATCGCCAAGAGGGGGTGAACTGGCAATAAAAATTTTGGTGGAAGCTTTTGCAAAAATTGAAAAGATTGCACAGCGATTTAGAGTGGTTCGACCTTACTCAAACAAAGTCTATGTCCACTATCTTAGCTATCCACACTAAGGATTTTCCACGAATTCATAATTTTTCTTTCTTTTGAGAACAAAGAGTAACCTTACAAATCCCTCAAGAATTATACCCCAAATTCTGAGAACGCTCTCCCCCAAAGAGAAAATTATAAATTTTGCAAACTTAAGAAAAAACCTCACAAGGTAGATTGTTTGCACAATTCTAGAACAAGAAAAAAACACTCAAAGATGAATACAATTGAGCAAAAATGTTTCTTGAAAGCAAAATGAATATTGAAGAAAAATTGGCTTGAATTTCACAAACATGATGTTGATACTTTCTCTCTTGATTATTTCTCAATTCTTATTGATCAATGGCTTCAGAACTTTTAAATACACCTTGGATTGATTCTGAACGTTTGGAGATCATTGGTGAAGTCAATAAGCCGTTATGGTGTGAATATCATTTAAAAACTCTGTTGGGAGCGTAGGTTTATCGATACACCATCAAAGGGTACCGATACACTCAATATAAAATTCAAATATTTCGACGTTATTTGACCCAGTATATCGGTACACTAATTGCATTCGATGTTTCTCGGAGCTAGAGGGGCATCGGTACACTCGGCTGTGTATCGGTACCCTAATTACATTCAAATTCAGGGGTATCGGTACATCCTATGGGTGTATTGGTACCCCTTACTTAAAAAACATTTTTGGCTCGATTAAGGTTGAAATACTTTGTAAAAATTGTTTCAAAAATATTAAGATTAAAACACAATTTTACACTTAAGTAATGATTAAAATTGACATTTGAAACTTAAAGTAATATTTTGATATTCGAATAATTTAATCGAATATATAATTTAAATTGAATATAAATCTTAAAATTCAATAATACTTTATTTGTTATATCAAAACAACAAAATGTTTTCAACAATCTCCCTTTTTTGATATGACAAAAACATTTTAGTATTTTAATTGAAAATCATTTTAAAATCAATTTTGAAAATTACTCCCCCTTTTTGTTAAATCAAAAAGACTCTATGAAAAAGTTTAAAACAAGTTTTTAAGAAAAATAGACAATTGATTTATATAGATATAGCTAGGCTATAGCTGCTAAGATCACAATCAAAAGAATGTTAGCCATTAGTCCATAAACAATATTCATAATGTGTAATGGTAATGATCATTTGATATCTAATATGAATGATGCATAATTTAACATGAAAATTTAATTGAAGTTCAAATAACTAATATTCATTCAAACCAAAAACAAACAAATCAAAACATCCACAACACAAACATCCAAATTAGTTAAAATGTTTTAACAATATTTAAGTTCAACATTCAACACAAGAAAACAAGCAAGAAAGGTTCAATCATCCATCGGTGGATCGGGAGAAGGAAAATGTGCTCGTAGAGCAGTCATATCGAGTGTAATCGTCCATAGCATTGAATCGATATTACTTCGTTTAGCTCGCATCTCCCGTTGGTTCTCCAATTGTTGAACCCCCATAGCGGTTAACTAGGACTCTATGGATGCAAACCTCATATCCAATGTCTCAATGAATGGCGAAGTATGGAGGCATCGAACTATCTTGCTCGACTAGCTCTTCCTCTAGTTTGCGGGATTGGTGACATCCTAGAAGTTCATCTAGCTTGGATCATTAGCCGGTATCGGTGCAGCTCGGAAGAACTAGCACCCGGTGTTTCTGGGTCAATCGAACCATTGATCCTTTTCCCCATACCATCCCAATTTTTTAAGGTTTTGAGATTATTGGCTTTTCAGAGGGATGGCTACATCAAGCTGGACCCTAAGATTGGATTGATAAAGAATTACTAAGAATACAACTGTAAACTAAGGTTTCTACGTGTTTAGACGAGACGTTGCTTACGGTTTCAACTAGTTCAGAAAAATAATTTGGCAAGTTTATTTTCTTATTATGTTGAATAGAATGTATCCACCATAAATCTAAAGCTCTAAGGGTGGAGTACCTATCTCCGGATGTCTAAAACCACAGAGATGATCAACTAAAGAAACGCTCATGGTGAGTTGACAATGTACTCGCATTAGCCTTAGCTCTATAACAGGTAGCCACAATTTCTCTCTTATCTAAACCATCGTTATCTAAACCAAATACAATTGGCCTAAAAGATTAAGACTGAATATGACAGTGGCAGTTTGGGACTCGTTTTGGACACAAACCGCATTAGAATAGAAAATGCGGACGATGGTGATAAACGATAGGTTTAAGTCGAAAATTTATCAAATTTCCAAGTTTTGAGGGTAGAAGATATTGAAAATTCATATCGATCATAGCTTGAATAGAAGGGATACGTTTCTTTCCGAATATTATATGACTCAAATAGGTCAACAACCTAGTGTAGAGGTTTTCTTGACGGCCAGGTTCATTAAAACTAGAATTTCATATAGTCATTTCAGGTTCATTTGGGTTTGGATTGAGAGTGGAATAAGAGGTCAGTTTGGAGGTTGGTTTGACCGACTAGACGAAGTCCTATGTCGTTTGGAATGAGACATGATTTTAAATCGGAATGTGATAAGCATACCTGCAATTTGAAAAACATATGTATGCAATAATATCAATCCTAAACTCAATATGAGTCCTCAATATTCAAGGTTATCTAAAATATCCTAATGGGAAATTTTAAAAACTTTTGAAAATTAAGTTTGAAAAACATATATAGTTTTCAAAACAAACATAATTAAATCAAAACAACAAATTAAAACAAAACATTTTTTTAATTTCGAAAATTTAAAAAAATTTGAAAATTTTGTTTTTGATTAAATTGTTGTAGATTCTAGTTCTAAACTACAATCTAACAGATGTCCGATATCTAATTCAACTAGAACTAATTAAACTAGTCCTAGTTCAAAAATCAATAAATTTGTTTTAGAAAAATTACCTTGAAATTTTGAGATTGAGTGAGACGTGATGTTTATTGCACTGATTTTGATGATTCCAACAGGTTTAGAAGTTGAAGAATTTTGAATTCCGACTATAGATTGAAGGTTTTGAGCAATAAGAAGATGAGTGATTTTGGAGAGGAACAGCGTGAGTGTTGAGTATTTGGGTTTTTATAAAATGAGCAGATTTTTAGGGATTTAAAGCCTAAAACCCGACGGGGGTATCGGTACCCATCTAGGGGTATCGATACACATTCAAGTGAATGTATCAGTAGATATTCAAGTTGTATCGATACATAGCAAAGGGGTATCGATACCTGGGTATCGATACCTTGAGCACAAAAATGTCAAAATATGTTTTTAAGCATTAGAATGCTAAATTAATCAGCTCTAGAGGTATTGGCAATTCATATTTCGAAATTAACAATGTTCAATCAATCAAATCTCTTTAATTGAACATATTATAATTTTCACTAAAGATCATAAACCCCCTAACTGTTAGCATAAAATGCATTCAAAAAATGTTATTTTTATAAGCATTTTCAATTCTAATTAAAAGTGCTAAAATCATTTTAAACATAAAGTCAAGGTAGGTCAGTTAAACTTATTTCTCTCCTAAGTGTCCAAAATCTTTCTTTATCTAAAGGTTTTGTAAAAATATCAGCTATTTGATGCAAAGTATCAACAAATTCTAGAACTATATCTCTTTTTGTGACATGATCTCTAATGAAATGATGTCTAATTTCAATATGCTTAGTTATAGAGTATTGGATGGGATTTTTAGTGAGAAAAATAGCACTAGTATTGTCACACTTGATAGGTATGGTACCAACTTCAATTTCATAGTCTAAAAGTTGTTGTTTCATCCATAAAACTTGTGCGCAATAACTACCCGCTGAAATGTATTCCGCTTCAGTGGTAGATAATGCAACACTATTTTGTTTCTTTGAAAACCAAGAAATCATCATATTTCCTAGGAATTGACAAGTACCGGAGGTGCTTTTCCTATCTATTTTGTATCCTCCATAATCCACCTCAGAGAAGGCATGCAAGCTAAAGCTAGAGTCTCTAGGATACCAAAGTCCTAAACTAGGAGTGTCTATAAGGTATCTAAAGATTCTCTTAATGGCTTTAAGATGTGATTCCTTAGGGCATGATTGAAATCTAGCACATAAGCAAACACTAAACATAATGTCTGGTCTACGTGCGGTTAGATAAAGTAAAGAGCCAATCATAGACCTATAAAGTTTAATATCTACACATTTACCTCCTTCATCTTTGTCAAGCTTTGTAGATGAGCTCATTGGAGTAGCTTGGGGTTTGACATTTTCCAAGCCGAACTTCTTGAGCATCCTTGACGTATTTGCTTGATTGATGAAGATGCCATATTTTCTTTGCTTGATTTGGAGCCCTAAGAAAAATTAAAGTTCCCCCATCATGCTCATCTCAAATTCACTATGCATTAGCTTAGAAAATTCTTGGCAAAGAGCATCATTAGTAGAACCAAATATTATATCATCAAAATAAATTTGAACTACTAATAAATCTTACCTTTTCGCTTTAAAAATAATGTAGTGTCAATCTTCCCTTTTGAAAAACCTTTTTGATTAAAAGTTTGACAGTCTTTCATACCAACCTCTAGGAGCTTGTTTTAAACCTATAAGCTTTGTCAACTTAAAAACATGATTTGGAAATTTTGAATCTTCAAAACAGGAGGTTGTTCCACATACACTTCTTCTTTTATAAAACCATTTAAAAATGCACTTTAACATCCATTTGATATAATTTAAATTCATTAAAACAAACAAATGCTAATAACATTCTTTTTGTTTCCATCCTAGCTACGGGAGCATATGTTCATTATAGTCTATCCCCTCTTCTTGAGTATAGCCTTGAGCAATAAGTCTAACATTGTTCCTCACTATATTACCACTCTCATCTAGTTTGTTTCTAAACACTCATTTAGTACCTACAGTAGATTTATTATTAGTCCTTTCAACTAATGTCCATACTTTACTTCTCTCGAATTGATTTAACTCTTCTTACATAGCCATAATTCAATTTTCATCATCTAATGCTTATTGAATATTCTTAGGCTCTATGCATGAGATAAATGCAACATAATTACATACGTTCCTAAGAGAAGATCGAGTAGTTACATCCTTTTGATGGATCACCTAAAATCTCACCATCCTTGACATAGTTGAATTCTCTTGGGTATGAAATTTCCCTTTTTTTCAATGGTTAGATTCTTGAAGGCATCTTGAGTTTCCTCATCCTTTACTTCTTCCTTTGATGATGGTTCTCCAACGTCATATCCACATCTTGTGTATTTACAATACCTACGTCATCATCAACGCAAGAATCCTTCCTCGGAAGGAGATTATCATCGAAAACAACATGTATAGACTCTTGTACCACTAAAGTTGTTTTATTAAATACTCGATAAGCTTTAGAATTTATGGAATAACCCAAAAAATTCATTCATCGCTTTTAGCATCAAATTTGCCAAGATTATCTTTACCGTTGTTTAGAACTAAACATTTATATCCAAATGGATGAAAATAGCTAATGTTAAGATTTTTATTTAAAAAGTTCATATGGAGTTTCTTTAAAATAGGCCTAATCATTACTCGATTTATAACATAACAAGCGGTATTTGTGGTTTTTGCCCAAAAATATTTTGGTAAATTGTTTTCACAAAGCATGGTTCTAGCCATTTCTTCTAAAGTTCCATTTTTCATCTCAACAACTCCATTTTGTTGAGGGGTTCTAGGTGCTGAAAAATTATGGCTAATCCCAATTGAATTACAAAAATCAATCAATCCAAGATTTTCAAATTCAGTACCATGATCACTCCTAACACTAGAAATAGAGTAACCTTTTTCATTTTGGATTACTTTTGAAAACGTGATGAAATATTCTAATACTTCATCTTTAGTACTTAAGAATAGAACCCAAGTATATCTAGAATAGTCATCTACTAACAAAACCATATTGTTTTCCACCCAAGCTAACAGTCCTAATTGGCCCAAAATGATCTATATGGATCAATTGTAATACTCTACTAGTTGATACATCATTATGGATTTAAAGGAAACTTTATTTTGTTTTCCTTTTGAGCATGCATCATAGATTTTATCTTTGTCAAATTTTAGCTTTAGCAACCCCTACTAAATTTCCTTGAATTAGTCTTTGTAAAACACTCATGCTTGTATGTCCTAGTCTCCTATGCCATAACCAAACTATCATGTTCATCCTTAGTACTAGGCACAATTTAGTCATATTAATATAATCTAAATGCATCATGTATATGTTTCCTTTTCTATGAATAAGCATAATCCGATTAGATGCAATGTCAACAATTTTACAACCATTTGTTTCAAATAAGACATTATATCCTTTATCGCATAATTGACTAATATTCAATAGATTATGCTTTAACCCATTCACATATAATACTTTTTCTATTTGTATAGAAGAGGTATTACCTATAGTACCTATACCTTCAATGTAACCTTTTGAGTTATCACCAAAGGTTACCATTCCTCCATTTTTGTCGTTAAGCTCTATAAATCAGCTCTTGTTTCTTGTCATGTGTCTTGAGCATCCAATATCAAGGAACCATGAATTTGAACTTGTATTTTATGCCTTGTAGCCATACTCCTTTTCCTACAAACTTAGATTAATTTTTGATTTTTGGTACCCAAATTCTTTTGGGTCTATATTCATTAGTTCCTAAAATTCTAGTCCACTTGGGTATCCATTTGTGTAAGATATCTTTATTTTTAGTAGTAATTATTTCTTTAGGAACCCATATACTTTAACGATTTTTTCATTAGAGGTTCTTTGGGGACCTCTATGATTGTAAGATTTAAAAATCTTTCTAATATAGTTGGATTTTGAACTTTCTCCTTTTTCAAAACGTTTTGGTCTAACTTTATTGAAAGAAGCTTTAAGATAATCAATTTCTTTTTGATGATCATCGTTGACTCTTTAAAGTAAATTATGCAAATCAGAATTTTTTTTTTCAAAATCTTTGATTTTTGCAATTCATTAATTTTACTTTCAAGATCATTGTTGGTCTTCGATATGAGATTATTTTCGTTTTTTAATTTTGAAATATCTTTCTTGTATTTTAAAAATAATTTCTCATAATTTGAAGCCAACCCAGTATATTCCTCTAATAACTCATCATAAGAATAATCTTCAAAATCAAATGAGTTAGAGGTTACCTGAGAATCTTCACTGGTGGCCATCAAGCACAAGTTTACTAATTCTTGTTCCTCTTCATTTGATGCTTCATTATCATCACTCCATGTAGCCACGTGTGCCTTGTGTTTCTTCTTTGATTGACCCTTCTTCTTTAATTGTGGGCAATCGTATTTAACATGCCCGGGCTTTTTGCATTCATAGCAAATGATCGGGTCCTTCTCTTTTGGTTCATTTTTAAGCCTTCATTTCTTTTGAATTTCTTCATCTGTTGGGCTTCAATAATTTTCTGAACCGTTTGGCAAATAATGTCATCTCTTCATCATCGTCGTCATCATCGAATCACTCTCAACATTTGTAGATTTGAGAGCAACTCCACATTTTTATTTCTCCATATCCTTCTTTGTCTCGTCCTTCTTTCCGAGGTCTACCTCATCTTGAATAATCATTTCATGAGTGAGGAGAGAACCAATGAGCTCATCGAGAGTTAAAGACTTTAGGTCTTTACCTTCGATAATCGCCATCTTCTTTTATTGCCAAGCTTTGGAAGAGAAAAATTATCTTCCTTACAAGCTTCTCATTTGGAATGATCTCTCCATATGCTTTGAGACCATTGACAATCACGGAAAATCTATCCGTCATAGCTTTGATGTCTTCATCTGGTTCATCCTGAATTTTCCTATGAGTAAGAAGACTGATTTTAGATTCTTTTACCTCATTGGTGCCTTCATGAGTGACTTGTAGTTTATCATATCTCCTTGGCGGTTGTACAAGATGAAACTCTCCCGTATTCATCTGGTCCAAGAGCACAAAATAAAATATGGATAGCCTTTGAGTTGAGCTAGAACATTCTCGTCTCTTCTCCACTCTACAAATTTGGATGTGGATGGTTCAGAGTATCCATTCATCACGATTGAGCACAAATGTGTTTTTGAAAGCAAATGAATATTGAAGGAAATTGGCTTAAATTTCACAAACTTGATGTTTGATGCTTTCTCTCTTGATTCTTTCTCAATTCTTATTGATCAATGGCTTCAGAACTTGTTTAAATACACCTTGGATTGATTTTGAACGTTGGGAATCATTGGTGAAGTCAATAGATCCGTTATGGTGTGAATATCATTTAAAAAATCTGTTGGGAGCAAAGGTGTATCGGTACACCATCAAACGGTATAGGTACACTCAATGTAAAATTTAAATATTTCGACCGTTATTTGACCTAGTGTATCGGTACACCCCAGGGGTATTGGTACACTAATTGCATTCGATGTTTCTCGGAGTCAGAGGGGTATCGGTACACTCGGCTGTGTATCGGTACCCTAATTACATTCAAAATTCAGGGGTATCGGTACATCCTATAGGTGTATCGGTACACCCTTACTTAAAAATCATTTTTGGCTCGATTAAGGTTCAAAATACTTTATAAAAATTGTTTCAAAAATATTTTAAGATTAAAACACGATTTTACACTTAAGTAAAGATTAAAATTTACATTTGAAAACTTGGAGTAAAATTTTTATATTGAATAATTTAATTGAATATATAATTTAAAATTGAATATAAAATCTTAAAATTCAATAATACTTTATTTGTTATATCGAAACATCAAAATGTTTTCAACAAATTTCAATTTGTGGGTGATTGAAGAAAAATGGTTTTTAAGTGAATTGATGAGAAAATGTTAATAAATGAATTTAGAAGTCAAATTTGACTTGTCAAGGGTCTAATTAAGAAGTTAGAAGTAATAGAAGTGAATTAAGACATGTTGAAATTTAGTAAGATTCTTGGTTTCAAGAATTATAATGACATAGTGAAGATGATGATGTATATGGATATAAGATGGTATGAGTAAGTATAGTTGAAGTTAATGGTATGAAAGGAGTTCAAAATGATAGGTTTAAGTAAGCTTTGGTAAATTCTCAGGTTAAAGAAGGGTGTTCTGGGCATGGGGTATCGGTATTGTTCATCAAGTACCGATACTTCAAGCAAAAATGGAGTAGAAATTGAGCTTGGGGTATGGATTGAAGGAACAATATACCATATGATAAATTGGATGAAATCTTTATAAAGTATCGATACCTAAAGAGTGGTATCGGTACTGGTTGAAGGGGATTGATACCAAGTGTCTAGTATTTATACCATTATCAAGTTACAAATACAGAATGTCAAAATGGTATCGTACCGAGGAGCAGCGATACCATAGAAGAGTAGTATCGGTACTGTATTGGGAGTACCGATACTATTGAGTATGAAATGTTAAGTGTTTCTTTCAGCTTAAGTTATATTGATTGGTTATAAGTAATTTGAACTCTGATATTCATATAAGTTGTATATCCGTATATATATCGATCGAAGTCAAGCCAAGAAGATTCGACGCTATAAGATGTACAAGTCATAAGTATTCAAATTGGCTAGTGAGGCCCATGTGAGTGCATACTAGTAGGAAATATTATTTGGTGAAATTAGACTTGCGACAAGTCTATTTCCGACATTTTGAAAATATGATTTTATGAGTAGAATAATGATTATGATTGTACTGTGTGAACATGCCTTGTATGCATTATGTTATGTGATTATGTGAAGAAGAATAAGCTATGTGGTTATGAAATATGAATGCATGTTATGTGATATGATATATGACTATGAGCTAGGAGAAGTTATATGATCTATACAAGGATAAGTTATGAGACTACATGTGAATATATGTCTATGACAAGACAAAGAACAAGATATAAGCAATGTGACAAGAAATGTGAAATTACATGAAAATTTGATATAAGCTATGCGAAAGTGATCTAAGTTACTATATATATATATATGATGCAAGTTATGTAACAAGTATAAATGATAATTCCCATGTTATGTGATATGAGAGTTAGGGGTATAGTTGGTATGCCAAGAGTCAAGGGTTCTATGTGGTCCTTCGGGCATATATTATATGTGGTCCTTCGAGATAATTTTATATGCCCCTAGTGAGACCTTATATGAGTTGTGGTGACAACATATGTGCACAACCTCTATGTACTAACATATCTTTAGTTCTCAGAAGTGTACATGGGCTATTAAAAGATATAGTATAAATAAAGTGTATGTGATGTTATGTGTGTTTCTTGCCATGTATTATATGCTTGTATAAATGATAAGTATAAGATTATATGATAAATGAGATTAATGATAATGATAAGATTATTGAGGATGACAATGATAATATATGTATATGTATGCATTTTGTTATATATAATACTATATGAGTGGTATGATATAATGATATGAAATGTTTTTGTATTGTTAAGTATTTAAGTTTTCATTATACATTTTATTATGTCTCACTAATTTAATGACTTAGCGTGCGAGTGTTTCACACGTAGGTTTCGAGAAGATGAAAAGGGATCGACGATAAGCAAGCCAAATCAGCTTCTCCTTTCTAAAGATCATATCAGAAAGACTTGAATCATATGTATTTTGTTTTATTGAAAGTAGTTGGCATGTAATTTAAGATTTGGATCAAGTATGCTCTAATAGGTTTTGTAAAAGCAAAACGATTTGAAAAGTCAATGTGATACCTCGGATTCGGATCCGGGTTGGATACGGGTTGGTGTTACAATTAAATTGATTTTATGAATATATTTTTTTATCTTTAACATTTTTGGATAAACTACATGAATGGTAACTTATTTTTTTATATTTTTACACTTTTACTCACCAATTACCAAAAACTTAAGGTTTTATCACCTACATTATCGTTTTATTAAGATTTGGTCACTGGAACGTTGAATGTCGTTAGTTTGGTGATGTGACACGTTAGTAAAAGGGTTTAATTCTTATTTTATCCCCTAAACTTTAGATAAAATAGTAATTACGAGTCTTTTGTAAATCCTACATAGTTTAGAGATAAAATAAAAATTGAATAATTTTTAATAAAGTGCCACATCGTCAAACTAACGGCTTTCAACGTTTCAATGATCAATCTTAAAAACGATAACATAAGTGACCAAACCTTAATTGTTTTTGAATTTGGTGAGAAAAAGTGTAAAAATGTAAAATGTAAATGATCATTCATGTAGTTTACCATTTTTTGCATTTGAATAATAAGCTGGTTTTTGTGAATAATTATAGGAAGAAAATAGTGGGAGTTAGGAGGAGTAAGCATCAATATTTTGAAAACCGGACCGGTCGGTTCAACCGGGAACCGCTTCCAGGTCCGGTTCATTCTACCCCGGTTAAGCCGCTACTAGTGAACAGCAAGGAACCGTTGAACTGACTGTGAACCGTTCGAACCAGACCGGGAGTGAACCGCTAAAACCGGCCATCAAAAAATTTGATTTGTGTTTATCAAATGCTTAAACTTTGTTGAAGTTTAACTTTATTTGGAAGGATATTGATATTTCGACTTTTATTTTAAAGGTTAATCAACTTTTGTTTTGGTTTTAATGTATAATGTTTGGAGATTTTTATTAGAAGTAAATCAAGTAATGAATGATATAATTTTGGTGTTGTATTTAAATATTATAGTTATGGGGATGTTTTAGTTTTTATTAATATTTTTGGTATTTTATTTATTTTTTAAATAATTATGATGTCGCTCGCTTCTTCCGATCGGTCTGACCGATTCAACCGGTTGAACCAGTGAATCAGTAGCACGGCCGGTTCGCTGACCGGTCCGGTTCTGAAAACCATGGTAAGCATTGAGACCCCACCCCACTGTGGGTGCAATAATTGACTTGGCAAGTTGCAGCTAATGTTATCGGAGAATTGGACTGCTTTTCACTTTGTTCATCCCTTATTGGTGGGTAGTTCTGCGGTGCGGCGCCTAAAAAACGGCTAATATATGGCGTGACCGGTTAAACAAGTGACCGGTTAAAATTTAGACCGGTTATGTTATATTATTTAACCGGAAATATATAAAGTACAATAACATACTAGGTAGCGCTTATATAATATAATAGGTAGCGCTTATATTTACCTATTTATAAGTAACCGGTATATTTATACCGATAGCATTGCAAATTTACCTATTACATTATAATATGTTGAAAGTGTCCATACTTTTTATAAAAATGATCGATACTTTTTTTAAAGTTATGTAATTTATGTTTCAATTTTTTTTAATAGTGTTTCATGTTTTCCACCTACAATATTAATTTAATAATTTCATTTGCACAAAAAATTATTTGATTGTTTTGATATTTTATAAAATAATATTTAGAATTTAAATTTAACAATATTAACCAAAGATAATAATAAATATGTATATATGTTTATTGTTTTTAATTTAATAATAATATATATTGTATCGTAAAAATAATCATTAGACGCCTATAATTACTAAATTAATATCTTAAAACTCACTCAAAAGATAACCTTAAATTAATGTTTTCCACAGTGAAAAAGTATGGACACTTTTATAAAAGGATAGATACTTTACAATATAAGCACTACCTATTACATTATATAAACGCTACTTATTACATATAAGCGCTACCTATTACATCATATTTTTACCTATTATATTGAAAGTGTCCATACTTTTTATAAAAATGATCGATACTTCTTTTAAAGTTATGTAATTTATGTTTCAATTTTTTTTAATAGTGTTTCATGTTTTCCACCTACAATATTTAATTTAATAATTTCATTTGCACAAAAAATTATTTGATTGTTTTGATATTTTATAAAATATATTTAGAATTTTTAATTTAATAATATATATATCGTAACGTAAAAAATAAATCATTAGACGCCTATAATTACTAAATTAATATCTTAAAACTCACTCAAAAGATAACCTTAAATTAATGTTTTCAACAGTGAAAAAAGTATAGACACTTTTATAAAAAGGATAGATACTTTACAATAACCACTACCTATTACATTATATAAACGATACCTATTACATTATATAAGCGCTACCTATTACATCATATTTTTACCTATATATTGAAAGTGTCCATACTTTTATAAAAAGGATCGATACTTCTTTTAAAGTTATGTAATTTATGTTTCAATTTTTTAATAGTGTTTCATGTTTTCCACCTACAATATTAATTTAATAATTTCATTTGCACAAAAAAATTTGATTGTTTTGATATTTTATAAAAAATATTTAGAATTTTTATTTAATAATATATATCGTAACGTGAAAAATAAATCATTAGACACCTATAATTACTAAATTAATATCTTAAAACTCACTCAAAAAATAACCTTAAATTAATGTTTCCACAGTGAAAAAAGTATAGACACTTTTATAAAAAGGATAGATACTTTACAATATAAGCACTACCTATTACATTATTAAACGCTACCTATTACATTATATAAGCGCTACCTATTACATCATTTTTTACCTATTATATTGAAAGTGTCCATACTTTTTATAAAAAGGATCGATACTTCTTTTAAAGTTATGTAATTTATGTTTCAATTTTTTTTTAATAGTGTTTCATGTTTTCCACTACAATATTAATTTAATAATTTCATTTGCACAAAAAATTATTTGTTTTGATATTTTATAAAATAATATTTAGAATTTTTAATTTAATAATAATATATATCGTAACGTGAAAAATAAATCATTAGACGCCTATAATTACTAAATTAATATCTTAAAACTCACTCAAAAGATAATCTTAAATTAATGTTTTCCATAGTGAAAAAAGTATAGACACTTTTATAAAAAGGATAGATACTTTACAATATAAGCACTACCTATTACATTATATAAACGATACATATTACATTATATAAGCGCTACCTATTACATCATATTTTTACCTATTATATTGAAAGTGTCCATACTTTTTTACAAAAGGATCGATACTTCTTTAAAGTTATGTAATTTATGTTTCAATTTTTTTTTAATAGTGTTTCATGTTTTCCACCTACAATATTAATTTAATAATTTCATTTACACAAAAAATTATTTGATATTTTTGATATTTTATAAAATAATATTTAGAATTTAAATTTAACAATATTAACCAAAGATAATAATAAATATGTAATATATATGTTTATTGTTTTTAATTTAATAATAATATATACCGTAACGTAAAAAATAAATCATTAGATGCCTATAATTACTAAATTAATATCTTAAAACTCACTCAAAAGATGTATATACCTAAATATGTAGTTATTGTACATACCTAAATATGTAGTTATGTACATACCTAAATTTAATGATAATATACTTGTAGTTATTGTACATACTAAATATGTACTGCGAATTTAATGTTGTACCCACCCTTTAACTACCACTACCAATGCCATCCTATTGAAACAGCAGCACGACTGAAACATGTTCAAAATGAACCTTTGCTTACATCTCCATCAACTCCTGGAGCACTGAACTTGCACAACAAAATTTTTGCCATGGATAATACTGATGTAGACAATGTTAAGCCAACCGAGGAATGCCATGAAGTACATAATGTTGATGAATCTGACAGATTGGTTGGTCAGCTCTTCTGTTCACGTGATCAAGCTTGGTACTTTTACAAGGGATTCGCACGGGAACATGGGTTTAGTGCACGTAAGGGAACAACACGGCTTGACGTGGAAGGGAATGTGAAGACACAAGAATTTTGTTGTTCCAAAGAAGGGTTTCGAGTATCAAAAGTCAACTGTTGATCGTCAACGTGCTCATACGCCAGTCACAAGAACAGGATGTAAGGCTAGAGTCGTAGTTACAGCAACAATACAAACGATCAGTGGTTATAAGTAAGTCTGATCAAAACATAATCATGCATTGTGCACACTGCTATGACACCATTTATGCGTTCTAATAGAGCTGTAAGTAAGGCTGATATCGATGAGGCAACAACATTGAAAGAGGTGAATTGGGCTATTTCTAGCAACCCGTTTAATTGTAGACCAATATACACCAAAAAATTATAAAAAGGATCGATACTTGTTTTAAAGATATGTAATTTATGTTTCAATATTTTTTAAGTATGTTTCATGTTTTCCACCTACAATATTAATTTAATAATTTCATTTGCACAAAAAATTAGTTGATTGTTTTGATATTTTATAAAATAATATTAAATTTTTAATTTAATAATAATATACCGAACGTAAAAATTTAATCATTAGACGCCTATAACTAAATTAATATCTTAAAACTCACTCAAAAGATAACCTTAAATTAATGTTTTCCACAGTGAAAAAGTATAGACACTTTTATAAAAGGATAGATACTTTACAATATATTAAAAAAGTATAGACACTCAAATGTATATGTACACATAGAGCAAATATGGAATAATTAATGAAAATTACACACAATATAATCACACCAAAATAAAATACACAAGAATGTTCAAATAATGTACCGACAAACAAAATTAATCCGATGAAAAGGGTTGTTTCTAACGAAGTCCGGAACATTAGAGGCCTTCAACAAATTTTCCAATACTCTCGTATGTTTCCGCCTTTTTCTGAGGACATACATAATAATTTCAATTATCAAACTAATGAGGTGCAATTTTACTAACAATAAATTAAATTCGCATAAGCATGAATAAATTTGTGTCATACCTAGAGCTTTGTCGTTCGAATGGGAAGCAGCGTCAAAGGTATGTGAATTTGTCATACCTAAACCCTCCGCAATAGTTTCTGGAGATATATATATATCCTTCCCCATGACATGTGTATTAATTCCTATTATATTAGTCTTATTAGGCTCGTGCTGTAAGAAGCATTGTTGTAGAAGACTCTAACTAGGTTGGGATAATATCTTGGTTCTACACCAAGGAATTCAAGCCAACCCCAAGATGTAAATGTGGATTTAAAACTAAATGCATATTTATCATCAAACAAGAAACCCAGGTCAATGACACGTTCGGGACGAATCTTCCTTACTTTAAAACTCGTCTGCCATCTTTGTTTCTCCATATCGGATCTAAAGTTCAGAGTTTCGAAGGACCTGATTTCCTCAGAAGAATCCTTTATTACAGAAGGAGGTTGTGGTTGAGAAGAACTGGGTTGAGAAGAGCTTTTGAGAAAGACCGCGCTTCTGACGCTGACGTTTTGGAGCCATTTTGGTTGGATGCTATTACAATGGAACACAAACACATTCAGGAAAAAAACTCCAATATAGAAATCAATCAAACCCATAAAATATCGATAAATTTACCTGAATATCTGATCGTCACTTATGATAACTCTAGAAGAAAGAGGAAGAGTTATCTTCTACCTGCTTGCCTTTATGTTTAGGGTTTCTCGTTTTAGAGTACTATATATAGTGAACGGTGGAAAAACACTTGATATTTAAATTAGTATCGACACAAACTAAAAAAGTGTCGACACGTTATTTAGACATATTCTCTCATAAAACGGTATACTTGTACCGGTTAGATTGAAAAACTACATATACATTATACTTTTGGTTTTCGATGTTTTTGGATCGACACTTTGTATATATGGATCGACACTTTATGGTTGCACCCTATTTTCCATTCATTCTGGACCAAACTATCGACACAAACTAAAAAGTGCCGACACTTATTTAGACATATTCTCTCATAAAATCGGTATACTTGTATCGGTTAGATTGAAAAATTACATATTACATTATACTTTGGTTTTCGATTTTGGATCGACACTTTTTATATATGGATCAACTTTATGGTTGCACCCTGTTTCCATTCATTCTGGACCAAAAATATCGACACAACTAAAACAGTGTCGACACATTATTTAGACATATTCTCTCATAAAACCGGTATACTTGTACCGGTAGATTGAAAAATTACATATTACATTATACTTTTGGTTTCGATGTTTTGGGATCGACGCTTTGTATATGGATCGACACTTTATGGTTGCACCCTGTTTTCCATTCATTCTGGACCAAAACTACGACACAAACTAAAAAGTGTCGACACATTTTTAGACATATTCTCTCATAAACCGGTATACTTGTACCGGTTAGATTGAAAAATACATATTACATTATACTTTGGTTTTCGATGTTTTTGGGATCGACACTTTTTATATGGATCGACACTTATGGTTGCACCCTGTTTTCCATTCTGAACAAAACTATCGACACAAACTAAAAAGTGTCGACACATTATTTAGACTATTCTCTCATAAACCGGTATACTTGTACCGGTTAGATTGAAAATTACATATTACATTATACTTTTGGTTTTCGATGTTTTTGGGATCGACACTTTTTATATATGGATCGACACTTTAGGTTGCACCCTATTTTCCATTCATTCTGGACCAAAAATATCGACACAGACTAAAACAGTGTCGACACATTATTTAGACATATTCTCTCATAAAACCGGTATACTTGTACCGGTTAGATTGAAAAATTATTACATTATACTTTGGTTTTTGATGTTTTTGGGATCGACACTTTGTATATGGATCGACACTTATGGTTGCACCTTTTTTCCATTCATTTTGGACCAAAACTATCGACACAAACTAAAAAGTGTCGACACATATTTAGACATATTCTCTCATAAAACCGGTACTTGTACCGGTTAGATTGAAAAATTATATTACATTATCTTTTGGTTTTCGATGTTTTTGGGATTGACACTTTTTATATGATCGACACTTTATGGTTGCACCCTGTTTTCCATTCATTCTGGACCAAAAATCGACACAAAAACAGTGTCAACCATTATTTAGACATTTCTCATAAAACCGTATACTTGTATCGGTTAGATTGAAAAATTACATATTACATTATACTTTGGTTTTCGATGTTTTTGGGATCGACACTTGTATATAGATCGACACTTTATGGTTGCACCCTGTTTTCCATTCATTCTGGACCAAAACTATCGACACAAACTAAAAAATTTCGACATTATTTAGACATATTCTCTCATAAAACCGGTATACTTGTACCGGTTAGATTGAAAATTACATATTACATTATACTTTTGGTTTTCGATGTTTTGGGATCGACACTTTTTATATGGATCGACACTTTATGGTTGCACCCTTAATTGGTATCAACATGACCCTTAATGTGTATAAGAAACATGTACAACAACATACTGTTAACTTTTCTCATCTCTTTCATAATTATATTCACATACAAATTATAATCGTATACAAATTATAAATCTTATACAAAATTAACCCTACATTTACATCATTGCATCCTTTTGTTATTCTTATGTATCATGGCAGCTTTTGTTATCTCATGTCTTCGTTCATTTTGATTGTGGCTTACGAGATCGTTAATATTCGCGATCGATCCCAGTCTCCAACAACCTATATTCAATTGTCAGAACGTTAAGTATTGTCAATTACAGCATTCAATCTATGACTTTTAATAATTTTACACAAACAAATTTTCTTTCCACTTACAAAATCACCAGTTGCCCCTGTAGAACCGATCGATTCCATCCACATCATCACATATATGCCGCAATCATGTCTGTTACAAATTTGAAAACCACACATGTCAATGATGAATACTGCATAATTAAGCTTTCTATTTGTGATAACATCTATACCCATTCAATTGCTTATTCTTCTTATGCCACAAATTTGAAATTTTTCAAGGGATACTTCCTAGAGATCCACAGGATTCACCCAAATGCGTTTCTTATAAAATCTAATATTTTAATCTGCATAAAATAGAAGAATTATGATCCAAAAAAATTATGCATTATAATTTACATATGTCCTTTCATACATACATACACATACCAATCTTTAGCATCCTTCACTCTCTGTTTAGCTGCTTCAGTTGTAAACATACTATCATATATTGTTGCAACACGATCTACCATATCCAACCCAACAGATACCAATGTGAATTATGGTAGTTTATTGTGATCATGATCTGCAACAAATTTCACACCCAATTTGACAAAATTCAACATTCTATATCCGAAAATCATTTGCAATTGGTATGGTGTTACCTTCTCACAGCGGTGATTTCACATAGTTATTCAGTATGGACCCCAGAAGGTAGCAATACCCTCAACACTTTCTTGTGTTGGCATCCAACGCTTGCTGCTGCAATTACACAACAAACATTATTATTTACCGTCTATAATACTACTATCTCCATTTATATTAACTCACCGCTAAGTGGTATGAAGGTAGCCAATCCTCCGGAGTGACTTCTGAGAATCGTAGCATACTGTCCAGGCGAGCAAATCAATAACCTAACAAAATTAATTACACAGTCAGAACATATTCAATAAGTTTTATATTTTCTATTTTCTACTTACCACACGCCAACCCATTCCGTAGGCTTCAACGTTGCAACTCGTATACACTAGCGAATTGATTTCCCATTGAGATTACAGAATATCTGTATGAATCATTAGGATTAATATGTTGTCATGAAATATTTAAATATAACTCACAAAGCAATATTTCACTTACTCCGATTCTAACTCACTATTCCATAATAATCACAAATTGCAGCTTCAATGTCATCAATTCCACTTGGAATATCCGCTTTTTCAACCTACAATTTTGTATACAAATTTTGTCACAACAACATAATAAAATCAAATTAGTTTTTTTTATTCAACTTACTTCTGCTTCTTCTTCTGGGTGCAGGACATTCCGAATCCAAATCTGCTGCTATAACACTCTCCGGTGTATAAATGACATCGACTTCCTTCCTCCTCATTTCTTCCATCTCTTCTTCCTCCTCTCTTTTCTTCTTCATATTTTTTCAGTTCATCATATTTTTTTTTCTACATAGCTCTTCATCTCTTTTATTTCACCCTCAATTGATCTCCTCCAAGTATTTATCAACCACCCCTTCACCCCCGTAAGTTACTCCTCAATTCCAACCTCCTTCACCCTCCCTCAAATTTTCACCCGTCACCATCTTAATATCACCCCTTAACACCCCAATTCTTTCACCACTTCACCCCTCAACTCTACTTCTTTCACCTCCATCTATTTTCCTTCCACTACCCCTATGCCTCAAGTGTATCTTCGACTCTCTCAGTTTCTCTTCGACTCTATCAAGTTTCTCTTCGACTCTTGATTGTCTTTGCATGATTTCAAATTGGATTTTTTTGATATCAGCCAATTCAGACATCAAATGTCGAAGTTACTCTGTTTTCCTCACCGTCGTCCCACTCACCATCATCCCCCAATACAACCATCCCTCCTTTCTTCCTCTGCCTCCACTGCCTCCTCTACATCCTTGCCAATAACCTTCAAAATTAAATTACAATATAAGACATTGATTATATTCTTAATATATTTAATACATTTATTACCTTTCTTGCTTCTTCGCTCTATCCAACTTCAACTTCACCATCACTCTAACCACTCTTCCTTCCCCCATGCACGGATGCGTCCACTCCGTTCTTTCATAAGCCGGCACTGCCCACAGCCCACCAAAAATCGAACAGTGCAACCTGCATTTATAATAAATTATATTTTTATATAAAAACTTACAAAAGTTCTTCAACTCATTTACCTCTAATGCTAGCACCCTTGAGGTATCTCTGGCTGCCCTTTTTAAAGGTGATTTGATTCAATCAATCTCGAATGGATATATTCAGCCCAATTGAATCACCCTTCAGCCTTCATCACAAATGAGCTTCATATGTTCTTTGTTCGTTGACGTATTACCGTTGGACAAAGAAATACCGACAAGGTATAATAGAACTCGGCCTTCAGCTCCCCAACGTAAGATCCACTTTTTTTTCCTCTTCAATTTCAGCATATGTCACCTTATGCTTCAAACCATATTTGAGGCAAGTGTTTTCCAGTCCTTACTCTTACAGACTCTACAACACTTTTGCCTTCATTTTCTACCCCCAATACGGCTGCAGCAATGGGATCCTGAGAGGAAATGAAAAATCACCATATTTAGAAATACATTGTCTGACATCAAATTGCGCCATCAAGGATCGACATAATTCCCTCCGAATAGGTCGATCCTTACTCCTACCAACGATCCAAAACTTATTTCTCCCAGCACATTCAACTGACCCTTCTCCTTAAGGTGTTTAATTAATAATTCACCTTTTAATGCTGCATCTTTCGACACTTCATACATTTTTTAACATATATAATGTTATAGTTCTTATATTTTGTATCAAAGTATTTACAAGTTTAATGAATACCTTATTTTCATGTGCTCCTCCGTTCTTGTATTCTTTACTCATTCCTTGACTGTGTGATGTAAGGGTCCTTTCAGCATCACTCATGAATTCTATTTGGACCTCACATCTTTTGTCACCTATAAATAAAAATTTCTTAATCAATACATTAACACTAAATACTACTCAATGTCAATTTCATTTTACATACCGAACCGCCTGTGTGCCATCTTCCTTCATCCTTTTGCATTCGGCCATACTGTCACATTTAAAATTTGTAATCATTTAAAGTTTCGATACTTTAATCCAATTACCATTTCACAATAATAACAAAAAGACATTGATACTTACTAGAAGTACATATATCCACCCTTTGGTTGCTTTCGAGTCTCGGCCTCAATTTCAAAGTCATTGATCCACCAACATTTCAACCATTGACTCCATTTTTCCTTCATATATCAGTTTACGCAAATCAAATTATTTTGTTAACACTTATCAATATACAAATATAGATAACTACTCTTGTGTAAAACGGTTTCTTCAAAAGAATTTGAATGGCCACACCAAATGTGTCGCACTTTATACAACCTATAATATCATTTTCTACCTATAATATTTAATAAAAGTATCGACATTATATTTTTCCTTGAATATCACTTTCTACTGCAATCGGTCCCAAATGCTTCTTTACTCCAAAACCCCAAACAACACATAAAATCCTATCACGATTACTGTAATAAAAAACTAGGGTTTCGACACATACTTTTCGATTCGACTGCAGCAACAAACAAACAAACTTCGCTTTAGAAACGCCTTCTGAATGCAGCACAATTACGCTTCGATTTCAAAAACTCGTCGTTATCTATTTTCAGATGATATTTAGCTTATATTTCATAGGATATGTTATTTATATTTAATCGATACAATACAAAAGTGTCGATACTTTATGTCAGGTGTCGATACTTTCGAAAGGATAATTACCTATTTCTTTGAAAGTGTCGATAATTTATTATACGTACTTACGAAAGTATCGACTTTCAATATATCGGTATCATTTTACGGTTTTATCATTTTGATACCGGTTTATCATATTTTACCTGTTATATCGTTGTGGATCGATATTTTTTTTAAGTATCGACACATTATAGGCGTAAAACGCTTCTCTTTAAATTCACAAAGTGTCGATCCTTATATAAAGTATCGACACGTTCAATATATCCGGTAAACGTTTTACCGGTTTTATCATTTTATACCGGTTTTATCATATTTTACTGTATCTACTGGATCGATACATTTTTTAAAAGTATCGACACTATAGGATTTAAAACTGCTTCTCTTTAAATTCACGAAGTGTCGATCCTTATATTAAAGTACCGACACTTTAAATGTATCCGGTAGCGCTTTACCGATTTATCATTTTTATACCGTTTTGTCATAGTTTTACCTGTTATATCGTTTTGGATCGACATTTTAATTTTGATCGACACGAACCGGTAGCATAATTTTTTATATTTCTCATGACTTAGACCTACTTTTATAAGTATGGACACTTTTATAAAAATGATATACTTTTTTAAAGTTATAATTTATGTTCAATTTTTTTAATAGTGTTTCATGTTTTCCACCTACAATATTAATTAATAATTTCATTTACACAAAAAATTATTGATTGTTTTGATATTTTATAAAATATTATTTAGAATTTAAATTTAACAATATTACCAAATATAATAATAAATATTTTCCACAGTGAAATAAGTAGGACACTTTTATAAAATGATATATACTTTTTTAAAGTTATTATTTATGTTTCAATTTTTTTTATAGTGTTTCATGTTTTCCACCTACAATATAATTAATAATTTCATTTACACAAAAAATTATTTGATTGTTTTGATATTTTATAAAATATTTAGAATTTAATTTAACAATATAACCAAAGATAATAAATATATTTTCACAGTGAAATAAGTATGGACACTTTTATAAAAAGGATAGATACTTTACAATAATAGGTAAAAATATGACAAAACCAGATCATTATGACAAACCGGTAAATTTACTTGATATGTTAAAAGTATGGACACTTTTATAAAAAGGATAGATACTTACCGATAACCAAAGTTTACGGTTACCAAAATTTTAATAGTTTTTCATATTTCTACCTAAAACATATAGTTGTCAACATAATAGGTACCGCAACCGAATTTATTAAATATATTTTAATGTATTGATAATGCCGTATATAACCGTATATTAACCCGCATTTTCTGAGATAATCCCCTTATTGGTAGGGTTGAAGGAATGCTCTCTTAACTTCCATCACATTTTATACTATACTTTTCTGTAGGGTTTTTCTTTCTTCCTTTCTTTGGCTTATGATTAATATTATTCCACTCGTTTAACTCACTTGTATGATCATCAAACTATATATAATTAGGTTATTATGAGTGACAATGATGGATTCAAAATATTTTTTAATATGAACACATATATATTAATAATAAATAAATTTGTATGAACAAGATGAAACTACATGCAGTTCTAGGGACAACTGCCCCTTAATTTTTTATTAAAAATTATTTATTGATAAATACCTATTTAAAATTAAGTTTGATTTATTTTGATTTTCTCCTAATTTTTATTATTAAAAAATATATGGATATTTAGACCTTCAAGTTTTGATCATTTTGATTTTACTCTTCTCATTTTTTATTACTAATTATACTTTGCCCCCTTGAACTAAAATCCTAGCTCCATCCATGCGTATGAGACGGATACAAATAAACTTAAGGTGAACACATTCAGTAAATGAACAATTACCATAAAGAAATTTAATTCTAAGGTGAACAAATACCCACTTAGACTGTACATATATCCACCACTGTTTGGTATGGAATGGTTCAACAGTCGAAATATTTAGTTTGTAACTAATGATATCAATTTTCATGTGAAAACGTGAAAAATACTAGGAGGGTAAACTAAAAATTGTGGTTGCGATTGCCGGTGTTGCGGACATTACAGCGTGATTTTAAAAAAAAAAATATGTTTTATGTTAGGATGCGATTTGCCGTCACGATGACCTTAAAAAATATTATGATGCGACCGTTACATTGCATTGCGGCAACAATTTATACTACTGTATTATCGACTAACGTTCTCCTTGCTTCAGCTCATAACTTGTTTGAATATTAACTTTGTTGAAACAATGCAAAATCAGCACTTTTGTTGGCCATCTGCTGTCTGATGCTCAGTTGTTACATAATTCACCAGCAAACTCATAATCACAATTTTCTCGTACAAATGGACCTCCCTAAATATGTATAACTAATAGTAAAACAGGTCGAGCTGATGAAGAGCTAAGGCCCAATTCATTTCCAAACGGATCATAGTTCAACATAAGAATATTTAGGGTAAACTATGTATTAGTACCTAAATTATCATTTTTGATCCATTTAATACCTAACTTTCAATTTTTTCAAAATCTATTTAACGTTAGTTTTTGTTCATTTCAGTACTACGTCGTTAAAAACTTAATGCGTGGTACCTAATCTATCAGTTTGATCTATTTTAATACCTAAACTTCAATTTCTTTAAAAAATTAATGTTACATTTTGAACGAATGTACTAAAATAAAACAAAAATTAAACTTTAGGTATGGTTTTGAAAAAATTAAAATTTTAGATACTAAAAATGATCAAAATTGATAATTTAAGTGCTAAATATATAATTTCTTTTATATTATTCGCTTGTGCAAACATATTTAAATGAAACTTCGAGTACATCTAATCCATGAGATTTGTTTAGTTTTATTTTTTAATATGTTACAAGTACAATATATTATTTATTCAAAGATAAGTCTTAACTTGTTGACATTATAGTGCTCGAATCCATGAACTCAAGACATAACAATTCATTACTACTTAGGTTACTTGATTCGTGTAATTAAATGAGAATTATAAATTACGATAATTACTAAATACATTATAATTATGGGTCTGTTTGTTTCCCGTAATTGGAATTACGGAATTGGTTTTTCCCGAATTCCCGTGTTTGTTTCACGTAATTCGTTTTCCGGAAAATATTTTTCCCGTGTTTGTTTCACGTAATTCATTTTCCGGAAAACGTTTCCCGTGTTTGTTTCACGTAATTCGTTTTCCGGAATGTAATTCATTTTCCTAGTACAGAATTTCCTTTGTATTTTCTGTAAAATGACTTACGGATTCATTTCCGTAAGTCTTTTCCGAACTTTCACTTCAAAACAAAAATACTCAAAATAATTTTATTTATGAATTTAATATTAATAAAATATTATATCATCTTCATCAAAATATTAATTATTAAAATATTTAAAATATATTTATTAATATTATAATAATATAATATTATTTTAATATATAAAAATAATCAATTATTATAATAATATAAGATATTATATTTTATTTTAATAATATATAATAAATTTTTTTATATATTTAATAATGAATAATATTAGTATATATTTCAATAATATTTTAGTAAAGATATTAAAATATACTAATTATATTTTTAAAATATAATATAGTACTATTACTTTAATAAATAATTAATATAATTTATAAAATTTTATTTCACTAAAATATACCGAAAAAATGTTTAAATAACATCTTTCAAACATCATAAAACGTTTTCCAGATGTTTTCCAGAAATGTAATTCATTTTCCAGAAATGTAATTCATTTTACATAAATGTAATTCATTTTCCAGAATTCAAATTCCAGTAATTCATTTTCCAGTAATTCAAATTCCAGTAATTCATTTTCTAAAAAACCAATTACAACTAAACAAACAGACCCTATATGTAATTACGTTTGAATTAAATTGTCATGTAAATTTTCAAAGTCGTCCTAAAATTATGGTCCTATATTAGATGTCAAACATTCAACAGGTTCATTTAAGCGTCATAAATAACAAAGGAACCCACCATAGCGGCCAAAGGAATAGTTTTCAGACCATAATTTTTAAGAAAGTCACGTTTCAGACGTGTTAAATGAAAGGGCAGATATTATTGAAAAAAAATCCAAGTTAATTATTACAAACATCAATCAAAGGGCCTAGATGAAGATCACGTACAATAATTTTAATATATATAATTAAAAAAATATTATTGATTTTGTTATTTTTTTTAATAAAATAAGTAAAAAGTTATCTAAAATTTTATTATTTTTATCGATTTTATTATTATTAGATATTTTATCGGTTTTGATAACATATCCGATAAAACGTTACTTAAAATATTATTTTTTTTATCATTTTTTTACCGTGTTTACTAACACCGGCAATTAATAATAATAACAAAACTGATAAAATAAAAATATTTTAGATAATTTTCTATTGAATTTATTAAAAAAATAATAAAACTGATAATATTTTTTAACTATATATTAAATGCCGTACCGTAACTTCCCAAGACTAAACCTAATGGTAATGTCCGACGTTGTGAAAGGCTTTGCTTTTTCTGTGCGTTCCGTATGTATTGCTGAGCCAGTCTTACGTCATTTCAATAAGTCATGACTGATGATGTCATCATGCAACCATAGATATGGGTCCCCTTCGAAGATGAGTCTGACTCGGATTTTGTTGGATGAGTGGATAGATGGATGTACTCGTGATCCTTGGATGTTACTCCCATCAAATAAAGCTAAATATAATATAATTACAGAATAGTGTAAACTGTTCCACTTAGCATATAGTTATCATAAGGTTTGCACATGAATTTATAAAATGAAAAATTAATTAAAAATAGGGTAAAATATACAAATGGTCTCATGATATTTCGTTAAGTCTCTCGACTATTAAAAGTTATAAAATGGCCGTCCAACTATAGAACATTGATTTATTGAGTCTATTAACTATTAAAAGTTATAAAATGATCCTCAATTATTCATTAATTCCAAACTCATTTTTTTTCCATTAAAAAACGGATGGCAGCCTGAGCTGAACGTTAGTACATTGATTGTGATATGATAAAATTTGATCTCAAAATCTTAAACGAGTATCACATCTCAATATCATGTTAACGTTCAGATCATACGACAACCAATTTTTAACGGGAAAGGATAAGTTTGAAACATAATGGATAGTCAAGTGACCGTTTTATAACTTTTAATAGTTAAGAGACTTCATAAAATATTATCTTATAGTCAGAGACCATTTGTATTATTTACCCTTAAAAATAATATTATACAATATAATATAAACTTATGAACATTATGTAGAAAATAGAATTTGTGGGAGGTTTATGCCCTTCCTAATATTTGTGGCATTATGATATTTTGGGTCCCTAATAGTTTAAATTTAAATCAAAATAATTTGTTCGTCTCCTCTAATTTAAACCAGATTCTGATTCATTCAGTAACTAGAATTGCTTAAACAAACTTAAACTTCTTAAGAAAAATTCAAATAAACAATGAATTACAAACATATTGTATGCACTTCTAACTACAATTTAAAGCTTTTAACTTGTTTTTCAGCATAATCATTAATTAACATAGTAAACAGTGCGTAAGATGGAAGTGACTATTAGATATAGCTTAATTCCGCAAACCAATCATTGCCATTCTCTTTGAATCCACTAGTACAAGTGTGTACTTTAATCCTGATATTAATTTTTTAGAGTAAATTACATGTTTAGTACCTAAACTATAAGTTTTGATATGTTTTAGTACCTACACTTTCAACTTTTTCAAAATCATACCTAAAATTTAGTTTTTGTTTTATTTTATTATCCTATTCAAACCAATGAAGTGGTTTCAATGGTAAAGAAGTATTATCTCTTCATATTTGAGCAGTTACGTATGTTGAATGTATATATATTGTCAATTGCTAAGAAAGATTTTGAACATGTATTACCTCGTAATTATTTCATACTATTAAAAAAAGAATAAAATTAAACTCATTAAATGAACTTAGTGATAAAAGAAAATGTTATTCTTCCTATAGATTTTTGAGCACCATTAATTTTATTTATAAGAGTTTAAAATTCTAAATGACTAAACATATAATTATAAATTAGTTGAAAGTGTCCAGGTAAATTAGTTAAAATAAAATATTTATTATATTATTTTTCATTATTCTTTTTTGGTAAACTATAACATTGATCACCTAATTATTGCCCCTTTTTATTTTAACCACCATTTTTTAAAATTTTATCAATCAAGTCACGAAACTATTTAAATACATTTAATTAAGCTACTTGTCATTAAAAATTAACAGAAGTGTTGACGTGGTAGTTAATAAAATTTATATAATTATACATTTAGTCCTTATTACTTACACAATCTATCCAATTGGTCATATTTTGAAATTAATTCAATATATTTTAAGGTAAACTATACTATTGATCACTCAACTATTTAACGCTTTTACTTTTACCACCAATCTTTCAATTTGTCAGTCAGACCACTAAACAATTTAATTGTTCTCAATCAAGCTACTAGTCGTTAATATTTAACAGAGTAACTGACGTGGTAGATAAATCAATCGATATATTTATATATTTGGTCCTTATCACTTACACATTTAATCAATTTGATCCTAATTATAATTTTTTCAAATAAATTCATTCTCAAATTAGATAATGACATGTGTCATCACCTGATTAGAAATAATATTTTATTTTTTAATTTATTTAATTTAATAAAATTTACTCCAATCATAAGGTGACCCATGTCATATAATGAATAAAAACTTACAATCCAATTTTTGCACTCAGGGGAATTCGAACCATCAACATGAAGTGGGTTGGGATTCACACATATTATTATTTTTTACAACATAAACTATATGTTCTATTATGCTCAATTGTAGAAAATTAAGGAAATAATTGGTTAAATTACATATTGAAAAAAAAATATTTCATATTTCATAAAATTCATATAAAAGTTTTATGAAATATTTTGAAAAGGAATAATAGTACGGGTTTTATTTTTAAAAAAAAAATTGTTATGTATATAACTTTTTAATAAAAAGATTTTTTTTTCTTTTGAGATAATGAAAAATGGTTAAATTGAAACTAATACATATAATATTTAAAAATACATGGAATTTGTACAATTTTATAAAATATTTTTTTTAAATAATGGTATAAGTTTTATTTTAAAATAACTATCACGCATATAATTTTAAATAACTAAAAAATCAATTTTTAGATAATAAAAAAATTATATTATTTAAAAATTATATACGTAAATATTTTCTTAAAAAATAAATCTTGTACCATTATTTTTTCCAGAATATTTCATAAAATTGTAAAATATTTTATACACTAATACCAATTTAACCATGTAACACCCTAAATTAGATTGGGCCTAAAGTGCTACAATGGGCTACTGATGCAACCCCTGCTTTTTAAAGTGTGTTCATTTTCTTTTAAAACATATTGAATGGTATCATAAGTAAAACGTAAATAACTATTATCAAAACATTTTTTACAAAAATCAAAGCTATGTGACACATAATTTAAAGTCAAATAATGCAAACCTAAAGTTTAACAACCGAATACATAAGTAAGGTTCTATGAATACATTTCGCCACTAACTACAATACAATACTATAAAGGAGATGCTGGAAGTCTTGCCATGATAGTGCCCCACGAATTACACAACCTACTAACTTGCCAACGAAAAACATCCGAAGGCATAGCTTACAAAGCTCAGCAGTATAATCGCTAATCTAGAGCAACATAAGAATTACATAAACACAAGCATGCTAAAACAGAATACTAAACAGTAGGTACATGCAAGATCTAGATCAAGTACTACCTACTTAGGGTTCAACAGTTCTATCACTATAGTTTGAGTCTCATGCTTCCATTAGCTTTCTACTAAGAGAGCCTTGTCATGAGTATACAAGTGTGGGCTCTCTAACCGCAATACCAAAATGACAGAATGCAAAAAGTGTGATACATAACCAAACATCAATATACGTATATTTATTGTTATTAGCTATCAATGCATGGAAGTGCCTTAGAACTAGTACTAAAGTGCCTCGACACTGACACAAAAGTGCATTCACACTGATACAAAAGTGCATTCGCATTGATACTAAAGTACCTTAGCACTGCAAATACATACATATACCTTGGACGATCGTCGTACATACAAGTAGCTCAGGGGTCCTTATCGTTTCTCGAGCAGCAACAAAGACATAAGTCTTATGGAATCTTACCTACGACATAGGGTTATCACACATATAATATTATCTCATTGTTATCTTATCACTATTATCAATCACACACAACGTGAGATCGTTCTCTCACTTACTACGTTATGCTAAACTTAACGGTATTTTAATGTCTTATGCCCTTAGGCAATTCATATTCGTTACTACCATGTATATATAAGGCCCGAAGGCCACCCAACACTGATATCGCTAACCCACCCCTTGTGAGTGTTCGGCCTCTCGCCCTAATTAGCTCCTAAAGTGTCTCGCACACTAACAATGCCTCACTAAGGCAACAAGATAACCTAGCTATGCTCTAGCATGGCTGGACTCACTAAAGTGGGGTTATCCTCTCACTAGCTGCCATCTCAACTTTTTCGGAACTGTCATGGTATTGTTGCATTGCATGTATATAAAGGGAACGTAACCGAAGGCACTTCTGGGGGGGTCTAATCACTATTGTAACTGTGAATAATTTGGTTGGACAGATTAAAGAATTGGTTTAAACAAAAATCAATTTATACATAATAAAAAAATTAGTACAATAGAGATATTAAAGTTACAACCAACAATCAGTTAGTCTAATAAGATGAAACACTATATTTTTTAATTTAAGAAAGGTCAATGGTTCGAACCTTGGCGTTTGCAAATGAAGCAAATTGGGTTGAGAAAATCGTCCTCGCCTCTGCAATACCCAATCTAAATTAGTCAGTCAGTCATAAATCAATATAAGTGATTAATTTAAAAAGTTATAAAAGTAAACTTTAATTTTAATTTAATGATATGGATGAGTCCTAAAGGAGAAAGAGATTGGGGGTATTGATTGAAGTTGGCAAATCATTGGAACTAATAATACAAGGATGTAGTAAAGGCATGATGAGTGAATTGGATTACTCTTGTGTGAAGGAAGTATCCCTTTGGGGACAATGATTGGGACCCAAAGGATCATGAATATTGTCACATCTTTCCCAATCGAATCATTTGGTTTACTTGTCACTTTACATATTTTCAACAAAGCAACTAATTCATAATGTTACACCTTTGCAGCCCCACTCTGCCAAAAGTTTAACGACTAAATTGTGTAACATAATTATTACATTTACATCGATTGAAACACATATGATTATATGATTTTAATTAACAATATATTGATTGAAAAAACATATATTTTTGTAGAATTTATTTGCGGTCCATTGAAATCTTGTGTAACTTTACAGTCAATAATTGCTGAAATAATTGTTCAAATAAACTAGAAAGTTTTGAATATATATATATATATATATATATATATATATATATGTATTTATGTATGTATGTAGGTAAAAGAATCCGATGATTTTTAAAATTGCATGCATTCCATGTTATCTATATTTTATTAGATAACAAAAGACTTAAGATTATAGTTTTAATGTTTTCAAATATGTTAAATTGTATTTAAGTAGATGATATTAATCATTAGCAATGACATGAAAATAAATCATAAGTAAATTGCACTCTAAAATACGTTACTTAAGGACGCTTTAGTCACTCTAATTCAAGAGGAGTCTCTACGCGTTTTGTGACTCAACAGTTATTTTAGAGTTTGTTGGTCACTTTCTGAAGCACTGCTAGCCTGATACCTAGTTCGAGCTCATTATGAGTAATTAAACTTGAATTATCTTATCACACTTCTCTTCAATACCTCATGAATTGGAAGGGCGACTCCCCTCCTAAGTTCGCTGACATTCTCAGAGTTCGTGCTATACTATTATCGAATTTGGATCACTTATTATACTGTTTGTTGGTACATCCTCTACGACGATCCTTGTTCTTAACAACCCGTATACATACTTCACTGAAGATATTTTGACGTATTACGCTTAGTATATTTACATACGTCGTAACACACTCTTACGAGTGTTTCTAGGTATGTTTAGTCATTTATATCCCTCACGGTTTATGTCTTACTATTATGAATCGTCCTTGCTCTTACGAGCCCTAAACGGTCAAATCTAACCATTCAAAGTAGTATATCGATACTCTACTTGTAGTATCGATACCCAGGGTCAAGTATTGATACCCATATGAGTATCGGTACCAAAATTTCATTATGCTGCTGAAAATGGGGGCCTGGTCTCGATATCAACACCCTGGTCTCGAGAGACCGGAGTGACTATATTGATACTCCCTAGGGGTGTTAAAAAATACCCGACCAGACGACTCGAACTAAAAAACGGGGTATTTTCTAAAAAAATTCGACGGGCCAGGTACCTAACCCAAAAAATGTCGGGTCGGGCTTGAGTCAAAAAATTTCATTTTTTTGGGTACCCGGTTACCCGAATACTCGGTTATGATTTTTTTTATATATTATAATATTACTATTTAATTATTAATAATTTTATAAATTAAATTAAACTAATAAAAAAATAAAAAAAACCCACCCACCCAATAATTATATGTTAATAATTAATATAATATTTTAATAATATAAGTTTTATTTTTTAAAAAATAATTTAAAAAATCAAAAACTAGGTACCGACAACATTCGGGTCAAGACACGGGTCGAAAAATCTAATACCCGAAGACTCAGGTACCCGGAACTTCAGTTACCATAATTTGAACACCCCTAATACTCCCTGCCCAAAAACCCTAATTTTTCCCTAATCCAAATAATATTGATACTATGATGAACATTATCGATTCTCGAGCCCATAAATGGGTATTTTAGGCTTGAATCACCTAAAATCACCCTAAAGGCCAAGATTTGATTCTAAATCATGTACAGAAGCTTTAGGAAGTTAACTAGGGTCTTACGATGTCATAAAAAACATATTATTACACCTAAAACGTGATTTATGAGAAATCAAAGTTAAGCTCTAAAATATTCAAGTACCTCAAATCATAGAAAAACTATGAATTTATGAAATATTGATACTCCAAAAGATTAGAAATACACTACATTGATGATTGAATCTTGAAATGAAGCTCCTTTAAGCACTGTTGAGTTAATCGAATGACGAAATTGGCCAAGAGGGGGGTGAATTGGCAATAAAAATTTTGTGGAAGCTTTTGCAGAAAATTGAAAGTAATTGCACAGCGATTTACAGTGGTTCGACTTTCTCAAACAAAGTCTACGTCCACTACCTTAGCTATCCACACTAAGGATTTTCCAACAAATTCACTAATTTGTTCTTTCTTTTGAGGCCAAAGAGATAACCTTACAATTCCCTCAAGAGTATACCCCAACTCTTGAGAACACTCTTTTCTCAAAGAGAAGATTACAAATTTGCAAACTTACAAGAAAACCTCTCAAGGTAAGATGTTTGCACAATTCTAGAACAAAGAAAAGAACACTCAAAGATGAATACAATTGAGCACAAAAAGTGTTCTTGAAAGCAAAATGAATATTGAATGAAATGGGCTTGAAATGCTCAAACTTGAGGTTTGATGCTTTCTCTTTGATTCTCTCTTGATTCTAGTTGCTTGATGTTTCTTGTTGTTGATCAATGGCTTCTAAGCTTGCTTAAATACACCTTGGATCACTTCTGAACGTTGGGGATAATTAGAGAAGATATTATAGCCGTTTTAGTGTGAAAACATTTAATAAAACAGCTTGGAGCGTGGGGGGAATCGGTTCCCTCTCATAGGGAATCGGTTCCCTAAGTGTAAAATTCAAATATTCGACCGTTGAACAGGGGGGAATCGGTACCCCCTTGGGGGAATCGGTTCCCTCCGAGCATTCTGGAAATCTCGGAGCCAAACCATTCAGGGGGAATCGGTTCCTCCTATGGGGGGGAATCGGTTCCCTCTGAGTAATCTGGAATTTTTGGCTTTGAATTGGTTCGAAATACTTTGTAAAAATTTTGAAATTGTTTTATGATTAAAACTTAATTTTACACTTAAGTAAGGATCAAAAATGATTTTTGAAATATTTGGAGTAATGTTTTGATATTCGAATAGTTATATCGAATATACTTAGAAATCATTTGGAAAATCTTAAAATCCATTTAACTTAATTTGTTATATCGAAATATTAAATGTTTCAACAATCTCCCCCTTTTTGATATAACAAAACATTTAGTAATTTTAAGATTTTTGAAATCAAGTTTTGAAATTACTCCCCCTTACTTTAACACTTCTTCAATTTATCATGTAAAACATTTAACACTTATTCTTCACCCCCTTTTTGTTAAATCAAAAAGACATTGTAAAACAAGGTTTTGAAAATCATTTAGCCAATTGATTATTAATTATAAGCTTAAGCTGCTAAGATCACAATCAAAAGAGGTTAGCCATTAGTTTCATAAATCAATATTCATAAATAATGTGATATGGCAAAATTGGTCATATTGCTAATGATAATGTAAATGATGCAAAAATGAATTAAACACACCAAACATATAAGTTCACACCATTCATAAATCCAAAATCCAACAATCCACAAAATCAAACAATTCAAAATGTTGAAACAATATTCATTTTGTTCAAGTTTTAAAGCTAAACATAAAATCAAGCATCCGGATCGGTAGGAGGAAACGGGCTCGCATAGCAGCCATTTCATGAGTTAGTTCATTGATACGAGCATTGGTTGATTCATTGTTTGCACGCATCTCCCGAAGAATCTCTAATTGTTGAGCTCCCATTGTGGATAAATGAGACTCTATAGAGGAAAAGCGCGAGTCCATGGTAGCGTATCGGAAATCGAATGTCTCCATAAAGGATTGAAAATATGGAGGCATTTGATGCGTTTGTTGTGCTTGCTCCTCGGGCTGCTCTTCGGGCTGATCAGGCTCATCTTCGGCTTCATCAATATCTTGCATTAATTGCTCGAGCTCGGGATCTTCGTCAGCTTCGGGTGGAGCTTGTGAAGAACTAGCTCCGGAGTAGAAGATCGAACCCATTCACCGGTTTCTTTGTCCTTTACCCATCCCGCTCTCGTTAAGGAAAGGAGATTTATTTGTTTCTTAAGAGGAAAAACGGCATCTAGACCGACTCTAAGCCCAGCTTTGGAAAACAGATTACTCAAAAAGCAACCGTAAACTAGAGATGAACAGTGTTTCTTGTTAGGAACAAGATTTACGGTTTCAACAATTTCAGCAAAAATAATCTGGGGTAGGTTAATTTTAATACGGTTTTTGAAACAATGTAACCACCAAAGATCCAAAGCTCTAAGAGTAGAATAACGACCTCCGGATGGTCGAAACCACCAAGAAATCATTAGATGAAGAAAACGCTCATGTAGGTCTAAGACACTCGCACTATCTCTTCTTTTATAACGAGAACCTAAGATTTGTTTTTCATTCGAAATACCATCATTATCTAATCCAAATGTATTGGCTATATGCCGGGTCAATATATAAGAATTGTCCTAGGAGGGTAGGAACGAATTCCTATGGTTTCGGTTTCAGCTTGGTTTTTAACACATACGGCATTAGAGTAGAATATACGAACAAGTTGATGGTAAACGATGGGTTCAAGTTCAAATAGTTTATCAAATTTCCATTCTTGTAAAATGGGAAGATATTTAAAATTGATAGCTAACATAGCTTGACGAGAAGGAATACGTTCTTCCCGGATTTTGTAAGAATCGAAATATTGATAATACCAATATCGGTGATTTCTAGACCCAGGATTGAAACACGAATTTTGGATAGTCAAGTTAGGATCAGTGGGATTGGGATTAGAAATTGGAATAGAATGAGGATTTGGAGGTGGATTTGGTTGACGACTAGAACGACTAGATGAAGACCTAGGTCGTTTAGGATTTGACATGGTGAAGGAAATCGGAATAGATAGAGTAACCTGCAATTTTAAAACAAATGTATGCAATTCAATTAATCCCAAAACTCAAATGAGTCCTCAATATTTCAAGATTCTCTAAATCAATCCTAATGGGCAAAGTTTTTGAAAAACTTTTGAAAAAATATGGTTTTGAGAAACAATATATGTATAGTTTTTCATAACAACAACATAATTTAATCAAAACATAATAATTTGAAAAATAACATTTTTTTTATTATTTCGAAAAATTAAAAAAATTGAAAAATTCTTGTGTTTTTGATGAAATTAGTTGTAACATCTAGTTTCTAATCACTAAATAATCAATGCCCGATCACTATTTCAACCTATAACTAATTGAAACTAATCCTATGTTCAAAAATAATGAAATAAAGAGTTTAGAAAAATTTACCTTGAAAGATGAAGATTGAGGGGATTTAGATGTTGTTTGCACGATTTTAATGATTCCAACAGGTTTAGAAGATGATATATGAAGTAAATTCCGATTAATATCGTCGATTTGAGACAAAAATGGAGATTTGAGGGTGTATGAGGTGAAAAACGGCGGAAGAGAGAAGAAAATGAGGGTTTGGGATTTTGGGGGGTGTTCTGTCGATTTTAACAGAACCCCAGGGGGGTATCGATTCCCCTGTGGGGGGAATCGGTTCCCCTTCAAAGGGGGAATCGGTTCCCTCAGGGGGGATCGATTCTCTGCACCAAAATGCTAAAATCCGATTTTTTTTAAGCACAAAATGCTAAATTAATCTTTTCTAGTGGTATTGGCAACTCATATATCAAACATTAATTATGTTCAAATAATTAAATTAATCTTTAATTGATTTTTGAACATAAAATTAATTTTCATTAAGAATCACAAACTCCCCCTAACTAATAGCAAGAATGCAATCAAAAATTATTATTATAAGCATTTTTCAAGATTTATTAAAAGCTAAAATTATTTTAAACACTAAGTGAAGATAGGTTGGTCAAACCTAATTCTCTCCTAAGTGTCCAAAATTTCCTTGTCTAAGGGTTTTGTAAAGATATCCGCTAATTGGTGCAAAGTATCAACAAATTCTAGAACTACATCTTCCTTAGTGACATGGTCTCTAATGAAGTGATGTCTTATTTCAATGTGCTTAGTTCTAGAGTGTTGGATGGGATTTTTAGTGAGACAAATAGCACTAGTATTGTCACACTTGATAGGAATAGTACCTACTTCAATTCCATAATCAAAAAGTTGTTGTTTCATCCATAAAACTTGTGCACAACAACTACCAGCTGAAATGTATTCGGCTTCAGTGGTAGATAATGCAACACAATTTTGTTTCTTTGAAAACCAAGAAATCAGCATATTTCCAAGGAATTGGCAAGTACCGGAGGTGCTTTCCTATCTAATTTGCATCCTCCATAATCCGCATCAGAAAAAGCATGCAAGCTAAAACTAGAGTCTCTAGGATACCAAAGTCCTAAACTAGGAGTGTCCTTAAGGTATCTAAAGATTCTCTTAACAGCTAGTAAATGTGATTCCTTAGGACATGATTGAAATCTAGCACATAAGCAAACACTAAACATAATGTCCGGTCTACTTGCAGTTAGATAAAGCAAAGAGCCAATCATTGACCTATATAATTTAACATCTACACATTTACCTCCTTCATCTAAGTCAAGCTTTGTTGAAGAGCTCATTGGAGTGTTATGAGGTTTCCCATTTTCCAGTCCAAACTTCTTGAGCATATCTTTGACGTACTTAGCTTGATTAATGAAGATGCCATCTTTTCTTTGCTTGATTTGGAGTCCCAAGAAAAATGAGAGTTCCCTCATCATGCTCATCTCAAACTCACTTTGCATTAGCTTAGAAAATTCTTGGCAAAGAACATCATTAGTAGAACCAAATATTATATCATCAACATAAATTTGAACTACTAATAAATCTTTACCTTTTCTCTTTAAAAACAATGTAGTGTCAACCTTTCCTTTTAAAAAATCTTTTCAATTAAAAAATTTGACAATCTTTCATACCAAGCTCTAGGAGCTTGTTTTAAACCATAAAGAGCTTTTGTCAATTTTAAAACATGATCCGGAAAATTTGAATCTTCAAAACCTGGAGGTTGTTCCACGTACACTTCTTCTTTTATAAAACCATTTAAAAATGCACTTTAACATCCATTTGATATAATTTAAATTCATTGAAACATGCAAATGCTAATAACATTCTAATTGCTTCCATCCTAGCTACGGGAGCGTATGTTTCATCATAGTCTATGCCTTCTTCTTGAGTATAGCCTTGAGCAACAAGTCTAGCCTTGTTCCTCACTATATTACCACTTTCATCAAGTTTATTTCTAAAAACCCATATAGTACCTACAGTAGATTTATTACTAGGCCTTTCAACTAATGTCCATACTTTACTTCTCTCAAATTGATTTAATTCTTCTTGCATAGCCATGATCCAATGTTCATCTTTTAATGCTTCTTTGATGTTCTTGGGTTCTATGCATGAAATAAATGCAACATAATTACAGATATTTCTAAGAGAAGATCGAGTAGTTACCCCTTTTGATGGATCACCTATAATTTCACCATCCTTGACATAGTTGTACTCTCTTGGAAAAGATACTTCCCTTTCTTCAATGGTTGGATTCTCGAGGGGATCATGAGTTTCCTCATCTTTTGTTTCTTCCTTTGATGATGATTCTCCAACGTCATGTCTAACGTCATTTGCTTGTACAATACCTACATCATCATTAACAGAAGAATCCTTCCTCGGAAGGGGATATCATCGAAAACAACATGTATAGACTCTTCTACAACTAAAGTTCTTTATTAAATACACGATAAGCTTTAGAATTTAAGGAATAACCCAGAAAAATTCCTTCATCACTTTTAGCATCAAATTTACCAAGATTTTCTTTACCGTTGTTTAAAACAAAACATTTACATCCAAAAGGATGAAAATAGCTAATGTTAGGCTTTTTATTTTTGAGAATTTCATATGGAGTTTTCTTTAAAATTGGCCTAATCATTACTCGATTTATAACATAACAAGCGGTATTTGTGGCTTCCGCCCAAAAATATTTTGGCAAATTATTTTCACAAAGCATGGTTCTAGCCATTTCTTCTAAAGTTCGATTTTCCTCTCAACAACTCCATTTGTTGAGGGGTTCTAGGTGCTGAAAATTTGTGGCTAATACCATTAGAATTACAAAACTCAATAAATCCAAGATTTTCAAATTCAGTTCCATGATCACTTCTAACACTAGTGATAGAGTAACCTTTTTCATTTTGGATTATTTTTGAAAATGTGATGAAATTTTCTAATGCTTCATCTTTAGTACTTAAGAATAGAACCCAAGTGTATCTAGAATAGTCATCTACCAAGACAAATGCATATTGTTTTCCTCCCAAGCTAGTAGTTCTAGTTGGCCCAAAAGATCTAAATGGATCAATTGTAATACTCTACTAGTTGATACATCATTAATAGATTTAAAAGAAACTCGTTTTGTTTTCCTTTAGCACAAGCATCACAGATTTTATCATTATCAAATTTAAGCTTAGGCAACCCTCTTACTAAGTCTCCTTGAATTAACCGTTGCAAAACACTCATACTAGCATGACCTAGTCTCCTATGCCATAACCAACTATCATGCTCATCCTTAGCAACTAGGCATAAATTTGTCATATCAATAGAATCTAAATGCACCATGTAAATGTTTCCTATTCTATGACCAACAAGCATAATTCGATTAGATGCAATGTCAATAACTTTACAACCATTAATTTCAAACAAGACATTGAATCCCTTATCGCATAATTGACTAATACTCAATAGATTATGCTTTAATCCATTCACATATAAAACATTTTTAATTTGTATGGAAGAGGTATTACCTATTGTACCAATACCTTCAATGTGACCTTTTGAATTATCACCAAAAGTCACTTCTCCTCCATTTTTGACGTTAAGCTCTATGAACCGGCTTTTGTCTCCGGTCATGTGTCTTGAGCATCCACTATCAAGGTACCATGAATTTGAATTTGTTTCCCGTGCCTTGTAGCAATGCTCCTTTCCCTACAAACATAGATTAATTTTTTATTTTTGGTACCCAAATTCTTTTGGGTCCATATTCATTAGTTTCCAAAATCCTAGTTCCCTTAGGTATCCATTTGTGTAGGATATCTTTATCTTTAGTAGTAATGAGTCCTTTAGGAACCCATACTTCTAAATATTTTACCATTAAGGTTCGTTGAGGATTTCTATGATTGTAGTTTCTAAAATCTTTTTTAACAAAGTTGGATTTTGAATTTTCTCCTTTTTCAAAACGTTTTGTTCCAACTTTATCAAAAGAGGTTTTAAGATCATCAATTTTCTTTTGATGATCATCATTGACCTTTGAAAGTAAATTTTGCAAATCTAAATTTTTCTTTTCAAACTCTTCTAGTTTGATTTGCAAATCTTTAATTTTACTTTCAAGATCATTGTTGGTTTTGGATATGAGTTTATTTTCATTTTCAACTTTGAAACATCATTTTTATATTTTAAAAATAATTTCTCATAATCCAAAGCCAACCCATTATATTCCTCTAATAGCTCATCATAAGATAAATCATCAAAATCAGATGAGTTAGAGGTTACCTTAGAATCTTCCCCGAATGCCATCAAGCACAAGTTTGCTACTTCTTGTTCCTCTTCATCGGAACCTTCTTCATCGCTCCATGTAGCCACATGAGCCTTGTGCTTATTCTTTGATTGACCCTTTTTCTTCAATTATGGGCAATCATATTTGACATGCCCGGCTTTTTGCATTCATAGAAAATGATTGGGTCCTTCTCTTTTGGTTCATTTTTGAGGCCTTCGTTTCGTTTGAATTTTCTTCCTTGGTAAGGTCTCATCATTTTTCTGAACCGTTTGGCAAACAATGCCATTTCCTCGTCATCATCATCATTAGAATCACTCTCATCTTTTGTGGATTTGAGAGCAACTCCAATGTTTTTCTTCTTCTCCTTCTCCTTTGGTGTCTCTTCAACTTTATCAAGGTCCACCTCATCTTCAAGCATCATCTCATGAGTGAGGAGTGAACCGATAATTTCTTCAAGAGTTAAGGACGATAGGTCCTTAGACTCGATGATTGCCGTCTTCTTTGATTGCCATGATTTTGGGAGGGAGTAGACTAACTTCCTCACAAGCTTTTCATTTGAGATGATCTCTCCATATGATTTGAGACCATTGACAATCGTTGAAAATCTATCCGTCATAGCTTTGATTTCTTCATTTGGTTTCATCCTGAAATTTTCATATCTATGCGTTAGAATACTAATTTTTGATTTCTTTACCTCATCTGTACCTTCATGTGTGACTTGAAGTTTGTCCCATATTTCTTTGGCGGTTGTACACGATGAAACTCTTCCGTATTCATCTGGTCCAAGAGCACAAAAAATAATATGGATGGCTTTGGAGTTGAGCTGGAACATTCTTGTCTCTCCTTCACTCCACAACCTTGGATGAGTGAGAGGTTTGATGTATCCTTCTTCTACAGCATTCCATGCTCCCATGTCACTTGCTTGAATGAAGTACATCATTCTATTCTTCCAATAGGCATAGTTAGCTCCATTGAAGAAAGGAGGCTTGTTGACGGGCATCGAATCGAGACCGGAGTCGAAGTTTGAAGTGGAAGCCATTGATGACTTTGTAATCGATGTAACTCTTCCCGGATCGACTCAAGAGGCGATTAAACCTTCAAATGAGTTAGGCTCTGATACCAATTGTTGAGTTAATCGAATGACGAAATTGGCCAAGAGGGGGGTGAATTGGCAATAAAAATTTTGTGGAAGCTTTTGCAGAAAATTGAAAGTAATTGCACAGCGATTTACAGTGGTTCGACTTTCTCAAACAAAGTCTACGTCCACTACCTTAGCTATCCACACTAAGGATTTTCCAACAAATTCACTAATTTGTTCTTTCTTTTGAGGCCAAAGAGATAACCTTACAATTCCCTCAAGAGTATACCCCAACTCTTGAGAACACTCTTTTCTCAAAGAGAAGATTACAAATTTGCAAACTTACAAGAAAACCTCACAAGGTAAGATGTTTGCACAATTCTAGAACAAAGAAAAGAACACTCAAAGATGAATACAATTGAGCACAAAAAGTGTTCTTGAAAGCAAAATGAATATTGAATGAAAATGGGCTTGAAATGCTCAAACTTGAGGTTTGATGCTTTCTCTTTGATTCTCTCTTGATTCTAGTTGCTTGATGTTTCTTGTTGTTGATCAATGGCTTCTAAGCTTGCTTAAATACACCTTGGATCACTTCTGAACATTGGGGATAATTAGAGAAGATATTATAGCCGTTTTAGTGTGAAAACATTTAATAAAACAGCTTGGAGCGTGGGGGGAATCGGTTCCCTCTCATAGGGAATCGGTTCCCTAAGTGTAAAATTCAAATATTTCGACCGTTGAACAGGGGGGAATCGGTACCCCCTTGGGGGGAATCGGTTCCCTCCGAGCATTCTGGAAATCTCGGAGCCAAACCATTCAGGGGGGAATCGGTTCCTCCTATGGGGGGGAATCGGTTCCCTCTGAGTAATCTGGAATTTTTGGCTTTGAATTGGTTCGAAATACTTTGTAAAATATTTTGAAATTGTTTTATGATTAAAACTTAATTTTACACTTAAGTAAGGATCAAAAATGATTTTTGAAATATTTGGAGTAATGTTTTGATATTCGAATAGTTATATCGAATATACTTAGAAAATCATTTGGAAAATCTTAAAATCCATTTAACTTAATTTGTTATATCGAAATATTAAAATGTTTCAACAAGCACCAAATACCTCCCCCTGTGTCTTGGATGACAAAACCCCTAAATTTCCTTGCAACCAAATAACCCAAAGCTTTGCACCATAAAAATGATGTTGCTAGATGGATTAAGAACGAAATTGAAGTATAAAAGATACCCAAAAGATTACCTTTGAGCTAAGATGCTTAGGAGGAAGAAGTGAGAAGAGTTTATTGAGAAAATGAAGAGAGGAGAAATACGATGAAATATAAAACCCTCATATTTGTAAATCTGGAAAATTGCACAAATACTCCTTTCTTATTTTTTTCATTTTAAAACTTTTTCTATGGCTAATTGGACCCAAATCCAAGCCCAATTTAGCCCAATGACTTAAACCATGAAATCTACGGAGTTCACTTACCTCTCGGGTAAACACAAAACTACTAGCCTATAATTTAGGGTGTTACAACCCAATTTTTTTCGTTATTTTTCTGCAATTGAGAATAATAGAATATATATATATATATATATATATTATGTTGTAAAACAAAACAAAATGTATGGTCCGCCCCAGTGGTAGAGTTGTACTCGATTAAACTTTTAGTTGCTGGTTCGAACCAACTGGGTGCAAGAATGGTCGTTGTTATTTTATGATTTCATTGTCATCTTATGATTGGATTGTAAGTTTATTAAATTAAATAAATTAAAAATTCTCTCTAACCAAACGATGACATATGCCACTATCTGATTTGAAAATTAATTTTATTGAATTAAATTACCATTAGGATCAAATTGGTTAAATGTACAAGTAATAAGGACCAAATATATAAATATACCAATTTATTTAACTGTGACGTCAATTATTCTGTTAAATATAAACGACTAGTGTCTTGATTAAGAACAATTAAATAGTTTAATGGTCTAATTGACAAAATTGAAAGATCAAAGATAAAAGTAAAAGAGTTAAATAGTTTAGTGGTCAATAGTATAGTTTACGCTAAAATATTGAATTAATTTCAACATATGACCAATTTGATAGATTTTGTAAGTAATAAGGACTAAATGTATAATTATATAAATTTTATTAATTGTCAAGTCAACACTTCCATTAATTATTAACGACAAGTGACTTAATTGAATGTATTTAAATAATTTAGTGACCTGATTGAAAAATTTTCAAAAATGATGATCAAAATGAAAAAGGAGCAATAGTTAGGTGGTTATTATTATAGTTTACCCAAAAAGATGAAAAATAATATAATAAATATTTTAATTTAACTAATTTACCTTAATTTTTTTAACTAATTTATAAGTATACGGTGAATTTTTTTAATTTTAAAATTTTATAAATTAAATTAATAATATTTATCGTTAACCGTATTCGTTAGCATGGAATAACCATCCATTTTAAAATTTGTTTACATATGTCAATTATTTTGGGGGTAGCACAAATGTGATCAAGAGAGAGTGGTGGTAATGCAGGGCCTAGCATACGCGGTGTTTACATACGTGTCCTTAAAGACCACATCTGATAGGATTAAATTCAACGGCTATGATCATTTTTAAGAAACCAAATCAAATGTTAAGCAATGCATCCAGATATAAAATAAATTTTCTATAGACTTTAATCCTATTTAATATTAGTTTCTCAATTCATAAAATTCAGATCTAAAGTTTTAATCATTAAGCACGAACCGAGTGACTTTTATAGTAAATAAATTATTGTTATTCTTTGAAGATCCGGGTTTGAACATCATGAATGTCAGAGATGTGAGTATTCAATATCGAAAGGATGAGAGTTATTTTAGAATAAATACCTTGTAATTACCCCGTATTAACAAAAAAATAATCATTAAACATTAAACCACTAATTACTTTGGCTTATCAATCCTAAATTTCTAGCGATGTTATTGTTAATACATCTTTCTATGAAATTGAAGTCGTGCTCACTTGTTTGTAAAAGCTTTTTTCTTAAACGTTTCCATTTTAGTATAAATAATAATAGAAGTTAGAAAAGTTATACAATGCTAGATGACTATGATTATCACTAATTGTGAGTGTTGTTGTTGAACACCATTAATTTAATTTATAAAATTTTAAAATTCTAAATGACTCAAAGTATAATTATAAATTATTTAAAAATTTAAAGGTAACTTATTTAAAATAAAATATTAATTATATTATTTTTCATCATTTTTTAATAATCTTTTAAATATTTTTTAAAGATAAATTATAATTTTTTATTGTTAAAAAATATGAAAAATAATATAATTAATAATTTATTTTAAATAATTTACATTTAATTTTTAACTAATTAATAATTATATATTGAGTCTTTTAGAATTTTAAATTTTTATAAATTAAATTAATGGTATTCAACGATGTTTATTATTAGTAATGTTTAACCATACTATTTAAACGTGACATATTCCTCCTAAAAGTTAATGCAAGGAATACAACTCGACGGTACTGGTTGCAGTGAAATAATTTTACAAAAGAAATTAACTATCCATGCATAAATAGAAACTCATGATCCTGAAGAAGACAAAATTAACAAAGTGCATCTTACTTTTTAATATATGGAGTATATGTTTATTTAAATCACATTTTATATAAGTTTCAAAAAGAAAATTCATATTTTATAGGTCCGAAATGAAAGAGCGGATATTATAAAATTATTATTATTATTATTATTTAAAATTTTAATTCGGGTATTAAGAATGGCATAAATACAAATATTTAATATTAAATGAATTTAATTATTTTTAAATAAATATTATCTTTATTTCCAACGTATTAATAAGAAAATATCACATTTTACACGTCTGAAAAGGAAGGGCGGATACTATTGAAAAAGTGAAGGGAGAAAATCCAAGGAATCAAATACTAATCAAATGTGGTAAGTCTTACGTCACTTAAAGAAGTCATGAATGATGACGTCATTAGAGCAGCCACGTGGTGCATTGGTTTGTATTTATTTATTTTTAATTAATTATCAGTTTTCGCTCTATTGATCAATTAATGCATATTAAATACTGTAGAGGCGAGGACGATCTTCCCAACCTTGTTTACTCTATTTACAAATGGCAGGGTTCGAATCCCTGACATTGTTTAAGAAATCTAATGTCTCATCTTATTAAACCAATTGATTGTTGCTTTCTATAATAGTATGATATTATTTGATTCTAATTTAATTAATTTTTTATATAGCCATATACTTTTTTTGGGTTGCTCTCCTCCGTTTATAAGGTTTTGTCTTGATTAATTTGGATTGACTCGGGTCGCACACATGATTTTGGTAGGTGAGTCTCTCCGGTGAGGATTTTCTGTATACTCAAAGACTTAAACCTAAAACCTTACTTAAATGATGTCAAATTGCTTATTACTTAAACCAACCATGTTAGTTTAAAATTAGTAATAAAAGAGAACAAACCAGGGTTTGGTTTTGTATTTGGAAAATAAAAAATTATTCTTTAAATATGTGTCCAAATTATTATAGACTTCATATTAATTTAAGAAAAATAGAACATCAAATAAAGAGATAATCATTCATCTAAATACTAAAAAATCATAATAAATGGGTAAGATAAGTCAGACCTAAACACTAAAAGAATCATAATCTGTTAATCTTTGACCACGGTCAACTCTATCAACACTCCATAAAAAAACATGTTGTTCTAAAGATTTTATTATATTTTGAAAATTAAGATATTATTAATTTTAGATGTCATGGAGTGCGTCAAATTAACGTGTAATAAAAGTCTGTATATGTAATCATAATACTATTCCTATTCAAGCAATTTTGACGTTCAGCCCTTGCCTTCGGAAAGGGACCTTGGTGTGTGAAAGAGATTTTTAATTAAAATCTGACTTAATTTCCATTCAAATGATTCAATTTTAAATGTTGTTTAATTTTGGATAGATAGGATGTAAAGACCGGAACAGGATCAATTATAGTTTTTCTTTAAGGTATTAAGTTGAAGCACTATAAATATTAAGGATACAAGCATGTAATGTCAAAATTTAGAGGTGAGCATCCGATTTAGTAGAGTCAAAAAATTATGAGTTATTCGAGTCTTATTTTATAATTTGAAATTGACTTAAATTTTTTTTCGAGTTGAATCAAGTTTATAACATTTTAAGTCGAGTCAAATTTTCGAGTTTTTATTTAAATTTAATTATAAATATTTATAATATTATGACATTATTTGATTCCAATTCAAATGTTATTTTATAGCCATGTACAATACATATATATATATATATATATATATATATATATATTTCTATATTTTTTATATATAATTTACATATGCCATACAAAGTTGATGGGTTCGACTCAAATTTCGATTCAAACTTAAAAATTAATCTATTAATTACTAAAATTTTTAAGTTATTTGAGTTATATTTTAAGTTTGAACGTACACTAACTTATACTATAGATTAATAAAAAAATTCAATTATTTTGGGGCGTGAAGCACAAGCGCAATAAAGAGAGAGTGGTAGCAGTGCAGAGCATATCATACGTGGTGCTTATATACGCGTCCTTGAAGACCACATATGATTGGATTAAATTCAACGGCTCCGATCATTTTAAGAAGCCAAATCAAACGTCAAGCAACGCATCCTACGTGGTATAAATCTCTAACTTCATTGTTACTCGTACTCTCCACTCTCCAGTCTTATGTTTTAATTTGCTCTGTGTTTTCTTACCTTTCCTCCTCCAGTCTATGTTCAAGCTATATTAAAATCGGATCTTTCCTCTCTTTTCTCGGAAAAGAAAATTCAGATTAATTTTCTCATCAATCAAACATATGCTCGCCATGGAGAATATTGAGAATATTGGCTACGAGTACAAAAATTATTGGGAGACAAAATATTTCCTTGAATACGAAGAATACAGGTACCTTCTTCCTTTTCCATTTCAATTTGCGGTAAGAGTAAAATCCTTTTAGAAAGTGAAACGCCTTTGGCTGAGACAAACAGTAGAGGATTGAATTTGAGTTATTACGAATTAAGCAAAGAGATTTTAATTCTGTTTTGAATTGAAGCAGTTGGGCGATTGATGAGTTCTCCGGCTACTACGATTCGAGTTCTCCCGACGGAGCAGCCTCCTCCGTCGCCTCCAAGAACAGCGTCTCCGAGAGAAACAGAAGGAAAAAGCTTAACGAACGCCTCTTTGCTCTCAGAGCTGTTGTTCCAAATATCAGCAAAGTATGTCCTGTTTTATGCTTCAATTATCAAAGAAATTGGAGATCGATCCTTTGTTTGTTTGATGTTTGATGAAATGCTTCGCAGATGGACAAGGCTTCAATTATCAAGGACGCCATTGATTACATCCAGGAGCTGCACGATCAGGAGAGCAGAATCCAGGCGGAGATCATGGAGTTGGAGACCGGAAAACTGAAGAAAACTCCAGGGTTCGGGCATGAACAAGACCTACCGGTGTTGAGATCCAAGAAGACGAAGCTCGACAACGTTTTCGGTTATGGAGGATCAACAGCTTCCCCTATTGAAGTTCTTGAAGTAGTCTTTTGAACCCCAATAATTCCCCATCTCATGCTAGCAGTCGTTTTTCAAAACTGTTGACTTACAATTAATTTTGGTTTTGGAAGCTGAAAGTGACGCACATGGGTGAAAAGACAATGGTGGTGAGCATAACATGCAGCAAAAGGACGGACACGATGGTCAAATTGTGTGAGGTTTTTGAATCTTTGAAGCTCAAAATCATCACAGCAAACATCACTGCGGTCTCCGGTAGGCTGTTGAAAACCGTGTTCATTGAGGTAAGTAATCCCCCCCCTTTTTCTTTTTCTTTTAACTTGTTCTGTTCCCTTTCAAGTCGCATTTTGTGTTATTTTCTGCGTCGTGATACGCGACAACATCAGTAATACCAGCATATATTTATGACCTAAAACGGAATTTTTTTGAAGTTTACTCTTCAAGCAATTTAGATCCGTGCATACAAATAAGAATAAAATAGGTCATTAAATTATATTAAAATGATATTTTTAGTTATTAGAATTTTAAAAATTATAAAATACTTATTTAATATTTTCAATTATTATAAAATAATTATTAAATTTTGTCAAACTATTACAAAATAAATCTTGAGCATAACAAAATTTTATAACACAATTGCTATTCTATAATAATTTGATAAGTTTAATATATGAACTTCAGAAGTTTTAGTAATTAAAAAAATTATTTCATCGTAGTTTAGTAAATATATGCATTCTTGCCAACGAGGGTTGGTATAAATGGTAAGGATTCATGAATTTGAGTTTATAATGTCAAATTTGAATCATACTACTATCACTCATAATGAACAAACTGTAAATTTTTATATAAATCCCGGTTACATCTTAGGTATGCCATAGTCAAGATAATGGTAAGGATTCAGGAATTTGAGTTTATAATGTCAAATTTGAATCATACCACTACCATATTTTATTGACTAATTTAATATATACTCAGAAACATGACAAATAAATAACTAATATATACAAAAATAAAAGAATGAAATATTGAAGTACGTTAGTAATCATATTTCAGATACAGAAAATATCATTTTTTTTTATTTTTGCCTGAAACTTACCATACAACTTTGTTAGTGCAATTTAACTAAACAAATACTTTAATTTAATCGATCTCAGTAGTTTAATTATTTAAAGGTTAGTGAAATCCAGAATGTCCGAATAAAACTAGTTCCGACACAACTAAAGTGGGAAAGGGAAAGTGAAAGTACCAGTATCTCCCACTTTAAACGTACGACATAACAATACATCATCGATTGTGCTATTTTTTTGGTATTTTCTAATTCAATAGATATATAAACAATAGTAGAGAAAAGACATTTAATAAATTGTTGTGGGTTTTATATTTTAAAATATTAAGAAAACTAGTTTATATCTTCAAAAATATCATCCTATAAAAAAGTTGGTATACAATTATCTTCTGCTTATTTGTTTTTAATATAACATATAATTAATGCATTGTTAGAGAAGAAATTTATATAGACTAATTGTGAATCACATCATGACACTGTTAAAACTTTTAAAATGATATAATTATTAATGTTATCTATTATCTTACATTCGACATGAAAAGTGTGGTGATTATGAATAATAATAATAAAAATGAACATAATTTTTTAATATTAATGATACAAATTTAAAATTTATATTAAACATTTGGATATATAAAATTATAAAATTTAATTAATAAAAAAATTCAAAAATTCAAAAAGATGAGACCACATTTAACCAGCCCCTCATTCTTTACACAAGTATTTGGACCGACGCACCTAATTTTGTTTCCCATTCATTTTTTTTGGATAAATCTATTTATATTATCCTAACAGAGTTTAAGTACAATCAATTAATCATTCAACAGTGTAGAACCAAAGAAAAACAGCCTATACAAAATGATTGGTTATGTTATACCTCAAGCGTTACAAAGCTTTAAATTAGTACTATCTAGTCAATTAATATTAGTTCCCCCAAGACGGATTCCAACAACGTCCTTAACCTCCTTTAGCAAGCAGTCGATCGTTCTACTCCGTCCTTGAAAGATTCGCTGATTTCTTTCCTTCCACAAGGAGTAAATAACAGCAGTCCAGGAAATTTTCAAAATGGTCGTAAGGATCTCCCTTTCCATAATGAAGTAGCCTTTATGACCATTTCATTCCATGATAAGAAAGTTGTATTCATCCCATTTAGGTTCAGAATTGAATTCCAGAGTCCCACTACCATTGTACATTGTGAAAAAAGATGGTCCCTCGACTCGTGAGAGTTACTGCAATTAACGTAAATACTGTCGGTGCTAATTCCCATTTTAAGAAGTCTGTCTCTTGTAGGCAGTTTGTTGAGAAGAGCCATCCAAGCAATCAAACTGATTTTCGGAATATGCATTGGGAACCAAATCAGTTCATGCCAAGTAACAATCTGCCCTTTGCATCGAATCAAGTCCCAAATTTCCTTTGCATTTAAAACGTGCAGGGTTTAATATGTGTCATCTTTTCACATTTGCTTTTCATATATACATGGATATATTCGAATATGTTTTTTTGTCATAATACGTAATAATTTATAATTTCCTTAATTTTCTGTATCTTTATAGTTTTCCCTGGGATGTGGTCCATGTGGAGGGCTTGCTTTGGTTTTTTTTAATAATTTCATTTGTTGTTTAGAAATACGTGATGAATCTATCAGATAAGAATTAAAGAGCGTGTCAAATATATACTCTCTTTGCAAATTTCTCACATGTTTTCCCTTTTAAATTTCCTTTTTGTTGAAGGGAATGAACACACACTGTGCCCAAAATAACCAAGATATTTCATTTTCAATAGATAATATTTTTATTCTATTTATATTTCTTAAAAAGGTTCATTTTAAAAAACAAAATGTAATTTTGAGCTTCATTACTAAATTCCATTGTTTAATAGTATCGTGGGTCGACATAAATGCAGGCGGATGAAAGGGAGAAGGATGAGCTAAAGGTGCAGATTGAAACAGCCATTGCAGCTCTGAACGATCCACAGAGTCCGATGAGCATGTAACGATGAGTCCATGTGTCCAACTTCGTAGAGTATTTAGTTTTCGGCAGTCTTATGTTTTAAAGGTAAGTTTGGCGAGTCCATGTGTCCTTGTAAAATAAGTGTCTCTCCAATGCACTGTGTTTGAAATTTCGATGGAATAATATTTCTAAGTTTCTTCCTTTCACAAGAAAATCTTTTAACTAATATTAAAATTATACTTAAAAAAATCAGAAATCATTGCAATTAAAAAAACAATATAGCCCTTAAATTATTTTTTTTATTAATGTGACTTTAAGCTCAAAAAAAAATTTAATATGACAATTTGATTAATGATTTCCATTATTGACTGTTGCTGCGATGTTGACATAACAATTTACAATATTGACATAACAATTCACGGTTTTTACGTGACAGTTCATCTATCATATTTGAATTAATTACTAATTTAACCATCTGTCATGTCATTCATCACATTATCAATCACTGTGAATTGTTAAGTCAACATCATAAACTATAACGTTAGTACCGTAATAATAAACGACAAAAAATATCAATCAAAGAATTACATTAAATTTATTTTCTAAATTAAAGAAATCATAAGAAAGAATAATACGACGCCATATTATTCTTTTTTTTAAAAAAATTACTTGTGATTATTTATTGCCTTAAAATTACCGTAAGTGTTATTGAATGTTATGGTAAGATTTATCATTCTTCCAACAAAAGTTAATTAACCTCTTCATCCCTTTTAAACATTTTTTTAAAGTTATTCATAAACTTTATAAAATCATATTGGATTTAAATTTAAATAAAATCCATCTCACTTGATATATATTAAAATACATATCTTTTTAAATTATTTCTATAATTTGAATATTTCTTGCATTAAAATTGGATGGAGAAAAATGTCGGCCCGTTTCAATTCCTACACGATGCGATATCTTTAGTTGGGTGGATTGTTCCCCATAATGGCTAAACCTTAAACTATCCATCGTCCACGGATTTGATATACTCTCTTGCTATTGGTTCTCTCCGGCACGGCGGCGATGGAATCTTTGCTAGCCAATTCCACTTCTTCCGACGTCGATTTACCCCAACAAATCACACGCCCTCCGACGATAAGGGACCCCTCTATCTTTTTTCTTTTTTTTTCTTTTGAATGATATGTTTATCCAATTTTATTCTCATGTTCATTTTATTCATTAACATTTTAAAGCTTTCAATTTTAATCATTAAACTTTCAAATTACATGTATTTTTTTGGTTTTTTTGTTGCCCTTACGGTTCCAAGGCTTCGCCTTGACACATCTGAACTGAACTGGGTTGTACACCTGGCTTTGGTGGGCGAGTCTCCCAATGGGAATTTTTTGCATTCACAATGACTTGAACTCAAGACCTACTTAAACGAAATCAAGTTGCTTACCACTTGAACCAACCTTATTGATTCAAATTACATGTATTTTAATTAGGGGTATTGAAAAATATCCAACCCGATTGACCCGACCCATTGACCCGCCGACCCAAACTAGAAAAATCGAGTAATTATCTAAAAAATTACTTGATCGGGTCGAGTACCCGACTAGACATTTCATAGATCGAGCCCAAGTCACAAAATTACATTTTTTTCAAGTATCCTTATGATTGGGTATGATGCAGATATTTTGCCAATAAATTTGTGTGGTTAAGGTTTGATCTCAATAATAATAAAAAATAATAATATAATAATAAAACTTTAAATAAAATAATTAAGTCTAAATTACCAAAACATAAAAGAATAATGGTCAAAATAGTAATTAAACATGCAAAGTAAGGATTAAATTAGAATTGTTACAAACTAAAGGAAACTAAATGAAATGACTATACAGCTCAGTTGGTAGAGCACAAGGTTCTTAATTTTGAGGTTTTGAGATCGAGTCCTACGGAGGGTATTTCATAATTCGGAGGTCTCCTACGGAAGCTGCTCTCAACATGGTGTTGGGGGCAACCTACTATCTTACCTCCCCTTACCCTATACATATGGGAAAAAAGGGACAACCATTTTTTTAAAGGGAACTAAATCTGTAATTAACCAACCAATGATGAAAATGTGAGAGTCCAACAATTAATTGATGAAATTAAAAATCCAATTATGGAGTTTAATTAAAAAAATAAAACTTGGAGTTTGAATTAAACCAGTAATTTATGAAAATTTAGATTCCAAATTGATAAAGTTAGAAAGTTATGGATCAGTTCCATAGTTTCATCTTTTTTTTTATTTCTTATACCTTATATTTTCATTCTCTCGTGGATTTCTTTGGAAATTTCTAAACCCTAATCTCCTTAGTCTGAGCCTTTACTTTCCTTTAGCTCTCTTAACCTATTTGAGCACACAATCGTCGGCCAATTTTTCATCGATCATCTCATTCACATTCGTTTCGTAACTCTTTGAGTAACCCGCTCTTCCATCCACATCTTTAATAGACATAGTCGTGCCCTTAATATCATACCTAAATCGTTCTTAACTCTTACTCTATCGTTTCACACTTTTATGAATTGAGAAATCCCGACGTTCTGATTCTTATGGCCCTCATACGAATGAACTCCTCTTCGAGGAGGTGTTGAAAGAAGACATTGGAGAAAGGGTTGAATTGGCTGCCAAGTTTTGTATATGTTATACCGATGGAAAAAGTGATATCTGTGGTGATCTTGTTTATGTTAGAGCTTCTTTTGAAGGTAGCTTGAAACGTTTGGGAGTTGATTGCATTGATCTTTATTATCAGCATCGGATTGATACCAAGGTTCCCATTTAAATCACGGTTTGTGTTTTTTCAATTCCCATCCTTTTGCTTGATGGTCACGTAGTTGATAAAGTGTTTGTCTTAATGTCACGCTGAGATGGATATTTATATTAATGGATTTTGACCCAAATTGGAGAACTTAATAAACTAGTTGATAGTGTTGTGCAGTTAGAGTGGTCTTTGTGGTCCAGAGATGTTGAGGCTGGCATTTTTCCAACTTGCAGGTTTATTTATGCATAACACTTGAAAAAAGTTTAAGAGACTGTGATTTCTTTTATGATTTTCCAGAGAACTTGGCATTGAGATTGTTGCTTACAGTCCCCTTGGGAGTGTGTTCTTTTCATCAAGGCCTAAAATTGTGAAAACTTTGTCCAGTGATGACAGCAGGAAGGTGTGTAGCTTATCTTTCACAATCTCCTGAATAAATTTCTCATCTTAGCCGAGACTTGTGATTGAAAATGGATTGAATGTCTATATGAACACGGTTTATATAGTTGTATATTTGTATTCTTTTTACTAATTTTCTTATTTACAGCTTGACTTATATAGTTGTATTGTTTGAACAACTGGTTGAACCGACTTGTTCGATTTATTTTTTAAAATCCATGTGAATGACTCTTGTCTAGAGTTTTGTAAGACTGCAAGTACCCCTTGTGGTCCATGACATCACTTGAGGATAAAAGAAATTTTCGTCAGTTGTATATTTGTATTGTTGTCTTGGTCTAGAGCAGTTCTTCCATTCTAGATTGTGCATAATCGTACGCTTCACGTTCTTTTGTTCCCATGTTGTTGCGCCTAAACTAAGCAAATCTGGTTTCATTGTTTGCAGTATTTTTGAACATTTTGTTGTTGACAATCACGTTTTGAAAGGTAATGTATTCTTTTCCCCTTATTTTATTATACATGTTGTAAAGTAAAATATGTTGTATTAGTGATTCTTTATCCTTTTGGATGGTTTCATAATAGAAACTTAATATCTCCAATATTAATTAAATAGTACATATATAGTATACAACTTTTGATTGGTATTAAAATAATTTGATTCATAGAATGAATATACTTTCCTGTTTGGGATTTACGCAATTAATTTATTTGTTTAATTTTTAACTTGAGGAAAATCAACCCTTTTGCATATATACATATTGTTTGTATTACTGGGCTAATGGGGTGTTACATTGGCTTTTACCTTTGTTATTTACAACCGACCACTGTTGGATCAGGCTAAATTTTTTAGATAATGCGTTGAAAAAAAAATTCCGTCAAATATTGCTGTTGAAAAATTATTTTCTGAAATGGGGTTATTACTACAGTAGTCTTACAAGTCGCCATGTAATCAAAACGACCAAGCAAGTCGTCATGTAATCAAAACGACCAAGCAAAGGTAGCCATGCACGCCCCGCGATATATGAACATTTGCGCCTTTGTTTCTTGTTTTTATACGTTATCTTAGCCTTACAAATGGCTCTTGGGGACCACCATTGTCCTTTGCTATTTTAGCTTTTGTTTTTGGCCCACGGTTGGTTCTTTCAATTCAAGAACACAATACAATAATACTCCTATTGTTTTGTGAATAAAAAAGTACCATTATTATTATTATTTTATGAATTTTCTTTTGGATATTTATCGAATCCTGACTGCATCACAATTAGATTATTTTTATAAAAAATTAGACATAAAAATCAACATTATTTTAAAATTTTAATTTAATATATTATACATAAACTTTAATTTTATACAATTATATATATATATTAAATTCTAATTTGATAAGAAATTATTAAAACTAATTCTATATGTTTGATTGATAGAACTATTGAAATTTTAAAATCTGAACTAACTTTAATTGTTTGTTAGTTAAATAATTTAAGTTATATTTGTTTGTTGAATTTATATTATATTAAAAATTTAGTTAATTAATTTAAGTTATGTTATAATAAAAAATAGTTTATTAGTTATTTCAGTTATATTTTAAAAAAATTAGTTTGTTAGTTTATTAGTTTAGGATTTAGGGTTTATAGTTTAGGGTTTTAGGTTTTAGGTTTCCGAGTTTATTAGCATCAAAAATAATTTGTTAGTTATATATAAAAAATATGTAATTAGTTTGTTAGTTAAATAGTTTAAGTTATATTTGTTTGTTGAATATATATTATATAAAAAATTTAGTTAATTAGTTTAAGTTATATTATAATAAAAAATAGTTTATTAGTTAGTTTAAGTTATATAAAAGAATAGTGTATTAGTTGTTTAAGGGGAAAATTCACGTTTAAGTTATGATTTAGGGTTTATAGTTTGTTAGTTTAGGGTTTATAATTTAGTGTTTAGGGTTTTATAGTTTATGATTTAGTGTTTGGTGATTAGTGTTTAGTGTTTAGTGTTTAGTAATTAGTGTTTAGTGTTTATGATTTAAGGTTTTAGGTTTCCACTTGTGTTGCATATACTATAAACCCTAAATCCTAAACTCTAACCTTAAATCATAAACTATAAACCTTAGCCCTTAAACTCTAAACCCTAAACCCTAAACCAAAAACTATAAACCCTAAACAATAAATCTTAAATACTAGACCTTAGACTCTAAACCCTAAACCCTAAACTATAGTTTAGTTTGTTAGTTTATTAGTTTAAGGTTTAGTGTTTATGATTTAAGATTTAAGATTTAAGATTTATTGTTTAGGGTTTATAGTATATGTAACATGAGTGGAAACCTTAAACCCTAAACACTAAATATTAAATCCTAAACCATAAACTATAAACCCTAAACCCTAAACTAACAAACTAACAAACTAATTCTTTTATATAACTTAAATTAACTAATAAACTGTTTTTTATTATAATATAACTTAAACTAATAAACTAATTAACTAAATTTTTTATATAATATAAATTCAACAAACAAATATAACTTAAACTATTTAACTAACAAACTAATTAAATATTTTTTATATATAACTAACAAACTATTTTTGATGCTAATAAACTCGGAAACTCTAAACCCTAAACTAATAAACTATAAACCCTAAACTAACAAACTAACAAACTAATTCTTTTATATAACTTAAACTAACTAATAAACTATTTTTTATTATAATATAACTTAAACTAATTAACTAATTTTTTTATATAATATAAATTCAACAAACAAATTTTAAAATTTCAATAGTTCTATCAATCGGACATATAGAATTAGTTTTAATAATTTATTATCAAATTAGAATTTTATATATATATATATATATAATTGTATAAAATTAAAGTTTATGTATAATATATTAAATTAAAATTTTAAAATAATGTTGATTTTTATGTCTAAAATTTTATAAAAATAATCTAATTTTGATGCAGTTAGGATTCGAGAAATATCCAAAAGAAAATTCATAAAATAATAATAACAATGGTACTTTTTTTATTCACAAAACAATAGGAGTATTATTGTATTGTATTCTTGAAAGAACCAACCGTGGGCCAAAAACAAAAGCTAAAATAGCAAAGGACAATGGTGGTCTAGCCATTTGTAAGGCTAAGATAACGTATAAAAACAAGAAACAAAGACGCAAATGTTCATATATCGCAGGGCGTGCGTGGCGACCTGCATGGTCGTTTTGATTACATGGCGACCTGCAAGATTACTGTAGCAATAACCCTATTTCAGAAAATAATTTTTCAATAGAAATATTTGATGAAATTTTTTTTTCAACGCATTATCTAAAAAATTTTGCCATTATCTAAAAAATTTAGCCATCAATAATTATATTATTTTAAAAGTTTTAACAGTGTCATGATGTGATTCACAATTAGTCCATATAAATTTCTACTCTAACAATGCATTAATTATATGTTATATTAAAAAAAATAAGCAGAAGATAGTTGTATACCAACTTTTTTATAAGATGATATTTTTGAATATATAAACTAGTTTTTTTAAATATTTTCAAATTTAAAAAACACAACAATTTATTAAATATTTTTTCTCTACTATTCATAATCGATGTTATGTTGTTCGTTTAAAGTGGGAGATAATGGTACTTTCACTTTCCCTTTTCCTTTCCCACTTTAGTTGTGTCGGAACTAGTTTTATTCGGACATTCTGGATTCCACTAACCTTTAAATAATTAAACTACAGAGATCGATTAAATTAAAGTATTTGTTTAGTTAAATTGCACTAGCAAAGTTGTATGGTAAGTTTCAGGCAAAAATTAAAAAAAATATATGATATTTTCTGTATCTGAAATATGATTACCAAAGTACTTCAATATTTCATTCTTTTATTTTTGTACATATTAGTTATTTATTTGTCATGTTTAGGGATGGTAAACGGGTGAGTCGGGTGCGGATACCCCATCCCCATACCTACCTACTATTTTTCAATCCACCACCCGCCCACCACCCATGATGGGTACAAATTTTCAAATCCACACTCGCCCACGCGGGTACATTTTCAAATCCATCTCCACACCCACTACCCACTAGCGACATACCCATCTATACCCGCCTGACAACAAACTAATGAGATGTTGGAGTTAGTTCCCAGACAGTTCGTGATGGGGTAGCAGCGCATGCTTCAATTTGTCAGAGAAGTGGCTCTACGAATGTTATGGAGACAGATTATAGGGAGCATGTAGTCGCAGAGTTGGATTGTTGTGTTGCTTTCGATGTTAATGCTCATAGTGCGCCTAATATGGGTTTTGAGGGGCTAAAGAACATGGAAACTGCTGCTTTTGATGTTAATGCTTATAGTACGGCTAATTTGTGTTTGGATGGGCAGGATGTGCAGCATAGGCTAAAGAACATGGAAAGTGACGTGGTTAGTGGAATTATGGGTTTAATCAAAGAGCCGAATATTTCCCTAATTAAATACCAGATTAAAGACTAAATATCCTTAATATTTAGTTAAATTATATGTTATATATTATATAATATTAAAATTTATAAATTAGTCTCTAAAATTACACCTAAATTCATAATGGTCCAAAATTTAATAGATATTTAGCTGGGTGGGCGGATGTGGGGCGGGCGGATGCGGGGCGGGCGGATGCGGGGCGGGTAATGTCTCAAACCCATTACCCGCCCACCACCCACGACGGGTACCACTTTATAAATCCACACCCGCCCACTACCCGCTAAAATTATACCCATCCTCGCTCCAATTGGAGCGGATGCGGTGCAGAATCCACGAAACCGTACCCGTTTGCCATCCCTAGTCATGTTTCTAAGTATATATTAAATTAGTCAATAAAATATGGTAGTGGATCATCCCTTTATTAAAGTTTATCTCCCGTTTCAATCTTTTTCGCCCCTTGTATCTCTAGTTGAAATCTTTAGTTGAGGACTATAACATACCTAAGATCTAATTGAAATTTATATAAGAATTTACAGATTGTTACAATGAGTGATAATGGTAAGATTCAAATTTAACCTTATAAACTCAAATTCCTGAATCCTTACCACTTATACCAACATTGGCAAGAATGCATATAGTTACTAAACTACGATGAAATAATTTTTTTAATTACTAAAACTTCTAAAGCTTATATATTAAACTTATCAAATTGTGTGTTATAAAATTTTGTTAAGCTCAAGATTTATTTTGTAATAGTTTGATAAAATTTAATAATTATTTTATAATAATTGAAATATTAAATAAGTATTTTATAATTTTTAAAATTCTACTAACTAAAAATATCATTTTTAATATGATTTAATGTCCTATTTTATTCTTATTTGTATGCACGGATCTAAGTTGCTTGAAGAGTAAACATCGATTTTTTTTCCGTTTTAGGTCATAAATATATGCAGGTATTACTGGTGGTGTCGCGTATCACGACTCAGAAAATAAAACAAAATGCGACTTGAATGGGAACAGAACATGTTAAAAGGGAAAAAAGGGGAAATTACTTACCTCGATGAACACGGTTTTCAACAGCCCACCGGAGACCGCAGTGATGTTTGCTGTGATGATTTTGAGCTTCAAAGATTCAAAAACCTCACACAATTTGACCATCGTGTCCATCCTTTTGCTGCATGTTATGCTCACCACCATTGTCTTTTCACCCATGTGCGTCACTTTCAGCTTCCAAAACCAAAATTAATTGAAAGTCAACAGTTTTGAAAAACGACTGCTAGCATGAGATGGGGGAATTATAGGTTCAATAGACTACTTCAAGAACTTCAATAGGGGAAGCTGTTGATCCTCCATAACCGAAAACGTTGTCGAGCTTCGTCTTCTTGGATCTCAACACCGGTAGGTCTTGTTCATGCCCGAACCCTGGAGTTTTCTTCAGTTTTCCAGTCTCCAACTCCATGATCTCCGCCTGGATTCTGCTCTCCTGATCGTGCAGCTCCTGGATGTAATCAAGGCGTCCTTGATAATTGAAGCCTTGTCCATCTGCGAAGCATTTCATCAAACATCAAACAAACAAAGGATCGATCTCCAATTTCTTTGATAATTGAAGCATAAAACAGGACATACTTTGCTGATATTTGGAACAACAGCTCTGAGAGCAAAGAGGCGTTCGTTAAGCTTTTTCCTTCTGTTTCTCTCGGATACGATGTTCTTGGAGGCGACGGAGGAGGCTGCTCCGTCGGGAGAACTCGAATCGTAGTAGCCGGAGAACTCATCAATCGCCCAACTGCTTCAATTCAAAACAGAATTAAAATCTCTTTACTTGATTCGTAATAACTCAAATTCAATCCTCTACTGTTTGTCTCAGCCAAAGGCGTTTCACTTTCTAAAAGGATTTTACTCTTACCGCAAATTGAAATGGAAAAGGAAGAAGGTACCTGTATTCTTCGTTTTCAAGGAAATATTTTGTCTCCCAATAATTTTTGTACTCGTCGCCAATATTCTCAATATTCTCCATGGCGAGCATATGTTTGATTGATGAGAAAATTAATCTGAATTTTCTTTTCCGAGAAAAGAGAGGAAAGATCCGATTTTAATATAGCTTGAACATAGACTGGAGGTGGAAAGGTAAGAAAACACAGAGCAAATTAAAACATAAGACTGGAGAGTGGAGAGTACGAGTAACAATGAAGTTAGAAATTTATACCACGTAGGGTGCGTTGCTTGACGTTTGATTTGGCTTCTTAAAATGATCGGAACCGTTGAATTTAATCCAATCAGATGTGGTCTTCAAGGACGCTTATGTAAGCACCACGTATGATATGCTCTGCACTGCTACCACTCTCTCTTGATTGCGCTTGTGCTTCACGCCCAAAATAATTGAATTTTTTTATTAATCTATAGTATAAGTTAGTGTGTGTTATATCTCTTAATCATTTGATATAAGGGTTTGTAAAATTTGACTCGAATTAAAAAATTAATTTTTTGAGTTGACTCGACTTGAATTAATTTCGAATTATAATTTCATAAACTCAACTCGAAAAAATTTCGCGTTCAATTTGAGTTGTAAATTACAACTTGAATAACTTAAAATTTTTAGTAATTAGTAGATTGATTTTAAGTTTAAGTCGATTTTGTATGGTATATGTAAATCACATATGAAAAACTACAGAAATATATATATATATATATATATATATATATATGTATGAATTGTATATGGTTATAAAATACCATTTGAATTAGAAGCAAATAATGTCATAATATTATAAATATTTATAATTAAATTTAAATATAAACTCGAAAATTTGAATCGACTTGAATTTCATAAACTTGATGTGACTCGAAAAAATTTCAATTCAATTCCGAAATATAAAATAGGACTCGAATAACTCAAAATTTTATGACTCAACTCGATCGGATATTTAACCTTAAATTTTGACATTACACGCTTGTATCCCTAATATTTTTAGTGCTCTAACTTAATACCTAAAAAAACTATAATTGAACCTGTGTCGGTCTTTACATCCTATCTATCCAAAATTAAACAACATTTGAAAAAACAAAATTTTAATCATTTGAATATAAATTAAGTCATATTTTAATTAAAATTCTCTTTCACACACCAAGGTCCCTTTCCGAAGGCAAGGGCTGAACGTCAAAATTACTTGAATAGGAATAGTAGTATGACTACATCTACATATACATACCTTTATTACACGTTAATTTGACGCACTCCATAACATCTAAAAATAAAAATATCTTAATTTTCAAAAGATAATAAAATCTTTAGAACAACATATTTTTTATGGAGTGTTTGATAGTAGGGCCGTAAATGAGACGAGACAGATCGTAAGTTACTTTAGATCGACTCGATCAAGGCTTAATAAATACTCGGATCGAAGAACTCGACTCGAGTTCTTAACGAGCCGAAACGAGCTATTTGATATTCGACTCGAAAAGTTCGTGAGCAACTCAAAAAATATAATATATTAAGATTTTTTTTAAAAAAATTATTAATATTATTAATATTTATGTATTGATTTTTTTAAATACAGTAAGATTTTCATATATTTAAGGTTCATGTTCGAGTTTGAGGCTTCAATCGAGTTAAATTTAAGATTTTTTTTTATTTCGAGCCTTTTCGAGCTGCTCACGAGCTTCAGTTCAGGATTTCGAGTTCGAGTCGAACTTAAAAATTTTAAACTCGCAAGTTTTTGAGTCGAGTCGAACTCCATTTTAGAGTTTTTGAGTCGAGTCAAATTCATCAATACTCGAGTTCCACTCGACTCGTTTACACTCCTAGTTGATAGAGTTGACCGTGGTTAAAGATTAATAGATTATGATTCTGTTAGTGTTTAGGTCTGACTTATCTTACCCATTTATTATGATTCTTTTAGTATTTAGATGAAGATTATCTCTTTATTTGATATTCTATTTTTTCTTAAATTAATATGAAGTCTATAATAATTTGGACACATATTTAACGAATAATTTTATATTTTACCAAATACAAAATCAAACCCTAGTTGGTTATCTATTATTATTAATTTTAGACCAACAAGAGTTGATCCACTCGTAACTTGACATCGTTTAAGTAAGGTTTTAGGTTTAAGTCTTTGTGTATTCAGAAAATCATCACTAGAAGACTCACCTAATAAAGTCAGGTGTGCTATCCGGATCGATCCAAATTAATCAAAACGAAGCTTTAAAACTGGAGGAGAGCAACCCAAAAAATATATATGGATATATATAAAAAATCAATTAAATCATAATCAAATAATATCATACTATTATAGAAAACAACAATAAATTGATTTAGTGAGATGAGACATTAGATTTCTTAAACAATGTCAGTATTCGAACCCTGTAGTTTGTGAATGGAGTAAATTAGGTTGAGAAGATCGTCTTCGCCTCTACAATATCTGATCTGAATTAATCGATCAATAGATCGAATACTAATAATTAATTAAAAATAAATAAATACAAACCAATGCACCACGTGGCTGCACTAATGACATCATCATTCATGACTTCTTGAAGTGACGTAAGACTTACACAATTGATTAGTATTTGTTTCCTTGGATTTTCTCCCTTCACTTTTTCAATAGTATCCGCCCTTCCTTTTCAGACGTGTAAAATGTGATATTTTCTTATTAATACGTTGGAAGTAAAGTTAATATTTATTTAAAAATAATTTATATTCATTTAATATTAAATATTTATATTTATGACATTTTTAATATCCGAACTAAAAATTTAAATAATAATAATAATAATTTTTTTTTATAATATCCGCTCTTTCATTTCGGACCTATAAAATATGAATTTTCTTTTTGAAGCTTATATAAAATGTGATTTAAATAAACATATACTCCATATATTAAAAAGTAAGATATTGCTCTTTGTTAATTTTGTCTCCTTCAGGATCATGAGTTTCTATTTATGCATGGATAGCTAATTTCTTTTTCAAAATTATTTCACTGCAACCAGTACGGTCGAGTTGTATTCCTTGCATTAATTTTTAGATCAATCTGTCACGTTTGATGAGTATCGTTAAACATCGTTAAACATTATTAATAGTAAAGATCGTTAAATATTATTAATTTAATTTATAAAAATTTAAAATTTTAAAATACTCAACGTATAATTATTAATTAATTAAAAAATTAAATATAAATTATTTAAAATAAATAATTAATTATATTATATATTTTTAATTTTTTTACAATACAAAATTATAATTTATCTTTAAAAATTATTTAAAATTTTATTAAAATTTTATAAAATAATATAATTAATATTTTATTTTAAATAATTTACCTTTAAAATTTTAACTAATTTATAATTATACGCTGAGTCATTTAGAAATTTAAAATTTTATAAATTAAATTAATAGTATTCAACAATCCTCACAATTAATGATACTCAAACATACTCGTCGAACATTATATAACTTTCCTAACTTTTCTTACTATTATTATTATTTATACTAAAATGGAAACTTTTAAGGAAAAAGCTTTTAAGCACGACTTCAATTTCATAGAAAGATGTATTAACAATAACATCGCAAGAAATTTAGGACTGATAAGCCAAAGTAATCAGTGGTTTAATGTTTAATGATTATTATTATTTTTTTGTTAATATGGGGTAAGTATAAGATATCTATTATAAGATAACTCACATTATTTTGATATTGAAAATTCACGTATCTGATATTTATGGTGTTCAAATCCGAATCTTCAAAAAATAACAATAATTTATTTACTATGAAAGCCACTCCGTTCGTGCTTAATGACTAAAATTTTAGATCTGAATTTTATGAATTGAGAAAATAATATTAAATAGGATAAAAGTCTATAGAAAATTTATTTTATATATGGATGCATTGCTTAACATTTGATTTGGTTTCTTAAAAATGATCATAGCCGTTGAATTTAATCCAATCAGATGTGTCTTCAAGGACACGTATGTAAACACCGAGTATGCTAGGCCCTGTATTACCACCACTCTCTCTTGATCACGTTTGTGCTACACACCCCAAAATAATTCAAATATGTTAACAATTTTCAAAATGGATACTTATTTTACGTTCGACGAGTATCACTAACGATGAATATTATTAATTTAATTAATAAAATTTTAAAATTAAAAAGAGTATCACTAACGATGAATATTATTAATTTAATTAATAAAATTTTAAAATTAAAAAAGACTCGTCGTATACTTATAAATTAGTATAAACATTAAATGTAAATTAGTTAAAATAAAATATTTATTATATTATTTTCATCTTTTTTGGGTAAACTATAATAATGATCACCTAACTATTTTCCATTTTCATTTTGATCATCGTTTTTGAAAATTTGTCATTCAGATCACTAAACTATTTAAATACATTCAATCAAGTCACTTGTCGTTAATAATTAAAGGAAGTGTTGACTTGATAATTAATAAAATTTATATAATTATACATTTAATCCTTATTACTTACAAAATCTATCAAATTGGTTATATTTTGAAATTAATTCAATATATTTTAGGGTAAACTATACTATTGACCACTCAACTATTTAACTCTTTTACTTTTATCTTTGATCTTTCAATTTTGTCAACTAGGCCAGTAAACTGTTTAATTGTTCTTAATCAAGACACTAGTCATTTTTAACGTAATACCTGACGTCACAGTTAAATAAATTAGTATATTTATATATTTGGTCCTTATTACTTGTACATTTAACCAAATTGATCCTAATTGTTATTTAATTCAATAAAATTAATTTTCAAATCAGATAGTGAGATGTGTCATCGCCTGGTTAGAGAGAATTTTTAATTTATTTAATTTAATAAACTTACAATCCAATCATAAGATGACAATGAAAGCTTAAAATAACAACGACCATTCTTGCACCTAATAGGATTCGAACCAACAACTAAAAGTTTTAATCGAGTACAACTCTATCACTGGGGCAGACCATACATTTTGTTTTGTTTTACAACTTAATATATATATATATATATATATATATATCTCAATTGAATAAAAATAAGGGGGAAAATTAGGTTGTAACACCCCAAATTACAAGCTAGTAGTTTTGGGTTTACCCGAAAGGTAAGTGCACTCCGTAGATTTCATGGTTTAAGTCATTGGGTTAAATTAGGCTTGGGTTTGGGCCCAATTAGCCATAGTAAAAGGGTTTTTAAAATGATGAAAAACAAGGTAGAACTAATTGTGCAATTTCCCCGTTTTACAAATATGAGGGTTTTATATTTCATCATATTTCTCATCTCTTCATTTCTTCTCCTTCATTTTATCCATAAACTCTTCTCCCTTCTTCCTCCCAAGTATCTTTGCTGAAAGGTAAGCTTTTGGGTATCTTTTATACTTCAATTTCGTTCTTAATCCATCTAGCAACATCATTTTTATGGTGCAAAGCTTTGGGTTATTTGGTTGTAATGAAATTTAGGGTTTTGTCATCCAAGACACAGGGGGAGGTATTTGGTGCTTAAAGGAGCTTCATTTCGAGATTCAATCATCAAGGTAGTGTATTTCTAATCTTTTGGAGTATTAATATTTTATAAATTCATAGTTTTTGCTAAGATTTGGGGTATTTGAGCATTTTAGGGCTTAACTTTGATTTCTTATACAAATCACGTTTTAGGTACAGGGTTTCAAATAGCGGCCGAATAGTGGTGTTGCGGTCGTTATATCGCGGTCGTGGCGATGTTCGAAACCGCTATCGCGAAAAATAACAGTATGAAGCGGGATCACACCAATACGGTGGATTGCGGCCGCAATTTAACGGATCGCGGTAAATCGCGACAATAGTGGACCGCTATTATTCCGTTATTTTAATTTCTTTTTAAAACAGGTCTTTTATTTAAAAAATCAGCTCAATCGAAAAAAATTCACGATCGCGATATCCGCAATGACCGCAATAACATCCGTTATATCTGCAACCATGATAAACGCGACGCGACCGAAAACGTGATCATGAACGCTATTTAAAACCCTGTTTAGATGTTAATAATATGTTTTTATGACACCTTAAGACCCTAGTTAACTCCCTAAAACTTCAATACATGATTTAGAATAAAACCTTGACCTTTAGGGTTATTTTAGGTGATTTTCGTGCCTAAAATACCCATTTATGGGTTCGAGTATCGATACTGTGATGAATAGTATTTATATCGTTTAGATTAGGGAAAAATTAGGGTTTCTGGGCATGGAGCATTAGAGGTGATCAAATTTAGGTACCCTATTTTCGGGTACCCGAGTCTTCAGGTATTAGAATTTTAGGTCTGTGTCATTACCTGGATGTTGTCGGTACCCAGTTTTTATTTTTTAATTAGTTTTTTAAATAAAACTGATATTATTAAAAAATATTATATTAATTATTAAACGTATAATTATTGGGTGGGTGGGTTTTCCTAATTTTATTAGTTTAATTTAATATAGAAAATTATTAATAATTAAATATGTAATATTATAATATAAAAAATAATAATTATAACCAGGTATTCAGGCAATCGGGTACCCGAAAAAATAAGAAATTTTGTGACCCGGGCCTGACCCGACATTTTTCAGTCGGGTACTCGGCTCGGTCGGGTATTTTTTAACACCCCTAGGGAGTATCGATACTGTCACTTCGGTCTCAAGATCGAGGGTGTTAGTATTGAGACTCAACCCCAATTTCAGTAGCAGAATGAAATTTTGGTACCGATACTCATAGGGGTATCGATACTTGACCCTAGGGTATCGATACTACAAGTAGAGTATCAATACTATTCACTTTGAATGGTTAGATTTGACTCGTTTAAGGCTCGTAAGAGCCAATGAAGATTCATAACAGTAAGACATAGGCTGTGAGGGATATAAATGACTAAACATACCTAGAAACACTCGTAGGAGTGGGTTACGACTGATGTAAATATACTAAACATAATACATCAAAAAATCTTCAATGGAGTACGTATACGGGTTGTTAAAAACAAGGATCATCATAGAGGATGTACCAAAAAATGGTACAATAAGTTATCCAGATTCGATAATAGTATAACGCGAACTCTGAGAATGTCAACGAACCTAGGAGGGGCAAGCCGCCCCTTCAAATTCATGAGGTATTGAAGGGAAGTACGATAAGAACAATTAAAGTGTCATTACTAAAAAAATGAACCCGAACTAGGTATAAGGCCAGCTAGTACTTCAGAAAATGATCAACAAACTCTAAAACAACTATTGAACTAGGAAACACGTAGAGACTCCACTTGAGTTAGAGTGACTAAAGTGTCCTTAAGTAATGAACGAGATGGCAACTAGTGAGAGGATAGTCTCACTTTAATGAGTCCAACCATGCTAGAGCATAGCTAGGTTATCTTGGTTGCCTTAGTGAGGCATTGTTAGTGCGCGAGACACTTTAGGAGCTAACTAGGGCGAGAGGCCTGAACACTCGCAAGGGGTGGGTTAGCGATGTCAGTGTTGGGTGGCCTGCGGGTCTTAGATATGCATATGTAGTGATGAATATGAATTGCCTTAAGGGCATAAGACATTAAAATATCATTAAGTTTAGCATAATGTAGTAAGTGAGAGAACGATCTCACATACTTGTGTTGTGATTAATAATAGTGATAAGATAACAATGAGATAATATTATATGTGTGATAACCATATAAGTCGTATGAGGTAAGATTTCATAAAACTTATGTCTTTGTTGCTACTCGGGAAACGATAAGGACCCCCGAGCTACTTGTATACACGGTGGTCATCCAAGGTATATGTATGTATTTGCAATGCTAAGGCACTTTAGTATCAGTGCGAATGCACTTTTGTATCAGTGTCGAGGCACTTTAATACCAGTGCTAAGGCACTTCCGTGTATTGATGGCTAATGCCAATAAATATATGTATTTTGATGTTTGGTTATGTATCACACTTTTTACATTCTATAATTTTGGCATTACGGTTAGAGAGCCCACACTTGTATACTCATGGAAAGGCTCATGAGACTCAAACTATAGTGATAGAATTATTGAACCCTAAGTAGGTAGTACTTAATCTAGATCTTACATGTACCTATTGTTCAGTATTATGTCTTAGCATCCTTGTGTTTATGTAATTCTTATGTTGCTCTAGATTAGCGATTATGTTGGGATTTTCAGAAGCTCGAATCGACAACCGGAAATGTTTGCAAAGAGGGGTCGGAACGGTTTTTGTTTTTAGGGAGTAAGGAGATTGAAAGATATAAAAATGCACAGCGATTTATAGTGGTTTGACTTCTCAACCAAGTCTACCTCCACTACCTTAGCTCCTCACCAAGGATTTTCCAACAAATTCACTAATTTGTTCTTTCTTTTTCAAGGACAAAGAGATAACCTTTACAACTCCCTAGTTTTTCACGGGCTAAACTAGAACCTTTCCCCTAGCTTTTAGAAGGCTAAGCTAGAACCAAAACCCCTTTACAATGAAAGGAAATGTAAACAAGAAAACATCTCTAAGGTAGGTGTTTACAAGAAATTTAAGCTCACAAGAACAAAAATGTTTACAAGAGAAAGATGAAATAATAATGAAAAACTTTTCTCTTGTGTTTGATTGCTTGGATAGTTGTTCTATTTCTTCTTCAAGTGTCCTCAGCTTGTATTTATAGCTTGGAATTTGTTTGAAGTCATATCTAGTCATTGGGGATGTTTTGGAGCCATTTGGGGATGATTTTTCTACAAAAATAAGTTACCCATAACAGGGTGTATCGATACACTATCAAGGTGTATCGATACCCCTTCATTAAATTCAAATTAACTAGCTGTTACTAGCCGTTGCAGTCAGGGTGTATCGATACACTACTGTATGGATACACTCAGGGTGTATCGATACACTATTTGCATTCGGTGTTTGAGCAATCATAGGTGAATGAATACACCTACGTGGTGTATCGATACACCATTGTATGGATACACTGCAGAGTGTATGGATACACTGCAAGGTGTATGGATACCCTTTGACACCCTTTAGCATTTTTGCTCAAATCTGAATATAATGGACTTTGAATTATTTTTGAAACCTTTTTAAAACTTTGAATAAATTCAATTCAAGTCCAAAAACATTTTGCCTTAAATTTGTTATATCGAAACATAATTCAACAATCTCCCCCTTTTTGATATAACAAAACATTTGAAAAATTATTTTTGGCAAAACTCCCCTTAATAAAATGTTTAATGAAAAATATACCAATTATTAACAAAAGAATATTAATTGTTAAAAAGATACCAATTGTTGGAAAATATATGAAAATGTTAAGCTCCCTCTTTTTCATTAAGAAATTGATTTTTTTCAAACCAAACTTCTCCCCCTTTTTGTTATATCAAAAATAATTCAATCTTTGAAGTTCAAAATAACTTTGGAGAGTAAGTGGTAAATTTGATATTTAAAAATCATTTGAAAAAAAAATCAAAGCTCCCCCTTAATAAATGCATTTCAAACAAAATTTAGCTTTAAGAACTTGACACTTAAACAAAATTGAATTTAATCATAGAATAACAAACATGTTAGTAGCTCATGAAATTCAATATATCAAAGTCTAAAATACTTTATGCAATATCAATTGTTGAAATTGAGTGCATATGCATAAAGCTTTTCAAAAATGTTATGCATTTAAAAATTTTGATATCAATTGTTAGAGAGATATCATTTTTATTTAAAACCAATTTTGACCAAAATTTATTATGATGAACAAAGATTATGAAAAATTATTAAAACTTTAAAATTTTCATCATACCAATTGTTTTCAACATACATGAGATTAAAAAACAATACATAATTATTTAAAATCAAAATTCATGCATGCTTAAACTAAAATGAGCAACCAAATAATCAAAATCAAAAGCATTAAGCTTATAAGTTACACATTCCTTTTTCATGTGTGGCTAGAGCATCTTGATTTCGTCATCTTCATCACCATTGCTCCCACAAACCTACAAGAGACATTTAAGTAAATTTTGGTATTCAAATTGCTTTGGATCCTTGAACATTAGTTTCAATGCCCATTATTCCTTCTGGAACCCATATTTGCCTAACTTTAAAACGTTTTCCTTTCTTCAAAGGACAAGTATGTTCCTTATGACCATGATAATGACAATGTGAGCATTTTGCCATTTATAAACATAATAAGTTGTTTTTAGAAGTTAATTCTTTTTCTTTTGTTAAGCTTTCAAGCTTAACTTTAAATCAAAATTTTCTTTTTCTAAATCATTTATTTTAATTTTTGAAAGCTCTAAATCATTTTTCAAAATTTCATTTTGATTTTCAAAATCAATTTTAGCTTTCAAAATCGATTTATTTTCAATTTTGAGTTTTGAAATTAATTTTGTATATTTGGAATTCATGGTCTCAAATCCCAAATACAACTTATTATAAGCATCTTGTAACTAATCAAAAGAATATGAATTAAATTCATTTGAGCTAGAAGATACCTCGGGCTCTTCACGAGCCATTAAATACACCACCTTTGTTGGTTCTTCTTTCTTGTTTCCATGGATTTCCCCGAGCTTATTCCAAAGCTCCTTGGAACTTGAACACGAAGAAACTCCTTCATAGATTTCAGGACCAAAAGCACAAAATATCATGTGTATGACCTTGGCATTTTGTTGAGCTTTTTTTCGTTCTTTGTCACTCCACTTCTTCCCCTTCTTCTTTGGAGAAGAGTAGTCGTTCTCAATCATCTCCCATGCATCAAGATCATTGGATTGGATAAATAACTTCATTAATTTCTTCCAATGATGGTAGTTGTCTCCATTGAAGTATGGAGGCTTGTCGATTGGTAGGGAGTCTTCCATGTAGAACGAGTTGGAGGTAGAAGTCATCTTCTCAGTTGAGTAGGGAATTGGTAGAGCATCTTCTAGGATCGTCTCAAGGATATTAAGTCTTCTAACAAGTTAGGCTCTGATGCCAATTGTTGTGATTTTCAGAAGCTCGAATCGACAACTGAAAATGTTTGCAAAGAGGGGTCAGAATGGTTTTTGTGTTTAGGGAGTAAGGAGATTGAAATATATAAAAATGCACAATGATTTATAGTAGTTCGAATTCTCAACCAAGTCTACCTCCACTACCTTAGCTCCTCACCAAGGTTTTTCCAACAAATTCACTAATTTGTTCTTTCTTTTTCAATGACAAAGAGATAACATTTACAACTCCCTAGTTTTTCACAGGCTAAACTAGAACCTTTCTGTTGAATACATTTTGATATTTCTATATAACAAATTAAGATAAATGAATTTTAAGATTTTCCAAAATATTTTCTAAGTATATTTGATATAATTATTCAAATATCCAAATATTACTCCAAAATTTTCAAATGTGATTTTTAATCCTTACTCAAGTGTAAAATTAAGTTTTAATCTTAAAATAATTTCAAAATAATTTTACAAAGTATTTCGAACCATTTCAAAGCCAAAAATTCCAGTATGTCCAGAGGGAACCGATTTTCCCCCAAGGGGGTACCGATTCCCCCATGAATGGTTTGCTCCGAGAAAAACAGAATGCTCAGATGGAACCAATTCCCCCCAAGGGGGTACCGATTCCCCCTGATCAACGGTCGAAATATTTGAATTTTATACTTAGGGAACCGATTCCCCATGAGGGGGTACCGATTCCCCCATGCTCCAAGCTGTTTTATTAATTATTTTCACACTAAAACGATTCCATTGACTCCATCCCCAACGTTCAAAATCATTTGAAGGTGTATTTAAAATATTCATTTTTGCTTTCAAGAACACTTATTGTGCTCAATTGTATTATTCTTGAGTGTTCTTTCTTTGTTCTAGAATTGTGCAAACATCTTGCCTTGTGAGGATTTTCTTGTAAGTTTGCAAAATTTGTATTGTTCTCTTTGGGAGAGAGCGTTCTCAAGAATTTGGGGTATAATTTTTGAGGGTTTGTAAGGTTACTCTTTGTCCTCAAAAGAAAGACAAATTAATGAATTTGTGAAAAAATCCTTAGTGTGGATAGCTAAGGTAGTGGACGTAGACTTTGGTTGAGAAAGTCGAACCACTCTAAATCGCTGTGCAATTACTTTCAATTTTCTACAAAAGCTTCCACCAAAATTTTAATTGCCAATTCACCCCCTCTTGGCCGATTCCATCGATCGATTAACTCAACAATTGGTATCAGAGCCTAACTCATTTGAAGGTTTAATCGCCTTTTGAGTCGATTCAGGAAGAGTTACATCGATAATCAAAGTCATCAATGGCCTCCACTTCAAACTTCGACTCCGGTCTCGATTCGATGCCCGTCAACAAGCCTCCTTTCTTCAATGGAGCTAACTATGCCTATTGGAAGAATAGGATGATGTACTTCATTCAAGCAAGTGACATGGGAGCATGGAATGCCGTAGAAGAAGAATACATTAAGCCTCTCACTCATCCAAGGTTGTGGAGTGAAGGAGAGACAAGAATGTTCCAGCTCAACTCCAAAGCCATTCATATCATATTTTGTGCTCTTGGACCAGATGAATACGGAAGAGTTTCATCTTGTACAATCACCAAATAAATATGGGACAAGCTTCAAGTCACTCATGAAGATACCGATGAGGTAAAAAAAAAATCTAAAATTAGTATTCTAACGTATAACTATGAAAATTTCAGGATGAAACCAAATGAAGATATCAAAGCTATGACAGATAGATTCTCAACGATTATCAATGGTCTCAAATCATATGGAGAGATCATTTGAAATGAAAAGCTTATGAGGAAGTTAGTTTACTCCCTTCCAAAATCATGGCAATCAAAGAAGACGGCAATCATCGAGTCTAAGGACCTAACGTCCTTAACTCTTGAAGAGCTAATCGGTTCCCTCCTCACTCATGAAATGATGCTTGAAGATGAGGTGGACCTCGATAAGATTGAAGAGACACCAAAGGAGAAGGAGAAGAAGAAAAACATTGGAGTTGCTCTCAAATCCACAAAAGATGAGAGTGATTTGGATGAAGATGACGAGGAAATGTCATTGTTTGCCAAACGGTTCAGAAAAATGATGAGACCTTACCGAGGGAGAAAAATTCAAACAAAATGAAGGCCTCAAAAATAAATCAAAAGAGAATGACCCGATCATTTGCTATGAATGCAAAAAGCCGGGGCATGTTAAATATGATTGCCCATAATTGAAGAGAAATGGTCAATCAAAGAATAAGCACAAGGCTCATGTGGCTATATGGATCGATGAAGAAGGTTCCGATGAAGAGGAACAAGAAGTAGCAAACTTGTGCTTGATGGCATTCGGGGAAGATTCTAAGGTAAACTCTAATTCATCTGATTTTGATGATTTATCCTATGATGAGTTATTAGAGGAATATAAATGGTTGGTTTCGGATTATGAGAAATTATTTTTAAAATATAAAAATGATGTTTCAAAATTGAAAAATGAAAATAAACTCATATCCAAAACCAACAACGATCTTGAAAGTAAAATCAAAGATTAGCAAATCAAACTAGAAGAGTTTGAAAAGAAAATTTTGGATTTGCAAATTTTACTTTCAAAGGTCAATGATGATCATCAAAAGAAAATTGATGATCTTAAAGCTTCTTTTGATAAAGTTGGAACAAAACGTTTTGAAAATGGAGAAAATTCAAAATCCAACTTTGTTAGAAAAAGTTTTAAAAACTACAATCATAGAGGTTCCCGAAGAACCACTAATAGAAAAATCGTTAGAAGTATATGGGTTCCTAAAGAACTCATTACTACTAAAGATAAGGATATCCTACATAAATGGATACCTAAGGGGACTAGGATTTTGGAAACTAATGAATATGGACCCAAAAGAATTTGGGTACCAAAAATTAGAAATTAATCCATGTTTGTAGGAAAATGAGCATTGCTACAAGGCATAGGAAACAAATTCAAATTCATGGTGCCTTGATAGTGGATGCTCAAGACACATGACCGGAGACAAAAGCTGGTTCATAGAGCTTAACGCCAAAAATGGAGGAGAAGTGACTTTTGGTGATGATTCAAAAGGTCACATTGAAGATATAGGCACTATAGGTAATTCCTCTTCCATACAAATTAAAAATGTTTTATATGTGAATGGATTAAAGCATAATCGCTTGAGTATTAGTCAATTGTGTGATAAGGGATTCAATGTCATATTTGATATTAATGGTTGTAAAGTCATTGACATTGCATCTAATCGGATTATGCTTGTTTGTCATAGAATAGGAAACATATACATGGTGTATTTAGACTCTATTGACATGACTAATTTATCCCTTGTTGCAAAAGATGAGCATGATAGTTGGTTATGGCATAGGAGACTAGGACATACTAGCATGAGTGTTTTGCAACGGTTAATTCAAGGAGACTTAGTAAGAGGGCTGCCTAAATTGAAATTTGACAATGATAAAATCTGTGATGCTTGTGCTAAAGGAAAACAAAAGCGAGTTTCTTTTAAATCCATTAATGATGTATCAACTAGTAGAGTATTACAATTGATCCATATAGATCGTTTTGGGCCAACTAGGACTACTAGCTTGGGTGGAAAACAATATGCATTTATCTTGGTAGATGACTATTCTAGATATACTTGGGTTTTATTTTTAAGTACTAAAGATGAAGCATTAGAAAAATTCATCACGTTTTCAAAAGTAATCCAAAATGAAAAAGGTTACTCTATAACTAGTGTTAGGAGTGATCATGGAACTGAATTTGAAAATCTTGGATTTATTGAGTTTTGTGATTCTAACGGTATTAGCCATAATTTTTCAGCACCTAGAACCCCTCAACAAAATGGAGTTGTTGAGACGAAAAATCGAACTTGAGAAGAAATGGCTAGAACCATGCTTTGTGAAATCAATTTGCCAAAATATTTGTTGAGTTAATCGATTGAAGGAATCGACCAAGTGGGGGTGAATTGGCAATTAAAATTTTGGGGAAGCTTTTGTAGAAAATTGAAAGTAATTGCACAACGATTTAGCTATCCACACTAAGGATTTTCCACAAATTCACTAATTTGTCTTTCTTTTGAGGACAAAGAGTAACCTTACAAACTATCAAGAATTATACCCTAAATTATTTAGAACACTCTCTCCCAAAGAGAACAATACAAATTTTACAAACTTACAAGAAAATGCTCACAAGGCAAGATGTTTGCACAATTCTAGAACAAAGAAAGAACACTCAAGAATAATACAATTGAGCACAATAAGTGTTCTTGAAAGCAAAAATGAATATTGAATGAAATAGGCTTGAAAATGCTCAAACTTGAGGTTTGATGCTTTCTCTTTGATTCTCTCTTGATTCTAGTTGCTTGTTGTTGATCAATGGCTTCTAAGCTTGTTTAAATACACCTTCAATTGATTCTGAAGGTTGAGGATGATTAGTGAAGTCAATAGAGCCGTTTAAGTGTGAAAACAATTAATATTAGTGGTTGGGAGCGTCCCATGCATCGATGCATACCCTAGGTGCATCGAGTGTAAAATTCAAATATTTTGACCGTTGGACTCTTAGTGCATCGGTGCACTAAGAGTGCATCGATGCATAAAATGCATTCGATGTTTTGAAATAGCTTGAGTGCATCGATGCATTGTCTGTGCATCGATGCATCAAATGCATTCGATGTTTTCATAAAACCCTGAGTGCATTGATGCATAGTATGTGCATCGATGCATCAAATGCATTCGATGTTCAATTAATTTATTAGTACATCGATGAAATCGATTGGATTGATGCATCAGTGCATGACCTTGAATAATTGATTTTAAGGCTTGATTTTGGTTCAAAATACTTTGTGAAAATTGTTTCAAAAATATATTAAGTATAAAACACAATTTTACACATTTAGTAAGGTGTAGACACGTCATTTCGTCCATAACTTGTTATTATATTATATAATGTATTTACAGTGTAAATTATATTATATAATATATGTGTTTATATCTATTAATTATTTCATTGCATTTCACAGGTCCAATATTACATGTGGCCCAAAGCCATTACAAGCAAATAAATCCAGCTGACCCATTACACCAAGCAGGAGCCCAACTAGCGCAACCCGATTCAAGACCCAAAATCGGGTTCATGACCTGAACCAGCCAACTAGGGTTCCATAACCCTAGCCTCTTTTCCACTTGCGCAGCTTCACTCCACCCGTCAGATCCAAGGGTAATCCAAGGGCCCAGATCAAAGATGAAACTAGGGTTTTTGACCCTTAGTTGCTTCCAGCCATTTCTCACTCGTCTCAACAGCGCCGTACGACCCAACTGAAGACTCCACGCCTCACGCCTCGCCGATTTTCCCGGCGGTTCCCTCGGCAACAACAAACAACCACATCAATGAACAGATCGAAAAGTCTAGTTTCATTAGGACTCTAAGCAGCTAAAGATAGTATATTTTTTATTATAAATAACACATGTAACACTGGAAATCATGGGAGAAGACACGATTCTACAGTAGACATTTCATTTGAAATACACGCACAAACACACTGTTTTTACACTACGATTACACAAGGGTTATACACAAAAACACAAGGCAAAATACCGAAAGGAAATACGCTTAGGCAGTGGATCAAAGCACCTGTAACATTTTCGAAAAGAAATAGAGGTGAAGATTTTCCGTACCTTCTTCGATTTTACAGCTTGCATGTTGTTTTTGATCTCATTTTCGTTGTTTGGCTCACGTTTTTGACTCGAAAAACGCCAAACGGAGTAAGTCGACTGATGAACGGGGGGTTTGGTCGAGATCTTCCACGTTAGATCTAGTCCTCGAGAATCGTTTTTAGCAAAAACTTTTTTAAAGATGAGGGAAAAAGAATTTTAAAAATAAAAAACGCCGTCGATGACCGGTGGTCGGTGCCGATCAACGGCGGCCGGCAAGGCGGTGCCACGGCCATGTTCTGGAAATCACGTCGATGTTCTTCGAAAATGAAAAACACCCATGAAGCCTTGAGAGAAAACCATAATATTTGCTTTGATCCATTTTGGATCTAATGAAAGAATGAAAGTGTGTTTTAGAAGAATGGGCTTTATACTCAACCCAAATTCCGCTCTGTGACCCGACCCGCGCCGACACGCCACCCGCGTGTTTCTTAAATAAAAAGGGGAAATCCCCATTTGGTCCCTCATTCTCTGGAAGATTCGATTTTCCCCCTGAATTCGATGTTTTCATGTTAATCAACTTTAATTTTGACACCAAATTTGGTTTTTCTTATATTTTAGTCCCATATTATTTTACATTTAATTATATATTTTATTGGTTATTATATTTTTCCTCTTTTTTTCTTTTTATTTTAGTATTCTATACTATTTATCATTTTTATCATTTTTTATATATCTTAAATATTTATATATATTTAATTACTTTTTTTTTTTATTTTTCGATACTTGTTCAATTTCTGGTTTCCAATTTTTACTATTATACTCTCTTTTTTTACTATGTTATGTTTCATTATTCGTTTGTCTTTCTCATTATCTTTATTTGTATATATTTTATTATTATATATTTTTTATTTTTATGGTTATATTTTACATATATTTTATATATCATATTTTTTATTTTTCATTCTCAGTTTCTTTTACATTAATATATATTAACTTTCATGTATAGGTATATTAATTTTATCCATTTTTTATCTGTTTTTTTTATTTTGTTTATTTATCTTGCATTGTCATTATCATTTTATGTTTTTTCCTTATTTTATTTATTTTATTACATTTTTCTACTAACGCTTTTTGTAACATCGTAAGGGTACATTTCTTAATCCGTCAAAGGTAAGTAATTCAGATCAATTTTTACATTTTAATTTAAAATTACAATTTTTTTTTAATTAAAGATAACTTGAAATTATGTAGTACCGAAAGGGCGGTTCAAGGGTGCTAACCCTTCCTTGACTGTAACTGACCCCTGAATCCTACACATCTTTTGGTAAGACGCATATCAGGTAAGAAATAAGGTATCCGATCAACCCATTTGCCTTAAAATAAATGATCGGTGGCGACTCCTAATCCAATTCGTTTAATCCAAGTCGAAGCCCAATTTCGGGGCCCAACCGAAAGACGGTCACGACAGTTTGGCGACTCTGTTGGGGACAGGTAAGTGAGTCATGCTAAGGTAATTTCCAGTTGTCTTTTTAACGAAGAAGGTAAGTTTAAATTTTAAACTAACATTTCGATCCTTTTTACTTACTTTTGATTATATTTTCGAGTAAATAGTTGTACTAACCGTTTTCTAATGATTTCAGCCCCTAAAGATATTTTTCATCTAAGGCTCTAAACCCGAGCTCTAAACCCATTTAAGTGGGGGTGAAAGCGATGCATTCGTGTGAATTTATTCACCACATATGCCTAGCAAGTAGCCTTCGGGATTCATATATCTTATGTCTTCGTGTGAATTTATTCTCCGCATAGACATAAGGGAATGTGTCCTCTCGAGTTTAACTTAGTCCACACAAGCCTGTGATAGGTTTAGGACTAAGGGTCTGGTAAGCCCAAGGGGGCGCCAGCAAGGAGAACTCGGGTACCCTTTTTTAGAACCTAAACCGAGAGACCATGGAGAATTAGAGCCTACCCCAAAACCACATTCTGAAACATAGGATATTTTCACCCTAACCATGTTATTTTTTTGTCTTCTTACACTTTTTCTTTCATCATTTTTTTATTTACTTTTTTTTAATAACTCTTTGGCCTTTGTGTTTTTTTTTATCATTCACATCATTCTAAAGAGGTGTTGATCTACCAAAAATGTGTTTATTAAACATAAATAATCTATATTAATGGATAAAGGGGTTGTAATACAAGAGATGAAAGTACAGAAGACAGTCTATAAGGCGACTATGTGTCACATTCAATCCTGAAGACGTGGCACCCACAATTGAAGAGTATATCACTATGTTACGTTATAAGGACTCAGAATGAATCGGGTCTACATCAAGCATAATGAAAGCCTATCTTGGAAGAACTGACTGGTAGAGGTTGTAGGGGCAAGATGAAGGTCACGAATATTGGGAGTCCCCTCTCAAAGACAACAATGGATAGCTGAAATTGGAGACCATTGTTGACGAATTCAAGAAACAGACAAATGAACTTCACATAGTTCCTATCAATTGAGGGCTCCAATGACGTATTCGTTGGGAACACGCTCAACAAAAGATAAATGCCCGAGATGCAGTCATTCGAGACTTCTTGGGCCAATACAGAAAGCAACTCAACATTTGCACGGTTCATCCAGAGAAGCTAAAACGGTACGAAAAGTTATTTAACCGGTGATAGACGAACACAGAAGACTAGTCAACATGTTAGAAGTTTTCATGATATTTTTGGTCTCTTAAAAGATAAAACACTTTTGTCCCCAATAAGGATTATTCATAATAACAGGCACATTTTTTGGATCAATACCTCGAACATTTCATGCATCATGCATTTATGCATATTCTGCATTAATTTTATTTTCTTTTTCATTTTTCCACATTAACTAACAAGAGATGTCTCATAAAAAAGGGAACAAACAAGCTTTGAAAGCACATTGAAGGTTACCTAAAGCGTGTCTGAAGATCCACAGTGATGAATGAGATACTAGCGCGTATTAGTAAGATCGAGAAAATTCAAGAGCAACTCCTGAAAACTCAATGATAGATGATTGATCAAACAAGAAGATTTCAGGATGAATCCAGAGAATAGATGGCCAAGTTAATGGATATGATAAATGTTGGGATCCATGGAGATAAGCCACTAGTGGATCCCATGAATCCTGGTGCTGAAACTGAAACAATAATGACCAGAGGACCCGTTATTTCAGGTCTGCCCCAAAAACCAAATGAGATTGTAGAAGGTTTCACTGGGCCAACCATGAGAGAGGAGTTTTCTCTTGTGAGAGATAAGCTTTACTCAAAGAAGCTGGTCATAGAATGTGACCAAATGTTGACCAAAAAAACCAAGAAGGATCAACCTCACATGATTAGAGGTTTTATCCCTTTTCAATCACCAAGACATGACACTCAAGTTCTATCTCTGAAGTCATTGCCTACTAGTCTCTCGTCATGGGGACTAGATGAGAAGAAAAACAAAGTGTAGGGTTTTCAGATCCCTCCCTTCCACTTTTCACTTAAAAAATTACGTTCACAAATGCTCACGGCCGGATTGATTACACCGGGATATATCCAACCACAGTGGCCCCCGAATGAGAAATGGACCTATAAGAAGATTCCTTGGGTAAACCAAGATGGAACCCCAGCTTGTTCAGTTAAGGTTCCTGGAAACTTTGAGGATCCTTTAGAACAAGCAATCCAGAAGTGCAAGGTAGAAGACTCGGAAGTTGTCAATTAAACAGAGAATGCCTGCGAAGAACATCCGAACATGAGGGCTTCCGTGAATGTAATTCGAGAATGGCCTGTGGGTTTGAAAATGGATAGGGAAGTTGTAGCCATAAAGGCACCTCAAATTGTTTCAACAGAGGATTCCTACGAAAAACCTAAGGCGCAGGAGGATCGAAAAAGAAATCCAAGTAAAGGAGCTTCCATGAATGTAGTCTGAGATTGGCCTATGGGTTTAAGAATCAAGGGAACAGACGTAGCTTCAACACCTATATCAGATTTCCTAAAAGCAAGGGGGATTCTAGGCAGCTCAGGAGGCTTGATGAATATTACGCCAATCACAGCTGCGATATGTGTTTGGGATCCAACCAAAACTATCACCACCGAGGTCGTTTTGGATCTAAATTTGGGCCCAATCCAGCAACCAGGAAAGGAAATACTGATAAATCACGAAGAAGTGGGATTTTCCCTGGAAAATGACACGGAGGAGGCAGAAATTGATGTGTCTGAGGGTACATCAAAAAGATCCCCAGCCAGTGAGGAGTGGGGAGCCAACGTAGATGAAAGCTCTAATTCAACCAGTGGGGCGCCCAAATGAGGCCTTATTCCATTTCGTGACATCTTGTTTGAAATTGTTTTGAATTTTCTCGTATTTGGAACTTATTTTTAACACTTTTTGGATATTTAAATGAATTTATGTTGAATGTTGAACCAAATTTACAACTTGAAATTCCTTGAATATCACCTGAATTAAAAGCTTTTTAATAATTGAGGTTGTAAATCTTTGACAAATGACGAGATTGAACCCTGCAAAACAAAGACCCCTTGGTCCTAATTTAAAAGATACATCAGACTACATGTTCTTCTCTTACAGGGACCAAACTAGTTTTCTCTTATCATGAAGAGACCATCAAAGGTTTGGTATTCAGGTATGTGTTAGGAGCGAACAGAATGGGGCAACTAGCACATGAGATTGCAAAACTAATTGGGTTATACTTTTGTTTAAGACGTTCAATGATGATCATGATCTTCTCAGATAGAATGGTCAAGTAGGTGAATCTAGTTTAGGTCAGTTGCTTGGAAATTGAACTCTAACGATGAGATTTTCTGACCTTCAAAAACACCTAGACCATAACAGGTTCTTCTTAACAAACTTAAGAAATTGGACCCGTACACCCACATTATAATATTATTTATATACAATAAAGCTTGAGTTGTCCCTCTAAAGCAATTGGTTAAACGCCCCGGCTTTATGGATAATATTCAGCTAGCCTAATAAAGGTGATTATACTTACAATAAAGCTTGAGCTGTCCCTCTAAGGCAATTGGTTAAACGCCCGGTTTTATGGATAAGATTCAACTAACCTGATAAAGGTATTTACATATTGAGTGGTCCCTCTAGAGCAATTGGTAAAACGCCCCAGCTTTATGGATCCAGCTAGCTAGACAATGACAAATTTAAATAAGGTGTTTCGGTAAAAATGAACTAAGGGAGTTAAGGAACACCTGTTATAGTCAACTTAACATGAGCACTCAAGAATCTCATTTTTAGATCGATATTTCTGCACTACCTTTGTTAGAGGAGCTTACAAAACTTGAACAAATGAAAGATTTCAGAGAACTGAAACAGAAGTATTCTGAAAGGTCTAGCCATTGATTATGCTAGTTGTGTCATTTTGTTCGCCTCAGATCAAAATGTCAAATCAATAAAAAGGGTATGTCATGATATTCACGATGACCGAATCGATGAAACAAACCTTAATAACCCACCTCTAAACCAACTTTTCGATCTTGATATTTGTCAAAGGTTTGCAGCTATCAAAGATTAAAAGAGCATTTGATTTTTTGATATCCAATGAACTTCGGTTTTATGATTTGCTTCAATTGTGAAACCTAGAAGGAGGCAATATTTTTCAAAACTCCATTTGACATTTTTCAAAATTTTGAAAATTCGAAGAAAAAAAGCATTTTCAAACAAGATGAGTTCTCTGGAATCATGTCTTAGAAATCGACGAATATCTCTCCGAAGCTCAAGATTGAAACTGGGGTAGGAGAAGCCAAATTTTTGGGGCAAATTTTGATAATTTTCTGAAGTTGAGGTTTACGAGAGTACAATCAAGTGGAAATGAAGACAAACTAAGAGAATGAAGACTGCTCACGCAATTATTCCCTTCACGGATCAACATTTTGAACATCGGATTTAAGCATGACAACCATGGATTGAGATTTCTATCCAAACCCTAAAATAACATATTTTGCATATACATTATAGGCATACATAAGAGCATCACGCCCATAGCATCGTATATGTGCATAATTTTGCAGATTCATGCTAGAGTCAATTTCAACTTCACAGCGAAGGATATTGAGCTCGAAATGAGACAATTTTCTCAAGAGTAGATTTCAACTTCATGACGAAGGATATCCAGCTCGAAGCCAAACTTCACAATAAACGGTTCATCCACGGTTTCAACTTCAAGGCGAAGGGAATCGTGTCCACCCGCAATATACAGTACATTTCAGCTTCACGATGAAGGATATTCAAGTCAAGGCTCAACTTCACGATGAAGGGGCCATCCACGATTTCAACTCCACGACGGAGGATATCGTACCCACACATCCACGATTTTAACTCCACGATGGAGGATATCATACCATTCGGGGCTCAACTTCACGACGAAGGGGCTTCCCAATTTCAGAGCCAATTTCAACTTCACAGTGAAGGATATTAGACTTAAGACAACACAAGCTCAACTTCACGACGAAGGGGCGGCTGATTATCAACAAATAACTTTTCAATTTCATTCAGAGTCAATTTCAACTTCATAGTGAAAGATATTAGACTCAAGACAGCACAAGCTCAACTTCACAGTAAAGGGGCGGCTGACTGTCAACAAGCATTTTCCCAGTTCCAGAACCAATTTCAACTTCACGGCGGAGGATATTGGACTCGGAGCAATACAACTTACTTGGATTTCAAATTCACGACGAAGGATATCCAAGTACCAGGCTCAACTCCATGACGAAGGGGCCACCCGAGGTTTCAACTTCACGACGAAGGGAATCGTGCACACAAGCAGCATCCATCTCTAGATTGGATTTCAACTTCACGATGAAGGATATCCAAATCAAAGGAGGAGTGTCTGTCAACAAACTTCCCAGGTTCAAAGTCAATTTCAACTTCACAGCGAAGGATATTGGCCTTGAAACAACGCAACTTATATTGGATTTCAACTTCACGATGAAGGATATCCAATTCCAAGGCTCAACTTCACGACGGAGGGGCCATATACGATTCTAAAACAGATTGACCCAACTTGTAATGAATTTTTTCTCCCTTGAGACAGTTTCTCTTGAAACATAAACATTGAAAACATTTGAAATGAATTTTATCTCTCTTGAGATAGTTTCCCTTGAAACAAATTTTGTCTCCCTTGAGACAGTTTCTCTTGAAACATAAACTTTGAAAACAGATTCCCTTGAAACAAAACCTTTGAATATGTTTCTCTTGAAACAAATTTTTTTCTCCCTGAAGACAATTTCTCTTGAAAAAGAAAAGCTTTGAAGTCGTTTCTCTTGGAACACAAAAAGAAAACCTTTGAAATTGTTTCTCTTGAAACAAAAAAAAAAGAAAACCTTTGAACATGTTTCTCTTGAAACACCAAAGCTTTGAGTTCGATTTCAACTTCACAACGAAAGATATCGTGCTCAGAAGTTTCTAATTCATCTCAACCTCACGACGAGGGAGACATTCTATGATTTAAATTAACAAACCAGTTTTAATGTCGGATTTCAACACTACAACAGAGGATATTCGATATGGCCAAAATTTGTGTCTTGTAATCTTTGCTCTATTCTCGTTACACGATAATGAGCAAAGAGGGGTAGCTGTAGACACGTCATTTCGTCCATAACATGTTATTATATTATATAATGTATTTACAGTGTAAATTATATTATATAATATATATGTTTATATTTATTAATTATTTCATTGCATTTTACAGGTCCAATATTACATATGGCCCAAAGCCATTACAAGCAAATAAATCCAGCTGACCCATTACACCAGTAAGAGCCCAACTAGCGCAACCCGATTCAAGACCCAAAATCGAGTTCATGACTTGAACCAGCCAACTAGGGTTCCATAACCCTAGCCCCTTTTCCACTTGCGCAGCTTCACTTCAGCCATCAGATCCAAGGGTGATCCAAGGGCCCAGATCAAAGATGAAACTAGGGTTTTTGACCCTTAGTTGCTTCCAGCCATTTCTCACTCGTCTCAACAGCGCCGCACGACCCAACCGAAGACTCCACGCTTCACGCCTCGCCGATTTTCCCGGTGGTTCCCTCGACAACAACAAACAACCACATCAATGAACAGATCGAAAAGTCTAGTTTCATTAGGACTCTAAGGAGCTAAAGATAGTATATTTTTTTATTATAAATAACACATGTAACACTGGAAATCAGGGGAGAAGACACGATTCTACAGTGGACATTTCATTTGAAATACACACACAAACACATTGTTTTTACACTACGATTACACAAGGGTTATACACAAAAACACAAGGCAAAATACCGAAAGGAAATACGCTTACGCAATGGATCAAAGCACTTGTAACATTTTCGAAAAAAATAGAGGTGAAGATTTTCCGTACCTTCTTCGATTTTTCAGCTTGCATGTTGTTTTTGATCTCATTTTCGTTGTTTGGCTCGCGTTTTTGACTCGAAAAACCCCAAACAGAGTAAATCGACCGATAAACAGGGGCTTGGTCGAGCTCTTCCGCGTTAGATCTAGTCCTCGAGAATCGTTTTTAGCAAAAACTTTTTTAAAGATGAGGGAAAAAGAATTTTAAAAATAAAAAACGTCGCCGATGACCGGTGGTCAGCGCCGGTCAACGACGACCGTCGAGGCGGCGCCACGGCCATGTTCTAGAAATCACGTCGGTGTTCTTCGAAAATGAAGAACACCCATGAAGCCTTGAGAGAAAACCATAATATTTGCTTTGATCCATTTTGGATCTAATGAAAGAATGAAAGTGTGTTTTAGAAGAATGGGCTTTATACTCAACCCAAATTCCGCTCTGTGACCCAACCCACGCCCACACGCCACCCGCGTGTTTCTTAAATAAAAAGGGAAAATCCCCATTTGGTCCCTCCTTCTCTGAAGATTCGATTTTCCCCTGAATTCGATGTTTTCATGTTAATCAACTTTATTTTGACCCCAAATTTAGTTTTTCTTATATTTTAGTCCCATATTATTTTACATTTAATTATATATTTTATTGGTTATTATTTTTTCTCTTTTTTTCTTTTTATTTTAGTATTCTATACTATTTATCATTTTTATCATTTTTTATATATCTTAAATATTTATATATATTTAATTACTTTTTTTTTTATTTTCCGATACTTGTTCAATTTCTGGTTTCCATTTATTACTATTATACTCTTTTTTTTACTATGTTATGTTTCATTATTCGTTTGTCTTTCTCATTATCATTATTTGTATATATTTTATTATTATATATTTTTTATTTTTATGGTTATATTTTACATATATTTTATATATCATATTTTTTATTCTTCATTCTCAGTTTCTTTTACATTAATATATATTAACTTTCATGTATAGGTATATTAATTTTATCCATCTTTTATCTGTTTTTTATTTTTTTATTTATCTTGCATTGTCATTATCATTTTATGTTTTTTCCTTATTTTATTTATTTTATGACATTTTTCTACTAACGCTTTTCGTAACATCGTAAGGGTACATTTCTTAATCCGTCAGAGGTAAGTAATTCGGATCAATTTTTACATTTTAATTTAAAATTACAATTTTTTTAATTAAAGATAACTGGAAATTATGTAGTACCGAAAGGGCAGTACAAGGGTGCTAACCATTCCTTGACTGTAACTGACCCCCGAATCCGATACATCTTCTGGTAAGACGCATATCAGGTAAGAAATAAGGTATCTGATCAACCCATTTGCCTTAAAATAAATGATCGGTGGCGACTCCTAATCCAATTCGTTTAATCCAAGTCGAAGCCCAATTCTGGGGCCCAACCGAAAGACGACCGCGACATAAGGTTTGAATTTGATCTTGAAAAACTTGGAGTAATAATTTGATATTCGATTAATTCAATCGAGTATACTTAGAAAATCATTTGTAAGATCTTAAAATTCATTTAACTTAATTTGTTATATCGAAACATCAAAAATGTTTTCAACAATCTCCCCTTTTTTTATATAACAAAACACTTGAGTAATTTTAAGATTTTCTTTGAAAAACTTTTTTTTGAAAAATCAAGTTTGAAATTTTACTCCCCCTACTATAACACTTTCCCTTTAAAAATATTTCAACACTTAACATTTCTCCTCCTTTTTGTTAAATCAAAAAGACTCAAAAAAAAGTGAAAGAAGGCTTTAAAAAACATAGCCAATTGATTAATTATATTAATTAAATATAACTTAAGCTACTAAGATCAAAGATCAAAATAGAGGTTAGCCATTAGTTTCATAATCAATATTCATAATCATAAATGGATAATTGGTCATAACTAATATGATGCAAACTTAATAAACATTAAGTTCAAAAATGAAAATCCAAACCAAACCAATATATATTAAGTCTAAAATCCATCCAAATCATATCTCCAAACAAATTCAAACAATCCAAACAATAATCCCCTAAAGTATTCAAAATTTTTTAACAATAAAAGTTCAAAGAAGATCCAAAACCAAAATAAGATCTACTCGTCCATAGAAGGATCGGGAAGCGGTGGAGGAAATCGGGCTTGCATCTCAAGAGAGAGCATCCATGCGAGCAAGCATCTCCCTTTGAAACTCCATCTGTCGAGCTTCCAAAGTGTCTAAGCATTGATTTACTGCTTCATAAGTAGCAGTCAAGTGTGATTTGATGGAAGCATACCGTAGATCAAATGTCTCCAAGAATGATCGAAAATATAGAGGCATTTGATCCTCTTGTGGAGCTGGTTCCGGTGCAGGCTCGTCATCGGGTACATGATCATCGATGTCTTGCATAAGCTGTTGAAATTCAGGATCATCGTCATCAGCTGGAGCCGGAGGAGGAGGAGGAGCATGAGAGGAGCTAGGAGCAGCTCATGAGGAACTAGCTCCCAGAGTTTGCTTACCGGGTCTAAAAACCCATTGATCGGTTACCTCGTCTTGTTTCCAATCCGCTTTCTTCAAGGAAGTTAGATTGATTGGATTTTGGAGAGAAATAGGATTGTCAAGAGAGACATCCAGACCGATTTTGATAAAGAGATTGCTAAGAAGACAACCATAAACTAATGTTTCAACATGTTTGGACATATAATGTTTACGGTATCGACTAGCACACTAAAGATAATCTATGGAAGATTTATTTTGATCTTATTCTTAATACAATACATCTACCATAAATCCCTAGCACGAAGAGTGGAGTACTACCCGCGGATGGTCGAAAGCACCACGAGATCATTAAGTGAAGAAAACGATCGTGATGAGATCGAAGGGTACTAACACTAGCGTTTGGGAGATATGGATATTCCACAGTTTCTTTTTCATCATATAAACCATCGTCATCTAACCCAAATTTTGAAGCTATAGTTGTGGAATCAACAAGAATATATTGTCCTAGAAGGTAGGATCTAATTCCTATAGTTCCACATTGAGTTTCGTTTTGAATACAGACCGCATTAGAATAGAAAATGCGGATTAATTGATGAAAGATGACATGTCTAAGAGAAAACAGTTTATCAAACTTCCATGTTCTAAGAATTGGGAGGTATTCAAATTTAAAGTCTATCATGGCTTGAAGAGATGGAATACGTTCTCCCCAAATTCTATAAGATTAGAAAGAATTTATGTACCTAGAGTACAATTTGTCTTTTCGACGCTCAGGCATGTTAAAACAAGATCCTAATAGACTATTAGGAGGAGGAGGAATGGGATTTGGAGTTTGGTTTGAACGAGAACAACTCGATGAAGTCCTAGGGTGTTTAGGGTTTGACATTGTTTAGGAATCAAAAAATAGAATATAACCTACAAATTGAAACACATGTATTCACAATAATCAATCTCAAAACTCAATTGAGTCTGCAATAATCAAGGTTCTCTAAAACAATCCTAAAGGGCAAAGTTTTGAAAACTATTTGAAAATATCATTGGAAATATTACAATACATATAGTTTTCATAAAAACAATATAATGAAGTCAAAAACATCAATGATTTTCGAAAATAATTTTTTTTTAATTTCGAATTTCAAAGAAAATTTTGAAAAACTGTGTGTTTTAGATGAAATTTGTTGTAAAATCTAGTTTAGAATCATCATATAATCAATGCCCGATATAATGTTCATCTTAGAACTAATCAAGACTAGCCCTAAGATCAAAAATTGATAAAATAGAGTTTTTAGAAAAGTTTACCTTGAAATTTCGGATTGAGAGAGATGTATTGATGTTTTGCATGAATTAATGAAGCAGGATTAAGAGTTGAAAGGCTCGAAGATTCTGATCAAAAACCAAGGATTTGGAGCAATTTTGAGAGTAGGAGAGGAAGATGAGGCATACGGCTAAGAGAGAGTATAAAAGTGTTTTTGAGAAAATAAGGAAGAAATAGGGTTTTTATCCAAAAACCCGATGGATGCATCGATGCACATTCAAGGCATGCATCGGTGCATCAACATGATGAATCGATGCACATTCAAAGGGATGCATCGATGCACTGTTAAGTGTATCGGTGCATGAAGCACAAAAATGTCAAAAATCCGTTTTAAACACTTAAGATGCTAAATTAATTAGCTAGTGGTATTGGAAACTCATATATTGAAAATTAATCATGTTCAATCAATCAAATTAATATTTAAACAACATTTGAACATAAAATTAATTTTCATCAAGAAACATAAACTCCCCCTAACTAATAGCAATGAATGCAATCAAAAATTACTATTAAAGCATTTATTCATTTATTATTAAAAGTGCTAAAATTATTTTAAACACTAAGTGAAGATAGGTTGGTTAATCCTAATTCTCTTCTAAGTGTCCAAAATCTTTCCTTGTCTAAAGTTTTGTAAAGATATCCGCTAATTGGTGCAAAGTATCAACAAATTCTAGAACTACATATTCCTTAGCGACATGGTCTCTAATGAAGTGATGTCTAATTTCAATATGCTTAGTTCTAGAGTGTTGGATCGGATTTTTAGTTAGACAAATAGCACTAGTATTGTCACACTTGATAGGAATGGTACCTACTTCAATTCCATAATCAAAAAGTTGTTGTTTCATCCATAAAACTTATGCACAACAACTACCGACTGAAATGTATTCTGCTTCAGTGGTAGATAATGCAACACAATTTTATTTCTTTGAAAACAAGAAATCAACATATTTCCAAGGAATTTGAAAGTACCGGAGGTGCTTTTCCTATCTAATTTGCATCCTCCATAATCCGCATCATAAAAAGCATGCAAGCTAAAGCTAGAGTATCTAGGATACCAAAGTCCTAAACTAGGAGTGTCCTTAAGGTATCTAAAGATTCTCTTAACAGCTAGTAAATGTGCTTCCTTAGGGCATGATTGAAATCTAACACATAAGCAAACACTAAACATAATGTTTGGTCTACTTACAGTTAGATAAAGTAAAGATCCAATCATTGACCTATATAATTTAACATCTACACATTTACCTCCTTCATCTAAGTCAAGCTTTGTTGAAGAGCTCATTGGAGTGTCATGAGGTTTGCCATTTTCCAGTCCAAACTTCTTGAGCATATCTTTGACGTACTTAGCTTGATTGATGAAGATGACATCTTTTCTTTTCTTGATTTGGAGTCCCAAGAAAAATGAGAGCTCCCCCATCATGCTCATTTCGAATTCACTTTGCATTAGCTTAGAAAATTCTTGGTAAAGAATATCATTAGTAGAACCAAATATTATATCATTAACATAAATTTGAACTACTAATAAATCTTTATCTTTATGCTTTAAAAACAATGTAGTGTCAACCTTCCCTTTTGAAAAATCTTTTTCAATTAAAAAGTTTGACAATCTTTCATACCAAGCTCTAGGAGCTTGTTTTAAACCATAAAGCGCTTTGGTCAATTTAAGAACATGATCCGAAAAATTTGAATCTTCAAAACCTGGAGGTTGTTCCAAATACACTTCTTCTTTTATAAAACCATTTAAAAATTCACTTTTAACATCCATTTGATATAATTTAAATTCATGAAAACAAGCAAATGCTAATAACATTCTAATTGCTTCTATCCTAGCTACGAGAGCGTATGTTTCATCATAGTCTATGCCCTCTTCTTGAGTATACCCTTGAGCAACAAGTCTAGCCTTGTTTCTCACTATATTATCACTCTCATCAAGCTTATTCCTAAATACCCATCTAGTACCTACAGTAGATTTATTACTAGGCCTTTCAACTAATGTCCAAACTTTACTTCTCTCAAATTGATTTAACTCTTCTTGCATAGCCATAATCCAATGTTAATCATTTAATGCTTCTTTAATATTCTTAGGCTCTATGCATAAGATAAATGCAACATAATTACAAATATTTCTAAGAGAAGATCGAGTTGTTACCCCTTTGGATGGATCACCTATGATTTCACCATCCTTGACATAGTTGTACTCTCTTAGATAAGATACTTCCCTTTCTTCAATGGTTGGATTCTTGAGAGGATCATGAGTTACCTCATCTTTTGTTTCTTCCTTTGATTATGGTTCTCCAACGTCATGGCTAACGTCATTTGTATTTATAATGCCTACATCATCGTTCACACAAAGAATCCTTCATCAGAAGGGGATTATCATCGAAAACAACATGTATAGAATCTTCTACAACTAAAGTTCTTTTATTAAATACTCGATAAGCTTTAGAATTTAAGGAATAACCCAGAAAATTCCTTCATCACTTTTAGCATCAAATTTGCCAAGGTTTTCTTTACCGTTGTTCAAAACAAAACATTTACATCCAAAAGGATGAAAATAGCTAATGTTAGGCTTTTTATTTTTGAAAATTTCATATGCAGTTTTCTTTAAAATTGGCCTAATCATTACTCGATTTACAATATAACAAGCGGTATTTGTGGCTTCCGCCCAAAAATATTTTGGAAAATGATTTTCACAAAGCATGGTTCTAGCCATTTCTTCTAAAGTTCGATTTTTCCTCTCAACAACTCCATTTTGTTAAGGGGTTCTAGGTGCTGAAAAATTATGGCTAATACCATTAGAATTACAAAACTCAGTAAATCCAAGATTTTCAAATTCAGTGTCATGATCACTCCTAACACTAGTTATAGAGTAACCTTTTTCATTTTGGATTATTTTTGAAAATATGATGAAATGTTCTAATGCTTCATCTTTAGTACTTAAAAATAGAACCCAAGTATATATAGAATAGTCATCTACCAAGACAAAAGTATATTGTTTTCCACCCAAGCTAGTAGTCCTAGTTGGCCCAAAAAGATCTATACGGATCAATTGTAATACTCTACTAGTTGATACGTCATTAATGGATTTAAAAGAAACTCGCTTTTGTTTTCCTTTAGCACAAGCATCACAGATTTTATCATTATCAAATTTCAGTTTAGGAAGCCCTCTTACTAAGTCTCCTTGAATTAGCCGTTGCAAAACACTCATGCTATCATGTCCTAGTCTCCTATGCTATAACCAACTATCATGCTCATCTTTTGCAACAAGGCATAAATTAGTCATATCTATGGAATCTAAATGCACCATGTAAATGTTTCATATTCTTTGACCAACAAGCATATTCCGATTAGATGCAATGTCAATGACTTTACAACCATTAATATCAAATATGACATTGAATCCCTTATTACAAAATTGACTAATACTCGATAGATTATGCTTTAATCCATTCACATATAAAACATTCTTAATTTGTATGGAAGAGCTGTTACCTATAGTGCCTATACCTTCAATGTAACCTTTTGAATCATCACCAAAAGTTACTTCTCCTCCATTTTTGGCGTTAAGCTCAATGAACCGGCTTTGTCTCGGTCATGTGTCTTGAGCATCCACTATCAAGGTACCATGAGTTTGAATTTTTTCCCGTGCCTTGTAGCAATGTTCCTTTTCCTACAAACATAGATTAATTTCTAATTTTTGGTACCCAAATTCTTTTGGGTCCATATTCATTAGTTTCCAAAATCCTAGTCCCCTTAGGTATCCATTTGTGTAGGATATCCTTATCTTTAGTAGTAATGAGCTCTTTAGGAACCCATATACTTCTAACAATTTTTCTATTAGAGGTTCTTCGGCGACCTCTATGATTATAGTTTTTAAAACTTTTTCAAACAAAGTTGGATTTTGAATTTTCTCCATTTTCAAAATGTTTTATTCCAACTTTATCAAAAAGCTTTAAGATCATCAATTTTCTTTTGAGGATCATCATTGACCTTTGAAAGAAATTTTGCAAATCCAAAATTTCTTTCAAACTCTTCTAGTTTGATTTGCAAATCTTTGATTTTACTTTCAAGATCGTTGTTGGTTTTGGATATGAGTTTATTTTCATTTTCAATTTTGAAACATCATTTTTATATTTTAAAAACAATTTCTCATAATCCGAAGCCAACCCATTATTCCTCTAATAACATATCATACGAAAATCATCAAAATCAGATGAGTTAGAGGTTACCTTAGAATCTTCCCAAATACCATCAAGCACGTTTGCTACTTCTTGTTCCTCTTCTTCGGAACCTTCTTCATCGCTCCATGTAGCCACATGAGCCTTGTTCTTATTCTTTGATTGACCATTTCTCTTCAATTGTGGGCAATCATTTTTGACATGCCCCGGCTTTTTGCATTCATAGCAAATAATCGAGTCCTTTTCTTTTGATTCATTTTTGAGGTCTTCATTTCGTTTGATTTTTTTTCCTTGGTAAGGTCTCATCATTTTTCGGAACCGTTTGGCAAATAATGCCATTTTCTCGTCATCGTCATCTTTATCCGAATCACTCTCTTTTGTGGATTTGAGAGCAACTCCAATGTTTTTCTTTTCTCCTTCTCCTTTGGTGTCTCTTCAATCTTATCGAGGTCCACCTCATCTTCAAGCATCATTTCATGAGTGAGGAGGGAACCGATTAGCTCTTCAAGAGTTAAGGACGTTAGGTCCTTAGACTCGATGATTGTCGTATTCTTTGATTGCCATGATTTTGGAAGCGAGTAAACTAACTTCCTCACAAGCTTTTCATTTGAAATGATCTCTCCATATGATTTGAGACCATTGAAAATCGTTGAGAATCTATCCGTCATAGCTTTGATATCTTCATTTGGTTTCATCCTAAAATTTTCATAGCTATGCGTTAGAATACTAATTTTAGATTTTTTTACCTTATCAGTACCTTCATGAGTAACTTTAAGCTTGTCCCATATTTCTTTAGCGGTTGTACAAGATGAAACTCTTTCGTATTCTTCTGGTCCAAGAGAACAAAATATGATATGAATGGCTTTGGAGTTGAGCTGGAACATTCTTGTTTCTCATTCACTCTACAACCTTGGATGAGTGAGAGGCTTGATGTATCCTTCTTCTACGACATTCCATGCTCCCATGTCACTTGCTTGAATGAAGTACATCATCCTATTCTTCTAATAGGCATAGTTAGCTCCATTGAAGAAAGGAGGCTTGTTGACGGGCATCGAATCGAGACCGGAGTCGAAGTTTGAATTGGAGGCCATTGATGACTCTTGATTATCGATGTAACTCTTCCCGAATCGACTCAAGAGGCGATTAAACCTTCAAATGAGTTAGGCTCTGATGCCAATTATTGAGTTAATCGATCGAAGGAATCGGCCAAGAGGGGGTGAATTGGCAATTAAAATTTTGGTGGAAGCTTTTGAAGAAAATTGAAAGTAATTGCACAGCGATTTAGAGTGGTTCGACTTTCTCAACCAAAGTCTACGTCCACTACCTTAGCTATCCACACTAAGGATTTTCCACAAATTCACTAATTTGTCTTTCTTTTGAGGACAAATAGTAACCTTACAAACCCTCAAGAATTATACCCCAAATTCTTAAGAACACTCTCTCCCAAAGAGAACAATACAAATTTTGCAAACTTACAAGAAAATCCTCACAATGCAAGATGTTTGCACAATTCTAGAACAAAGAAAGAACACTCAAAAATAATACAATTGAGCACAATAAGTGTTCTTGAAAGCACAAATGAATATTGAATGAAATATGCTTGAAAATGCTCAAACTTGAGGTTTGATGCTTTCTCTTTGATTCTCTCTTGATTCTAGTTTCTTGTTGTTTCTTGTTGTTGATCAATGGCTTCCAAGCTTGTTTAAATACACCTTCAATTGATTCTGAATATTGGGGATGATTAGTGAAGTCAATAGAGCCGTTTAAGTGTGAAAACAATTAATATTAGTGGTTGGGAGCGTCCCATGCATCGATGCATACCCTAGGTGCATCGGTGCATCAAGTGTAAAATTCAAATATTTTGACCGTTGGACTCTTAGTGCATCGGTGCACTAAGAGTGCAACGATGCATAAAATGCATTCGATGTTTTGAAATAGCCTGAGTGCATCGATGCATCAAATGCATTCGATGTTTTCATAAAACCCTGAGTGCATTGATGCATCAAATGCATTCGATGTTCAATTAATTCATTGGTGCATCGATGCATGGATTGATGCATCGGTGTATGACCTTGAATAATAATTTGATCTTGAAAAACTTGGAGTAATAATTTCATATTCGATTAATTCAATCGAGTATACTTAGAAAATCATTTGTAAAATCTTAAAATTCATTTGACTTAATTTGTTATATCGAAACATCAAAAATGTTTTCAATAATATTTTTGGGCGGAAGCCATAAATACCGCTTGTTATGTTATTAATCGAGTAATGATTAGGCCTATTTTAAAGAAAACTCCATATGAACTTTTCAAAAATAAAAAGTCTAACATTAGCTATTTTCATCCTTTTGGATGTAAATGTTTTGTTTTGAACAACGGTAAGGAAAACCTTGGCAAATTTGATGCTAAAAGTGATGAAGGAATTTTTTTGGGTTATTCCTTAAATTCTAAAGCTTATCGAGTATTTAATAAAAGAACTTTAGTTGTAGAAGAGTCTATACATGTTGTTTTCGATGATAATCCCCTTCCGAGGAAAGATTCTTATGTGAATGATGATGTAGGAATTATAAATACAAATGACGTTTGACATGACGTTGGAGAACCATCATAAAAGGAAGAAACAAAAGATGAGGTAACTCATGAACCTATCGAGAATCCAACCATTGAAGAAAGGGAAGTATCTTATCCAAGAGAGTACAACTATGTCAAGGATGGTGAAATCATAGGTGATCCATCCAAAGGGGTAACAACTCGATCTTCTTTTAGAAATATTTGTAATTATGTTGCATTTATCTCATGCATAGAGCTTAAGAATATTAAAGAAGAATTAAATAATGAACATTGGATTATGACTATGCAAGAAGAGTTAAATCAATTTGAGAGAAGTAAAGTTTGGACATTAGTTGAAAGGCCTAGTAATAAATCTACTATAAGTACTAGATGGGTATTTACGAATAAGCTTGATGAGAGTGGTAATATAGTGAGAAATAAGGCTAGACTTGTTTCTCAAGGGTATACTCAAGAAGAGGGCATAGACTATGATGAAACATACGCTCCCGTAGCTAGGATGGAAGCAATTAGAATGTTATTAGCATTTGCATGTTTTCATGAATTTAAATTATATCAAATGGATGTTAAAAGTGTATTTTTAAATGGTTTTATAAAAGAAGAAGTGTATGTGGAACAACCTCCAGGTTTTGAAGATTCAAAATTTCCAAATCATGTTCTTAAATTGACAAAAGCACTTTATGGTTTAAAACAAGCTCCAAGAGCTTGGTATGAAAGATTGTCAATTTTTTTAATTGAAAAAAGTTTTTCAAAAGGAAAGGTTGACACTACATTGTTTTTAAAGTATAAAGGTAAAGATTTATTAGTAGTCCAAATTTATGTTGATGATATAATATTTGGTTCTACTAATGATGTTCTTTGCCAAGAATTTTCTAAGCTAATGCAAAGTGAATTTGAAATGAGCATGATGGGGGAGCTCTCATTTTTCTTGGGACTCCAAATCAAGCAAAGAAAAGATGGCATCTTCATCAATCAAGCTAAGTATGTCAAAGATATGCTCAAGAAGTTTGGACTGGAAAATGGCAAACCACATGACACTCTAATGAGCTCTTCAATAAAGCTTGACTTAGATGAAAGAGGTAAATGTGTAGATGTTAAATTATATAGGTCAATGATTGGATCTTTAATTTATCTAACTGCAAGTAGAACGGACATTATGTTTAGTGTTTGCTTATGTGCTAGATTTCAATCATGCCCTAAGGAATCAAATTTACTAGCTGTTAAGAGAATCTTTAGATACCTTAAGGACACTCCTAGTTTAGTACTTTGGTATCCTAGAGACTCTAGTTTTAGCTTGCATGCCTTTTCTGATGCGGATTATGGAGGATGCAAATTAGATAGGAAAAGCACCTCCGGTACTTGCCAGTTCCCTTGAAATATGCTGATTTCTTGGTTTTCAAAGAAACAAAATTGTGTTGCATTATCTACCACTGAAGCGGAATACATTTCAGCTGGTAGTTGTTGTGCACAAGTTTTATGGATGAAACAACAACTTTTTTATTATGGAATTGAAGTAGGTATCATTCCTATCAAGTGTGACAATACTAGTGCTATTTGTCTCACTAAAAATCCCATCCAACACTCTTGAACTAAGCACATTGAAATAAGACATCACTTCATTAGAGACCATGTCACTGGGGAAGATGTAGTTGTAGAATTTGTTGATACTTTGCTTCAATTAGCGGATATCTTTACAAAGCCTTTAGACAAGGAACGTTTTTGGACACTTAGGAGAAAATTAGGTTTAACTAACCTATCTTCACTTAGTGTTTAAAATAATTTTAGCATTTTTAAGAATAAATGAAAAATGCTTATAATAGTAATTTTTTATTGCATTCATTGTTTTTAGTTAGGGGGAGTTTATGATTCTTGGTGAAAAAATAATTTTGTGTTCAAATGTATTTTAATGATAAATTTTATTGGTTGAACATAGTTAATTTTTCATAATATGAGTTGCCAATACCACTAGAGAAAATTAATTTAGCATTTTGAGTGTTTAAAATTAGATTTTATCAGTTTTTGTACAGAGGAATCGATACCCCCTTGAAGGGGAACCGATTCCCCCACAAGGGGAATCGATACCCCCTGAGGGTTCTGGTTTTATCGGGCAGAACCCTTATGTTTGCTCAAAACCCTCTTCTCTTCTTCCTTCACGCATATAACTCTCTTCATCTCTCAAATCTCCACTTTGCCTCAAAACAATGTTTTTAATCAGAATTATCTTCAAATATCATTTCCTAAACCTGTTGGAATCATCAAAATCGTGCAAACTTTATCTAATCTCACTCAAATCCGAAATTCTTCAAGGTAATTTTCTAAAACTTCTACTTCATCAATTTTTTAACATAGAACTAGTTTTCAATTAGTTCTAGGTGAATTTAGATCGGGCATTGATTATTTAGTGATTAGAAACTAGATTCTAAAACTAATTTATCAAAAACACAAGATTTTTCCCAAAATTCTGAAAATTTTTGAAACTAGAAAAAAATTATTGTTGTGTTTTGATTTAATTATGTTGTAATCATAAAAACTATATGTATATTGATTCCCAAAACCTTATTTTTCAATAGTTTTTTCAAAAACGTTGCCTGTTAGGATTGGTATAGAGAACCTTGAAATATTGAGGACTCAATTGAGTTTTGGGATTGATTATTTTGCATACATGTGTTTTAAAAATTACAGGTTACTCTTTCTATTCCGATTACCTTAAATCATGTCTCACAAACGTTCTAGGGCCTCATCTAGTCGTTCTAGCCAACCTCCAAACTCACCTCCAAATCCTCCACCTATCCTACAAATTCCTATTCCTAATCCCGATGATTCAAACATGACCATTCGTAATTCTTGTTTCAATGAACCCGGTCGTAAAGAAAATCTATATTTTAGGTTTTGTCAATACTTTGAGTCCTACAAAATCCGGGAAAAACGTATCCCATCTCTTCAAGCCATGCTTGACATCAATTTTCGTTATCTTCCTACTCTTCATGAGTGGAAATTTGACAAACTCTTCGAGCTTGAACCAAATGTCTACTATCAACTTGTTCGTATCTTCTACTCTAATGCTGTTTGCATTAAAAATCGAGAGAAAACCTTAACCATAGGGATCTGATCCTATCTTCTAGGACGATTCTTTCATCTTGACTCGGAATCCATTGCCAAAGCATTAGGATTAAATAATGAAGGGTTAAACAATGAAAAACTTACGGTAGGATCTCATTATAAGCGAAGGGATAGTGCAAGTGTTCTAGACCTTCATGACCATTTTCTTCACCTAATGATCTCTTGGTGGTTTCGACCATCCGGAGGCCGTTACTCTACTCTTTGAGCATTAGATCTATTTTAGCTTCATTGCGCCCAAAATAATCTCAAAACCAACCTTCCACAGATTATCTTTGCTAAACTTGTTCAAACTGTAAATCTTGTTCCCAATAAGAAATTATGTTATTCTTTAGTTTGCGGTTGCATTTTTAGTAATCTGTTTAAAAAGACTGGGCTTAGAGTAGGTCTTGATGCTTCCTTTCCCCTTAAAAACCAAATCAACCTACTCTCTTTAACTAAATCGGGATGGAAGGTCAATGAAGAAACTGGTCTTTAGGTTAGTACCGGTGAACAACCTCCGGAAGAAGACGACTCCGACGATGAGCCGGAACAACACGAGAAACAAGCACCTCCTGAGGAACAACCTCGTCCAGAGTATCAAATGCCTCCATACTTCCAATCTTTTATGGAGAATATTGATTTGAGGCTTGCATCTATCGATTTCAATCTGACTGCTACCACCGAAACGATGAATCGTCATTTTGATTCGTTGGACGAAAGGGTCGATGCACTTTCACGTGATGTGACCAATATTTGGTCGCATTTATCTCCTCCTGATGCACCGATGGACGATTAGGCCCTGTTCTTGCTTGGCTTTATTGGATCAAAACTTCAAACTTATTGTTTTAACATTTTGATATTTTGGAATGTTTTTGTGGATTGTTTGGCTTTGAATTTGTTTGGATTTATGGATGGTTTGAACTTATATTTTTATATATTTGGTGTGGTTAAATTTATTTATTATTGTATCATTTACATCATGTTAGATATATGACCAATTTTTCCATGTCACATTGTTTATGAATATTGATTATGAAACTAATGGCTAATGTTTCTCTTGATTGTGATCTTAGCAGCTTAAGTTATATATATATATAATCAATTGGCTAAGTGATTTCAAACCTTGTTTAAAAAATTTTTTTACGAGTCTTTTTGATTTAACAAAAAGGGGGGGGGAGAAATGTTAAAAGCGTTTTAAAAGAGGAGTAGTGTTAGAGTAAGGGGGAGTAATTTCAAAACTTGATTTCAAAATCTTAAAATTATCAAAATGTTTTGTTATATCAAAAAGGGGGAGATTGTTGAATACATTTTGATATTTCAATATAACAAATTAAGATAAATGAATTTTAAGATTTTTCAAAAGATTTTCTAAGTATATTAGATATAATTATTCGAATATCCAAATATTACTCCAAATCTTTCAAATGTCATTTTTAATCCTTACTCAAGTGTAAAATTAAGTTTTAATCTTAAAATAATTTCAAAATAATTTTACAAAGTATTTCGAACCATTTCAAAGCCAAAAATTCCAGTATGTCCATAGGGAACCGATTCCCCCCTAAGGGGGTATAGATTCCCCCTGATCAACGGTCGAAATATTTGAATTTTACACTTAGGGAACCGATTCCCCCATGCTCCAAGCTGTTTTATTAATTGTTTTCACACTAAAACGGCTCCATTGACTCCACTAATCATCCCCAACATTCAGAATCATTGAAGGTGTATTTAAACAAGCTTAGAAGCCTTTGATCAACAACAAGAAACAACAAGCAACTAGAATCAAGAGAGAATCAAAGAGAAAGCATCAAACCTCAAGTTTGAGCATTTTCAAGCCTATTTCATTCAATATTCATTTTTGCTTTCAAGAACACTTATTGTGCTCAATTGTATTATTCTTTAGTGTTCTTTCTTTGTTCTAGAATTGTGCAAACATCTTGCCTTGTGAGGATTTTCTTGTAAGTTTGCAAAATTTGTATTGTTCTCTTTGGGAGAGAGTGTTCTCAAGAATTTGGGGTATAATTCTTAAGGGTTTGTAAGGTTACTCTTTGTCCTCAAAAGAAAGAAAAATTAGTGAATTTGTGGAAAATCCTTAGTGTGGATAGCTAAGGTAGTGGACGTAGACTTTGGTTGAGAAAGTCGAACCACTCTAAATCGTTGTGCAATTACTTTCGATTTTCTACAAAAGCTTCCACCAAAATTTTTAATTGCTAATTCACCCCCTCTTGGCTGATTCCATCGATCGATTAACTCAACACTTTCCCCTAGCTTTTAGAAGGCTAAACTAGAACCAAAAACCCCTTTACAATGGAAAAAATGTAAACAAGAAAACCTCTCTAAGGTAGGTGTTTACAAGAATTTAAGCTCACAAAAACAAAAATATTTACAAAGAAAGATGAAATAAGAATGAAAAACTTTTCTCTTGTGTTGATTGCTTGGATAGTTGTTCTTTCTTCTTCAAGTGTCTTCAGCTTGTATTTATAGCTTGGAATTTGTTTGAAGTCGTATCTAGCCGTTGGGGATGTTTTGGAGTCGTTTGGGGATGATTTTTCTAAAAAATAGGATGCCCATAATAGGGTATATCGGTACACTATCAAGGTGTATCGATACCCCTTTATTAAATTCAAATTAACTAGTTGTTACTAGCCGTTGCAGCCAGGGTGTATCGATACACTAGTGTATGGATACACTCAGAGTGTATCGGTACACTATTTGCATTCGATGTTTGAGCAGTCATAGGTGTATGGATACACCTGCAGGGTGTATCGATACACCAGTGTATGGATACACTGCAGGGTGTATCGATACCCTTTGACACCCTTTAGCATTTTTGCTCAAATTCGAATTTAATGGACTTTGAATTTTTTTTGAAACCTTTTTAAAACTTTGAATAAATTCAATTCAAGTCCAAAAACATTTTGCCTTAAATTTGTTATATCGAAACATAATTCAACAGATTATAATGTTGAGCTTTGTTTGGCAGGTTAGTAGCTTGTGTAATTCGTGGGGCACTATCATGGCAAGACTTCCAACATCTCCTTTAGAGTAATGTATTGTAGTTAGTGGGCAAATGTATTCATAGAACCTTACTTATGTATTTGGTTGTTAAATTTGGGTTTGCGTATTTGACTTTAAATTATGTGTCACGGCTCCAGTTTTTGTTAAAAAATGTTTTGATAATGGTTATTATATTTTACTTTTGATACCATTGAGTATGTTTTAAAAGAAAATGAACATACTTTAAAAATCAGATGTTGCCTCGGTAGCCTAGTATAGCACTTTAGGCCCAATCAGATTTAGAATGTACATGGTTAAATTGGTATTAATGCATAAAATATTTTAGAATTTTATGAATATTCTGAAAAAAATAATGGTACAAGTTTATTTTTTAAGAAAATATTACGTATCTAATTTTTAAATAAAAATATTATTTTGTTCATTATCTAAAAATTTTTTTTTTAGTTATTTAAAATTATATGCGTGGTAGTTATTTTAAAATAAAACTTATACCATTATTTTTAAAAAATATTTTACGAACATGTATTTTTAAATATTATATGCACTAGTGTCAATTTAGCCATTTTCATTATCTCAAAAGAAAAATCAAATATTTTATTAAAAGTTATATACGTAACAATTTTTAAAAAAAAATCGTACTATTATTCCTTTTCAAAAATATTTCATAAAACTTTTTTATGAATTTTATGAAATTTGAAAATTTTATGCAACAGTGAAAATTTAACCAAATTTATTTCCTTAATTTTCTGCAATTGAGCATAATAGAACATATTTTATGTTGTAAAAGAATATAATATGTTGTGAATCCCAATTCCCAACCCAGTTCATGTTGATGGTTTGAATTCCCTTGATCGCAAAATTGGATTGTAAGTTTTCATTCATTAGATGACATATGTCAACTTATGATTGGAGTGAAATTTATTAATTAAATAAATTAAAAATTAAAATATTATTTCTAATCAGTGGTTGACACATGTCATTATATACTTTGAGAATTAAATTTATTGAATTAAATTATAATTAGGATCAAATTGATTAAATGTGTAAGTAATAAGGACCAAATATAAAATATACCGATTTATTATCTACCACGTCAGTTACTTTGTTAAATATTAACGACTAATAGCTTGATTGAACAATTAAATGTTTAGTGGTCTGACAAAAATTGAAAGATCAGTGGTAAAAGTAAAAGGTTAAATATTGAGTGGTCAATATATAATTACCCTAAAATATATTGAATTAATTTCAAAAAATGACCAATTTGATAGATTGTGCAAGTAATAAGGACTAAATGTGTAATTATATAAATTTTATTAATTATCACGTCAACACTTTTGTTAATTGTTAACGACAAGTAGCTTAATTGAATGCATTTAAATAGTTTGGTGACTTGATTGATAAAATTTTAAAAATAATAGTCAAAATAAAAATGGACAATAATTAGACGATCAATGTTATAGTTTACCATAAATAATATAATAAATATTTTATTTTAACTAATTTACCCGGACACTTTTAACTAATTTATAATTATACATTTAGTCATTTAGAATTTTAAACTCTTATAAATTAAAGAGAAAATAACTTCAGTGACCAAAAATCCCAGGTAATATATGATTTTGACCAACTTTTTTTGGATTTGCGAAAATGACCAACAAAATCGCAATGCGATCTCTAATTCGCATTGCGATCTCCACTATCGCAAATTCGCGTTGCATTTCGCGTTGCGATAGTTGAAAATCGCGTTGCGATTTTCCATTTCGCGTTGCGATTTTCCATTTCGCGTTGCGATAGTTGAAAATCGCGTTGCGATTTTCCATTTCGCGTTGCGATAGTCTACAATGTCGTTGCGATTTTCCAAATTCGTTGCGATAGTCTACAGTTGTTGTTGCGAAAGTCTACAGTTGTCGTTGCGATTTTCCAAATTTGTTGCGATAGTTAAAAAAAAGATTTTGTTTCTCTAAAAAGATAGTATCCGCGCGGACGTGTCGAAGACACGTATTACTATTACTATTACTATTACTATTACAATTACTATTACTATTACTATTACTATTACTATTACAATTACCACGACCACGACCACGACCACGACCACGACCACGACCCGAGACGAGACGAGACGGACGGCGGCGGCGGCACGCGAGAGTCCTCCTTGTTCTCTATCACTCAACAAGGAAGTGGGAAAGCCAAGCCTTAAATACCATTCCCAATAGTGTTTCCAATACTATGTGGGATTTGAGCATTACCAACACTTGTTCCCAATACTATGTGGGATTGAGCCTTAAATAGTGATTATTTTTGAATGTTTGCTAAAATTGCAATAATCGCGATTGATTGTAGATTGACTTTAATTATGACATATTTAATCGTATAATACTAATGCAATTGGTTGCTGATTCAGTTGTTTTAAGGTGCATGATTGTTAATTGTTTCCTGAATAATCACATTGTATTGGAAACAAGTGTTGGTAATGCTCAATCCCACATAGTATTGGAAACACTATTGAGAATGGTATTTAAGGCTTGGCTTTTCCACTTCCTTGTTGAGTGAGAGAACAAGGGGACTCTCGCGCGCCGCCGTCCGTCTCGTCTCGGGTCGTGGTCGTGGTCGTGGTAATATGTGTCTTCGACACGTCCGCGCGGATACTATCTTTTTAGAGAAAATTCTTAAGAAACAAAATCTTTTTTTTTAACTATCACAACGAATTTGGGGAATCGTAACGACCACTGTAGACTATCGCAACGCGATTTTCGCAACGAATTTGGAAAATCGCAACCGCAACTGTAGACTATCGCAACAAATTTGGAAAATTGCAACGACAACTGTAGACTATCGCATCGCGATTTTCAACTATCGCAACGTGATTTTCAACTATCGCAACGCGAACTGGAAAATCGCAACGCGAAATGAAAAATCGCAACTCGAAATGCAACGCGAATTTGCGATAGTGGAGATCGCAATGCGAATTAGAGATCGCATTGCGATTTTGTTGGTCATTTTCGCAAATCCAAAAAAAGTTGATCAAAATCGTATATTATCTGGGATTTTTGGTCACTGAGGTTATTTTCTCTAAATTAAATTAATGGTGCCCAAAACCTATAGGAAGAACCACTAAGACCATTTAATGAGTTCAATTTTATTTTTTTAATAGTATGAAATGATTACAAGGTAATTCATGTTCAAAATCTTTCTTAGCAATTGACGATACATATGCATTCAACATACGTATCTGCTCAAATATAAAGAGAATAATACTTCTTTACCATTGAAACCAATTAAATGATTCAATTTTGTTCTTACATTTTAAATCTTTTAACAAAAAAAATCAAATAAATGCACAAATTAATATGAGAAATCAAATACAAACGTAATATTAATTTTCATATTTTAAAAGCAACTTTGATAGATTAACTTTTTTAAATAGTATGAGATGATTATAAGGTATTATATATTTATAATATTTTTTAATCATTGATAATGTATATATACACTCTACACATAATTATTTAAATCTAAATTTTAATAAAAAAATAACACTCCATTTAATTATTGAAACATTCGAGGCTCCCATATTTATAGATTAACTACCCTATGCAGACGCGTCTCTACTGAATAGTTTTTTCTCTTCTAGGCGTTCTATTTGAATAGTTAAGTTTGGCTTTGTAACCAAAATAGCGTGTAACATTATTTTCGAATTCATAGATCATGTTTAATACACGCAACACTAGTACCAATCGATCATAAAATTAGAGTAAACTATACATTTAGTTTACATTATCAGTTTTAGTCTATTTTAATTTAAACTTTTAATTTTTTTAAAAATCATACCTAATATTAGTTTTATTTTATTTTAGTACCATACCATTAAAAAATTAACATGTTTAATACATAAACTATCAATTTTCAAAAAAAATTATGATTGATCGGTACTATGTGTTGTTTTGAAAAAGTTGAAAGTTTAGGTACTATACTTTAAAAAATCAAAACTTAACGTTAAATTTTGAACATGATGATAAAATAAACAAAAACTAAATTTAGGTATGATTTTGAAAAAGTTAAAAGTTTAAGTACTAGAACATACCAAAACGTATAGTTTAGATACCAAACATGTAATTTACCCTAAAATTAATATCAGGATTAAATTACCACTTGTACTAGTGTATTCAAAGAGAATGGCAATGATTGGTTTGCGGAATTAAGCTATATTAATAGTCACTTCCATCTTATGCTGTTATGACATGTTTACTTTGTTAATTAACGATTACGCTGAAAAAACTTTAATTGTAGTTAGAAGTGCATACAATATGTTTGTAATTTATATTTATTTGAGTTTTTCTTAAGATAAGTTTTAAGTTTGATTTAGTAATTCTAGTTACTGAATGAATCAGAATCTGATTTAAATTAGAGGAGACGAACAAATTATTTTGATTAAATTTAAACTATTAGGGACCCAAAATATCATTATGCCACAAATAATAGGAAGGGCAAAAATCTCCCTCACTTCGAGTTTCTACATAATATTCATATGTTCATATTATATTGTGTAATATTATTTTAAGAGTAAAGAATACAAATGATCTCCGACTATAAGATAATATTTTATGAACTCCCTTAACTATTAAAAGTTATAAAATGATATTCTAACTATAGAACGTTGTTTGTTGAGTCTCTTGACTATTAAAAGTTATAAATGGTTACTCGACTATCCATTATGTTTCAAACTTATCATTTTTCGTTAAAAATTGTTGTAGTATGACCTGAACGTTAACATAATAACTGAGATGTGCGTTTAAGATTTTGGGATCAAATTTTATCATATCACAGTCAACTTACTAACGTTCAACTCAGATTGTCGTCAGTTTTTTAATGAAAAAAATATGAGCTTGAAATATAATGAATAATTGAGGACCATTTTATAACTTTTAATTGTTAATAGACTCAACAAAGTAATGTTCTATACTTGGAGGACTATTTTGTAACCTTTAATGGTCGAGGGACTCAACTAAATATCATCCTATAGTTAGGGGATCATTTTTATATTTTACCCTATTTTTAATTAATTTGTCATTTTAAAATGCACGTGTAAACCTTATGATAATATAGCTAAGTGGAACAGTTTACACTATTCTGTAATTATATTATTTAGCTTTATTTGATGGGGTAACATCCATTGTTCGTTCACGAGTCCATCCATCCATCCACTCATCTAACAAAATCCGAGTCAGACTCATCTTAAATATTAGTATTTATAATAAAATTATTACATATGGTTAATTTAAATTTCTATAGATACTTAATAACACTTTATTTGATTTACGAGGAGAATAACTACTACCTTCTAATAAACCGGCCATAAAGATACATTAAAATGATCTTTATGTTATTAAAATTTTGAAAATAATATGATTGTTGGGATTGATGAAGCTCGATTGAACAACTGAAAATGTGCCAAGAGGGGGTGAATTGACAATTTAAAGTTTAGGGAGTAAGGAGTATAAAGATAAAGAAATTTGCACAAAGATTTATAGTGGTTCGACTTATCAACTAAGTTTACATCTACTACCTAAGTTCCTCACTTAGGATTTTTCAAAAATTCACTAATTTGTTATTTCTTTTTCGAGGATGAAGAGTAACATTTACACTCCCTAATTTTTAACTTGGCTAAATTAGAACCAAAACCCCTTTTACAAAAAGAAAAAAAATGTAAACAAGAAGACTCTTACAAGGTAAATGTTTACAAAATTAAGCTCACAAAAACACAACTATTTACTAGGGAAATGAAAATATGAATAAAAAGCTCTTCTCTTATGTTTGATTGCTTGAATAGGTGTTCTAACCCTTTTTCAAGTGTCATCAACTTATTTTTATATGGGCAGTTTCTAGCCTTTGAGAGTGATTTGGAGTCGTTGGGAATGTTTTCTTTGCAAAATAAAACTGCACAGGACAAGGAGTATTGATACTCCTTTAATGAGTATCAGTACTTCCTTTATTACTTTTAAATAAAACCAGCCGTTACTAGCTGTTGGGTCGGACGATATCGATACTATGCTTATAGTATCAATACTACTATGTAAAGTAGTATCGATACTCCTTTGAGTATCGGTACCTATTTTGCATTCTGGAATTTGAGCAATTTGGAAAACACATGGTAGTATCGATACTACCTTGAGAGTATCGATACTTCTCTCACATTTGGTATCAGTACCACGTGAACAATATCGGTATTGTTCATACAATATCGATATTGTTTATACAATATCGATACTATACGAACAGATCGGTACTACGTACCCAAAAAAACATTTTTATGCTCAAATTCAATTGCAACATGTGAAATTGACGAACAATTAGTTTATGTGGTTGTTTTCCTCTTTGGTGAAATTAGCAAGTCCTCTGTCTTATTATGTGGCATTATATCAATGAAAAATGAATTTACATTAAATGATATTCAGGAACTCGTTCCACATTGTGAATAAGGAACTATCTTTTTTAAGGGGAAAAAAACAATATTCTTTGTTACTTGGGATTGTAATTGGACCCAGTTTAGTTCTTTTTTGCTGGCTTCTTTTTAGGTTTATGAAATTCATTAAAACATGGTTTTTGTAAAACATTTGAGATATTCTCGAATATTAAAACTTGCTATTGGGATTTGGCAACTGAAATTTCATATAATTCTTGGACGATTGTTTGTTACTTCAAAAGGGATTGTTATTTGAGTTCTTCTTGATTGTGATATTCTGAAGGCATTATTCTTCTATGGCGATGGACTTTTAGTTTATCATGTTTACTTTCAGCTTTGTTTCACTTGGATAACATAGGGTAAAAATGGCTAATTGAGATATAACCATCTTGGCATAGAATGGCCAAATCTCTTTTTGTTTGCCTATTTTACAGAGCTTGTCTACGGTTCCCATCTAAATCCTGGGCTGGCTGTTTGACTTTGTTCTTTCTGTAGTTGTTCTTTCGAAGAGAAAATCTTCTATTGGAAAAAGGGGCTTCAGTTTTGGGATCTCGGTGGTTGGAAAATTGCTTAGAGCAGCGAAAGAAGTTGCAAGAAGACCAATATAGCTTGAAACCTGTGATGTTGAAGAAACAAACTACCTCAAACGGTTTGCGCAAATACACTTTCAGTTCTGTTGCCGTTATCGAACTTAGTTAGCACATATCTGTACCTGTATCAGTGATCTTTGTTCAAGCCTGCTCCCTTTTTTTCCTCTACGTGGATGTCGTAAATGATCATTGCTTTATGTTATCATTTCGTGCAGCAAATTGGACCGAGATCCGAGCGAGACCATGCCAGATGTGAACATCGTCCAGAACCAGGTTACATCTACTTCTCACGAAAGTAAAAACAGAAGAGAGAGAGCAGCAAAGATCACCTGGAAAAATCAATTTCATTGATTACGCCTGATTATGGGAAAGGAGAGAAGACCTGCTAGCAAGAACACAAGGGAAAGCCATTGTAAGCCAAGCTCCGAGAGTACCAAGACGTCGTGGAAAGATGTCTGTTAAGATTAATGAAGACAGGCATAGGAGAGTGGTTTGATGACAAAACAAACGAGGGGATAGAGAACCCGAACACATTGGAATGGCCGGCAGGGAATTCGAGTTTCATCAAAATCAAGTAGCAGAAGAAAACGCAGGCTTAAAGTGGCCTGATAAAGTTTGTTATAATATCAATTCCTATTTTATTAAAATGTAAACTTTAATCAAATAAATTTAAACGATTCGAAAAGATAATAGACACAAACTTCAATCAAATGTAAAGATAATATCAAATCCAAATTTGGAGAAAATAGAAGACATATTACAAGAAGAGACAAATATCATGTTTTAAGAGCGGGCATAGCAATCCACTACTTTTATGAAAAATAAAGTTAATAGAATAAAGCAATATACATAATTTAAACAAGCTAAAAAAACATGATAAAATTATCAAAAAAAAGTATCGACAGTTTCAATATTTAAAATGTTGCTGCATAAAAACTAGTTGAACTATATATGTATGTGTTAAGATCCAATTGTATACTTTTTTATCATCATCGGATAAGAGAGAATCAAATACTGAAATTAACAATACAAAAATAAGAAGATATTCTAAAAAAAAGAAATTAATCAAAACCTTACTGACTAATTTTCTTGGTTTCTTACAATCGGAAAAACATTTCCCCAATGCCATTCTCCCCTCCGTCTTCGTTTATAGTTGTCTATTGTAGATGCCGTCATTAGCCTCTTGTAAAGATTTCTTCTTCTCTACATTTATTATATATAATTCAAGAACAACTAATAATTCTTTGGTTAACGAAGAAGAACTCATCTGTATCATTACAAATGGAAAATCCGTTGTATCAACAAATAAACACTCAAAGAATTAATAAGCATTGGTATATGCCTTACAACTCATCAGTACATGGTAATGTCGGACAATCATCAAGGTAAATTGATGGCAACGATGATGACGAATTTCTAGTACAAAGAACTTCGAGGCGTGACGACAACCACCACGATGTAGGACTCGTGAATATAGATATTATAACGATAGGGGTAATTTTTCTTAGAGGAATTTTAAGTTGTATTTTTATGTTTATTTTTAGTAAATTTCTCTCTTTTTTTATTAATTTTAATATAGAATGATATTTCTATTTGAAAATAATACACTTAGTATTATTTTAAAAAAGTTATAAATAAAAGATTATATAATTTAAAATCTTGATATGGGATTTCTAAAAATATATGAGATGATTTCTCAGTATGGAAATAGATTCCTATTGTTTGATTCAGACCGAGTCGAGAAATTCATCGACGATGCGAAAGGCATTAACCAACGCAACACCATTAACCCTTACTGTATCAGGGGAATCATGAAGGAGGGAACATTTATGTGTTGTCATCATCAACACCCTTCGAGCTTATATAGTCGTTTTTATCGTCCCCATCGATGTCGAATGTTCTAGGCAATTATAGTCCAATGCAACAAGATTTTTACACACCAATGATGTCGAACTCGACGTATGTTGCATATGCGTCAAGGCTAACACCACTACTCTAGTATATCAGTTACCAACCTCCTATTCATCGTCGTCATTCTCTCCATTTTCACCTCCATCCAACGGTGGAATGTTTCTCACAGCTTCGCATTCACTATTTTTTACGACTGATCATCCACCTTTACAACTTATTAGTTCATGGTAATGTTGAACAATCATCAAGGTAAATTGACGATGACGATGGCGATAAACTTCTAGTACAAAGAAATTCGAGGCTTGACGACAACCACCACTTCTAGTACGATGATGAATATAGAGGTTATCAACCAATAGGAGTAATTTTTTCTTTAAGGAATTTTAAGTTGTATTTTTACTGTTGCTTTTCAGTAATTTTCTCCTTTTTTTATTAATTTTAATATAGAATGATATTTCTATTTGAAAGAATAGACTTAGTATAATTTTAAAAAAAATTATGGGTAAATTATACACTTATTCACTAAACTTTGCTCTCTTATTTAACTCACCGTACTTTTAATTTTTTTCATTTGTTTATTGAACTTTAAACATTGAATTTGTTTGGTCACTCTTTCATTAGTTCGTTAACGGGGTGATTATGTGGCTTATTTTAATATTATGATATGTCACATAGGATTTATAATTTATTAAAATAAAATGAGAAATGACATGACATTTGGTTTGAGAGATGAAACGGGTGGTTGATGGATAAGAATTTTTCTCCACCATTATAGGGAGCATTCAATGAGAGGGAAATTTTTCCTATAGATGAGAAATGACATTAAACCAGAAGTGAAATTGTTTGGAGCATTAAGAAGCTTGTTGTGTGAAATATGTAGAGAATGAAAATGCGAAGAATGAAAGAAATGACAAACTTTGAGAAAATCCAAGAAACGATGAATTGTTTTTTGAAGTTTTGATTCATTGGGTAGTTGTAGTCAACCTTTGGATTGTCTTTAATGGTAAACTTGGATTTTCTGGGTTTGATGGCTATGAAAATCCAACTCTAGATTCCAAGATTTAACTCTTTAACTCTGATAAACCAAATAAGCCTTTTTCTCCTCGGAAGATTTGGGGTAAAATCTATCAAGATTGGTTTGAGTCTTAGAGATGAGTCTGAAAAAAGTAAAAGGAAAATGTTGATCTTACCCATTCGTTGTTCAATCCTATTGGGGCTCCTACAACTTTTATATTGCAGATAATTTGAACCGTTAAAATAAAGATGGTTGTTGACAGTGGTTATAACGACGATCGACTTGATGATCGGAAACTGAATTTTTTTCAGGTTGAGAACATAAAATACAGAGAAGATGGATGAGGATAAAGAAAGAGAGAAGGGAAATGACAAAAAAAAGAGAGAAAAAAAAAGAAATTTATTTTTTTTAGATCAAAACAACATCATTTTAATTTAAAATTGATTTTTTTAAAGATTCAAAACTACTTCGTTTTGATATAAACTTGTCATGTTATAATAACATTGTTAAACAATTCACGGCAGGCTGAAAAAAATATTCAATGTATAGAGTTCAGTGAACAAATTAAAAAAATTGAAAGTTCATTGAGTAAAATAGGAGATAGGGTAAAGTTCAGTGAGTAAGTGTAATTTACCCAAAAATTATAAATAAAATATTATATATTTTAATTTAAAATAAATTATTATCCTTGCGTCAAACCCTATATTGGGATCGAAAACCTTTTACTGTTATTATTATTCTCCTCTCCGTGTTTGGTTGTTTTAGTCGCCGACCGTAGCCACTCTCGCCAGCCATCCGGTAAAGGTTTGTCCTTCGTCTCTCTATCTTCTTCTTCTTTTTTTTATTCAGAAGCACATGATTCTTTCGTTAACGAAGATGATCCCCTCTGACTTTCAACGAAATCGATAATGAAAAAAATTCAAACCCTAGCTCAACATTATTCGCCGAATCAGATTGATGTCCTCTACCTGCCTACTAATATGTGCAATCATCACTGCTCATCCCCCCGTTACCGAGAATCCTAAATAACTTCGAATAAAAATGCCTAAGTTCAAGCCATCAGCGAAAAAAATATGTTCTAAGCCTCCTCAGTGTCACAGCTCTGTTGTGAAGCAAACAAGTTTCAATGGAGAAAAGAAAGGCGCCTGTTAGCCTTCCAATATGTTTTTGTAGTTAGTATTTAGAAATTCATATGGATTGTATTGTCAACTATTTTTCCTCTGTTTGTTGCCTGGTTTGCTCAATTTTGAATCATAAATTTTTATTTGACATGTGAATTCAGATGAGTCACATAATAGGACATACTCAGATTGAGGAAGATATGTCGGAAAATGCAGAGAAAATTGGTATTCAACGAGCTTCTCTCTTTTTCCTTTTTCGCTTTGTATGATAAGTATGGATGTTTCTCACATATGACTGCAGCTGATTCAGACATGACTGCTAAACCTGAAGAAAATGTTAGGGGGGTGTAAAAGAAAGGTGATCCTGGAATTCTCTTTTTCCTAACATTTGTGCTCTCGTTGAGAGACTAAGCTATGGTGAATGACACAGAGGCCATTAAAAGTCTGCAGGAGACTGTTGCTCATCACGAACATCTTCTGGGTTCTCTGCAAGTGCATGCCGAAGTGCAGAAACAAGTGAGCGAAATGATCTACCGGATGCTTCAAGATGTGCAACATCAACTAGCAGTTATATCATCACAGTTGGGATTGACGTCCAAAGCACAACCTGAAATCTATGAATCGGGAAAGTGGAATCAAGCTAGACGATTCAGGCACAAAGCTCCACCAGTGTTCGACACAATGTCAGCGTCAGTTAACACTAAAACTTTTGATCAATGGTTCAGAAAATGGGACTTGATTCTTCGATTCGTCAACCCAATGATTACGGCTCTCTATCCATGGCGAGGAGATGAAGGGCGAAGAATTGCTAAACAGGACGGTGAAATTAGGTATGACGACTGCATTTGATAATAACTTTCTCATCGAACAATTATCAAACACTTGCCAGACACATCACCAGGAACACGAAATCAGTTATTTAATGATTGAAAAAAATTATAAGGGCAATGGACAAGCCAAGTGATGTTTTACATGTTATGTTTTAAGGATGAAATTGCTCCGAACCACCTACAAGTGTTATTAGGAATTGTTCATGATGGCCTAATCGGCATGGAAAATCAATGCTTATAAATTTTGATGAGTTTATGGTAGTGCAAGATCTTATGCTTTAGGTGTTACTAATGGACAAAGATATGCTTCATTCAAGGGGGATTATTAGAGTTGTGGTGATAGATGCATCTCTAAATATAAGAGAGACATGCTTCAAAGAATGATTATTGTGGCAACATTTTATATTCATGATTACATGGTGTCGGGATCATTTGTTGTTGTCGAAGGAATGACTAGTGCCACCATTTATGAACTAGTTTGTGTTGAATGTGTGAAGATTGGAACAAATGAACCTTATTTTATGTTGGTACTAGCGGAGGAAATTAAGAGCACCTACTGGATAATGGCTTTAAAGTACCATCCTGAAAGGAATAGAAGTGACCTTGTTGTAGTTGATATGTTCAAGGATGTCACATTTCTATAATATTTGTCTAATCCAGCTAAAAGACAACAGTATGACACTGCTGATTTTGAGGCTGTTTTTTTTTTATAGAAGGTAGACCTCATTAAAAACCCCCTTCATATCCTGCATGTTATATCAGTAACATGAAGGACATAGGAAGGAGGAAAAGAGTGCCTCTGAATTTTATTAATCTGAATCAACATACAACCAATCCTAACCATAGACTGCTTGTAACTAAGACTTAAAAACATAACACATACTGCACGCTAAAACCAGAATCCTTAAAAAACTGACTGAACACAACAACTTAAGAACCACACCACATAACCACTAGATCAACCTATACCAGATTTTGAGGCTGTTGAAGCTAATAACCAAGAATTGGAGCTAGATCTTCAAGTTTTGGGCCCGTGAACACCATGTTTGCTGCACTTTTAGTAAACTTGGTGTTCTAATCAAGACCATTAGTTTGCAAATGTTTTAAAGGGCACCTAATGGAATATGACTATTTGCCCACTTCTGTTGGGGCAACCGATTTTTAGGTAGGTTGAAAAAATGTGCTCATTTTTATTCTGTTGCTGTAACAAAGAAGAAGCAAGAGATGGGTTTGTTTGCCAAGTACAATCATATGATAAAGGAAAGTTCAGTTATTTTATTTTGATCTAGAAGAGAATAGTAGATTAAGACTTGCGCTACGGGAGGATAGTGCCAAGATGAAAAAAGTTACATGATTACATCTGCTGAAATGTAAGTTACATGTATTTTCCGTCTATGGTGACAACTTTTCAAAAGTGCAAGTTACACAATAGAATTTATTGTGCCGCCCCTTTCATAGAGGAAAAAGAACCTTAGACAGGTGCTTGGATGCCTATGGAGGTGTTTCGAAGAACAATACCGGCTAAGAACCTTGAGGACAAGGTTCTTTTCCGAGGGGATGGTATTGTTATGAACAGGGATTAAGAGAGCAACCAAGTCGACTATCATAACCACTACAGCTGTACGAGAGAACACATGTCAAAAAGAGCCAAAGACGTTGGATGAATTTATGCATTGAGTTAATTGCTTTATAAGGAAAAGGAGCTGTAACAGAATGGATTTTGCAATTGTTACCTTAAATACTTCTCTTCTCCAATTCCTCTTGCTTCTCTATCTCTTTCTATATTTCTTCTTTCTTTGAAATTGCAGATCTGTTCCTAACAATATGTTTCTCACATATGACGTGCAGCTGATCCAGACATGACTGCGAACCTGAAGAAACTGTAATGGGGGTGAAGAAAGGAAGGTATCCTGGAATTCTATTCTTTTCTATTTTCCTCTTCAATTCTTCTGTGTTTCACTTTCTCACTTAGCTATTTGAATTTTATGGGAGTCTGTGTCAATCTGTTTTTATTTTACGGAAACCTGAAGAAACTGTCGATGGGAATTCGGTTGATTGGTATGCTGTTTTGTTGAATAATCTATTCGAAATCTAAAACATAAACTAATAACTACAACAGCAAAGAGACAAACAACTAGCTCATGCCAAACCAGGATCAAATGGCAATGCAAATATCATTAGACAAAAATTAGACCAACAGCTGATAAAGTAATTATGTTTTAAGTTCAATACCTGATGATGGCCCAAAATCTATCACGGTCATCTTAACCTGATCTTCCCTCGGCCGATTCTTCATAAGCCCTGCTTCACCTCAACAATTTCTGTTGGTCTCATTCCTCCTCTCATTCCTAACTTTCACCCCAAGTTCAGCCAGCCCTGAGGGCTCCGGCAACATAGTAGTTGCCGACCCATCAACTAATTATTCTCATTATTGTACATTGTAATTCACATAACTCCCATAAGTAGTAGTACATCAGTGCTCCACTATTCGGATCAACACCCAATTGGTAGTTGCTGTAATCCGTATAATTTCATAATAGTTCCCAGGATTTTGATCAATATTCAACTTATCATTGCATAATTACCGTAATCCATAGGGTTTCCGGCATTTGCATCGGTATCCTATCATAATTTGAATAACTGGATAAATTATTATCGACACTTGCCTCGTTTTTGTCTTCAAATTGGATGTGGCGTCTTGGGTGGCTTCAATAATGGTATATTTTATTTTTTCACTGATGATGTGCATTACTTTATTGAAATGTCATACTTTCGTAATTGAAGTGACAGGGTTAACTGCTGAGTTATTGTTATGTTATAAAATATAATATTAGTGTTGTTTGTAATTTTTAAAAATTTCAATTGCAAAATAGAAACTAATTAAAACTTTAGTGACCTTTGATGTAACCTGCCCTAAATATTGATCTCCCTTGTTAGTGCAACGGTGCATATTTCTGTGTTACCCAAGGATTCTCCAGTAATGAAAACCTTTACCTTATTATTATTCTCCTCTTCGTGCTTGGTTGTTTTAGTCGCCGACTGTAGCCACATCTTTCGTTAACAACGATCCGAAAATCCTAAATAATTCCGATTCAAGACCCTTATTTGATTCGCTCAAGCAATTAAATCATAAGCAAAAAATAAATGTTCTAGTCTCCTCAGATCATAAGCAAACAAGTTTCAATGGAGAAAAGAAAGGATTCGAGAACCTAGGTTTTTAAAACAACTATTAAGGTCCGAAGAAGGAGGTAATTAAGATAGAGATTGGAGTAAAACAGATCTGAGGGAGTAAAAGCAGTGAAGACGTGTTAATGAAATCTATCGTGAGAAAGAGAGGGAGGCACTGTTAGCCTTCAATGTTTTTTGTAGTTGTATTTAGAAATTCATATGGATTGTATTGTCAAGTATTTTTCCTCTGTCTGTTGCCTGTTGCTCAATTTTGAATCATAAATTGTCATTTGACATGTGAATTCAGATGAGACCACACCGAATACTCAGAGGGACGAAGATATGTCGGAAAATGCAGAGAAATTGGTATTCAACAACCTCTATTTTTTCCTTTTTGCTTTGAATGATATGTTTCTGCAGCTGATTCACATGACTTGAAACCTGAAGAAATGTTTAATCCCGGAATTCTATGCCTTTCCATTTTCCTCTCAATGCTTCGGTGTTTCACTTTCTCATCGACTATTTTTGATTTTATGGGAGTCTGTGTTCAATTTGTTTTAATTTTATGGAATTTGGGAATCCACATACTTATTTGGTTGTGGTGGATTTATGCTACAAAGAATTAACAAGCGCTGGTATGCCTTACAAGGTTTACAGTGTGTTGTCTTTGATTTAACTTGTTTGCTTTCTCATTGAACACTTTATGTGTTTGCAGGCAGCAAACCCTTGAACCTGAACAGAGCACAGACGAGGAGGGAAGAAATGTTGGTTTACTCTTTGGTTTGCCCCTAGAATGTTTTTCAAAGAGGGATTATAAATAGTTGACATGATGCATTATTATTTTTTTGAGCTAACTTGATTGTGCAATTGCAGTTTTACACTGTAAGATTTTTTCCTGGTTTAAGTCGTTACGAACAGGGTGCTTGATTTTAGACACCTTCCCAAGTAGCATGGCTCTTCCACTTCCACTTGATTCGGTTTGATTATTATATGTTGTTTAACTGCTACTTGCATTGAATTAGATTGAATATTGAGATTGCAAATTTTTTTTATTGTGTTTCATCGACAGTGAAGGAGTTGGTTATTAGCAGCAACGAAGATCCAAGAATAAAGGAAGTTTACATGACTGAGGAAAGCTGATAAAATTGCTGGTCCAGTTTACTAAATTTTAACTAATAATTTGTGTGTTATGTATGGAAATTAATGCATATGTTTATTTTGGTATTCCAGGGTTAGCTGATGTTGAATTTGTGATGCCTGGGGAATATCATGTTCTATTTCCGAAGCCACCTCCTACTCCTTGGCCTGTAGAAGGTCGTTATTATCCATGTTAAATCTTTGGAGCCACCCGGTCCAGAAGCTGGTGCAACCCCACAAATATTTGAATCTTTGTTAATTCTGAGTTTGGTTTGGTAATTTGGATAGCATTTGAAGGTTTGAGTTAGATATTTGATCACTATATCCATGAATTTAACCTGGTTGGTAATAGGGATGGATGCTTGGATGTTGAAACAATGCCAACGTCAAAATCTTGCTACATTAATTCCACTGATTTTACGTGTTTAGTACCAAAATAAAACGAACACAAAATAAAACAAGCTTTGTAGGTTTCCTCTTGCCCGAAATATGCGATAGAGTAAAATGTGTCTGATTACAACTCCTTTGCTAACCTTGTGAGTTTCATCAGCCCTCAAACTCCTTTGCTAAGTTTTTTTTTTTGGAAAGGGATATACTTTGTAATTGAAGAGAACAATACAAAGTATATCCCTTTGCTAAGTTTTTTACACTTGGAAGATCACACTAGTAGAGAAAAATGTGTCTGATTACAACTCTTCAAAATTAAATCAATCCAGGAACCATCCAAACAACCTAAGAAACAAAATAGTTCATAGTATATGTTTAAAAGCAATACAATTATGACAGGTAAAGAAAAACATACTAAAAAACCTAAAGTCCGATCGCAAGTTCTTTCCCTTTCCTTTGATGCTCTCGGCCTTTCAGACGTTCTTGGGCTTGAAGTTCCTGAAGTATATCATGCGAGCGTAAACCAGTTTCTAACCCTGTATAAATGAAAGAAGAAAATTAGTTTGGAGGATAAAATTTGACAAGTAATCAAAGTTCTAATTTAATTATAACTAACCAAAAGTTGGACCCCTTATAACAATAGGGCTGGAAACGATGTGTGGCTCGGTAACTCCTTGTTCAGTCCATACTAGCCTCGCATACGCAACCATATTGCTTTCTACGGTCGAGCTTCTTATTATTCTATTCTTACTTTGAAATGTTGCTTTTCTTCGACGTTGCCGAATTGCAATGTAGAAGGCTCAACAGAAAATCTAATGTAATATGGACATATCGTTCCCCGCACAATATCAGCTGTATAGGTACATTTACCGCTAGGCCCCACATTTGTAACCACCCTATTAAATGTATAGGAAGTCTCGTTTCCTATGATCAGGCTAAAGCTAGGTAAATTCAATTTGCCCCGTTATTTCTTCTCCCGAATCTATTTCCCTATTTCAGATAACATTCTTTTGTCTTCTTCACGACTTAACAAGTACCTCCTAAATTCATCCCAAGTTATGTCATAGACTAAACCGGGATGAATTGCTTGTAAGGGATTTATTCGTCCAGCCCCGATTGCCATAATCTCTTTCATTCCTGACTTCCATAGGTATTGCTGTCATGCAAAAAAATTCATGATATATGAACTCGCTAATATATAAATTGATTTCTATTTCATATATTATCACAACTTACATATTTAACATACATATAACTTTATGTGGTTATCATTGAAAAAGTAAATTTAATTTAATTTAACACGATGTGTAGTCATGATGGCAGATTTAATTCTTGAAGTTCCCATTCGGGATGTATTGTCATGATATAAGAAACCATTCCAGCCACCATTGCAGTAGATGCTGAAGTGCCTTGGGCAAGGCAATAATTTCCATACATGTTAATTGAATCCCATTTAGATGCACATAAAATGTTCTCTCCTGGAGCACAAATATATGGCTGTTGCAAAATTAAAATTAAAACAAATCATTAATATATATCATTTATTAAAATTTACAAAATAAAAACATATATTGTTTTAAATTTTGTTTAATAATAAGTAATCAAGTAAAATGTATTTGCATATTTAAAACATAAAATCATAGAAATTATAACTACCTTGAGGATATATCCATCGTATGGATGAATACATCTTCCGGAGTAGTTACTTACTCTACAGATATTTTCATTTTCTTCGTAAGTACTCCCTAAAAACTTCAGAGTGGGTCTTTCTTCTGATCGCCTGGAAAAAAAAGATATTTATAAAGTTTACTATTTAATTTATAATATTGAGTGTAACTCTCTCTCTCTTAAAAAAACATACCTGCACTTGTCCATGTAAGCCTCGATCAGTGTTCTATCTTCCCTACCTGGAAAAAGTTTTTGGATTTGGAACGCACACTCTATATCAACATCAAGAGTGCGATCAGAAACAAAATCCCTGCTACTTTTCCTGTTAAACTATCGGCCAGTGGACACTCCATGTGATGACAAACAACCACATTTGTTTGCATATATGTTTGTTCCCTTGATTGTTCTTTATAACAACTACAAGACAGTAATCATGTTCATATTTCAATCTATTAAAATGTAAAAATTAAAATATTATAAATGATAATTAACTTACTTGGAACACAAAACAACTTCATGTTCATGGTTTTGTTGATCTTCAGTGATGAATGAACCAATTCCCTAATTGAGGAAAAAAATGTATTAAAATAAGCAGTAAATTAAGTATTATATGTTTCATAAATGAAATAAAAGTTACCTTCAATATTTTTCCACTCCCCAACTCAAAATTTGTTATAAATCTACCTCCTGAATTACATGATCCAACTGTGATTACCCAGGGTGGTAAAGAACTTATTACTGCTTTATCACCAAAATTCCCAGCTGAATAGCATACCACAATATTTTTCTTAATGGCACGAAAAGCTCCAAGATTCATCTTTTCTTGAAAGTAACTTGTATGTTCCGACATTGATCTTGCCAAAGATACATATATTACATCAACCATATCATCAATGGCTTATTGAATTGCAGCTAGAAGTTCGTCATCATTTATAGCTATGTATGGTTTTCCGTATGTCCATGCACTTCCAAGACCTTATAGGAAGCAATCCGTGCATTTGGATTAGCACCACTGATTTCCTTTGAAATTCATCGATACCTTAAACACTCTAAACTTAAAAGGGAACCAGCAGCAATTGATGCACAAGTAGTTCCATGACTAATTATATCTTCTATTAAATAGGAACCAACCAAATTAAACATGTTGTTAAAATTCTTCAATGCCAGCATTTTTCTGCATTGTAAAACAACACAAATGTTAATATAGTAGAGTAATTGCAATAAATTATTTTTATAACAAGTGATTTCAGTTAGATGATGAAAAGAAAATTTTTTATAACTAGTAAAAATATATGAATTAATTTTGAATGAAAAAATAGAAATTTTACCTTCTGTAAGGAACTTTTATATGACCACTTTTTCATTTGTCATCAACAATATTCTTATCGTGAAATGATTCGTGATTAACATTTATGCCGGAGTCAATGATCCCAATAACTTTTCTATTTTTATCAACATCTGAAATTTTATATTCGACCTCGAGTTCTTTTTGTCTTTGCTTGTTCATCCCAAATTTTTGCATCCTGAATGTTGTTTGTTGGATAAATGCATTCTGCATTCATCAATCGAATAATTAATTGTTCAAATTTTAAAAGACGATTAAGAGCGGAGGAGGATTGAAAAATTAGGATTCATAGAATTTTAGAGATTTTGAAGAGATTGAAAGAGATATCATATTTATATAAACATAAAACTTCTACCTTTCCTGCAGTGAAAATAGAAAGGGACAGCCTGGATCTAAAGTGGAGCTGTAAGCTACTTCCATCTGGACCATCAAGCCGTTTTGGAGAAGACCTGAAAACCAAAAATATTAGAAGATTTTCTACATTAAAAAAATGTTGCATACTTGGCTAAAGAAAGGTTGGTTATTTGTTAAAAAAAAGAAGAAAATGAAAACAAACTACACTTAATTCCCACTATGCTTCTTTATCGATCTTATTAAAAAAAACTAAAATACCAATCAACCAACCAAAAATCTAGTAAAAGTCGCAAAACCCAGCTTATTTTATGGTTTTCATATTCGTGCATTAATAATGTTTGTTCTTCCAAAATTAAGCAGTTACTTGACCAATGCTACTCCACAAAGCAAGGACAATAATAACTACACAGTATATGGTCAGACATTAATTATTTACCTTCCATTAAGTGTTGGGGGTGCTAATTTTGCCAAAGCTCTTTCCACCTCTTCACTTACCTACAAAAGCATCGGTTGCAAACGTAATAAGAGACATGAGGATAATTATTTAGTATATATAAACACAAAGCAAAAAAATAAAGAGTAAAGAACTTACAAACTTCACGCGAAGGATGGAGAAACAACCATCTTCATTGCAATAGGCATCCATCACTGGTCTACCATAGTGAGTCAAAACAATCTTTCGCATATTAACACTATATTTCAATGAAGCACGAAGATTAACGTTTAGTTAATTAGTGTCATTTATTACGTAATCAAATGTAGCAAAAGGTGATCGAGTTGTTCGACGGGAAATATATCTTACGGTGTGTTGGCGTTGCAGAGAATTCCGTCCAAGTCCACTTCATTCGGGGCCTGAAAATTTAAGTCAAAGAATAAGTCACTCACAGATTATTATAATATGTATATGTATAGAGAGAGAGAGATGATACTCGGATAAAGTTCTTAATGGCATTGAGGATGTGGTTGCCGTAAGAACCACATGAGTCCAGAAAATCGTATATATTATTGAAAACAACACCACTGGTTCTTGAATCATCAGTATAGTAAACATAGAGCTTCCCACTCAGCACACAAGTCTTTGCATGATCTAAAAGAGCTTCCATCTTATTGACATGCCAGAATCTACAAACAGCATTATTGTATATACAAATGAAATGGGAAAAGTCCATATCTTAGCACATAAGCGATACCCTCTATCCAAATATAAATAAAACAATGTTCTAAAGAAAGCAGATAATCATTATATATATACAACATGAAATGGGAAAGGCCATTATCTTAGCACATAAGACGGTTAAATTGTATAGAACAGTCCTACACTAAACTTGGGATGGGTATGCGTGTCTGATGCAGGTATGCACGTTGGATACAGCTACGAGTGTTACGTACAGGTATGTTCAGTTTTTTAAGAAAAGTTTCCCCATTTATTTAAGGGTTACTTTAGGGTTTATCGCCATACTCTTGAATATGAGTCAAACACTAGTGTCGGACACTGCACCGGTACTTCAAGAAAAATTAAGTCTGGAGCAACATAGGCCCTATAACCAACATGTTCAAAAAAAATATATATAAATATGAGAAATACTGCAAAAAGAAATCTCTTTACACCTATAAAACATTGCTGCTAGAGCATCCCACATGGTAACTTCCAAAGAGAAAAGAACTATTGCAATGTTGCATTTCATTAGAAATTGCAAAAAAGCATATAATCCTACCCACCTTCTGACTATCAGATAGAAATCGGCAGGTAAATATTGTTCCCCAGAAATAAGGCCATTCAACTCGTAGATTATTGAAAACAACACCGTTGGTTCTTGAATCATCAGTATAGTAAACATAGAGCTTCCCACTCAGCACACAAGTCTTTGCATGATCTAAAGAGCTTCCCACATCTTATTTGACATGCCACTTCCCAGAATCACAAACACAGCATACAGAAAACTCAGAATGCAACTACAATGGAATAGTCTTTTGATTTCGGAACCAAAATCCAAACTCACATTTCGTAACTTTTGCTGATCCTGACAACAAGTCGCAAAAAGTCTTCAACAGTTAGTATTCCTGCAGTGTTAAGCCTCTTGAGAAATGACCCATCTTTCTCAATCTTTTCCAATCTCCATACTTCATCATTCAATGCAGGTGGGTAGTGCTTCTTATACACTGTTAAGCAACATAATTAAAAAAATTGCAGGAATATACAAATGAAATAATAGAGTAGAGTATGAACAACCATCTTCATTGGAATAGGAATCCACCACTGGTCGACCATAGTGAGTCAAAACAGTCATTATAGAACCGAACCGTGGATTGACACTATATATCAATGAAGCACAAAGATTAACGTTTAGTTAATTAGTGTCTTTTATTACGTAATGAGATGTAGTAAAGGTGATCGAGTGTTCGACGGAGATATATCTTACGGTGTTTGGCGTTGCAGAGAATCCATCTAAGTCCACTCCATTCGCGCCGTCCATTGCATCTGAAATTTAAGTTCAAAGAAGAAGTCACTCACAGATTATATATGTATATGTATAGAGAGAGAGAGAAAGATAATACTCGAAAAAGAAGTTGTTCTTGATGGCATTGAGGATGTGGTTGCAGCAAGAACCATATAAGAAGTAACGACTTTCCTCATCATTCAGAAGGTAACGGGTCTGGAGAATCCGTCATTGGGAATGGGAGGAAGATAACGAAGGTTTCTGCAAACGGGCATGGGAAAGAAGTTATTCTCTTTCTCACATACATGTTCAGTTGGGACGAAGAGGCAATGAGAGATTTCTTTCTTTTTCTTTTTTTTCTTTTCTTGAATGGAATGAGCTATTTCTTGATTACCAGTAATGATCTTTCATCAAATGGATTTAAGCAACGAGAGGTTTCTGACTTTCTTTGGTTTATTTTGCAATGATTCGTATGAAGATAGAAAGGGTTTAAGAGAAATATAGATGAAGGAAGAACTTCATATATTTTCATTCATAATTTCATTTGTTTTACAACCAGTATATAATGAATTCGTTAAGAATTGAATGCCAGCTGTACTGTCCTTGCATAACCACTAGATTCCCTTAACTGATTTCTGCAAAACAGATTTTATGCTGCCAAATACGTCCGACTGGGCTGTAGCTGGCAGTTGTATCCTATGTTTACCTTCGGATGGAGGTGACTTGTTGGACGAAGCAAAGTGAGTATTTCCTACGAGCAGCTAAAATCCGGCCTACACCTGGTTTGAGGTTTGCCCTAAATTGGAAACAAATGGAAAAGGCGGCAAGATAAGATAACGGTTCATTCAAATATAAGATTATAGGAATATAATTTTACTCTAGGAATGTTATGTTATCCTATTTAGTTAACTTAGTAGGAAGGTAAGATTTCATTGTTTAATTAGAGGAATATAAGATTACTTGAATATATATTTTACCAAATAATTCATGTTATAATATATTTTAACAACTAAAACTTTAATATCAAATTATAAATTTGAATGAAAATTTATAAAATATTTTAATTATTACACTATCTAAGTTAAAGAAAATACTTTAAATATATTAATATATTAAAGTAGTATATTAAAATTGTAATTTTAAATAATTTTCATAAGTATCATATTATATATAAAATATAACATAATATGAAAAACAATATTGTGATCTCGAGTGGACATATTAATTTATATAAGATATTTTTAATAACTCAAAATTAATATTATTTTAAATAATTACATTTCTACAATAATATATTTCACCTCATAAAATAATATATTAATACTAAATATTAAATATAAAATAATTTTAACTACTCAAATTTACTAATATTTATTAAATTAAACAAATTTCTATTATTATATTATATTATTATATTATTATTATTTTGAGTAAAGCATAAAGAATATGAATTGAGAAGGATTCATATGAAAATATTGATTATTTTAGGGGCATTTGAATCTAAAGTTATTATTGTCCTTTATTACGTAATCAAATGTCGCAAAAGATGATCGAGTTGTTCGAAAGATATTTACGGTGTGTTGGCGTTGCAGAGAGAGAGAGAGAGATGATACTTAGAAAAGAAGTTGTTCTTGATGGCATTGAGGATGTGGTTGCCGCAAGAACCACATAAGAAGTAACGACTTTCCTCATCATCCTAATTCTAACGTCGGTTTACAACAGAGAATGAGAAAGAAGTTATTTATTGATTATTGTTTGAGATTTTGAAATTTAGGGTTTAAGATTTGAGATTAGGTAAAAGAGATTTTTTAATGTGAGTTAATAAATTTTTATTTGAGCTACAAAATTTTAATTAAATTTATTTAAATAAATTTTTATTTGAGTTACAAAATTTAATTAATTAATTATCTATTTATTAAATTTAATTATTATAAATTAGTGTAAATTTATTAATTTATAGGTAAGTCGAATCTATTCTTATTTTAAATATTTTTCTTAATTTTCAATTGATAATTATTTTCGTATTTCTAAAAATTTTACCTCTCTTAAAAATGTAAATTCTCCTCTCCTACTATAAGATCAAACATTAAGTGAAAGACAAACTACAACAAATTTATTTTTGTGACACCTAAATATTGTCACTGTAATATACATTTACGTCATTGTTTATATTTTAAGACGTAAAAGTAGACGTCACAACGAACGTCACGTTAGGTGTGTCACTAAATGTCAAATGTGACAATATATATTTTCGTCTCTATTATTAAATATATAGTTTCGTTAATGCATAACGTCACTATAATTTATATTCAATGACCTTTGATTATGTCATTAAATATACATTTTTGTTCCTGATTATTTAAATCATCATAAAATATAATAAATTTATTACATTAGTGACGGAAAAAATATCATCATAATTTATTTATTAAAACTAAAAAATCAAAATTGTAATAAGAGGCTAAACTTTCTAAAATTTATCATAAAGAACAAAACTATTAATAAATTACAAAAGTACATATTTTTTTATAATCACAATAAGTACAATACTATTTATAAATTACAATTAAATACAAATTTTTTTAAAAATAAAAAAATACAAAACATTTATAAATTATAAAATACAATAAAAGGAACAAATACAAACAAACAAAAAGGGACAAAAACCCTTAATATTCAGGTTAATCAATGCCCCTGGTGCTGTTGTCGGCGACTGATGCAGCCCTTGCGGATCTAGGTCAACAGGTACAGCCTCTGCCACCCCTTTGCTCTCTCATAAAATCCGACCAGACACAAATGGTTCCCGATTATAGCACCAAGACAAAAACCTTTAACAGTCCACACATCTCCACCTCTGAACAAAAACTACGAAGGAAAAGGGTAAAAAAATTAGAGAATAAATCAAATGGGAAAAGGAAAGGAAAATCCTACCTGTGCTCCACGATGGCCGAGACCACATCTGATAAATCTGAGTGGTGTGCAATCTCGTAGTAGTGAAGGGACAACCATACTTGAAGACCATCATGTCCAACGGCAAAATCAATGAGATAATCCTCTCAAATTTTTTTTCACGAAATAATGTTCTCGTCAGATTAATTGTTGAGATAGGGTGAACTCTACAGTCCCCATGCAGGTCGCCAAGTGTTCCGGGCGACGTAGTTGTGTTGATGTCAAGGTCGCCATGCACGCCGTAGGGTAGGTCACCATGCACGCCGTTGGGTAGGTCGCCATGCACTCCTAGCGACATGCAGGTTGCCATGCACGCCCGTTCTAGGTAGATTTCAATTCGCAGAGTTGATTCTTTCCCATTTCTTTTGTTTTCTTTCGCAGGGTGATAACTGTGAATATGCACATTTGTCATGACAATGCGGTTCAGATATGTTGATTGGCTGGATGGAACAATTGTACAAGTACCAGGATTAATTGATTACCTAAAAGCAAAATTGGCCCCTCTAGAATAATAAAATAATGAGCAGAACAAACATATTTCTGTTGGGAATTGGTTTCCAAAGACCACCACAGTGGGAGTGCATGGCGACCTCCCGCATGCAGAACGGCGTACATGGCGACCTTGACATCAACACAACTACGTCACCCGGAGCACTTGGCTACCTGCATGAGACTGTAGAGTTCACCCTATCTCAACAATTAATCTGACGAGAACATTATTTCGTGAAAAAAAAAATTTGAGAGTATTATCTCGTTGATTTTTCCATTATCTTACATTCGAGATGAAAAGTGTGGTGATTATGAATAATAATAAAAATGAACATAATTTTTCATATTAATGATACAAATTTAAATTTTATATTAAACATTAGGATATATAAAATCATAAAATTTAATTAATAAAAAAATTAAAAAAATTCAAAAGATTAGACCACATTTAACCAACCCCTCATTCCATCATTACACTAGTATTTGGACCGACGCACCTAATTTTGTTTCCCATTCATTGCAGCTGTAATTTTCATCAAAAACTTTCAAAAGAAAACTCCAAAATTAACTTTAGAAACCACATGGAAACATCACGCGTCAAATATATATATATATATATAAAGTTGCATTTAAAACGTGCAGGGTTTAATCTGTGTCATCTTTTCACATTTGCTTTTCATATATATATATGGATATATTCGAATATGTTTTTTCCCCATAATACGTAATAGCTTATAATTTCCTTAATTTTCTGTATCTTTATAGTTTTCCCTGGGATGTGGTCCATGTGGAGGGCTTGCTTTGGTTTTATTAATAATTTCATTTGTTGTTTAGAAATATGTGATGAATCTATCAGATAAGAATTAAAGAGCGTGTCAAATATATACTCTATTTGCAAATTTCTCACATGTTTTCCCTTTTAAATTTCCTTTTTGTTGAAGGGAATGAACACACACTGTGCCCAAAATAACCAAGATATTTCATTTTCAATAGATAATATTTTTATTCTATTTATATTTCTTAAAAAGGTTCATTTTAAAAAACAAAATGTAATTTTGAGCTTCATTACTAAATTCCATTGTTTAATAGTCTCGTGGGTCGACATAAATGCAGGCGGATGAAAGGGAGAAGGATGAGCTAAAGGTGCAGATTGAAACAGCCATTGCAGCTCTGAACGATCCAGAGAGTCCGATGAGCATGTAACGATGAGTCCATGTGTCCATCTTCGTAGAGTATTTAGTTTTCGGCAGTCTTATGTTTTAAAGGTAAGTTTGGCGAGTCCATGTGTCCTTGTAAAATAAGTGTCTCTCCAATGCACTGTGTTTGAAATTTCGATGGAATAATATTTCTAAGTCTCTTCCTTTCACAAGAAAATCTTTTAACTAATATTAAAATTATACTAAAAAAAATCAGAAATCATTGCAATTAAAAAAACAATATAGCCCTTAAATTATTTTTTTTTATTAATGTGACTTTCAAGCTCAAAAAAAAATTTAATATGACAATTTGATTAATGATTTCCATTATTGACCGTTGCTGCGATGTTGACTTAACAATTTACAATATTGACATAACAATTCACGGTTTTTACGTGACATTTCATCTATCATATTTGAATTAATTACTAATTTAACCATCTATCATGTCATTCATCACATTATCAATCACTGTGGATTGTTAAGTCAACATCATAAACTATAACGTTAGTACCGTAATAATAAACGACAAAAAATATCAATCGAAGAATTACATTAAATTTATTTTCTAAATTAAAGAAACCATAAGAAAGAATAATACGACGCCATATTATTCTTTTTTAAAAAAAAATTACTTATGATTATTTATTGCCTTAAAATTACCGTAAGTGTTATTGAATGTTATGGTAAGATTTATCATTCTTCCAACAAAAGTTAATTAACCTCTTCATCCCTTTTAAACATTTTTTTAAAGTTATTCATAAACTTTATAAAATCATATTGGATTTAAATTTATATAAAATCCATCTCACTTGATATATATTAAAATACATATCTTTTTAAATTATTTCTATAATTTGAATATTTCTTGCATTAAAATTGGATGGAGAAAAATGTCGGCCCGTTTCAATTCCTACACGATGCGATATCTTTAGTTGGGTGGATTGTTCCCCATAATGGCTAAACCTTAAACTATCCATCGTCCACGGATTTGATATACTCTCTTGCTATTGGTTCTCTCCGGCACGACGGCGATGAAATCTTTGCTAGCCAATTCCACTTCTTCCGACGTCGATTTACCCCAACAAATCACACGCCCTCCGACGATAAGGGACCCCTCTGTCCCTCCACCCAAATTTTCTTCCCTTTTCTCCTCTCTTCCGCAGCCTAAACAACTCCTCAAATCCGCCCTAAATGTCGAAGACGACGACGGCGGCGGTAAAGTAGCTTCTGGTATCCCCAAACTCCCAATTCCTGATACCAAGGACTCATCCAAGCTTTTCTCCCATCTCCCATCTCCCCCAACCACAACAGCCACCCAGTCCTCCAATCGCCAAGAGAATTGTTCAATTCAAGCCTTCCATAAACCCCAGTAACCACGTCGGCTCCGATGACGACGACAATAACGAAGTGGAAGAAAGACGAAAGGGCAGAGAATCCGAAAAGCTAGCCCATGGTCCCTCTGTGGAATCCTTTCTCTCGAGCATACCTGCGCCCAGGAACTCGACTACTTTGGGTGTTGCCCCCTCTTCGGGTTTAGGAAGAAGATCCATTATCGAAACCACCCGAGTCGCCACATCCACTTTTAAAGACAAAAGCGAGGCAAATGTTGATAGTAATGCACCTAGTTATTCGAATTATGATAGAAGCACTGATGCAAATGATGAGTTGAATATTGATCAAAATCCTGGAAACTATTATGTAAATTATGCTGCTGATTATAGCAACTACCAATTGAGTGTTGATCCAAATAGTGGGAGCACTGATGTTGCCACTACTACTTTTGGGAGTTATGTGAATTACAATGTACAATATGAGAATAATTGGGCCGATTTGTAAGCAACAACTGTCGCCGAAGCCCTCGGGGATGGCTGAACTTGGGGGTGAAAGTTGAGGGAAAGAGAGGGAGGAATGAGATACCAACAGAAATTGTTGAGGTGAAGCAGGTTGAACTTATGAAGAATCGGCCGACGGAAGACCAGGTCAAGATGACCAGAATAGCTTTCGGGCCATCTTATCAGGTATCGAACTTCAAAGCTAATCTACTTTATCAGCTTGTTGGTCTAATTTTTGTCTAATGATATTTGCATGAGCTAGTTGTTTGTCTTTTTTCTGTTGTAGCTGTTGTTGTTAATGTTTTAGATTTCGAATAGATTATCTCCACAAAACAGCATAGCAATCAACCGGATTCCCGTCGTCGTGTAGTATAAACTGATAATGCTTACAATGATCCATTGTTTGCGGAACAATTGCAATGTGAATAAAGCAAATTGTTTTTTGTGCATGAGGTAAAAGAAGCTTATTATGTTATGCCTTTCTTTTCCCTCAAAACTGGGATTATGTTACCAAGATTTTGTGATTTTGTTAATTCTCATATGGATTTCATTGGTTGTTGAGGAAGATACCTAATGGGTTTTTTCGTCGTCCTGGTTTGCAAAATTATAAAAGAAAGTATTTTAAGGGGTAATGCTAAATTGACTAAAGTGTTCTCTAGGCACACATAAACCCATGAAAGAAAGTATTCGATCAAATGAGTAACCTGTTCTATTGGAATTTGAAACAAAAGAGTTTTATGGGAATATGAAAGAAGATAAAATTGTTCACAATGAAGTTGTGCTTGTGAATCAGATTAGTAGCCTGTTGTTGGTACAGAAATTAGTACTTCAAGTTATGGCCATCAGATTAAACAATCATGACTCCTGTTTTGAAGCCTAAATCTTGTTCTTCAACTTCTTTAATCTTCAGGATTTTCTACTTTGTTAATGTGAAATCGAGTTCTAAATACATGAAATTATGTTTGTGCTGTTGAGCCTGTTCACAACCTGCACTAACAAATATGTTTGTTCTTTTATACCCTTCAATATTTGTGGTATTTATATTTACCATGCTCACTTGGAATGTAGCCTGCTTCGTTGAAGGGTAAACCGTCAAAATTCACAAAAGGAAGCACCAAATCAGTTCCTTGTACTTCGATATGAAGCAAAAGGAGATGGAGTTGCAAGAGAGGCAATCTAGAGGTTTGCTTACTAAAGCTGAAACCCAAGCCAAGTATGGATGGTGATCTTGCATAAATAATGTCAATGATTCCCTCTAGCCCTAATATACTCTTCAAGCTGCATTTGTGTTAGTACTTTACAGCTTATTTGGTTTAGATCCCATTATGTAATGAACTTGGGTTTATGATTTTGGTCCTAAGTTTTAATTTTAGTTTTAAATTATTATAATATTAAAAGCGAATGAAATTTAATAATCGTACGTTCTACCACTGCAATTGCATAATTTTATTTTTGAAAATTGCAATTGCATAATCAATTACCACGTAAAAGTACAAACGTGTCATGCATGTCAATTATTTATAATCTTCTTTGAGAACGTGTAAGCCTATTATAAGATATCATCATCATATGTCTATAAATACATTCAAGAGTAAATTACACAGTTAGTACCTAAACTATCAATTTTGATCTATTTTAGTACTTAATCTTTCAATTTTTTTCAAAATCATGCTAAAATTTTGTGTTTGTTTTATTTTGGTACTAAACAAGCTGTTTACCCTAAATTCAATGGCAAACCAAAGTTTCAATTCCAATGAATGTAGCAACATATTTTCACGGTGGCATTATTTCAACATCCAAGCATCCATTCCTATTACCAACCAATTATAAAATACACTTAATACAACAGACTAAATTCATGGATATAGTGATCAAATATCTAACTAAATCGTTCAAATGGTATCCAATTTACCAAACCAAAATCGGAATTAACAAAGGATTCAAATATACCTGTGGGGTTGCACCAGCAGCTTCTGGTCCGGGTGGCTCCAAAGATGTTTAACATGGATAATAACGATCTTCTGCACGAGAGGAGGAGAAGGTGGCTTCGGAAATAGAACATGATATTCCCCAGGCATCACAAATTCAACATCACCTAACCCTGGAAACACAAAATAAACATATGCATTAATTTCCATATATAACACACAAATTTATTAGTTAAAATTTAGTAAACTGAACCAGCAATTTTATCAGCTTCTTCCTCAGTCATGTAAACTTCCTTTATTTTTCGATCTTTGATGCTGCTAATAAAACTAACTCCTTTATGAAAAGCATAGGAAAAGAAAATTAGCAATTTCAATATTCAATCTAATTCAATGCAAATTAACAGTTAAACAAACATATTCTAATCAAACCGAATCAAGTGGAAGTGGAAGAGCCATGCTTACTTAGGAAGTGTGACTAAAATCAAGTGCGCTTGTTCATGATGATTTAAACCAGGAAAAAATCTTACTATGTAACATTGCAATTGCACAATCAAGTTACCTCATAAAAATAGTAATGCATCATGTCAACTATTTATAATCCATCTTTCAAAAACATTCAAGGGGTAAACCAGAGGAGCAAACAAAAAGAGTAAACCAACCTTTCTTGCCTCCTTGTCTGTGCTCTGTTCAGGTTCAAGGGGTTTGCTTCCTGCAACACATAGAAGTGTTCAATGAGTAGCAAACAAGTTAAAATCAAAGACAACCACACTTGTAAACCTTGTAAGGCATACCAGTGCTTGTTAATTCTTTTGTAGCATAAAATCCACCACAACCAAATAATAGTATACGTGAATTCCCAAATTCCATAAAATCAAAACAAATTTAATAAATACTCCCATAAAATCCAAAATAGCCAAGTGAGAAAGTGAAACACCGAAGCATTGAAGAGGAAAATGGAAAGGCATAGAATTCCAGGATTACCTTCCTTCTCTTAACCCCCATAACAGTTTTTCAGGTTTCGCAGTCATGTCTGAATCAGCTGCACGTCATATGTGATAAACATATCATTCAAAAGAAAAAAAAGAAAAAAGATAGAGCAAAACTTTTGAATACCAATTTTCTCTGCATTTTCCGACATATCTTCGTCAATCTGAGTATTTTCAACTGTGTGACTCGTCTGAATTCACATGTCAAATGAAAATTTAAGATTCAAAATTGAGTAAACTCGGCAACAAACAAAGGAAAGATATTTGACAATACTATCCATATGAATTTCTAAATACTAATTAAAAAAAATATTGGAAGGCTAACAAGCGCTTACCACTCTTTCTCATCGATATATTTCATTAACGCCACCGTTTCAAGTGCTTTTACTCCCTCAGATCTATACTCTCAATCTCTCCATCTTTGCCTCCCTTCTTCGAACCTTAATAATTATTTTTAAAACCCTAGTTCTCGATTATGGGGAGATGGGCAGTGATGATTATTCAGATTCGAAGGCAGGTACAGAACTGCAATCTGATTTGGGGAATAATGTTGGGCTAGGGTTTGAAATGTTTTCATTATCGATTTCGTTGAAAATCAGATGCGATCATCGCCGTTCACGAAAGAATCATGTGTTCTTGAATAAAAGAAGAAGATAGAGAGACAAAGGGCAAACCTTAACCGGGAATAATAATACCAACAAAAGACGAGAGGGGAATAATAATAACAGGGAAAGGTTTTCGTTCTCATCGCAAGGATTAATATCTGGGGAAGGAAACATTAGAAATAAGAGTAAAATATCAATTACATCATCCAATTTTATTCATTAAACTTTAAAACCTTTCAATTTTAATCATTAAACTTTCAAATTACACGTATTTTTTGGTTTTTTTTGTTACCCTTAAGGTTCCAAGGTTTCTTCTTGATTAATCTGAACCGAACTAGGTCGTACACCTGGTTTTGGTGGGCGAGTCTCCCAGTGGAAAATTTCTGCATTAATAATGACTCGAACTTGAGACCTACTTAAACGAAATCAAGCTCCTTACCACTTGAACCAACCTTATTGATTCAAATTACATGTATTTTAATTAGGGGTGTTGAAAAATATCCAACCCTATTGACCCGGCGACCCAAACTAGAAATATTGAGTAATTATCTAAAAAAATTACCTGATAGGGTCGAGTACCAGGCTAGACATTTCATAGATCGAGCCTAAGTCACAAAATTACATTTTTTTTCGAGTATCCTTATGATTGGGTATGATGCAGATATTTTGCCAACAAATTTATGTGGTTAAGGTTTGATCTCAATAATAATAAAAAATAATAATATAATAATAAAACTTTAAATAAAACAATTAAGTCTAAATTACCAAAACATAAAAGAATAATGGTCAAAATAGTAATTAAACATGCAAAGTAAGGATTAAATTAGAATTGTTACAAACTAAAGGGAACTAAATATGTAATTAACCAACCAATGATGAAAATGTAAGAGTCCAACAATTAATTGATGATTAAAAATCCAATTATGGACTTTAATTAAAAAAAAACTTGGAGTTTGAATTAAACCAGTAATTTATGAAAATTTAGATCCCAAATTGCTAAAATTAGAAAGCTATGGATCAGTTCCATAGTTTCACCTTTTTTTTATTTCTTATACCTTCTATTTTCATTCTCTCCTGGATTTCTTTGGAAGTTTCTAAACCCTAATCTCCTTAGTCTGAGCCTTTACTTTCCTTTAGCTCTCTTAACCACTTTGACCACACAATCGTCGGCCAATTTTTCATCGATCATCTCATTCGCATTCGTTTCGTAACTCTTTGAGTTACCCGCTCTTCCATCCACATCTTTAATAGACATAGTCGTGCCCTTAATATCACACCTAAATCGTTCTTAATTCGTACTCTATCGTTTTACACTTTTATGAATTAAGAAATCTCGACGTTCTGATTCTTATGACCCTCATACGAATGAACTCCTCTTCGAGGAGGTGTTGAAAGAAGACATTGAAGAAAAGGTTGAATTGGCTGCCAAGTTTTGTATATGTTATTGTTGGATCATAAACTTGATCCATTATGGGAGCCTAAACCCAAACCCAAACTAAAACTAAATTGATGTCATTACTTACATCATTTAATTAAAGTTGTCATTGCTTACATCATTTAAGTAATGATGTCATTGCTTACATCAATTTAGTTAGGTGAGAGTTAGATATTTGTTGAATTTGTAATGGTTTAAATTAGTTTATTTGTGTGGTGTAGGATTGTTCTTGAGTAGTATAAATACCCCTTCCCATTTCAGTTTTAAGCATCAAGAAAAATTAAGAGCTTCTAAGTGAGTGAAGAAGGAAAGTCTTATAAGAGTGAGTTGTAGTTCTTGTTTTTGAGTGAGAGTGCTCTTGTAATATTTGTTTGAGTTTCAATAAAAGTTGTTTGTGTGAGTGTTTTATTTCCAACAAAGTGGCATCAGAGCGAGTTGGAAAGATCGAAGGTCTCGACGAGAGGAATCCGACGCCGCCAGAATTTTCTCAATATGAGTTCTGACACACTGCCGCGCACCGCCGGAAGACTGCTGCCAGAAAATCGAGTTGACTCACCGAGTTGAGCCCAGTTAGCCGAGTTGGAGCCCTTGACCGAGGTTTCCAAGTCCCTCCCAAGGGTTTTTCGGCGTTCCGGATTCATTCGTGCAATCGGATTTTACAAAATCTCATTATATTGAGAGATATGGCAAATGGTATGGCACCATTCCAAGTTCCGACACTCAACAACAACAACTATGACAATTGGAGTATCAAAATAAAGGCACTTCTTGGATCACAAGATGTGTGGGATATCATAGAGAAAGGCTATAACGAGCTTGCGGATGATGATGCTTTTGCTACTCTTACACCAGATCAAAAGACAACTTTGAAGGATTCAAGAAAGAGAGACAAGAAGGCTCTCTACCTCATCTATCAAGCATTAGATGATGATGGTTTTGAAAAGATTTCAAGTGCAAGCTCTAGCAAGGAAGCGTGGGAGAAGCTGCAAACCTCTTACAAAGGATCCGAGCAAGTGAAGAAGGTTCGTCTCCAAACATTAAGAGGTGAATTTGAATCCTTAAACATGAAAGCATCTGAGTCTATTTCAGATTATTTCTCAAGAGTAGTAGTTGTTTCTAATCAATTAAAAAGAAATGGTGAAAAGTTAGACGATGTGAGGATAATAGAGAAGATACTCCATTCGTTGGATCCCAAATTTGAGCACATCGTCGTGACGATTGAAGAAACTAAAGACTTGGAAGAAATGACGATCGAGTAACTCCAAGGATCATTGCAAGCATATGAAGAGAAGCATAAGAAGAAGCATGAGTTTACTGAGCAACTCCTCAAGCTGCAACTCAAAGATATGCATGAAAGCCAACGCAATGATAGAAACCAACGTGGCCAAGACAGAGGTAGAGGCCATGGACGAGGTGGAAGTCAAGGTCGTGGACGAGGCTGGAATTACAACAACAACAATTCCAACAACAACTATGAGAAAGGAGAAAGCTCAACACGAGGCCGTGGAAGAATCAATCCGAACTCAAGGCATGACAAATCTCAAGTTCGATGTTATAATTGTCAAAAGTTTAGGCATTATGCTTCAGAATGTAGAGCTCCCAACAACAAAATTGAGGAGAAGGCTAACTACGTGGAGGAAAAGACAGATGGCAAAGAAACTCTTCTTCTAGCATGAAAGGAAACTGATGGTGGCCAAGAAAATTCCTGGTATCTTGACAGTGGTGCAAGCAATCACATGTGTGGAAGGAAAGACATGTTCGTGGAGCTAGACGAGTCAGTAAGCGGAAATGTTTCATTTGGAGATGATTCCACAATAGCAGTGAAAGGGAGAGGTAACATTCTTATCCGTTTGAAAGATGAGAGACATCAATTTATTTCAAATGTCTACTATGTGCCCAATATGAAAAGTAACATCTTAAGTTTAGGGCAACTAGTAGAGAAAGGTTATGATATTCATATGAATAATTATAATCTTTCTATAAAAGATGATAAGAATAACTTCATTGTTAAAGTGCCGATGTCAAAGAATAGAATGTTCTTGATCAGCATACAAAATGATGTTGCAAAGTGCCTGAAAGCTTGCTATAAAGCTGCTATCTAAGAAGGAGATGGTGAAGGGACTACCTCGCATCAACCATCCTGATCAGCTTTGTGAAGGGTGTCTAGCTGGGAAACAATTCAGGAAAAGCTTTCCAAAGGAGTCAGAGACAAGAGCCAAGAAGCCACTCGAGCTCATCCATACCGATGTGTGTGGACCGATCAAGCCGAGCTCTCTCGGTAACAGTAACTATTTTCTTCTCTTCATTGATGATTTTTCAAGAAAAACCTGGGTATATTTCTTGAAACAGAAGTCAGAAGTTTTCGAAGTCTTCAAGAAGTTCAAAGCAGCAGTGGAAAGAGAAAGCGGTAGAAAGTTCAAAGCCATGAGATCCGACCGAGGTGGAGAATTTACTTCCAAGGAGTTTCAAGAGTTTTGTGAAGCAAATGGAATTCGTCGACCAATGACAGTTCCTAGATCCCCCCCAGCAAAATGGTGTGGTAGAAAAAAAGAATAGAACAATCCTCGACATGGCACGAAGCATGCTCAAAAGCAAGAAACTACCCAAAGAATTTTGGGCGGAAGCAGTATCGTGTGCAGCCTACTTGTCAAATCGATCTCCAACAAGAAGTGTATGGGGTAAGACACCGCAAGAGGCATGGAGTGGAAGAAAGCCTGGCATTTCCCACTTGAGAACCTTTGGAAGTATAGCCCATGTTCACGTACCAGACTAGAGAAGAACGAAGCTTGATGATAAAAGCGAGAGTTTTATCTTCATCGGCTATGATGCTAATTCGAAGGGCTACAAGTTGTACAATCCAGACAATAAGAAGTTTGTGATTAGTCGAGATGTGGTCTTAAACGAAGAAGGATAATGGGATTTTAACTCTCATACAGATGACTTCAATTTCTTTCCTCAGTTTGAAGAAGATGAGCAGACAATGAGGGAGCAACTAGATGAATCTCAACAAGAGCTTGCAACTCCACCCACTTCACCAACATCAACCACTCAAGGAGACTCATCACCTTCATCATCGTCAAGTGGGAGTCAAAGTGAAAGAGTTATGCAATGTACAAGAGAAGCCTTAGAGATCTCTATGAGGAAACTGAACGACAAGATAATCTTACATTATTTTATCTATTTGCCGATTGTGAACCAGTGAGCTTTCAAGAAGCGGTACAAGAAAAGAAATGGAGAGATGCGATGGACGAAGAAATCAAGGCCATCGAGAAGAATAACACATGGTAACTTACCTCACTTCCCAAGGGACATAAGGCGATAGGTGTCAAATGGGTGTACAAAACAAAGCAAAACGCCAAAGGAGAGATTGAAAGGCACAAGGCGAGGCTAGTTGCTAAAGGCTATAGTCAAAAGGCTGGAATTGACTATGATGAGGTATTTGCTCCTGTTGCTCGATTGAAGACTATCAGACTAATCATTTCTTTGGCAGCTCAAAATAAGTGGAAGATACAACATATGGATGTAAAGTCTGCCTTCCTAAATGGAGTTCTTGAAGAGGAAGTTTACATTCAGCAACCATCAGGCTATGAAGTCAAAGGGCACGAAGACAAGGTGTTGAAGTTGAAGATGGCTCTTTACGGGCTAAAACAAGCACCAAGGGCATGGAATAGCCGAATCGACAAGTACTTCCAAGAGAATGGCTTCAACAAATGTCCCTACGAGCATTCTCTATATATCAAGATCAAAGATGGAGATATTTTGATCGTGTGCCTCTACGTGGACGATTTGATCTTCACTGGAAGTTACCCAAGCATGTTTAATGAATTCAAGGATGTGATGATGAAAGAATTCGAGATGACAGACATGGGGCTCATGGCGTACTACCTTGGCATTGAAGTTAAGCAACAAAATGATGGAATTTTCATTTCACAGGAAAGCTATTCAAAGGAGATACTGAAGAAGTTCAAGATGGAGAACTGTAAGCCAATAAGCACACCGGCAGAATACGGGATCAAGATGACCAAACATGAAGAAGGCGAAAGTGTAGATCCAACATTCTTCAAAAGTTTGGTAGGAAGTCTACGCTATCTAACTTGCACGAGACCCGATATTCTTCACGCAGTTGGATTGGTTAGTCGCTACATGGAATCTCCAACAACCACCCATTTTAAAGCCGCAAAGAGAATTCTTCGCTATCTGAAAGGTACAATTGACTTTGTCTTGTTCTATTCCGTTTCTAATGATTGCAAGCTTGCTGGATATAGCGACAGTGATTGGGGTGGAGACATAGATAATCGAAGGAGCACTATTGGATTCGTATTTTTCATGGGAGATATTGCGTTCACATGGATGTCAAAGAAACAACCGATTGTCACATTGTCCACTTGTGAAGTGGAATATGTTGCTGCTACCTCATGTGTTTGTCATGCAATTTGGCTTAGAAATCTATTGGAGGAGATTGGTTTGATACAAGAAGAGCCTACCAAGGTTTGTGTCGACAACAAGTCAGCCATTGCCTTAGCGAAGAATCTAGTATTCCATGATCGAAGCAAGCACATTGATATTCGCTACCACTATATAAGGGAGTGTGTTGCAAGAAAAGATGTGGAAGTTGAATACGTGAAGTCACAAGATCAAGTTGCTGATATTTTTACCAAGCCACTGACCATCGAAGACTTCTTAAGATTAAGAAACCTACTAGGGGTCACGAGATCAAGTTTAAGGGGGGTGTTGGATCATAAACTTGATCCATTATGGGAGCCTAAACCCAAACCCAAACTAAATTGATGTCATTACTTACATCATTTAATTAAAGCTGTCATTGCTTACATCATTTAAGTAATGATGTCATTGCTTACATCAATTTAGTTAAGTGAGAGTTAGATGTTTGTTGAATTTGTAATGGTTTAAATTAGTTTATTTGTGTGGTGTAGGATTGTTCTTGAGTAGTATAAATACCCCTTCCCATTTTAGTTTTAAGCATCAAGAAAAATTAATAGCTTCTAAGTGAGTGAAGAAGCAAAGTCTTATAAGAGTGAGTTGTAGTTCTTGTTTTTGAGTGAGAGTGCTCTTGTAATATTTGTTTGAGTTTCAATAAAAGTTGTTTGTGTGTGTTTTATTTCCAACAATATTACCGATGGAAAAAGTGATACCTGTGGTGATCTTGTTTATGTTAGAGCTTCTTTTGAAGGTAGCTTGAAACGTTTGGGTGTTGATTGTATTGATCTTTATTATCAGCATCGGATTGATACCAAGGTTCCCATTTAAATCACGGTTTGTGTTTTTTCAATTACCATCCTATTGCTTGATGATCACGTAGTTGATAAAGTGTTTGTCTTAATGTCACACTGAAATGGATATTTATATTAATGGATTTAGACCCAAATTGAAGAACTTAATAAACTAGTTGATAGTGTTGTGCAGTTAGAGTGGTCTTTGTGGTCCAGAGATGTTGAGGCTGGCATTATTCCAACTTGCAGGTTTATTTATTCATAACACTTGAAAAAAGTTTTAAGAGACTGATTTGTTTTATGATTTTCCAGAGAACTTGGCATTGAGATTTTGCTTACAGTCCCCTTGGGAGTGTGTTCTTTTCATCAAGGCCTAAAATTGTGAAAACTTTGTCCATTGATGACAGCAGGAAGGTGTGTAGCTTATCTTTCACAATCTCCTGAATAAATTTGTTATCTTAGCCGAGACTTGTGATTGAAATATGGATTGGATGTATATATGAACACGGTTTATATAGTTGTATATTTGTTTTCTTTTTACTAATTTTCTTATTTTACAGCTTGGCTTATATAGTTGTAATGTTTGACCAACCGGTTGAACCGACTTGTTCGATTTATTTTTTAAAATCCATGTGAATGACTCTTGTCTAGAGTTTTGCAAGACTGCAAGTACCTCTTGTGGTTAGTGGCATCACTTGAGGATAAAATAAATTTTCGTCAGTTGTATATTTGTATTGTTGTCTTGGTCTAGAGCAGTTCTTCCATTCTAGATTGTGCATAATCGTACGCTTCACGTTCTTTTGTTCCCATGTTGTTGCGCCTAAACTAAGCAAATCTGGTTTCATTGTTTGCAGTATTTTTGAACATTTTGTTGTTGACAATCACGTTTTGAAAGGTAATGTATTCTTTTCCCCTTATTTTATTATACATGTTGTAAAGTAAAATATGTTGTATTAGTGATTCTTTATCCTTTTGGATGGTTTCATAATAGAAACTTAATATCTCCAATATTAATTAAATAGTACATATATAGTATACAACTTTTGATTGGATTTTAAAATAATTTGATTCATATAATGAATATACTTTCCTGTTTGGGATTTACTCAATTAATTTATTTGTTTAATTTTTAACTCGAGGAAAATCAACCCTTTTGCATATATACATATTGTTTGTATTACTGGGCTAATGGGGTGTTACATTGGCTTTTACCTTTGTTATTTACAACCGACCACTGTTGGATCATGATGGTCTTCATGTATGGTTGTCCCTTCACTACTATGAGATTGCACACCACTCAGATTTGTCAGATGTGGTCTCGGCCGTCGTGGAGCACAGGTAGGATTTTCCTTTCCTTTTCCCATTTGATTTATTCTCTAATTTTTTACCCTTTTCCTTAACATGTTTTTGTTCAGAGGTGGAGATGTGTGGACTGTTAAAGGTTTTTGTCTTGGTGCTATAATCGGGAAACCATAATTGTATCATGGCCGGATTTTATGAGAGAGCAAAGGGGTGGCAGAGGTTGTATCTGTAGACCTAGATCCGCAAGGGCTGCATAAGTCGCCGACAGCATCACCTGGGGCGTTGATTAACCTGAATATTAAGGGTTTTTGTCCCTTTTTGTTTGTTTGTATTTTATAATAATTTATAAATTGTTTTGTATTTTATTTTAATTTATAAATTGTTTTGTATTTTATTTTAATTTTAAAAAAATTGTATTTAATTGTAATTTATAAATAGCATTGTACTTTATTGTGATTTATAAAAAATTATGTACTTTATTTTGATTTATTAATAGTTTTGTTCTTTATGATAAATTTTAGAAAGTTTAGCCTTTTATTACAATTTTAATTTATTTTAGTTTTAATAAATAAATTACGATGATATTTTTTCGTCACTAATGTAATAAATTTATTATATTATTTATGATGATTTAATTAATCAGGCAAAAAAATTTATATTATTTGATGACATAATCAAAGGTCATTGAATATAAATTATAAGGTGCCGTTATGCATTAACATCATTATATCTTTACTAATACGTGACGAAAATATATGCATCGTCACATTTGACATTTAGTGACACCTAACGTGACGTTCGTCGTGACGTTTATTTTTGCGTCTTAAAATATAAATAGTGACGTAAATGTATGTTATAGTGACATTATTTTAGATGTCACAAATAAACAAATTTGTTGTAGTATGTCTTTTACTTAATGTTTGATCTTATAGTAGGAGAGGATAATTTTACATTTTTAAGAGAGGATAAATTTTTTAGAAATATGAAAATAAATTATCAATTGAAAATATAAGAAAAATATTTAAAATAAGAATATATTCGACTTGCATTATATAAAATTAATAAAATTTACACTAATTTATAATAATCAAAATTTAAATAAATAGATAAATTTAATTTAATTAAAATTTTGTAACTCAAATAAAAATATTATTTAACTCGCATTAAAAAATCTCTTTTTACCTAATTTCAAATCTTAAACCCTAAATTTCAAAATCTCAAACCCTCAAACAATAATCAATAAATAATTTCTTTCCCATTCCTTGTTTGCAAAAACCGACGTTAGAATTATATTTCGCTCCACTTCTGCCTCCCATTCCTAATCGCGGATTGTCCAGACTTGGTTACCTTTCCGGATGATGAGGAAAATCGTTACTTCTTATGTGGTTCTTGCAGCAACCGCATCCTCAATGCCATCAAGAACAACTTCTTTTTCTGAGTATCATCTCTCTCTCTGTCTCTCTTCTCTGCAACGCCAACACACCGTGAGATATCTCCCGATCAACTCGATCACCTTTTGCGACATTTGATTACGTAATGAAGGACAATAATTAATTTTAGACACAAATACCCCTAAAATAATAAATATTTTTCATATGAATCCTTCTCAATTCATATTCTTTGTGTTTTACTCAAAATTATAAACTTAATAATAATAATAATAAACAAATCGTTTAATTTAATAAAATATTTTTGAGTAGTTAAAATTATTTTATATATTTAATATTTCATATATTAATTACATTATAATTTTATGAGGTGAAAATATTATTATTGTAGAAATGTAATTATTTAAAATAATATTTAATTTTGAGTTATTAAAAAATAGATCTTATATATTAAAAATCAATATATCTGTCCACTCGAGATCACAATATTATTTTTCATATTATGATATATTTTATATAAATAAATATGATACTTATAAAAATTATTTAAAATTACAAGTTTAATATACTAATTTAATTATATTAATTATATATTAAATATATTTTTTCTTTAAACTTAGATAGTGTAATAATTAAAATATTTTTATAAATTTTTATTCAAATATTTATAATTTAATATTAAAATTTTAATTGTTAAAAATATATATATAACAAGTCACCTCCATCCGAAGGTAAACATAGGATACAACTGCCAGCTACAGTCTTCCCGTGGGGTGCAGGGATAAGAACTGTTGGATAACCACGCTGTGTCGGATGTATTTGTCTGAACAAGATTTGTTTTGCAGTAATCTCTTTGCAGCTGCCTGTGTAAATAAGACCAAAGAAAGTCAGAAACCTCTCCATATTGAAAAAAGATCATTACTGGTAATCAAGAAATCTGTCATTCTCATTTCAAAAAAGAAGAAAGAAGAAAGAAATCTCACATTGCATAAACCGACATTATAATTAGATTTCGCTCCGCTTCTTCCTCCCATTCCTAATGGCGGAGTCTCCAGAACTGGTTACCTTTTCAGATGATAAGGAAAGTCGTTACTTCTTATGGCGGAGTCTCCGAGACATGAGTATACATAGTTATGACCTCCAAGGATTTCCCAAATACATTGAAAAACTTGGGGAAAAAATGAACATACCCATACCACCCACATCCAAACTCAAAGTAACATAGCAAGAAAGTAAAAGAAATATTTCATTAATATCAGTTTAGGTGAACATTTCAAGCTTAGAGAGAGATAATTCATAAGAGAGTTGCTAAATATTACCATCTGGGATAAGCATTGGGGTCCTGAGGATCAGCTAGGCCTACTAAGAATTGAGCTACCTGCAAAAATTAATTATAAATAAGAATGTTAACAAGGAAAGAACAGAAAGGGAAAACAAATAAGTAAAAGGAATGGAACACTGACCTCTCCACCTCGACTTCCTGAGTTCTAAAAACAAAAATAACAATTATTAAACTTGTACAAGAAAATGCAAATTTTACACGGAGAAAAAGGAAATAAAAACATAAAGATAAATATTTCAGACCATGAACTAGAAGATCAAGTCAGAACCGGCACGAATGTAATCAGGCTTCAACTGCAACCACTTTCCGCTTCTATCACTTGGTTCCCACTTGGAACTATGGTCTTTTATTACAATTCCTTCATCCCTAAGATGATAAGTATTACAACATGCACTACAGCAAAAGTGGCTTATTGTGCGTTTTTTTTTACTTCTAGCGGCGTTTTTAAACGCCGCTAAAAACACATACGGCGTAAAAAAAATGCCGCTAAAAGCGCCGCTAAAAAATAGCGCCGCTAAAGTTTGCGGCGTTTTTCAACAAAAAACGCCGCAATAGGTTACAACATATAGCGGCGATTGTTCAACAAACGCCGCAAAAGGTATTGATATTTAGCGGCGTTTATCATTAAAACGCCGCAATAGTCGTTGATGTTTAGCGGCGTTTTCTACAAAAACGCCGCAGTAGTTTTTTATTTTTACCGGCGTTTTCTTACAAACGCCGCAGAATATGTATTGAGATTTTGCGGCGTTTTTATCAAAAACGCCGCTAACTGTATGGTATATTGCAGCATTTTTGTTACAAACGCCGCTAAATAACACAGAATTTAACAATTCTAAAAATTATACTTAATACCCCAAATCTGTTTTTTCAACCTGTTCCATTATCTAACAAACAAAACATCAATAACATCAAAATCCAATATAATAAATAAAAGTTTTCATTAACGTAATATAGGTTAAGTTAAACACGGTTCAATAACATTAACATAATGCTCATAACATAAATGAGGCTACGATGGTGGATTCTGAGGTTGCGTTTTTTGTATCATCAGCATCATATCATTGAGTCGTTTTTCAAATTCTTTACATCTCTGCTGATATATTACTTCTCTCTGTTCTGCCGCTGCCTCTCTCTGTGCTGCCGCTGCTTCTCTCTCTGCTTCCGCTGCTGCTCTAGCTGCTTCCGCTGCTGCTCTCTCTGTTTCCCTTGCTTCATTTTCCGCTTTCAAGTTAGCCATTTGTTGATCCATCTCAGCCAACTTTTCTTTTAAACGACCAACTTCTAATTGGGAAGATCGAGACTGTGATGACATGTACTGTGATGAACTGGATCCAAAATATTTGGTGGGAGTAACGAATGATCCTTGACAGCGCACCCGACCATATCTTTCAGGACCCAAAACGTCATTAATAGCTTGGTTTTCAATGTCATCATCATTAACAATACCTTGACTCGAAGCAGTAGCATGATACTCTGCCCTTTTCTCCCTCAATTTTTCCTAATAATAAAATGAATAATTAATTAAAATAAAAAATGTCATGGTACAAATATAAATAAAGTCAGAATTTAAAAAATAATAATATCGATGGAGTCGGTAAGAGAAAAGAATAAACCAAATGCATATCCATAGCTATAGGAAAAAACTAAGAGACAACACACTACAACATAAATTGTTTTTACAGTTATATCATCTCATGGAACCAAATCAAGATTCATGGATAGAACCCAAAAACTGCAAGCGTATTAGAAGGGGCATTTCCAGAAATGCAATAAGTAGTGAGATAACATAACACTTTATTTGAACCCATAAACAACCAAACAAAAGAAAAAATTTCAAACTAATACATATTGCATATACTGAGGAAAGGGCATCCAACTTCATATATATTATGTATATACCCAGACCTATTTTCAATTGTTTCCTTCAAAAAATCTCTCAACATCATTCACACTATGAGCAAGAGATGACCAACAAGGTTCCCATACAAAATTAGTGTCGAAATCATTTATGCTCTTCGCATAAGTAGAAAATATGCATACTTTTCACAAATCCACATGACTGATTGTATATTTATGCACCACATAATTATGAGGAAACCCCCTAAAGTTATACAACATTCACCCACTAGTATGTCAGGAGCGTAACAGAGGCCTCAACAAGCCATCAGATTAAGACTAATAGATGAATTGAAGTTTGAATATTCTTCTTAAGAAATTGCGGCAGAACCAAGTGAATCATTAATCACTAAATTCTAATTCCATTTTCATTTGTTGACTATGTTACTAGACTGCACTCCATCATTTGCAAATAACAAATATGAATTAATTTATATCAATCATAGTGGTTATGGACTTCAAAAATGATAAGGAGACATCCTTGCTAATTATATAAAGTTATAAACATTACTTAAACCTGATTTTCAATTATTTTCCCAAAAAAATGTTGTGTTCAAATAATAAAAGACAAAATATTAAAAATAACCAATAAAAAATTGTAATATTAGAATTCTTTACCAGGAGGACAATGTGAGTTGAGACCAACATTAGGCACTAAAATCTCTAAACGACCCTTAAAAGGCTTTACAACTTTTTTAAGAAGTTCATGCCCTTCAAACTTTAATTAATAACACTAGTATCTCCAACATAAAGAACATCAAATGCAACATCTAGCCCATAGTCAAGGGTAATTGAAAAGCTCACATGTTACGAGAAGTGGGTAAATTTATTTCTGGCCATTAACAGTATCAACATATCTGAAAGCAAGATCTGCAATTTGCTTCGGGTTAGGCATAAAAGGATACAACATAACTGCACCAAAGAGAAAGGAAAATTGAAAATACATCAAACTTCAAGAAAAGATTCCCAAAATTGTGATTAGTGATAAGAAAAATAAGTTCTGTACAGTATAAAACATGTTTGTCACTAACAAGGCCATCTTTTGCTGCCTTGGCTGTAAACATAATTAAAATAAACCATTGATTAATAATTATTATGCAAGATACACAAGTAATAATGAGCAGAAAATGGGAAAAATATAGGTAAAAGAAAATAAAAATATATAAGAACCTATTTTCTGATTTGACCCGAACTTAACAAACCGATTTGAAGTGGAATCCAAAACTTATTAAACAAATTGTTTAATTTAATAATAATAATAATAAACATCAATGAAACCGTTCTCTTGCCGCCTTTTCCATTTGTTTCCAGTTTTGAGCAAACATCAAACCAGGTGTGGGCCGGATTTTAGCTGCTCGTAGAAAATACTCACACTTTGCTTCGTCCAATAAGTCACCTCCATCCGAAGGTAAACATAGGATACAGCTGCCAGCTACAGTCTTCCCGTGGGGGTGTGGGGTTAAGAACGGTTGGATAACCACGCTCTGTCGGACGTATTTGGCTGCATAAAATCTGTTTTGCAGAAATCTCATTGCAGTTGTTTGTGTAAATAAAACCAAAGAAAGTCAGAAACCTCTCGTTGCTCAAATCCATTTTGATGAAAGATCATTACTGGTAATCAAGAAATAGCTCATTCTCATTTCAAAAAAAAAAAAAGAAAGAAAGAAAGAAATCTCTCATTGCCTCTTCGTTCCAACCGAACATGTATGTGAGAAATGAGAAATAACTTCTGTCCCATGCCCTATTTGCAGAAACCTACGTTATTCTTCCTCCCATTCCCAATGACGGATTCTCCAGACCCGGTTACCTTTCTGAATGATGAGGAAAGTCGTTACTTCTTATATGGTTCTTGCGGCAACCACATCCTCAATGCCATCAAGAACAACTTCTTTTTTCGAGTATTATATTTCTCTCTCTCTCTCTCTCTCTCTATACATATACATATATATAATCTGTGAGTGACTTCTTCTTTGACTTAAATTTTTTAGATGCAATGGACGGCGCCGAAAGGAGTGGACTTAGATGGAATTCTCTGCAACGCCAAAACACCGTAAGATATAACTCCCGTCAAACAACTCGATCACCTTTTACTACATCTCATTACGTAATAAAAGACACTAATTAACTAAACGTTAATCTTTGTGCCTCATTGATATATAGTGTCAATCCACGGTTCTGTTCTATAATGACTGTTTTGACTCACTATGGTCGACCAGTGGTGGATGCCTATTCCAATGAAGATGGTTGTTCATACTTCTATTATATCTATTTTCATTTGTGTATTTCTTGCAATTTTTTTAATTATGTTGTTTGATAGTGTATAAGAAGCACTACCCACCTGCATCGAATGAAGTATGGAGATTGAAAAAGACTGGGAAAGATGGGTCATTTCACAAGAGGCTTAACACTACAGGAATAGTCACTGTTGAAGACTTTTTGCGACTTGTTCTCAGGGATCAGCAAAAGTTACGAAATGTGAGTTAGGATTTTGGTTCTGAAATCAAAAGACTATTATGTTGTAGTTGCTTTCTAATTTTTTCATCTGCTGTGTGTTGTAGATTTTGGGAGGTGGCATGTCAAATAAGATGAGGAAAGCTCTTTTAGATCATGAAGACTTGTGTGCTGAGTGGGAAGCTCTATGTTTACTATACTGATGATTCAAGAACCAGTGGTGTTGTTTTCAATAATATATACGATTTTCTGGACTCATGTGGTTCTTAAAGCAACCATATCCTCAATGCCATTAAGAACTTTCTCCGAGTATCATCTCTCTCTCTATACATATACATATTATATATAATCTGTGAGTGACTTCTTCTTTGACTAAAATTTTCAGATGCAATGGACGGCCCCGAATGAAGTGGACTTGGACGGAATTCTCTGCAACGCCAACACACCGTAAGATATATTTCCCGTCGAACAACTCGATCACCTTTTGCTACATTTGATTACGTAATAACTAATAAAGGATACTATTAACTAAACTTTAATCTTCGTGCTTCATTGAAATATAGTGTTAATCTGCGAAAGATTGTTTTGACTCACAATGGTCGACCAGTGGTGGATGCCTATTGCAATGAATATGGTTGTTTCGCCATCCTTGGCGTGAAGTTTGTAAGTTATTTACTCTTTTTTTTATTTTTTTTGCTTTGTGTTTATATATACAAAATAATTATCCTCATGTCTCGTATTATGTCAGCAACCGATGCTTTTGTAGGTAAGTGAAGAGGTGGAAAGAGCTTTGGCAAAATTAGCACCCCTACATTTAATGGAAGGTAAATAATTAATGTCTGATCATATGGTTAGTTATTTATTGTCCTTGCTTTGTAGGGTAGCATTGGTCAAGTAACAGCTTAATTTTGGATGAAAAAACATTATTAATGCACGAATATGAAAGCCATACAATAAACTGAGTTTTACGATAAATTTTACTAGGTTTTTGGTTGGTTGATTGATATTCTAGTTTTCTTGAATAAGCTCGATTATTTTAAAATAAGCTTAGTGGGAATTAAGTGTAATTTGTTTTCATTTCCTCTTTTTTCAACAAAGAACCAACCTTTCTTTAGCATTAATGTCAAGTATGCAATATTTTTTTATGTAGAAAATCTTCTAATATTTTTGGTTTTCAGGTCTTCTCCAAAATGGCTTGATGGTCTAGATGGAAGGAGCTTACAACTCCACTTCAGATCTAGGTTGTTCTTTTCTATTTTCACAGTAGGAAAGGTAGAAGCTTTGTGTTTATATAAATATGATATCTCTTTCAATCTCTTCAAAATCTCTAAAATTCTATGAACCCTAATTTTTCAATCCTCATCCACTCTTGATCATCTTGTAAAATTTGAACAATTAATTATTCGATTGATGAATGCAGAATACACTTATCCAACAAACAATATTCAGGATGCAAAAATTTGGGATGAACAAGCAAATACAAAAAGAACTCGAGGTCGAATATAAAATTTCAGATGTTGATAAAAATAGAAAAGTTATTGGGATCATTGACTCCGGTATAAATGTTAATCACCGATCATTTCACGATAAGAATATTGTTGATATTGTTGATGACAAATGAAAAAGTGGTCATATAAAAGTTCCTTACAGAAGGTAAAATTTTTATTTCTTCATTCAAAATCAATTCATATATTTTACTAGTTATAATGAATTTAAAAAATTTACTTTTCATCATCTAACTAAAATTACTTGTTATAAAAATAATTTATTGCTATTACTCTACTATATTAACATTTGTATTGTTTTACAATGCAGAAAAATGTTGTCATTGAAGAATTTTAACAAATTATTTGATTTGGTTGGTTTCCCTTTAATAGAAGATATGATTAGTTATGGAACTAATTGTTCATCAATTGATGTTGGTTCCTTTTTAAGTTTAGAGTGTTTTAAAGGTATCGATGGAATTTCAAAGGAAATCAGTGGTGCTAATCCAAATGCACAGATTGATTCCTATAAGGTTTATGGAAGTGCATCAGACATACGTGAAAAATCATACATAGTTGTAAATGATGACGAACTTCTGGCTGCAATTCAATAAGTCATTGATGATATTGTTGATGTAATATTTATATATTTGGCAAGACCAATGAAGTACCATACAACTTACTTTCAAGAAAAGATGAATCTTGGAGCTTTTCATGCCATTAAAAAATATTGTGGTATGGTATTCAACTGGGAATTTGGGTGATAAAGAAGTAATAAGTTCCATACCACCTTGGGTAATTACAATTGGATCATCTTATTCCGTAGGTAGATTTATAACAAATATTGAGTTAGGGAGTCAAAAAATATTGAAGGTTATTTTGATTTCATATCTGAAACATATAATACTAATTAAGTTACTGCTTATTTTTAATACATAGTTTTTTCTCCACATAAGGAATTGGTTCATTTATTACTGAAGATCAACAAAACCATGAACATGAAGTTGTTTTGTGTTGCAAGTAAGTTAATTATCATTCATAAGTTTTTAATTTGTACTTTTTAATAGATTGAACTATGAACATGATTAAAGTCTTGTAGTTGTTATAAAGAACAATTAAGGGAACAAGCATATATGCAAACAAATGTGGTTGTTTGTCATCACATGTGGTTTGTAATAACTTTTACTAGGTTTTTGGTTGGTTGATTGGTATTCTAGTTTTCTTGAATAAGCTCGATCCTTTTAAAATAAGCCTAGTGGGAATTAAGTGTAATTTGTTTTCATTTTCCTCTTTTTTCAACAAAGAACCAACCTTTCTTTAGCATTAAGGTCAAGTATGCAACATTTTTTTATGTAGAAAATATTTTAATATTTTTGGTTTTCAGGTCTTCTCCAAAACGACTTGATGATCCAGATGGAATGAGCTTACAACTCCCCTTCAAATCCATGTTGTCCCTTCCTATTTTCACAGCAGGAAAGGTAGAAGCTTTGTGTTTATATAAATATGATATCTCTTTCAATCTCTCCAAAATCTCTAAAATTTTATGAACCCTAATTTTTCAATCCTCCTCCACTTTCGATCGTCTTGTAAAATTTGAACAATTAATTATTCAATTGATGAATGCAGAATACACTTATCCAACAAACAACATTCAAGATGCAAAATTTTGGGATGAACAAGAAAATACAAAAAGAACTCGAGGTCGAATATAAAATTTCAGATGTTGATAAAAATAGAAAAGTTATTGGGATCATTGACTCCGGCGAAAAATATTAATCACAGATCATTTCACGATAAGAGTATTGTTGATATTGTTGACGACAAATGGAAAGGTGGTCATATAAAAGTTCCTTACATAAGATAAAATTTCTAATTCTTCATTCAAAATTAATTCATATATTTTACTAGTTATAAAGAATTTAAAAAATTAGCTTTTCATCATCTAACTAAAATTATTTGTTATAAAAATAATTTATTGCAATTACTCTATTATATTAACATTTGTATTGTTTTACAATGCAGAAAAATGTTGTCATTGAAGAATTTTAACAAATTATTTGATTTGGTTGGTTCCGCTTTAATTGAAGATATGATTAGTTATGGAACTAATTGTGCATCAATTGTTGTTGGTTCATCTTTAAGTTTAGAGTATCTTAAAGGTAACGATGGGATTTCAAAGGAAATCAGTGGTGCTAATCCAAATGCACAGATTGATTCTTATAAGGTATATGGAAGTGCATTGGACAAACGTGGAAAATCATACATAGCTACAAATGATGACAAACTTCTGGCTGCAATTCAAGAAGCCATTAAGGATATTGTTGATGTAATATTTGTATCTTTTGCAAGACCAATGAAGTACTATACAACTTACTTTTAAGAAAAGATGAATCTTGGAGCTTTTCGTGCCATTAAAAAATATTGTGGTATGCTATTCACCTAGGAATTTGGGTGATGAAGAAGTAATAAGTTTCATACCACCCTGGGTAATTACAGTTGGATCATGAAATTCCGGAGGTAGATTTATAACAAATATTGAGTTAGAGAATAGAAAAATATTGAATGTTTTTTTATTTCATATATAAAACATATAATTCTAATTAAGTTACAGCTTATTTTTAATACATATTTTTTCTCCATTTAGGGAATTGGTTCATTTATTACTTAAGATCAAGAAAACTATGAACATGAAGTTTTTTGTGTTCCAAGTAAGTTAATTATCATTCATAAGATTTTAATTTTTACATTTTAATAGATTGAACTACGAACATGATTAATGTCTTGTAGTTGTTAGAAAGAACAATTAAGGGAACAAGCATATATGCAAACAAATGTGGTTGTTTGTCATCACATGTGGTTTGTAATAACTTTTACTAGGTTTTTGGTTGGTTGATTGGTATTCTAGTTTTCTTGAATAAGCTCGATCCTTTTAAAATAAGCCTAGTGGGAATTAAGTGTAATTTGTTTTCATTTTCCTCTTTTTTCAACAAAGAACCAACATTTCTTTAGCATTAAGGTCAAGTATGCAACATTTTTTATGTAGAAAATCTTCTAATATTTTTGGTTTTCAAGTCTTCTGCAAAATGGCTTGATGGTCTAGATGGAAGGAGCTTACAACTCCACTTCAGATCTATGTTGTCCCTTCCTATTTTCACAGCAGGAAAGGTAGAAGTTTTGTGTTTATATAAATATGATATCTCTTTCAATCTCTTCAAAATCTCTAAAATTCTATGAACCTTAATTTTTCAATCCTCCTCCACTCTCGATCGTCTTGTAAAATTTGAAGAATTAATTATTCGTTTGATGAATGCAGAATACACTTATCCAACAAACAACATTCACGATGCAAAAATTTGGGATGAACAACCAAATACAAAAAGAACTCGAGGTCGAATATAAAATTTCAGATGTTGATAAAAAGAGAAAAGTTATTGGGATCATTGACTCCGACGTAAATGATATTCACGGATCATTTCACGATAAAAATATTGTTGATATTGTTGACGACAAATGAAAATGTGGTTATATAAAAGTTCATTACAAAAGGTAAAATTTCTATTTCTTTATTCAAAATTAATTCATATATTTTACTAGTTATAAAGAATTTAAAAAATTTTCTTTTCATCTTCTAACTAAAATTACTTGTTATAAAAATAATTTATTGCAATTACTCTACTATATTAACATTTGTATTTTTTACAATGCAGAAAAATGCTATCATTGAAGAATTTAACAAATTATTTGATTTGGTTGGTTCTGCTTTAATAGAAGATATGTTTAGTCATGGAACTAATTGTGCATCAATTGATGTTGGTTCCCTTTTAAGTTTAGAGTGTCTTAAAGGTAACAATGGAATTTCAAAGGAAATTGGTGGTGTTAATCCAAATGCATGGATTGATTCCTATAAGGTATATGGAAGTGCATTGGACATACATGGAAAATCATACATAGCTATGAATGATGACAAACGTTTGTTTGTAATTCAAGAAGCCATTGAGGATATTGTTGATGTAATATTTACATCTTTGGCAAGACCAATGAAGTACCATACAACTTACTTTCAAGAAAAGATGAATCTTGGAGCTTTTCGTGCCAATAAAAAATATTGTGGTATGCTATTTAGCTGGGAATTTGGGCGATAAAGAAGTAATAAGTTCCATAACACCCTGGGTAATTACAGTTGGATCATGTAATTTCGGAGGTAGATTTATAACAACTATTGAGTTCGGGAGTAGAAAAATATTGAAGGTTATTTTGATTTCATATCTGAAACATATATTACTAATTAAGTTACTTCTTATTTTTAATACATATTTTTCTCCATATAGGGAATTGGTTCATTTATTACTGAATATCAACAAAACCATGAACATGAAGTTATTTTGTGTTCTAAGTAAGTTAATTATAATTCATAAGATTTTAATTTTTACATTTTAATAGATTGAACTATGAACATGATTAATGTCTTGTAGTTGTTATAAAGAACAATTAAGGGAACAAGCATATATTCAAACAAATGTGGTTGTTTGTCATCACATGGGTTTTGCGATAACTTTTACTAGGTTTTTGGTTTGTTGATTGGTATTCTAGTTTTCTTGAATAAGCTCGATCCTTTTAAAATAATCCTAGTGGGAATTAAGTGTAATTTGTTTTCATTTTCCTCTTTTTTCAACAAAGAACCAACCTTTCTTTAACATTAAGGTCAAGTATGCAACATTTTTTTATGTAGAAAATTTTCTAATATTTTTGGTTTTCAGGTCTTCTCTAAAACGGCTTGATGGTCCAGATGGAAGAAGTTTACAACTCCACTTCAGATCCAGGTTGTCCCTTCCTATTTTCACAGCAGGAAAGGTAGATGTAACATCCTCCATATCAAGTTAGTGACTAAATTGAAATATTTCAGAATTTGTTGGTCAAAATAGATAAATTGAAAAGTTTGGGGAATTATATCAAAAATGTTGTGTAGGATTTAAATATTAAAGAAGGAAATATAGAAGGCAAAATGGTAATTTGATGGAAAGATAATTATTAATTGAGGATATATATGGGTTACACATGGGAATGAAGGAGAAATAGGAAGCTTTCTTAAGTTATCTTCTTCATCTTCTTCCAGCCGTGAACTCCAACTTGTTAAGGTAAGATTTCTTATTAGTTGGTTTTTAGTTGAAATTAAGTTTGGTTTTTGATTATTGGATGATACTTAAGCTTAAAGAAAGCTTAAGTTATCTTAAAACTATAAGATGAAAAAGATAATATGGATCAAAGATTGGGAGTTTTTAAGTGAAATTTTGAAGAAGAGTTAATAAGTTAAATTTAAAGCTAAATTTGACTTGTCAATGGTTAAATTAAGAGATATGAAGTGATAGAATGAGTTTTAGAACATGTTGAAAATTTAGTTTAATTCTTGAATTTTACGTGGTGGATAGGATTTTGAGGTTTATGATGTGATTTATGAGTATAAATGGGTTTAAGCATGTGTATATGAATTATGATTATGTAAAGGGCTGAAATATGAGGTATTTTTGAAAAACGGAGAGAATTTTCGTGCATAAAAATGTGATTTATGGGCTAGGGGTATCGGTACCCATTCAACAGGTACCGATACCCTCTCAAACAAAAAATCACATAATGCAATGAGGGTACCGATACCCTAAGAAGGGTATCGATACCCCCTAAAGGAAAAAAATGAATATTGGTTTATTAAGTTCGTTTAAGTTGTTAGCATCGAATTACAAGGTGTAAGTATCTAATAATTGCCTTAAAATGTATTATTATGTAGATATAGAACGTAATCCTGTTCTGGAACAATCGAAGAATTAGGATCAAATTAAAGCAAGCAAGGCTAAGGTGAGTGCATGTTAGTTATTACATGATGTTTCATGGAAATAAGACTTGCGATAAGTCTATTTCCTAGAATATGATGTATGAACTCGTAATAGGAGCATATGTTTGACATGCATATGTTTGACATGATGTATGTATGTTAATGGTTATTGCATATGCTATATGATATACATGAGTACAAGTTAATATAATAGTGAATGAGTATATAAATGATATATGTGGTTATATATGTTACATGATTGTGTTGGATCTATGTGATATGAGGAATTGAATGAACATGTGATATGTAATCATATATGTTACGTGATATATGTGAATATAGGAGGACAAAGTATAAACTATATGATATAAATGATTTCATAAGAAAGTGAAATAAACTATGAGAGTATATGGAAGTGTTATATGAGTTATATGTTATTGTATATGTGATATGTTTTGTATGAATGGTATGAGTATGTGATATATGTTATATGATATGAGATGGATGGTTACACATACATGTAGTATGTGAAAGAGGAAAAGAAATATGTGATCATAAGAGCAATGGTATAAATTATAATGATATTACCCATGATAGGTGACATGAGAGCTATAGGTATAGTTGGCATGCCAAGAGTCGAGGGTTACCTATGTCTTTCGAGGCATATGGACAGATTACCTATGTCTTTTGGGACATATGGACAGATTACCTATGTATTTTGAGACATATGGATAGGATTACCTATGTCCTTTGGGACATATGGATAATTTACCTATGTTCTTAGGAACATATGGACATGTCCTTCGAGACACAAATTTTATATGCCACTTAGTGGATTTTTGTACGAGCTGTGGTGACAACATATGTGTGCACAACCTCATAGTACTCATATACCTTGAGTTCTCAGTAATGTGCATGGGCTTATAAAAGATATGAAAAGAGTTTGTATGATGGTATGTTACCATTGCTTGTATTGAATCATGTATGCATATGAACTAATAAAGAGGTATTGATCAATATATGTTAGGAATATAAATATATATTATAAAGGTATAAGAATATGTAGTTAATAGATAAGGAGATTAATAATGATCTATGCATATGTATTTATTTCTTGATACGTAATTTGAGATGATTTTATCTTATGTGATGAAACGAAATGAGTTTGGATAACATGATAGAATATAGTATGCATACATTGTTACTTGTTATAAGTGTATTATATTTTATAATGCCTCACTAAGTCTGTGACTTAGCGTGTAAGTGTTTTTACACGTAGGTTCTGAAGAGCAAGAGGATCAAGAATAGAATTTGTAGAACAACATATCTTCACTCAGAGATCAGATCAGAAGTACATTCATAATATGTATTTTGGTTGAGTTAAAAGTTTTGGCATGTACAAAAGTGTAATTTACGCATGCTCTGATCAATTTTGTAATGGGTTGAACTCAATTATGTAAATATTGTTTTTGTGTTAATAGAAATTTAAATTTTCTATGTCTTTTTATATAAATGTATGAGCTTTGAAAAGTTAATATGACACTTCGGACTCGTATCCAAGTCGGGTATGGGTTGGGGATGTTACAGTAGAAGCTTTGTGTTATAAATATGATATCTCTTTCAACCTCTTCAAAATCTCTAAAATTCTATGAACTAATTTTTCAATCCTCCTCCATTCTCGGTCGTCTTGTAAAATTTGAACAATTAATTATTCGATTAATGAATCCAGAATACACTTATCCAACAAACAACATTCAGGATGCAAAAATTTGGGATGAAGAAGCAAATACAAAAAGAACTCGAGGTCGAATATAAAATTTCATATGTTGATAAAAATAGAAACGTTATTTGGATTATTGACATCGACGTAAATGTTAATCACATATCATTTCACGATAAGAATATTGTTGATATTGTTGATGACAAATGGAAAGGTGGTCATATAAAAGTTCCTTACATAAGGTAAAATTTCTATTTATTCATTCAAAATTAATTCATATATTTTACTAGTTATAAAGAATTTAAAAATTTGTTTTTCATCATCTAACTAAAATTACATGTTATAAAAATAATTTATTGCAATTACTCTATTATATTAACATTTGTATTGTTTTACAATGCAGAAAAATGTTGTCATTGAAGAATTTTAACAAATTATTTGATTTGGTTGGTTCCGCTTCAATAGAAGATATTATTAGTCATGGAACTAATTGTACGTCAATTGTTGTTGGTTCTTTTTTAAGTTTAGAGTGTCTTAAAGGTATCGATGGAATTTCAAAGGAAATCAGTGGTGCTAATCCAAATGCACGGATTGATTCCTATAAAGTCTATGGAAGTGCATTGGACATACGTGGAAAATCATACATAGCTATAAATGTTGACGAACTTTAGGCTACAATTCAAGAAGCCATTGATATTTGTATATTTGGAAAGACCAATGAAGTACCACACAACTTACTTTCAAGAAAAGATGAATCTTGGAGCTTTTCGTGCCAATAAAAAATATTGTGGTATGCTATTAAGCTGAGAATATGGGTGAATAAGAAGTAATAAGTTCGATATCACCCTGGGTAATTACAGTTGGATCATATAATTTCGGAGGTAGATTTATAACAAATATTGAGTTAGGGAGTAGAAAAATATTGAAGGTTATTTTTTATTTCATATCTGAAACATATAATACTAATTAAGTTAATGCTTATTTTTAATACATATTTTTTCTCCATATAATGAATTGTTCATTTATTACTTAAGATCAAGAAAACCATGGACATGAAGTTGTTTAGTGTTCCAAGTAAGTTAATTATCATTCATAAGATTTAAATTTTTAGATTTTAATATATTGAACTACGAACATGATTAATGTCTTGTAGTTGTTATAAAGAACAAAAAAGGGAACAAGCATATATGCAAACAAATGTGGTTGTTTGTCATCACATGTGTTTTGCGATAACTTTTACTAGGTTTTTGGTTGGTTGATTGGTATTCTAGTTTTCTTGAATAAGCTCGATACTTTTAAAATAAGCCTAGTGGGAACTAAGTGTAATTTGTTTTCATTTTCCTCTTTTTTCAACAAAGAACCAACCTTTCTTTAGCATTAAGGTCAAGTATGCAACCTTTTTTTATGTAGAAAATATTCTAATAATTTTGGTTTTCAGGTCTTCTCCAAAACGGCTTGATGGTCCAGATGGAAGGGGCTTACAACTCCACTTCAGATCCATGTTGTCCCTTCTTATTTTCACAGCAGGAAAGGTAGAAGCCTTGTGTTTATATAAATATGATATCTCTTTCAATCTCTTTAAAATCTCTAAAATTCTATAAACCCTAATTTTTCAATCCTCCTCCACTCTCGATCGTTTTGTAAAATTTGAACAATTAATTATTCGATTGATGAATGCAAAATACACTTATCCAACAAACAACATTCAGGATGTAAAAATTTGGGATGAACAAGCAAATACAAAAAGAACTTGAGGTCGAATATAAATTTCAGATGTTGATAGAAAAGTTATTGGGATCATTGACTCCGGAATAAATATTAATCACGGATCATTTCACGATAATATATTGTTGATATTGTTGATGACAAATGGAAAAGTGGTCATATAAAAGTTCCTTACAGAAGGTAAAATTTCTATTTCTTCATTCGAAATTAATTCATATATTTTACTAGTTATAAAGAATTTAAAAAATTTGCTTTTCATAATCTAACACAATTTACCTGTTATAAAAATAATTTATTGCAATTACTCTATTATATTAACATTTGTATTGTTTTACAATGAAGAAAAATGTTGTCATTGTAGAATTTTAACAAATTATTTGATTTGGTTGGTTCCGCTTCAATAGAAGATATTATTAGTCATGGAACTAATTGTGCGTCAATTGTTGTTGGTTCTTTTTTAAGTTTAGTGTGTCTTAAAGGTATCGATGGAATTTCAAAGAAAATCAGTGGTGCTAATCCAAATGCACGGATTGATTCCTATAAGGTCTATGGAAGTGCATTGGATATACGTGGAAAATCATACATAGCTATAAATGATGTCGAACTTCTGGCTGCAATTCAAGAAGCCATTGATGATATTGTTGATGTAATATTTGTATCTTTGGCAAGACCAATGAAGTATCATACAACTTACTTTCAAGAAAAGATGAATCTTGGAGCTTTTCGTGCCATTAAAAAAATTTGTGGTATGCTATTCAGCTTGGAATTTGGGTGATGAAGAAGTAATAAGTTCCATACCACCCTGGATAATTACAGTTGGATCATGTAATCCCGGAGGTAGATTTATAACAAATATTGAGTTAAGGAGTGGAAAAATATTGAAGGTTATTTTTTTTCATATCTGAAACATATAATCATAATTAAGTTACTGCTTATTTTTAATACATATTTTTCACCATATAGGGAATTGGTTCATTTATTACTTAAGATCAAGAAAACCATGAATATGAAGTTGTTTTGTGTTCCAAGTAAGTTAATTATCATTAATAAGATTTTAATTTTTACATTTTAATATATTGAACTACAGATATGATTTATGTATTGTAGTTGTTGTAAAGAACAATTAAGGAAACAAGCATATATGCAAACAAATGTGGTTGTTTGTCATCAAATGGGTTTTGCGATAACTTTTACTAGGTTTTTGGTTCGTTGATTGAAATTCTTGTTTTCTTGATTAAGCTCAGTCCTTTTAAAATAAGCCTAGTGGGAATTAAGTGTAATTTGTTTTTATTTTCCTCTTTTTCCAACAAAGAACCTTTCTTTAGAATTAAGGTTAAGTATCAACAATTTTTTATGTAGAAATCTTCTAATATTTTTGGTTTTCAGGTGTTCTCACAAATGACTTGATGGTCCAGATGAAAGGAGCTTACAACTCCACTTCAGATCCAGGTTGTCCCTTCCTATTTTCACAGCAGGAAAGGTAGAAGCTTTGCGTTTATATAATTATGATATCTCTTTCAATCTCTTCAAAATCTCTAAAATTTTATGAACCCTAAGTTTTCTATCCTCCCCCACTCTCGATCGTCTTGTAAAATTTGAACAATTAATTATTCGATTGATTATTTTATAATACACTTATCTAACAAACAACATTCAGGATGCAAAAATTTGGGATGAATAAGCAAATACAAAAAGAACTCGAGGTCAAATATAAAATTTCAGATGTTGATAAAAATAGAAAAGTTATTGGGATCATTGACACCAGCAAAAATATTAATCACAGATCATTTCACGATAAGAATATTGTTGATATTATTGATGACAAATGGAAAGATGGTCATATAAAGTTCCTTAGAGAAGGTAAAATTTATATTTCTTCCTTCAAATTAATTCAAATATTTTAATAGTTATAAAGAATTTAAAAAATTTGTTTTTCATCATCTAACCAAAATTACTTGTTATAAAAATAATTTATTGTAATTACTCTACTTTATTAACATTTGTATTGTTTTATAATGCAGAAAAATGTTGTCATTGAAGAATTTTAACAAATTATTTGATTTGGTTGGTTCTGCTTTAATAGAAGATAGGACTAGTCATGGAACTAATATTGCATCAATTGATGTTGGTTCTTTTTTAAGTTTAGAGTGTCTTTAAGGTATCGATGGAATTTCAAAGGAAATCAGTGGTGATAATCCAAATGCACAGATTGATTCCTATAAGGTTTATGGAAGTGCATCAGACATACGTGAAAAATCATACATAGCTGTAAATGATGACGAACTTCTGGCTGCAATTCAAGAAGCCATTGATGATATTGTTGATGTAATATTTGTATCTTTGGCAAGACCAATGAAGTACCATACAACTTACTTTCAAGAAGAGATAAATCTTGGAGTTTTTTGAGCCATTAAGAAAATATTGTGGTATGCTATTCAGCTGGGAATTTGGATGATAAAGAAGTAATAAGTTTCATACCACCCTGGGTAATTACAGTTAGATCATGTAATTCCAGAGGTAGATTTATAATAAATATTGAGTTAGTGAGTGAAAAAATATTGAAGGTTATTTTTATTTCATATCTAAAACATATAATACTAATTAAGTTACTACTTATTTTTAATACATATTTTTTTCCATATAGGGAATTGGTTCATTTATTACTGAAGATCAACAAAACCATGAACATGAAGTTATTTATTTATTTTTTTTGAAAATTGCAACCGCATAATCAATTACCACACAAATGTGTCACGCATGTCAATTATTTATAATCTGCTTTGAGAACGTGCAAGCCTCTTAGAGGATATCATCCTCACAGGCCTATAAATACATTCAAGGGTAAACTACACAATTAGTACCTAAACTATCAATTTTGATCTATTTTAGTACTTAATATTTCAATTTTTTTCAAAATCATACCTAAAATTTTGTTTGTTTTATTTTGGTACTAAACACGTAGTTTACCCTAAATCAATGGAAAAACAAAGTTTCAATTCCAGATGAATGTAGCAACATATTTTCACGGTGGCATTATGTCAACATCCAAGCATCCATCCCTATTACCAACCAATTATAAAATCCACTTAATACAACCAGGCTAAATTCATGGATATAGTGATCAAATATCTAACTCAATCCTTCAAATGCTATCTAAATTACCGAACCAAAATCGGAATTAACAAAGGATTCAAATATATTTGCGGGGTTGCACCAGCAGCTTCTGGACCGGGTGGCTCCAAAGATGTTTAACATGGATAATAACGATCTTCTGCACGAGGTGGAGTAGGTGGCTTTGGAAATAGAACATGATATTCCCCAGGCATCACAAATTCAACATCAGCTAACCCTGGAAAAACAAAATAAACATATGCATTAATTTCCATATATAACACACAAATTTATTAGTTAAAATTTAGTAAACTGGACCAGCAATTTTATCAGCTTCTTCCTCAGTCATGTAAACTTCCTTTATTCTTGGATTTTTGACGCTGCTAATATAACTAACTCCTTCACTGTCGATGAAAAACATAGGAAAAGAAAAATAGCAATTTCAATATCCAATCCAATTCAATGCAAAGTAGCAGTTAAACATACATATAATAATCAAACCGAATCAAGTGGAAGTGGAATAACCATGCTTACTTGGGAAGTGTGGTTAAAATCAAGCACCCCTATTCGTAATGACTTTTTTTTATAAAAGAAAGGCCTCATTAGAAACCCCCTTCATATCCTACATGTTATATCAGTAGCATGAAGGACATAGGAAGGAGGACTAGAGCACCTCTGAATTTCATTACTCTGAATCATAACGTACAACCAATTCCTAGTTTTAGAATGCTTTACATAAGATTTAAAAACATATAGCATACTGCAGCCATAAAACCAGAACGTAAAAAACTAACTCATCACTCTAACTTAAGAACGTAAAAAACCAATTCCTGTTCGTAACGACTTAAACCAGGAAAAAAATTTTACAGTGTAATACTGCAATTGCACAATCAAGTTACCTCATAAAAATAATAATAATGCATCATGCCAACTATTTATAATCACTCTTTGAAAAACATTCTAAGGGTAAACCAAAAGAGCAAACAAAAAGAGTAAACCAACATTTCTTCCCTCCTCGTCTGTGCTCTGTTAAGGTTCAAGGGTTTTGCTGCTTGCAACACATAAAGTGTTCAATGAGAAGCAAACAAGTTAAAATCAAAGACAACCACACTTGTAAACCTTGTAAGGCATACCAGTGCTTGTAATTCTTTGTAGCATAAAATCCACCATAACCAAATAATAGTATATGTGAATTCTCAAATTCCATAAAATCAAAATAAATTGAACACAGACTCCCATAAAATCCAAAATAGCCGAGTGAGAAAGTGAAACACCGAAGCATTAAAGAGGAAAATGGAAAGGCATAGAATTCTAGGATTACCTTCCTTTACTTCACCCCCATAACAATTTCTTCAGGTTTCACAGTCATGTCTGAATCAGCTGCAGAAACATATCATTCAAAAGCAAAAAAGGAAAAAGATAGAGGGTCGTTGAATACCAATTTTCTCTACATTTTCTGAAATATCTTCGTCCATCTGAGTATTTTGGATTGTGTGACTCATCTGAATTCACATGTCAAATGAAAATTTATGATTCAAAATTGAACAAACCAGGCAACAAACAGAGGAAAAATACTTGACGATACAATCTGTATGAATTTCTAAATACTAACTACAAAAACAAATTGAAAGGCTAAAAGGTGTCTCCCTCTCTTTCTCAAAGATATATTTCATTAACACCACCGTCTTCACTGCTTTTACTCCCTCAAATTTGTTTTACTCCCAATCTCCTCCCTTATTCGGACCTTAATAGTTTTAAAAACCCTAGGTTCTCGAATCCTTTCTTTTCTCCATTGAAACTTGTTTGCTTATGATCTGAGGAGACTTGGAACATTTATTTTTTGCTTATGATTTAATTGTCCGAACATGATTTTGTTCCAATACATTTATTTTTCGCTTATAATTTTAAATAGTTGTTTTAAAATATGTGTCCTATTTATAATCCTATTTATCATATTTTCTCATATTTTGTGGCGTTTTGAGAAACAAATTTACATCGTACCACTGCAATTGCACATTCAGCCACCACATAAGAAATAGTAATGTCAACTATTTATAATCCTCTTTGAAAATCATGTAATTCAATTATATGAAAATCATCAACCATAAACCAAAGGAGTAAAACCAACCTTTCTTACCCCCTCGTCTTTGGCACCTGCAACACTTAAAGTATTCAATGAGTAGCAGACAAGTTAAAATAAAAAATAACCACAACACTTTTAAGGCATACCGGTGCCTATTAATTCTTTTGCAGCATAAAATCCACCACAACCAAATAACAGTATATGTGGATTCCCAAATTCCATAAAATAAAATAAAAACCCCATAAAATCCAAAATAGCTAAGTGAGAAAGTGAAAGGTAGAAGCCTTGAAAAGGAAAATAATAGAATTCCAGGGTTAATACCTTCCATTTCTTCATTCTCCATTACAATTTCTTCAGGTTTCACAGTCATGTCTAAGTCAGCTGCAGTCATAAGTGAGAAACATCCATTACATATCAACATAGACGGAATTTCAGATGCTGCAATTCAAGAAGCCATTGATGATATTGTTGATGTAATATTTGTATCTTTGGTAATACCAATGAAGTACCATACAACTTACTTTCAAGAAAAGATGAATCTTGGCGCTTTTCGTGCCATTAAAAAAAATTATGGTATGCTATTCAGCTGGGAATTTGGATGATGAAGTACCACCCTGGGTAATTACAGTTGGATCATGTAATTCTGGAGGTAGATTTATAACAACTATTGAGTTAGGGAGTAGAAAAATATTGAAGGTTATTTTGATTTCATATCTGAAACATATATTACTAATTAAGTTACTGCTTATTTTTAATACATACTTTTTCTCCATATAGGGAATTGGTTCATTTATTACTGAATATCAACAAAACCATGAACATGAAGTTATTTTGTGTTCCAAGTAAGTTAATTATCATTCATAAGATTTTAATTTTTACATTTTAATAGATTAAACTATGAACATGATTAATGTCTTGTAGTTGTTATAAAGAACAATTAAGGGAACAAGCATATATGCAAACAAATGTGGTTGTTTGTCATCACATGGGTTTTGCGATAACTTTTACTAGGTTTTTGGTTGGTTGATTGGTATTCTAGTTTTCTTGAATAAGCTCGATCCTTTTAAAATAAGCCTAGTGGGAATTAAGTGTAATTTGTTTTCATTTTCCTCTTTTTACAACAAAGAACCAACCTTTCTTTAACATTAAGGTCAAGTATGCAACATTTTTTTATGTAGAAAATCTTCTAATATTTTTGGTTTTCAAGTCTTCTCCAAAACGGCTTGATGGTCCAGATGGAAGGAGCCTACAACTTTACTTCAGATCCATGTTGTCCCTTCCTATTTTCAAAAGGTAGAAACTTTGTGTTTATATAAATATGATATCTCTTTCAATCTCTTCAAAATATTTAAAATTCTATAAACCTTAATTTTTCAATCCTCCTCCAATCGTGATCGTTTTGTAAAATTTGAACAATTAATTATTCGATTGATGAATGCAGAATACACTTATCCAACAAACAACATTCAGGATGCAAATATTTGGGTTAAACAAGCAAATACAAAAAGAACTTGAGGTCGAATATAAAATTTCAGATGTTGATAAAAATAGAAACGTTATTGGGATCATTGACTCTTGCATAAATATTAATCATATATCATTTCACGATAAGAATATTTTTTTATATTATTAACGAAAATGGAAAGATGGTCATATAAAAGTTCCTTACATAAGGTAAAATTTTTATTTCTTCATTCAAAATTAATTCATATATTTTACTAGTTATAAAGAATTTAAAAAAATTTCTTTTCATCAGCTAACTAAAATTACTTTTTATAAAAATAATTTATTGAAAAGCAAATTTTATATTCTGAAATTTTATATTCGACCTCCAATTCTTTTTGTATTTGCTTGTTCATTCCAAATTTTTGCATCCTAAATGTTGTTTGTTGGATAATTATATTCTGCATTCATCAATCGAATAATTAATTGTTCAAATTTTACAAACGATCGAGAATGGAGGAGGATTGAAAAATTAGGGTCATAGAATTTTAGAGATTTTGAAGAGATTGAAAGAGATATCATATTTATATAAACACAAAGTTTTTACCTTTACTGCTGTGAAAATAGGAAGGGACAACATGGATCTGAAATGGAGTTGTAAGCTCCTTCCATCTAGACCATCAAACCATTTTGGAGAAGACCTGAAAACCAAAAATATTATAAGATTTTCTACATAAAAAAATGTTGCATACTTGACCTTAATGCTAAAGAAAGGTTGGTTATTTGTTGAAAAAAGAGGAAAATGAAAACAAATTACACTTAATTCTCACTAGGCTTATTTTAAAAGGATCAAACTTATTCAAGAAAACTAGAATACCAATCAACCAACCAAAAACCTAGTAAAAGTTATCGCAAAACCCATGTGATGACAAACAACCACATTTGTTTGCATATATGCTTGTTCCCTTAATTGTTCTTTATAACAACTACAAGACATTAATCATGTTTGTAGTTCAATCTATTAAAAATGTTTGTAGTTCAATCTATTAAAATATAAAAATTAAAATCTTATGAATGATAATTAACTTACTTGGAACACAAAACAACTTCATGTTCATGGTTTTCTTGATCTTAAGTAATAAATGAACCAATTCCCTATATGGTGAAAAATATATGTATTAAAAATAAGCAGTAACTTAATTAGTATTATATGTTTCAGATATGAAATAAAAATAACATTCAATATTTTTCGACTTCCTAACTCAATATTTGTTATAAACTACCTCCAGAATTATATGATCCAACTATAATTACCCAGGGTGGTATGAAACTTATTACTTAATCACCCAAATTCGCAGCTAATACCATACCACAATATTTTTTTTAATGGCACGAAAAGCTCTAAGATTCATCTTTTCTTGAAAGTAAGTTGTATGGTACTTCATTGGTCTTGCCAAAGATACAAATATTACATCAACAATATCATCAATGGCTTCTTGAATTCCAAGGTTAATTATTTCTTGACACGTGTTCTCTCGTACAACTGTAGTGGTTATGAAAGTCGACTTGGTTGCTCTCTCTTAATCCCTTGTTCATAACAATACCATCCCCTCAGAAAAGAACCTTGTCCTCAAGGTTCTTAGCTGGTATTGTTCTTCAAAACACCTCTATAGGCATCCAAGCACCTGTCTAAGGTTCTCTTTTTCCTCTATGAAAGGGGCGGCACAAATAACTTCTATTGAATAACTTGCACTTTTGAAAAGTTGTCACCATAGACGGAAAATACATGTAGCATACATTTCAGCAGATGTAATCGTGTAACTTTTTTCATCTTGGCACTATTCTCCCGTAGCGCAAGTCTTAATCCACTATTATCTTCTAGATCAAAATACAATAACTTGAACTTTCCTTTATCATACGATTGTACTTGGCAAACAAACCCATCTCTTGTTTCTTCTTTTGTTACCGCAATATAATAAAAATGAGCACATTATTTTTCAACCTACCTAGAAATAGGTTGCCCCAACAAAAGTGGGCAAATAGTCACTATTCCATTAAGTGCCTCCTTTAAAACATTTTCAAACATAATGGTCTTAATTAGAACACCAAGTTTACTAAAAAGTGCATCAAACATGGTTATTAGCTTCAACTGCCTCAAAATCAGCGGTGTCATACTGTTGTCTTTTAGCTGGATTAGACAATATATTATAAGAAAATGTGACAGCCTTGAACATATCAACTACAACAAGGTCACTTCTATTCTTATCAGGATGGTACTTTAGAGCCATTTTCCGGTAGGTGCTCGTAATTTCCTCCGCTAGTACCAACATAAAAATAAGGTGCATTTGTTCCAATCTTCACACATTCAACACAAACTAGTTCATAAATGGCGGCACTAGTCATTCATTCGACAACACCAAATGATCCCGACAACATGTAATCATGAATATAAAATGCTGCCTCAATAATCATTCTTCGAACCATGTCTCTCTTATATTTAGAGATGCATCTATCACCACAACTCTAATAATCCCCCTTGAAATGAAGCAATATCTTTGTCCATTAGTAACAACCTAAATCCATAAGGGTCTTGCACTACCATAAACTCATCAAAATTTATAAGCATTGATTTTCCATGCCGATTAGTGCAAGCATGAACAATTCCTAAATAACACTTGTCGGTGGTTTCGGGAGCAATTTCATCCTTAAAACATATAACATATAAAAATCACTTGGCTTGTCCATTGCACCCTTATAATTTTTTTCAATCATTAAATAACTGATTTCATGTTCTTGGTGATGTGTCTGGCAAGTGTTTGATAATTGTTCAATGTGAAAGTTATTATCAAATGCAGTCGTCATACCTAATTTCACCGTCCTGTTTAGCAATTCTTCACCCTTCATCTCCTCACCATGGATTACCAATTCTTTACCCTTCATCTCCTCGCCATGGTCAGAGAGCCCGTAATCATTGGGTTGACGAACTAAAGAATCAAGTCCCTCATTTTTCTGAACCAGTTGATCAAAAGTTTTAGTGTTAACTGATGTTGACATTTTGTCGAACACTTGGTGGAGCTTTGTGCCTGAATCGTCTAGCTTGATTTCCACTTTCCCCGATTCATAGATTTCAGGTTGTGCTTGGGACATCAATCCCAATTGTGATGATATAACTGCTAGTTGACATTGCACATCTTGAAGCGTCCGGTGTGAAGATACTAACTTTTTTACCCATTTTTATTTTATTATTATAATTATTATTATAATAATAATAATAATAATAATAATAATTATTATTATTATTATTATTAAAAAAATAATAGTTACAAGCCCAAATCCCAGGCCCAACCAGAACCGACCCAAACCCAAAAGGAAACCCTAAACATTTATGGTTTCAACTAGGGTTTCTAAACCCTAGCTCTAGCCGCCGCCTCAATCTCAACCGTTGGATCTGAGAGATCCAACGGTCCACACTCCTCCAGATGCAAACCCTAGGGTATGATACCCTAGGGGCACGCGGCCGGCGCAACTGCTCCCACCATCTCCACCGCTGCCACGTCTCGTCGAAGGCTTCCAGAAGAACTACTCCAGCCGCACACGTCTCCCCCAAACGGTGAGTCACCACTGGAAGTCTGGTGACTCACCGAAGAACCCCTTTTGGACCGGTCCAAAGCTATCACCGGTGGTGGCTATAAAAGCCACCGAGCCCCCTGCCAACAAGGAGAGAGGAAGAACGGAGAACAAAAAAAAAAAAAAAACCACAACACAGCAACCAAAAACAAAAGAAAAGAAAGGAGATAAGCTTACCGAGGAAGCCACGACCGTTGGACCTCTTCAAACGTCACCAAAAACCTTCGAAAATCGAAGGTACTTTCTTAGATTTGCTCCGATCGGGAGCTATTTAAAAGAAAAGAACACCGGAACCGTCATTAGAACGGTCCGATCTACGTTTTAGTGTAAAATTTTTTTTCCGGCCACCGAAGGCGGCGGGGTCAACGCCGGCGAATGGCTGCCGGCCGGTGTGCTTCTCTTTGTTTTAGAGAGAAGCGAGAGAATTTTGAATTCTCTCAGTGAAGAGAGAGAGAGGGAAGAAAGGAAATGAGAGCTGGCCCTTCGGGCCAGCCGGTTTCGGGCTTTAAATAGCCCTTCCCAAACGACGTCGTTTCGGGGAGGGCTATTTGTGTAATTAACTAAGGGTTAAATCCCGTCCGCAGTCCCTTAACTTGTAATTCTTTCATTTTAGTCACTAAATCAAATTTATAATCCTTTTAATTTGGTCTCTAAATTTTATTTATTTATATTTTAGCCCTTAACCGTAATTATAAATATTTTAGATAAAATACATATTTAGTCCTTTAGTTTTAATAAATAATATTTTAATCCTGAGTATATATTTTTAATTTATTTTAATCTGATATTCGAATTTTATATAATTTTATTTTAGTCACCAAATTAATAAATAAGGAAAATGGCATATTTAATCCCTATAATTTTAAATAATTAATTATGAATTAGGTATTTAATTTTAATTTTATTATAATTTAGTCACTAATTTTAAATATTTTCATTTATTTTAATGCTTTTAAATATATAGTTCTAATTGTATTTTTATTGTTTTAATTTTACTTATTTATATATTTAAATATTATTTTTATTATATAGTCATATAAAGATATATATAATAAATAATAATTTATATTTTTTTACATAAATTATTTTTATCATATTTTAATATTTATTTATTTATTTATTTTTCAATATCGAAGAAAAGGGCAGTCTTAATACAACTGGATGTCCTATTTTGGTATTTTAAAATTAAATATTATAAAAAATTTTAATTATTATAATATTTATTAATATCAAAGAAAAGAGCTGTCTTAAGGCACTTAGAAGTCCTTTTATGATATTTCTAAATAAATATTTTATTTATAAATATATATAAATTAATGTATATTTTTCATAGTTATAATCTTAAAATAATAGGATTATAAATTAAATATATTTTGATTTTTTAATTTCTAAATAATAGAGACAATTTCTAATTAAAAAGTACCAATTTTGGGCATTGTAGGGGTACTAATCCTTCCCTAAACGTAACCGACCACGAATCCCTTTTTTTATTATTAAAAAGAACGAATTTTTGGTTAAAGCGCAGATCAGTTTATCTTTTAATCGATGTTTTCTTAAAAACTCTTTTAAAGGATGATTTTTAGGTATTCGACCTACCTGACCCGAAAGGCCGATGGTGACTCCCAAATTATTTTAAAACCATTTATTCACATCACTTTTCCCTCCAAATAAATATTTCTTGCCCGGACGAAAACCGGTTACGACAGCTTGGCGACTCCGCTGGGGAACGTCAAACTTTTAAAATCAATTATAAATTGTCTCTATTAATTATAAATTAAAAATTCATATATTTGATTTATAATTCTTTCTTTTCAAATTTTTTATATATACTTATTATTTTCATAGCATTTATATATTTTCTTATTTATATTTCATTTTATTTACAAGTATTTTATTTCATTATTTATTTTTTCTGTCAGAGGTTTGAACATTTCTCCTCACACACAACACTTGCATTGCATAACATAAAGCTCTATAATTGAGTTTGTCCCTTTTAAGTGGGAGTGAAAGCGACGTCTTCGTGAGAATTTATTCTCCGTGTCAGACCTAGCAAGTAACTTTCGGGGTTCATATGCTCTATGTTTTCGTGAGAATTTATTCTCCGTGTCAGGCATAGAGAAATGTGTCCCCTCGAATTGAACTCGATCCGTTTAAAGTCTGTAATGGACTAGGATTGAGGGTTTGATAGCCCAAGGGGGCATCAACAAGGACAGTTCGGGTACCTTTATTCTTAGATCTGAAACCCTGCATATAATAAACCCTAGAAACTCTTCCGATCTGAAGCCATGCCGAAATTTTGTCCAAAATAGGTGTACACACAGGAGAAATGAATTCTAACTTTCCTTTTAATTTATTTATTTATTTTCTTACTGATTAAATTACATGTGAATTTAAATTATTTAAATTATGAAAAAAGCATGTTTAAATAAGGATATTTAGGTAGATATTATTATTAAATTTCTTTATTATGTAAACTAATTCATTTCTTTTTGTGTGTTCTTTATTTCTTCTGTTTGCATAGCATCATACAGGATAAAAGGCATTGATCCCCGTGTTAATTGTCTCATTGGAAAGCCTTCATCCATGGATAAAAAGTGTTCAAATCAAATAATTCTAAACTCAGAAGTAAGACAATGGGCTGAGGACTTACAAAGACAAGGAGGAGACAGTCTGCAAGATGACTATGTATCTGACTTAGCCAGTTATGCTCCAGTTTCGCTAAAAAGAAATGAAATGCTAGATTTGCGAAGCATTTGGGAAAGTTGGGAATCAAACAAAAAGTTGCAGTTTTATCAGACTTATGGAGACATCCCATATTTGCTCTATGTCGAAGTTGATGATGACTTACTTCGAGCCCTAATTCAATTCTGGAATCCCGGGTACAATTGCTTCACTCTCAATAAGGAGGACTTGGTCCCTACTATTGAAGAATACAAAACTTTGCTACATATAGAAGGGGCTTTGGAGAATCGAATTTATTCAAAGTCAATTAAAACTCAACCCTTTCGAGTTAAATTAGCAAAGATTGCCGGGGTACGAGAAGAATGGGTGGCATCCCGTACAAAACAAAAGGGCGAAAGCGAAGGCATTGCTTGGACCAACATTAAAGAACTTATTTAGAGTCATCCAGACACTAAAATATGATTAGATCTATTTGCTCTGGGTATGTATGGTGTGGTAATCTTCCCAAAAGTATTGGGATATATTGAAGCTGCAGTAGTAGATTTGTTTGAGCAGCTACCAAAAAAGATTAATCCTGCTTCTGCAATTCTAGCAAAGACTTTCAGATCGTTAAATGCTTGTAGAAAGCTAGGAGGTGGACGATTCTCAGGGTGTACCCAATTGTTATATGTTTGGATCCGTAGCCATTTCTGGAGGACAGAAAAGGTTTCATACCGACGCTTTAATACGGATTACTCACCATTAAAAGAATTTCTGGAGCAAGAATGGCCGAAAGAAATTAAGAAAGATATGTGGATTAATGCCTTTCGAAATCTGCAAAGCAATGACATTGTTTGGCGAGCCCCATGGCAAATCCAAAGAGAATTCTTTTACAGATGTGGTGATTACAATTGGATAATGCTTCTCGGATTGTGGGGAGGAATTGGATATGCACCACTTCTGGTCATAAGACAGTATGAAGGTCGTCAATTTGTACCTGTTACTGCTGGATTACATTCATCTGAGTTCGCATTCCACAGCAAAAATTATAAAATAAATATCATGGAAGCCTTTACAGCTTGGAAAACAACTTTTTGTATCCGAGCTAAAGCAGTAAAAGAAATGCTAACTCCTGATTATGAGGAATAGAGATCTGTCAGGAAAAATGAAAATATTCCTCTACCAGATCAAAATGAGGATATCTCTATGGAAGATCGCATTAAGGTGGTTCCATCAGAGATTGAAATCCTGAGAGCTGAGTTTAAAGCAGAAAGAGAAGGCTGGTCGAGAGAATTAGAGCAAATGAGATGAGATAAAGCTATGTTGGGTGTTGACATTGACTTTCATTCATCACAATGTGCAATGTTGAGAGAAAACAAAGAAAAAGTTGATGGTGAATTTAGAGCATTAAAGATAAATTACCAGGAGTTATATAAATCCCGGAAAGCATCAGGACCAAGCCAATCAACAGTACAAATGACCAGAGAATTGAACATCGAGAAAAGTCGAGTTGAAGATCTGAAAGGAAAGAATAGCCGTCTACTCAAAAGCCTTGAGAAAGGAAAGCAAAAAATGGAAGATTTTGAGGTTGACAGAAGAGAGCGAATTATAAAACACAAAGCTGAACACCGCGAGATCATGAATGAAATGCAAAGAGAAAGGGATCGAGCCAAAGATTTAGAAGAGATGAAGAGTGATATTCTTGATAAATTTGAGGGTGAGAAAAATATCATGTTCAAGGGATTTGAATCTGAAATGAACCAGCTGATTGCCGAACTTGAAGTCAGAGGCCAAAAGATTGAAGAGTTCAATATTGAAAAAGAAAAATGGGAGCTGGAAAGAAAGAATTTCAACACCAAACTTGAGGTAGAGCAAGAAATGGCTAGCAATTGGATGCAAAGATGCAGAAACAAGAATGTTCAAATCCAGAAGCTTAATCAAAGAACGCAAGAAGCACGAACAAAACTTGAAGAAGATCTGGATCAGTCTAGAAACAAAAACTCAGAGTTTAACGCTTACATTTTGCAACTTGAAGAATCATTATTTCAAGAAAAGGTTCGTCTAGGACCTAATGATCTCAAAGAAAGTAATTAGGAAAGTGCTTCACTGTGAAGACGCATTAGAGATCTTGAAAAAACTCTGCACAATTGTCAAGTCAGGATCACTGAGTTAGAGCAAACTCTTGAAGGAACTAATGAACAATGGCAAAAGTCAACTGATTTCTATGTAGAAAGAAGTGAAGAAAGAAGTAATATGGTATTCGAGGCCATGGTACAAATGAGGGAAGTTGCCAGATATGTTGGGGAACTAGCTGTTGAAGCTAAAATAATTGAGCATCACGTTGATCCAGTTTCTAAGTTCGGAAAGAAGGTGTCATGGTTAATGAAAGAAATTATAGAGCTTAATAGGAAAGCTACGCCTTATCTATAGTTATGAACTATTATAAAGAAACTTTTGTATGCCGATGAAAGTTGTTCTATGACAGTTAACTTTTTGGGATCAATACCTTTTTGCATACATACATTTTGCATACATTCATTATTCATTTCATGATTTTCTTTATGTATAATTTTTATTATTAAGATAAAATTCATTAATTAAAATTTGAAAAAAAATATAATAATATCAGAAGATTTTTCAATCGCAGTTATTCTGGCCAAAAGAGAAATACAACATCACTACGGTACTAGACAAGATACTAAGAGAATTATGGAGGATAAAATACAACGTATTGAGGAACAACATAATAAAGAACAAGCAGAAATGAGAATGAAGCTAGAGAAAATTGAAGCCAGTATTGCAAACTCACAAGACAACATGATGCAGAAAATAGAAGACATGTTTAAAAGGCAGGCTATCATTGGAAAAATGCATGAAAATCCTGTATCTTTCGACCAAGAACCTATGTATCCTTTAGGTTTTTCACCAGAACCAATTTATCACTCTGGTACTACACCTATACAAATCAATGCCCGCACATCAACATTTTAAGAAGCCAAACCACATGAAAATCGACAAGTGGATCCTGCATCTTCAAGCAAAAATCCACTTATATCAGATGTGAAAATAGGGGATTATAATGCTGACCATTTAATCCCAGATTTGAATGAGCTGAATGAGAAAGAAAAAGTAAATGAAGAATTGACCAGACAGATCAAGAGCTTAGAAGAACGAATGAAATCCGTGGAAATAACTGAATCATTCTATGGGTTTGACACTAGTGAGTTGAGTTTGGTTCCAGACCTAATCCTCCCCATCAAGTTCAAAGCTCCCGAATTTGATAGATATAACGGTACCACATGCCCTTCATCCCACATTACTATGTTTTGTCGCAGAATGGCAGGATATGTGAAAGATGAGAAATTGTTAATTCACCGCTTTCAAGATAGTTTGACAGGACCAGCCTTAAAATGGTATACTCAATTGACCAAAGCCAACATTAGAGCTTGGAAAGATCTGGCTAAAGCATTCCTAGATCAGTACCGCCACGTAACAGACATGGTCCCTGATAGATGGACTCTCCAAAATTTGGAGAAAAAGAATAACGAAACGTTCAGACAGTATGCTCAGAGATGGCGTGACACAGCAGCCCAAGTTCAACCACCTTTGTCAGAAAAAGAGGCCACAGTAATATTTGTCCATACATTGAAAGCTCCTTATTTAAATCATCTAATGGGGAATGCAACCAGAAATTTTGCAGATTTGGTCATTTCTAGAGAACTCATTGAAAATGTCTTGAAAAGTGGCAAAATTGAATCAAATGAAGGGTCTAGTTCCAAAAGACCTATGTACCGGAAAAAAGAGAATGAAATCAACAATGCAAACTCTTACAACAAGGATTCATCGAAAAGTGTTACAATAACCCAGCCAAGGGTTAAAAAAGAGGAAACAAACACTAATCGAGCAGAGTCCAGAGGATCTCGAAAGGAAAATGAAAGGTTGTCTTTTACACCTTTACCAGTACCCTATGCAGAGATCTATGATTCGTTGATAAAAGCAGATGTCATACGGCCTTATCCTTTGGTTCCCATGCAACCACCATTCCCTCTATGGTATGATGTAAAGGCACACTGTGTTTACCATGAAGGAATTACGGGTCATTCTATTGAAAACTGTTTGGCATTCAAAAGGGTGGTTCAAAATTTGATCAACACTGGAAAGTTGGAATTCAATTCACCATCTACATCAAATCATCCATTGCCAAATCATGGAGATAAAAACGTGAATGCAATTCAGGAAGAGAACAGAAAGAAAGCAAAAACTGACATTTCTGAAATTAAATCTCCTTTTGTTTGGGTATTTCAACAACTCTCTTTAGCCGGTATAATTCCACAACAATTCAGGCCAAAGCATAATGAAGGCAAGAATTATTGTGAATATCATCAAGAGAAGGGGCATGAAATTCAACTATGTCCTGAGTTTAGGGATTTGGTGCAAAAATTGATGAATAGCAGAGATATAGAATTCTTTGAAGAAGAACCAAGGAAAAAAGAAGATGATGTTTGCTCATCAGAGGATTCTAAACCTAGTCAAAGAACAAATGATCCTGTGATCATTAATGTGAAATCATCTACAGTAATTCCTGCACCAACAAAGCCGAAAGTAGTTATCACAACTCCTTTACCATTTCCATACAAGGATACCCGCAGGGTACCTTGGAATTATACTACCAATGTTTCAATGGTAGGAGGATCTGTTTCTCTAGAAAAAACAGAAGAGAAAATACAGAGTCTGAGTTCGACATCTGAAGCAGTGAGTGAAGTCAGATTCTTTACAAGAAGTGGGAGATGTTACTCTCCTGAAACATCCAATGCCTCGGAACAAGTGAAAGCAAAAGGAAAAACCATGGTAATACCCCAAAAGGTATTTGATGATGAATCCCCTCCAGCATTCAATGAGTTTGTAACAGAAAAACAAGCGCAAGAATTTTTGAAATTCCTGAAACATAGTGAGTATAGTGTGGTTGAACAACTACACAAACAACAAGAGAGAATTTCTATTCTTGATCTATTGATGAATTCAGAAGCACATAGAAATGCTTTGATGAGAATGCTTAATCAAACCTTTATCCCTGAAGATATATCCCTCAATAAACTTGACAGAATTGTGGGACATATAGCCGCTGACAATTACATAACGTTCACGGATGATGAAATACCTGAAGGCGGAATGGGGTCAGTAAAAGCTTTGAATATCACTACACATTGTCATGGTCATGTTTTGCCAGGAGTATTGATTGACAATGGATCCGCTCTCAACTTGATGCCTCTAGTCATACTTCAAAGAATGCCTGTGGATAAATCACACATGAAGAGTTATCAGAATGTAGTACGAGCTTTTGATGGTACTCAAAAAGAGGTGCTTGGGAAAATGGAAATACCATTGTTAATCGGACCAGTCGTGTACAATATTGACTTTGTGGTGATGGACATCCACCCTACATATAATTGTTTACTAGGGAGGCCATGGATTCATTCAGCAGGAGCCGTTCCTTCTTCATTACATTAGAAATTGAAATTTGTTGTTGATGGACAACTAATATGCGTAGGAGCTGAAGAAGAAATCATTGCGTCTATAACAAGTGATGTTCCATATATTGAAACCAATGATGATGCTCTCGAATGTTCTTTCCGAGCTCTTGAATTTGTCAATGCAACCTTTATTGCAGAAGGAAGCAAAATTCCATATCCCAGATTATCTGATTGTACCAAGATGACGGTATGACAAACTTTAGGCATCGGAGCTAAAGCTGGGAAAGGTTTAGGAAAGAATCTTCAAGGGATTTCAGTTCCTGTAAGTATAAAGATGAAGAAAGATCGTTTTGGGCTTGGATTTAAGCCCAATTTTCAGCAAAAGAACAAAGAGATGAAAAGAAGATGTGAAGACAGAAAGGCAAGGTTGAAAGGAGAAGAAATCTTTTGGGAACACATGTTTTTCCCACAGTTGAATACCACATTCAGATCAGGGGGAACAATTAATGTAGAGCAACAGCTTGTTGAGGCCTTTAAAGAAGAAAAGTTGACGAAAGATCAAAGCATAGTTGAAGAAGCTATGAATGGATTATTTATCAACATGATCATGAATGAAAACAAGACTGGCAAATACTTGGATAGGATTTGCCCTTGTTTTCCTGGAGAAACACTCAACAATTGGACCACTGAAGACCTTCCTATAGTTTTTAATATTGACACAGAGTAATATTCAGAACTAATCTTTATGTTTAGCTCAAAAGTATGAAAACTTTTTGTTATCTTGTAAAGGAAATTATGTTAACCTAATATTAAATATAAGAAATTTTCTTTAAAATTTTCAGATGGAAATCATTCTTTACATTTTCTTACATTTTTACATTTATTTATTTCATAAATTTACTATATTCTTTCGGAAATATGTCCGACTTAAATTTGCAGGTGTCACAATGTTAATAGCATGTTTATTCTTAAATTTAATCAAGAGATAAATTTAGAGCAGCCCATATGTCTGGAAGAAATCAATGGGTGTGAGGATGAACTGGAATATGATGTTCCTACTGAATTATTAAGACTGGTAGAAAAAGAAGATAAACAAATTCTACCTCACAAAGAAGAGATTGAAACTGTAAATCTGGGAACAGATGAAGAAATGAAAGAGGTGAAAATTGGTACTACTCTGACAATCCAAGTAAAACAAGAATTGATAAATCTTCTTCAAGAGTTCAAAGATATCTTCGCCTGGTCTTATCAAGATATGCCTGGTTTGAGTACATATATAGTAATGCACAAGCTTCCAATCAATCCAGAATATAAACCGGTCCAACAAAAGCTCAGGCGAATGAGGCCAGAAATGTTGTTACAAATCAAAGAGGAAGTGATGAAACAGATTAATGCAGGTTTCCTACAGGCAGCCAAATACCCAGAATGGGTAGCCAACATTGTTCTCGTACCAAAGAAAAATGGGAAAGTTCGAATGTGTGTGGATTACAGAGATCTCAACAAAGCTAGTCCGAAAGATAGCTTTCCATTACCCCACATAGACACCTTGGTAGACAATACTGCAGGACACACATGGTTTTCATTCATGGATGGCTTTTCAGGATATAATCAGATAAAAATGAATCCTGAAGACATGGAAAAAACAACATTTGTAACCATGTGGGGCACATTCTGCTATAAAATGATGCCATTTGGATTGAAAAATGCAGGGGCAACGTATCAAAGAGCCATGGTAACTTTGTTTCATGACATGATGCACAAAGAGATTGAAGTATATGTAGATGACATGATTGCCAAATCCCGAACTGAAGAAGAACATATTCAAAATCTGAGAAAGCTTTTCCAGAGATTAAGGAAGTATCAATTAAAGCTCAACCCCGCTAAATGCACTTTTGGGGTAACTTTCGGGAAACTTTTGGGATATGTGGTCAGCAAAAAAAGGAATTGAGATTGATCCAGATAAAGTAAAAGCAATTCAAGATCTTCCACCAGCCAATACAAAAAAAAGAAGTTCGAGGCTTTTTGGGAAGATTAAATTATATATCTCGGTTCATTTCTCAATTAACTGACAAATGTGATCCAGTGTTCAAATTACTTCGAAAGAACAATCCTGAAGTCTGGAATGATGAATGTCAAGAAACTTTGGATATTATTAAGAAATATTTATCCAATGCCCCCATTTTAGTATCACCAATGCCTGATAGACCGTTAATTCTCTACTTGACAGTCTTTGAAAATTCGATGGGATGTGTACTGGGACAGCATGATGAATCTGGAAGAAAAGAAAAAGCTATTTATTATCTGAGCAAGAAATTTACTGATTGTGAAATTCGATATCCACCAATACAAAAATTATGTTGTGCCTTGGTATGGGCTACTCGAAGACTCAGACAATATATGTTATATCATACTACTTGGTTGATATCCAAACTTGATCCTTTGAAATTCTGAATGGAATCACCAGCTTTGACAGGCAGAATGGCTAGATGGAAAATGTTATTATCTGAGTTTGATATTGTATATGTCAACCAAAAAGCGATAAAAGGAAGTGTCATAGCTGATTTTCTGGCTAGTCGTGTATCAAATGATTATAAGCCTTTGAGTTTCAATTTTCCAGATGAAGATTTGTTGTGCATATCCATGAATGAAGAAGTCGGAACAAATGATGCATCTGCATCTTGGAAGCTTTACTTTGACGGAGAATCCAACGCCTTAGGACGAGGAATCGGGGCAGTGTTAATTTCTCCAGAAAATATTTATTATCCCTTTACAAGTAGACTGGAGTTCTTTTGCACCAATAACATGGCGGAATACGAAGCTTGTGTCATGGGATTGAAAGCAGCTATAAAAAGAAAAATCAAATGTCTCAAAATATATGGAGATTCATCGTTAGTGGTGTATCAATTACGAGGAGAATGGGAAACAAAAGATCCCAAATTGTTGGAATACCGAAATATTACCCTTAAATTAGTGAAAGAATTTGAGAGAGTCACCTTCAATTATCTCCCTCGAGAAGAAAATCAAATGGCAGATGCTTTGGCTACATTAGCTGCTATGTTTCAGGCAACTAAGAAAGTTGATATGATGCCAATCAAAATGCAAGTATATGAAATTCCTGCACATTGTTATAGTGTGGAAGAAGAGGTAGATTGTAAACCATGGTATCATGATATCCTGCAATATATCAAAAATCAAAGTTATCCACAAAATGCATCTGAAATTGATAAAAAAACCTTGAGAAGAATGGATGCAGGATATTTCCTTGATGGCGAGATTATGTATAGAAGAAGCAATGATCAAATGCTATTGAGATGTTTAAATACCAGCGAAGCCAAAAGCATCATTGAAGAAGTATACAGTGGAATATGTGGAACACATGCAAATGGTCTTTCCATGGCCAGAAAAATAATGAGATATGGATACTATTGGGCTACCATGCACACAGATTGCATTGATTATGCAAAGAAATGTCATAAATGCCAGATATATGCAGATAAGATTCATGTACCCCCATCTCCTTTACATGTAATGACAGCACCCTGGCCATTTTCTATGTGGGGAATAGACGTCATTGGGGCAATCACACCAAAAGCATCAAATGGACATTGTTTCATCCTTATGGAAATTGATTATTTTACCAAGTGGGTTGAAGCTGCTTCGTATGCCAACATTAAGAGGTCCACAGTCTGTAAATTCATAAAGAAAGAGATAATTTGCCGGTATGGCCTACCAGAAAGGATCATTATAGATAATGCTCTGAACCTAAACAACAAAATGATGACCGAACTTTGTGCACAGTTTAAGATCAAACATGCACACTCAGTGGCATATCGTCCAAAGATGAATGGGGCAGTTGAAGCAGCAAATAAGAACATCAAGAGAATCATTACAAAGACCACTGAAACTTACAAAGATTGGCACGAGAAGTTACCTTTTGCTTTATATGCATACCGAACTACTGTTCGAACATCTACTGGGGCAACACCTTTTTCTTTAGTCTACGAGATGGAAGCAGTCTTACCAATTGAAGTTGAGATTCCATCGCTTCGAATGTTGAGAGAAACAAAATTGGATGAATCCGGATGGATCCAAGCTAGATTTGATCAATTGAACCTTATTGAGGAGAAAAGATTGAAAGTTATTTGCCATGGACAGATGTATCAAAAACGGATGATGAAGTCTCATGACAAGAAAGTACATCCAAAAGAATTCCAAGAGGGTGATCTAGTACTAAAAAAGATCTTGCCTATACATAAAGATTTTCGTGGGAAATGGATGCCTAATTGGGAAGGGCCATACGTTGTAAAAAAGGCCTTTTCCGGAGGAGCGTTGATCTTGGCAGAAATGGATGGAAAAATTCTGAGAAATCTAATAAACTCGGATTCTGTCAAGAAATATTATGCTTGAAGAAAAAAAAAAGAAAAAAAAAAGAAACAAAAAAGAAAAAAAAAAAAAAAGAAAAAAAGGGGTCAAGATGAAAACTCGCAAAGGGCATCTTGTAACCAAAGGAAGGATTTGAGTTGAAAACCTGAATGGGCGGCTCAAATGCATATTGATATTAGTCATCTGGCAATTGAACCCTCTTAAGATTTTGATAGTTTGGGAGAAACTTCACATCTACAAGCATTCTGACAACATTTGAGATCTTCCAGACAAAAGCTTACATCAGTACTCTAAATTGTGTCAATTTGATTAATTTAGAAATACTTATGCTAATAATTTGTTGAGTCATTTGAATTTTTATCATTCTTATGCTTGCCATAACTTTGAATACAATTCTATCTATTTATTAATAAATTCCAAGTTCAATTTATTTGAGATTCAATTTATTTTCGAAAATTCAATTTATTCTTTTATTTTGTAAATGGATTAACATAATTTTGAAATAAGTTAAAGATTTCTGAATATCACTTTATGTTAATACTTTTAAAGGCATGGAATACAAAGTAAGCAAATTATCACCATCATAAAGCCATGAACAAGTCATTATCTGCACTCTGGTTATATAGGGTAACATTGGTTACAGTATTCCAAAAGTTGAAGATGACAAGTTTTACTGTCAACTAAACTGTTCCATGATTCGAAAAGAGTGGGATATATTGGAGCAGCAGAAGAGACAGTTTGTTGTAGCAATCATTACAAGTAAATGCACCAACAAAAATCTTCAAGCCCATCACAATGATGTTTATTTCTTCCAGTAAGGTTGTTACGTTAGATGCCACCACCAACAAGGTCGAGTCCGTTAAAACTACTCATCAATTGCTCCAACCGATCATCATTCAGTTCTTGCACATCTGTTTTCAAAAGTATGCCAAGACAGTAAAAGGTAACCTCTGTATCATTGATCCCAGAGAAAAGAGACAGGACATTGATACCACCATGGAACATGTCTCTATACAGATCCTTGTGTATGGTTTTTAGGGAAACCTAGAAGCATTTCCACCTCATCAGATTCAAGTGGAACAATTTTATTCTTTTCAACCCATACCAGATTCCATTTTCAGCACTCATCAAGAACATACTTTTGGACACTCGAAGGAAGGCCATCATTTCTTTGTTAATGGAAAAACATCAGCACATGGAGGAAGCAAAATAAGAGAAAATCTGTTCTCAATTGGCAGAATTATGAATATAGCCCTTTTTAGTGTAGTAGCATGAAAATGCTTCGAATCTACAAATTCTGGCTCTACATCGAATAAGTACTATGATATTCCAGTCCAAACATTAATTGGAGCAAGTACCATGTGCTCATAGTAGAAATAAGAAGACCCAATAGCATCTTATGGAAGTGTTCTTTGAGTTATCTGATCTGGTTTGGTATGAACCCCAAAAACCAATTATTGGATTTGAAAGATGAATGTGCTCATAGTAGAAATAAGAAGACCCAATAGCATATTCTGGAAGTGTTCTTTGAGTTATCTGATCTGGTTCGGTAGGAACCACAGAACCAATCATTAGAATTAAAAGATGAACTGCATGATCGTCTTCATTAAGAAGCTTCTTTTCAAGTTTCTTCTGCTTATTCCTTTCCCAAAAATCATAGCCCAAGTTTCACCTTTTCTTGTAATTGGGATCATTGCATAATGGCTTCCTATCTTTTACCGGAAGAAGTGCGTCAGCAGCCTTAGCCATTTGAACAGCACATATAAAATCTGTCAATTTTGTAATTGATGAATCTGAACCACATCTCTTCATGGCTATTGAAGCCTCAGCCTCTGAGAATCCCATTTTATTTCAAGTATAACAGTTTACTCTCCTCATCAGAATCATAATTCAAGATTTTCTCGGTATTAAAAGAACTATCGATATCTGTGAAATCATCTTGAAAGAACACTTCATAATCAGATGAGTTGTTATCAGAATCAACATGTTGCATGAATGCAAGCTTTTCAAGAGCCTATACTATTGAGTTTTATTCTCAAGAGGTTTTGTGACATTATATCTACATCTACATTTGTCAAAGATGATAGATTCTCTGATTTGAAGAAGAAAGATTTATTGGGTTTCTACAACTGAAGAAATACTCAGTTCACCAATCTGAAATCAAATAACTTAACATTCATGCATCATATTTAGGCATTTGCAAAAATAGGTGCATTTTCATTCATTCTCATCCATGTTGAATTTTGACAGGAATTTCAAAGATTTTAGCAAAGATTCAAATCCATCATTTGATGGATCAACTTTTCCAGAAAAAAGTTCATAATGAGAAGAACTCATCTGAAGAAGGAAGAAGAAATTCATAATGAGAAGAATTTGTTCAACCTTTTGCTCAAATCCATCATTTGATGGATCAGTTTTTCCAGAGAAAGTTCATAATGAGAATAACTCATCTGAAGAAGAAGAAGAAATTCATAATGAGAAGAAGTTGTTCAACCTTTTGCTCAAATCCATCATTTGATGGATCAGCTTTTCCAGAAAAAAGTTCATAATGAGAAGAACTCATCTGAAGAAGGAAAAAGAAATTCATAATGAGAAGAATTTGTTCAACCTTTTGCTCAAATCCATCATTTGATGGATCAGCTTTTCCAGAGAAAATTCATAATGAGAAGAACTCATCTGAAGAAGGAAGAAGAAATTCATAATGAGAAGAATTTGTTCAACCTTTTGCTCAAATCCATCATTTGATGGATCAGCTTTTCCAGAGAAAGTTCATAATGAGAAGAACTCATCTGAAGAAGGAAGAAGAAATTCATAATGAGAAGAATTTGTTCAACCTTTTGCTCAAATCCATCATTTGATGGATCAACCTTTCCAGAAAAAGTTCATAATGAGAAGAACTTGTTCAACTTTTTGCTTGAATTCATCATTCAATGGATCAGCATTACCAGTTCGAGTTCATAATAAGAAGAACTCATCTGAAGAAGGAAGAAGAAGTTCATAATGAGAAGAATTTGTTCAACCTTTTGTTTAAATTCATCATTTGATGGATTAACATTTCCAGGTAGAGTTCATAATGAGAAGAACTCGTCATCTGAAGAAGAATAAATTCATAATGAGAAGAATTTGTTCAACCTTTTGCTCAAATCCATCACTTGATGGATCAGCTTTTCCAGAGAAAGTTCATAATGAGAAGAACTCATCTGAAGAAGAAGAAGTTCACAATGAGAAGAGCTTGTTCAACCTTTTACATAATTTTATCACAGAAGAAGATATATTAGCATCAACCTTTCCAGAGAAAGTTCATAATGAGAAGAACTCATCTGAAAAAGAAAGAAAAAGTTCATAATGAGAGGAGCTTATTCAACCTTTTGAATGACTCTATCACAGAAGGAAATAGGTCAACATCATCCCCAGCGGAAAGTTCATAATGAGAAGAACTCATCTGAAGAAAGAGAAGAATTTATTCAACATCTCCATCATAATCAAGTGAAGCCAAATGGATAAAAAATTTATTATCTTTTCGTCTTTGCCCTATTCTTATTAACACAAGAATGAGCAAAGAGGGGCAGCTGAAGATACTAACTTTTTACCCATTTTTATTTAATTATTATTATTATAATAATTATTATTATAATATATATTATTATTATTATTATTATTAAAAAAAATAATAGTTACAAGCCCAAATCCTAGGCCCAACCAGAACCGGCCCAAACCCAAAAGGAAACCCTAAACATTTGTGGTTTCAGCTAGGGTTTCTAAACCTTAGCTCTAGCCGCCGCCTCAATCTCAGCCGTTGGATCTGAGAGATCCAACGGTCCACACTCCTCCAGATACAAACCCTAGGGTATGATACCCTAGGGCCACGCGGCCACCGTAGCTGCTCCCACCATCTCCACCGCTGCCACGTCTCGTCGAAGGCTTCCAGAAGAACCACTCCAGCCGCACACGTCTCCCCCAAACGGTGAGTCACCACTAGAAATCCGGTGACTCACCGAAGAACCCCTTTTAGACCGGTCCAAAGCTATCACTAGTGGTGGCTATAAAAGCCACCGAGCCCCCTGCCAACAAGGAGAGAGGAAGAACGGAGAACAAAACAAAAAAAAAAAACCACAACACAGCAACCAAAAACAAAAGAAAAGAAAGGAGAGAAGCTTACCGAGGAAGCCACGACCGCCGGACCTCTTCAAACGTCACCAAAAGCCTTCGAAAATCGAAGGTACTTTCTTAGATTTGCTCCGATCGGGAGCTATTTAAAAGAAAAGAACACCGGAACCGTCATTAGGACGGTCCGATCTACGTTTTAGTATAAAATTTTTTTTTCCGGCCACCAAAGGCGGTGGCCAGCGGCGGGGTCAACGCTGGTGAACGGCTGCCGGCCGGTGTGCTTCTCTCTGTTTTAGAGAGAAGCGAGAGAATTTTGAATTCTCTCAGAGAAGAGAGAGAGGGGGAAGAAAGGAAATGAGAGTTGGCCCTTCGGGCCAGCCGGTTTCGGGCTTTAAATAGCCCTTCCCAAACGACGTCGTTTCAGGGAGGGCTATTTGTGTAATTAACTAAGGGTTAAATCCCGTCCGCAGTCCCTTAACTTGTAATTCTTTCATTTTAGTCACTAAATCAAATTTATAATCCTTTTAATTTGGTCTCTAAACTTTATTTATTTATATTTTAGCCCTTAACCGTAATTATAAATATTTTAGATAAAATACATATTTAGTCCTTTAGTTTTAATAAATAATATTTTAATCCTGAGTATATATTTTTAATTTATTTTAATATGATATTCGAATTTTATATAATTTTATTTTAGTCACCAAATTAATAAATAAGGAAAATGGCATATTTAATCCCTATAATTTTAAATAATAAATTATGAATTAGGTATTTAATTTTAATTTTATTATAATTTAGTCACTAATTTTAAATATTTTCATTTATTTTAATGCTTTTAAATATATAGTTCTAATTGTATTTTTATTTTTTTAATTTTACTTATTTATATATTGAAATATTATTTTTATTATATAGTCATATAAATATATATATATATAAATAATAATTTATATTTTTTACATAAATTATTTTATCATATTTTAATATTTATTTATTTATTTTTCAATATCGAAGAAAAGGACAGTCTTAATACAACTGGATGTCCTATTCTGGTATTTTAAAATTAATATTATAAAAAATTTTAATTATTATATATTTATTAATATCAAACAAAAGAGCTGTCTTAAGGCACTTAGAAGTCCTTTTCTGATATTTCTAAATAATATTTTATTTATAAATATATATAAATTAATGTATATTTTTCATAGTTATAATCTTAAAATAATAGGATTATAAATAAATATATTTGATTTTTTAATTTCTAAATAATAGAGACAATTTCTAATTAAAAAGTACCAATTTTGGGCGTTGTAGGGTTGCTAATCCTTCCCTAAACGTAACCAACCACGAATCCCTTTTTTTATTATTAAAAAGAACGATTTTTTGGTTAAAACGCAGATCAGTTTATCTTTTAATCGATGTTTTCTTAAAAACTCTTTTAAAGGATGATTTTTAGGTATTCGACCTACCTGACCCGAAAGGCCGATGGTGACTCCCAAATTATTTTAAAACCATTTATTCACATCACTTTTCCCTCCAAATAATATTTCGTGCCCGGACGAAACCAGTTACGACACGGTGGATCATTTCACTCACTCGTTTCTGCTCCTCAGCATGCACTTGCAGAGAACCCAGAAGATGTTCTTGACGAGCAACAGTCTCCTGTAGACTTTTAATGGCCTCTGTATCATTCACCATAGCTTAGTCGCTCAACGAGAGCACAAATGTTAGGAAAAAGGGAAAGGCATAGAATTCCAGGATTACCTTTCTTTTCACCCCCCATAACAGTTTCTTCAGGTTTCGCAGTCATGTCTGAATCAGCTGCAGTCATATGTGAGAAACATCCATTACTTATCATACAAAAGCGAAAAAGGAAAAACAGAGAAGCTCGTTGAATACCAATTTTCTCTGCATTTTCCAACATATCTTCCTCAATCGAGTATGCCATATTGTGTCTCATCTGAATTCACATGTCAAATAAAAATATATGATTCAAAATTGAGCAAACCAGGCAACAAACAGAGGAAAAATAGTTGACAATACAATCCATATGAATTTCTAAATACTAACTACAAAAACATATTGAAAGGCTAACAGGCGCCTCCACTATCTCTCATCGATAGATTTCATTAACACCATCGTTTTCACTACTTTTACTCCCTCAGATCTGTTTTAATCCTAACCTCTCTATCTTAATTTACCTCCCTTCTTCGGACCTTAATAGTTGTTTTAAAACCCTAGGTTCTCCAATCCTTTCTTTTCTCCATTAAAACTTGTTTGCTTAACAACAGAGCTGTGACACTCAGGAGGCTCAAAACATTTGTTTTTCACTGATGGCTTGAACGAAGGGATTTTTATTCGAAGTTATTTAGGATTCTCGGTTACGGGGGGATGGGCAGTGATGATTGCGCACATATTCGAAGACAGGTAGAGGACAACAATCTGATTCGGGAATAATGTTGAGCTAGGGTTTAAAAATTTTTCATTATCGATTTCGTTGAAAATTAGAGGAGATCATCACCGTTAATGAAAGAATCATGTGTTTTTGAATAAATAAATAAATAAATAAAAGATACAGAGACGAAGGACAAACCTTTACCGGACGGTTGGCGACAGTGGCTACGGTCGGCGACTAAAACAACCAAAACCGGAGAGGAGAATAATAATAACAGCTAAAAGTTTGTCGTAAGGATAGTAATCTATTTTAAATTAAATTATATAATATTTTATTTACAACTTTTTTTAAATAATGCTAAGTCTATTTTTTTCAAATAGAAATATCATTATATATGAAAATTAATAAATATATATATATATATGAAATAATCACTAAAAAGCAACATCAAAAATACAACTTAAAATTCCTCTAATAAAAAATTACTCCTATTCGATGATAATCTCTATATTCGCAGGTCCTATGTTGTGGTGGTTGTCGTCACTCGTCGATTTTCTTTGAGTGTATTTATTTTTGATACAACATATTTTCCATTATTTTTAAATGATACAAATGAGTTCTTCGTTAACCAAAGAATTATTAATTGTTCTTGAATTATATAAAAAAAAATGCAGAGAATAAATCTTTACCAGATGATTAATGATGGTAGCTACAATAGGCGGCTAGAAACGAAAGACGGAGGGGAGAATGGCATTAGGGAAATGCTTTTCATTTCTGATCGTAAGAAACCAAAGGAAATTAGTTAGTAAGGTTTTGATTAATTTTTTTAATATCTTTTTATTTTTATTGTTAATCTCGATCTTTGGTTCTCTTTCACCAGATGATTTTTAAAAATTATATTTTTTTAATTTAACACTATATAATTGGATCTTAACCCATGCATATAGATAGATTATTCATCTAATTTTTATGTGACAACATTTTAAATATGGAAATTCTTGATATTTTTTTATAATTTTATCATGTTTTTTGCATGTTTAAATTATGTTATTTTGTTTTATTCGATTAACTTTCTTTTTCATATAAAAGTATTGGATGATTATGCCCGCTCCTAAAGCATGAGATTTGTGTCTTCTTGTAATATGTATTCTCTTTTCTCCAAAATTGGATTTAATATTATCTTTACATTTGATTAAATTTTGTGTCTATTATCTTTCTGATTCGTTTAAATTTATTTTATTTAAGTTTACATTTTACTAAAAATTAGGAATTGATATTATAACAAATTCGATTATTCTTCTGAAAAGTTAAATATGAATTAAAATGTAAATCATTGGAAGAAAATAATAATCATATATAATTTGTTTACCAAATCGTATATAGTCGATGCAGATATTTGGAGTCGTCATGTAATGGATAACAGATATTGCGATCTAATTTGATCGTAAGAGAATGTTTTAAGTTGTAAATGAAGAAAACCTAACGAAGTTAATTTGCGTCTCACTGAGAGTGTAAAGAAATTAAGATAAATTATATATTTAATATCTAAATTATTAATTTTGATCAGTTTTAATACTAAACTATTAATTATGATCTATTTTAGTACCTAAACTTTTAATTTTTTAAAAATTTAACGTTAAATTTTGAACGAATATTAAAATAAAACAAAACTAAAGTTTTTAACAACTGAATACCAAAGCGAAACAAAAACTAAATTTTAAGTATAATTTTAAAAAATTAAAAGTTTAGATACTAAAATATATAAAAACTAATAATAGTTTAAGTACTAAACACATAATTTACCCAAGAAACTAATGTACAAAAGTTGGAACAAACACAACTGCTAGGAATCGTCTCCGGATTTATGTAATGCATAAGACAATAATATACAAAAGCCACGCAAAGTACAACGTTTTAATCCTTGAGCAATTCTCCGGCAACATTCTTGTAACTCACTTTCTTCTTCTTTGGTGGCGGTGCGATAATGTCGGCATCTCCCTTCTCATCCTCCACAACAGGAACCTTAGCATCATTATCTGCACGTGGTTTCTCGTTCTCGACAACGGAATTCATAGTCTCAACATGCTTTATTCCAAGGCCTGGGATCATGTCCAGTAACATGGCCTGAACTGGATCAGACATAAGTACTAGCTTTTTCCAACTTCGAAGTCTCATGGCGGGTATTCCCTTCATCCGGTTCAACATAATCAAACTTCTCGTCACTCTTGCTGCCTTGGTCATTATTTGTTTCATACATCACAGTATCAGAAGCATTATCAGGCCGTTTTATGCTTGCTTGATCGTTATTTGTTTCAGACATCACAGTATCAGAAACTTTATCAGGCCACTTTATGCCTGCGTTTCTTCTGCTACTGGATTTTGATGAAACTCGAATTCCCTGCCGGCCATTCCATTGTATTAGGTGTTCTCTTCATCCTTATCTATCCCCTCATTTGTTTTGTCATCAGAATCACTCTCCTCAGACCCGTCTTCATTAATCTTAACAGACATATTTCCACGACGTCTTAGTACTCTCGGAGCTTGGCTTACAATGGCTTTCCCTTTGTGTTCTTGCTAGCAGGTCTTCTCTTCCTTTTCCCATAATCAGGCGTAACCAATGAAAATGATTTTTCCAGGTGATCTTGGGCTGCTCTCTCTCTTCTGTTTTTACTTTCGTGAGAAGTAGATGTAACCTGGTTCTGGACGATGTTCACATCTGGCATGGTCTCGCTTGGATCTCGGTCCAATTTGCTGCACGAAATGATAACATAAAGCAATGATCATTTACGACATCCACGTAGGAGGAAAAAAAGGGAGCAAGGCCTCGAACAAAGATCACTGATACAGGTACAGATATGTGGTAACTAAGTTCGATAACGGCAACAGAACTGAAAGTGTATTTGCACAAACCGTTTGAGGAAGTTTGTTTCTTCAACATCACATGGTTTCAAGCTATATTGGTCTTCTTGCAACTTCTTTCGCTGCTCTAAGCAATTTTCCAACCACCGAGATCCCAAAACATGAAGCCCCTTTTTCCATAAAAGATTTTCTCTTCGAAAGAACAACTACAGAAAGAACAAAGTCAAAACAGCCAGCCCAGGATTTAGATGGAGAACCGTAGACAAGCTCTGTAAAATAGGCAAACAAAAGAGATTTGGCCATTCTATGCCAAGATGGGTTATATCTCAATTAGCCATTTTTACCCTATGTTATCCAAGTGAAACAAAGCTGAAAGTAAACACGATAAACTAAAAGTCCAATCGCCATAGAAGAATAATGCCTTCAGAATATCACAATCAAGAAAGAACTCAAATAACAATCCCTTTTGAAGTAACAAAACAATCGTCCAAGAATTAATATGAAATTTCAATTGCCAAATCCCAATAGCAAGTTTTAATATTCGAAAATATCTCAAATGTTTTACAAAAACCATGTTTTAATGAATTTCATAAAGCTAAAAAGAAGCCAGCAAAAAAGAACTAAACTGGGTCCAATTACAATCCCAAGTAACAAAGAATATTGTTTTTTTTCCTTAAAAAAGATAGTTCCTTATTCACAATGTGGAACGAGTACCTGAATATCATTTAATGTAAATTCATTTTTCATTGATATAATGCCACATAATAAGACAAAGGACTCTTGCTAATGTCACCAAAGAGGAAAAACAACCAAATAAACTAATTGTTCTTCAATTTCACATGTTGCAATATTTTATTTTCTCTCACAGAGTTGGGATGAGTGTAACCTAAATCCACAGACTAGTCGAAAGAACCTTAGCACAACAAATGACATTAATCGTCAACAAAAAATTGTATTAGCCAAATATTACCTCTAAATAATAGAATCAAAGTCCACATCCAGTCCTGGTATAGGGACGACGACAACATGGGTAGCGTGGTTGAGATTCTCACTTATTTTGTCACAGCCCATTAAAACTTCGTGCTTTAATATCCTCATTGCTAGTTTCAACAAGACTTGCCAATCGTCTTTCCTAGATAAAAGCTACAAGGTATGAGAAAGAAAATAGACAACTATGTAGCAAACTAAGAAATGTACCAGAAGTTATTCACTCAATAAAGACAGATGAGCCAGATAAATGTAATCATGATTGGCAATATATCTTACAAACAATTATGTGAACAATAGAAGTAAACAGAGCAGCTATGAAACAGAGACCATTTATCATTTGGACAATACTTCCCCCTGTAATAGTCAATTGTCTTGGAGTTCTCAGACCTTTGGATATTGTTTAAGAGATGGAAAACATAAAGCTATCATAAGTTTACCAAATTTGGAATCAACATCAGTGGTTATTATTATAAATTAATTTCTTAACTTCTTCTGTGTCCATCATTGCCATGCATAATAGTAGTTAATGTAACAATATCCAAATACATTTAAATGGGAAAGAGTTACTTGAATATAAATTTACCTGTTTGAGATCTGCAAGATCAAGGTCCCAATAGTAAGGATCAGAGTATTCATCAACTTCTTGTTGTAATTTCATCCTTGACAATTCAGAAAGAAAAAGGAAGTACCTTTAAAATAAAACATGTGGTAAAACGTATTATCAGCTGAATAGAGGGAAGCACAAGAGAAAAGGAAGAAGGGAATTTGATCCGATGAATCCAAGCCTTACTTTGGCTGCAAAGGTATGAGCTTCTTCTGAGAGCAACAATCCAAGACCCAAGAGTAATGAATAATTTCCCCATGACGCTTTTCTGCCCGATACTTGATCCCTGACAGGTTTTCTTGTTAACCCTATTATTCAGCCATGATAATTGTTGGTCCTAGGAAGCATCAATGCCCACATTCAAGCCGCTAGTGTGTTTCCAAACACACACGAGACATGGTTGAGCATTGGAAGGATGATGATGTGAGCATGCATGGTGAGAGAGAAAGAGACAGAGAGGGAGGGAGAGAGCACCTTTGCTTTCAGATGCAACACAATGGGTAACTGAATTAATCAAATTCATTGAGAACTTTCCCCCATGCTCCACAATCAATTTTTGAAGTGAATCAAGAGAATGTGTTGGAGGCACATTAACAAAGTCTATTCATGTCAAAAGTTGAAACTAAAACTAAATTCTGCAGCAGAATCTTGAAAAGTCAGGGAAGTGGAGAGGGAAGAACTTGTAGTTAAACTTCCACTAGTAAATACAACGAAGGAAAGAGGGGAAGGCATGCCTGAAGATGCACACATAAAATATAGAACAAAAAAAACAGCTAACTAAGCAAACCTCATTGAAGGATACAAAACATAAGATTTGAAAATCTTAAGGATTCTCCCTTCACGCAGGACGTGTCAGTCCAAATAAAATGAGAAGGGACAATGGAGTCATTCTTTTTATCTACCTTTCTTGGGGGTTCCTTGTGATTTGTTTTACTATCACGCTGGTTTTCCTGTTCTGTCTCTTTCTGAGTGGTGCCATTACTTGAATGCACCAGTTCTACAAATGTGAGACGTATTACTATTGGCTAGCATTGCTACTTTTGTAACGACATTAAATTTTAGGGTACGCTGGGACGAAAGCATAGTTTAACAGTTTTAATTATCAAAACGGACCAAAAAGATTTATTTACCAAAGTGGAAAAGGGATAGACTGTGAGAGCTAAATCATCATGAATAAAACATTTATTATAGCACATGAAGATAATAAAGCTAAGTGTAAAATAGGACAACTAAGAAACAAGTAGTCAATTATGAGATCCATTTATCAAATATGTGTGTGTGATAAACATAATCAAAAATACAAAACTTCATCTAGTAACAGAGAAATTTTTTGGTTTTGGTATGGAGGGGAAGTTGAATGGCACTATGGGTATATAATAACATCATCTACCAATCAGTTTTTTTTTCTAATGAAAATGACAAATGAGAACAACATGACACCATTTAATAAACTATTGTCAGTAGGGAAACAACTGAAAAAAAGAGTTCTGATGACTACCACCAAGAGCACTGATAGAGGCAGAGTGGTGTCTGGAGGTGGATCTTGGGTTGCGTTCGTTGATAATCTTAGTAGGAGAGTACATAGAAATGTATTATGGGATCGTTTTAGCCTTTATGGTAAGGTGATTAAAGTTTTTATCCATTTGTTAATAGAAGACCCAACTACAAGGATAAGACGTTGCCTTTGTGCACTTTGCGAGCAAGGAGGATTTGATTAACGCAAAGGAGAAGATGAACAATGTCCTCATTGATGGGAGGAGAATATGGGTGTCGTATGCAAAATATCAGAGGAGTAGTTTTCTGAGGAACTTGAGGCACAATAGTGTCGCAGAGACTGGAGATGTAGGTGGGGAGGTATTGAGAAGGATATATGCATTTCGCCAAGAGGTCGAGGTAGGGAAGAAGGAGATGATGAACAGGTTCCATGATGGTAGAACATATAAGGATACGGTAATGGGTTTGAAAAAAAGTTGAGGGGCAGCAAACCAGTAGCTTTGAAGGCAAGACGGAGGAGAAGAAGCCTTGGGATATCTTCATTCATTTGGAGGAAAGATCATGGTTGAGATCGTCTTTAACAGGTATTGTTAAAGCGATTTTTGAGGTTGAATTTATGGAGAGGGCATTAAGAAGTGAGGGAATCAAGGTCAATGTTGTTAGATGGGGATATGCGAAAAATGCATGTTTGATAGTATTCCAGTCTGGGGAGGAGAAGGATGTAGCAGCGGAAGACAAGTGGAAGGCTTTGTCCTTTTGATTTGAAAGGTTGGAGCCTGTGATGGAAGAAAATGGTGTTCTTTTACCTTATTGTACAGTATCCATGATGAGTGTCCCATTAAATGTTCAGTTTCATTCTTTCCAGTTTGGAAGCCAGATGGGGTAAAGTAGTGAAGATTCAAGAGCAGACAGTTCAAAGAGTTGATTGCAGGGTGGCTCAGATGTTGTTAAGGGTTGAGAGCCCATTTGACACCCCTCCACATGTCATCATTAATACTTGTAACAGGTCATTCACTATTAAGATTAAGGTAGATAGCAGCGAGGATTTCTTTCTTGAGCTTGAAGATGGGGTTGAGGAAGATGGTTCTGTATAAGGAACAGTGGATCCTTGGGAGGAGGCTTCGTCGGAAGGGAGTAAAAGAGAGGATCGAGGAGGTCTGCAAGAGCAGTTGAATATCCAACAAAAATCAGACTCTATGAATAGGGCTGAAGAGTGGGTTCGAGGTATTTCTCAGGGGGTGGCTCACTTAACGAGGGTAATTTGAAAAAAAATGAAGAAGTCAATAATGGTTTAATTGTTGACCTTTGTACCGAGGGGACAATATTAGGTGAAGGTGTCAGTAAGCAGATAGTGTCAGGGGCAATTTCTGAGGGGAGAAAAAAGGTGTCCAGCTTAGAAGGAGACACCTCGGGGAAAGATAAAGGTGTTCAAGATTATGGGCTTATTTCCAGCATGGGTAGGTTAGAGGTGTTTGGGCCTGAGAAAGATAGTCCAAATTCAAACACAAATGGTAATAAGATTGAAGATTCAATATCTGTTACACCGGTTGAAAATGGTTTGCAGATTGGGTCTGAGAATTCTTCACAGCGGTGATCTTCTGGGAGGAGTGCATCGGTTAGTAAAGTCGAAAGAGGTTTCCATAACAAGGTTTATGCTAGGAGATGGGATGCTAAAAGCGGTAAGGATGCTGATTTTGTTTTAGAAAATGAGAAACAAGGGAAGGAAGAAGCATTAGATATTTGGAATGTATCTAAATTGTTAGGGGTAAAGTTTAAAAGAGGAGAAAAGGATTTCGTCACCAGAGTTGCTCATTTGGTAAAAGACAGGGATGATCAAAGGCTGGTGGTAGGACTAGGGGATTATGGTTATGAAATATATATGATGGTAGAGTGGTCCATTATGTGTTGGAATGTTAGGGTTTGGGGAGGAGGGTTAAAGCTCGAGCTATTAGGAGATTTGTTGAGGAGAAAAATCGACAATTTATTTTTACAAGAATCCAAATTGGAAGTTGTCAGTACAATGTTAATAAGGAAAATGGGAGGCAAAATTCTTAATGGTTCGGCGGTTGTGCCTGCTATTGGTTCTACTGGTGGATTAATATCTTTGTGGAATCAGAAGGTATTTGTGGTACAGGAAGAGGTTATCCAGAGTAGATTTGTGGCCTTAAAAGGGTGGATGGATGGTTTTCGAGAGATGTGTTTGTTATTAATGTATATGTCCAAGTGTGGAGGCTGATAAGGAGATGTTTTTTAGGGAATTATCTTCGTTTCTGGAATAGCTAGATTGTCCAGTGTGCATAGGTGGAGATTTCAATGCAATACTAACTCATGAAGAGAAACTAGGAGGTGATGTGAATTCGGCTTCAATGATATTTTTCAAGAATTTGTTTCTAAGGCGAATTTAATTGATTTGCCTTTAGTTGGAGGTCAGTTTACGTGGTGTAATAACAGGGAAGTTCCAACTTTTGAGAGGTTGGATCGGTTTTTAGTTGATCAGAGTTTTTTTTCATACTTCCCAAAGATCAGTCAATCTTTGCAACCTAGGTCCATTTCTGACCATAATTTTATTCTGCTGGAGAATAAGGTATGTAATTGGGGACCGAAGCCATTTCGCTTGTTTAATTATATGTTAGAGGAGGAAGGTTTTAGTGAGTTGTTGAAAAAGGAGCTGCTTAAATTTTGTACACATAAGAATTCGATGTCCATTTCCAAAATAATTAACAGGGTGAAGGACGTGGCAAAAAATTGGGATAGAAAGGGTTTTCTTCAATTACCAGGCAAAATTAGATCGTTGGATGAAGTTATCCAGGGTATGGAAATGAATTTGCAACAAGGGATTTCCATGGCATCAATGAATTCTATTGTTGAAGCAAAGAGACAACTATGGGAGCTACAAAAGAAGGAAGAATCAATTTGGTTGCAAAAGTCTAGATTGAAATGGAGTTTAGAGGGGGATAAGAACACAAGGTTTTTTCATCACAGTGTAGCAATTAGAGGGAGGATAAATTGCATTAAGTCCCTCAAAGTTGACAGCGAAATCATAGAAGATCCTACTTCAGTTAAAGCAGCAGTGATGGAGTTCTTTAAGGGGTTATTTAATAAAAAAAACACATTGGAGGCTAAGGAATTAAATCTGGATTTTCTTAAACTTTCGGAAGGTCAGAGTTCAGCTTTGGAGAAACCTTTTTCTGAAGAGGAAGTTTGGGAAGTTATTGTTCATTTGGATATCAATAAAGCTCCGAGCCCGGACAATCTGAATTTAGGGTTTTTTAAGACGTTCTGGAGTTTTTTGAAGGATGATGTGATACTATTTTTTAGGGATTTCTATGTGGGGAAGGAGTGGGAGTCGGAGGTGAATTTTTCTTTCATTTCTCTTATTCAAAAAAAGGCAAATCCGGAGAGATTGGAAGATTTTAGGCCTATTAGTCTAGTGGGAGGATTATATAAAGTTCTATCTAAAGTCTTAGCTAGAAGATTGAGTTTGTGTATTAATGATATTATGAGTCCGTCTCAATTTGCTTTCATCCCGGGTAGAAACATATTGGACTGCTCGTTTATTGCAAAAGTGAGTATTGACTTTTGGAGAAAGAATGGGTTGAAGGGAGTAGTTTCAAGGTAGATTTTAAGAGAGCTTACGATTCGGTGGATTGGACAATTTTGATTCAATTAATGAATAGAATGGGGTTTAGAGTTAAGTGGAGATCCTGGATGTATCAATGTATGTCAACTGCTTCGATTTTGGTTTTAGTAAATAGGTCTCCTATGGAGAAATTTAATACATCTAGTGGTTTGAGGCAAGGCTGTTCACTTTCACCTATGTTGTTCAATTTGGCTGCTGGGTTGCTGCATTTGTTGTTAACTAAAGCAGTGGAAATGGGACTGGTTTTAGGGTTTGATTTAAGAGTTCATGAACAGGCATTCAAGCTATCACATCTCCAATTTGCGAATGATCTTATAATTTTCAATAAAGGTTCTATCTGTGATTTGAGGAATGTTAGAAGAGTATTACTCATTTATGAACTTTTGGTGGGGTTGAAGATAAATCTAGTCAAAAGCAGGATTTTTGGTATTAATGTTGAGGATGGGGAGTTATCTACTTGGACAAATGATATAGGCTGTTCGTTAGGCTTTTTTCCATCAGAATATTTAGGACTTCCTTTGGGGTACAAGAGGAATTCGGCTTCTATTTGGGAGCCTATAGTGGCGAAATTTCATGCTAAATTGAGTGGTTGGATGGCTAATTCCTTGTCGATAGCGAGAAGGGTGGTGATGGTCAAATCGTTGCTGTGTTCCCTCCCCGTATATTTTCTTTCTATTTTCAGAATTCCAGCCTCTGTGTTACTTAAACTTAACTCTATCATGGCTTCATTTCTGTGGGGGGTTCGGTTGACAAGAAAAATATCCATTGGGTCAATTGGAAGTTGGTTACTAAACCAAAAAAACTGGGGGGCCTAGGAATCCCTAATTTAGCACTTTTGAACTGAGCCTTACTAGGGAACAGGTGGAGTTTGGCAATTAGCGCACCAGAGAGTGCCGGTTAAAGAGGAGTTAGTAAAGAGAGGTGTAACAAATATTGTTGATCAATGTTGTGTATTGTGTGGTAAGGAGGTGGAATCAACGTCTCATGTATTTTTGTATTGTAGGGATGTGTGGGGTTTGTGGTCATCATTTTTTAAAATGTGGAATGTATATTTGGTGATTCCAAAGCATATCATTGATTTTTTCACTTTGTGGGATGATTTATTGCCTAAATCTTTGATTTGGAAATTCATTCCTAGGGCAGTGGTGTTGTCAGTATGGAAATGTAGAAATGAGATTATTTTTCAGAAAGGAAAGCTGGATTTGGTCAGATTGTCTTTCAGTTTTAGATTTAGAGTAGCTCGGTTCAACGATTTGGTTATTCCTTTAGATTCCCTAGTAGGCGATTTAAAACTGGCTGTTTTGGTGGGAAGATCATGAAAGGACTGCTCTCAATCAATTCGCTGGGTTCCTCCCCCGGATGGGTTCTTAAAGCTAAATGTTGATGGAGCGATGGTTTCGGGGTGGGATAAAGGAGGTATTGGTGGTCTGATTCGGGATAGTAGAGGAATGTTGTTGCAGTGGTTCTCTGAATCAGTTGGGGGTGGTCCTCCTATCATGGCAGAATTGTTGGCAAATAAGAGGGGGCTTTGTCTTATGGATGAGTTAGATTTGGCTCCTAATCAGAGAGTTATTCTGGAATCTGACTCAATTAATGCTCTGAAGTGGATCCAGAATTTGGGCTTATGCACTCCTTTGTTTTTATCCTTGGTGAAGGATATCGTTTTGCTTTTGGCAGCAAAGGATGTTATCATTAGGCATATTTTGAGGGCGGCAAACTGGGAAGCTGACAAATTAGCTAAAGATGGGATAGGGTGATTTTTGGTTTATTTGGTTGTGTTGATTAACCGGAAATGTAACTTTATGTTGTGTTAGGTGTTTTGATTTAAGTCTTATGTTCTTCTGTTTAAGGTTTAAGAGATAGTTCTGCCTATGTAATTTGGTTCTTATGAATAAAGTTTCTAGGCACTCTTTTCCTCATTCTTTGATCCTTCATGTTACTTTCACAACATTGAGGATTTGAAGGGGGTTTTAATGAGGCCTACTTTCTATCAAAAAAAATAAACCAACTTCCCATATTTTAGGCACAAACATACGCATGAGGGAATAATTATCTTCTAGAGATGGAATTCATCTCCTACACGACCAATTTCACTCAAATAAGTTTCGATCACCACCGTTCTCAACTCCCCACTGCTCCGAAAGAAAAAAAAAGGAAAAAATAACCTATTACACAAATATTTATCACTTGAACACAACCCTTATGACCGATTTTGTCAAATAAATGTGATTACATTGCAAACATTACAAATGAGTCGAACATAGAAGCTTCACACTGCAATTTAAACTCCAAGAAATGCATTAAATGCCATCTTCTCATATCAGCCATGATATTTCCCTCTATCATTGTCAAGAAACTTATATGGTCATAGGAAATGAGAAAGCTATAAATGCCAATTAAATCTTATTTAGTTTTTTTATAAGAATTTCAGGCCTCATTAAAAACCCCCTTCTTGATTAATAGAGCTTGTAGAGAAGCTCCTTAATCAGCGGAAGGAGGAAAAGAGTGCCTTAGGATTTTATTGAACAATAAAAACATAAGATACAACCAACAATACAACTGACAAAACCACCCCAACATAACCAAATAAGCTGATAACACCCATAAAACACCCTAACTAAAGACACAAAATCAATGAAAACAACATTAGTAATCCCCTTACAAAACACATAAAATCCAGACACCACCCTAAACAGCCATCAACAACTTTACTGACTCAGCCTATGTCTTCTTTAGCTAAGGCATCAGCCTCTAAATTGGATGTCCTACTAACCCATCTAACAACACCTTCCAAGGCATTAAGCCTATGAGCAATATCTTTAATCAAGAAGGCATATACAACAGGACATAATTCATCCCCCTTAATCCAATCCACAGCCACCTTACTATCACTCTCTATAATCAGACGGTCCTTGATCCTCTATCGATAGTTTGCAAAGAAAGACAACCCCATAAGAATAGCCTTTAACTCCATCAACGTAGGAGGTCCCGGACCGGCAGTTTCCTTGAAATAGCCTATAGTAGAACCTGAGGAATCTTTTAGAACTCCTCCTAACCCGCTTTTCTTTCAATCCCTTGTAGTGGCAGCATCAACGTTTAATTTAACAAAACCCAAAGGAGGAGGAGACCAAAGTAAAGTAGGAGAAATCTGAGTAGAGCGAAGAGAAAACAAGTCCCCAAGAGAAGGATCGGAAATGAGTGAGTCCATAGGAATAGACGCATCTTTATACTTTGCTAAGAACCAAGAAGCAAGCCTAAACCTTGCTAAAAATAAGAATTATGCCTTATCAAACTTCCCCCCTTCAAACACCACGAAATTCCTCATTTTCCAAGTGGTCCACAGAACGACCCCTGGAATAAAAGGCCAAATCAAAGAGTTAGACTTTAAACCATCCCAAGCTAGAAAGAAGCTTTTAGCGTCCGCTGGTAACACAGAAAAAATCCTCCAAAAACTTAAAAACTTATTCCAAAGGGACCACACCATCTAACAAGAGAAAAACAAATAAGAGGGAGACTCATCCGACATCTTGCATAGGGGACACAATATATCTTCAATTCCTTGAACACCTCTTTTTACAAGTTCAGTCCTAACAGCCAACTTCCCATGAGCGATCTGCCAAACAAAACACTTTACTCTTGGAGGTAGTAGACCTCTCCAAATAATCTTCTTCTAGAAAAAGACCTCCGATCCCGAAGTCTCCAATGAACCTAGATTTACAGCTGATCTAACAGTAAAAACCCCATCCCCAGTACCTTTCAAGATCACACGATCATGAAATTCCGAAGAGAGTGAAAATTCTGTAATGAGCCAACAAGTTAGACCACTGTTCAAGTTCCCAGTCATGAAGATTTCTTCTGAACTTGACATCCCAAGTCCAAACGGAAGAGATATACTCCCCAAATTTAGATAATTTCCCAAACTGATTTAAGGAAATAGAAAATAGTCTCGGGAAAATGACATCAAGTGGATGATCCATAACCCAGATATCTTACCAAAACCGAATATTTTTACCATCACCAACATGAACACTACTCATGCTTCTAAACTTAGTGCCAAAGAAATCTTCTTTAAAATAATTATTTAGCAGTGATCTCCAAATCCAGGATACCTTAGGTGGAAGCTTATTGTCCAAAGTTAAAACTGAAGAATCGAGTCTATATTTGGCACAAATAACTTCCCTCCAAACTGAGTCTCTATCATTTGCAAACCTCCAAGTCCATTTCCCCAAAAGCGCTCTATTCATCAGGTTAAGATTAAGAACTCCTAAACCCCCTTCACTCTTCAACTTACTAACATTAGACCAGCTAACCCAGTGAATTTTTCTAATGTCATTTCCCCCTCCCCATAGAAATTTAGACATAATAGAGTTAAGGGTTTTAAGAACAGAAGCTGGAATTTTAAATATGGAAAGATAATATGTAGGAAGCGAACATAGAACCGTCTTAATTAACACTAGCCACCCTGCTAAAGAGAGAGATGTTGTTTTCCACCCGGATAACTTGTTAAAAAATTATTAATAACGGGTTCCCTAATAGCTGCAGAATTTCTTGTAGCACCTAGGGGAAGACCTAGATATTCAGAAGGAAATCTCCCAATTGAACATCCAATAGAAGTAGCCCATTCCAGCAGTTCCTCTTCATTAACATTCACTCAAACAATTTACTCTTTTTCAAATTCAGCTGTAGACCAGAAACCAATTGAAAAACTCGAAGCACCCTTTTGACATTATGAATTTGCATCTTCGAGGCACAAGAAAATATAATAAGATCATCCGCAAACTGTAAATGTGACACATTTACAGACCCCAGTTCTCTGCCGATCATCATTCCAGAAAATAAACCCTGTGACACTGCCCTTCGAATCAATAGATTAAGTAGCTCCCCTACTAAATTAAATAACAAAAGAGACAGTGAACAACCCTGTCGAAGACCTTTAGCCATTGGGAATTCTTCAGAAGGAACTCCATTTACAAGAACCGAAACAGAAGTTGTGGTTACACACTGCTCAATCCAGCCCCTCCATCTGGACCCGAATCCCATTTTCTCCATTAATTTAAATACAATAGACCACTCAATAGAGTCGTAAGCTTTCTTGAAATCAACCTTGAATACACAACCCTTGAGTCCATTTTTTCTCCAATAATCCACTCCTTCATTAGCAATTAAAGAGCATTCCAGAATATGTCTACCCGGTATGAAGGCAAACTGAGTTGGACTAATGATGTCTGAAATGTAACCCCTCAATCTCCTCGACAAACACTTAGAAATGATCTTATACAACCCACCAACTAGGCTAATTGGCCTAATGTCATCAAGACCACCAATGTTAGAGACCTTTGGAATGAGAGTGATAAAGGTATGATTAATCCCATGTTCCCATTCTTTCCCCAAATAAAAATCATGAAAAATTTTCATAATATCAGCCCTGAGGACCTGCCAAAATCTTTTGAAAAAGCCCATATTTAAACCATCTGGTCCCGATGCTTTATTACTCCAGCGTAAATGTTAATCACAAATCATTTCACGATAAGAATATTGTTGATATTGTTGACGACAAATGGAAAGGTGGTCATATAAAAGTTCCTTACATAAGGTAAAATTTCTATTTCTTCATTCAAAATTAATTCATATATTTTACTATTTATAAAGAATTTAAAAATTTTGGTTTTTCATCATCTAACTAAAATTACATGTTATAAAAATAATTTATTGCAGTTAATCTATTATATTAACATTTGTATTGTTTTACAATGCAGAAAAATGTTGTCATTGAAGAATTTTAACAAATTATTTGATTTGGTTGGTTTCGCTTCAATAGAAGATATTATTAGTCATGGAACTAATTGTGCGTCAATTGTTGTTGGTTCTTTTTTAAGTTTAGAGTGTCTTAAAGGTATCGATGGAATTTCAAAGGAAATCAGTGGTGCTAATCCAAATGCACGGATTGATTCCTATAAGGTCTATGGAAGTGCATTGGACATACATGGAAAATCATACATAGCTATAAATGTTGACAAACTTCAGGCTGCAATTCAAGAAGCCATTGATGATATTGTTGATGTAATATTTGTATATTTGGAAATACCAATGAAGTACCATAACTTTCAAGAAAATATGAATCTTGGAGCTTTTCGTGCCATTAAAAAATATTGTGGTATGCTATTAAGCTGGGAATATGGGTGAATAAGAAGTAATAAGTTCGATATCACCCTGGGTAATTACAGTTGGATCATGTAATTCCGGAGATAAATTTATGACAAATATTGAGTTAGTGAGTAGAAAAATATTGAAGGTTATTTTTTATTTCATATATGAAACATATAATACTAATTAAGTTAATGCTTATTTTTAATACATATTTTTTCTCCGTATAGGGAATTGTTCATTTATTACTTAAGATCAAGAAAACCATGAACATGAAGTTGTTTAGTGTTCCAAGTAAGTTAATTATCATTCATAAGATTAAATATTTACATTTTAATATATTGAACTACGAACATGATTAATGTCTTGTAGTTGTTATAAAGAACAATTAACGGAACAAGCATATATGCAAACAAATGTGGTTGTTTGTCATCGCATGTGTTTTGCGATAACTTTTACTAGGTTTTTGGTTGGTTGATTGGTATTCTAGTTTTCTTGTATAAGCTCGATCCTTTTAAAATAAGCCTAGTGGGAACTAAGTGTAATTTGTTTTCATTTTCCTCTTTTTTCAACAAAGAACCAACCTTTCTTTAGCATTAAGGTCAAGTATGCAACTTTTTTTATGTAGAAAATCTTCTAATAATTTTGGTTTTCAGGTCTTCTCCAAAACGGCTTGATGGTCCAGATGGAAGGAGCTTACAACTCCACTTCATATCCATGTTGTCCCTTCTTATTTTCACAGCAGGAAAGGTAGAAGCCTTGTGTTTATATAAATATGATATCTCTTTCAATCTCTTCAAAATCTCTAAAATTCTATGAACCCTAATTTTTCAATCCTCCTCCACTCTCGATCGTTTTGTAAAAATTGAACAATTAATTATTCGATTGATGAATGCATAATACACTTATCCAACAAACAACATTCAGGATGCAAAAATTTCGGATGAACAAGCAAATACAAAAAGAACTCGAGGTCGAATATAAAATTTCAGATGTTGATAAAAATAGAAAAGTTATTGGGATCATTGACTCCGGCATAAATATTAATCACGGATCATTTCACGATAAGAATATTGTTGATATTGTTGATGACAAATGGAAAAATGGTCATATAAAAGTTCCTTACATAAGGTAAAATTTCTATTTCTTCATTCGAAATTAATTCATATATTTTACTAGTTGTAACGAATTTAAAAAATTTGCTTTTCATAATCTAACAAAATTTGCTTGTTATAAAAATAAGTTATTGTAATTACACTACTATATTAACATTTGTATTGTATTACAATGTAGAAAATGTTGTCATTGAAGAATTTTATCAAATTATTTGATTTGGTTGGTTCCACTTTAATAGAAGATATGATTAGTCATGGAACTAATTGTGCATTAATAATTGTTTGTTCCATTTTAAGTTTATAGTGTCTTAAAGATATCAATGGAATTTCAAAGGAAATCAGTGGTGCTAATCCAAATGCACGGATTGATTCCAATAAGGTCTATGGAAGTGCATTGGACGTACGTGGAAAATCATACATAGCTATAAATGATGACGAACTTCTGGCTGCAATTTAAGAAGTCATTGATGATATTGTTGATGTAATATTTGTATCTTTGGCAAGACCAATGAAGTACCATACAACTTACTTTCAAGAAAAGATGAATCTTGGAGCTTTTCATGCCATTAAAAAAATTTGTGGTATGCTATTCAGCTTGGAATTTGGGTGATGAATAAGTAATAAGTTCCATACCACCCTGGATAATTACAATTGGATCATGTAATCCCGGAGGTAGATTTATAACAAATATTGAGTTAAGGAGTAGAAAAATATTGAAGGTTATTTTTTTCATATCTGAAACATATAATCATAATTAAGTTACTCCTTATTTTTAATACATATTTTTTCACAATATAGGGAATTGGTTCATTTATTACTTAAGATCAAGAAAACCATGAATATGAAGTTGTTTTGTGTTCCAAGTAAGTTAATTATCATTAATAAGATTTTAATTTTTACATTTTAATATATTGAACTACGAATATGATTAATGTATTGTAGTTATTGTAAAGAACAATTAAGGGAACAAGCATATATGAAAACAAATGTGGTTGTTTGTCATCACATGGGTTTTGCTATAACTTTTACTAGGTTTTTGGTTGGTTGATTGGTATTCTTGTTTTCTTGATTAAGCTCAGTCCTTTTAAAATAAGCCTAGTGGGAATTAAGTGTAATTTGTTTTTATTTTCCTCTTTTTTCAACAAAGAACCTTTCTTTAGCATTAAGGTCAAGTATCAACAATTTTTTAGGTAGAAAATCTTCCAATATTTTTGGTTTTCAGGTCTTCTCCAAAATGACTTGATGGTCTAGATGAAAGGAGCTTACAACTCTACTTCAGATCCAGGTTATCCCTTCCTATTTTCACAGTAAGAAAGGTAGAAGCTTTGCATTTATATAATTATGATATCTCTTTCAATCTCTTCAACATCTCTAAATTTTTATGAACCCTAAGTTTTCTATCCTCCCCCACTCTCAATCGTCTTGTAAAATTTGAACAATTAATTATTCTATTGATTATTTTATAATACACTTATCCATCAAACAACATTCAGGATGCAAAAATTTGGGATGAACAAGAAAATACTAAAAGAACTCGAGGTCAAATATAAAATTTCAGATGTTGATAAAAATAGAAAAGTTATTTGGATCATTGACCCCGACATAAATGTTAATCACAGATCATTTCACGATAAGAATATTATTGATATTATTGACGACAAATATAAAGATTGTCATATAAAAGTTCCTTAGAGAAGGTAAAATTTATATTTCTTCCTTCAAAATTAATTCAAATATTTTAATAGTTATAAAGAATTTAAAAAAAAAATTATCATCTAACCAAAAGTACTTGTTATAAAAATAATTTATTGTAATTACTCTACTATATTAACATTTGTATTGTTTTACAATGCAGAAAAATGTTGTCATTGAAGAATTTTAACAAATTATTTGATTTAGTTGGTTCCGCTTTAATAGAATATAGGACTAGTCATGGAACTAATATTGCATCAATTGATGTTGGTTCCTTTTTAAGTTTAGAGTGTCTTAAAGGTATCGATGGAATTTCAAAGGAAATCAGTGGTGCTAATTCAAATGCACAGATTGATTCCTATAAGGTTTATGGAAGTGCATCAGACATACGTGAAAAATCATACATAGCTGTAAATGATGACGAACTTATGGCTGCAATTCAAGAATCCATTGATGATATTGTTGATGTAATATTTGTATCTTTAACAAGACCAATGAAGTACCATACAACTTACTTTCAAGAAAAGATAAATCTTGGAGTTTTTCGTGCCATTAAGAAAATATTGCGGTATGCTATTCAGCTGGCAATTTGGATGATGAAGAAGTAATAAGTTTCATACCACCCTAGGAAATTACAGTTAGATCATGTAATTTCAGAGGTAGATTTATTACAAATATTGAGTTAGTGAGTGAAAAAATATTGAAGGTTTTTTTTATTTCATATCTAAAACATATAATACTAATTAAGTTACTACTTATTTTTAATACATATTTTTTCTCCATATAGGGAATTGGTTCATTTATTACTGAAGATCAAAAAAACCATGAACATGAAGTTATTTATTTATTTTTTTTGAAAATTGCAACCGCATAATCAATTACCACACAAATGTGTCACGCATGTCAATTATTTATAATCTACTTTGAGAACGTGCAAGCCTCTTAGAGGATATCATCCTCACAGGCCTATAAATACATTCAAGGGTAAACTACATAGTTAGTACCTAAACTATCAATTTTAATCTATTTTAGTACTTAATCTTTCAATTTTTTTCAAAAACATACCTAAAATTTTGTTTGTTTTATTTTGGTACTAAACACGTAGTTTGCCCTAAATTCAATGGCAAAACAAAGTTTCAATTTCAGATGAATGTAGCAACATATTTTCACGGTGGCATTATTTCAACATCCAAGCATCCATCCCTATTACCAACCAATTATAAAATCCACTTAATACAACCAGGCTAAATTCATGGATATAGTGATCAAATATCTAACTCAATTCTTCAAATGCTATCTAACTTACCAAACCAAAATCGAAATTAACAAAGGATTCAAATATATTTGTGGGGTTGCACCAGCAGCTTCTGGACCGGGTGGCTCCAAAGATGTTTACCATGGATAATAACGATCTTCTGCTCGAGGTGGAGGAGGTGGCTTTGGAAATAGAACATGATATTCCCCATGCATCACAAATTCAACATCAGCTAACCCTGGAAAAACAAAATAAACATATGCATTAATTTCCATATATAACACACAAATTTATTAGTTAAAATTTAGTAAACTGGACCAACAATTTTATCAGCTTCTTCCTCAGTCATATAAACTTCCTTTATTCTTGGATTTTCGACGCTGCTAATATAACCAACTCCTTCACTGTCGATGAAAAACATAGGAAAAGAAAAATAGTAATTTCAATATCCAATCTAATTCAATGCAAAGTAGCAGTTAAACATACATATAATAATCAAACCGAATCAAGTGGAAGTGGAAGAACCATGCTTACTTGGGAAGTGTGTCTAAAATCAAGCACCCTTGTTCGTAATGACTTTTTTTTATAAAAGAAAGGCCTCATTAGAAACCCTCCTACATGTTATATCAGTAGCATGAAGGACATAGAAAGGAGGACTAGAGCACCTCTGAATTTCATTACTCTAAATCATAATGTACAACCAATTCCTAGTTTTAAACTGCTTTACATAAGATTTAAAAACATATAGCATACTGCAGCCATAAAACCAGAACGTAAAAAACTGACTCAGCACTCTGACTTAAGAACGTAAAAAACCAATTCCTGTTCGTAACGACTTAAACCAGGAAAAAATCTTACAGTGTAATACTGCAATTGCACAATCAAGTTACCTCATAAAAATAATAATAATGCAGCATGTCAACTATTTATAATCCCTCTTTGAAAAACATTCTAGGGGTAAACCAAAAGAGCAAACAAAAAGAGTAAACCAACCTTTCTTCCCTCCTCGTCTGTGCTCTATTCAGGTTCAAGGGTTTTGTTGCCTGCAACACATAAAGTGTTCAATGAGAAGCAAACAAGTTAAAATCAAAGACAGCCACACTTGTAAACCTTGTAAGGCATATCAATGCTTGTTAATTCTTTTGTAGCATAAAATCCACCACAACCAAATAATAATATATGTGAATTCCCAAATTCCATAAAATTAAAACAAATTGAACACAGACTCCCATAAAATCCAAAATAGTCGAGTGAGAAAGTGAAACACCGAAGCATTGAAGAGGAAAATGGAAAGGCATAGAATTCCATGATTACCTTCCTTTACTTCACCCCCCAATAACAATTTCTTCAGGTTTCGCAGTCATGTCTGAATCAGCTGCAGAAACATATCATTCAAAAGCAAAAAAGGAAAAAGATAGAGGGTCGTTGAATACCAATTTTCTCTGCATTTTCCGAAATATCTTCGTCCATCTGAGTATTTCGGATTGTGTGACTCATCTGAATTCACATGTCAAATGAAAATTTATGATTCAAAATTGAACAAACCAGGCAACAAATAGAGGAAAAATACTTGACGATACAATCTGTATGAATTTCTAAATACTAACTACAAAAACATATTGAAAGGCTAAAAGGTGCCTCCCTCTCTTTCTCAAAGATAGATTTCATTAACACCACCGTCTTCACTGATTTTACTCCCTCAGATCTGTTTTACTCCCTCAGATCTATTTTACTCCCAATCTCCTCCCTTCTTCGGACCTTAATAGTTTTAAAAACCCTAGGTTCTCGAATCCTTTCTTTTCTCCATTGAAACTTGTTTGCTTATGATCTGAGGAGACTTGGAACATTTATTTTTCGCTTATGATTTAATTGTCCGAACATGATTTTGTTCCAATACATTTATTTTTCGCTTATAATTTTAAATAGTTATTTTAAAATATGTGTCCTATTTATAATCCTATTTATCATCTTTTCTCATATTTTATGGCATTTTGAGAAACAAATTTACATTGTACCACTGTAATTGCAAATTCAGCCACCACATAAGAAATAGTAATGTCAACTATTTATAATCCTCTTTGAAAATCATGCAATTCAATTATATGAAAATCATCAACCACAAACCAAAGGAGTAAAACCAACCTTTCTTGCCCCCTTGTCTTTGCCACCTGCAACACATAAAGTAAAACCAACCTTTCTTGCCCCCTCTTCTTTGCCACCTGCAACACATAAAGTATTCAATGAGTATCAAACAAGTTAAAATAAAAAAAACAACCAAAACACTTTTAAGGCATACCGGTGCCTATTAATTCTTTTGCAGCATAAAATCCACCACAACCAAATAACAGTATATGTGGATTCCCAAATTCCATAAAATAAAATAAAAACCCCATAAAATCCAAAATAGCTAAGTGAGGAAGTGAAAGGTAGAAGCCTTGAAAAGGAAAAGCATAGAATTCCAGGGTTAATACCTTCCATTTCTTCATTCTCCATTATAATTTCTTCAGGTTTCACAGTCATGTCTGAGTCAGATGCAGTCATATGTGAGAAACATCCATTACTTATCAACATAGACAGAATTTCAGATGCTGCAATTCAAGAAGCCATTGATAATATTGTTGATGTAATATTTGTATCTTTGGCAATACCAATGAAGTACCATACAACTTATTTTCAAGAAAAGATGAATCTTGGAGCTTTTCGTGCCATTAAAAAAATTATGGTATGCTATTCAGCTGGGAATTTGGATGATGAAGTACCACCCTAGGTAATTACAGTTGGATATGTAATTCCGGAGGTAGATTTATAACAAATATTGAGTTAGGGAGTGGAAAAATATTGAAGGTTATTTCAGATCTGAAACATATAATACTAATTAAGTTAATGCTTACTTTTTTTTTATAGGAATGGTAGGCCTCATTAAAACTCCCTTCTTGATTAAAGGATCACAAAGTGCTCCTTAATCAGCGAAAAGAGGAAAAGAGTACCTAAAACTTCATTAATAACCTCAAGATACATAAGTCTTAAAACACCCATACAAACTCCCTTTACAACAAACCAACCCAAAGCATAAAAACCTAATACAACCAGAACAGTATATATCCAATACCTTCCTTTGCTAAAGTGTCAGCCTCAACATTGGCTGACCTAGCAACCCATCTAATGATACCATTCAAACCTCTAAACAAATCACCAATATCCTTTAGTAAATCAAAGTAGACATAGGGACATCGATCTCTATTCTTGACCAAATCCACTACTAATTTACTGTCAAATTCAACGATTAAATGTTCCTTAAAACGTTATCGAAACGAAGGAAAATAGGATAAGCCCTTCTTAATTGCCATAAGCTCTATCAAGATAGGAGGACCTGGACCAGCAGCCTCTTTGAAAGAACCCACCACCGAGCCATCCTCAACTCTAAGAATGCCTCCAACACCACTTTTCCTCCAATCTGCAGTTACTGTCGCATCCACATTCAACTTTGTAAATCCCTTTGGAGGATATGACCAGGACTCGATTTTGATAATAGAACTTGAATAAGAGCAACTGTCCCCAAGTGATGGATCACTAATAAGAAAGTCCTTAGGAATATATGCCTCCTTGAAGTTAGCTAAGAACCAAGCCGCCAACCTACTTCTTGCCATAAAAAATATATCAATCTGATCTAACCTCCCCCCATCGAACACAATGGCATTCATGCACTTCCAAATTGACCATAGAACCACCCCCAGAATGAAGGACTAAATTTTAGAATTAGGAACCAATTCCTCCCAAGCAAACAAGAAATTTTGAGCATTGGCTTGAAAAGCTGAACAAACTCCCAAAAACTCAAAAATTTATTCCATAAAGACCACGCCACAACACAAGAAAAAAATAAATGTGTTGAGGATTCATCTGCCTTGTTACATAAAGGGAAAACAACGTCAACAATAGTTGAAACTCCTATCCTCTGTAACTCTAGTTTAACTGGCAATCTTTGAAGCACCACTTGCCACATAAAACCTCCACTTTCGGCGGCACCAATCCCCTCCAAACGTGCTTCATCCAAAAAAAGTCTTATGTACTTGCAGGACAACATAACTTCACACTCGAATTGACCGTATATACTCCTTCCCCATTCCCTCTCCAGACCACCCCATCTGAACCCTCTTGTGAAAGAGTGATATTTTGAATTAAAGCCATTAAACCATAGAATTGATCCAGTTCTCATTCACTTAAATTCCTTCTCAATTGAACATGCCATGACCACCCTGAAGATTGAAACTCCCCAAACTCATTAAGCTTCCCATACTTGTTTACCGAAAAAACAAACAATCTCGGGAAAACCAGATTTAGAGGGGAATCATGCGCCCAACAATCATACCAAAATCTGATACTCCCTCCATCCCCCACTTGAACTTTAAACAAATTTCAGAATTTTACTCCAAACTGATCCTGTTTGAAGTGGTTACAGACCACCGATTTCCATATCCAGGAAGCATATGCCGGAAGTTTTTCGTTAAACATCAGAACATTAGGGTATTTACAGTAAATAACCTTCTTCCACATTGACTCCCTATCGTTTGCAAACCTCCACAACCATTTCCCCAGGAGAGCTCTATTCATATAACTAATATCCAGAACACCAAGACCCCCAGCATTCTTTCCTTCGCACACTGTCAACGAATTTACCCAGTGGATTTTTTTGGTCTCCACCCCTCCTCCCCATAGAAAAATAGCCATGATGGAATTAAGCTTAGCAATAACTGAAGACGGTAACTTAAACAGGGACATGAAATAGGTAGGTAAGGAGCACAAAACTGTCTTCAATAAGATCAACCTCCCTGCCATTGACAGAGTCTTAACCTTCCAACCTGCTAATTTCTTATAAAAATTTTGAACTACCGGATCCCACAACAAATGAGAATTCCTCTTAGCACCAAGAGGCAACCTCAAATATTCCACAGGGAAATGTCCTACTGAACAGCCAATAGCATTCGACCATTGACAAACCTCTTCCTCATCGGTATTAATACCAAATAATTTGCTCTTAGACAGATTCAATTTCAGACCTGACATAACTTCAGAAACACGTAGGATCCTCTTAACATTAATTACATGTGTCTTCGAGGCATTGCAGAAGATTATCAGATCATCTGTGAATTGCAGATGAGATAGATTAACTGAAGCCTCATCGTTACCCACAACCAGGCCACAAAACAGTCCCGAAGAAACTGCTTTAAGGAGCATCAGATTCAACATTTCTCCAACAAAATTAAACAACAATGGGGACAAGGAACAGCCCTGTCTAAGACCTTTAGCCATAGGGAATTCAGCAGAAGGAATACCATTAACTAAAACTGACACCGAAGTATTCATAACACCGAAGCAGAATGATTTATGCCATGTTCCCAATCCTTCCCCAAAACAAAATTGTGAAAAAACTTCATAATATCACCTTTCAAGTAAGACCAAATTTTTTTAAAAAATCCCATATTCAACCCATCGGGCCCTGGAGCTTTATTACTATCACACGAGTTGATGGTTTCCCAAATTTCATCTTCCGTAAACGCCTTTTCAAACATTTTATTCTACTCCAGAGAAATGCGTGAGAAATTCAAGTCTAAAACCTCCACTTCCAAAGTTGAAACACTGTTATAGGCTTTAAAGAAATGCTCTCTGACACTAGACTTGATAATGACGGGATCTTTGATAATTACACCATCAACATTAATAGCGTTCAAGGAATTCATTATCCTCCTAATTGAAGCGCAAGTATGAAAAAATTTAGAGTTTCGGTCTCCATCTTTAACCCACTTCTCTCTAGATTTTTGGCACCAAATTTGCTCCTCGATTCTGTATAGTTTCCATAGATCCTTTCTTAACAGCCGCACCTCTGACGCATTATCAACAGCATTGGAAGACTGATTTTGCTGCATTCTTTTCTCTAACTGTTGAATTTTTCTTCAAGAACAGAAATCTCCACCCTTGGAAATTGTTTCATATCCCCAGACTAGCTCTTAATGGGAGTCTTAGTATTCCTAAGTATACTCAAAATTCCAGCTCTTTTATTGTCTTGTTTAAATTCCTTAAATGACTCCGCAACCTTCTCCTAAAATCCCTCCTCATTCATTAAATAGTTAAACAACCTAAAAGGTTTTTTCCCCAATTATCTTCCCCACTCTCAATAAAAATTGCATTATGATCAGAGATAGATTTGGGCAGTAAAAACTGGTTGATCCCAGAGAATTCTGCTGAGAAACTAGCACTGACCAGGAACCTGTCGAGTTTCACAACAGTAGGCAAATCCCTATTGCTACTCCAGGTAAATTTCCCCCAATAAGAGGTAAATCAATAAGCACCGTTTGTTGAATAAAAAAACTAAAAATTTCCATAGAATTTCTATTGTGAGCCCTGTCTTCCTTTTCATCTTCTAATAAATAGGCGTTAAAATCCCCTCCCACACACAAAGGGATATTATACCCATTTAAAAACAGTCCCAGTTCTTCAAAAAAACCAATCTTCTCTTACTCCACAGATGGACCATAAACGTTTATGAAACCACACCTAAAATTGTTGTATTTGAACTTCCCGAAAACAGCAATAAACCTCCTATGAACATGAATATCTTCTACCACAAAAGAACAATCATCCCAGCAACTTAATAAACCATCCAAAGAACCAACTGCTGGAGACTCGACAAACCCCTGTAACCTATTCAAACCACTTCTCCTTAAAAAAGATCTTGGTAAAATCTCTAATTTCGTTTCTTGAAGAAAAAGAAAAGTAGGATTTTTCTCAGAAACTAATTTTTGCACAGCTCTTTGCTTCTCTCTTCTACCCAACCCCCTAACGTTCCAAGACAAAATAATAAGCTTTGGCATGATATTCTATATTAATAATGCCTACTCTCCAAGAAAAAAACACATGAACTCAAGGAGCCCCACTCAATCCTTGCTCCAACTCTATAATCTTTTGTAGAAAAGCTTCATTCTCTTCCTTTAAAGAAATTCCCAATAACTTACTGATTTCCCATGTAGCAATAGTTTCCTCCACCAACAAAGGAAAAGCTGATGAAGCTAAAATAGAGACACTAGCATGATCCATCGCATCCCTGATGAGGGATCTTTTAAATCTACTGTTAAATCTCCTCGCCGTAGGACCAGTCTTGTCCCTTTCAGAAACCCCAGCTGCCTCAGCAACTTCAGAAAGACAACCTTTGGAAATTAAGGCCCTGCCCAACTCATCATTGGACACCCCTCTGGATACCTCCTTCCCGTCCCTCTCGTTCTTCGAATCCTGCACATTATGATTCCAAATCTTTCTGCATTTCGTCCTACTATAAAATATCTTACGACTTCTGATTAGTTTCCTGGCAACCGGAGCAGTCTTCATGGATAACGAACTTGCAGAACCTGCTTGTGAACCAGCTCTTGAATTTAACAACTTTAAACCACCAGCAGACCCCACTCCGTCATCAATACCCACTGGATCCTTGATTTTATAAGGACATCCCAATGATTTTGGACCATAATCTTGATCCGGGCCAGTCAACCTAAGAGTTCCTAGGCCTTTTTTGAAGCCCAACCTCCTTGTCAACTATATCAAGCTCATAGGAATATCCCCCCATACTCTTCCCACTATCCATCCCTACAGAAAAGCCTCCCGGCTTTTCATGCTGAGTGGAGACAACTCTCTCGGAATCTGAACTTTTACTATGATGCGAGCCATGCACCCATTCCTGTACCCATTTATGGGTTTCTGACAACCCCTGACATCCCATGTGGCCACCTTGCTTCACCTGAACATCCTCTAAGCTCCAATTAGAAGAGTTCTCCATCCATGGCTCCACTGGAACATCTTCTTCAACAAATTCCAACAGCTCTGGAAAGAAAACATCACCACCTTCAACCTTTATTTTAACCAGGAATTTCCTCCCATACGTTGTAATGGTAGTCTGATCAGGAATGTCAAAAGGACTAACGACCTTGAGGAGCATTTGCGCCACTCTACAGTCCACTTTTTGAGTTGTTTCATCTTTAATCTTTACTAGTTTACCCCACTTGGATACCAACCTAGTAAAGAAAGGAACTGGCCAGCAGTTTAAAGGAACTCCTATCAAGGAGATCGAATAATAAGCTAAGGGAATGTTATCCTCGTCAAACAGAGGCTCCAAAATATCAAAGCAGAAAGACAGATCTTCCCATTTTCTTTCCATTGCTGACTTCATCTCCTCCACGGATTTGAACACGACCAAGCAAGCATTCTTAGAAAAACCCCACCTTACAACCTTTACATTAAATCCCTCATTCCTTAACACTTTCTGCACAGTTTGAATTTCATGAATCTCTTTGCAAATACCAGTAAGGGACGACCTCAACCAGACCCTTTCATCCACCGGAATAAACACATCCCTAATGTTTTTCAACCCCTTTGAATTTAAGAGATTCCCCTCATGCACAACCTCTGTCTCTTTATGTACCCCAGCAACTGCATCTGAATATGACCTTCCATCATGAAACTATTCATCATCTCCGACTTCCTTTCCCTTCCAACTGAAGAAGATAATCTTCTAACCTTTCTCCCTCTAACACCAACACTAGTTGCTCCCTCAACCCCTCCATCATTCTTTCTCCTCAACCCAGATAGTTTCTTATATTTAGCTACAGTCACTGAAATTCTCCTCCCTTCAATCATGACGTTGTTCATCTTTTCCACTGCATTACACATATCTTCTTTGCTTTCGAAATGGACAAAAGCGAACGTATTAACCTTATACTTCGGTCTATTATTGAATAGAGGGATGAACACCTTAATGAATTTACCATAACGACTAAAACGAACCCATAAATCACTGCGTCTCACTTGCCTACTAAGATTATCAACGAAAGCTGACCAAGTAACTCCACCATGGACCTCTCTAAAATTATCGACAGAGAACTTGCTCTTGAAAGACTCGCTCAATCTCTCTCTAACATCTCTCATTTTAACTCTCCTCTTTTGGAGTTCTTTTCAAGAAACTTACTTTTCAGAGTAAGTTTATCTCTATGGCTGCTATGTTGAGTAGTTAATGCTTATTTTTAGTACATATTTTTTCTCCATATAGGGAATTGTTCATTTATTACTTTAGATCAAGAAAACCATGAACATGAAGTTGTTTTGTGTTACAAGTAAGTTAATTATCATTCATAAGATTTTAATTTTTACATTTTAATAAATTGAACTACGAACATGATTAATGTCTTATAGTTGTTATAAAGAAGAATTAAGGGAACAAGCATATTTGCAAACAAATGTGGTTGTTTGTCATCACATGGGTTTTGCGATAACTTTTACTAGGTTTTTGGTTGGTTGATTGGTATTCTAGTTTTCTTGAATAAGCTCGATCCTTTTAAAATAAACCTAGTGGAAATTAAGTGTAATTTGTTTTCATTTTCCTCTTTTTTCAACAAAGAACCAAACTTTCTTTAGCATTAAGGTCAAGTATGCAACATTTTTTTATATAGAAAATCTTCTAATATTTTTGGTTTTCAAGTCTTCTCCAAAATGGCTTGATGGTCCAGATGGAAGGAGCTTACAACTCTACTTCAGATCTATGTTGTCCCTTCCTATTTTCACAGCAAGAAAGGTAGAAACATTGTGTTTATATAAATATGATATCTCTTTCAATCTCTTCAAAATCTTTAAAATTCTATAAACCTTAATTTTTCAATCCTCCTGCAATCTTGATCATTTTGTAAAATTTGAACAATATATTATTCGATTAATGAATGCAGAATACACTTATCCAACAAACAACATTCAGGATGCAAAAATTTGGGTTAAACAAGCAAATACAAAAAGAACTTGAGGTCGAATATAAAATTTCAGATGTTGATAAAAATAGAAATGTTATTGGGATCATTGACTCTTACATAAATATTAATCACATATCATTTCACGATAAGAATATTTTTTTACATTGTTAACGAAAATGGAAAGATGGTCATATAAAAGTTCTTTACAGAAGGTAAAATTTCTATTTCTTCATTCAAAATTAATTCATATATTTTACTAGTTATAAAGAATTTTAAAAAAATTGCTTTTCATCAGCTAACTAAAATTACTTGTTATAAAAATAATTTATTGAAAAGCAAATATTTTTAATTTTTTATAACTAGTAAAATATATGAATTAATTTTGAATGAAGAAATAGAAATTTTATCTTCTGTAAGGAACTTTTATATGATCATCTTTCCATTTGTCGTCAATAATATCAACAATATTCTTATCGTGAAATGATCCGTGATTAATATTTATGCCAGAGTCAATGATCCTAATAACTTTTCTATTTTTATCAACATCTGAAATTTTATATTCGACCTCCAGTTCTTTTTGTATTTGCTTGTTCATCCCAAATTTTTGCATCCTGAATGTTGTTTGTTGGATAATTATATTATGCATTCATCAATCGAATAATTAATTGTTCAAATTTTACAAAACGATCGAGAGTGGAGGAGGATTGAAAAATTAGGGTTCATAGAATTTTAGAGATTTTGAAGAGATTGAAAGAGATATCATATTTATATAAACACAAAGTTTTTACCTTGACTGCTGTGAAAATAGGAAGGGATAACATGGATCTGAAATGGAGTTGTAAGCTCCATCCATCTGGACCATCAAACCGTTTTGGAGAAGACCTGAAAACCAAAAATATTAGAAGATTTTCTACATAAATAAATGTTGCATACTTGACCTTAATGCTAAAGAAAGGTTGGTTCTTTGTTGAAAAAAGAGGAAAATGAAAACAAATTACACTTAATTCCCACTAGGCTTATTTTAAAATGATCAAACTATTCAAGAAAACTAGAATACCAATCAACCAACCAAAAACCTCGTAAAAGTTATCGCAAAACCCATGTGATGACAAACAACCACATTTGTTTGCATTTATAATTGTTCCCTTAATTGTTCTTTATAACAACTACAAGACATTAATCATGTTTGTAGTTCAATCTATTAAAAATGTTTGTAGTTCAATCTATTAAAATGTAAAAATTAAAATCTTATGAATAATAATTAACTTACTTGGAACACAAAACAACTTCATGTTCATGGTTTTCTTGATCTTAAGTAATAAATGAACCAATTCCCTATATGGTGAAAAAAATATGTATTAAAAATAAGCAGTAACTTAATTAGTATTATATGTTTCAGATATGAAATAAAAATAACCTTCAATATTTTTCGACTCCCTAACTCAATATTTGTTATAAATCTACCTCCGGAATTACATGATCCAACTGTAATTACCCAGGGTGGTATGAAACTTATTACTTCATCACCCAAATTCGCAGCTAATAGCATACCACAATATTTTTTTAATGGCACAAAAAGCTCTAAGAGTCATCTTTTCTTGAAAGTAAGTTGTATGGTACTTCATTGGTCTTGCCAAAGATACAAATATTACATCAACAATATCATCAATGGCTTCTTGAATTCCAGGGTTAATTCTTTCTTGACACGTGTTCTCTCGTACAGCTGTAGTGGTTATGAAAGTCGACTTGGTTGCTCTCTCTTAATCCCTTGTTCATAACAATACCATCCCCTCAGAAAAGAACCTTGTCCTCAAGGTTCTTAGCCGGTATTGTTCTTTAAAACACCTCTATAGGCATCCAAGCACCTGTCTAAGGTTCTCTTTTTCCTCTATGAAAGGGGCGGCACAAATAACTTCTATTGAATAACTTGCACTTTTGAAAAGTTGTCACCATAGACGGAAAATACATGTAGCATACATTTCAGCAGATGTAATCGTGTAACTTTTTTCATCTTGGCACTATTCTCCCGTAGCGCAAGTCTTAATCCACTATTCTCTTTTAGATCAAAATACAATAACTTGAACTTTCCTTTATCATACGATTGTACTTGGCAAACAAACCCATCTCTTGCTTCTTCTTTTGTTACCGCAACATAATAAAAATGAGCACATTGTTTTTCAACCTACCTAGAAATAGGTTGCCCCAACAAAAGTGGGCAAATAGTCACTATTCCATTAAGTGCCTCCTTTAAAACATTTGCAAACATAATGGTCTTAATTAGAACACCAAGTTTACTAAAAAGTGCAGCAAACATGGTGTTCACGGGCCCAAAACTTGAAGATCTAGCTCCAATTCTTGGTTATTATCTTCAACTGCCTCAAACTCAGCAGTGTCATACTGTTGTCTTTTAGTTGGATTATACAATATATTATAAGAAAATGTGACATCCTTGAACATATCAACTACAACAAGGTCACTTCTATTCTTATCAGGATGGTACTTTAGAGCCATTTTCCGGTAGGTGCTCTTAATTTCCTCCGCTAGTACCAACATAAAAATAAGGTGCATTTGTTCCAATCTTCACACATTCAACACAAACTAGTTCATAAATGGCGGCACTAGTCATTCCTTCGACAACACCAAATGATCCCGATAACATGTAATCATGAATATAAAATGTTGCCTCAATAATCATTCTTCGAACCATGACTCTCTTATATTTAGAGATGCATCTATCACCACAACTCTAATAATCCCCCTTGAAATGAAGCAATATATTTTTCCATTAGTAACAACCTAAAGCCATAAGGGTCTTGCACTACCATAAACTCATCAAAATTTATAAGCATTGATTTTCCATGCCGATTAGTGCAAGCATGAACAATTCCTAAATAACACTTGTCGGTGGTTTCGGGAGCAATTTCATCCTTAAAACATATAACATGTAAAACATCACTAGGCTTGTCCATTGCACCCTTATAATTTTTTTCAATCATTAAATAACTGATTTCATGTTCCTGGTGATGTGTCTGGCAAGTGTTTGATAATTGTTCAATGTGAAAGTTATTATCAAATGCAGTCGTCATACCTAATTTCATCGTCCTGTTTAGCAATTCTTCACCCTTCATCTCCTCACCATGGATTACCAATTCTTTACCCTTCATCTCCTCGCCATGGTCAGAGAGCCCGTAATCATTAGGTTGACGAACTGAAGAATCAAGTCCCTCATTTTTCTGAACCAGTTGATCAAAAGTTTTAGTGTTAACTGATGTTGACATTTTGTCGAACACTTGGTGGAGCTATGTGCCTGAATCGTCTAGCTTGATTTCCACTTTCCCCGATTCATTGATTTCAGGTTGTGCTTGGGACATCAATCCCAACTGTGATGATATAACTGCTAGTTGACGTTGCATATCTTGAAGCGTCCGGTGGATCATTTCGCTCACTCATTTCTGCTCCTCAGCATGCACTTGCAGAGAACCCAGAAGATGTTCTTGACGAGCAACAGTCTCCTGCAGACTTTTAATGGCCTCTGTATCATTCACCGTAGCTTAGTCTCTCAACGAGAGCACAAATGTTAGGAAAAAGGGAAAGGCATAGAATTCCAGGATTACCTTTCTTTTCTACAACCCCATAACAGTTTCTTCAGGTTTCGCAGTCATGTCTGAATCAGCTGCAGTCGTATGTGAGAAACATCCATTACTTATCATACAAAAGCGAAAAAGGAAAAAGAGAGAAGCTCGTTGAATACCAATTTTCTCTGCATTTTCCAACATATCTTCCTCAATCTGAGTATGCCATATTGTGTCTCATCTGAATTCACATGTCAAATAAAAATTTATTATTCAAAATTGAGCAAACCAGGCAACAAACAGAGGAAAAATAGTTGACAATACAATCCATATGAATTTCTAAATACTAACTACAAAAACATATTGAAAGGCTAACAGGCGCCTCCACTATCTCTCATCGATAGATTTCATTAACACCATCGTTTTCACTGCTTTTACTCCCTCAGATCTGTTTTACTCCTAACCTCTCTATCTTAATTTACCTCCCTTCTTCGGACCTTAACAGTTGTTTTAAAAACCCTAGGTTCTCCAATCCTTTCTTTTCTCCATTGAAACTTGTTTGCTTAACAACAGAGCTGTGACACTCAGGAGGCTCAAAACATTTGTTTTTCACTGATGGCTTGAACGAAGGCATTTTTATTTGAAGTTATTTAGGATTCTCGGTTACGGGGGGATGGGCAGTGATGATTGTGCACATATTCGAAGGCAGGTAGAGAATAGCAATCTGATTCGGGGAATAATGTTGAGCTAGGGTTTAAAAAATTTTCATTATCGATTTCGTTGAAAATTAGAGGAGATCATCGCCGTTAATGAAAGAATCATGTGTTTTTGAATAAATAAATAAATAAATAAAAGATACAGAGACGAAGGACAAACCTTTACCGGACGGTTGACGACAGTGGCTACGGTCGGTGACAAACAACCAAAACCGGAGAGGAGAATAATAATAACAGCTAAAAGTTTATCGTAAGCATAGTAATCTATTTTAAATTAAATTATATAATATTTTATTTACAACTTTTTTAAAATAATGCTAAGTCTATTTTTTCAAATAGAAATATCATTATATATGAAAATTAATAAAAATATATATATGAAATAATTACTAAAAAAGCAACATCAAAAATACAACTTAAAATTCCTCTAATAAAAAATTACTCCTATTCGATGATAATCTCTATATTCGCATGTCCTATGTTGTGGTGGTTGTCGTCACTCGTCGATTTTCTTTGAGTGTATTTATTTGTTGATACAACATATTTTCCATTATTTTTAAATGATACAAATGAGTTCTTCGTTAACCAAAGAATTATTAATTGTTCTTGAATTATATATAAAAAAAATGCAGAGAATAAATCTTTACCAGATAATTAATGATGGTAGCTACAATAGGCGGCTAGAAACGAAAGACGGAGGGGAGAATGGCATTAGGGAAATGCTTTTCATTTCCGATCGTAAGAAACCAAAGGAAATTAGTTAGTAAGGTTTTGATTAATTTTTTTTAATATCTTTTTATTTTTATATTATTAATCTCGATCTTTGGTTCTCTTTCACCCGATGATTTTTAAAAATTATATTTTTTTTTAATTTAACACTATATAATTGGATCTTAACCCATGCATATAGATAGATTATTCAACTAATTTTTATGTGACAACATTTTAAATATGGAAATTATCGATATTTTTTTATAATTTTATCATGTTTTTTGCATGTTTAAATTATGTTATTTTGTTTTATTCGATTAACTTTCTTTTTCATATAAAAGTATTGGATGATTATGCTCGCTCCTAAAGCATGAGATTTGCGTCTTCTTGTAATATGTATTCTCTTTTCTCCAAAATTGGATTTGATATTATCTTTACATTTGATTAAATTTTGTGTCTATTATCTTTCCGATTCGTTTAAATTTATTTTATTAAAGTTTACATTTTACTAAAAATTAGGAATTGATATTATAAAAAATTCGATTATTCTTCTGAAAAGTTAAATATGAATTAAAATGTAAATCATTGGAAGAAAATAATAATCATATATAATTTGTTTACCAAATCGTATATAGTCGATGCAGATATTTGGAGTCGTCATGTAATGGATAACAGATAATTGCGATCTGATTTGATCGTAAGAGAATGTTTTAAGTTGTAAATGAAGAAAACCTAAAGAAGTTAATTTGCGTCTCACTGAGAGTGTAAAGAAATTATGATAAATTATATATTTAGTATCTAAATTATTAATTTTGATCAGTTTTAATACTTAAATTTTTATTTTTTTTTTCAAAATCATATCTAACTTTTAATTCATTTCATTTTAATACCCGCTATTAAAACCTTAACATGTTTAACATCTAAACTATTAATTATGATCTATTTTAGTACCTAAACTTTTAATTTTTTAAAAATTTAACGTTAAATTTTGAATGGAATATTAAAATAAAACAAAAACTAAAGTTTTTAACAACTGAATACCAAAGAGAAACAAAAACTAAATTTTAAGTATAATTTTAAAAAAATTAAAAGTTTAGATACTAAAATAGATAAAAACTAATAATAGTTTAAGTACTAAACACATAATTTACCCAAGAAACTAATGTACAAAAAGTTGGAACAAACACAACTGCTAGGAATCGTCTCCGGATTTATGTAATGCATAAGACAATAATATACAAAAGCCACGCAAAGTACAACGTTTTAATCCTTGAGCAATCCTCCGGCAACATTCTTGTAACTCACTTTCTTCTTCTTTGGTGGTGGTGCGATAATGTCGGCATCTCCCTTCTCATCCTCCACAACAGGAACCTTAGCATCATTATCTGCACGTGGTTTCTCGTTCTCGACAACGGAATTCATAGTCTCGACATGCTTTATTCCAAGGCCTGGGATCATGTCCAGTAACATGGCCTGAACTGGATCAGACATAAGTACTAGCTTTTCCAACTTCGAAGTCTCATGGCGGGTTTTCCCTTCATCCGGTTCAACATAATCAAACTTCTCGTCACTATTGCTGCCTTGGTCATTATTTGCTTCATACATCACAGTATCAGAAGCATTATCAGGCCATTTTATGCTTGCTTGATCGTTATTTGTTTCAGACATCACAGTATCAGAAACTTTATCAGGCCACTTTATGCCTGCGTTTCTTCTGCTACTGGATTTTGATGAAACTCGAATTCCCTGCCGGCCATTCCAGTGTATTAGGTGTTCTCTTCATCCTTATCTATCCCCTCATTTGTTTTGTCATCAGAATCACTCTCCTCAGACCCGTCTTCATTAATCTTAACAGACATCTTTCCACGACGTCTTAGTACTCTCGGAGCTTGTCTTACAATGGCTTTCCCTTTGTGTTCTTGCTAGCAGGTCTTCTCTTCCTTTTCCCATAATCAGGCGTAACCAATGAAATTGATTTTTCCAGGTGATCTTGGGCTGCTCTCTCTCTTCTGTTTTTACTTTCGTGAGAAGTAGATGTAACCTGGTTCTGGACGATGTTCACATATGGCATGGTCTCGCTTGGATCACGGTCCAATTTGCTGCACGAAATGATAACATAAAGCAATGATCATTTACGACATCCACGTAGGAGGAAAAAAAGGGAGCAAGGCCTCGAACAAAGATCACTGATACAGGTACAGATATGTGGTAACTAAGTTCGATAACGGCAACAGAACTGAAAGTGTATTTGCACAAACCGTTTGAGGAAGTTTGTTTCTTCAACATCACATGGTTTCAAGCTATATTGGTCTTCTTGCAACTTCTTTCGCTGCTCTAAGCAATTTTCCAACCACCGAGATCCCAAAACATGAAGCCCCTTTTTCCATAAAAGATTTTTCTCTTCGAAAGAACAACTACAGAAAGAACAAAGTCAAAACAGCCAGCCCAGGATTTAGATGGAGAACCGTAGACAAGCTCTGTAAAATAGGCAAACAAAAAAGAGATTTGGCCATTCTATGCCAACATGGGTTATATCTCAATTAGCCATTTTTACCCTATGTTATCCAAGTGAAACAAAGCTGAAAGTAAAACATGATAAACTAAAAGTCCAATCGCCATAGAAGAATAATGCCTTCAGAATATCACAATCAAGAAAGAACTCAAATAACAATCCCTTTTGAAGTAACAAAACAATCGTCCAAGAATTAATATGAAATTTCAATTGCCAAATCCCAATAGCAAGTTTTAATATTCGAAAATATCTCAAATGTTTTACAAAAACCATGTTTTAATGAATTTCATAAACCTAAAAAGAAGCCAGCAAAAAAGAACTAAACTGGGTCCAATTACAATCCCAAGTAACAAAGAATATTGTTTTTTTTTCCTTAAAAAAGATAGTTCCTTATTCACAATGTGGAACGAGTACCTGAATATCATTTAATGTAAAATCATTTTTCATTGATATAATGCCACATAATAAGACAAAGGACTCTTGCTAATGTCACCAAAGAGGAAAAACAACCAAATAAACTAATTGTTCTTCAATTTCACATGTTGCAATATTTTATTTTCTCTGACAGAGTTGGGATGAGTGTAACCTAAATCCACAGACTAGTTGAAAGAACCTTAGCACAACAAATGACATTAATCGTCAACAAAAAATTGTATTAGCCATATATTACCTCTAAATAATAGAATCAAAGTCCACATCCAGTCCTGGTATAGGGACGACTACAACATGGATAGCGTGGTTGAGATTCTCACTTATTTTGCCACAGCCCATTAAAACTTCGTGCTTTAATCTTCTCATTGCTAGTTTCAACAAGACTTGCCAATCGTCTTTCCTAGATAAAAGCTACAAGGTATGAGAAAGAAAATAGACAACTATGTAGCAAACTAAGAAATGTACCAGAAGTTATTCACTCAATAAAGACAGATGAGCCAGATAAATGTAGTCATGATTGTTAATAGAACCATTAGGCCAAGTTATATTATTATATGTTTAAAAAATAAAATTTAGGTTAAACTATGGTTGAAATGGATTACATATTTGGTTGAATTTGGGGATGAAATTGGAAGATCTAAAACTTTAGGGACCAATTTAGAATGAGATTCATAATTTGAGGATGCAATTGGAATGCTCAAAAGCTTAAGGACTAATATGGAATGAAATTCATAGTTTGAGGATGAGATTAAAATGTTTAAAAGTTTAAGGACTAATTTAAAATGAAAATCATAGTTTGAGGACATATGATACAATTAACTCTTCTTTCTAATAGAATCCACCCTTAAAAAACTTAAAATATTCAAAATTATGAGTATTTATCACTATTATTGTAAATTTAATATATAATTTAGATATTTTCCTATAACATTAAAACTAACCACTTTAGATCATTCAAGGATCATACATAGAAAATGTTAAAACTTGAACAAAAAAATAAATATGAATAAGTTTGATTGTATCGAAAAATGAGTCACAAAAGTGATTAAGCTATTGAAATATCACTGATAACTGTAAATCAAAATCGAGAGTCGTGAGAAATTATTCACGAACGTAAAATCGTGTATCTAAATTCAATATGATAATTCATAGCAAGAAATATCAACAAGGTTACAAAAAATCGTCATCTTGATCAATCATGGCATCACTAAATCAAACTATGAGAAAACATAAAATAAAAAAAGAATGGTTGAACGATCGAAAAAAGGTGAAAACGTATTAAAAAGACTAAATTATTCTTATTAAAAAACTTTAAAAACTGACAATCAACAACCATCGTCAAAATCGATATTGTCGTTAGTTAAATAAAATTAAAGAATAAAAAATAATCTAATTTATAAAAAATTAACATAAACCCTGAAATAACAGAGAATGACTAATTTTTTTGAACAAAGGTGTATTTTATAAAATAGTAATTTTATTGTACTCTAATGATTATATGAGAAAATACAGTTATTTTCTAGAAAAGAAAAAAAGCAACTATGTGGCAAATTCAATAGAGAAAATTACATAATGCGTGGCATGCTACTATTGGCAAAAACAGCACAAAATATATAACAACAAAGTAAAAAACAATTCGAAACTATTTAAAAGAAAAGGTAAAGTATAGTAATGGTCACTGAACTTTTTTAAAGTTTGTATTTAGGTCCCCCAACTTTTAAAACTTACAATAAAATCTTCTAATATTTAGTCTATTTGCAATATGGTCCTCGATGTAACTGGTCGTTTGACGCCGTTACACTGCCGTTAGAAGAAGATGTTGTGGCATTTCTCCAATATTTAGTATGTTTGTAATATGGTCACTGAATTTTTTAGGCGCTTGCATTTAGGTCCCCTAACTTTTAAAACTTGCAACACAATCCTCAATTTTATTCTAAACCCCAAATTCTAAAATACTTCAATTTAGGGTTTAGAATGTAATTGAAGTATTTTGAATTTGGGGTTTAGAATGTAATTGAAGTGTTTTGGAATTTTGAACATGAATTTGCTATTTGACAGTGTTTACTTCAATATAAATTTGAGGTTTGTTGCAAGCACATCCAACGGCTGCCACACTTTGAACATGAAAAGTGCACCTATCACGTTTATTGCATAAACCGCTGAAGTAAAAATAACAAGGTCAATTTGTCTTGTTCGTAGCTGTCGCACTTTGGTATGACAATCCAATAGGTTTGGATGGAACTTGAGCATGCACATCCAAGGGCTGCGAAAATAGTAAAGAGTTTTAGATCATAGGACTACAACATACAGCCAAGAAATAATTAAAATAAACCAAGAATATCAATTAATAACTCATTCAAAAGGAGGGCTTAATAAATAAAGGGAAAAAGGTTTAGTCATAGTCACTCCAAAAGATAAGGCGTCAAATGGGTTGCTTAAGATAGACATTATATGTTAAATACAACATTACCAGTTGCAAATGCATTAATGGCCTACCCTTTTAACATATAATTGCTTCTAATGCTCCATGTTTAATGTTCCTCAATAGCCAAACATGATGAGAATCTAAAGCAGATAGTGAAACTAAAATCATAGGACCTCATAATTCTTGTAAATTCATGGCATGTCAGTAATAAAAGACATTGTAAAACATACAAGACACTGCAACAAACATATATATGCCAAAAATGAAGGTGCAATTGTGCAATGATTGGGCAACATATCAAATAGCTGCTCCAAATATACTACCATGTCATGATGCTTTTCGAGTTGTGTGCATGCAGAATTGTCTTCTAAAGCTATAATTCCATACATATTCAACTGCAAAATTTCCAAAAACATGTAAAAAATCCAATTCGTTCACGATATATCAGTCCCATAATCAACATGAACTTATTAAAAAGAATACGAGCTCACAGGACGTCAAAAACAACATGTCGAATCAATACAATTCCCAATAAACTAGTACCAACAGTCTCTAGGATTGAGCCTGGCAATTTCACTGTGTCGATACTAACCAATTCCCTGATTTAAAGAAAAACCAAACAATAAGATAAAAAAATTTAGCCTAGGACCCTCTTTCACTTCTATTCTGATGGATTGAATATCTTTCATAAGAAGTATTAAAAGTTTTGATTAAGAAGAAATAAAGAAAATTATATGGTTTTGGTTCAAAATTAACACTGAATATCCAAATCCTTGACATGCAGTTCCAGAAACATAAAAATTTCAACAAAAAACACACAATGCGAGTTGAAAATGAGAAAGTGCGAAAGAGAAAAAAATTACTTCCGGATAGCCCAAAAGAGAAAATAAATACCTTCTTGTAAGTGAGGGGAGATGCTAAGAAATAAACGCAATCGGTGTTGTGTTTCAGCAATTCTTCCTCCATTTTATCTTTGTAAATAAAAAGTTGAAAACAGAGCACTGCTTGGGTTTACAATTTTATATGGCGGAAAACTGAAGAAAAAAACCCAAACGAGAGTGCATGTGAGCGAAAGAGAATGAGAGGTCAATGAGCTGTTTGGGATTTCATTATATTTGATCATCTGTTAGAAAATCTTTAACCACAAGGATTAAACGAAGAAATTATTATATGCCATTTATACAAAATAATTCCAGCTTTGTTGACAACTTTCAACAATGATACTTAATTCATCTTAGTAGTATTTGTCAACTCTGCATTTCTAACCCCATTTTTTTCTCACAAACATTTCATCGAACATTTATACTTCACCTGAGATGACATGTATCTAACATTACACCTTCAATCGTTGATGGTCCCGATAATCCCTTGGTCGGGTCTTCTCTCAATGGTCAACACCTCCAAAGAATTCAAAGTTAGATTAGAATTTCACATGCATCCCTGAATGAAAAGTTATGCTGGAAATAAGAAGAGAGAAGCGAAAACAGAAATTCGAGATCAAAAAGGAATTTGGGATTTAGAATGAAATTGAGGATTGTGTTGTAAGTTTTAAAAGTTGGGGGACCTAAATGCAAGCGCCTGAAAAGTTCAGTGACCATATTGCAAACGTACTAACGGAAGTGTAATGGTGTAAAACGGCCGGTTACGTCGGGGACCATATTGCAAACGGACTGAATATTGGAGGACTTTATTGCAAGTTTTAAAAGTTAAGAGACCTAAATGCAAGTATCAGAAACGTTCATTGACCATTACTCTACTTTATCCTAAAAGAAAAACGAACTCGAGGAGAATAACGAGTTCATATAATATTGATCCCACAAATTATCAGTGCTTAAAACTTAGAAAAATCAAGGCGATTTGAATTTCTTTCCCCCTCGCAATGGCTGAAGAATCAGGAACGGCGTCATCTAGCTCACAACCAAGACCCTCCGTTAACACTTCAAAAATATCCCAGGTTTTCAACTTCAATTCACATTCTTCTTTAAATGGTTTTCCCTGCAATTCAATTGTTTTTTTATTAGCTTTTTGGTAGTTTGGGAAGAATAATAATTTGTTATTTTTTTTCAATTACCTCTCGGGGAACTTCGATGTATTATGGGGTTGAACTTTTCTAGGTATTTCTTAGCTACCCCATTTTAGTCGATATGAAATATTGGTTTTTGCATTGGAGTGGATATAAAATGATGGGTTTGATTTATCGAAAGTCTATGCATTTCGAGATCTGGGTTTTATATGGATCTCCTGGCAAATTATTGGCCGATGATATCCTATGTTTATGTTAAAATTAATTTTTCACTACAATAGTTTTGATTATTATTGATTTGTTATGTTCCTGAAAGTGGTTAGGTTTTCCAAATTAGATCCTGTTTTTTTCCGGCATTTTTTTTTTCAATTGAGAGAGTCATTGATCGAATTCATGCTCTTCAAAAAGGACTTTTCTTTTTTTTCCCCAAGTGTTTTTTCCCTTAAGAATTAGAATTATTAAACAAGTTTATTTATATATGTGGGTTTTTGTGTGTTGATAATAATAATGTGGATATTGTGTTTGATAGTTGTGCAGAGAATGATTTAATAGTTCTTTTGGGGATTCTATATGTCTGGAGTTTCCTTTTCATGAGAGGGTACATTTGGGGACTGTTTCACCTAAACCAACTAAAAAGCACTTTTGCCAACTATATATATGCCTGGTGCAAATTTTAAAGATGTTCAGCAGTAATTACCTTAAAAAAGGAAACAAAAGAGATTTTGCTGTCTCTTTGCTTGAAAATTCATGCGTCTTATCTATGCTATAAGGGATTTTCAGTCCTTCATTTGGTGGACCATCAGATGCAAATTTTTTAGCAAATCTTATCAAGCAATCCTTTTTATGCTTTGAGAGTGAGAGAGAGTTCACTCATAAGATGATAGACCCTAATATTTCCAGACAAGTAATAGAAAAGTATAAATTTAACAAAATTAAGTCTAAATTGAATCCAGTTAGCTCCTGTGCAATCCTATTTGTTGAATGCTAAAATTTCTAAATGGGAGTACTGTAATGTTATTTTTTCTTCACTTGTGCTTTGTGTTCGTAATTTTCTTTTCTTCATTCTTTGTTTCTCTATGGCTTTTATGTTGCAGGTTTCTGGATACTTTGGTGTTCCAGCTTTTCAAAATGATGATTTTCAGATGTTTCCGGTTATGTATCCTGCAATTGTCCCAGGTTTAACTTCATTACAAAATCAGGAGCAGATTAACCGTGGAGCAGGCATTTATGCTGTTCCTGTTCAACCATTTATGGGACATATTGCGGGAATTCCATCTAACAATCTCATTCCCCTCACCTGTAATATACCTACGTAAGTAAAATATGTAGCTTGTATATTTCTGTAGTTTATGTTTGTTCTGTAAAAATGAAGATGCCCACCTATACAATTTATTAATTCATCCAACTTCTAGCACCAAATCTGGGTCTTCAGTTCAATTCTTTAAAAATGTTGGTGAATTTTATTATATTAGCTCAACACATGAAGGATATTGATACAGATAGAGTGCTATGACACAAAAGTACTTTGGTAAGCAAACATTTAGTTTACCCTCAGATCATTTTCAGTTGGGGGATTGGTATGATGATGCATATTTTTATGGTAAAAAGGATTGCAAGTAAAAGTTTGTTATTGATTGTTTTTTATCTTACTTTGTTGCATGGTTTCTATTAACAGACGGTTTGTGACGGAGGCAGGGACTGCAGTTGAGGAGCAAGGGCAAGGAGCACAACCCCATCATCAACAGCAGCAGGTAGGACCCCAAAGACAGGTTGTTGTAAGGAGATTCCAAATTGCATTTCAGCTGGATTTGTTGCTTATACTTAAGCTAGCAGCTGTAATATTTTTGTTCAACCAAGACGGATCAAGGCAGAGGCTGTCTGTCCTTGTGTTCTTTGCTTCACTGGTCTATTTGTAAGTTCTGAACTTCTGATTGTTTTGAATTTAACACTTGTTCTGCTCATCAGAACTGCTATTTTTCTGATTATTTAGTTTTAGCTAAGATACAAGTCCTAGAATCCTGCTTTTGACCGCTTCGTACTAATTGGGTTGCTGTGTCTTGATGTCTCCTTGTGTATTATTTTTTAAGGCTCAGGAAGACATATTTTTGTTGTTGAATGGAGAAGGTGTAAATTTTTCTTTGAAAGAAATTGTGATCCTTTCTTTGAGTGGTGGGTGAGAAAGGGGGGGGGGATTTCTATCGTTGGAATCACATATACCCCACTAATGGCGTTAGAGTTTAGACTAATAAATGGGGAGGTCTAGTTTTTCTCAAATAATGATGGGTGATTCTTTTTTTTCAATAACCTTTCACTTCACATTTTTTCCCAGCTGGGATAAACGATGACAATTGTTTTGTGCAGTATTCTAAATTCTAAAGTTTGTTGATACCTTTCTGTGTAACATACATTGGTCTCTTGCAGATATCAAACTGGAGCTCTCACACCGCTGATAAGATGGCTTTCCCAAGGCATGCAAAGGGCAGCTGCACCTCCTCATCCACCTAGGCCTGCCGCCAGAGCAGAGAATGTTCCTGCTGCTGGAAGGCAAGGCAATGAAAATGCGGCTTTGGCAGGTATTCTTTTTAATGTTTATTTTTTGTGAATTGTAATTCATCAAGCCTTCTATTCATATTTTTTCCCATGCGTGATTGTGGTTATTTAAGCAGTGCATATGGTATTAAACTTAATTAATTGCATTTGTATACACGTTTTTTTGCAACTACATATACCTTCTAGATATTAGTATATAATAAATTCTTGAGCCTTTGTATGATAAAGAAAACGGTAATTTCCTAAATTAGGCTGTGATTTCACCAATTATCCATTGTTGTGATTTTTTATTACAAGCCATTGGCTTTATTGAATACTGCATCAGTCCAGAAAGCCATGTTTCTTTGAATTTGAAAGAGCTACATTGATGTATAGCTTTAGAGTTTTCTTTGAGGCCCGACCTTTGTAGATTTTATTAGAATTCAACTTAGTCAAAATGTGCAGCTGCTTCTTTTATAGTGCCAATCTATTTCCAAGATAATTATCATTTTTAACTTATGTTACTCGAACTTAGGTGTGAGTGTTGGATACAAGTATGTATCTGACATGGACGTGTAGTTTTTCCTTGTATTTGTAAGATTCTTCAGGAGTCGTATCCCTAGTGTCTAGATTGCATTGGACATAAGTACTTTAATAAAAATGATGAATCAGATTAATATAGCTAGTAACTAAGATAAATCATTTAACGATAAGCTATAAAGTTAAATTCTAACAATAAAGTTAAATTCCAAGTAAACTTCTTAGTTAGGCATTCAATCTCGCGACTACCAGCTAAACTTAGTTTCACGGTCTAGTTTATGCAACAAAATCCGTCTTCTTGATTGTCACTAACCTTCCACTGCTTTATGTGCAAGCTAAACGTAGATTTTACCATTTTGTACCGCTGTTGTTGATTCTGGTATGCTGAAACTTGATGTGATATTTGATTGTTGTTTTATATATTTTTTATCTATTTAACATCTTGGATATTTGAAACAAGCAGGAGAAGAGAATGAGAACCGGCCAGCAGATGATGTTAATCAGGCGGTTGAGAATGAGAATGAAGCAGATCCTGCTCTAGGAAATGCTGGGAATCAATGGTGGGGAATTGTTAAGGAAATCCAGATGATTGTTTTCGGCTTCATCACGTCTCTTCTTCCGGGCTTCCACAACATAGAGTAGGTCATACTTTACAGAACCAATGATCTTTTACTTGCTAATTCATATAAGAAAAAGGAAAAGTAGAACCGATGTTTATATAGGTAATAAGTATACCGAACAGATTCAGTGCAGTTCGTGTACGGTGCTCGGAAGCCCCACTGCATCTACAAGAGGCCTTTCTGTTTTATTTATAACCAGCATGCTTTATGTAGTTGTTTGGTACATGAAGTTGATAGGATACTTGAAATTGTATGCCAATGGTATGCGGATTTCTTTGAAATGCAGCCATAAAATGAGTGGCTGACTTCATTTATGGGTTTTATTATCTTGACTGAATTTTGGGTCATTTTTATCGTTACTTGACATATTATTTATTGGAGATAATTGCACACAAGTCCCCAAACTATGATCACTATTTTAAATTGATCTTTAAACTTCAAAATGTTTTATACTAGTCTTCAAACTATAACACCATTCTAAATTGGTCTTCCAAATCAAATTATATTAAGTCACAACAGAAAAGTATATGTACACTCCTGATTCTCTCACTCCGACAGACTTGGATTATGATACAAGTCAAAAATGAAGAAATCATGAAACCGACAAAATTTGTTTTATTAGCATAAAAAAATGGTAATTACATAAGTATATACATTAAATGGAAAAAGAAACAAAAATATCTCACATCTCTGATAAAAGATTGCTCATCTTCCGAAGCTCCTTGAGAGCTGTAATGGCTGTAACTTGTCCTTTGCCAACTAGAATGTTTTTAGATAAATTGTCCAATGATCCTACTTGACCTTGATTTTGCTGGAAAACTGACTCCAGAACCTGCCAATCAAAACACAACCGTTCAGCAATTCTGTGGAAGTAAACGAAATAAACAAATCACCGAGCTTCATATAACATTAGTTTCGAGTTTGTGTTTCTTTAAATTCTCTCCTCGGACTGTTCTATTCACCGTGAACATTATCCTTCAACGGTTTAAAGATTGGAATAGTTAAAACCACCAGAATATTACCTGGATGTGGTCGAGCATAGCCTGCCCAAGATTCTTCAATGTTCCCATCATATTCTGGTCCATAGTATCACCTTTGCTGGTGGGATGCGAGTTACAAGAAGCATCGACAACTGATGAGTCTGCTGTACTGCGCTTACTATCATGAACTGGAGGTTTTGCAGTCTCATTGGTACCTCCACTTTCATCGGATGTCTCCTCACTGACATTGCTTCGTCCAAACTTTCGAAACCACTGGAATTTACCTGAAAGATTCCTTCTCTCCTTCGTAGATGAGGTCCTCCCTGAAGATTCATTCTCATGCAGAGGACTACGAGGGACATCATCGGAAGGAAGGGAAACCCGATGCTGTAAATCTTCTGGGCTCCTCCCCCAGAGATCACCATTATCATCTACAGATAAATTTGATGTGGAACTACTTTTTTCGGAGTCAATTTCATGGTCATTAATGCTACAACCAGGAGGGGTTGGAGGGTCAGGAAAAAAAGATTTCTCTTCACTTACAACAGCTCCACTTCCATTCTCACATCTATCCTCTGTCGTGGAAATAGACCCTTTGCTAGCAGAATTTTGTCCATCCCCCTGAGCCTCTACAGAATGATGATCCTCTGAATTAGAAGTCTCGAAACAACCTCCGTTTTCAGCAGCATCCTCCAAGCCGAGCTGCTTAGTCAAATCTTCAAGAAAACTACGCCTAACAGAATGATGCTCCTTTTTGCATTTTTCATTTCTTGCAGACGATGGGGCAGATTCAGTTCTACTTGGGCGAAAATTCATTCTTTCAGCCCATCTCTTTTTCCCACTTGGAGTATGCTTCCCTAAACTATTTTGCCTTAGTTCCTCAGCCTTATGCATTACTCTCCACTTTTCTTCCCAGTAGCTGTCAGGCAGCAGGCTTCGAGCGGTTTTTGGAGAACCTGAACCAGATGGAACACTGTGACTGCTCGTTGGAGATTTCGTGCACTTATAAACTCCACCAAATGCAGACGATAACGGTGCTTTGTTAGATTCCAATGCAAGAATTTGCAGTGACTTTGCCTTCTCTATAAGTTTTTTCAGATTTATACTCTCCGGAAATTTCAAGAGTCTCTGAAGACAATAAGTTGCAGTTTCAGTTGCAAGCAAGGAAGATCTCAGATAAAGTATCATAGAGACTGCCATTGCAGAAATTAATCCTCCACGGCATGAATCGGCTAGATTAAAACTGAAATAGTCACAGTCCTCAGAAACTTTATTAAGTGGGCTATTATCTTCTGCGAAAATCTCATCCCATATGACTAAGAGATTTTGAAGTGAAAATTCCCGTCCAAATAAAACCCGCAACCAGCGAAGTGCAAAATACTGTGGTTCAACACCAAGCTCAACAAGATGGGTATGCAGAGAAGAATCGACGATCGACAGTAAATGATATAGTGCAGCTGAGGCTTCAATGACAGGGGGCAAGCCACTTTGGAACTCGGCTGCAGGAGTGGAAGAAAAAAAATCGGCCATAGCAACTGAACCTCGTGCACCAGTCATCAGAGCATCAAACATACAGTAGGCATCGTGTTCCATAAATTTCTCAGACAAGACTATACCAAGTTCACCTTCAGCTCCATAAGCATCACTTAGCAAGACAATGGCCTGTATCTCAGGATCAAGATCATTAAGACTGCAGACTTTCTTTGTATTGCCTTGACATCCAATCTCATCTTCCAAAGAATCTGAAATTTTTTTAAAATCAAAATTGTAAGCATCGCCGTTTTCTTCAAATGGGAATCCATCAAATTTATCAATAAACTGGTCTTCATATAGCTTCCGCACTTCTGAGAGATGCTCAACATCAATATGAAGAACATACAGAAGAGGAGCCAAGAGTTCATGCATCCCTACAAATACGCAAAGAAAGAGAAACAGATAAAGAGACAGCTTGATGTCTCACATATTAATAATAGTAAAGAGTTAAAAGTTAGTAGACCAGGACATTGTGCATTTGTGTTCCAAATGCAGTGGTTTTCCATTGTCTTCGCCTACTACAAAATAAAATTTGAATTACCAACTCCAACTAGCCTTCACCTAACATAACCACAACTATATAACTTCTATGTCTTAAACATTAGGATTCAAACCCTTGAAAACACAGTCAACATTTAGTATTGCAAGCATTTCTCCTCCCATTTTTCAAAATCTACAATGAGGTAACATGAAAAATAATAACACATGCGTGCAAAGCAGTTAACAAAATACCTTGTCTATAACTGCACTCCGGGTGTCTAAGGCACCACAGTAACAATATTCGTCTCAGCATTCCCTGGCAACCAGGCATCTGGAAGTAGCTTTCGTGCTCCGGATATAATCGTGATAAATCCTGGTTAACCATTTTTTCCAGCTCAGCATTCTGAAAGAATCGACTCCAGGTGCTGTCTGCATCGAGAATGGGCTATGGCTTAAATATATATCAAATGAAAAACACCTAAAATCATAAAACAGGGCGAAACCACAATAAATTTTCTTATAGAAGAACATCCCAATCATTTACTCCGGTCTAATTCACCGACAAATGAGAGTTACAATTCATGACTGAAAAACAACCAATCAGGATAGGGTATAATAGGGAGGAAAAAAGATTTGCCTCCTTTTCATGCAGCTGAAAGAGACACTGGACCAATAAACGCTGTCCACACAAATTCAGCACCAATCAAGATAAGACAGCAAGGTACAAACAACAGTACTAGATCAAACAAAAACTCATGGATCAAGAATGCAATTATGAACTAAAAATCAAAGAAATGCAACAAAATAAAGCAGAGAAATTACAATCCACCTGGGTTTTGTGAGAGTGGATTATCCATAACAAGATTGAGGGGATTGCTTGCTCCATTCCTGGGAACGTGTGGATCCACTAGCAGTTGCCTTCTCAAACCAGCATATCTGAATTCCCATAAAAAGTTATCATCTTCTATAAAATTTAAGCTAGAATTGGCTGAAATAACAAAAATAAAATAAAATATTTACAATTATAAAAATCGTAGAAAAAATGAAAAATAACGGAAAAGATGAATGGGTCACCTTCTGCGAGAATCAGCATTTACCCTCCGAAGATCATCAATTGAAGATGAGCGAGGTAAAATTCCGAGATTGACACGCCATTGGACGCCTCTGAGGCTAGCAAAAGCAGGACTTTCGGCCGGAGCAACCCCGGCCGACGGCGGCTCTTCTTCCTTTGCAATCCCTTTGCTCATTTATTGCGATCAAAAACACAAAACAATTAGACGAAAAGAGAAACCGTTTACTCCTGGATTTGGGAGACCGAAATCGTTGAAACAAAAAAGGGAATTGTTTTCTTGCAGCAATAACCAGCATTTGAATGATCAATTTCTTTTTCTTTTCCCCATTTTAGAGAGGAAAAGAAAACATAATAATTGAAAAAGAGGGACATAAAATTGCAAGTTTGTTTGTTTGTTACTTGTTAACCAACGCAAAATACCCTCGTTAAATCTAAGTTTTGTTTATTTATTTATGAGTAAATTACGTTTTTCATCACTCGATTTTTGCTATACTCTTACTTTAGTTATTTAATTTTTAAAATTTTCAATTTAATCATTTGATTTTTAAGTTACCTAATTTTTATTATCAATTGTACGTTAAATAAAAAAATAACCCAGTGTCGTGACTTATTTTTCCTGCGGGCATGCTCTTATTCTACTTATATGTAATTTTCCAATTTTATTTCCATTTTATCATATTTTCAATAATTCCAAAATTTTTATCATCTAATATCTTCATTTATGGTGTCATTCATTAATGTTTTCTTTAATCACTTCATACATGATACACTTATGTTATTATCTCCTACTATTTTATCAGTGTAATTTTTAAAATCTCTTTAAAAATCGTAAAACTTCAATCTAAAATTAAAAAAACTATAATCTATAATTTGTATAATCCAATCATTGTTAAATCATAATTTATCATCCATCTCTTTTATGCTTCTCTATTGTTACAATTTTAAAAAAACATTTCAATTTTGAGAAAAAAAATCTTGAAAGGTTATTTTCAACCCTAAAACACATGCCGAGAACTTATGAAAAAATTAACAACAAATCTAAAATTGACTAATATCAAAATCGAGTGATTACATTAAAATATTTTAAAAATTAATAATTAAAATGAAAATAGAATCAAAGTTGAGTGATGAGATCTATAGTTTAATCTTTATTTATTTAATTATATGAATTCATAATTATATATATAAGACTAGAAAACAAAAGCCACCATTTCAAACTGTACGCTCCACCGAAATTGCTTGGTGGACCCGGCAGCTCACCGTACTAGGTGGCGCTTAAGCCATTTGGAATTGTGGTGTATTTAACATAATAAATAACCATTCGCTCACGGTGATATTTTGGTAAAAGAATTATTATTTTTTTTTAGATTTATATTTGAATATTATAAATATTAAGGTGTGAGTGTTCGTTGTTGAAAGGTCAAAAGTTATTTATGAATAGATATTATAGTAACCATACTATTTAATTAATCAAATGATGATATATAATTAATCAAGGGTAAATTATATATTTAGTATCTAAACTATCAGTTTTGGTTTATTTTAGTACATAAACTTTTAATTATTTCAAAACCATACCTAACGTTTAGTTTTTGTTTTATTTTAGTACATTGTTAAAAAAATTAACGTCAAGTTTTGAAACAAACTGGAATTTCAGGTACCAAAATTGATAGCCTAAGTACTAAACGGGTTAATTTTTTAATGGTTGGATAATAAAATTAAACAAAAACTAAATATTTGGTATTGTTTTGATAAAAAATTGAAAGTTTAGGTACTAAAATTGATAGTTTGGGTACTAGATACATAATTTACCCTTAAATCAATACTTAATTAATTTTAACCAACAACCAGTTGGTCTAGTACGATAAGACACTAGATTCCTTAAGTAAGGTCATGAATTCAAATCCTAACGTTTATGTATGGAGCAAATTGGGTTGGATTACCTCTGAAATGGGCTTGTGCAAAACTCAACTTTTATTAATTGATTAATAGACCAAATACTAATGATTAGTTAAAAATACTTAATTAGCTTGTATATTAAATTTTAAATATTAGTAAATGAAATATTCATGTCATTTTACATGAAGCTCAATTTTTTTATAGGAATATTATTTGTAGGATAATAATTAGGTGTCTTTAAAGGATTAGCATCACAAGTGGTGATCCAATTTGTATATATATTAAAATAATCACTTGAATTCTTTTCCCTTTTCCACTTCAATTAATTACTGAATTATTATGGACAAGGCACGTCAGATTTAAAAGAAGATTTCGTTATTATGTATTTAGATTTTATTTTATGTTTGAGTTTTTTTTAGATATAATCTCTAAAATTCTTTATTTGATTAGTTGTGTTGTTAAGGTTATATGTTATTTTATTTCAATAAATTTCATTATCATTTCAGTTTTAAAAAATAAATTAGGGTTGATCACTTTTATTTCAGCCTTTTAAACGTATGGTCAATCGTTTCAAACTAGTTAACTCTAGGTCACTTTTATTTCATTTTAAATAAGACTTGGTCACTTAACATAAATAACCGTTAAACCTTAAAAGATTTTTTGACATGACATATTAATAAAAGGGTTTAATTTTTAATTTAACCCTTGAACTTTAGATAAAATTATAATTAGGGATCATTTTTTTAAAAAAAAGGTTTTTTAATATGTTATCTTCTCCAACCAACCAACCTCATCTTCCCCTAGCTTACCACGATGATCGGAGGAAATGATAGAAGATGGGACGATAACGCCTGGGTTTTGGTCGGAACTAAGAGAGGAACCAGATGGCGGTGGCGGTGAGGCGAACAGAGCTCGGAAACGACGTGAAAATATGAAAATAGTGACAATTTTAAAGATTTTCGACGAAGCTTTAAGTTGTTCTCCGAGGCGAACAACAACGATTAACAATGTGAGGGTGGTCGGATTTTGGTCGGGCTGGGACTACGCTCTGTTTGGTGAAGATGGTGCGACCTACGGATGCATGTGGTGATTGGTATCACAAAGAGAATCAACGGTGGGTTCTTAGGTTTTCAACGTAGCTTCAAAGGGCAATCCACAACGATCGGCGATGAGCTTCGACGATTAACTAGAGGGGTTTTGATCGAGGACGACATGAAACATCTTGGTGGTGGCGGTGCACACCTCCACTGGTCGGAGATAAGGTGATCGATGAAGATAGAATTGGGGTTAAGGAAAGGGTAAATTATAACATTGTCCTTAAATTACTTTGAATTTATAAAATGGTCCTCAATTAGTACTTTATAAAGTTCAGGGGTTAAAGTGAAAATTAAACCCTTTTACTAACGTGCCACGTCATCAAATTAATGGATGATAACGTCCCAGTGACCACGTCTTAATTAAAATGAAATAAAAGTGACCACACATTAAGTTGTTTGAAATGAGTGACCATACGTTTGAGAAAATGAAACAAAAGTGACCAACGATGTAGTTTACCCTTAGAAACAAAAGTTTAGGATAAACTACGTATTTAGTACTTAAACTATTAGTTTTGATCCATTACAGTACTCAAAATTTTAATTTTTTTCAAAATCATATATAGCATTTAATTTTTATTTCATTTTAGTATATTGTCATTAAAAACTTAAACACATTTAGTACATAAAATATCAGTTTTTATCCATTTTAGTATCTAAACTTTAATTTTTTTTCAAAACTTAATGTTAAAATTTGAACATGGGTACTAAAATGAAACAAAAACTAAAGTTTTTAACGGATGATACTAAAATGAAATAAAAACTAAATTTTAGGTATAATCTTGATTTTTTTAAAGTTTAGATATTAAAACAAATTAAAACTGCAAGTTTAAATATTAAATACATAATTTGCCCTTAAATCTAACTGGTGAGTTATACGATAATATTAAAAAAGTAAAAAAAAAAAAGGATAAAATTGATTAAAACTGTACAAATGGTAAAATCAATAAAAAGAGTTTACTGTTGAAATTTTATGTTCTGCGGAATTGTTTATATTTATTACTATAAAATTTATTAATTTTATATAAAAAATATAATAATTGGATGAATGCCATTAAAATTTTATGCAATAATATTGTTTTTTAAATTTCAATGAAAGAATATATAATTTTAATTTCAGCTCAATTATTTATTTAAATTAATACAATGACTAAATTTTTATATAAAATAATAAGATTTACATGATATAAATGGGTAATATCTTATTTTTTATTTAAAATTAAGGGTAAATTACATATTTAGTACATAAACTATAAGTTTTGATCCATTTTAATATCTAAACTTTCAATTTTTTTAAAACTATACTAAAGTTTATTTTTTGTTTTATTTTAGTACTCTCCGTTAAAAACTTTCATTTTTGTTTCATTTTAGTACCTCTTTAAAAATTTGTTGAAAACATTTTTGTATTTCGATATAACAAATTAGTTTAAATAAATTTTAAGATTTTACAAATGATTTTCTAAATATATTCGATTCAATTAATCGAATATCAAATTATTACTCCAAGTCTTTTAAGATCAATCTCAAACCTTACTAAATGTGTAAAATTGTGTTTATACTTAATATATTTTTGAAACAATTTTCACAAAGTATTTTGAACCAAAATCAAGCTTAAAATCAATTTTTCAGAGTGATGCACCGATGCACCAATCCATACATCGATGCACCATGAATTAAATTGAACATCAAATGCATTTCATGCATCGATGCACATACCATGCACCGATGCACTGAGGATTTTATGAAACCATCGAATGAATTTGATGCATCGATGCACCAGCCATGCATCGATGCACCAGCCATGCATCGATGCACTCTGGTTATTTTGAAACATCGAATACACTTGATGCATCGATGCACTCTTAGTGCACCGATGCACTAAGGGTCTAATGGTCAAAATATTTAAATTTTATACTGATGCACCGATGCACCATGGGTATGCATCGATGCATTGATGCTCCCAACTGTTTTAATTAATTGTTTTCACACTTAAACGACTATATTGACTCCACTAAGCATCCCCAACGTTTAGAATCATTTGAAGTTGTATTTAAACAAGCTTAGAAGCCATTGATAAAAAACAAGAAACATCAAGAAACTAGAATCAAGAGAGAATCAAAGAGAAAGCATCAAACCTCAAGTTTGAGCATTTCAAGCCTATTTTTCATTCAATATTCATTTTGCTTTCAATAACACTTATTGTGCTCAATTGTATTCATTCTTGAGTGTTCTTTTCTTTGTTCTAGAATTGTGCAAACAATCTACCTTGTGAGGATTTCCTTGTAAGTTTACAAATTTGTATTGTTCTCTTTGGGAGAGAGTGTTCTCAAGAATTTGGGGTATAATTCTTGAAAGTTTGTAAGGTTACTCTTTGTCCTCAAAAGAAAGACAAATTAGTGAATTTATGGAAAATTGTTAGTGTGGATAGCTATGGTAGTGGACGTAGACTTTGGTTGAGAAAGTCGAACCACTCTAAATCACTGTGCAAATTTCTTTCAATTTTCTGCAAAAGCTTCCACCAAAATTTTAATTGCCAATTTACACCCCTCTTGGCCATATTCGTCAATCGATTAACTCAACAATTGGTATAAGAGCCTAACTCATTTGAAGGTTTAATCGCCTCTTGAGTCGATTCGGGAAGAGTTACATCGATTATCAAGTCATCAATGGCCTCCGCTTTAAATTTCGACTCCGGTCTCGATTCGATGCCCGTCAACAAGCCTTCTTTCTTCAATGGGGCTAATTATGCCTATTGGAAAAATAGGATGATGTACTTCATTCAAGTAAGTGACATGGGAGAATGGAATGTTGTAGAAGAAGGATACTTCAAGCCTCTCATTCATCCAAGATTATGGAGTGAATGAGAGACAAAAATGTTCCAGCTCAACTCCAAAGCCATCCATATCATATTTTGTGCTCTTGGACCAGATGAATACGGAAGAGTTTCATCTTGTACAACCGCCAAAGAAATATGGGACAAACTTCAAGTCACTCATGAAGGTACAGATGAGGTAAAGAAATCTAAAATTTGTATTCTAACGCATAGCTATGAAAATTTCAAGATGAAACCAAATGAAGATATCAAAGCTATGACGGATATATTCTCAACGATTTTCAATGGTCTCAAATCATATGGAGAAATCATTTCAAATGAAAAGCTTGTGAGGAAGTTAGTCTACTCCCTCCCAAAATCATGGCAATCAAAGAAGACGGCAATCATCGAGTCTAAGGATCTAACATCCTTAACTCTAGAAGAGCTAATCGGTTCACTCCTCACTCATGAAATGATGCTTGAAGATGAGGTGGACCTTGATAAGATTGAAGAGACACCAAAGGAGAAGGAGAAGAAGAAAAACATTGAAGTTGCTCTCAAATCCATAAAAAATGAGAGTGATTCGGATGAAGATGACGAGGAAATGGCATTGTTTGCCAAACGGTTCAGAAAAATAATGAGACCTTACCGAGGAAGAAAATTCAAACGAAATGAAGGCCTCAAAAATGAACCAAAAGAGAAGGACCCAATCATTTGCTATGAATGCAAAAAGTCGGGGTATGTCAAATATGATTACCCACAACTGAAGAAAAAGGGTCAATCAAAGAATAAGCACAAGGCTCATGTGGCTACATGGAGCGATGAAGAAGGTTCCGATGAAGAGGAACAAGAAGTAGCAAACTTGTGCTTGATAGCATTCGGGGAAGATTCTAAGGTAACCTCTAACTCATTTGATTTTGATGATTTATCCTATGATGAGTTATTAGAGGAATATAATGGGTTGGCTTCGGATTATGAGAAATTGTTTTTAAAATATAAAAATGATGTTTCAAAATTGAAAAATGAAAATAAACTCATATCCAAAACCAACAACGATCTTGAAAGTAAAATTAAAGATTTGCAAATCAAACTAGAAGAGTTTGAAAAGAAAAATTTGTATTTGCAAAATTTACTTTCAAAGGTCAATGATGATCATCAAAAGAAAATTGATGATCTTAAAACTTCTTTTGATAAAGTTGGAACAAAACGTTTTGAAAATGGAGAAAATTCAAAATCCAACTTTGTTAGAAAAAGTTTTAAAAACTACAATCATAGAGGTCCCCAAAGAACCTCTAATGGAAAAATCGTTAGAAGTATATGGGTTCCTAAAGAGCTCATTACTACTAAAGATAAGGTTATCCTACACAAATGGATACCTAAGGGGACTAGGATTTTGGAAACAAATGAATATGGACCCAAAAGATTTTGGGTACCAAAAATTAGAAATTAATCTATGTTTGTAGTAAAAGGAGCATTGCTACAAGGCACAGGAAACAAATCCAAACTCATAGTACCTTGAGAGTGGATGCTCAAGACACATGACCGGAGACAAAAACCGGTTCAGTGAGTTTAACGCCAAAAATGGAGGAGAGTGACTTTTGGTGATGATTCAAAAAGTCACATTGAAGGTATTGGTACTACTGGTAATAACTCTTCCATACAAATTAAGAATGTTTTATATGTGAATGTATTAAAGCATAATTTATTGAGTATTAGTCAATTTTGTGATAAGGGATTCAATGTCATGTTTGATATTAATGGTTGTAAAGTCATTGACATTGTATCTAATCAGATTATGCTTGTTGGTAATAGAATAGGAAACATATACATGGTGCATTTAGATTCTACTGATATGACTAATTTGTGCCTAGTTGCTAAGGATGAACATGATAGTTGGTTATGGCATAGGAGACTAGGACATGCTAGTATGAGTGTTTTGCAACGCCTAATTCAAGGTGATTTAGTTCGAGGGTTGCCTAAGCTTAAATTTGATAATGATAAAATCTGTGATGTTTGTGCTAAAGGAAAATAAAAGCGAGTTTCTTTTAAATCCATTAATGATGTATCAACTAGTAGAGTATTATAATTGATCCATATAGATCTTTTTGGGCCAACTAGGACTACTAGCTTGGGTGGAAAACAATATGTATTTGTCTTGGTAGATGACTATTCTAGATATACTTGGGTTCTATTCTTAAGTACTAAAGATGAAGCATTAGAAAATTTCATCACATATTCAAAACTAATCCAAAACGAAAAAGGTTACTCTATCACTAGTGTTAGAAGTGATCATGGCACTGAATTTGAAAATCTTGGATTTAATGAGTTTTGTAATTCTAATGGTATTAGCTATAATTTTTCAGCACCTAGAACCCCTCAACAAAATGGAGTTGTTGAGAGGAAAAATCGAACTTTAAAGAAATGGCTAGAACCATGCTTTGTGAAAATAATTTGCCAAAATATTTTTGGGCGGAAGCCACAAATACCACTTGTTATGTTGTTAATCGAGTAATGATTAGGCCAATTTTAAAGAAAACTCCATATGAAATTTTCAAAAATAAAAAGCCTAACATTAGCTATTTTCATCCTTTTGGATGTAAATGTTTTGTTTTAAATAACGGTAAAGAAAACCTTGGCAAATTTGATGCTAAAAGTGATGAAGGAATTTTTATGGGTTATTCCTTAAATTCTAAAGCTTATCGAGTATTTAATAAAAGAACTTTAGTTGTAGAAGAGTCTATACATGTTGTTTTCGATGATAATCCCCTTCCGAGGAAGGATTCTTGTGTGAATGATGATGTAGGTATTATAAATACAAATGAAGTTAGACATGATGTTGAAGAACCATCATCAAAGGAAGAAACAAAAGATGAGGTAACTCATGATCCTCTTGAGAATCCAACCATTGAAGAAAGGGAAGTATCTTATCTAAGAGAGTACAACTATGTCAAGGATGGAGAGATTATAGGTGATCCATCCAAAGGGGTAACAACACGATCTTCTCTTAGAAATATTTGTAATTATGTTGCATTTATTTCATGCATAGAGCCTAAGAATATTAAAGAAGCATTAAAAGATTAAAATTGGATTATGGCTATGCAAGAAGAATTAAATCAATTTGAGAGAAGTAAAGTATGGACATTAGTTGAAAGGCCTATTAATAAATCTACTGTAGGTAGTAGATGGGTATTTAGGAATAAGCTTGATGAGAGTGCTAATATAGTGAGAAACAAGGCTAGACTTGTTGCTCAAGGGTATCCTCAAGAAGAGGGCATAGACTATGATGAAACATACGCTCCCGTAGCTAGGATGGAAGTATTTAGAATATTATTAGCATTTGCATGTTTTCATGAATTTAAATTATATCAAATGGATGTTAAAAGTGCATTTTTAAATGGTTTTATAAAAAAAGAAGTGTATGTGGAACAACCTCCAGGTTTTGAAGATTCAAAATTTCCGGATCATGTTCTTAAATTGACAAAAGCACTTTATGGTTTAAAACAAGCTCCAAGAGCTTGGTATGAAAGATTGTCAAACCTTTTAATTGAAAAAGGTTTTTCAAAAGGGAAGGTTGACACTACATTGTTTTTAAAGCATAAAGGTAAAGATTTATTAGTAGTTCAAATTTATGTTGATGATATAATATTTGGTTCTACTAATGATGCTCTTTGCCAAGAATTTTCTAAGCTAATGCAAAGTGAGTTTGAGATGAGCATGATGGGGGAGCTCTCATTTTTTCTTGGGACTCCAAATCAAGAAAAGAAAAGATGGCATCTTCATCAATCAAGCTAAGTACGTCAAAGATATGCTCAAGAAGTTTGGACTGGAAAATGGCAAACCTCATGACACTCCAATGAGCTCTTCAACAAAGCTTGACTTAGATGAAGGAGGTAAATGTGTAGATATTAAATTATATAGGTCAATGATTGGATCTCTACTTTATCTAACTGCAAGTAGACCGACATTATGTTTAGTGTTTGCTTATGTGCTAGATTTCAATTATGCCCTAAGGAATCACATTTACTAGCTGTTAAGAGAATCTTTAGATACCTTAAGAACACTCCTAGTTTAGGACTTTGGTATCCTAGAGACTCTAGCTTTAGCTTGCATGCTTTTTCTGATGCGGATTATGGAGGATGCAAATTAGATAGGAAAAGCACCTCCGGTACTTGCCAATTCCTTGGAAATATGCTGATTTCTTAGTTCTCAAAGAAACAAAATTATGTTGCATTATCTACCACTGAAGCGGAATACATTTCAGCTGGTAGTTGTTATGCACAAGTTTTATGGATGAAATAATAACTTTTTGATTATGGAATTGAAGTAGGTATCATTCCTATCAAGTGTGACAATACTAGTGCTATTTGTCTCACTAAAAATCCCATCCAACACTCTAGAACTAAGCACATTGAAATAAGACATCACTTCATTAGAGACCATGTCACTAAGGAAAATGTAGTTCTAGAATTTGTTGATACTTTGCACCAATTAGCGGATATCTTTACAAAACCTTTAGACAAGGAAAATTTTGGACACTTAGGAGAGAATTAGGTTTGACCAACCTATCTTCACTTAGTGTTTAAAATAATTGTAGCACTTTTAAGACTAAATGAAAAAGTCTTAATTTTTGATTGCATTATTGCTATTAGTTAGGGGGAGTTTATGATTCTTGATGAAAATTTATTTTATGTTCAAAAGTTGTTTAAGGATTAATTTGATTGATTGAACATGATTAAGTTTCAATATATGAGTTACCAATACACTAGAGCCAATTAATTTAGCATTTTGAGTATTTTAAAACGGATTTTTGTCATTTTTGTGCTTAGTGCATCGATACACTTAATAGTGCATCGATGCATCCCTTTGAATGTGCATCGATTCATCATGTTGATGCACTGATGCACGCCTTGAATGTGCATCGATGCACATGGTCATGCATCGATGCATCCATCGGGTTTTGGGTTAAAATGCCTCATTTTCTCAAAACCTAAAATCTATTCTCTCCAAGCCGTTCGTCCCTCTCACTCTAAAATCTCCATTCTTTCTCAAAATCAACAATTTTTCGTCGGAATCTTCAAGCTTTTCAACTTGCAAACCTGCTTCAATCATTAAATCGTGCAAAACAACTCCTCATCCCTCTCGATCCGAATTTTCAAGGTTTTTTTTCTAAAAACCTCTATTTTATAAAATTTTGATTTTAGAACTAGTTTTGATTAGTTCTAGGATGAACATTATATCGGGCATTGATTGTTTGTTGGTTCTAAACTAGATTTTACTACCAATTTCGTCAAAAACAAACAATTTTTCAAGATTTTTCTTTGAATTTTAAAATTTAAAAAAAATCGAAAATTAATAATATTTTTGATTTAATTGTGTTGTTTTCATGAAAACTATATTATGATATTATTAAAAAGTTTTCAAAACATGCCCATTAGGATATGGTTTAGAGAACCTTGAATTATTGAGGACTCATTTGAGTTTTGGGATTGATTGTGCATACATATGTTTCAAATTGCAGGTGATATTCCTTATTCCGATTTCCTTTAATCATGTCAAATCCTAAACGACCTAAGTCATCTTCGAGTCGGTCAAACCAAAACCGTCCTCCCGTTCCTCCTCCACCTTCATCTCTATTAGGATCTTGTTTTAACATGCCTGAGCGTCGTAGAGACGAATTGTACTCTAGGTACAGAAACTCTTTCCAAACTTATAGAATCCGTGAAGAGCGTATTCCTTCGCTTCAAGCTATGGTTGACATCGATTTTGAATACCTTTCGATTTTAAAGCTTGGAAGTTTGATAAATTGTTTAAACTTAAACCCATCGTCTATCAACAATTGGTCCGCATTTTCTATTCCAATGCGGTATGTATTCAAATGAAACTCAATGTGGAACTATAGCCATTAGATCCTATCTTTTAGGCCAATATATTAATATTGACCCCTAGACTATAGCTTTCCGATTTGGGTTAGATGATAATGGTGTATATAATGAAAGTGAAAATGTGGAATATCCCTATGTTCCAAACTCAAGTGTTAGTACTCTACGATCTCATCACGATAGTTTTCTCCATTTGATGATCTCTTGGTGGTTTAGACCATCCGGAGATAGGTACTCCACACTTCGTGCTAGGGATTTATGGTGGATGTATTGTCTTAAAAATAAAATCAAAATAAATCTGCCCCACATTATATTCAGTCAACTAGTGGACATCATAAACATTGTTCCTTCAAAACATGTTGAAACATTGATTTATGAATGTCTTCTTAGTAACCTCTTTATCAAACTTGGTCTAGACGTTTCTCTTGAAATCCTATCCCACTTCAAAAGCAAATCAATCTCACATCCTTGAAGAAAGCGGATTGGAAACAAGACGAGGTTATCGATCAATGGGTTTTTAGACCCGGAAAGCAAACTCCGGGAGCTAGTTCCTCGCGAGCTGCTCCTAGCTCCTCTCGTGCTCCTCCTCCTCCAGCTCCGACTGATGACGATGATCCTGAATTTCAACAACTTATGTAAGACATCGATGATCACGTACCTGATGACGAGCCTGCACCGGAACCAGCTCCACAAAAAGAACAAATGCCTCCGTTTTTTCGTTCATTTTTGGAGACATTTGATTTATGATATGCGTCCATGGATTCACGCTTCACATTCATTGAGTCCCAGCTCTCTACCTTGGGAGCTCGACAACAAGATATTAATGATCGTTTGGATGCACTCTCACTTGAGATGAGAGCTTGTTACCCTCTTCCTCCTCCCTATCCTTCAATGGATGAATAGACTTATCTTTCTTTGATTGTTTTTGGGTTGAACTTGAATTGTTAAAACATTTTGGATTATCTTTCTTTGATTGTTGGATGACTGTTTAATATTTTATATATATTTTGGTTTGTTACAACATATTCATCATTTATTTTTTAGTTGAAATATGACCAATTTTATCATTTCACATTTTTATTATGAATATTGATTATGAAACTAATGGCTAACTCTCTTTTGATTGTGATCTTAGCAGCTTAAGCTATATATATATATAGATATTTAATCAATTGGCTATGTTTTTCAAAACCTTGTTCAAATCGATTTTAAGTCTTTTTGATTTAACAAAAAAGGGGAGAAATGTTAAGTGTTAAAATGTTTTAAAAAGGGAGAAGTGTTATAGTAAGGGGGAGCAATTTTTCTAAATTGAAATTGATTTCAAATTTTTAGAAAATCTTAAAATAACACAAATGTTTTGTTATATCAAAAAGGGGGAGGTTGTTGAAAACATTTTTGTATTTCGATATAACAAATTAGTTTAAATAAATTTTAATATTTTACAAATGATTTTCTAAATATATTCGATTCAATTAATCGAATATCAAATTATTACTCCAAGTCTTTTAAGATCAATCTCAAACCTTACTAAATGTGTAAAATTGTGTTTATACTTAATATATTTTTGAAACAATTTTCACAAAGTATTTTAAACTAAAATCAAGCTTAAAATCAATTTTTCAGAGTGATGCACCGATGCACCAATCCATGCATCGATGTACCATGAATTAAATTGAACATCGAATGCATTTCATGCATCGGTGCACATACCATGCACCGATGCACTGAGGATTTTATGAAAACATCGAATGCATTTGATGCATCAATGCACCAGCCATGCATCGATGCACTCTGGCTATTTTGAAACATCGAATGCACTTGATGCATCGATGCACTCTTAGTCCACCGTCTAACGGTCAAAATATTTGAATTTTATACCGATGCACCATGGGTATGCATCGATGCATTGACGCTCCCAACTGTTTTAATTAATTGTTTTCACATTTAAACGGCTATATTGACTCCACTAAGCATCCCCAACTTTCAGAATCATTTGAAGCTATATTTAAACAATCTTAGAAGTCATTGATCAAAAACAAGAAACATCAAGCAACTAGAATCAAGAGAGAATCAAAGAGAAAGCATCAAACCTCAAGTTTGAGCATTTCAAGCCTATTTTTCATTCAATATTCATTTTGCTTTCAAGAACACTTATTGTGCTCAATTGTATTCATTCTTGAGTGTTCTTTTCTTTGTTCTAGAATTGTGCAAACAATCTACCTTGTGAGAATTTCCTTGTAAGTTTGCAAATTTTATTGTTCTCTTTGGGAGAGAGTGTTCTCAAGAATTTGGGGTATAATTCTTGAGGGTTTGTAAGGTTACTCTTTGTCCTCAAAAGAAAGACGAATTAGTGAATTTGTGGAAAATTCTTAGTGTTGATAGATAAGGTAGTGGACGTAGACTTTGGTTGAGAAAGTCGAACCACTCTAAATCGCTGTGCAAATTTCTTTCAATTTTCTGCAAAAGCTTACACCAAAATTTTAATTGCCAATTCATCTCCCTCTTGGCCATATTCGTCAATCGATTAACTCAACAAAATTTAATGTTAAATTTTTAGAAAATGGAAGTTTATGTACTAAAATTGACCAAAACTGATAGTTTCGCACTAAACGTGTTAAGTTTTTAACGGAGTCCGAGACCGACATCGAATCCGATGGGTTCAAATCTTGGTTGGACCCAAAGGAGGTCGAGAGAGTATGCAAGGTGATCGACGAATTGTTTAGCTTAGACCGAAATATGGAGGCTGTTTTAGATGAATGCGGGATTAATCTTACCCATGATTTGATCATTGATGTGTTAGATCGGTTCCGGCATGCTTGAAAGCCGGCCTTTCGGTTCTTCTGTTGGGCCGGGCAAAAACCGGGGTTTGAGCATGATTCCAGGACTTATAACAAGATGAGTGTTTTAGCGAAGAATCGGCAGTTCGAGACGATGTTGTCGATGTTCGAAGAATGGGTGCTAGAGGGGTTTTGACGACGGACACTTTTATCATCGCCATTAAAGCTTTTGCGGCCGCCAAGGAGAGGAAGAAAGCTGTTGGCTCTTTGATTTGATGAAGTACACATATAAAGCTGGTGTTGATACTGTTAATTGCTTGCTCGAGAGTCTCCGGAGGGCTAAGCTCGCGAAAGAAGTGCAAGCACTTTTCGAGAAGTTGAGGGACCAGTTTACGCCCGATTTGAGTTCGCATACGATAATGCTTAATGGTTGGTGGAGCGTGAGGAATTTGATGGAAGCGGAAGGGTTTGAAATGAGATGATCGATAAGGGTTTGAGCCGGATATCGTTGTTCATAATGTTATGATCGAAGGGCTGTTGAGGAGTAGGAAGACATCCGATGCGGTGAAGTTGTTTGAGGTAATGAAAACCAAGGGTCCTTTGCCGAATGTTCGCAGCTATACGATTATGATTCAGGAGTGTTGCAAGCAGGAAAAGATGGGTGAAGCGGTTCGATATTTCAAGGAGATGCGTCATTCTGGATGTCCGCCCGATGCGGCGTTTTACACATGTTTGATAACCGGTTTTGGAAATCAGAGAAGGATGGACATGGTTTACAGGTTGTTGAAGGAGATGGAGACGAGGGTTGTCCACCCGATGGTCATACCTACAATGCCCTGATTAAACTGTTGACAACTCAACCGATGCCGGATGATGCGATGATGTATACAAGAAGATGATTCAGACCGGAATCCAACCAACAATTCACACATTCAATATGATGATGAAATCATCCTTCCAGTCCAGGAACTATGATATGAGCCGTGCTATTTGGGACGAGATGACCGAAAAGGGATATTGGCCCGATGATGTTTCGTACACCGTTTTCATCGGAGGGCTAATCCGTCTAGGTAGATCGGGAGAGGCATGTAGACTTTTAGAAGAAATGATAGAGAAAGGAATGAAAGCTCGTCAATTCGATTACCACAAGTTTGCTGCCAATTTCTCTAGAGCTGGGAAACCCGCCATACTAGAAGAACTGGCTCGAAAAATGAATATCTCCGGTAAGATTGAAGCTCTAACATATTTATGAGGTGGGCCGAGACGATGAAGAAAAGGGTAAAGAGAAAGGGTCCCTTTAAAACCGATTGAAGGTGTACCTGACATGCTAACGAAGCGTTCTCGCTCCGGGTTTTTTTTCATGCGGCAAAGTCGATCTTACTGCAAATGACCTTCAGTGTGTTAGGTTCACGGAATATAAGATTATCAGTGAAAATAAAATATTGTTAGGGAATATGATTACTGAGAATATTATATTTTATGTTTGGTTGGTTTAGCATAAATGTAAGATTACCGTATTTGGTTAAAGTAATAACAGATTATTGGAATATATATTTAAATTCATAAAATTTATATAATATTTTTTATAAAATTAAAAATATAAAAAGGTTTAATGAAAGGTAAAATTTTATTTTACCTCTAAACTTAATATAAAATTTTAATTATAGATTTTTTTTGTAAATCTAAAATAGTTTAAGATAAATTTGTAATTTAACCTTCGTAGAATTTTTATTATTCAATAACAGAAAAATGATATTTTTGAAAGAAAAAAAAATTTAAAGGGCATTTTAGTCTAAAACACAAATAATCCAATAATATCTAAGAAAGGAAGGTAATAATATTCCCGCTAATATACCCCCAAAATCTACTATTGGTAATGTAAGATTACCGAGAATAACGTTTCCGGCCAATCAAACGGGAAAATGTGAATTCTATTTCTATGTGAATCTCACATTCCTAACCAAACACACCCTTAATCGTATCGTATATCATAATTTCCAGTTGTTGAGTCATGTAGTTCTAGTGCTATTGGCTTATTGTTTAGCTATTGGTCCTTGTATGCCTCTCAACTGTATTCTTTTTACCTTGCTGTGCAATAGATTTGAGTGTTCGTTCTCTATTTTGTTGGAGCTGATTGCTGAGGTATATCCTTAAAAAGGTGATTCATTTAACTTATGGGTAAAGAACGCAAATGGTCCTTTCATTATATGATATTGTTTTATTAAGTCCATTGACTATAAAAAAATATAAAATGGTCTTTCGACCTTAGAGTGTTGCTTTGTTGAGTCCCTCTAGTATTAAAAGTTACAAAAATGTTATTTTGTTGCAAATTCGTTCATTAAAAAATGGATGATATTCTAATATGCACGTTAACTTGTTGACTGCGATATGATTAGGGGTGTTCACACGATTAATTTGGTTAGCTGACCAAACCAAATTACCTAAATTTTATTAATCGATCTTTTTTTCACTTTAACCGTTAATCAAACTGAATTATTTTCAAAAACATTTAACCAAATTGAACTATGTTCCATTAATTGGTCGGTTAACCGAAATTTATAAATGATATGTAAATATTATATATTTAATATTTTTGGTTTATTTGGTTAGTGATGCCGGATAATACGGTTAAAACTGAAGTTTAAACACTTCTAAAACTAAATAATATATATCATATATTAAATAGTTAATAATTTCGATTGATTCAATTAATTAACCGATTTCGAACTGAATTAACGAAAATGAAGTTTGAAAAACATTAGCCATTAACTGATCAAAATTTCGGTTCGGTCGGTTAATTCGGTTTTAACCGAATTATGAACACCCCTAGATATGATAAATCCCAAAATCTCAAATGACTATCATATTAACATCCATCTTAAATAACTGCTAATTTTTAACGAAAAATGACGAATCTGAAACCTAATGAATAATTAAGTGATTATTTTATAATTTTTAATAGTCGAGAGACTCGACAGAACAATGCTCCTTAGTCAAAATATAACTTTTAATTGTAGAAAATTTAATAAAACAATATGTTACTATTTGTGTTTTTTACCTTTTATCTTATTTAATTTTAATTAGTAAATAGAAAAAATAGATTTTCAACTGATTCATAGGGTGAGAAAAGTTAACAATTAACATTTAAATGTTTTAGTGTTAACTTTTTTTATCGTCGAATTATCATCTTTATTTTAGACTGTTGTTAGATATTTTAGTTAAGTTTTAAAATTATCGATATATATTAATCACATGTCATGTTAATAAAATTGTTAGGTTAAACTATATTCAAATTTGTATACATTTTTACTTGAGACCGTTAAATCGTGATGTTTTATTTTTATTTTACATATAAATGAAATCTTAAACCTTTAATTTTCCCTTTTTATTCGCATACGATACTTGTTTTAATACATATTTAAACATCGTTATAGGAGCACATATTTATATTTGTATACCTACAATGCCCTGATTAAACTATTGACAACTCAACCGATGTCGGATGATGCGATGATAGTATACAAGAAGATGATTCAGACCGGAATCCAACCAACAATTCACACATTCAATATGATGATGAAATCATCCTTCTAGTCCAGGAACTATGATATGAGCCGTGCTATTTGGGACGAGATGACCAAAAAGGGATATTGGCCCGATGATGTTTCGTACACCGTTTTCATCGGAGGGCTAATCCGTCTAGGTAGATCGGGAGAGGCATGTAGACTTTTAGAAGAAAGAGAAAGGAATGAAAGTTCCTTAACTCGATTACGACAAGTTTGCTGCCAATTTCTCTAAATTTTAGAAATTATAAAGCGGTGAATTTAATTGGTATTTTGGGAGAAATTGAGAATTAAATTGTAAAATTTCAAAGTTGGTAAATCATTTTAAAAAGTGTAAGAAATTAAGTGGCAAAACTCATGGTTTGTCCATTTTTCTTTTGGAGTGAATTATAGCTCCTCCTCCACCGTATGTTTATGCAGATTTTTTCATCATTTCCCTTCCCCGTTGACCCTCATTTCCAATTCGATCTACTCACCGTCTGATTTTCGTTGACGAATCGAAACACCATCGTGTTCGTTGTCGACCGATGAAAAACAAACCCTCAAACATTTTGTCGTCATTCGTCGTTAATTTCAATCGGGAGTATCGTCGGTTTTAACTCAATTTCCGTTGGTTTTCCGTCAATTCACGTCGATCCGACCATCCGTTTTCGACACCTCTCGCACCATCGTGTTCTGCATCGTTTCGAGTTCACTGGTGTTCTCCATTTCTCCTTCATCGCCGGCGCGTGGAGGGGTGAGAAAGTCAAAGTTTTAAATGTTCAGAATCGAGCTCTCCGCCGTTCAAAATTGTGAACCGAGCTTGGTAAGTGTCTCAAAATGCCTTAAAATATTTTTTAGGAATTTTTCCAAGAATTGTTGGACACTCCACGGCATCGCACGTGCCCCACGCGCCGCCCCTTCGCGTGGGGAAGTTATGCCCGTAAATAAAAATATTCGGGTGCTAGTTTTATAAATATTTTTAGAATGGTGCCTAATATGTAATTAATTTATGTTATGGGTGATATTTGTGTAAAACTGTTGACCGTTGACCGGCTTTGACCACCGTTGACCAGAACTTTGACCGGCGTTGACTGACCGTTAACTTTTTCAGGGTATACCTAATCTGACGTTTGTTGATCTCCTGAGTCCGATTCTGTAGTCCGTTTTTCGAAATTCGAACCCAAAAACCTCAAAATTGCCAGTCAAACCCGTTGACTTTGATCGAAAAGTCAAAATTTTCGAAAAGTCATATTTATGTTTCTCGACGTTATGAATTCGAATCTGAAGACCATTTCGTCAAATTCGAACCTGGTAAGCTAGTTTTCACTGATTTATCAGTAATTCGATCCATTTTTTGGAAATTAAGTCTCGTTTTGATGAAATTTATATTGTTATGTATTTGATGAATTATTGGAAGTTGAATTAAGGATCGAGGGCGTTCAAATGGAATTTAAATGGTCGATCAGTATGACACAAAAATCGAGGTAATACTTTACTACCTCTTTATGCTTTATGGAACATGTTGATTTTGGTAAATGCATGAATAAGATAATGTTGGTCATTTTTGTGGAGTTGATTAATTTCTACACTCGATCCGAATACAATCAAAATTCGGTAAATGATTATGGTTCAGATGATTAATATAAGAAATTGATGGATTGTTAGAATTAAATTATGAGTTCTGTGATTAGTGATAAAGGAATTATCATGGATTTGTAGCTTATAATATATGTCATTAAAGGTTAAATGTTAAAGGTACTTGGATGAGAAATTATGAGAATACTCCGGTAGGGTAAAATTACGAAAATACCCTTATGTTGTAAAAAGACAAGATTTGACCATAGAAGTTGAATAAAGGATTTTTAAAGACATATTGATCTGATAAAATTTCATATATGCATAAGAAATGCTAGTTTTGTTTAGAAATTTAGATATCTGGTTTTAACCCCAATGTGGTTTGTACAAGATACAAGAAGTTGTTAAGGGAATCATTTCAAGAGTAGAGAATGTTCAAGAAAGCAATTAATCATATGATCTCTATATTATAATTATTTTTGTTATGAGTTAATACCGAAGTTATCTGGTTAAGAAATTACGAAAATACCCTTGAGAGGTAATAATAGTCTGAATTGACCGTGCATGAGAAAGTACTTTGAGGATTGTACTTAATCCGATAAATTACAGATTTAATTGTTAAGATCTTGTCTTTGTACAAAAAATTCATGATAACATGTTTGTAACTTATGATAAGGCAATTGACCTGAAAATCTCTGAGTTAAGAATAAATTATCGAGGGTGCTCTTTTGTCAGAATTGTTCGAAATGTCTGGAAAAAATGAAACGTTTGAATTAAATAATAAGATCGTATGGAAGGAAGGGTTGAAATACACTGGATCTGTAAAATAACCAGAATACCTCTGGAATGGAAATGACTCAAGAATATCACCAAGCCTAAGAATGAATAGATATCCTCAAGCTTTGAAATGAATGGAAAAACATTAAGCACCAAAATGACCAAAATGCCATTATGGTCTAGACTAAGTAAATGTTTTGGATTAATTAAGAAATCCAAATAAACATGGGTGTTGAACTACCCTTAAAAGTTATGGAATTCAGATTAAGTGAGTTGACCAACACTAATGATATGTCAGTACCTGAACAGCATAGGTATCATTTGAATGTGTGTTCGTCTTTTCAAGTTTGGTTCGATGATAATTTTGGAAGTACTCAGCTCAACTCAACTCTAGATCGCATTCGGTACTAAGAAATGGATATTCATTAGACAAATCAACCACTGAGACCAAATTGAATTAAACGGAGGTACAATATGTATCCGAAATTTAGAAATGTCTGGATTACCCTGGAAAATTGGAATGGACTTGACTCCTAAGTGAAATAAGTAACTTCAATGACTAAAGATTAAATAAGTGATTTGAATGAGTCTGAAAACGTTAATGAACATACATGATGTAATATTCACATGGGTCATGAACTACAAATCAAGCACGACATCATTTCATGATATCGTGGAAGCGTGGAAACGAAATTAAGAGCATTGAAATATCTGTTAGTTTCTTTAAGATCTATTCAGCGATGATTCCGAAGATGATCTATGGATAAGAATTTTTGGTATTAAAAAATAAATATACTGAAAGGATAATGAATTGACCAGTTGACAATCATTGGTTATGAGAACTATTCATCTAAGAGTTGTTCGATAATCCGATCAATCGACGTAGATTTTAAAGGTCCTGAATCTTCGTTTTTCCTTATCAGCTCGAATCACTCTGGTCATGTATGAAAACACAAGTAACTCAGATGTAAAGGATTCTGAATACTCTTCTGATTTTGTAGAGCTTCTGAAAAGTGTCCGAATAAGATGATCCAGATAAATCATATTCTGAATAACTGATGATTCTGTCAGTTAATGAACTCTTCCAATAATGATTCTAACTTCCGCATTCTATCGGTAAACTGAAGATTCGTGTTTCTCTACCCAATAAGATTATCCAGTATCTCTGAATAATATCTGTAAAGACTAGTGTGTTCCCTAATCACATAAATATTTTATCTGATTTCCGACTTGAATTCTATTCTGATACATGACCTGGATTCTGTTATGATATCTGATTTGAATTCTGTTTTGATTTCTGATATCTCCGTTTACCGACGGAGAAATGTTTTATCTGAGGGGTTTATTATTGGAGAAAGATTATCTGCAGACTCCTCGGCTTTGTGCTCAGGGTCTAAATGGCATGTGCGGTTGGGTGTATGGTTCTGGGGAACCTACACATTTATGATGTGAACGGATGGGGTTAGTGTTTATGTTTTAAAAATGTATATATATATATATATTAAAAAGATCTATATCTTTTACTGGTTTTACGAGAACACACTAGATAACATATTCTAATCTCCTGAACCTAGATATCCGAAATATTTCCATCTGAACTGAAAACTCATTGTCCGTTACTATCTGAAATATCAGTAGGATCTCCGCTCTGCATAAAAATCCATAGATGTTCGGAACCAATAAGAAAATAAATGTTTATCTGTATATGCACGTTTTTCAACATCATCTGGTAGTTCTGTATTACTGAGCTTTCCGAAGCTCACTCTATTACTCAACATTGCAGGTTGAAAGAATTGTACCAGTGCAACTATCGACTTCAGTAAGGGAGTTCTTCCAACGTTGTTTGTAGAGTATAATACATGTAATTAGGGGGCATGTAATTGTATTTTGTTTTAAATACGAGTATGAAAATCTATATTATTTCTGAATACTGATAAATGATTTTATGAGTTTACATGTTATGATAAAAAGTTTTATTTTCTAAGTTTTTTACAGTGGATCGCTCCGGTGGCCCTAATGTGACAACCCATATCGGATCGGGTTACCCGCATCGATCTCAAGGGGTTACAAGATGTCCGAAAAGGGATATTGGCCCAATGATGTTTCGTACACCGTTTTTTTCGGAGGGCTAATCCGTCTAGGTAGATCGGGAGAGGCATGTAGACTTTTAGAAGAAAGAAAGGAATGAAAGTTCCTCAACTCGGTTACGACGAGTTTGCTGCCAATTTCTCTAGAGCTGGGAAACCCGCCATACTAGATGAACAGGCTCGAAAAATGAATATCTCCGGTAAGATTGAAGCCTCTAACATATTTATGAGGTGGGCCGAGACGATGAAGAAAAGGTTAAGAGAAAGGGTCCCTTTAAAACCGATGGAAGGTGTATCTGACACGCTAACGAAGCGTTCTCGCTCCGGGTTTTTTTTTCATGCGGAAAAGTCGATCATACTGCAAATGACCTTTAATGGCATTGTATATCATAATTTCCAGTTGTTGAGTCATGTAGTTCTAGTGCTATTGGCTTATTGTTTAGCTATTGGTCCTTGTATGCCTTTCAACTGCATTCTTTTTATGCTTGCTGTGCAATAGATTTGAGTGTTCGTTCTCTATTTTGTTGGAGTTGATTGCTGAGGTCTATCCTTAATAAGGTTCACTTATCTTATGGGCGATTCATTTATCTTATGGGTAAAGAACGCAAATGGTCCCTTGATTATATGATATTATTTTATTAAGTCTCTTGACTATAAAAAATTATAAAATGGTCTTTTGACCATAGAGTGTTGCTTTATTGAGTCCCTCACTATTAAAAGTTACAAAAAAGTTATTATGTTACAAATTTTTTTTTCATTAAAAAATGGATGATATTCTGATATGCACGTTAACTTGTTGACTGTGATATGATTAGGGGTGTTCAAACGGTTAATTTGATTAACTGACCGAACCAAATTACCTAAATTTTATTAATCGATCTTTGTCACTATAACCGTTAATCAAACTGAATTATTTTCAAATTTTTTTAACCAAATCGAACTATGTTCCGTTAATTGGTCGGTTAACCGAATCAACCGAAATTTATAAATGATATGTAAATATTATATATTTAATATTTTTGGTTTATTTGGTTAGTTTGGTCGGTTAATTCTGTTAAAACCGAAGTTTAAACACTCCTAAAACTAAATAATATATATCATCTATTAAATAGTTAATAATTTCGATTGATTCAGTTAATTAACCGGTTTCGAACCGAATTAACCGAAACTGAAGTTTGAAAAAACATTAGCTATTAACCGATCAAAATTTCAATTCGGTCGGTTAATTCGGTTTTAACCGAATTATGAACACCCCTAGATATGATAAATCCCAAAATCTCAAACGACTATCATATTACATTCATATTAACATCTATCTTAAATAACTGCTAATTTTTAACGAAAAATGACGAGTCTAGAACATAATGAATAATTGAGTGACCATTTTATAATTTTTAATAGTAGAGAGACTCGACAAAACAATACTCCTTAGTCGAAATATAACTTTTAATTGTTGAACAATTTAATAAAACAATATGTTACTATTTGTGTTTTTACCCTTTATCTTATTTGATTTTAATTAGTAAATAGAAAAAATAGATTTTCAATCTAATCATGGGTGAGAACAGTTAATAAGTCTTCAGTTAACCATTAACATTTAAATGTTTTAGTGTTAAATTTTTTTTATCGTCGAATTATAATCTTTATTTTAGACTGTTGTTAAATATTTTATTTAGTTTTAAAATCATCGATATATATTAATTACATGTCAGGTTAATAAAATCATTAGGTTAAACTATATTCAAATTTGTGTACATTTTTACTTGAGACCGTTAAATCGTGATATTTTATTTTTATTTTACATATGAAATCTTAAACCTTTAATTTTCCCTTTTTATTCACATACGATACTTGTTTTAATACATATTTAAACATCGTTATAGGAGCACATATTTATATTTGACATTTCAAGTAAAACTTAGTTAAAACAATTCATTGCGATTGATTACATGGTGATTGAGAACTTTTCACCAGCTAGCTAATATTCAAATATTAAACGTCACGAATAATTTATATTTATATATTTAAGGTCAAAACTTAATTATCTGAAATCAAACCTAGCTGTGAAATTCTATCATTTCGTCTATAAATTTCAATTTATATTTACTCGAAACAATCACTAGTTGGCAACTAGCGAGTCAACTTTCCAATAAAAGATTAAAAAAGTTTCATCTTGTATTTCATATTTGGTAATACAATCGAAGTTTTTAATTAATAATGCCGGTAAGTTTTACGAAACAAAAATGAAATACAATAAATTAAAATTTAGCAGATTCCTTTTTTAATTGTTAAAGTAAACAAACTAATTAATTAACCACAAAAACTAAAATAAAATTTCACAAGAAAATGATTAGAACATGTTAGGTTCGATCGATCAAACGAAAACTGTCAAGAGGAGGTAAATTAGCTTTTTGAAAATTTAAGGAAATAAGGGATTTCGAAACCAGGCCCAAAATTACTTGTTTCACCTTTTAAAAACTTAAAAAACTTTGAATTATTTTTACAATGTTTGAACAAATTCAATTAAGTCCAAAACACATTTTGCCCTTATTTGTTATATCAAAATATAAGTTAACAATCTCTCCTTTTTGATATAAAAAAACCTTGAAAAATAGTTTTTGGCAAAAGCTCTCCCATAATAAAGCATTTAATGAAAAAGAGAAATATTTTGGAAAACATTAAAGCTCTCCTTTTTCATTCTTGAAATTGAATTTTTCAAACCTATACTTCTCCCCCTTTTTGTTATATCAAAAATAATTCAAACATTTAAGTTAAAAATATAAAATGGAGAGTAAGTTGAAATTTTACATTAAAGTTCATTTGAAAAAAAATCAAAAGCTCCTCCTCAACAAATGCATTCCAAAAACACATTTTAGCTCGAAAGTTAGACACTTCAAAAGTATTGATTTTCAATAAGATGAACAAACATGTTAGTAGCACATAAAATTCAATATATCTAAGTCTAACTACTTTATGCAATATCATGAATAATACATTATAGCTCATATGCATAAAGCATTTAAAAAGTTATACATTCGATATTGACATCAATTGTTAGAGAGATATCATAGGCAATAAAATCACATGCATAAACATTTAAATTAAGGTTAAAAATTAAAATTTGTAAAAACAAAACATTAAAACTAATTTTGACTAAAATTCATTTTGATGAACAAACATTTATGAAAAATCATTAAAACTTTAGAAAATGTTTATCACAACACTTTTTAACATACATGAGATAGAAGACATATGTTGAAAAATCGGGTAAAGAAAACAGAAAGAATACAAGAATTTTAACGAGGTTCAGCAATGTGCTTACGTCCTCGGTGCCCTAGGCGGCGCTAGAATTTTTATTCAATATCTCATAGGTTTTGGTTACATCTCCTTTTATAATAAATAAACCTTAGTGCATATTTGAAAAAATAACCTTGTACTGTACCGCGCAGCCCCACATAATCGTAACCCCCACTACGAGACTTCTTTACCGGTATATTTATGAGCCATACCTAACAAATCTCAACCTTGGCGAATATCCAACCCCTTAGGAAACATTCAATGTGGGTTGGGTTACCTTACTTCTTTAACAACTCGAAACATTCAACAAGTCCAAGTAATGCATGAACTTGTCTGTTGTAACTGGCTTGGTGAACCTATCAGCGACATTCTCATCAATATGTACCTTCTGAAACAAAATCTCTCCAGATGCAACCAACTCTCTAATCTTGTGAAACCTTACATAAATATGCTTAGTTCTAGCACGATATACCTAATTCTTAGCCAAGTGAATAATACTTTAATTGTCACAAAGCAACTGAACTCCACATTGTTGAACACCCAACTTCTTCACTAAACTAGTAAGCCATAAAGCTTCTTTTGCAGCTTCAGCCGCTGCCATGTATTCAGCTTCAGTTGTAGATAATGCCACAATAGATTGAACAGTAGACTTACAACAAATAGGCCCTCCACCAAGAGTAAAGACATACCCTGTCGTAGATCTTCTATTATCTAAGTCACCCGCATAGTCTGAATCCACATATCCTATAACCAAAGGATTATCCCGCTAACTAAAAAAACAATTCCATGTCCCACAGTACCCTTTAAGTACCTAAAGATCCACTTGACTGCTTCCCAATATTACTTACTAGGTTTAGACATGTACTTACAAACTTGACTAACAGCATGAGCTAAATCAGGAAAGTACATACCATTACATACCTCAAGCAACCAACATCATTAGAATACAAAACCTTTGCCATATCTTCAGCTTCCTTATCTGTTTTAGGGAACTATTTTGATGAGAGCTTAAAGTGATTCGCCAATAGAGTGCTCACTAGTTTTGCGCTGCTCATCGTAAACCTTTCTAGCATTTTCTCAATATAACCCCGTTGAGATAGCCACAGTTTCCTTGAGTCTCTGACCCTGCAAATTTCATTCCAAGAATTTTCTTTACAGCACCTAAATCTTTCATATCAAATTCCTGACTAAATAAAGTTTTTAAACCAATAACATCATTCATGTTCTTCGCAACAATTAACATATCATCAACATACAGTAACAAAAAATAAAAGAACCATCATCGAGGCTCTTAACATAGACACAACAATCATACTCACATTGCTTGTAGCCAATCTTGATCATATAGAGTCAAACCATTTGTACCATTATCTAGAAGACTGTTTCAACCTGTACAAAGATTTCTTCAATTTGCAAACTAAATGCTCGTTTCCAGGTTGAGTGAAACCTTCAGGCTGCTGCATGTAGATTTGTTCCTCTAAATCACCATACAAAAAAGAAGTTTTCACATCCATCTGCTCTAAATGCACATCCATAAACTCCTTTCTGCTGTGAAAAACCTTTTGCTACCAAAGAAGCCTTGAACTTCTCCCCCTCTTTTTCTGTTACTGCTGGTTTCTTCTTAAACACCCATTTGCAACCAATAAGCTTCTTACCTCAAGAAGGTGAACTAACTCCCATGTGCGATTGTGATTCAAAGACTCAATACCCTAAACCATGGCAACCATCCACTTTTCATTTTCCTGACTAGTAACAACATCATGAAAAGTAACAGGATTATCACTACTAACAATAAGTGCAAAAGAGACCAAGTCTTCAAAACCCAATATGTTCAGAGGCTTTATATTCGTCCGTCTCACCCTTTCTCTGGTGAGACTATAATCCTGCAAATCAACCGTAGCGGAACCACTAGAAGTCGGTTGAGAAGTTTCTATTTTCTGAACTAGAAACTGCTTGAAATCCACCACTGTCGTGTATTTATTCTGTTGCAACTTGGGTTGTTCATAAAAAACAACATCTCTACTGATCACAATTTTCTTCGCAACTGGATCCCATAACTTGAATCCTTTGACACCTGTCTTGTAACCCAGAAAAATGCACTCCTTCGATTTTGCATCAAGTTTGGATCTCATCAGTAGGTACATGCACATAAGCAGGACAACCAAAAATCCGTAAGTGATAAAAAGTAACATCATGACCAGTCTATACCTCTTCTATAACTTTCCCACTCAATGATGCCATTGGCGATCTATTGATAAGATAACATGCCATGTTAAGAGCCTCAGCCTAGAAGTGTTTGGGAAGCTCCGCATTCAACCGAAAACATCTAACTCTTTCATTCAACGACCTATTCATCCGTTCCGCAACACTATTCTGTTGTGGTGTCTTGTGCACTGTAAAATGTCTCTTAATCCCATGCTCCTTAAAGAAGTTTAGAAATTGTGAATCTGTGTACTCCGTACTATTTTCAGACCGTAAACACTTGATTTTCGTCCTGTTTGGTTTTCTACCTCAGCTTTCCACAGCTTGAACTTCTCAAAAACGTCAGACTTCTATTTCAAAAAATACACCCAATCTTTCCATGAAAAATCGTTAATAAAAGTAACATAATACCTAGATCCACCCAAAGACGATGTCATGGAAGGCCCCCATACATCAGAATGCACGTAATCAAGAATCCATTCATTTGTGTGCTTTCCAGTCTTGAAACAAGCCTTAGTCTGTTTACCAAGAACATAATACTTGCAAAAATAGAGCTTACATCTTTTAACACCATGCAACAGATTTCTTTTATGTAATTCAGCCATACCACGTTCACTAAGATGAGCAAGACACATATGTCACAGTTTGGTAGTATCATCACAGGATTCAACAGAATGAACTCCACCTACAACGGTACTCCCTAACAATATGTAAATATTCCTGCAGTCATCTTTCCTTTCATCACAGTCAAAGATCCTTTAATAATCAGAATGGTTTCCCTATCCTCATCAGCCTTAGGGATAAAACCATTCTTATGCAAAGTGCCCAAAGAAATCAAATTATTCTTTAAATCTGGGATATGTCGAACACCACACAATGCCCGAACAGAACCATCATATATATGAATTATGACATCACCAATACCAACAATATTGCAACATCGATCATCACCCAAATAAACAGAACCAGAATTAACCACTTGTATGTCGAAAACCATTCCCTATTTGGCGTGATGTGATAAGAACATCCAGAATCAAGAATCCAAGCATCCTTCAATTGAGTCATTGAAATAGAGAGCATATCACCCTCACTGCAATCAGAATTGTCATCCTCGACCACATTCACAGACTTGGATGAGTCATCACGCTTCTCATCGGCCTGCTTCTTCAACTTCGGACAGTCTCGCTTCATATGTTCTGCCTCCTTGCACTTGTAATAGTGAATTGTCTTCTTATCTCTAAATTTGGATATAAAATTCCACTTCCTAAACCCTGCCTTCTCTGGCTTCCGTCCACGGTCTTGATTACCCTTAGCATATAAGCTATCAGCTTGAAGGTTTCCCCTGCATTATGCTTCCGTTGGTTGTGAGCCAACAAGGCTGCAGTAATCTCCTCAACTTTGATAGTCTCTTTCCCATATGTAAGAGTAGTCACCATGTGTTCGTAAGAGGGAAGCAACGAACACAACAAAATCATCGCTTTGTCTTCATCCTCAATTTTCACCTCAAGCCAAGCCAAATCAGAAACGATTTGATTGAAGACATTCACGTATTACGCCAAATCATGATCATCCTGCATCTTCAGCCCATACAGCCTTGCTTTAGATACATTTTAGTCGCTAAGGATTTGGATATAAACTGACTTTCCAACTTCTTCCAAATTTCATCTGGAGACGACAAATGCATGACGTGATACATGACCTCGTCCACCAAACATAATCGTATGGTTCTTTTCGCTCTTTGCTACAATTATTCCCAATCTTCCTCCTCCATCGACGCTAACTTTGTAAGTCGCAAAGCCTTCAGATCCTTGCTACGCCAACAGATTCTTCACCCTTGTTTTCCATAATCTAAAGTTACCCTGACCATCAAATTTCGCAACTTTGAATTTGGCTCCTGACATCTGATACCAATTGTTGAAAAATCGGATAAAAAAATGAAAAGAACACAAGAATTTTAACGAGGTTCAACAATGTGGTTACATCCTCGGTGCCCTAGGCGGCGCTAGAATTTTTATTCAATATCTCATAGGTTTTGGTTACATCTCCTTTTATAATAAATAAACCCTGGTACATATTTACAAAAATAACCATGTACCGTATATTTATGAGCCATACCTAACAACATAAAATCATTTAAAATCAAAACTAATGCTTGCTTAAACCAAATGAGCAACCAATTATGCAAGATAATCAAAATCAGCTTAGAGGTTACCCATTCCTTATCAAGTGTGGCTATAACATTTGAATATCTTCACTTTCATCTACATTGCTCCCCTACACCTATAAGAGACATTTATTTGGATTTTGGTATCCAAATTGCTTTGGGTCTTTGAACATTAGTTTTAATGCCCCTTGTCCCCTTTAGAACCCATACTTGTTTAATTTTAAAACGTTTTCCTTTCTTTAAAGGGCATGCATGTTCCAAATGACCATTATAATGACAATTGAGCACTTTGTCATGATGAAATTCGATGAATTATTTAAAATGATTTCATTTTCTTTTGCTAAGCATTCAAGCTTAACTTTTAAATCAAAGCATTCTTTTTCAAAATTATCAATTTTTATTTTTGAAAGCTCTAAATCATTTTTTCAAAATTTCATTTTGATTTTCAATATCCATTTTAGCTTTCAAAGAAAATTATTTTCAACTTTAAATTTTGAAATCAATTTTTTGTATTTGGAGTTCATGATCTCAAACTCCAAGAATAATTCATCATATGCATCTTGTAACTCATTAAAAGAATATGAATTAGACTCACTAGAGTTAGAAGATACATTAGGCTCTTCAAGAGTAGTTGTTCTCGATCATCTCCCATGCATCAAGATCATTGGATTGGATAAATAACTTTTTTAATTTCTTCCATTGACAATAGTTAGCTCCATTGAAGTATGGAGACTTGTCCATTGGTTGGGAGTCTTCCATGTAAAATGAGTCAGAGTTGAAAGCTATCTTCTTGGTTGTGTCAAAAATGGTAGAGCTTCTTTCAAGATAGTCACAAAGTTGTTAGACGTTCTAATGAGTTAAGCTCTAATACCAATTGTTAGGCTCGATCGATCAACCAAAAATCGCCAAGAAGGGGTGAATTGACTTTTCAAAAATTTAGGAAAATAAGTAGAAATGATAGGAAAGATTTGCACAATGATTTATAGTGGTTAAACTTTCTCAATGAAGTCTACATGTACTACCTTAGCTCCTCACTACGGATTTCCAACAAATTCACTAATTTGTTCTTTCTTTTTCTAGGCTTAAGAGTAACGTTCACAATTTCCCGTCTTTTCAATGATTAAGATATAACCACTCCCTATTTACAAAGGATAAAAACAGTGTAAACAAGAAACCTCTCAAAGGAAGGTGTTTACAATTTAAAATCACTAAAAACACACTATTTACAAGAGAAAAATGAATAAAAGAGTGAAAAAATTTCTTTTGATGATCAATGCTTGGATAGGTGTTGTGTCACATTCTTCAAGTGTCTTGAACTTGTTTTTATATGATAGAATGAGTTACTAGCCATTTCTATCTGTTGGGGATGATTTAGAGCCGTTGAAAGTTGAAAAATCTACAATTCCGTATAGGGTTTTGAAACCATAAAGGGGGTTCCAAAACCTCTCTTAAAATTTGACTGTATATAGATATTAATGATAATAATATGATAATAATAAAATGAAGATAATTTATACATGTGCATGTGTGAATTTGATATATGAACGAATATACGTTTGTGTATGATATAATAGTAGTAATTCTTCATACATGATTATAAGTTAGAATTTCCATTATATGTTTATATGCCTCACTAAGTTTATGACTTAGCGTGAAAGTATTTTTACACGTAGGTTCAGAAGAGCAAGAGGAACAAGTTTAGAATTTGCGGAGTAGCATATCTCCACTCAAAGATCAGATCAGAAGTAAATCCACAGTATGTATTTTGTTGGGTCAAAAGTGTTGGCATGTGGAAAAGTGTAATTTACGTATGCTCTGATCAATTAATTACTAAATTATTATGGACAAGGCACGTCAGATTTAAAAGAATATTTCGTTATTATGTATTTAGATTTTATTTTATGTTTGAGTTTTTTTAGATATAATCTCTAAAATTCTTTACTTGATTAGTTGTGTTGTTAAGGTTATATGTTATTTTATTTCAATAAATTTCATTATCGTTTCAGTTTTAAAAAAATAAACTAGGGTTGGTCATTTTTATTTCAGTCTTTTAAACGTATGATCACTCGTTTCAAACTAGTTAACTCTTGGTCACTTTTATTTCATTTTAACTAAGACGTGATAACTTTTGTTTCATTTTAATTAAGACTTGGTCACTTAACATAAATTACCGTTAAACCTTAAACGATTTTTTGACGTGATTTATTAATAAAAGGGTTTAATTTTTAATTTAACCCTTGAACTTTAGATAAAAGTATAATTAGGGACCATTTAAAAAAAGGCTTTTTTATATGTTATCTTCCTCAACCGACTACCCTATCTTCCCCTAGCTTACCACGGAGATCGGAGGAAATGACAGCGGTATGGGACGATACCAACTGGGTTTTGATCGGAACTGAGAGAGGAACCAGATGGCGATGGTGGTGGTGGTGAGGTGAACAGAGCTCGGAAACGACGCTAAAAATACAAAAATAGTGACAATTTTAAAGATTTTCGATGAAGCTTTAAGTTATTCTCCGAGGAAAACAACGACAATTAACAATGTGAGGGTGGTCGGATTTTGGTCGGGCTGGGACTACGCTCCGTTTGGTGGTGATGGTGCAACCTACGGACGCCTGTGGTAATTGGTATCACGAATAGAATCAACGGTGGGTTTTTAGGTTTTCAACGTAGCTTCAAAGGGTAATCCACAAAGATCGGCGATGAGCTTCGACGATTAACTAGAGTGGTTTTGATTGGGGATGGTAGGAAAATCTTGGTGGTGGTGGTGCACACCACCGCTGGTCGGAGATAAGGTGATCGACGAAGATGGAGTTGGGGTTAAGAAAAGGGTAAATTATAACATTGTCCTTAATTTACTTTGAATTTATAAAATAGTCCCCAATTAGTATTTTATAAAGTTCAAGGGATAAAGTGAAAATTAAACCCTTTTACTAACGTGCCACATCATCAAACTAGTAAATGGTAACGTCCCAGTGACCACGTCTTAATTAAAATGAAATAAAAGTGACCACGCGTTAAGTAGTTTAAAACGAGTGACCATATGTTTAAGAAAATGAAACAAAAGTGACCAACGCTGTAGTTTACCCTTAGAAACAAAAGTTTAGGATAAACTACGTATTTAGTACTTAAACTATCATTTTATCTATTTCAGCACTCAAAATTTTAAAATTTTTCAAAATCATATCTAGCATTTAATTTTTATTTCATTTTAGTATATTGTCATTAAAAACTTAAACGCATTTAGTACATAAAATATCAGTTTTGGTCCATTTTAGTATCTAAACTTTAATTTTTTTTCAAAACTTAATGTTAAATTTTGAACATGGGTACTAAAATGAAACAAAAAACTAAAGTTTTTAACGGAGGGTACTAAAATGAAACAAAAACTAAACTTTAGGTATGATCTTGATTTTTTTGAAAGTTTAGGTATTAAAACTGACAGCTTAAGTATTAAATACATAATTTACCCTTAAATCTAACTGGTTATACGATAGTATTAAAAAAGTAAAAAAAGGATAAAATTGATTAAAACTGTAAAAATGGTAAAAACAATAAAAAAAGTTTACTGTTGGAATTTTATGTTCTGTGGAATTGCTTATATTTATTACTATAACAACAAAAACAACCCTATTCCCATATGCAATGAGGTAAGAGGGAGATAGGGTTAGGCTACCCCCAACGCCAGGTTGAGAGCATTCGCTGAAGACCTCCGGCAGTCAGAAAAATAAAAATAAGGTAAATCACATGCATGTATAAATAAATAAATAAATACATAATTAGTTGAACAGTCTTTATATGCAGTCTTCATGCACGTCTGTATTGAAGTAATCCCTGCGTAAAAATCTCTGCATAAAGATAGAAACGTAAGTCCCGACTATATTTGGAAGGAGGAAACATGCAGAGAAGGATACACAAAATTCAGCGATAGCAAGTTATGAGAAGGAATAAAGTCAAATGGGTTAAAACCTATAACTAAGGCAACATTACTTCGCTACCCTAGTTCTAAGCCTTCATAAATTCCAATGACAGAAACCTATAAAAAGTAGAAGTCATGGAAATTAATACAAAGGCATTAAAAAGCATACTGAGATGCTACACCCTATGGCTGTGACCCACACTTCTCGGCTACCTTGGTCTTGAGTCTCCATACATTCCTATCAGAGGTCATGTCCTCGGTAAGGGCTAAATCCTTTAAATCAAATCTCAAGCAGTTTACCCACTTCCTCCTTGGTCGTCTTCTCCTTCTGGCACCGTCGACTGTAATCGACTCTACCCTCCTGACCGCATCCGACGTTTGTCGCCTAAGGACATGCCTAAACCATCGTAGTCTTCCCTCCCTCAATTTTTTGGATACAGGCACCACCCCCAAGGACATCCTAATTGCAGAGTTTGGTGTCATGTCCCACAGAGTCCTACCACATGCCCATCGAAGCATTCTCATTTCTGCGGCCTCTATCCTCCTTAAGTGATCCTTCTTGATTGCCCAACATTCTGATCCATACAGTAGCGCTGGTCTTATTGCCATTTTATAAAATTTTCCCTTAAGTTTTAGAGGCATCTTCTTGTCACACAAAACTCCAGTAGCAGTCATCCACTTTAGCCATCTCGCCTTTATACGGTGTGTAATGTCATCATCTATACCCCCCATATTTATGTATCATAGACCCTAGGTACTTGAAACAATCATTTGAGGGGACAACGCGTCCTTCGATGCATACATCTACATTTTCATCGTTTTTGGTTCCCACTGAAGTTTTAACATAAATACTCTGTCTTTTCAATATTAATCCTTAGACCTTTTACTTCTAAAGCAGTCTTCCATGTAGGCAGCCTTCTATTCAGCTCAGTTTTTGTTTCAGCAACTAGGACAATGTCGTTAGTGAAAAGCATACACCATGGAACACCGTCTGGTGTCACACAATAGATGTCGTCCATAATCAAGCCGAAGATGTAAGGGCTAAGAGCCGACCCCTAGTGAAGTCCGATTTCCACAGGGAATACCTCAGTATCGCCAACTGTAGTCCTAACATATGTAGTAGATCTACAGTACATATCACGAATCGCCCGGATTTAAGCAGTTGGGATTTGTCTCGTTTCTAAGGTCTTCCAGATCGTATCGCGGGGAACGCTATCATACGCCTTCTCAAGGTCAATGAACGCCATGTGAAGATCTCTATTTTGCCCCCTATATTTCTCCATAAGTCGTCGAAGTAGATGAATAGCCTCCGTAGTAGACTTGCCTGGCATAAAGCCAAATTGGTTTTCCGAAACCCTAGTAACCTGTCTCAACCTAGCCTCTATCACCCTTTCCCATATTTTCGTGGTATGACTGAGTAGTTTAATACCTCTGTAGTTTCCACAACGTTGGGGATCTCCTTTATTCTTATAGATTGGTATCACCGTAGACTCTCTCCACTCCTCTGGCATCTTGACAGACTCTAAAATAATATTAAAGATGTTGGTCAACCACTTAACTCCCTCTTCTCCGAGGGCCAACCACACAGTGATAGGAATTTCATCTGGACCGACAGCTTTGTCCCTCACCATCTTTCTAAGAGCCATTTTAACTTCCTCACTCCCAATCCTACTTGTAGGGCAGTCATTGGCCGTAGTATGATGGTCGGCTGACCCATCAATGGTACTATCTCTACAGGGAGAGGCACCGCCATTAAATAAGCCAAAGAAGTAACTACCCCAAACCCTTTTTATATCATGCTCTTTCACTAAAAGAACATCATTGTTGTCCTTAATAAACCTAATGCTACCAAGATCATTTCTCCTATTCTTCCTGGAGTTTACAAGCCTGAAAATGCCATTTTGTCCTTCCTTGGTGTCTAATCTCTTGTACATTTCCTCGTATGCCTTATCCTTTTCTTTAGCTACTGTTTTCTTAGCTTCCCGATTTGCCTCCTTGTATCTTTGTTTAGCTCTCGACCTTTCTTCATCGTCATTACATTGTAGAATTTCTTGAAGCAAGTTTGCTTTGTCTTTACCTTAGTTTGGACTTCGTCGTTCCACCACCACGATTCTTTATGATCCTTGACCTTCCCTGTCGACAACCCAATGGTGTTTTTGCCCACTTCTCTGATGGAATTTGCCATATTTTTCCATAACAAATCTGCATTATTCGAGTTTGTAGTTCCAAAACCTGTATGAGACAAAACCTTACTCCTAAAGTCATCAGCTGTCGCTCTATGTAAGTTCTTCCAAAGGATCCGGTTTACCTAGTTTAGCCCTCCTATGAGTGCTCCGCCCATGGCGTACGCGAAACACCAAAACCAACAATCTATGTTGTGATGCACACGCCTCTTCAGGGAACACCTTACAGTCAATGCAAGCCCACCGATCCCGATTTCGAACCAGGATGTAGTCGATTTAGGTACAATGTCCCCCGCTATGGAACGTAATCAAGTTCACATCTCTCTTGTTAAAGAATGAGTTAGTGACCACCATATCGTGTGCAGTAGCAAATTCAAGCAATGTACGCCCCTCCTCGTTCCTACTACCGAAACCGAAACTCCCATGAACACCGTCATACCCGTCGATTTCACTACCTATATGGCCATTGAAGTCTCCCCCTATGAAAACTCTTTGGTTATCTGGAATGCTCGTAAGTACATCATCTAACGGAATGCAATGATATTGTTTTTTAAATTTCAATGAAAGAATATATAATTTTAATTTCAACTCAATTATTTATTTAAATTAATACAATGACTAAATTTTTATATAAAATAATAAGATTTACATGATATAAATGGGTAATATCATATTTTTTTATTTAAAATTAAGGGTAAATTACATATTTAGTACATAAACTATCAGTTTTGATCCATTTTAATATCTAAACTTTTAATTTTTTCAAAACTATACCTAAAGTTTATTTTTTATTTCATTTTAGTACTCTCCGTTAAAAACTTTCATTTTTGTTTCATTTTAGTACCTTGTTCAAAATTTAATGTTAAATTTTTAGAAAATGGAAGTTTATCTACTAAAACGGACTAAAACTAATAGTTTCGCACTAAACGCGTTAAGTTTTCAACAGTGAGGTACTAAAATAAAATAAAACTAAATATTAGGCATGATTTTAAAAAACTTGAAAATTTATATATTAAAAGAGATTAAAACTAATAGTTTAGATACTAAATGCATCATTTGTCCTAAAATTAATTACAGAAAAATATAAACTTTAATATCTTTAAGCAGTTGAAGAGATGGCAACCCAATTTATAGGTAATGAAAAGACTGAAAAAATGGGTGAATACCCCAAGCGGGTAAATATTTAGAGTATTAGGCCAGTACAAAATTTAATTTAGGATCTACGATATTTACTACAGTCTATGAAACTCGTCATATTGAGATTATAAGTTTTAATAAAAATAATTTTTTAAAAATTTAATCTCCATGTGCTAAAAATTAATAAAATATATATTTTATTAAAATTCGTTACCTCAAAATGACAAGTTTAAAAAAATCATTATTTGAGGAAACTCTTCGCCTCGAGATAATGAACTCCTCGAAATACCGTACATGAAAAAATTCTGGACTAGCTTAATACTCTAAATAATTTACCCGACTGGGGTATTGGGCTAATTTTGCCGAAAAGACTTACCTTGGAGGATCATCAACAAAGCCCAATAATGGTCGACTCTACAACCATTAGCTCATTTACTCCTTGTTCCTGTTTGTTTAATGTCAATTAAATGTATATTTCTCTAATGACTTCTGCTACCGTCACCACGAGCTTCATCGGAAAACATTTGAACTCTGGGTTTCATCGCAGATTCATCCATGGCGGATCAAATGCGGACCTTTTCATTCTAAGTCAGAGACCGAGAGCACGAGAAAAACGACGACGTGGAGAAGAGCAGGTGTGGTTTCCTCGTGGTAGCTCTATTCCCTTGTTTAGTTTGCTTCATCCTTCTCCTTATCATATTCTCCGTCGTTTTAGTCAAATTCCGTCTCTTTTGCCACACTCCCCTCCATTCCGTAATTTACAAGAACAAATGCTAGTTCTAGATTTGAATCGTAGGGGTTTCTCTAGCGTCACCGACGGTGATGCGGAGTCCGAGACCGGCATCGAATCCGATGGGTTCAAATCTTGGTTGGACCCGAAGGAGGTCGAGAGAGTATGCAAGGTGATCGACGAATTGTTTAGCTTAGACCGAAATATGGAGGTTGTTTTAGATGAATGCGGGATTAATCTTACCCATGATTTGATCATTGATGTGTTAGATCGGTTCCGACATGCTTGAAAGCCGGCCTTTAGGTTCTTCTGTTGGAACGGGCAAAAACCGGGGTTTGAGCATGATTCCAAGACTTATAACAAGATGAGTGTTTTAGCGAAGAATCGACAGTTCGAGACGATGTTGTCGATGCTCGAAGAGATAGGTGCTAGAGGGGTTTTGACGATGGACACTTTTATCATCTCCATTAAAGCTTTTGCGGCTGCCAAGGAGAGGAAGAAAGGTGCTGAGATCTTTGATTTGATGAAGAAGTACAGATATAAAGCTGGTGTTGATACTGTTAATTGCTTTCTCGAGAGTCTCAGGAGGGCTAAGCTCGAGAAAGAAGTGCAAGCACTTTTCGAGAAGTTGAGGGACCAGTTTACGCCCGATTTGAGTTCGCATACGATAATGCTTAATGGTTGGTGGAGCGTGAGGAATTTAATGGAAGCGGAAGGGTTTGGAATGAGATGATCGATAAGGGTTTGAGCCGGATATCGTTGTTCATAATGTTATGATCGAAGGGCTGTTGAGGAGTAGGAAGACATCCGATGCGATGAAGTTGTTTGAGGTAATGAAAAATAAGGGTCCTTTGCAGAATGTTCGCAGCTATACGATTATGATTCAGGAGTGTTGCAAGCAGGAAAAGATGGGCGAAGCGGTTCGATATTTCAAGGAGATGTGTCATTCTGGATGTCCGCCCGATACGGCGGTTTACACATGTTTGATAACCGGTTTTGGAAGTCAGAGAAGGATGGACATGGTTTACAGGTTGTTGAAGGAGATGGAGACGAGGGTTGTCCACCCGATGGTCATACCTACAATGCCCTGATTAAACTGTTGACAACTCAACCGATGCCGGATGATGCGATGATGGTATACAAGAAGATGATTCAGACCGGAATCCAACCAACAATTCACACATTCAATATGATGATGAAATCATCCTTCCAGTCCAGGAACTATGATATGAGCCGTGCTATTTGGGACGAGATGACCGAAAAGGGATATTGGCCCGATGATATTTCATACACTGTTTTCATCGGAGGGCTAATCTGTCTAGGTAGATCGGGAGAGGCATGTAGACTTTTAGAAGAAATGATAGAGAAAGGAATGAAAGCTCGTCAATTCGATTACGACAAGTTTGCTGCCAATTTCTCTAGAGCTGGGAAACCCGCCATACTATAAGAACTGGCTCGAAAAATGAATATCTCCGAGATTGAAGCCTCTAACATATTTATGAGGTGGGCCGAGACGATGAAGAAAAGGGTTAAGAGAAAGGGTCCCTTTAAAACCGATGGAAGGTGTATCTGACATGCTAACGAAGCGTTCTCGCTCCGGGTTTTTTTTTCATGCGGCAAAGTCGATCATACTGCAAATGACCTTTAATGGTATAGTATATCATAATTTCCAGTTGTTGAGTCATGTAGTTCTAGTGCTATTGGCTTATTGTTTAGCTATTGGTCCTTGTATGCCTTTCAACTGTATTCTTTTTACGCTTGCTGTGCAATAGATTTGAGTGTTCGTTCTCTATTTTGTTGGCGCTGATTGCTGAGGTATATCCTTAATAAGGTGATTCATTTATCTTATGGGTAAAGAACGTAAATGGTCCTTTCATTATATGATATTGTTTTATTAAGTCCCTTGACTATAAAAAAATATAAAATGGTCCTTCGACCTTAGAGTGTTGCTTTGTTGAGTCCCTCTAGTATTAAAAGTTACAAAAATGTTATTATGTTGCACATTCGTTCATTAAAAAATGGATGATATTCTGATAGGCACGTTAACTTGTTGACTGCGATATGATTAGAGGTGTTCAAATGATTAATTTGGTTAACTGACCGAACCAAATTACCTAAATTTTATTAATCGATATTTTTTTCACTTTAACCGTTAATCAAACTGAATTATTTTCAAAAAAATTTAACCAAATCGAACTATGTTCCAATAATTGGTCGGTTAACCGAAATTTATAAATGATATGTAAATATTATATATTTAATATTTTTGGTTTATTTGGTTTGTTCGGCCGGATAATACGGTTAAAACCGAAGTTTAAACACTTCTAAAACTAAATAATATATATCATTTATTAAATAGTTAATAATTTCGATTGATTCAATTAATTAACCGATTTCGAACTGAATTAACCGAAAATGAAGTTTGAAAAACATTAGCCATTAACTGATCAAAATTTCGGTTCGGTCGGTTAATTCGGTTTTAACCGAATTATAAACACCCCTAGATATGATAAATCTCAAAATCTCAAATGACTATCATATTAACATCCATCTTAAATAACTGCTGATTTTTAACGAAAAATGACGAATCTCAAACCTAATGAATAATTGAGTGACTATTTTATAATTTTTAATAGTCGAGAGACTCGACAGAACAACACTTCTTAGTCAAAATATAACTTTTAATAGTAGAAAATTTAATAAAACAATATGTTACTATTTGTGTTTTTTTACCTTTTATCTTATTTGATTTTAATTAATAAATAGAAAAAATAGATTTTCAACTAAATCATAGGTGAGAATAGTTAACAATTAACATTTAAATGTTTTAGTGTTAAATGTTTTTATCGTCAAATTATAATCTTTATTTTAGACTGTTTTTAATAATTTAGTTTAGTTTTAAAATTATCGATATATATTAATCACATGTCATGTTAATAAAATCGTTAGGTTAAACTATATTCAAATTTGTATACATTTTTACTTGTATACATTTTCTTTGTTAAGCATTCAAGCTTAACTTTTAAATCAAATCATTCTTTTTTAAAATTTTCAATTTTTATTTTTGATGGTTCTAAATCCTTTTTCAAAATTTCATTTTGATTTTCAAAATCCATTTTAGCTTTCAAAAGAAAATTATTTTCAACTTTAAGTTTTGAAATCAATTTCTTGTATTTGGAGTTCATGGTCTCAAACTCCAAGAATAATTCATCATATGCATCTTGTAACTCATTAAAAGAATATGAATTATATTCATTAGAGTTAGAAGATACACTGGGCTCTTCAAGAGCCATTAAGCACACTATCTTTGGTGGTTCTTCTTTCTTGTCACCATGAAGTTCTTCGAGCTTATTCCAAAGCTCCTTGGAATTTGAACAAGAAGAAACGCCTTCATAGACATTGAGACCAAATGCACAAAACAACATTTGCATTGCCTTGGCATTTTTTTGGGCGTTTTTTCATTCTTGGTCACCTCACTCATTCGTCTTCTTCGTTGGATAAGAGTAGCCATTCTCGATCATCTCTCATGCATCAAGATCATTGGATTGGATGAATAGTTTCATTAATTTCTTCCAATGACAGTAGTTAACTCCATTGAAGTATAGAGACTTGTCGATCGGTTGGGAGTCTTCCATGTGAAACGAGCTGGAGTTGGAAGCTATCTTCTCGGTTGTGTTAGAAATGGATAGAGCTTCTTCAAGAACCGTCACAAGGTTGTTAGACCTTCTAATGAGTCCAGCTCTGATACCAATTGTTAGGCTCGATCGATCAACCGAAAACCGCTAAGAGGGGGTGAATGGACTTTTCAGAAATTTAGAGAAATAAGGAAAAATTATAGGAAATATTTGCACAATGATTTATAGTGGTTCAACTTCCTCAATGGAGTCTATATCCACTACCTTAGCTCCTCAATAAGGATTTTCAACAAATTCAATAATTTGTTATTTCTTTTTCTAGGCTCAAGAGTAACCTTTACAATTTCCCTATATTTTCAATGGCTAAGATAGAACCACTCCCTATTTACAAAGCATAAAAAGAGTGTAAACAAGAAACCTCTCAAATGAAGGTGTTTACAATTTAAACTCACTAAAAACACACTATTTACAAGAGAAAAATGAATAAAAGAGTGAAAAAATTTTCTTTTGATAATCAATGCTTGGATAGGTGTTGTTCACCTTCTTCAAGTGTCTTGAAGTTGTTTTTCTATGTTGGAATGAGTTATTACCTGTTTCTAGCCGTTGGAGATGATTTGAAGCCGTTGGAAGCTGAAAAATCTGCAATTCTGCACAGGGATTCGAAACCTCTCTTAAAAATTTGACCATTGGAACGGGGGGATTTTCAAACCTTTAAGAGGGATTTCGAAACCTTTGGCAATTTTTGCATTCTACCATAAGGGTTTCGAAACCTCTTGAAGGGGTTTCGAAACTAGGCCCAAAATTGCTTGTTTTACATTTTAAAAACTTAAAAACTTTGAATTATTTTTGTAATGTTTGAACAAATTCAATTAAGTCAAAAACACATTTTGCCTTATTTGTATATCAAAATATGTTAAACAGAACCCCAATCAAATAATTCAAAAAGTAATTAATATAAACAAATTTCATTAACCATGGACCTTGATAAAAGATAAATACTATTAACGTTAATTTAATTTAATCATATAATTGTCTAAACATATGACACATTAATAAATTAATTTTATCATAATTTAATTGTGATTTACCTTTAATGAGCGTAAAGGTCTATTAATAAAAAAAGATTAAATTACACGCTTAATCATTAAACTTTATTATCTCTTCTATTTCATTTATCGTACTTTCAATTTTTGTCAATTTGCTCATTAAACTTTAGACATTGAATTTTTTTGTCATTCCGTCGTTAACTATCTAACAATGTTATGACGTGGATATATTAAATTATTTTTTAACCATTAAATTCAAGATCATATAAAAATAGTTAAATTAAATTTAAGCTTTTCTCTTTCCCCTCTTTTTTCCTCCTCTAAACCCATTTTCTTGCTTCATTGTCTCATTCAACCATCCAACCTATCCTTCACTAACAACCACGTCACCTCTTTTTTTTTTGGAGTTTGGAATCGAAGGCAAGAAAGTTAGAGAAGAAGAATGAAGATAAAGAAGAGTCGATGCTACACATTTGATGATATGAGGAATGAGAAGATAAACAGAAAAACCAGAGAACAACAATGGAGAGTATGGTAATAAGTGTGGTTGAGATAGGTTATCCTTTTCGATCTATCCTTTCCTTTTCGACCACCTTCCGACCATCGTTATTATTTTTTACCCTTGATTTTATCCCATCATCCCATCAACATCTAACAAAACCCCAATTTTATCCATCATTAAATCTAACCATAAACTTAATCTTAAGCTGAATTTACAACAACAATAATCATGATAATTACATCAACGATAATAGCAACAAAAACAACATCAAGATTATAAAGGTTGAATACTTACATAGAGGAATGACAAAAATAGAGGTAAACTTTGGTGAGGTTTTGTTATTTATTATTTAATGAAAATTTAATGTAATTTATTATTTATTGAAAATATGATGCTATCAATTTGATGTGGAACTTTTAATATTATATAATTTCATATCATGCAATTGTTACTGAGTAAACGGTCGAGTGACCATAAAAGTTCGATGTCTAAAATTTATTGAGTAAATTGAAAAAATTAAAAGTACAATAAAGAGAGTAAAATTCAATTAGTAAATGTGTTGTTCGAGACAACGTTGACTTTTTTTTAAATTAAGAAGAGGTGAGATGCCTTAAGCAACTACAGTGAGCTTAACATAAGGAGAGCCTGTAATATCACGATTCAGCAAAGGAATAACAGAATGAGGGGCTTCAGAAAATCTATGCATCTCTTAGTCATTGGGGACATTGAGCTTTACCATGCTATAAGCAACCATATTATCTTCGCGTGGTGTGCAAATGAACTAAACAAACCAGCTGCGAGAATACATTCGTGCGATGGCTCGGACAAGGGCAAGCGACTTATCAGCAGGAGCATTATTCTACAGGAGGTTGATTGCCTACAGATTATCCAATTGGACATGCAACAACTCCACACCAAGGTGCCATGCTTTAAGTAAACCAAGATATATGGTCCACAATTCAGCTTGGAGAGGGTGGGAAATACCAATAGCTTTATGAAATCCAAAGAGCCAAGATCCATCATGCGAGCATCCAACACCACCATCGAGCTAGAACCAAAAATAGCGTGGACAGATGCATCCGTATATACACAGCACCACCAGTTTGGTGGGGGCTGCCATTGAAATTGCACAACATGCAAAGAATTTTGAGATGGCTCGTGTAAAACCCCCAACTCGTATCTGACCAGAATACGACTCTGAGGTGTCACATTTACTTTTTAAACTCTTTGACTCTTTAAAATACGATTAAAACTTGACAAGGAAAACAAAACTTAATAAATCATAATTAAAATACATATAAAAGCATCTACACTTTACAGTTATAGTACATGCCAACAACATTCCCATAACACAATCACATACATTTCAAATTTCTCTGATCTGATAATCTTCAAAGGTATGATGTCCTGCCCCTTGCTCACTCGACTTACTCCTTGCATATCTTTAAACTTACGTGTGAAAACACTCGCACGCTAAGTCATTGACTTAGTGAGTCATAAGGAGCATAACAAAACATTTAAAGACAATTGTTTAAACATTTCCTTAGAAACATTTCATATAAAACTAATAAACAATTCATAAAAACATCATATACATTTCAATTCTTATTAACTTGTTAAAATATTTCAGTGAAATCATTGAATACAAAAAAAACCATATACATTTCATATATATAACATCCACTTTTAGTCATCTTTCAATTCAAAATCAATTTTTATTTCATAAACTACATATACACTTATACACTTTTAATCCATATCAATTTGTTTAATTTATATCCATTTATTTAATTAGCCCAAAGTATATCACTGAGAACTCAAGGTATCTTAGTACATTGAGGTTGTGCACTAAATGCAGTCACAACTGCTCATATAATTTGCACCGAAGTGCCACGTAGAATATGGACCGAAGTGCCACATAGATATGTCCCAAAGGGTCGCGTAGAATTTGTCCCGAATGACCACGTAGAGTTGTCCCGAAGGACCGCGTAGAACCCTCGACTCATGGCATGACAACTATACCCCTAATTCTCATAAAATATACTTTAGACTTTAACCATATAATTAATTTTTATTACTTTATTCAAAGTGTCTTTTATTCACATAGACTACAGTCACTTAGCATATTTCACATAGAACATTTTCACGTAGATTATTTTTTCACGTATGACATATTCACCTATAACATATACTCACAGTATTTCATGTAACATTACCTGAATTTATTATTTATTCACATAGAACCTATCATTTCTTCACATAGAACCTATACTCATATTGTTTCATATAGCATTATTCAAATTATCATTTGTTCTCATAGAACATATTCACATAAATCATATACTTATAATATTTCTCATAAAATATATATTCATAATAATGAAATAGAAACTGTACTTTTAAAATACATTTAGATAAAACCATCACATAATACAATTCATTTGGTTCATAAACATTTGAGGTTGGCTCATCACAAGCTTTCCTCCAAATTTATACAAAGTATGTAAGAATGCACTCACTTTTGCCTCACTTAAGTCCTAAACAGACATCATTTTCAGTTTAGCTTACTAACTATACATGTCCATTCATTCAACATTTGTTTTCGATCAAATCTACACATTAATATAACCCATGAATATCCAAGCTCAATTACATCTAACCAATTAACCTTTACTTAAATAAAATAAAACACTTAATTTAACATTTCAGATTGAATAGTATCGGTACTCTACCTACAGTACAAATACTTCTCTTCTATGGTACCGATACCTACCTCAATAATGATACCATTTTGGCATTATGGAATTTTATTTTCCATTACAGTATCGATACCTTACTCTTGATATCGATACCTCCACATCAGTATCGATACTACTTCAATCAATATCGATATTGTTCATTAGATTCATACACTTTCCTTCAATTTAACTTTATAGTATTAATATGTTCTTCCAGTACCTTACTCTTAACTCTATTCATGCATTAAAACATTTACACTTATTCCCACTAACTTATATCCATTAAAATCCCTTTAACATCTAAAATCTTCCATAGAACTCTTAAAACTAAAAATCATACCAATTCTTTAAACATGTTCTCAATCCTTTCTAACACTTCTAACTTCTTAATTAGACCTTTGGCAAGTCAAATATTCCTTTAAAACTCCAAATACAATCAATTTCCATAAATTCTCTTAAAACCCATTTTACTAATTCACCATAAAATCCTTAATCTATTAGTTTCTAAGCATCTTTAAGATTCATAGCTTAAGCTTCTCTACCAACCAAAGGACCAAAACCAAATAAAAAATGAAAGGAATAACCAACTTCAAATCACTTACCTTAGCAAAGGGGAGTTTACAGTGGAGAGGAACAAGAGAAGAGCAAACTTCTAGATAATTCATTTATTCTTTCCTTATTTCCCACATGCTTAAATAACCTTTAAAATGAATTTTAAATTCATTTCATGAAAAAATACCACTTTTCCCTTCCAACCTTTAATCTTTGATAATAAGTCCTAGAAAAAATTTCCAAATCAGTCATTGAACTTTTTTATTCATCGAAATTAACCCATAAAATTTAAATCCTTACATTTTTGCCACTGACCCGATGTTTGGGGTATTACAATTATCCCCCTTAAGAAAATTGTCCTCAAATTTTCACTGCACAAAGGGACGAGAAACTTGTCTCCGTATGTCCTTCACGCTTCCATGTTACCTCTTCCACTTTTGACTTCCCAAAATAACTTTAACTAATGGAATCATCTAATTCTTAGTTGTTTAAATTCACATACTAAATTTTGCACTGGTTCTTCCTCATGAGTCTGGTCATATTGGACTTTTATCTCTTCAAGTGCTATGATGTTAGTCCTCTCTTACTTTTCAACTTATGAGATTAAATCTGGCCTCGGCCCGTTGAGTCTCACTCTTGCATTTCAAACCAATTTAATGGCGTCCGACACTTTCTTCCACAAAGAACTTCATATGAAGTTATCTTGATACCTTTTTTAAACTTACTGACATGTCACTCAATTAAAGACAAACTCGATGATAACTCTTCCCATGGCATATAAACATTCATTAGACTGTAAATCTTTAGTTTCTCATTTTCCTACTTATTCTCTATTGACAAGTACTAAAATTTCATCCTTTCTCTTAAAATCTTTTATTTGATCCTGCAACAAAGGCTTTAAATACAATTATACAATCAAAACACTATCTATCTTTAAAGACAAATACATATTCAGAACTCTCAAAATATAAATATCTTTCGGCTTTGTCATAACATCCACCACAACAACCTTTCATACTTGCAGTTGATAAGCACGTCTTCAATCTCCAAGGAATTTAATCCATTTTTTTGACTTTTCACTCATTCGATTCTACACCTACTTTTGATTTTTTGAAAACCTTATAGATATAACTTCATTTATGCACCATGTAGATAGTTGTGTTCTATCAACACAGTAACCCCAATCATTGCCAACTCAAGATCGTGAGACAGTTGATTTCTTCCTTAAATCTTTAATTGCTTTGTAACATAAACCAAAATCTTTACTCTTGGACAAACCTACATCCTAATTATGATACAAATAATATTTTCCAAATTTTACTTATACTAACCTTGAAGTTTATGTTAATATTCTTTTTATCATTCCAAAATTTTCTTGGTACTAAACAGTCCAAAAATAACATGCCTATCCTTAACAACTTAGTCAGAGGGAATATAATCATTCGACTATGTCTCATGCTTCCTTAATATATATAAATCCTTATCTCTATGACTACGTCTACATGGCCAAGAAACACAACCTTAGACAAATCCACATCCCACTTGGTTAACTTAGCATGAAATTTTTTTTGATCTTTTAAACTCCATCACACTCACCCTTAACATTACTTTTTAAAACCTGAAAAATCTGCTTAAACTAACTCTATGTCTATGCATGGAAAGAAATGCTACAATTAAGTCGAATTCCCAAGACCTTATTCAAAGACTTCTAAAACTTTGAAGTAACCATAAATCTCCATCAGATATAACCACACGTACTTATCCATAGAATATTCACCTCGCTAAAATAAAAGGTGTTAACTTAATCAATCTCTTTATAAACATCCATATTTAGTCTTAAAATCAAACCTGATACAAATTTCATAACAACCCTTTCTCATTTCCACTGAAAATTGAAAATTGCTTATTACATACCAAACTTATAATCTATAACTCATTATAACCCTTATCATACTTGATCCTTTAAACTCAATCACTTAAATTCCTTATCTCTTTATTCCTTCATAAATTGAAACCTCCTTGCAACATAGGTCATCTATTTTTCTTCATGCTTCATTACTCTTCTCATATCGGTATGAAAAGCATCCTCATACTACTTATACTTATAGCTGATTACCGATTTTTATTGCACCATCATAACTTTGATAGTCAACACTACTTGCACAGAACCTTATTCTTTATCATTTCTTATACTTATATTTTCTCCGCTTGATTCATCAAGGACTAGATTCAAATACTTACCTAACCATTTAAAAATAATTCTTCTACTTCAATTTGCACAATTTCTGATAGATATTCTAATCCAGTTCACAAAATTTACATTTAAACCTAACTTCTTATTAATTAACCATTCCTAGCTCCTTATTTATTTTTTGAAATAAGTTTATCTTACCTTAAATGAAACCCGCTTGCTTTATTTCTGTACTACTTTGGAATCATTTTCAAATATCCTCTGCGACATTGCAATTACTTCTTCGACTTACTTTTCCAAATTATCAATTTCCAACTGTTCTTATTATTACATACTTTCTGTTTCCTTGTTTCTTACTAATCCAAATAATTATTGCCTCAATTACTAATCATTTACTTAGTAGGAAGGGGTCTTCGAGAGTTTCTCTATGAATCTTTTAAATAGTCAGAGAATTCCAAAAGATTTCAAATTCAAAATAACTTTTTCAAACTTCCACTCAATCATAACTCGTACATCTATTATACTTTCTACCATTTCACCATTAACTTCGTTCAGAAAGTTTAAAATCTTAATCAAGATTCTACTTCATGTCCTTAATTTGTCTCAAGTAATCTATTCGGGCTTAAAAATGACAATATCTAATATGCAACCAAAATTATTATAAATCCTTGATAACGACTTATATGTATTATCATTGCCTTTGTGGCCCTAAACATTTAACCATTACTCTATTTTGATATTCTTGTTTTTCCAATTGAGTGAACTATAGTCTCGTTTCAATTTACTCTTTACCCTGGCGGAACATTCCTTTTTCCAACATAAAGAAAATTTTTCACATCACCAACCCTTTTAATTGATCAAAAGATTATAAATCCCATAAGAGGATACTGTTCTTCTTTGTTACTTTACTTAATGGACAATAATCCATCCAAAATTTATAACATCTTTCTTTTCACATAACACTAATGCTTCCCAGTCATGTAAATCCCGGTCTTAACAGCCTTATATCACTTAACCATTATACATGTACTTGACCTCTTAGAAGTGAGACTATTTCATCCAACTTTTCCATTTCAAAACAATGGATACCTTCCAACATAATTTCTCGTCATTTAATCAAAGATCCACAGAAACAAGACCTTCCTCAGCTCAATCCTTAAACACGGGTACTCCTCTTTAAAACATTTTATCATAATCCGGGGAAGTAGATGAAACACTTCATAATCGCATCCAACGTCCGGGAAATACTCCATGAGGCGTCTGCTATTCACTTTGTCGAGTTACTATCTTATCAATTGTATTTCCCGTTTCACTTCGGAAGACCTCTTAGTCTTACATATATTAAACTATAATCATTTAACTATACTAGCAAGGACAACATACTCAATACACTATCAAATCAGATATTTTTGTTATTTTGTTGGCATGTACAAACCAAACATTTTTTACAGTTGACCGACCGATCTTTTTCGAAAACTTGACTCAACCTAAGCTCTGATACCAATAAATGTAACACTCACGACCCGTATCCGACCCGAATATGACTCTAAGGTGTCACATTGACTTTTTAAACTCTTTGATTCTTTTTAAAATGTGATTAAAACTTGACAAGGAAAAACAAAATTTAATAAATCATAATTAAAATACATATCAGAGCATACACTTTACATTTATAGTACATGCCAAAACACTCCATAACACAATCACATAAATTTCAAATTTCTCTGATGTTATAATCTTCAAAGGTATGTTGTCCTACCCCTTGCTTACTCGGCTTACTATTGAGTTAATCGATCGACGGAATCGGCCAAGAGGGGGGTGAATTGGCAATTAAAAATTTCGTGGAAGCTTTTGCAGAAAAATTGAAAGTAATTGCACAGTGATTTACAGTGGTTCGACTTTCTCAAACAAAGTCTACGTCCACTACCTTAGCTATCCACACTAAGGATTTTCCAACAAATTCACTAATTTGTTCTTTCTTTTGAGGCCAAAGAGATAACCTTACAAAATCCCTCAAGAGTATACCCCAACTCTTGAGAACTCTTTTTCCAAAGAGAAGATTACAAATTTGCAAACTTACAAGAAAACCTCACAAGGTAAGATGTTTGCACAATTCTAGAACAAGAAAAAGAACACTCAAAGATAATTACAAATGAGCACAAATGGTGTTCTTGAAAGAAAATGAATATTGAAAGGAAAATTGGCTTGATTTGCACAAACTTGGTGTTGATGCTTTCTCTTTGTCTCTATGATTTCTTGTTGATCAAGGGCTTCAGAACTTGTTTAAATACACCTTGAATCTCTTGAACGTTGGGGATGATTAGTGAAGATCATATAGCCGTTTTAGTGTGAAAACAATTAATAAAACAGTTTGGAGCGTGGGGGGAATCGGTACCCCCTATGGGGAATCGGTTCCCTAAGGTAAAATCAAAATTTCGACCGTTGAACAGGGGGGAATCGGTACCCCTATGGGGGAATCGGTTCCCTCCGAGCATTCTGGAAATCTCGGAGCCAAACCATTCAGGGGGGAATCGGTACCCCCTTGGGGGGGAATCGGTTCCCTCTGAGCAATATGGAATTTGGCTTTGAAATGGTTCGAAATACTTTGAAAGTTATTTTGAAATTGTTTTAAGATTAAAACTTAATTTACACTTAAGTAAGGATTAAAATGATTTTTGAATATTTTGAGTAATGTTTTGATATTCGAATAATTATATCGAATATACTTAGAAAATCATTTTGGAAAATCTTAAAATTCATTTAATTTAATTTGTTATATCGAAATATCAAAATGTTTTCAAAATCTCCCCCTTTTTGATATAACAAAAACATTTTAGTAATTTTAAGATTTTGAAATCAAGTTTGAAATTACTCCCCCTTACTTTAACACTTATCCCATTATCATTTAAAAACGCTTTAACACTTCTCCCCCTTTTTGTTAAATCAAAAAGACTTTTAAAGAATTTAAACAAGGTTTTGAAATCAGTTAGCCAATTGATTATATATAATATAAGCGCTAAGATCAAGCAGAGAAACGTTAGCCATTAGTTCCGTAATCAATATTCATAAATAATGTGATATGGCAAAATTGGTCATATTGCTAATAATGATGCAATAATAAATAAATCACACCAAAATATGAGTTAAAACCCATCCATAAATCCAACAAATTCACAATCCTCAAATTCAAACATCCCAAATATTCAAAATGTTAAAACAATAAGTTTGGAAAACAAAGTAAACATTTAAATCATATATCCGGATTAGGAGGAGGAAACGAGCTCGCATAGCGGCCATTTCGTTAGTGAGGTCATTAATACGTGCGTTGGTTGCTTCATTATTTGCACGTATTCCCGAAGAATTTCTAATTGTTGAGCTCCCATTGGATAAATGGGACTCTATAGAAATAAAGCGCGAATCCATGGTCGCATATCGGTAATCAAATGTCTCCATAAAAGATTGAAAATATGGAGGCATTTGAGTCGATTGTTGTGCTTGCTCTTCGGGCTGCTCCTCGACCTGCTCATCAGCTTCAGCTTTGGTGCTTCATTATTTGCACGTATTCCCGAAGAATTTCTAATTGTTGAGCTCCCATTGTGGATAAATGGGACTCTATAGAAATAAAGCGCGAATCCATGGTCGCATATCGGTAATCAAATGTCTCCATAAAAGATTGAAATATGGAGGCATTTGAGTCGATTGTTGTGCTTGCTCTTCGGGCTGCTCCTCGACCTGCTCAGTTCAGCTTCAGCTTCATCGATGTCTGCATTAGTTGCTCAAGCTCGAGATCTTGTCAGCTTCGGGTGGAGCTTGTGAAGAACTAGCTCCCGGAGTAGTTGCAAAGTTCGAACCCATTCCCCGATTTCCTTATCTTTAATCTATCCCTCTCTCGTTAAGGAAAGAAGGTTAATTTGTTTCTTAAGAGGAAAAACGGCATCTAGACCGACTCTAAGCCCGCTTTGGAAAAAGATTACTCAAATACAACCGTAAACAGAGATGAACAAAGTTTTTTATTAGGAACAAGATTACGGTTTCAATATTTCAGCAAAAATAATCTGAGGTAGGTTGATTTTAATATTTTTCGAAACAATGTAACCACCAAAGATCTAAGGCTCTAAGAGTAGAATAAGACCTCCAGATGGTCGAAACCACCAAGAAATCATTAGATGAAGAAAACGTTCATGAAGGTCTAGGACACTTGCACTATCCCTTCTTTATAACGAGATCCTAAAACCTGTTTTCATTTGAAATCCTTCATTATCTAATCCGAATGTATTGGCTATGTAAGCCGAGTTAATATATAAGAATTGTCCTAGAAGGTAGGAACGAATCCTATGGTTTCGGTTTCAGTTTGGTCTTTAACAAACGGCATTAGAAAGAAAATACGAACAAGTTGATGGTAAACGATGGGTTCAAGGTCAAAGAGTTTATCAAATTTCCACTCTTGTAAAAGATGAAGATATTTAAAATTGATAGCTAACATAGCTTGACGAGAAGGAATACGTTCTTCCCGATTTTGTAAGAGTCGAAATATTGATAATACCAAAAACGATGATTTCTAGGACCAGGATGATTGAAACAACAATTTGGATAGTCAAATTAGGATCAATAGGATTAGGATTAGAAATTGGAATAGGTGGAGGATTTGGAGGTGGATTTGGTTGTCGTGTGAACGACTAGATGAAGACCTAGCACGTTTAGGATTAGACATGGTGAAGGAAATCGGAATAGATTGGATAACCGCAATTTTAAAAACAAATGTATGCAATTCAATTAATCCCAAACTCAATTGATCCTCATATTTCAAGGTTCTCTCAATCAATCCTAATGGGCAAAGTTTTGAAAAACTTTTAAAAAAATTGGTTTGAGAAAATTAATCCCAAAACTCAATTGAGTCCTCAATATTTCAAGGTTCTCTAATCAATCCTAATGGGCAAGTTTTCGAAAAACTTTTAAAAAATATGGTTTTGAGAAACAATATATGTATAGTTTCATAACAATAACATAATTTAATCAAAACACAATGATTTGAAAAACAACAATATTTTTTTTAATTTCAAAATTTAAAATTTTTGGAAAATTTTGTGTTTTTGATGAAATTAGTTGTAACATCTAGTTTCTAATCACTAAACAATCAATGCCCGATCATTATTTCAACCTAGAACTAATTAAACTAATCCTATGTTCAAAATCAATGAAATAGAGAGTTTAGAAAATTTACCTTGAAAGATGAAGATTGAGGGGATTTAGATGTTGTTTGCACGATTTTAATGATGATTGCAAGTTTAGGAGATGATATTTGAAGTGATTTCCGATTAAAATCAATGATTTGAGGCAAGAATGGAGATTTGAGTGTTTGAGGGAGAGAAACGGCGGAATAGGTTTTGGGGTTTTGGGTGTTCTTGCCCGATTTTAACAGAACCCCAGGGGTATCGATTCCCCTGTGGGGGGAATCGGTTCCCCTTCAAAGGGGAATCGGTTCCCTCATGGGGGATCGATTCCCTCTGCACCAAAATGCTAAATCCGACTTTTAAGCACATAAAATGCTAAATTAATCTCTCTAGTGGTATAGGCAACTCATATATTGAAAAATAATTATGTTCAAACAATTAAATTAATCTTTAAACATTATTTGAACATAAAATTAATTTTCACTAAGAATCATAAACTCCCCCTAACTAATAGCAAGAATGCAATCAAAAATTATTATTATAAGCATTTTTCAGTATTTATTAAAAGTGCTAAATTATTTTAAACACTAAGTGAAGATAGGTTAGTTAAACCTAATTCTCTTCTAAGTGTCCAAAACCTTCCTTGTCTAAGGGTTTTGTAAAGATATCCGCTAATTGATGCAAAGTATCAACATATTCTAGAACTACATCTTCCTTAGTGACATGGTCTCTAATGAAGTGATGTCTTATTTCAATGTGCTTAGTTTAGAGTGTTGGATGGGATTTTAGTGAGACAAATAGCACTAGTATTGTCACACTTGATAGGAATGGTACCTACTTCAATTCCATAATCAAAAAGTTGTTGTTTCATCCATAAAACTTGTGCAAAACAACTATCGGCTTAAATGTATTCCGCTTCAGTGGTAGATAATGCAACACAATTTTGTTTCTTTGAAAACCAAGAAATCATCATATTTCCAAGGAATTGGCAAGTATCGGAGGTGCTTTTCCTATCTAATTTGCATCCTCCATAATCCGCATCAGAAAAGGCATGCAAGCTAAATCTAGAGTCTCTAGGATACCAAAGTCCTAAACTAGGAGTGTCCTTAAGGTATCTAAAGATTCTCTTAACATCTAGTAAATGTGATTCTTTAGGATATGATTGAAACCTAGCACACAAGCAAACACTAAACATAATATCCGGTCTACTTGCGGTTAGATAAAGCAAAGAGCCAATCATTGACCTATATAATTAACATCTACACATTTACGTCCTTCATCTAAGTCAAGCTTTGTGAAGAGCTCATTGGAGTGTTATGAGGTTTCCCATTTTCCAGTCCAAACTTCTTGAGCATATCTTTGACGTACTTAGCTTGATTAATGAAGATGCCATCTTTTCTTTGCTTAATTTGGAGTCCCAAGAAAAATGAGAGCTCCCCCATCATGCTCATCTCAAACTCACTTTGCATTAGCTTAGAAAATTCTTGGCAAAGAACATCATTAGTAGAACCAAATATTATCATCATAAATTTGAAATACTAATAAATCTTTACCTTTTCTCTTTAAAAACAATGTAGTGTCAACCTTTCCTTTTAAAAAAAACCTTTTTCAATTAAAAAATTTGACAATCTTTCATACCAAGCTCTAGGAGCTTGTTTTAAACCATAAAGAGCTTTTGTCAATTTTAAAACATGATCCGGAAAATTTGAGTCTTCAAAACGTGAAGGTTGTTCCACGTACACTTCTTATTTTATAAACCATTTAAAATGCACTTTTAACATCCATTTTATATAATTTAAATTCATTGAAACATGCAAATGCTAATAACATTCTAATTGCTTCCATCCTAGCTACGAGAGCGTATGTTTCATCATAGTCTATGCCCTCTTCTTGAGTATAGCCTTGAGCAACAAGTCTAGCCTTGTTCCTCACTATTTACCACTTTCATCAAGTTTATTTCTAAAAACCCATCTAGTACCTACAGTAGATTTATTACTAGGCCTTTCAACTAATGTCCATACTTTACTTCTCTCAAATTGATTTAATTCTTCTTGCATAGCCATAATCCAATGTTCATCTTTTAATGCTTCTTTGATGTTGTTAGGCTCTATGCATGAAATAAATGCAACATAATTACAGATATTTCTAAGAGAAGATCGAGTAGTTACCCTTTTGATGGATCACCTATAATTTCACCATCCTTGACATAGTTGTACTCTCTTGGAAAAGATATTCCCTTTCTTCACTGGTTGGATTCTCGAGGGGATCATGAGTTTCCTCATCTTTTGTTTCTTCATTTGATGATGATTCTCCAACGTCATGTCTAACGTCATTTGCTTGTACAATACCTACATCATCATTAACAGAAGAATCCTTCCTCGAAGGGGATTATCATCGAAAACAACATGTATAGACTCTTCTACAACTAAAGTTCTTTTATTAAATACACGATAAGCTTTAGAATTTAAGGAATAACCCAGAAAAATTCATTCATCACTTTTAGCATCAAATTTGCCAAGGTTTTCTTTACCGTTGTTTAAAACAAAACATTTACATCCAAAAGGATGAAAATAGCTAATGTTAGGCTTTTATTTTTGAGAATTTCATATGGAGTTTCCTTTAAAATTGGCCTAATCATTACTCGATTTACATATAACAAGCGGTATTTGTGGTTTCCGCCCAAAATATTTTGGCAAATTATTTTCACAAAGCATGGTTCTAGCCATTTCTTCTAAAGTTCGATTTTTCCTCTCAACAACTCCATTTTGTTGAGGGGTTCTAGGTGCTGAAAAATTATGGCTAATACCATTAGAATTAAAAAACTCAATAAATCCAAGATTTTCAAATTCAGTTCCATGATCACTTCTAACACTAGTGATAGAGTAATCTTTTTCATTTTGGATTATTTTTGAAAATGTGATGAAATTTTCTAATGCTTCATCTTTAGTACTTAAGAATAGAACCCAAGTGTATCTAGAATAGTCATCTACCAAGACAAATGCATATTGTTTTCCTCCTACGCTAGTAGTTCTAGTTGGCCCAAAAAGATCTAAATGGATCAATTGTAATACTCTACTAGTTGATACATCATTAATAGATTTAAAAGAAACTCGTTTTTGTTTTCCTTTAGCACAAGCATCATAGATTTTATCATTATCAAGTTTAAGCTTAGACAACCCTCTTACTAAGTCTCCTTGAATTAACCGTTGCAAAACACTCATACTAGCATGACCTAGTCTCCTATGCCATAACCAACTATCATGCTCATCCTTAGCAACTAGCATAAATTAGCCATATCAATAGAATCTAAATGCACCATGTAAATGTTTCCTATTCTATGACCAACAAGCATAATCCGATTAGATACAATGTCAATGACTTTACAACCATTAATTTCAAATAAGACATTGAATCCTTTATCGCACAATTGACTAATACGCAATAGATTATGCTTTAATCCATTCACATATAAAACATTCTTAATTTGTATGGAAGAGGTATTACCTATTGTACCAATACCTTAATGTGACCTTTTGAATTGTCTCCAAAAGTCACTTCTCACCATTTTGGCGTTAAGCTCAATGAATCGGCTTTTGTCTCCGGTCATGTCTTGAGCATCCACTATCAAGGTACCATGAATTTGAATTTGTTTCCCGTGCCTTGTAGCAATGCTCCTTTCCCTACAAACATAGATTAATTTTTGATTTTTGGTACCCAAATTCTTTTGGGTCCATATTCATTAGTTTCCAAAATCCTAGTCCCCTTAGGTATCCATTTGTGTAGGATATTTTTATCTTTAGTATTAATGAGTTCTTTAGGAACCCACATACTTCTAATGATTTTTCCATTAGAGGTTCTTTGGGGACCTCTATGATTGTAGTTTCTAAAACTTTTTGTAACAAAGTTGGATTTGAATTTCCACCTTTTTCAAAATGTTTTGTTCCAACTTTATCAAAAGAAGTTTTAAGATCATCAATTTTCTTTGATGATCATCATTGATCTTTGAAAGTAAATTTTGCAAATCTAAATTTTTCTTTTCAAACTCTTCTAGTTTGATTTGCAAATCTTTGATTTTACTTTCAAGATCGTTGTTGGTTTTGGATATGAGTTTGTTTTCATTTTTCAATTTTGAAACATCATTTTTATTTTAAAAACAATTTCTCATAATCCAAAGCAACCCATTGTACTCCTCAAATAACTCATCATAAGATAAATCATCAAAATCGGATGAGTTAGAGGTTACCTTAGAATCTTCCCCGAATGCCATCAAGCACAAGTTTGCTACTTCTTGTTCCTCTCATCGGAACTTTCTTCATCGCTCCATGTAGCCACATGAGCCTTGTGCTTATTCTTTGATTGACCCTTTTTCTTCAATTGTGGGCAATCATATTTGACATGCCCTTTTTGCATTCATAGCAAATGATTGGGTCCTTCTCTTTTGGTTCATTTTTGAGGCCTTCGTTTCGTTTGAATTTTCTTCCTTGGTAAGGTCTCATCATTTTTCTGAACCGTTTGGAAAACAATGCCATTTCCTTATCATCATCATCATTATTAGAATCACTCTCATCTTTTGTGGATTTGAGAGCACTCTAATATTTTTCTTCTTCTCCTTTTCCTTTGGTGTCTCTTCAACTTTATCAAGGTCCACCTCATCTTCAAGCATCATCTCATGAGTGAGGAGTGAACCGATAAGTTCTTCAAGAGTTAAGGACGATAGGTCCTTAGACTCGATGATTGTCGTCTTCTTTGATTGCCATGATTTTGGGAGGGAGTAGACTAACTTCCTCACAAGCTTTTCATTTGAGATGATCTCCATATGATTTGAGACCATTGACAATCGTTAAAAATCTATCCGTCATAGCTTGATGTCTTCATTTGGTTTCATCCTGAAATTTCATAGCTATGCGTTAGAATACTAATTTTGATTTCTTTACATCATATGTACCTTCATGTGTGACTTGAAGCTTGTCCCATATTTCTTTGGCGGTTGTACACGATGAAACTCTTCCGTATTCATCTGGTCCAAGAGCACAAAAAATAATATGGATGGCTTTGGAGTTGAGCTGGAACATTCTTGTCTCTCCTTCACTCCACAACCTTGGATGAGTGAGAGGTTTGATGTATCCTTCTTCTACAGCATTCCATGCTCCCATGTCACTTGCTTGAATGAAGTACATCATTTTATTCTTCCAATAGGCATAATTAGCTCCATTGAAGAAAGGAGGCTTGTTGACGGGCATCGAATCGAGACCGGAGTCGAAGTTTGAAGCGGAGGCCATTGATGACTTTAATATCGATATAACTCTTCCCAAATCGACTCAAGAGATTAACCTTCAAATGAGTTAGGCTCTGATACCAATTATTGAGTTAATCGATCGACGAATCGGCCAAGAGGGGGGAATTGGCAATTAAAAATTTCGTGGAAGCTTTTGCAGAAAAATTGAAAGTAATTGCACAGCGATTACAGTGGTTCGACTTTCTCAAACAAAGTCTACGTCCACTACCTTAGCTATCCACACTAAGGATTTTCCAACAAATTCACTAATTTGTTCTTTCTTTTGAGGCCAAAGAGATAACCTTACAAAATCCCTCAAGAGTATACCCAAACTCTTTAGAACACTCTTTTTCCCAAAGAGAAAATTTCAATTTGCAAACTTACAAGAAAAACCTCACAAGGTAAGATGTTTGCACAATTCTAGAACAAGAAAAGAACACTCAAAGATATTACAAATGAGCACAAATGGTGTTCTTGAAAGCAAATGAATATTGAAAGGAAATTGGCTTGATTTGCACAAACTGGTGTTTGATGCTTTCTCTCTTGTTTCTCTATGATTTCTTGTTGATCAAGGGCTTCAGAACTTGTTTAATACACCTTGAATCTCTAAACGTTGGGGATGATTAGTGAAGATCATAGCCATTTAGTGTGAAAACAATTAATAAAACAGTTTGGAGCGTGGGGGGAATCGGTACCCTATGGGGAATCGGTTCCCTAAGTGTAAAATTCAAATATTTCGACCGTTGAACAGGGGGGAATCGGTACCCCCTATGGGGGAAATCGGTTCCCTCCGAGCATTCTGGAAATCTCGGAGCCAAACCATTCAGGGGGAATATGTACCCCCTTGGGGGGGAATCGGTTCCCTCTGAGCAATCTAGAATTTTTGGCTTTGAAATGGTTCGAAATACTTGAAAGATTATTTGAAATTGTTTTAAGATTAAAATTTAATTTTACACTTAAGTAGGATTAAAAATGATTTTTGAAATATTTTGAGTAATGTTTTGATATTCGAATAATTATATCGAATATACTTAGAAAATCATTTTGGAAAATCTAAATTCATTTAACTTAATTTGTTATATCGAAATATCAAAATGTTTTCAACACTTACTCATCGCATATCTTTAAACCTACGTGTAAAAACACTCACACGCTAAGTCATTGACTTAGTGAGGCATAAGGATAACAAAACATTTAAAGACAATTGTTTAGACATTTCCTTGGAACATTTCATATAAAACTAATAAACAATTCATAAAAAATCATATACTGTTCAATTTTTATTAACTTGTTAAAATTTCAGTAAAATAATTGAATACAGAAAAACCATATACATTCATATATAACATCCACTTTAGTCATCTTTCAATTCATAATCAATTTTTTTTTATAAACTACATATACACTTATACACTTTTTAATCCATACAAATTTGTTTAATTTATATCCATTTATTAATTAGCCAACGTATCACTGAGAACTCAAGGTATCTGAGTACATTGAGGTTGTGCACTAAATGCAATCACCACTGCTCATATAATTTACACCGAAGTGCCACTGAAATGCACCGAAGTGCACATAGATATATCCCGAATGACCGCGAGAATTTATCTCGAATGACCGTAGAATTGTCCGAAGGACAGTGTAGAACCTCAACTTTGGCATGCCAACTATACCCCTAATTCTCATAAAATATACTTTGGGCTTTAACCATATATTAATTTTTATTACTTTATTCAAAGTGCCTTTTATTCACATAGACTAGCGCATTTTCACATAGAACATTTTCACGTAGATCATTTTTCACGTATAACATATCACTTAACATATACTTATAGTATTTCACGTAGCATTACCTGAGTTTATTATTATTCACATAGAACAATTATTTATAACATTTCATATCACCTTACTCAACTTATCATTCTTCACATAGAACCTATACTCATATTGTTTTATATAATTATTCAAATTATCAGTTGTTCTCATATAACATATTAACATAAATCATACTTAATATTTCACATAAAATAATATTCATAACAATAAAATCGAACAGTACTTTAAAATACCTTTTAGATAAAACCATCACATAATATAATTTATTTGGTTCATAAATATTTGAGGTTGACTCATCGCAAGCCGTCCTCTAATTTTATACAAAGTAAGTAAGAATGCACTCACTTTTGCTCACTTAAGTCTAAGCAAATCTTTCACTTAACTACTAACTTTACACATCCATTCGTTCAAACACTTACTTTCAATCAAATCTACACATTACATAACCCATGAATATCGAGCAATTACATCTAACAAATTACCTTTACTTAAACAAAATAAAACACTTAATTTACATTTCAGACTGAATTAGGCAATGAGGAGAAGACAAAAGAGTTTCGGTACTTCAAATTTGCCAACCAATGTGGGTAAGAGAACGTCCCAATGCAAAGATGAATACCAGAAGCTTAGCACAACACGCAAGATTGGTTTGGATCCAATCACTGAGAGAGCTTGTGAAAAGAAATTAGCAAGGTCCTCAGGCAGAGTAGTTAGACTAATAGACTTCACGGCATGGAAGTCATGTAAAATTTGAAGAGTGGTCTATCGTGAAGTCCGCAGATAGAGCAAACAGGTTCCGAGATCTATGATAGAATCGTTCATAGTTGAAGTGACACGATCCCTTAAAACTAGCCAAAGAAAAGTACGAAAACGTTGTGGGATGGGTAAGTTCCAAATCTTTACATATGGAGCAAGGAACAAACCAAGAAGCTTTCAGCTTTCATTGGGCATCCCAAACACATAACCTATGCAAAAATCATATTTCCATATATAGCGATCATCACTGGCATCATCACTAGGGGTTTGACGGCTAAAATATGGGTAAGAACATCGCCCGAAAGCACGGATGAAAGCTTTACCACTTCCCAATCGCCATTTTGGTTCAACAAGTTGTGAAGGCGATAGTGTAGAGGTAGCTGACTCGGATTGGACCATGATTGTAGAGAGGCCCGAGAGATGATAGCCAATCATCGTCCAAGTGTGGATATAATTACCATCGCCAGGTAGCCAGCACAAGTGAGCACAAAAAGACAGACAAGTGTTGACAAGGCCTCCAAAGGGTCAAACAAGCTTATCTCGAAATAGAGATAGGGCATATATCAATTACTCTATTTCTATCGCAAGGCCCAGATCCAAATCATTCGGACGAGAGACTAAAGCATGCCGATTTTCCAAAGAAAAGCAATATTATGGTCAGCAGAGCGATGTAAACTGTTGAAAATTCAATATTAGCCTATATGTTCACACCTAAATTAATTTGATGTCATTGCTTACATCAATTTAGTTTTGATGTCATTGCTTACATCAATTTAGTTAGGTGAAAATTAAGTATTTTTCTCATGTTTTAATTTCAATGGTTTAGATTATTAGTGTTTATTTTAATGAGTGGTTAGATTGTTTCTTGTAACTTATAAATCCCTACTGATTTGAGTTTTATCATCCAACAATTTACTCTATTTTGATTCAACAATTGGTATCCGGCCCGTTTTTTAAGATCTCTTAAAATTCCGAGTATGCTCTGCGGCTGCGTTTTTAACTGATTTCCACATCAGAAATATTTCTTGAGTTATTGTCGAGGTTATTACAACCTTGTGGAGCTTCTTTGTGTTTAGAGTAATTAGTACTCTGCACGTTTGTTACTCAAGCTTATTCGGTGTAGTCAAAGCCTTGCCGTAAGATGGGTGATCTTCAAGTAGTTGGAGGAATCAAGAAGCTCAACAACAAAAACTACAACACGGGGCAACATGTATGGAGTCACTTACAAGGTCAACCATTGGAGGTTGTCGGTGGTGGTGAAGTTACACAACCGGCGACAGAAGATGCCAATGGAATCTTGCGAAAGTGGAAAATTAAAGCAGGCAAAGCATGTTTGCTTTAAAGACACAATTGAAGAAGAAATATTGGAGCACATCCGGGATGCTAAACACCAAAGGAAGCATGGACACTTTTGTTACACTCTTTTCGAAGAGGAACGATACAAAATTGCAACTTCTCGAGAATGAACTTCTATCAATGGCGCAACGCGACATGGCGGTTGCCAATACTTTCACAAGGTGAAGTCGATATGCCGTGAAATTCAGAATTAGATCCGACAGCTGCTATTGGGGAAGCAGGATAAAAAGAATAATTGTCCTGGTTTGAGACCGAATATCGAGGGTTTGTTGCCGCTGTACAGGGATGGCCGACACAACCATCGCTTGTTGAGTTCGAAATTTGCTTGCAGGTCAAGAAGCCATGCCAAGCAAATGGGAGGAGTCTCGTTGAAGGGTGAAGAGGAAGCGCTCTACACAGCAAAAGCAGAGGCACTTTTCAGCGGTATACTGGCAATGGATCTAAAAAGGATGGTGACAAGGTGAAAATTACCAAGGAAAGGGAGGCCCTCATTCAGGGGAGCTTCCAAGAATCGGGTAATAGTAGAAAGTTCGATGGCAAGTGTTATAATTGTGGGAAGATGGGCCACATGGAAAAAGACTGTTGGACCAAGAAAAGCCTGTTGAAAGTAATATGCTACTTCTTGTTCGAAGGAGAATAGAAGATGGTGGGAGCTGAAGCGTTGCTACGGAGGAAGAAGAATTAGCTCTCACGGTACAACACCAACGGATTGACTACAAGAATGATTGGTCGTAGATTGGCTGCTCAAATCATATGACGGGTGACAAACAGAAGTTGCAAAACTGTATGAGTACAATGGAGTGTGTGGTGGTGACAGCTGACAACTCAAGGTTACCGATAACTCACATCGGTAAGACAATAGTTATCCTCGATATATACTAACCAGGTGCAACTCCAAGTGTTACCATGTTCCAGGAATGAAGAAAAATTTGCTATCTTTGGCTCAACTAACATCATCAGGCCATATGTCTTATTTGGTCCCCAAGACGTGAAGGTTATCGTGATGTCAAAATCACAGAAACACCAACAATGGAGGGACGACGTTTGGAATCATTTACGTGATGTCAGCAGAGTGCAATGTGGACAGGACAAGGAAAAATGAGACATCAGATCTATGGCACATGCGGTAGGTCACGTTAGCTATTCCAAGCTATGTGATGGTGAAAAAGTCGATGCTTAAGGGGCTTCCTCAACTAGACGTGAGAACATACACGGTCTGTGCGGATGCCAGTATGGTAAAGCACACCAATTCCATATGACGAGTCGAGTTTAAAGCAAAAGAACCTTTGGAGTTGGTTCCTCTGATGTGTTCGGACGGTTAAGCAACAGTCAATTAGCGGTATGCGGTACATGGTAACATTCATTGATGACTTCTCCAGGTAGTGTGGGTTTTCTTTATGAAAGAAAAATTGATACTTTCTCAAAGTTTAAAGAGTTCAGAGACTCAGCTGAAGGAGAAGTGGGAAAGAAGATATGCTGCTTGCGCACAGACAACGGAGGAGAATATAGATCAAACGAGTTCTCTCAATACCTAAGGGAATGTCGAATACGTCATCAGTACACTTGCCAACACGCACAACAGAATGGTGTAGCGGAAAGAAAAAACTGGCATCTTGCAGAAATTTGTCGAGTATGCTACATGCAAAGAAGTATCTGGAAGGTTTGGGCTGAAGCAATGAGGATTGCAGCCTTTGTGATCAACAGACTTCTCAACCAAGGTTAGGATTTGTTCACCCTTTGAGAAACTATGGAACATAAAACCTACAGTTAGCTACTTTCGAGTATTTGGCTGTGTATGTATGGTTTGTTCATGATCATTTACGGAGCAAATTTGACAAGAAAGCTGTTAGATGTATCTTTGTGGGATGACAGCCAGAGAAAGGGGTGGAATGTTGTGATCCATTAGTGGAAGATGCTACACGTCACGAAATGTGGTATTTGATGAAGCATCTTCTTGGTGGTCCTCAGAGGAGGTGTTGCCAGATTCGAGAGAATTGGAGACAAACTACAACAAAAGATGGGGGAGCATGATGTTCAACTTCAAACAAGTTCGATGAATCAGAATCCAAATGGCGATGATGTCGAACAAAGAGTGACTCAGAATCCGTGGCAAACTGGCGTGTATCAACAACCAAACGAAGAAGGTGGACCTGGTGAAACGAAGAATCAATTCCACAATCTCAACTTCGAAGGTCACAAGAATACGAAGGCCAAATCCCAAATATGCCAATGCAGCCATAATTGAAGAAGCAATAGAGCCTGAGACGTTCGAAGAAGCATCGAAGAGTTCTGAGTGGTGACAGCTATGAAGAAGAGATGCACTTCAGCAAAATCAAACTTGGGATATTGTACCAAAGATAAAGATGTGAAACCCATATCTTGCAAATGGGTTACAAGATAAAGCGCCGTTCAGATGATCAATCGAGAGGTACAAAGCGGATTGGTAGCGTGGTTTCTCAACAGTATGGATTAGACTATGATGAAACATTTAGTCCAGTGGCGAAACTTACAACCGTAGGAGTCTTACTTGCACTTGCAGCCAAAAGACTGGAACTTGTGGCAGATGGATGTAAAGAATGCTTTTCTTCATGGAGAGCTAGATCGAGAGATCTACACCCAACCAATGGTTTTCAGAGTCAAGATCATCCTGAATATGTGTGTAAGCTGCGAAAGCACTCTACGGATTGAACAAGCACCTAGGGCGTGGTATGGTAAGATTGCTGAATTTCTAACGAAAAGTGGTTATTCAGTAACACCTGCAGATTCTAGCTTGTTTGTCAAAGCCAATGAAGGTAGCTAGCTATCGTGCTAGTGTACGTGGATGACTTAATCATAACCGGTGATGATGAGCAGAAATTTTTCAGACGAAGGAGAATTTATCAGTTCGTTTCCAGATGAAGGAACTTGGACAACATAAGCACTTCCTTGGTCTAGAGGTTGATCGTACACACGAAGGAATATTTCTATGTCAACAGAAATATGCTAAAGATTGCTGAAGAGGTTTGGAATGCTCGAATGCAAGTCAACTTCAACGCTAATGGAACCAAATATCAAAATGTGTGCACATGAAGGAAAAGATTTGGAAGATGCAACAATGTATCGACAATTGGTAGGTAGTCTGATCTACTTAACATTGACCCGACCTGACATTCTTATGCAGTTGGTGTGATGAGTCGGTATATGCAAAATCCAAAGAAGTCTCATTTGGAAGCAGTTCGACGAATACTGAGATATGTGAAGAATACATTGACTATGGTCTTTTGTACAAGAAAGGTGAAGACTGCAAGTTAGTTGGTTATTGTGATGCTGATTATGCAGGAGATCATGACACCAGGAGATCAACAACTGGGTATGTTTAAGCTTGGCTCCGGAACAATTTCTTGGTGTAGCAAAAGACAACCAACGGTATCATTGTCAACCACTGAAGCTGAGTATCGAGCAGCAGCAATGGCAGCTCAAGAGAGTACATGGTTGATACAGTTGATGAATATCTACATCAACCAGTAGATTATGCAATTCCGTTGTATTGTGACAACCAATCGGCAATTCGGCTAGCGGAGAATCCTGTCTTTCATGCAAGAACTAAACATGTGGAAGTACATTACCACTTTGTTAGGGAAAAAGTTTGCAAGAAGAGATTGAGATAAGGCAAATCAAGACAGATGAGCAAATTGCTGACTTGTTTACAAAAAGCTTGAGTGTTGGAAAGTTTGAACATTTCCGTCGTCAGCATGGCGTGATTCAAAGAATGGAGGCTAACATTGAGGGGGAGTGTTGAAAATTCAATATTAGCCTATATGTTCACACCTAAATTAATTTGATGTCATTGCTTACATCAATTTAGTTTTGATGTCATTGCTTACATCAATTTAGTTAGGTGAAAATTAAGTATTTTTCTCATGTTTTAATTTCAATGGTTTAGATTATTTAGTGTTTATTTTAATGAGTGGTTTAGATTGTTTCTTGTAACCTATAAATACCCTACTTGTATTTGAGTTTTATCATCCAACAATCAAAGCTTAATTATAAGCATTTGAAAGCTTTCTTAAGAGTTCTTCCCTTTTGCAATTTTTGTGAGATTATTCTAAAGAGAGTTTTTTTTTTTTTGGATCAATTAGAGTTTTTACTCTATTTTGATTCAACATAAACCTAACCCCTTCTGTCGAGGGGTTGACAAAGAACAAAACAAGAGATGAGAGATATTGGCCTATTAGTAAAAGAAGAGCCCCAAATAAATTGTCAAGTGATCTTATCGATTTCATTACAAATATGTACCGGGAGCATTGTAATTTGTATGAAGTAAATTGGAATAGCTACTAAAACGGATTTAGCAAGAGTGATTCTTCCCGCGAGAGAAAGGGTACGAGCAACCCAACCATTTAGTTGTGCCCGCATTTTATCCAAAATGAAGTCGTAATCAGAATAGAAGACCCTCCTGTGAAGTACCAGAACCCCCAAGTAATTGCCAAGGGTGTCTACCTGTTGATATACCAAAAACGAACAAACCAACCGCTAAATATGCAGAGCAATGTTGGGTGAAAAGTAAAGTTGAGATTTACGGGAGTTGACACGATGGCCAGAGGAAGAACTAAATTTCATGAGAGTCGAAGCAATCAAATGGGCTTGACATAAATCAGTCTTACCATAAAGGATAAGGTCATTCGCGAAAGAAAAATAAGAGAGCGGAACACAATTACGAGTGAGGAAAAAAAGGCTTTCAGTCACCCGAAGAGACCAAGCTTCAAATTTGGTGCAAAGTATTTCCATGATTAGTACGAAGAGATATGAAGAAAGAGGATCTCCTTAACGAAGTCCACGCTTCAGGCAGAAACAATTAGTTAGCGAGTCATTCCATTGAACTTGCATAGATGAGGTGGTAATACACCGCATAATAATGTACACGAGTTCAATAGGAAGACCAATATCAACAAGGGTGTCACAAATAAAACTCCACTTCACTTTATCAAAAGCCTTTTCAAGGTCAATTTTAATAATCATCAATCCTTGCTTCATTTTTTTACTCTGAATAGAGTGAACAATCTCTTGGTTAAGAATCTCAGTGAACGATCTTCTGACAAAAAAAAAACTATTTTGTGTAGAGTGGATTATGTAATACCCCAAAATTTTGTTTAGGACCAAAATGTAAATTTTGAAAATTTAATGGCCAAAGTATAAAATTAGATAAAGTTTAGGGACTTAAGTGGTGATTTTTCTAAAAAATTTATTCCATAAATGGATAATTTACTCTCGAGAGTGAGGTTTTATTAAAATCAGATTCTTGATCTAGAATTGGTGTTAAAAACTAGAAAGTGTTAAAGTTTTGTAAAAATTCGGTAAATCGGATCGAATAGAAATTTTGAGAAAATTTGAAGGATGATAACTTAAGCTTAGAAATATTATTTTCACATTTTAAAATGATGGAAAATAATATGGAGTATTGTATTTGAGAAATAATTTACATGTTCAATTTGGACCATTGAATGAAAAATGACAAGATTAAAATTTGGAAAAGTTGCATGGGCAAAGTTGCAAAGGGTAAATTAATTTGTTTATATTTGACTTTGTAAATATGATAAGGGTTATGTGACTTGGTATGGATGTAATAATTTCATTAATGGTAAAATTGTCATTTCTCATTAAATGAATTTTATATTCATTTAAGCTTAAATACATGATAAATTAACATAAAATTAACTACAATTTCATGAAAACTTGGTCATATTTCTCCTCCATTTCGTGGCCTTCATACCCTAGGTTAGAGAATTATTATTTTTCATTTTAAGCCAATTTATTAGGGTTTTGGATTAAGACGTGAAATAGAAAAGTGTTATATTCGATGAGCTATATCATTTGGTACATTTATTGCATGCTAATCTTGCTTGAGTTCAAAGATACCAAAATCTAGGGTTTATGTTCATATTAGGGTTTATGGAATTAATGATGAATTTTAAGGTTTTTGAGGTTGTAGAATTATTTCCAAGCTTGTTTGATGATTAAATCATGATCAAACCTCTTAGAAATGCATTTGGTAGTTTCTACCTAACCCTAAAAATTAGGGGAAGTTATGATTTGAAGAAATTTGATTAGAGCTTTGATTTTAGAGATATTATAAGGTTGAATAGAGGTTGATTTCATGCTCTGATTGAATCAAAACCAAGTGAAATCATGGAACCCTAGATTTGTACAATTCGGCCTTGGCTTTTGAGGATAAGAAAAATTATGAAAAAATTATGTAGGGGATGCAAATGGGATGCAAATGATGTAGGAAGTATTCTATAAGCCTTGGAAAATTTTGGGGACCATTTTATAATTTTATGTAAGTTGGGGACCTATTTGATAATTTTATGAAAGTTGGGGGACCTATTTGATAATTATGGAAAATTATGGTATCTATGTTTAATGGTTCAATAGTTGATGTACTATGCTGGAAATTAATATTAGAGTGTTGAAATTGATGTTAGAATGTGAAATTGGATCATTTTTGGAAACTTGGTAAGTTTGGTGAATAGTTTAGAAAATTTGGAGGGTTTAAAGGTATTTATGCAATTGTAAATGTACTAGATTGATTATGTTGATTCGATGTTGGAATTTTCAGTATTGAACTTGAATTGAACAAAGAGTAAAAGACCATTTCGAATGAAACGGAAAAGTTGAGATGAATTCTAAAAGAATTCATAAATTGGGGTTAAAAATGCATAGTTGAAAATGTTATGTGAAGTTTAATGAATTTAGATAAAAAGGGACTTGAATGGTCAATTTGAAGAGTTATGGTCAACAATTTTGTTGTGACATGGAATTAGTATCGAATGAGCATCGAAAGAATTTTTTGGAAATTATTTTCTATTGTGTGCCTATGTTAGTAAGATTCTAACATGTGGTTTGAATTTTATATGTTTGTAATGATTCTCATTTAAATTGTGTGCTTGAAATAGAGATCAAGCAATATTAAAGCTAAGGAAATGCTTAAGGATGGAATGTGAATTTCTAAGGAAGTTTTACAAGCTAAGGACACCATGTGAGTGCAAATTTAATTTGTACTGATGTTATTGAATAGTCATTGTCTTGAGATGATCCAGTGAAGGAGTTACTATGGTAAGAAGTGACTCATAATTGTTATGTGTTTTGTGATTCATGCAAATTGGTGAAATATGCTCAGATTTGTGATCATAATAGTAAGTTTAGAAAATCATCGTACATTCTAAAGAAATAATTTGAGGATGAGTCTTAGATCATTTGATACGTATATCAGTCTAGTTTTGTTTAAAACAAACAACTACTAATTCCTAGGAGTATAGAAAAGGATATGAATTTTTTAATCGAGGATAGGTCAGAAAACGGGGTAGCAGATTCTGCTCAAAATAGCTTCTATAAGTCAGCTTTGAAAATTCATTATAAATTTTACAAATTGAACTAGAAGAAGTGTCTTATATGGTTAGATTCATATTCGAGTATAGTTTTTAATGGTATAAATGAAATAATTTTTAAGTGTTTAGATTAATACAAAATAATATTTATTTAAAAGTAATGCAAACTGCCAGAGTAGTAATTTACAATAAATTTTGTAGCCGAAGTAATCGAAAGCGAAGGAATAAACATAAAGCTTAGTGAGGCTTATATTTTGGACCTATAAATAAAGTGTCAAAGTTAGTGCATTATTTATTTAAGTTATATCTAACTGAGGAAGGCTTGTGATAAGTAAACCGCAGATGCTTTAAAAGAAAAGTTTGAATTAAATTATAGGATATTTCTATTCTGATTAACGAAATGATTTATGATATATTTGGATATGAAATATCCAATATGTTTTTATATATGATATTTTATGAAAATATATTTGAATGAAATTTCTAAAATGATTTTTAAGCAAGAACGACTCAAAGTATGTTATGTGATATGTATTTTAATTATGGATGGTTTTCGGGTATGAACTGCCCAATGCACTTGTTTTGATAAATGATATTCAAAAATGCTATTGATTGGAAATGTTGAATTATAAATTAATGAATTTAAAGTAAAGCCCATTGTATGTTACATTGAGAGTCGTAGGTACAATTGGCATGCCATGAGGTAGAGTGATTCTGATTCTGATCTGGTACATTTGGTATATTCTGTATCGCACCGTTGGTGCAAATGATATGATTGCACTTGGAGTGCATAGTCTAAGTTTGATGAAAGCACTGAAGTGCTTATTGCGCACACTCTTCTGACTCACATACCTTGCATTCTCATAAATATACATTGGGTTATGAATATGAAAGTAAAGTTATGAATCTGAAAGTAAAGATATGAATCTGAAATAAATTATGAATTTGGAAAGTTATGAATCTGAATATGAAAGTTCTGAAATATATCTGAATGAAAAGAATGGCATTATTAGTATGTTTAATATTGATTATCATTGTTTGACAAAATCATGAGAAGATGATTTTCAGGTTTCTGATGAGGAATAGCGGCTTGAATAGGTCGGTTTGAATATTTAATGATTTTATTTAAATTTAAGTTTAAAGTTTTAAATTATTATAATATTATTAAGTTGTTTTATATATGATATCACTTTAGTTTATTTATAATGCCTCACTAAGTGTATACTTAGCGTGTGATGATTTTCACGCGTAGATAAAGAAGAGAAAACGAAGTAAGGAGTTGAGTTTGACATCAATCAATAAAGAATAATTACAGGTATCGGTAATGGCATCCTATTATTTTAATTTCTTAGATGGCATGTATGCGAATAAGATATGCTTGCGATATATAGTTATGAATATAAATTGGATAAGTTTTAAAGAAGCAAATTTGTAACAATTTTTCAACTATAAAATGTCTGTAAATGTTATGTGACATCTTTGACTCGTATTCAGGTACATATGGGTTAAGGGTGTTACAGATTAGACGGGGAAGGGGAAGAATAGGCTTGAGCTTTCTGTCGATGACCTTAGTAATCAATTTGTAGATAACAGAACACAAGCTGTTTGGCCTAAAATATGCCTTTGTTTGAGGGACATCAATCTTCGAGATGAGAACAATAAAGGTGCGGTTGATGGAGTCCTGACGCTCAATAGAATGCGAATTAAGGAATCCAATGGTAGAAATTACAAGGTCGGCTTTAAAACCACTAATCCTTGGTTCAACAAAACCAATGATATCAGGCGAGTTATCACGCAGAAACTGTTGAGCAGCCTTAACAAATTTTGGGTCACCGAACCCTGAGCATTCCAAGTAAATATTTTAACCATTAAAAAATACAAGAAAGAGGACAATACCAATGCTTAGTCAGCCATCAGAACCGCACTGTTGTCACCTAAGAAGTCCGCCTGCCGGACCTCAGAGGATCGCTGAAATTCGACAACCCCTGACACGTTAGAACTAGATGGTGGAACACCTTGTCAAAGCGAAGCATTAAAGATGTCTAGGGGTTTTGGCTGCAGCAGCAAACGCTCAATAAGGGCAGGAGCAAGAGGTCTTATCATAACATTCGGATCCAAACTTTCAGAAATAACCACCAACTTATGGGAGCTCGGGTTATGATAGAGCTCGACTTTAGAGCAGGGGTGTCGTGAGAAGGTCGATGAATGCTAGATGAGCGCTGAAGAATGGACGGCCTCAGGCGGGACAAAGCTGGTTTGCGAACAGGGATCAGACTTTTTTGCTTGGTCTTATGGGGAGCAAGGATTTTCTTGCTATTGGAATGATCAAAGTGCGCTTTAGAGTGAATGGGGGACGGATTACTATTAGAGGGAGTAGCAGCAACTGCGAGGAAGGAGTTCAAATTACTGTTAGTGGGGATATCCGCATCCAAAGCAGAGGGGGAAGCGCCTCATCTAGCCAGATTATCTTCAGAGACATCAAAGATCGGGCTAAAATGAGAGCCAGTGATGACAGATTCCTTAGAATTATGTCCGGAGGTAGCTTGTTTAGTAGGAGCTTTGCGCTGATTTCTCGCAACTAATATCCAATGACAGAAAGCGGAGTTCTCGGGACCAATCACGGAAATATCGGAGATCGGCTCGGGGGATTTGGAAAATTCGTGGACTCTTTTGGAGGTATTGAAGGTGTATCGAGGGAGGGACAAGAGTCTTTGACATGTCCGAATCAGCCATATTCAAGGCATATGGATGGCAAAGCCTCATACTCAACAGGCTGCAGGCGGCCATTAATCAGTAATTTCGAGACTAGCGGCTTTTCCAAGTTAATACGAATGGCCATACGGGCGAAACGGCCACGTTGTCCATTCTCCGTTTGAAAGTCAATCTTGACCATCGAGCCAATTCATTCCCCGATCTCGGTGATTAGGCTGTGTTTGTATAATGTAATCAGGAGTCCGGAGGAGACGAATCCAAGCAATTATCGTCTTCGGGTAAACCTGAGACGTTGAGAAATCCACCGTCCTTGGCTCCACAATTAAGTAGTGCCTGAAAATCATCCAAGGTCCCTCCGTAATAACCTTAAGAAAGTTCGAATGAGTGCAAAAGGTAACCAGATAGTAGTCATTGTCAATATCCATAACACGAACAGGTTGTGATGTTTCCAAAGTTCATATATGTTGTTGCGGGGAATGGTGTAACTGATCTTCCTTCCCATTAGCTTGATCACGACAGTATGATCAAGGTTCTCAGAGGCCAGGTCTTACACACGACTAGAGAAGTCAATAGAAATAATACTGTCAACAAGGCTACGGGTAACATCCCCTTCCAATAATTCAATTTCATCTTCATCAAGGATGGTTTCTTCCGATTCCAAATTGCCAGACTTATCACCAAGAACAGTGTCTTTATAAGACAACATATTTGCTGGGCTAAGCAGGCGGTTGGGCATGATATAAGGTGTCCTTGAATATAGCCAAATTATTTTCTGAAGTCTCACGTGAAAGAGGGCTATTTTGCCGGAATAATGCATACGGGGAGGTTTAATTCCCCAAATAATGCACTTTAATTATTATTTCCCCAAATGGGGTGATTGCTATAGGAAATATGGAAAGCTCGGCGTCTTCAGGCTGTCGTCGTCTTCAACTTGGATATCCCGGCGTCTTCAGCAGATGTGGAAGCGTGGGAGCTGTGCATGTATGATTGATCTCTCGGCGTCTTCAATTGGATTCTTCATAGGAACTCTCGGCGTCTTCAGTGCTGTGCATGGGACTGGACGTGAGAATCACGGGTTCTGCAAGGAGAGAGCACGGGTTCTGCAAGGAGAAAGCACAGAAATCACGGGTCCTGGGTCCTGCAAGGCTGCACGTCTGCATGTGGGGGTCCTGCACGTCTGCATGTGGGGGGCATGCAACTGTTGGATTTCTCGGCGTCTTCTTTACATTTAGGTAAGGATTTCTCGGCGTCTTTGCATGGAAGGCTGGATAGCTCGGCGTCTTCTTAACAAATAAATCCTAATGCATGGATGAGTTACGAATGTGTTTATAAGAGACTGCTCGGGCTGAGGCTGAGGCAATGTGAGAGTTTGGGGCTGAGGCAATTCACAATTACAGAAGCAGTGAGAGCTTGAGAGGGAGATTGATCAGCAGTAAGATCACAAAGCATAGCCTGAGGTAATTTAAACTCAAGCCCTAGATCTCATTTGATTCTTGTTTTAAAGGTTTAGGGTTTCATATTGATCTCATAATTTTAGTTTCATAAGTTTATTAATTTTGTGATTATATGTTGTTACACTCTGAAATAATAATTTATATGTTGTTACATAATTTGAAATAAGGTTGGGACCATTTTGGAACATTGTAAAGTTTTAGGGACCGTTTTGTAAAATTTAAGGAATTTAAGGAATAAGAGTAAATTATTAAAAGTTGCTATACTATGCTGGAATTTAGTATTAGTATGCTTAATTGGTTAAATTAGAAAGAATTTAAAATTTATGGATTAAATTGCTAACTTTGAAAATGTTGAGAACCAAATATAATTAGGGATCGTTTTGCAAAATTTGAGGAATTTAAGAAATTAGAGTAAATTATAAAAAGTTGGTATACTATGCTTGAATTTAGTATTAATATGCTTAATTGGTTAAATTTGAAAGAATTTATAAATTTAGTGATTAAATTGCAAAGTTTGAAAATGTTGAGAAGCAAATAGTAATTAGGGATCATTTTATATTTGATGTTTATTTTTTATTAAAGTAGATAACATGCAATTGATTATTTGAATAAAACAATGTAATAATTGAGTGTAATATTTAATTTTTTTTGTCTAGATTTGTTGAAACATGGCCGAAGAAAATGTTCTTTTGAGGCTAGATGGTCGACACATTTCGAGTAATTTGGGAGAACTGGTAATATGATCGACTTATTTTTTTTATTTGAGAACGGTGTATTAATTCTAATTACAATGACTAATAAATTGCAGGATGACGAACAACGAGTCCTTCGTCCTCGACTTATCAACTGTGAGATGCCAGATCAACGTATTGTTGATAATTTGAAAACAGTGGGTTTTTATGATGTTGCTTTTGTAAGAGAATTTCGGTTGATCCCCGGTTTGATAAGTGCATTAATTGAAAGGTGGAGACCAGAAACTCATACTTTTCATCTTCCATGTGGTGAATGTACGATCACTTTGGAGGATGTGGCTTTACAACTAGGGGTTCCTACAAATGGAATGGCAGTGGTTGGAAATACAGATCTTGACATGTTTGCAATATGTGAGCGTTACCTTGGGAAGGTACCAGACAAAGATGTAGCAAAAGGGTCACGGCTGAGATTATCCTGGTTAGCAAATGAGTTTAAGCTCGATCCACAATGTAGTGAGTGAGACATTATATGCAACTCGAGCATCGTTTGATCGGCGGAATCTTGATGCCAGATAAATCCAGTAATCTTGTCCATATACAATATCTTCCGTTTTTGGAGAACTTCTTTATGACCCGTCAATATAGTTGGGGATCAGCAATATTGGCATTCTTGTATCGCGAGATGTGCAAGGCATCATTAATTGTTAATGATGCGTACACGACTGAAATCGGTGGATGCACGATGTTATTACAATCGTGGGCGTGGTACAGAATTCCATGGTTAACACCGATTAGCCGAACTGCAGTTGACTTTCCTCTTGTCGGAAGGTAATTTTATTGATTTAAAATATTTTCTTTAATTAAATAAAGAATATTTTGTAAATGAAAAATAATTACAAAATTTTATTTTGATTGGTATACAGATGGAGGCATAAAATAGAAAAAACGGGGTTGGCGCACAACAACGTGAAAGAGTTTAGGTTTAAGATTGACATCAAATGCAAAGTTGAGGTATATATAAAATTAATAAGTGAATTTATTTTTTATTATGTTTATATTATAATATTGTTATTTATTAATTTGTTGATTTTTATAATTATTTAATTAAATAATAACTATATAATTTTATTTTATAGTTTATTTGGAGGCCGTACCATGATCAAGAAATTATGTCGTGCGTACCGCAACATGTCTGGGAGGGTTGTGAATATTGGTGTGCTGTTACACCATTGATCCATTTCATGTTTGTGGAGTTCCAATTTGCCGATAGAGTGTTGAGGCAGTTCGGCTTCCACCAACATATTCCAGTCATTCCAGAGAATCATGATGCTCTCCATCGATTAGATGGGCGGGGTAGGGTCGGTGAGGATTGGTCGGTGAGGCATGCTAACCATATCAATCATTGGAACAACAGGGGTTCATACTTGCCAACGCTCACTCCCATACAACCAGATGACTTTGACTTCAAGAGTTCGGATTACCTGAATTATTTTTGGGAACATGGAAAGCTGTTCTTGACAACGATCAGAGAAAGGCGACAAATTATAGAGTATACCAAAAAATTCGGTAAACCCGAGAAACCAAGAAGGACTGGGAGTGGGAGTGGGAGTGGGAGTGGGAGTGGGAGTTCTTCTCACCGTGGAGCAGAACAAGAGACAATGGATAATATCCCACCAGAATCTTTTGATCACACAAGATCATTTAGTCAAATGGTTGGTGATTCTGGTGTTACGCCCTACACTCCTCAGCATGTTCCTCATCAATCACTCATGTTCCCTCCTATGTTTGGGGCAACAAATGATTTTGATCAGATGACATCTATGATCACAAGTACGAGTGTTTGTCCTCAGATGGGAGAGCATAGTGGTGGTGGGCATGTATTTACAACACCAGAACATATGCCCTCGATGAATGAGCAGGTTGGTTATGCTGAACAAACTCCTGAACAAGTGCAACGACAACAACGAAACCGACGTGGGCCTCGATATTATTACTCAACAACACCCCGACACCGACAAGAGTTGTAATCCTTATTTTAATTATTTGTATCAAATTAAAGTAATTGAATCGAATATATTTACTATTATTATATCAGTAAATATAAATCATTAAAGTCAAGTAATTATTATTAAATCATTAAAATTAAATCATTAAAATTAAGTAATTATTATTAAATTATTAAAATTAAATCATTAAAGTAATTATTATTAAATCATTAAATCATTAAATCATTAAAGTAATTATTATTAAAGCATTAAAGTTAAATCATTAAAGTAATTATTATTAAATCATTAAATCATTAAATCATTAAATCATTAAAATAATTATTATTAAATCATTAAATCATTAAATCATTAAAGTAATTATTATTAAATCATTAAATCATTAAATCATTAAAGTAATTATTATTAAATCATTAAAGTTAAATCATTAAAGTAATTATTATTAAATCATTAAAGTTAAATCATTAAATCATTAAAATTAAATCATTAAAGTAATTATTATTAAATCATTAAAATTAAATCATTAAAGTAATTATTATTAAATCATTAAAGTTAAATCATTAAAGTAATTATTATTAAATCATTAAAGTTAAATAAATATTATTAAATCATTAAAGTTAAATAATTAAATTTAAATAATTATTATTAAATATGTACTCGAGTAATTGAATCGCATATAATATAAAAATTTATAAAATAATAAGATTACTACTGAGGTCTATACTGTGGAAAGTTTGGACAATTTCTTTTTGAATGCCCTTCACCTCTACATAATCCACACCTCTTCGGTTGGCCTTTCTCTCTAATATGTATATCCATACTGGTATGAATACGAGTAGATTCCGGTCGACCCGTTGGACTTCTACGAAGTAGTGGATTTGGCAACCATTCATCATGATCGCGATTGTCCCAATAAGATTCATTTGGGATCGGTCTGAACTCATGGTTGTATATATTTAATATCCTCTGTAGGTGAAGGCACTCATCAACATAAGTGTATGAATTGATTCCAGTATGCATACATGCAGCGACTGCATGAGCACACGGATATCTCCACGCCTGAAAGCGGCCACAATCACACCATCTTTGTCGTAAATTAACAGTAAATGATTCTCGATCTGCTCCTTCGTTGCGACGTATGCATGCGATGACAACAAAAGTATGTCCAATTCGATCGAAGTCATGAACAAACATTGAGGTTGCCATACGCTCATTTGCTTCCATTGCTTCTACCACCGCCGGAGCCCAGATTTTACCTCGATTTATCAGACACTCGATCTCTTTCCCTTTATCAGACCAAACTTTAGCCAACCTAAAGTATGTCTCTTTCACCACACTCGCTATTGGGAGATGTCGTGTACCTTTAGTACTGAATTAATGGCCTCAGCAAGGTTTGTAGTCATGTGTCCGTATCTCGACCACAATCGTATGCTTGCGACCACTTCTCCCGCTCGATTTTCGACGCCCATTTCCAAACACGCTCATCTATGGCCTTCAAATCCTCCAATCTCTTGTCAAAATTTGGTTGGCGTAGTTCATATCCTGTTTCAAAATAGATATTGTGTTAAAGTCAATTTATAAACAAACACATAAATGAGTACAAATGCTGAAAATAAAACTTACCCATGCTGACTATCTCCCTACGAATACGGCCGTTATGAAACTTCTCAATACAATTCTTACCAATATGACGGATACAATATGCGGGATATGCGTGCGGAGGTGTCCAACGACTTCCCGGTCGTTCAATTGCTGCCAAAAGGCCAGTTCCTCGATCGGATATCAAGGAAACTCCTTCTTCTCGGACGACATACTTACGTAGATTATTGAGAAAGAAGTCCCAAGCCTCTGTTGTCTCTCCTTCAACGATGGCGAATGCAATTGGGAATATATTTCGTTGACCATCCTGCGCAACTGCTATCAATAATATATGTCTGTATTGACCGTATAACCACGTACCATCTATTTGGACCATACGTTTGCAAAATGGAAAACCTTCTATGCAAGACTTGAATGCCCAAAAGAGTCTATGGAATATTCTCTTCCCTTGAACAAGTTGATCTTCTCGGTCGTATGCAGGCATGGTCTGAGACTTCACGATGGTTCCAGGTATGAATTGTTTCATAGCTCGTAACAAATCAGGTAACTCATTGTATGATGTATCCCAATCGCCATATATCAACCTCCTTGCCTTCTCCTTCGCATGCCACACGGGTTTGTATTTTACATTGTATCCGAACTGGTCTCGAATAGATGCAGCTAACACCGAGCAAGGGATCCTTGGATTTTGTTCAACCAAAACCTTCACATATTGACAAATTACATCGGAGTCCAGTAGTCGGTGGTCTTGTTCGATAGAGTTTTGCAAACATGTGTGTGGACCATTGTACCTTGTGATGACCCAAGCATCTTGCCTCTGCATTTTGGACACTCTGATCAACCATTTACACTCGGGCCCATATTTAACACACTTTGCGTACAAAGTTTTCTGGTTGGACTCTGCAGTCTTGCAATCTACATGGCCTCTTATGCAATACTCTTTAATCGCTAGTGTAGCTTCTTTTTTTCCTCTGTATTGCTTCCCAACTGCTAATTCACCAGAGTTATCGGACAATTCAATCATATAGCCTGAAGTTAAATGTGGCATCTCCGGGAATTCAGGTGCCCTCATTGCTTCATAATCAATCTCCTGCATGTGAGGGGTAGGTTGATACGATGTCGAATATTCATCAATATTGATATCAGCTTCATCACCATGGAACATGGCATCATCCTCAGCCAAAAGAGGTTCCTCAGTTTCTTCATCTTCACTGGAATCTTCAAGTATTTCTTCCCATCGGTTTTCAGCATCATACTCTACGGCTCCAGATGTTCCACCAACTTCATTTGCGCTTTCCAACATCGCCACAAAGCTGTTCATCGACCTATATGTTGGGTTATCGAAATGACTCTCGAAACCCATTTGAGATGAAGTTTCAACCGCATTTATTGATGACCCAGGCACATTAGATATATTACACAACTCAACAAATAACTCAATAATTGGAATATTTGTTGAGTCATGTAATTCAACCATAGTTATAATATCATCGTCTTCTTCAAGTGGTACTGCAGCATACCTGACCGGATTGGGACATACCATCAACTTTAGCACGTATTTTTCTTTCTATCCTCTCCTTGATCTCTGCAAATGTGATGTCCCTTTTAAACATCATATTTATAGGTGTTTCAGACTGAAAAATAACTCCGACCTCATTTTCCATGATATGTCCATTGTAATGGACAATCGTGAAAAATTTGTTGCTCATTTTCTCTACACGTAAAAATATAGATATTCAGAATAAATTACATTAATAATGTAATGAAAATTAATTATTTACAAAACTATAAATAATAAATATAAATTATGTTAACAATTGTTTATAAAAATACTTAAATACATTATTATTACGGTAAAAATATCAGGATTACATAATGGGAATTTTTTTCCCACTAAATCAAAATAAAAATTCTAATAATTATTATATAAAAATACAACTAAAAATTACACGAAAATTTAAATTAACAATAATACTCAAACTTAAATTTTCTGTATACCTAATCATCAAACTTACATTTTCTAATTTTAAATTATCATTAGTACTCTAAATTACATTACTATGGTCTCATGAACAAAATTTAAATGTATCATTCTCCTAACATATATGAGCATTCTTTCAACACGAAAAAAACAGAGTTCGCATGGGAAACGAGAAAGAACTTACGTGTTTTTGAACGACGTTAAACCAAAGCTCGAAAAATTACCGAACCAACAAAAATCTCCAATATCACTTCAAGCAGCAGCTTCAATTGAATCTAATGCAAAAAAACATTCCCTCACTTGCTTCTGTAAGTTAAAACCAACTGCATGCAATGAAATACAATACCCACCCCTATTTTATAACAAGTAATTGAAGACTTCGAGTAAATTATTAGTCTCACGCTTCAGACGAATCTCACGCTTCAGACGAATCTCACGCTTCGGCCACAAAGAATACAGACGCATGCAGAACGAATCTCGGAAGAAGAAGACGCCGAGATTTCACGACCACCTGCAACCAAATATTCTCCATGTATATCTTAAGACGCCGGGAAATCGAACGCCCCTGTAACCCTATTAACTAAAGACGCCGAGCACTCCTATTATTATTGTATTGAACTGTTAAATCAACTCTGCATGCATGCAGAGATGAAGACGTTCAGGCCCCCATAATGCATGCACGATTCAGAGAGTAATGCAGAGATTCTCGCCAGACGACAGGTGAAGACGCCGAGAGATCCACATTGGCATTCCTTGTAGCATGCAGAAGACGCCGAGAGATCCCGCAGTCCAATTGCTTGAAGACGCCGAGCATTCCCATCAGACGACAGGTGAAGACGCCGAGAGATCCACCTTGGCATGTAAAAATTAACCCTAAAAACGCCGGGATATCCAAGTTGAAGACGACGACAGCCTGAAGACGCCGAGCTTTCCATATTTCCTATAGTAATCACCCCATTTGGGGAAATAATAATTAAAGTGCATTATTTGGGGAATTAAACCTCCCCGTATGCATTATTCCGGCAAAATAGCCCGTGAAAGAGCCTCAAGATTGGCAGCATGGGAATGGTCTGCATCGTCAACAACCATAAGGTTGTTGGTCGTCGAGTCCTCATCAACTCGCTATGTTTCCTTAATGCACCAGCCACCATCGGACGCAGGGTCAACGGGTTCGCCAAGGCTAATGTGGTTTATGGGGAGAGCGACAGAGAGCATTAGGGTTTTCTAAAAAAGAGACCTTAAGACAACATTGACTTTAATTATGAAAAAGAAGAAAACTACGAAAATAAATGAAATTATTTACAAATTTTAAGGAAAAGAGAATAGATATATTCAACAAATATTTGTGCATCTCAATTCGAAGCCAAATTAGTCGTAATAATGCGAATCGCAAGTAAATCGGATTCGCTCCTTCCGGTAAAAAAAACTTCTCTAATGCTATCAAACAACGGCTTCCACGACCTCATCGTCTCCCTTCTCATCCGTCCGTCGTTGTTCACGGCCGATAACGTCCTGATCCTCATTGTCCATCGTGGGATTTGGCTTAAACCGCGAGCCTCTTCACCACGGACGCCATATAGAGCGGAAAAACGTCGTCTCGTAAAGTCGCCCACGACAGCATAAAGTAGAGCTGCCCCGTCTGGAGCGAATCGTTGGCGTTCAGAGGCTAGGAAGCGGCAGACAAAAGCTGAGCGGCGGTGCAGAGATACTGCTCCGGCGGGTTGCCGATCAGTTGAGTCACCGTGATGAGATACTTAAAGTCCTCCACGTGTCCGTTGAATTAATAATTATACATGCTTTCAAATATCGAGTGAGTCGATTGTGAGTTGGATAGTGTTCGACTCGTTAGTGTTCGACTCGTGTTCGTTACAAAATTTTGTTGTTCGGCTCGACTCGTTGCTCGTTAAGTTCATTAAATTTTTGTTCGACTCGTTCTTATTAAAAAAACTTATTGCTCGATTCATTGCTCGTTAAGCTCAATGCTCGTTAAACTCACCGAAATTTTTACCTTATTTTCTTAATTATAGGTAAAATCTACAAATACTATAATGAGCTTAATATAAACATAAATTAATAAATTTAACTAAAAATATTATCAAAAGAATGTATGAAACAATTTCAAAGTCTAAACTCCAAAGTAACAATCTACAAATACATTAAAATAATAAATATTGTTAGATTTTTTAGTGTAGTAAAATACTAATTAATAATTTAGTATTTTTTATTATTTATTAAAAAATTAATAGATTAGTAATTTATCAACTTTTCTATTATCTATTAGTAAATTAGTATTTTTTTTAATGAAATAATTTTTTAAGATAATTATTGAAAAAATTATATGAAAAATTAACGAGTTGCTCGCGAATTTATCGAGCTAAGTTGGACTTTGCTCGAATTAACTCGTTAAGGTCTCGAGTCGAGCTTGAGTTCAATTCAAGTCATCCTGAGTTGATTTTTTATCGAACTTTGACCGAGTCGAGTTCGAGCTACTCAACTTATTAAACACCCCTATGTAGGCCAACTACTTTAAAAAATTCGTGGTTAAATTATGATTTTTGATCCCTCTCTTATATTAAAGTTTTTAACTTTTAGTATAACAAAGGATGATGATAATAATTCAATCAAAAAAATATTTGGGTAAATTATGCATTTAGTATCTAAACTATCAGCTTTTATCGTTTAAGTACCTAAACTTTTTTTCTTTTCAAAATCATACATGAAGTTTAGTTTTTGTTCCATTTTATATCTCGTTCAAATTTTAGAACGATGCGTTTTGATTTTTTTTTTGAAAGTTTAAGTACTAAAACTTATCAAAGTTGATAGTTTAGGTAGTGAACGCATTAAGTTTTTAATGGTGGTGTACTAAATTGAAATAAAAACTAAACGTTAGGTATAGTTTTGAAAAAATTAAAAATTTAGGTAATAAAATGAGTCAAAACTGATAATTTAGATACTACATGTATAGTTTACCCAAAACTAGACAACTAATTTTTGGATAAAGTGTACAAATTATCCCTGACTATGTATTGTTTTATTGAGGTCTCTGACTAATAAAAGTTATAAAATAATTATTTTTATTTTAATGATGTTTATTAATATAGTCATTGCTTTCAAGAACTAACTAGACGACATAATATAAATAGAGAGTCGGTCCACAAAATATAACTCAAACGGTTTGAGAATTAAATTTTATCATATCTCAACTAACATGTTAATGTCTAGCTCAGATGGTCGCCAATTTTTTAACAGAAAATGACAAGTTTAGAACATATAAATAGTTAAGTGATCATTTTGTAACTTTTAGTAGTCAAGGGACTCAATAAAGTAATACCCCATAGTGTACGAACCTATTGTGTACTTCACCCTTAGTTTTTAAAACATGTATTTTCCTATAAAAAAAAGTACCTCAACACCTGTAGATAATAGTAATTTTAGTATAAAAATGTGTGTAGAAAATTTTCAAATCCCTCGATAAAATAGAATAAAAATGTCAACTGGTAAAGTATTTTTTTAATTTTGTCTTTTATGTAAATATATATATTTCTTTTAAACGTGTCTATAAAGGAAAAAAAAAGAATGAAAACAGTTTTAAAGTAGTACATGATGTTATCAATTTGGACTTGGTACAATATAATTTTCATAGTTTTAATACTGCAGCCCCTGGAGGTATTTTTCATAGAATGTATTCTCTATTATATATATATATATATATATATATATATATATATATAAATTAATTACACCACACATCTTCAAAATATGACATCTATATTAAGTTGATATTCAAAATTCTTAATATTATAATTTTTTCTTATATTATAATCCTCATTCTAAATTAATCTCAATTTTTTAAACATTTTTACTTCAATCCTCAAACTATCAATCATGTTTCATTTTAATAAAACCGTTATAAAAATTGTTAACCATCGTACAAACACTTACAAAAACAATAACTTAGGCTAGGCTTTAACAAAATAATAATTTGATTTTGAAACAAAAATAATAAAACATTTGAAAAACAAAATTTAAAAATGAGACTTTATACGATATTTGTTATTTTTTTAATACCGTGATATTATATAATACACATTAAAACTTACATAACAATTAATAATTTTTTGATAATTTTATTAATTAAAGATGTGATTAACATACACAGATAGTTTGAAAATAAAATTAAATATATACATAACAAGGTCGAGCATTTTAAAATTAGGCTTCATATTTTCTACAAAAAAACAAAAGAGTGCATCAGGGTCTTGTTTCCAAATTTTACACAAAAAATGAGTCCCCCACTATTCTTTCATATATATAATAATGATGGCAATAGTAATAATGTATTGACTGGCTGAATTTTTTTTTTTTGGGGGGGGGGGGGAGGGGGTGTAAATGGACAGGGAATTACAATTACCCATCTGGAAGGAGCCAACACTAACAATTAGCCTCCACTCCGGCCAGATTCGAGTCGATCCTAACTGCTCTTCCCATCGCCCTAGGGCTCGATAATTGCAGCATTGGAACCATTGGCCATTTACAAAATGTATATAATCTGTGCGTGAAATTGAGGACGGAGCAGAAGGATCGAGAAAAACTGACCAAAGAATTCACAGTCAAAAATTGAGGAGCGTCATCAGTTTATCTACGGTTTCGGGATAGAATTTCCTCGCAAATAGGTAACATGGCCGTTTGATACCATTCCAGAGGCAAGGTTGTACCAGTTCTACACTCTGCGGATACCCGGGAAAGAATGAAAATATATTCAGAATCCAGAATTTTACCGAGTCGTGAAAGCATGAGATAAAGTGTTTGAAATGTATACCTTTGCTTCACTTGTTACATGGATACTCATGTCTATCGACTGCGGAAAAAAAATATATGCAAAATTCATTAGAACTTAAATTCATCAATATTGGCAACCCAAGTCTACTATAGTACATTTGATGACGAATAATGCAAGGCTTTAGCATCATACAAAGGAAACAAACATTCTCAGTGTATCGGTCAAAAGTCGAGGTGCTAAGTTGTTAAGCAGAAAGTGGTGTTACTTAAAAATAAAAAAACAAACGCCCATACCGTGATATTCTGCAGAAGAGCCTCAGTAACATCCTGAGCCTTATATGACTTAGGGTGCCACTTCCTCTCAGACCAATCAACGTGTGTTACAGACCAGTTGGCAATACCTCCAGGATCAATCATCTGATGATACCCCAAAAATAAAACATTAGGAGAAGCTAAAATGAAAAGTAGGAAACATGATCCAGAGTGTTATTCTCACACTGAAAAAGGTTGACAAGTAATGCTCATCTGCAATGCAATTTTTGCCATCAAAACCTGGCTGTAATAATCAAGAATATGAATGACAACAAGTCAGCAACATAAAACTCGTGCATTAATATAAGGTACTTCAAGTTTCTACAGATTCTTAAATCCTATCACACATCTCCACATTGAATTCATTCATTTCACATGTAATTAGTGGGCTGTTGAGTGATGAAAAAGCACAACAAAGAAAAATGTGGGGCTTCAGTTTTAGAGAGGCAAGGTGGCTGTGTAAGACATTCAGAGATAGAGTGGAGATTTGAAGATAAAAGTTAAGCTTTTTCTTATATAAAACCATTATAACAAAAAGATATTAGTAAGGCTAGAGTAGGTGCACGAGCCAGTTGAGCCCAGAACTGATAGGCTTGCATGGCTAGCGCTTGGCTAGACAATTACTAAGTCAAGTTCAAGCTTTTTCCCGAGCCAAACTTGAGTAGCTCATTAGTATCTTAACTCCTTTTTCTTTCAAAAGGAACTAAAGGAAACCTTGAAATCTACCAGGACAAACCTAAACAGATTAAGTTTATGACGAATATAACATCTAACCTGATCTCAAATTTATATAAATACAGAGTTCGTGAAAAAATCCACTTTCCAAAGTGCTTATTTTATCTTAGGCTCACAGGCAAGCCATTTACACCTAGAAATGTTGTCTTTGTGCTAATGTACAGTTAAGATCTGTAAACATTGGTTATGCAAACTGAGACCAGCCTTACTGAACAAATAGTACTGAGAATACAAAAATGTCTATTATATCCCTAAAACGGCTTTAGATATTTTATTCAACAATATTAATCGCTCTTTTAAAAATATTGAAAAACCATTCCACTATTATAAACGAACCAGTCTCTCCATCCATAAGTCAAAGGAAGTTCTTGAATATTCAAAAGAAAAAGAAAAACAGATTATCAAACTATATTATAAGATCTAATTCACCTTGCAGTAGTCCCTGAACCTCGAGTAGTAAAGATTGTCAGCCATAACTATCAGAGCATGCTGTCGCTTCATCGAGAACCACTGCACAAAATTCAATCATTTATTGCCACAGCAAGTCACTAAATAAGTTTTTAAAGAGGTACACTGAATGCTGAGAGACTTTGTAGCTGGACAGGAGAGTGAACATTCAAAATGGGAATACACATGCTTTGGCTTCATATTGTCATAAGAGTTCAGTGTGGTAGAGTTCAACATTTCCCAGCTACAGATTGACCTATTGTAGTGTGTATCTATATAAATAATAATGGCTTTAAATCATATCAATTCAGACATACCTGAGCACCTTTTCTGAAGTCTTTTTTTTCTACTTCAGGTAACATGTGATCTGAATACCTGCCATTTCCATGTGGTCCAGGATCCAAAAAGCTGACCCGGGGGAGGGGGGAGAGACATGTCAAACAACGGAAAACAGTACCCTGTTTCTGCCATTCACTCTTAAAATTTTACTTACCAGTCAACAAAACTCATATTAGCATGCATCAGATAGTCGTAGACGTAGTCAAAACTATGCAACGGGACACAGCTGCAATATCACAATTTGGTGTTAGTCTAAAGAAATCTTTTGGGGTTGGAGAGGGGGCATATCGAACTATATTTACCTATCAGAAAGTAACACAAAATGTTGGTTATCGAGATCTTCCAGAGCACGTACCAATAATCGTCTCTCTGCATCAACCATAGAGATTTTCCCCCATAGAACCTGCAACCTCCATAAATTCAAGGATTACCAGACATGATAGCAACATATCAAAATGACAACAAGAACAAGAAAACTTAAAAGTAATAATCGTGTCAACAGAAAAAAATGAACTATCATGTAATAATAGTTGTAATTGACAAACGGCTTTTTAGGATTACAAAGCTTGATCAAAATTTCAAAATTAAAAATAACATGCATGCAAGCACCTAACTAGACAAGAATTGCACCAAGTAGTTGGATGTAAACTTATGTATATATAATTACTAACAATCTTTAACATGAAAGTTGGGTGAAATGGTAAGAGCTACACTAACGTCTTTGCGTTTGTGTTTGGAGAGATTTTCCTAAACTGAAAACAAAGCTGGGGCCTGGGTCATGAACTATGACATGACTCATAAAGCAGAAACATGGACAGAAACAGACTCTTGATGCTTCAGACAAGGAAGTATACAGAGCAGTCTACCCCTTTCCCTCTAAAATACTGAAATCAAGGTGTTGCCTATCAGGTTTCCAGCTGGATCCATTTTCACGTACACAATGGATGAATCACAGTATATTTTCTAATGAGCATTGTAAAATTGAGATACTTTGCATGTGCCTCCAATGGAAAGGTAATTCCAGTACAAAAGACATCATATCAGAGAGTAAAAATCGAAAAGAAAGAGATAAATATCGACCAATTAGCGAACTAATCTAAGTTACTGACCTCATCACTGCGAATTTCCCGATTAAGAAAGTAACGGCTCACATGAACTGGTTTTTCTTTTGATGCATGGACATAAACCGAAAATTTTCTCTCATGCCCCTGCCAGTTCAAATGAGAAAATGTTTAACAAAGCTACAGTGTTAATAAAATCTTAAAGGTAAATAAATGCCACGAATGCAGGAAAAAAAAGCAGATAATTATTATCATTCCTTTCTCCAAGAACTAAACAGAAAAGTACAAAGTAAGAAGACAGTCAAACATAACTAAAACCTTATTGACACAGAGATCCTGATGCATACAAAGCAAAAGAATCTGTCGATTTCCATCTTCACGAAGCAATTGTATCAATTTATAATAAAGAAAATAACTTCAGTGACCGAAAATGCCTTATAATATACGATTTTAATCAATTTTTTTTGGATTTGCCAAAATGACCAATAAATTCGCAACGCGATCTCAAATTCGCAATCCAAGTTCCAAATTCGCAACGCGAAAGTCAAATTCGCAACGTGAAAGTCGAAATTCGCAACGCGATTTTAAGATTCGTAACGCGATAGTAGAAATTCGCAACGCGATACTTCAAAATCGCAACGCATTTGTTTCTTAAGAATTTTCTCTAAAAAGATAGTATCCGCGCGGACGTATCGAAGACACGTATTACCACGACCACGACCGGACTGGACGGGACAGGACGGGACGGCGGCGGTGCGCGAGAGTCCCCCTTGTTCTCTTTCACTCAACAAGAAAGTGGGAAATCCAAGCTTTAAATACCCATTCCCAATAGTGTTTTCAATACTATGTGGGATTGAGTATTACCAAGACTTGTTTCCAATGCTAAGTTGAAACATTTAACATTTGGAAGTTGGAACACATTTAACCAAGTGAACATCCTTTCGGTGGCCAAGATAATTAAGTGATATTTGTAATCGAGTTGGGAAAACTTGGTTTGTTTTGCAATATTTAAGTGATATTTGTTTTTAACATAAGATCATATTCCATTATTACGTGCCAGGATGTACACAACACATTTGGGTTAATCAAATGTCTTTTGTGTTGGCTACATGGTGTGATGGCGACATCGTCGGGGGAACACGACGAAGTGCTTACTTTTCCTTCACATCATCTCTTTTATCTTCTCTTAACCCAACTTTCGCCAAGTACATTGCCTTCTCAAGCATTGATTAAATGTGTTCCAACTTAATTATCTTGGCCACCGAAAGGATATTCACTTGGTTAAATGTGTTCCAACTTCCAAATGTTAAATGTTTCAACATAGTATTGGAAACAATTGTTGGTAATACTCAATCCCACATAGTATTGGAAATACTATTGGGAATGGGTATTTAAGGCTTGGATTTCTCATTTCCTTGTTGAGTGAAAGAGAACAAAGGGGACTCTCGCGCACCGCCGCCGCAGTCCGTCCCGTCCCGTCGTGGTCGTGGTAATACGTGTCTTCGACACGTACACGCGGATACTATCTTTTTAGAGAAAATTCTTAAGAAACAAATGCATTGCGATTTTGGAGTATCGCGTTGCGAATCTTAAATCGCGTTGCGAATTTCGACTATCGCATTGCGAATTTCGACTTTCGCGCTGCGAATTTGGAACCTGGATTGCGAAATTTGAATTCGCGTTGCGAATTTGTTGGTCATTTTGGCAAATCCAAAAAAAGTTGGTTAAAATCGTATATTATAAGGCATTTTCGGTCACTAAGGTTATTTTCTCTTTATAATATTCCTGATTGATATCACTGGTATCTTCACCATATACATTAGTCCATATTTGCATCCACAATCAACATGGGAAATGTTGTTCACTAGAATGAAATGCATAAGACCTTCATTTAACATAAGAAAATTCCCTGACACAAAAACTAATTAGAACACTCCATTTCAACATAGGATCCACTCATATGATAATTCATATCTGCCCCACTATCTACAGCATCAAGGTGTGAGAAACCTGCAGCTGCTAATATCATTTTTGACAGGATAAACCAAGAAATCTCCGGAAAATGGCTTGAAACCATAATTAGAAAAATGAAAATCATGAAGAAAGAGTCCAAACTATCTAAGAGTTCTAGTTAAACTGGTAGACTTCTCTAAAAGAAAAAGCCATCTTATCCCTCTATTACCTAATGGCACAGATAAAAAATATTCCCTTTAAACACGGAGTCCTTGCTTCCCCTCTATTAACACTATGATTCAGGCCCAAACTTGTATGTTTTCCTGCCTGCTATAAATGCACACAATATGACTATGTAAAACATTTCTCCTGTATGCCCCTTGCCCCTCATTCAAGTATTTCACAAGCAAATCCTCAACCAAAAAAAAAAGTATTTCACAAACAAATAAATCACTGAACTTTTGAATCTACACCAACAAAGATCCATTAAAGACAAACTAAACATATCAGTTCAGACAATAAACTATAACGCAAAACAAGCAGGGTACTTGAGGCCACCAGACAAAAGATGTGATTCTTTCTTAGCAAACATCCGTTACATGGTAGATTTCATATATGAACCAACCAACCTTGAACATGAAACAAACCTTGAACAAATTTCTTCACAATAATGCATTACATGAAAGCCAAGATCAAGAATGATAATCATGAAATTAAATGGGATAAGAAAATATCCATGAAGAACAAGATGACATAAGAGGATGTCTGAAAATGTAATAACTTACACGGAAGAACATATCCCAAAGCTTCTCGAAAGGAAGTGAACTTGGAGTTAAGAACATGAAAGCGATTTTAGACTTCTTGGATAGGACAGTAGGAATATTCAAAATATCTCTAATCACAACTTGTGATGCGATCTCCTCTTCGCTTGATTCCCTTGTAGGTGAGGGTGGAAGCCAATTAGTAAGGACCTTGCAACCTCTAGAAGAAAATACATAACAAGCAGCACTGCCTTGCGGTGGATAGATGTAAGCACAAACTAGAAAAAGGCTAACTAATGAAACAAAGAAAATAATCCATATCGGCCTCTTCAACGGAGGGCGGTGGCGAGAGGCAGGCAAGATTTGCAGATCACCCATGTTTCCTGGTCGCCACGCCTGAGGTCCTTTCATCTAGCACAAACACCATTTACACCACAACTTTATACTCATACAGTTCTCTCTGTTTCCAAGTTCTCTAAACCAATATGAAAGTCACAATTCAACAACCAACCAGAGGCTCTTCAATCAGTCAATCGAGTGTGATCTGAGAAAGGAAACCACAAGGGAACGCATTAGAAATACTAAATATCCGTGAGACATAAAACAAAACTTGGTTACCAAGAACAAAAAAAAAAAACCGCTCAAATCATTAACCCTAAAACATCGGTGATGAAAATATAATTTAAAATAAATTAAAAACACCCGCAAAGTCAAGCTAATGTTCTACGCGTTTCATGATAAACAAAAACCAGAAATCAAATTTTACCGTTCGAGAGCAAAAATTCTTACAACTGATTCGATAGAGATAACAATAATTTAACAAAGAAATGCAAAGTTCTGGATTCGCCTAATTACTAAAATCAAACAAGGTCAGCTTCCTTCCAAGAGTTTCTACCCAAAAAAATAAATAAGGAGAAACGTGTCGCGAAAAAAGTCAACATCAATCGACGACCTCGCTGCTCCATCACACCAAAAGGCTTCGACTAATTCAAATCTAACAAAAGAACATTTTCACACTAAATTTCCCTCCACAGTCAATACTTCCCTCCCGCTAGAAAGAACCATAAAGAACGAAACTATGCCTTGTACTTTAATGAAGAAAGAAGGAAAAACAATAAACAGTAAGGCAAGGCATCAACTGGAATAAATCAAGAAGAAAGTTACCTGATGAACGGTGGAGATCAAGGAAATCTCAAATTTTCCGGGTCTTTTTGAAGATGGATACAAAAAGACTAAAGATCTAGGGCAGGCCAAGCATGGACCATGAAACAGATTTGTATTGGATATGTTTATATATAATGGAAAAACAAGAGAAGATTAATAATAATAATTCCGTGTAACATAATGGGCTGTTTTTAGTTTATCAAATAGAGAGAGAAAGGCGAGATAGGGGTCAAAGAAGCAGTGGAGGCGGGTTAGAATTTTCATTTTTTTCAGATAATTGGCTCCAAAAATGAAACAAACGAAGCCGGCGATTTAATTTTTTTTTAATTATGATTAATATAATTTAATTAAATATTTTGTTTATAATATAGTAATCGGAACATTGAAATAATGAAATTTATTCTATATTTGTTTTGATCCCATCTATTAGAATATTTTAGTTTTATTGATACCTCCATTGACTTTTATAATTAATTTTCTTAATTTGATTGTTCAATTTTTTTAAGTTAGTCTTTATTATATATATGTTAAAATTATAGATGCAATTATAATTATAGTTTGTAATAAAATATTGAAATTATTATAATTATACTTTATGATTAAATTGAGAACAAAAATGATAAAAATATACTAGTATAATAGAAGTGGGTGACCTACCTAAATTTTTTTTTATTAAACTAAGATGATTATAAAGTATATGTTATAGATAATCTCAACGATTTGACAATGAACGCTCAATCATTTTGTTGTAATTGTTGTAGTTTGAACATGTGACCTCTAAAAACAATAATGATTCCTTTAATCACTGAGATAAGTTGATTCGTGGTACAACCCACATAATTTTAAATCTAATTATAATAGTTATAAAATATACTTGTGATGCAGATTTGACTATTATGGAGTTGACTCTTAAAAGTCATTCTAAATTGTAATATTTTATTTTAAGATATTCGAGAAAATTAGAATTATATAGTTTCTAATTAGTTGGATATTAATTTTTTAATGTTAAATATAAAATTTTAACTTATTTTTATTGAATTTACTGCAGCCTAACTCCCATGCAAGATGCAGCCCTTCGAGCACACCCTAAAGCTCCGCATCTAAAACCGAGCAACGTCCCAACGTCTTCGAAAAACCCGAGATCCAACGGCCCGCCGAATCCCTCAGAATACCTCCACAGGTTACAGCCCCCTAATTCACCATACCAGCACCTTCCGTATTGCACTTCACCCAACTAACCGGTTGGGCGCACCACCAACTAAACTCTCGCCTACCGACGGAATTAACCAGTCGGGACTGCTTCTCCCGATTCACCGACTGACAGACTTCCATGCATAAGTTCCTCGCCATGTCCAGCGTACTAACACATGGAAGAGAATCCAGGTTAAAAATAAAACGGTTCCTCTTAAGCCAAGTGCACCAGAGAATTGAACCAAAAAGAATCTCCCAATCCGTTGCAACTTTAGGGAAAAACGCAGGCTGGGACAAGTTTAGAACGAGCCACTCCCCAACATCCATTTGCAAGAAAGCTTCCAGCCGGTCAGCTTTCACTAGTTTTGTCCATGCTGGTTTGGCAAAAACACAATCTCTGAACAAATGGGAGATAGATTCAGAAGTAGCTCCGCACACCGGACAGATCGAAGAGTCCTGTAAATGGCGACGAACTCGTTCTTCACAGGTTATCAACCGATTATTCCCAATCAGCCAAATCAGGGAACGAATGTGAAGGAGCCCTTGTACTTGGCTATACAACGCCAAAGTGGATGGGTATCACCAACAAGCCACCCCGGTTCCGATAAGCCGAGTAAAGCGAGAATCGGTGGTGCTTCTCCCATTTCCAACCAAAACCATCATCTCTACCATAGTATCAAATTGCGATTGTGGATTTTGTTGCGGATGCTGCGGACATTACGTAACGTGTTGCGACTGTTGCAGGCGTGATCTCTTCCTCAAAAATCACACTAGTCTAAAATATTATATTTATATATTTCACAATTATCTTTTAATATACTAATTATAGACACCCGTTTTTGTCCGAGTCTTTTTTATTTTTTTTATTTTATTTTATATTTTATTTTAATTATTATTATTAGTATTATTATATATTATTATTATTTATTTTGTTTACATTTTGCAGGTCACCCAAGCCCAACAACCCAGCAGACCTAGCCCAACATTCAAGTGACCCAACAGACATCAACCCAAGGACCAAATCAGCAGCTTACCAGGACCAAATTTACAAGTGACCCAACCTAGGATCTAGACCGGATCCATAATAGAGCCCAACCCGGTTCAGACCCATTACAAGTGACCCAGTACCCAAGACCTGGACCCGAACTGACCTAAATCCGGCCCAACTCAACAACCTTAAACACTAAGGTTTCTCAGCAGCAGCAGCCAGCGGTTATTTGGCTCCCCACCGACACGTGCACTTCACTTGCCATTTTCTTATCGCGTGAGATGTCGCCGGTGAGTCCTCAAACCACCTTCGTCATCAACAGTGGTCGAATAGTGCAAAACAGAAACCAAAATAGTGAAAAATCATTCCATATCTCACTAAATCTAAACCCCAAATTAAAATATCTTATAATCTCAAAAAGTTAGGATTTTCAACCACCAACATTCAGAAAAAAATTTCCCTAAGCCCTAGATATTATCATCATCTCACCAGAAATCCAGAGGCAAGCAAACATAAAGGGAGAAGAAAAATTGAGAGAAGTATTCGGTGAAGAACCAAAAAAACAAAAGAAAAAAGAGAGAAAATAAGAAAAGAAAAGAATCGAAAAGCCTTACCTTTGGAGCCATCACCACCGTAAGCGCAACCGTGCCAAATCCTCGAACTTTCGAAGAACGGGCGTGGAAATTATCACTTGATCGAAGTGTTACAATCTGATACGACGTTCGAATGAAAAGTGAATTTGAAATAAATCGATTTTATTTTACTAATAAATTCATTTTTATTTTAAGTTGAATAATACAATGCTTGTTTTTCTAAGTAGCAATTTATTTTATTTTACGCAAATGTCAATTTTTCATTTATATTCGATTCGCCTTTTTTAAATCAATGATGAGGGAATATTCTTTTACTGATAAGAAATAGATGAGATAATTTTCCCGACAGATGATTGCTAATTTTGAGGTTTCTTTTCGGGTTAAAGAATTTTCCCTAACAATATGAATAATTCGAAATAACTTAATAAATGGATCATATTTTAACTTTATATTCAATTTATAAGTTCCACCATTTACGACAACGTGTAAGCGATTGAGTACCAATTTTGGGCGTTGTGTGGGTGTTAATCCTTCCCCACGCGTAACCGACTCCCGAACCTTTTAAATCGAGTCTTTGGTAAATGCAGACCAACTTTTGTCTTAAAAAACAATTTTTCCTTAAAAATTATTTTAAAAGACGTTTTTAGGTATTCGACCTACCTAACCCAAATGTCGATGGCGACTCCAATCTAATTTAATCCAAATTAATTTCAAATCATCAATTTTTCCAAATTAAAGTCATAATCGTTTTTAAAATAATATTTAGTTGTTTTAAAAAAATGGTTATGACAGCTTGGCAACTCTGCTGGGGATCTTTTTCTTTTTTTAGAGAGTCAGGCTGTAAGTCGCTTACATATTGTCGTTTGGTGGAAATTATGAGTTCGAGTCTTTAGTTAACTTATGATCCGTTTATTGAAGTTTTTAATTACTTCATTTTTTTATACTAACATTTGAATTTTTCTTTCAGATTTATCCAAGTTTTTGTCAAGTTTTTTTTTCTTTTCCTTTTAAGTCAAAGGTATGTACGTTCCTCCTCACACACATCACATACATTTGCATAACATAAGCTTTAGACATGAGCTTCGATCCAAATTAGTCAGGGTCATTGATTTACTCTCGTAAGAATTTATTCTTCGTATGAGTTTTAGCAAATAACCCATGGGATACATACCTTATACCTTCGTAGGGATTTATTTCTCGTATAAGTATAAGGTAGTGAATCCCCTCGAATTGAACTCGTTCCATTCGAAACTTGTAATGGGTGAGGATCAAGGGTTTGGCAGCCCAAGGGGGCACCGACATCAAGGACAATTCGAGTACCCTTTCCTCATAGAGCTGAAGCCATGCATATAGTGAACTGTAGAACAGTCACCCTAGGTATAGTTATACTGAACCTCTTTCTATCAGTAGGTACCCAAAATAGGTGTACACAAAGGAGGAGCGTTTTTTTTAACTTTTCCTTTTCGCTTTAAATTTTGTTGAATAATAGCATGCGAACTAGATACCATGCGGTTAAGATCAATTTCTTGAAAATAGATCATTGTGGGTAGAAAGCATGTCCGGGTAGGATTTCTATTTATTGAAAGCATGTTCGGGTAGATATCATGACGGGGTAGGTGTTACATTCATCTCTGAATAACATTTTTATTTGTATCAATTATTTTGCATGTACTAACTCTTTTTTCTCTTTTGTTTGTGTACACTAACTTATTTATTTTGTTTGTACCATTTTTCATCATTCTTTGCATTACATTGCATCGTCATGATATAATACGAAAATATTGATCCACAAGGGGATATTCAAAAGAAAATTTTCACAAGAAGAGATAAAAAATTTCAATCAAGCAGTCGCATACACAGACATGCATCGAGGGCTGAAAGAAGTTCATAGTACAAGAAGGAGACTTGCTTGAGGATAGTGCAATATTCTAGACTAAAATGATGATCCACTGATTCGATGAGTAATCCAACAGTGGAGTCTTATCTACAATCATGTAATCGCTAGTCATCAAGGAGAGACGCAATGGCTTCAACACCGCTAAGGCATTAATGGAGTTATTTTACAAAGTATTGAGGGGCATCAGTTCCAAAATAAAAAGATCCGAGACAAAGCAGTGAGCTCGAAGATCGTGCAGCATTCGAGACTGAAATTATGATACATTGATCTGAGAAGTAATACAGCGGTAAATTTTCATCTACGATCATTCCATCACTAATCATCAAAGAGCGACGCACTAACTCAACACCGCCAAGGCATTAACAGAGTCAGATTACAGATGCGCTTGAGGGGCATCATTGTCAAGGACGAAGATCTGAGGCAAAGCAGTGATCCATTTCGGACTCAACATCTAAGTGAAGGCATGCCTGTAAAGTGGATTGTCTTGTAATGTGAAGGCTTTTATTTCTGGTGAAAATTAGTCTATGATATTCATCGTAAAGATCAACATTTTTGCATCTGCATTTGCATCTTTGCATTTTGTATATGCATTTCATTTTTAAGCATTCATAAAAGAATGGAACCAATTTATGGAGGATTCGATGAAGTGGTCCTAACCATATTTACAATTAAAAGAAGAAGATGAAATCAACACGATGGAAGCTTGTTCGACTGGTTGTAGGGTTGAATCTTCAAGGATGATCCGAGAAAAGAGTCCCTGTTCCCTGAGGTCTACGATGTTGATCCAGTACGTAATTGCCACCTAAGAAGCTCCAGACATTCCACTGAGAACTGCAAGGCACTAAAGTGCAAGATCCAGAACCTGATGAAATCAGGGGCATGGACAATCGAAGAAGGATGGAGGCCATTGCATCTACCATTTGCATCCATAGAGATTGTTTTGTTTGAACTTGTTTTTGTTCTTTCTTTAATATTTGCTTAAATATTTTAATCTTTGATGACTAAACTTATGCTACCTTCTAAGGTTGAATAATTGAACGAGTTTTAATCTTTAGTTCTTTGATTATCAAATAAATTATATATTCTCTTAATTCTTCAAGAATTATAGATTTTTGACATATGACAAGATTAAACCTTTCTTATCCTGTCTAAAACCCAGAAATAAAATCCCTTGATTGTTTACCCGAAATAATTCCTAATCCCTACAAAAGAACAAATTTTTACATTACCCCTTTTAGACCTTGAAACATTCTTTTCAACCTTGAAACATTGCATCTATCATTTCAAAACACAAAAAATCATACCCTTACCTTTCTTTGAACCAATGAAATCACCTCATCTTCTTAGATGTAAAACCGACATTTTTTCTACCAATAAAATCCGAAAGCATTGAGTACAGATTGTTCACTCGAACATAAACCTTCCTACTAGAATAAACAATGTGGGGCATCTCGAAGCAATCTTCTGAGGACGAGCCTTAACAATTGAGATATGCTGAGAGCAAAAAGTAGAATAAGGAAATTCATTCAAAATAATTCTATCATGCATTAATTACATTTTTTTCACGTGAATAAAAAATTAATACTGAAAATCTATCCCCCTCGGGATACCTCTTCTGCAAGGACTTCTATGTATGAGATGATGAACGACTTTCTTTCTTTATCCCTTCAAAAAAGGAGAAAATATATATCCCTTGTGTCCCCCTTTGAGCCTGAATTATGATATTTTCTTCCGATTCAACCCTAACCAATGATCACCCTCCACACTGGGGGGCAAGTTGGAGGAAATCTGCTCATATGAGTGAAGACATTGATTCATATGAGATACTAAAAGGTGAACCAAATGCCAAGTGCGAAGATCAAATCAAAACAAAGAGAAAAGAAACAAAGAAAAACAAAGAGCAAAGAGAAAAAGTAAAGAAAGAAAAAGAAAAAAGAAAAAAAGCAAAGAGAAAAAATCAAATAAAAATAACAAAAGAAGAAAAAAGATAAGAAGAGCATACAAGGATTCCCTTGAGTCAAATGGTGTATCAAGCTTCAAACCATGGGATTGATCAAGCACAATCATTTCATAATCACTTCTCTCGAAGATTATAGAACATCAAGAGAAAGATATATTGAGCAGATCCAAATTGAGCAAAACCAGATTGAAGGCATCAGATTGAATTGATCCTTGGTTCAATTACCCTTAAACACTTGTTTGGGTCTATTTATCAATTTCTTTCATAACTGTGAACCATGACCTACATTATGTGCCTAAAAAGTCCCTTCTAATCATACATGGATTTCTAAACATAAGAGATTATCTTTAGATTTCATTCCGCCCATCACGATTAATCTTTTATTTAAAAAAAGGTTTTCTAAAATCTTTAATGCATGATGGAAAAAATAACAAAAGGGGGGGTTCAAGATGTAAATTCTGAATAACTTCTTGAAACCAAATGAGAATTTGAGCTAAAAACCTGAAAAGGCGGTTCGAATATGAAGATGGTGTAACTATTGCATAGAAGGCGATCACACAAATCCCTTAATAAGGCATCGCACAACCTGAATAAGAACATGAGAGCTAGGAGTCGGAGAACACTTCCAATAAATTAGTACAGAAGCTACTCCATCCAATCAGTGAACATCAAATAAATGATAATAACAAATCATTAACCAAAAATAACAACTTGATATTTTTTATCCTTTCCTTACTTAACCATACCTCAAAGATAACAATAATCTTGACACTTGTCAAATAGCTATAATTTTTTCGAAGGATTAAAAGTGTAATTAATTCTTTGATATCCAATGAACTCTTGTTTTATGATTTGTCAATTGTGAAATCTAGAAATGGGCAATATTTTCAAATCTTTGATTAAACATTTTTCAAAACTCTTTTAATTGATATTTTCAAACTTTTGAAAATACAAGAAGAAGAAAAACATTTGCAAACAAGACAATCTCTCTAGAGTGGTTCTTGGTAGTCGACATGTGGCTCTCAGATACAAAGCTCATGCTTAGAATCAGTGTTGAAGTAATCAACATCGAATATTGGGGCATCTTTGAAGCAATCAACATCGAATGTTGGGGCATCTTTGGGGATTCAACATCCTGATGCGAACGATCAGATCTTCTGAAGGCATTTCCTCCACCAGCTGGAACAAGCAGATTATCAGTATCCTTTGAGTTGTTTTTCTAGAAACAAATTTTTGTCTCTCTTGAGACAATTTCTTTAGAAAAAATATTTGAGTTTTTTTATTTGAAATAAAATTTTGTCTCATTTGAGATAGTTTCCTTCGAAAACAAATTTTGTCTCGCTTGAAACATTTTCCCTTTGAGATACAAATTTCAAATTTTTTTCACATTAAAGAAAGTTGATCTCACTTGAGATCGTTTTCTCAAAAACAAACATTCTTTCGCTTGAGACAATTTCTCTAAAAACAAATTTTGTCTCGCTTGAGACAATTTCTATCAAAGCAAATTTCACCTCGCTTGAGACATTTTTTTTCTCTGAGATACAAATTTAAATTTATTATACTTGAAACAAAATTAATCTCACTTGAAATTTTCAAAATCGATTTGTCTCGCGTGAGACAGTTTCCCCTTTAAACACAAATCCTGAAATTGTTTCCTTTAAAACAAAACAAACAACTTTGAGATTGTTTCCCTAGAAACAAAATCAACAATTTTTTTTTCTCTTAAAACAAATTTTGTCTCTATTGAGATAGTTTCTTTTGAAGAAAAATCTTTGAGTCGTTTCTTTTGAAACAAAAAACTTCGAGTTTGCTTCTTTTGAAACAAAGTTTTGTCTCTTGAGACAGTTTTTCATGAAAAATCTTTGAGTCATTTTTTTTGAAACAAAAATCTTTTAGTCGTTTCTTTTGAAACACCATCATCTTTGAGATCGTTTCCACTAAAACAAATTTTTATCCATTGAAGCAATTTCTTTAGAAACACAAAATCTTTGAGTCTGTTAAAACAACACCTATCTTTGATTAAGTTTACCTTGAAACCATTATTCCTAAATTTGGCATGTCGTCCTCATCAAGTAGGAACCGTGTCATCCCCCGACCAAATCTCTTCATCACGTAGAAGCCGTGTCACCCTAGATAACCAGTCGTCCTCATCACGTAGGAACCGTGTTATCTACCTTATCATTCCTAAATATGGCCTACCATCTTTGTAACATCTTTAATATCGGGTTAGTGGCTAAATTGTAAAGTTTCAAAATTTGGTGATTTAAAGTATAATAATTGATTAGTGCAAGGAATTATTTGAAATGTTGTGTATGATCAAATTATAAAGAAGAAAGAATAGAAGGATAGAATGGTCTTTTGCAAGGAAAATAATTAAAGAATGGATTTATATATATTAGCTCCATGTGGAAGAGAAGAAAAAAAACAAAGGTTCCAGAATTCTCTTCTTCTCTTTTTTCTCCCAAACGTGAAAACTTATAGCAAAGGTGAGATTTTTAATAAGCTAATTGTTTGCTAAAATTTAAGTTTGGTTTTGCTCCTTAGATGTTAATTAAGCTTAAGGAAAGCTTAATTTGCTTTAAAATAACAAGATAAAGAGTGTAGGAAGAATTAAAGATTAGGAGTGCTTGAATGGAATTTTGAAAAAGAGTTCATATTTGGAATCAGAGGTTGAATTTGACTTGTTATCAACTTAATTAAGAAATACGAAGTGTTAGAATTAGATTTAGAACATGTTGGAATTTGAGGGAGATTCTTGAAATCTATGTGGAGGATTAAATTTTTAAGTATAAGAGGTATTGAATGGGTATTAATTAGTTTAAGTATATGTATGCAAGTTAATGAGATAAAAAGATGGGAAATATGAAGTGTTGAGAGGATTATGAAGAGATTTTTGTGCTAAAATAACATTTCTGGGCTGTGTGCATCGATGCACATTCAATGTGTACCGATGCATCAAGGGTAAAATCCCAGAAATTGTTCAAGGTGTATCGATGCATATGAGGTGTATCGATGCACTCCTTTAAAATAAAAACATCGAATGTCATTAGTGTATCGATGCACCCCTTTAAAATACAAACATCGAATGAGATTTATGTACCGATGCATAGATTATGCATCGATGCATCCGTCAAGGGATGCATCGATACATGGTGTTGTGCATCGATGCATACCTTTATTAAAAGATGAAAATAACTTTCTTTTTAGCCTAAGAAGTAATAGTTTAGAATATATTAATTAGTATACTGATTAGTATCAATGTATTACTATGTAGATATAGAACGTAATTTCGTTCTAGAACAAACAAAGGATTAGGATCAAGTCAAAATAAGCAAGGCCAAGGTGAGTGCATATCCTAGATGAAATGGAATTGAGACAAGACTCGTGATAAGTCTATCTCTTATCATTAAATTTATGATTTTATATTCATGCACATGCATACATATATATGTGTTAACGTTATAGTGATTTCATGCATTTTTCATTCATGATTAACATGGTATTATATGAATGAATGCCATTATCAGAGAATTCTTCCAGATATGTGAAATAATGAAAATGATCATATGAAGTGACTTATGTGTTTACATGGACAGTGATGAAAGAGATATGAAATGAGAAATGTATTTATAATTAAGCTCATGTTATTTAATATGAGAGCTATAGGTATAATTAGCATGCCAAGAGTCGAGGGATTATTAGTGGTCCTTCGGGACATAGTGGTTCTTCGGAACAATCAGTGGTTCTTCAGGACATAGTGGTAATTCGGGACAAATATTCAGTTCCCTTTGAGGGAATTATACGAACTGTGGTGACAGCATAGTGCACAACATCTATGTACTCACATACCTTTGATCTCCATAATGTACATGGGTAATTCAAAGATAAGTTAAAGTGGAATTAGCATAAGAATATATGTTTTATATGTGCATGTTACCGTCATATATGTTATAGTGAAATAGATGCATACAAATAAAGATGTCATGATCAGATGATAAGAATGCATGTTCATGAATGCACTGTTATATATATATTTTTATATTATGCCTCACTAAGTCTATGACTTAGTGTGTAAGTGATTTACACGTAGGTACCAAGAATCAAGAGGAGCAGTAATAGAGGCGGCAAGGACAACATCACTACTAAAAGATCAGATCAGAAGTAATTGAAAAAGTAGGTATTTTGGCTGTGTATAGAGTGTTGGCATGTAATAAGTGGTTAATTATGAATGCTCTGATCGATTTTGTATTTTGTGGTCTCTTTTATGTAAATTAATGTATTTGGTTTTAATGAAAGTTTAAAATTTCCATGTTTTTCTTTAAGTGTCAAAGTTTGAAAAGTCAATTGACACCTCAGACTCATATTCGGGTCGGATATGGGTTAAGGGTGATACATTTAATGGTATCAGAGCTACGGTTTAGCGATTCTCGGCATAAACCGAAGTCTAAAGTGTCCTATAAAGTATACATGTCAACAAAATAGTGAAAACTTCTGATCTGATTGTCGAAATCGGTTTTCGCCCGGGTACGAATTTTTTACTTGGCGGGTAAAGTGATGTGAATAAATTGTTTTTTTAAAAATATTTTGGGAGTCGCCATCGGCCTTTTGGGTCAGGTAGGTCGAATACCTAAAAATCATCCTTTTAAAAGAGGTTTTAAGAAAACATCGATTAAAAGATAAATTGGTCTGCGTTTTAACCAAAGATTCATTTTTTTTAATAATAAACAGGGATTTGTGGTCGGTTACGTTTAGGGAAGGATTAGCACCCCTACAATGCCCAAAATTGGTACTTTATTAATTATAAATTGTCTCTATTATCATAAATTTAAAAATTCAAAAGTATATTTAATTTATAATCCTATTATTTTAAAATTATAATTATGGAAAAAATATTAATTTATATATATTTATAATAAAATATTTATTTATTTAGAAATATCAGAAAAGGACTTCTAGGTGCCTTAAGACAACTCTTTTCTTCGATATTAAAAAATAAATAAAAAATAAATATATAATTTATAAAATAGGATATTTATTTATTTAAAAATATCAGAAAATTGACATCCAATTGTTTTAAGACTGTCCTTTCTTAATATTGAAAAATAAATAAATATTAAAACATGATTAAAATAAGTTAAAAATAATTAAATAAGATTTTAATAAATAAAATAAATATTATTTATTATATAAATATATATATTTATGGCTAAATAATAATAATAATAGTAATAATAATTAAAAGTAAACATATAAAATTAACATATAAACAAGGACAACAATCAATAAATTTAAAATGATAGGTACAAATAATAAAATAAAACTTATAGTAAAAATAATTAGTAATTAAAATATAAATAATATAAATTAAAGGCCCTTATTTGAAGTAAAATAAAAATATAAAAACTAATAGTGTAATTAATCCTAATTATTACTAGGTGATTAAAATAAGAATAAATAAAATTAATAGGGACTAATATAGTTATTTACCAAAAATTTATATACTTACTGATTAATGACTAAAACATAATATATTAAAATTCAACTGCCAAACTAAAATAAATAAAAATAACTTGTAGTGACTAATTTGTAAGTATTATAAACTTGGAGCACTGCGGAAAGGGTTTACCCTTTATGAAAATTACAGAAATACCCTCACCAGCGGGAAGCCGGTCATCGGCCGGCAGCCGTCTGCCACCGTATTCCCCACCGCCGGCCACCGTATCCGGTGGCCGAAAAATTTTATTTTTATACCAGAACGTAGATCGGACCGTCCTAATGACGGTTCCGGTGTTCCTTTCTCTTAAATAGCTCCCGATCGGAGCAAATCTAGGAAAATACCTTTGGTTTTCGAAGGTTTTTGGTGACGCTTGGAGGCCGGTGATGACTCCGATCGAGGTGTTATCTTCCTCGGTAAGTTTCTCTTGCTCTTTTCTTTTGTTTTGGTGTTTGTGGTTGTTGGTTTGCTTACCCTCTCTTCGTTTCTGTCTCTCTGTCCTTTTTTCGTCTTGCAGGTGATGGCTTTATAGCCTTGATGAGGCTCTCGTCGGACCGGGTATAAAGTCGAGTTCGGTGAGTCACCGAACTATGTGGTGACTCACCCCTAGAGCTTGCGACGTGGGCGGCGGGTGTTGAAGCAGTAAAGCTTCTGGAGTCTTCAGCGAGGCGGCGGCGTCGTGGCTAAAGTGGGTTCGAACATCTGGCTACAAAAAAGTCGGGAGTAACTGTTCTGGAAGCGGCAACTAGGACGTGGAGCGGCTGGAAGTGGAAACGGCGCCGCGTGGTCCCTAGGGTATCATCACCCTAGGGTTTGTGCTAGATGAGTGTGGGCCGTTGGATCTCTCAGATCCAATGGCTGTGATGCTGAGGCGGCTGGATGATGATATGGAAACCTTAATCTGGTTTTAGGGTTTAACTGGGCCTGATGTATCTGGGTTGGGCTTGGAACTGTAATTGGGCCCCGATTTTAGCCTGTTTGTAATAATAATAATAATAATAATAAATAAAATAATAATAACAATAAATAAATAAATAAAATGGGTAAAAAAATTAGTATCTTCAGCTGCCCCTCTTTGCTCATTCTTGTGTTAACAAGAATAGGGCAAAGACGAAAAGATAATAAAATTTTTTATCCATTTGACTTCACTTGATTATGATGGCAATGTTGAATAATTTCTTCTTTGGGATTAGTTCTTCTAATTATGAACATTTCCACTGGGGATGAAATTTATCTCCTTCCGTGATGTAATCTAGCAAAGGTTGAACAAGCTATTCTCATTGTGAACTTCTTCTTCTTCAGATGAGTTCTTCTCATTGTGAACTCCTTCTGGAAATGCTGATGATGATATATCTCCTTCTGTGATAAGTCATGCAAAAAGTCGAACAAGCTCTTCTCATTATGAACTTCTTCTTCTTTCTTCAAATGAGTTCTTCTCATTATGAACTTTCTCTGGAAAAGTTGATGCTGATATATCTCCTTCTATGATAGAGTCATGAAAAAGGTTGAACAAAATTTTCTCATTATGAACTTCTTCTTCTTTCTTCAGATGAGTTATTCTTATTATGAACTCTACCTGGCAATATTGATCCATCAAATGATGAATTCAAACAAAAGGTTGAACAAATTCTTCTCATTATGAACTTCTTCCTTCTTCAGATGAGTTCTTCTCATTATGAACTTTCTCTGGTACTGCTGATCCACCGAGTGATGAATTTAAGCAAAAAGTTGAACAAGTTCTTCTCATTATGAACTTCTTCTTCCTTCTTCAGATGAGTTCTTCTCATTATGAACTCTAACTGGTAAAGTTGATCCACCGAGTGATGAATTTAAGCAAAAAGTTGAACAAGTTCTTCTCATTATGAACTTCTTCTTCCTTCTTCAGATGAGTTCTTCTCATTATGAACTCTAACTGGTAAAGTTGATCCACCGAGTGATGAATTTAAGCAAAAAGTTGAAAAAGTTCTTCTCATTATGAACTTCTTTTTCCTCTTCAGATAAGTTCTTCTCATTATGAACTCGACCTGGAAAAGTTGATCCATTGAATGATGAATTCAATCGAAAAGTTGAACAAGTTCTTCTCATTATGAACTTTTTCTTCTTTCTTCAGATGAGTTCTTCTCATTATGAACTCTAACTGGTAATGTTGATCCATCAAATGATGAATTCAAGCGAAAAGTTGAACAAGTTCTTCTCATTATGAACTTCTTCTTCAGATGAGTTCTTCTCATTATGAACTCTTCCAGAAATGTTGATCCATTGAATGATGGATTTGAACTTTGTTAAAATCTTTGAAATTCCTGTCAAATATTCAACATGGATAAAATGAATGAAAATGCTCCTATTTTGCAAATGTCTAAATATGATGCATGAATGTTGATGCAATCTTCGTTTGACTTCAAAATGGTGAACTCAGTTTTCCTCCACTTCATCATTTATTGCCAGGGTCACCTCTGGATATCAGTGTAACAACTTATGCTATCAAGCTTGCATTTCTGAAGAACCATCTGATCAACTTGTATCTTTATGTCTTCTTTGCTTCATGAAAGTCTCAGAAGAATTGTTTCATTTGAGGAACTCTTGTCGTAGTCAGAACTATGACCTTGATGCCCCATTTTGTCTTGGATAAAACCAACTTTCTTTGCTTGGAGTTGTGCAGAAATCCGATAAAGCTTTCATCTTTGAAAAGAGAATCTGTCATCTTTAAAAAGGGAATTTATCATCTTTGAAGAGTGTAGATGTAGATATGCCTGACTCAACAGGGATTAATTAGGAGAGTAGAGCCTGTTCTGATTTAACTCTTGAAACATATTGTCGTAACCGGTTTTCGTCCGGGCACGAATTTTTTACTTTACGGGAAAATTGATGTGAATAAATGGTTTTAAAATAATTTGGGAGTCGCCATCGGCCTTTTGGGTCAGGTAGGTCGAATACCTAAGAATTATCTTTTAACAGAGTTTTTAAGAAAACATCAGTTAAAAGATGAACTGATCTGCGTTTATAACCAAAAATTCTTTCTTTTAATAATAAAAAGGGATTCGTGGTCGGTTACGTTTAGGGAAGGATTAGCACCCCTACAACGCCCAAAATTGGTACTTTTTAATTATAATTTGTCTCTATTATTAGAAATTTAAAAATTCAAAATATATTTAATTTATAATCCTATTATTTCAAAATTATAATTTTGAGAAAAAAAATAATTTATATATATTTATAAATAAAATATTTATTTATTTAGAAATATCAGAAAATGACTTAAGACAGCTCTTTTCTTCGATATTAATAAATATTAATATAATAATAAAATTATAATTTTTTATAATATTTAATTTTAAAATACCAGAATAGGACATCCAGTTGTATTAAGACTGCCCTTTCATTCGATATTGAAAAATAAATAAATAAATATTAAAAAAATTTATGTAAAAAACATATAAATTATTATTTATTATATATATATTTATATGACTATATAATAATAATAAAAATAATATTTAAATATATAAACAAGTAAAATTAAAACAATAAAAATACAATTAGAACTATATATTTAAAAGCAGTAAAATAAATGAAAATTTTTAAAATTAGTGACTAAATTATAATAAAATTAAAATTAAAAACCTAATTTATAATTAATTATTTTAAAATTATAAGGATTAAACATGCTATTTTTCTTATTTATTAATTTAGTGACTAAATTAAAATTATATAAAATTCAAATATCAGATTAAAATAAATTAAAACATACTATTCAGATTAAAATATTAATTATTAAAATTAAAGGACTAAATCTGTTATTTACCCTAAATATATTATTTTAATATAAAGGACTAAAATAAATAAAATTAAAATTAAAGAACCGAATTAAAAGGATTATAAATTGATTTAGTGACTAAAATGTAAAGATTACAAGTTAGGATGACTGCAGACGGGATATAACCTTTAAAAATTACACAAATAGCCCTCCCCGAAACGACGTCGTTCGGGAAGGGCTATTTAAGGCCAAAACCGGCTGGCCCTTCGGGCCATCTCTCATTTCTTTTTTTTTATTCTCTCTAACTGAGAGAGAATGAAAAAGCTCTCCCTTCTCTCTAGCTTCCCTCATCGGAGGGAAGCCGGTCACCGGACGGCAGCCGTCTGCCGCCGTGATTCTCACCGTCAGCCACCGCATCCGGTGGCCGGAAAAATTTATTTTTACACCATTATGTAGATCGGACCGTCCTAATGACGGTTCCGGTGTTCCTTTCTTTTAAAAAGCTCCCAATCGGAGCAAATCTAAGAAAGTACCTTCGATTTTCGAAGGTTTTGGTGACGTTTGAAGAGGTCCGGTGGTCGTGGCTTCCTCGGTAAGCTTCTCTCCTTCCTTTTCTTTTGTTTTTGGTTGCTGGTTGTTGTGAGTTGGTCTCTATTTTTGTATCTTTGCTCTCGGTTTTGTCTCTCTAGGGTCTGTTGGGGTTTTTTTTCTTTGCATATGGGGTGATGGCTTTATAGCCATCACCGGTGTGGCCATCGTACCGGTCTGAAGGATGAAAAGTTCGGTGAGTCACCAAAGCTATGTTGGTGACTCACCATAGAGGCGATGTGGACGGTCGGGGTTGTGGCAGCAGAGCTTCTGGAGGCTTCTTCGGGGCGGCTTCGTGGCATTGGTGGAGCGTAGGAAACGGACGTGTGGCCTTCTGGAACCAACGGCGGTGGCTGAGGACTTCTGGAGGCGGCGGCAGCAGTAGTGCTAGGGTTTAGAAACCCTAGCTGAAACCCTAAATTGGTTTAGGGTTTCCTTTTGGGTCTGGGCCGATTCTGGTTGGGCCTGGGATTTGGGCTTGTAAATTTTTTAATAATAATAATAATATATATAATAATATATATAATAATAATAATAATAATATAAATAATATTTAAATGAAAAAAAATGTATCTTCAGCTGCCCCTCTTTGTTTATTCTTGTGTTAATAAGAATATAGCAAAGACGAAAAGATAATAAGTTTTTTTTTTCATTTGACTTTACTTGATTATGATGGAGATGTTGATCTAATTCTTCTTTGGGATTAGTTCTTCTCATTATGAACTTTTCCACTGGGGATGATGTTGACCTATTTCTTTCTGTGATAGAGTCATTCAAAAGATTAATAAGCTCTTCTCATTATGAACTTCTTCTTTCTCATTCAGATGAGTTCTTCTCATTATGAACTTTCTGTGGAAAGGTTGATACTAATCTATCTGCTTCTGTGATAGAATTATGCAAAAGGTTGAATAAGCTCTTCTCATTGTGAACTTTTTCTTCAGATGATGAGTTCTTCTCATTATGAACTCGAACTGGAAAAGTTGATCCATCAAGTGATGGATTTGATCAAAAGGTTGAACAAATTCTTCTCATTATGAATTTCTTCTTCCTTCTTCAGATGATGAGTTCTTCTCATTATGAACTCTACCATGGAAATTTTAATCCATCAAATGATGAATTCAAACAAAAGGTTAAACAAATTCTTCTTATTATGAACTTCTTCTTCCTTCTTCAGATGAGTTCTTCTCATTATGAACTTTCTCTGGAAAAGCTGATCCATCAACTGATGAATTCAAGCAAAAAGTTGAACAAATTCTTCTCATTATGAACTTCTTTTTCCTTCTTTAGATGAGTTCTTCTTATTATGAACTCTTTCTGGCAATGTTAATCCATCAAATAATGAATTTAAACAAAAAGGTTGAACAAATTCTTCTCATTATGAACTTCTTCTTCCTTCTTCAGATGAGTTCTTCTTATTATGAACTCGAACTGGTAATGTTGATCCATCAATTGATGGATTTGAATCTTTGCTAAAAATCTTTGAAATTCCTGTCAAAATTCAACATGAATGAGAATGAATGAAAATGCACCTATTTTTGAAAATGCTTAAATATGATGCATGAATGTTAAGTTATTTGATTTCAGATTGGTGAACTGAGTATTTCTTCAGTTGTAGAAACCCAATAAATCTTTCTTCTTCAAATCAGAGAATCTATCATCTTTGACAAATGTAGATGTAGATATAATGTCACAAAATCTCTTGAGAATAAAACTCAATAGTATAGGCTCTTGAAAAGCTTGCATTCATGCAACATATTGATTCTGATAACAACTCATCTGATTATGAAGTGATCTTTCAAGATGATTTCGTAGATATCGATAGTTCTTTTAATACAGAGAAAATCATGAATTCTAATTCTGATGAGGAGAGTAAACTGTTATACTTGAAAAGAAATAGGATTTTCAGATGCTATGTCTTCAATAGTCATAGAGATATAATCCTGATTCATCAATTGCAGAGTTGACAGATTTTATATGTACTGCTCAAATGGGTAAGGTTGCTGACGCACTTCTTCCGGTAAAAGGTAGGAAGCCATTATGCAATGATCCCAATTACAAGAAAAGGCAAAACTTGGGCTATGATTTTTGGGAAAGAAATAAGTAGAAGAAGCTTGAAAAGAAGCTTCTTAATGAAAACGATCATGCAGTCCATCTTTTAATCCAATGATTGGTTCTGTGGTTCCTACCGAACAGATCAGATAACTCAAAGAACACTTCCAGAAGATGCTATGAGCACATTCATCTTCTAAATTCAATGATTGGTTTTTTGGGGTTCATACCAAACCAGATCAGATAACTCAAAGAACACTTCCAGAAGATGCTATGAGCACATTCATCTTCCAAATTCAATGATTGGTTTTTTTGGGTTCATACCAAACCATATCAGATAACTCAAAGAACACTTCCAGAAGATGTTATTGGGTCTACGACACTTGTTATACTTGAATCTGATGAGGTGGAAATACTTCTAGGTTTCCCTAAAAACCATATACAAGGATCTGTATAGAAACATGTTCCATGGTGGTATCAATGTCCTGTCTCTTTTCTCTGGGATCAATGATACAGAGGTTGCCTTTTACTGTCTTGGCATACTTTTGAAAACAGATGTGCAAGAACTGAATGATGATCGGTTGGAGCAATTGATGAGTAGTTTTAATGGACTCAACCTTATTGTCGGTGGCATCCATTGTAACAACCTTACTGGAAGAAATAAACATCATTCATGGGCTTAAAGATTTTTGTTGGTGCATTTACTTGCAATGATTGCTACAGCAAACTGTCTCTTTTACTGCTCCAATATACCCCATTCTTTTTGAATCATGGAACAGTTTAGTTGACAGTAAAACTTGTCATCTTCAACTTTTGGAATACTGTAACCAATGCTACCCTATATAACCAGAGTGCAAATAATAACTTGTTCATGGCTTTATGATGGTGACGATTTGCTTACTTTGTATTCCATGCCTTTAAAAGTATTAACATAAAGTGATATTCAGAAATCTTTAACTTATTTCAAAATTATGTTAATCCATAAAAGAATAAATTGAATTTTCGAAAATAAATTGAATCTCAAATAAATTGAACTTGAAATAGATAGAATTGTATTCAAAGTTATGACAAGCATAAGAATGATAAAAATTCAAATGACTCAACAAATTATTAGCATAAGTATTTCTAAATTAATCAAATTGATACAATTTAGAGTAATGATGTAAGCTTTTGTCTGGAAGATCTCAAACGTTGTCAAAATGCTTGTAGATGTGAAGTTTCTCCCAAACTGTCTAAATCTTAAGAGAGTTCAATTGTCAGATGCCTAATATCAACATGCATTTGAGCCGCCCTTTCAGGTTTTCAACTCAAATCCTTCCTTTGGTTACAAGATGCCCTTTGTGGGTTTTCACCTTGACCCCCTTTTTTTCTTTTTTTCTTTTTTATTTTCTTTTTTTTTTTCTTTTCTTTTTTCTTTTTTTTCTTTTTCCAAGCATAATATTTCTTGACAGAATCCGAATTTATTGGATTTCTCAGAATTTTTCCATCCATTTCTGCCAAGATCAATGCTCCTCCGGAAAAGGCCTTTTTCACAACGTATGGCCCTTTCCAATTAGGCATCCATTTCCCGCGGAAATCTTTATGTATAGGCAAGATCTTTTTTAGTACTAGATCACCCTCTTGGAATTCTCTTGGATGTACTTTCTTATCATGAGACTTCATCATCCATTTTTGATACATCTGTCCATGGCAAATAGCTTTCAATCTTTTCTCCTCAATAAGGTTCAATTGATCAAATCTAGCTTGGGTCTATTCGGATTCATCCAATTTTGTTTCTCTCAAAATTCGAATCGATGGAATCTCAACTTCAATTGGTAAGACTGCTTCCATCCCGTAGACTAAAGAAAAAGGTGTTGCCCCTGTAGATGTTCGAACGGTAGTTCGGTATGCATATAAAGCAAAATGTAACTTCTCGTGCCAATCTTTATAAGTTTCAGTGGTCTTTGTAATGATTCTCTTGATGTTCTTATTTGCCGCTTCAACTGCCCCATTCATCTTTGGACGATATTCCACTGAGTTTGCATGTTTGATCTTAAACTGTGCACAAAGTTCAGTCATCATTTTTTTGTTCAGGTTCAGAGCATTATCTGTAATGATCCTTTCTGGTAGGCCATACCGGCAAACTATCTCTTTCTTTATGAATTTGCAGACTGTGGACCTCTTAATATTGGCATATGAAGCAGCTTCAACCCATTTGGTAAAATAATCAATTGCCACAAGGATGAAACAATGTCCATTCGATGCTTTTGGTGTGATTGCACCAATGACATCTATTCCCCACATAGAAAATGGTCAGGGTGTTGTCATTACATGTAAAGGAGATGGGGGTACATGAATCTTGTCTGCATATATCTGGCATTTATGACATTTCCTTGCATAATCAATGCAATCTGTGTGCATGGTAGCCCAATAGTATCCATATCTCATTATTTTTCTGGCCATGGAAAGACCATTTGCATGTGTTCCACATATTCCACTGTGTACTTCTTCAATGATGCTTCTGGCTTCGCTGGTATTTAAACATCTCAATAGCATTTGATCATTGCTTCTTCTATACATAATCTCGCCATCAAGAAAATATCTAGCAGCCATTCTTCTCAAGGTTCTTTTATCAATTTCAGATGCATTTTGTGGATAACTTTGATTTTTGATATATTGCAGGATATCATAATACCATGGTTTACCATCTACCTCTTTTTCCACACTATAACAGTGTGCAGGAATTTCATATACTTGCATTTTGATTGGCATCATATCAACTTTCTTAGTTGCCTGAAACATAGCAGCTAATGTAGCCAAAGCATCTACCATTTGATTTTCTTCTCGAGGGAGATAATTGAAGGTGACTCTCTCAAATTCTTTCACTAATTCGAGGGTAAAATTTTGATATTCCAACAATTTGGGATCTTTTGTTTCCCATTCTCCTCGCAATTGATACACCACTAACGATGAATCTCCATATATCTTGAGACATTTGATTTTTCTTTCTATAGTTGCTTTCAATCCCATGACACAAGCTTCGTATTCCGCCATGTTATTGGTGCAAAAGAACTCCAGTCTACTTGTAAATGGATAATAAATATTTTCTGGAGAAATTAACATTGCCCCGATTCCTCGTCCCAAGGCATTGGATGCTCCGTCAAAGTAAAGCTTCCAAGATGCAGATGCATCATTTGTTCTGACTTCTTCATTCATGGATATGCACAACAAATCTTCATCGGGAAAATTGAAACTCAAAGGTTGATAATCATTTGATACACGAATGGCCAGAAAATCAGCTATGACACTTCCTTTTATCGCTTTTTGGTTGACATATACAATATCAAACTCAGATAATAACATTTGCCATCTTGCCATTCTGCCTGTCAAAGCTGGTGATTCCATTAAGAATTTCAAAGGATCAAGTTTGGATATCAACCAAGTAGTATGATATAACATATATTGTCTGAGTCTTCGAGTAGCCCACACCAAGGCACAACATAACTTTTGTATTGGTGGATATCGAATTTCACAATCAGTAAATTTCTTGCTCAGATAGTAAATAGCTTTTTATTTTCTTCCAAATTCATCATGCTGTCCTAGTACACATCCCATCGAATTTTCGAAGACCGTCAAGTAGAGAATTAACGGTCTATCAGGCATTGGTGATACTAAAATGGGGGCATTGGATAAATATTTCTTAATAATATCCAAAGTTTCTTGACATTCATCATTCCAGACTTCAGGATTGTTCTTTCGAAGTAATTTGAACACTGGATCACATTTGTCAGTTAATTGAGAAATGAACCGAGATATATAATTTAATCTTCCCAAAAAGCCTCGAACTTCTTTTTTTGTATTGGGTGGTGGAAGATCTTGAATTGCTTTTACTTTATCTGGATCAATCTCGATTCCTTTTTTTCTGACCACAAATCCCAAAAGTTTCCCGGAAGTTACCCCCAAAAGTGCATTTAGCGGGGTTAAGCTTTAATTGATACTTCCTCAATCTCTGGAAAAGCTTTATCAGATTTTGAATATGTTCTTCTTCAGTTCGGGATTTAGCAATCATGTCATCTACATATACTTCAATCTCTTTGTGCATCATGTCATGAAACAAAGTTACCATGGCTCTTTGATACGTTTCCCCTGCATTTTTCAATCCAAATGGCATCACTTTATAGCAGAATGTGCCCCACATGGTTACAAATGTTGTTTTTTCCATGTCTTCAGGATTCATTTTTATCTGATTATATCCTGAAAAAGCCATCCATGAATGAAAACCATGCGTGTCCTGCAGTATTGTCCACCAAGGTGTCTATGTGAGGCAATGGAAAGCTATCTTTCGGACTAGCTTTGTTGAGATCTCTGTAATCCACACACATTAGAACTTTTCCATTTTTCTTCGGTATGGGAACAATGTTGGCTACCCATTCTGGGTATTTGGCTGCCTGTAGGAAACCTGCATTAATCTGTTTCATTACTTCCTCTTTGATCTGTAACAACATTTCTGGCCTCATTCGCCTGAGCTTTTGTTGGACCGGTTTATATTCTGGATTGATTGGAAGCTTGTGCATCACTATATCTGTACTCAAACCAGGAATATCTTGATAAGACCAGGCGAAGATATCTTTGAACTCTTGAAGTAGATTTATCAATTCTTGTTTTATCTGGATTGTCAGAGTAGTACCAATTTTCACCTCTTTCATTTCTTCATCTGTTCCCAGATTCACAGTCTCAATCTCTTCTTTGTGGGGTAGAATTTGTTTGTCTTCTTTTTCTACCAATCTTAATAATTCAGTAGGAACATCACATTCTAGTTCATCCTCACACCCATTGATTTCTTCCAGACATATGGGCTGCTCTAAATTTATCTCTTGATTAAATTTAGGAATAAACATGTTATTAAAGTTGTGACACCTGCAAATTTAAGTCGGACATATTTCCGAAAGAATATAGTAAATTTATGAAATAAATAAATGTAAAAATGTAAGAAAATGTAAATAATGATTGCCATCTGAAAATTTTAAAGAAAATTTCTTATATTTAACCTAATTTCCTTTACAAGATAACAAAAAGTTTTCATACTTTTGAGCTAAACATAAAGATTAGTTCTGAATATTACTCTGCGTTAATATTAAAAACTATAGGAAGGTCTTCAGTGGTCCAATTGTTGAGTGTTTCTCCAGGAAAACATGGGCGAATCCTATCCAAGTATTTGCCAGTCTTGTTGTCATTCATGATCATGTTGATAAATAATCCATTCACAGCTTCTTCAACTATGCTTTGATCTTTCGTCAACTTTTCTTCTTTAAAGGCCTCAACAAGCTGTTGTTCTACATTAATTGTTCCCCCTGATCTGAATGTGGTCTTCAATTGTGGGAAAGACATGTGTTTCCAAAGGATTTCTTCCCCTTTCAATTTTGCCTTTCTGTCTTCACACCTTCTTTTCATCTCTTTGTTCTTTTGCTGAAAATTGGGCTTAAATCCAAGCCCAAAATGATCTTTCTTCATCCTTATACTTACAGGAACTGAAATCCCTTGAAGATTCTTTCCTAAACCTTTCCCAGCTTTAGCTCCGATGCCTAAAGTTTGTCGTACCGTCATCTTGGTACAATCAGATAATCTGGGATATAGAATTTTGCTTCCTTCTGCAATAAAGGTTGCATTGACAAATTCAAGAGCTCGGAAAGAGCATTCAAGAGCATCATCATTGGTTTCAATATATGGAACATCACTTGTTACATACGCAATGATTTCTTCTTCAGTTCCGACGCATATTAGTTGTCCATCAACAAAAATTTTAATTTCTGATGTAATGAAGAAGGAACGGCTCCTGCTGAATGAATCAATGGCCTCCCTAATAAACAATTATATGTAGGGTGGATGTCCATCACCACAAAGTCAATATTGTACACGACTGGTCCGATTAACAACGGTATTTCCATTTTCCCAAGCACCTCTTTTTGAGTACCATCAAAGGCTCGTACTACATTCTGATAACTCTTCATGTGTGATTTATCCACAGGCATTCTTTGAAGTGTGACTAGAGGCATCAAGTTGAGAGCAGATCCATTGTCAATCAATACTCCTGGCAAAACATGACCATGACAATATGTAGTGATATTCAAAGCTTTTACTGACCCCATTCCGCCTTCAGGTATTTCATCATCCGTGAACATTATGTAATTGTCAGTGGCTATATGTCCCACAATTCTGTCAAGTTTATTGAGGGATATATCTTCAGGGATAAATGTTTGGTTGAGCATTCTCATCAAAGCATTTCTATGTGCTTCTGAATTCATCAATATATCAAGAATATAAATTCTCGCTTGTTGTTTGTGTAATTGTTCAACCACACTATACTCACTATGTTTCAGGAATTTCAAAAATTCTTGAGCTTGTTTTTCTGTTACAGACTCATTGAATGCTGGAGGGGATTCATCATCAAATACCTTTTGGGGTATTACCATGGTTTTTACTTTTGCTTTCACTTGTTCTGAAGCATTGGATGTTTCGGGAGAGTAACATCTCCCACTTCTTGTAAAGAATCCGACTTCACTTACTGCTTCAGACGTCGAACCCAGACTCTGTATTTTCTCTTCCGTTTTTTCTAGAGAAACATATCCTCCTACCATTGAAACCTTGGTAGTATAATTCCAAGGTACCCTACGGGTATCTTTGTATGGAAATGGTAAAGGAGTTGTGATAACTACTTTCGGCTTTATTGGTGCAGGAATCACCGTAGATGATTTCACATTAATGATCACAGGATCACTTGTTCTCTGACTAGGTTTAGAATCCTCTGATGAGCAAACATCATCTTCTTTTTTCCCTGGTTCTTCTTCAAAGAATTCTATCTCTCTGCTATTCATCAATTCTTGCAACAAATCCCTAAACTCAGGACATATTTGAATTTCGTGCCCCTTCTCTTGATGATATTCACAATAATTCTTGCCTTCATTATGCTTTGGCCTGAATTGTTGTGGAATTATACCGGCTAAAGAGAGTTGTTGAAATATCCAAACAAAAGGAGATTTAATTTCAGAAATGTCAGTTTTTGCTTTCTTTCTGTTCTCTTCCTGAATTGCATTTACGTTTTAATCTCCATGATTTGGCAGCGGATGATTTGATGTAGATGGTGAATTGAATTCCAACTTTCCAGTGTTGATCAAATTTTGAACCACCCTTTTTAATGCCAAACAGTTTTCAATAGAATGACCCGTAATTCCTTCATGGTAAACACAGTGTGCCTTTACATCATACCATGGAGGGAATGGTGGTTGCATGGGAACCAAAGGATAGGGCCGTATGACATCTGCTTTTAACAGCGAATCATAGATCTCAGCATATGGTACTGGTAAAGGTGTAAAAGACAACCTTTCATTTTCCTTTTGAGATCCTCTGGACTCTGCTCGATTAGTGTTTGTTTCCTCTTTCTTAACCCTTGGCTGGGTTATTGTAACACTTTTCGATGAATCCTTGTTGTAAGAATTTGCATTGTTGATTTCATTCTCTTTTTTCCGGTACATAGGTCTTTTGGAACTAGACCCCCTCATTTGATTCAATTTTGCCACTTTTCAAGACATTTTCAATGTGTTCTCCAGAAATGACCAAATCTGCAAAATTTCTGGTAGCATTCCCCATTAGATGATTTAAATAAAGAGCTTTCAATGTATGGACAAATATTACTGTGGCCTCTTTTTCTGACAAAGGTGGTTGAACCTGTGCTGCCGTGTCACGCCATCTCTGAGCATACTGTCTGAACGTTTCATTATTCTTTTTCTCCAAATTTTGGAGAGTCCATCTATCAGGGACCATGTCTGTTATGTGGCGATACTGCTCTAAGAATGCTTTAGCCAGATCTTTCCAGGATCTAATGTTGGCTTTGATCAATTGAGTATACCATTTTAAAGCTGGTCCTGTCAAACTATCTTGAAAGCAATGAATTAACAATTTCTCGTCTTTCACATATCCTGTCATTCTACGACAAAACATAGTAATATGGGATGAAGGGCATGTGGTACCGTCATATCTATCAAATTCGAGAGCTTTGAACTTGATGGGGAGGATTAGGTCTGGAACCAAACTCAACTCACTAGCGTCAAACCCATAGAATGATTCAGTTATTTCCACAGATTTCATTCGTTCTTCTAAGCTCTTGATCTGTCTGGTCAATTCTTCATTTACTTTTTCTTTTTCATTCAGCTCATTCAAATCTGGGATTAAATGCTCAGTATTAAAAATCCCCTATTTTCATATCTGATATAAGTGGATTTTTGCTTGAAGATGCAGGATCCACTTGTCGATTTTCATGTGGTTTGGCTTCTTGAAATGCTGATGTGCGAGCATTGATTTGTATAGGTGTAGTACCAGAGTGATAAATTGGTTCTGGTGGAAAACCTAAAGGATACATAGGTTCTTGGTCGAAAGATACAGGATTTTCATGCATTTTTCCAATGATAGCCTACCTTTTAAACATGTCTTCTATTTTCTGCATCATGCTGTCTTGTGAATTTGCAATACTGGCTTCAATTTTCTCCAACTTCATTCTCATTTCTGCTTGTTCTTTATTATGTTGTTCCTCAATACGTTGTATTTTATCCTCCATAATTCTCTTAGTAGCTTGTCTAGTACCGTAGTGATGTTGTGTTTCTCTTTTGGCCAGAATAACTGCGATTGAAAAATCTTTTGATATTATTTTTTCCAAATTTTAATTAATTTTTTATCTTAATAATAAAAATTATACATAAAGAAAATCATGAAATCAATAATGAATAATGAATGTATGCAAAATGCATGTATGCAAAAAGGTATTGATCCCAAAAAGTTAACTGTCATAGAACAACTTTCATCGGCATACAAAAGTTTCTTTATAATAGTTCATAACTACAGATAAGGCGTAGCTTTCCTATTAAGCTCTATAATTTCTTTCATTAGCCATGACACCTTCTTTCCGAACTTAGAAACTGGATCAACGTGATGCTCAATTATTTTAGCTTCAACAGCTAGTTCCCCAACATATCTAGCAACTTCGCTCATTTGTACCATGGCCTCGAATACCATATTACTTCTTTCTTCACTTCTTTCTACATAGAAATCAATTGACTTTTGCCATTGTTCATTAGTTCCTTCAAGAGTTTGCTCTAACTCAGTGATTCTGACTTGACAATTGTGCAGAATTTTTTCAAGATCTCTAATGCGTCTTCGTAGTGAAGCACTTTCCTCATTACTTTCTTTGAGATCAATAGGTCCTAGACAAACCTTTTCTTGAAATAATGACTCTTCAAGTTACAAAATATAAGCATTAAACTCTGCATTTTTGTTTCTAGACTGATCCAGATCTTCTTCAAGTTTTGTTCGTGCTTCTTGCGTTCTTTGATTAAGCTTCTGGATTTGAACATTCTTGTTTCTGCATCTTTGCATCCAATTGCTAGCCATTTCTTGCTCTACCTTAAGTTTGGTGTTGAAATTCTTTCTTTCCAGCTCCCATTTTTCTTTTTCAATATTGGACTCTTCAATCTTTTGGCCCCTGACTTCAAGTTCAGCAATCAGCTGGTTCATTTCATATTCAAATCCCTTGAACATGATATTTTTCTCACCTTCAAATTTATCAAAGATGTCATTCTTCATCTCTTCTAAATCTTTGGCTCGATCCCTTTCGCTTTGCATTTCATTCATGATCTCGCGGTGTTCAGCTTTGTGTTTTATAATTCGCTCTCTTCTGTCAACCTCAAAATCTTCCATTTTTTGCTTTCCTTTCTCAAGGCTTTTGAGTAGACGGTTATTCTTTCCTTTTATATCTTTAACTCAACTTTTCTCGATGTTCAATTCTCTGGTCATTTGCACTGTTGATTGGCTTGGTCCTGATGTTTTCCGGGATTTATATAACTCCTGGTAATTTTTATTTAATGCTCTAAATTCACTATCAAATTTTTCTTTGTTTTCTCTCAACATTGCACATTGTGATGAATGAAAGTCAATGTCAACACCCAACATAGCTTTATCTCGTCTCATTTGCTCTAATTCTCTCGACCAGCCTTCTCTTTCTGTTTCAAACTCAGCTCTCAGGATTTCAATCTCTGATAGAACCACCTTAATGCGATCTTCCATAGAGATATCCTCATTTTGATCTGGTAGAGGAATATTTTCATTTTTCCTGACAGATCTCCATTCCTCATAATCAGGAGTTAGCATTTCTTTTGCTGCTTTAGCTCGGATACAAAAAGTTGTTTTACAAGCTGTAACGGCTTCCATGATATTTCTTTTATAATTTTTGCTGTGGAATGCGAACTCAGATGAATGTAATCCAGCGGTGACAGGTACAAATTGACGACCTTCATACTGTCTTATGACCAGAAGTGGTGCATATCCAATTCCTCCCCACAATCCGAGCAACATTATCCAGTTGTAATCACCACATTTGTAAAAGAATTCCCTTTGGATTTGCCATGGGGCTCGCCAAACAATGTCATTGCTTTGCAGATTTCGAAAGACATTAATCCACATATCTTTCTTAATTTCTTTCGGCCATTCATGCTCCAGAAATTCTTTTAATGGTGAGTAATCCGTATTAAAGCGCCGATATGAAACCTTTTCTGTCCTCCAGAAATGGCTACGGATCCAAACATATAACAATTGGGTACACCCTGAGAATCTTCCACCTCCTAGCTTTCTACAAGCATTTAACGATTGAAAGTCTCTGCTAGAATTGCAGAAGCAGGATTAATCTTTTTTGGTAGCTGCTCAAACAAATCTACTACTGCAGCTTCAATATATCCCAATACTTTTGGGAAGATGACCATACCATACATACCCAGAGCAAATAGATCGAATTGTACTTTAATGTCTGGATGACTCTGAATAAGTTCTTCTCGTACTCCGGCAATCTTTGCTAATTTAACTCAAAAGGGTTGAGTTTTAATTGACTTTGAATAAATTCGATTTTCCAAAGCCCCTTCTATATGTAGCAAAGTTGTGTACTCTTCAATAGTAGGACCAAGTCCTTATTGAGAGTGAAGCAATTGTACCCTGGATTCTAGAATTGAATTAGGGCTCGAAGTAAATTATCATCAACTTCGACATAGAGCAAATATGGGATGTCTCCGTAAGTCTGATAAAACTGCAATTTTTTGTTTGAGTCCCAACTTTCCCAAATGCTTCGCAAATCTTGTATATCATTTCTTTTTAGCGAAACTGGAGCATAACTGGCCAAATCAGATACATAGTCATCTTGCAGACTGTCTCCTCCTTGTCTTTGTAAGTCCTCAGCCCACTGTCTTACTTCTGAGTTTAGAATTATTTGATTTGAACACTTTTTATCTATGGATGAAGGCTTTCCAATGAGACAATTAACACGAGGATCAATGCCTTTTATCCTGTATGATGCTATGCAAACAAAAGAAATAAAGAACACACAAAAAGAAATGAATTAGTTTACATAATAAAGAAATTTAACAATAATATCTACCTAAATATCTTTATTTAAACATGCTTTTTCATAATTTAAATAATTTAAATTTACATGTAATTTAATCAGTAAGAAAATAAATGAATTAATTAAAAGGAAAGTTAGAATTCATTTCTCCTGTGTGTACACCTATTTTGGACAAAATTTTGGCATGACTTCAAATCGGAAGAGTTTCTAGGGTTTACTATATGCAAGGTTTCAGATCTAAGAATAAAGGTACCCGAATTGTCCTTGTTAGTGCCCCCTTGGGTTGCTAACCCTCAATCCTAGTCCATCACAGACTAAAATGGATCATGTTCAATTCGAGGGGATACATTTCTCTATGCCTGACACGAAGAATAAATTCTCACGAAGACATGGAGCATATGAACCCCGAAAGTTACTTGATAGGTCTGACACAGAGAATAAATTCTCACGAAGACGTCGCTTTCACTCCCACTTAAAAGGGACAAACTCAGTTATAGAGCTTTATGTTATGTAATGCAAGTGTTGTGTGTGAGGTGAAATGTTCAAACCTCTGACAGAAAAATAAATAATGAAATAAAATACTTGCAAATAAAATGAAATATTAATAAGAAAATATATAAATACTATGAAAATAATAAGTATATAAAAAAAATTTGAAAAGAAAGAATTATAAATAAAATATATGAATTTTTAATTTATAATTAATAGAGACAATTTATAATTGATTTTAAAAGTTTGACCAGCATCCCCAGCGGAGTCGCCAAGCTGTCGTAACCGGTTTTCGTCCGGGCACGAATTTTTTACTTTACGGGAAAATTGATGTGAATAAATGGTTTTGAAAATAATTTGGGAGTCGCCATCGGCCTTTTGGGTCAGGTAGGTCGAATACCTAAGAATTATCTTTTAACAGAGTTTTTAAGAAAACATCAGTTAAAAGATGAACTGATCTGCGTTTATAACCAAAAATTCTTTCTTTTAATAATAAAAAGGGATTCGTGGTCGGTTACGTTTAGGGAAGGATTAGCACCCCTACAACGCCCAAAATTGGTACTTTTTAATTATAAATTGTCTCTATTATTAGAAATTTAAAAATTCAAAATATATTTAATTTATAATCCTATTATTTCAAAATTATAATTTTGAGAAAAAAAAAATTTATATATATTTATAAATAAAATATTTATTTATTTAGAAATATCAGAAAAGGACTTCTAGGTGCCTTAAGACAGCTCTTTTCTTCGATATTAATAAATATTAATATAATAATAAAATTATAATTTTTTATAATATTTAATTTTAAAATACCAGAATAGGACATCCAGTTGTATTAAGACTGCCCTTTTCTTCGATATTGAAAAATAAATAAATAAATATTAAAAAGAATTTATGTAAAAAACATATAAATTATTATTTATTATATATATATATATTTATATGACTATATAATAATAAAAAAATATTTAAATATAAACAAGTAAAATTAAAACAATAAAAATACAATTAGAACTATATATTTAAAAGCAGTAAAATAAATGAAAATTTTTAAAATTAGTGACTAAATTATAATAAAATTAAAATTAAAAACCTAATTTATAATTAATTATTTTAAAATTATAAGGATTAAACATGCTATTTTTCTTATTTATTAATTTAGTGACTAAATTAAAATTATATAAAATTCGAATATCAGATTAAAATAAATTAAAACATACTATTCAGATTAAAATATTAATTATTAAAATTAAAGGACTAAATCTATTATTTACCCTAAATATATTATTTTAATATAAAGGACTAAAATAAATAAAATTAAAATTAAAGAACCGAATTAAAAGGATTATAAATTGATTTAGTGACTAAAATGTAAAGATTACAAGTTAGGATGACTGCGGATGGGATTTAACCTTTAAAAATTACACAAATAGCCCTCCCCGAAACAACGTCGTTCGGGAAGGGCTATTTAAGCCCAAAACCGGCTGGCCCTTCGGGCCATCTCTCATTTCTTTTTTTTTATTCTCTCTCTAACTGAGAGAGAATGAAAAAGCTCTCCCTTCTCTCTAGCTTCCCTCATCGGAGGGAAGCCGGTCACCGGACGGCAGCCGTCTGCCGCCGTGATTCTAACCGCCGACCACCGCATCCGGTGGCCGGAAAAATTTATTTTTACACCATTATGTAGATCGGACCGTCCTAATGACGGTTCCGATGTTCCTTTCTTTTAAAAAGCTCCAAATCGGAGCAAATCTAAGAAAGTACCTTCGATTTTCGAAGGTTTTGGTGACGTTTGAAGAGGTCCGGTGGTCGTGGCTTCCTCGGTAAGCTTCTCTCCTTCCTTTTCTTTTGTTTTTGGTTGCTGGTTGTTGTGAGTTGGTCTCTATTTTTGTATCTTTGCTTCGGTTTTGTCTCTCTGGGGTCTGTTGGGGTTTTTTTTCTTTGCAGATGGGGTGATGGCTTTATAGCCATCACCGGTGTGGCCATCGGACCGGTCTGAAGGATGAAAAGTTCGGTGAGTCACCAAAGCTATGTTGGTGACTCACCATAAAGGCGACGTGGACGGTCGGGGTTGTGGCAGCAGAGCTTCTGGAGGCTTCTTCGGGGCGGCTTCGTGGCATTGGTGGAGCGTAGGAAACGGACGTGTGGCCTTCTGGAACCAACGGCGGTGGCTGAGGACTTCTGGAGGCGGCGGTAGCAGTATGCTAGGGTTTAGAAACCCTAGCTGAAACCCTAAATTGGTTTAAGGTTTCCTTTTGGGTCTGGGCCGATTCTGGTTGGGCCTGGGATTTGGGCTTGTAAATTTTTTAATAATAATAATAATATATATAATAATATATATAATAATAATAATAATAATAATATAAATAATATTTAAATGAAAAAAAATGTATCTTCACATATCACAAGGAGGATTTATCCTAATTCCTTTCATGTCTCCACATATAATCAGATCTCGAATAAGGCAACTTGGACCATATCATGTCGAGATGCTTAACAACAACCTGTCATTCAACCTTAGTTGTCTCCACTAGTTTCTTGTTGTCAAAATTTCAGCTCTCCTTTTGTGGAAAGAAATCTTCATCATATCTCACTTCTAATCTTGGGGTTGAAGAAGACAGACTTCATCTTGGATCAATAAATGGAAACCATATGACTGCAATATTGGTTCAGCACCATAATCACTGGTTCGTAAAACATTTGACAATACATTCATCTTTTCCTGTGGTTTCTGTCCAGATGTAAAACATTTGAAAACACATTCATCCTTTCTTACGGCTCCTGCCGGATTTCTGGTCAGTGAGGCTCTTTTGTAGCGCTCGGAACTTTCGTATAACATCACAAGACCACAAAACTCAATAGGAATACAAATGAGATACTGGTGTGACAAAAAGTTGATCAAATTCTCAAGATATGCTAGTGATGAATTGAATAAGAGATACCAATTGATCTTGATATTATCTCAGGCAAGGGTAAGTGTGATATTGATCACGTTTTCTTCTGTAATGAGCGTTGTAGGAATTAGAAAGACATCCACTATAAGAGCCATATATGGAAAGATATCCATAGAATTCTTGATGCTGGGGATGAAACGCACATGATAAACCAAATAGATGAAAACTCGGTTCAGTCTAGCTGGCAATGATAACCCCAGTAACATCGGGAAAGAGCAATATACATGAGCTTCTCTCTTCAATGTCATCAAGTAAACAAAACTGATGTGAAAAATAGCTTCGTAACCTTAACAGTATGGTTGAAATTAACTGACAGGAATATCAAAGAAATATTTTCAATTATCACCGACACACAAAAGGCCAAATTCAGAGTTCGAGATCTCGAGGAACTAATCCTTGGATCGAATATTCTAAAAGGGGACCATCTTTATTCATGCAACCATGATGTAGCTTAACAAAGAAAACACTGTCATGTGACACATGGTTTTAAGAAGATTGGGTATTTGAAACCATACTTGTTGAGTAGATATTTGTTCAACAACAAGACCCTAATGCAACTGCCTGATTAATGAAGCAATTATATGTAGTCAGATTGACTGTTATTGTTTCAGTATTTTCATTCTTCATATTTTTCTGTCTCATTGGAAATATCTGCTCAAGTCAATGATTTTTAACACATGATGATGTGGCCTTAGCATGCCCCAGCATTTGCTGATACGATCGTTCAAAAATGCATCAACAGTCCTAATTCTGATTGAAATGGGCTTTCAGAATGCCCTATCATTTGCTTCTTGCTGATCTGAGCCTTCAAAATGCCCCAACATTTGCTGATACAGATGTTAAAAGTGTGTTCACATTACTTTTTGTTGAGATGAGCCTCCAAGAATGCCCAACTATTCATATTGCTGTGAGCCTTCAAAATGCCCCAATATTCTTTTTCTGGTTGAAATGGGCCCTCAAGAGGTCCCTCTAGATCTGTCTGAATTGGGCTTTCGAGATGCCTCAATATTCTACTTCTGATTCACTCTCAATGTCTGTTTGACTAGAATATCATGATCCCCACGAGGTCCAATTTTGACAATGAACTGTTGTAGGTACTTGTAGCTTTATTCGTGCCTCAAATCTGTTTATCTTGAATGCTATCATTATGGTGTCACTAAACAGCAGTGTTGTCAAGTAACTGGAGGAATTCTCTTCACGTTGTCACAGACTTAAGAAGCAATCAATCATTTTGACAGAAACGTCTGAGATATGTGCCTCTTCTGAATGAGGTGACCATTTTCTATTTCTGGAGGGATTTAATTAGACAGAGTAGTAAAAATAGCTTGGTAATCTGTTCCAGGCTGACACTGTGGCTTATCAGCTTTCAGTGGAGGCCATCTCTGAAATATACTTTTCTGTGGGAGAGAAACCAATTTATGTGAACAGTAATCTGGTGCAATAACAAGACTACATATACAGTGGTACAGGCTCTTGAAAAATCCACACCCATGCAACATGTTGATTCTGATAACAACTCATCTGATTATGAAGTGATCTTTCAGGATGATTTCACATATATTGATAGTTCTTTTTGATACCGAGGAAATCGTGAATTGCTGAATTGACAAAAATGGGATTCTCAGAGGCTGAGACTTCAATAACCATGGAGAAATGTGGTTCAGATTCATCAATTGCAGAATTGACAGATTTTATATGTGCTGATTAACTGGCTAAGGCTACTGACGCACTTCTTATGGTAGAAGGTAGGAAGTCATTATACAATGATCCCAATTACAAGCAAAGGCGAAACTTGGGCTATGATTTTTAAAAAGGAAGAAGCAGAGGAAGCTTGAAAAGAAGTTTCTTAATGAAGACGATCATGCAGTTCATCTTTTAATTCCAATGATTGGTTATGGGGTTCTTACCGAAACAGATCAGATAACTCAAAGAACACTTCCAGAAGATGCTATTGGGTCTTCTTATTTCTACTATGAACACGTTCATCTTTCAAATCCAATGATTGGTTTTGAGGTTAATACCAAATCAGATCAGATAACTCAAAGAACACTTTCAGAAGATGCTATTGGGTCTCCTTATTTCTACTGCGAACACGTTCATCTTTCAAATCTAATGATTGGTTTTGGGGTTCACCAAATCAGATCAGATAACTCAAAGAACACTTCCAGAAGATGCTATTGGGTCTCCTTATTTCTACTACGAAAACATTCATCTTTCAAATCTAATTATTGGTTTTGGGGTTCATACCAAATAAGATCAGATAACTCAAAGAACACTTCCAGAAGATGCTATTGGGTCTCTTTATTTCTACTACGAACACGTTCATCTTTCAAATCTAATGATTGGTTTTGGGGTTTATACCAAATCAGATCAGATAACTCAAAGAACACTTCCAGAAGATGCTATTGGGTCTCTTTATTTCTACTACGAGAACGTGGCACTTGCTCCAATTAATATTTGGACTGGAATATCACATACTTATTCGATGTAGAGCCAGAATTTGTAGATTCGACGTATTTTTGTGCTGCTGTATTGAAAAGGGGCTATAATCATAATCTGCTAATTGAGAACAGATTTCCTCTTATTATGCTTCTTCCATACATGATACTTTTCTATTGACAACAAAATGGTGACCTTCCTGGGATAAAGTTGAACTGATTACAAACATGTACAGGAAGTGTCAAATTGACAGAAGGGATCTGTAAGGCTCTTGAAGCTTATGACGATGAGTCACCTTCGAGTGTCCAAAAGTATGTTCTTGATGAGTGCTAAAAATGGAATCTGGTATGGGTTGGAAGGAATAAAATTATTCCACTTGAACCTGATGAGGTGGAAATGCTTCTAGGTATTCCTAAAAACTATACATGAGGAGCTGCTAGAGGCAAGTTCCCCAGTGATATAAATGTCCTCTCTCTTTTCTCTGGAATCAGTGATGCAGAGGTCGCCTTCTATTGTCTTAGCATATCTTTAAAAACAGATGTGCAAGAACTGAATGATGATCGGTTGGAGCAATTGATGAGTAGATTTGTCAAATTCGACCTTGTTGTCGGTGGCGTCCAGTGTAACAACCTTACTGGAAGAAATAAACATCATCATGATTAACTAGAAGATTTTTGTTGGTGCATTTTCTTGCAATGACTGCTACGACAGCTGTCTCTTCTGCTGCTTCAATATATCCCACTCTTTTCGAATCATGGAATGGTTTAGTTGACAATAAAACTGGTCATCTTCAACTTTTGGAATCTTGTAACCAATGTTACCCTATATAAAAGGCCTATAAGGGTAGATTCTGTTCCAATGTTTTATTCTGTGCCATAAGTCCTCAAATTCAAATTCAACAATCTTCTGAAGGACATAATGGATATCATCTTGACAAAGAAAATGATCGGCATAGAAGAAGTAGCAATAATGTATCAAACTTGAGCCAGCATCACGGTATAACCAGAGTGCAGGTAGTGACTTGTTCATGGCTCTATGATGTAATCTTCTAGAGAACATGAATTGATGGTTGCGGAAAATAATATGTCTGGTGATGCTTATCGCCCTCAGCATGAGATAAACGATAATCTTTCTTGATGAGCTGCTAATAATGTCATAGGGGAGTGTCACAAGTTCAATTCTCCAGACTTTCTGGCTTTTTGGACCACTTGCCTTCAAAAATGTGAAGTGTTTCATTATTATGGCCTCGTTCATTCTTTTTCTTCAACCGAGGTAGAATAAGCAACAATTTGCTTCAAGGACCTTCTCCATTTGAGACTGTCCTGTTTGAAAATGTTTTTTCTCCTTTCTTTATTAAAGAATGAAAGAATTTTGTAAAGTATTACCCCTTTCATGTTCACAATATAATCAAAACATAAACAATAAATTTAATGAATATCCAATAAATCAACTACACTTTTAAATCATTCAAAAATCATAGTCCTATGGCAAGTGTCAAAATTATTGACTGATTTGAGGTGTAGGTTGATTTTGGTAAAGTAGGTTCTTTCAAGTTGGTTAAGTATGTCGCTTCGGACTTCCACTAACTTGAAGAAATGGTTGTTATGTTCATCTTGTAGAGATGCTTCTCATTTCCATAATCTCAGGAACGTCTTTGGGATGTGTGGTGCTTCATTAAGAGCTTAAGATCATCTCTTATGTCGTTGTTGCACCATTCAATATTCGAGCAGCCTTTTCAGGTTTTCAACTCGAATCCTCCTTTAGTTCTAAGATGTTATTTAAAAATTTATATCTTAAACCCTCCTTTTATCATTTTTCATATCATGCATTAAAGATTTTAAAAACCAATTTTTGCAAATAAAAAATCAATCTTTGAGAGGCGGAATGAATTCTAAAGATATTCTCTTTAGATGGCTTCTTGCTTTGCTTGACTTGGATCTGCCTTGTTGGGAATTTTTCCATCATCTGGATCCCTCTAAAATGCCAAATTTTGGATTCATTTCCATTTTTTCATATCTTCATCATTTCTTGTTCCTCTTGTTGAATATAAATATTTGAATTAATTGTACTTGATCCATCTTGTAACTTGAGGTTCCCTGGAGTCACCCATCTTGATTTAATTTCTTCCTTTTTTTCTTTTTTCCTTTTCCTTCTTTTTTTTCATTTTTTCTTTTTCATCTTTTTTTCTTTCTTTTTTTTCTTTGCTGGATTTTTCTTTTTTCTTTCTTTGTTGGATGAGTATAAGACTTCAATTGCTTTGAATACCTCTTTTTCCTTTTTTTCCTTTTTTTCCTTTTTTCTTCTTCAAGTATAATATTTCTTGACAGAATCTAAGTTTATTTGGTTTCTCAGAACTTTCCCATCCATTTCTGCCAAGATCAACGTTTTTCCGGAAAAGGTCTTTTTTACAACGTATGGCCCTTCCCAATTAGGCATTCATTTCCCCCGGAAATCTTTATGCATAGGCAAAATCTTTTTCAGCACTAGATCATCCTCTTGGAATTCTCTTGGATGTATTTTCTTGTCCATTTCTAATGCATTTGCTCATGGTAAATAGCTTTCAATTGATTCTCATCAATAAGGTTTAATTGATTAAATCGAGCTTAGATACATTTAGTCTTCTCCAATTTATCCTCCTTTAGAATACAAAATGATGGGATCTTAACTTCAATTGGTAATACTGCTTCCATCCCATATACTAAACAATAAGACGTTGCCCCAGTAAATGTTCGCACAGTAATTCAATATGCATAAAAGGTAGCTTCTCGTGCCAATCCTTGTAAGCTTCAGTGGTCTTTGTAATGATTCTCTTAAGGTACTTATTTGCTCCTACAAATACCCCATTCATCTTTGGGTGATATGACACTGAGTTGGCATGCTTGATCTGTGCGCGAAGTTTAGTCATCTCATACATAGAAGTCCTTGTAAAAAGAGGTATCTCCAGGGGGATGAATATTCAAGATTAACTTTACTTACATAAAAAAATGTAATTAATGCATGATATATTTATTTCAATTAATCACTTTTTCCTTCTTCTTGAGTATGCCCTAATCACTCGAAATTATCATCAATGAGTTGTTCCATGATGCCTCATCTCGTCTATTCTTGCAGTAAAATTCACGGATAATTGAAAGTTTGGTTCTTTTGAGGTCTTTTGGTTTATGATAGTTTTGTGTTTGAAAGGATAAATGTGTGACTCTTAAAGTCATGTATATGGTGGAATGTAGTATCATCAATCAACTCTACCGAAAAGGTAAACATCTGGAGTAGGTGTCTCAAAAACAGATGGAGACACTTCTTCAAAATCTTTGTAGTGTCAGGATTTGGTTTGAGTAATTGGCATTGGATGGGATATTGAAGAATAATTTTACCACTTTCCAATAGATCTATAACTCTTGAAAAATTAAAAGAATATTTAATCTACTTGATACTCAATAATCTCAAGATTTAAATTTGACTCCTTGCTCATAACCATAAAAGAAACACATATTTATTTATTGCACAAAAGACGGAGAAAGGAACAAAAAACATATTCAAACAAGATGATGAAAATAGAAAGTACTACAGTGGTAGATAACACTTCCACTTGTTTATGCATCATTACTCCTCTATTGTTGGGTATGTAATAGGATCAGGATCTTCATCCTTATTTTCCCCCATTTCTTGATCATTTCTTGTGTCAAGACTCCTTTGTCGACGAGCGTCTCTATTTCCTTTAACAGTGACCAACAATTCCCTGTTGAATGTCCAGATACTCCCAAGTGAAAATTACAGAAGCTATTTTGATCATAGCAATGGGCATAAGGCTTTGGTGACACCTTCACCAATCTTGGTGTAAGGTATTGACCTTTAACCAAATGAGGGTACAGGTCTGAGATAGATTCTTGAAACACCTTCAGAGTTTTTCTCGCTCGTGAGGCTATCACTTTCTTTGATCATTCTGAACGAATGAATGCTCTCATGTTATCGAGGGGGTTCTGAATGCTCATTTCAGCTATAACTGGGGTAAATTAACCAGATTCTTAAGTGTCTTTGCTTTATGGTTTTCAGAAAATCTGATACATGTATCTGAGGTGTCTTCTGGGTTATATCTGCCTCATTCTTTCTTAGACCTATAGGCCAATCTCGAATTACACCCATGGGAGCCTTTTGATTTTTTCCCCATTTTCTTGTGCCCGATATTCTTCGTAGGATTTGGTTACATTAGTTTCTGTTGCAACAAGGTTTCTGAACATTGAACCTAACCCCTTCTTTTTCTTGCATTTTTGAATTGCTTGCTCTAAAGGGTCTTGGAAATTTCCCTTAAGGTTACCAAGAACTTAGCTGAACAATTTGGAATTCCAGTCTGATTTTCCAAGGAACTTCCTTATAGGTCCAATTCTCATTTGGAGGCCACTGTGATTGATTAATTGTGGAGTAATTGATCTGGCTGAGAGCATTTTTGGATGCAACTTTCACTCGAACAGTGGAAGGGAGGAAATTGAATCCCTACACATTCTTTTTCTTCTTGATCACTCTATAAGGTTTGGCACCATGTTTAACTGAATAAGACCTCACTGTATTAACCCCAGCTTCTTTCTGACTTAGTATTGTCAGAGCCTTATCTTTCCATTCTTGACAGTAATTTCGATGATTTCTCCACCTATGATGATGTTAGAGAAATTATTAGGGACAACCCCTATTATGTGATTAACATAAGGAAATTTTAATGTGCTGATGAACAAAGTAGTGAACTCTTTTTCAGTCAATGGTGGATGTACTTGAGAAGCAACGTCTTTCCATCGTTGTGAATATTGTCGAAATCTTTTATTTCACTTCATATTCATGCTTTGCAACATTGTTCGATCAGGGGCCATATCAGTCATGTGCTTGTATTGACCCAAAAAAGCTTGAGCCAAATCCCTCCAAGAACGTATTTAAGTACGTTTTGATTATACATCTGGATGTAGCCCAGATAACTGTCTTGGAAACAGTGGATCAATAACTTTTCATTCTCTACATAGCCAGTCATACGACGAAATACATAGTGATATGATGAAGGGCATGTGGTCCCATTATATTTCTCAAAATCTGGAACCTTGAACTTTGGTGGAATAACCAGGCCAAGGACCAAACTTAGTTCTTTGGCATCAAACCCATAAAATGACTCAACTGTCTCTACAGATTTTATCACCTCTTCTATATTTTCCAGGCATTGAGTGAATTTTTCCTTCTCAACTGATTTGTTTAGGTCAAGGACCTCATTACTAATACAAAATTCTTCAGGCTTCAACTCAGAAGTAGTAGGAAAATCAGTGGGGAATGATGCTCCAGCTTGATATGGTGATTCAACAGCGAAGTAAATCGGTGATTGAATTTCCTGGGGTACAGAGGTGAACTCAGGAATATGAACAGGTGTAACACCCAAAGAATTTGTGGGGTTTTTAACAAGACTCTTTCCAACTGTCTGGTGTTTCTCAATCATTTCTTTCATATTGTTCAGTAGATCGATATGAGAATTTGTAATATTAGCTTTAATTTGTGTCAACTTGCTCTTTAATTCCTCTTGTATTTCTTTCTGCTCTATCTCAAATTTGGCTAGCCTATCCTCAGTTTCTTTAGACATTTTTCTTGTGTCGGTGTGAGCGTTCTGCTTCAAGGAAAAACAGATCACTTCGTTTGAATCCTTATTTTAATGAATGATCCGTTTTATTAAGACTGCCATTTTCTTTGATATTGAAAATAAATAAAAATTATTATTTAATTAAATATGTTTTAATGCATGATGTAGGTTTAAAAATGTAAATGTAAATACAAACGTAAAAATGTACAAATGCAAAATACAAATGCATGTATGAAAAGGTGTTACTCAAGAGTGATCATCTTAGAACAGATTTCATTGAACGCAAAAGTTTCGGTAAATCAAACAAAACTTTACATATAGGGATATATTTCATTCCTAACTTCTCCAAAGCCAAATTAGTCTATCGGCTTAAGGGACATATTGCTTGTCTAGACTGCAACTTCTTCCTATGACATTCTCCTTCATCTTCTGTGTCACTTCTCGGAGTTGCTCATTTTCCATTGTAAGAGAATCTTTCTGTCCAAGAAGTTCTTGAACAAGATCTTCATATATGTTGTAGCTCTTTTTCAGCTTGGTGACCCCTGTGATCCACTCTTCTAGGGTGTTTCCTATGCCAGCATTTCGAAAGACTTGACTGATTTTCTGAAAATTTTCATGCATGGTTTTCATTTCTGTGCTTGATCTTCATAACATGCTTGATCTTCATAAAAACCTCCACTACTCTGAATGCCTTGACTGTTGTTCTTACCATAGACTGCTTTTGGTATCAATCTGGTAGGATTTTTGTGTAACACTTTTGGTATTAATATAACTAGTTCTCTATGTACAAAACTTCCCTCGATCCTCGTAGTTTCTTCAGGATGTTTTTCCTTGGCCGTATCATATTTTGTTTGATCATAAAACTTTTCGTCCATTTACGATTTCTTTCTAATTTGATGAATAATCTTTCAAGTCAACACCTTTTGATTATGTCATGATTATGTAATGCAGACAAAAGAATATAAACAAATTAGAGCAATGTAACATGCATGGAAAAATAAGAAAACAAAAATAGAATAATTAGTACCAATTAATGGAAAGAAAAATTCTATTTATCAAGGTATAAATCCTAACCTCATGCTTTCTAGTTCCATGCTTTGTTTAAAAAAATTAACCTAACAGTATGATTACTAGTTCGCAAGCATTTATTCAGAGAGAAAAATAATAAATTAAATAAATTAAAAGCTAGAGCTTATTTCTCCTCTGTGTACACCTATGGATAGGGTTTCAATATTTCTTAGATCAGGTGAAGTGTTAGGGTTTATTATATGCGGAGTTTCAGTTCTAGGAGTAAAGGTACTCGAATTGTCCTTGTTAGTGCCCCCTTGGACTGCTAAACCCTCAATCTTGGTCCATTACAGACTTAAGTATATCAAGTTCAATTCGAGGGGACACATTTCCCTATGCCTGACACGGAGAATAAATTCTCACGAAGACATAGGATATATGAACCCCGAAAGCTACTTGCTAGGTCTGACACGGAGAATAATTTCTCACGAAGACGTCGCTTTCACTCCCACTTAAAAGGGACAAGCTTGATTAAAAGCTTATGATATGCATGTGTTGTGTGTGAGGAGAAATGTTCAAACCTCTAACAGACAAATAAAATAATCAATACCTGAATAAAATAAATAAAAAATATTAATAAAATAATATAAAATAATAAGTAATAAAAAATTTGAAAGAAAAAATTAAATATATGAATTTTTAATTTCCAACTGATAGAGACAATTTATAATTAATTTTAAAGTTTGATAGTCCCCAGCGGAGTCGCCAAGCTGTCGTAACCGGTTTTCGCCCGGGTACAAATTTTTTACTTGGCGGGTAAAGTGATGTGAATAAATGGTTTTTTTTAAATATTTTGGGAGTCGCCATCGGCCTTTTGGGTCAGGTAGGTCGAATACCTAAAAATCATCATTTTAAAAGAGCTTTTTAAGAAAACATCGATTAAAAGATAAATTGGTTTTTTTACTTGGCGGGTAAGTGATGTGAATAAATGGTTTTTTTTAAATATTTTGGGAGTCGCCATCGGCCTTTTGGGTCAGGTAGGTCGAATACCTAAAAATCATCATTTTAAAAGAGTTTTTAAGAAAACATCGATTAAAAGATAAATTGGTATGCGTTTTAACCAAAGATTCGTTTTTTTTAATAATAAATAGGGATTCGTGGTCGGTTACGTTTAGGGAAGGATTAGCACCCCTACAACGCCCAAAATTGGTACTTTATTAATTATAATTGTCTCTATTATCATAAATTTAAAAATTCAAAAGTATATTTAATTTATAATCCTATTATTTTAAAATTATAATTATGGAAAAAAATATTAATTTATATATATTTATAATAAAATATTTATTTATTTAGAAATATCATAAAAGAACTTCTAGGTGCCTTAAGACAGCTCTTTTCTTCGATATTAAAAAATAAATAAATTAATTAATATATAATTTATAAAATAGGATATTTATTTATTTAAAAATATCAGAAAATTGACATCCAGTTGTTTTAAGACTGTCCTTTCTTAATATTGAAAAATAAATAAATATTAAAACATGATTAAAATAAGTTAAAAATAATTAAATAAGATTTTAATAAATAAAATAAATATTATTTATTATATAAATATATATATTTATGGTTAAATAATAATAATAATAGTAATAATAATTAAAAGTAAACATATAAAATTAACATATAAACAAGACAACAATCAATAAAATTAAAATGATAGGTACAAATAATAAAATAAAACTTATAGTAAAAATAATTAGTAATTAAAATATAAATAATATAAATTAAAGGCCCTTATTTGAAGTAAAATAAAATATAAAAACTAATAGTGTAATTAATCCTACTTATTACTAGGTGATTAAAATAAGAATAAATAAAATTAATAGGGACTAATATAGTTATTTACCAAAAATTTATATACTTACTGATTAATGACTAAAACATAATATATTAAAATTCAACTGCCAAACTAAAATAAATAAAAATAACTTGTAGTGACTAATTTGTAAGTATTATAAACTTGGAGCACTGCGGAAAGGGTTTACCCTTTATGGAAATTACAGAAATACCCTCCCCAAAACGACGCCGTTTGGGAGAGGGTATAAATACCCTAAACCAGCTGGCCCGAAGGGCCAACCTCTCATTTCTTCCTTTCTCTTCTCTCAAGAAGAGAGAGTTATAAAACTCTCTCTCGCCTCTCTCTAACTTCCCTCACCAGAGGGAAGCCGGTCATCAGCCGGCAGCCGTCTGCCGCCGTAATCCCCACCGTCGGCCACCGTATCCGGTGGCCGAAAAATTTTATTCAGAACGTAGATCGGACCGTCCTAATGACGGTTCCGGTATTCCTTTCTCTTAAATAGCTCCCGATCGAGCAAATCTAGGAAAATACCTTCGGTTTTCGAAGGTTTTTGGTGACGCTTGGAGGCCGGTGATGACTCCTATCGAGGTGTTGTCTTCCTCGGTAAGTTTCTCTCGCTCTTTTCTTTTGTTTTGGTGTTTGTGGTTGCTAGTTTGCTTGCCCTCTCTTCGTTTCTGTCTCTCTGTCCTTTTTTCGTCTTGCAGGTGATGGCTTTATAGCCTTGATGAGGCTCTCGTCGGACCGGGTATAAAGTCGAGTTCGGTGAGTCACCGAACTATGTGGTGACTCACCCCTAGAGCTTGCGACGTGGGTGGCGGGTGTTGAAGCAGCAAAGCTTCTGGAGTCTTCAGCGAGGCGGTAGCGTCGTGGCTGAAGTGGGTTCGAACATCTGGCTGCAAAAACGTCGGCAGTAACTGTTATGGAAGCGGCGGCTGGGACGTGGAGCGACTGGAAGTGGAAACGGCGCCGCGTGGTCCCTAGGGTATCATCACCCTAGGGTTTGTGCTGGATGAGTGTGGGCCGTTGGATCTCTCAGATCCAATGGCTGTGATGCTGGGCGGCTGGATGATGATATGGAAACCCTAATCTGGTTTTAGGGTTTAGCTAGGCCTGATGTATCCGGGTTGGGCTTGAAACTATAATTGGGCCCCGATTTTAGCCTGTTTGTAATAATAATAATAATAAATAAAATAATAATAACAATAAATAAATAAATAAAATGGGTAAAAAAAATTAGTATCTTCACTGATATAATAGTAAGTATGTTGGTTTGTTGATAGAATGATATGGGTATGTTTTTATAGATGTCCGAACATAGTAGTTCTAGAAGTGAAGCGAGAGATGATAGGCTCGCTGAAAGCAGTAATTCACCTATCCTGGCCAGGCAGAGTGAAGATCAGGTACCCTCTGGAGTGCCTGTAAGTGATCAAGATGCGTTCTTTAGAACACCAGACGCAGTATTTGCGCGTTTTCAACCTTTTGTTACTTCAACTCCAAGAATGAATGTTGCAAAGGAGTTGAAGGGTTTAGGAGCACCAGAGTTAGAGGTGAAGCCGAAGAAGGTCCTGTTGCTGCAGACCTTTGGCTTAATGATGTAAAAATCATGCTTGAGGGACTTCATTGTTCCGATCCAGAGAAGCTGGATGGAATAGCCTCATTGCTTTGAGGGAAAGCAAGGATTTGGTGTACCAACATTACATTGAGAATGCCCGGTGATCAAGTAACTTGGTCTTTGTTCTTAGAAGAGTTCAAGCATAAATATATTGGAGATTAGTTCATCCGACAGATGAAGCAAGAGTTCATGAATTTGAAGCAATGAAATCGTACAGTGTATGAGTATGAATGTGAATTCAACAAGTTGAGTCGTTTCGCTACGGAGTTAATTCCTACAGAGAATGATGTTTGCGATTGGTTTGTTGAGGGATTGTGTCATCGTCTGTAAGAGATGCTTATTGTGTTGATTTTATCTTCGTTTCAAGAAGTGGTGAACCATGCTAAAGCTCTGGAAAGAGCTCAAATTGAGAGGTTTGGGGATTCCCGAGTTTAGACTTCGAAAAGATCGGGTACATCATCGAGTGATGCACTATCAAAAAGGGGCAGAGATGTGAGTTCTTGACCCCAAGCGAGATCAGAGTAAGTTGTATCTTCTGTAAGGGGATCAAATCAGATGAGGGGTCGACAGACACAGTCAGTGGGATCTGGAGTTGGGAGATCTAATCCGAGCCAAGTCAGACAATGTCCACATTGTGGAAGGAACCATTTGGGGATATGTAGAATAATTTATGGAGTATGTTTTAAATGTGGGGACACCGGACATTTTGTTTGGGATTGTCCCATGTTAGCGGGTGAATCTGCTCAGCCAGAGAGGTCTACATCGGCTACCTAGAGATGTAGAATTTCAGATTGAAGTAATACCGGGAACTGCACCTATTGCCATGTCACCATACAGAATGGCCCCAAAAGAGTTACAAGAATTAAAGATCCAATTACAAGAATTACTGGACAAAGGGTTTATCAGACCGAGTGTCTCACCATGGGGAGCTCCAGTTTTGTTCGTTAAAAAGAAGAATGGATCCATGCATTTTTTCATTGATTATAGGAAACTCGATAAAGTGACCATCAAATATAAGTATCCCCTCCCCCGAATTGATGATTTATTTGATCAGTTAAAGGGAGCTTTAGTGTTTTCAAAGATTGATTTACGTTCTGGGTACCATCACTTGAAGATTCAAGATAAAGATATTCCAAATACGGTATTCAGAACGAGGTATGGTCATTATGAGTTTATCGTGATGCCGTTTGGAGTTACGAATACCCCGACTGCTTTCATAGATCTCATGAACGAATATTTCAACCTTATTTGGATCGATTCATTGTGGTATTCATTGACGATATTTTAGTGTATTCGAAGTCAGAAGAAGAGCATAGTTCGTATTTGAAGATCGTTCTACAGACTTTGAGAGAAAAGAAGCTTTATGCCAAACTCTCCAAATGTGAATTCTGGTTGAAGGAAGTGACATTTCTTGACATGTAATTTTTGCATAAGGGATTCGAGTAGATCCCCAAAAGATTAAAGTTATTTTAGAGTGGGAAGTTCCAAAGAATGTGTCAGAAGTTCGGAGTTGTCTAGGGTTAGCTGGCTATTACCGAAGGTTCATTAAAAACTTTTCAATAATAGCATTACCCCTAACCAAGTTATTGAGGAAAGAGATAAAATTTTCTTGGACTCCGGAGTGCCAAGAGAGTTTTGAAAAGTTAAAGAAGATTTTAACAGAAGTTCCAGTCTTGGTTCAACATGAGTCTGACAAGAACTTTGTAGTGTACAGTGATGCGTCTCATAATGGGTTGGGATACGTGTTAATGTAAGAAGGCAAAGTGGTTGCCTATGCTTCGAGGTAATTAAACCACATGAGAATAATTATCCAACACATGATCTGGAGATGGCGGCAGTAGTGTTCGCTCTTAAGATCTGGCGTCACTATTTGTATGGTGAGCGATGCTACTTGTATATGGATCATAAGAGTTTGAAATATTTGATGACTCAGAATGAGTTAAATTTAAGACAACGAAGATGGGTGGAATTCTTAAAGGATTATGATGTAGTGATCAATTTTCATCTGGGGAAAGCGAATGTGGTAGCGGATGCCTTAAGTCAAAAGACGTTTGCAACCTTAAGAGCTTTGGATACCATACTATCATTAAGAGGAGACGGTGCCATATGTGCAGAATTGACTCTAAAGCCATCATGGCTAGATCGAATTAAAGAATTGCAAGCTAGTGATGAAAAATGTTTAAAGAAGTTATAGCAGATAAGGAATGGAGAGGTTACGGATTATGAAGTGAAAGCTTATGGGAACCTATATTATCAAGGGAGGCTAGTGATTCCAGATGATAATGAGTGGAAGAAAGTCTTGTTAACGGAAGCTCATTGTAGTTCATTGACTATGCATCCGGGAGGAAATAAAATGTATATGGATCTCAAGAGTCGATATTAGTGGCCTGGAATAAAGAGAGACATTACGGAATTCGTATCCAAATGTTTGACGTGTCAGCAAGTCAAAGCTGAACATCAGGTTCCATCAAGACTGTTGCAACCTATGTCTATTCCTCAGTGGAAATGGGAGAATGTAACAATGGATTTTGTAACGGGTTTACCTTTGGCCCCGAATAAAAGAGATTCCATTTGGGTGATTGTAGACATATTAACTAAGTCAGCTCATTTTATTCCAGTACGAGTTAACTTTTCCATGGATAAGTATGCTGAATTATTTATTAGGGAGATTATACGTCTATATGGTGTACATGTTTATATTATTTCTGATCGAGATCCTAGATTTACTTCACGGTTTTGGAAATCATTACATAGAGCATTGATAACTCGGTTGAACTTTAGTACAGAGTTTCATCCACAAACAAATGGACAATCCGAGAGAACAATCCAAATTTTGGAGGATATGTTGAGAGTTTGTGTTATCGAGTTTAAATGATCATGGGAAAGGTACTTGCCTCTTGCTTAATTTGCGTACAACAATAGTTATCAATCAAGCATCAAAATGGCACCTTATGAAGCTCTTTAAGGAAGAAGATGTCGTACGCCTCTAAATTGGTTCGAGCTTAAAGATAAAGAAATTCTTGGTCTGGAGTTGATCCAAGAAGTGGAAGAAAAGATTCAAGTAATTCAAAGTAACCTCAAAGAAGCAGCTGATAGATAGAAATCATACTCGGATCTAAAGAGAAAAGAGATCGAATATCAAATATGAGATAAAGTGTTTCTCAAAGTGTCTCATTGGAAGAAGGTTTTGAGATTTGGTCAAAGAGGAAAGTTAAGTCCTCGATTCATTGGACCTTATGAGATTGTAAAGAGAGTTGGACCAGTGGCATATCAATTGGCATTACCACCTGAAATGGAAAATATTCATGATGTCTTCCATGTCTCAATGCTTCGAAAGTATCGATCTGATCCCTCCCACATTGTGACTCTAGAAGAGATTGAGATTCAATCGAATTTAACAAATGAGGAAGAACCGATCCAAATCTTAGCTCATGAGATTAAACAATTAAATAACAAGATTATTCCATTAGTCAAAGTATTGTGGAGAAATCACAAAGTAGAGGAAGCAACATGGGAGCGTGAAGAGGATATGAGGAATCAATACCCTCATCTCTTCGTGCAATGAAAATTTGAGGACGAATTTTCTTTAGGGGGGAGATTTGTAACATCCTCAATACATGGTTAGTGACTAAATTGTAAAGTTTCAGAATTTGGTGATTTAAAGTATAATAATTGATTAGTGCAAGGACTTATAAGAAATGATGTGTAGGATCAAATTATAAAAAAGAAAGAATAGAGGGATAGAATGGTCTTTTGCAAAGAAAATAATTAAAGAAGGGATTTATATATATTAGCTCCACGTGGAAGAGAAGAAAGAAAAACAAAGGTTCCAAAGTTCTCTTCTTCTCTTCTTTTCTCCCAAACGTGAAGACTTATAGTAAAGGTGAGATTTTTCATAAGCTAATTGTTTGATGAAATTTAAGTTTGGTTTTTCTCCTTAGATGTTAATTAAGCTTAAGGAAAGCTTAATTTTCTTTAAAGCAACAAGATAAAGAGTGTAGGAAGAATTAAAGATTAGGAGTGCTTGAATGGAATTTTGTAAAAGAGTTCATATTTGGAATCGGAGGTTGAATTTGACTTGTTATCGACTTAATTAAGACATACGAAATGTTAGAATTAGATTTAGAACATGTTGGAATTTGAGGGAGATTCTTGAAATCTATGTGGAGGATTAAATTTTTAAGTATAAGAGGTATTGAATGGGTATTAATTAGTTTAAGTAGATATATGCGAGTTAAGGAGATAAAAAGATGGGAAATATGAAGTGTTGAGAGGATTATGAAGAGATTTTCGTGCTAAAATAACATTTCTGGGCTGTGTGCATGGATGCACATTCAATGTGTACCGATGCATCAAGGGTAAAATCCCAGAAATTGTTCAAGGTGTATCGATGCACTCCTTTAAAATAAAAAAAATTGAATGTCATTAGTGTATCGATGCACAAGTAGTGCATCGATACACCCCTTAAAATACAAACATCGAATGGGATTTATGTACCGATGCATAGATTGTGCATCGATGCACCCGTCAAGGGATGCATCGATACATAGTGTAGTGCATCGATACATACCTTCATTAAAAGATGAAAATAGCTTTCTTTTTAGCCTAAAGAGTGATAGTTTAAAATATATTAATTAGTATACTGATTAGTATCAATGTATTACTATGTAGATATAGAACGTAATTTCGTTCCGGAACAAACAAAGGATTAGGATCAAGTCAAAATAAGCAAGGCCAAGGTGAGTGCATATCCTAGATGAAATGGAATTGAGACAAGACTTGCGATAAGTCTATCTCTTATCATTGAATTTATGATTTTATATTCATGCACATGCATACATATATATGTGTTAACGTTATAGTGATTTCATGCATTTTTCATTCATGATTAACATGGTATTATATGAATGAATGTCATTATCAGAGAATTCTTCCAGATATGTGAAATAATGAAAATGATCATATGAAGTGACTTATGTGTTTACATGGACAGTGATGAAAGAGATATGAAATGAGAAATGTATTTATAATTAAGTCCATGTTATTTAATATGAGAGCTATAGGTATAATTGGCATGCCAAGAGTAAAGGGATTATTAGTGGTCCTTCGGGACATAGTGGTTGTTCGGAACAATCAGTGGTTCTTCGGAACATAGTGGTCCTTCGGGACAAATATTCAGTGCCCCTTGAGGGAATTATACGAGCTATTGTGACAGCATAGTGCACAACCTCTATGTACTCACATACCTTTGTTCTCCATAATGTACATGGGCAATTCAAAGATAAGTTAAAGTGGAATTAGCATAAGAATATATGTTTATATGTGCATGTTACCGTCATATATGTTATAGTGAAATAAATGCATACAAATAAAGATGTCATGATCAGATGGTAAAATGCACATTCATGAATGCATTGTTATATTCATTACTAAAAGATCAGATCAGAAGTAATTGACAAAGTAGGTATTTTGGTTGTGTATAGAGTGTTGGCATGTAATAAGTGGTTAATTATGAATGCTCTGATCGATTTTTTATTTTGTGGTCTCTTTTATGTAAATTAATGTATTTGGTTTTAATGAAAGTTTAAAATTTCCCTGTTTTTCTTTAAGTGTCAAAGTTTGAAAATTCAATGTGACACATCGGACTCATATTCGGGTCGGATATGGGTTAAGGGTGTTACAGTCTTCATCGCGTATGAACTATGTCATCCCCCGACCAAACCTCCTCATCACGTAGGAGCTGTGTCACCCCTGATAATCATCCATCCTCATTACGTAGGAACTTTTATCATTCCTAAAGATGGCATACCGTCCTCATCGCGTATGAACTGTGTCATCCCCCGACCAGATCTCCTCATCACGTACGAGCCATGTTTCCCTTAGACGACCAGACATCTTCATCGCGTATGAGCAGTGACGTTCCCACCAACAAACCTATTCATTTTTTAAACCAGAAAAAAAAAGAACCAGAAAAAATGTGTTGTCTTTTCGTCTTTGCCCTATTCTTGTTAACACAAGAATGTGCAAAGAGGGGCAACTGTAGACACCCGTTTTTTGTCTGTGTCTTTCTTTTATTTTATTTATTTTATGTTTTATTATTAGTAGTATTATTATTATTATTATTATTATTATTATTATTATTATTATTATTATTATTATTATATTATTATTATTTATTTTGTTTATATTTTACAGGCCACCCAAGCCCAACAACCCATCAGACCTGGCCCAGCATTCAAGTGACCCAAATTAGTAGTTTACCAGAACCAAATTTACAAGTGACCCAACCCAGGATCTAGACCAGACCCAGAATGGAGGCCCACCTAGTTCAGACCCTATACAAGTGACCTAGTACCCAAGACCTGGACCCGAATCGACCCAAATCCGGCCCAACTCAGTAACCCTAAACATTATGGTTTCTTCTCTCCAACAACATCACCAGCCGCCAGTAGTTATTTTGCTCCCCACCGACGAGTGCGCTTCACCGGTCATTTCCTCGTCGTGTGAGATGTCACTGGTGAGTCCTCGAACCGTCTTCGTCATCAACAGTGGTCGAATAGTGCAAAACAGAAACCAAAATAGTGAAAATTTAGTCCATATCTCACCAAATCTAAACCCCAAATTAAAATACCATCAGAAAAAAAATTCCCTAAGCCCTAGATATCATCATCATCTCACCAGAAATTCGGAGGCAAGCAAACATAAAGGGAGAAGAAAATTGAGAGAAGAATTCGGTGAAAAACCAAAAAAAACAAAAGAAAAAAAAAGAGAGAAAATAAACAAAAAGAAAAGAGAAGAATCGAAAAGCCTTACCTTTGGAGCCATCACCACCGTGAGCGCAACTGAGCCAAATTCTCGAACTTTCGAAGAACATGCATGGAAATTATCACTTGAACGAAGTGTTACAATCCGATACGACATTCGAATGAAATGGGAACTTGAAATAAATCGATTTTATTTTACTAATTAATTCATTTGTATTTTAAGTTGAATAATACAATGCTTGTTTTTTTAAGTAGCAATTTATTTTATTTTACGCAAATGTCGATTTTTCATTTATATTCGATTCGCCTTTTTTAAATCAATGATGAGGGAATATTCTTTTACTGATAAGAAATAGACGAGATAGTTTTTCTGACGGAGGATTGTTAATTTCGAGGTTTCTTTTCGGGTTAAAGAATTTTCCCTAACAATATGAATAATTCGAAACAACTTAATAAATGGATCATATTTTTAATTTATATTCAATTTATAAGTTCCACCATTTACGACAACGTGTAAGCGATTGACTACCAATTTTGGGCGTTGTGGGGGTATTAATCATTCCCCACGCGTAACCGACTCCCAGACCTTTTAAATCGAGTCTTTGATAAATACATACCAACTTTTGTCTTAAAAAATGATTTTTCCTTAAAAATTGTTTTAAAAGACGTTTTTAAGTATTCGACCTACCTAACCCAAAGGTCAATGGCGACTCCAATCTAATTTAATCCAAATTAATTTCAAATCATCAATTTTTCCAAATTAAAGTCATAATCCTTTTTAAAATAATATTTAATTGTTTTTCAAAAAATGGTTATGACTATTAAAATACTCTTTTAATATTTTATTTTAAAAATAAAAATTTAATTTCATATATAAAAATTTATTAAAAACAAATGTAAATCATAGAAGTGTTAGCATACTTGATAATGGGTAATAACAATTATAATGTTAATGAATAACATATAAACAATATCACTAAAATCATATCAAATTTTTCATATTGTAACATAAAAATGTTCATTTTACATAACTTAAAAAATACATAACTACAAATTCTATATCTTACAGTTCACTACCAAAATGAATGTCGTGGCGGATATAAAGCATTTCCATCTTCTTCATTGTCTTGGTTTTGATTCCTTCATATTCCATGTGAAGAAGACATCACATTATGTGCATCATAAGATGTATCATTAGTAGGAAATATGTTGTACGATAAATGATGACCAAAAAATCTATAACTTGAATTTTGTTCAAGGTAAGGTGGATAACATGAATTTGGTTGGTAAGAATTAGAATCATGAGATGATTCACTAATTTCATTATCATTTGTAGTTGAACTATATGATGATGAACCTGCAAATGAATCATAAAAGTGATCTCCCAACCTCTTATGAATTCTATCATCATAATCTCTTCTATTTTGTGATGCATTTGTTCTATACAAACCTAAATTATCATCGTAAGGATATCTGGACGTATCTTGATCCCCATGAGAAGCAGTAGAATAAATATGTCCATATTCTAGTTAGTATGTACCTTCATTATCACTACCATGATAATCACAACCACTATCATCATCATCATCGTCATCATCAACATCATCATCATAACTTGAAGTCGATAGATGAACATTTTCCTCATTAGATGGAGTAGGTGAACTGTTCATATATTCACCTTGAGTTTCTTCATTAGTTTCATTAACTCCTCAGGAAACCATGAGAAATTTTGTTCACTATCAAGAGTAGCATTCTCTCTTTCTTCAATCCATGCATTTAGTAGGTAATCTTCTTCAAAAATATTTTCAAGATTAATCGGATTAAAACCCATTTCTAATTCTTATGCACTTTTTCTTTGCATCTGTCTCAGCTTCAACCTCATTTTATAATGGGCATAAACCAATTTTTGAAGCTTTTTATGCTTGAGTCTATTTCTCTTTTTCATATGGATCAAACTAAAAGTACTCCAATTACACTCACAATTTGAAGATGAAGTTATTTGACTAATAACTTTGACAGCGATGTGTTGAAGTTGCGGTGCACAATTTCCATAATTAATCCACCATTCAACTACAAAAAAAAACATAAATATTAAGATATAATTCATAAAGTATTTATACAAATATATTTATTATCTACAAAACTATAGAGGATAAATTCTTTTTTTTACCAAGGTTAGTCTTCAAAATTGCAGCTTGAGCTAATGGTGTTCCAAAAGAATCCATTTTGTCTTGATATAACAACAACTAAAAAAGTAAATGAATTAGTAGTTTAAACATGATAATTTAGGAGTTTTTTCAAACAATTTAAGTATATAAAATACATACCTAGTTCATTGCAAGAATTTGATCATTCAAGTTGGGTTCTATTATCTGTATGACATTTCTAACTCCATTCATAGTTTTACGAATCACTTCACTTGTGGAATTACCTCTGTGTAGAAATCGTGGATTTAGAAAATATTCTACATAAAAATAGCATAATAAATATCTAAACAAGATATCACAATTTAAATTTAAAAGTCTTATAACGTATCATCAGAATGTAAATCATTATGAAGTTGTTTACTTCATCGTCTATCAATTATTTCTCAATATAATAATAAATAAACATATAATTATGATACTTAATGTTAATATAAAAATTTAATTTTAAAATAATTTTAATAAATAATTTAATTAATTCGAATTTAAGTAACTAATTTTAAAAATAACTATTACGATATTATTAATGATATATATTTATAATCTAGTTTTAAGAATTAAATTAGAACAATTCATCTATGTAATTTTATATTTCAGATAATTTAAAGTTTGTTGCGGTGTTGCGGCACAATTTATAGCGTGTTGCGGTGTTACGTAACGGATGTTAACCGCAACAATCATGATATGGTTCCCTTATCGCGTTACGTCGATATTACGTCGCGATAACCTTCAAAAACGTTACGATACGGGCATTACGCTGCATTACGACCGTAATTTAGTAGTATGCTCTATACCCGAAAGCCGTGGGGGCTTTATAGCAGCTAAAGCAAGAAGAACGTCCTCAGAAAAAAAAAGGCTGAATAGCGTCCCAATCCCAATCATCGTTCGAGCCAACCAAATCGGCCACCATCGGAGCTTGCGATTGAAACATGAGAGGACCGATATAGTGATTCACCAACGGACCCACTTCGTCAACCCATTCATCACGCCAAAAATCAATACTCGTTCCCGAACCAAGCGTCCGAATAACGCCCTGTCGTACATCATCCCAAACCGCAGCCAAGCTCCGCCAAACGCGTGAACAGCCCCTACTGTTTAAATGGCATTGTAGCTGCTCCGAGACTTTATATTTTGCCCGTAAGACTCTCGCCCATAACTGATTGTGCTCCGTAAGCAAACGAAACCATGACTATTCTCTGTTTGGGTAAAGTTCAAATGGTCCTGACAATAAGATATTATTTTATTAAGTCTCTCACCTATTAAAAATTATAAAATGATCCTATGAATATATAATATTATTTTGTTTAGTCCTCAATTATTAAAAGTTACAAAATAGTCATTTGACTATTCATTATGTTCCAAGTTCATCATTCTCTGTTAAAAATTGATGATATTTTGAACTGAACATTAACCTACTGATTGTGATATAATAAAATATGATCCTAGAATCTCAAACGATTGTCATACCCCAATCATGATGTTAACTTGGACAATCATTAATTTTAATGAAAAAGGACGAGTTTGGAACATAGTGAAGAGTCTAGTGACTATTTTATAATTTCTAATAGTTGATGGATTTAATAAAGCAATATTCTATAGTAAGAGAATCATTTTATAAATTTTAATAATCGATTAACTTAATAAAATAGTATATTATAGTTGAGAGACCATTTGTGTAATTTACCCTATATAATTTCAAGAGGGGTGGATTATTCTGTTTGCAAGGTAAAGATAGGGCCTTCTTAGGAATGACAACGGGACGGGTTTTGCTCCCCCGTCCTCGTCCTCGTCCCCGAAATAAATCCCCGTCCCCGCCACGATCCCCATCGGGTTTTGTATCGAGGCGCCCCATCGGGGATTTTTTTACCCCGTTCCCGAATTCGACCCAAAATGTTAAACTCTAAAATTGAACCCGAACCCAACCCGACCCGATCCCGAGAAAAAACCATATTTTTCATAAAAAATAGAAAATAAAAAATAAAAAATATTATATATAATTAATATAAAATATATATATATATAATTAATAAAAAATATTATATATATAATTAATATAAAAATAAAAAATATTATATATATATATAATCGGGGAGGGGCGGGGATACCTTTCCTCGAACCTGAAACCGAAAAAATTCTCGAATTTTACCCCAATACCCGACCTGACCTGATATTATTCAAACCCGACCCGACCCGAACTTGACCGGGTTTCGAATTTCCCTGTCGAGTTCGGATCATTCTGCCATCCCTGGGCCTTCTTCGGTACAGTTTTCAAATGAATAACTTATTCAAGGGGAGTTGTTTCTATCATTTAACAGTCATGTGTTGGAACATGTTTGAAACATTAAACAATTAGATGTAGGTTAAAAATAAATTATTACAAGATCAGGGGACCAATTGCTTCAAATTAAACATTATGTGCGTATTCATATTGAATAGCCCCAGAGATTAAATTTGAATAGTTAAATTTTAATTTAAAGTTAAATAGGATATTGAATTTTTAAATTTAAAACGGCTTGGTGATGTGGCCGTTTTGGTGTTGAAATGAAAGCCAAAAATCTTTTTTTTACCCTACATAATCTTTGTTAAAAATAAGATTTTATTTCATTTATTTTTAATTATCCTTGAATATCAATATCTTTTAGTATTCTTGTGGTGATTCTAGACACCGATAAATTATGAAATCTCTTCAAAACATGGAATCAAACTCACAAAATACAATTTTAAATGGTTTGAGGATTCTGTCAAATTTGAGAGGACCGTAACATTTGCTTGAAAATTTCAACAATTTTTTTAAGAAAACAAACAATTTTCTTCGAAACTATTCTCATTTGACAATCATAAAAGTAGATCGAATCATTCAAACACTAAACTTTTAGATAATATTTTGTTGATTTTGAGCGTAAAAATCTAAACTAAAAAGAAGAGAGAAGTAAAACATAAAAATCTTACATTATGTCCTCTGACAGAACTATGTATAGTTCCAGGGGTCACTACCCCTCCAAAAAATTTTATTATTAAAAATATATTAGGGATAAATACATATTTAGACCTTCAAGTTGGATTTATTTGATTTTGTCCCTTTCAATTTTATTGGTAATTATACTTTATCCCCTAAACTAGAATCATAACTCCGTCTTTGACTATATCGATGGATCCTATCGAATAAATGAAAATTTGAATAGAATGTTAATTTTACATTATATAAGTTGATCCTATCGCATGTGTATATATAAAATTAAAAGTTTTACAATTTTTTTAGTCCCCTATAACTCAAAAAAATGAGATCTACAATTAACATTAAAATATAATATTTATGAAAATAATCCCATTCCACAAAATTTCTTCCTTTTCAGTTTTCTTCTTCCACGATTCTAATGAAAATAATATATTTGTTTGCAAATATGAAAATATTAATTAATTTTTCTTGAACTCCATTTCCTGAAGTGATGAAAAATTAGTCTAAAGAACTAAATTTTGTAGAATATTACACAACTTATCTTGTTGGAATGGTTTACTGCTAATTAGTTTTCGGCCATTGGTTTTCGGTCTGTTCAGTTCGAATGCTATGATTGAATTAATGCCCAACAACAAACCTCAGGTTCTCCGGATGTTTTGATACCAGAACCAAAGGGGAAATAAATTAATATAAAAAACACGTGAAAATGTGGTAAGCAGTTTGATATCGTTTAAGTAAATTTTTGAGTTTGAGTCATTGTGTATGCAGAAAAATTCTACTAGGAGATTCATCCACCAAAGTTAGGTCTGCGACGTGAGCCGATCCGGATTAATCAAGGTGAAACTTTAGTACAGAGAAATAACAAAAAAAAGAATTCGTGGTTCATCTGACATGCGAGAATAGAGAGTGAAACTGAGCCCGGACAACTCACAAGATCAACACACACAGTTAGATCACATATATGAACAAACGTGAGTGAGGGGCGGCAAGTCATCCTTGGCTCAGACCCAGTCCCGATGTTCTTCATGCAAGACACTTCCCACGACAAAGATGAATAACAAAAAAAAACCCTAACTCCAGCCTGTAAACGAGCATGTGCGTTGTGTTTTGTTGCTGTGAAAATTTATATAGGGTAGAGATGAGGATAGAGTTTGACTATTGTGGGGGGAAATGGAGGAATATGACCACGTTCCGATCAAGAAGAATTAATCCACTCCATGGAATAGAATAATCTTCATCTTCCTTTTTATATGTTCTCATACTCAATGAACACCAATCAACTTCCTAGAATAGAACCTTCATCTTCTTTTTTTCAAAAATAAAAATTGTAGTGTAAAGTACATAAATGGTTCCCAACTATAGGATATATTGTTTTTATTGAATCACTTGACTATTAAAAGTTATGAAATAGTTAATTGATTATAGGGAGTTGCTTTGTTGAGTCTGTCAACTATTAATAGTTACAAATAATCATCCGACAATTAATTATGTTACAAACTCATCTTTTTTGGTTAAATTTTTAATGGTATAACTTAACCTACTGACTGTGATATGATAAAATTTGATCTTATAATCTCAAATGACTATCATATCTCATCCAACATATTAAAATCCAACTCAGACGGTCGTTATTTTTTTAATGAAAAATGATAAATTTGAAAATAATGAATAGTCGAATGATCATTTTAAAATTTTTAATAATCAAAAGATTTAATAAAATAATATTTTATAGTCGGAGACTATTTGTATACTTTACCCAAAATTTTATAAATTTTAATCTTAGTATAAAATCACGCGTAATTGGAGTATTGTGGGAATAGAATTTGGCGAGGATAGGAGATGGACAGCCTACACACTTTGAACTTCAATAAGTGCTCCATAGACTGAGATACGTTCTTCAAATGGAATTAATGAGGTACACGTGGGCCAAAGAGTGGCTATTTTTTAGGTTAATATACAGTCGAGTCCTTAAAATATAGGATAAAGTACATAAATGATCTCCCAACTATAAGATATTATTTCATTAAGTCTCTCGACTATTGAAAGTTACAAAATAGTCATTTGACTATAGAGTGTTGCTTTGTTGAGTTCATCGACTATTAAAAGTTTCAAAATGGTCACCAGACTATTCATATGTTCTAAACTTGTCATTTTCCATTTAGAAAATTGATGATATTTTGAGCTGAACGTTAACCTGCTGACTACGATATTATAAAATCTGATTCCTAGAATCTCAAATGACTATCATATCTCAGTCATCATGTTAACGTTAAGTTCAAACAACATATATTTTTTTAATAGGAAAGGAGGAATTTGGAACATAATTGTTAGGATCGAAGAGGTTCAATTAGAACAACCGAAATTGTACAAGGGGGTGAAATGGCAAAAATAGTTTAGGGAGTAAGGAGTGAGAAAATATAGAAACTTTTGCATATCGATTTATAGTGGTTCGACTTCTCAACTAAGTCTACCTCCACTACCTAAGCTCCTCACTTAGGATTTTCCAACAAATTCACTAATTTGTTCTTTCTCTTTCAAGGATCAAGAGTAACCTTTACAGACTCCCTATCTTTTCACTTGGCTAAGATAGAACCAAAACCCATTTACAAAAGGATAAAAAAAAGTAAACAAATAAACCTCTATAAGGTAGATGTTTACAAATTAAAAGCTCACAAGAACAAAATATTTACAAGAGAAAGTAAAATAGGAATAAAAAACTATTCCCTTGTGTTGATTGCTTGGATAGGTGTTTTAACCCTTCTTCAAGTGCCCTCAACTTGTATTTATATGTTGGAATGAAGTTGTGGCCGTTTATAGCCATTGGGAGTGATTTGGGGCCGTTTGAGGATGTTTTCTCTGCAAATAAAACTGCCCAGTACAGAGGGTATCGGTGCTCCTAAAGAGAGTATCAATACTACTATACAAAGTAGTATCGGTACCCCTTTGAGTATCAGTACCATTTTTGCATTCTGGAATTTGAGCAATGCTGGGAAATATTAGTACCATATGAACAATATCAATACTATTTATGAGGTATCGATACTATAAGAACAATATCGGTACTTCTTGTATGAGAAAATCAATTTTGTACTCAAATTCACTTTTAAGGACTTTGAATTATTTTTGAAAGCTTTGAATAAATTCAATTCAAGTCCAAAAACATTTTGCCTTAAATTGTTATATCAAAATTTAGTTCAACAATAACGAATAGTCGGTGACCATTGTGTAACTTTTAATAGTCGATGGACTCAACAATGTAACACTCTATAGTCAAAGGATCATTTTATAACTTTTAATAGTCGAGGGATTTAATAAAGTAATACTCTATAGTCAGAGGACCCTTTGGTGTACTTTACCCTAACATATAAAATTTTCATTTTAATATTTATTTTTTATCCCATTTTAACACATGAAGTATTATTCCACTAATAATTTTTACTTCTAACGATGTTAAGAGAAAAAAATTGAGCCAATAATAATGTATCAGGTGGCATTATTTTAAAAATATCTATATGCATTTACTTAAAATTCTAATACGATCAAATTTAATTAAAACACACTAAGAAATTTATAAGAGATAAAATAAAAACCGAACAATTTCTAGAAAAGGATTTTGTTTAATGTGTGAATTATATATAAGGAGAGAAACAAAAGGGGCTAGCATCAAGCCCCGCCTTTATTTTCTTGGGGACCGGCCTTTTGTATTTTCTCCACATGAAGCTCGCGTTTCTTGGGTCAATGTTTTTCCTAAATTAGTAATTGTTTTCATTTCTTCCATTAATTTCTTTAATCAATTAAAAAAATTATTTGATTAAAAAAAGAAGCAGCTGTTATGTTCTTACGAAGCCAAAATTCTGAGATTAAAAGGTCATAAATAAAGGTAATGTCCCTTTTTAATACCTTCTTTCCATTTTTAATGTTAAAAATTCTGTTATTTATTGTGATTTTACTTACGAATTTGATTAGATTTTGTACGTATATAATCTACGTAAATAGATGTTAAGAATTAGGATTAGAATTAAGTTCGTTTAAGTTTGGACGTAGATCTGATTGAATTCTTCTTTCTTTTTCCATATTAGTAAAATTTCTCTTCTTCTGCTCGTGATCTTTTCTGTTTACAGATTTTTTTACGTGAAATCTTGTTATCTCTTTTATTTTATGATCATTTATACTCGACGTTATCGATATCGTACTCGATTAATGCTGCTAGTTATGTTTCAGGTCGAGATCATTAAGTTTGAAGCTTCACAATGAGTCTAACAGTTTCCATGAGAAATGTAGATCCAGCTTTCCAAGGAGCTGGGCAGAAAGCGTATCCTTCACTTCAGAAACTTGCAGCAATTCATGTATCGAATCAATTAGATTTGAAGAAGTTAGCAAGTATAACAAGCAGTGTCGTTTAAATCTTGTTGTGTGCCAGGTTTTGAATGAAATTTTTTCCTTAACACGGTATGCAGTGGGCTTGAAATCTGGCGGATTGAAAAATGTTGCCCTGTTTCCCTTCCAACATCATCATATGGAAAGTTTTTCACCGGTGACTCCTATATTGTTTTGAAGGCAAGTATCGAATTGCAATTTTACGTGTTGCGGATACTCGTTTTTTGTTATTATTTCGTGCGATCCTTAGTGAAGAACAATCCTGCACGGATTGTATTTCCGGAAGAGTTAACAACAAAAACGAGGCACATGTTACACGATTCTTTTGGTGCCAGAATTCGGATGATATAGTTGTTAAGTGTCCAAGATGTATTATTGTCTTAATACTGCTATTTGTTGGCGCAGACATCTGCCTCGAAATGCGGTGTTTTACGTCATGAAATCCACTACTGGCTTGGTAAAGATACATCTCAGGTAAACACTGTTGCCAAAAAATCTTGATTTCTTCTTCAACTCTTAGCATTTTCAGTAAGTAATAGATTGGATTTTGAGCTAAGAAAAAAAAAAGCTTAGACCAATTTCGTGACACAAGTCGTTTAACATAGGATGAAGCATGTGCCGCTGCAGTCAAAACTATTGAACTTGATGTTGCTCTTGGAGGGCGTGCACTTCAATTTCGTGAACTGCAGGGAATGAGTCCGACAAGTTTCTTTCCCTTTTCAAGCCATGTATTATGCCTCGAGAGGGTGGAGCTGCAACTGGATTCAAACATGTTGAGGAAAGTGAATATAAGACACGTTTGCTTGTTTGTAAAGGGAAACATATTGCTCGTATACACGAGGTGAGTCTTTAGATCTCATTGATCTTTTAAGGACCGATGATTATCGTTTGAGGATTCGATTTAATCAAAGTTGTTGACATGTATCGTGGCAGGTTCCTTTTGCTCGATCCACACTTAATCATGATAACATCTTTATAGTGGATACAAAGTCCAAAATCTTTCAATTCAATGGTTCCAATACATCCATTCAAGAGAGAGCAAAAGCACTAGAAGTTGCTCAATACATTAGAGATAATTACCACGACGGGGAATGCGAAATAGCTTCCATTGGTGAGTAAAGTAAACGATCCGATTGGATCACTAAAAACGTTTAGGATAAGATGAACTAAGTGAGAAGGGGTTAATTGTTTTTGGAATAATGATTTCAGTCTAAATTCTCTATGCAGAGGATGGAAAGTTGATGGCTGATGCTGCCAGTGGAGAATTTTGGGCATTATTTGGTGGCTTTGCTCCACTTCTCAGGAAGAAAGATCGTGACGAGGACATAATTTCCGATCCTCATCCAGCCAAGAAGCTACTAAGGTAAAAATACAATGTCTGTGTGTGTTTGGAACTATAGTTTCTAAGTTGAAAAAAATTCTCATTAGATTGATCATGTTCGATTGCCAAGTATTGAGAAGGGGAAGGCAGAGCCTGTTGAGGTTGAATCCTTGACAAGAGAGTTGTTAACCACAGATAAATGCTATATTTTGGATTGTGGGTTAGAAGTCTATGTATGGATGGGAAGAAGTACTTCTCTTGATGAAAGAAAGACTGCAAGTAAAGCAGCTGAGGTAATACCAAGTTCTTCCTGATGTGGTTTGGACCAAATTTTTATTTGAATTTACCCTTCACTTCTTTTAAATTGCTCATGCAATTAAATAGGAGTTGATCCAAGGTTCTGATAGATCAAAATCCCGCTTAATTCGTGTAATAGAGGGATTTGAGAATGTTATCTTTCGGTCCAAGTTCGAGTTCTGGCCCCAGACCACCAATGCTACTGTTACCGAGGATGGTAAAGGCAAAGTTGCTGGTTAGTGATTGAAATATTTCAATGTTGCTATATTTGCAGTATGAATTTTCCTCTTGAGATTTTTTTTACCATTTTCACAATCAAGCAATCACTTGAAAATGTGCCATTAATATCATTAATGGTTTTTGTAGCTCTTCTACAACGCCAGGGGTTGAATGTCAAGGGACTTCTAAAAGTTCAACCTGAGAAAGAAGATCCCGAAGAACCTATTGATTGCACCGGACAGTTGCAGGTATATTTAAGGAATTGAACTCGAAAAGCTATTAATGTTTAAGGGTATAATTTACACCAGTTTCCTGATGATAACATTGACTTGGCTACACAGGTTTGGTTTGTGAATGGCAAAGACAAAGTTCTTCTTTCAGCTGAAAATCAGTCAAAATTTTACAGCGGCGATTGTTATATTTTTCAGTATTCTTATTCTGGACACGACAAAGAAGAACAGCTTATAGGAACATGGTTCGGGAAGCAGAGCATTGAGGTGATTAACAATTTTTCGACTGTTTTTTTGGCTTTTGATTCACGTAATTGTTGATTGCCCTAATGCTTTCGTCTGTGCCGTCTTCACGAAATAGCTTTGGCAATGTTAGAATACTGCATTAGTGATCGCCATTCTGTTTCTGCTTGTTTGGATTAGTTCTTAGTTCATTGATTATGTTTCATTTTGTTTAATGACAGAAAGAAAGAGCTTCTGCCATTTCTATGGCAAACAAAATGGCTGAATCGATGAAGTTCATGGTTGCCCAAGTAGTTTTCTTTTACATAGAGCACTACTTTTCTTTTTTTGAACTTATCATTCCATTCCTTTCTATTCTTCTTCTCATGCAATCTTATCTGATTATCAGGCTTGCATCCATGAAGGAAGTGAACCCCTCCTATTCTTTTTGATCTTCCAGAGCTTTATCGTGTACAAGGTTCGAGGAACTTTGATTTGTAAAACTCACTACAATAATGAGTACTCGTATTTAGATGGAGGGTTTCTCTAATGACTGGTTCAATTATTAACATTCATCAGGGTGGTGTTAGTGATGGATACAAGAACTACATTGCTGAGAACGGAATCCTGGATGATACATACACAGAAGACGTTCTTGCACTGTTTCGAGTTCAGGGTTCCGGACCTGAGAATATGCAGGCTATACAAGTTGAACCAGTATGCCCCACTTTTCAACGTTTCATCTACTATATTTTTGTTCACATCTCGAAACAAGTATAATCTTGATAGATCCGAATTTTTTGTGATTTTGATCTATCAGGTCGCGTCGTCTTTGAACTCCTCCTACTGTTACATACTACATAGTGGTACCACTGTCTTCACATGGAATGGAAGCAGGACTTCCCCTGATGACCAGGACCTTGTTGAGAGACAACTAGATCTAATAAAGGTCTGATTTTTATTTTTAAGCAACTTCCTAATCTGCACTCGATATAGGCTTGATAGAATGGGACGGAGTGTTTACATGTATGAATATTGTGCATCACTTTAGAAACTGTTAGTTAAGTTTCCATTCATGTTAATGTATAAAATGTCTGGGTCTCTTTTTTTTCCTTTTTGTTGGTATCATGATATCCTTTTAATATCTCCAGCCTGAGTTACAAACCAGGCCACAAAAGGAAGGAGCAGAGTTCGACCAGTTCTGGGAGTTGCTTGGAGGAAAAGCCGAACACCCGAGCGAAAAGATCTCGAGCGTACCTGAAGGTGATCCTCATTTATTCTCATGCACATTCTCCGAAGGTATTGCTTACTCTCCCTGGTGGTTACATAAGGTTTTGTTTCATGGTCTCTTGATTCGAGAAACATAAAATGTTTGTTTCTAACTCCGTATCTTTCTTCGTTGTCGTGGTTAATTGCGGATGGAACTTGAATCTGCAGGAACTCTGAAGGTGCGTAACTACTTTCAGATACTTTCTAAATAAAGGTCATGTTTTATATAGTTTGAATTATTAATTGTGTTGGTTCTAATAGCTATAGCCATTTATCTGCATCATCCGTTTGAGCCGAAGTTCTCTTGCAGGTGACGGAAATATATAACTTCACACAGGATGATTTGATGACTGAAGATATATTCATCCTAGATTGTCACTCAAATATCTTTGTCTGGGTGGGACAGCAAGTTGATACCAAGAATAAATCGCAGGCCTTAACGATCGGTGAGGTAAGATCGGACTAGTGTTTGGTCAGTTCAATATCTATCAGGAAATTGGATAGTTTGTGGTTGTTTTTGCCATATGTGCTCTTACCTTTCCATCTAATGCTGTACAGAAATTTCTAGAGCACGATTTTCTATTCGAAAAACTATCTCGTGAAACTCCGATATACATAGTCATGGAAGGTAGCGAGCCGCCCTTCTTCACTCGTTTTTTTACATGGGACGCCGCCATGTCCAATGTAAGTATCTTTGCTGCTGCATGAAAAGTGATCATAGTGGATCTAGTTTGCAGGAGTTTAAGTGTTGAACTTTGCTTGCAGATGCACGGAAACTCGTTTCAAAGGAAACTAGATATAATGAAACATGGGGGTACAACAGTAGATGTAAGACTTCATTTTACTATTTCGAATTTGTTCAACTTCCTCTGTAGCCATGTCCTTTATAATCATAGTAAGTGTTCTGTTCTTTTAACTATTTAATAATACATTTAACAATCGTCGGATCCTTAGAAACCCAAGCGGAGAGTAGCCGTATTCGGAGGGAGGTCATCTAGCACGCCAGAAAAACCGCAGCGTTCGAGAAGTGTGTCCTTCAGCCCCGACCGACCTCGTGTGAGGGGCAGGTCTCCTGCCTTCAATAAACTCGCAGCTACTTTCGAGAGTCCTAAAGATAGGAACCTTTCTACTCCGCCCCCAATGGTTTCAAAACTCCATGCCAAGACACAGGAAGTAAGGACAAAGTCGGCAGCTATAGCAGCTCTTACTCAAACTTTCGATCGAGCCAAAATTCGAGAGTCTCTCATGCCTAGAACCGTGAAAGGTACGTACCCGTTTTCTTTTTCGATATTCCGATAAAGTTTATGACTTACGTCACATTTGCACCTCAAAGTCAACTTACATTTTGTGTCACGATGAAGTGAGCCCGGCAGCATCGAAACCAACAGCAGAGACCAACACGAAGGAGAGTTCCACAAGGAGCAGCAGGCGAGAACCACTCACTATACGAGAAGGCATAAAAGAAAGTGACAATGAAGACGACGGAGACGAGGAAGGTGTTCCGATATACCCTTACGACCGTCTTAAAACGACATCGGAAGACCCCGTCACCGACATAGACGTGACCAAGCGAGAGGTAACGATTAAGACGACATTGGCTTATACAGTATATGATGGTTGCTCGTCTTATAATTGCTTACATTGATATAATGTAGACTTACCTGTCATCTTCGGAGTTCAAGGAGAAGTTGGGGATGAAAAGGGCTGAATTCTATAAGTTGCCAAAGTGGAAACAGAACAAGCTCAAAATGGGAGTTCAACTCTTCTAACTCTTGCTAATTCTTTCTTTCCATCAACAAACTCTTGCTAATCCTTCTTTGTGGTATGGGGTTTGATCCCAGAGCCCATTAATTTTTTTTTCTTTTTAAAGAAAATGGTTTATATAGAGCAATATTAGGTGATTGCAAATGCTGAGAATTTAGGTTGTATTTAACAACTAAGGATGAAAAGTGTGTAGATCAGTGTGTAAGAACTAGTTCATTCACCATTTTTTTGCAATAAAAGCATTATATTCTTTTTAAAGGTTAAATACATAAATAATTCTTTAGTTATAAGGTTTTTTAATTAAGTCTACCAATCATAAAATGTTACAAAATAATCATTTAGTTTTAGAAAAACAATGAATTGAAAGGGAATTGATGTAAAATTTAAGTAATGACTAAAAACTATTCTTTTAAATTAATGGAATGAGAATATTTAAATAATATAAAAAATACAGGAACTAAATGACTTTGATGATAAAAAAAGTTATTGTGATTATCTGTGATTCAAAATTCAAGTATTAAAAATACCAAGAGAATCCTGCGAGTGCGGAGTATTTATTTAGGTGGTGTTTGTTTTTGCAGAGGTAAAAGGTATGCAGTCTGTGGACCACATCTGCAGGCATCTACAGTAGAAGAGGTGAACCAAAAGTATGCAGTCTGCAAGAAGAAGACTGTTTGTTTTTTAACGTCTGCAGACTACTAAAATGAACTGAAATATAAATAAACTGATTTTTTAAACTTAAAAGAGTTTTGCGATACTGAGATTTAAATAATTTTAGCTTTACAATACTGAAATTTAAATAATCTATAAAACTACAATAATAAATTATTTAAAATAAATCAATCCATGTTTTAAAATAAATCAATCCATACTAATAAATTATTTAAAATAAATCAATCCATATAACTACAATAATAAATCAATCCATATTTTAAAATAAATCAATCTATACAAATAAATTATTTAAAATAAATCAATCATACTAATAAATTATTTAAAATAAATCAATCCATATTTTAAAATAAATCAATCCATACTAATAAATTATTTAAAATAAATCAATCCATACAACTACAATAATAAATCAATCCATATTTTAAAATAAATCAATCCATACTAATAAATTATTTAAAATAAATCAATCCATATTTTAAAATAAATTAATCCATACTAATAAATTATTTAAATAAATCAATCCATACAACTACAATAATAAATCAATCTATATTTTAAAATAAATCAATCTATACTAATAAATTATTTAAAATAAATCAATCCATATTTTAAAATAAATCAATCCATACTAATAAATTATTTAAAATAAATCAATCCATATTTTAAAATAAATCAATCTATACTAATAAATTATTTAAAATAAATCAATTCATACAACTACAATAATAAAATCAATCTTTATTTTAAAATAAATCAATCCATACTAATAAATTATTTAAAATAAATCAATCCATATTTTAAAATAAATTAATTCATACTAATAAATTATTTAAAATAAATCAATCCATATTTTAAAATAAATCAATCCATACTAATAAATTATTTAAAATAAATTATTTTAAAATAAATCAATTCATATTTTAAAATAAATCAATCCATACTAATAAATTATTTTAAAATAAATTTTTTAAAATAAATTATTTTATAATAAATTATTTTATAATAAATTATTTTATAATAAATTATTTTAAAATAAATTATTTTATAATAAATTATTTTATAATAAATTATTTTATAATAAATTATTTTAAAATAAATTATTTTAAAATAAATAACCTTATTAAATTATTTAAAATTATTTTAATAACTATATTTTATAATTGTTCTTGAAGAGGTTTGAAGACCTTTGAATACATAAAACCAAGTCTGCACCAAGAAGAGCTCGCGCAGACGTTTGAAGGGCTTCTGTCTTCTAAAATACAAACAGTCTGCGAAGCCTAATGTCTGCGCGTGGTCTGCGCGACGCAGACATAAGTGGTTTGAAAAGCTTGCACAGTGAAAACAAACACCACCTTACTGTTGTTAGTAGGTTAGTGTACGCATGGGAAGTAGGGCTGTAAAAACCAGACCCGACTTGTAAAACTGACTGAAACTGACTCGAGTCAAAACTGTTTTTGACTTGCACTGTGGCGATCTGAAACCAACTCGAGTCGGAGCTGGTGTTGACCTGAACCCGATTTGGACATGAAAATTGTTGGTCCGAGCCCGACTTGCATCCGATCTGAGAACGACCTGAACCCGAATTGAACCGAAAATATGATACATGAACCCGAACTGTATCCGATTGATATGAACCCGAACCCGAGATTGACCTGGTAAATAACTGGTATTACTCGACCTGTTTTCAACCTGACCTGTTTTTAACTTGACCTGTAAATAATCCGACTCGTTAATGACCTGATCTGATATTTATCTGACTTATATATTACCATGGAAATCTTATAAATTATCAGTTTTTTAACTTATGATGTAATTAAAATATTAATATGATTACTTTTTAAATGTTATAATAAAATATTTATTATGATAATTATATTAATAAATAGACCTATTATATAAAACTATTTAATAAAATTATTTAAATGTAAATTAGATAAAACATTATTAATAACGCAAAGGAAAATTAATATAGTTTAATTTATATAAATTATATAGTTTAATTTATATAAAGAAAAAATAATATTAATAATAAAAGTATTTATTATGTAATATATATTAATGGTTTACATTAATAATATAAATAATTTTGGTAATAAAATAATAATTAATTTGATAATAAATGAATATTAGTATTAAACATGATTAATTCACTAAAATATAAATATAAAATATACCGTTTAATTTTTGTACAAAAAATATCTAACACTTGTAACATAAATGAAAAATGATATAAATATAAATTATACCGTTTATATAAACTATATAATTTATTACTTTATATAGTTTATGCATAGTATTTCTATAAATTGCATCGAATTGAAAATTTAAGAAGATATTTACAATTAAGCAATGAATAAAATGAAAGAAATTAAAAATTAAATACAAGTGAAAAAATGATGATTGTTGGAGAAGTATGAGCCTAATTAACCCAAAATATCTTGTTGAACACTATATTTGGCGCCAACTTCCCAAAATTTTCTATTCCCTCTAAATTTCCCAGCCTATATTCTCAAAATTTCCTAATTTCCCTCTAAATTTCCTAATTTCTCTCTAAATTCCCAAATAAAATCAAAAAATTTCACACAAAAATCTTTTTTTTAAATTTTTCTCCTACCACTCACTTTGAATAATATATATATATATATATATATATATATATATATATAAATATATATATAATTAAACATAAGTGACTAAAAAAATTCTAAAATTAACATTAACATTTAATAATTAGCCTACATGTATTACAATTATATGCATTTAATAAAAAAAACCTAAACTACTCCTGATCGTCGGTTTTTGTGGTGTAGGAGGGAAAAATTTTGACTTTGGTTTTTGAAAGAAGACAAACCACTAAATGTTGGCCTAACTTTTTAGGTGGTGTGATGTCACTGATCCATAGCTAAAGGTACCGACAAATTCCAACCCTTGGATCGAAAGTAGATCCAATGGTCAAGATATTGTCTTCTCTAAGAAGACTCCAAGCTTCATTAACGTCCTATATATAAATTATAATTATTTTTAATTTTCCCTTTTTTCTTTAATGTGCATAATTATTAAATGTTAATGTTAATTTTAGAATCTTTTATTTTAGTCATTTATGTTTAATTATATATATATATATATATTATTCAAAGTGAGTGGTGGGAGAAAACTTTTTAAAAGAAAGATTTTTGTGGGAAATTTTTTGATTTTATTTGGGAATCTAGAGGGAAATTAGGAAATTTTGAGAATATAGGGAAATTGAGAAATTTAGAGAGAATATAAAATTTGGGAAGTTGGCGCCAAATATAGTGTCTAACAAGATATTTTGGATTAATTAGGCTCATGCTCCTCCAACAATCATTATTTTTGCACTTGTATTTAATTTTTAATTTCTTTCATTTTCGTCATGGTTTAATTATAAATATCTTCTTAAATTTTCAATTCGATGCAATTTATAGAAACATTATGCATAAACTATATAAAGTAATAAAGAATATAATTTATATAAACCATAAACCCTAAACTCTAAACTCTAAACCCTAATATATGTATAAACCATGTATAGTATATATAAACTATATACAGTAAATTACTTTTATTGTTTATAGAAACACTATGCATAAACTATATAAAATAATAAAGTATATAGTTTATAGAAACTCTAAACCCTAAATAAACTAATGCATACATATATATACTATATTAATATAAACTATATATTTTATATAGTTTATACATATATAGTATATATATATATATTATATTAATATAAATAATATTTTATAAACTATATACTTTTTACAGTTTATATACTTTTTATAGTTTATACATATATAGTTTATATACATAGTTTATATATATAGTTCACATAAACATAATTTATATATATAGTTTATAATAATTATATAGTTTATAATATAATATAGTTTATATATATTTTATATATATATTATTTTTTTAATTTTTTAAATGAATGCAAGTTAGTATATTTTTCATTATTTTTTCATATTTTACATTTATTTCGATTTAATCCTTTTGTGTTTTTTAATTTATTTCAATTTTAAGTCTTTCACTTTTATATGTATTCAATTTAGTCCTTAAATTTATATTTTCATATTCCATTATTAGTTGTTATTTATTTATATTTTTGTAATTGACCCATAATTTTTTAAATGTATTTAATTTAGTCCTTTTTTATATTAATTTAAACCTCACATTTTAAATTTATTTCGATTTAGTCCCTTACCTATGTGTGTTGTTTAATTTATATTTTAAGATTTTATTTATAATTTTACATTTCTTCAATTTTGTCATTAAATTTATATTTTTTTACAAAATTGATCCATGAATATTTATTTTTCTCTTAATTTACTCGAAATCATATACAATTACAACTTGTAATTCAACAATCACGAAAGACGATAAAAAAATTAATCCAAAAAATAAAAGCGACCCGACCTGAACTCAATCCGTATCCGATTAACATCCGACCTGAATTTTATATATCAATGATGTGACCCGATTTGAACGGGATCCGACTGAAATCCACCCGAACCTGAATTAACTTGGTCTTTATTTGCTTCGAATCTAAACTATTTTTACCTGAACTGACATTGATCCGAACTGAAAATGATCCGACCTGAACCCGATTTAGATATGATGTCAAATCAACTTGAAAATAACTCGAATTAATTTGACTTAACTTGAATCCGATCTAGATCTGATGTCAAATCAATCTGAGTTGATATGTATCTAATTTTATTAGATCTGCCAAAATTTAACTAAAACATGTCTGATTACCTGCTTTTACAACCTTAATGGGAAGATAAGAGTTTAAAATCAAGCATATGAGATCATGTGCCCATTATTCAATTCTCAAGATCTTTGTCATGTCATGGGTAGAAGGTACTCAGGTAGCAAGTGAGAGTTTTAGAGAGATTTTTCTCTCGCGTCTCTCTAGCTTCTTTGGTGGTTTATGGTTTAGTTATTGGTATGTTGATCGACATGGTTGGTTTATGATGTTTGTTGATTAAATCTTGGTCTGACCAAGATTGCTTCCGGCGAGATTGTTCTTTTTGGTTTTGTTGTTTGTGGGCGGTCTCTTGGGGTCTGAACATCTTTTTTTTATTGATGTTCCTCTGGTCGAACAAGCTCTCTTAGGGAGTTTGTTCATCTTAGGTTGAATTAAGGTTAGGGAGAAACTGCCTTTGCTTCGGGTTTAACCTTAATGATGGGTTTTCCTTCTTTTCATTCTGATGTTTCGTTCCGTAAGAAATAATTTGTTGGTAGTAGTTGCTTTAACGATTAGGTTTCTCTCTTGCGGTGTGGGAAGTTTCTTTGTTCTTCTCAGGTTGTGTTCGCTGGGTAGGCTCCCCGTTTAGGTCTGATTTGTCCTCCTTTGGATCAAAAGATCCAACACACGTCTCCTAATCTGGTCAAGATCAAAGGATTGATACAGAAGAATCGCGGAAAGGTATGATTTCTTACCTTCATATCTCATCGTTCACTTGCTTGGAATTAATGAATGTGTAAGTTCCCATAGAATTAAAAGTAGTTTGGTAAGTAGTGAGAAACCCTACTGTAGAGTGATCAATCTTGAGAGGTGGATTTGTAATGCTCTATCCTTTAGATGGAATATAATTGATACCAAGCAGGAGGAGGAAGTGAAAGAAAGAATCCCTCGAGGAAAAGATAGAACTAGTGACAAAAACACTAGTATTTATCTTGCTCAAATGGAGGAAAAGTTAAAGAACAGCCTTCGAATTTTACAGCTCCATACTATTAGGCGAGACGATTATCTTGTTGTTGGAGCTAGAATTATGATCATCGGTTGGGATAAAAGAAATATTGATTGGGAAGTAATGAGATTACCCAAATTGAAGTTTAACAAGTGGGTTGGATGGTTTGATTTCAAATAGATTCGTTGTGGTTGTTTAGGAGGAGGATAAGGAAGCACATTTCAATCATAAAGTGTCAATTCAACTTAGATTTGTGCATCGGGAACGAGGATCTTTTAGAAATTCAATCTCTCCACTTTCGAGAAGATCACGTAATATCCAAGGTGGAATGTTTGAGAAGATTTTTGGAAGGGGAAATAGTCATAAAATCCACATGGGATATAGGCGTGGTTAACCTCAATTTAAGTTACTGGCCAGTTGCGAACTGGGGATTTCGGTACATTCCAATTGGAAGCAGATTTTTATTTGTCGTTGGGGTCCAAAAAAATCATGTGATCGGAGTTCAAATTTCAAAAGAAAGAAGATTGATCGGTGATCTCATTTTCCAAATATTTTATTGGTTGATCCAATGGATGGATCGGAAGCAAAGCTTAATCATTATATATCAATTTCCATTGGATTTGCCAATGAGGAAGCGGCCATTTTACATAACTGACACCTTTTTTTCCCGTAATATTATTTTTTTAATATCGTTTGATCAATATTTACTGAAGTAGCACTCTTTCGATTGAGGTAGTACAAAGGTGCATCATCGGGGACGTATTTTACTTGGGTTTATGCCGAGTTAGATGCCACGCGTGTAAGACGTGTTTTTACGGAGTTTTGTTGAGTCGGATGCCACGGGAGAAGACGCATTTTCGAGGACGCGCCTTTTATTAAATGTCATAAATATCCATTCGTTTTTTCTCCAACTACCCCTCCTCTCCTATATAAACTCATTCAACCTCCCTCATTCTTCACACCAAAATCATCTTCCTCTCTCTTACATAATTCAAAATTTTCAATTATTTGAGTTTTAAATTTCTTATTAGTGGTAATAAATTTATTTTTAAGTTAGTATTTTTTAAATACTTATATTTTATATTAATATAATTATATAAATATTATTTTTTATTAAAATAATATTTATATAATTATTATTTATTTAAATTTATTAATTAATTATTTTTTGTGTTAATTATATATTTTTTGTCTATAGTTATAATAGAAAGTGAAATACTGTTGCTTTTGGATGCAAATCATAACTCCAGATATTTTAATGATATGATAATATTTTTTTATAATTAATGTTAATATTTATTATTATTTTTAATTTAAATTTATCATGAATTTATATTAATTATAAATTTTTATAATGCATATTATTTAGGAAATTGATAGTATTTTAGAGAGATTTATTAAAAATCAACGTATACCGACACCGTAACGTATTTTGTCAGATTTGTCTTTTGCCGGGTTCGGGTATATTACAACAATTATTGACGGTTGCAAACTCGAACATGTCCTAATTTCTTCATTGATTAAGAAGTGGAGGTCTGAGACATACACATTTCTTCTTTCATGTGGAGATGCTACAATTATATTAGAGGAAGTCTCTATGCATCTGGGGTTTCCCGTCGATGTGAATATTATGTGTGGTATAGCGAATGGTAATTGACAGTTAATGTGAATAGAGTATCTTGGAGTTACTCCGTCAGAGTTTAATGGATGTAGAATAGTTTTATCACGGTTGAAAGTTAATTTTGAAGTTCTGAATGAAAATACTTCAGATAATGAAGTAAAGGCATGTGCTCGGGCTTATATTCTACGAATCATTGGTGGAATATTGATGCCCGATAAATCTTGCAACCATGTGCATTATATGTTGTTGCGGCATCTGATTGATTTTGAGAAATGTGTCGTGCGACGAATTATAAGAAAACTGCTATCGGTAGATGTCTCCTGCTTCTGCAATCATGGGCATAGTTCCGCATGTCTTTCTTATGCTCAATCGTCAATGAACCATACATATTCCCTTTATTATTGAGGTAATTTTCGAAATAAATTTTGATTTAAATATTTTTAATTAAATAGGGTGATATTTAATTTATATTATATTTTATAAGTGGTTGATAAAAAGAAAGAACCATAGAGATATACTTACTGGACTATAGGAAATCCGTTTACTTATTGACACAAAAACTAGGTCTGAGGTATGTTTTGAAATCAGTTTAAATATGAATATTTTAATTTAAAATGCTATATATAATTAGAATATTATATTTATTTGAATTGTATATTAATATTTCAGTTTCATTAGATACCTTATGTGAGCGATTAAGTAAAGGCTTGCATCCCACCCTACCTGAGTGGGTCATTAGAGGTTTGGATGTCAATTGTACATCTTATATGTTATGCTATTATTGAGTGATATCTAATTGATCGCGTGCTCCGTCAGTTTGATTATACGCAATATATTCATGGATCACCTAGAAATTTAGACATGCATAACATAGATAGACGAGGGAAGAAAGAGGTTAACTGGGTAGTGAGACACATAGATTGGATTGCGCTTTGGGAGAACCGGTATGTACAGTTGGCACATCGACAATTTTACACTGAAAATGATCATATAGTTACTGATAATTATATGGTATGGTTTAATGAAAATGAAAAACCGTTTCTACTTTTGGCGGAAACACGAGGAGTTAACATTCCTAGGCGCCGAGAGAGACATCCACCGTCTCAATATTGTACCCCGACTCGTGGACGGAGAGAAGGCGCTACCGGTTCTGCATCAGTCCCATCACAACAGCCCTATCCACCGATGATGATGCCACAGGGGTACATGCCCAACCCTCCAGTTCAGTTGCCATCTCCTCAGGGGTATATGTCAAGCCCACCAGTTCATATGCCATCTCCGAATGGTTACATTCCTAAACCTCAGGGTTACATTCCTAGCCCGTTAGGTTACATGCCTAGCTCACATGGTTGTATGATACCATATAAAGGTGCATATACGAATATTTTTAATGATCCAACATATGGTTCATATGTATCTTATTTGGCTGGTGGTCGTTCTCCACAGATACCTCAATCACCATCTGGATCACGGACATCGATGTCAATGTTTTCACAGTTTTCTCAATTTTTTATGAGCGGTGAGATTGTTAGTAGCACTCTTCTAGGGTCGTTATTTTATACAGGCTCTTCAGCGTCATCTATGCCAAATGAAGAAAATAACGATGATGATGATGATAGTGAAGATTAGGAGACTGAAGAACAAGTTCCATGAAGAAATCCTCAGCGAAATAGATAACTATCACCATGTGGAACTCATTCGAGAAAACGACATTGGTGATCTAGTTTTTTAATGTTATTTAAATAGTTATAATTCAGAAATTTATGTAATTTTGTTATGTTATTTAAATGTTTCATGGTTGTTAAAACAATATTTTTAATGTTATTTTTTATTCAAATTTAAAATTAAATGTTTGTTAAATGATTTTAAAATATAAATTATAGTATTTGAAAATTAAAATTAAAATACAAATTATAGTATTCGAAATTTAACATTAAATTAAATTTAATATTCCAATTGAAATTTAAAATTATATTCGAAATTAAAAGTTATATTCTAATTATAGTTCACAGTACTTAAATTAAAATTAAATTTATCCATACGTATGATTTTATCCTTACATATACATTAAAACATATATATTAAAATCAACTTATCACTTCACATTTATTCGTAAAAACATATCAATGCTCATTACATACAATTTTAAAGTCACAACCAACTTATCTCTTAACATTTATTCAATTTATCCATAGTATTTTATCCAATTTATTCAAGCAACCAACTTATCACTTCACATTTATTCAATTTATCCATAACATTTTATCCAATTTATTCAAACTTTACATAACGTTTTAATTTAAATTATGAACTTAAATTTATCCATATGTATGATTTTATCCTTAACTTACTGAACTTCCAAAATGAACTTAAATTTTGGTTATAATTTACCTGATTTTACCATCCATCTCTGCGTCTCTGGGGAATATGAGTGACATAATAGGGCAATGATAACATATTCTCTGACAAAATAATGGAAGGCGCCCCCCGAGAACGCGCTTTCACCACTTTATCAAGTCCCCTAAAAATAATAGGTACGGACATGAATAGTTCTCCGGGAGACAAAAATGACATAATAGGGCAATGATAATATATTCTCTGACAAAATAATAAAAGGTGCGCCCCCGGGAACGCGTTTTCACCACTTTGCCAAGTCCTCTCAGAAATAATAGGTACTAACATGAATAGTTCCCCGGGAGACATGAGTGACATAATAGGGCAATGATAACATATTCTCTGACAAAATAATGAAAGGCGCACTCCCGGGAACGCGCTTTCACCACTTTGCCAAGTCCCCTCAGAAATAATAGGTACTGATATGAATAGTTCCCGGGGGACATAGTGACATAATAGGACAATGATAACATATTCTCTGACAAAATAATGGAAGGTGCCCCCCGAAAATGCGCTTTCACCACTTTGCCAAGTCTCCTAAAAAATAATAGGTACTGACATGAATAGTTTCCTGGGGACATGACTGACATAATAGGGCAATGATAACATATTCTCTGTGACAAAATAATGAAAGGAGCTTCTCCAGGAACGCGCCTTCATGTGAATAATACCCCGATTATAGAACTATTATATACAACATATTATAAACTTTCAAAACAAACTTCATTTCACAAGCTTTCAAATTCTGAAACTCTAAATTTCTCAAAAATCTCAATCCTCTATTCTCTGAAAATGAGTCGTCTTTCTGCTGTTGTTTTATATGATGGAGAAATTAAAGAAGCTGAAAAGGGCGTTATTTTTGAATCAGATCATTATATCCCCTTAACTTTGAAGAGAAACATCACTCTTGAGGAGTTAATCACAAAAATTTCGTTAAAGATTCGTGTAGTAGGCCAGAGAAGACTATATTCACTTAAGTATAGATTTCCTACTGAACTTTTTCCACTTACATATACATCATTTCAACTTTCCAACGATGATGATGTTTCTATGATAGTTGATGCTCATATGGAAAGTTCACAATCTCTTATTGAAATGCATGCCACTTTATTGAGGTTCGTGCTTCTCATAGTCTCTCATATTCCTCTCACTTTGGCATTGCATATCAAGCTGATCAAGTTGATAGCCTGACGCAACTGATCTGTAATGATTTCACATCATTAATGGCTCAACGCCAGATGTCATGCCATCAAGTTCAATAGAAAGACATTCATCAGCAACTGCTTATGATCTCAACCCACATGGCTTCACCAATAATCCATATGGAAACATATCTTCTACTTCAAGGGGCATACATTCATCTGCCACTGTTTTCGATTTACACATGGAAATGCCATCGAGACGGCAGTTTGTTCACATCCCACATGATACAATGGCCTCAAGTTCAAGGGGAGGACACGCAAGCAACAACTTTTTTGACCTCAACATTGGATTATCTGAGGAACAATCATCTCCACCAGAAGAACCTCTTCGGGAGCCAGGTGCAGATGGTGCTGAAACGGGATTATTCATTGAACTTGACTCACCACAGTTTAACGTACATTCTGATGATGATAAGAATGACGTTCTGAGTCATACAACACCAATCGAACTTCCTGTACATATATATGGGGTTGATTATGATGCAATGTATGAGCCTGAATATCCGGATATCCCTGATGTTGGCAACTATAGACTTCAGTCATCAGTCAATGACTGTGATTTACATATTGGAATGGAGTTCTCATCGAAAGAGGAAGCAATGATAGCAATAAAGAGTTACAATATTCGTAACTCAGTTCAGTCACGAGTTGATCGATCTACCAAGGAGAAATATATCTGCTACTGCGTCCAATGTGACAACGGATGTCAATGGATGGTCCGTGTATCAAAGAGGAAGAAGAAGAACAACTTATGGGAACTAACCAGATACAACGGTCCTCATATGTGTTGTGCAAGATGTATAAACTAGGATCATCCCAACTTGGACTCCAACATTATTTGCCAAGAAATCATGCCCATTGTGAAGCAAAGCTCTCTTATAGCTGTTGCAGTGTTGATTTCTGCTATACAGTCACAATATGAGTACACCGTCTCCTATAAAAAAGCTTGGTTGGCAAAACAGAATGTCATTTGCAAACTTCATGGTGAATGCGATTCCTCTTACAACGAGCTGCCCAGTTGGTTTCATGTTGTGCAAAGACTTAATCCCGGGACAATTGTTGAGTTCGAAACTCAACATCATTACGTGAATGATCGAGTGGTTCACGAGCGCTAGCAATTCTACCGTGTCTTTTTGACTTACCCTCAGTGTATTAATACAGTGAAGTATTGTAAATCAGTTGTTTAAATTGATGGTACTTTCTTGTATGAGAAATACAAGCAAGTTTTATTATTGGTTGTGGTCCAAGATGATAACCTCAATATTCTTCCTGTTGCGTTTTCCCTCGTTCAAGGAGAAGACACTGAGTCTCAAGCTTTTTTCCTTAAAAATTTACATTTACATGTTGTCACAAGGGAACAAGTATGCATTATTTCAGACCTCAGAGACGGGATAAAAGCAACAATGGACTCTTTGGGTCCAATGTGGAGACCTCCACATGTTCAACATCATTATTGTGTCCGTCATATTGTTGCAAACTATTATGGAAAATACAAGAAGAACGATGAACGTCAGTTAGTCGTGCGCATGTACATGTTACTTTTTCCAATTTTTCAATTATTTTCATATATTACTTATTTATACTTCATATTAACTATTACATATTTCTAATGGCTTAGGTTACGAACTCTTACCTCAAAGGTTTGAGTCTATACTACAAGAGCTGTTTGCCAAAAATAAGAAGGGATGCGAGTACATTATGGACATCAACAAATAAATGTGGACAAATGCGTATGAATGGGGTATCGCTATGGTCATATAACAACTAACTTGGCTGAAGCAATAAATTCAACCTTAAAGGGGGCGCGTAATTTACCAGTCACGGCGTCGGTCAAAACGTCTTATTTTCGTTTGGGTCAACTCTTTGCAAAGCTCGGTGGACAAGTTTTTACTTGGATGCAAAACGACCATATTTACCACCCAAGACTAGTAGTTGATTTACAGAAAAAAGTGGTTGCATCAAATGAGATGTTGGTTACAAATATTTCTCGCACCCGTGGATTATTTCGTGTAACCAAAATGCCACGTCCGCTGCAAGAGAATGAAGCTAACTCTTTCAGAGTTAATCTGCGAGAAAGATTGTGTGATTGTGGTTTCTTTCAAGCACTCAAATATCCTTACTCTCATGTCATTGCTGCTTGCTCACATTCGCATTTGGACTACAAAAATTATGTTGATTCCGTATACCAAGTTTCACAAGTATTCAAGATATATAAATTTGAGTTTCCGCCCATAGGTAACGAAAGAGACCCAGATGAGATTCAAACTTGGCTTACAATTGTACCAGATCGATTGCTATTGAGGGGCCCAGGTCGTCCAAAATCTACTAGAATATATTGTGATATAGATATTCGGGAGAAGTCAACAAAACAAAAAATATGTGGGCATTGCAGAAACATCGGGCACAATAGAAAAAATGTACAGCTTTATTATCATCACATAACCGTTAACCCTTATGTAATTAATATTCTATTTAAATGAATGTTTTTGTTTATAATATTTGAATGTAATTGCATTTTCTATAATTTCCCAATGTATGTATACCTAAATAAATTTTATTTTTTTAACATTTAATCCTTTAAAAATTATTTTATGATATTTGGTTAATATTATATAAATTATTTTTACTGGTAATTTTATAAAATGATTAATTATATTTATTTAATATAATAATTAATATTATTTATTATAAAAAAATTATTATTAATTTTAAAATAATAAATTTTTTCAACATTCTAATTAGAGAAAAAATATTAAATTAAACAAATTAAAAGTTATAAAAAAATTTATGTATACGATGACACATTTCATGTTCTGATTGGAGAATTAAATTTATTAAAATAAATTAAAATTAAGACTAAATTGATAAAATATGTAAGTATTGAAGATTAAATGTGTAATTATACTAATTTTATTAACTTATGCATTAATATTTTCGTTAATTATTAACAACAAATGATTAGATTGATAAAATTTAAATAATTAAGTGATAAAATTAATAGATCGATAATCAAAATAAAAAAATAATAGATATATAACCATATCTGTAATATTATAATTTCATACAGTTTTCCTATAACTACAATAAGATCAAAGCTGATTTTCATCTATTGTTCTATCCGATTATTGTTGCGTGGAATGAGTGAATGCCAAAGTCCCTTAAACATATAACACTTTAACCTAAATTAACTCCACCTTTAACACACATTTAAAAAATACATTCGATAATTCTTAAATTATAACTGAAACACTTTACATAATATATTACTAATTTATAATAACAATAAAAATTAAATCTTTATTAAAAAAATATCAACGTGACATCCGACTCAACAAAACTCAGGTAGAATATGTCTCCGAAGATGCGCCTTACACGCGTGACATCTCAGTTAACTAAAACTCAAATAAAACGCATCTCCGAAGATATATCTTTGTGCCATCTTAATAAAAAGAATGTTAATTTAAAAAGAATGTTAATTTGAAAAATATTGATCAAATCATCTCAAAAAGATGATTTTTTTATAATCATGTGCACACTTTACGAGGAGATCACACATTATCCAATGTGAAAAGATTAGGAAGATTTTTGGAGAGGGTTATAAGCACAAAAATCACATGGAAAATAGGTATGAAGCAGTTCAAATTGAACTGTCTGTTCAATTCTACCAGGGTAAAAGGAAATAATTATGGTGGAACTAGGACTATGCCTTTCGATGGGGAACAAAGAACACATAGTTGGGAGGAACAAAGTGTGAAAAATTTGAAAGAAACCAAATTGAAAGGCAGCCTTTCCTCATTTGAATTTTATTGGGTGTATAAGTGGATAATTGAAGAGCAAATTTCAATTTTATTGAACCAAAATACCATTGATTTGCTGTTCGGGATGAAAGACTTGTTGGCTGGTGCTTCTCATGGTTTGCGAGGAAATTGCACAAAGTCCAAGGCGAGAAGATTGGGAAGATTTTTGCTTAGGAATTTGGGATTAAAGATCATGAGGGTTATAGTTTTATGGGAATACAATCCTAATTACTTGTTGGTTTCCAAAAGAAGCATTAGTAGTTGGAGAGAACTAAAAATGTCTCCATGATTGATTAGTGGAAAAGATATGCTTCAAGGACTGGGTAACATTAAAACAGATTGTTGGAGGTCGATATAAACAAAAGAAGAAAAGGAAGGAATGGAGGTCGATATAAACAAAAGAAGAAAAGGAAGGAATGGAGGTCATAAGTCAAATTGGATTCAATTAAAGTTAATTGCAATGAAGCCCTATTGGAATCCATTTCTTTTGCATCCTAGTGATAGAAGAAGAATATGCACCATCCTAACCTAGAGAGTTCTTTTGATTGGTCAAGGTTTTTCAATCAAATTGGATAGGTTATGGAGGATGCCCACTGTTGATTGAATTAATTTTATTCAAGCTGTTGTTCAATTCCATGTAGTCCAACAGAATCCCAAGTGGGATTTTAGTAGAAAGGAATTGAAGGAAGTTGTAGAAGAAGGAAAGAGAATTTCCATACCAAACAATTGGATGAAAAACATTAAAATTGGTCCTAAAAGCAAAGGGTACTTCTTTGTACTTGCTTGACTTTACAATTCCCCAAACTAGATTATTCTTGGCACTTTTGGACTTCCTATTTAGAGTAACTAAAAGACCTTGCCGTAGGTGGTCATTTCTTTAAAATAACATTAAAAGAAAGGACTTTCACATCACAATCAAGCATCAAGAAAACATATCTTTTTGATGTGATGAAAAAAGAAATTAGGGGTAATAATTCAGGTGATAGGCACTTGATTGAAAGATATCGTTTTGGACGAAAGAATGAAGAGTTTTTATATACCAAATGGCTATTTCATATGTTCATTCTAAGTTCTCTAATTTCCTTTACCATCTTCATTTCCTTAAAGTAAACTTCGCTCCACCTTGTTTGAAACTTTTGCCACAATCTAGCTTGATGGATGATGAAGTCCTCCATCTTTTCAATCAACTCTCTTTCACGGAAGAGGAAGCGGCGGTCTTCGAAACACGAAGGGTGATTCGAGATGAGGATCTTGACGAAATGGATAAGTGGATGGTAGGCAAACTCTTTTCTTTTAAATTGGTGGATGAAGACGCTATTCTTAAGGTTTTTCGTTCGGTGTGTGGAGCTTCCAAGCTCGTGGAAGGAACTTGTCTAGGGCCAAATATGTATCTTTTCAAATTTAATACGTTGGAGGAAAAACAACAAGTGATGATGAATACGGCATGGAGCTTTGATGGGGAACTTCTAGCAATTTGTGACTTCAATCTCACTCTTAATGTGGACAAATTTGAATTTGACAAGCTACCAGTGTGGGTGAGAATCATAGGGTTGCTTTTGTCATTAATGAATCAAGCCTCTAGGTTGAAAATTGGGAATACTATCGGAAGAACTATAGTAGTTGACCTACGAAACGGAGGTCGGAAGGGGAATTTTTGCGAATCAAGCTTGAAATTAGCATTAAAAAACCATTGAGAAAATGTATAATTGTGGGAGTTAGAGACAATGGGATCTCGAGACAATGCATGATTAAATACGAAAGGACGTCGACATTTTGCCATGGGTGTGTGTTGTTGGGACACGTTATTGTGGAATGTTTTTTCATAGCTAACGCGCTACAAATCCTTTATATGGGGATTAGCTTCGAGTTTGCTCTACGTTCCATCAAGCAATAGAATCGAAGGTGCTACAAAGAGGAATCTACTATGTGGACCTCGACTCTAGTTCAACCCCGGAGCATGAGAACATGATGAGAAGCACACGCAAGTCCTCTTGGATTTGGTCGCTTCAACTAGAAGATGGATCAAGTAAATCGATTCCTAGAAAAGATGCTCGAAGTACGGTCGTCATCGAGCAAGAAGAGGAGTCAGATCCGATCGAGGAAAATAGGGCAGATAATAAATTTTTCATACAGAGAATTGAAAAGGGCAAAGAGCCAGCGAATAAAATGAATATGTCGAATCATGGGAAACGAAAGAGCGGAGAGAAGCATGGAAGCAAGAAAAAAAAATCAAGAAACACCATGACCGGCGAGAAATCTCGAGCGCGATCAATTCAGTGACGCCAAATGTAAGAAATTGGAAGTTGGGAAATGAGAGACACTCTTCGAAGGGATTCATGGTTTACCAGTAGCGGAACAGCCCCGCTGACAACCATGAGTCTGTTGGTGGAATTGTCGTAGGCTTGGGAACCCAATAATTCAAGAGCTTAAATGAATTATTTATAAGAAGTATCATTTTTTTGTATTTATTACTAAAAGTAGGATTAGGAAGAATAGAGTCGAGTTTGTTAGGATTCGAGTGGGAATAGATAATTGTTTTGTTGTTGAGAGCACCGAAGGTTGTACCGGGCTTCTTTTGTTGTGGAATGTAACATTAATGTGCCCTTTCTCGGCTACTCTAATCTCCATATCGATAAGGAAATAATCTGGAACAGTTTTAGATTTCGATTCATCGATTTTTATGGAAACTGTTGTTGTAATAGGAAAAAGGATAATTGGGATCTTATTACTAGAATCGCCTCGAACTCCCACTTACCTTGGATTATGGGAAGAGATTTCAACGAAAATTTGTACCCAAGTGAGAAGGAAGGTGGAAAAAGTAGGCCAAATACGGACACTCTTCAATTCTAAGAGGGCCTGAGGAAGAACAATTTGTGGGATTTGAAACCTACCTCAGGATGGTTTACTTGGAGCTCCGGACGAAAAGCAAATAACCATATTCGTGAACGGATTTATCGTTTTGTTGCTTCCCCCACTTGGATACATTGTTTCAATAATTATATCATTCGCTCGAAAAATTCTATTAATTCAGACTATTTCAAGTTTGATAAGTGCTGGTCCAAAGAAGAGAATTGCATTAACCTTGTGCAAAAAACTTGGAAAAACACAAATGGGGATATGACTAACAAAATGAAAGAAATTGGAATTCGGTTGGGAGACCTGCAAATAAAGAGAAGAAATTAGATGAAAGAAGAAGAAGAACCGTTGATATAAAAAATCCAAAGAATTGAGTTGGAGCCCATCACAGAAGACAATGTGAAACAACTCAACTTGTCATTGACAAAAACGAGGTGTATTAGAGACAACGATCTTGAGTCTCGTGGCTCAAGGAGGGAGAAAGAAACTCGACTTTCTTTCACGCCAGAGAGAATGGAAGAAGGACAGAAAAATTGGATTGATTCCCTAAAAAATGAGCAAGGCAATCCAAAAACTCAGATTAAGGACATCTTAGGATTGCTTCTGACTACTTCACAAATCTTTTTAGTTCTTCTGGAATGGACACTTCACGCTCGATTTTCCAAGAAATTGATTGATGTATCACTGAAGAAGAGAACCGAGACCTTAATTGTGTTTTCTATAGACCCGTTTTTGTCCGGGTTATAAATATTATATTATAATTATTAATATTATATTATAACTATTATTGTTATTATTATAACAATTAAAATTATAATTATTAATAGTATTATTATTAATATTGTTTATGTTTTTATTGCTTGCAGGCTTTACAACAAGCCCAAATCGAACCCAAATGAATCCAAATCAGCTGGCGGCCCATCTCAAGCCTAATGAACAGCAGTTGCATACAGAGAAAAAAGAGAGAGAAGTTAACGTTGGTTTTTAGCAGTTTGTAAAGATATAATGGGGGAGTGGGTTTTTTTGAAAAGATCACTATCAAAGGCAAGAGCAAAAAATAAATAAAAATATGGGGGATCAGTAACAAAAGGGGGACATGAAAAAAATAGAAAACACGGGGATTTTGATTATCAAGAACGGGGGAGCATTCGAACGAAGGGAGAGGAGCCATTTTTCAGTGAATCAAGCAAGAGAGTGCAAGATCAAGGACCCATACCCATCAACAGCAAACATCGAACAAAGAAAACAAAAAAAGAAGGGAAGCTTTTAAAATAATGTAATCAAGTGATATTCCTGGATACGAAAGAAATTAATAGAGAATGCTATGGAAATTTTGTGAGGTATATTTTCTATTTTGCTTTTGATTTCCATGTATGTGATATGTGTGTTCTTATTTTTAAGTAAACAGAAAGTAGAGAAGGGTTATAGAGTTACCTTAGTTGTGAACGACGGTAGACTTGGTGGTTACATCCTAGTCGATCATGGTTTAATTGATGGAGATAGGAACGGGTTAGTGTTATGAAACCATAGAGATTAAAACGACGAATAGAAAAATAAATTAAAAGGAGAAGGTTTCGGGTCCTTACCAGAGTTGTTGAGCACGGTGGCCGGCGTAAAGAGAGTTTCGCAACTCTCTGCTTGAAAACGAAAGTAAAACGAGAGTGGCGCCGTGTGTGTGCGTGAGAATGAGAGAAAGGAAGATTTGGAGAAGAAGAGTGAAGCGTGCGGCTGTGTGGGTGTTGTGTGCGTGAGTTTAGTTTAGGTTTAGACAAATGTAAGTTTCATATTAGATATTTAGGGTAAATTAAGTTGTAAGTCTCCCAAATTTAAGCGTTTTTTATACTTCAGTCACCTTTAGGACCATTTTCGAATTTAGCCATTTTTGTTTGTCCTAATTTCGGTATTTTCCCTTGTTTAATTTTAGTTGTAATTTTGTTGGGTTGTTTACTGTTAAATCCCTTATTTTTACGCGTGTTACATATCAGTCATGAGTTGTGTTGTTTTATGTTTGCATTATTTTGCATATTTGACATAGATTTTTCATGGTTTTCATTTTAGTCCTTAAGTCGAGTCTTTTTTATTTTTTAATTTGGTCTTTATATTTTAGGTGATTTAAATGTTAGTCCTACATGCTGATTTATTTACTTTTTGCAGTTTTAGACATTTAACCTCTGAATTGCTGCATGTTTCTTTTTAGTCATGTTTATGTGTTTAGGGTTTATTCTAATTTTAGTCCTTTATGATGTTGATTTGTTTTAGTTTCATTGTTTATTTTGGTGTAATATTCATATGTCCAATTCAATTAATATTTTGTTTGTATTTAAAGTAGTGAAGTTTGGTTTTATATAATTTGGTCCTTATTTAAAATGACTCCCGAACTCATTTTCTGGTAATACAGACCTCAAATTGTCATTTTAATTAAAATTAATTTTTATTTAAAATGACGAAATATTTTTGGGTGCCCAATCACACCCTAATCAAAGATTGGTGGCAACTCATCGAACCTGTTTTTTTATCGTGAATGAATTCCCAAAATTTTGAAACGAGAGGTTTTCTAAAATCACATTGTTTTTAATTAAAAATAAAACATAAAGAGAAATAATTAAAATTGATGCGGTTTTCAAAATCTCGCCTTCCCACTTTAAAAATCGTTTCGACAGCTTGGCGACTCTGCTGGGACTTTTTTTAGAGAGTCAGGCCGATAGTTGATTAGTTAATTGTCTTTACAATTGAAGGTTATAAATTCGTTTTAATTTGGTTTTTGATCCCTTGTTTGGTTTTAATATTTTTTGTTTATAATTTTATTAACCATTAAATAGTTGTACTGATCTGTTTGTTAATGGTTTCAGATTAATTGTGTGTTTTGGGAATTGATTTTGAGTGCTTTTATTATGTGTTTTTTCGCTTTTCCTCACACACTGCACAGTTGCATTTTCATGACATGAGCTAAAACCCCACTCCGTCCTAATTAAGTAGGAGTGAGAGACTATGCCCTCGTGTGGTTTTCACCTCCGCATGGGATAGTGGATCGCTCTTGGAGCTCACACCTTATGGTCCTCGTGATGGTATTCACCTCCACACGGACATAAGGAGGTGTGTTCCCTCAAAATTGAACTCGATCCCTTAAAGCCTGTGATGGGCCAGGATTAAGGGTTCGGTAGCCCAAGAGGGCTTCCGGCAAGGACAATTCGAGAACCTATTACTTTAGAACCGAACCTAGCATATAGTGAAAATAGTGCCCGAATTTAGGTCGAGCCTAACCCGAACCTTAAGAGTCCCATGAGGAGGGTACACAAGGAAAAGCTTTTTGAGTCATTTAATTTCACTTTTCGAATAAATGCATGCGAACTAGAAATCATGCGGTTATGTTTATTTTTCTCGAACAAGCATGCGAATTAGATATCATGCGGTTAGGGTTTTAATGTTCAAACAAAGCATGGGGTATATATCATGTTGGTTAGGATCTACTAAAGCATGATTGGGTAGCCATCATGTAAGGGTAGATTTTATTTAATGATTATGATATTTATTATTTTGTTGCTGATATTATGTGTACTAACCCATTTTGTTATATGTCTATTTTATTTTGATTTTATTGCATTTGCATCTTCATGTCATCCAAAGGTGTTAATTCGCAAGTGATTGACTAATAAGAAGGCAGGTCATAATGAGACAAGAAATTCTTAACCATGTAGTCAAAATCAGGAGATTCAAAGATGTTCAAATGATCTATGAAGAAGGACATCTGATGAATGAAGAAATCTGAAGCTGATTGAAGACTTCCTTTAAAAGTGTGAAGGCCAAGATATTCCCTTAGAAGATAGATACAGTTATACCAATGAAGAGAATACCCTTCACAAAGACATGGAGACCACTTCATATTGAAAGTAAAAATAGAGACCTCAAGATTCAATTTAAGGACATCCGACGTCATCGAATGTGATAAAATACGGCGACAACTTTGGGTGCAATATTAGATTCCATGAAGAGTACGACTCAAGGAAACGAAGGAATGAAGAATCACATTTATATATTTTGGCTACTTGGTGTACTGAATTCTTGTTGTCTAAATGAAGGTTGTTCTATGGTGGTCACTTTTGGAATTAACACCTTGTGCATTTGTATTTGTATTTGCATTCACATTTGCATTTTCATTTTCATTCACATTTGCATTCTTATTAGCTTCAATTTATTTATTTTGTTATTGTTGCTTTTTGTCATTTTGTTATCTCATTTGTACTAAATTGTTTCTATGTTGTTTTTTCTCTTTATCCGCATTGCATGATCATGACATATTCAAAAGGTGTTGATCTGTGAGTGGTCATCATAGTAAAAGGTTTTCATGATGAAAAAGGGATTTCATGATCAAACAGAATATAACACAGTCAAGAAATGACATCTTGAGAAAGTTTCGAAAATAGTAGAGAGTTACGTACATAAAGGTCATATATCTGACGAAGAGCACAATGAGATAAGAGAGATAAAAGAGCAAATGTCCAAGATTATGGATAGAATATATGTTTTGTCCAAAGGAAGATATACTTCTACAAAAGAAAAGAAAGAACTCAATGAAAACAGTCTCGAAGTGTCAGATACGCAATGGACTACTTTAGAACCTGTTGATTCTAGTCAGTGTGAGAAATCACGCACAATCATTGTTCGTATCAACAAGTTGTTTGGAAATGCCAAGGAAATAGTGGCAACTATAGAAGTTCAGAAGGATGAAAAAAAGCCATGCAGTCAGAACTCGTGGGTGTTTGATAGTCTACTCCCAACATCAGGGGAAATAAAACTAGAAACTCCAATTAAACCCAAGTTGAGAGGTGGCTCTCGTTGTGATTCCATCCCAATATCATATAAGGAATTGTATGATGAACTATTAGAAGCCCGAGAAGTGGCCCCGCATTATGTGAAACCTCTGCAGCCTCCATATCCAAATTGGTATGACGTCAACGTTCGTTGTGAATATCATGCTGGAATTCAAGGACATTCTATTGAGAATTATTCTACCTTCAAACGATGAGTCCAACTTCTTTTAGATAATGGATTATTGGAGTTTGAATTGAAAGGACAACCCAGTTTGAAAACGGATTATCCTATTGGGTTTGAATCAAAAGTGACCAAATGTAAGGGTATCAGTGAGGACATCCAAGAAGAAGATTGTTTACCAAAATATGAGGTTCAGATTCACCATTTAAGGAGTGAAAATGATAAATTGAGTAGAGAGATGGAAGCCATGCGAGATAGTTTGCAAAGGATTAGTTAAGCTTTTAAATTTGCTGGTATAGGAAATGTCATAGAGGAGTGAATAATAGGGGTAACTAAACTTAAAAATGAAATTGAACAGTTGAGAAAGAATTGCAAGGTGCAAGAAGGTCGAGCCGAGAAGTTTTCTCATGATTTACAAATTGCAGAAAAACCACAATATAGTAGTTGATAATTTTGTAAAATATCAAGCCGAAATTCAGACGTTGAACAGATCCATTGCCAATATGGAAATCTCATATCAGCGCCACAAGCGGGAGATTGACGCTGAGCTAGAAGCCACTAGAGCCAAGAACAAGAAGTTAATGAAGATTGTAGATAACTGTAGTAACCTTATGCAAGAGTTTAATAACCACAATGACTTTTTATATGGAAAAATTAACAACAGTGTCTACAGCTCCGGGAATCGACACTCAAGATAGAGAAAATGGACAAAGTCATGAAAGAAGCTATGACCCAAACAAGCAATGTGGCTCACAAATGGGTTGATTTAGCTGGCTTTGCAAGAGAATTGAAACATATTGAAAACTCAACACCCGAGTATGAGTGAAAGTTAAAGTGGCTTTTGAGGGAGATAGAAAAGTTAGGAGTGAAAGCTATTCATTATATGTAAAGTTTGTTTGATTTACCGAAACCTTTGTGTTCAATAAAAGTTGTTTTAAGATGATCACTTTGGAATGACACCTTTTGCATTTGCATTTGGCATTTGCATTACATGTATTTATTTAAGCATTTTACATGCATCAATTATAAACACAAAAATAATTTATGGAAGGTTATGTGACAGTAATAACAAGATCATCCATTCATACTACTACCACATCGTCATGAACAAACAAATGGAAACAATGGAGCAATCTCATAAGGGATCACAAGATCAGTTGTAAGAGCAGTTAGTCGGGTCACAACAAGATACGAGGAATCAAGCATCGGATTCTTTGCAAGGCGTATCGAATCAAATGATCCAGGTACTGGTACCACAGGCTGCTGGTAAAGAGAAAATGGAGGATAAAGGAAATCAATCTCATCAGACTGGTACATCAAGAGTGATAATTTTCCATGGAGCATCTAACTCAAACCAAGGGAAGAGCCTCGTCAATTATGAGCAATTTGAAGACAAATGAGGGTGGTTGAATGAAGCCATTAAAGATATGAAGGTTGTTAATGCCCCTCACAAGGAGTTAGAATTTAGAGAACTCAGTTTGGTCCTTGATTTGGTCATCCCACATGAATTTAGGTTGCTTAATTTTGAGAAATATGATGGCACTAGTTTTCCCCTAATTCATCTAAAGATGTTTTGTAGAAAGATGGAAGGGTACCTAAATAATGACAATCTGTTGATTCATTACTTCCAGGATAGTCTTACTGGGCCAGCTGTAGTATGGTATAACCGTTTGAACAAAGAACATATCAAGACATGGGTCAACCTAGCTGATGCTATTCTAGGGCAATATCAATATGTTAAAGGCTTAGCCCCAAAACGTCATGACCTTCAAAGGATAAGAATGAAAGCTACTGAGAGCTTTAAAGAATATGCCCTAAGATGGAGAGGAGTTGCAGCACAAGTTCAACCTCCTTTGTTAGAAGAAGAAATATCATATATGTTTAACGATTCTCTTCCAGCTCCTTTCTTTGAGTTAATACTGGGAAAGTCGACGAATAACTTCAAGGATCTTATGATGGCTAGAGAGTTAATTGAAGATACAATCAGCAAAAGAAACTTGAAAGTCACTTCCAAACGTCCAACCGATTAAAAGGAAAAAGCTGATGAGGTGAATGAATGTCACATCCAGAGCTCCTATAACCGCAAACGAAAAGGGGCAGCAGGTTACTCGAGTCGTCCAAAGAAAGTCTCAAGATCGAAAAATACTTTGAAAGTGTTCCAAACTTCTATCTTGGATCTATATCCCCATTTGGTTAAGGGCCAATACCTCACACCGAGGCCAGTGAAAGTGAAAGTGCAACCAGACCCTTTCACTCATAGCTATGATCAAGATGGTGTATGTGATTTCCACTTGGGGGTATTGGGCCATTCTACGGGGAATTGTAGGCCGTTGTTAAAGAAGATAGAGATACTTGTGAAAAATGGGACGTTGACACAAGAATTGGTGAAATGGTGGATGACGAGCTCGAGTGGGGCATAAAGCACATAATGTAGCATCCGTTTGGGTCAGGTGTTGCTACGTTAGATGGGTAATGAGCGTCCTAATTAGGAAGATATCATTTCATTCATCATGGAGTTTTATTTCATTTGCAACATCTTGTTTGAACATGTTTTTTACTTTCTCATCAGCTTTTTGTAATGATGTTTAAATAAATTCATGTTACTTTAAGGATTTTAAGCATTGAATCGAATTTGTAACTTGAAATTTTTTTAATATCATCTGAATTAAAACTCTTTAAATGATTAGAGTTATAAATCTTTGACAAGATGACAAGGTTGAAACCTGATAGAACAAGGACCTTGACCTTATCCCCAAAAGATACAATCAAACACTATACCCTTTTCTTGCAAGGACCGATATAGCTTTCTCCTATTATAAGGGAATGAACAAGAGGCTTGGTATTCATGTATATATAAGAGCGGACAATATGGGGCATCTTTTGTGTATGATGTTACAAAACTGACTAGATTTCACTTCTGTTGATGATGTTCAATGATGATTATGATCTTTACGGATGAAATAGTCGAGTAGATGAGTCTAGTTTAGGCCATTTGCTTGAGAATTGAACTCTAACGATGAGATTTTCTGACTTTCAACAACACCTAGACTATGACAGGTTCTTCTTGACAAGCTTAAGAAATTGGATCCGTATACCCAGATTATAATATTATATGTATACAATAAAACTTGAGCTGCCCCTCTAGAGCAATTGGTTAAACGCCCTGACTTTATGGATAGAATTCAACTAGCCTGATAAAAATGATTATATTATATGTATACAATAAAGCTGAGCTATTCCGCTAAAGCAATTGGTTATAGAGGAAACTCGAAAGCCCTGGCTTTATGAATAGATTATATTCAAACCATGACCTTGATCGGATACTTGGCAATTCGATGTATGCTCCACTGTGATTGTCAAGTCAAAGACTTTGTGATGAGATGAACCCTTCAGCTAGCCCAATAAAGGAAAATTACAATAAAGCTGATTTCAGCTAGCCAGACAATGGCAAATTAAATCAATTTTATGAATAAGGAGTTTCGGTAAAGATGGACTAAGGGAGTTAAGAAACACATGTTATAGTCAATTTCACACGAGCACTCAGGAATTTTATTTTTAGATCGATATTTCTGCACTGCCTTTGTTAGAGGAGTATACGAAGCTTGAACAAATGGAAGATTTCAAAGAACTGAAATAGAAGTGTTCTAGAAAGTCTAGTAATTGATTATGCTAGTTGCGTCATTTTATCCTTATCTGATTAAAATACCAAGCCAGAAGGAGGGGCATGTTGATATGTTCAACAAGACCGAGAAAGAAATGTAAGTTTATTGGTCGAAACCTTAAAAAAAGGAAGCCAACTCATCAATTTTAGCACTTGTCAAAGAGTTATAACTCTGAAAACATTAAAAAGAGCTATTGAATCTTTTTGATATTCTTTGAACTCATGTTTATGATTTGATTTGATTGTGAGCTTGAATTAAGGGGATTTTTTTTATAAAATTCTTTTATTCTTTGATCCCTAAAATAAGAGAAAGAGGAAAAACATTTTCAAACAGGATAGTCTCAAATGTTAAAAGTCCTTGAAGCTGGAAAGGCTCATTCTGCCTCTGTTGTAGAAAAAATAAATGATGCCAGAATAGTGAAGCATTTCACAGTATTGAAAGCAAGTGGTTTGAGAGATTAGAAAGAATAAAGAATAAAACTTGTGACATTTCCTTGGGACGTTGTCAGTAACCCGCCAAGAAGAAGATGATCTCGTTATTCGAAAGGGGCATTTATCTCAGCTTGTATAAAAGTGCAAGACATTTTGTTAAAAGAGTTGATCACTTCTTAAGTGTTTGTGGAAACATGAAGAGAAGCCCTCGAGCTATTTGACAATACTATTGTTTAGTGACACCAGGTTGAGACCATTCAAGATTAAGATATTTTGGGCACGAAGGGAGCCATGAGTACCCACATTAGGGCATGACCAGAAACCCATATCATGTTGAGATGACAAGATTCATACCAAGAAGACATTAAGAATAAGTCTTACAAGTTGGAGTGTCAGGGGAAGATCGTGAATTTGAGCAGAGCTTACCTTGTAAAGCAAACCAACCGACCATCAATCAATGGCAGAGTCCTGAAAGAACAACTCAGAAAGCGTAATTGAGCCAAGGATGGAAATGGGGAAACACAGTCGTATTTCTGATCATATCAAGAAGTTGAAAGAGAAAATAATTTCTCTAAAATGAAGATAGAAAACAAAGACAACAAGAAGGTAGAAGAAGATCAGATGGCTCTTCAAAAATACAATTTGGAAATTATGAAATATTGCATGGGTATCTAAAGCAAACCCTGGAAAGGAATGATCAAGTAGAAGAAGACTGAGTTTGCGACTTTGAAGTCAAATGAATATTGAATCGACATTTATGCATTCATAAGAACATCATTTGCATAAAATAAAATGCATTACACTGATACATTTCATTGCATTCGTGTTTCATGCTTACACACATGATTTTGACAGATCTTCCAGTGAAAAAAGAAGATGCATGATGTTAAAATCTCGACAATTGAAAGGTATAAGTGAAACATCAAATACAGGAAATCATGTTTAGAGAGGCAGAACCTGAGAAACACAGGGGTCAATCCACAGAGGAAGCATTGCTTTGAAGCGGGGCACATGGCCCGACTATTAAGTCGTTTTATAAAGTGAAATGAGAAGGACTTCTCATTAAAATATGAAGTTTAAGATTTTGAAAAATAAGAAAGGTTTCTTATCCAGTAAACAATTTAAGTCTTTCGAGACCATCATTAAGTCTTTCGAGCATAATGATTAAAAATCCTTCGGGTCATCTATAAGCCTTTAAAGCAATATGATAAGTCATTCGGGCCATCCATAAGACTTTCGGGTAGGATATTATCACATGAGTTTGAAAAATCAGAAAGTGATGTTTTAAGGAAATTAAACCTTTGAAAATTAAAAAGGCGATTTCCAAAATTTCTCACTTACTAAGTCCTTCGGGCCATCAATAAGTCTTTCGAGCATGATGCTTAAATCCTTGGGGTCTTCAGTAAGTCTTTCGAGCATGATGATTAAATCCTTCGGGTAATTTGTAAGCCTTCACGGAAGAGTAGTGAAGTAATCCCATCAGTAAGTCTTTCGAGCACGATTCTTAAATCCTTCGTGTCATCAGTAAGTCTTTTGAGCATGATGATTAAATCCTTCGAGTAATTTGTAAGCCTTCATGGAAGAGTAGTGAAGCAATCCCATCAGTAAGTGCCATCAGTAAGTCTTTCGAGCATGATGATGAAGTCTTTTGAACCATCAGTAAGCCTTCCGAGCATGATGATTAAGTCTTCCGGGCCATCTTAAGCCTTCACGGAAGAGTAGTGATGCAAACCATATTAAGCCTTCACGGAAGAGTAGTGAAGCAAACCATCAGTAAGCCTTCCGAGCATGATGATTAAGTTCTCCAGGCCATCTTAAGCATTCACGGAAGAGTAATGAAGCTAACCATTTTAAGCCTTCTCGGAAGAGTGTTGGAGCAAACCATCATATCATCAGATGTAGGAGGAAAATGAAGGTTCTCGAGTACAAAGAAGCGGATCAATTGATTAAAAGGAAATGCGCACGAGGAGTTATTAACCAATTCAAAACCCCAGGAAGAGAGGTAGTCGAGTCCAAGAAGATTCTCATATCTAGTTGTTGCGAGACAGGCTCCCGCAAGCGAAATGGATTCTCAAAGATTCTCTTAAATTCTAAATTTTTGAGTATAATGTTTTTTAAATCTTCAAGCATACACTAATGAGTGGTAACGTTTGATTTTCAGGTTTGACCTTCAAAGTTGAGCCTTTATGGAAGAATAGTGAAGCGAACCCGTAAGAAGAAGATTGTTCGAGTTCTACTCCCTGAAGTAAGAGGGAGTAAACCCGTAGGCAAAAGATTGTTCGAGTTCTACTCCCTGAAGCAAGAGGGAGTGAACCCACTGGTCGAAGATTGTTCAAAGAAGAGGGAACATATCCCTTATCAAGTTTCAAAGCACGAAGATGGACTGGACAAAAACGCACTATCTTTTTTATCTTTGTCCTATTCTTATTAACACAAGAATGGGCAAAGAGGGGCTGCTGTAGACGCCCGTTTTTGTCCGGGTTATAAATATTATATTATAATTATTAATATTATATTATAACTATTATTATTATTATAACAATTAAAATTATTATTAGTATTATTATTAATATTGCTTATGTTTTTATTGCTTGCAGGCTTTACAACAAGCCCAAATTGAGCCCAAATGAGTCCAAACCAACTGGAGACCCGTCTCAAGCCCAATGAACAACAGTTGTATACAGAGAAAAAAATAGAGAGAAGTTAACGTTGGTTTTTAGCAGTTTTTAAAGATATACTGGGGGAGTGGGTTTATTTGAAAAGATCACTATCAAAGGGGAGAGCAAAAAAAAATACGAGGGGGGATCAGTAACAAAAGGGGGCCATGAAAAAAAACAGAAAACACAGGGATTTTGATTATCAAGAACGAGGGAACATTCGAACGAAGGGAGAGGAGCCATTTTTCAGCGAATCAAGCAAGAGAGTGCAAGATCAAGGACCTATACCCATCAACAGTAAACATCGAACAAAGAAAACAAAAAAAGAAGGGAAACTTTTAAAATAATGTAATCATGTGATATTCCTGGATACGAAAGAAATTAATAGAGAATGCTATGGCAATTTTATGAGGTATATTTTCTATTTTGCTTTTGATTTCCATGTATGTGATAGGTGTGTTCTTATTTCTAAGTAAACAGAAAGTAGAGAAGGATTATAGAGTTACCTTAGTTGTGAACGACGGTAGACTTGGTGGTTATATCCTAGTCGGTCATGGTTTAATTGATGGAGATAGGAACGGGTTAGTGTTATGAAACCATAGAGATTAAAACGACGAACAGAAAAATAAATTAAAAGGAGAAGGTTTCGGGTCCTTACCAGAGTTGTTGAGCACAGTGGCCGGCGTAAAGAGAGTTTCACAACTCTCTGCTTGAAAACGAAAGTAAAATGAGAGTGGCGCCGTGTGTGCGCGAGAGAATGAGAGAGAGGAAGATTTGAAGAAAAAGAGTGAAGCGTGCGACTGTGTGGGTGTTGTGTGCGTGAGTTTAGTTTAGGTTTAGACAAATATAAGTTTCATATTAGATATTTAGGGTAAATTAAGTTGTAAGTCTCCCAAATTTAAGCGTTGTTTACACTTTAGTCACCTTTAGGACCGTTTTTGAATTTAGCCATTTTTGTTTGTCCTGATTTTGATATTTTCCCTTGTTTAATTTTAGTTGTAATTTTGTTGGGTTATTTACTATTAAATCCCTTATTTTTACGCGTGTTACATTTCATTCCTGAGTTGTGTTGTTTTATGTTTTCGTTATTTTGCATATTCAAAATAGATTTTTCATGGTTTTCATTTTAGTCCTTAAGTCGAGTCTTTTTTATTTTTTAATTTGGTCTTTATATTTTAGGTTCATTAAATGTTAGTCCTACATGCTGATTTATTTACTTTTTGCAGTTTTAGACATTTAACCTCTGAATTACTGCATGTTTCTTTTTAGCCATGTTTATGTGTTTAGGGTTTATTCTAATTTTAGTCCTTTATGATGTTGATTTGTTTTAGTTTCATTGTTTATTTTGGTGTAATATTCATATGTCCAATTCAATTAATATTTTGTTTGTATTTAAAGTAGTGAAGTTTGGTTTTATATAATTTGGTCCTTATTTTAACAAGAATGATTATTTTCTGAAATTTGTATTTTTACTTGTTATGTTTTTGCATTTAAGTCACTTTCGTACATTACATATTAATGTGTGTGTATATATATATATATATAAAAGTTATAATGTATATATTTTGTGGTATTAAAATATTTCTGCATATCATCCTGTTGGCATAATTTGCATAATATCCTCATTCGAATAACTCGACATTATTACATAATTGGATTAAGGGTAATATCCTTTTAATTTAAAATCGTTTTAAGTGGGTTGTCATAACGCATTCGAGGTCCGCTTTTAACGATTTTAAAATACAAGTGTATCCCATCAGTGACACCAAAGAAATTGATTATCACTTTAAAATGTGGGAATGAAAGAAAAAGAAATATTCAACTATTTAAATTTATCGAGAAAAGGTTGTTATAACTATTTAAGATCTAGTCTCGATATTTGTAAATAATCGAATATTCTTTATCTTTCTAAAGGTTGGGTAATTTTAATTTAATCTATTTTGGTGCTTTTGAATAATTCATGTGTTGTTGTTTTGTTGGGGATCATAAACCAAATTAAACTCAAATTTGTAAATTTCATTGCAAAGACATTAATTAATCGACTAGGTACCGATTTAGGGCGCTGTGGGAGTGCTAATCATTCCCCACGCGTAATCGACTCCCACTCATTTTCTGGTAATGTAGACCTCAAATTGTCGTTTTAATTAAAATTAATTTTTATTTAAAATGACGAAACATTTTTGGGTGCCCAATCACACCCTAATCAAAGATTGGTGATGACTCTTCAAGCCTGTGTTTTTATCGTGAATGAATTCTAAAATTTTCGAAACAAGAGGTTTTCTAAAATCACATTGTTTTTAATTAAAAATCAAACATAAAGAGAAATAATTAAAATTGATGCGGTTTTCAAAATCTCACCCTCCTACTTTAAAAATCGTTTCGACACTTTCTCTAAGGAAGAGATATTGATTGCTTTCGAACAGATTCATCTGAATAAAGCCCCAAGAATCGATGGTCTTTCAGGATCGTTTTATAGGACTTTCTGGGATACCGTTGGGGGGATGTCCTCAACCTGTGTCTTAAACTTCTCAATGGAAACACGGACTTTAGGGAAGTTAACAAAACTATTATTTTCCTTATCCTAATGATCGACACCTCCGAATCAATGAAAAGCTTTATACCTGTAAGCCGCTGTAATGTCGTTTATAAAATAGTGTCCAAGGTCATAGTTAATCGTCTTAAACCTATCATGCCCAAGTGCATTGCCCAGGAACAGTGTGTTTTTTGTCCCGGGGAGGAGAATATCGACAACTTTCTGGTTGTACATGAACTTTTTCACTATTTAAAGAGCGTAAAAAACGGCCCAAACAAAGGGGCTGCATTAAAGCTTGATATAGAGAAAGCTTATGATAGAATTGAAAATAATTTTGTTCCAAGAATCTTACACTAGATGGGCTTTTCAGATTTTTTTGTCCTACTTATATACAAATGCATCAGCACAGTTTCCTTCCAAATCAAAATAAATGCATCAGCACAGTTTCCTTCCAAATCTAACATTTATTTTAGCAATAACACAACCCAAAATCAAATGGCAGAAATAAAGCAAATCTTTGAAGTGTCAGAAATAGAGGATCTAGGGTCATATCTTGGACTTCCTCTTGTGGTTGGAAAAGGGAAAATGCTTACTTTCTTCTTCTTGAGGGACAAAATGACCAAACAAATTCATGGTTAGACAAAGAACCTTCTTTCCTTTGGAGGAAGAGAAATATTTTTGAAGTATGTTGCATAAGCTCTTTCGACTTATGCAGTGTCTTGTTTTTTTGCTTCCAGAATGTATAATTGAGAACATCACCATACAAATAAGATCCTTTTGGTGGTATGGAAAACACGAAAAAAGAGGGTGGACTATGGTAAACTGGGACAAGGTGTGTAGGCTAAATGATTGGGCGGTGCGGGTTTTCGAGATATGAAATTGTTCAACCTCGCTTTGTTAGGAAACCAAATTTGGAGATTTTTACAGGATCAATCATCGTTAGCTTTCAGGGTCCTTTAAGCAAAATACTTCCCTCGCACAGATTTACTTATGCTGAAATGGGAGAAAAATCGTCTTTCGCCTGGATCAACATTCTTAGGGCTGAAGAAGCTCTGAAAGATGGTTTCTTCTGGAGAGTAAGCATGGAGGAAAGATCAGGATGTTCATTGGTAGATGGGGGACTCCCGACCTATTAGTTGGACTAACTCATATGGGGGTAACAACGAAACCCCCTTCAGATGCACTGACTTCATTCTCCCTAATAAAGCACAATGGGATTCCACCAAATTACAGGTTATTCTTCACCTTGAAGAAGCGAAAAAAGTGCTATCCACACTCATTGGCCCAGCACAGGCAGATAAACTAATTTGGAGCCATCATAATTCATGTTGTTACTCGGCCAAATCAGGATATAATTGGTTATTGCTACAGAAATACACCAATTGGAGCAGAAAGAATTTGGAAAGTTCTGTGCAAACTACCAATTCTACCGAAAATCAAAATCTTTGGTAGGAGGATTTGCCATAATGCACTACCAACTGGAGAGAAACTTAAACAAGCAAATATCCCTGATGGAATTTGCCAAATGTGCCATGAAGAATTAGAGACCATATTGCACGCTCTAAAAGACTGCAGCAAAACCAGAATAATTCTCTAAATCTTGGGGTTGAACTAGGACATAAGAAACTAGTGAGGAAACTCGTGCCAGGATTGGCTAGAGTGGGTTTTAAACAAGCTTGAAAACGAGGGATTAGCCAAACTGATTACTCTACTTTGGAATATTTGAAACAGATAAAATAAGTGGATTCATGAAAAGGGGATACAAGGTGACAGGGAGGAGGTGATGGTAGCTTGGAGTCTACGTACAGAACTAACAAGTTTAACTTAATGATCGGATAACCCCCATTACATTGACAACAACGATCATGAATCTGGCAAAGATCGGAGGAACATTGCATAAAGATTAATGTTGACGGGGATTTCTCAAAGAGTTGACTGTGCGGCAATTGGGATTATTGCTAGACATCATAATGGTATGGTTCTAGGGGGAATATGCAAACAGTTGGAACCCCCTTTCACGGTGGAATCAACAGAGGTAAGTGCTTTGACACGGAATTATCTTTGCGCTGGAGAATGAATGGAATGTAACAACCATTGAAGGGGATGCTATTAACGTAGTAAACATACTTCTCAACAAGGTTCAGCATGAGTGTACCATCAGATTGCTACTCAACGAAGCAAAGAATCTACTTAAAGATCACTAGGAGATAAAGGTCCGTTACATTAGCGGACAGGAAAATCGAGTGGCTGATACGCTAGCACAATGGACTTTGTCAACCCCAATTCGATTTAGTTTTTTATGATGAACTCGAATGTGTAAAAGATACTGTAATCCTTGATGCTTTAGATATTTTATCTCATTTACCTTAAAAAAAAGCTGTTTGTCATGAGAAATTATTTTATACACTTTCTACTATAACATAAATTATCTCATTAATTAAAACAATTCAAGTTAATATTTATTTTTATATCATTTAAACATAAGAATATCAATTAATTATATTTTATTAGTGTTTTAATTAATTAATATTTTATGTATAAATGACATAAAAATTTAAAAAATATTGATATGAATTGGTTTAACTGATTAAAATTATTAATAAAAAGGCCTATGAAATAATTTCTTCCTCACCATACTCATCTTTCCATTTTTTCATTCACAAGAACCATTAAATTTTGGATCCACACTCCATTTTGACGTATTTCACTTACTCACTTTTTATAATTTATTAATTAATTATTTCAGATAAAATTTTATGTGAAATTTACATGATTATTTTAATTTAATTTATTAACTTAAAGAATTTTAAATTTAACTATAAGTGATTGTGTTGGTTAAAGAAAATTTTGTTTTCTTAAAAAATCTTGGGTTTGAGAAGTTATATCAGCAGAATATTTATTGTAAATAATTAAGAATTTTTTTTTGAATAAATACTATTTTGTAATCATTCAAACAATTAAAAAAATGTCTTTGAAAAGTTGCAAGAATAGTTGGGAGAAAAATAAAAAGTGAGAAATATTTTGGTAGTTTTGTATTATTGGAGGGAAAAGAAAAGAAAAAGGAATGAATAGGTATTTGAAATACCTATAATTTTGGGTAAATTATTCTCTAGAACATCACATTTTCTTGATATTCTCACTTGAGCTTGAAATTCTTAAATATTTAAATAACCCCCAAAATCAAGATGTGACATCATCTACCACTTCCGTTAGAGAGACTAATTTTTGTATGTTGAAGGAAGAGGGAAAGCTAAACGAATGTAAGAAAGATTTAGGTTTCCCTCATTGTAAAACACGACAATTAAACGCAACCTTCATTATGGGTTACAATTGTGCACAACCAAGTGCATGAACACTCTAGAAAGAAACAAACAAGAAAAAATTGGGCAACAAGATATGAAAATCTAGGTTGTTACTCTTCTTTATTAATATAGTCTACTTCCTTCTTTGTGTTAGCACAATATTTTGATCCACTATTGAAGAAACGAGCTTAACAACCTCTAACTAAACCAACAACTTGAACCACCTCAACCAACTCTTAACATTCATCCTGCTTCTTGAACCTTTTACCTGAAGAAAAAAATAGGACACACTATCTTCAGAGCACAAAAACAAAATCAAGATTAACCCCTAGAAAATTGAACCAACAACTTGAACCACTAGGCTTGTTACACTAACACCACATTGAAATCATTTATCAGAGTCTGAAAAATGAGCAATAGATAACGACTTAGTAAACACATCCGCCGCTTAAAATTGAGTAGGGACATAGTTAACCTCCAACCTTCGTTCCATTACTTTCTTTCAAACAAAGTGCATATCCAGATCTACATATTTGACTTTAGCATGTAGAATTGGGTTGGCTACCATTGTTATAGTGTTGGTGTTATCGCACCAGTTGGTTGGTAATTGGGGTGTCTTGACACCCATATCCTCAACAACTGCCTTAAGGCAGAGCATCTTTGAGGTAGTATTGATTAGACTGCAGTACTCAACCTCTACAATTAACCGAGAGACTGAGTGTTGCTTCTTTGAACTTCAGGTAACCAAGTGCTTGCCAAGAAAAACACAATGACCTGACATCGATCGTCGATCATCAGGGTTATTTACCCAATCTGCATTTGTAAAACTATGAAGATTAGTAATGTCAGAGTATGGTCCTATCCACAAGCCATAGTCCAAAATTTTCTTCAAGTAGCAAAATATTCTTTTAACAGCTGACTAGTGAACTTGACATGGTTGTTGCATGTATTAGGTAGCCTTATGCACAACAAAACCAATGTTACGACGAGTATGAAAAACATACATCAAAGATCCAATAGCACTCTAATACTCCTGAGCATTCACAAGTTCACCACCATTAAAGCTTAGCTTTGGTGACATAGTCATTGGAGTGTTAACAAGCCTAGCTTGTTCCATGCCATACTTAGTCAGAAGTTCTTCAATGTACTTTTTTTGACTTATAAACATACCGTTCTTTCCACGTGTAGTTTTAATGGCAACAAAGTAATGTACTAGACTCAAATCCTTTAATGAGAACTTGGCATCAAGTTCTCCAATTACCTGTTTGATATGACCCTAGGACGAACCTGTCACAAGTATGTTATCCACATAAAACACAACATAAGTGACTAGGGAAGGTGAATTAAAAATAAACAAGTTATTGTTAGCTCGGGATGACATGAAATCCATGGAACAAAAATGGTTACACAGCTTTGTGAACCAGTTCCGTCATGCCTATCTAAGCCCATTGAGAACTTTGTGCAGCCTACACACCATCTACTCTCCTTTAGGCCCTAATTGCTCATACCTTTCAGGCTGCCTCATATATACTTTTTCAAATATATCTTCTTTAAGGAAGGCGTTCTTGATCCACCTGATGCACCTACCAATCACATGACACAACAACTGACATAAAAACATTAAGAGTAAAAAAATACCACTAGACTGAAGGTGTCCACAAAGTCGCATCCTGGAACTTGAGACTATCATTTCCCAACCAAACATGTTTTATAACGACTAACTGATCCATCGATATTATATTTGACTAAAAAACCACTTACACGCAATAACTTTCTACTAGGGGAAGAGTAACCATACTCCAAGTGTGATTGTCTATGAGAGCATTGTACTATACTTTAATTGCCCTACGCCACTGAGCATGTTGAAGTGCTTGTTGTACACGAGAGGGAACAATAATATGAGCAACAATATAAATTTTGGGTTTAAAGATACTTAACTTGCTTTGGGTAACCATGTGATGTTGCTTACTGGAAGTCTTTGGTTGAGGTTGAACCACCCAGTGTCAGTAGGGTCACCATAATCACTAGTGGGCTTATTTTGTAGAGATTAGGCACATGACCATCACCAGACAAGTTTTGATTACCATCAGACTCCCTTGCGGCATATGTCTTTGAAGCAGGCTTCATTTGTGCCATTGAAGAGGACTCTTCAATGCTTAGCATAACACCATGTTTCATATTTTCCATTGGTCTGTTGCAAGTTTGCCTTATAAAAGGACTGACTATAATACCCCAAATTCTGGGCTAGTAGCTTCGGGTTTACTTGAGAGGTAAGTGGAACCCGTAGAATTTCTAATTCAAGTCGTTGGGCTTAATTGAGTTATATTTGGGCCCAATTAGCCTTAAGAGGATATTTTTGAAGGGTAGAAAATGAGGAAGGACCAAAAGCATAATTACTCCTTTTTAGAGGATGAGAGCTTTTATATATTTCATTTCACCTTTTTCCTCCATTTCTCATTTCATCATTCCTCTCTCCCAAGCATTTTAGCTCAAGGTGAGTTCTTGAAACTCTTTCTCATTTCAACTTTGTTCTAAATCCATCCAGCAACACCTTTGCAATGAATCAAAGTTTTGTGTTCCTTGTTTGTAAGAGAAAAATGAGGGTTTCCATCCAAGTCTTGATGGAGAGTGATTTCTAGCAAACTGAGCTTCATTTCGGGTTTCAAACACCAAGGTATTGTATTTTTATCCTTTGGAGGGTTACATGAGCTATAGGGCATTTTTAATCCTTTGGAGGGCTTAAACATCTTAAGATCCTAAATAACACCCATCTATACCACAATGTAGGTCACTAATGTGTTTTGGTGGGTTGCATGAGCTATAAAGCATTTTCATAGTATAACTCTTAATTCAGTGTTATCAGCATGTTTAAAGCCTCTTTAAGTCTCCTTTAATCGTACATAAGATTTAAACATCAATTGGGGACCTCCTTAGGGGTTTTGGGATATAAAGATAAGGTTTTTCGTGCTAAAACAATGCACTCTACAGGTTGGGTTGCGATACTAGATGGTTAATATCGAGACTATTCTTCAGTATGGGTAAAATTTCATGTTTTTTAGGGAACAATATCGAGACTCCTTTTTGGGTATCACTATCGGGGTCACGGTCTCAAGATCGACCAGCTTGGTATCTAATAACTCAGTAAAAATATTATATTTAGGGCATTTTCCTTAAGTTATTAGTTGTTTAAAGGCTCATATAGGATCATTTAGGAGCATATAGTTGTATGTGGTGTATTTAACTTGCCTTGGCATTTTATTTTGTAAATGGTGTTATTTTATGGGGAATGTATGGTTTGGATATTGATGTGTAGGTTCTAGGAGCAAGGCTGTGGAAGGAAAATTGTCGTGGCAAACTGGAATACTGAAGAAGAATGAAAATGCCATGGCATTGCTGGATGCAGTAAAAGACAAAGAAGTTGAAGATATTTTCACACAAGGCCAACTGTCCTTTGACCACGTGTTCTTTGTTACCAACCACCTATGTGAGGCCCATTGCCACCTATTGTACCATCCTTCACATGTGGGAATTTTGACTTAGGGTACCATTGGAATTTTGGTACAAAATTTTTAAGTACATTCCCTTATTACATATATAATATGACGCCACAAAGAAAAGTTCTCCCTCTTCTTCCACAATTTTCTACTTTCTATTTTTGAGCTAGGTAAGGCGACGGAGAAGCTTCTTTTTCTTCTTCTACCTTTTTTATTTTCTTCGTGGTGTTCATGCATCAAACAAGCTTGAGAAAGTGGCGAGCCTGGCGTCTGAGAGGAGAAAGCAATGATAAGGTAGTTTGTGGTGGCCGATGAGCTGACGACAGTGCACGTTGGGAGTTTTCCTCCACCTTTCTTTGCTTCATTTCTCTTTTTATTCGATGGGTTGTACGAAACAAATTGTTTGTATGGATGATTCAAACCCCACCATGAACTAACCCTTATTTGGTGGGGTTTATGATGGATGATTAAATGTTTATTTTATGAATGGTTGATACTTTTATGTTTATCACTTGTTTTGTTCATCGTTTTTAATTACTTAAGATTGTAGGAGCCATGTGAGTGACCATTTTTTAAGTATATTACTTAGTGCTCGAGAGAAACTAAATTATTGATCCTTAATGTTCGAGAAAAACTAGGGGAAGATCAATATGAGCAATGAGTTTAAGCTAATAACTAGAGCCTATTCCAATATTAGTATTTGAGAGAAACTAAGGTAGGATTTCAACGACTAATATGAGTTGTACTTAATCGATAGGTTAGATGTTGCTACTCGGACAGAAAAGATTTTCCGTGGCATTGTGATTTGTCAGGTTCCATGACTAGAGATAACATAGGGACACTCTCAGTGAACTCTGTCGAGCAAGTAAGCCATCAATCATTCGCATAATAGCTTGTTTGTGTTGGATTATAAAGTCATTTTACTTATCTCCATGTTGTTATTTCATTTTTTCTTGACATTTTCATTTGTTTACACTACCAACATATCAACTTACCACGACATTTTCATTTGTTACAGCTCTACAATACCACTATATTTCACATACATACATTTTATTTGGCCTGGACGTAATCATTTATGCATACCACTAACTATACTTAGATAATTAGTTTTGTGCTTGAACTTAACTTTTAATTTCCTTCAATCCCTGTGGAGATCATAGTCACTCATCACTGTATTACTTGTGCGATTGTGTATACTTGCGTATAATTTACATCTCATATTAACATACAACGCAACAAGTTTTCGATGCCGTTTGCAGCGGTTGGCAAATGGAAGTTTAACAATTTCATTATAGCTTTTTTATTTTACTTCTTTATTTGTATAGTTTTACTTGTTACTCTATTTCTCTTTTTAGGTGTTGATTGGTGCATGCTCAGAGAAATATGTATAGATTACAAATCTAAGGAGGTGACCAAGTGGAGGATTAGGCAGAACCAAATGTCGCAACAATTCCAAATGATAGGAATGCTGCTCGGCCTCGAGCTATCAGAGATCACCTCAATCCTATTCTGAACGATCTTAATCCTGGAATTATGGCACCAAAAATTCAAGCAGCCCATTTTGAGTTCAATCCACTCATGTTCAACATGCTAAACTCAATAGGACAGTTTGGGGGAATACTACATGAATATGCCAAACAACATATTCGTGATTTCTTGAAGGTGTGTGATTCTTTCAAACTACAAGGAGTGCATAAGGATGTGTTGAAGCTAAAACTATTTCCATATTCATTGTGTGACCGAGCAAGGGATTGATTGAGTAGAGTTCCATTAGCCTCGATGGAGTCTTGGTATAATCTATGCAAAAGTTTTTTACTGCGGTATAATATGCCTAACATGAACACTCAACTAAAAAATGTCATAACATCTTTTTGTCAAGCTGATGATGAGTCTATGTATGAATGCTGGGACCGATACAAGTGTTTGCTTCGTAAGTGCACTAATCATGGATTCTAGGACTGGACATACGTCGTGATGTTCTACAATGGAGTCAATGAACCCACGTGGATGATGCTAGATGCCTCGACAAATGGTACTTTACTAGACAATTAACCCGAAGAGGCTTTTGACATCGTTGATAGGATTGCCAACAATGACTACCAATTTCCCTCTTCAAGACTTGGAACTAAGAGGAAAACATATAGGACATTCGAGTTAGATGTTAAGGACTTAATGTCTGTCCAACTCTCTGTTATTGTATCATCCCACATATGTGGGAATTGTGACTTGGGGTACCATTAGAATTTTGGTACAAAATTCCTAAGTACATTCCCTTATTATATATATATTATGACGACACAAATAAATGCTCTCCTTCTTCTTCCATAATTTTCTACTTTCCATTTTTGAGCTAAGGAAGACGAAGGAGAAGCTTATTTCTCTTCTTCTACCTTTTTTTTATTTTCTTCGTGGTGTTCATCCATCAAATAAGCTTGTGAAAGTGGCTAGTCTGGCGTCCGAGAAGAGCAAGTGGAGCTAAGGCAGTTCGTGGTGGCCGAGGAGCTCAAAGTAGTGAACTTTGGGAGTTTTTCTCCATATTTCTTTGCTTTATTTCTCTTTTTATTCAATGGTTTGTACGGAACGAATTGTTTGTATGGATGATTCGAACCTTACCATGAACTAACCCTTATTTGGTGGGGTTTATGATGGATGATTAAGTGTTTTTATTTTATTAATGTTTGATACTTTTATGTTTATTACTTGTTTTTCTCATCATTTTTACTTACTTAAGATTGTAGGTGGTATGAGAGTGACTATTTTTTAAGTTTTGATCCTTAATGTTCGAGAAAAACTAAGTTTTGATCTTTAGTGTTCGAGAAAACTAGGGGAAGATCAATGTGAACAATGGGTTTCAGCTAATAACTAGAGCCTAATCCAATATTAGTATTCGAGAGTAACTAAGGTAGGATTTCAACGACTAATAGGAGTTGTGCTTAATCGATAGGTTAGATGTTGTTGCTTGGGCTAAAAGGATTTGCCGTGGAATTCTGATTTGTCAGGTTCCATGACTAGAGATAATGTAGGGACACTCTTAGTTAACTCTGTCGAGAAAGTAAGTAATAGGAGTTTAGACCATTCTAAAATACAAACCTTAGGATTCTTTAATGACCCCATCAATCATTCTCATAATAGCTTGTTTGTATGAGGATTATAAAGTTATTTTACTTATCTCGAAGTTGTCATTTCATTTTGCCTTGACATTTTCATTTGTTTATACTGGAAACATTTCAACTTGTCATGATATTTTCATTTGCTATGTCGTGATGTTCTACAATAGAGTCAATGCACCCACGCAGATAATGTTAGACGTCTCGACAAATGGTACTTTACTAGACAAATCACCTAAAGAGGCTTTTGACATCATTGACAGGATTGCCAACAATGACTACCAATTTCACTCTTAAAGACTTTGAGGTAGGAGGAAAACACATGGGACATTCGAGCTAGATGCTAAGGACTCAATGTCCGACCAACTATATGTTATTATGAATATATTGATTATTCTGCAACATTCTAATGAACATAAGGAAGTAAAGATGGCCAACTTAGCATGTCTGTTATGCTGTGGCAATCACTATGAGAGTGAATGCCCAAAAAATTAGGAATCCATTAACTATATGGGGAATTTCAACTGAAACAATAACAATAACCCTTACTCCAACACTTAACCAGGGTTAGCGTTATCACCCAAATTTCTCTTAGAGAAATCAATGTGTTACTAATGCTAGTCATCCTGCTCGACAGTAGAATATGAAAGAGCCCCCAACTTATCAAACGAATGGTATAATTCTAATAAAGGTCTAGCATCTTCATTAAATACAAGATATTTGGAGGCCACAATGCAAGAATTCATATCAACTACTAGGACCATACTTTAGAAGGAGCAACTACTAGGAGTAAAGCAACACTGCTACAAAGTCATAGCTCATCTTTGAGAGCTTTATAAGGTTAGGTTGGACAAATCTCCATGACATTACAAGAATACTAGCTAGGTCATCTACCAAGTGACACTGAAGTCACTAAACCTCATGGGAAGGAGCAATGTAGTGCACTCACTCTCCAGAGTGGCACCCAAATTAATTAGCAAGATAAGTTTGGGGGAAAGAAGCCAAACAACACCACCCCTATGTTTCCGTAAGCAGAATAAGAAATGCCAGAACAAATCCTTGATGAGAAGGATAATGATGAGGGTTCATCTAGTGAACCTACTGAGAGAGCAAACAAACATGACACAACAAAAGTAATTCCCACTAACGCTAATATTCCGTCAAAGGTTGAAGAAGTACAATGATGATATGCAATTCAAGAAGTTTGTCGACATTCTTGACGAGCATTATATCAATGTCCCCTTAGTGGAAGCTTTTGAAAAGATGCTAACAGATGCTAAATTTCTCAAGGAAATCGTTACTAAGAAGAAAAAAGTGGACAAGTTTGAGATAATTGCCACAACGAAGGAATATTGTTCTGCCTTGAGCAAGCTGCCTCCAAAGCAAAAAGATCCAGGCAGCTTCATTATTACATGATCTATATGAGATAATTATGCTGGGAAAGCTTTATGTGATCTTGGGTGAAGTGTGAATTTGATGCCCAAGTCAATTGTTTTGAAGTTTGGGATGGGAAATGCAAGACTCACCTTTGTTATTCTATAACATGTCGATCATTCCCGTGTTCATCTTGAGGGGAAGATCGATGATGTCATAGTACGGGTGGATAAATTTGTTTTCCTTGCAGACTTTCTTATACTTGATTGCGAGGTTGACAGTACTGCTCCCATCATTTTGGGGAGACCTTTCTTAACTACTGGTCACATTCTCATTGATTGTGAGAAGGGTGAGCTTACTATGTGAGTAGTCTACTAGTGTGTGACTATCAATATATTCCAAACTCTAAAGTATGTAGATGAGTCTGAAGAACGTTAAAGCATTTTGGAAATGGACTCGATGATAGAGCAGGAAGTAGATCAATTTTGCCAGATCAATTTCATACAGTTGGTGGATTATGAATGATTGTTGGAAGATGATAACAAGGAGAAAGCCGGGGACTTCCCTGTAGAGGCATGATAGTCTAGCTTACTCTTAGCTAGACCAGGTACGCATTTTGATCCTCTTGATTTTGATGAATTAGTTCTTATGAAGCCTTAATTACAACATGCACCTACCCTAGAACTAAAAAAATTTCCACAGCATCTTAAATATGCTTATTTGGGTAGTGATGAGACTTTACTAGTGATTATCTCTTCTAGTCTTACTCCTAACAAAGAACACATTTTACTAACCATTTTGTCACATCATAAAAAAACGTTAGGTTGGACAATAGCGGGCCTGAAGGGGATAAGTCCTACCATATACATGCACAAAATCTTGCTAGAAGAATGTCATGGCAATTTCATAGAGCCGAAAAAAAGGCTCAAACCTGTTATGAAAAAGGTGGTAATGAAGGAGATTATCAAGTGGTTGGATTCTGGAGTTATTTACCCTCCAATATCTCATGGATGAGCCCTGTACAATGCGTCCTCAAGAGGGAGGCACAACTGTGATGAGCAATAAAGATAACAAGTTATTGCCCACACGCACCATTATAGGGTGGATGATATGCATGGATTATCGCAAGCTGAACAAGGCTACCAAGAAAGATCACTTTCCTCTACACTTCATCGATCGGATGCTGGATTGATTGGCGGGAAAAACATACTATTGCTTCTTGGATGGATATTCGGGGTATAACTATATTTTCATAGCACTAGAAGACCAAGAGAAGACTACATTCACTTGCCTTATGGCACTTATGCCTTAAGGAGGATGCCTTTTAGTTTGTGTAATAATCCGACAACTTTCCAACGCTGCATGCAAGCCATCTTTTCTAACATGGTTGAAAATTTTCTGGAAATCTTTATGGATGACTTCTTTATTTCTGGAGATGATTTGAAAAATGTCTTGGCAGTTGGCAAAAGTTCTAAAACGATGCGAAGATTATAACCTTGTGTTAAACTGGGAAAAATGTCATTTCTTGGCGACTGAGGGCATTGTACTAGGTCACAAGATTTCACACAATGGTATTGAGGTGGATAGAGCTAAGATTTAGGTCATTGAGAAGTTACCTGCACCAACCACAGTGAAGGGCAGTAGGAGATTTCTTGGACATGCTAGGTTCTATAGAAGGTTCATTAAGGTATTCTACAAAATTGCAAAGCCCTTATGCACTTTACTATAATAGAATCAACCTTTTGTTTTTGAAAATTTTTCCATGGTGCATTCACAGAGATGAACCAGAGTCTTATCTCAGCGCCCATTGTTGTTCAACCTGATTGGACATTACCATGTAAATAAGTAAAATATTTCATGTTATTTATTATGCTAGCCACACTTTAAATGAGGCATAAACTAATTATACAACCACCGAGAAAGAACTACTTGTCGTGGTATTTGCATTTGACAAGTTTCAGACATATTTGATAGGCATAAAAGTTATATTTTACACCGATCTTTCAGCTATAAAATACTTAGTAAACAAGAAGGATGCTAAACCTAGACTTATTAGATGGATACTACTATTACAGTAGTTTGACCTTGAGGTTGTAGTTAGAAAAGGAACGAAAAATTAAGTTGTTGACCATCTTTCTAGGCTAGAAACTAATTTAAGAGGTCCTGACAATTTAGAAATTAAAGATGAATTCCCTAATGATAAAATTTTATATGCCATGACAATTATGTGATATGCTGACATTGTTAACTTTCTTGTTAGTGAAATTTTACCTTATGACATGAATAGACAGGAAAGGAGGAAGTTCATGTAATACCCCAAATGTCAGGTCAGTGACTTTATTGAAAAGATTTAAAATTTGAGGACTAATTTGAATTAATGGTAAAGGATAAGAAATTATTTAGACATAGTGGTTAATACCAATTTGTAATAATGGAAGAATAAAAGGGCATTGTGGTCCTTTAAGGGGAAATGAATTTAAAATCCATTTTTATTAGGGATTTAAAAAGGGAAAGTTAGAACTAAATTAAGTGATCTATTCTTCTTCATCTTCCCTTGTTCACGTGCTCTCCTCCATAACCAAAGGTAAGGCTTCATTTAACTAGTTTTTCCTTTGTTTTTGGGTTGTTATGGAAACTTTGAGTGTTATAGAGGCTTAAGGAAGGGTTAAATAGATTAAAACTAAGAGATGGATGTTTTATTTGAGATTGGAGGAAATGAGTTTTTGAATGATATGTTGGAATATGAGTTTTTATTGAGGCTTACTAGTATATTTGACTTGTCAAAGAATAGATAAGGGATTTGAAGCATTGGATGTGATTAAAAACATGTTAGAAAAAGTTGTATGATTCTTGGTTGAAGATGTTCTTTGGAGATTTTAGATGTTATAAGAAGCTAAATGAAGGAAAATTAAGTGGGATAAGTAAATAAGAGTTTAGTAGTATTTTTGGAGGTTAAATAAGGGAATTTGACCAAAATTGGGTAAAAATCGAGCTGAAAAATGGAAAATTTAGGTAAGGGTATCAGTATTGAAAGAAAATACCGATACTATAGGTTTAAATTGGTAGAAATACGATGAATAATATCGATACTGATTCAATTAGTATCGATACTGATGTGGGTATCGATACTAAGAGAAAGGTATCGATACCAGGGATTCCAAAATACAGAAATGGTATCGATACTAAAATGGAGTATCAATATCATAGTATAGAAATATTGATATCATGGTAGGGGTACCGATACTATTGAGCCTGAAATTGTAAGATAGGCTGGGATTGTTATAGAAAGTAAAAATAATATTACTTTTTAGTATTATTAAAAGTATAAATGTTAGAGAGTATACTAACATTGGTATGGTATGTGTATTTAATGGATGCTTGTGTAGATCATAACCAAGCTCTCGGACAAGGGTAAAGTTGCAGAGTAGTTCGACGACATTTCAACATACTAGGGAGGTATATAAGGTGAATGCATCTATTGTAATTATATGGGATTAGGGAGACTCACAATGAGTCAACCTCTAATGTTTTGATTTAATGTATGTTTTACCACATTTGATATAAGTTTATAATGTGTATAGAATTGATATTATGAATAATTTTTAGAGTAGGAACTGCTATTAGATGAAAAGTTAATTGCCTAATTGTGCATTTTAGCATAAAGATGCCACTAATGCAAGTTAGATGAAAAGTTAAATGCCTACTGTGCATTTTGGAAGAAAAGGTGCCACTAATGCAAGTTAGATGAAAAATTAAATGTCTAACTGTGCATTTTGACAGAAATGTGGCACTAATGCAAGTTAGATGAAAAGTTAAATGCCTAACTATGCATTTTGGTAGAAAGGTGCCACTAATTCAAGTTAGATGAAATATTAAATGTCTAACTGTGCATTTTGGCAGGAAGGTGCCACAAATGCAAGTTAGATGAAAAGTTCAATGCCTAATGGCGCATTTTGGCAAAAAGGTGCCACTAATACAAGTTAGATGAAAAGTTAGAACAATGTATTTTGGCATAAAAGGTGCCTCTTATTGGTTTAACTAAAAAGGATTGTAAAGTATTCTCATAAAGTATATGAATTATCTCAAATTTTGATAGTCATTACTTGTTTATGAATAAATTATAGTTCATTTACAGTATTATGACTCACTAAGTAAATACTTAACGTGTATTGATTTCACGCGTAGGTAAAAGCAAATATTAGCCGAGTAAGGAGTGCAACAAGATCAAGTATCATCAATATAAGGTTGACTCGTCAGTAACAATAGGACAATCATGTTTATTTTGAAATTTATCTGGCATGTAATAGAAATTAAGAAAAATACTTTGAAATGGATTTAAAGTGATAATTTGTAGTAATATATTTCAATGAATGTTTTATTATGGTATTAAAATGTTTGGTTTAAATTTTGAAACAAAATTTTATTGGTTTTACAAATGAGTAATGTTTTTATAAGTCATGTGACACCTATGACTTGTGTACGGAAACATATACGAGAAATGGGAGTTACATTTATTGGAATCAGAGTTAAATGTTTATCCAATTCTTGGTCGAAATCAGGTTTATTTGAATTTTGAAAAAGGGATTACATGCTATTAAGATTGTCAAGATTACTAATATGGTGTCATTAGAGTGTGATTGGTGATGATCTTTACTAACTTTAGTGTTATTATTATTTATGTCATAATAGATGTCAGAATCCTTGAACTCATGAAGAGCAGGGGAACAAAAAATTAGAGAAGGAACTAGCAGCGAAAGTTACGAGGCTAATAGTGAATTGCCGATTCCATCTGAAAATGCTAGTGAACCTACTTATAAGGGGATGTCGGTGCCTGAGTTTGGAGCTTTTATGCAAGCTCTAGATGCCATCCTAATATGATTCCAACCTCATCCGCCTCCCCTGATCCTCTAGTACCAAGGACATTGATCCCAAAGGAGCTGAAGAGTTTGAGAGCTCTAGATTTTCGGGGAAAGAGGATGAAGGTCCTATGGATGCTGACTTATGGTTGAATGATTTAATGGTAATGCTCGAAAGTCTTCACTGCTCGGATTTGGAAAAACTGGGTAGAGTTGTATCGTTGGTAAGGGGATCAGCTCGAGTGTGGTGGTCAAATACTACAATGTATGCACCACCGGAATAATTAACCTGACAGTTCTTCCAGGAAGAATTTAATAATAAGTATATTGGTGAGCATTTTAGACGAGCGATGCTACTGAAGTTCCTTAATCTGAAACAAGGTGACCGAGTAGTACATAAGTATGTTGTTGAGTATAATAAGTTGAGCCATTTTATTACTGAGGTGTTCCCAATGACAAGGCTTGACATGAGTGTTTTATTGAAGATTGAGGCCAAAGTTGAAAGAGATGATACTGGCTTTGAATTTGCCTAGCTTGCAAGAAGTCATAAACCGAGTAAATACTATTAAAAGAGCTCAAGATGAGACATTAGGAGAAAAGTAGAGTTTACAAACGAGGAAAAAAATTGAAACTTCTTCAACTCCCTATCATGTTAAGAGAGGAAATGGCTCAAGTCCCTAAATACTGATAGAGATGGTTCTGCTGCAACTTCAAATAAAACTAAACAATCCTAGCCTTTTGCTGCTAGCTCGGGTAGAACATTTGGAGAAAACTTTTTATGTCAGACTTGTGGTAGAGTGCACTGGGGAGTATGCAGACTTCTTATTGGAGCTTGTTTCCAGTGTGGCGAGAATGATCACTTTTCCTGAAACTATCCTAGGAAATCTGGGGACAATTCAGTGCAATCTGAAAGATCCGTGGTAGCCTATAATAGAAATAGAGGAAGGGGTAGATCCAGGGGACACTCTGAATCAATGCAATGATAAGAGACTCAAGGAGTCACCAGAATTTACAACATTAAGACCAATGAGGATCGGGATGACCCGAAGATCATAACATGTATATTCCATCTTTTTGATGACCTGTATCTGTTTTAGTTGACCCTAGTTCTACACACTCACACATTGATACAAAGTTAATTAGAGCTAGAGGAATTCCTTTAGAACCAATGTTAGTAAGATGATAGCGGTAAACCCTATGGGTCATAGTGGAAGACTCAGTTGGGTATGTAGAAAATGCCCTATAAAGATTCAAGGGATCGTGTTTCCGCCAAACTTAATGAAGTTGCCTTTTGATGAGTTTGAAATCATTTTGGTCATGGATTGGTTGTCTCCACATCATGGATGGGCCGATTGTCACAAGAAGCAATTATTTATGAAAGATGCAGAAGGCTCAGAAATCGTTGTGATTGGCGAAAAAGCGAAATCACCATCCAATATGATATCAGCCATGACTATAAGAAAATGATGTCAAAAGGGTGTATAGATTTCCTAGCTAATGTGATAGACACTCGAGTACCAGAAGCAATATTAAATAATATTCCAATAGTTAAGGAGTTTCCATAGGTTTTTTTCAGATGAATTACCGGGTTTACCTCTAGATCATGAAGTAGAATTCAAGATTGAGGTTTACCCGGGTATCGAACCTGTTTCTATGGCTCTGTATCGAATGACTCCGTATCAAATGGCTCCAATGAAGTTAAGAGAATTAAAAGCCCAATTACAAGAGCTACTCGATAAAGGATTTGTGAAACCCAATGTTTCTCCTTGGGGAGCACTTGTGTTGTTTGTGAAAAAGAAGGACGGGTCTATGTGATTATGCATCGATGACCGTTAGTTAAACAAAGTAACAAAAAAGAATAAGTATCATTTTTTTAGGATTGATGATTTATTCGATCAATTGAAAGGCGCAACAATGTTTTCCATGATAGACCTGAGGTCGGGGTACCATCAATTAAAGATTAGAGAGGAGGATATATCTAAGAAAACTTTTCGGACTCGGTACGGACACTACGAATTTATGGTGATGACATTTGGATTGACTAATGCTCCTGAAACATTTATGGACTTGATGAACCGAGTATTCTAACCGTACTTGAAACAATTCGTGGTGGTTTTTATAGATGATATTTTGGTATATTCCAAGTCAATAGAGGATCATGATGCTCATCTACGAGTGGTTCTTCAGATACTTCGAGAAAAGAAGTTGTTTGCCAAATTGTCAAAGTGTGAATTTTGGTTAGCTGAGATTTCTTTCCTTGATCATATAGTCTCCGCAGAAGGCATAAGAGTGGATCCTAAAAAGATTCAAGCTATAGTGGATTGGCAACCCAAAAAGAATGTTCCTGAAGTTCAGAGTTTCTAGGGGCTTACTGGTTAGGATAGACGGTTCATGAAGAACTTCTCAATGTTAGCTTCATCGCTAACTAAGTTATTACAGAACTAAGTTGTTATGGAAGGATGTACCTTTTGTTTGGTCGGAGAAATGCCAAGAAAGTTTTGAAAAGCTAAAAAGAATTGTAACAGAAGCCCCAATGCTTGTACAACCTGAGTCGGGTAAAGATTATGTAGTCTTTAGTGATGTATCTCATAATGGGTTGGGATGTGTACTTATGAAAGATGGAAAATTCATGCTTATGCCTCAAGACAGTTGAAAACTCACGAGATAAATTACCCGACACATGACTTGGAATTGGCAGCTGTCGTGTTTGCTTTGAAAATTTAGTGGCATTATCTATACGGTGACCGTTGCCATGTTTATACACAACACAAGAGTCTAAAGTACTTACTGACTCAGAAAGAACTAAACTTAAAGAAGAGAATATGGATCGAGCTTTTAAAAGATTATGATTTGATCATTGATTATCATCCCGGAAAGGCTAATGTGGTAGCGGATGCACTTAGCCGAAAAACTTTTGTCACTCTATGGACTTTGGATGCGCGTATGTCTTTAAAGGAAGATGGCGCCTTGATTGTTGAACTTAAATTAAAGTCGGTGCTTTTAGATTGAGTAAAAGAGATTCAAGGTCAAGATGAAAAATACTTGGCGAGAAGGGGGCAAGTAGAAAAAGGAAAGGTCAAAGACTATGAAATGAGGGCTGATGGATATTTATATTATCGTGAAAGACTTTGTATTCTCGATAATGATGAACTGAAGAAAGATATTCTTTCTAAGACACACTATAGTCCTTTGACGATGCATCCAGATGAGAATAAGATGTATCAGGATTTAAAGAGTTATTATTGGTCGTCTGGCATGAAAAGAGTTGTATCAGAGTTTGTTGCAAAATGTTTAACCTGTCAGGAAGTGAAAGTTGAACATCAAGTGTCATTTGGATTGTTACAACCAATATCTATTTCTAAGTGGAAGTGGGAAAGAGTTATAATGGATTTTATTTCGGGGGTTACCTTTTTTCATCAGGTAAAAAGGACTTGATATGGGTAATTATATACAAATTGACCAAGACAACTCACTTTATTCCAGTTCGAGTAGATTACTCGATGGATAAATATACAGAATTGTATATAAAAGAGATAGTTCGACTACATGGAGTGCCTATATCGATAGTGTCTGATCGAGACCCAAGGTTTACTTCAAGATTCTGGAAGACTTTACATGAGGCATTGGGCACTCGATTGAATTTTAGCACAGCTTTTCATCCGTAGAAAGATGGATAGTCAGAATGAACTATTAAGATATTAGAGGATATGCTAAGGGCATGTGTGATTGAATTTAAAGGATATTGGGAAATGTTTTTGCCTTTAGCGGAATTTTCTTATAACAATAATTATCAATCGAATATTAAGATAGCCCCGTATGAAGCTTTTTATGGGAGGAAGTATCGAACCCATTAAATTGGTTTGAACTCAAAGATTGAGACCTAGTTGGCCCTGTATTTAATGAAAGAAATGGAGGAGAAAGTAAAAGTTATCCAAGATAATCTGAAGATAGCCTCTGATCGACAGAAATCTTATGCTGATTTGAAAAGAAAAGAAATTGAATTTCAAGTGGGAGACAATGTATTTTTGAAAGTGCCTCCCTGTAGTAAAGTATTGCAGTTTGGGCGCAAATGAAAGCTGAGTCGGAGATTAATTGGACGTTATGAGATCTTGAAAAGGGTTGGACCCATAGCTAATCAATTAGCTTTGCATCCTGATGTGGACAAGATCCACAATAACTTTCACGTGTCGATGTTAAGAAGGTACCGATAAGATCCATCCCACATTATCACACAAAGGAAATAGATATCCGACTAGATTTAACTTATGAGGAAGAACCAGTGCGGGTCTTGGCTAGAGAAAACAAGGAATTGCGTAGCAAGAATATTCCTTTAGATAAAGTTCGTTGGCAGAATCATAAGGTGAAGAAGCTACTTGGGAAACAGATGAGGACATGAGGAAGTAGTTTCCACACCTATTCGTTTGAGGTACTTATTTAAATTCGAGGATGAATTTTCTTAAGGGGGAGAAGTGTAATACCCCAAAAGTCAGGTTAGTGACTTTATTAAAAAGATTTAAAATTTGAGGACTAATTTGAATTAATGATAAAAGATAAGAAGTGATTTAGACATAGTGGTTATGACCAATTTGTAACAATGGAATAATAAAAGGGCATTGTGGTCTTTAAGGGGAAATAAATTTAAAATCCATTTTTATTAGGGATTTAAGAGAGGGAAAAAGGGGAAAGTTAGAACTAAATTAAGTCATCTATTTTTCTTTCTCTTCCCGTGTTCACGTGCTCTCCTCCGCAGATAAAGGTAAGGCTTCATCTAACTAGTTTTTCCTTTCATTTTTGGTTTGTTATTGAAACCTTGAGTGTTATAGAGGCTTAAGGAAGTGTTAAAGAGGATTAAAACTAAGAGATGAATTTTTATTTGAGATTGAAGGAAATGAGTTTCTGAATGACATGTTGGAATATGAGTTTTTATTGAGGCTTACAAGTATATTTGACTTGTCAAAGAAGTAAATAAGAGATTACAAGCCTTGGATGTGATTAAAAACATGCTAGAAAAAGTTGTATGATTCTTGGTTGGAGATGTTCTTTGGAGATTTTAGATGTTATAAAAAGCTAAATGAAGGAAAGTTAGTTGAGATAAGTAAAGAAGAGTTAAATAGTATTGTTGGAGGTAAAAGTAAGGGAATTTGACCAAATTTGGGTAAAAATCGGGCTAAAAATGGAAAATTTAGGTATGTGTATCAATATTGAAAGAACAATACTGATACTATAGGTTCAAATTGGTAGAAATACGATGAACAATATCAATATTGATGCAATTAGTATCGATACTGATGTGGGTATTGATACTAAGAGAAAGGTATCGATACTGAAAGAGAGTATCGGTATCATAGTATAGAAGTATTGATACTATGGTAGGGGTATCGATACTATTGAGCATGAGAATGTAAGATAGGCCGAGATTGTAATAGAAAGTAAAAATAATAGTACTTTTTAGTATTATTAAAAGTATAAATGTTAGAGAGTATACTAACATTGGTATGATATGTGTATTTAATGGATGCTTGTGTAGATCATAACCAAGCTCTCGAGTCAAGTAAAAAAGGGACAAGGGTAAAGTTGTAGAGTAGTTCGATGACATTTCAACATACTAGGGAGGTATATAAGGTGAATGCATATATTGTAATTATATGAGATTAGGGAGACTCACAATTAGTCAACCTCTAATGTTTTGATTTAATGTATGTTTTACCGCATTTGATATATGTTTATAATGTGTATGTAATTGATATTATGAATAATTTTTAGAGTGGGAACTGCTCTAAGATGAAAAATTAAATGCCTAACTTTGCATTTTGGCAGAAAGGTGCCACTAATGCAAGTTAGATGAAAAGTTAAATGCCTAATTGTGCATTTTGGCAGAAAGGTGCCACTAACGCAAGTTAGATGAAAAGTTAAATGCCTAACTGTGCATTTTGACAGAAAGGTGGCACTAATGAAAGTTAGATGAAAAGTTAAATGTATAACTGTGCATTTTGGTAGAATGGTGGCACTAATGCAAGTTAGATGAAAAGCTAAATGCCTAACTGTGTATTTTGGCAGAAAGGTGTCACTAATGCAAGTTAGATGAAAAGTTCAATGCCTAATTGTGCATTTTGGCAGAAAGGTACCACTAATGCAAGTTAGATGAAAAGTTCAATGCCTAACGATGCATTTTGGCAGAAATGGGCCACTAATGCAGGTTAAATGAAAAGTTAGAACAATGCATCTTGGCATAAAAGGTGCCACTTTTTGGTTTAACTAAAAAGGATTGTAAAGGATTCTCATAAAGTATATGAATTATCTCAGATTTTGATAGGCATTACATGTTTATGAATAAATTGTAGTTCATTTACAATATTATGCATAACTAAGTAAATACTTAACGTGTGTTGATTTTACGCGTAGGTAAAAGAAAAGATTAGCCGAGTAAGGAGTGCATTAACATAAACTATCATCAATCTAAGGTTGACTCGTCAGTAACAGTAGGATAATCATGTTTATTTTGAAACTTTGCTGGCATGTAATCGAAATTAAGAAAAATACTTTAGAATGGATTTAAAGTGATAATTTTTAGTAATATATTTTAATGAATAATCTATTATGGCATTAAAATGTTTGGTTTAATTTCGAAACAAAATTTTATTGGTTTTACAAATGAGTAAACATTTTTATAAGTCATGTGACACCTACGACTTGTGTACGGAAACGTATACGATAAATAGGTGTTACAGTTCAAGCATGATGCACGATTATATTTATGGGATGAGCCATACTTGTTCAAAAGATGTGCCAACCAAATGATTAGAAGATGTGTTCCTGAGGAAGAGTAGAAGAACATCCTACACCATTGTCATTCGGCCCCATATGGATGCCATTTTGGAGGTGCTAGGATAATTGCAAAATTTCTTCAGTCATGATTCTATTGGCCTACTTTATTTAAGGATGCCCATATGTTTTACAAATCTTATGATAGATACCAAGGCACTGGCAACATCTCCAGGAAACATGAAATATTGTTGCATAATGTTTTGGAGATAAAACTTTTTAACGTATGGGGTATAAACTTTATGGGCCCTTCTCCATCATCATTTGTAGACATATATTTTGTTGGCAGTTGACTATGTGTCCAAGTGGTTTGAAGCAATTTCCAAACCAAGGAACGATTCAAAGACTATGCTTAAATTTTATCATAAGTACATATTCACAAGATTTGGTATACCTAGAGCTATCATTAGCAGCGAGGGAACTCAATTCGACAATAAGTTAGTTGCCAAAGCTTTGCAACTATATGGGGTGCGGCATAAAATTGCCACGACATATCACTTATAGAATAACAGGCAAGCCGAAGTCTTCAACCGTGAAATCAAATATATTTTGGAAAAGATGGTGAATCCTAAAAGGAGGGACTGGTCCCCAAACTCGATGAAGCATTATGGGCTTACCGCACAACATATAAAACCCCATTTGAAATGTTCCCATTTATATCAATTTACGGAAATACATGCCATCTACCGGAGAAGCTGGAACACAAAGCATATTGGGATACCAAAAAGCTCAATTTTTATGTACAACTAGATGGTGAGCAAAGGTCATTAGAGCTGAATGAAATGGAAGAGTTCAGGACTCATGCTTATGAAAACGTCAAGCTATATAAGAAAAACCAATAAGTGGCATGATCAAATGTTCTTGCCATGGAATTTTCATGTTGCCAATCAAGTCCTGCTCTATAACTCAAGATTGATACTTTTCCCCTGTAAAATCAAATCAAGGTGGTTTGGACCCTTTGTTGTGAACCAAGTCTATTCTCATGGAGTTGTAAACATTAAGAATTCGGACGATGGGACTATTTTCAAAGTCAATGGACAACGCTTGAAAGAATATAATGGAGACCCACCTTTGTGTGAGAAGTCAACACTTTACCTATAAGATGCTTGAATATGCCCTAGAAGCCTTTTGAATATGTCGTGGCATTATTGTTTTGTCCTGCCTTGGTAGTTCAGATTTACTTTTGTGCATAAATAAAACATGTAGCTTATTTTTCTTTATTATTATTTGATTAATTTTCAGTTATTTTTAATAGTTTCCCACTTTTTTAGGGCACACAAAAAATTGCATGAGGGCGACAGCTGCAGGACAAAAAAGAACAAAAGAAGAAAAACCTAATTTTATGCATGGGTGGCAAAAAAACAAGGGGATAAAGGAATTTTGTTTTTATTTAAAAAAATTTCAACTTTTTCGAAATATTTTTTTAGTAATTTCTCTTCCATCCTTTTTCACCCTTATTAATTAGCTTATTTACTTTTACCTTTTTACAAACCCCATCCACAAGTCATTTAGGATTACTACCCCACTCTTTTTTTTTATTCTCTATTTTCTTCATTCACTCCCACCGTTTCCTCTTCTTCTCTCTCTTGCAAGCCGAGACGCCATAGCCATTAAAAAAGATTCAAGTTATTTTTTTTGTTAAGCAAAAATGGTTTGTACTCGTCCCTCAAGTACGCCCCCAAAAATATTTCAAGACGCAACAATTAGTGATCGGTATCAAGTACTCGAAAATTGGTGGCTTTTCTTCAAACAAGGCTTTGCCTTCTCCAACGAAATGCATGGTAATTTTAGGCCAGATGTCTTGGATATTGTTGCTCAACACCGTTGGTAAAAGTTTACCCGACATCCCGAAAATGTCAACGGCTCACTTGTTCGAGAATTTTATGCAAATATCTCCGATCGGAACCAACATTCTATTTTAGTAAGAGGTAATTATATTCACTTTACTCCATCCGTAATTAATAGATACATCAAAATGTAGGTTATTGTAGATAGTCATTCTAAGTTTGAGAAAGAGGTCGACCATGTAATGTATCAAGGGATAATGGAAGACCTATACTTTTTGAATTTCGAGTGGAACAGAGGCAAACAAGCCGACGCTTTATGGATAGAGAGAAACTCCAACCCCGAGCTAAACAATGGAATCATTTTATGAAGATAATCTTTTACCAACCTCTCACAAAATAACTATCTCACTGCCCCGAATGATGCTCTTACACTCCATACTCGTGGGGCATTCAACCAATGTTGACAAGTTCATAGTTGAGAAAATGCACGCTTGTTTGAAAAGGCTGGTTATTGCCCTATTTTCCCCCAACCTCATCACGACTCTGTGCCATAAGAAAAAGGTCGTGGAGGAGTTTGATGATATTTTACTGGACTTAAAGGGTATCACGAGAGTAAAGCTTCCTATATAGTTGGGGTTTAATGAACAAAGCCAATGAGAAGGTTGATGAAGCTGTTGAGGCCGGTTTAAATCAACATGCCATGGCAAGGCTACATTTACTTGAGAAATTAGCATAACAAACACAGGACCATTTGGTGGCTTTGATTGGAGACCTTAAGAACTTCTTTGGATATGTAAAGCAAAGAGATGTGTTGTGGCATCACTTTATAAAGAAATGCTCCCACATATGACTCATAATCTCCCAGGCTTTCTTGATGAAATCTTTTCAGTATTTGATGATGTTACGACATTTCCAAATGTTCCCTAGCATGAGGACACGTCTGAGGCAGAGGATATTGACCTGATCAATATGGTACCCGAGCAAGAGATTGATCATGAGACTGAGCCCCAAACATATACTAAATCTACCCTACTCGAGGAAACTTCCACTGCCGATTCGCCCACGAATGAGATACAAAGCCAGACAAACATGACGCGGTAACCCGCGCAGGGTAGGACCAGTAAACGTTTGAAGAGGTATGCTACGTGTGTGGAGGCATCAACTGCCAAGATCCCCGAGGTCCCTAGCACACCACTTGTGAGCCCGATATGATCATGAATCCAACCCTACACTGCTAAGGAAACACCAATGACACAACACCGCCACTACAGCACCACCACCATAGAAGTCATGGTACCTTGCATTGCATTGCATTACATAACATGTAGTTTAGTTTTAACTTAGTTTTTATTAAAGCATTGAATATAATGCTTCCCTCAAGTTTGAGAATGGTAGTGTTCTTATTAGGACATTGTAGTATATGGTCAGCGGAATTATTTTGCCATGTCATTAGTAAAAGTTAGGACAATTCGTTGGAATAAGTTGATGATGCCCGATGATGATGAGCTTTTATTAGCTAGAATTGAATGTACTTGACTATTGAGAATGATAGGATTAACTTTAGGACTTGATGCTTTGTGAATCATTGAAACATGATTGTATGTCTTCTATGCTTAAAGAACTTAGGAATTTTTTATGGAAGAACTCTGGTTAAAGGCTAAATTTGACTCTATTATATTTGAATTATGTTTGATTGTGAATAAATGATTCGTCATAACTGTAGAGAGACACTCCTCTTTTCCGTGGCATTACCTGGATACTACATTTTAATAAATGGTAGCCACGAGCATATGAGTGAATGAAAGTAGTCACGAGATGACTCTACCTGACTAGCTCAGGGATGAAAGCCATGCTCATATTTATCTAGAGTGTGAGATGGTAGTTGTGATAGGTTGACTCCCCTCGTAGCAATACTTATAGTTAAAAAATTATTAAGTATCAAGTAAATGGGAGTAAATCTTATGCTTAATTGGATAATAAATGCTTGGCAAAACAAAGGAACTTGCTTATGAATTTTCTAGCTTCGTTTAGCATAGATTAGATACAATCACGCACATACACCTACAAAGGATCTTTCCCTAGGGAACAATTCTTGATTTCTTGACATGTCTAGCACGTTGAAGCCAAATTTTCTGAGGGCTGAAATTTTGTCTCTTCTGATTATCTTGATTCTGACTGTTGCTATGATATTTTTATTTTACTGATTGTTATCCATTGCTTGAGGACAAGTAATAGCTTAAGTTTGGGGTGTGATAAATCCATTAAATGGTTATAATTAGGGACTTGTTACTAAAGTTATTGATTATCTAAAGGCTCATATAGGATCATTTAGTTGCATTTATGAGCATATAGTTGCATTTGGTGGATTTATTATGCCTTGGCATTTTATTTAAAGAATGGGGCTATTTTATGGGAAAAGTTCATTTTGTTTGTTGATGTGCAGGCTCAAGGAGCAAGGGTGATGTGCAAAGAAAGTTATCACGGTAAAGCAGAAAGGAGACACCTTTGCATTTTCGAGCGTAGAAAAAGATAAAGATGTGAGATATTTTCACACAAAATCCAACTGTCAATTGACCACGTGGACTTTGCTACTAACCATCCATGAGGAGCCCACTACCACCTGTGGTACCCTCCCTCACAATGGGAAGTGTGATTGGGATGCTCTTGGAATTTGTACAAAAAATTCCTAATTATATCCTTAGTATATGACGCCACAAAGAGATAACCTCTTCTTTCATAATTGAATTCTTACCATTTGAGCTACGGAAGGCGGCAAATAACTCTTATTTTTCTCCCTTTCTTATTTTCTTTGTGGTGTTCCTCATTTAGACGAGCTTGAGGGAGTGGCGACCTTGACGTCCTAGAGGAGCAAGTGGCGCTAAGGTGACATTCGTGGTGGTCCGAGGAGCTACCAGCAATGCACATCGGGAGTCTTTCCTCCACCCTTATTGCTTAATCTTTCTGTTTACTTAATGGGTTGTATGGAACGAGTTATTCTTAAGAATTATTCGAACCACGCCATGAACTAAATCTTATTTGGTAGGTTTCATGATGATTGATTAAGGATTTTGATTTTATGAATGGTTAATATTTTTATGGTTATCACTTGTTTTGTTCATTGTTTTTAATTACTTAAGATTGTAGGAGGCATGAGAGTGACCATTTCTTAGGTATAGTACTTAGTGTTTGAGAGAAACTAAGTAAATGGTCCTTAGTGTTCGAGAGAAACTAGTGGAAAATCGACATGAACAATGGGTTTTAGATAGTAACTAGAGCCTAATTCAACGTTAGTGTTCGAGAGAAACGAATGGAGGATTTCAACGACTAATAGGAGTTATGCTTAATCGATAATTTGATTGCTGCTTATCGGGACGAGAGGATTACCGTGGCATTCTAATTTGTCAGGTTTCATGACTAGAGATAACATAGGGACACTCTAGACAAACTCCGTAGAGCAAGTGAATTGTAAGAGTTTAGACCATTCTAGAATACAAACCTTAAGATTCCTTTGTGATCCCATCAATCATTCCCATGTTAGCTTGTCTATGTGAGGATTATAAAGTCATATTACATATTTCCAAGTTGTCTTTTTATTCTTCCTTAACATTTTCATTTGTTTACCTTGCAAACATTTCAACTTGTCGTGACATTTCCATTTTGCTACCCATTCACACTACCATTTCATTTGGCCTTGATACAATCACTTGTGCATACCACTAGCTACATTTAGATAAGTTGGTAATTGTGTTGTAACTAAACTTGCAAACTCCTCTAAACCCTGTGGAGATGATACTCATTCATCGTTATATTGCTTGTGCGATTGTGTATACTTGCACATAATTTGCATTCAATTTATGACACACACACAACGCAATAGTTACCTTGGTAGCCCAATGTGGCACTTTAGGCTTAAACTGGGTTTAGGGTGTTACACCAACCAAAGTTCCATGAATACTAGGACCAACCTGTTTAACATAGGAATCAACAACAGAAAATGAAAAATCAGCCTCATCAAACTTAACATGCTGAGATATATAAACTAGACCAATGTTATCAACACACTAGTAACCATGATACTGAGGAGAATAACTAAAAAAGACACAAGGTTTTGATCTGTAATCAAACTTGTATTAATTGTAAGGTCTTAGACATGGATAACATCTATAACAAAAAAAAAAAAATCGGGTTGTTTCCCGTAAACCATTTGAAACGGGGGAATACCATCAAGCACTTTAGAGGGTAGCATGTTAATAAGAAAAATAGCAGTTAGTATCATAAGACCAAAAACGAAAGGGAACAAAAGTTTGAGCAGGTAAGGTTAAGGTTGTGTCCATAATCTGGAGATGCCTTCGCTTAATAACACTATTTTGTTGAGATGTGTGAGGGCGCATTTTCTGTGTTGAACACCTGTAGCTTCCAATTGAGCTCCCAAGGCACAAAATTCACCACCACCATCAGTCTGCAATGCTAGCAAACTACATTGAAACTGATTTTTAACCATCGTATGAAACATTGCAAAGGCCAGTGAAACATCCAATTTATTTTTTAAAAGATAGACCCAACAGTGTATGTTAGGACACATAATACTACCAGCCAAACGATCTGACTGGTGCAGTCCCAATTAATTCAAACATACGAGAGTAAACTGTAGTAGAACTTGAAAAGGGTAAGCTATGACATTTTCCTAGTTGACAAGCAACATAAACACCAGACACATTTTTATTAACAATATTCCTAAAAATACCATGTACACCATTTGAAACGGGGAAATACCATCAAGCACTTTAGAGGGTAGCCTGTTAATAAGAAAAACAACAGCTAGCATCACATAAGACCAAAAATGAAAGGGAACATAAGCTTTAGTGAGTAATGTTATGGTTGTCTATAATCTGGTGAAGCCTTCGCTTAACAACACCATTTTGCTGAGATGTGTGAGGGTGCATTTTTCTGTGTTAAACACTTACAGCTTCCAATTTAGCTCCCAATGCACGAAATTCATCACCACCATCTGTCTGCAATGCTAGCAAACTACATTGAAACTGATTTTTAACCATCGCATGAAACATTATAAAGGCCTGTGAAACATCCGATTTATTTTTTAGAAGATAGACCCAACAATGTATGTCAGGACACTGTTGAAAGTATTAAAATGTTTTTCAAGTTTGGTAACCAACTTTGAAAAAATGATTTTCAAAGTTTGGTAAATGTTTCTTTGAAAATGGTTTTCAAAGTTTGGTAAATGTTTCTTTGAAAAATAGTTTTTCAAAGTTTGGTAGATGTTTGTTGAAAAATGATAATGGGATAATCACAATTAATCCCTAGGCTTTAGGGTATTTACAAGATTAAGTCCTTAAGTTTCAACTATAAATACCCTAGCTCATTTAGCTTCAAAACCATCCCAAAAATCATTTCTTTCTCCCAATACTAGAGAGTTTTCTTGTGAGTAGTGAGTGTTTTGTAAACACCTGTAAATTTTCTCTCTTAGTAAAAGATCTGCAGCAGTCCGGAGACGTAAGCACAATTGGCTGAACTCCGTTATCAATTTCGGGTATTATTTTTCCGCTTTTATTTTGCATTCTCACTAATCTGGTTATAGGGAAATTACTTGTACTTGGTTTATTTCTCAACAACTGGTAATCAGAGCTTTTGGGTTATGAATTTTGTCAATTTTTTGCGAGGTTACTATTTGGGTTACTATTCACGTGAATAGTAAATTTCGTGAATAGTGAAATTCGGTCGGCGATACGAGTTTGTCGACGGAGGTGTTCTAATACACTGCGGTTCGCAAAAATTGTCAGAAACGATCCAAACGAAGCCAGATTCGAGTGGGAGCGATGGCTGCAGACGAAGGGAAGGTGAAAATTGAAAAGTTCGATGGTGCGGACTTTGGATTTTGGAAGATGCAAATTGAAGATTTTCTATACCAGAAAAATCTATATCAACCCCTCTCAGGAAAACAACCAGAGGGCATGAAGAATGAAGACTGGGCTCTTCTCGATAGACAAGCCCTCGGAGTTATCCGACTGACGTTATCCCGCAATGTTGCTTTCAACATAGCAAAGGAAAAGACCACGGCGGGTCTTATGACGGCTCTCTCCAGTATGTATGAGAAGACATCCGCCTCAAACAAAGTTCATTTGATGAGGCGATTATTCAATTTGCGGATGACGGAAGGGGCATCGGTGGCACAACACCTAAATGAACTCAACACAATCACAACCCAGTTGAGTTCAGTGGAAATTGAATTTGATGATGAAGTTCGAGCTTTAATTCTCTTATCATCTTTACCAGACAGTTGGAATGCTACTGTTACAGCAGTCAGCAGTTCGTCGGGAAACAGCAAATTAAAATTCGACGATGTTCAGGATCTGGTACTGAGCGAAGAAATTCGACGGAGAGAATCGGGTGAAGCATCAACCTCCTCAGCCTTGCACACGGAGTCCAGAGGGAGAACTTCAGAAAGAAATTCAAATTGTGGCAGATCGAAATCCAGAAGGGGAAAATCAAGAACAGGAAATAAAGATTTTACCTGTTATAATTGCGGCAAGAAGGGCCACTTCAAAAGAGATTGCCGAGCACCGAAGAAAAATACTGGCGCAAAGGAATCTGCCAACATGACGGAGGAGACAGGTGATGCCATGATTTTAAGCGTCAACAGTTCGATTGAATCATGGATTTTGGATTCAGGGGCATCTTTCCACTCCACGCCATGCCAAGAAATCATGGAGAACTATGTCAGTGGTGATTTTGGGAAGGTTCATATTGCTGATGATGAAACCTTGAAGATCATCAGAAAAGGAGACATCCGACTAAAGCTGCCAAACCAGACCACCTGGAAGCTGACAGGAGGGAGACATATTCATGGTCTCAAAAGAAATTTGATTTCTGTAGGACAGCTTGATGGAGAAGGATACAGTACAACCTTTTCAGGTTGTGAATGGAAGATTACCAAAGGAGCACTCGTCATTGCTCGTGGTAAGAAGACTGGTACTCTCTATGTAACCTCAAATTTAGAGAATATCATTGCAGTAGCAGATGCTGATGGAAAATCAAACCTATGGCACCAAAGGCTTGGCCATATGAGCGAGAAAGGGATGAAGACACTTTTGTCAAAGGGGAAGCTGCCGGATCTAAAGAATGTAGATGTCGGACTATGCGAGGATTGCATCTTTGGCAAACAAAAGAAAGTCAGCTTTGCAAAGATTGGTAAGACACCCAAGGCTGAAAAGTTAGAGTTAGTTCATACTGATGTATGGGGACCATCTCCAGTTCCATCTCTTGCAGGCTCATTATATTATGTCACCTTCATCGATGATTCTACAAGGAAGGTGTGGGTTTATTTTCTGAAGAAAAAATCAGAAGTCTTTGATACCTTCAAAAAATGGAAGGCCATCGTGGAAAATGAGAATGGTATGAAAGTCAAGCGGTTGAGGTCTGACAATGGAGGAGAGTACAGAAATAGGAGATTCAGAGATTTTTGCGCAAACAATGGGATCAAGATGGAGACAACAGTTCCCATGACACCGCAACAGAATGGCGTAGCAGAGCGCATGAACAAAACTCTGAATGAACGTGCCAGAAGCATGAGGATACATGCCGGATTGCCCAAATTTCTATGGGCTGAAGCTATTAACACTGCAGCTTACTTGATCAATCATGGGCCCTCAGTTCCTTTGGATGGAAGAATACCAGAGGAAGTTCAGAGCAAGAAAGAAATAAACCTTTCACACTTAAGAGTGTTTGGTTGTATTTCTTATGTACACATAGACTCTGCTGAAAGAAGTAAACTTGATGCTAAGTCCAACAAATGTGCCTTTGTTGGTTACGGCGGTGATGAGTTCGGTTACCGATTTTGGGACTATGAAAATCGGAAGATCATTAGAAGCAGAGATGTCATTTTCAAAGAGAATGTGATGTACAAAGACAGGTCAATTGTAGAATCAAGCAGCTCCAATACCAAAGCTGAAACAAAGGAATTTGCTAAGTTTGAGGAGATTTCTGGAAATGATGTTCAGATCAGTCCTGAAGCAGTTCAAGAAGAACCAGGCACACCGGAACTAAGACGCTCCTCCAGAATTCCTAAACCAACCCAACGGTATTATCCTTCTTTGCACTACTTGTTGTTGACTGACAATGGTGAACCAGAGTGCTATGATAAAGCAATGCAAGTGGAGGATTCAACCAAGTGGGAGTCTTCCATGAAAGATGAGATAGACTCGCTTTTGTCAAATCAGACGTGGGAATTAGCTGAATTACCACCAGGCAAGAAAGCGCTTCACAACAAGTGGATTTACAGGATCAAAGAAGAGCACGATGGGAGAAAACGCTACAAAGCGAGATTGGTTGTCAAAGGTTTTCAGCAAAAAGAAGGTATTGACTACAATGAAATTTTCTCTCCAGTCGTGAAACTGTCTACAATCAGACTGGTGTTGAAAATTGTAGCTGCAGAGAATTTATATCTTGAGCAGTTAGATGTAAAGACAACTTTCCTTCATGGTGATTTGGAGGAAGAAATCTATATGAGGCAGCCAGAAGGCTTCATAGAGGCGGACAAGAAAAACCTGGTATGCAGGTTGAAGAAGAGCTTGTATGGTTTAAACAAGCTCCTAGACAGTGGTACAAGAAGTTCAATAGTTTCATGAGTAGCAGTGGTTTTACCAGATGCCAAGCAGATCATTGTTGCTACGTCAAGAGGTTCGACAATAGCTTCATTATTTTATTGTTGTACGTTGATGACATGCTCGTTGCAGGCTCAGACATGTAAGAGATTATAAACTTGAAGCAAAAATTGTCAAAGATGTTTGCTATGAAGGATCTGAGCGCTGCAAAGTAGATTCTTGGGATGAGGATCAAGAGAGACACAAAGTCAGGGACTTTGATATTATCACAGGCTGAGTACATCAACAAAGTACTCTCCAGGTTCAACATGCAAGATGCTAAACCAGTAAGTACACCTTTAGGTGTTCGTTTCAGACTCTCCAAAGAACAGTCACCAAAGATGGAGGAAGAACGTGCACACATGGTGAAGGTGCCGTACGCCTCAGCAATTGGAAGTCTGATGTATGCCATGGTTTGTACCAAACTAGATATTGCTCAAGCAGTGGGAGCTGTTAGCAGGTACATGAATAATCCGTGCAAGGTACACTGGGAAGCAGTCAAATGGATCCTCAGATATCTGCGGGGTACCACAAACAAAGCACTTTGTTTCAAAGGTGGAGATACGATACTGACAGGCTATGTAGATGCTGACTTAGCCAGAAATGTTGACATCAGAAGGAGCACTACAGGGTATGTCTATACTCTAGGAGGAACCGCAGTGAGTTGGGTTTCTCAACTACAGAAGATAGTTGCTCTCTCCACAATTGAAGCAGAATATGTCGCTCTAAAAGTTTCTTGGAAGAGTTAGGCAAGAAACAAGAAAACAATGTCTTGTATTGCGACAGTCAAAGTGCTATACATCTAGCAAAGAATCCGTTTTTTCATTCCAGGATAAAGCACATACAATTGCGATATCATTTTATCCGGTCTCTTCTGGAAGATGAGATTTTGAAACTTGAAAAGATCAGTGGAGCTCAAAATCCGGCAGATATGTTGACAAAGACGGTGACTACAGACAAACTGAAGTTGTGTTCAACTTCAGTTGGCATGCTAGAGTAACAAGACTAGAAAAGTTGTTGCATAGATCGAGGTGTGAAGACAGATTGAAATCAGTCTTCAAGTGGGAGATTGTTGAAAGTATTAAAATGTTTTTCAAGTTTGGTAACCAACTTTGAAAAAATGATTTTCAAAGTTTGGTAAATGTTTCTTTGAAAATGGTTTTCAAAGTTTGGTAAATGTTTCTTTGAAAAATAGTTTTTCAAAGTTTGGTAGATGTTTGTTAAAAAATGATAATGGGATAATCACAATTAATCCCTAGGCTTTAGGGTATTTACAAGATTAAGTCCTTAAGTTTCAACTATAAATACCTTAGCTCATTTAGCTTCAAAAACCATCCCAAAAATCATTTCTTTCTCCCAATACTAGAGAGTTTTCTTGTGAGTAGTGAGTGTTTTGTAAACACCTGTAAATTTTCTCTCTTAGTAAAAGATCTGCAGCAGTCCGGAGACGTAAGCACAATTGGCTGAACTCCGTTATCAATTTCGGGTATTATTTTTCCGCTTTTATTTTGCATTCTCACTAATCTGGTTATAGGGAAATTACTTGTACTTGGTTTATTTTCCAACAGACACTACCAACCAAACGATCTGGCTAGTGCAGTCCCCACAAATTAGCCTCAACTAATTCAAACATATGAGACTAAACTGTAGCAGAGCTTGAAAAGGGTAAACTATGACTTTTGCCTAGTTGGCAAGCAACACAAACACCAGACACATTTTTATTAACATTATTCCTAAAAATGCAATTAACAACTTTGGATGTAGGATGTCCCAATCTCTTATGCCAAAACCAATAATTGTTGGAGCCATCAATATGAAAGTCAGGTGATAAAGATGATGACGATAATGCAAAAGTGACAATGAGAACCATACTAGAAGAATCAGAAGTAGAATCAAAGTAGTAAAGACCATCAACCAGTTTACCTTTCAGCTGCACAGTTCTAGTTGCCTCATCCTTCACAAAACATTTAGACGAATGAAACTCAAGATAAACATTGTTGTCACGAGTAAATCTAGAAATAGATAGTAAGTTTCGAGTATTTTCAGGCACACACAACACATTCTCAAGATAAAACACCCGAGTAATAGAAGAAATTGAGGCATTTCCTATACCAGATATTCAAGAGTGGAACCATCACCTAAATGCACCTTACCATTACTTGTATAATGATGGCTCTTAGGTATGATCGGATGCTCATAGGTCACATGATGCGTGGCCCACGAATCAAAAACCATCACTTTGACATGGAGAAAGAACCTTTTGCAGCCAACGAGTTAATGAGCTGTGTCATTAGTACCCTCCTCAATAGATGATTCAGTTCCTGCAAAACCACTAACAAAATGATTATAACAAGTATTATTAATCTCAGGCGAATATTTACAAACATTAGCCTCCCCGTCACTTTCACCTTTAGAATGAGACGCCCCAACACCTTTTAAGTTCTGATCGAATCTATGCCAACATCTATCAATAAGATGCCCCAATTTACCACATAGCTGACACTGATGATAAGGTCTCATTTTATACTTGGCAGTCCCCTGATTATTGCTGAAACCACCTCCACTTCGATTACCATCACTTCTGGGTTTGTTGATTGATAACTCTCCAAAGGAGTTATCAGTTAAGGTCTTTTTACCTATATTAAGCTTAAACTTTAGCATTATTAGGATCATTTTTTACATATTTTATATCATATGCATCATGAGACTAAGTTGGTGGATGTTGGTTTAGTTTTATGATTTATGTTAGACTTTGGTACGCTGATGTTGTGCTGTGATATTGCATCGAATTATTGAACAAAACTTGTAATAATTGGTGACTTAGCGGCAATTATGGAATTTTCTAGATTTCTATAGTTATCCAATACAACTGTAAAATGGTTGAAAATTATAAGAAAAATAATATTTTTTCTATTAGAGGATGTTTTGACTTATGGGACTTATAAATAGGGTATTCCTTCACATTTTTTAGGATCCAATTCTTTCATCTCCATTATTTTTCTGCCATTTGATCGTTGATGGATGCTTAAGTATATTATCGGGGAGTGCACCAGAAACAGTGGATCAACCGTGTAGTAGTGATGACCAATTGGGTTCAACCTCAGCTTCATGTTATTTGCTTGAGAGGGAGATACACTTGCTGAGTTTGGATAATTATTTTTATGTTTTTATTTAGTTTTGAACATAAGGTGTTCGGTGAAATGCTTGACTCATGGTTTTTACTTTAATAATATATTTATGAGGTTTAATTTTAATTGGATGTTTTTAGAGATGAATGCATCCTTATATATGTTAATCTTGATTTTTTTTTAGAGATAAGAATATTTGAGATTGCATGCTGTTTTTTTTTTCAGGATTGGTTTTTACAAGACTAATGTTATGCTTTGTTAACTAATTGATCTATGGTTTTAATAAGATTTAAATCCATTGGGTTAGGTGTTTAATTATTGAGAAAGGATTGATGTGTTAATCGTTGCATAACTCATAACTTTATTGCTACAACATAACTATTCTGCCAGCAACCAAGTAATAACAACATTATTAGGTTCATTAGTTTGATTGCTTTACTATTTGCTGTAACATCCCCTATTTTCATTATCCTGATTTCTCTACTTTTCTATTTGTTTTCTAGTTTACCAATTCAACCATTATTATCCTTCATTTACTACTCACTCTTTTGTAACTTGTTTTGCTCCATGTGGGTTCAACATCTGAAACTCTTGAAGTTTCCACTTTATTACTTGATTTATTACTTGATTTACGACATGTTCTCTTGTGTTTGTTGTTGTATCAATGTCGTAGCAACGTTGATACTAGAACCTCTGCCTCAATCATGCATGGTCATATTTATACTTATAGGCAGTCTAACTGGATCTTTCACCTGAGATTCAACATCAATTAAAATCAACGTGACAATGTCAAAGGTATATGGTTAAAGACCAACAGTAATTGCTGCCACAAAAGGCTCAAATTCAGACGGTACTCCATAAAGCAGAGTAACAATTTACTCAACTTCTGAAACTGGAGTTCCAATCGTCGATAACAAATCAGAAATTTCTTTTATCTGAGTAGCAAACTCACAAATCGAAAGATTTCCTTAAGTGATCTTAACCTACAATGTAAACTCATTATCTTTGTAGTAGTCAGCTTTGAGTACAACTAGAGAACTGTACTCCATATCTTCTTTTTTGTATTGATAAAATTTAGGGTTTACCACGATCTCCCCTCCATCATTGATAATCTTCTAAGAAAGAACAACAACCGATATGCCAAGAAAATGCTTCAACTCATATCCCCAAACCATAAACAGTACTTGTTGCTTCCAAAGTAGAAAGTTGGTGTCATCCAGACGAACATTGACATACTTGTTAGTAAACAACGATTCAGACTGATGAACGGGCATCGAACCATCTCCTCCGTTACCATCCACCATGATGAACCAAAAAATCGACGTACAGAAAATAATTACAAAGAACTCCCACAGGTACTTGGACCATCGGCGAATGATACCATATTGAAACGATAAGATTTACAGGAAAATATAAGAAATAAAGTACATATTGACACCTTCAGAGAGATTGATTTATGTCTGTTGAAGGAAGAGGGACAGCTAATGAATGGAAGAAAGATTTAGGTTTCCCTCATGGTAAATCACGCCAATTAAGCGCAACCTTCCTTATGGGTTATAGCTGTACACAACCAAGTGCATGAACATTCTAGAAAGAAATTGAATGAAACAAACGAGAAAAATTTACATAACAAGATTTGAAAATCCAGGCCCTTACTATTTTTTATTAATATAGTCTACTTCCTTCTTTGGGTCAACACAAATAGTTTGACCCACTATTGAAGAAACAAGCTTAACAACTTCTAACAGAACCAACAACTTGAATCACCTCAACCAATTCTTAACCGTTGATATTGAAACAAATTTATCTAATGTTTGCTTAGCAGTAAGTAGAAAACTATCTTCTTCCTTATAACTACGTCCATGTGATTCATATAAAAATCATTGAAAATTTTGGCATCTTTTGCTATAGATCTTTTTCTAATCCAGGTACTTGAAGGCCCTGATGTACCTAAGGAAGTTCAGGTTTTACGAGCCAAAGGATTGAAAACACTTGGATCGATTTTTGAAGTTCGAAATACTCAAGAGTCTTGTAGTTCAGCTTGATATTGAGTTTTGTTTGAGATAGTTGTAATTTATGTTCTTGGTTCATATTGGACTCTGTTAATACCATCAACTGATATATTGACCTCATATCTTCATATCATGTGTTTTTCTTTGCAAACATCCATCGTCGTCGAAAACATCAACATTGACAAAGCTATAAACACCGGTTCCCAACATATTCATCTCTGTAACATCCTTAACCCGTATTTGTATCCAAATACAAGTTAAGTATATCACATTATTTTTTTATAATATTTCCTGTTCGAAAACAGGTAAAATTTTTGTTTCTTATTAACTTCATAATTTAACATTTACTACAAAATTGTGTAATAACATAAAATCATGATGTAATATTTTAATTTTCAATTATCATCCAATTTCACGTTTCATGTCACAATTATAACTGCCTAATTCAAAAGTCAATCGTTTAATCTTCACAACATAATTTATTATTACATTCATACATAACCACTTAGCAACTTATCATATTTTCGCCCCTCTTTACTATATTTTCTTATACTATACAATTTAACATTTTAGTACAACTCTTGTGATATCCTTTTTATAACGCTATCTATGAAACATATGTAATGCATATAATCAAATTTATTTAAACATAGTCTTGTGATTATTATCTACCGCCACACAACCACCCACTGACAACGACTATTATCATAGTTCCACATTAGGCACATAAATTTTCTTAAATTAAGTACATATAGTTTACCCTTAATCTATTCACAAATTTAGATTAAGCAATCATTATATAATTATGGAAGATATTAATTAATATAAAATCTCATAAAAATATAAAAACATCAATAGCGGATATTTTTTGTAATAGGCACATAAAGAGAACTTATAATAATCTTTTTCTTTCACATGTATAACACTATTCACACATGAAAAGCATTGTGTACTTTGTCTAACTCCGAAGGTAATGCTAACTGATAAGCCACTGGTCCGACAAGCTTTAAGATCTCATAAGGTCCAATGAATCTTGGACTTAGTTTTTCTTTGCGTCCAAAACGCAAAATCTTTTTCCAAGGCGATACTTTAAGAAAAACTTTATCACCTTCCTTAAATTCAATCTCTTTTCGTTTCAAGTCTGCATAAGACTTCTACCAATCAGATGCTATCTTAAGATTATCTTGAATTATCTTTACTTTATCTTCGACCTCTTTCAATAAATCTGGGCCAACAAGATTTCGATCTTTTAACTCGTACCAATTCAATGGTGTTCGACATTTTCTCCCATATAAAGCTTCATATGGATCCATCTTGATTCTCATTAGATAGCTGTTGTTGTAGGTAAATTCTGCTAAAGGCAAATACTTTTCCCATGATCCCTTAAACTCAATCACACATGCTCTCAACATATCCTCCAATATCTGCCTAGTACGCTCTGATTGACCATCCGTATGTGGATGAAATGCCGTACTAAAATTCAATCGAGTACCCAAAGCTTTATGCAAAGAATTCTAAAATCTTGAAGTGAACCTTGGATCCCTGTCGGATATGATTGATACTGGAACTCCATGTAGCCGAATTATCTCCTTGATATACAACTCTGTATATTTATCCAAAGCGTAATCCATTTACACCGGAATGAAATGTGCCGATTTAGTTAACCGGTCAATTATCACCCAAATGAATCCTTCTTATTTGATGTTAAAGGTAGCCCTGTAACAAAATCCATAGTGACTCTCTCATACTTCCACTCTGGAATAGAAATGGGTTGTAACAATCCCGAAGGCACTTGATGTTTAGCTTTCACTTGTTGACAAGTCAGACATGTAGCAACAAACTCAGAAATGGCTCTTTTTATACCCAACCACCAAAATCTACTCTTAACATCCTGATACATCTTGCTCCCACCTGGATGCATAGTTAGTGGACTATAATGTGCCTCAGAAAGAATGTATTTCTTTAACTCATCATCCTATGGAATGCAGATTCTTCCTCGGTAATACAGATAACCATCAGACTTGACTTCAAAATCTTTAGTCTCACATTTTTCCAGAAGTGAAATCTTTTCCAAACATCTGTCATCTTTCCTTTATAACTCTATTATCCGATCTATAATCATCGGCTTTATATTTTTAACTCAACCAATAGTGCGCCATTTTCTTTTAACAATAGTCGTACATCCATAGCTCGCAAAACTGTAAGGTTTTCCGACTAAGTGCATCTGCTACAACATTTTCTTTCCCTGCATGATAATCAATAATCATATTATAATCCTTTAAAAGTTCTATCCATCTTCTCTGTATCAAGTTTAGCTCTTTTTGAGTCAACATATACTTCAAACTCTTATGATCTGTGTAGATGTGACATCGTTCACCATACAAGTAATGACGCTAATTCTTAAGAACTAAAGCTATTGCTGGTAACTCAATATCATGAGTGGGATAATTCCTCTCGTGCATTTTTAATTGTCGAGAAGCATAGGCTACCACCTTACCTTCTTGCATAAGTACACAACCCAAACCATTATGAGATGCATCACTATACACCACATACTCCTTTGCCATATTTTGATTGTACCAGCACTGGTGCTTCAGTTAAAATCCTCTTAAGAGCTTCAAAACTCTCTTGACATTTCTCACTCCAAGCAAATGAAACATCATTTCTTAAGAGCTTAGTCAAAGGAGAAGCAATCATCGAAAAGTTTTCACAAACCTTCGATAATAGCCAGCAAGTCCTAAAAAATTCAGACTTATGTAACATTCTTTAGAGGTTTCCACTCCACTATTGCTTGAAATTTCTTTGGATCCACTCTTATGCCTTTTACTGAGACAACATGACCAAGAAAAACAACTCCTGATAGCCAAAACTCACACCTTGACAGTTTGGCATATAACTTTTTATCCTGAAGTATCTTGAGCACAGTACAAAGATGAGCATCATGTTCTATCTTTGTCTTTGAGTATACCAGAATGTCATCAATAAATACCACCACAAACTGATCCAAAATAAGGTTGAAATACTCGATTCATCAAATCCATGAATGTTTCCAGAGCATTTGTCAAACCAAACGGCATTACTATGAACTCGTAGTGTCCATATCGTGTTCTGAAAGTTGTCTTTGGAACATCTTCCTCTTTAATCTTTAACTGGTGATATCCCGATCGAAGACCAATCTTAGAGAAAACTGCTGCTCCTTTAAGCTGATCAAACAAGTCATCAATCCTCGGAAGAGGATACTTGTTCTTGATAGTCACATTGTTTAAATATCGATAATCTATGCACAAACACATTGATCCATCTTTCTTTTTAACGAACAACACCGGTGTACCCCAAGGTGAAATACTCGGTCTTATGAATCCTCTATCTAGTAGCTCTTGCAATTGGGCCTTTAATTCCCTTAATTCTATCGGGGCCATTCGATAAGGAGACATCGAAATAGGCATTGTATCTGGAAATACATCAATCCCAAACTCCACCTCTTTATCTAGAGGTAATCCAGGTAGCTCATCTGGAAACACCTCTGGATACTCTCGTATGGTTGGAATGTCTTCCAACTTACTTTCAGTATATTTTGTATCCACCACATTTGCTAAAATTGCTTGACACACTTGCAACAACAATTTCTTAGCAGTAAAAGTAGAAATTACATTGGATAAGGGATTTACCCTTTCTCCAACAAATATCATCTCTGAACCAGTTGCATCTTTTAAAAACAATCTCTTTAAACGACAATCTACCCAACCATAATAAGAGGATAGCCAATCCATACCTAAGATTATCCTGAATTCATCAAAAGGCAATTCTAACAAGTTTTCAGGAAATTATACTCCCTGTATCTTTATCAGACATTTATTACAAATCTGACTAATCTTTGCACTATGGCCCAATGGATTAACTGCCACAATATCACTAGAAATAGGTTCTAAAGAGATTCTCCTATCTCTAACCAGTTTTGCACTAATATACGAGTAAGTAGAACCGAGATAAATCAGTACAAAACAGGTGCATCGAAGAGATAAAAGGTACATGTTATAATTTCAAGAGCATCTCTATCATCATTAGTCTTGATGTGATAAACTCTTGTAGTAGTTCTGCCTTCATGATTATATGCCACCCCAAATGTTCTTGGTTTGCTACGCCTTTTACTTCCACCGCATTACGGTGTCGTTACTGACTGATCTGGATATAATTCTAGACATTTATTTCTATAATGTTCAGCTTGTTTGCAATGATAACATTTCCCCTCCATGAGTCGGCATTAACCATAATGATTCTTTCCACAAAACTCACATTCTGGTTTAGGACGAAATTCTGAACCTTTAGTATCTGCTGAAGCTGCATAGGTATGCTTGGACTTCCCTCCAACAAATCCTTTCCTGCCCATAGTTGCTGAAGAAGCATAACTTTTCTGATGTTGACCCTTGCTGCGTTTGGAAAATGGTGCAGAGTAGGAATTTCCAAACCTTTTATTTTTCTATGCTTTCTTCGCTTCTAGATCATCAAGGTCAACTTTTTCTATAGCTTTAGCCTTGTTTACTACTTCTTGAAAAGCAGTAAAATGATGAGAAACTAAAATTCTCTTATACTGAGAATCCAATCCAGAAACAAATCTATCTATTCTAGATTTCTCAGTCGGAAGAAACTCCAAAGAAAATAGACTCAACTTGTGAAACTCACATTCATACTTATAAACTGTTATGCCTAACTACTTCAATTTCAGAAACTGTTGCATCATCTCATTGACAAACACGTCCCCAATATACTTTTCCTTTAATTCTCTTAGAAAGAATTCCCATATGATATGCTTAGTGGAAACTCGTGCAATGATTGTATTCCACCACACACTGGCTTGCTCCATTAGTAGAGACACAACCCCTTCCAACTTTCCTTGATCATCACAAGGAATCCTGCTAAGCATATTCTTGACATCATTTAACCTGAAGTCAGCAGCCATCGGATCAGCATCTGAATCACCCCGAAATTCAGGTGCTCTCATCTTCCTTAGTTCTTTTGGAACCGACACTGGAGTTCGACGATTAATAATGTTGTCCAGAGCTTGTAAGAACAACCCCCTATCTTGAAATATCATGTTGATTCAGATTAGCTGGCTCTATATTCGGCTGAGCATTAGGTGGATTCTGGTTCACCTCATTACTCTAACTCTGTGCAGGAGTAATATGCTCGCCTTCCCTACTCGATTCTTGATGATTTGACATATGAACACAGTCAAAATCATCTTACATTAGTAAAGAGTAAGTTTACTTACTAATTAGAATCGTCAAAGTATATATATAACCATCAGTAAACTTTTGACATCCTAGTGGCATGTATACATTCTTAACAAAATTTTTGACTCATTTTATGTCCAGAAACGGCTAAACCGAAAGCTCTGATACAAATAAATGTAACACCTAAAACCCATATAATTATACCTATGCGGATTATAGTTGTCACATAAATTTCTCAAAATATTATCCAATTCAAAACTGATTTAAAATTTATTTTATTAAAAAAATTGATATTATAAAAATATCATATCATATCAAACTGTCACATACTATTTAAAACATATATTGGTACGCATTTATGCTATCCATACTGAAAATAAAGTAAAACATTTTAGTTTAGATATTACAAACCAGTTCCAAAATAGTTTAATAGAGAAACTAGGACATTTATAGTACGTGCCACTAACTAAGTCAAAATCACATCATATGATGTCTTACTGATACAGAAATATACTCATTGATGCTTGATGTTGCTCCGAACTCTTTATTCTACTACTGGCTTTTACCTACGCATGAAAGTCATCACACGCTAAGTATATACTCACTGAGGCAATTTAAAACAATAAACAGTGCAATACAAACCATGCAAGAAATTTAATATCATTTTCAAATTTCCAAAAAAATAAAAACAACATAATATACATAAAAATCATTTTTATCAACAACTATTGCCCACAATTCTTAATCTATGAGGAACCCGGTATAGGAGTCAAATATTGCAAAAAAGTGCTGAGGTCAAGCATTGCTCACCTAATAATGGACCGTAGTGCTGAGGTCGGGTTTTACCCACCTGACTTGTACTGTGTATCTTATTTGACACTATAGTACCACTTAATTCTACAGCGGTTAGATTCTATGGCATGCCATTAATACCACTAAACCTCAATAACATATTTGGGCATATAGTCATAATTTAAATCATCCATGGAAACATATAACCGTGTATAAATATTAGGGCAGTTCATACCCAAAATAACATTCATGTCAAAATCTCATGCTGATAAAACAAGGTCGACTTATCGCAAGTCTTCCAGATGATGTATAAAACATTTATGTACACGATGTATAAAACATCTATGTACCATGTCATGCACGTATTGCACTCACCTCGATACTTTATAAATCCAAAGTATATGCCTCACTACGGTCCACAATAACTTCTTTATACTTGATTTGCTTCAATTACAATTCAATCACGATCTGTATAAACATCACAAATTCATAACAATACTTATGTTAGTATTGTACTAACATAACACATCCCCAAAACAAAATCCATAATATATGTTTGAAACTCATTTCCTACCAAAATACTTAACACTTAATAATTCATTTTTAACATTGGCACCAATTTTTCCAATTTACACAAAATGGTCCTTCACCATTTTATCACTTAGATTCCTAAAATCAAAATTCCAGCATTAAAATTATTACCATTCAAATGCTTTTACAAAGGTATAATTACATTTAAGTACCCTAACTATACGAATGTTGTACTTAACCACCAACCTTTTCAAACTTTCAAAATGGTCATATTCCACATCTAAACACTCATTTCAATCCCAAAACAGTAATTTACAACATAGTATATCAATTATTGAACAATTATACAACCATTCACAACTTTTCCAAAATCGATGAATTGGTCCCCTAACTTTTTAAAAATTACAGAATGGTCCGCAAATTTTTCTAAGGCTTGAAAAATACTTCCTACATCATTTCAATAATTTTTCTCACTTAATTTCCTCATGGCTGAATATTTTAAACATAGAAACTAAGTTTTCATGATTTTGCTCAATTTTGATTCGATTCAAACATGAAATCAACTTCCAATCAACCTTATAACATCTCTACAATCAAAGCCCTAATCAAATTTCATCAAAACACCAAGTTCTTCAATTTCTTCATTTGACCGGAATTTATAGAATCATATTTAGGAAGTTTGAACATGTTTTAATCACAAATCAAGCTTGAAAATGAATCTACAACCTCAAAAACATCAATATTCATCATCAATTTCTTGAACCCTATCATGAACATAAACCCTAAGATTTGGGATCTTTGAAATTAAGCAAGTTGAGCAAGCATAATTGGTACCAAAAGAAATCGTTTTGCGACTAGATCACTTTCCTATTTCACGGCATAGCTTGAATTCCTAATGAAATTGCTCAAAAATGGAAAATAAGTATTTTTCCCTTACCATGGTATGAACAAATTTGGCATGAAATTTAGATATTTTTCATGCTAAGTCTATCTTAAATTTCACTTTAATGAAATTTAAATTCATTAAATTAGGAAATTACGAATTCACCCTTAATGAAACTTCATAATTACCATTAAACCAAGACACCTAACCTTATCATCTTCCAAATTAAGACACCTCAACCTTATCATATCCCATAAGTCAAAGATGAACAAATAAAATCTTACTTTACCGATTTTCCCTTGCCTTTTTCCAAAAATCACAATCTTGCCATTTTAAAACCAACAATCCAAATTAAACATGGAATTAAACCCTTAATTCTAATGATTTATTTATATTATTTTCCAACATTTATTAATGTGAAAATAATATTTTTCGATCTAAGGTATCATCCTTCAGATTTTCCTTAATTTTCTATTCGATCTGATTTACTGAATTTTTCGTCAACTTCCTTGTTCTATAACTTTTATTATAAATCTCAGATTAAAATTCTGATTCCCACCAAAACTTTATCCTTGAAATAAAATATTTATTTACAAGAACAAAATATAACTTTTTAAAAATTATCATTTTGGTCCCTAAATGTTTTCAAAATTTATAAATTGGTCACTAAAACTTTTCTAAAGTTTATACTTTAGTCACCAAACTTTCAAAATTTCTATTTTGGTAACTATCTAAATTTTTGGGGTATTACAAAATCCATATCAATCATCATATTCAACCACTTTCATATTATTTCCAATCTAATGCATTATCTTTACATAATTATCATTTCACTTTTAACTTTCCCAAAACTTGCGAATTGGACCTCTATTTTATTCAACTTTCCATATTAATCCAAATTCAATATTTCATCATTCAACTATAGCCTAGTACACTAATTGTCTAACCTTTTCATTTTAATCTTTCAACTTCTCATGTAATGTTGAAAAGGTCTTTAACAACTTAATTAAATTTCAATTTAACCTTTCAAGTCCCTCTAATAATCATTTATGATTATAATTCACTTAAACTTCATACATCATCTTATACTCCATTTCTATTTTAACCCATATTTTCTCCATATTTATAATTTAGTCCTTAATCTTATACATATTTCCAAATCAGTCCCAGTTAATATTTTAACATCAAAATTACCACCATATTATTTAAACTTCAAGTGTTTTTATATTTATATTCATTCAATAACTTTCAAACTCAAAATTTATGCAATTTGCATTCTGGTTCCAAAACTTCAACAAACTTACAAAATTAACCCAAAAATCAATGTTCCAACATCAAATCAACATTTAATATTCAATTCTAATATAATACTTTAAATTCTAAACAATTACATAATTGTCATTTAAGTTCTCAACCTTTTTCCATTATTACGACTTATCCCTTATACTCTTACAATCTTCCAAGTTCGATTCCAAATCCATAATCTAATCATAGGATAAATTCTTTTAGAATTCATCTCAAATTTTTATTTCATTCAATATGGTCCTTTTTACCATTTAATCCCAAATTTCCAGCATTTAATTCAAATCTAATACCTCAATAATTAAAATTTTTCACTTAATCCCTATCTTTTTTATATTTATGATTTGGTCCTCAAACTTTAGAAACTTTCCAAAATGACCCAATTTCACATTCTAACATCAATTTCAACATTCTATCATTTACATTCCAGCATAGTACTTTAACTATTAAACAATTACACTTTAATTCTTATATTTTCCAAAACTTGCGAATAGATTCTTGTATTTTCACAAATTTCCAATTTGATCCAAATCAAATTCCAATATCAAATTCAACGCTCTAACATCCAATTTTAACATAATACATTAATTATTCAATAATTTTAGATTAATCCCTATATTTCTCAATGTATATGAATAGGTCTCTATACTTTTACAATTTTCCAAATTGGTCCAAATGACATTCAAAGCATGTATAATCATTCTAATGTCAATTCTAACCTTTAGGAAACTTTTCCATAAATGTTTCCTTAGTTCTTCATCAATGTCGAATACTTTAAGGTTAGGATTCAAAGTTTGTCAACTTGATTCAAGCATGAATTCAAGCTCCTAACATTTTAATCTCATGCAATTCCAATCAATCCCAAATCAAAATCAATCCAAATTCAATAATCCTTCATAAACCCTAGCTATGAACGAATACAACATAAGCATTTTTAGATGATTTTAATCATCACATAAGCTTGAAACAATTCTACAACACTTCTAGCATCATACTTCAATCTTATTTTATTGGATTATAATCTCTTTTTCATTCACCATTTTCATCAATTCAATAATTCAATTAAGGAAACAATAAAATATTAAGACCAAATGATAGAGAATTTGATATAGATCATTTTTCTCTTTCATGACTTAATCCAAATATTAAATGAAAATGGCTAAAAATAAATAAAATGAAGAAAAGTTACATTGCTTCTTTCTATCCATGGCTCACGGAAATATATAGGGAGAAGAAGACAATTTCTAGATAATTCATGAGAATTATCTCATGTAAACTTGTCAAATAATTAATTAAATAAATATAAAATTTATTTAATGTAAAATTATAATTTTACCCTTTAAAAATAATGATAATTTCAACCATGCCATTATTATGACATCGTCTTCCTTAATTCATTTTCTAATTCAAATATGAACAAACTATTTTGTGCTTTCCCAGTTTACCCTTGTAACTTTTAAAAATTACAAACTAATTACTATAATTAACAATTTCGGTTTAACATAGAAAATATATCTAAATTCCAAGGATCCATGTCAAATTTCACCGTTATAAAATATAGAAATAATATTTTAACCTCTTTCTATCATCTTTCAAGTTTTCTTGAAATTTCAGTTCGATCTGATTATCCGAATATTTTATCGAGCTTTATTACTTTTAATGTAGATTCCAAAATCTAAAGGAAACATAAATACCATTCTTAAGGGTGAATTTTTCATTTACGAGACCAATATATATAACTTTTTAAAATTACACTTTTGGTCTCTGAACTTTTCTAAGTTTCTATTTTGGCCACTAAATTTTCAAAAATTGCATTTTATTCACTATTCAAATGTTGTTACTATCTCGATACTCGATGGGTATCCGCTTCTTTGTCGATATATGTGTTTTGTTCGAAGTTGTTGGATTTGTTTATTCTTGTACAATGTGCTGAATTTCTGAAAAGTATGTTTCGTTATTGAATTTCAGACAAGAATTTCACTGCAGGATTAACTTTGTTGTATATGTGTGCAAAGCTTATCTTCAACTAGATGAGGTGATAATTAAATCAAAGGCACAATTGACACCTATATTCCTCACCAATGCCAAGTTAAATGAGACATTATCATATAGCAAATCACTGGAAATTTGCTTGATTACAAGTGCTTCAACAAGCTTTTCACATGAAATAACATCATAAACCTGTAAACTGATAAATACACACAGACTCCATTAAAGCAGCAGGCATGCCTATAGGATTATGTAAGTGGAGGATGATGTATGCATAAACTTAACCTAATCCTCCGTTGCTAATGCTAATTCAAGCATATCCAATGATAAATACATATACACGTGTATGCCAGTCATTTGTTAACTAATTATATTATTAAGGTACTTAATTGAGGGGTTATACATATCTTATAATGTGAAGAGCAAATACAGAGTAACTTAAAAATGAAAAGAAAAAATGATTATAAGGTAATATTTGTATATGATTTCAAATATGGATAAATTTATGTAAATTTATAGATAAAACTGTTTAAACTTGAGTCACCTAGAAAAATAACTTTCTCTTTATTACAGATACTACTCTTTAGATTCTCATATTTTTTAACTTAAATAATTAGATATAAATTGATAAAAGCTATAAATTTACCGAGACTACTCTTTAGATTCTCATATTTTTGAACTTAAATAATTAGATATAAATTGATAAAAGCTATAAATTCATAGACGAGAAAGACAAAAATAAGTATTATGATGCTTTCACCAAATGTCACACTCTAATTCAATATTGTTACCTTACTTAACTATATAATCCAGTAAGTCATTAGATTAATAGACCCCAAGCAGTGGCAGATCCATCCTTATGGTCACATGTCTATTTTGAAATTCGAAAATTTTCGGTTATTTATTTATTTTATTAATTGTGTTTATCTTGAAATTTTATTTGTCTACCTCATACAAAAATATTATGTTATTAATATATGTGTGCCCACCTTTAAAATTTTCTGTATTCGCCATTGGCATCAACAATAGAACAATGGCCTCCTCCACCTTTTTTACCTACCTTTGCTTCATATTCTCTCTCGAGTGAGAAAACATCTTTGAAATGAAGAGAAATTGCTTAAACATGCAGAACAAGAAGATTGTTCTACTTTTTCTAATGGTTTCAGCTTTTCTTTTATCAACTTCAATGGCGGGTGAGCTTTATCTCCCTCTTTTCTTTTTCTTTAATCAGCGCAAACTCATGCACGATTTGTCGACGAAATGTTTAAGCTCTTAGTGACGAAGAAGGAAACAGCAGTTTACTAATTAGTATAAAAATGATTAATATGCATATTCGTCGCGTAAAACTGAAGAAAAATTAGTTCGTAAAATGGAAAAATATTTCATTTTATTCTTTTTCTTCAAAGTCCTATTAGGGTTTATGATGTATGTATGCACGTATGTGTACACTTTATCTTCCAACATTTATATGCTGAAAATCATCTTTTACAGGTCGACGACCCAAGGTCATAAACATGGCTGAGGAAATAAATGCAGGCTTTGAGGTATATATATACTTGATTTAAATATTGACATTGTGCATGGACATAAATAAGTTAAAAGAGTCATGATACAAAAAAAATTCTATATACTTGATTTGAATTAATTGAATAATAAATTGAATATTGATAGTTATAAAAAATCTACATATCAAATAATTAAAAACTCAAAATTTTAATTAACCCTATACTTTGTTTTTCATTAAATTTAGTTGGGATGGATAGAAAGAGCGAGTAAGGATAGTGATCCCCTGAAAATTTAAAATTATTATATATTTTAGATTTTTATGTATTTTTTATTGAAAATATGTTTTCATCAAATTTTATAACTTCATCCAATCATCAATTTCTAAAATTTTAGGAGTTCTTCCTTCAGCATAAAATCTTACGTCTATTTGTGAATTTAATCATTTGCATATATATTTTTTTCTTAATTTATTTTTGGTTGATTCATTTTATGATACTTTTTGAAAAATATAAGAAACAGGATGGTGATGAAGGAAGTGGAGTCCACGAAAGGATGCTTAGAGCAAACACGAGAGACTATGGAAAATACGATCCATCGCCGGCTCTTGTGAAGCCTCCTTTCAAGCTCATACCTAATTGATGTCTGTTTTTCATTCTTTATATTTTACTTAAGGCATAATACCAAAAATAATCCCTAACATTTACGAAAAATAATCATTTTGGCCTATGTTCTTTATTTTGAAGCATTTTTCCTTTGACATTTAATTTTGAGGCAAAAAGCTCATTTTATAGATGAAAATCATTAGTTAACACATGATTAATGCTATAAAATAAGAGTCTTTTTAACCTAAAATTAAACGTTGAGGGCAAAAATATCCTAAAAAAAGAATAAGGGACAAATTGATTATTTTATCAAATATTAGGATAATTTTTACCTTAAAATAAAACGTTAAGGGTCAAAATACTCCAAAAAAATTAAATAAGAGGTAAATGAACATTTTAATAAACATTGGACGCTAATTTTGATATTATATCTTTACTTAATTATATCAACCATCTCATACATAAATACATACATATATTTAATAACCATGGTTGTGTCATGTTTATAATGTAATATATACGCGTGAAATCAATAAGGAACATATCTTTTACGGCTTACTACTTGCGTCCCTGTAAGATATATGAATTTTTAGGTTGGTTCCTTAAGAATTTTTCATCACTTCATCTCTTATTTCGATAGATATGATTTTCAAGCGGGGAACCACACAATGAGACGAAATGTATGTTGTGGTGAAAACGGAAGACTCATATATTTTTTATACGATTTCTACTTTATTTTGGATGAACTATAAAAAAACAGAACTCGATTCTTTCCTTTTTCTGTATTGTAACACTTTGAGTCATTTCTTATTTATTCTATCCTATCATATTTAGGTTAGAGATAAATATTCGATGAAGTCGAGTCGAATCGAGTTTATAAATCTCGAGTTAGTCGAATTGACGAGTCCCATTTTATAACTCAAATGAATTATATTTTTTTCAAGTTTTTGTTTAAATTTAATTATAAATAAGTATAATTTCATGGTATTACTTGATTCTAGTTTAAAAGGTTTTTTATAACTATATACGATATATATATATATATATATATATATATATATATATATATATATATATATATATATATATATATATATATATATATATATATATTTCAGTCTTTATATTGTTTCTCCGTTGGCCGCAATTCACAGACAAAACAGTCTTTTAATTTTTCAATTAATCTCTCTTCCTCCAGACATGAATGAGAGTTTGATGACAGCTGCTCGAACCGGAAATGTTGGTGATTTGTACAGGTTAATTCGGATAGATGGGAATGCTTTCAGGAAATGCTTTCAGGCTTTTTGAGGATGTGGAGTTTGTGGACACCCCTTTAAACATTGCTGCAGAACAAGGGTGCATTCGGTTCGCCATGGAGATAATGAACCTCAAGCCATCATTTGCTCGGAAACTGAACCAAGATGGCTTCAGCCCCATGCACCTTGCGGTTAAAAAAGGGCATATAGAGATGGCGTTGCGTTTCATGGAAATGGATAGAGATGTTGTTCGTGTTAAGGGGAAGAGTGGTAAGACTCCTTTGCACTTGATAAGAAAACTTGGAAACCACCATGGTCTGTTGGATAGACTTCTAGAGGTTTGCCCTGAGAGTGTTCTAGATGTTACAACTAAGAACCGCACTGCTTTGCATATTGCAACCAAAAACAAGAGACTGGACGTTCTTCAAGTCCTAATTCGATGTCTTCAAAAGAAAGACAAAGACAAAGACTATTATCGGCAAGTGGTGAACCGGAAAGACGAAGAAGGCAATACTGCACTTCACATTTGCTGCTAGCAATAATCAACCTCGGGTTTGATGACTTATCTGCTTTAATAGTTAATATTACATAGATTCTTTTGTACCTCGTTGACGTTTTAACTGATTGTAGCAGATGCTCAGAATACTATTAGACTGCAAGGCTTATAAGCATGCCACCAATCAGGCTGGTTGGACGGCACTGGATGTTGCAATAGGGCAAAACAACAGAGAAAACATCAGTATTTTGCGGGGTTGCTGTATTCCGAGAGTTTCAAACTTCAAATATAAGATGGAGAAACAAATGGCCAAAGTATCTAACGATGGCATCGTCACTAATTTTTTCCGGAATGGATAATATATCAGGGGAAGACCGCAATGCTGTACTAGTAATTTTAGGACTGCTTCTTACCGTAACTTTTCAAGCCGCTCGTAGCCTGCCCGGTGGAGTCTTGCAGGGTGAAAGTTCCTCAAAGTCCAAAGGGTTGTATGATCGAAGTGCATTGGGGGAATCATGTTGGAAACTAAACGAGTAATTTCCCTATAATCAGATTAGTGAGAATGCAAAATAAAAGCGGAAAAATAATACCCGAAATTGATAACGTAGTTCAGCTAATTATGCCTACGTCTCCGGACTACTGTAGTTCTTTTACAAGAGAGCAAATTTACAGGTGTTTACAAAACACTCACAACTCACAAGAAAGCTCTCTAGTATTGGGAGAAAGAAATGATATTTGGGATGATTTTGAAACTAAATGGGTTAAGGTAATCTTGTAAATACCCTAAATGTGCAATGACTAAAGTTGCAATATTCCCATGTAAAAAACTTCACAAAATTAGCCTCCTTTTGACTTCACAAACCTTTGAATTTTCAACCCATTGTGGGTGCCAAACTTCCAATGTGTCGTGCCAAACTTTGTTTTGCATTGCTTGACTTTTCAACTTTAACAATCTCCCACTTGAAGACTGATTTTAATCTGTCTTCACACCTCGATCAATGCAACAACATTTCTGGTCTTGTTACTCTAAATCTGCTTCAGTCCTTCTTACTCCCTGAAGTCTGACACTCTTCGTATTGAACCCTTGTCATTGGAGTTCTTTGCGCCATCATGCATCAACACTTTCTCACGGCAAAGTCTAATGCCTCTTCTTGCCTCCTCCCTTCTAACACGAAGGTTGGAGCTCACTTCCCACATTGTAAATGGGAAGTTTCTCCGTGGTTGCCTTGTCCCTCAACGTCTTGGCTTCCTTCGACTCTTGTCTACTAGTCTTTGAAGAATTGTTCCTCACTTGAACATCCTCGGCAAGCCCTTGCTTCGACCTTTCTCTTGTGATGGTCTCTGAAGCCATGTTCTCTACGCGAAAATGCTCGACAAACTCCTTGGACATGGACAACTCCTCCTGCACTTGGCTTCTACACGCCTTGGCAGAAATGAACCTTATTGAGTCAACTCTCAATGCCTCTTCGATCTTGGGTTCGTCCTCTTCTTTGTACAACTCGATGCTGGGCCTATCCATCTCATTGGATGACTCAGCTCCCCTCGGGTAATCTCGCAATACTTCTGGCATCTTAAGTTTGTGCCCCCTCGTTTGCTCGACTCTTACCTTTGGCGTAGCATCTTTGACACTTGAACTTGTGCCAAGCCTGCACACATATTCCCAGATCCATCATCTGGTTCATCATTGAGTAGACTTTCTCTGCCACTCGAGGAACAACATTCCTCATCCTTCGACTTGCCTTCATCATGGAATCTCTTTCTGCTACCCTCGGCTTTCGGCTTTGCTTTGGAAGTCTTGTTCTTCTTGACTCCAAATTCTTTGATGGACTCAGCGGTTGTCAATGCTTTGGACAACTCCTTGACTTCCCTTCGCTCCAACACTTTCTTTGCCCACTGCTTTAATCTGAACATGAAGGTGAAGAACCCATCTTCTTCAGTCAAACTTGGGACTTTGAGCATGAGTCTTCTGAATCAACTCACATACTCCTTAAGTGTCCAATTATGCATAAGACACCTCAACTTGGACCACGTCTCCATCCTGGCATACTTTGAGCAGACTTGCTCACTCTGCACCCTTGGCTTGATGGCTTTATCTCTTGCTATCTCACCGGGTCCCTTCTTGTGCTCGACTGCTTTGATACCCGCAGTCTCGTCACCTTTCGATCCTGGGTTGACTACTTGAGAGCTTGTAGTCGCACCACTCTTGCTCCTTGATTCGGCTACTTTGGAACATGTAGCCTTATCAAGTATTTCCCTTGTCTTGATTGCCTGGATACTCGCAATCTCGGGCTTTCTTCTGGGTTTGGCTGCTTCAACATCAACAACCTTGCCTCGTCTCGATCCTTGCTTGGCCGTATTGATCCCATCAATCGGACAAAGTCTTTTTCCTGGCTTGGTAGCTTTAACACTTGCGACTGTGCTAATTCCCGCTCTCCTTCTTCCATCCTATTCATGATGGTTGTAAGGCGACACTTCTCGGGACATCCTCTAATCAAATGAGGACCAACACAGAAGTAGTACTTCAATTTTTCCTTGCTCCCCTTCTTCTTTACACCACACTTAGCCTTGCCATTCTTTCCCGATGGCTTTCCTTGGCTACGAATAGTCGATGGCTCACCTTGGCCATTCGAAGAGCATTCTCTACCATCTCCCTGCTGCACCTTTTCCCAGTCTCCCCCACTGTTTCTACTATCCCTAGGCATGGGCCTAGACGACACATTGCAACTTGGCTTGACTCTTGCAAGCTCATTCAGCTTTCCGGCTACTGCTATGGCCTCTGAAAGTCTCTGGGCATCTCCTTGCTCTCCCCGAGCATCGCCCCTGGTCTAAGTCCATCCAAGAAGGTCTTGAACGCACCCCATTCACTCGTTGCTCCCTTGCATAGTTTCTCAAAGTCATCGCTCCCACTCGAATCTGACTTCTTTTGAATCGTTTCTGACAATTCTTACGAACCACCGTGTATTAGAACACCTCCGTCGACAAATTCGTATCACCGACCAAAGTTTACTATTCACGAAGTTCACTATTCATGTGAATAGTAACCTCACAAAAAATTGACAAAATTCACAACCAAAAGCTCATGATACCAGTTGTTGGGAAATAAACGAGTAATTTCCCTATACTTATATATTAATGAGAATGCGAAATAAAAGAGGAAAAATAATACCTGGAATTGATAACGGAGTTCAACTAATTATGCTTACGTCTCCGGACTACTGCAGATCTTTTACTAGAGAGAAAATTTATAGGTGTTTACAAAACACTTACAACTCACAAGAAAGCTCTCTAGTATTGAGAGAAAGCAATGATTTTTGGGATGATTTTGAAGCTAAATGAGTTAGGGTATTTATAGTTGAAGCTTAAAGACTAATCTTGTAAATACCCTAAATGTACAATGACTAAAGTTGCAATATTCCTATGTCAAAAACTTCAACAAAATCAGCCTCCTTTTGACTTCACAATTTCGGTGCCTACCTTTGAATTTTCAACCCAATGTGGGTGCCAAACTTCCAATGTGCGGTGCCAAACTTTGTTTTGCATTGCTTGACTTTTCAACTTCAACACATCAGTCATGATTTCATACGATTTTCTTTTTGTCTATGTTCCCACCTATGTGGTGTTCATCGTAACGTTTTTCCTAAAACTAGCACTGCTCAAACCTTTTCCCAATGGTTTCAGGACAGTACTTCAAGTACTACTCGCATTTCTTGCAATATGCTTTCACCAATCAATATTTATCATAGCCCCAGAGTATTCAGCAGTTGTGGTTATGGATTTATTATCAGCAATTGTTTTCATTTTAATGGTGGTCATGTTTATCACATACGAGGTGTCGAAACTCAGCGTTTCAATCTCGGCATGTTTTACATACTTCCGAATTTGGGAATCCACGATAGACCTTCCATGTAAAAAATCTTTTATGGTTCGAGGAGTAATTCTAGGATTGATTTTGTTCCATTTTTTGTTTGATAACTTCTGGCAAGGAACCATTTTAGCTAATAAATTCAAACACCATAGATTTTAGGGGTTTTTAGGTGTGTGAACATTCATTGTAGAAAGACAATATATTTTGTTTTTACCCTACAATGATAATAAAATTATCTAATATTTGACTAAATAATTATTTTAATATTAATATTTTATTTTAAGGTAAAAACGTCCCTACGTAAATGAAAATCGTTACTAAACAGACAATTAACGTTCCTAAAAGGAAAGACTTTTATTCTAAAATAAAATATTAGGATTAAAATGCTTAAAAAATAATGACTAATTAAGTGACTATTTAATTGAACGTCAAAATTTGTTTTTTTTTCTTAAAACGAAATGTTAGGCCAAAATACTCTGAAGAATATAATAAACATTAAAATAACTATTTGTTCAAACGTTAAAAATATATTATCTTAACATTATGCTAATTTTTAACTTGTGGTAGATATGACATGTCATGGAATTATGCCATCGCACTTCAGCACTTAGAATGGCTGAGAAAAAGGCGGGATCCCTAAACGAAAACAAAAGCCATTAGGAGGTTCATCGCTCAGAATTTTGATCCGTGGATAGTTATAGAACATCGAGACAGAAGTAATTTATGCAATGCAATAATTTTGAGATTCTTAGTTAAAGATTCGATAATTATGTGCTCCTTTCTCGTGATTTCAGATAGAAATGTTAAATATTAAACATAAAATTATTTTGTATAATAGTATTTTTAGTTTTAAATTTATTTTTAAATTTTATTTTAATTCAAAATAATTTAATAAATTTAATTATTTATATTTAGAAATTCTATCAACGTAAGCCAATTTTTTTTCTCTCTCTCAAATGATTTGTTTTCATGATCATCTCTACCTGGATACCCTCGTTAGTCGTTAACACTAATTATACCAAACTTGATATTTTAAATTAATCATAAACATGTATGTTATTATTATTTATTTTTGAGGAATATATTTGTTATCATTTTATTCATACAAACGGGTCAGTCTCGACCTCCACGTGACAAGGATCGATTGGTGGTATTCTTCGAGACCACAATGGTTCCACCTCGGTTCTTTCAACAATTATATTGGTCCAACTACACCCCTAGATGCCGAGCTATTAGCAATCCATGAAGGCTTAAATCTTGCATGGTCTTCGGGTTTTTGAAACGGTATCGATTCAAACTGACAACAATGATACTAATCAGCTTTTGACTCCGCCTTTGGCTGGCAGTCCTTTTGCCGTTCTATTGCTCGAGTCTGCTCTCAAGCTTGGTTCGTTGAGTTCTCCCAAATCCCCCGCGAAGCAAATGTAGTGGCTGATCTTTTAGCCAAGATGACTTCATATACCAATAATGTTCTCCATATTATTGATCTTTTGCCACCTCCTATTCAAGATGCTGTACTTAGAGACCGTCATGGTCCCGTATGAGTGTAAAATTTTAGGGTCAGATTGGTTTTAGAAAATATTTTTTAATTTTGTTTTTATTTTTAGAAAATAGTTTTTATTTTCAATTTTTAAAATTAGAAAACATGTTTGGTTAATATAAATGAAAATTTGAATTCAAAACTAAAATAATAAAATGTTTATATTATACACAGATGGGAAACCCTAACGATAAAGAAAACGATACTGAACTGTCACCTGGCTTCTCCGATGCTAGAGGAGGAAGGCTTCCAGACGACAGCTCTCATGGGAAATCGAATAATCAGGATCTTTTCAGGAAAGAAGACACGATGGGTAGAACCACATGTGGAGAGGAAACCAAAGAAACAGCAGAGATTGGGAAAACTGATTCGAAAAGCAATGAACATTGTAAAACATCGGATGTTTGCATGGAGGACTATACCGAAAACCTCTCCCAGAAAAGAAGGCAAGACATCGCAGAATCTATCAACGATAAGACCAAAGCTGGAAGAAAATCTTATGCCGATATGGTAGCTGGTTCCTCGAAAACAGGAGGAGTTGCAAACATGATGATTGACGATGAAGGTGATTTCGTCTTGAACGAGGAAGACTGCATCATAGACAAATATGGGGACTACTCAACCCTTAAGTTCTCGGAGAGAATACATAACCTAATAGACAGGAACATGGAAAAGTCGGTCATAGTTAGACCTCTAGGTAGAAATATAGGATTCAAAGTCATGGACTCTAGAATCCAAGTATTGTGGCTGCCCCAAGGGAGATACGAAGTAATAGACCTCGAGAACAGCTACTTCATCGTTAAATTCGAACACGAAGATGACTGCTTAAGATGACTACTTAAGAGTGTTAACGGAAGGACCCTGGACAATATATGGCTCTTACCTGACAGTGCAACCTTGGAGCCGTTCGTTCTCGACCATAGAGAAGCACCCATCGCATGTCATAGTATGGGTAAGATTACCAGGTTTACCATATAGGTAATATAATAAGGCTTTGTTCAACAAAATCGCTTCTACGATAGGAAGTGTTATCAAGATGGCCTACAACACAAATAAAGGAGAAAGAGGAAGGTATGCACGCCTGCTTTGTCAATTGATCTTAATAAACCATTATTACCTTGCATAGGTATGGATGGTTTTACGCAAAAACTGGAATACGAGGGATTTCAACTTATTTGTTATAGTTGTGGAGTATATGGGCATACAAAGGATTCATGCCCTAAAGCTATTCATCAAGTTAAAGACAACGTAGAAAAAAAGAACCTATAACTCCATAGTCAGAATCAACCTGAACAGCAAAACGTAGAAAAAAATAAAGAGGACACCTACGGCCCATGGATGAGTAGAACCTAGAAAATGACAAGAACGCAAGGAGATGACCAACAACAACGCTGCACAAAGGAAAACTGAGGTAAATAAGGGTTTGAGGTTTGCTATATTACAGGATGAAGAAGCAAGGGAAGAACGATTAAACACACCACAGAATAAAAAGGAAACCACTAGTGAAAAATCCAAGCAGCAAGGTACAGGAAAACAAGCTGGAACCTACCAACAGAAAGGGAAAGAACGATACGTTGTGAGTCCCAACAAGACTCATGTTGAATCTGAACAAAGTGGGAAGCAAAACAACACTGTCATGAGCCAAGGTAAACAAACGAACTCGACCCCTCTTGGGAACCAGGGAAACTCTAATGAAACACAAAGCAGGAAAACATTGGAAGAGACTTTAGGGACAGATAACCAAAAGGGAAGAAAAATACAGGGAAAAACATTAGGAGAAATCACGATTATTCCCACAATGGAGGGAATAACTCCGGAAGTTGAAATCCATGTTCCAAAGCTAAGTGAAGGCAAGCATGAAGCAGTATCGATGATAGAAGAAAGTATTAAGAAAAGAGGAGAAAATAAGAACAAACTTAAGCATGGCAATGGAGGTCCCACAAGGAGAAGAAAAGGAACGATTAGGGGAGGAATGTGGACTAAAAAGAAACAGGAACCAAAAGCCCCAGACAAACCTAACCTTCAAGAATGGATAGACTTGATGAACAAAGAACTTAATGAACTCACAATAAGTCCTGATGTTGTATCAAGAATAGGGACCGGCGAACTGGAGAAAATCAAGGAAGGCACGAATGTGGAGGATTTCCAATCAGGAAGAACGGACATGAAGTCAACTCAGAGGACTTAGTGGAAGTGGTGGTACAAGATGGTGCAGGAATATAAAGACGACTCACGACTCTAACTCATCTTAGCACTAATCATGATCAATATGCTATTTTGGAACTTCCAAGTAGCGGCTAGCTCCTCATTCAGTAGAATATTCAAAGAATTAGTCCAGAAAAACAAGCCAAGTGTAGTTGCTTTAATGGAAACCCAGATAAGCAAAGCCAAAGCTGACGACGTTGTTTAAAAAAACTAGGTTTTTCTCACTCTTTTCATATAGAAGCTCAGGGGTTCAGTGGGGGAATTTGTATTCTATGGGGCGAAAATGTTGAAATCGAGATAATCCAGATTTCAAATCAATTCGTCCATGGACGTGGTCGCATGATAGGAAATAAAAACTGGGAAATGTTCACAGCAATCTACACGAGCCCACGAGTTGAAAAGAGGCGACTTTTATGGGATAAACTTCGCCTGTTAGATCCTGGTAACAATGCATCATGGATATTAGGGGGAGACTTTAATGCGATACTAAGATTGGAGGAGAGGAAAGTAGGAGCTCCCCGAGGTTCAAGCGTTGACAAATCCTTCGCTGAATTTGTTTTTGACACTGGACTATAGGAAATCAGTCATATCGGGCCTGAGTTCACATGGAGACAAGGGAATCTTTACCAAACTTTGGATAGATGTTTCGCAAATGAAGTATGGAGTCGTCTGAATCCAAACTCAATTGTGGAACATCTCGACAGAATTGGTTCGGATCATCGACCTATAATGCTATGGTCGCTCACCCCAAAGCAAGAGAAATTACACCGGCCTTTTAGGTTTATAGCTGCATGGATCAAACACCCACTTTTCAAGGATTTCCTCAAAAATAATTGGAATGATAAAAGGACGTAGAATCTAACATCGAAGATCTTAAAACAAAAATATTGATATGGAACTCAGAAGTTTTCGGACACATCGGAAACAAAAAGAAGAGGATCATGGAAAAATTGTGTGGGATTGAGAAATCCTTGAATAGAGCACACTCCGATTTCCTTCTGGACTTGGAGAAAAATCTGAAAGCTGAATTGGATAGTGTGCTGGAGCAGGAATCACTATGGTTCCAGAAAGAAAGAAACAAATGGATCTTTCAAGGTGGCAAAAACACAATATTTTTTCACACATCGACTATGCATAGACGGGAAAAAAACATGGTAACAGCACTTAAGAACCCGGATGGAACGTGGTGTACTAACCAAGACCAACTAAAAGAAATGGTCATCAACTTCTACAAGAAAGTATTCACCAGCTCAGGAGTGGACGGGTATGCGTACGAGATACGTGATATCTTCCCAAAAATAGATGCAAGGAGACTTAAAACCTTAATAGCGCCGGTCACCAAAGAAGAAATTAAAGGGGTGGTGATAGAGATGAATCCATGGAAAGCACCAGGGGTGGACGGACTACATGCTGCTTTCTATAAAATGAGCTGGCCAATCGTGGGTAAAACAGTGTGTCAAATGGTGCTCGACGTATTTAATGGCTCTCCAATGAGTGAACACTTGAATAGAATTCTGATAGTACTGATTCCAAAAGTCAACTCGCCTGAAAATCTAAGTTTCGTCCAATAAGCTTATGTACAATATTATATATAAGGTGGTTATGAAACTCCTGGTGATCCAGCTAAAACCATTCCTTCCTGATTGGATCTCCCCCCACCCAAGCCAACTTCTTACCAGGCCGATCCATAACGGACAACATCATAATGACACAAGAGATAGTCCACACCATGCGAAACAAGAAAGGAAACCGAGGGTGGATGGCAATAAAAATCGACCTGGAGAAAGCGTATGACAAACTAGAATGGTCATTTATTGATGACACATTACAAGACATTGGAATTCTGGCAAAAATGAAAAGAATGATCATGCAGTGCGTCTCATCAGTATCTACGCAAATATTATGGAACGGTACAATGACAGAACAGTTCAAACCAACCAGAGGAATCAGACAAGATTATTGGAAATAAAACACTCACACAAACAACTTTTATTGAAACTCAAACAAATATTACAAGAGCACTCTCACTCAAAAACAAGAACTACAACTCACTCTTATAAGACTTTGCTTCTTCACTCACTTAGAAGCTCTTAATTTTTCTTGATGCTTAAACTAAAATGGGGAGGAGTATTTATACTACTCAAGAACAATCCTACACTTAACAAATAAAATAATTTAAACCATTAAAGTCTACAAATACCTAACTCTCACCTAACTAAATTGATGTAAGCAATGAGATCTTCATCTAATTGATGTAAGCAATGACATTAATTTAGTTTGGGTTTGGGTTTAAGCTCCCATAATGGATCAAGTTTATGATCCAACACCCCTCCTTAAACTTGATCTTGTGATTCCTAGTAAGTTCCTTAATCTTATGAAGTCTTCGCTCGTCAGTGGCTTGGTAAAAATATCGACAACTTGATCTTGTGACTTCATGTATTCAACTTCCACATCGTTTCTTGCAACACACTCCCTTATATAGTGGTAGCGAATATCGATGTGCTTGCTTCGATCATGGAATACTGGATTCTTTGTTAAGGCAATGGCTGACTTGTTGTTGACACAAACCTTGGTAGGCTCTTCTTGTATCAAACCTATCTCCTTCAATAGATTTCTAAGCCAAATTGCATGAAAAACGCATGAGGTAGCAGCAACATATTCCGCTTCACAAGTGGACAATGTGACAATCGGTTGTTTCTTTAACATCCATGTGAAAGCAGTATCTCCCATGAAAAATACGAGTCCAGTAGTGCTCATTCAATTATCTATGTCTCCACCCCCAATCACTATCGCTATATCCAACAAGCATGTAATCATTAGAAACTGAATAGAACAAGCCAAAGTCAATTGTACCTTTCAGATAGCGAAGAATTCTCTTTGCGTCTTTAAAATGGGTGGTTGTTGGAGATTCTATATAACGACTAACCAATCCAACTGCATGAAGAATATCAGGCCTCGTGCAAGTTAGATAGCGTAGACTTCCCACCAAACTTTTGAAGAATGTTGGATCTACACTTTCGTCTTCTTCATGTTTGGACATCTTGATCACGTATTCTGTCGGTGTGCTTATTGGCTTACAGTTCTCCATCTTGAACTTCTTCAGGATCTCCTTTGCATAGCTTTCATGTGAAATGAAAATTATATTCTTTTGTTGCTTAACTTCAATGCCAAGGTAGTACGCCATGAGCCCCATGTCTGTCATCTCGAATTCCTTCATCATCACATCCTTGAATTCATTAAACATGCTTGGGTTACTTCCGGTGAAGATCAAATCATCCACGTATAGGCAACACAATCAAAATATCTCCATCTTTGATCTTGATATATAGAGCGTGCTTGTAGGGACACTTGTTGAAGCCATTCTCTTGGAAGTACTTGTCGATTCGACTATTCCATGCCCTTGGTGCTTGGTTTAGCTCGTAAAGAGCCTTCTTCAACTTCAACACCTTGTCTTCGTGCCCTTTGACTTCATAGCCTGATGGTTGCTGAATGTAGACTTCATCTTCAAGAACTCCATTCAAGAAGGCAGACTTTAAATCCATTTGTTGTATCTTCCATTTTTTTTGAGCTGCCAAAGAAATGATTAGTCTGATAGTCTCCAATCGAGCAACAGGAGAAAATACCTCATCATAGTCAATTCCAGCCTTTTGACTATAGCCTTTAGCAACTAGCCTCACCTTGTGTCTTTCAATCTCTCATTTGGTGTTTTTCTTTGTTTTGTACACCCATTTGACACCTATCGCCTTATGTCTCTTGGGAAGTGATGTAAGTTCCCATGTGTCATTCTTCTCGATGGCCTTGATTTCTTCGTCCATCGCATCTCTCCATTTCTTTTCTTGTACCACTTCTTGAAAGCTCACTGGTTCACAATCACCAAACAGACAAAATAATGTAAGATTATCTTGTCGTTCAATTACCTCATAGAGATCTCTGAGGCTTCTTGTACGTTGCACAACTCTTTCACTTTGGCTTCCACTTGACGATGACGAAGGTGATGAGTCTCCTTGAGTGGATGATGTTGGTGAAGTGGGTGGAGTTTCAAGCTCTTGTTGAGATTCACCTAGTTGTTCCCTCATTGTCTGCTCATCTTCTTCAAACCGAGGAAAGAAATTTATGTCATTTGCATGAGAGTTAAAATCCCATTATCTTTCTTCGTTGAAAACCACATCTCCACTGATCACAATCTTCTTATTGTCTGGATTGTACAGCTTGTAGCCTTTCTAATTTGCATCATAGCCGATAAAGATAAAATTCTCGCTTTTATCATCAAGCTTCGTTATTCTCTCGTTTGGTACGTGAACATGGACTATACTTCCAAAGGTTCTCAAGTGGGAAATGCCAGGCTTTCTTCCACTCCATGCCTCTTGTGGTGTCTTTCCCCATACACTTCTTGTTGGAGATCGGTTTGTCAAGTAGACTGCACACGCTACTGCTTCCGCCCAAAATTCCTTGGGTAGTTTCTTGCTTTTAAGCATGCTTCATGCCATGTCGAGGATTGTTCTATTCTTTATTTCTTTCTGCGACACCATTTTGTTGGGGGGGATCTATGAACTGTCATTGGTCGACGAATTCCATTTGCTTCACAGAACTCTTGAAACTCCCTGAAAGTAAATTCTCATCCTCAGTCGGATCTCATGGCTTTTATCTTTCTACCACTTTCTCTCTCCACTACTGCTTTGAACTTCTTGAAGACTTCGAAAACTTCTTACTTCTGTTTCAAGAAATAAACCCAGGTTTTTCTTGAAAAATCATCAATGAAGAGAATAAAATAGTTACTGTTACCGAGAGAGCTTGGTTTGATCGGTCCACACACATCGGTATAGATGAGCTCAAGTGGCTTCTTGGCTCTTGCCTCTGACTCCTTTGGAAAGCTTTTCCAGAATTGTTTCCCGACTAGACACTCTTCATAAAGCTGGTCAGGATGGCTGATGTGAGGTAGTCCCTTCACCATCTCCTTCTTAGATAGCAGCTCTAGACCTCCAAAATTGAGATGCCCAAATCGAAGATGCCAAAGCCATGATGCATCTTTGTAGCAAGATTTCAGGCACTTTGCAACATCATTTTGTATGTTGATCAAGAACATTCTATTCTTTGACATCGACACTTTTGCAATAAAGTTATTCTTATAATCTTTTATAGAAAGATTATAATTATTCATATGAATATCATAACCTTTCTCTACCAGTTGCCCTAAACTTAAGATGTTACTCTTCATATTGGGCACATAGTAGACATTTGAAATAAATTGATGTCTCTCATCTTTAAAACGGATAAGAATGTTACCTCTCCCTTTCACTGCTATTGTGGAATCATCTCCAAACGAAACATTTCTGCTTACTGACTCGCCTAGCTCCACGAACATGTCTTTCCTTCCACATATGTGATTGCTTGCACCACTGTCAAGATACCAGGAATTTGCTTGGCCACCATCAATTTCCTTTCGTGATAGAAGAAGAGTTTCTTTGTCATCTGTCTTTTCCTCCACATAGTTGACCTTGTCCTCAATTTTTTTGTTGGGAGATCTATATTCTGAAGCATAATGCCCAAACTTCTGACAATTATAACATCGAACTTGAGATTTGTCATATCTTGAGTTCGGATTGATTCTTCCACGGCCTCGTATTAAGCTTTCTCCTTTCTCATAGTTGTTGTTGGAATTGTTGTTATTGTAATTCCAGCCTCATCCACGTCCGCGACTTCCACCTCGTCCATAGCCTCTACCTCTGCTTAGGCCACGTTGGTTTCTATCATTGTGTTGGGTTTCATGCATATCTTTGAGTTACAGCTTGAGGAGTTGCTCAATAAACTCATACTTCTTATTATGCTTCTCTTCGTATTCTTGCAATGACCCTTGGAGTTGCTCGATCTTCATTTCTTCCAAGTCTTTAGTTTCTTCAATCGTCACGACTATGTGCTCAAATTTGGGATCCAACGAACGGAGTATCTTCTCTATTATCCTCATATCTTCCAACTTTTCACAATTTCTTTTTAATTGATTAGAAATAGCTACTACTCTTAAGAAATAATCTAAAATAGACTCGGATGCTTTCATGTGTAAGGATTCGAATTCACCTCTTAATGTTTGGAGATGAACATTCTTCACTTGCTCGGATCCTTTGTAAGAGGTTTGCAACTTCTCCCACGATTCCTTGCTAGAGCTTACACTCGAAATCTTTTCAAAATCATCATCATCTAATGATTGATAGATGAGGTAGAGAGCCTTCTTGTCTCTCTTTATTGAATCCTTCAAAGTTGTCTTTTGATCTGGTGTAAGAGTAGCAAAAGCATCATCATCTGCAGGCTCGTTACAGCCTTTCTCTATGATATCTCACACATATTGTGATCCAAGAAGTGCCTTCATTTTGATACTCCAATTGTCGTAGTTGTTGTTGTTGAGTGTCGGAACTTGGAATGGTGTCATACCATTTTCCATATCTCTCAATATAATGACTTGATTTTCTGGCAGCAATCTTCTGGCGGTGCGTGACGGCGCATCAGAACTCATATTGAGAAGATTTTGTCGGAGGTGGATTCCTCTCATCGAGATCTTTGATCTTTCCAACTCTCTCTGATACCACTTTGTTGGAAATAAAACACTCACACAAACAACTTTTATTGAAACTCAAACAAATATTACAAGAGCACTCTCACTCAAAAAACAAGAACTACAACTCACTCTTATAAGACTTTGCTTCTTCACTCACTTAGAAGCTCTTAATTTTTCTTTGATGCTTAAACTAAAATGGGGAGGGGTATTTATACTACTCAAGAACAATCTTACACCACACAAATAAAATAATTTAAACCATTAAAATCTACAAATACCTAACTCTCACCTAACTAAATTGATGTAAGCAATGACATCTTCATCTAATTGATGTAAGCAATGACATCAATTTAGTTTGGGTTTGGGTTTAGGCTCCCATAATGGATCAAGTTTATGATCCAACAAATATGACCCGATATCACCTTATATGTTCGTTATGTGCATGGAAAGATTGACTCAAGCGATCCACCAAGAAGTATCGAACAATCACTAGAAGCCATTCAAGCCATCAAAGGAATGACCAACTATCTCCCATTTGTTTTTTGTGGATGACATGATCCTTTTTGCAGAAGCCTCAATAGAGCAACTACATGTAATCTGTAGAGTCCTGGAGAGATTCTGCGCTGCTTCTGGAATAAAAGTAAGTATCAAGAAGACCAATATATTTATTTCTCACAACGTACCCCTGGAAACAAGGAAAAACATTAGTGGAATGTTTGGTTTCAAAGAAGTTCGTAATCTGGGTAAATATTTAGGGGTGTTAATTATTCATGGTAAAACCAAGAAGGAAACCTATAGATATTTAGTGCAGAAAGTACAAGACAAATTGTCATGGTGGAAAGCGAAACAACTCTCACTTGCAGGACGGATCACGCTGGCAAAGGTTGTTTTAACAGCCATACCTACATACACAATGCAAACGGCCGCAATACCTAAAGGTATATGTTCAGAAATAGAACTCTTAATCAGAAGATTTGTATGGGGTCATTCGACGGATAAAAGAGGAATCAACCTACTTAGCTGGGACACCGTGTGCAAATCAAACAATGAAGGATGAGCGGGGCTAAAGAAATTGATACAACAGAACGAAGCTTTCCTTATGAAGGTGGCATTCCACCTAATCAGAAACAAATAGCAACTCTGGGTGACATTCCTGAGAGCAAAATATAAATGGAGGAGTAAACTGTCGAAAACCATCAAAAGGAAAAATTGCTCGCAGCTTTGGAAAGGCCTGACGAGAGTCTGGGAGGATACGAGAAAAGAAATTATTTGGAACATAGGAAACGGGGAAAACACCAGATTCTGGTTCGATGCTTGGTTAAAGGGTGCAGGCATCTTAAAGAACCACGTGACAAACACATGAACCCATGAACTGAATTTAAGAAACATTGCATCCATGGTAAATGGAGATGGGAAGAATTTGAAGATATACTTCCAAATCCAATCCTTCTAAAATAGCAGCAATGAAACCTCTCTTACCATAATTTAAAAATGATATCCAGGATGGCAAAGAAAGGATGATAGAAGATTCTGGGTCAGAACGTGTAGGAAACCCGAATGAACCTATCGCAACCGTCTTTCAGGTGAGTCCGAAATTGGGCTTCGACTTGAATAAATGGGTTAGAGCCGCCACCGATAATTTAAAAAATATTTAGGTTGATCGAACAACATCTTATCCGATATGCGTTTTACCAGAAATATGTCAGATTCAGAAGTTGATTACAGTCAAGGAAGGATTAATAACCTTGTACATCCCTTTTGACACTAATTTAATTTCCAGATGTCTTAATTAAGAAAATTGCAAGTGAAATTAAAAAGTAAAAATCGATCCAAATTACTTACCTTTAACTGAGTTAAGAGTACTCCTAAAAACACCGAAAAGATGTTAAAAATGAAATACTGAATTAAAAAGAAAAATAGACAAAAGTTGAATTATAATACTTTAGACAAAACAGAAAAAAGAAATATATACATGCTGAGAAATAAAAATTAACAGAATGGAAAATTGAAATAAATAGAGCAAAAACAAATCACACGTATTAAAAACACAAAGTAATAAAAAATAATGTAAAAAAAGTCAATTAAGTTAAAAATAAAAATTGTAAATTGATAAATTAAATACAAACAAAGAGAACATGAAATAAATAAAGAAATGACCAAATTGAAAAATAAAATACAGCGAGGGGTGAATTTAAAAAAATCAGAACTAAAATCGAATTAATTCAAGGCGCAAAACATGTTTTAGAAATAAATCGGGGACTACCTCTGCAAGTAGCCCCTACCCGTGTGAAAATAAGTGGATCCTTAGGGGATCTAGTCGGGTTTTCGGATTGGCTATAAAGCCCAAAAAACATAAACAAGTTTCATTTTTCTCTCCTCCCTCAAAACAAATCAAATAGAGCTTTAAAATTTTCTCTAAAATGTTCTTCGTGTTCTTCATGACACGAAGAACATTCAATTGAAACCCATAATATGGCCGTGCTCCGCCTCACCGACCGCCGTTCATCGATGGTGAACCCAAAATGTTTTTACACCGTTCGAAAGATTTTTTTATCTTTGTTTTCAAATATCCCCACCGTTTTTATAAAATAAACTCGAGGAGGGCTAGATCTAAAAAAATATCTTTCACATGCCCCTCCTCTGATCATCAGTTTCATCCTTTATGATACATTTGTTTTATTGATGTTTTTGCTTGAGATCACAAGTGCTTTCTTTACTCCGATCTTCCTTGTCCTTTGTTTGATTTTTGCAGGGATTTATAGCATTAGGAGTCTCGTATTTTACATTCGGGTTTTCTGTTTTATTAGGATAGAAATACATGTTTTTGAATCATATGGTTGTTGGATTGATTGTTGTTGTTGTTGGAAAAATTGTTTCCTACTAGGGGATGGTTTCGTTAATCGGCCAAACTCCACGGTGGTTGAGGTTTGTTGAAAAACCTAAGGCCAATCTCTATTTTGGGTTGTTGGATTGGCTGCAGATCCAATGACTCAAGATCGTGCGGCACGTGATAACTTTCTTAGGGTTTCACAAACCCTAGCTGATATGTGATCTGGTACATTCGATTCATGCCTGATCCCACGGCTAAGAATCGTACGACGCTTTTACTTAAGTTGAAAACCCTAGTTTGCTGGGTCAGACAGACTTGGGTCGGTTGGTTTGCTGGGTCTGGCATGCCACCTGGTTGGGCTCCTTCATCCTTTCTGGATTTGGACTTAAACCTTGGATTTGGACTTCCTATTTGGACAAAAAAAGAATGGAAATAAATAAATAACAAAGGAAATGAAAATAATAAATAAAATAATATAATAAATAATATATAAACTTAGACTATAATATAATATATAAATATTTTTTAAAAAACTATATAATATATATAACTTCAAAGACTATATATTATATATATGTTTTCAAAATGTTTTCAAAAATCGTATATTATATATATTTTCAAAATATTTTCAAAAACTATATATTATATATATGTTTTCAAAATGTTTTCAAAAACCACATATTATATATATTTTCAAAATATTTTCAAAAACTATATATTATATATATGTTTTCAAAATGTTTTCAAAAACTATATATTATATATATTTTCAAAATATTTTCAAAAACCATATATTATTTATATGTTTTAAAAAAAATGTTTTCAAAAACCATATATTATATAAATTTTCAAAGTATTTTCAAAAACTATATAATATATATATGTTTTCAAAAACTATATATTATATATATTTTCAAAATATTTTCAAAAACTATATATTACATATATTTTCAAAATATTTTAAAAACTATATATCATATATGTGTTTTCAAAATGTTTTCAAAAACTATATATTATATATATTTCAAAAATATTTTCAAAAACTATATATTATATATGTTTTCAAAATTTTATGTATATTATATATATTAAATAACACCCCGGGCGAAAATGAGTGACTACAGTTGCCCCTCTTTGCCCATTATCGTGTAACGAAAATAGGGAAAAGATGAAAGGCACAAATTTTCGTTCGGTGCATATAGGCAGTCTGCTTCTATGAGAATGGTTGACTTCTGAGCTTGAAATTTTAACTTAAGGTTGTCGTTGGATTCTTATCAACTATATTCCATTATGGAATCAAGAATAGAGGGGGGCGACTTCCTGTTGTTGAGACATATTATAGGTGACTCGAGAATTGTCTTTGAATAATGATATCCTTCGTTGTGAAGTTGAAATCATAATTCGAAATTGGAATCGAAAAGTGGCTTCTAGTTGCCAATCTTAGTCAACCTTGGCCTTCTTCTCGGTTTAAAGACCTTGGTATGAAAATTTGATCGGAAAGTAGTTCATTGCTGTTAACTCAAGCTGAATGGAATCGAACTCAAAAGTTCTTGTTGACAGATAACTCTTCTCGCCTTGAGTTATGATGTACTAGGCTGGGAGATAACATCTTGTTATTGCGGATGGTTCATTTGTTGTGACACTAGGTCTATCCATTGGGAACGACATCCTTCTTCGTGAAGTTGAAATCGTGGGTAACTCCTTCGTTGTAAAGTTGAGCTTTGAATTGGATGTTCTCTGTTGTGATGTTGAAATCTAATCTTGTAAATTGCATTGCTTCGAGTTCAATATCTTTCGTTGTGAAGTTGAAATTGACTCTAACAAGAATTTGCAAAATTATTCATATAAACAATGCTATGGATGCAATGTTCTTATGTGTGCCTAAAATGCATATGTGAAATATGTTATTTTAGGATTTGGAGAGAAATCTTCAATCTCTGGTTGTTGGTCTTGATGACTCTTGATTCTGGAATCTTGAATTTCTGATCTTGATCTTGGATTCTCCACCATGTTTAAATCCAATGTACAAAATTTTATTTCTAGTCTTCGTTTAGGCAATGCCTTTTAGTTATCTCAAGTATAGTGCATAAGCCCTGATCAACTTCTGAATATCTATACCTTTAAAAAAAATCTTTTTACAATAATACACAACTATCTTTTAAAAAGTGAATAAATCATTAAGTTTAAATTCAACCCAAGATGCTTAAAAGGAATTGACTTAGAGAAATAACCATATTTATTTATAAGGAAAAAGGAACAAGGTATATAATAAACATTTTGGAAAATGAGAAAGAAATATAAGTAGATGCCTTAGATCTCAATAATGTGGGCTCCTTTGAACTGATACATCGTTAGATGACTTTTGAGTACAACCTTTGTCAATGGGACTTTGAAAAAGTGACAATGTTCGGAAGTGCCATATTTCCCCTAATTGTTAAGTCTGCAGAAGATTTGAATGTCGTGATACAGAGCCTTTCCTGAATCCTCATCCAAGTTGCCCTTTCAGGTTTTCAACTTGGATTCATCCTTGGTTTCAAGGACCTACCTTTTTTTTATCTTAAGGTGCCCTTTCGGGGTTTTACCCTAAACGTTTTGTTTTTTTAACTTGGGACGCCCTTTCAGGTTTTCACACTAAGCAAAATATTTTTTGACATCATATGAATTAACGGGATTTGGTAGTTCTGGCCCATCGATTTTAGCTAGAATCATTGCTCCTCCGGAGAAAACTTTTTTTACGATATAAGGTCCTTCCCAATTTGGCATCCATTTTCCTCTAAAATATTTTTGAATTGGCCAAATCCTCTTAGTACAAGATCTCCTTCATGGAATACTCTTGGGCACACTTTTTTATTATGTGCTCGAATCATTCATTTTTGTATAATTGACCATGGCGAATGGCTTTCAACCTCTTTTCCTCTATTAGGTTCAACTGATTATATCGAGTTTGGTACCACTCTGCATCATCTAGTTTCATTTCTGACAAGACCCGAAGTGACGGAATCTCTACCTCAATGGGTAGTACTGTCTTTATCTCATATGCTAGTGAGAACGGGGTGGCCCCAGTCAAAGTTCGTACTGAGGTTCAGTAAGCAAAAAAAAGCAAAAGGTAATTTCTCGTGCCAATCCCTATATGTCTCAGTTGTTTTCTCCACTTTCTTCTTGATGTTTTTGTTTGGCACTTCTTCTGCTCCATTCATCTTTGATCTATAAACAATAGATTTGTGATGCTTTATGTTAAATTATTCACAAGCAGCGTCCATCATCTTATTGTTCAGGTTCGTGGCATCATCGGTAATGATTCTTTCAGATAAACCATATTGACATATGATCTCTTTTTTCAAGAACATATAAATAGTGGACTGAGTGACACTAGCATATGATGTAGCCTTTACCCATTTCCTGAAATAGTCGATTTCCACAAGAATGAAACGATGACAATTTGAAGCCTTCGGATGAATTTGCCCGATAAAATCCATACCCCACAAAGAGAATGGCCATGATGCGGTCATTACATAAAGAGGTTGAGGTGGAACATTGATTTTATCCCTATAGATTTGACATTTATGACATTTTCTAGCATAATTGATGCAGTCGCTTTCCAATGTGGACCAGAAATATCCGCATCTCATAATTTGCCTTAACATCATATGTTCATTCACATGTGTTCCGCAAACTCCGTTATGTACCTCTTCTAATATCATATTTGCCTCTTTTGTACCTATACATCTCAATAGGATCTGATCATGGCTTTTCTTGTACATGATCTCTCCATCAAGAACATATTCAATCACCATCCTTCTAATAGTTCTTTTATCAGTTTCGGTGGCTTCCTCTGGATAACTTCAATTTTTGATGTATTGCAGAACGTCATGATACCAGGGCTTAATGTCTTTTACTTCTTTGATTTGGTAACAATGACCCGAATACTCATACGACTGCATATCAATTGGCATCATATTAGATTATCCATCAAACTTGAATGCAGCTGCAAAGGTAACTAAAGCATCAACCTTTTGGTTTTCTTCTCTAGGCACATAATGGAAGGAGACTTACTCAAATTCTTTAGGGGAGACCAGTATTGCCCCAATGCCATGTTCTAATGCATTTGATGCACCATCAAAATGCATTTTCCAGGAATTGTATGTGGAAGTACTTGCTTCTTCTAAGGATATGGCCATCAAATCTTCGTCTGAAAAGTCAAAGTCCAGTGGCTCATAATTTTCAGTAGTTTTGCTTGCCAAGAAATCTGATATGGCACTTCCCTTTATAGTTTTTTTGCTCACGTACTCGATGTCAAATTTGGATAACAATATATGTCATCGGGCTAACCTTCTAGAGAGAGCAAACACACCCATCATATACTTTAGTGAGTCTAACTTGGAAATCAACCAAGTGGTGTGATACAACATGTATTGTATGAGTCTACGCGTAGCCCAGACTAAAGCACAACAAACGTTTTTGAATGAAGGATATATGACCTTGCAATCAGTGAACTTCGTGCTCAGATAGTAAATGGCCCTTTCCTTTATCCCGGATTCATCATGATGACCCAGAACGCACCCCATTGAATTCTCGAATATAGATAAATACAAGAATGGGGTTTTCCCTGGATGGGGGACATTAAGATAGGAGTGTGAGATATGTATTCTTTCATTTTCTTGAATGCAGTCTGACAATCCTCATCCCATGTTCCAGAGTTGTTTTTTTAAAGATGGCAAAAAATTGGGTCGCACTTTTCAGTCAGTTAAGATATGAACCGCGCTATATAATTTAACCTACCAAGAAAACCTCAAACTTCTTTCTGTGTTTGTGGGGGAGGTAAATTTTGGATAGCTTTGACTTTATCTAGATCGACTTTGATGCCTCTCTTGCTGACCACGAAGTCTGTAGCTTTCCAGATGTTACCCTGAAGGTACATTTGTTGGGGTTCAGTTTCAGCTGGAACTTTCTTAATCTTTGAAGAAGTTTTCTCAGATTCTCAACATATTCATTTTCGGTTTGTGCTTTGGAAATCATGTAATCGACATAAACCTCGATTTCTTTGTGCATTATGTCATGAAACAAGGTCACCATGGCTCTTTGATATGTTTCCCCAGCATTCTTTAATCCGAATGACATCACCTTGTAGTAGAAAGCTCCCCATATTGTGACGAATTTGGTTTTTTCCATGTCCTCAGGATGCATCTTAATCTGGTTATATCCTGAGAATCCATCCATGAATGAGAAGAAAGCGTTCCTTGTAGTATTATCCACCAAAATGTCTATGTGCGGCAGAGGAAAGTTATATTTGGGACTTGCCTTGTTAAGGTTCCGGTAATCGACACACATGCATACTTTCTCATCTTTCTTTGGAATTGACACTATGTTAGCCACCCATTTCGGATACTTGGCCACTTGAAGGTGCCGGTATCAAACTGTTTCTTGACCTCTTCCTTGATTTTAAGGAGCATTTCAGGTCTCATTCTCCTTAGCTTTTGTTGCACAGGTTTGTATTTTGGTTTGATGGGGAGTTTATGGACTACCATATCTGTATCTAGCCCCGACATGTCTTGATACGACCATGCAAACACATCTCTGTATTCTTGAAGTAAGAACATTAAGTTTTATCTTGCTTCAGTCGGGAGAGTTGTGCCAATTTTGACTTCCTTTATTTCTTTTTCTGTACCCAGATTCAGGACTTCGTTTTTTTCTTCAAGTGACAATATTTGCTTGTCTTCTCTTTATACCATCCTTAATAATTTGGAAGGTAATCTGCATTCATCTTCATTGTCACATTTATCAACTTCCCCAAGACAATCGAACTGTTCAAAATCCACTTCTGGGTTAGGATCATCAACACATGCATTATCATTATCTTGGGACCTGAAGGAGAAATGAAATGCGTCTGTGTGAGAGGAAAATATCCCACTCGGAATGGCCGAAAATTAAATTCCAAAGTTGATAAAAAGAAGTACTAAATGAAAGAAAATTGAATTCAAAAGAAAAGTACTGAATGAAAGAAAATTGAATTCAAAAGAAAAGTACTGAATGAAAGAAAATTGAGTTCAAAAGAAATGAAATAAGAAAAATGTTTGTCATGAAAGAAATTGCATCTTTTATTGAATTTAAAAAAAACATTTATTCACCCTTACAAAAGATCACCTACTTCCCCTGGTGTAGGCGAATAGGGATAGTTTGAGTGTTACTCTGAAAGAAATTTGAAAACCACAGGTAATTCTTCAGCCGTTCTGTTGCTAAGCACCAACCCAGGTGGCAAAGGGCGGATTCCTGACCCGTCTATATTTTCGACAATCTCTGTGCTTATAGCATTAATACTCTAATCTTTCAAAGCATCTTCCAAATCTAGTGAGGTGGTCCCAAACTCATAACCACCGGATCTAAATGTTTCATAAAGAGGTGGAAAAACCATGAGTTCCCATTGAAAATCCTCCCGTCCAATCTAGGCAACCTTCTGTCTCGACCTTTCTAGATTTCCTTTATTTTCTGTTGTTGACTAGGCTAAAAACCAAGCCCGAACTGGTCTAGCTTTGATATAGGAAGGACGGGGTTGATCATTCTTTTCAACTGATTCCTAAATCCTCTTCCTACCTTGGCACCTCTTCACAAGGTTTGATTGATCTCCATTTTAGTATATTTGGAGAGCCGTGGTTTGAAAATCCTTTCTCCTTCAGCCATAAATGTGGCATTTACAAATTCTAAGGAGCGGAATGAACATTCTACTGTTTCATCATTTACTTCTATGTATTGGGCATCAGTAGTCACACTCGCCATGGTATCTTCTTCAGCATTAACAATTACAAGAGCCCCGTCAATGACAAACTTGACTTTCTAGTGTAACGTAGATAGTACGGCTCCAGCTTGATGGATCCAGGGCCTTCTCAAAAGTCAGTTTTAGGAAGGGATAATGTTCATTATAAAAAATTCAATATTGTAAGTAGCAAGTCCAATGTTAATGGCACCTCAATCTTGCCAATTACCTCTCTATTGGTCCCGTCAAATACTCAGACCACACTCCGGCATATTCTCATATGGGAAGCGTCTATTGGCAGCCTTTTTAACGTAATCAAAGGCATCACATTAAGGGATGAACTATTGTTAACTAACACACTCAGTAAGGTGTGCCCCTTACAATGAGTGGTGATGTGTAATGCCTTAGCTCGACCTCTCCCTCCAGACGGAATCTGATCATCAGAAAATGAGATGAGATTATCAGCTTGAATATTGTTAACCAGTCGATCCAGTTTACTGATCGTATGTATTGTGGAACAAACGTCTAATTTAGGACCTTCAAAAGTACTTTCTTGTGCGCTTCTAAACTTAGCAGGAGTGTTAACATTGAAATATGTGTCGGCAGGCTATGTAATTGGTCCATGATGTTGTATTCGCTGTGCTTTAAAAATTTTAGAAACTCTATAGCTTTTTCCTCCTTTATTGGCTCGTTTATTGTCAGCACATCCCCTTTGAAACGTTTAAGTGGTCTCTAGGGGGACTTAGAATCTTAGGAGTAACGTTTCCCCGTGACATGCCCCACTTTGTTGTCATCTTCTTTCAGGGTGCTTACTTGGCATTCATACTTCCAGGGTACTTGCTTACTGTCTTTGTAGGAAGAAGGTCGGGGTGCTGTGATCACCACCTTTGCTTGTGTTTTCTCTGTTGTCACTTTAGGGGTGATTACCTAAGGACAACCCCTGCCATATCCACTTTCATATGACTCTCCTGTCGTACAAACATATACTTCAGGAGAGTTTTGGATTTCGTCATAGAATTCCAGCTTCTTACTATCCATCATGAGCTGAATCAAATCTTTAAACTCCGGGCAATCTTGCACTTCATGCCCTTCTTCATTGTGGTAACAACAGTGGTTACCCTTTCCACTCCTTGATGTATCAAAATATGGTACAATAAACCTTACTTTCACCATTTGTCTCCATACCCAAGCCAAATGATATGTTATTTCAGAGACACCAGTCTTAACTTTCCTGTCTTTATCTGTAGTAATTGTATTAATCTCAGTCTCTTGATAATTAGGAAAAGGATTTTGTGCAATGTTTGGTGCTCTTGAGTCGAAGTGGATCAAATTTTTGTTACGCATTCTTTGCACAATCCTCTTAAATGCGAGGTAATTCTCAATAGTATGCCCCGACACACCACCATGATATTCGTAGTGAGCTTTCTCATCATACAATATGGGGTATGAGGGCTTCATAGGTTCCACCGGGTATGGTGACAATACATGAGTGTCAAAGAGCTATTAATACAGTTCCTTATACGTCATCGGAATAGGATTGAAATGCTTATTTTCTCTTTCTTTCCTAGGTTCCCTCGGATTTTGACTAAAAGTACCTAATGGAATAGCTGTAGTTTTTTTTTGAGTTGGAGATTGTAACACCTTTGTTTGCATTATAGGTGTTGATGTTATTAATCTCTCAATCTTTCTTCTTCGTAGGAGGTTTCTTACTTGATTCCCCTTCATCAATCTTGCCTTATTTTATGGCCATTTCAATAATCTCCCTAACCATAACTAAGTCAGAGAAATTTCCTGATGTGATTGCAACAAGGTGTCCGAAGTAAGGAGTCTTCAGGGTTTGGACGAAGAGCTTCCTGGTTTTCTTCTCATCCAAGGGTGGATGAACTTGCACAGCTAAATCTCTCCCTCTCTGTGCATATTGTTTGAAGCTCTCGTTATGCTTTTTCTCCATGCTTTGTAGCGTGACTCGATCTGGTCTCATATCGTTTATATGCTTGTATTGTTCCAAGAAAGACTTGGCTAGATTTTTCCAGGTCTTGATATGAGATCGGTTCAGGTGATTATACCACCGGATGGCTGAACTAGACAGTCTCTCCTGGAAGCAATGAATCAAGAATTGATCATTTCCTACATATCTTGTCATCTTCGGACATAACATGGTAATGTGAGCTGAAGGGTAACTATTCCCATTGAACTTCTCGAACTCAGGGATTTTGAATTTTGGTAGAAGCACCAAATCTGGGACCAAGCTTAGTTCTAAGGCATTGACTCCATAGTAATCATGGTCCCCCTTAACCACCTCCATTTGTTCTTCCAACAACTTGATTTTCTCTTCCATCTTCGTCAAAACTTGGTATATGGTAATCATCCGGATTATTCTCAGGGTTTGATACCGAAGTTTATACCTTTACAGCAGATGAAACTTTTACTTTTATAGTGGATAAGTCCCCTTATAGTCCTGGTAAGATTCCAGGTGAGATAACCACCTGCGGGGTATGTGGCATAGCTACCCCTTTAGATGACCCTGCCCAAGGCGCGCTTGCTTGGTTCAAGTCAGATATCCTGGCAACAATTTGATCAACCAACTCTTGGCTTTTAGTGATCATTTTCATAGTACTTTGGTTATTATGGTTTATCTTTTCTTTTAACTCCCTCTACAACCTCAACATGTTTTCTTCGAGTTAAGCAATTTTTGCTTCCATTTGTCTTTTCTTTGTACGGGTATTGTAAAGATGATATGTGTCCAAGGCTTGTGGAGGTATACCTAGTGTTTGTTCCCTAGACATTTTCTGTTAGTTAATGTGAATGTAAAAACATGGAAAATAAAAATTAAATGCAAGATATGGTAATAATGCATGATGCATGATAATTAGAGGCATTGATCCATAAATGTGCCTGTTATTATAAATAATCTTTATTGAGACAAAAGTGATTTATTTTTTCAAGAGACAAAAATATCTTAAAGGTATATTCTGACTAAGTCCTCTAAACCCCAAACAACTTCTTTTAGGTTGATAAATCTTATTCCCTTCATCTGTCACTGGTTGAATACCTTGTTGGACCACTCCAGCTTCCCTTGCTAAACCGTGCAAGTGACGAGCTGCTTTTTGTACTTGTTCCAAGAAATCTTGGATGACTATATCTCTAGCTTTCACCTTTTTCTGGGCTTATTCCCAACGAAAACGCCATTGAAATCCTCCATCAATGGGAACTATCTGAAGCTCACTTTCTTGTTTCTTGAACCCATCCACAATGGCCTCCAACTCAGCTATGGTTTTGCCATCCCGCTCTTGCTGTTTCTGAAGAGATTTCTCTAAATCAGTTACTTGAATCCTTAAATGCTTATTTTGGAACTGGTTGTCTAACAAACATCTTTGAGAAGTCTTTAGTTATTCTTTCATGGTCTCTCTTTCGTCACGCCCTTCAAACTTCCTTTTCAGATTGGTAGCTTCACTTTTCTAGTACTCAGAAGACCGTTTCATATTGGAATTGTTCAGGACTTGTTCTTGATATTCTTTTCTAAAATCCTCAAGCTTAAAACAAATTTTCTTTTGTTCCCTTTCTAAGTTGTCTGTCTGATCCTTTTGGTATCAGCATCCAACTTCCACTGGAATCTTTCAGCCTCGAGTTCCCTTAGACTTTCTTTCAGCTCCTGCTTTTCAACTTCAAATTCTTTTCTTGCTATCTCCAGCTCAGAGGGAACATGCTTAAGATGTTCTTCCATGGTTTGAGTGTCTTTATAGTTTGGCACTGGGATGGTGCCATTTTTTCTTAAACCTCTGTCATTCCAAATAGTCTGGAGTAAGCATTTCTTTAGCGGCCACGACATCCATACGGAACATTTTCTTCCATGAATCATATACTTCTTTGACCTTTTTTTGTAGTTGTCCCCATGATATGTGATTTCTAATCCAAATATTCCATGTGTTGTTGGGAAAAACTGGCGTGCCCTATACTATCAAAGTGACAAAAGTTGAGAGTATCCAACTCCTCCCCATAATCCAACTCCCCCTAAGTTTTGAAATGGAGTTTCCCTGTAGTCTCTAGGTTTAGGTTCTAAAGAAGGTACCCGAGTTCTCCTTGCCAGTGTCCCCTTGGGCTTGCCAGACCCTCAGTCTTAAGCCATTACAAGCTTATGTGGACCAAGTTAAACTCGAGATGATACATTCGCTTATGTCTATACAGAAAATAAATTCACACGAAGACATAAGGTATATGAATCCCGAAGGTTACTTGCTAGGCCTATACGGAGAATAAATTCCCATGAAGGCATTGCTTTCACCTCCACTTAATAAAAGGTTTGGAGTTCGGGTATAGAGCCTGAGATGAAAATGTTTAATAATCTGAAACCATATAAAAAACGTCAGTACAACTATTTATTTGAAAAAAATAATCAAAGATAAGTAATAAGGATCGAAGAATTAACTTAAAATTTAAACTTACAATTTTCACCTAAAAAGACAACCGGAAATTAGCCTTAGCATGACTCACTTACCAATTCCCCAACGGAGTAGCCAAGCTGTCGCAACCGTCTTTCAGGTGGGCCTAGAATTGGGATTCGACATGAATAAATAGGTTAGAGTCGCCACCGATCATTTAAAAAATATTTAGGTTGATCGGACACCATCTTATCTAATATGCGTATTACTAGAAATATGTCAGATTCGGGAGTCGGTTACAGTCAAGGAAGGATTAGCACCCTTGTACTGCCCTTTCGGCACTAATTTAATTTCCAGTTATCTTAATTAAGAAAATTGCAAGTTAAATTAAAAACTAAAAATCCGATACAAGTTATTTACCTTTAGCTGATTTAAGAGTACTCTTAAAAAAATCGAAAATATGTTAAAAAAAATGAAATACTGAATTAAAAAGGAAAAGAGACAAAAGTTGAATTATAATACTTTAGACAAAACAGAAAAAAGAAATATATACATGCTGAGAAATAAAAATTAACAGAATGGAAAATATAAATAAATAGAAAAAAAACAAATCACACGTATTGAAAACACAAAGTAATAAAATAATGTAAAGAAAAAGTCAATTAAATTAAAAATAAAAATTGTCAATTGATAAATTAAATAAAAACAAAGATAAAAAATTACTAAAATAATAATAAAAGAGATAATAAAAAATAAAAGAATGATTAATATCAAATTAATGACTCATTAAGCGTGGTAGTCTTTTAAATATAATTAAATAAAACATGAAATAAATAAAGAAATGACCAAATTGAAAAATAAAATACAGTGAGTGAATTTAAAAGAAAAATGGGAATTAAAATCGAATTCAAGGCACAAAACATGTTTTAAAAATAAATCAGGGAGTAGCTCTGCAATTAGCCCCTACCCATGTGAAAACACGCGGATCCTTAGAGGATCCAGTCGGGTTTTTGAGTTGGCTATAAATCCCAAAAAACAAAAACAAGTTTCATTTTTCTCTCCTCCCTCAAAACAGATCAAGAGAGCTTTAAAATTTTCTCTAAAATGTTCTTTGTGTTCTTCATGAGACGAAGAACATTCAACCGAAACCTAGAATCCGACCGCGGTCTTTCTCGCCGACCGTAGTCGATCGGCGCCGGCCGCCGTTCATCGGCCGTGAACCCAAAATGTTTTTACATTGTTCGAAACCTTTTTTATTTCTCTTTTCAAATATCCCTCAAATTTTATAAAATAACCTCGATGAGGGCTAGATCTACAAAAAGATCTTTCACATGCCCCTCCTCCGATCATCAGTTTCATCCTTCATGGTGGTTTTTTCGAACCAAAAAGTACAAGAATAAAACACAAAAGACCCAAAAATTTCCATGATCGAACCGAGAAAGGCAAAATGATACCTTTTTTTATTGATGTTTTTGCTTGAGATTACAAGTGCTTTCTTTACTCTGATCTTCTTTATCCTTTGTTTGATTTTTGTGGGGATTTATAGCATTAGGAGTCCCGTATTTTACATTCAGTTTGTGTTTTTTTAGGATAGAAATACATGTTTTTGAATCTTATGGAATTACGTTGTTGGGTTGATTGTTGTTGTTGCCGGAAAAAATTGTTTCCCACTAGGGGATGGTTTTTTCAAATCGGTTGAACTGCACGGCGGTTAAGGGTTATTGAAAAACCTAATGTCGGTCTTTGTTTTGGGTCGTTGGATTGGCTGCAGATTCAACGGCTCAGGATCGTGTAGCACGTGATAACTTTCTTAGGGCTTCACAAACCCTAGCTGATATGCGATCTGGGTCGTTTGATTGATGTCTGATCCCACAGCTGAGAATCGTGTGACACTTTTACTTAAGTTGAAAACCCTAGTTTGCTGGGTCAGGCAGTCAGGCCTGCCACCCGGTTGGGCACCTTCATCATTTCTAGATTTGGACTTAAACCTTGGATTTGGACTTCCTATTTGGACCAAAAAAGAAAGAAAATAAATAAATAACAAAGGTAATGAAAATAATAAATAAAATAATATAATAAATAATATATATACTTAGACTATTATATAATATATAAATATTTTTAAAAAAAAAACTATATAATATATATATATTTAAAATATTTTCAAAAACTATTTATTATATAAATGTTTTCAAAAACCATATATTATATATATTTTCAAAAACTATATTATATATATATATATATATTCAAAATGTTTTCAAAAACTATATATTATATATTTTTCAAAATATTTTCAAAAACTATATATTATATATATGTTTCAAAAACCATATATTATATAAATTTTCAAAGTATTTTTAAAAACTATAATATATATATATATATATATATATATATATATATATATTCAAAATGTTTTTAAAAACTATATATTATATATATTTTCAAAATATTTTCAAAAACTATATATTACATATATTTTCAAAAAGAATGTATCATATATATGTTTTCAAAATGTTTTCAAAAACTATATATTAAATATATTTCCAAAATAAATTTAAAAACTATATATTATATATGTTTTCAAAATTTTATGTATATTATATATATTAAATAGCATCTCGGGTGAAAATGAGTGAGTAGAGAACCACCAAACATTTGAGGAAGAACCGGTATGGAAAGAAATTCGACAAGCAAAAATTTTACCCATAATCAAATCATTTGTGTGGCTTGCGGCTCATGGAGCTTTGTTAACAAAAAAGGAACGTACGAGAAGACATCTTGCTCTAGATGCGCGTTGCAGAATCTGCAACCACGAGGAAGAAGATATCAACCATATTTTGAGACTTTGCCCAACAGCCAACACCTTATGGGTGGTACTCATAAAGGAAGAGAAGCTAGAGCAATTTCTTGCACTAGGAATCAAAGAATGGATTTTGAAGAAGTTAACATCCCCGTTTTACTTTTATAAGAAAGAAGAGGTATGGGTAACTTTATTCGGAGCAATCTTATGGAACCTTTGGAAACAAAGAAATCAACAGATCTTTGCGCCTGAAGTACTAGAGAGAGAAACGATCTTAGAGTGTAGCAGACCGCTTGTCATGGAAACGAATCGAGCTATAGATTCCTTAGGAGACTCTAAGACGATTGAATACATCCAAGATCGATCAGAGATCAGATGGAAACCCCCACCACCAGGCTGGCTAAAGCTTAACTCGAATGGATTCGTGAGTGGACCAAACGGAGTAGCAGCTTGTGGAAGAGAGATTAGAGATGACAAAGGAGAATGGATAATGGGTTTTCACAAGGCTATGGGGACATGCTCAGTTTTAGAGGTGGAGCTTTGGGGAGTACTGGAAGGAATGAAAATTGCATGGGAACTCTAATTAAAAAAATTGATCATTAAGGTTGACAACAAGAAAGTCTGGAAGCACCTACAAGCTGCTGGTCAAAAAGATCTTGAATCAACAGTGTGGTATTACGTAGCTAATATAATAAGGAAAGATTGGGATATCCAAGCAGCACACACCCTTCATGAAGGGAACATAATTGCTAATGAGATGGCCAAGCTGGGACGAGAAGGAGATTCAAGAACCCATAGAATGGTCGCACCTTTAGGAACGATTTATAACCTCTGGACACAGGAAAAGATGGTGGAGTAAGTTAGTTTATTAGGCTAGGTTGCCTCGTCATTTACCAAAAAAATAAAATAATAAAAATGTATGCGGTATCTAATTTTTTAAAATATAAATAAATTAATAATTATTATATAAATTAATTAAACTATAATTAAAAATTCATTACATAAATTTAACATGTGAGTTATTAAAATATAAAACAATAAAATTGATAAGAAATTTCATAACACATAATTTATTTTAGTTTATAATAAGAATATAATGTTAATACATATTGTACATCAATTAAATTTAAAAAATATAAAAAAAAACATTATTACTCTCAAACTTTTAAGAAAAAATAATTAGTGTAGTCCTTGAACTTTTTTTGTACCAAATATGATCCTTAGAAAAGAAAAAAAATATCTATCCCTTTAAATAACAGAATCAAACTTTGACCATTGCAACGCTTATATGACAGTTCACAAACTTACATGGCAATCTACAATATTAATGTGATAGTTCACAAACTGTTGTGGCAGTACTAGATGGACGATGATGTGATAGATGAACTTAATTGATTATTTTAGAAAGTTTGTGGACTTATTTAATTTTTAAAAATTTAAAAAGTTTCTTTAGATTAAAAATATAAACAATTATTAAGATATTCAATACATTAAAAATAAAAACAAAATTAAATTATTTAATTTAAGGACTACATTGAGTGTAAAAAAATGTTTAGGGACCATATTAATTTTTTTTCAAAAGTTTAAGGGTTTAAGATATCATTAAATCAAAAAATTATTGTTAGAATGATTTAAACTTGTATAAGTTAAGTTAAAAATCTAGATATTATATTTCCTTATTTTCAAATTTTCAATACAATCTTAATGAAAATACTAAAAACATCATTTTATGTTTTCATTTTTCACTTATTTTTAATTTCATTTTCCAATTTTACAACTAAACTTGTTTTCTTCAATATTTTCTATTTTCTAAGAAAATGAAAAATCACCTATTTGCTATTTAGTTTTATAAAAATTGTTGATTGATCTGTCCTCCAGTCATGGATGAAAGCATTTGCATTTATCCGAATTAACTTGTACAAATCACCAACTTTTCTGGTACGGGCAGATGTTCTCAAACTTTCATCCATGGCTGGAGGACGGATCAATCGACAATTATTATAAAACTAAATAGCATATAAAATAGCATATTAATGTGATAGTTCATAAACTTTTATGGAACGAGTGCAATACATTAGTTCCCCTTGCAGCATCTAAGTACAAAATCTGTTTTCAAGGAGGACAGTGAGGGTAATAGCCCCTTAAAAAATTAAAATTATCATATATTTGAATTTTTTTATATATTATTTATTAAAAATCTGTTTTCATCCCCTAAAATTTTATAAGTTCATCCGATCGTTGCTTTCTAAAATTTTAGAAGTTCACCTCTGATTTAAAATCAGACTTCCATCTGTGAAGTTAATCCCTTACATATCTGCGTTTTCTTATTTTTATGTTTGGTTGACTCGTTTATGATATTTTAAAAATATATATATAATAAAGAGGACGATGATGAAGGAAGTGGAGTCCATGAAAGGGTGCTTAGAGAAAACACGAGACTATAGAAAATATGATCCATCGTCAGCTCTTGTGAAGCCTCCTTTCAAGCTCATCCCTAATTGATGCCTGCTTTTCATCCTTTATATTTTACTTAAGGAATAATGCCAATAATAGCCCTTAACATTTATCAAAATGATCATTTTGGTCCATGTTCTTTTTTTTGGAAAATTTTGCCCCCAAACATTTGACTTTAGGGCAAAAAGTTCACTCTATAGATGAAAATCATTAGTTAACACATGATTAATGCTATAAAATAAGACTCTTTTTAACCTAAAAATGAAACGTTGAAGGTAAAAATGTTTCGGAAAAAAAGAATAAGAGACAAAGTGATTATTTTGTCAAATATTAGGGGCATTAAATGAAACGTTATGGGTCAAAATAATCTAAAAACTAGAATAAGAGATAAAATGATAATTTTGATAAACGTTAGGGACTAATTTTGATATTATGCCTTTACTTAATTATATCAACCATCTCGTACATATATTTAATATAATAACAGTGAGGGACAGATCTACCATGGTTGTGTGATTGTGTCATGTTTATAATGTAATATATACACGTGAAATCAATAAGGAAAGATCTTTTACGGCTTATTACTTGGTCCCTGTAAGATTTATGAATTTTCAGTTTGGTTCTTTAAGAAACTTGAAGATACTAGTTTTTTTTTTCATTTGAATATTATTTATATTTTATTATTATTATTATTATTATTATTATTATTATTATATTATTATTATTTATTATTATTATTACTAAATAATTTATTTACAAACAGGCCCAATACCCAAGGCCCACTTACAATCAAACCCAAACCCAGAGCCTAATACAAACCCTAAACTGATTAGGGTTTGTATCATCCCAGCCGCCGCTCTCCTTGCCAGCCGTTGGATCTAAGTTTATAACTTTATATTTTAGTCACTGAATCCAATTTTAGATCTTTATAATTCATTTCTTTAACTTTAATTTTATTTATTTTAGTCATTTATATTAAATAATATATATTTTAGGTAAATAACAGATTTAGTACTTTAATTTTAGAAATTAATATTTTAATCCTGAACATCATGTTTTAATTTATTTTAATTTGATGTTCGAATTTTACACAATTTTATTTTAATCACTAAATTAATAATATGATTAAAATTGCATGTTTAGAATATTAAATAATTGGTAAATTAGGAATCTAATTTTAAGAATGTTATAATTTAGCCATTTAATACCTTTATTTAATTATAAGTATTATTGTTATTTTATATATATATATATATATATATATATATATATATATTGATTTTATATATTATTTATTTTTATATGTTCTTAATATTTGAATATTATTATTATTTATTCATATAAATATATATACAATAAGTAATATTTATTTATAATCCTATCTATAAATTATTTATAAATAATTTTAATTATGTTTTTAAATATTAAGAAAGGGCAGTCTTAAAACAACTGGATGTCCATTTTCTGATATTTTAAATAATTAAATATATTACTTTTATAAATTATATCTATTTTAAATAAATGTTTTAATATTTATTTATTTTTAATATTAAGAAAAGAGCTGTCTTAAAGCACCTAGAAGCCCTTTTCTAATATTTCTAAATAAATAAATATCTTATTTATATTTGATTTAATATATTTTCATAAAACTATAAATTTGAAATAAACAATATTATGAATTAAATATATTTTTGAATTTTTAAATTTCCAATAATAGAGACAATTTATAATTAATAAGTACCAAAATTTGGGCGTTATAGGGGTATTAATCCTTCCCTAAACGTAATCGACCGAATCCTGTTTTCCTAAAATTTTTGGTTATATGCAGATCAGTCTTATCTTTTAAATATTGTTTTCTTAAAAACTATTTTAAAAGATTTTTTTAGGTATTTGACCTATCTAATCCAAAAAGGTCAATGGCGACTCCCAAAACATTTTTTTAAAATTAAAATCATTTATTTTATTTTTCTCGCCAAGTAAAAATTTGTACCCGGGCAAAAACCGGTTACGACAGCTTGGCGACTCTGCTGGGGGACCCTGGTCAAGCTTTAAAATCAATTATAAATTGTCTCTATTAATTAGAAATTAAAAATTCATATATTTAATTTTTAATTCTTTTCTTTTCAAAATTTTTATATATACTTATTATTTTCATAATATTTATATGTATATTATTAATATTTCATTTTATTTACAAGTATTTTATATCATTATTTTTTTTTCTGTCAGAGGTATGAACATTTCTCCTCACACACAACATATGCATTGCATAACATAAGCTTTTTAATCAAGCTTGTCCCTTTTAAGTGGGAGTGAAAGCGACCTCTTCGTGAGAATTTATTCTCCATGTCAGGCATAGAGAAGTGTATCCCCTCAAATTGAACTCGATCCACTTTAGTCTGTGATGGACTAGGATTTAGGGTTAGCATCCCAAGGGGGCACTAACAAGGACAATTCGGGTACCTTTATTCTTAGAACTGAAACTCTACATATAGTAAACCTTAAAAACTCTTCTGATATGAAGCCATGCCAAAATTTTATCCAAAATAGGTGTACACAAAGGAGAAATGATTTCTAACTTTTTCCTTTTAATTTATTTATTTATTTTCTTGCTAAATAAATTGCATGAAAATTTAAAATTTTTAAGTATGCTATGTAGAAAGCATGTTTAATTAGAAATATTTGGATAGATGTTATTAAATTAATTTTTACTTCTTTATTATGTGAACTAATTCATTTCTTTTTATGTGTTCTGTTATTTTTGCATAGCATCATACAAGATTAAAGGTATTGATCTTCGTGTTAATCGTCTCATTGGAAAACCTTCATCTATGGATAAAAGTGTTCAAATCAAATAGTTCCAAACTCAGAAGTAAGACAGTAGCCTGAGAATTTACAAAGACAAGGGGGAGATAGTCTACAGGATGATTATGTACCTGAGTTGGCAAGTTATGCTCCGATTTCGATAAAAAGAAAATGATATGCAAGATTTGCGAGGCATTTGGGAGAGTTGGGACTCAAACAAAAAGTTATAGTTTTATCAGAATTACGGGGACATCCCATATTTGCTCTATGTAGAAGTTGATGATGACTTGCTTCGAGCCCTGATTCAATTTTGGAATCTTGGTTATAATTGTTTCACTTTTAATAAGGAGGACTTGGTTCCTACTATTGAAGAGTACACAACTTTACTACATATAGAAGGGGCTTTGGAAAATGTTAACTCCCGATTATGAGAAATGGAGCTCTGTTAGGAAAAATGAAAATATTCCTCTACCAGACCAAAATGAGGATATCCTGAGAGTTGAGTTTGAAGCAGAAAGAGAAGGTTGGTCAAAAGAATTAGAGCAAATGAGATGAGATAAAGCTATGTTGGGTGTTGATGTTGACTTTCATTTAGCAAAATGTGCAATACTGAGAGAAAACAAAGAAAAAGTTGATGGTGAGTTCAGAACGTTAAAGAACAATTACCATGAGTTATAAAAATCCCGGGAAGCATCAGGACCGAGCATATCAACAGTACAGATGACCAAAGAATTGAACATCGAGAAAAGCCGAGTTGAAGATTTGAAAGGAAAGAATAGCCGTCTACTCAAAAGCCTTGAGAAAGGAAAACATAAAATGGAGGATTTTGAGGTTGACAAAAGGGAGAGAATTATAAAGCACAAAGCTAAAAGCCGCGAGATCATGAATGAAATGCAGAGAGAAAGGGATCGAGCCAAAAAATTAGAAGAGATGAAGAACAACATGCTTGAGAAATCTAAAGGTGAGAAAAATACCATGTTCAAGGGATTTGAATCTGAAATGAACAATCTGATTGCCGAACTTGAAGTCAGGGGTCAAAGGATTGAAGAGTTCGATGTTGAAAAAGAAAAATGGGAATTGGAGAAGAAGAGTTTCAACACCATACTTGAGGTAGAGCAAGAAGTGGCTAGCAATTGGATGCAAAGATGCAGAAACAAGAATGTTCAAATCCAAAAGCTTAGTCAAAGGACGCAAGAAGCACGAACAAAATTCGAAGAAGATCTGGATCAGTCTAAAAATAAAAACTCAAAGTTTAATGCTTACATTTTGCAACTTGAAGAGTCATTATTTCAAGAAAAGGTTCGTCTAGGACCTAGTGATCTTAATGAAAGTTATGAGGAGAATGCTTCACTGAGAAGACACATTAGAGATCTTGAAAAAACTCTGCACAGTTGTCAAGTCAGAATCAATGAGTTAGAGCAGACTCTCGAGGGAACTAAAGAACAATGGCAAAAATCGACTGATTTCTATGTAGAAAGAAGTGAAGAAAGAAGCAATATGGTATTCGAGGCTATGGTATAAATGAGCGAAGTTGCCAGATATGTTAGGGATCTAGCTGTTGAAGCAAAAATAATTGAACATCACGTTGATCCAGTTTCCAAGTATGGAAAGAAGATGACCTGGTTGATGAAAGAAATTATAGAGCTTAATAGGAAAGCTACGCCGTATCTGTAGTTATGAACTATTATAAAGAAACTTTTGTATGCCGATGGAAGTTGTTCTATGATAGTTAACTTTATGGGATCAATACCTTTTGCATACATGCATTTTACATATATTCATTATTCATTGTATTATTTTCTTTATGTATAATTTTTATTTTACATTAAGATAAACATTCATTAATTACAATTTGAAAAAAATTATAATAATATCAGAAGAATTTTCAATCACAGTTATTCTGGCCAAACGAGAAATACAACATCACTACGGTACTAGACAAGCTACTAAGAAAATTATGGAGGACAAAATACAACGTCTTGAAGAACAACATAATAAAGAACAAACAGAGATAAGAATGAAGCTAGAGAAAATTGAAGCCCGTATTGCAAACTCACAAGACAACATGATGCAGAAAATAGAAGACATGCTCAAAAAGCAGGCTACTATTGGAAAAATTCATGAAAATCCTGCATCTTTTGACCAAGAACCTATGTATCCTCTAGGTTTCCCACCGGAACCAATTTATCACTCTGGTACTACACCTATACAAATCCATGCCCGCACATCAGTACTTCAAGAGGCCAAACTACATGAAAATCAACAAGTGGATCCTGCATCTTCAAGCAAAAATCCACTTATATCAGATGTGAAAACAGGGGATCTTAATGCTGAACATCTAATCCCAGATTTGAATGAGCTGAATGAGAAAGAAAAAGTAAATGAAGAATTGACCAGACAGATCAGGAGCTTAGAGGAACGAATGAAATCCTTAGAAATAACTGAATCATTCTATGGGTTCGACTCTAGCGAGTTGAGTTTGGTTCCAGACTTAATCCTCCCCATCAAGTTCAAAGTTCCTGAATTTGAGAGATATGACGGTACCACATGCCCTTCATCCCACATTACTATGTTTTATAGCAGAATGGCAGGACATGTGAAAGACGATAAATTGTTAATTCACTGCTTTCAAGATAGCTTGACAGGACCAGCCTTAAAATGGTATATTCAACTGACCAAAGCCAACATTAGATCCTGGAAAGATCTAGCAAAGGCATTCCTAGAACAGTACCGCCACGTGATAGACATGGTCCCTGATAGATGGACTCTCCAAAATTTGGAGAAAAAGAATAACGAAACATTCAGACAGTACGCTCAGAGATGGCATAATACAACAGCCCAAGTTCAGCCACCTCTATCAGAAAAAGAGGCCACAGTAATGTTTGTCCATACTTTAAAGGCTCCTTATTTAAGTCATCTAATGGGGAATGCAACCAGAAATTTTGCAGATCTGGTCATTTCTGGAGAACTCATTGAAAATGTCTTGAAAAGTGGCAAAATTGAATCAAACGAGGGGTCTAGTTCCAAAAAACCTATGTACCGAAAAAAAAGAGAACGAAGTTAACAATGCAAACTCTTACAACAAGGATACTTCGAAAAGTGTTACAATAACCCAACCAATGGTTAAGAAAGAAAAAACAAATACTAATCGAGTAGAGTCCAGAGGATCTCGAAGGGAAAGTGAAAGGTTGTCTTTTACACCTTTACCAGTACCTTATACTGAGATCTATGATTCGCTGTTAAAAGCAGATGTCATACGACCCTATCCTTTGGTTCCGATACAACCACCATTCCCTCCATGATATGATATAAAAGCGCACTGTGTTTACCATGAAGGAATTACGGGTCATTCTATTGAAAACTGTTTGGCATTTAAAAAAGTGGTCCAAAATATTTGATCAACACTGGAAAGTTAGAATTTGATTCACCGGCTACATCAAAACATCCGCTGCCAAATCATGGAGATAAAAACGTGAACGCAATTCAAGAAGAGAACATAAAGAAAGCAAAAACTGATGTTTCTGAGATTAAATCTCCTTTTGGTTGGATATTTCAACAACTCTCCTTATCTGGTATGATTCCACAAGAATTCAGGCCAAAACATGATGTGGATGAGAATTATTGCGAATATCATTAAGAAAAAAGATAGAATTCAATTATGTCCTGAATTCAGGGATTTGGTGCTTATATGCGTAGGATCTAAGGAAGAAATCATTTCATCTGTAACAAGTGATGTTCCGTATATTGAAACCAATGATGATGCTCTCGAATGCTCTTTCCGAGCTTTGGAATTTGTCACTACAACCTTTATTGCTGAGGGAAGCAAAATTCCACATCCCAGATTGTCTTATTGCACCAAGATGACTGTACGACAGACTTTAGGCATTGGAGCTAAAACTGGGAAAGGTTTGGGAAAAAATCTTCAGGGGAGTTCAGTTCCTGTAAAGATAAAGATGAAGAACGATCGTTTTGGGCTTGGATTTGAGCCTAATTTTCAGAAAAGGAATAAAGATATGAAAAGAAGAGGTGAAAATAGAAGGGCAAAATTGAAGGGAGAAGAAATTCCTTGGGAACACATGTTTTTCCCTCCTTTAAAGTCCACATTTAAATCTGGAGGAATGGTTAATGTAGAACAACAGCTTGTTGATGCTCTCAAAGAAGAAAAGTTGAAAAAAGATCAAAGCATAGTTGAAAAAGCCATGGGAGGAATTATTTATCAACATGATCACGAATGACAACAAGATTGGCAAGTACTTGACTGGAATTCGCCCTTGTCTTCCTGGTGAAACACTCAACAATTGGATTGCTGAAGACCTCCCTGTAGTTTTTAGTATTAACACAGAGTAATACTCAGAACTAATCTTTATGTTTAGCCCAGGAATATAAAAAGTTTTTGTTATTTTGTAAGAGCATTTGTTAAGATCACTTAATATCAAATATAAGAAGTTTTCTTTAAAATTCTCAAATGACAATCATTCTTTACATTCTTTATATTTTAGATTCATTATATTTCATTTATTTCATAAATTTACTATATCCTTTCAGAAATATATCCGATTTAAATTTACAGGTGTCACAATGTTAATAGCATGCTTATTCCTAAATTTAATCAAGAGATAAATTTAGAGCGACCCATATGTCTGGAGGAAATCAATGAGTGTGAGGATGAAATAGAATGTAATGTTCCTACTGAATTGTTAAGACTGGTAGGAAAAGAAGACAAACAAATTTTACCTCACAAAGAAGAAGTTGAGAATGTAAATCTGGGAACTAATGAAGAAATGAAAGAAGTGAAAATTGGTACTACTTTGTCAGCCCAGATAAAACAAGAATTAATAGATCTCCTCCAAGAGTTCAGAGATATCTTTTCCTGGTTTGAGTACGGATATAGTGGTCCATAAACTTCCAATCAGTTCAGAGTATAAACCTGTTCAACAAAAGCTCAGACGAATGAGGCCAGAAATGTTATTACAGATCAAAGAGGAAGTAATGAAGCAAATTAATGCAGGTTTCCTGCAGGCAGCCAAATACCCAGAATAGGTAGCCAACATTGTTCCAGTACCAAAGAAAAATGGGAAAGTTCAAATGTGTGTGGATTACAGAGATCTCAACAAAGCTAGTCCGAAAGATAGCTTTCCATTACCTCACATAGACACCTTGGTGGACAATACGGCATGACATGCATGGTTTTCATTCATGGACGGCTTTTCAGGATATAATTCGATAAAAATGAATCCTGAGGACATGGAAAAAACCACATTTGTAACCATGTGGGGCATATTCTGCTACAAAGTATATGTGGATGACATGATTGCCAAGTCTCGAATCGAAGAAGAACATATTCAAAATTTGAGAAAGCTTTTCCATAGATTGAGGAAGTATCAATTAAAGCTCAACCCCGCTAAATGCACTTTTAGGGTAACTTCCGGGAAGCTTTTGGGATTTGTATTCAGTAAAAAAGGAATCGAGTTTGATCCAGATAAAGTAAAAACAATTCAATATCTTCTACCACCCAATACTAAGAAAGAAGTCCGAGGCTTTTTAGGAAGATTAAATTACATATCTCGGTTCATTTCTCAATTAACTGACAAATGTGATCCAGTATTCAAATTACTCCGAAGGAACAATCCTGAAGTTTGGAATGATGAATGTTAAGAAACTTTGGATATTATTAAGAAATATTTATCCAATGCTCCCATTTTAGTGTCACCAGTGCCTGAAAGACCGTTAATTCTCTACTTAATAGTCTTTGAAAATTCGATGAGATGTGTATTGGGACAACACGATGAATCTGGAAGAAAAGAGAAAGCCATTTATTATCTGAGTAAGAAATTTACTGATTGTGAAATTCGATACCCACCAATACAAAATTTATGTTGTGCCTTGGTGTGGGCTACTCGAAGGCTCAGACAATACATGTTATATCATACTACTTGGCTGATATCTAGATTTGATCCATTAAAGTTCTTGATGGAATCACCATCTTTGGCAGGCAAAATGGCTAGATGGAAGATGTTATTATCCGAGTTTGGTATTGTATATGTCAACCAAAAAGAAATAAAAGGAAGTGTCATAGCTGATTTTCTGGCCAGTCGCGTATCCGATGATTATCAGTCTCTAAGCTTTCTTTTTCCAGACAAAGATTTGTTGAGCATATCCATGAATGAAGAAGTCAGAATGAATGATGAATCTTGGAAGCTTTATTTTGATGGAGCATCCAATGCCTTGGAACGAGGAATTGGAGCAGTGCTAATTTCTCCAGAAAATATCTATTATCCTTTCACAAGCAGACTGGAGTTCTTTTGCACCAATAACATGACAGAATATGAAGCTTGTGTCATGGGATTGAAGGCAACCATAGAAAGGAAAATTAAATTTCTCACGATATACAAAGATTCATCATTAGTGGTGTATCAATTACGAGGAGAATTGGAAACAAAAGATCCCAAATTGCTGGAATACCGAAATTTTATCCTCGAATTAGTGAAAGGATTTTAGAAAATCACCTTCAATTATCTCCCTCGAGAGAAAAATCAAATGGCAGATGCTTTGGCAACATTAGCTGCTATGTTTCAGGCAACTAAGAAAGTTGATATGATGCCGATCAAAATGCAAGTCTATGAAATTCCTGCACATTGTTACAGTGTGAAAACTGAGGTAGATGGCAAACCATGGTATTATGATATTCTGCAATATATCAAATATAAAAGCTATCCACAAAATGCATCTGAAATTGATAAAAGAACATTGAGAAGAATGGTTGTTGGATACTTTCTTGATGGCGAGATTTTGTAGAGAAGAAGCAATGATCAAATGCTATTGAGATATTTAAATACGAGCGAAGCTAGAAGCATCATTGAGGAAGTACACAGTGGGATATGTGGAACACATGCAAATGGTCTTTCCATGGCTAGAAAAATAATGAGATATGGATATTATTGGGCTACCATGCACACAGATTGCATTGATTTTGCAAGAAGATGTCATAAATGCCAGGTATATGCAGATAAGATTCATGTACCCCCATCACCTTTACATGTAATGACAGTAACTTGGCCATTTTCTATGTGGGGAATAGACGTCATTGGGGCAATCACACCAAAAGCATCGAATGGACATTGTTTCATCTTAGTAGAAATTGACTATTTTACCAAATGGGTTGAAGATGCTTCATATGCTAATATTAAGAGGTCTACAGTCTGCAAATTCATAAAGAAAGAAATAATTTGCCGGTATGAGCTACCAGAAAGGATCATTAGATAATGCTCTGAACCTGAACAACAAAATGATGACTGAACTTTGTGCACATTTTAAGATCAAGCATGCAAACTCAGTAGCATATCGTCCAAAGATGAATGGAGCAGTTGAAATAAGAACATCAAGAGAATCATTACAAAGACTACTGAAACTTACAAAGATTGGTACGAGAAGTTACCTTTTTCTTTATATGCATACCGAACTACTGTGCGAACATCTACTGGGCAATGCCTTTTTCTTTAGTCTATGGGATGGAAGCATTCTTATCAATTGAAGTTGAGATTCCATTACTTCGAATCTTAAGAGAGGTGAAATTAGATGAGTCTGAATGGATCCATGATCGATTTGATCAATTGAACCTTATTGATGAAAATAGATTGAAAGCTACTTGTCATGGGCATATGTATCAAAAACGGATGATGAAGTCTCATGACAAGAAAGTACATCCAAGAGAATTCCAAGAGGGGGATCTAGTGCTGAAAAAGATCTTGCCTATACATAAAGATTTCCGTGGGAAATGGATGCCTAATTGGGAAGGGCCCTACGTTGTAAAGAATGCCTTTTCCGGAGGAGCGTTGATCTTGGCAGAAATGGATGGAAGAGTTCTGAGAAACCCAATAAACTTAGATTCTGTCAAGAAATATTATGCTTGAAGAAGAAAAAATAAAAGAAAAGAAAAAAAGAAAAGAAAAGAAAAAATGAAGAAAAAAGAAAAAAGAAAAGAAAAATGTTGAAAAAAAGAAAAAAATAGAAAAGGAGGGTCAGGATGAAAACCCGCAAAGGGCGTCTTGCAACCAAATGAAGGATTTGAGTTGAAAATCTGAAAGGGCTGCTCAAATTCATGTTGATATTAGGCATCTGGCAATTAAACCTTCTTAAGATTTTGATAGTTTGGGAGGAACTTCACATCTACAAGCATTCTGACAACGTTTGAGATCTTCCAGACAAAATCTTACTTCAGTGCTCTAAATTATATCAAGTTGATTAATTTAGAAATACTTGTGCTAATAATTTGTTGAGTCATTTGAATTTTTATCATTCCTATGATTGTCAGAACTTTAAATATATTTCTATATATTTATCATTTATTCCAAGTTTATCTTTTTGAAATTCAATTTATTTTTGAAATTCAATTTGTTTCACATAAAAATCCTGTAAATAGATTAATATAATTGTAAAAACGAACAAAATATTTCTGGCTATTACTTCATGTTAATACTTTTAAGTACATGGAATCTAAAGTAAGTCTTATCGACATTTGCAATCACTGTTGAAAAGTAAACAAGTTATGTCCATCATAGAGTCATTTGGAAGCGGAACAAGAGGAAATATGTTCTCAATTGGCAGATTATGAATATAGCCCCTTTTCCATGTAGCAGTACAAAAATGCTTCGAATCTACAAATTCTGGCTCTACATCGTATAAGTACTGTGACATTTCAGCCCAAATACATCTGGAGCAAATGTTACACTCTCGTAGTAGAAATAAGGAGACCCAATAGCATCTTCTAGAAGTGTTCTTTGAGTTATCTGATCTGGTTCAGTAGGAACTCCAAAACCAATCATTGGATTAGGAAGATGAATTGCATGATCGTCTTCATTAAGAAGTTTCTTTTCAAGCTACCTTTGCTTCTTCTTTTTCTAAGAAAATCATAGCCCAAGTTTCACCTTTTCTTGTAATTGGGATGATTGCATAACGACTTCCTATCTTTTACCGGAAGAAGTGTGTCAGCAGCCTTAGCCATTTGAGTAGCACGTATAAAATCTGTCAACTCTGCAATTGATGAATCCGGACCACATCTCTATGACTATTGAAGACTTAGCATCTGAGTATCCCATTTTCGTCAAGTATAACAGTTTACTCTCCTCATCAGAATCAGAATTCAGGATTTCCTCGGTATTAGAAAAACTATCAATATCTGTGAAATCACCTTAAAAGATCGCTTCATAGTCAGATGAGTAGTTATCAGAATCAACATGTTGCATGAGTGCGGGCTTTTCAAGAGCCTATAATATTGAGTTTTATTCTCAAGTGGTTTTGTGACATCATTCAGGAATATCTACATCTACACTCTTCAAAGATGATAGATTCTCCGTTCGAAGAGGAAAGATTTGTTGGATATCTACACAATTGAAGAAAGACTAAGTTCACCTCTTTGAAATTAAATAAAGATGAAATTAACATTCATATATCATATTTAGACATTTGCAAAATAGGTGCATTTTCATCCATTTTATCCATATTAAATATTTGACAGGAAATTCAAAGATTTTAGCAAAGATTTGAATCCATCATTCGATGGATCAACATTTCTGGAAGAGTTCATAATGAGAAGAACTCATTGAAGAAGGAAGAAGAAATTCATAATGAGAAGAATTTGTTCAAACCTTTTATTTGAATTCATCATTCGATGAATCAACTTTTCCAAAGAAGTTCATAATGAGAATAACTTATCTGAAGAGGAAGAAGAAGTTCATAATGAGAAGAGCTTGTTCAACCTTTTGTATGACTCTATCGCAGAAGGAGATAGATCAGCATCAACTTTTCCAGAGAAGTTCATAATGAGAAGAACTTATCTGAAGAGGAAGAAGAAGTTCATAATGAGAAGAGCTTGTTCAACCTTTTGTATGACTATATCGCAGAAGGATATAGATCAGCATCAACTTTTCCAGAGAAGTTCATAATGAGAAGAACTTATCAGAAGAGGAAGAAGAAGTTCATAATGAGAAGAGCTTGTTCAACCTTTTGTATGACTCTATCACAGAAGGAGATAGATCAACATCAACTTTTCCAGAGAAAGTTCATAATAAGAAGAACTCATCTGAAGAAGGAAGAAGAAGTTCATGATGAGAAGAGCTTGTTCAACCTTTTGCATGACTCTATCACAGAAGGAGATATACCAGCATCAACATTTTCAGAAGTGTTCATAATGAGAAGAACTCATCTGAAGAAGAAGGAGCAAAACTTATTCAACCTTTACATGATTATATCACAGAAGGAGATAAATTGTCAACCCAGTGGAAAAGTTCATAATGAGATGAACTAATCCCAAAGAAGAATTTGTTCAACATTTCCATCATAATCAAGTGAAGTCAAATGAAAAAAACTTATTATCTTTTCGTCTTTGCCCTATCCTTGTTAACACAAGAAGAAACAAAGAGGGGCAGCTGAAGATACTAGTTTTTTTTCATTTGAATATTATTTATATTTTATTATTATTATAATTATTATTATTATTATTATTATTATATTATTATTTATTATTATTATTATTACTAAATAATTTTATTTACAAACAGGCCCAATACCCGAGGCCCATTTATAATCAAACCCAAACCCAGAGCCTAATAGAAACCCTAAACTAATTAGGGTTTATATCATCCCAGCCGCCGCTCTCCTTGCCAGCCGTTGGATCTAAGTTAGATCCAACGGCCCAGATAGTTCCAGATGCAAACATACCCTAGGACCACGCGGCGCCGCCTCTACTTCCAGCCGCCCCACGTCTTCGTTCCAGCTACTGCCGCCCTCTCTAGAAGACCTTAATGACCATCCACGTCACAGCTAGGGAGTGAGTCACCACATAGTTCGGTGACTCACCGATAAATTCCTCTTGGACCGGTCCGACGAGAGCTTCATCGAGGCTATAAAGCCTCAGCTCACCTATAAATAAAAAACAGAGAGGAAGAGAGACCAACAGCGACAGAGAAGAAAAAAGTAATCCAGCAACCACGAATCACCAAAATAGCAAGGAAAAGAGAGAAGAGAAACTTACCGAGGCAATAGCGGTCATCAGAGCCTCTTTGCGCCGTCGGAAAGCCAAAGGTCGAAGGTAAAACAAAATTAGATCTACGCATTTTAGTAGTGTTTTAGGCTAAGAAACCTCTGGATTTAGCTTTAAGAGAAACCATGCTTTAATTTGGGGTGGGTTTTGTAATTTTTGGCCACCGAATGTGGTGGCCGGCGGCGGATTTAACGGTGGCCGGCCGGTGCTCTCTTTCTCAGTTCTAGAGAGAAGCGAGAGAGTTTAAAACTCTCTCAGTTCAAAGAGAGAAGAGAGAAAAAAGAAATGATAAGATGGCCCTTCGGGCCAGCCATAATAGGGTATTTATGCCCTCTCTTAAACGACGTCGTTTAAGGGAGGGCCTGTTTGTAATTTGATAAGGGTAAAACCCTTTCTACAGCCATTATAAGTTTATAATTTTATATTTTAGTCACTAAATCCAATTTTAGATCTTTATAATTCGTTTCTTTAACTTTAATTTTATTTATTTTAGTCCTTTATATTAAATAATATATATTTTAGATAAATAACAAATTTAGTCCTTTAATTTTAGAAATTAATATTTTAATCCTGAACAACATGTTTTAATTTATTTTAATTTGTTGTTCGAATTTTACACAATTTTATTTTAATCACTAAATTAATAATATGATTAAAATTGCATGTTTAGAATATTAAATAATTGGTAAATTAGGAATCTAATTTTAAGAATGTTATAATTTAGCCATTTAATACCTTTATTTAATTATAAGTATTATTGTTATTTATATATATATATATTGATTTTATATATTATTTATTTTTATATGTTCTTAATATTTGAATATTATTATTATTTATTCATATAAATATATATATACAATAAGTAATATTTATTTATAATCCTATCTATAAATTTTATAAATTATTTATAAATTATTTTAATTATGTTTTTAAATATTAAGAAATGACAGTTTTAAAACAACTGGATGTCCATTTTCTGATATTTTAAATAATTAAATATATTACTTTTATAAATTATATCTATTTTAAATAAATGTTTTAATATTTATTTATTTTTAATATTAAGAAAAGAGTTGTCTTAAAGCACCTAGAAGCCCTTTTCTAATATTTCTAAATAAATAAATATCTTATTTATATTTGATTTAATATATTTTCATAAAACTATAAATTTGAAATAAACAATATTATGAATTAAATATATTTTTGAATTTTTAAATTTCCAATAATAGAGACAATTTATAATTAATAAGTACCAAAATTTGGGCGTTATAGGGGTGTTAATCATTCCTTAAACGTAATCGACCACGAATCATGTTTTACTAAAAATTTTGGTTATATCCAGATCAGTCTTATCTTTTAAATATTGTTTTCTTAAAAACTATTTTAAAAGATTATTTTTAGGTATTTGACCTACCTAATCCAAAAAGGTCAATGGCGACTCTCAAAACATTTTTTTTTAAATTATAATCATTTATTTTATTTTTCCTGCAAAGTAAAAATTTGTACCCGGACAAAAAAAACGTCAATGGCAACAAAACTTTCATCATTTCGTCTCCTATTTCGATATATATGATCTTCAAGCGGGGTATCACACAATGACACGAAATGTATGCTGTGCTGAAAACGAAAGATTCAGATACATTTTCTCATACGAGTTCTACTGTATTTTGAATGAACTAAAAAAAAGGGCAGAACTCGATTTTTTCCCTTTTTCTGTGTTGTATCATTTTGAGTCATTTCTTATTTATTATATTCTATTATATTTAGGTTAGGAGTAAGTATTCAATGACGTCGAGTCGAATCGAGTTACAAATTTTCGAGTTAGTCGAATTGATCAGTCCCATTTTATAATTCAAACTCTATTTGAATTTTATTTTTACTCGAGTTGTTCGAGTTTTTGTTTAATTCTAATTGTAAATAAGTATAATGTTATCGTACTATTTGATTTCAATTTAAACGGTTTTCTATAACTATGTACAATATACATATACATATTTTCATATGTGATATACATATATCTTGCAGAATTGAGGGACTCGGCTAAGACTCGAAAATCAATCCACTATTTATAATTTTTTTGAGTTATTCCAGTTTTATTTTATATTTGACTTAAATTTAAATTATTTTGGAGTCAATGAAATTCAATCTTTTAACTTCTAGTTAAGTAAAAAATTAATTTTTCTAGACAAATAGATTTTTCCCGCAATACAGGAACAACTAATGATTAACTACAATTTTCCTCATCCTAATTTATGTTATATTTTACATACGATTTCTTATTTAATTTTAAGTAGGCTTGAATGAAGAATTCGATGCTATTTTTCTGTTACATTACTTTAACCTTTCATTATTTTATTCTATTTTTTTTATTTTCTAAAAAGTCTTCTCACTCCTTTCACATTGTTGCAATAGGCCCCTCGAGGGAAAGGACGACGAGTTGCAACGATGAGATTTTTGAAATGTTTTTGAAAATATTTTATGAAATATTGGAAGTCGCCGCTAATCATTTTAATAAAATATTTTTATTTTATCAAAAATATTAAGTTTGGGTCTACGAAAACCAAAAAATAGGTTCGAGAGTCGGTTACGCGTGAAGAAATGTTAGCACACTCATAGCGCCCAAAAATTGGTACCTAGTTGATTAACCTATTTTAAAATTTGGAAATTTGAAGTTTGAAACTTTATTTAATCTAGAAATCACTATGAATGCAAAGTTCAAGAGGGTGTTTGTTTATTAAAGCCAATAATGCTCATCACCTAACATGAATGTGGGAGATCAATTATTGTGCCCACGCCAATAATCAGACATTACCTCGAGATTTCAAAAAATGAAGGGGTTTTAAAAGGATGTTGACCTACTTTGGAAATTACCAGTAGTCGCCCCCAGAGCATGATTGTTGGAACTATACCATTAATTCCTTAATAAGTCAACATTGTCTTGTGTTTAAAAAGACAAATGCAATCAGTGAATCGGTTAAAACCCTAATTATACTAGGTGGGTTTATTAAAAGATTTCCTAACCTAAAGTGTCAATTTATGAGAATTAAAGAATCTAAAGGATTAAATCTAAGGTGAGGTCTCCAATTTTTATCCTATTATTATTTTATTATTCAATTATTAAATCAAATAATTGACTTGAACAATCAAGTATTTTCATGTGAATGCTCAAATTAAATCATCCCCTATCATTAAAGAACTAAGGTGAAAATATCTAGAATTAAGGCTCTAAATAACCTAATTATTTATGTCACTTATTTATCTAATCAAAAGCTGAAGGGCTAACTGATAACAACTAAGGTTAAGTAAACATATTTATTAACCCTAATTGCCTAGACTATACAAAGTCTAAATTAAAAGTTAAGGGACTAACTAAATTTTAAGTCCCTAATCACTAATCCAGTTAAAACTAACCAATTATTGGATCGAATAATCGATTTGGACAATCGAGCTTTTTTATACGAAAGCCTAAATCGATCTATCCTTTAACTTAAGGACTAGGTGATAGAAACCTAAATATAAGGATTAAGTCTACAATCTAAGAGGCTGTTTGTTTGCCTCTTAATGAAACCATTCAACGCTGAATGTTGAACCGTTCAGCATTCAGCGCGTTTGTTTCGCACCTTTGAATGATTCAGTGCTGACTGATTCAACAAAACAGTGCTGAATGATTCAGCACAGAAGTATATTCTGAATCATTCAAAGCCAGTTATCAAACATCATGTCACATTCAGAGCCAAACCATTTAGAGCCTCTGAATCATTCAGCATTTGAATCATTCAGCGCTTAATCATTCTGAAGTAAACAAACATCTCCTAAGTCCTAAAATAAAATTAAAGGTAAATGAACTTTAAACAAATAGAACTAAATACATAAATAAATAAACAACACACAAGCGAGAGTAAAATAAAATTAATAAATAAAAAAAATTACCAATTATAAATTAAACTAAATTAATACTAAAGTTAATTAAATAAAATAATTAGTCTAGGGACTAAATTAAAAAAACATATAAGTCTAGGGACTCAATTGAAACTAACCATGCAAATTAGTATAGTGACTAAATCAAAACAAATACAAAATTAAACAAGCAATTTTGTAATTTAACCAGTGACCTAAGTGTAAAAATACGACAAAAGTAGGGGGACTAAAGAGAAATTTTAGATTTTTTAAGAGTTTAAAATAATAACAAATAAGAAAATGAAAAATCACGAAATCAGGACAAAAGAAATTAAAATAACTGCGAAAATGTCACTATGAGTGACTAAAATGTAAAAAACATGCTAAAAGTCTAGTGGCCTAAGAGTGATTTTCCCGTGCAGCTTATGAATCCCCTAAACGCTGTCGTTTCTTTGAAGGCTATAAAAATTTGAAATTAAACAAAAAATCATTTCTTATTCGTATTTTTGGAAAAAATTGAGAGAGTTCTTTTATTTTTTTTTTCACTTCCCTCTCTTTCGGAATTCATATTTCTCATAAATCGGTGCATGTCGTCTCCGTCGATCACCGTTGGCTATCTTAATCGATGGTCGTTCGTCACTAAATTTTATGGGCTTGCTCATCTTGTCGCGATCAAGGATCTGACATTCGCTTCACGAGATTAGGCCTCTAATTCCATGAAATAAATTGAGAACCAACATTGCACTAATATGTTACGAGGACTGATACAGGTACGAGGAAGGAAAATGGCAATTTCTAAAAATTGCAGGGAACAGGGACGGCAAGGGTACGACATATAAAAAAATTAAAATTATAAATAGAAATAAAAAATCATAATAAAATCAATATTTTGTAGAAAATAAAATTGATAAGTAAATCACTAAAATAAAGTATCAAAACTCAAATCACAATATTAAAATGTCTTTTTTTTCTTTTAACAAGATTTATTTTATTAGTAAAATGACCAATTTGTTGTTATATTAGTTGTGTCCATACTTTCATCAAATCAACTTTAAAGTTCATATATTCCAACAATCTAAACACGAGCAATTGAAATAAATAAATAAAACTAAAACCAGAAGTATAAAAAAGGCCAAAAGAGATATGAATATAAGTTACATACAAACTAATATTAATGAATATAAAAGCATAAGCAAATCACATTAGCATGATATTGTCAAACAAATGGCAAAGTTCGAAAGTAAATCATATGATATCTCCAGTCACTGAAAGTAGTAAATTTGGATGAAGCTTCACAATAAATCTTATGATGCATAGATTTAATAATTAAAACTTTCACAATGAAAATAATCAAACTATTTAAGAAAACCTATGGGTGAAGCAAACATATTGAAAACAAAAACAATATTACTTTCCATGAAAGCCCAATACACACGCAAATGTAAAAAAACAAAACAAAACCCGAAAATGCAAGCTTTAACATACTACGGCAGTTGAAATGGACTTGCAATCGCATGTGAGTTAGAAGACCAGCTTCAGTAGTTACAGATTGAGGGACTCTTCGAGCACCGTCACTGTTGTCTACTCGGAGATGATTATTGACTCCCGGTTCTCGGCCATTTTGATTGGACTTTGTTAATAGAAAGGAATCAGAACTACAATTTGGAGACTATGAGAAAATAAAGAGGGCATTAGGTTTTGCTTTGAGTTTTTTTTAATGAAAATGACAAAAAAGTCCCTGGGGACGCATGTGAAAGTCATATGTCGTCTCTGAAACGTTCTTAATTCTTGATGAAACGTCTATGATGCCATTCAACTACAGCCTACCACCGTGGTACATCCCCGGTATGTCCCCCAGCCATCTCTGTGTCATCCCAGTGCCAGGGACTTGTCGGGTACTTGAAAGGGTACTACTATGTCGTCCACGTGCTTCCTAGTCCAGAACTCGCTCTATTCTCTGCGGTCTATCATTGGATCACCTCGGGGTCGAGCTATGTGGTTCTCCTCCTCCGAGCACTTCTCCTCACATTGGAATTCATCGATGGTGGCTTCTGATCGCTTGTAAATGTATATGCTAAGGCAAACAAATATGTGTAAGTGTACACAATCGATGCAAGTAATATAGTAGTAAGTTGGATATCGTTTCCACAAGGATTGGTGGGAATTTTTTATGATTTGCTATAGTTAGAACTAGGTGTCATAAGCTAGTCCTATGATTCTTATAAAAAAGGAAAGCAAACGGGGTCAAATGGTTTAAACAGATGGAAAAGTATTGTTGAGGCAGGAAATATTGTAAAGTGTGGTGTGCAGAAAAGTTTGGTCGAGGCAATAAAAATATGCAAAGGTAAACAAATAAAAGTTGTCTAAGAAAATAAAAATGTTGAGTTCGATATATTCAGAAAAATCTCACACAATCATAATTCTTATGGAGCACTTAAGTTGGTTTTGCTATGGCGAAAAGTTATTTTATGCTAAGAATGATTTGGTGTGATATGTTTAGGCTGCCCGAAGGATTACTAGAGTATTCAAGGACGATTGCTATGATAATAATACTCGACGTGAGCTACAACCCTTGGTTTGTCAAACTGTTGTTGTGACAATACCCCTCGGCGTAAACTGTAGTCTTTGCCTATCTTCCTCAACCATTTACCCTTTAGTCGAATGAAACCCTCTCATGATCTCTAAGGCATATTAGAACCTCACCATCTCGGATTAGTTCTATTGTTCACGTAGATCTACCCTAAATCTCTCGATATTAGGTATCTATTCCTAAACAAATGGCAATATCTCGAAAGCTCTTACAAAGTCTAGGAATGTTTTGTTGAGCCACCAGGCAATCTCTCAAAAGCTCTTATAGTTTTAAGGCAAAATATTTAAACAATGAACAAAACTACACTTAGCATAAACAAACTGCATAATTCATTAACAAGCAAATAACATTTCAACAATGCAATAACCAACACCAAGTAAATAGTTATGGTGCGATGAATATCATCCAAAAATCATTCTTTAAGTACAACCCTCAACATGATATGAAAAGGAAGATCAAAGGAAGAAAACTCCCAAAATAAGAGCTCTTCCGTGACATTCTGACCACCACCATGCCTGTTCCATCAGCCAGCCTCTCTCGAAGGTCTGACCGCTACTCTGATGAAGCCCGGATATGGAGGTCACCAAAGAAGGTCAATTGGGGAACGGTGGAAAGGTAGGGTGTTACGGCTGCTTACTCCAAGCCTAGGGTATATTCTCTCCTTGATTGTGCGATCTTTTTGAAAAGCTATAATAGGGTTTTTATAGTGGGAATTTCTAGAGTTTACTACCCTTGGAAATTCCCTAAATTTATGAATTATAAAGTAGTTGGCAGTGGTCCCCATTAACTTACTAAGGGCATGAGTGCACGTGAAGTTGAAGTTAGGAAAATGACGTCAACAGTGTTGTCAGGCTGCGTCAGATTTTCATGATATCTCTTGCCTAGTCAAGAAATATGTTCATCAATGTCGTTTTTATGCTCCGATGGCCCTAGCAAATTGATTTGTCTCGTCAAATAAATTCCTCCTTCATTTCCTGCATCAAAACAACCAACAAACAACCTTCCTCTCAAGCAGCATTAGTTAAACCAAATAAAGTTTGCCTCGACAAAACTTATTCACCACTTGAAAATGTATACTACATGCAACTAAAATGCTATGAAAAATGTCTTTTAGACAAACAATAACATAAGTAAAAAGACCCAGAACACTATCTTTTACGGTGTTATCACACCCCCAAACTTAAGCTATTACTTTTCCTCAAGCAATGGATAAAAAGCGGTAGAACGATCAAGTGTCACGACAAAGTAAAAATTAGGATAATCATATGGTTTAACATTTCAGCCCTCAGTAAAAAGATTGGCCTCAACATGATACACTGTATGAGAATTCAAGTGCCTTTTCCTAGGTCAGGACTCTTTGTCAGAGTGTGTGCGTGATTGCACGTATTCTATGCTTTAATGTATTTAGAAAACTCCTAAGTAAGTTCTTCTGTTTTTCCAAGGTATCAAATAATTCACTAAGAATAGTTTTACTCCTATTTATTCAACATGTAACTTCATATTTTGTGTTGTCATCATTTTTTTAGAACACTTCCCAAGGGGAGTAAGCTCATCACACCTACCATCCCACACTAGGTGAAAGGGAGCATAACTTCCACCCCCAAGCTAGTCAGGTAGAGTCATCCCGTGACTACTTTCATTCACTTATATGCTAAGGAAACCATTTATTTAAGGAGTTTTCCAGGTTATGCCAACGCATAGAGGAGTGTCCCTCTACAGTTATGCTGAGGTATTTATTTGTAATTCAAGACAATTCAAAACATTAAGGAGTTTAAGTTAGCCTTTCAAACATTTAATGTCACGACACGCAAAAAGTTTTTTCACACAAATTTTCTAAGCGCCTTAAACAGAGAAAACATACAATCGTGTTTACAAGATCACAAAGAATCGAGTCCTAAGGTTAGTTAAAGACTTCAACAGTCATGTGAAATAATTCTGGCCTAGGCAATAAAATTTTCTTTCATCATCGGGCATCCTCAACTTATTCCAACAACTATCTTAATGAAACTTATATCATGACAAAAAATATTTCAACCAATTATTATCAAATGCAATTAACTTAAGTATGGAGTATAACACCTCCCCCAAACTTGAGGGTTGCATTATCCTAAATACATGAATATTAATGCATGGAAAATTATTCGATCATGAAACGCAAATGAAAATGCAAGAATGGTACCTCATTGTGGTGGAGAGGCTCGGCTGGATGCGCGGGTTCTGTGTCGTTTAAGAGGAGGGGGTTGGCTTATCCTATATCCTATTAAGGAAGCTCAGTATACAGCCTGCTCTATGCTTAATTCGACACCGAGTCCTAAGAGGACTATCGGATAAAGGTATCTACTCGATTTGGGAAGGCTCAACAGGTCTGTTGATGGGCTGGCTTGCTTTAGGGTTAATAACTGGTTCATCATTGAGATTCTATTGTTGTTAAGTTGCTTGTTCATGAGTATGCTGGTCAGGGACTTGGACATAAAACTCTGTGGCTGGGACCAAATTTACGGCGTCAAAGAATTCATACGGGATTTCTGCGTATGTATTGAAGATGAAGAGGATGAGTTGATGTTCTCAACTGTCTGTCCCTAACCTTCTTCATGGATCGAAGAGACTTGCGTGGCTAGATGGGTGACATCAACTGGGGAACTGGGCAGAACTTTTGGTGCCGAGGTGAAAAATGTGCGGCCGCCTGTGGGTTTTGAATTTTGCAATAGCTCGTCAAGGACCGATAGTAGGTCTTCAGAGGTAACTGGTAGTAGTTCCTTGAAGAACACATTCAGTTGTGTATCTATACCTTAAAATAATTGAAGAAGGTCTTCACGTGACCCTCCAAACGTTCCAGAATCTCTCATGTTTCTCGAGTGTTGGTGACAGCGGGAGCCAAAAGCCACTCTCGCTGCGCTACAGATTTGGCTCCTCATTCCAATCCTTCATTTAGAGCGTTAACAACAAAACTCATCAACTCTAGCACCTTGTTATTGGTGATGCCCTCTTTCGATTTGATAAACTCCTCCAAAGGTTCCTCAAGGACCTTTTTCTTCCTTTATAAAGCGATTATTAAATTGGGAAAAGCAAGTTACCTCTAGCCTGCTTTGCACATTCATGGACCTGCTCAAGATGATCTCACCCACATCGATTGAATGCCCGTAGATAATGGAATGTAACAATATCAATCGCTGTAACAACTCTATGGTGTTCTATGAGGTGGGCTTTAGTTTGCCCTTTAAAAGTGATTCCAAAGTTTTGTGACCGGTCTAAGGCCTCAGCGATACACACGCTTTCATTTTGGTGCAATCCCTTCTAACTTCACCCAGTCAAAACACAAATCCTCTAGCACACAATCGTATGTTTCTGAATCTACCTCGGAAAAAATCTTATATTGATTTTCAGCTTTGCCAATCTTGAAATATATGTTGATGGTTGAGGGAGTGAAATGGATGAACTCCCTCACACGTAGACAACATACTGGACCGGTCTCCCAGATGAGCATAAAACTCACGGACCAATGTCGGTGCCACTGCCTTTAGATGTCGAGCGAACATTTCCCATTTATGTTTTTGGACAACGTCCAACACTTTTAGCCCGAACGGTTCTTCACCTGCTGCAGGAAAGACAAAACCATCCTCCAAGTAGACTTGGCGTTTTTGCAGGCCTTAAATATTGTCTCTACCTCAGCAGTGTGGAAGTGCTAGAAACGTGCAGCCGCGACAGAAGAAGAGGATGCACTGGGATTTAACTTAGAGTGAGCCATCTTGCAGGTTTTATGGAGATTGCAAAGATTTTAGTCGGTAGCTATGGAAGGTTTTGGTGAAAAATGGAAGAAAACAAAAGATGAAGTTGAAGAGGAAGTGAAAGTGAAAGAGGTCGATGAGAGAGAGAGTAAAGTAGACGATTTTTGGAGAAGATGGGTGGTTTATTAGGGGTAAAAACGTAAAAAAGAAAAGAAAAGGGGATTTAATTATTAATGTAAAAGATTTTTAGAAGATAAAAGGGAATAAAATAATGAAGGAAGAAAACTTTCCCTCTCAAAACTCTCGTAATTAATATATTAGGGTTTGCTTCTTTCCATGCGTTAGATTCAACCCTAAGTTTCCACATGTCATCTAATCACCAATAGAAACAAAATTAGAAAATAAAATCGAAATAAAAACTCGTGCAAATAAAATAAAAACAAATTATTTATGTACATAGTGCAAATTATTGTTTCCTAGGCAACAAAATTTGTTCAGGAAATAGGGGCAAACTCTTGGGCATCGTGGAGTAACGACGTCAATTTATCATGCAGATTGGGTGCTCCATTGTATGTCTTGAGTCGTTGACCATTCACCTTGAAGGTAGACTCATCATTCATGTTCTTTATTTCTACTACGTCGTGGCTATGCACTTGATTCTTGAATCTAGACTTGAGTCTTGACCATCTAGAATTCAGCTTGCGTAGGAACAACTTGAGTCTTGAATTATAGAGCAATACTTGTTGTCCAGGAAAAATTACCTAGGCAAAATTTTTCTGTCATGTTATCTTTTTGTCTTTTTTTGTAAAGGTGGGCATTTTCATGCGTCTGAGCTCTAAATTCGTCCATCTCAATTAGCTCCAACAATCTTCTCTCTCCAGCAAGTTGTTCATCCATATTTAGTTTCTTGATTGCCCAAAATGCTTTATGTTCCAATTTCACGGGCAAATGACATGCCTTGCCATAGACTAACTTGAATGGGGACATTCTGAGTGGCGTTTTGAATGTTGTGCAGTAGGCCCACTGTTCCTCATCGAGCTTTGGCAATTAATCTTTTCACTTTGGGTTGACCACCTTTTCAAGAATCTATTTGATCTCACAATTATAAACCTCAGCTTGCCCATTAGTCTAGGGATGGTATGTCGTGGCAATTCTATGGCGCACTACGTATCTTTTCAGTACCCTGACAATTAATTTGGTGTAAAATTGAGTGCCTTCATCGCTGATAATTGCTCGTGGTGCTCCAAAACGTGTGAATATGTTTTGTCCAAGAATTTCAACATGGTCTTGGAGTCATTACAAGGTGTGGCCACGACTTCAACCCATTTGGAAACATAGTCTACCACCAATAGTTTGTACATATCATCAGAGGAGGATTGGAAGAGTCCTATAAAGTCGATCCCCCACACATCGAAGAGTTTAACTTCCAAAATGTTTTTCCATGGAATCTCATTTTTCTTCGATATATTCCCAGTGCGCTAGCAATAATCACTTGACTTGTAGAAGTCGTGTGCATTTTTGAAAGGTGGGCTAGTAAAAATTGGATTGGAGGACCTTTGCAGCAGTCTTCATTCCACCAAAGTGCCCTCCACACTGGGATGTATGGAAATGAAATAGGATCTCCTTGTGTTCTTTTTCGGTGACACATCTTCAGATGATTTGGTCTCCACACTACTTGAATAGGAATGGTTCATCCCAGTAATAGTGACGTACATCATGTTTGATTTTTTTCTACACTGCTAGATAAATCTAGAGGCATAATACCACTAACAAGAAAGTTAACTATGTCAGCGTACCACAACACTGCCGCGGAAAATAAAATTTTCTCGTCAGGGAAATCGTCTTGAATATCCTTTATGTCATGACAAATATTTTTGCTCTCTAGCCTAGACAAGTGATCTGCTACTTGGTTTTCAGTACCATTCCTATCATTCACCTCTAAATCGAATTCTGGCAACAATAAAATCCATCTAATAAGCCTAGGCTTTACATCTTATTTATCAACTAATTACTTAATGGTAGAGTGATCAGTATGTACTATGACCTTAGTTCCTATAAGATATTACCTAAACTTATCAAAAGCGAATACCACAATAAGCAAGTCTTTTTTAGTAGTTGTATAATTAGTGAGCTTCATTAAGGGTACGGCTGGAATAATAGATGACATGGAAGATTTTACCTTTTCTTTGCCCTAGCACTACCCCTACAACATAGTCACTGCATCGCACATCAGCTCGAAAGGGGCGTCCCAGTCAGGTGGAACAATAATTGGTGGTGAGACAAGCTTTTTATGCTATCAATGAATGCACTAAGGCATTCTTCATTGAACACAAATAATTGATTTTGTTGAAGCAAAAGACACAAAGGCTTTGAAATCTTTGAAAAATCCTTGATTAACTGCCTGTAGAATCCTGCATGCCCTAGGAAACTTCTTATGCCTTTCATAGTGGTGGGTGGAGGCAGATTCTCAATCACTTCTACCTTGTCTTTATCAACCTCGATGCCTTGGCGAGAAATTTTGTGTCCCAACACAATTTCTTCTGTCACCATAAAGTGACATTTCTCCCAGTTTAGCACAAGGTTGGACTCCTTACATCATTTCAGCACTTTAGATAAATTGTCGAGGCATCGATCAAAGTCATTGCCTGAGAAAGAAAATTCATCTATAAATATTTCCATGAAGTCTTCTACCATATCTGAGAAAATGACCATCATACACCTCTGAAAAATTGTTGGAGCATTACATAGTCCAAACGACAATCTTCTAAAGGCATAGGAGTTATATGGGCAGGTGAAGGTGGTATTCTCCTGATTTTCAGGTTCTATGAGGATATGAATATACCCAGAATATCCATCAATAAAACAGTAAAATTCCTTGCCTGCAAACCGATCAAGCATCTAATCAATGAACGGAAGGGGGAAGTGGTCTTTCTTTGTTGCCTTATTGAGCTTTCTATAATCCATACATATCCTCCAGCTTGTGATAGTTCTTGTAGACAAAAGCTCACAATTTTCATTCTTTACCACTATCACTCCACCTTTCTTCGGCAAGCATTGAACTGGACTGACCCAAGAGCTATCGGATATGGGATAGATCACCCTAACATCGACCATTTGATGATTTCCTTCATCACCACTTTTTTCATTATCGGATTAAGTCTCCTCTGTGGTTCCACTGAGTTGCTATGGCAATCTTCTAGCTGGATCTTGTGCATTCATATTGTAGGTTGAATCCCTTTAAGTCTGCCATAGTTCAACCTAGAGCTTTTTTGTACTGTGACAAAAATTCAACAAGCTACCCTCTGTCTCGGGGGTTAGACTACCAGAAATTATAACTGGAAAAGTATTATCACTACCTAGATATGCATATTTCAAATGTGATGGAAATAGTTTAAGTTCTATGGTAGGTGCATACTGCAACGAAGTTTTTTGAGGAACACATTCATTGAAATCAAGTGGTTCGAATCTCATACCTGGTCTAGCTTGAAGTAAACTAGATTGTTCAATGAATTGACATTAGACTGAACATTCGCTTATCTTCAGTACGTCTTTCATCTGCTTTAATCAAAAAACTTTTTTCGAGGCAAATATCTTTGTATGCCTCGTTCAGAAAAATTTTGCCTGGGCAAAAATTAGTATGTCCCTCTTATTGTAGAACATTATGATGGAAAAAATTTTACACTCTTCCTTCTGAAATTTTTTATCTTGGCACAAATTATCTTACTCATTGAGATGTAAAAACTTGCCTTGGCCAGAATTTTCTATTCCAACATCCTCTATTGAATCAACGTCTTCAATGTAATGGCATTCTTAAGAATCATCAACATATTAAGAGTATTGAAGACATTGTTCGTGGCGCTTTGATCAGCCACCCTCATCATGAACTCTCCCTTCTCACAATTTATTAGAATACATCTGGTAGCTAAAAAGGGGCACCCAAGAATAATAGGTGCATTCTCATCGGCCTCACAATCTAAAATAAGAAAATCTCCTGGAAAAACAAATTTGTCCAATTATCGATTACATCTTCAATTCTGCCTTCGGGATGAACGTGTGATCGACCAGCTAGTTGTAGAATCACAGTGGTTGGTCGAGTAATGCCCATTCCAAGCTTCAAAATATGGACTTGGGCATCAGACGACCCTAAGTCACAGAGAGCTATTCCCACATATTTGTCACCGATAGAATATGGTATAACAAAGCTTCCAAGATCTTTTTACTTCGGTGGAAGTTTACTCATTGTCGAATAATATTCTGTCGCTGTGGCAATAGTTTATATTCTTCCCACCTTTCTCTTTTCTATGAAAATGTCCTTCAAGAATTTGGCATAGGACGACATTTTCTCAATAGCGTCTAATAATGGAACATTGATATGCAACTAGTCAAGGAAATCAACAAACTTTTTGAATTGGATCACGTCATTACACTTTTGAACCGCTAAGGGAAGGTGGTGGAAGTCTGACTTCATCCGCTGCAGGTGGTGATGAAACTTTTTCCTTGGCAAATAATTTTTCGCCATCAGTGTAATGACTTGTTGAAGCCACGTCCTTTTCCTTCTCCTTAGGTAGTTCTTCTTTTTCAGTAATTTCAGCTTGACCTTCATATTCTTCTTGTGTAGTTCCTTGGTGAGAAATTTCTTTCTTATTTCCCCCAAACTTATCATCAAGATTAATTTCGGTACTACTCCTAAGTGTAAGCGCACTGCATTGCTCCTTTCCATGAGGCTTAGTGACTTGTGTATCACTAGGGAGGGTTCCTTGCGGCTGAGAATGTACTAATATGGCTAATGGCCCACTTTATTCTCCAACGCTCTCAATGATGAACTATGGCTTTGTAATAGAGCTTTTTGGCTTTGTAATAAAGCACCTCGACTCTTAATTGTCGATGAGTGCTCATGTATCAAGGTCTTTCTTGAAGCCATGAAATCTTTTTCGAGGCCATAAATTCCTGTAGTGAAGCTTCAAGGGAGTTAGAATTTGATGAAGATGCATTACTTTTATTGTTACCTATGCAGGGCATCTGTTGATGTTGCAAACTTTAGTGTTCATAAATGTTTTGCTATGGCCTATTAAAATTTCCTGCATAATTTTTATTGTTATTCCCTTGATTACCCTACGAAAAAATTGGATGTTGTCTCCATCCAAGATTGTATATATTAGAGTACCGGTTATTGTTGCTTCTATTGAAATTTCCAACGAAATTGATGGACTCTAGGTTTTCTGGGAATTCACTCTCATAATGGTTGCCGCGACAGAAAATGCATGATGAGTTAGTTGCCTTGACTTCTTTCACCTCACTGGAATGCTGCAAATTTTTCAGCATGTTAGTTATGGTAGAAAGTTTGGCAGAAATTGAATCCTTACCGTCAAGTTCATATGCCCCAGATATTTTCTTGTCGGTTCCAAGTCTTGCAGACAGGAATTGGTAGTCATTATTGGCTATCCGATCGAGCATATCAAAGGCTTCCTCGGGTGATTTGTCAAGCAATGTGCCATTCGCCGACGCATCCAACATCATTCAAGTAGGTTCATTAACACCATTATAAAACATGATAACTTGAGTCCATTCGTGGAATCCATGGTTAGTGCACTTGTGAAGCAAACTTTTGTATCTATCTCAGTACTCATACATAGATTCATCATCGCTTTGGCGAAAACTTGCAATGTCATTGCGGAGATGGGTGTGCATATTGAGCAAGTTCTATCTAAGCATAATTTTTTTGCATAAGTCAGCCCAAGATTCCATTGAGCCGGATGGGACTTCACTCAACCATGTTCTTGCTCGGTCGAGCAAAGAGTATGGGAATAATTTTAGTTTCAGCATGTCCTCATGCACACCTTGTTGTCGAAACGAGTCGCACACCATAAGGAAATAATGCACATGTTGTCTAGCATATTCATTAGGCAAGCCACCAAACTGACCGATATAATTGAGCATGTTGAACATCACCGGCTTGAGTTTGAAGTGAGCTGCTTGTATTTCCAGTGCCACGATTCCTGGTTGAGATCATCGAGAATAGGATTTAAGTGATCTCATATAGTTCGTGGTCTTGCGGTATTTTGGGGAATATTATTTGTTGCAATGTCAGGATCTGCCTGGTATTCAATAGTGTTATCAGCTTGATACTACAGTCGATTTATATAGTCTCTGGCACACTGAGCACGTCGTCTTTGTCTGAATGACTGCATTATCTCAGGGTCGAATAGCATTAATGATTCGTTAGCAGATCTCATGTTGCAACGATAAAACATACAAAAGAAATTAAGAAAACAAACAAGTAAAAATAAATAAAGCAAATGTGACAAGAAAATAAAAATTGCTATGGAAAAATTATCAAAATTCCTCCAGTTGTCAATCACCAGTAACAGCACTATAAACTTTATCGCTTGTAAATGTATATGCTAAGACAAGCAAATCTGTGAAATGTACAGAATTGATGCAATTAATATAGTAGTAAGTTTAGTATCGTCTCCACAGGGATTGGTGGGAATTTTTTATGTTTTGCTACAGCTAGAACTAGGTGTCACGAGCTAGTCTTACGGTTCTTGTCAACAGATGAAAAAGTATTGCTGAGGCAAGAAATATTGTAAAGTGTGGTGTGCAGAAATGTTTGGTCGATGCAATAAAAATATGTAAAGGTAAACAAATAAAAGTTGTCTAAGAAAATAAAAATGTTGAGTTCTATATATTCAGAAAACCTCACACAATTATACTTCTAACTGAGCACTTAGGTTGGTTTTACTATGGCGAGATGTTATTTATGCTAAGAATGATTTGGTGCGCTATGTTTAGGTTGCCCGACAGGATTACTAGAGTATTCAAGGAATGTTTCTACGGCAATACTACTCGACGTAAACTACAACACTTGGTTTGTCAAACTGTTGTTATGACAATACCCTCAGTGTAAACTTTAGTCTTCGCCTATCTTACTCAAGCATTTGCCCCCTCTAGTTGAATAAAACTCTCTCCTTATCTCTAAGGTGAGTTAGAACCTCACCATCCTGGATTAGTTTCGTTGTTCACGTAGATCTACCCTAAATCTCTCGATATTAAGCATCTATTCCTATAAAAATGGAAATCTCTTGAAAGTATTTACAAAGTGTAGAATGTTTTGCCGATTCACTAGGCAATCTCTCAAAAGCTCTTACAATGTCAAGGAAAAATATTTAAACAATGAACAAAACAACACTTAGCATAAACAAACTGCATCATTTATTAACAAGCAAATAACTTTTCAACGAAGTAAAACCAACACCAAGTAAAAATTCATGGTGCAGTGAATATCATCCAAAAATCATTTTTAAGTATAACCCTTAACATGATATGAAAGTAAAGAACAAAGGAAGAAAAACTCCAAAAAATAAGAGCTTCTGCCGTGACATTCTGACCACCACCATGCCTGCTCCAATGGCCAGCCTCTCTCGAGGACTTGACCGCTGCTCCGATGAAGCCCGACTAAGGAGAACCAAGGAAGGTTGAGTGGGGAACGGTGGAAAGGTAGGTGTGTAGCCGCTTACTCCAAGCCTAGGGTATATTCTCTCCTTGATTGCACTGCCTTTTGAAAATCTATAATGGAGTATTTATAGTGGGAATTTCTAATGTTTAGTGCCCTTGGAAATTCCCTAAATACCCTCGTTGACATACCCATTTTATGAATTATAAAGTAGCTGGAAGTGGTCCCCATTAACTTACTAAGGGCATAAGTTCATGTGAGCTTGATGTTGGGCAAGTGAGGTCAGCAGTGTCGTCAGGCTGCGTCAAACTTGCATGATATCTCTCGTTTAGGCAAGAAAATATGTTCCTCACTGTCGTCTTTTTCTACTCCGCTAGCCCTAGCAAATTGATTTATCTCGGTAAATAAATCCTCCTTCGTCATTTCATGCATCAACACAACTAGCAAACAACCTTCCTCTCAAGCAGCATCATTTAAACCAATAAAGTTTCCTTGGCAAAACTTATCCACCACATGTAAATGTATACTACATGCAACTCTATGCAACTAAAATGTTATGACAGACATGGCTTTTAGACAAACAATAACCTAAGTAAAAAGACCCATAACATCTTTTACGAATTTATCAGCTTTCAAAGCCGAAACGTTGGTCAAATAATTGGTGTGGATTTTCCTTGAAGTAAAAATAACCTAAGTAAAAAGACCCATAACACTGTCTTTTACGGAGTTATCTCTTTATGACCCATAACATTGTCTTATACCTGAGTAAAAATAACCTAAGTAAAAAATCACACCAATCTAACGGTGGTCGACAGCAATCGGAGAGGAAAAGCCGAAATGTTTATCGGCCATTCCGTGGATTTGAAGTCTGTTTCTCGCAAAACCAAGGCCATATTCGAGCTCCTGGCGTTGAGGCGAAGCTTCCCTTGAAGTTCGGCGTCAAACGGTTACCCCAGTACGGCGGTTGACGACGGTTTTCTCTCCTGGCGAGAAGGTGACAGAATGCTCTCTTAATTTCACGTTTGGTCTCTGGAGCTATTTGGTGTTTTAAAGGTTTTGAGATTTTGTATGTGCACATTTGTTTTTAATGCATAGGTAGAATTGGGTATGTAGTCTTCATAATTTTGAATAAAACTTTCTTTGGCTCCTTATTTTGAATAATTTCATTTATGTCCCTAGTGAATGCTTTTGTAAAAAAAAGGATGTTTATGCTTGGGGTCTTAATTATTATTTTTGCTTATTTTGTTCATTAGTTTATAGTTTTTCTATTTAAGTCACTGTCATAATTTCGATCTTGCATGCTTAATTTCCTTTCATTTTTAATATAGTCACTATGCTAGAACTTGCTAAATTGTTTCATTGTGTTAAAATTTGGTTCTAGAATTTTAATTTTAAATTGAATCCTTAGATTTAGATTTCAATTATTTTAGTCCTAATTTAGATTATTTTATCTAGTAGATTTAATCCTTGTATTTTTTATTTCTTTTTAATTTAGTCTATAATAGTGATTTTCTTTAACTAGTTGTATTTCTTTATTTTGCATGTTAATAAGCTTCCATGTATGCAAATATGAATATGAACTATTTACAAGTCGCATGACATTTTTACAGGAATTGTATGTTAACCTCATATACATAACTCGACTCAAAATTATAAAATTGGATTAAGGGTAATAACCTTTTAATTTAAAATTATTTTGAGTGGCTTGTCTTAACCCATTAGAGAGATGCTTTCGACGATTTTGAATTAAAAGTGTATCCAACAGTGAAACCTAAAAAAATTGATTCGTCACTTTAAAATTCGGGAACGAAAGAAAAAGAAATGTTCGATTATTTAAATTTTTTGAGAAAAGATTGTTAGAACTTATCTAAGATCTGGTCTCGATATTTTTAAATAATCAAATATTCTTTATCTTTTTAAAAAGGCTTGATAATTTTGATTTAATCTATTTTGGTGCTTTTGAATATTATAATTCATTATAAAATTCACATCTTTGTTGTGATATGGGATCAAAAGTTAAATTAAATTCAAATTTGTAAATTTCATTGCAAAGACATTAATTAATCGATTAGGTATCGATTTAGGGCGCTGTGGGAGTGCTAATCCTTCCCCACGCGTAACCGACTCCCGAACTCGAATTTTGGTAACGTAGACCTTAATTTGTTGTTTTAATTAAAATTATTTTTTATTTAAAATAACAAAACATTTTTGGGTGCCCAATCAAACCCTAATCAAAGATTGGTGGCGACTCCTTGAACCATACGTTTTTTATTTTAACAGGAATCCCAAAATTTTCAAAACAAGAGGTTTTTTAATCACATTACTTTTTAATTAAAAAGTTAATCATAAAGAGATAATTAAAATTTGGTGTGGTTTTTAAAATCTCACTTTTAAGAAAAAATCGTTTCGACAGGGAGATTCTGGAAGATGGGTGTGCTATCAAAGGAAACGTCAGCTGCAACGTCTGATGACAAGGGTTTACCGTGTTTCTCCAAAATTTATATAAATATGTGACCCATCAAATCATCCCCCTCTAAACCTTAGTCGTTCTCTCCCTCCATTTTTTTCTTTACAATTTGTGTCATTTTCTATAGAATAAATCAATTTTTCTTTAAATTTGTTTAGCCTGGTGACGACACCGATTTTGATGTTGGTTGCTGACCATCAGTTGTCTTTTCTTTTTGTTTGTCTTAGTTTTTTAATAAGAATAATTATGTTTTTGTGACACGCATATTTTTGTTTTTGTGACATGTTTATCTCTGCCTTTGTGGCATGTTTTTTCTCTTCCTTTTTGTAGTTTTCGGTTCTTTGGCCATTGTTTTCGTTTATCTTTTTTTCCAGGGTTGGATTTGACATCGCTACGACTGATCAAGATGTGATCAAGATGGAGCTTATTTGTTATCATATTGATCTTCCCTGTTTTAGACCCTTAGATTGATTTGGATACATGTTTTGTGTTCGTGTATAATTTTCTCACGTCATTTAACTCTGATTTGTGATTTGTCGATGGTTTTTAGTAGCTTCATCCCCTTTTATGGTTCGTTTGCCAATGCTGTTAGATTTGCTCATATCTTTATTTTGTTCGAGCATTTTGGTTAGGTTTTTTAATCTTTTCCTTCTTTGGTCATTGTGTAATCTAGGTGACTAGTTTTTGTATTAATGGTTATAGGAAAATATAGTAATTATATTTTAGTTTACGATTATATTCGTAAATCTTCATTGTAATTCTGGATGTTTTTTTATTTTTAATAAAACTAACGACTTTCTATCAAAAAATTTATATAAATATGACTATTTGATGATATATATCCTATTTAATGTTTTAGATTTAGAATTTAGAATTTATAATAAAAATAAATATAAAATTAAATCAAGAACAAAATAAAACTTTGGAACCTTAAAAAATAATGTCAACAAATTATAAAATAAAGTAATTCTATTAGTATGAAGTCAAAAAATTAAAATAGAATATCAATATGAAAAACTAAGAACAAAACCAAAATAAAAACTAAGCACTAGTTTGCCTAGTTGCTTAATTATTTGATACGCTTTGTTTCATTTGGTATTATCACGTGTAATATTTTCTTCCGACTAAGTTAGGAAGTTTTTAATGAGGTATGTAATAATACTTTTCAGTGTATGTGTTCGTGCATGAATCCATACTTTTTTCTATATAAAAAAAGCATTTAAAAAAGAAGAAGCATAATTTCTTTTTCTTTCTGCATCGATTCCTTGTTGGCACAGTTGGGTTCAGCATATGAGGGGCGGAATCTCTACAAAAGGTGAAAATTAAACCACCGTAATCCTCTACTGAAGGCGAAATCTCGGAGAACGCCAAAATCAAATTGTTATACATTTTGTCAGCTTTTTCTGTCTTTATATTGTTTCTTCGTTGGCCGCAATTGACAGACCAGAGAATCTTTTAATCTTTCAATTTATCTCTCTTCCTCCAGATATGGATGAATGTTTGAGAACATCTGCTCGAACTGGAAATGTTAGTGACTTGTACAGGTTAATTCGCGCAGATAGGAATGCATTGATGCCCTTCGAGGATGTGGAGTTTGTGGACACCCCTTTACACATTGCTGCAGAACAAGGCTGCATGGACTTCGCCTTGGAGAGGATGAACCTCAAGCCACCATTTGCTCGGAAACTAAACCAAGATCGCTTGAGCCCAGTGCCGTTTTTGAGATTTTTGTGGCATGTAATAATAAATATTAAAAAATTCTAAGAGTATATAGAAATAATTATTTTATTTATAAATTATATCTTTATTATACTCAACAAACTATTTTATAGATAAATCAAATTTCACATAAAAAATATCAAGAAAATTTTGTTGAACACCCAATTACTACATAAAACAATTTCTACGAGCATTTCTAGATGTAAAATCACTAACAATGGTGTCTATATCAATATGATCCAACATATTTTTCTAAATACATAAAAAGGCTAGACCATTCAACCTTTCTTGTGACATTGATGACCTCAAATATGTTTTCAATAATTTTAACTTTGAAAAACTTTTTTAGCTGATGCAACTCTCACAGGCATAGTTAAGAGAATTCGGTAGGCAATTGAAACATTTGGATAGCAATCATAACTCTGACAAACTTGAGAATTTCAAATATTGAGATTAACTCATTTGGTAAAGTCATTTGTAACACCTTCAATTCTAAATAAAGATCTTTTGCATCAATATCAGACGAATCATTATAAGAAAAAACAATCTTAAAGTCCATGCAAGATTTTCATAATTCATCATTGTCCAAACATTTTAACATTTTGGGAATCAAATAAAAATATAAAAATATTATCAAATAATTTTAATTGTTCAAACCTATTTTTCAAATAAAAAAATAGCTAAATCTACAATCACAATAAAATAATTAACTCTAAAAGATTTCGAGTGATTGTATTTCTTCTTCATTATCATTCTCATCAAATTGTATTTTTCTAAACACATGACGTTTTGGTGGAAATGTTGGTTCTATATTCATACCAAATGCTATGCTTTTGGCAATATCCATGCAAGGGTCAAACCCTTCATTTCTATATTTCTCAAAGAATATCATTACACTTTCCACTTCATTAATTGTAGTTCCAATGCATATAGATTTAGACTGCAATTTCTTACTCACCTTATTAATAATAAATAAAATCTCATATCAAATCACCAAGTAAGAACTCAAAACTCGCAAGAGAATTAGCTAAAGTTTCTGCTTCACTTTTTTGTCTTGACATCTTCACCACTAGAATTATACAATGCTAATAAAGTTAATTTTATTTGAGGTGCTTGAAATCTAATAGCTTTAACGCTTTTTATTCGACTCTCCCATCGAGTATTACATAAAGATTTCACTGTAAAATTTTAACATTATCAGCTAAAATCTTCCATCTTTTAATAAAGCTTGCAAATAATGTGTATATGCATTGCACAATTCCAAGAAAAGAAATAGCTTTCACACAAGAATGATCCATATCTGATAGAGTGAGATTAAAACTATGGCAATCACATGACATATATAAAGCCCTTGGATTTATTTCAAGTAACCTCTTTTGAACCCCTTGGTGTTTTCCTTTCATATTAGAATCATTGTCATAACCTTGACCTCTAATATCATTAACATCTAAATCAAGTGACTTGCACACATTTAATAGTTCATTAAAAATTCATAATCTAGATGTATCATTTACATTTAAGAATTCCAAAAAAATCATTTATTTTTATTTTATTACTTGAAACATTTACACATCGTACTATCAAACTCATTTGTTCTTGATGACTCACATCTGGGGTACAATCAAGGATAATAGAAAAATATTTTGACTCTTTAATAATCTTTTATCATAGAAGTTCTAACACCATGAGTCAAAAGAGAAATCAACTCATTTTGAATTTGAGGACCAAGGTAGTGATAGTGAATTTCTTGGTTTTGGATATGTCTAACATGATCTTGCATTATTAAATTGAATTTAGCTATCATTTCAATTAAACCTAAAAAATTACCTTTATTATCCTCATAAAGTCTTCCACTAGAACCATGAAAAGCTAAATTATTTCTGGCAAGACATTTCACAACTGATATTATTCTTATTAGAACTTGTCCCGTTCCTTTTCTTTTGAAATTACGTCTTGCAAATCTTTATCAATACATTTATTCTTTTGTAACATTATTCTTGTTTCATTCCAAGTATTCATATTAGTCATATGCTCAACAATATTCTCATGTTGTTTGAGTCTCTCGCTCACATGCTTCCAATCATCCATCCCATCATTTGCTAAAACGGTTTTGTTATTTTGAGAAGTGAATAATTTACAACAAAAACAATATACTTTATTCACATGTCTAGAGTAACTAACCATTTTTATCAATAGTTTCTCTTATGCTAAATTTTCTAGAGAAATATGAATAAGAAAAATGTCTAGAAAAATTATTCTTAGGAAATATGATATTTAATTCTCTAATGGGTCCTTTTTCAATTAAAATATCTCTAGTTTTAGTATCAATAACTCCCCAATTTATGGGATCATATATATCAAAAGGATGGATTATATGTTCATCAATGTCAATATCCATGTTCGACCCATCAAGTACATTATTCAAATTTCTAGTATCGTCATGGAGAGAATTATCATCATTCAAATTTTTATCATTCAAAATTTCATTAAAATGTTCAATATTATCTTCATCTACGTCCGATCCATCATCATCCAAAGAATCTCCTACTTGTTTTGAAATTTTTTATCTATAACTACCTTTTGCAATTCTACTAATTCTTGTGTTCATTTCTTTTTTTTTTCCTTCCTTTTTTCACTACCAGAAGCATGTTTTCACGACAACATTATACTATGAAAGGATGAAGCAAAAAAATATAGAATGATAATACATGAGTCCTCGTCGTTGAAGTTTTGCCTCACTTTGATATATTAATCGACGATGTAACACACTCTAACCTATATTATCATAATTATGAATAAAAAACAAAAAAAAAAACCATAATTAACAACCACAAATTATAAATATACAAAATTCAAAATTTACATAAATAAAATAAAAAAATCATAAATTTATAAAATATATTTTAACTGAGTTTAGGGTAACCTTTGTATCTTATTGGATGAATAATCTTTGTATCTTGAGAAATACCAAAAGAGAAACACAAGTTTTAAAAAATATAATCAAAATATAAGAATAATTTTTTAACAAATATTCACTAATCACCATATATATACACGTAAAAAGACCAAAAGAAAAAAAAAGAATTGTTGAGAATCCATAGTTACACTAAAATTGTGAATAGGGAAGCTAAAAAATAATTACTAATAATTACTTTTCATACAAAATAATAATTATATTATAATAACTATTTATTTTAGATTGGATGTAGTTTTTTAATATATTTTAATTTTTAAAGGGCCCATTCAATTAATGAGATATTTTTATTGGGGACCACACAGATTGAATTTTAATTTTATATTGTAAGCATCACTTTAATGAGGGCCTAAAAAACGTTGATTGTATTAATAATAAAGATATATTATTCTCTGGGCGCACGATAAGAGTTTATCTGGGTACACGTTAGCAGGGCTAACGGATTTTGGTTTGTCCGTTGTGCCTCCGGCGCTCTTCCCTCATGTTTTCGGCATTCTCCCTCCATCCAGTCTGCTTTCGATCCCTCTCTATCAATACAAAGTGATTTCTCTATGGATTGGAGGCAATTATATGGGTGCACAACAGGCCACGATATGGAATTTCACCCTCCTAGGGCTTGCGAAGGAATCAAAATGGTTCAACCTCCTCAAGAGATTTAGAAGCTGGAATTAAGGAGTGGAATCTTTCGCTTGTGGGCCAATTCCTGGGTGTTGCACCAAGCTTTTCCTCAATGCAAAGACTTGTTTACAGCTTTTGGAGGAAATCTTTAGCGGGAGCTCGAGTCCAGGTAAGCATGCTGGGAATAATTTATATGTTTTTTCATTTTCTTCTAAAAGTGTTAGGGACTGGGTCCTTGAAAATGGCCCTTGGCATGTCTTGAAAAGCCTCTAATTTTATGAAAATAGGAACCGAATCTTCAAAAATTAAGCTTTGACCTTTCTTCCTTGCCAATCTGGGTCCATCTTTTTAACGTCCCTTTAGAGTTGTACTCTCACTTAGGCCTTAGCTACATAGCAAGTGCTATTGGTATCCCACTCTCCATGGATACTGTTACAGTAACCAAAACTCATCTCGAGTATTCTAAGCTATGTATTGAAGTAGGAGCCACATAAATTATTCCCAATTATGTAGAAGTGGAACTAAAAGAGGGGGAAAAGGTCTCCATTATGGTGGAACTGCCTCGGATGCCAGCACGATGTAACTACTGCAAAACCTTTGACCATAACGAAAATAGTTGTACACAGTCTAACAACTCAATTAATGCCAAACCTCAAGTTTGGAGGAAAAAGGAAACTTTCTCTAAAGTAATAGAAACTGAACCATCAGTAAGAGGCATTGAGTTACTGCAAGAGAAAGAACACATCCTTTCGAAGGAAGTTAATGTAAAAAATGTTGCTGTTGAAGTGAAAGAGAACAAAAACAATAAACCACAAGATGAACAAACGAACCATCCTGTCACTACTGATAAAGAGCCAAGAATTAATGTTGAAGATCAAACAAACAAAATTACAGAACATAATGTGGCCTATCAAGACCATTCTGTTGTGGAGCAAACTAGTTCAACCACTAATGTGACACATCTCAAGAACCAAGGGGAATTTTCTTCAACTATCCCTAAAAGGGTGTGTGGAAGACATGCTAAAGAGAAGCAAAAAGTGGATATAGCCGGCTCAACTAACAAATTTCAAGTCCTAAATGATATTGATGATCTAACTACTGTTCCAGTGGAAAATCAAAGAAAATCTCGGGCATCTTCACTAGGTGTGGTTGCCAATGTCAAGGAACTCAATATGAAAAAGGAAGATAAACAAGATAAATCAAAGAGTGCTGAGGTTGTTGGTGGAGGGGTAAAAAAATTACTCAATCACAATGATCTTAGCATTTTAGAATGTAAGAGGACTCAACTGTCCTCTTAAACAAGACAGAGTAATTAGGATAGCAAATCAGAACAAATTGGATGTTTTTTGTTTGTTGGAAACAAGAGTGAAAGTAGAAAAGTCTGATGCTATTATTAGTAATAAATTTGCTGGCTGGAATGCACATTCTAACTATGATCATGCCTTAAATGGTAGAATATAGATCCTTTGAAGAAAATGTCTCAACTTCTCGGTTATTCATTCTTCTGATCAGTGCATGAAAATTCAAGGACAATTTCAAAATGCTCATCTTGTCATCACTGCAATCTATAGAAGCAGTGATGGTATTGCTAGAAGACTTCTCTGGCAACAGTTATGTGATCTGGAAGATATTGTTGGCCTTGCCCCCTGGATTATTGGAGGAGACTTCAATATAATCCTTCACTCTTATGAAAGTTCAGACTGTGACCTTATTGGCCCTTTATCCACTCCAGACATAAGAGACTTTCAAGAAGTACTCTTTGACCTTGACCTTATTGATCACCCTTTTTGTGGCCCTTCCTTCACTTGGAGAAACAAACAGCTAGATTCTTATCTTGCTTGGAAACTCGATAGAGTTTTAGTTTATTCTAATTGGGTGACCACTTACAAGGATTCTTATGTTGAATTTCAAGCACCTGGTATCTCTGACCATTGCCTTTCTCAAGTTTAACTAAAAAAAGAAGCTCAAGACAATAAGCCAAAGCCTTTCAAATTCTTCAACTATTGGAGCAATCACCCTAGTTTTATGGAGGTGGTTCAACAGTATTGGCATAAACCAGCCCATGGAAACCCAATGTAGAATCTTTTCACTAAGTTAAAGAGATTGAAAATCTACCTCAAGAACCTTAACCAGATATGGTTTAGTGACCTTCCTGCAAGGGTTAAGCAAAAGAAATCTGACCTAGAGCAGCAGCAACTAAAAACTCTAAAAGGAGAAGATGTCATTGCCAAAGAAATACTCATTCAAAATGAGTTAAAAAAATTCTCGAATAAGCTGAAACATTGTTCTTCAGACAAAATGCAAAAGTTCAATGGTTGAAGGAGGGGGGAAAATGTACCAGATTTTTCCACTCAATCGTAGCTCTTAAAAATAAAAAAGACACCATATGCATCCTCATTGATGAGAATGGCAATAGACTGGAATATTATGATCAAATGTCTACAGAGGTGATTAACTTTTTCACCAACTTGATTGGCACTGAAGATCCTGCAGTCATTAACACTAATCCTAATATGTTAAAGGATTTAATCAAGTATTCCTTGCCTGCTGATAAGGCTGATAGTTTAGTGCAGGAAGTTACTAAAGAGGAAATCAAAGAGACATTCTTCAATCAAGGAAATGAAAAATCTCCAAGTCCAGATGGGTTTTCACCTTTCTTTTTTAAAAAACTTGGTCTGATATTGAGAGGGATGTTGTTGCCGCTATATCTCAATTCTTTCAAGAGTCATTTCTCCTCTCTGCCTTCAATACAACTATTATTGCATTGATTCCAAAGCTTCCTAATCCTAGTAAGGTAAAAGACTATACACCAATTTCATGTTGTTCTATGGTTTACAAAGCTATCTCAAAAATTATGGTTAAAAGAATGACTTCTTTTATGCGTGACTTGGTTACTCTTAATCAATCTGCATTTGTTAAAGGGAGAAGCATTACTGATAACACTTTACCGGCTCACGAACTTGTTAGAGGTTATAGTAGGAAGAACATATCCCCTAGATGTTCTCTGAAAATTGACCTTCATAAAGCATTTGATTCACTCAATTGGAACTTCATTTCTGCCATACTGAAGGCCATTGGTCTTCCAAGGTCCTTTATCACTTGGATTGAAATTTGTTTTTCTACTACAAGTTATTTTGTTTCTTTTAATGGGAGTTTGACTGGATTTTTTAAGGCAGCTAAAGACCTAAGGCAAGGAAACCCACTTTCTCCTTTACTCTTTGTCCTCTCCATGAATTTTGTTTCCAATCTCCTTAATTTGGATGCTTCAAGAGGATTGTTTGGCTTCCACCACAAGTGTAAAAAAATAGGTTTGACACACCTATCTTTTGCTGACGATCTCCTTATTTTTTGCAAAGGGAATGTTGAGTTTGTTATTGGGGTTACTAGTGTTTTAGAAAAAAATTATAAGATGTCAGGCCTTAAACTTAATGCTTCAAAAAGTGATTTTTTTGCTATTGGAATGCCTACTACTGCTATTGAGGAAATTAAACGGATTACTGGCTTCAACCTTGGTTTTCTGCCACTAAGATACTTAGGCATCCCTCTGCTAACAAGGAAAATCTCTGAAAAGAATTGTGTGATCCTCATTGAATCCATCAAATCAAGATTGCACAACTGGTCCACCAAAACTCTTAGCTATGCAAAAAGGTTGGAACTTATCAAAACTGTGCTGTCAAGTATCATCAATTTCTGGTGAAGGCAACTTTTCCTTCCTAACTCTGTTTTAAAAAAGATTGAGCAACTTTGCTCTCGTTTCTTCTGGAAGGGGATAGACAAAGCTGCCAATGGAGCAAGAGTAAGCTGGAGAAATATTTGCTCCTTGAAATCAGAAGGTGGACTTGGGATACATGATATGAAAACCTGGAATAAAGCTAGCATGATCTTATTAATTAAAAACATACTTGCAGGTGAATGATCTCTATGGGTTACTTGGCTCCAAAACTATGTTTTTAAAGAGAAAGATTTCTGGTCTGTTGATATAAACTCCACTGCCAGTTGGAGTTTAATGAAATTACTAAAGCTAAGACCAGAGGCACACCAAGTTCTGTCATCAGGAGAACTAAAAGCTACTGCAATTTGGGACTTAATCCGGGAGAAGAAGCCTAAGGTCCCCTGGCATAAACTCTTATGGTTTCCGTTGTATATTCCCAAGCACAGTCTGATAGCTTGGATGGCTTTCCTTGATAGGCTCCCTACAAAGGAAAGGCTACAAAGAATGGGGCTTATCAATGAAAGCCTTTGCGTACACTGCAATTCTGAACTGGAAACTAGGGAGCATTTTTTTCTAAAATGTCCTACTGCAGTCTTCATTTGGGAAACTGTTTTCTCACTTTCTGGTTTGCATTTTACTGCTTGCTCATGGGAAACATTCGAAGCGTGGGCTTGCTTAACATGGAAAGGCAAATCCTTGTTAACATTAGTGATGAAGATTGTTCTCAATGCACTCATCTATATAATCTGGGAAGAAAGAAACAAAAGGGTGTTCCAAGGTCGATTCAGGTCTGCTGAAGAAATTTTTAAGGCTATTAAGGATATTGTAAGTTTACAACTTAGGGGTGGGAATATCAATACATTTTATAGTGTTTATATTTCACTCTGTAATCATTGGGGTATAGTTAATCATTGATTTTTTTGTATGTAGATTGTTTTTGTTCTGAACCCTGATTATATTTTATAGCAAATTCTGCTCTTTAGATAATAAAAGCTGAATTATCAAAAAAAATGAGGACCTCAATTAAAAGAAATTAAAACTTAAAACACGTTTTAAATAGACTAATATTATAATATAAAAATTATTTTTATACACATATTGAATTTTAATTTTAGATTATAAGCATCACTTTCTGGAGGGCCCTTCTTAAAAGAAATTAAAATATTAAAATATGTTTCAAATAGACTAATATTATAATATAAAAAATTATTTTTTATTCAGGGCCCATACAGATATCACTGATTGGGGGCCCTGGCCAGTCGCCTCTCCTGCCTAGGGCCAGCGACGGCTCTGCTTAAGCCCGATGCACCTGGCGGTTAAAAAAGTGCACGTAGAGATGGCGTTAGGTTTCGTGGAAATGGATAAAGATGTAGTTCGTGTCAAGGGGAAGAATGGTAATACTCCTTTGCACTTGATAAGTAAAGTTGGAAACCACCATGGCCTCTTACTGCTGGATAGAATTCTAGGGGTTTGTCCTGAAAGTATTGGAGATGTTACCACTAAAAACCGCACTGCTTTGCATATTGAAACCAAAAATAAGAGATTGGATGTTCTTAAAGTTCTAATCCAAATGCTTCGAAAGAAAGATAAAAACTATTATCGGCAAATGGTGAACCAGAAAGACCGACATGGCAATACTGCACTTCACATAGCTTCTAGTAATAATCAACCTCAGGTTTGTCGACTTATCTGCTTTAATAATTAATGTTACATAGATTCTTTTGTACCTCATTGACATTTTAACTGATTGTAGCAGATGCTCAGATTGCTATTAGACTGCAAGGCTGATAAGCATGCCACCAATCAGGCTGGTTGGACGGCACTGGATGTTGCAATAGGGCAAAGTAACAGAGAAATCATCAGTATTTTGCGCGGTTGCTGTGTTCCAAGAGTTTCAAACTTTAAATATAAGATCCAAAAACAAATCGCCAAGTATCATTGTAACACCCTAATCCAATACGATCAAAAAATATATAGATTAGCTTATCACCCGGGATCACCAAAGTGACTAACCTAATTTTTTTCTTTTAAAACAAATTTAGAATCATTTGATAAAATTCATCCATAGAAAAATAAATTAGAACATAGTAATAAAGTTTACAAGTACTGGAGAGCTCCCAAAATATCCAAAATAATACAATACTAAGTTTAAATCAAAAAGAGTTACGACTGAATACATAAGAGTCCATAAATAGTACATGGCCTCTAAGAATACCTCAATACATACTCTGAATACCTCGACTGATCTAGAACTACCGTCGATGGTAATACTCTGCTACTGGTTACCTAGGAACCTGAGCTGGGAAACACATTTCGAACGCTGAGTTTAGGAGCTCAATGCCACACTGTACTATACTACATGCATTCACTAGAAGAGCATGCAAGTGTCAAACACTACAACAAAATAAGTTTTTAGTGGCATTTTGAGAGTAAACGCTGCAAACTTTACATATATTGCGACGTTCACAGCGAAAACGACACAAGATAATAACAGTAGTGGCGTTTTTATTACGTCGCTAAAGACATGTACTTTTGTTGCGATTTTTATCCAGACGCCGCAATTTGTCAACTTTAGTGGCGTTCAAATTACAAGCACCGCAATTTCTGAGTCTGTATCATCCCAGAACTTTTAGTCCCCTTTTTCATTTTTAGGTTTTGCCGATTATTTTTTCCTTCACTTTTTCTCAAAGGTTTCTGCCGCTCTCCCTTTTTCTCATTTTTTCCTTCACTTTTTCCTTCATTTATTCTCAAAGATTTTTGTTCTACTCATCAGCGTAGAAGGTCGAGAAGCTCTTTCTCTCTTTGAAGATCAGCTAAAACAATAAATGGCTTCTCATTTGGTTTTCCCTCCAAATCTACAATCCCTAGAGAAGGTCGAAGAACAAAAAGATTACCAAGACAACGTCTCTTTGTTCAAAATGCTATCAATGTGTCTAAGCTTCTTGCTTCGAAACTTGAAGAATTTGTCAAAGGTTCCCGTTTCTTCTTATATATATTTTCATGATTCTTTTTCTTTTTTAGTTTTAGAATTGTGTAAATTAGGTTTCGTTTTTTTGTTAAATTAGATTAGTTTTAGCAGCTTCAAAAAAATTATGGAAAATTGAGATGAGATATGCGCTTATTCAAAAATTTCGAACTCGTAATCTAATTTATGATTGTTTTTGTCTTTTAAAGTTGTGGAGCTTTCTCAATGTATTATTCAGGTGCTTATTTTGAGAAATTTGTCAGCTTCTTGTCTTATATTTCTTTGTTGTTTCAATATCTTAACTGTAATCTATAGTTCTAGTTTCGAGATAGATCTTGATCTTTCTTTTTTGTTGTTGATTCATTGTGCAGGCGTTGCCTAATCAGCAGACTGTTGATTATCCGAGCTTCAAGCTCGTCATCGTCCACGATGTAGGAACTGGTAATTTCATTTTCCTTTGCACGTAGATTCGATTTACAAGGATTTGTTCGATACGGTTAACAGGTTGAAAGGTCGAAGTGGAACTGGTATTATTTGATGCTAATAGCTGTAGATTTTGAATTAAAGGATGTAGTAAGTTAAAATAAAGAGTTATTTTACCTTTCCATTTCCAACACATGTTTGTTAGCTCTTGACTTGAATATATGTTTTTAGTCTTCAGCTTTTGTTTGAATTATAAAATCTAATTTATTGATTTAGATGAGTGGACGCATTGCTTAGGAACTGCTCTCTAACTTTAATGTGATGGGTGCAGGAAATATGAGCGAAGTGTTTTTAGAACATTGTTTTGGTTTTGTTACTGTTTTAGCAAACTGAGTGCTTTTATATAAATGTTTACTTGGGCGTTTTTTTTTTTTCAATTTGCTGCAACCAGAGCCGTCGCTGGCCCTGGGCAAGAGAGGCGACTGCCCAGGGTCCCCAATCAGTGATATCTGTATAGGCCCTTAATAAAAAATAATTTTTTATATTATAATATTAGTCTATTTAAAACGTGTTTTAAGTTTTAATTTCTTTTAAATAGGGCCTCCAGAAAGTGATGCTTATGATTTAAAATTAAAAGAGAAAATCGCCTCAGTGACAAAAAAAAAGTTATAATATACGATTTTAACCAACTTTTTTTGGATTTGTCAAAATGACCAACAAAATCACAACGCGAAATAAAAATCGCAACGCGATCCCCAGAATCGCAAATCAGTTTCCAAAATCGCAACGCGATTCTTGAAAATCGCAATGCGATAGTACAAATTCGCATTGCGATTTTCCAAAATCGCAACGCGAATATGAAAATCGCAACGCGAACACATAAATCGCAACGCGTATCCGTAAATCGCAACGTGTATCCGTAAATCGCAACGCGTATGGGTAAATCGCAATGCGTATCCGTATATCGCAACGCGTATCGGTAAATCGCAACGATAATACATAAAATCGCAACGCGTATCCGTAAATCGCAACGCGATATTTAAAGCGCCATTATAATCGCTACGCGTATTTTATTTTCAAATTACAAAAACGAATATTAAGACAAAATCCCGTAATCGCAACTCATAACCTAAAACCTAAAATCACAACTCAGTCCCATCTCCATCTCTCACTCTCTACGGCGAAGAAATCCGTCCCCATCTCCGAAGATTTCCGTCCCCATCTCCGGTGAAATCCCTCACAACCATTCACTGTCAGAAATCCCTCACAATATTCAGAAATGGAAAATCAACCTCCGAGGGTTAGTTTTTTTAATTATTTTTATTTTGAAATGTTTGCATTATTGTAGGTTTTTCATATTGAAACTGATGATAAGTTTACTGGTCATTTCAATAATAGATTAACCATTTCACTTAGATTTCATTTCGCGTTACGATTCTGTCGTTGCGATTTTCATTTCGCGTTGCTATTCTCTCGTTGCGATTTTCAAGTTAGTATTTGTCTTTGTCTTTGTTCTGTCTTTTGGTTGAAGTAATGCAATCCATTCAAGTTTCAATTTGCAGAAGAGTCGCAACGAGATAAATGAAAATCGCAACGAGAGAATGACTGTCGCAACGAGAGAAATGAAAATCGCAACGAGAGAATCGCAACGCGATATGAAAATCGCAACGAGAGAATCGCAACGCGAAACCAAAATCGCATTGCGATTTTCATTTCGCGTTGCGATTCTCTCGTTGCGATTTTCATTTCGCGTTGCGATTCTCTCGTTGCGATTGTCATTTCGCGTTGCGATTCTCTCGTTGCGATTTTCATTTCAACCAAAAGACAAAACAGTGTTGCAAATTTTAGTTTCAAGAATAAACTACTACTTTTTATGTTTATTGTTTTTGGTATATCTTCACAGTGTAGTTTTTGGTATATCTAACTTGGTATGTTTATTGTTTTTGTAGAAATTTTTTTCGGCTCAATTGACCTTGAGAAATAAAGTCAGCCTGGCCACTACAATTGCTTCGAAGCTTTCACCTGCTCAAAGACAATTGTTTGAGGAAACCTGCTTCGGGCCATGGCTGAGAGTACAGCATCCGGGTGGAGATGCTAATTTGACCCATTTGTGGCTTCAGACCATGACATCAAATCTACCCGACAGTATACAACGTGGTGAGGAAGAGATATGGTTTCATTTTCCACCAGCGTATACTTGTTTTGGGCGGAAGGAGTTCTGCTTAATCACTGGTCTACGATTCGGACACGATGATGTAGGCCGGTACACTCGTCATATCGCCCGCCCATCATGGTTATCCCGGGTTTTTCCGGATGAGTCAATGGAGAAGCCGAACCTACATGTCGACGACCTGAAGAAATTGTTTAATAAGAAAGCTGGTTTCACTCGGATGGATGACGTCGATGTTGTCCGAGTATGCCTTCTACTACTTGTGTATGCCGGCTTTTTAGGCAGAGAGGCCAGACAACCTATTCATCGGGAGCTAATATATTGGTAGAGGACCTGAATGCATGGAATCTGTTTCCGTGGGGTTCGTATATATGGAAAGCTACCTGGACTAAGTTGTCGTCTGCCTTTGATGACCGCAAAAGTTTGCGGGGCGATGGGTCCAAATACACTTTGTCAGGCTTTGTTTGGGCCTTTAAGGTAAGAATTTCTATATAATGTTTCTAAAATTATAATTAATTATTTAACAATTACTAATTTTGTTATTATATTGTTTGTAGATTTGGATATTCGAGGCTTTCCCCAGCATGCGTACATATGCAATAAAAACGTCAAATGATATTCCCAGGGCTATTTCCTGGAAGAGGAAAACTCTGTTGGATTGGGAAGACTTAATACCATATGCGACAATAAATAATGTAAGTTAACACAAATACTTTCATATAATATATAAACAAGTTATTAATAGTAGACGTTTAACTTTGTTTGAGTTTTTATATTTTAGGAGGCCAACATTCCATTACAAAGACTGACACCCACGGAGGAAGAGCTTGCCACTGATTGGTGGCAAGCTAGTCAGAGTTTTTTTGATGGCACGGATGATGAGCAGCATCCACTTCCTCCAATTCGAGAGCCATCACCTCACCTAGAGCCATCACCCGATCGACCCGACTATACACCTCTAGAACGAGAGCCATCACCTATCCCGTCACATCATCGAGCCTCTTCTCCACCATCACCTCATGATAGGCGACCGGCAAAGATGCCACGACTCCTATCTCCCTGTTCTCCACCTCCACCTCAACGGGATGAGTCAAGGGAGTTACGTGATGAGGTCAATGCCTTGCGTGAGGAGATCGGTACTCTACGCGATAACGATGGTGCATGGCGTGTGGAGGTGTCAACTTTACGTGGTGAGGTTGCCGCTCTACGTGAGATGATAGTATCGTTGCAGAATGAGGTTCATACTCTACGCAACGAGGTAAGTTTAAGATTTTCTATATTTAACTTAATGATAAATTTACTCGTAATTTCACTTAGATTAGCCATTTCACTTAGATTGCTTAGTAAATTTATTCGGTTGCTGCCAATTCTGCTAAACTGTGTATTCTTTAACACTGTGAAATAGTATTTGTCTTTGTTTTGTCTTTTGGTTGAAAGTAAATTTGTTCGGTTGCTGCCAATTCTGCTAAACTGTGTATTCTTTAACACTGTGAAATAGTATTTGTCTTTGTTTTGTCTTTTGGTTGAAAGTAAATTTGTTCGGTTGCTGCCAATTCTGCTAAACTGTGTATTCTTTAACACTGTGAAATAGTATTTGTCTTTGTTTTGTCTTTTGGTTGAAAGTAAATTTGTTCGGTTGCTGCCAATTCTGCTAAACTGTGTATTCTTTAACACTGTGAAATAGTATTTGTCTTTGTTTTGTCTTTTGGTTGAAAGTAAATTTGTTCGGTTGCTGCCAATTCTGCTAAACTGTGTATTCTTTAACACTGTGAAATAGTATTTGTCTTTTTTTTGTCTTTTGGTTGAAGTAATGCAATCCATTCAAGTTTCAATTTGCAGAAGAAGAAATAGTTTACTTTCGCAACACGAAACTTAAAATCGCAACGCGAAACCAAAATCGCAACGCGAAATAAAAATCGCAACGACAGAATCGCAACGCGAAACCAAAATCGCAACGACAAGATCGCAACGCGAAACCAAAATCGCATTGCGATTTTCATTTCGCGTTGCGATTCTTTCGTTGCGATTTTCATTTCGCATTGCGATTCTGTCGTTGCGATTTTCATTTTGCGTTGCGATTTTGGTTTCGCGTTGCGATTTTAAGTTTCGTGTTGCGAAAGTAAACTATTTCTTCTTCTGCAAATTGAAACTTGAATGGATTGCATTACTTCAACCAATAGACAAAACAAAGACAAATACTAACTTCAGGGTATTAGTTTGAAACATATTTTTCTTTGTTATCTGATGCATTTTGTGAACTATGATAGAATAATGACTTGGGTGAATACAATGCAAGTTTGAAACATATTTGTCTTTGTTTTCACTGTTTAAATATCATGTCTGTTTATTTACTGATTTTTGTATTTAATTATTTAGCGGCCCGATAGAGTGGATGCTTTACGTCGGGTTATGCTTGCACGACGGAGTTCACGCATCAGACAGCGTGCACGGGCTATTAAGTCTCCGTACACCCCAATAGTGCGAAGACACCGCAAGAAGAAGCCCGACTCGCATGTCATCCCTCAAGAGTCCACTCCTATCGTTGAAGAGGCCCCCCCTATCATTCCTCGAGAGTCCCCTCCCACCGTTCAAGAGGCCACTGTCATCATTGAAGAGGTCCCTCCCACCATTCAAGAGCCCGATTCACATGGCGTCATATGTAGGCTTCTTGAGAAACCCTCTGACGTGCCGGACATGATGGATTCAAGTTGGCTCTCGTATGAGTTACCGGCCAGTACCATACCGGTATCTGAAGAGGAGAGGGAACAACTACCGGACACAATTCTGGATAACACCCTTTGGGCTAAGACCGCTGTTGATTTTATCTACATGAGCAGAGCCAGGGGTGTTTCACTGACATATGCAAGCTCACCGATGATATCTATTTGTTGCTTGATCGGTCTTGGTGGGGCGTATTATTAGGGGTCGAAGACAATGGCTATTTCGATGGGGGGTAAGTCTTATATTTTTCTTATATTTCAATTTGATTAATTTTTTTTTTAAATTTATGTAAGTCACTAATATATGTCTTTTTTTGTAAAACAACATATCGATGCGTGGGTGACACGTCTTCTAATAATAAGAAAACTTAAGAAAAATAAAAATATACGATATACAATTATGCCGACGTCTTTTCACGCCGTTCACTTGAAGAATGCACGAGATGAATCATTTGATTTGGGCAATGGACAAGCTAAACTTTATCCTGCATGGTGGGAGGTCGATAAGGTTAGTATTTATTTTAGATTGAGTTTAAAGGTTTTATGAAATAAGTGCGCAAATGAATGAATTATTACTTATGATTGTAGGTGTTTATCCCTATTTTGGAACGTAAACATTGGATTCTCGTCGAGCTTCAGCTCCCATCCCTTAAGACAATAGTGTATGACAGCATGATAAATTACATATCATTGGCTGATTTAAGAGATGTTATTAAGGGATGGAGCTCTCATTTGGCTAAATTCTTGGATGCGATCAATTATTGGACTCGTTCTGGAAACAAGAAGCCAAAGAAGCTCAATATTACAGTTATTAGAGACGAGACCGCGCCACAACAAACGAGCGGAGCCAGAGGAGATTGTGGTCCTCTCGTATGCTTGGCGTTGGAGCGTTTGACGACGGGAAGCATCAAGTATCTACCTCCCACCGATAGAGATAGAGCTGCAGTAGGCTTGTGGTTTCGGCATTATATGGCTAAATCGATATATACGAGACGCTGCCTACCTGCATCCGCGTTATAAAAATGTCCATAAACAATTGGTAAGTTTATATACTTTTGGTTTGAAAATGTTTGGTTAAGTATCTAGAATTCAATAATTTGCTGTTTGTAGGTTTTAGATGTGTAGAAAGTGTTGTTTGAGCAAATGTTTGGTTTCTGCAGGTTAATCTCAGAAGTGAACTGCGTGAAAATGATGTATGGCTGCAAAAGTTGATTCAATAGTTTAATTGATTGTTTTTTGATTGTTTAATTGATTTGTAAAAGTTTATTCAATAGTAGATGATCGGAAATAAGAATTATTGCTTATTTTTTGATTGTTTAATTGATTTGTAAAAGATGATTTGTAAAAGTTGATTTGTGTAATTGATGCGAACATAATTCTTATTTGTGCTTGTTTAATTGATTGAAATGTAATGGTTGATTTTGTTGATTTCAATCTGCATTATGTTGAAGGCAAAATGACTATCGCAATGCGAAATGAAAATCGCAATGCGAAATGAAAATCGCAACGAGAGAATCGCAATGCGAAATGAAAATCGCAATGCGGAAATGAAAATCGCAACGAGAGAATCGCAATGTGTTTATAATTTCGCATTGCGATCTCTCGTTGCGATTTTCATTTCGCATTGCGATTTTCATTTCGCATTGCGATTCTCTCGTTGCAATTTTCATTTCGCATTGCGATTTTCATTTCGCATTGCGATTCTCTCGTTGCGATTTTCATTTCGCATTGCGATTTTCATTTCGCATTGCGATTCTCTCGTTGCGATTTTCATTTCGCATTGCGATTTTCATTTCGCATTGCGATTCTCTCGTTGCGATTTTCATTTCCGCATTGCGATTTTCATGTTGGGATTTTCATTTCGCGTTGCGATTGTAATTTCCGTGTTGCGATAGTCAAATGCATGCCTAATAGTGATAACAACTGAATAACAAGAGTTGGTTAAGTCAAAATGGTTGGCCTGAGTCATTAATTCAACTGAAAATGTTAAAAGTTCACACATAAAATCCACATAATACAACGTTTGCATTTAAAAATCACCTAAGTTAACAGTCCCAAAAGGTGAAGCCAATTGTGATTGGGATTTTAAAGATGATTGCCTTTTTCTTGACACCATATGAGCTTTGGATTTTGATGAGGATCCATATTTTGGTAGAGGAAAAGATGATTTTGATGGCACTGGTGATCCACATGTCAACCTTGTATGACCACTTTCCTTGCACCGACTACATGTCGATCTCTTCTTCTCTTCACCCTTAGACGGTATACGATCGTGACTTTTTGGTCGGCCAGGTAGCCTTCTGTCCATGGCTGGTGGCAAAACTGTTTGTAAGTCATCTGGTATGTCCCACTCAGAAGGATGTGGAATAGGGTAGACAATCTCGGCATAAGTCTGTCGATAAACTTCTGTAGTGTAGCAATCCATAGCGTATGCGCTTGAATCATCTTGGTTTAAATGAAGAGCAACTTTTATAACATGGCCACACGGATAACCAGATGTTTGCCATTTCATACAACTACACGTCTTTGCATTTAGATCGACTAGCCCATTTAAGTTATTATCCAGTACTTGAAACAAAGTGTTTGAACATGGTTCAACTCTCCATGACGTTGACTTCACAACACGTTTCGTTATCTTTTTTTCAGTCCATGGTGTAACACGATGTTCCAATGTTCCTGTAAATTTAAATAAACAATACTTAGTAAAATATATAAATATGATAAGTTACGAATTCAAAGAAATAATACCTGCATGGTTTCTTTTCTTGTAGTACCACTGTTGAATAGAGGCTCGAAAAAACTCCATTAACATAGTAATGGGTAATTTCCGGGAATGACGACTTAGAGCGTTGATTGATTCTGCACTATTAGACGTCATGAAACCATATCTTGCTCCAAGTTGATGTACTCTTGACCATCTTTCAAACTCGACATCTTCTAGTGTTTGAGCACACTGAGGCAAAACACGTCTTAAACAATTTATATGCTTATTGAAATCCACTTCCCGATAAGCTTTTACAGCCTTCCAGTATGTCCATTTGTGCTTTTTTATACCAGCAGACCTTGATTTTAGATTTCTATACAAATGAACACCACAAAGTCCATGAAAAGCATCTGGGAAACACCTTCTAACAGCGTTGTCAATTGAGTTTGCCCTATCGGATATGATTGTCAGATTGCTAATAGGACCTATGCAATCCCTAAGATGCCCCATAAACCATGTCCATGAATCAGAGGTTTCAGATTTGCCAACCCCGTAAGCTATTGGCAATATCCCATTGTTAGCATCCATGGCTACTGCTAATAAGTTTACTCCAAGGTATCGACCTTTCAAATGTGCTCCGTCAACTATAATAACTGGGCGCATGCAAGTAATAAACGAACGAATCTACAAAATAATATACACAAGAAATATAATCATTTAAATGTGAAATGCATGTAACTAACAAAAATGAGTCAACAAAATTATATTGATTTACTAACCGTAGCACCAATGGCGATAAACAGCAACTCAAAGCGTCCATCTCTATCTGTTTTGATATGAGTTACCGACCCAGGATTTTTCAGCTTTAAATTGTGACAATAAGCCGGCAGTTGGGCAAACGATGCTTCTGGCGACCCCCTCAACAATTCCAAGGCATAACATTTGGCTCTCCAAGCTTGAGAATATGATATACTAATCTTGAACCGAGCATTCATGTCAGTCATAATTTCATGTCCCCGATATACCCTGCCATTCAAAAACATTAACTCAGCCAGAAAACCACCCAACACCTTTTGTTTGCCTGTCTATGGTGAGGAAAAACTTGGGTTCTTGAACATGTATGTTTATCAATAAAAGTCCTAACTTGAAACATTTTGCAATCTTTTATTCTCTTTGCAATCATACGCCACGTACAGTTTTTGTCAATCATACACCTTGTTTCGAAACGATCTTTGCTTGATTTGTTAACTTTTAGTTGATAGCCATCTTCCACACATTTCGTATATAAAGCTATCTTCAAGTCTTCCTTTGTATCAAAACAATCATCTTTCTTGATACGAATAACTTTTGTGTAACAATCAACTGCTTTCTTTATCAACTCTTCTTCCGGTATCTGAAGTAATTCTGGCATATTCCAGTTATACGCCCGTGGCATTTTCTTTTCTTCGGGGACTTTTTCTTCTTCTTTTTCTTCTTCAGGATTATATGAATTACAGAATGGATGTTCAACATGTTCATTCACAGTCGTAACTTCCTCCTCATTATCATCAACAATACATTCTTCGGCAACGGCTGTTTCATCATCAAAATTCGGGTATTGACCAATATCAATATCATTACACGCATGGTCTGTTTCTTCTTCTGAAACATCATCAAAATCCGTGTATTGACCAATATCAAAGTCCGGATATTGACCAAGACCAAATTTCGAATACTGACTAGTACTCACAATTTTTTCTGTTGGCTCATCATCGTCTAACTGGTCAATACGAAAACCGGAATTTGGTGCTGAAAGTTGATTGGGATTTGGATTAGAGAAAGGTTGTGGGTTTTGAGAAAAACTTAGTTGATTACTACCCGCTACTGACCCAACAATACTACTTCTAGGTTCAACAACATACAATGTAACATCATCTTGTGAAACCCTAATGTAAGCAATGAATCGTTCAACATCTTCATTGTCGGTTAACAAATAAACTTTACCATTTCTCTGATAAGATAGCCTAAATCCACTTAGGGGCTCTAAATTCAATTTATTTGAAACACGTAGCATTAGAGTTTCATAAGTTAACTTTTGTAAAGACAATTTTAGTTGAAGATTCATGGGTAAAGGCATATATTGTAAAACACCATGAACATTATCCCATGACCCTCCAAAACACAAATCTATCCAAACATGATCAACATTAGATGATTTCATGGTTGTAAATTAATTTACTAAACAGACGAGCTGCGAAACTAAAACATGTTGCCGGATTGGGAAGGATGTCGTTGGATATAGGAACGGATGTCGCCGGAGAGAGTGATAGATGGAGATGGAATGAGTTGCGATTTAGGGATTTAGTTTATGATTTCAGTGTTATATACCCAAAATTTCAGTGTTGTGATTTACAGATTCTCGTTGCGATTTACGGATTATCGTTGCGATTTACAGATTCTCGTTGCGATTTACAGATTATCGTTGCGATTTACGGATACGCGTTGCGATATACGGATACGCATTGCGATTTACCCATACGCGTTGCGATTTACGGATACACGTTGCGATTTACGGATACGAGTTGCGATTTATGTGTTCGCGTTGCGATTTTCATATTCGCGTTGCGATTTTGGAAAATCGCAATGCGAATTTGTATTATCGCATTGCGATTTTCAAGAATCGCGTTGCGATTTTGGAAACTGATTTGCGATTCTGGGGATCGCGTTGCGATTTTTATTTCGCGTTGCGATTTTGTTGGTCATTTTGGCAAATCCAAAAAAAGTTGGTTAAAATCGTATATTATAACTTTTTTTTTGTCACTGAGGCGATTTTCTCAAATTAAAATTCAATCTGTGTGGGACCCTTAATAAAAAAATTTATATATTAAAATATTGGTCTATTTAAAACGTGTTTTAAGTTTTAAATTTTTTAAGTGAGGCCCTCCGGAAAGTGATGCTTACAATCTAAAATTAAAATTCAATCTGTGTGGGCCCCTCAATAAAAAAAATATCTCATTAATTGAATGGGCCTTTAAAAATTAAAATACATTAAAAAAACTAAATCCAATCTAAAATAAATAGTTGTTATAATATAATTATTATTTTGTATGAAAAGTAATTACTTGTATTTATTTTTTAACTTCCCTATACACATTTTTAGTGCAATGATGGATTCTCAACCGCTCTTTTTTTTTCTTTTGGTCTTTGTACTTGTATATATATGATGATTAGTGAGCATTTGTTAAAAAAATATTCTTATATTTTGATTATATATTTTAAAGCTTATGTTTATCTTTTGTTTTTTCTCAAGATACAAAGATTATTCATCCATTAAGATACAAAGGTTAACCTAAACTAAGGTCAAATATATTTTATAAATTTATGATTTTGCTTTGATTTTATTTATGTAAATCCTAAATTTTTGTATATTTATAATTTGGGGTTGTTAATTATGGGTTTTTATTGTTTTTTTCATAATTATGATAATGTAGGTGAGAGTGTGTTACATCATTGATTAATTTATCTAAAAGTGAGGCAAAACTTCAACGACGATGACTCAGGTGCTATTATTCTATATTTTTTGCTTCATATTTTCATTATGTAATGTTACCGCGAAAACATGCTTATGCTAGTGAAGAATGGAAAAAATGAACAAAAGAATTACTAGAATCGCAAAAGGGAGCTTTAGATAAAAAAAATATCAAAACGAGTGAGATTCTTTGGATGATGATGGGTCGGAAGTAGATGAAGATAATATTGAACATTTTAATGAAAATTTGAATGATGATAATACCCTCCATGACGATACTAGGAATTTAAATAATGTACTTGATGGGTTAAACGTTGATATTGGCATTGATGAACATATAATCCCTCCTTTGATATATATTATCCTAGAAATTGGGGTGTTCTTGATACTAAAACTAGAGATTTTTTTTTATTGAAAAAGGACCCATTAGAGAATTAAATATCATATTTCCTAAGGATAAATTTTCTAGACATTTTTCTTATTCCTATTTCTCTAGAAAATTGAGCAATGGAGAAACTCTTGATAGAAAGTGGTTAGTTTACTCTAAACATGTGAATAAATTATATTGTTTTTGTTGTAAATTATTCACTTCTCAAAATAACAGAATTGTTTTAGCAAATGATGGGATGGATGATTGTAAGGATTTTAGCGAGAGACTCAAACAACATGAGAATAGTGTTGAGCATATGACTAATATGAATACTTTGAATGAAACAAGAATAAGGTGACAAAATAATAAAGGTATTGATAAAGATTTGCAAGACGTAATAAAAGGAACGTTGGAGACAAGTTTTAATAAGTATAATATCAGTTGTGAAATGTCTTGCCAAAAATAATTTAGCTTTTTGTGGTTCTAGTGGAAGACTTTATGAGGATAATAATGGTAATTTTTTAGGTTTAATTAAAATGATAGATGAATTCGATTTAATAATGCAAGATCATGTTAGACGTATCCAAAACCAAGAAATTCACTATTACTAACCTTGGTCCTCAAATTCAAAATGAGTTGTTTTTTCTTTTGGCTCATAGTGTTAGAACTTCTATGATAAGGATTATTAAAGAGTCAAAATATTTTTCTATTATCCTTTATTTTACCCCAAATGTGAGTCATCAAGAACAAATAAGTTTGATAGTACGATGTGTAAATGTGTCAAGTAATGAAATAAAAACAGATGATTGTTTTTTGGAATTCTTAAATCTAAATGATACATCCCTGATTAGGAATTTTTAATGAATTATTAAGTGTGTGCAAGTCACTTAATTTGGATGTTAATGATATTAGAGGTCAAGGTTATGACAATAGTTCTAATATGATAGGAAAACACCAAGAGGTTCAAAAGAGGTTACTTGAAATAAATCCAAGGGTTTTATAAATGTCATGTGTTTGCCATAGTCTTAATCTCACTCTATCGGATATGGATCATTCTTGTGTGAAAGCTATTTCTTTTTTTGGAAATGTGCAATGCATATACACATTATTTGCACGCTCTACTAAAAGATGGAAGATTTTAGTCGATAATGTTAAAACTTTTATAGTGAAATCTTTATGTAATACTCGATGAGAGAGTCAAATAAAAAGTGTTAAAGCTATTAGATTTTAAGAACCTCAAATAAAATTAGCTTTATTGGCATTGTATAATGTAAAGAACTAGATTTTTCCGGTAGTGAAAGAATTATAATTCTTTTATTCAAAAGAAAAAATTGTATCTTACATATGAAGGTACATAGGCTTTTTATACACATGAATTAGAGACCTAGATAAAATAAGTCATATTTTCTACAAATTAAGTAGTTTTAGAGATAAATTAGGAAGAAGAGTTTAACTTAAACACAACTTACACTCCCCCTCAAGCTGGGGAATAAATATTGTGAAGACCCAGCTTGAATGTAATTTCGTCAAAAGGAAATTCTTGGAAGTGCCTTGGTCAATACATCGGCTAGCTGGTTTTGTGAAGAGACGTAGTTTAGTTTCAGAGTTCCACAATTTACTTTTTCTGCAATAAAGTTTCTATCGATCTCCACATGTTTTGTTTTGTCTTGGTGCACCAGATTCTTTGCAATGCTTATCGCAGATTTGATGTCACTTTGAAGTTCAAAATAGTTGTTTTCGTACATCTCTAGTTCGGTTAAGAGTCTTTGTATCCAAATTCCTTCACATATCCCGAGTGTTATTGCCCTATATTATGCTTCTGCACTGCTCCTGGAGACTACTGATTGTTTCTTACTCCTCTATGTTACCAGGTTTCCCCATACAAATTAACAATATCTTGTGGTTGACCTTCTATCTGTTAATTCTCCAGCCCAGCTTGAATCTGAGAAGATTTTAATTGTTCTGTCTTCATGTTTTCTGAAAATCAAACCATGTCCTGGTGTCATCTTTAAATATCTTAATATTCGATTGATTGCCTCAAGATGTTCTTCTCTCGAATCATTCATGTATTGTCTCAAAATGTTAACATGAAAAGCAATGTCAGGTCTAGTTAGAGATAGATAAGTGGGTTTACCCACTAACCTCTTATAATGTTCCTTGTTTACCAGGTTTCCATCTTTACTCAATTTTAAGTTAACTTCCATAGGAATTTCCGAGGGCTTACAATTAGTCATTCTAGTTTCATAAAGTAAGTTTATAATATATTTTCTTTGATTTATGACAATTCCTTCTCGTGATCTCATTACCTCCATGCCTAGGAAATATCTTAGAGTTCCCAAATCTTTGGCTTCAAATTCCTTTGCTAGTAAAGTCTTCAACTTTTCGATTTCAACTAAGTCATCACCCGTGATGATGATATCATCAACGTAGACAATCAAGATTGACTTCTTATCAGGATGAGTTTTTACAAATAGTGTGTGATAAGATTGAAACTATTTGTAGTTGTCTTGTAATATTACTTTTGTGAATCTATAAACCAAGATTGAGGTGATTGTTTTAGACCATATAAGGATTTCAGTAATTTACATACCCTGTTATTTCCAGAATGAATTTCTGGTGGAACTCGTATATAGATTTCTTCTTCAAGATTTCTATTTAGAAATGCATTTTTCATGTCTAGTTGGTGAAGTATTCAATCCTTATTTACCGCCAAGGATAATAGAACTCGAACAGTGTTGAGTTTTGCAACTGGAGCAAATGTCTCCTGATAGTCAACTCCACAAGTCTGAGTGAACCCTTTTGCCACAAGTCTAGCCTTATATCTCTCAATTTTTCCATTTGCCTTGAATTTCACGGTAAAGACCTATTTGCAGCCGACTGGTTTCTTGTCTTTAGGTAGATCAACGATGACCCAGGTTTTGTTCTTTTCTAGAGTTGAAATTTCTTCAGCTAAAATTTCTTCTTTAACTGTCTTCTTCCACTCAGGACTTTTTAATGCATCCTTTATGGTTTCTGGAATGTGAATATGATCAACTTAAGCTATGAAAGTCTTAAGACCAAACATTAGTTTCCCATAAGCAATAAATTTAATAATAGGATGAGTTGCACATCGTCTAACTCCCTTTCTTTGAGCAATTGGTAACTCACTAGTATCAATTACCACATCCAACTTACTTTGGTCACCATATCCTTCGTTTGTCGATGAATTTAAACCCGGTTCTAGCTCTTGACAATGCATCAGTTGCGGTGTGCAAGGTAGGGCTTATTTGGGTCGTCTTTTGTGGATGGGAATATCGGTAGATGGCTTGGGTATTTTATGAGAGTCGATAGAATTAGTGGATTGGTTTTCATTATCATATAAGGTGGTGTTAGGAGGTTGTGGAGTGGTAGTTTTTTCAATAGAAGATGGACTGATGGGTAACTCAGTAATAATCGGTAAAAATTGAAATTCAAACTCACTCTCCCCCTGGATTTTGATTTTTGAGAAGAACGATTTATGTTCTTGAAAAGTGACATCTATAGATGTGAAAAATCATTTTGTAGAAAGAGAGTAGCAACGATAACTTTTCTAATTGGATGAATAACCAACAAAGACACACTGAATTGTCTGATGATCAAGTTTAGACTTATGTGGATTGTGGTCATGGAAAAAGGCAGTACAACCAAAGACACGAAGATGAACAAAAGAGGTAAAAGGTTTGAAATGAGGGAATTTAGTGGAAATGATATCTCGTGGACACTTAAAGGCAAGAATTTTACTAGGCAAACAATTGATTAGAAAAGTAGATGTTAAAAGAGTTTCACCCCAAAGGTATTTTGAAACATTAGAAGAAAAAAAAGTAGTTCTCGGGTTACCTCAAGAAGATGACTGTTTTTACGTTCGGCGACCCCATTTTATTGTGGAGTGTCGACATAAGAAGTGAGGTGGACTATTCCGTTTTCCTGGAAGAAAGATCTCAATGACTGAGAGAGGTATTCCCCACCATTATCAGATTTCAGGATGCCAATAGAACTTTGGAATTGTGTTTCAACCATTTTGTGGAATCGTGAAGATGATACAAAACTCAGATTTGTCCTTCATAAGAAAGGTCCAAGTGGTACGAGAGTGGTTATCAATAAAAGTAATAAACCAATAAATTCCATGTAAACCTATAACTCGTGAAGGTCCCCAAATATCACTCTAAATTAAGGAAAAAGGTTTAGGTGAGTGAGAGGGAGAAGAATGATAAGAGCTCCGAATATGTTTTGCAAGAGAACAAATGTCACAAGAAAACGATACGGGATTTTTATTAATAAATAATTTGGGAAATAATTTTACAAAATAAGGAAAACTTAAAGTCCTACCCTAAAATGCCCTAACACAATGTCGACAGCCGTATCTGTAGGAGAAACTGAAACAAAGGAATAGATAAATGGTGTGGGTGAGTGGTTTGGAAAGAGAGCATAAGGGGGAACGTCAATGATGTAGAGTCCACCATGATGCCTAGTATTGCTAATCACCATCCCCGAGGTCAAATCCTGAAATTCATAATGATCATGAGTAAAATTAGAAGTACAACCCAAATTGGTAGATAATTTGCTAATCGAAAGAAGATTGCAAGTCAAACTTGGAACAAATAGAACATTAGACATAATAATGCGGCTATTAATGCAAACTGAGCCACTGCCCTTAACCGGTGATAGAGAGCCATCTGCATGAGATACCATTTTTGTGAAATGTTGAAAATAAACTGAAGTTATCCATCATATGATCACTTGCTCCGGAATCAACAAACCAAGAGACACATCCGGGTGAAGAGGATAAGGAGGCAAAAGGAGAACTACCTTTGCTAACAGTGCAAGCAGACTTAGGCTCAGTAGTAGGAGGAATCTGTAAATGATCAAACATCTGTCGTAGATCATCCAGTTGTTGATGAGAAAATGAACCACTTTCCAATGTTGTTACAACATAGTTACCGTGGGATGGACACGAAGAGGATTTTGATAAAGTCCAGTTGGTCAGACGACCATGTAGTTTCCATCATTTATCACGAACATGACCAAGTTTTCGGTAGTGATCACACCAGAGACGGCCTTTCTTGACACGGGTGTCACCAGATGAATGGGTATTCAAGGAAGAACTTTCAACGGATGGAGGAAGCATCAGAGAGCATCGCCTTTCTTCGCGGTGGACTTCAAAGAAAGGATTTGGTGTTGTGATGGGTACAACGGTGTGATCATATATTCATGATTGGGAGGACGTCAGTGTGCTGGAAGCACACTATAATTCTAGTGGTGAAGATTCCAAGACAAAAAGTGAAGCGGAAAGTTTAGCTAATTCTCTTTCGAGTTTTGAATTCATACTTAACTTGGTGATTTGGTGTGAGATTTTATTTATTATTAATAAGGTGAGTAAGAAATTGCAATCTAAATCTATGTGCATTGGAACTACAATTAATGAAGTGGAAATTGTAATGATATTCTTTGAGAAATATAGAAATAAAGGGTATAAGTCTTGCATGGATATTGCCAAAAGCATGACATTTGATATGAATATAGAACCAACACTTCCAACAAAACGTGTTTAGAAAAAGACAATTTGATGATAATGATAATGAAGAAGAAATACAATCATCCTAAGAATCTTTTAGAATTAATTATTTTCTTGTGACTGTAGATTTAGCTATAACTTCTTTGAAAAATAGGTTTAAACAATTAAATTTTTTTGATAATATTTTTGGATTTTTATTTGATTCCAAAAGGTGAAAATGTTTGGACACTGATGAATTATGAAAATCTTGCATGAACTTTAAGACTGTTTTTTTTTCTCATAATGATTTGTCTGATATTGATGCAGAAGATCTTTTTTTAGAATTGAAGATGTTACAAATGACTTTGCCAAATGAGTTAATTTCAGCATTTGAAATTCTTAAGTTTGTTAGAGTTATGGATTGTTATTCAAATGTTTAATTTCTTACCGAATCCTCTTAACTATGTTGGTGACAGTTGCATAAAGAAGTTTTTCAAAGTTAAAACTATTGAAAATATATTTGAGGTCACCAATGTCAGAAGAAAGATTGAACCGTCTAGCCATTTTATATATTGAGAAAAATATGTTGGAACATATTGATATAGACACCATTGTTAGTGATTTTGCATCTAGAAAAACTCGTAGAAATTGTTTTATGTGGTAGTTTGTTGTTCAATAAATTTTCTTCATGTTTTTTTATGTGAAATTTGATTTATCTATCAGATAGTTTGTTGAGTATAATAAATATATAATTTATAAACAAAATAATTTATATCTATATACTCTTAAATTTTTTTAATATTTATTATTAGAGGCTCAATTTTTTAATTCACCCCGGGCCACAAAAATCTCAGTAACGGCCCTGGCAGCAATTATTGGACTGGAGGTTCACCCTTCGGACTTCTTCACTAACCGTGGGAAAATCCGGTTTTATTGCTGGGATACTGCTGGTCAAGAGAAGTTTGGTGGTCTCGGAGATGGTTACTAGTATGTAACTTTATGACTTTTTGCACCTTTTTGATTAATTGTTGAGTAACGCCAGATGAATGTCTTTTTAGTGTTATTGTATAAACTTTATGATGTTATTATTTGTAGCTAGGGTTTTGAGCTGCATGTTTAGTTCTCTGTATCCGTTGGCTTATGCCTTAACTTTTCATGAACATTATTGTTTTGGTCAGTCTACGTTAAAGCTAATTTGCATTGTTGAGTGATTTTCTTACTACTTTTTATCATGTGTTGCAGCATTCACGGGGCAATGTGCCATTATTATGTTTGATGTTATATTTTAATATTATTTGACCAATAATGGTTAACGCGGACAGTCTGGGAATATAATACAATGATTCTTTGTCTAATCATGTTTTAACGTTTCATTTTAGGCTTTATATCAAGCTAAAATCCTCCTTGTGCTCAACTTCTCAAGCTTGACTATTCTTGGTTTGAAGGATGATGGTGACAAGGTGATAGTATTCGTTAGGCTCATTTTTTGAAAATGCAGGTCCTGAAACTTGTTTATCTGATTAACTGCTGTTTTCATTGTTGATTGAATTGAAGGTACGTTCTCGATGAAAAGAAGCAACTGAAGTTGTAGATCATTGTTTAAAATTGCCACTAGAAAAATGTTTTTTTATTCTGGTGAACAATGATTTTTTTTTAATTGAAATAGAAAGAACCTAAACTAAATTCTAGTGAACAATGTTGAACTATGTTACATTTCATTTTAATTTTATAAAATTGGATTTATTTTTTACATAATTTTTATTGTAATTAAATTTTAATTTTATTTATTAGATAATACTACATGATATTATATTTGGGTAATATAAAGTAGAAATTGATATATGCGAAATCAGTTAACCATAGAAGCGTTTGTGCCATCAGAAGTCAGGTTCTTTTGCGGCGTTTTGTGATGGAACACCACTAATGGCGTAAAGATTGTGGCATTTGACAAAATAAATACCACTAAAGATAAGGTAATTAACGACGTTTATAAAAAAACTGCAACAGAGCTTGACCTTTTGCGACGTTTGTAAAAAAACACTATAGAGCTTGACCTTTTGCGACGTTTGTAAAAAACCACTATAGAGCTTGACCTTTCACGGCATTTTTAAAACAACGCCACTGTAAAGCTTGACCTTTCCCTGTGTTTATAAGAAAAACGCCGCTATAGATCTTGATCTTTCACGGCGATTGTAAGAAAAAACGCCGCTATAAAGTTTGACCTTTTACGGCGTTTGTAAGAAAAATGCCACTATAGTTTAGAGCTTGACCCTTTGCGACGTTTTCTCTTCACAAATGTCGCTAATTGTTGCGAGGCTGGTTAGTGGTGTTTCTTGCGGTGTTTTTTTTACTTGTGTAGGAATTGTTTTTAGCAGCGCTTAAAAAACATCGCTAAAACCTATTTTGTTGTTTGCAGGGTGAGCAAAACTCGACTAGACTAAAAAAAATTTAAACTCGAATCGAACTGACTTTGAGTTGTAATTTCATAAACTCGACTCAACTCGAAAAAATTAAAGTTCCACTCAAGTCATAAAATACAACTCGAGTAACTCAAAATTTCTAATAATTGGTAGATTTATTTTCAAGTTTGAGTCGAATCCCTCTATTTTGTATGGCATATATAAATCACATATGAAAAAAAATACAAAAAATATATAGTTATTGTATATGGTTATAAAATATTATTTAAATTGGAATCAAATAATGACATAATATTGTAAATATTTACAATTAAATTTAAATAAAAACTTAAAAATTTGACTCGACTCGACTCAAAAAATTTCAAGTCAACTCCGAGTTGTAAAATAGGACTTGTCAACTCTAATAACTTAAAATTTTTTTACTCGACTAGACTCGATCCAACACTCACCCTAACTGTATGAACTGTTGAGTGAACAGCATGGTATGGCTAAGGGTTCTGCATCTCGAAGCTCACAGACCCCTCTAGCCTTTTTCAAATACCCTCGGTTATCTGGGGTGAGATATGAAATTGCATAAAAAAACGTACACCCGACCAACTTACTTCATTGAGTCTTGGGGCATCTACGCCCAGTCAGCAACTAAAGTGCCTTGGCACTGACTAGGATATCCAACTAACTTTCGTATTTTGCTAAAGAGACTCAGGTGTCATGGCTATTTTCTAAGCGTCAATCAAGGCTAGTTTTATTTAATCCTAGTTGTTACTATTTTTAGTTGTTTTGAGTTTAATTGTTGTTCTCACGTTTAGTTTTATCTGCTGATATTATGATGACACTTGGGACCCTCAAGTCTAATCCCTTAATCATTGGATTATTTATCCAACACAATTCGTTGGTATAGGTATTAACCCTTCAGTATCGATATTGACCCCTTCAGTATCGATACTGACCCATGAGTATCGATACATACTGATGATATCTACTGATAGGGAAGGGTAGTATCGATACTCTTGCCTGAGTATCGATACTCTAGTGTTGTGGTATGTATATTGTCCTGAGTATTGATACCAAATTTAGGTTCGATGTTTGGAAAAATGTTTTGGTATCGATACCCATACTGGAGAATCAGTATTCTACTCTTGGTATCGATACTCCATTAAGTAATGATACAAAAAATGTATTCTCGAATCTATTAAGTGCACTTGGTATCGATACCACCCTGTGAGTATTGAGAATGAACCAGGGGTATCGATACTCAATGAATGAGTATCAATACTCTCATCTTAAAACCCTATCACTTTATACTGGTTAAAGAACAATATTGGTATTATTCTTCCAGTACCAATACTTTCACCTAGAAATGCCCTATTTTGGGCACGAAAAATGTTAACTTTCTACCCCAAGTGCCCTACTAAGGTTCCCAACTGTTATTAAAGTCTTATAAGGATTAAAAGGGTCATAAAAGTCTTTAAAAAAGTTGAAAAACATTAAAAGATGCATCTATCATGAACATGCCTCATAACTCATGCAACATACCAAAACATATCTAATGTTCTACATGTGGTAGAGTTTAGTTAAAAGTGAGTTACTAAACCCAAACTCAACCAAGAGTGAGCCTCTCATTTTTTATAGCCTTGGAGTTTTCTCCAACTTTTCTCTCACTATATAATAATCGAGCACTTGTGTTACTAACTTGGTCTAGAGGTTATGAATGGTTTAAGAACACTTCCTAAGGCATAAACTTTCTGAAAATAGATTAAAACCCATTGATTCCACAAACTCTCACAAAACATGTACTTTGATACCATGGTGAAATGAAGAGGTTAAGGGTTTATTTTGAAGTTCTAAAATTGAGGATTAAGGCTCTTACCTTTGTAAAACCAGATTGGTGAAGAAAGCTAATAAAGTTTCCACCTTTTTCTAATTTACCAAGGAAATGCTTGTTTTGAATTTCTAAAGTTGAGATTAAGGCTCTTACCTTTGTAAAACCAGATTGGTGGAGAAAGATAATAAAGTTTCCACATTTCTCTAAGTTACCTAGAAAGAATATGAGAGCTTGGGATAAGAATAACAAGACAAATGATGAAAAAAAAGAGTTTTGCTACATGACCTCACCCACAATTAAAAAAATTCAGTCTTTCATAAAGAGAAAAATGGGTGAATTACCTCTTGGTCCTCCAAGTCTTAGTCACCAATTAAAAACACCCCTTTTTAACTAATGTTGGGCTCAACCAATCCCAATCCATTCAAACTTGGTAATGGTTTTTCTTACCATCTAATGGATTTTTTAAGCCTTTGTAACATTCCATGCCCGGTCTAAAAGATAGACCCGGATACGTGAGCGTATATTAGGTTCTGATCATGTTGGATGAACAAAAACCTAAACATACGCACTACACAAAATCATATAAATTTAAATCATATATTAACAACACGTGGCAGAAAAGTACCGTATCTAATATAACATTTAATAAGGTAGTGACATATTATAAAACATCTGTAACACCCCCAACCCGTATCAGACCCGGATCCGAGTCCGATGTGTCACATCGACTTTTCAAATATTTTTCTTTACAAAATGGTAAAAATTTAAATTCATAATTTAAAAACAAATGATTACTTTTAATTAATTAAAATCTATTGGTTTTACAAAACCTATTAGAGCATATTCAATTCAAATTTAATAGTACATGGCAACGATATCCGAAAGAACAAAAATACATATTATCTTTACTTTTCTGATCTGAACTTCGTAAGGAAAATGCTGACATGTCTTACTCCTCTTAGCTTCTCTTCTCTCTTTCCAACCTACGTGTGAAACATTCACACGCTAAGTTGATGACTTAGTGAGGCATATAAAACTAATAATGCACTTTATAACATTTAACAATGCATGCATATTCTATTCTATCATGATATACCAAATCACTTTATTTCATCATATCATATAAAATCATATCAGATTACCTAGCAAGAAATGCACACAAAAACATAAATCATCATTAGTAGTCTATCATTTAATCACATACTTTCATACTTAACTTTCTTAATCAAACACTATACACACACAACATCATATTATTTCTATAACATTTATCATATCACAATTATATATTTGTTATTATCTCTTGATTAGCCCATGTACATATGTGAGAACTATAGATATGTGAGTCTATAGAGATTGTGCACTAATGCTGTCATCACAGCTCCTATAAATGCATCAAAGTGCCATGTAGAATTGCACCATAGTGCCGCATAGAAATGCACTGAAGTGCCATATAAAATGTCTCTAAGGACCACCTAGAAATTCCTTAAGAATCATATACATATGCCAAAGATTAAGTATGTGTCTAAAAAGACCTCACACATGTTCCAAAGAATACATATATATCCCGAAGGACCACATATACCCTCGACTCTTAGCATGCCAACTGTACCTCTAGCTCTCTTAACACATAACATGGGCATTAATATTTAGGTTATCACACATTCATATATACATATAGTCTCATAGTTCTTCCACATAGCTCATTATCATATTTCATAAGATCACACATAGTCGCGTAGTTCATTTCCATATAATTCACATGTACATATACTCATATAGATATTACCATTTCTCCTGTAATCACATAGATCACGTGTCATAACTTACATCATGTACATATAATAACTTATCTCATATCATATAACTTATGGTTTGTACTTTTATACTCACATAGATCATGTAACATATTATAACATATAAACATATGTCACTTATGCATGTATTCATGTACACATTTTCATATAGTTTATATATATCAATAAAATATATGTTAATTCCATGTTTTACACAATTACTTATCTCACATCTTTTATATACTAATTTCACATATTGTCTTAGTTCAGTTTCACATAGTTTATCACATATACATATCTTCTCATAAATTATCAACAAATAGCTCATATAACATCTTCCTATGGCTTCATTTAAGCCTATAAATATTTCCCATATAATTTATCTATTGTTCTCATATGTTTATATTTATCATATAACACATAACTTTTATTGAATATTTATATCGCATTCCTACATCACTAATCATAATATAATGTATATCGTATCATCTATCTTATTCTTTATTTCTTGGTATGCACTTATATTACATAACCTATGTCATATTTATAAACATATATCTTATATTATATGTGTATATCATCACTTTAGATTCAAGTTCCCTAAGTGATATATTATTCTCAGTTCATTATATAATTCAATCTTATCTAGTTTTCTTCAATTATCCATAAATTATATAACTCTAATACACTAATTCTCATAATTGATCATACCACTATGTACTTGTCTAACTCATATTTCTATTGTTCATATAACCTTTACACATGTTTATCTAGTTCCTATTATGCTCAGGAATTCACTTTCATCATATTCTCCTATTATTACATATTTTATCTTATAACTATATATTCACATAGTCTTGTATTTCATTATCATATAACTTATATTTGTTCTCTTATAACTCTTCATATTCATATATTTTCATTTCCATATATAACATAGATCTTATCACATGACTTATCTTTTATACTCACATAAACCACATAGTACATACCAAAACATATCAACTCATATAATCAAGCATACATACATTTCATGCCATTCACATGCTTATGTTTATGACTTCATGCACTAGACTTAGAGGAAATAGACTTATCGCAAGTCAAATTTCCATATAATCCAATATTCAAATAAGATGCACTCACCTGGCCTCACTAGTCAATATCAATCTCTTGCCTTTCCGCACGATTAATCTTACTTGTCAATGGTTCTGGAACTCGTTTAGGCTCTGTATCTACATAAATAAAATTTTTTAGACAATTATCAGATGCCTAAACCTTATAATTCGATACTAAAAACTTGAGCTAACTTAATGAACCAAAATTCATTTTTTCCTTTAGGAGTGTATCAGTACACTACGGGTGTATCGGTACCCAAATTAGCTTTGAAATTCACAGGAATCGATACACTCCTTAATGTATCGATACACTATGAAGTTGTTCTTCAAATTTGGTCTTACTGTATCGGTACCTATTCATAGTGTACCGATACACCCTACCCAGAACAGACTGTTTTCACCCAATTTTCATGTATTAAGCCCTTGTTATGCTACCAAACTCAACTATAATCACTTTAACCAATTTTATCATTCCAACACCTTATTATCTTCTATATATCTCCCAAATTCTTAAAACTAAGAATCTCACTATATTTTTCATGTAATCCAAACTTTGTTCTAACACTTATAACTTCTTACTCTTCCATATGACAAGTCAAATTCAACTTCCAAATTCATTTAAACCTTCTTATTCAAAATTTCACTTAAAAACTATATTTACTTAATCTCTCCTAACATCTCCACCTTTGAGTTTTTACTTATCTTTAGACTTCCTTAAGCTTTCTTACTATCCAAAGAATCAAAACCAACTTATAAATCTAATAATCAAACAGCTGAAATTAAACTCACCTTTAACTGAAGCTTACAGGGAGAAGAAGAAGGTTGAAGAAGAAGACTCTGGATTCATTTCCCACGTTTTATATCCCTTAAAAAAGAGAATAAAAAATATTCTCTTAGAGAATACCATAATACCCTTGTTACCTTCAAACTTTACTATTAAATCTAACATCAACATTCTCTAACTAAATCCCTAAACTTTTAACTTATTTCCAGATTGAACTCAAAGTTTTCAAAATTCATATTTTAGTCACTAGCCCTGTTTTGGGATGTTACAACATCACTGTTATTCAAGTAGGGGTAAAACAAACATTTCACATCATCATTTTAATTCAAAATTAAAATAAAAAATTGATGTTACCATCATTCCTAATTAGTTACTAGTTAATGACATGCAAAATTTCAGGTTAACCGGACACTATTTGAAGACCTAATTGGACATGCATCTCTAAGGACTAAAACGTAAATAATTCAAAAGTCATGTACCAACATTAAACACGCAATTGACACTTCCGTTATGAAATTATATATATTAAAGGGAGATAATTCAAGTCTCAACAAAATATAATTTAAGGGTTGTCATTAATTAACAAATCAATTTCTGGACCACTTTAAACTCATATAAACATGTTGGGGTCAAATCAAGACTTGGGGACACTTAGGACATTTAATGAATGTAATTTCTTCATTTTTTTAATCGGGATACACAATGAAGGCATCGATCCTTTTTGAAAAAGGGATTGAACTTCTTTTCATAGGGGATCGATTCTTTGCAAAATAAAGAGTTTAGGATCGATCCCTTAGACCAAGGGATCGATCATTTTTCTGAAAAAGTACAAAATTCTCAAAAACATCCATAATTGATTTACCAAACTTCTACATAATTGATCCTAGGGACTAGATACATGCTTGGACATATTCAGATCACATCATACACGTAAAAACACACGTGTAACATACTTCATAACACGAGTCACAACAACATACAAGGATTTGGTACCAAAAGTCAAACATTGTATAATAGTTCACTTATAGAACAAGTTACCTAGTCCAGTTATGCATTTTGGGTCATTTCATGCCTCATATGAGTCTAATAGGTTTAGTACACTTAATGTTACTTGTCTATGCACACCAAATATTTAACAATTTAAATTCTCAAATCCAATCAACTAATATTCATCACCACAAAAACCAATGTTTCACAACCAACATCTTTATTATATCAAAAGCATACCAAAAATGTCTAATTCCCGAGAATCCAACATTGTCACTCTAGTAAAACTACCACATATGTTTTATTTACCTTTAACTTGCTCAATTACCACGACTGCAAGCTTCTTACCTCAAACACAACTCTTATTCCTCTTAAAAAAAGGTAGTAAACAACGAGTGTGAGCTGAAAACCCAATGAACAACTAACATTCTAAGCAATGCACAAATCAAAACTAAAGCCAAGTTCTATATGCATTCATTCCTCACTTGTTTTTACCTCAACATTCATATCATCATGTCATGGCATTATGCATCATAATTATATACAATTTCTAGATTATACGCATACCAACATTCCTCACATTTTCAATATCAACACATACACTCCTACACAATTACCTCTTTGGCAAGTCACACACATTGCACACTTTATTTAATTTAAAGATCAATGGTATTTGTTCAAAATACAACTCACTCATTGGATAAACGGAATCCATACATCTCCCATTTTATTTTTGGACTCACATAGGTCCAAAACCCATGACTTTCAAAGAAAATCTCAACGAACCAACCTTACCTCGTGATTTTCTCGGAGCAAAGCTCAATGTACCAACCTTACCCTGTATAAAACCGATATCACTTACACTTGAACAAAACACTTAGAGTACTCATTCTTAGGCATTCATTTCATATCCAAAGGTCCCGTTAAAAATAAATAGTCAATTAATCTAAGTTCATCAAGAGTGGTTGTCAATGATGCATCGTTTCACTTATACACTTTCAAACACATTTTGAAACACTATCACTTTTGGTTGTCATGATCAACCACCCTTATATGGACAACGTGAAGTTCAACTCATCCATGTTCACTTTCACTTTATATATATTCACTTTCAAATACACTTTTGAAATCTCTATGCATCATTGCAACACAATCACAATTCATATATCTCATTCACAATTCATGACATAATTAATATCCAATAAATGCATCAGTAAAGATTAATCATCATTAGAGTTCTAGGTAAAGAGTCACTCTACAATATACCTCTGTTTACCTTTGAACAAGTCTATAAACAAAGAATGAGAGCCACTCGCCTTTGTTGTCTGCTAAGCAAAATGATCTCCACACACTTAGGAAATGACCACCAACACACTAAGAACCATTTTTCCTAAAAAATCAATTTATTAAACACCTTGAAAATAAAGTTAACACATAAAAAAGACACTCAAAACAAAGAAAAAAATTATGTGACATTAACAAAGCAAAAATATCCGAAACAATCGAATAACTTATCGATATTGCAACCAAAGCTTCCTAAAACCTTATAACCACTTTTCCTAACCTAAAGGTTACCAATAAAAACTAAAATCAACTCCTAAACATCAGTTTAAACGTCTAAATCAGTAGAAACTAAAATCAATTAACGAATTCCCGAAAAACACTGAAATCACACTTGTTTTCAAGAAATTGATATTCAAATCACTATCAAATGAAAAACTAATTTACTATGATTATAATTATTCCAAAAACATCTCAATTATGTCAAGAAAGCCTCAAAATCAACTCAGGAAAAATATATATTTAATTAATTCCGAAAATCTACTTAAAATCCACAATTCCTCTTTAGAAAAGATTGATTAATCAAAAGCATCAATCACATAGATCATTAATCATTGAAGCAATAAAATGAACCAAGGGAGAACCATTTCCTGGATGGAAAACAGAAGAACAGAAATAGATGATCAATAATGGCTTCCACCAAAAAAAGATTAAGGAAAAGTAAGAGACGAGGAAGATTAAACAATCTTTGCTTAGAAAAGTGAATCAAGATAAAAGAGATAGAAATCAACAATAAAGGAATTGAAAAGGAATGAGAAAGGTTTCACCCATGAGAGAAATATTGATAGAATTTGGGAGAAAACGATATGATAGAAATTTATGAAAATAAAGAATGAATGGTTAATCATAAAACTAGAATGAAAAATGATAAAAGGATTAGAAAAATGAATCTAGATGGAATTTTAGTAAAAGGGAGGAACTAAGATACGGTTAATTTAGGAGGGAAAACACAAAACATAAACCTTGGTAAAATAGGCTTCATAGAGTTTTGATTTTGTGATCTTTACAATTTAGTCATTAAAATCACAAATTTAAAATCATTCAATTTGGCCACTTAATAAAATTAAATTAATAATTTCCAGAAATATAAATTGATAATTCCAAACCATTTAAATAAATTAAATAATTTTTGAAATTATTTATCACTTAAAAATACAGATTTAATATTTTTATCGAAAATCTAGAAACCGACTCAAAACTATCAAACCCGATTTTTGGATATTTGTAGGCTTTTTTGGGTTAGCCTGAATGTAACACCCCTAAACCGTACCCGACCCGGATACGAATTCGATGTGTCACATTGATTTTTCAAATCATAGATTATTAGCAAATAAGGACAATTTAAAACTTTTATTCATTTTAAAAATATGTAACCCTTGGATTCAAAATAATTAATAAAACTCACATTCATACTTAAATAAAACGTTTTATAATTTACATAAATACAAACATATGATTTACAAAAAGTAGATCAGAGCATTGCAAATTAAACTTGTAGTACATGCCGAAAATTTATATTCTTACAAAAACCTACATTTAATTTGTCTTGATCTGATCTTCACGGGAGTATGCTATCTTCAACTAGCTTCAATCATATGATTTCTTCAAATCTACGTGTGAAACAATCACATGCTAAGTCGATGACTTAGTGAGGCAAATACGAGAGAAAAATAATCTTTATAAATAAAATATTTATTTATTCCATATAAACATATCATAAGGAATTCAAATGGTTTTCTATAAAAAAGAATGTACAGTTTTATACATTATTCGTTTTAGATAACTTTGTTTTCAAATGTCCAACGTATACTACTGAGAACTCTAGGTATTTGAGTACATTGAGGTTGTGCACTAATGTTGTCACCACAGCTTGTATAATTTGAACTGAAGTGCCACATAATTTTATCCCGAAGGACCACATAGGTTTGTCTCGGAGAACCACATAGAACCCTCGACTCTTGGCATGCCAACTATACCTCTAATCCTCATACATATACCTTGGGATTTTAACCACATAATTACTTGTAATTTATTATTTGAAGTATATCTTATTCACAAAGGCACTTTCACATTGAGTATTTTCGTATACATATGTTCACATGTCACCTTTTCATAATCATATACACATAATCATCAAACATATCTTAAATAATATAAATTGAATAAAACATTGTAGAAATATAACGTAAAAGAAATTGAAGGTTTTCGATTGAAGGTTGGCTTATCGTAAGCCTTCCTTAATTCTAATACAAAACCAAGGAGTTGCACTCACCTTTGCCTCAATGAAGTCCTAAACGAAGTCCTTAACGCTTTTGATCGATAACTTACAACGTCGAGTTGACCGGAAGTTGACTTTGTTAAACGTCTACACAATATCAATCGAAAATAAAGATCGGAATTCAAATCACTTATAACCAAACATAATAACTTAAGCTAAAAGAAACATTTAATTTATCATTTCATGCTCAATAGTATCGGTACTTCCACTATAGTACTAATACTTCCCTTTTATGGTATCGACACCCCCTTCAGTACCGATACCATTTCGACATTCTGAAATTTTAACTGTAAAATGGTATTGATACCTTACTCTTTGTATCGATACTTTCTAATTAGTATCAATTCCTTACTCAATCAGTACCGATACTGATCCTTGAATTTCAATTGATTTAGCCTTAAAGTATCGGTAATGTTCTTCCAGTACCGATACCCTTGCCCAGAAATTACCATTTCCATTTTGAAAATCAACCAAAATCTACATAAATATATTATTTTATTCCTCTCTAGGCCTTTAAATTCATCTTCATAAATTACAGGTAACTTCTCTCCATTCACTACTCCTAAACATACTAATTCTCACTAGAACACTTAGATTCCAAAGTCATACCATAATTTCGAACATGTTCTTAATCATTTCTAATCTTCCTAACTGTTTAGATAGATCATTGACAAGTCCAATTTATCAATAAGACTCCAAAAACTACACCATATCAACAATTCATTTCAAAACCCATTTTACAAATTAATTTCTAATTCACTCCTCTTGTTATTTTAATCCCTGATAACTTTTCCTTAAGTTTATATAACTCTCAAACTTCTAACACCAACCCAAAAATTTACAGAAACCAACAACTTACATAAATTTACCTTTGCATTAGAGCTCACGGGCACGAGGAAGAAGAATAGAAATGTTTCTAGACTTTTCTCCCCTTTAACCACGTGCTTATTCCTTAATAAAAGAGAGAGAAAATCATTCATTGAGAAAAGACCATAATTCCCCTCATATAATCAAATTTTAATATCAAATCCTAACAAAAAATTTCCATAATAAGTCCTTGAATTTTTCAAATTATTCTAATTAAACCACTAGATTTTGAATTTTTACATTTTGGTCACTAACTCGATTATTGGGTCGTTACACTGAAACTCCTAACCTAGGATTCGAGGTGTTACAACTCTCCCCTTTAAATAAAAATTTTTTCATAGAAATTTACCTGGATAAAAAAGATGAGGGTGTTGAAGTTGTATATCCTCATCGGTTTCTCCACAACACTTTCACTAAAGAAATCATCTTGTTCCTTAGTTCTTTTACATCACTTGCTAAGATTCTAATCGGTTCTTCCTCATAGGTCATGTCTGGGCTAACTTCGATCTATTCTAGGGGTATGACATATGAAGGATTAGAACGATATCTTTTTAGCATGGATACATGGAACACATTGTGAATGATCAACTCTTGTGGTAAGGTTAACCGATAAGCTACTGGTCCAACTCTTTTCAATACCTCATAAGTCTTTTGAAGTGCGGGGTCAACTTTCTCTTGCTCCAAAAATAAATCACTTTCTTCTATGAGGAAACCTTGTTCCCACTATTTACCCTAATTGAGCTCTGTCAAACATAGTGGAGTTCTACACTTGTACCTATACAAGGCCCCATATGGAGCCATCTGAATACTTGACTAGAAACTATTATTGTATGCAAACTTCATTAGTGGTAGGTGATTCTGCCAACTACCCTCAAAATCTATCATGGTATACCTAAGTACATCCTCTAGGATCTAAATAACACATTCAGACTGACCATTTGTATAAGGGTGGAAAGTGGTACTGAATTTTAGTTTGATACTTAAGGATTCATGAAGGGCTTTCTAGAAATGGGAAGTGAATCAAGCATCTTTTTCGGATATGATAGAACTCAGTACCCCTGCAACCTCACTATCTCACGGGCGTACAACTTGGCTTACCTCTCTAAGGTATAATCCATTTTAACTGGGAGTAAATTGGTTGATTTGTTTAAATGATCCAATATGACCCAAACTGCATTATGTCTCGGTCTGGTCATCAGTAACTCGGTCACAAAGTCCATGGCACTCTATCTTATTTCCATTGAGGAATCTAAATAGGCTGAAGTAATCCTAAGGGAACTTGGTGTTCTACTCTAACTTCCTGACACACTAAACATTTAGCTATGAACTCTTAAACTTCCATTTTTATGCCCTATAACACCCTAAACCCATTTGTGCCTAAAATGTCACATTGGGCTACCGAGGCAGCCCTTAATTTTCAAAAAAAACTTATCATTTTTTCAAACATGTTGAATGGTATCATAATTAAAAACATAAATAATTGTTATAAAACATTTTTCAAACCTAGAGCTCTATGACACATAATTTAAAATCAAAATAATACAAACTCTGAATTTAATAAACTAAACACATAAGTAACATTTTTTAATACATATGACCACTAAGTTGTGGTACAATACTCTAAAGGAAATGTAAAAAGTCTTATTGCGATGGTACTCCATGAACTACTCATGTTACTAACCTGCCAATAGAAACATCCGAAGGTTGAGCTTACAAAGCCCATCAGTATAATCACTAATCTAGAGAAGCATAAAAATTTCATAAACCTAATCATGTTGAAAACCTGATACTAAGAAGTAGGACCATGCATGATCTAGATCAAGTGTTACCTACGTAAGGCTTAGTTGTTTAAATAATGGATTAGGGTTTCTAACCCTAAAGACTAACTTTTCTATGCATTATCTAAATGCAACACGGTTGTTCTTATGCATTATCTTAATATAAACCTGACTCATTGCGCCTCACACACTAGCAGTGGCTGGCATCATGGTTCGGCGAAGGAATTTTGTTATCTTGAGGCTCACATCCCTCAAGCCTACCGCTAATGCTAATATATGACACACAACTTCAAATCTACTACTATGGCAGAAATCATGGTGTGGCGGAGAAATTCTGTCATCTCGACGCTCACACCCCTCAAACCTACAGGGTGGGAATCCAAAAAAAAAATTCTCAAAAACTTATAACTATCAACCATTTCGTCGAGTCTTGGGGTATATGGTGCCCAGTCGGCTGCTGAAGTATCGTGGCACTGACTTGGATCCACTTACTAATGTATACTGGATAGACTAAAAACAACACAATCACCCAATTGCTAAAGTAACTTGGGTGTCCTGACAGTTTCCCAATTGTCACACAAAGGCTAATTTTATGTCATCCTAACTCTTATTGTTACTATTCTAAATGTTACTGGTAATGTTCTGGTTGTTACTCAGTTATAATTGATTTCGTTTACTGATCACCCTAGATATTAACTTGTTTGTTCTAATACAGAACGTTATGCAAGGAATTACTAGTATGTTATTTCTAACATTTTGTATTGATTTATTTATACATTACTTAAGGATATTTTAATCTTTCTCTAACTCTAGGGAAGTCTCTATGAAATTTGTGACTTCACGGTAATTTTTGAGTTTACTGCTTCGGCTAGGGTTTTGATTGACTCAGTATCTGATTATGGTTCATTCTTAGGTAGTGATGATCCGTTCGTTAACCCTACATTTTCCCTCAACTCGCCCTCAAATGAAAGGAATAATTATAAGTCTAACGCTCTTAGTCGTTCTTACGATATACGACACTAGTGTCTCATAATCTGATTACATGATCATACCTTCCATTTGTACACCTTGTGCACTGATCTTCCATTCATATTTGTTATATGATTACATAAGGTACTTGGGTGTATTACACTTACTATGGTTACGTTGGTTGTAACCCACTCCTTCGACTGTCTTTGGGCCTCTTTGGCCATTTACGTCCCTCAGAGACTACGATTTATCCCTATAGACCAATCCAAGCTCTTACGAACCTTAATCGGGTCGAATCTAATCGTCTGAGGTGGGTAGTATCGATACCCCTCTGAGTATCAGTATCAAAAACATATTTTACTGTAAAAATAAGGCCTTGGTATCGATATTGCTACCTTGAGTATCGATACTGCAAGGACATTATTGATACTCAACCTGGCAGTATCGATACTCCCCTCTAGAAACCCTAATTTTAGCACTAATTTAACCAGTATCGATATTGTTCATCCAAGTATCTATACTCAACCCCTAAAACTGATATTTTAGGATCGAGAAAACACCTGATCATCCTTAATGACTTGGGTTTGATTCTAAACTGATTCTAAAGTTTGAGTAAGTTATTTTTTAGGTATTATAAAAGCACTTCCTTAACACCTAATATGAAATTTAATATTGAAATCAAGTTTAAACCTTAATATGCTCAATTACTCAAATCTTAGCAAAAACATGTAATTTATAGAATTTGAATACTCTAAAGAATTAGAAATACACTACCTTAATGATTGAATCCTGAAATTGAGCTCCTTTAGCTAGAAATCATCTTTACCTTGACTTGGATGATAAAAATCCCAATTTTCTCTTGTAAACAAAGAACTCATGGCTTAAATGGTTAAATCCATGTTGCTTGAGGGGTTAAGAATAAAGCATAGAAATGAGCTCAAAATCTTACCTTTGGCTTTGGCTCTTGAAGATGAAGAAGAAAGAAGAGAGAAAGAAGAGAAAATGGAGAGGATATGAAGATGAAAAGAATATACATTTTCATCTTTAAGAAAATGAGCTAATTACCCTGCTGGTCCCTCTTCATCTTTCTACTATGCAAAAAATCCCTCTTTATGGCTAACTGGACCCAAGAACAACCCAATTAAGCCCTAAGACTTGAACTATTATTTCTATGGGTTCCACTTACCTCTTGGGTAGACCCAAAACTTCTAGCTTGAAATTTAGGACGTTACATGTCCGACCACCAGTACAACTACCGAAGTTCTTGATACATCTTGTTACTAACTAGGTGAACTAAAAGTGCACTACAATATGCCTCGTGAAGGATTTTATTACGTAACTGAGTATCTACAGGCACGCACAACTGACCCCTGTAGTATAATACATCCCTATCTCATAACTCAAAACACGATGCTTCACCTTGGCAAACTTGCTCAACCCAAGTCTTTAATCTATCATCTAATCCCTATAGTCTCTTGGTCTCACCTACTAGCTCTGGCTCATCTCATAACTTGGTAATAACCCGTATTCTCTAGCCAAGCTCAACTATTCTAGGAGAGCTCACAACTCTGACATTGGTTTCCTACTCAAGGCATCTGCTGTAACTTTTGCCTTTCCGGGATGATAGTCTATCACGTAGTCATAGTCTTTGAGTGACTCGACCACCTACATTGTCTCAATTTCAACTCCTTCTACATGAGTAGATACTTAAGACTCTTGTGGTCAGTGAAGATGTGACATTTCTCACCAAAAAAGAAATTTCACCAAATCTTTAGGGTAAACACAACTTTTGCTAGCTCAAGGTCATGGGTAGGGTAATTGCGCTCGTGAGGTTTAAGTTGGCATGATACATAAGCTACTATCATTTCTGCCTACGGCAAGACACATCCTAGACCATTCAATGAAGCATCACTGAAAACTATGAAGTCCTTACCCGACTCCAGTTGAGTCAACATTGGGGCCTGAGTTAGGATGGTTTTTAACTACTCAAAATTCTTCTACCATTTCTCATCCCACACAAATGGAACTCCCTTTTGAAGTAATTTGGTAAACGGTGCGACTATCATTGAGAATCCCTGATCTAATCGATGATAGTACCCAACTAAACCAAGGAAACTACGCTCCTCTAGCACATTCTTAGGTGGTTCCCACTCAGTTATAGGTTGGAACTTTTAGGGGGCAACTCTGATGTTGTTGTTTTATACAACGTGACCTAAAAATGAAACCTCTAGCAATCAAAACTCACATTTCCCAAACTTAGCACACAAATGTCAATTTCAGAGTGTTTGAAGGACAATACAGAGATGCTAATCATGCTCCTCCTTTGATTAAGAGTATACTAGGATATCTTATATGAACACCACTATGAACTGATCTAAATAGGGGTGAAAGATTTAGGTCATCAAGTCTATGAATGTCGTAGGGGCTTTGGTGAATCCAAACATCATTATTAGGAACTCATAATAACGTTATCACATCCTAAAAGTTGCAAATGACATCATCTCATCCTAAAAGTTACCTTTGCTACATCATCTTCTTCACCTTCATCTAGTGGTAACCTGACCATAAGTCAATCTTAGAGAACACACACTCCCCTCAGTTGGTCAAAGAGATCATCTATCCGAGAAAGTGGGTAACGATTCTTGATGGTTAACTTGTTCAATAGTCTATAGTTGATGCACAACCTCATCGACCCATCATTCTTCTTGATAAACAAGACTGGTGCTCCTTATGAAAAAATGCTCGGTTAGATAAACCTTTCTCCAACAATCTTTGTATCTGAGTTTTTAAATCTTTCAATTTTGTCGGAGCCATGTGGTAGGGGGTTTTGGCCACTGGAGTTGAACTTGGCATTACCTCGATGTCAAACTCTAATTCATAGTCGGGTGGTAAACCCAGTGCCTCTTCTAGAAATACATCATGGAAATATCTCACTATTCGGATATCCTCAAGTATTAAAACTGAGATTCGGGTATCGACCACATGAGCTAAGAAGGCCTCACATCCTCGATTGATCATCCACTGAGCTTTATTACTGAGCTTTTATATGCGGAAATATGTTATTATCTGCCTATTGGGAAGAACAATAGGGTATCAAACTTTATGGAATAAAATAAATATTTTGTGGCAACAATAATGGCGTTTTAAATTAATCGATTTGGACAATGATTACTTCCTTGTGAGGTTTGAACTGGATTGTGATCATACGAAGGTATTAAAGGAATGGTCGTGGGTGATCTTTTGTAGCTACCTAATGGTTCAACCATTGAGTAGAAAATTTGACACTTCGGACAACCATCCAGCCTAAATCATAGCTTGGATTAGGTTGTCGGGTTTACCCTACCGATACTACACTAAATCGTTGTTCTGACTCCTGGATGCGAAAATTGGTCGAGTCATCAAAATCGATTCCAACACCACTGCAGGTGAACGGGGAAAATTTGCTCGTATGTCAGTTGTTATTGACCTAAACAAACCATTGTTGCCCTGCATAAGGATTGATGGCTTTGTTCAGAAACTAGAATATAAAGGTCTCCAAAATATCTATTTTCATAGCAAAGTCTATGGCCATACATAAACAAAATGCAGTATGCAACCAACGATGAAACCTAACTCGAATATGATAGAAATAGTTAGTGATGATGCAACCGAGGTGAATAAAAATACAATTGAGGAGCTATATGACTCATGGATGATAGTGTCGGGACGGAAACGAAAGACAACCAAATCAAATGGAGAAGCTAAGGGTAAACAGAAGCCATCAGAGGAGATTAGACAATCTAGATTTTTTATTTTATAATAGGTATAAAATGAGGAAGCATGCTCTACCAATGATTTGTATCCCTCTGACTTATTGCATGAGAAGGAGAATAAAGCGGTCAGGTCGAATAACGAGAAAGAGATTGGTGGATCATCTCGTTTCAACAAGAATATTCCAGTACTGAAAGCCAAGAGTGGATCTTATGTACAAATTTAAAATCACCAATGCAGGCTGGCATATCGGTGAACTTAAATAGGTACCCACTGAGGGATATGTTTAACACACAATAAATCAAATTGGGAGAGGACACGATGAGTGTAGTCCCATCTATTATGGGTAAAGATACGAATGTCACTATACAAATCCCAAATGTTCAAGAGGTAACCATGTAGCATTGCGAATAAATGATGGAACAACGGAGAAGAGAAGAGGATTTCACGACAGAGGGACGGTCAATAAAAATGGAAATCTGGCATGAGGTAAGGACATGAGAAACAGAAGCATCCGGGTGAAGAAGAATACCCAATACAAAGCACCAACTCTAGCAGAATGGGTGCAATCAGCAACTCTGAGGCTGGATAATACGGGGAGCAGTAGCCATGTTCAGTTGACTATGAATGTTTCAGGTATGGAGACGGATCATCCTTCTCATGCGAATAGTGTGGTTCCTTTGGAGAATGTCCAGGAGGTCCCCAAAGCTCTACAACTCTAAGGTCCCCTTCTTTCTTTTACCATGTAGTTGCATGTTTTAGAGTTGTCAGGGGTGGCAAGCCCTAGTTATCATCGATATTTTTGTCAGTTTATAGAAGGTCACAATCAGGGTTTCAAGTCACGATCACGTTTTTTGTTATTTCTAGTTTACCGTGATTGTGACCGTCGCGAGCATTATTAAGCACTATTGTGGGTGTAGAGGGTAACTCGAACGACGGCGAAACCGCTATATCACAGACGAAATCGTGGTCACGAAACATTTTTTGAAACCCTGGTCACAATCCCTCGTTAGTGGCATTTCTTGAACCCTGAGTCAGTGGTCATCGAGCAGATAAGGTGATAAAATCTCTGGGATTTAGTGATTCCTTTCGCATTTAGGTGCATGGTTTTAGTGGGGTAATTTGGATAATGTGGAAGGACACATTTAAAGGTGAAATAATCCGCATTGGTAACAAGTTTTTACATACTCGGTGATAAAATCTCTTGTGCTCATCACTATAGTCTATGTGAGCCCGAATATAACAATACAAAACCACTTATGGAATCAATTAAGTGATCTAGACCCCGGATCTAACTTTCCATGTTTACATGGAGGGGATTTTAAAATGATATTAAGTCATGGGGATCGAAGAGGGGGTACTCTAGGGAGGATCTCTCCTAGTAAAGGATTCAATCATTTTGTCTTCGACACTGTGCTAACGAATTTGGGTTTTCATGGTCCTCATTTCACATGGTCTAGGGGTTCCCTATATCAGAGATTATAACATTGTTTGCCTAACGAAGGGTGGATGAGCTTTTACCCGAATTTATGTGTTTTCCATCTCGACAAATTGGGTTCTGATCATTGTCGCATCCTGCTACGTTTGCAACCGATGCCTAGAAGGGTTGATCAATCGTCATTTCACTTCATGCTGCAGTGGTAGAACCATGAGGTATTTAAAAATGTAATCCAAGATAATTGGGTAAAGGACAAGGATATATGTTTTAATTTGGATAACATGAAAATGGTATTAAAGGATTGGAACAACAACATTTTCGGAAGCATTGGTTGTCGGAAAAGAAGGCTCTTGTCCTGGGTTCGAGGAATTGATAATGCAGTCATGAATAAGGATTCTAGCTATTTATCGAATCTCGAAAATAAATTGCAGGCTGAGTTGGAGACAGTTTTGGAATTCGAGGAATGACTGTGGAGGTAAAAGGCTCGATGCAATTGTATCCTAGATGGAGATAAGAATACAAAATATTACCATGCTTGTGCGAAAGCTCGGCGTCGACGGAACACTATCCTATCTCTAAAACTAGAGGGTGGGAGCTGGTGCTTTGATCTATTGAGACTTCGAGCGGGAGCCGTTTATTTCTACATGAAGCTTTTCACGTCGAAAATGAACGAGAGCATGAAGGGTAAGTTTCATAAATTTGATCCGATTATAATGGCGACCATGTCATCCAACCCAACGGAAGAGGAAATTAAAATGGTCTTTTTCGATGTGTGTCTGGATAAAGCATCGGGGGTTGACGGCTTCCATGTTGCCTTCTACCAGAAGAACTGGGAATTAATTGGACCAAATGTTTATAGTTTTGTTCAAGATTGCTTCTGGAAAAGTGAGATTCCTGTTGAAATTAATCGTACCCTCCTAGTGCTTATTCCGAAGGTCGAGTCGCCAGAGAATTTCGCTCAATTCAGACCAATAAGTCTTTGCATCGCTCTCTTCAAAGTTATCACAATGTGAATCGACTTAAACCTCTCCTTCCACAGTGGATAATGGAAACCCAAACTAGTTTTGTTCTAGGTCGCAATATTTCTAACAATATTGTAATTGCGCAGGAAGTCATTCATTCGATGAAGAAGAAACAATGGAATAAGGGTTGGATGGTGATTAAAATAAACCTTGAAAAAGTCTATAACCGTCTCGAGTGGCATTTTATTAAGGACACTCTGATTGATTTGGGAATTCCTAGTAATTTAAAGAAATTGATTATGAGTTGTGTCAAAACAGCCACTACCCAAGTATTCTGGAATGGAAGGAAGACGGATAAATTCAAACCTTCAAGAGGAATTAGACAAGGTGACCCACTCTCGCCATACTTGTTCGTTCTTTGTATGGAGAGGCTAGCTCATGCTATTAAAAAGGCAGTAGAAGCGGGAGCGTGGAAACCAATCAAGTTATCAGGAGATGGTCCTTCTTATCCCACTTGTTTTTTGCAGATGATTTAATCTTATTCGCGGAAGCTACAACATCACAACTTGATCTAATAAAAGGTATTATCTCTGAATTTTGCAGTGTTTCTGGTCATCGAGTTAGCTTGGCGAAAACAAATATATGCTTCTTGAAAAACATAAATGAACTAATTAGGAATAAAATAAGCATGGGTTTCCAGTTTACCAGGGTAGAGGATGTAAGGAAATATTTGGGAGTACCTTTACTCCATTCCAGAGTTGCATCCACCACTTATGGATATCTCCTTAAAAAAGTTCAAGATCGTTTAGCGAGATGGAAAACGAGACACCTCTCACTTGCCGATAAAATTGTATTAGTCAAATTTGTGCTTACAACGATTACATCCTATACCATGCAAACGTGTTGTCTCCCGAAGAAAACATGTGAGGATATACAACGACTGATCCGGAACTTCATTTGGGGAGGATCGGATGGTAAGAGAGCAATGCATTTAGTCAGTTGGAATGATATCTACTGTTGAAAGATGACTCACGTGAACGTGAAGCTTCATGCATGAGGGTGTTCTAGAAGCGTTCTAGAAGCTAGTCTGTTAGTCTAGTAGTTAGTTTTAAATTCTCAATAACTCTTTAACAGCTAGGTGGTTAGTCAGTTTCTTAGTAGCTGAGTCATTGTAATTGAGTTCTATAAAACAGTACTATAGATTGTACTTGAGGTAAGTTAAAGCAATAAAGTAAAGCATATGTTACCTTCATTCTTTCTTTATTCTTTCTGCAATATTTAACATGGTATCATTCGCTTTCGGTCCTGGAGTATTTTGCTAGTTGCAATGACGTTTGGTGATTCATCCTCCTCGCAAGCCCAGATGTTTACCAACAAACGTGTAAATGTGGTGCTTGATGAGATGAACTTCCTCTTATGGAATAAGCAAGTTCTTCTTACTGTTTGCATTCACTATCTTGAACGGTTGCTAAATGGTTCCATGCCAGTTTCGCCAGAGACGGTTGTTGATAAGCATGGTGAAATGATTTTTGATGAAGTTTATGAAGATTTTGTCACAGAAGACAGTGTTCTCGTGTCCTGGCTTCTATCCACGATCAGTGCTCCATTGTTACCATAGTTCATTGGTGTCGAGTCAGCCGCTACTGTTTGGAATATGGTTTTGCAGTTTTTTGCAAACTGATCAACAACCATGGTTATGAATTTACATTACAAACTTCAATCAATGAAGAAAGGTGATGATTTTGTACGGGTTTATCTCACCCGTGTTAAAGAAATCTGCAACGTCCTTTCTTCTTGTGGAAGTCTGATGTCTCAGTTTGAAAAATATTGTGAGTATTCTTAAAGGATTACCGCGGGAGTATCAGTTGTTCATGGAAGTGATCAATACTGCGCGTGAAACTCTTTCGCTGGATAAGGTATATTCTATACTTATTGATGCTGAAACACAAATTGTTGGGTTTGACTCTCAACTTGAAAACCTTCCAATGAGAGATCATATTCTCAGAAAGATCGATGGATGGCTCGACGGTTCAATTTGTGGTAGTCGATCTGGAAGATGTGCTCGTGCTCGTCTTCAGTGTCAGTTGTGTGGTAAGAATGGTCATTCTGTTGATTGATGTTGGTATCGGCTTGATCGTGATTTTCCTAGTGTCAATACGTCTTATAGTTTGACATGATCTCAGGATGAATTTGGTACTGCTAATTATACCACATTTGATTCGTCAGGATGTTCTTGTTGCAGTGCTAAGTCTGGTGCATCTTATTCTACTCTACCTCAAGCACATGTGGCTTCGAGTGAGCATTGGGTTGTTGATTCGGGGGTAACCCATCATGTAACACCAGATGCCTCCAATGTACTTTATCACACTGACTTTACTGGTCCAGGTAATCTCCTAGTAGGTAATGGTTTGTCTATAAGGAGATTTCGATTTTAAATTAATAAAGGAATAATGGAATAAAGAAATGAAAAGGATTGAGTTTAAAGGATCAGATATGATAAAGGTTATATGGAAGTGTAGATAATAAGTTTGATATAGAAATAAGAAAAGTGTGCAAGGTGATGTTAAAAGATTGTTTGATTCCGTAAAGTATATGTTTAATCACATTTGAAGAAAATTTAAGGTGGTGTTCTTGGTCAAATGGTGATGAAATAAGATTTTGGTTATTGTGGTAAGGTAATTAAAAATTATTAATGAAGCTGTTGATTCATGATTTTGAATGGAAAGGATTGAGGTTACTGGTTACTGTTTATATAATAAGCGACAGTAGATGAATGTATAAAGGAAAAATGAAGTTGAAGAACTAAAAGAAAAATTAAGTAAGGAAGATAACATGAGAACATTAGAAGATATGTTCTTATCGATATGTTCAGTGAAAATTCAAGGACGAATTTTTTTAAAAGGAGGGGAGATTTGTAACATCCTAAAATAGGGCTAATGACTAAATTATGAATTTTGAAAGCTTTGTGTTTAATTTCAAAATAAGTTAAAAGTTAAGGGATTTAGTTGGAAACATTTTGTGAATGATGGTTTAGTAAATATTGAAAAAAAGAAGGGTAAAATGATCATTTGACAAGAACAATTTTTTTCTTCCTTTTGTAGGCTATATAACGTGGGAAATGGGGGGAAAGTTCCAGAGAACTCTCCCTTCTTCTTCTTTCTTTCTCTTCACCTTGAGAGCCAAAGCAAATGTAAGATTTCTTGTTGGTTGATCTTTAGCTGAATTTAAGATTGGGTTATGATCATTAGATGATAATTAAACTTAAGGAAAGCTTAAGTTATCTTAAAATCAAAGGATGAAGAAGTTAGAAGAGATTAAAGATTTGGAGTTTTTGAATGAAAACTTGGAATAAAGTTGATAAGTATAATTGGAAGCCAAATTTTACTTGTATTCAACTTAATTAAGAGATATGAAGTAATAGAATTGAATTTGGATCATGTTGAAAATTGAGTTGAATTCTTAAATTTCATATGAATGATAGGATTTTGAGGTTTAAGAGGTGGTAAATGAGTATTAATGAGTTTAAGCATACGTATGTGAGTTAAGAATATGATAGGGAAAGCAATATGAAGTGTTTAAGTAGAATTGGAGTGATTTTCGAGCTTAAATGTGAATTCTGGGACGGTGTATATCGGTACACATTCAACATGTACCGATACATCAAGGGTAAATTTCCAGAAAATGTTCAAAGTGTACCGATACACAGGAAGTGTATCGATACACCCCTTAAAATGAAAAACATTGAATGTAATTTATGTATCGATACATAGTTAGTGTATCGATACACACGTTAAGGAATGTACCGATACACTATAGAGTGTACCAACCTACCTTAAATAAAACATAAAAGTAGCCTTTCTCTTAGTCTAAGAAATGAAATATTAGAGTATAACAATTGGAATATTGATATATATCAATACATGATTGTGTAGATATCGATCAAAAGCAACGTCCAGACAACTAGTGAGGCTAGGTGAGTGCATAATATTAGATATATGATATTGGATAGAAATGATACTTGTGATAAGTCTATTTTCCATGTTAAAGCATATAATTGTAAGTGTATGTGTCATAATTTATTGTATAAGTTACATGTTATGTTATGTTATGTACGTTAAATATGTTATGTGAATGTATGTTGGTATGATAACCTATATTAAATGAATTATATGATGCTATGAACCTGGAATATATGTCATATGATATGCACAATATGAGAACATGTATATGTGAATGAGCTATGTGATTATGTGAACATGTAAAAAATGTGATTATTAGTTATATGATTAAATGATCAAGAACTATAAGCCATGTGATATGTGATGTGAACCACATGGAAATTATCTACGTGTAAGAGAACTATATGACTATGTGAATGCGTGATAACATAAATATTAATGCCCATGTTATGTTTCATGAGAGCTAGAGGTATAGTTGAGATGCCAAGAGTCGAGGGTTCTACGTGGTCTTTCGGGACATATATTTAATCCTTTGGAACATATATATGGTACTTCAGTACACTTATTTGGTCCATTGGAATATGTATATGGTTCTTAAGGAGTGGTCCTTCAGGATATATGTGTTATATGTGGTCCTTCGAGACATTTCTACGCGACCTTCGGGACAATTTCTACATGCCTCTAGTGGGAATTATATGAGTTGTGGTGACAACATATGTGCACAACCTCTATATACTCACATATCTTTGGTTCTCACATGTGTACATGGGCTACATAAGAGAAACAATAAATACAATATATGTGATTTATATGCTTTGTGATATGAGATGTGTTACAAGAATTATATAATGTTATATGAGTTTTATAATGTGTATCAGTGATAAGTACAAGATCATATGATAAAAGAATTAATGATAATATCATGAATAATGGTAAAGATGTTATATGATATTAACTGATATTGTGTCTAATTTCTAGTTAGGAAGGTTAGGTAGAAGAGATATAAGTGATAACATGAGAATGTAATATAAATTACGAGATATTGACATAAATGAGTATACAAACATGTCAGATAGGTTATATAGGGAGGTATATGGGTTTAAATGAAATTATGAGGTAAACCTTAGTTTATTTCTAGGTGGAAAAATGTATAGTACAAAGATCCAAGAAATTATATGATCAAGTCATAGGAGATGGGTGATAATAAGCTAAGTGAATATAGGAAGTTAGTATATAAGAAATATACTATAACGAGTATGTGAAATAGGATATAAACTATATGGCATTGATATAGGGAATATATGAAAATATATACATGAACAAGTGATCTAACTATGGGATAATGAGGTATGTATTATATGATTTATATAAAAAGATAAGGATAATATATTAATTATGTGAATATATATATATATGAGTAGGATATAAGTTATATATATAATTGGTATAAATGTTGAGTACATGATTAAAGGATAAGAGGGATTAATGAGAACAAGATTGATAATTATAATAAGATTAGTAATGATAATGTAAATGATGTATTTATAATAATGATTATATGTGTGCATGTTTATAGTCGACTATATTAATTATTTTATGATATGTGTGCATTACATGAAATATGAATGTTATTCATTGTTAAGTATCTAGAGTTTCTAGTATATGTGTTTTTATGCCTTACTATGTCATCGACTTAGCGTGTGAGTGTTTCACACGTAGGTTCTGGAAAGCGAGAAGAGACGTTAATAGGAGCAAGACAGGTCAGATTCTTCTTTCCACTGATCAGATCAGAAATATATTGAAGTATATGTATTTTGTTATATAGAACATAGTTGGCATGTAGTCTAAAGATTTGAATTGTATAAACTCTGATATGTTTTGTAAAACAAATGATTTTTAATTAATGCAAAGTAATTATTTTTCCTGAATTATGAATTTGAATTTTTACCATTTTGTAAAGAAAAACATTTGAAAAGTCAATGTGACACCTCAGACTCGTATCTAGGTCGGGTACGGGTTGGGGGTGTTACATTTAATGGTATCAGAGTAAGGGTTTAGCCAATTCTAGGCTTAAATCGAAGTTAAACGAGTTTTAAAATAGTATACATACCAACATAAAGTGAAAATTTTTGATCTGATAGTATAAGGAGTGTATTGTCTTGCTAATAGAATTAGATGGATACATTATAATAGAAGTATGACAATGAGAGTTTCGAAAGAAGTGAGAGGTAATAGACCTTATGGTAATAACAATTCACATGCCATGGCCAGGTAGGATAAAGAGCGGACACCTCAGGAAGTGCCTCGTAAGATCAAAGGTGGATTTCAGAAAGTTGAAATCATGTTAGAATAGCGTTAGAGGGTTTCTACTGTTTGAATTAGAAAAATAATAGGAAGTAGTTTTTTTATTTCATGGATAAGATAGAATATGGTGAACCAGTGTCACCATAAGAACGTTCAAAGATCAAATGATGTAGTGAGAATTCGTAGAAGAGTTCAAGACTAAGTGCATCAGTGACAAGCGTATAAGATATGTAAAGCCAGAGCTTATGAGTTTGAAATAAATGGATATTATTGTGTATAAGAAAGAGTGTGGATGTGATATTATATATGATAAGGGTTTGCATTCTAGATGGAAAAAGTTAGGGATGTCAAAAGAATGTATGTGATGGGAATGTACTGGAAGTATAAGATTATAAGATATTGTTAGGTTAAGATAAAAAAATATGAAGTGGATCTGGATACAAGCTAAGCATTGATAAGAAGAGTTTAAGAATGGATACATCGGTGATTAGTTTATAAGACAAAGGAAGTTAGAATGTTGAGTTTGAACAACAAAAAATATATGGTATATGTTTAATCACATTTGAAGAAAATTTAAGGTGGTGTTCTTGGTCAAATGGTGATGAAATAAGAGTTTGGTTATTGTGGTAAGGTAATTAAAGATTAGTTAATAAAGCAGTTGATTCATGATTTTGAATGGAAAGGATTGAGGTTACTGTTTATTGTTTATATGATAAGCGACAGTAGATGAATGTATAAAGGAAAAAGGTAGTTGAAGAACTAAAAGAAAAATTAAGTAAAGAAGATAACATGAGAACATTAGAAGATATGTTCTTATCGATATGTTCAGTGAAAATTTGAGGACGAATTTTCTTAAAAGGATGGGAGATTTGTAACATCCTAAAACAGGGCTAGTGACTAAAATATGAATTTAGAAAGCTTTGTGTTTAATTTCAAAATAAGTTAAAAGTTTATGGACTTAATTAAAAACATTGTTTGAAGGACGGTTTAGTAAAGATTAAAAGAAAGAAAGGTAAAGTGGTCATTTGACAAGAAATATTTTTTTCTTCCTTTTGTAGGCTATATAACGTGGGAAATGGGGGGAAAGTTCCAAAGAACTCTCCCTTCTTCTTCTTTCTTTCTCTTCACCGTGAGAGCCAAAGAAAAGGTAAGATTTCTTGTTGGTTGATCTTTAGCTGAATTTAAGATTGGGTTATGATCATTAGATGATAATTAAGCTTAAGGAAAGACTAAGTTATCTTAAAATCAAAGGATGAAGAAGTTAGGAGAGATTAAAGATTTGGAGTTTTTGAATGAAAACATGGAATAAAGTGTACAAATAGAATTGGAAGCCAAATTTGACTTGTCATCAACTTAATTAAGAGATATGAAGTAATAGAATTGAATTTGGAACATGTTGAAAATTGAGTTGAATTCTTGAATTTCATATGAATGATAGGATTTTGAGGTTTAAGAGGTGGTAAATGAGTATTAATGAGTTTAAGCATATGTATGTGAGTTAAGAATATGATAGGGAAAGCAATATGAAGTGTTTAAGTAGAATTGGAGTGATTTTCGGGTTTAAATGTGGATTTTGGGCCGGTGTATATCGGTACACATTCAACATGTACCGATACATCAAGGGTAAATTTCCAGAAAATGTTCAAAGTGTACCGATACACAGGAAGTGTATCGATACACCCCTTAAAATGAAAACATCGAATGTAATTTGTGTATCGATACATAGTTAGTGTATCAATACACGCGTTAATGAATGTACCGATACACTATAGAGTGTACCTATACCTACCTTAAATAAAAGATGAAAGTAATATTTCTCTTAGTCTAAGAAATGAAATATTAGAGTATAACAATTGGAATATTGATATGTATCAATACATGATTGTGTAGTTATTGATCGAGAGCAACGTCCGGACAAGTCGACAAGTAATAGTCATCGAGAAGAGATAAGGGAAAGGTATTGACTAGTGAGGCCAGGTGAGTGCATATTATTAGATATATGATATTCAATGGAAATAAGACTTGTGATAAGTCTATTTTCCATGTTAGAGCATATAAATGTAAGTGTTTGTGTCATAAGTTATTGTATAAGTTACATGTTATGTTATGTTATGTATGTTAAATGTGTTATGTGAATGTATGTTGGTATGATAACCTATGTTAAATGAATTATATGATGTTATGAACCTGGAATATAATTCATATGATATGCACTGTATGAGAACATGTATAAGTGAATGAGTTATGTGATTATGTGAACATGTAAAAATGTGATTATTAGTTATATGATTAAATGATCAAGAGCTATAAGCTATGTGATATGTGACATGTGAACCACATGGAAATTATCTACGTGTAAGAGAACTATGTCACTATGTGAATGTGTGATAACATAAATATTAATGCCCATGTTATGTTTCATGAGAGCTAGAGGTATAGATGGCATGCCAAGAGTCGAGGGTTCTACGTGGTCCTTCGGGACATATATGTAATCCTTTGGAACATGTATGTGGTACTTCTGTACACTTATTTGGTCCATTGGAATATGTATATGGTTCTTAAGGAGTGGTCCTTTGAGACATATGTGTTATATGTGGTCCTTCGGGACATTTCTACGCGGTCCTTCGGGACAATTTTTAAGTGCCCCTAGTGGGAATTATATGAGCTGTGGTGACAGCATATGTGTATAACCTCTATGTACTCACATATCTTTGGTTCTCACATGTGTACATGGGCTAAATAAGAGAAACAATAAATACAGTATATGTGATTTATATGCTTTGTGTTATGAGATGTGTTACAAGGATTATATGATGTTATATGAGTTTTATAATGTGTATCAGTGATAAGTACAAGATCATATGATAAAAGAATTAACGATAATATCATGGATAATGGTAAAGATGTTATATGATATTAACAGATAATGTGTCTAATTTCTGGTTAAGAAGGTTGGGTATAAGAGATTTAAGTGATAACATGAGAATGTAATATAAATTACGAGATATTGACATAAATGAGTATACAAACATGTCAGATAGGTTATATAGGGAGGTATATGGGTTTGAATGAAATTATGAGTAAACCTTAGTTTATTTCTAGGTGGAAAAATGTATAGTACAAAGATCCAAGAAATCATATGATCAAGTCATAGGAGCTAGGTGATAATAAGCTAAGTGAATATAGGAAGTTAGTATATAAGAAATATACTATAACGAGTATGTAAAAATAGGATATAAACTATATGACATTGATAAATGGAATATATGAAAATAGATACATGAACATGTGATCTAACTATGGGATAATGAGGTATATATTATATGATTTATATGAAAAAGATAAGGATAATATATCAGTTATGTGAATATATATATATATATATGAGTAGAATATAAGTTATATATATAATTGGTATAAATGTTGAGTACATGATTAAAGGATAAGAGGGATTAATGAGAACAAGATTAATAATTATAAGAAGATTAATAATAATAATGTAAATGGTGTATTTAGAATAATGATGATATGTGTGCATGTTTATAGTTGATTATATTAATTGTTTTATGATGTGTGTGCATTACATGAAATATGAAATGTTATGCATTGTTAAGTATCTAGAGTTTCTAGTATATGTGTTTTTATTCCTCACTAAGTCATCGACTTACCGTGTGAGTGTTTCACACGTAGGTTCTGGAAAGCGAGAAGAGACGTTAATAGGAGCAAGACAGGTCAGATTCTCCTTTCCACTGATCAGATCAGAAATATATTGAAGTATATGTATTTTGTTATATAGAACATAGTTGGTATGTAGTCTAAAGATTTGAATTGTATAAACTCTGATATGTTTTGTAAACCAAATGTTTTTTAATTAATGCAAAGTAATTATTTTTCCTGAATTATGAATTTGAATTTTTACCATTTTGTAAAGAAAAACGTTTGAAAGGTCAATGCGACACCTCGGACTCGTATCCGGGTCGGGTAAGGGTTGGGTTATTACATTTATAATTCAATCATTGTTAATATTTCCAATAGTATGAATACAACGTGTGTTGCTTGTTACATTGGAAAAGCCACAAGATGCCCTTTGATACTTCTACCGTTGACGCCGGACATGATAGCGATTATCCTATAGGCTGGTTCCAACAAATGATTCACAAGAGAAAATTCACCCAAAATCAGAGAAAACAAGTCTCTAGGGTTTAACGAAATATTATAAAATCAAACAATGTCAAAATCAGTTCACAAGCCGGACTGTTTTAGCCAAAAATCATGTTTATCCAAATTTTACCAAAAATAGAAAAATCCCGAAAATCACTCTAAATTAAAATTTGAAATAAAATAAACAATCTGCAAAAAAATCGGCCCAAATCGGATTTAAATTGACTTCCTAACTGACAAGCGAAATATTACCATAAATAGTAAAAAAATAACTAAAAATAGTGATTTGGAGGGGAAAATAGCAGAAATTGAGGTCGAAAAAACACCACATAGAGCCATGCTCTGTGGACAGCGTGCGTGTTAAAAGGGGCTTTCCGAATTGGGGCCTTATGTGCGATTCCGACACCCGTAGCCAAAGTTATGGCCAAAAGACTGAAACGCACTCAAAACGGCCCCAATGAGGAACATATCACAATCAACTCCCGCCTTTGCGTTGATCTGCCAACTCATGGTATCTCAGTGCCAACAAGGTGCAATCTGACAACTCAGCATCATCTGTCTCGGATCCCCCTGCATCAGTCACCCCGAGTTGGAAAGAACTCGTTCTCGAGTTCAGAGTAGTGTCATCAGAATCCACAAAACAAGGACTTAGGTGCTTCACATTAAAGACATCAGAAGTCTTCATGTGACTGGGAAGGTGCAACCTGTAAGCATTATCATTGATCTTCTGCATGACCTCACAAGGTCCAATCTTCCGATCCTTAAGCTTATTATACTCACCAACAGGAAAACGATCACGAGTTAATACAGCCCAAACAAAATCACCAACATCAAAAAGTACCTGACGACGATGATTGTCAACCCGAGTCTTGTACTTGGTATTACTCTCATGAATGGTTTGTTTCACCTGCTCATGGATACCTCGAAGATACTTCACCATCTCATCTGCTTTAGGACTGAAATGTCCTATACGTGGAATAGGGGCTAAGTCCAACACCCCGGATGGGTTCTGACCATCGACAATCTCAAATGGACTTAAACATGTGGTTCTGTTTTTTGATCTGTTGTAGGAAAATTCTGCTTGAGGCAATGCCAAATCCCACTTCTTCGGTTTTGTTCCTGCCAAACACCTCAAAAGGTTGCCCAAACTCTGGTTTACCACCCCGGTCTGGCCATCCGTCTGGGGGTGATAGGAGCTACTAAAATTTAAGTGCGTTCCCAGTTTCCCCCATAGGCTCTTCCAGAAATTACTGATGAACTTTGTATCACGATCTGAAGTGATGGATCGAGGAACACCATGTAAACGCACAATCTCCCTGAAATAAAGATGGGCAATCCGGACAGCATCCATAGTCTTTCTGCAAGCTACAAAATGGGCCATCTTGGAAAACCTGTCAAACACAACAAAGATAGAATCGGAGGCCCTTTGGGTGCGGGGTAAGCCCAATAAAAAATCCATGCTGACATCGAACCAAGGAGCTTCAGAAACAGGTAAGGGAGTGTACAAGCCCGCATTAGTGAGAACTCCCTTAGATCACTAGCACACATAACAACGGTCCACATAATGAGCCACATCACTAGTCAACTTAGGCCAATAAAAGTCATAAGAGATAAGGGCGAAGGTCTTATCTCAGTCAAAGTGTCCCTCATTATGAAGTTCACTTATAATTTACTGCCTCAATGAATAATCTGGAATGCACAACTATAATCCACGAAATATATACCCATTATGCAAAACAAAATCATGACGGTGACCCTCAGTTACCTCCTGAAATATCCTTCCAAAGGAAGGATCAGCTGCATACATATCTGTGAACGTCTCAAAGCCTGAAACTTTGGTACTCATGGTGGTAAAGAGTAAGGTACGACGGCTCAGGGCATCTGCGATGCGATTCAAACTCCCTGCTTGGTGCCTCAGCGTAAAAGTGAATTCTTGCAGGTATGCCACCCACTTGGCATGACGTCTACTCAGCTTGTGTTGGCCATTGATGTACTTCAAAGCCTCATGATCGGTAAACAGAATAAACTCCTTCTGTACTAGGTAGTGACGCCAATGCTTCAGGGACTAAACTATGGCATAGAACTCCAAATCATAAGTGGAATAATTTTTCTTTGATCCCGATAGTTTCTCACTGAAAAAAGCAACCTGACGACCTGTCTGACTCAGAACACCACCAATTCCAACGCCAGATGCATCACAATTTACCTCGAATACTTTGTCAAAATTAGGAATTGCCAAAACTGGTGCCTCAGTCATTTTCTACTTGACCAGTTGAAAGCTAGCCTCTGCCTCCTCAGACCACTGGAAATCACACTCCTTGAGGCACTCTGTGATAGGGGCAACCAGAGTACTAAAATTTCTAATGAACTGGCTGTAGAAATATGACAATCCATGGAAACTTCGGATGTCATGTAAGGTCCTTGGTCTGGGCCACTCCAAGACTGCATCTATCTTTTACTGATCTGCATGAACACCATCAGTAGACACAGCAAACCAAAGAAAAGTCACAGAAGTAGTAAAGAAAGAACACTTCTTCTGATTAACAAACAAGCACTCCTTTTTCAGCATCTCAAAAACAGCACGGAGGTGATCGAAGTGTGAAGCCCATGTCGGACTATAAATGAGGATATCATCGAAGTAAACTACAAAGAATTTCCCCATAAAAGGCCGCAAGACCTGATGCATAAATCTCATGAATGTACTAGGCGCATTGGATAATCCAAAAGGCATGACCATCCACTCATACAACCCTTGTGGCATTTTAAACGCCGTCTTCCACTCATCTCCAGGCCTTATTCTGATTTGGTGGTATCCGCTTTTAAGGTCAATTTTTTAGAATACCTTAGAACTGGATAGCTGATCTAACATATCATCTAGACATGGAATTGGAAACCGGTACTTCACTGTAATTCTGTTGATCGCTCGGCTGTCAACACACATACGCCAAGAACCATCTTTCTTTGGCACTAACAGGGCAGGGACTGCACATGGGCTCATACTCTCTCGGATATAGCCCCTCTCCAATAACTCTTCCACCTGTCGCTGCAACTCTTCAGCCTCCTTGGGACTAAGGCGATATGTTGGTCGATTTGGCAAACTTGACCCAAGAACAAGGTCAATTTGATGTTGAATATCCCTCATAGGTGGTAGCCCAGGAGGAGGATCCTCTGGCATCAAGTTTGAGAATTCTGCTAGTAGCCGCTATACCTCTACTGGTAAATCTGCATCCACATCTACTGCACTATTCTCTCAAGGTAGTAAGGCATAGACCATGCCTCCATGCTCAATCTCATCTAAAAACCTGGACATAGAAAGCATGTTAGTATTATTGGTTACCGAGGTAGGAGTGAGTCCTTCCTGCCGGGGTGCCAACATAATCTTTTTTCCCTTGATGCTAAGGGAATATGTATTCTTCTGTCCATCATGAATGACACTACGATCATACTGCCAAGGTCGACCCAACAATATATGACATGCATCCATAGATACAATATCACACCAGGCATTATCAAAATATTTTCTACCAATTGAAAAAGACACGAGGCATCTCCTATCAACTGTTACCTCACTACCTTTATTTAGCCATGACAACTTGTATGGCTTAGGATGATGGTCCGTCTTCAATTGTAATTTCTGGAAAACCTCCTCGGATACTACATTCTCACAACTGCCGCTATCAATGATCATTTTGCAAACTTTATCTGCAACTGTGCAGGTCGTGTGGAAAATATTGGTTCTCAACCAATCGTCCCCTGAATCACCCTTGGGACTCAGTAGACTCTTGCGAACGACTAGATTCTCATGACCATCACCATACAGCATATCATCAGTCTCATCATCATCATATATGGGCTCGCCAATCTCCTCAGTCTAGTCTTCCGTGTTTTTCTCAATCAACAAATTTTTGCCCTTTTGACTAGCATGCTTCCTGCAATCAGTCGCCCTATGCCCTTGTTCACCACAACAAAAACATTTAATAGTAGGGTTAGAATTACCCTGCGGTGGCTGCTGAGCAGGACGGGAATCCTGAGGGCGAACGGGTCGACTGTTGTGATCGCTCCTAATCACTGGTCTCCTGTTTTACTATTTTTCAACAGCAAGTGCACGCTGGTAAGCTTCTGAAACACTCCACAATGAATGAAGGCTGATGACATCTTGCAAGGGCTGGTGTAAACCCCCCAAATATCGCGCCACCATATGCTCCTCCGTCTCAGATAAATCGTTTCGGGCGACCAATTGGTAAAACTCCTCCGTGTAATCATCGACTGATCGTGCGCCCTGCCTCAACGTATGAAGTCGCTAAGACAAGGTTTGCGTGTAGGCGAAGGGAAGGAAGTGACCCTTTATCTTCTTCTTCATCTTCTCCCAATCAGTGATCTTGGCTTTGTCTTGCCTGTCTCGTGAAAGTCACAACTGCTCCCACCACGCAGATGCTCTGCCCTTGAGTTTGATGGCGATCAGTTTCACTTTCACATGATCGGAGACTTCCTTATAATCAAAAATACGCTCCACTTCATTAATCTAATCCACGAATCTCTCGGCCTATAACGTACCAGAAAACTCGGGGAGATCGACTGGAAAACTGAGGTCTCTATGACGCTCCTCGTGCTCCTGGAATAGAGCACGATTGTTATATGGGTTTTCAAAAGTGGAATTAGTATCATGATCAGAGGCCTCAGGATCCTCAAAATCCTATGCCACCAGGCGCTGGGTTAATTCTGCGACTTGCCTTTGCAAATCCGTAATCATCGCATCCTGAACATTGCAATCACGGCGTTGGGCTTCCTCATTCGGAACCTACTCACGACGGCCACGACCATGACCTCCAGCCATTGACACTGGTGAAATTTCCCAGGAATATGTTGAAGCTCTGATACCAACTGACACTTGACAGGATAGCGATTATCCTGTAGGCTGGTTCCAACAGATAATTCACAAGAGAAAATTCACCCAAAACCAGAGAAAACAAGTCTCTAGGGTTTAACGAAATATTATAAAATCAAACAATGCCAAAATCAGTCCACAAGTCGGACTGTTATAGCCAAAAAATCATATTTATCCGAATTTTACCAAAAATAGCAAAATCCTGAAAATCACTCTAAATTGAAATTCGAAATAAAATAAACAATCTGCAAAAAATCTAGCCCAAATCGGATTTAAATTGACTTCCTAACTGACAAGCGAAATATTACCATAAATAGCAAAAAAATAACTAAAAATTATGATTTGGATGGGAAAACAGCAGAATTTGAGGTCGAAAAAAGGCCACATGGAGCCATGCTCTATGAATAGCGTGCACGTCGAAAGGAGCTTTCCGAATTAGGGTCTTATGCGCGATTCCGACACTCGTAGCCAAAGTTATGGCCAAAAGCCTGAAACGCACTCAAAACGACCCCAATGAGGAACATACCACAATCAACTCCCGCCTTTGCGCTGATCTGCCAACTCATGGTATCTCAGCGCCATCAAGGTGCAATCTGACAGCTCAGCATCATCTATCTCGAATCCCCTTGCATCAACCGTTGTGTATGATTTTCCTTTTCAACTTGATTTTACTGATCTCTGGGGTGTTTGTCATGTCTCGTCTTGTGGTTATCGTTACTATCTATCGTTTGTTGATGTGTGTACACGCCATACCTGGGTATATATGCTAAAGGATAAATCCCAGGCTCTTGATGTGTTTCATCTATTTCAAAGCATGGTTGCCACCCAATTTTATTTTCCTATTAAGTCTGTTCAGAGTGATTCGGGAGGCGAATACAGGATATTTTCTTTTGAGATGACTCGTACAGACATTTCTTATCGGTCACATATCCTCATACCCCCCGAGAAAAATGAAGTTGTAGAATGTAAACATCGTCATTTGGTTGAGTTAGCTCTTGTGTTGTTGGCTTAGGTTGCTCTTCCATTTCGGTTCTTGTCATATGTTGTTGTTATAACTGCACATTTAATAAATCGGCTTCCAACCAGGGTGTTAGGTAATTTTTCACCATTTGAAAAGTTGTTTGGCACAAAACCCGATTACAAGACACTACGTGTTTTTGGGTGTCGTTGCTTTCCTCATTTGTTGCCCTTTTAGCAACATGAGTTGATATTTCAGTCTGCACCCTATGCTTTCTTAGGTTACAGCTCACAGCATCGAGGTTTTTAATGTCTTGGTTCAGATGGTCGTATTTTTATCTCGAGATGTGTTAAGTTAGATGAGGATGTGTTTCCTTTTGTAGATATGCAACAACCTAAGAGTGCAAATAATAGTCGTTCATGGTGGTCAGCCCCTTTGTATGTTATCCCTGAACGTGTAAGAACAGGTGTTGTGTTTGGTTTATCAACTCACCCTAGCACATCATCACATGCTCATGAAGAACATGTTGATTCTACTATGCAAGGTGGTATTGGTTCTACTATGAAAGATAGTGCAACTGATGCTAATGGTTCTGAGCATCCATCCCCACAGTTGTCTACTGAAGTGCCTGGAAATACAAGTACTGCTAGCATGCAACCTTTCATCGAGCAGAATATACCTTCTGCAAATCAACATCCTATGCTTACAATAAGCAATTGTGGGATATTTAAACCCAAGGTATTTGTTAGTTCCTTGGATGAGTCTCTTCCTGCTTCTATCGATGAAGCTATGAAATCCAAGGAATGGGAAGAAGTTGTTCGTGTTGAGCTCACTATTCTTCAGAATAATGGTACATGGTCTCTTGTAAAGCTACCCAAGGAACGGATCACTGTTGGCTGTAAATGGCTATTTAAAATAAAACGTAATTTTGATGGGATGATTCAACGGTACAAAGCTATTTGGTGGCTAAGGGATACTCTCAGGTCCCTGGGTAAGATTTCAAGTAAACTTTCAGCCCGATTGTGAGGTTTTCCACGTTGAATGTTATACTTGCTCTTGTTGTTTCTCGAGGATGGTCATTGAGATAGATCAATGTGAACAACACTTTTCTTCATGGTGATTTGAGTGAAGATGTGTTCATGCAACAACCACCCGATTTTTAGCAATATACTTTTGAAGGCACCAAGATAGTTTGTAAATTGCAGAAGTCACTCTATGGCTTGCGTTAGACACCAAGGAATTGGCATGCTAAGCTGAAAGGTAGTCTTGTTCAACTTGGTTTTAAAGAGTCTAAAGTTGATGCTTCTCTCTTTGTCTTGACAGAAAATGGAGTATCGACATATGTTCTGGTATATATCGATGATATAATAGTTACCGGGCAATCAACAAATGAGATTGAGAAGGTATTAACGTTATTGAAAAATCATTTTTCTTTAAAGGATCTGGGTGAACTGCATTATTTCTTAGGTATTGAAGTTAAGCGGTGTGATCAGTTTTTACTTCTTAGTCAGAAGCAGTATATTTTGGAAATGCTTGAGAAGTAAAAAATGGCAAAGGCTTCAATTACTTCTACTCCAATGGTGGCTTCCTCAAAGTTGAACAAGGATGAAGGATAACTGCTTGCTGATGCTCGAGAATTTTGTAGTTTAGTGGGCGGACTACTTTATGTGTGTCACACGAGGTTTGATATTGCCTTTAGTGTGAACAAGGTGGCCCAATACATGCATGCTCCAAGAGAACATATGTTTGCTACTAAACGTATTCTACATTATCTAGCTGGGACGTTGAACTATGGTCTCGGTTTTATGCTAGGAAAATCACATATATTAGCTTTCTTTGATGTTGATTGGGGTGGTTGTGCTGATGATAGGCGAACAATGTCTGGTTACTACGTTTTTTTTGGAGGAAATCTGGTGTTGTGGAGTGCGAAAAAGAAAAAGGTAGTTTCACAGTCGACCATGGAAGCTGAGTATCGAAGTCTCGCAGATGCAACAGCAGAGGTGGCATGGGTTGATGCTTTACTTACTTATTTGAAGGTGCTTCAGCATAAACAGCCAACAATCTGCTGTGACAACACAAGTGCGATTGCTTGAGCGCTAATCCGATGTATCATTCTCAGTCCAAGATGTGGATTTAGATGTGTATTTCGTCTGAGAAAAATTTGTTGCAAATTAGTTGTGTGTGAGTTATGTTCCAGCAGCTCATCAAATTACAGATGACTTGACCAAACCGTTTTCAAAAACTGCCTTTGTTGGTTTTTCGTTAGAAAATCAATGTTTTCTTGTTTGTTGAAGAAGAGAAGAAGCAGGGAGAATGTTGAAAGATGACTCACATGAACGTGAAGCATGTGTTCGAGAAGCTTTCTAGAATCTAGTTTGTTGGTCTAGTAGTTAGTTTTGAATTCTCAACAACTCCTTAACAGCTAGGTGGTTAGGCAGTTTCTTAGTAGCTGAGTCATTGTAATTGAATTCTATAAAATAGTACTATAGATTGTACTTGAGGTAAGTTGCAGTAATGAAGTAAAGCATATGTTACCTTCATTCTTTCTTTATTCTTTCAGCAATATTCAACATCTGCAAACCTTTTAAGAACGGAGGCCTCGGGATAAAGAGGATGCATCTATATATGGGCTCATGTTTTACGTTCGAAATATAAAGTCAGAGAACTAGTTCCTGATAGTATTGATCGTCAAGCTTGCTCTAGACTATGGAAAGGAATATTCGTTAGTGTGGAATGACGTTCGAACCAATACTGCATGGACATTATGGGATGGGAGGAAAATAGATTTTTGGTATGATGCGTGGTTAGGAAATCTAGGACCCCTCGTTCACTACTATGCACCTCAGTCGCATCTTCCGGGAAAAGGCAACAAGGTCTGCACCATGGTTGATGATAACGGAGAATGGAATTGGAGAAGGCTGGGATATCATATCCCTGATTCTGTTCGACTCTCATTACAAGCTGTACGTCCACCTGTAAACCATGGAGATTCAGATTTGATTGCGTGGAATAATGAATATAGCAGACTTTTCACGGTGTTACTGGCGTACAAAAAACGATGGCACCCAGGTGATCCTGAAACAGAACGTCCTTGGGCTATATTGGAGAAATTCAGAGGTCTACCACGAATCAAAATGCTGTTGTGGAAGATCTGCCGAGGAAGATTGTTAACAAATGAAGAACGAGTACAGCGTCATTTGGCATTGGACTCCGGTTGCATGATCTGTGGTAATGTAGTTGAGAACATATTTCACATTTTCAGAGACTGCCCTATGGCACGATGCACGTGGAAGGAATTAGTAAAACCACATCTTCCGCATGAATTCCTTAATATTGATATCGAGAGTTGGATTAGCACGAACTTGAAACAACCAAAATTGTTTCCGAAAGTAGATAAAGATTGGGATATCTCTTTCTGGTCGATAATTTGGTGCCTTTGGGAACGAAGGAATAGACTGATTTTTTTGAAGGTTTCACGATGGATAACAGAGTCGAAGACTTACACTTGAAGCCATAGCAGCAGCATCGAAGAGGAGAGCTTGGAGAAATAATAAATCCCAAGAAGCACAAGGAAAAATCACATGGATTCCTCCTCAGATTGGATGGCTTAAGATCAACATCGATGGTGCTCGGAGAACGGATACCTGCCTGGCCACATGCAGGGAGTAATTCGAGACCAGGAAGCAAAGTGGTTGATGGGATTCTTGTAGACACCCATTTTAATCTGAGACATCAAGAGCTTTTATTGCAGTATTTATATTATTATATAGTATATAATATATATAAAATAATTTCAAAAAATGTATATAATATATGGTTTTTAAAAATATATAATTTTTGAAAATATATATAGTATATATATGGCTTTTGAAAATAGTTTTTAAAAAAATAATATATATAATTTTTGAAAATATATGATTGTTTTTGAAAACATAATTTTTGAAAACATATTATAGTTTTTGAAAATATAATGTATATTATATAGTTTTAATGTACGTTATATTTATTTTATTATATATATATATATATATATATATATATATATTAGGTATATTATAGTACTAAGTTATATTTATAAATATGTTTTTTCAGGGTTCAATTAAGTGGTCCAAACCAGAGTCCAATCCAGCAAGGGTATGAGGAAGCCCACCCGAGTAAGCAGGCCTAACCCAGAAAGCAAGACTGATTAGGGGAGGGCATAATCCAGCCCAATAAGCCTATCTGCTTAACCCAGCAGATTAGGGTTTCAAACTTAGCAAGGGCGCCTCACAAATGGTGCGTGGGGGTCATGCGCCAACGTCAATCATAGAAAAATCGGAATGAAGTTTTACATGAACTCAAAGCGGGATGAAAGTGGTCGGATTTCTAGCGTAAGACTCGAACGAGGAAAATCCTGTCCCTTTCGGGATTGCAACAACCCGAAGTAACCCTTTTCGAAGGCTATACAAAGGTCTCCGGTGAACACAACAAAGGATGAAGTATCATTAAGTAACAAGCATATAAGAAACCAAGCAAAAACAACGAAATCAAACATCAAGCATACAACGAAAATCCACCAAAAAATCGCAAAAAAAAAAACAAAGAAAAAAGGTTTCGTCATTTTTGTTGTCGGAGATAAGCCAAAGGATGTCGAGAAAGCAAAGAGATGCTACCAAACTAAGGTAAAATCGAGACTCCAAGTGTAGATCTACGCTTCTAGGGTCCTTTTTAGGACGAATAGGCTTCGGTTTTGTGTTTATCGGGTTGGGGAGAATGTTTTAGGTTAGTTTGGAGTTTTCAGCCACCAGGGACGGTGGCCGATGCGGTAGGACTTCGTCGGATTGATGGTTGGCCAGAGGTCGATTGGGAAGAGTGAAGAGAGTTTTGAGAGGTTGGGGGAGAATTGGTTTTGGGAGAATGGGTGTGAAATGAATAATATTTGGGTATTAGGGGGTATTTATAGGAGGAACTTAGGTGTAAATACTAAAATTTTAAATTATTTCTGCAGGCATTGTACATTTCATGCATAATTCATTTTGGTCACCTATTGTGGATTTGCCCTTAAATTTTGTGTGTATTCGATTTAATCCTAGATTATCTTTTTTTATATTTTACAAACCCCTTACTTTTATTTTTCTCCTTGCAGCTTCCAATTAACTTCAATTTGATCCTTCATTTCAAATGTTTTCCAATTTAATCCTTCTTCATTATCTCTTTTAAATTAATGTTTTTTACTTTTTCATTTTTATTTTATTTTATTTTATTTTTATTCTATCATTTAAAATTAATTTGGTTTTTTAGTACAATTTTAATTGGCCAAAGGTAAGTAATTTAGATTGAACTTTTAAATTTTAATTTAACTTTTACTTTTTGAAACTAAGACAACTGAGAAATCAAATTGGTATCGAAAGGGCAGTACAAGGGTGTTAATCATTCCTTGACTGTAATCGACTCTCGAATCTAATTATTTTCTCGAAAATCGTAGACCATATAAATGGTAAGTTATGATGTCCGACAAACAAATCAAAATCAAGTCGGAACTCAATCTCGGGATTACCCGAAGGCCAGTCACGACAGCTTGGCGACTCTGTTGGGGACAGGTAAGTGAGTCATACCGAAATTGATTTCTAGTTGTCTTCTTAAGCGAAAATTGTAAGTATACATTATAATTTATCCTTTTGACCCTTGCTATTTACCTTTGATTATTATTCGAATAAATAGTTGTATTGATTTTTTTCAATGATTTCAGCTTTTCAAAATTCAATCTCTGTCTATATTCCTGAGCTTTAAACTTTTTTTAAGTTGAGGTGAAAGTGACGCCTTCATGGGAATTTATTCTCCGTATAGGCCTAGCAAGTAACCTTCGGGATTAATATACCTTATTCTTCGTGTGAATTTATTCTCCGTACAAACATAAAATATGTATCCTCTCAAGTTTAACTTGGTCTACATGAGCTTGTAATGGGCTTATGACTGAGAATCTGGCAGGCCCAAAGGGGCACCAGCAAGGAGAACTCGGGTACCTATTTTAGAATCAAACTGTGATGCTGCAAGGAATTAGAGCCCACCCCAAAACTCCATTTTAAAGCCTAGGATGTCTTGATTTATTTACTGCTTTACTTTAGGTTCAAAGCATACAAATTATAAATATATGTGGTTAGGATTTGTTAAAGAAAATAACATGAGAGATAGAGATCATGTCCTGGTAGAAATAAAAGCATGTGGGGTAAATATCATATGGAGTAAGAATTTTTATTTTATTTTCATTATTATTTTGATTTTGATTTCTATTTTACTAACTTATCTCCTTTCATTTTTGTTTTATTTCCATTTTTTATCATTTGCATCATTTAAAGATGTGTTGATCTACGAATTTATTCGTTTAAACCTGAATAGTTGGAATTAATGGAAAAATGGGTTATAATGCAAGAGGTCAAGAATGTAGAAGTACGACTATGGTCAGAAATGACTAAGAAGGAAAAGGGGACAGTCTCCAAGACAACCATGTGTCAGATCTGGCTAGCTACGCTTCCATCAGCCTAAAATAGATTGATACCCAAGAGTTGTGGAACATTTGGGACAGTTGCAAAACTGACAGAAAAAAAAATTTGCCAGGGTACGGTGATGTTGCATACTTATTGTATGTCAAGATAGACTAACCATTAATTCTAGCTCTAGTGCATTTTTAGAATCTAGGGTATAGTTGCTTCACCTTCAACTAAGAAGACATGGTACCCACAATTGAGGAGTATAATGCTCTGTTACACTACGAATGAATCAGAGTGGATCGAGTCTTCATTAAATATATCAAGAGTCATCCTTTCAAGAATGGGTTGGCAAAGGTTGCAGGGATCGATCAAAGTGGGTAACTGACTGAATTCAACACAAAGGCAAAGGTGAATGAATTTCTTGGACTCACATCGAGCATTTAATGAAGAATCATCCTGATGAATGGAATGTGATTGATCTTTTTGCACTCAGTATTTATGGCTTGGTTATCTTCCCAAAAACTTTGGGATACATTGAGGCAGTCCTGGTGGAATTTTTTGAACAACTGCCAAAGTGTGTGAATCCTGAACCAACAATACTAGCTAAAACTTTACGTTCAATGAGTCATTGTAGAAGGACTACTGGAAGATGTTTTAATGGATACACGTAGCTACTTTAGATTTGGATCCATAGTCATTTTTGGAAAATAGATGGGATTTCTTACCGTCGGTTCAGTATGACGTATTCACCCTTGGAAGAATTTCTTACACAAAAATGGTGAGAATGTGATCCAAAGGAAACATGGGCGAAGGTATTTATGCATCTCCAGGAAAAGGTCATTATATGGAAAGCCCCTTGGTTGACTCATAGTGACATTTTGTATCGATGTGGGGATTCAAGCATGCATAGTAATGTTACTCGGGTTGTGGGGAGGAGTTGGTTATTTTTCACTTTTAGTACTTCGACAGTATGGGGAACGTCAGTTTGTTCCAGTTACACATGAGATATTTGGATTTGAGTTCGCATATCATGAAGATAACTACAAGAAGAAGATCAAAGAAATAATTGAGTCATGGAACAAGATATTATGTATAGATGTTGTAGCTGCCAAGGACATGCTTACTCTAAACTATATGGAATGGAGGAAGTTGAGAAAAAATGACAATATTCTCATACTGGATCATGAAGATACTCATACTATTGAAGATCATCTTAAACCAATACCCTTTGAGTTGGAAATAACAAAGAAGGAATTTGAGGCTGAAAAGAGGAACTGAAACAAAGACTAAGGGAGTTAGAAGCTAAAAATTCCAATGGAAGCTAGATTTCAATACTTAAAAGGATCGAGAAGACAGATTAGAAAAAGAACAAAAGAATGTCTTCTTTGAGCTGGAGGATTCGAGAAAAATATATCAAGAGCAGGTCTAGAAAAATGCAAGCCTGAAAAGATCTTCCAAGAATTGGAAAGACGAAGCTGACAGCCTGAAAAGTAAATTTGAAGGACAAGATGACAAGTTAAAGACTTTCTAAAGACAATTATCAGAAAGTCAACACTAGAAAGATCCCTTCAAAATCAGAAGGAACAATGTGGAAAAACTATAGCTGAATTGGAGGTCATCGTGGGTAAGTTCAAGAAGGAGGAAAATGAGCTCCAAATAGTTTCTTTTTATGAAGGACTTCAATTTCATTTTCGTTGGGAATAGGCTCAGTAAAGGGTGAAGGCTAAAGATGAATCCATTCAAGACTTCTTAGAGCAGGTACAGAAAGCAGTACACCACTTGCATGGTTTGCCAAGAAAAGCTGGGGTTGTTCGAGAAGGTATTCAGCTAGTGACAGAAGAAGTAAGAAGACTTGTCAAGCTATTAGAAACCGTTCAGAGTCTAAAAGAACTAGCTAGAATGTACCTTTGAATTGTTTTTGTTCTCTTAGAAGTAACACTTCTGTCCCAATAAAGACTATTTATAATAATAGACACGTTTTGAATCAAAGCCTCAAAAATTTCTTGCATCATGCATTTTTGCATATTTTCTTTGCATTTTTCATTTCTTTACATTCAAACTAACAAACAAAAAATGTCTCACTGAAAAAAGGAGAAAACATTGGACACACCTTATCAAGCACTGGACATACCTCATCCTTCCAATACTCATTCAAAGAAGAAGAATATGGAAGCTAAGATCGCTCAGCTTGAGGAAAATATGCTAAAATTACAAAAAGATCTTGAGGAGAAAATGAGTCAGAATAATCAAAATACCTTGAATCTTATCTCCAGGAATCAAGAGTTATTGGTTGATCATATCGTTGCAAAGTTGTCTAGCCTAAATAATATGAGTGCCCCTGGGGCAGGAGTATCCGAAGGGGTGGCTGTACTACCTACTCCATAGTTAGTTATCTCACCTGGAATCCTACTAGGACTTTAAGGGGACTCATCCACTACAAAAGTACAAGCTCCGTCTGCTGCAAAAGCACAGGCCTTTGTAACCAACCCCTAGAATAACCCGAATGATTATCGTATTCTAGATTTTGATGAGAAAGATAAAGCAAAGAAAATGGAGGAAAAGATCAAGCAGATGAAAGATCAAATGAGCATAGTTAGAGAAGAGGATAATTATTATAGAGTTAACGCTCTGAACTAAGTTTGATCCCAGATTTGATTCTTCCTCCTAAGTTTAAAGTCTCATAATTCAAGAAGTTCGATGGCAGGTTCAGCCATCGGGTGGTACAATCAGCTGAACCGTTCACATATCAGGACATGGAAAGATCTCACCAAGTCGTTCTTAGAGAAATACAAGTATGTAAATGACATGAGACTAGATCATTTCATGCTACAAAGTATGGAGAAGAAGCATAACGAGAGTTTCAGAAAGTATACACATCGATGGAAGGATTTAGTCGTGCAAGCTCATCCACCTTTGGATGAGAAAGAAATAAGAAAGCTATTCATACACACTTTGAAGGCTCCTTTCTTTGGGCATATGGTCGCAATCACATTAGGAAACTTTTCTAATCTCGTTATGGCCGGAGAAATAGTGGAAACATCTACAAGACAAAGAAAGATGGAGGGAGGTAAGTCAAGCAGAAGACCTCCCATAAAGATGAGAAAATGAGAGATCAGCAACGTCAACACTTTTAAAACCAACAAAAGTGTTACCGTCTCTAAATCAAAACTAATTGTAGTTGTACCATCATGTACTTCTAGACAAGATTCAAGGGAACAATGAGAGAAAGAGAAAATGAGCATTTTGATCCTATTCCCATGACTTATAAGGGGCTTTACCAGTAACTTTTTGACACACATATGGTGTCATCATATCCAATGGAAACTATAAAGCCTCTATACCCTAGGTGGTACAATGAAAATTCCCATTGTGAATAGGCATGTTATTGAAAATTTCCTTGCCTTTAAGAGAATTATTCAACGGGTGTGCAACAGAAACTGGATTCATTTCAACAATTAATAATCACCTAATGTTGTATAGAACCCTTTGCCTAACCACCAAGAAAATAGAATTAATGCAATCATTAAGGAGAAAGGCAAGAAAGTCAAGACATTCTGAAGTGAAGTCTCCTCTGGTTTAGGTATGGAGATAAATAGTAAATGCAGGATTTCTTGTGCCACATTCTAGTACATCAGAATACGAAGGTGGAAACCATTGTTGTTATCACAATGAAGAAGGACATGATGTACACGAGTGTTCCAAATTTAAAACTTTGATCCAACTAATGATGGATAGGAAAGAGCTGGAATTCTATGAGGAAGTCAAGGATGCTCCATAAGTAGATGTCTGTGCAACTAGATATTCATCTGAAAAGGGATACGGCGCAGGTCACCCTTTGATAATCACCCCCAAGGCGAAGACGGTGGACAAGGCACTGACAAAAGTAATGATAGTAGCACCAAGAATTTTCGCCTATAAAGATAACAAATAAGTACCTTGGAAGTATGAATGCCAAGTAAGCTCTTTGAAGGAATATGTCAATGAAGTAAGACATACTATTGGGAAGTGATACTCCCAAAAGTCTAACTTACACCAGAGATCACTTGAACCATTCAAAGGGGATGAACCAACAGTGAACGAGCCCATAAAAGAAGATAAAGTTGTAGAGTTCTTAAAGTTTCTAAAGCACAACGAATATACCATCATGGAATAATTACATAGCCTACCAGTGTGTATTTCAATGTTGGTAATGTTGTTGAGTTCGAAGGCACATAGAGAGACACTTTAGAAAGTCTTAAATTAGACATTTGTGCCAAAAGACATATCAATCAATAAGATGGATCGACTGGTTAACAATATTTAAGCCGATAACATTATCTCATTCTTTGATGATGAGATTTCGTCGGAAGGAATGGGTCGGGCTAAAGCATTACATATCACTACTCATTGCAAGGGGCATACTCTGCAAAGCATATTAATTGACAATGGTTCCACCCTTAATTGGTCACTCTTAAGAGGTTACCAATGGATACTTTCTACATGAGAACATGCCAAAGTGTGGTTCGAGCATTTGATGGAATAAAGAGGGAAATGCTCGACAAAGCTGAAGTACCATTTATCATTGGGCCTGCTTCATACAACATAGAGTTCCTAGTGATGGACATTATCCCTTCTTACAAATGCCTTTTAGGAAGGCCATGGATTCATCAAGTTAGGGTAGTACCATCAACACTACACAAGAAAGTCAAGTTTGTTATTCACAGGACTCTTGTAATCATCAATGTTAAAGAAGACGTAGTGGCAAGCGTGACCACTGATTCCCCTTATATAGATGTGAATGAGGAGGCTTTGAAGTGTTAATTTCGATTGTTGGAGTTTGTCAATGCCATGTTTGTGGCCAAATGGGGTAAGGTTCCAAGACCTAGACTCTCAGAATGCACCAAGATAGAAATCAAGCAAACTTTGGGGAGAGGTGTAAAGATATGAAGAGGGTTCGAGATTTCTCTACAAAGAAGAATTTTCCCCATTTTTCCTGTTGCCAAGATGGATCAATTTGGGATTGGATATCAACCCATTCATCAATAGAAAAGGAAGAAAATTTAAAAATGGCAAGAAAGAAAAAGGGCAAGAATGACTGGGGAAGAAGTTCAGTGGGAACCAAAGGTTTTTCTCCCCTTCATAACACATTCAGATCCGGCGGCTAAATGTTTCAGGGAGAAGAAATGATGTTCATACCTGATACGTAGGAAGCTATGAAAGACTTAAATATCAATGCCATAACAATGGATGATGCTAAGGATATTAATAGATCTGGAATTTGTCCATTACAGTCGGGGTTTGTGCTTTACAACTAGACTGCTGAAGAACTACCTGTGGTTTTCAAATCTCTTTCAGAGTAATACTTAAACTTTCCCTTTTTTTCCTATACCTCGTGCAATATATGATCTTTTTTAAGTTTTAATGAATTATTTTTATTTACATTTCAATAAAAGATGCAATTTTCCTTTCTGGCAAACATTTCTTTCTTTCGCTTCTTTTTCTATTCATATAATACATTTGTTTCCACATTATATGTGGGATATTTTCCTCTCACACATATATTATATATATATATATATATATATATATATCCCTCTTTTCCTTTCATAACTTTGGATATTAATGATGTGGACAATGATGATTTTGACCCAGAGATCGATCTTAAGCAGCTCAAGTGTCTCGGGGAAATCGATGAATGTGACAATGAATAATGTGCAACTTACCCCCCCCCCCCCGAGTTGTTAAGAATGGTGGAAAGAGAAGACAAACAAATCTTTCCCCTTGAAGGGAAAAATGAAATTCTAAATTTGGGCACTAAAGAAGAAAAGAAGGAAATTAAAATTGGCACAACACTCTCGTCTGAAGCAAGGTAAAACTTGACAGACTTACTTCAGGAGTACAAGGACGAGTTTGCATGGTCGTACCAAGACATGATGGGACTAGACACTGATATGGTCGTTCACAAACTTCCAATCAAGCCAGAATACAACCCCGTACAGTAAAAACTAAGGAGAATGAGGCTAGAAATGCTCCTTAAGATAAAAGAATAAGTCAATAAGAAATTTGATGTGGGCTTCCTTCAAGTATCCAGAGTGGGTGGCTACTATAGTTTCGGTGCCAACAAATTATAGAAAAGTACGCATGTGCGTTGACTATCAATACCTCAACAAATCAAGTCCTAAAGAAAACTTCCCATTGCCACACATAGATACTCTGGTAGAAATACAACATGAAATGTTTTCTTTTCATTCATAGATGGATTCTCAAGATACAACCAGATTAAGATGCATCCAAAGGACGTGGAGAAGACCACATTCATCATAATGTGGGGAACATTTTGTTACAAGGTGATGCCCTTCAGGTTAAATAATATTGGGGTAACATACCAAAGAGCTATGGTGACCTTGTTTCATGATATGATGCATAAGGAAATTGAAGTTTATATTGATGATATGATTTTCAAAGCATAAACTAAATATTAACATATCAAGAATCTGAGGAAACTCTTCCAAAAATTGAGAATGTTTCAATTAAAGTTGAATCTAAATAAGTGCACCTTTGGAGTAACATCTGGAAGATATTAGTTTTCATTGTTAGCAGAAAATGCATTGAAGTTGATCCAAGTAAAGCTAAAGCTATCCAGAATTTACCTCCCCTATGAACACAGAAAGAAATTCGAGGTTTTCTAGGTAGACTAAACTACATTACTCGGTTCATATCTCAGTTGACGGATATATGTGATCCGATTTTTTGTCTCCTTGGAAAGAATAACTCATGTACATGGGATGATGATTGCTAGATCGCTTTCAAGAAAATAAAAGTATTTATCTCGCACTTCGGTTATAATGTCTCCCATCCTGGGCAAGCCTTTGTTTCTATATCTGACCATCTTTGAGAATTCGATGGGATGTTTCCTGGGGAAACATGATGAGACTGGAAGAAAAGAAAGAGTCATTTACTACCTTACCAAGAGGTTCACTGATTGTGATGCCAGATATCTACCTATTGAAAAAGTTTTTTATGCTCTAGTCTGGGCTACATAAAGACTTAGACAATATATGCTTTACCACACCACTTGGCTGATTTCCAAGTTAGACCCACTAAAATTCATGATGGGTGTACTCACTCTCCCTGGAAGGTTATCTCGATGACATATGCTACTATCTGAATTTGATATTGAGTGCGTGAGACAAAAAGCAATCAAGGGCAGTGTCATATATGACTGCTTAGTAAGCAGAACTTCTGAAAACTATGAACCGTTAGACTTCGACTTCCCATATGAAGATTTGATTACCATATCTTTAGAATAAGCAAGTACTTCTACATGTGACTCTTGGAAAATGCACTTCGATGGTGCATCGAGTCTATTAGGACATGGCATTGGGGCTATCTTGATTTTGCCCAAAGGAAACCATTACTCATTCACTAGTATATTAAACTTTGACTGCACTAACAACATAGTATAATATGAAGCCTGTGTTTTAGGTATTCGAGCTTCTATTGGGCAAAACATAAAGACTTTAAGGGTGTATGGGGATTCTCACTTAGTGATCTATCAGCTCCGAGGAGAATGGGAAACAAAATATATCAAATTGATACAGTACAGAAAGCTCATTTGGATTTACTTAAAGAATTTAATAAACTCACTTTCTATTGCGTACCCAAAGAAGAGAATCATAAGGCATATGCTTTAGCTACCTTGGTAGAAGCATTCACAGCTAGTGGAGAGTTTGACATGATGTCAATTGACATGCAGTCATACGAATATCCAGTTCACTGCTATCACGTCGAAGAAGTGAAAGATAAAAAACCATAGTACCATGACATTCTACAATACATCAAAATAAAAGTTATCCAGAAGAAGCTACTAAAAATGAAAAAAGAACAATCAGAAGAATGGCAGCAGGATATGTCTTTGATGGGGAAGTCTTATACAATAAAAGTCATTATAATGTCTTCTTAAGATATATAGATGCATAAGAGGCAAAGATGGTCTTGGAGGAAGTACATGATGGAGTATGTGAAACTCTCGCAAATTGATATATGATGGAAAGATAAGTTATGAGATGTGGATACTTCTGGTCCACATTAGAGAGTGATTGCATCAATTATGCAAGATGATGTCATAAATGTCAAATCTATGGAGATAAAATAAATGTCTCAGCTAGTCCTCTTAATGTGATGACGTGTCAATGTCCTTTTTCTATGTGGGGCATGGATATTATCAGACAAATCCATCCAAAAGCTTTAAATGGTCATTGGTTTATCCTTTTGGGAATTGATTACCAAATGGGTGGAGGCTACATCATATTCTAATGTCACTCAGTCCACTATTTGTAAATTCTTGAAAAAAGATATTATATGTCAGTATGGTTTACCATAAAGGATAATTACCAATAATACAATCAATTTAAACAACAGGATTATGGATGTTGCATGTGAATAATTCAACATAAAGCATCACAACTCTACTGCTTATCGACCAAAGATGAATGGAGCAGTAGAGGCAACAAACAAAAATATCTAGAAGAAAGTGGAGAAAATGGTTGAGACGTACAAAGATTGGCACGAGAAGTTGTCTTTTGCCTTGTTTGTTTATCGAACTTCGGTGCGGACTTCGATTAGGGCAACTCCATTTTCATTAGCATATGGATGGAGGTTGTGTTGCCCATTGAGGTGGAAATCCCATCACTATGGGTTCTGTCATAAGTAAAGCTGGATGATGCAGAATAGGCGCAAACTCGTTATGATCAACTGAAATTCATAGAAGAAAAGAGGTTGAAAGCCATTCATCATGGTCGAATCTACCAAAAATGAATGATTCGAGCACACGACATGAAAATGCACCCAATAATAATTCATGAAGGAGATCTCATATTGAAAACGATTTGGCCAATCCAAAAAGACTTCATAGAAAAATGGATATCGAATTGTAAAGGGTCGTATATTGTGAAAAGACCTTCTCCGAATGAGCATTAATCTTGACTGAAATGGATAGGCCAGAACTACCCAATCCCGTTAACTTGGATGCAGTCAAAAGATATTTCTCTTAAGGCGAAAACCTGAAAGGGCACCTTAAGTCGAAGATTCAAAAAAGAAACGTTTAGAGTGAAAACACGAAAGAGCGCTCTAAATTGAAAAAAAAAAAGAAAAAAAATAAAACGAAAATTAAAATATGGGCCCAAGATGAAAACCCTCAAAGGGAGTCTTGAAACCAATGGAGGATCCAAGTTGAAAACCTGAAAGGGTGACGTAGATAATGATCCGAGGTTCGCGCACGGGGAGATCCCATATCAAGGGATTAAAGCATCATGGCATCCAAATTTTCGGAGACTTAATAATTTGGGAAGAACTTTGCACTCTTCCAATAGTTGTCACAATCTTCGAAGTCCCCTTAACAAAAGCTACACTCAAAATCATCCAACGGGGTTCCAATTCAAGACGTCCGCATTATAGAGATCTAGGGCACCTATTTGTATTTTTTTTTAATATTTTTTCTTTTCAAAATGTTTTTCATGTATTTTGTTTTCTCCTCATTAATAAATATGGCCATTTTTCTGAAGAAAAAATCAATTCCTTAGCATCTTGCATTGAATTTAAATAAAAACAATTTATTCACTTTGGAAAAAATCATTGTATATTGTTGCACAAAGATTTCCTGAAAAGTACAGGTGTTTGGAAGTTGATAGAGGTTCTTGTACAGTGCTCGAGAAATGGTACATACACTAGTTTGAATACACTAAGAGGCAGACAAGACACTGATTAAATATCAAAATAAAAAGAAGAAATAAAAAGAAGAAAATCAAGCTTTCTCCTAAAACAAAAATCCCAAAGAAGATGTCAGATCAAAGCCCGTTGAGAACCAGAAAATCAAGATTGGCAAGAATCAAGGAACATCAGAAAAATCAAGACTGATAGCTAGAGATTGAGATCTCTCTCTCTAAAGTCCTAAAATAATATATTCTATATATGCATTTTAGGCATATATAAGAACATTACATTCATAGCATCGTACGCATGCATAATGTTGCGGATTTTTTGTCATGATCGATTTCAACTTCACAATAAAGGATATTGAACTCAAAAAAGATTCAAGTTGGATTTCAACTTCACAACAAATGATATCCCTCTCAGAAGAACATACAATCTGGACTCGACTTCACAATGAAGGAGTCACCCACGATTTCAACTTCACGACGAAGGATATCGTGCCCAAGATACTCGAGATGGACTCAACTTCAGGGCGAATGAGTCATCTACAACATAGTTTAACTCAATGAAGAAGAATTATTAAGGTCATCTAGTCAAATTTGAACTTCACGATTAAGGACATTAGACTAAGACACAAAATCAACCACGGTATTACCACCTAACCCAGGCATCAAGTTAGATTTCAACTTCACAACGAATGATATCATGCTCAAAACACCCTTGATTTGAATTCACAACGAATGGGTCAACCATGATTTCAACTTCATGAAGAAGGAAGGATATCATGCTCAAATACATCTCAAGACTACTCAACTTTACGACAAAGGAGTCATTCGTAATTCAGCTCAACAGCAGGGAGCCATATTCTATTACAATTTTCAGGCCGAATTTCAAGTCCACGATGGAAGATATTCTATAAGAGAATCAACAGACATTGAGTCGAATTTCGATCACAGAGAAAGATATCAGACTCACGGGAGCAAATTCACTTTTAAAACCTCTTCTTACCGAACGAAAATTTGTGTCCTTTTATCTTTGTCCTATTTTTCCGTTACACGATAAATGTGCAAAGAGAGTATTGTAGACACTCATTTTCATCTGGGACATCAAGGGCTTTTATTTCAGTATTTATATTATTATATAGTATATAATATATATAAAATAATTTCAAAAAATGTATATAATATATGGTTTTTGAAAATATATAATTTTTAAAATATATATATATATATAGTTTTGAAAACATATATAATATATATGGCTTTTGAAAATAGTTTTTTTTAAAAAGGAAAACATATATAATATATATAGTTTTTGAAAATATATTATAGTTTTTGAAAACATATTATAGTTTTTGAAAATATAATGTATATTATATAGTTTTAATGTACGTGTTATTTATTATATATATATATATTATAGTATTATTATTAAGTTATATTTATTAATATGTTTTTTTTTGTTTTTTTCAGGGTCCAATTAAGTGGTCCAAACCATAGTCCAATCCAGCAAGGGTATAAGGAAGCCTGGCCCAGCTAGCAAGCCTGGCCCAGCTAGCAAACCTGGCCCAGCAATCAAGCCTGATAGGGGAGGGCCTGATCCAGCCCTATAACCCTGTCTGTCTGACCCAACAGATTAGGGTTTTGAACTTAGCAAGGGCGCTGCACAAATGGCGCGTGGGGGTAACGCACCGACGTCAATCATAGAAAAATTGGAACAAAGTTTTGCATGAACTTAAAGCGGGATAAAAGTGGTCGGATTTCCAGTATAAGACTCGAAACGAGGAAAATATCGTCCCTTTCGGGGTTGCAACAACCCGAAGTAGCCCTTTTTGAAGGCGCAAAAAAGGCCTCTGGTGAACACAATAGAGGATGAAGCATCATCGAGTAATAAGCATACAAGAAACCAAGCAAAAACAATGAAATCAAACAGCAAGCATACAAGGAAAATCAACCAAAAAATTGTAAAAATCACAAAGAGAAAAGGTTTCGTCGTTTTCGTCGCCGGAGATAAGCCAAAAGATGCCAGGAAAGCAAAGAGACACTACCAAACTAAGGTAAAACCGAGAATCCAAGTGTAGATCTACGCTTCTAGGGTCCTTTTTAAGACGAATATGCTTCGATTTTGAGTTTATCGGGTTGGGGAGAATGTTTTAGGTTAGCATGGATTTTTTGACCACCGGAGCGGTGGCCGGAACGTTGGCCAGTGCGACGGGACTTCGTCGGAGTGATGGCCGACCATAGGCCGATTGGGAAGAGTGGAGAGAATTTTGAGAGGTTGAGGAGAGTTGGTTTTGGGATAATGGGTGTGAAATGAATAATATTTGGGTTTTAGGGGGGTATTTATATGAGGGACTTTGGTATAAATACTAATTTTTTTAATTATTTCCACAGTCCCTATACCTTTGATGCGTAATTCATTTTAGTCACATGTTGTGGATTTGCCCTTGAATTTTGAGTGTATTTGATTTAATCCCTTATTATCTTTTTTAATTTTACAAATTAACCCCCTAAGTTTTATTGTTTTCCTTGCAGCTTCCAATTAACTTCAATGCCCTTAATTTCAAATGTTTTCCAATTTAATCCTTTTTCAATATCTCTTTTAAATTATTATTTTTTATTTTTTTCATTTTTATTTTATTTTATTTTATTATTTAATATTAATTTGGTTTTTTAGGACAATTTTAATTGGTCAAAGGTAAGTAATTCGAATCGAACTTTTAAATTTTAATTTAACTTTTAATTTTTGCAATTAAGACAACTGAGAAATCAAATTGGTACTGAATGGGCAGTACAAGGGTGCTAATCCTTCTTTAACTGTAATCGACTTCCGAATCTTTCTAGAAAATCGTAGATCAGATAAACAGTAAGTTTTGGTGTCCGATCAACCTAATCCAAACTAATAAGTGGCGGTTCCAACACATCAAAATCAAGTAGGAACTCGATCTCGGGACCACCCGAAGGTCGATCACGACAATTCTCACAAAATATTGGGTGTTGTTCAGTTCTTGATGCAGAATTGTGGGGGTACTTACACGCCCTGTCGATTGCATGGGACATGAATTTTCGCCAAATTATTGTAGAGTCCCATAGTAGGGAGGCAATTAACGTACTCTAAAGCCAACAAAAGAATCAAGGAGCTTCTCCAATGGCTCTTCATGGGCAGGATTTAATGCAGAGGGATTGGTGTATTAGATGTTAGTACGCACCTAGAGAAAGCAACAGAATTCCAGATGGATTAGCTCGTCTTGGCTGGATCATATCGACTGACTGCAAGGTGTTTCTTGAGCCACCTGAAGAAGTAAAAGAACTGGTTCGCTTGGATGCTCGCGGCTGCCTAGGCTGTTAGTTTAGTTTATTTCCTTTATATTCAATATATATATCTCTTTGTATCCGGATATATATATATATTGTGATGCATCCTAAATGTATAAATGAGTTATTTACATGGCGCTGGTCTTATCAGCCCAAGGGTTCGCTTGGAACGCAAGCTTCGACTAAACGTTAACAATAACAACCATACGGGCAAATCCCGAAGTTATTTAGCTCACGACGGACAGTCATCGGAATATAATGCCGGTAAACCATGAGCCAGCGATGACTGAAAGGGAATCCTTAAAGAAGCGGAACGGAAGCCGTCACCGAGGAGTAGCGATTGACGTATCTGAGGAAGCCTATACCATATATATTTATATTATGTTGCCATCACTAATTTCTTAATGTCTCCAAGAAGTTCAATTAGTATATGTTTATGTTTTAAAGGGTTTTTAACTGGTGCCGAGACCAACCATGCCTAGTGCCTACTATTACTTTCTCTGTACCATTTCTCTTTTTACAAAATCATCTTCAAACTCATCACTAGACTTCTGTCAAAAATAAAAATGATTTAACTCTGTTTTCCTTGAATTTCGAGAAAAATAATTAGGGTAAAGTATCAAAATAGATATTAAATCATTTTTACATATATTTTTAATCGTTGCTGTTTTAAAATTTATAAAATAATCATTAAACTTAAGAAAATGTTATAAAATTATCACTATATGTTATACAATAGTGATAAATTTTAATAAGTTAAAGGATTATTTCTATCATTGGTGTTGCTGTTTTCAATCCTCAATCAGGTTTTAGATCCAAATTACATCCAATACTACAAATAAATTTATTTAGTTAGCATGGTTACTCTTATAATGAGTACATGTATTAACTTGGTTAGCATTAGAGATGAATTATTTGATTGAACCAAGTGAAAAAAAAAATTGGGCTAATTGAGTTTACGAATATCATTTTAACATTTAATTTTTTTTTCGATTCGAGTCATGAATTAAGACCCAGTCTTAGCTCCTTTTAACCTTCATTAGGAACAAGATTGTCAATCACACTGGCCTAGCAACAATCACCTTATATTGAAGATAGCAATGTTCGTGGGGGAGAAAAAGAGTCACTCTTCACCCCCCCCCCAAACAATACCATGCCAAGGAGTTGTTTATAGGCGTTACTCGGTACGTCTAAATCTACAATTTCCGCAGACAAATGTTCTCGGATTATTCATTTTTTTTATATCTTCGACCCGACAGCATCTTTTGATCCTTGTGGATGAAACCATCTTTAGAGTTATGTAAAATGCTCCACCACTCACCTTATAAGTGGTATCAGAAGGTACTCCGCATAAAAGAGCTGGCAATGAGAAAGCAATTAGTTATTAAAAAACGAACAAAAGTTTCAAGCATTTTTATTCAATGAACAGCACATCGAAGAACTCGGTATACATTTGAAAGTCTCGATCAAGCCGCTAGAGCTCATAACTTTGGACGTGATAGAAAATAGAACACAAATATGGCGTGCTTAATAAGCATACGACACAGGTCGTTTAAACGTGATTAACACAGATGTTGAAGCTAGATGCCCCGAAACCAACCCATCACTAGTTAAGACCAACAAAATCATTAACATAAAGATTACTTTTCCAAGACAAGCAAATGGAAAAATCAAAACTCGCATTCCATCATATGAATCCGATATCGTTCATTTGATGAGGTTGGTCATATATGCCATGCTAATGTAAATATTAAAGCACACAATCTTTTAGAGAAAAAATGTTGTCATAAACCAAGATAGAGGATTACCTTCCATATAAACCTATAACATGATGTTATTGCAGCTTTGCGAAACACCATATGCCATTTCAAGAAGTGAATACGGTCCAAACACCTAAGTAAAAGTAAGACGGTCAAAGAATAATAAAAACTTTAAATGGGAGAGCCATTGTGCACGAAATGTTCATGCATTTTAACTCACCCGGTCTTGGCCCAGACGTACTGTGTAAGATTTGATTCCAAATATCTTATCTCCTTCGATATCAGGTATATCCTGCACAATATCCATCGCAAAAATAGAACGGCGGTTACCACTTTGATCATGAACTATTAAATGAATGGCTCGACAAAAATCAAATGCACATGAGAAGATACATCAATTCATTAGTATAGAAAGCAACATTTACCTTGGAAAGTGCTATAACTACGGAGAAGAAGCTCATGAATGCAGTAGCAAAAATTAGAGGCTTCGAAAAGATGATTGGTCTGCTGAATACATGGGTCTAAAACATCACACAAAATATTAAAGGACTTTAATTGATCAGACTGCTAAGAGGTTTGAAACGTCAATGTTTCAGAAAGATTTCTGCAGGAAAAATTGAAAAATAAAGAAGCAAAAAGAAGAGAAAAGGCCACCTGTATGTGCAGATAAAAAGCAAGTTGAACAATCACGGCACGAACAGCTAGGATGCACATTGCTGCAACCAATGCAAACCTTTTCCATCGCAATAGTGGCAACTGAATTCACAGAAAGTTTATTGTATCATAAAAACTTAAAATAAAAAAAAATGCAGTTAAATATCCTTAAGTCAGACCGTTGCAATAAATTTTGCGACTTGCTATAACAGCTGTATAGGGTTTTACTTGAAAATCTTTTTCTCTAGGCAAAGTTAAGAACTATGCTAATATTAGTTTTGTTAGGAGGACAATTCTTTTATCTTTGTTAATGCAATTTATTTCTTATTCCCCTAGTTCAAGGAAACTTATGGATCGATTTTTTGGAGCAGAGGTGGCGCAGAGGAATAGTGACCTATGTAGGACAAAGCAAAGCAACTATGGCACAGGGAAGCCTAAAACTTCCACACCTATTCATTTCCATCCCTACTCTGAATATAAAATTGTTCACAAAGTATTGTACTCATAATAGAAATATGCCTTATCTAGCAATCCTGAGAAGCGTGTTGTGCGGCTACTTGCAAAAGAATTTGAAACAAAGAGGTTCAAGAACAAACTATACGCACACTACCATGATGTATATATAATTATTGCTTCATGTATCTATTTGATTGAGAACTCAAAGTTCAACTCACATTGATTGAATATGCAGTCCCAAGCACAAAACTGACGAAAAGAGCCCAAAATAATGGCCATGAACCAACAACCCATCCAAGCCAAAAGCTCTGAAAATAAAGGATATATAACAAGCTCTTAGTTGTGAATCCAAACTGGTCGGGTTAAACATTAAAAATAAATAACTAAAAAGTTGGATTATTGGTATAAGGACCAAGTAATTCTATAAATGATGTAGTAGTTGTCAATAGTCCCTCCATTTTCCAATTGAACAAGCTTTCCCTTTCGAGCTATGTCCAATTATTGTCCCTTTTATTCTTTTTTTCCAATCCACATATAAACAGTTCAAAATGGATACCTAATGTGTATATAATCACCGAAATGCAGGTACTTGCACTTCTAGACATTAAAGTCTTATTCATTTCAATTGACAGTACCCCCTTCGATTTTCTTCAAATGTATTTAAGAAAAAAATATTTCACTTTCCATGAGGACAATATGATTTTTCCTTACACTGCTGACTGCACAATACTTCTCATCATGCAAAGATATATTCAACACAGAAGATAAAGGAATACGACAAGAAAACTTTGGCATAGAACAGATTGTGAATACCATGATGGAGAATGATGTGACAATCAAGATGCCAGTCAAAGTTGAATACTCCCCCGATGCTAATGGAAGATAAGGCTTGTTAACCTGCAACAGAAATATCTGGGGTTACAAAATTCATATAATTTATCCATCCACTCTCATTTCTGGGATCATGATCCAAGTAAATTATGTACTTAAGTCGTTTGTAGAAAACGGAATGGAAGTTACTGCATGATATGCCTAAAAAGGTGCAAATGCAGGAATTTTCAATAGAACCAAACACAAACAAGGATGCAGGAAACTGCAAGGAATAAGAAGGCATCTAGATTACTTGATCAGATCAATATTGACAAGAGTAGATTCAAACAATAGAGAAAGAAGATTTCAGCAAGATATAATGCAAATTCTTTCGTTCATATTTTAAATACATGAACTTCTAGTAGTTGTATTTTCATATCAAGCTACCTTGTCAATCTCTACGTCGGACAACTGATTTAGACCAACAATATAAATATTCATCATAAGGGCAGCAGCCACAGCCTGAAAAAATTTATAATAGATATGTAAGTATTATAACTACTAATTTACTAATAAATTTGTAAAAATGATACAGATGTTCAGCATGATCACCTCCAATACCCCAGTATAAAGCGGGGAAGAAATATCCGATAACTTCTCAACAGCAAGAAGAGAAACAGAAACGATGCTGAGTGCCTGAAAAGAGAAAGAAAATGAGCTCCAAAATAAAAAAGCAAATACAAAAAAAATGAAAATGAATTTACATTTTACAACACCAATATTACTGAAAGTCTGAAAGGTTTCAAATCCCAATATAATTTCCATGTATCGATAATGAAACCAAAAACTTAACTGTTCCTATAACCGTGTGAGGCCGTGAAAACCTGTAAAAAGCATCCAATGCATTTTTAACAAAATTCCAAGGGGTTTTGGGGCAAGCTCCAGGCTCTGATTCAAAAGGGTGACCAGAAGTGGCCTTCACCAGAAACTTTGTATTACTTTTCTGGGAGGCTGTAAATGTTTCCTGAATACCTCTAGCATGATGCTTGACAATATGTTGCTGAAACCTTTTAGTATAAAAATTTTCTATGATATTATTCGAATTGCATGTCGACACTTGCACTCGTCTGGAAAAACCTGCAACCGAGGGATTGAAATTATTAATAACATGCAGATAGTGGTTTTCTTTCCTTCTAACTGTGATTTATCTCGTTTAGGATTTTTCACGTAAATCTGTGGATTCTTGCTTTGTCATCTCATTTGTTTGCTTGTCGTCATCTTTCCGATTTCGTAACATATACCAATCTCCAGCTAAAATATTCAACTATCGTTTCGTAAATACATGGAGATCAATCAATAACCATTGCTAGATTTTGACTTCAATTTTATTTTCTTAAATCTAAGTAGAACCTTCACCAATAAACAATTTGAAGTCCTTAAAAAAAAGTTGGGCTTCAGTTGATTCTTTCTTAATTTTTTTCTTCTTTTAAAAATATATTTACCTTTTACTCTATGCATTTGCTTCGGCCTTAATTTCTCCTTTGCTATAAAACCAATTGCTTTAAAAACAAAGGAACAAGATTTTTCATTTTTTTTATACTAAATAAGTATGAAAACCTTGAACTTCAAGCAGCGAAACAATTTCTAATTTTTTCTCTCAAAATAGAAATATGCTAAAACAAACCATAACCCAAATCATGCGAAAGATTATAAATTTGGACAAAACAAAGCAGAAAAACACCTGGAAATTTATCAGGCTTCAAGTCTTTTCTCCTCCAGCTACTCCTTCCTAATTTGTATCGATTCCATGAGTAAAAAAAAATAAAAATAAACAAATTAACCCAAAAATAATAATAATAATATAATTAGCAAAAACAAAAACAAAAGAGACGGACCAGGTATGAAAAAAGAATGTCCTCCAGTAGAGGATCCAAGAATCAAAGCATCCATCGGAAGTATCGAAACCACCAAAAAAAAACTTTTTTCTTCACTCACGGAATCGAATCAAAGGGGAAAAAAGGGAAAAAGTAAGGAGCTTTAAAGAAAGGAGGAAAATGGGGTTTGGATGGGAGAAAGATTACAGCTAAAAAGTAAACGAAAATGGGTTGACTGTGAATGGAAAGTGAAATCGATAATGGTTTTGCAACAGAGGAACAAGACAGCGGCAAATACGGGAAAGCTCGGTAACTACAGGGGACATCGCTTGCACGGCTAGACCCCAAATCCCGTTGTCATTATGTATGGATTTCGTACGCATTTTGTTTTGTTTTGATCCGATAAACATTTCGGTTATGGAATTTGATTTGCATGTTGATGATAAATTGAAAAACTTCCATATATGCTTCATAACTTTGTGGAGCTTTTTTTCAATGTTAATGGTATTGAGTTGAGCATACACACAATTTCTTAAATCTTTGAATCATCCAAGAGAGATTGTGTGTTTAAATTTCGATGTAAGAGTTTAGAATGTTGTGAATAATTTAAATGATATATAAAAACTGAAGCATTAAATAATAGGGTAAATTATGTGTTTAGAACTTAAACATTAATTTTGGTTCATTTTAATACTTAAACTTTTAATTTTTTAAAATACCTAAAGTTGAGTTTTTGTTTTGTTTTAGTATCCGCCGTTCAAAATACCTAATGCTTAGGTACTAAACGTGTTAGGTTTTTAAAGACGGGTATTAAAATGAAATGAAAAACTAAATATTAAATATGATTCAAAAAAATTAAAAATTTAAGTACTAAAATAGACTAAAATTAATAATTTAAGTATATGCATAATTTACCGTAAATATTATTTCAATATAATAAAATGTAGGAACTCAATATGACAATTTCTCAAGTCTTTGAATCATCCGAGAGAGATTGTGTGTTTAAATTTCGATGTAAGAGTTTAGAATGTTGTGAATATTTAAGATTAAAGTCATAAATGGTCCCCGATAATAGGAATTACTTTGTTAAGTTTCTCGACTATTAAAAGTTACAAAATAACTACTCAACAATGGGAAGTTGTTTTGTTGAGTTTCTTAACTATTAAAAGTTATAAAATGATCACTCGACTATTCATTATGTTCCAAACTCGTCATTTTTTGTTAGAAATTTAATGATTGTCTGAGTTAGAAGTTAACATGTTGAGTAAGATATGATAGTCATTTGAGATTATGAGATAAGATTTATCATATATTAGTCAATAGGATAACTTAAAATGCCATAAAAATTTTAACCGAAAAGGAATAGTTTGGAAAATATTTAATAGTCGGGTGACTATTTTGTAACTTTTAGTAGTCAATGGATTGAAAAATAACTTCCTATAGTTGGGGGCTATATTGTTACTTTTAATAGTTAAGGGATTCAATAAAGCATTATCATATAATCAAGGATCATCTATGTACTCTACTCATAATTTAAATGTTATATAAAAAATGGAGTATTGAATAGTAGGGTAAAATATATGGTTAATATCTAAACTATTAGTTTTGGTCTGTTTTAGAACCTAAACTTTCAAAAAAAAATTAAATACTTAAAGCTTAGTTTTTGTTTCGTTTTAGTATACATTTACAAACTTTGATTTTTATTTCATTTTAGTACTCTTGTTCAAGATTTAACGTAAAGTTGTGAAAATTGAAAGTCTAAATATTAAAACGGACCAAAACTGATAGCTTAGATATTAAACATGTGAACTTTTTAACAGGGTACTAAAATGAAATGAAAACTAAACGTTAAGTATAGTTTTAAAAAATTGAAAGTTTAGGCATTAAAGTGTAATTTACCCTAAATATTATTACAATATAATAAAATGTAGGAACTCAATATTGCCAAAATGTGAGCCAAATCTAACCTGGTCTGACGTGTCACTCGCGGAGAGAGAAATTGAAAAAAAAAAATATGCTCAGTGTTTTTGTGCTCACCAAAATAGTTGTCTTTTTATAGGGAATATACGTTGTGCGGCGGTTAAAAAATTTGACTGGTTAAATAAGTGATCGGTTAAAATGTAGATCGGTTATGTTATATCATTTAATTAAAAATATTATTAAATACAATAACATATTAGGCAGCGCTTAAATAATGTAATAGGTAGCGCTTATATAATAAAATAGGTTAATTACTTAATTTGTTATTACAACATATTAGGTAAACACCTAAAATGTTACCAAGGATAACAAAACCAGTTAATTACTCGAAACATTATCAAGCACAATAACATATTAGGTAACGCTTATATAACGTAATAGGTAGCGCTTATATAATAAAATAGGTTAATTACTTAATTTGTTATTACAACATATTAGGTGAACGCCTAAAATGTTATCAAGGATAACATAACCGGTTATTTACTAGAAACATTATCAAGCACAATAACATATTAGGTAGCGCTTATATAACGTAATAGGTAGCGCTTATATATAAAATAGGTTAATTACTTAATTTGTTATTACAACATATTAGGTAAACGCCTAAAATTGTTACCAAGGATAACATAACCAGTTAATTACTGGAAACATTATCAAGCATAATAACATATTAGGTAGAGCTTATATAACGTAATAGGTTGCGCATTATTAAATCTGATGGGGCCTTAGAAATCCGAAGATAACAAAATAGGTAATTACTTACTTAATTTGTTATCAGTTATGATAAACTTACCTTAGGAATAAATGTTAACAAAATTTAAACTGATTGAGCCATTAGGAATCCCACGATAACATAACCGGTTAATCATTTGATTTGTTAACACTCTCCAGTGTATAAATCACATCTATATCCTTACTCCTAACTTCCTCCATCTTTTCTTCTTCCTCCATCTTTACTTCTTCATAATTTTTCAATTTATCGTATTTTCATCTACATATCTCTTCATCTCTTTTATTTCACCCTTCATTTTTCTCTTTCATCCAAGTTTTTCTCAACCACTCCTTTCACCCCTCAAATCCACAATTTCCTTCACCACTCCATCAATTTTTCCACCCATCACCATCTTAACTTCACCCCTCAGCTCCACAACTTCTTTCACCACTCCATCTATTTTTCCACTCACTTCCCCTTTAAGCCTCTTAATTGCCTTTTCGACTCTTGATTGTGTTTGCGAAATATCAAAAAGGAATTTTTTTACATCCGCCAATTCAGACATCAAAATATCAAATTTACTTTGTTTTCCCTCACCGTCATCCCCCTACTACCATCTCTTCTTCCTTCTCCTCTTCCTCCATTGCCTCCACTTCCTCCTCAGTCGCCTCTACCTCCTTTCTAATAACCTTCAAAATTAAATTACAATATTAATACATTGATTTTATTCTTAATATTATGTAATTACTTTTATTACACTTTCTTGCTTCCTCGGTCTATCCAACTTCAACTTTGACATTACTCTAATCACATCTTCCTTCCCCCATGCACGGATGTGTGCCACCCTGTTTCTTTCATATGTCAGCACATTATTACAGCCCGAACAAAAATCGAACAGTGCAAACTACATTTATAATAAAATTTATCATTTTATATAATAATTATACTAGCATTTTATATAAAAAAACAAAAACGTTCTTCAACTCATTTACCTCTAAGATTGCTATGCACCCTTTAAGGTATCTCTGACTGCCCTTTTGAAAGTTGATTATTGATTCAATCAATCTCGAATGGACATATTCAGCCCAACTGAATTCACCTTTCAAGCCTTCATCGCAAATCAGCTTCATATTGTCCTTGCGCGTTGATGTATCACCCGTAAGATCCACTTTTAATTTCTTCTTCAAGTTCAACATATGTCACCTTGTGCTTCAAATCATATTAGGAGGCAAGTGCTTTCCAGTTCTTACTCTTTGTGACTTCTACAATACTTTTGCCTTCATTTTCTACCCCCAAGAATGTTGCAGCACATGGGACTCCCAAAGGAAATGAATAATCACCATATTTAGCAATACATTGTTGGACATCGAATTGCTCCATCAAGGATCGACACAATTCCCTCCGAATTGGACGATCTCTTACACTTCCTACATTTTTTAACAATATGTTATTGTTCTTATATATTGTATCAATATTTACAAGTTTAATGAATTTTTTTCATGTGTTTTCCTCCAAGCTTTGTATTCTTCACTATCCATCTTTGATGTGTGAAGGTTCTTCTCAGCATCACTCATCGACTTTCATTCTCCAACACATTTTTCACCTAATATTAAGCATAAATGTTTCTAATCAATACATTAAGCTAAATAATACTCATGTCAATTTCATTTTACATACGAACAGATGATTGTCAGCTTCCTTCATCCTTTGGCATTCGGTCATGTCAACATTTAAAATTGTTATAAATTTAAAGTTCTTAAATACTTTAATCCAATTAATTTCAACAATATAACAAAAATACATTGACTTACTAGAATTACTATACCTTTGGTTACTTCGACTATCGGCCTCATTTCAAAGTATCTTCGCCACCAACAATTCAAGATCCGTGACTTCATTTTTCTTTTATATATCAGTTTACGCAATCAAAATCAATACTGGTTACATACACTTTATTAAATGCAAATATCGATAACTACTCTTATAGTAAACGGTTTCCTTCAAAAGAATTTGAATGGCCACTATAAGTACGACATATTTATACACCTACAGTATCATTTTCTACCTATAATATATACATGTATTCATATTTATTTTCTACCTATAATATTATATAATCGGTCTCAAATCCTGTTTGGCTTCGATTCGAAATCCTCAAACTAAACCATAAACCCTATTTCCTTCAAACGGATGGAACACTCAATACTCTAAGTATCGACACATTTATATAACCTATAATATCATTTTCTACCTATAATATTTAATAAAAATACTGATATTTATCATCTACCTAGAATATCACTTTCTACTTGTAATCGATCTCAAATGCTTCTTTACTTCCAAAACCCCAAATAACACATAATACCCCTATTTCTGACTATTATAGTAATAAAAAACTAGGGTTTCGATAACGTAGTTTTCGATTCAACTACAGCAACAAACAAATAAACTTCGCTTTTAAAAACGCCTTCTGAAATGAAGCAACAATTACGCTTCGATTTCTCAAAAACTCGGTCGTGTTATATCTATTTTCAGAGGAAATTTAGCTATGCCCTATATATTTTAATTAGATATGTTATTTATATTTAATCGATACAATTACCAAAGTGTCTATACTTTTATGTCAGGTGATGATACTTTCGATAGGATATTTACTATTTCTTTAAAAAGTATCGATAATATTTTACGTATACTTTTTAAAGTATCGACACTTTCAACATATCCGGTAGCGCTTTACCGGTTTTATCATTTCGAGACCGGTTTTATCATATTTTTACCTATTATATTGTTATGGATCGATACATTTTTATAAAGTATCGACACTTTATAGGCGCTATTACTGCTTCTCTTTTAAATTCCAAAAGTGTCGATACTTATATTAAAGTATCGACACTTTCAACATATCCGGTAGCTCTTTACCGGTTTTGTCATAATGATACTTGTTTTGTCTTATTTTTACCTATTATATTGTTATAGATCGATACATTTTTATAAAGTATCGACATTTTATAGGCGCTATTACTGTTTCTCTTTTAAATTCCAAAAGTGTTTATACTTATATTAAAGTATCGACACTTTCAACATATCCGGTAGCGCTTTATCGGTTTTGTCATTTTGAGACCGTTTTGTCATATTTTTACTTTTTATATTGTTATGGATCGATACATTTTTATAAAGTATCGACACTTTATAGACGCTATTATTGCTTCTCTTGTAAATTCCAAAAGTGTCGATATTTATTTCAATGAAATCGATACTTTCAACATATTAGGTAGCGCTTTACCGGTTTTGTTATAATGAAACCGGTTTGATCATATTTTTACCAGTTATACTGTTATGGATCGATACATTTTTATTTGTATTGATACATACAGACAAGCTAAGTTTGTCGGTTGCCAAATTTTTAATATTTCTTCATGATTTCCACCTACAACATTATTATTACTCAACATTTCCGATAGTGCTAAACCAAATTTGTTAAATATCTTTTTATGTATCGGTAACGCCATATATTAATCATATATTAGTCCGCATTTCTGAATAACTTTTTTTTTATATGGAGACGAAAAGATTCTTTTTTATATTTTTGGCCATTTCCGTATATTCCTATTCAGTGCAGGTAAGAGCTCAGCACGTGACAATTCGTAGTTTTTATGCAAGTTTTATTCATAATTTAATCCTTCAATTATTTCGTTTTCATATTTAAATATCTATATATTTCTAGTTTAAATTAAAATTTAGATTTTGAGTATGCATAATTGAAAAAAAAGTGAAAGATATTGTTTTTTTTTTAATTCTCATGTTGTAAAAGTAAATTATTCTGATTTGGAAATAAAAGAGGAGCGAGAATATGAGGAAAATATAAGATAGTTTAAAACAATATATTTTTGGGTTAATAAACTTTTAGGTGCGTAACTATATTTTAAATTGATTTTCGGTGTCTAAAGATTTTTTTTGTTAAAATGTGTCTAATGTTTTTTCCATTATACTTTTACGTGTCTACAGATAAAAAAATCGTTAACTAATATATGTCGCATCTATATTTTTAAAATAATATTTTAATTTAGAAAAATAATATATATATGGCTTAAGTATAAAATAAGTGCCAAATATATCATTTTTTTTCTGAATAGGTGCCTAAACTATTTTTTGACTCATCCAAGTGTTAAAGTTATAAACGTTACCACTTTAGGTGTTTAACGTTAAAAGTGTGACCACTTAAGGTGCTTCAGTGTTAACGGTAGTTAAAAAATCCCGTTAAATGACATGTGTAATAATTTGGTAATTTTAAAATTTTATTTAAAAAAGTTTAAAATATTTTATTTTTGAAAACCTATTTTGTAAAATACAAAAAAACAAACTCTTAAAATCTCTTATTTTAGTCCTATTTACTCCAATCGTCGGTAACCTCCGGTCACCCATTCGTCGGTGGCGAGCCATCCGTACATCGCCAACCACCCACTAATCGCTTGCAACTCTTAATATCATCTTAAGAGCTAAATTTTCTAAATTTCAATCCCTAATCCCTAAAATCCCAAATACCTAATCCCTTAAATTCATTTAATCGTTCATGATAATTAGCTGTGAAAACTGACCCTTTGCCATTTGATCGGTCGACCTTTTGAATTTTGATCGTTTGGCCATGAAAATTAAAATGAATAGGGAGGGAAGGGGAGGGGAATCACGTTTTTCTTAATAATATTTTTATTTAAAAAAATAAAAATTACAAAATTCTAGGTTTGTGACTTGTGTCACTTGACGGACCTTTTTAACGTCCGTTAGAATCAAGAAACCTAAAATAATAACGTTTGTAACATCAGGCACCTAAAGTGGTAACGTTTATAACTTTAGACACATGAATGAGTTAAAAAATAGTTTAGGCACCTATTCAGAAAAAACGATATAGTTTGACACTTACTTTATACTTAAACCTATATATATAAACGTGACACGTGTCACTAAACAATTTTTTTAACTGTATTGCTTTATTTACTAACGTGATCTCGACATTCTTTTATTTACTTGTATTGCTTTATGAATTTGGTAACATGATCCCTAAATATTCTTTTATCAAATGTCGATCTTGCTATCGTTTTCAACCCAACAGATCTTATCACTTCAAGCACGTTTATATCTCCATGTCCCTCAAATAATGTTGAGAGATTTACGAGAATTTTATTGAAATTTAACCGATTAAAAATATTGTCAAAATATTAATTTATAATTTTTCTATTATTTTCCTGAAAATGAAACGGAAATTTATTTTTTTCGAATGAAAATGCCAGTGAGGCACAAATGTTTATATATAAACAAACTCAAATGATATTTATATATGAGGTTTTAAATTTTAAGATCTTATAACAAATCACATACTATACTTATCATTGGACGGACTAAGTATCTCCTCATACTTCCCGTCGCCATTCAAAATATCGCGGCGTATGTAGAACGCAGCGTAAAAACGGAACTACAAAACTTCCAGTCTAGCCTAAGAGGATGTTTTCATGTAAACAATAATAGCTTATTTATTTATCAAAATGCACCTTTTTTATGAATTCATTTTTAAGGTTTATTTTTATCCTTATAATAGATTCAATTTATTATTTTCGTTTCTATCGTATTTACGCATTAATTTAATATTCAAAGTTGTTCAATTGCATCATGTTATACCCTACCTAACTTAAAACTCTAAATTATTAGCTCTAATTTAAGGTTTAGGGTTTAGGGTTTATGTGTTAGAGGTTATGGGTTATAATTTAGGGTTTTAAGTTAAGGATAGGATATAGAGTGATGCAATTGAACAATTTCGAGGGATAAATTGATGAACAAATACGGTAGGGGCAAAAGTGATAAATTAAGTCTAATACAAAGGTAAAAATTACCCTTTTCAAAAAAAAATTATTAATTTAAAGTGATTACAAATGATAGTAATATATCTTAAAGATTTCCAATTATTTGATAATGAACACTTAAATACATGTGCAGTCATAGTTATTCGAATCCAGAAGCTGTAAGTGTTAAACCGAAGCTTTTTATATCATTTTTAATGACATCCATCGACATCTCAACAGTATTCATGTAAGCGTAATAAGTTTATTGATATAAATAAATCGAACATAAAGTATAAGATATAAAGTCCAATCGGATATTAGCAAGCTAAAGGTCCAATTTGGACCAATTCAGGTGCTAAACCGTTTGGGCTACTATCAATGTCTGAGTATTTGGGTCTACATATTAAAATTCAGTTTGATTTGTGACCAAATTTATTAAGAGACCCATTTGGATTCAGGCTAAAATCATGAGATGCTCTGGATTAGAGACCATTATAATATTTTAATTTAAAGATTTTAAGTTGATTTAATTATATGTTATTGTATTTTCATATATATTGGAGATAAGTTTTATAAAATGAAGAGACGGAATCCAATCGAAATTAAATTTTAAATAAAAAAATTTGATCTGATTCAATTATAAAATAAAATTTTGATCGAATCGAAATTATAATAAAACGATTTGGTATCTCTTCGGTGTTGGAAGTGGTACTGTGAGATATACATGATGGTTTAGGAATGCGAGGACATGAAAAGTTATTATCAAGACTGAGAGCTATTCGTTTACTTGGCGATCGGAGGATGGAGAATAGTTCGTTAACTATTTTGGAGCATTTGTATACCTTGATCGATCGTCAATGGCAGGATTAGTTGTAAGTAGGGATGGCAAAAAAACCAGAACCCGACGGGAAAAATCGAATTAAACGGGGACGGAGAAAAATCGTTTATGTTAAACGGGGACGGGTTTGGTAATCCCCGCCCCGATTATCCAATATCCGTCCCGATAAATATTAAAAATAATTATATATATATATATATAATATTAATAAATTTAAATTAAATTTAAAATATATATTTAATTTAAATATATATATATATATATATAATATTTATATATTTAATTTAAATATATATATACCCGGCCCGATACCCGTTTATGCTAAACGAGGATATCCGTTTCCCCGTGGTTTTCCCCGATTACCGATGGGGATCCCCGTTTAAATCTCCACGATTTTTTAAGCGGGAACGGGTATAAGATTTTTAAACGGGGACGGGGGACCAATACCCGGCCCGTTGCCATCCCTAGATGTAACGTGTTAAGACAAGGCAATCGCATAATGGATAGCTTGGCGAGGAGTGCTAACCCTGATGTAATTTAAATTCAGATGTGGTTGATGATGTTATTGGCATGCTAAATGATGACAATGGCTGAGGCTAGGTGTATTTCTTTCCTCCGACTAAGGTTAGGAGTAGGAGGTTTAATGAGACATACAAAAATCTATATTGTTGAATTTGAAATATTATTGTACATCGAAACAGAAGATCATAAAAAATTAAATTGCGTAAATTTATAAAAAAAATTGAAAATCAAACTAGTTTTACATTTAAGTGTACCTACATGATATTTCATATTGTACCTATTTATGGACTATGTAATACCACTTCAAATAAGAAAAGGGGAAAACATAAATTTCCAGATGCTAGGATAAATTATAAGTTTAGTACTTAAACTAATAATTTTGATTCATTTTAGTACTTAAATTTTAAAAAATTTAAATTTTTTTAAATCATTTCTAAAATTTAGTTTTTGTTTCATTTTAGTACCCACCGTTAAAATTTTTAATTTTTGTTTCATTTTAGTATCCCCACCATTAAAAACTTTAGCTTTTGTTTCATTTTAATACCCCTTTTAAAATTTAAGGTTAAGTTTTGAAAAAAATTGAAAGTTTGGGTACTAAAACGGATCAAAACTAATAATTTAAGTACTAAACACGTTAAAATTTTAACAGAATGTTACTAAAATGATATAAAAAATAAACATTAGGTATGATTTTGAAAAAATGAAAATTTAAGTACCAAAATAGATCAAAATTGATAATTTAAGTACTGAATGTGGATTTTGTCCTATATACTATTTAGTTTAAGTTAAAGAACAAGCGTGTATATGATGATCAACGTAACCTTGACCTTGAAACACCAAGACGGAAGGAAGAAAAATGCAAGGGACTGCAACCGTAATATCTGTTAACCGACGAGCCCCTCGATGGACTCGTTGATCCGTTTGAGAAAGAGAACGCCGACGACGAAGACGACGAGGAGCTCGACATCCTCCTCGGCGACGCCATGAACTCCCCGTCGTCGGAGCTTCTCATCTCACAATTCGAGTAATATATATCGGCCCGATCAAGCTTCTTGCTGTTGTTGTTACCATGGCTTCTTTTCCCTTGTTTCCAAAACTTGAACAGCCTTAGTTTGAAAGGCTTAGGGTCGTCAACGATTTCGATGCGGGGTTTGGGTAAGCCGAGGCTAAGCACCGCCGGCGGCGGACTGATCGGCGGGAGGGTATCTTCCTTTTGAGGTTCCTTGGGTGTGCCGGGCTGCATTTCCCAGTTAAAAGGTATCCCATCGGAACTCCGGTAGTAATATATCCGAGAAGAGTATCCGACCGACGAGTTTCTCGAGATGATTCTACCGGAGAACTTTTTCTCGCCGGAAAACAGTTCTGGACGGCGATCGGAATCCATTTAATTCGATGATGATTAAGAAAAGTGGTGTTTGAAACAATATCGGAAGCTAGGTTTTTCGGAGATGATAATGATTGAGTGTTGTATGTAGAGACATATATATAATACGAGTGCAGGATAAACTACTTGATGCAACTTGTTGCTCACGTCATCCGTCTTTCAATCAACGAGAATCGTAAATTTTAAAATAATTTTTAAAGAATTATTCAATTTTTTATTTATATATAAGGAGGTCTGATCCATCCTAAAAAATATATGAAAAAATATTATTAAATGAGATCATAGATAATATGAAGAATCGGGACTATCTAATAATTTATAAGGGCAGGGAGTTATTAAGGATAGGTATGAGACTCGAACTCGAGGGATTTCGACCCAACCCAACCCAACCCGATCGGTTGGTTTTTTTTAAATTCGGGATCGGGTTAGGTCAGCTTTTTAAAGGTGATGTTTGGATCGGGTCGGATTCGGGTTTAGGGTGAAAAATATCTGACCGACCCGATCCGAAAAAAATAATTTTACCTTATATATTTAGAAATAATTACAATAATACTCATCTATATATTTTTTTCAATTAAATCATTGTTTCTATCGAATAAAAAATAATAATTTTTTATTATTTTAGGTCGGGTCAGATCGAGTTCGAATTTTATCTCAAAAAATATGGTCAGGTTCAGGTCGAATGGACAATATATATTTTTAAGGTCGGATTGCATCGAGTCGGGTGAAGAATATAAAATTTTTGGATCAGGTCGAGTTAGTCGAAACCTGACCCAAACCCGACCCATGCCCATCTGTAACATCCTCAATATCGGGTTAGTGACCAAAGTGAAATATTTCAGAATTTGTTGGTCAAAGTAAAATAGTTGAATAGTTCAATGATTTAATTGGGGATATTTCCTAAAATTTATTAGTAATTATCCAAAGAATTAAAGGGCAAAATGATCATTTGTCATGAAAGATATTTTTATCCCCTTTAATAAGAGATAAAAACGTGGGAAGATGAAAACATTTCATATTCTTCATTTTCTTCTCCTCCCGTAAGAGCTCAAAGGCAAAGGTAAGTTTATTCATTAGTTGATTATTTGTTCAATTAAATGTTGGGTTTTGATCATTAGATGATAATTAAGCTTAAGGAAAGCTTAATTTGTTCTAAAACAATAAGATGAAAGGTATAGGAGAGATTAAAGATTTTGAGTTCTTGAATGAAAATTTGAAATAGAGTTGATAAGTTGAATTTTAAGTTGAATTTGGCTTGTCATATATGAGAATAAGAAGATAGAAGTGTTAGAATTAAGTTTGGATAACATGAAAAATTTGGTATGATTATTGATTTCTATATGGAGAATAGAATTTTAAGGTTTAAGATGAAATAAATGGATATAAATTAGTTTAAGTATGTATATTTGAGCTAAGAATATGAAATGGAATGAAACATGAAGAATTTAAGTTGATATAGTGAATTTTCGGGCATGAACAGTGATTTTTCTAGGCTTGAACGAAATTCCAGATTGTGCGGGGGGTACAGATTCCCCCCTGAGGGGGTATCGATTCCCTACCTAAATGAAAATGTAATTTTGGTTCATTAAACCGTCTTAAGTTTTTAACATCTAGTGTAATGTTTAGGCTTCTGATAATTGTTTGGAAATGTTATATTTATGTAGATATTGAGCCTAAACAAGTTCCGGAATAATCAAATGATTAGGATTGAATCAAAGCAAGGCTAAGGCGAGTGCAATTTAATTGTACTTATGCTATCGAAAAACATTGGCTTGCGATGAGCCAGTGACAGAGTTACTATGGTAAAAAGTGACTCTTAAAATGTTATATGATTTTTATGAGTGTATATGTTAAATGATAGGTGTGAGTACATGTTAGTGTGATTGTGAATAGGTACAAAGAAAACAAGTAATGATATAAGAATCTAGTATAAGATATATGATATGAAAATCTGATAGTGAGATAGGTGATAAATATATGGGAAATATATGTGAATAAAATATGATTTAAGCTATGTATATGTGATCTATGTGAATGCATGTATGATGTATGAAATGTTTTACGATTTTATTATATGTTTATATGCCTCACTAAGTCATCGACTTAGCGTGTGATTGTTTCACACATAGGTTTGGAAAGCGAAAAGAGAAGTAAAGAGGAACAAGACAAGTCAGTTCTCCTTACCGAAGATCAGATCAAAAATGTATATCAAATTATATGTATTTTGTTATAAAGAATTTAGTTGGCATGTAATAAAAAGGATTTCTATTAGATACGCTCTGATCAAGTTTTGGAAATGTTTTAAACGTATAAATATAAATGATAAATGTATAATGATGACCATTTTAAATTTTATGAGTTTTATACGTATTTTACGGAAGTATTGTTCATACGGTACTGTTCATACATATTTTACTGTTCATAAATACGTTTTTGATTGGAAATTTTATACGAAACACAATTTAATAGAATATTGTGGTATTTTCCTAAAATGAGTTTAAATGTTTTAATATTTTGTAAGAAAAAGGTTTTGAAAAGTCAATGTGACATCTCAGACTCGTATTCGGGTCGGATACGGGTTGGGGTGTTACATTTAATGGTATCAGGGCTACGGTTTAGCCGATTCTAGGCTAAAAACGAAGTCAAAAGTGTTTTAAAAAGTATACATGCCAACATAAAGTGAAAAAAAATTATAATCTGATAGTGTAAGGAGTGTATTGTCTTGCTAATATAATTAAAATGCTATGTTATATTAGATGTATGATCATAAGAGTTTCCAAAGTGAAGCATAAGGCAATACACTGAAGGTAATAGCATTCACCTGCCCTGGCCAAGCAGGGAGAAGAGCGAAAAACCTCAGGGCGTGCCTGTACAAGATTAGAGAATGTTTTATGATGTTAAATGATATTATGATGTTAAATGATATTATGATGTGTTTTAATTTTATATACTTCTATAATTCATAGAATAAATGTATCGAAAAGAGTTGAGAACACCTGAGTTCGAGGGTGAATTTGAGAAATGTTTCATTGTTATGGAAATCTGATTAAATGATAGTAATATAATGTTAGAAGATTTTATTTCTTCAAATTGGAGAAGTTAAATTGAGTAGTTTTGTTACTATGTGTTCGCTGTTTGTGAGTACTAAAATATGATGCGGATATGTGTGCAAGTATACACAATCGAACAAGTAATAAAGTGATAAGTAGAGTATCGTCTCCACAGGGAATTGGGGAAATCAAATAGGTTTGTCAATGCACTTTACTTTGTCACCTAAGTAAAGTTAGTTATGATATATACAGATGAGAATGCAGTGGCAAAATGGAATGGACGTAGTGGAAATGGAGTGGTGATAGTGTGGTAGCAGATGGATATGTCGTGGCAAATTAAATTGTGATACGTGAAAACAAATGGAAATGTCAAGGAAAAATAAAAATGCAAATACTAGATTTAATATATGTAGGACTTTAGCTTTCTCACAAGACAAGCAGCAATGGAAATGAGTGATGGGAGACACAAGGAAAACTTAAGTTTATTTCTCTGAATGGTGCTTCTTCTATGCTTACCCTTCCCGACAGAGTCTACTGATGTGCCCTATGCTATCTCTAGTAAGGGACTCGACAGACTAAAGATGCCCTGGCAAAACCGATTGGCGTAAGCCCAAGCAGTGATCCTATTGACTCAGCTAATAGAATATGTCTCGGCAATACCTTTTTGCGGCAGCATTAACATCTAACCTATCGTTTATACACAACTCCTTTTAGTCGAATGAAATCCTATTCTTATCTCTAAGGTGGATTAGGCCTAGTTACTATCTAGAACCCGTTGTTTATGTAGTTCCTCCCTAGCTTCTCTCGAAGACTAAATATAAATTGCCAAGGCATTCTCTCGAACCTCATGAACCATCCTAAGGAAAGGCTACTCTCGTAGCTCCTACAACCTCAAGACTTTAAGCATCATAAACAAAACAGAATAGAGCATGAAACAACAACCATTCATTAAAATAACAACTTAAATAACCATGCGAACTCCCACCAAATAGGATTAGTTCATGGTGGGGCTCGAAATCAACAAGCACAAAGCAAGATTCATTCGTTCCTTATAACCCAACAACAAAATATAAAAGCAAGGACTAAGGGGAGGAGAGAAAAGCCTTCGACGTGCACTGCCAAATGCCTTCCTCGGCCACCAAGGACTGCTCCCAGCGGACTAGCTCCTCTCGGATGCTCAGAACGCCACTCCCTTCTGCTAGTCAAGGAGAAATGCCACGGCAAGTGGGATTGACAGAGAAAGATGAGACTTTCTCTCTCTAACTTTTTAGGATCAAATGTGGCTGGAACTAAAGTCTTCTTCCATATGGCTTCCTCCTCTATTTATAGGGGAAAATAAATCCTAAGGTTTGGTGTTAACCATCTTGGGAAACCCCAAAACCATGGTTGAGTTACTTGGGAGTCGAGCAGACTAGGCAATGATGCAGCCTAAGTAGCTGGCTAGTGACCGGTATAATCCCGCTACAGGCGCCGTAGGACCGACAGGATCTGCAGGGTCAGACTAGGCAACGTCATCAACAGAACCGGCGGTTGAAGCGCCAAACTGTCGCGGTGGGTATCTCGGGCAGAGCACGCGTAAAATCCGGGACAGCTGGCTAAAGAAATATCTTCTTTCTCCTTGTGCGCTTTCGAAATGCCAGTCAAACTTGGCATTTGTATTTAGCTCAGCAATATCATTATGTCACGGCATTTTAAATCCTCTTTTCCTTGCTTTCAACACCTGCACATCATCAGACAAGTACCTTTCCATTAAAGTAGCACCGCTGTAAAAATAAAATGCCACGGCAAACTGAAATCCACCACATGCAACTAAATGCTTCTAAATGCATCTATATGATTCTAAATGGTCTTTTAGACATTCAATAACTTAAGTAAAAAGGTACAAAAATGTGACCTTTTACGGAGTTATCACACCCCCAAACTTAAACTATTGCTTGTCCTCAAGCAATGGATAATATTAAGCAAAACAAAAATACCATGGCAAGTTCAGAAGCAGAATAGTTATATGGGATAAAATTTCAGCCCTCATCTCATATGGCTTCAACATGCTAGACTAATTTGAGAAATCAAGTACCGTCCCTTAGGGCAAGATTCTTTATGTGGGTGTGTGCGTGTTTGTATCCAGTCCATGCTTAACAAACCTAAAAATTTTCTACTCAAGCTTTCTCAATTTACCATGACATTTTAAAATTACTACTCCCCTTTGTTTTCTTTGATTACTTCTGCTACGAGGAGAGTCAGCCCATCACTCTACCATCCCACACTCTAGATGAAAGGGAGCATACCTTTCACCCCCGAGCTAGTCAGGCAGAGTCATCCTGTGACTACTTTCATTCACTCATATGCCAAGACATAGCGGAGTGTTCCTCTACAGATATGCCAAGGCATTTATTTATAACTTCTATTTCTTTTTTTTTATTATGTGGGGTTTTCATCATTAACAGTTTTATGCCACGACAATTTAAGAATTCTCTTATAAAAAATTTCTAAGTTTATCAAGCATGGAAAACATACACTCGTGTTCAAAGGTTTTAAAGAAGCAAGTCCTAGAGTTGTTTCTATCATCCTCAACCAGTCATGTACATTCTATCCTAGCCATCAAGAATTCTTCATCATCGCGCATCCTCAATTAATTCCAGAAAACTAATTCTATATTTACTAATGTCATGGCATATTCATTTTACTAATACTATCATACAATGATGCGAGAACCCTACTTCCCCCAAACTTGAGAGAAGCATTGTCCCAATGCTTACTAAATCTAAGAAAAATGAAAACTACATCTATGAATGCAATGCAATGCAAGGTACCTTGGCTTCATGGTGGTGGTGCAGCAGTCGCACGGGGAGTGCGCTTGTGGAGCTTAGCGGGGCTGGAATGCTCAGAGTCAGAAGCTGGTGCAGCTGGAGGAGTGCTAGGGCCTTCTTGAACAGTTGGGAGCGGGGGCTCCTGAATGTTGAGATGCCTTTCGTAGGCGACGTCTGCTCCTACGCAAAGGAGCTTGCCGTGGCATCTCCGATTGTGACTCCTCGACCGACTCAGTAGGTTGTGATACTTCGGGGTTGGCTACTTCCATCGGTACACAGGTGGTGGCATTGCTGGATGTTCTTCAGCGAACTGTTCAACAAATGGGCAGGCTCCGGGAAATTAGCAAGTTGGAGGTTGGCTTCTCTGTCTACATCAGGTGAAACTACGTGGAGCAGATCAGGGTCTACTGGCTCCTCTGCTTCAGCTCGCTGGGAACTGTCTTTACTCGATGAATGTTGAGAAGCAGCTGGGGCGGGTGGAGGTACTTCTGCAGATGCCTCGGCATCTCCATGCGATGGGATAAGCTCATCAGGAAAAGGGGGAATGGTAAAGTTAGTGTGCGGGAGGAACTCCATCAGTGCGCTAGTGAGAAAGGCATCACGTCGTTTGACATAAGTAAAATAGACCATTAGTTTGTCGGACAGCTGCCCAACATGCTGGTGAGTACTTGGAAGGCTTGCTCTAGGGCGTTTGAGAATGCCCTGACATGTGGTGATGATGCAACGCGAGATGTGGTTGCCTCGTGTTCTTTTCCTTTGGCTTCCTTGTAGCCCAGCAACATAGGTATTTTCGCTTGTTGAGTCCAGCAATGCCCGGCAAAATCTCATCAAACATTTCTTCTCGAACTTTCTTTTTTCGGCATAAAGCAGTGATGAGATTTGGGAATACCAAGGCACTTGCCTGTCGCTTTAGGCATAGATGAGCCTGCTCCACGATAATCTTCCCTATATCGATGGTTCGTCCGGTGATGATAGAGTGCAGCAGAAGCATCGCTGGCATGATACAGTTGTATTGTGGGAGGTTGGCATAAGCTTATGCTTCATGAAATGGTTCCACAGTTTGACATGGGGGAGCAGTCGATCCCTATCCACGGTCTTTCATTTCAGTTGCTGACCGTTCCACTGAGTACGGGAAGACACAAGTCTTCCAGGATGCCTTGGTAAGTTTCATGGTCGGCCTCTTGGGCAAAGCTCGTATGGTGGTCATCAGCCACCTGCAGTTTAAAATAACGGTTAATAGTGGTAGGAGTAAAACGAATAGAAATGCCGCGAACCATCACGGCATGCTGATTTGGCTCGGTAATGTTAGAATAAAACTCCTTCACTATTGTGGCGTTGACAAGGGCAGGATGTTTGGCAAACTTCTGCCACTTATGCTTAGTGACCACGTCCAACACTTCGCTGCCCAAATCGGCGTTCTCCTCCTCGGAGAAGACAAAGCCCAACTCGAAAAAGACTCGCCGGTTCTTTATGGTTTGATAGCGTTCCTTGACAGCCTCGTCGACAAAGCGTGGTGGGGCTGGTCGTGCGCGAACCATTATGATAATAGAAGCACACGGTCGAAGCTTGCAGCTATGGTGGTAATGGCGGTTTTGTCAAAGTGGTGGGAGAAAAAAATGAAAAGAGATTAAAGTGAAAGTGAAAGTGAAAAATGGAAAGAGAATAAAAACAAAATGAGGAGTTTGAGTGGGTAAAAGTTATAAATAGGTGGGGTCAAGGCAGGAAAGAAACAAAAGGGAAGTGAAAAAAATTTTATCTTCTGAGTTAAAAGTCAAAAGGTAAAAATTTTCCCTCCTTTTTCATTTTCGTTTGCCTCCCAAACTTTGTACAATCATCTTCCATACTCCTCACGTGTTCTGTGCGTGGAAAATTACTGGTCACACGAAAATAAAAATTAATTAATTAAAGATAGATATTAAGATAGAGGCAAAATAATAAAAATTTTATATACAGAAACAAAATTAAATTGCCACGGCATCTTTAAGATGCCGAACCGGTGTCGACGTCATGCAAGAGCAACGCCGACTTGTCACACGTGGGTGGGATTCCTTGATAAACCTTCAGGCGCTGGCCATTGACTTTAAAGATGGATCCGTCGTCCATGTTCTTAATATCAACAGCGCCATAAGGGTAAACATGATAGACTTCGAATGGTCCCGACCAGCGTGACTTTAATTTTCCTGGGAAGAGTTTGAGCCTAGAATTGAACAATAATACTTTCTGACCCACATGAAAATGCCGTGGCAAAAGCATTCTGTCGTGCCACTTTTTGGTTTTTTCCTTGTAGATCTTGGTATTTTCATATGCTTCCACTCGAAACTCTTCCATCTCATTTAAATCAAGCAATCGTTTCTCCCCAACTAGTTGCTCGTCGAAGTTTAGCTTTTTGATTGCCCAGTATGCCTTGTGCTCTAGTTCAACAGGGAGGTGGCAGGCTTTTCCATATACCATCTTAAAGGGAGACATTCCTAAAGGTGTTTTGAATGTTGTCCTATATGCCCATAATGCTTCGTCAAGCTTTGGGGACCAGTCTTTCCTTCGGGGGTTAACCACCTTCTCCAGAATTTGCTTAACTTCTCGATTGGAGATTTCAGCCTGTTCATTCGTCTGCGGATGATATGCCGTGACAATCTTATGTCACACTCCATATTTCTGTAATGCCTTGGCAATCAACTTGTTGTCAAAGTGAGTGCCCTCATCGTTGATAATAGCTCTTGGGATTCCAAAACGAGTGAATATGTTCTTATGAAGGAACTTGAGCACAGTCTTTGAGTCGTTTCTCGGCGTAGCAATTGCTTCAACCCACTTTGAAACGTAATCCACCACTAGCAAGATGTATAAATCTCTAAAGGAAGATGGGAATGGTCCCATGAAATCGATGCCCCAAACATCAAAGAGCTCAATCTCCAGAATATTTTGCAGCAGCATTTCGTGTCGTCTGGAAATATTTCCAGTACGCTGGCATCTGTCGCACGCCTTGCAAAATACGTGGGCATCTTTAAATAATGATGGCCAATAAAATCCTGACCGGAGGACCTTTGCAGCAGTCCTCGACCCTCCAAAATTCCTCCACAAGTTAATGTGTGGCAATGGTGTAAGATATCGCTTTGTTCTTCTTCGGGGACACACCGTCGAATCATTTGATCGGCACATTGCTGAATAAGTACGGCTCGTCCCAAAAGTAGAACTTGGCATCATGCATAAACCTCTTTTTACCCTGGCTGTTGAGTTCATAAGGAAAAACACCACTAACAAGAAAATTAACCAGGTCAGCGTACCACGGAATTGCCGTGGCATATAAAATTTTCTCGTCAGGGAATTTTCTTTAATATCAAAAATGTCATGGCATTCTGAAATATTTTCTAGCCTAGATAAGTGGTCTGCAACATGATTTTAGAACCTTTCCTATCAATTACCTCTAAGTCGAATTCTTGCAGAAGTAATATCCACCTGATCAGTCTAGGCTTGGCATCTTTCTTGTTCACTAAATATTTTATAGCTGAATGATCAGTGTGAACTATAACCTTGGTGCCTATCAAGTATGGCCTAAATTTGTCAAATGCAAATACCACGGCAAGTAATTCTTTCTCAGTGGTTGTGTAATTTAATTGTGCATCATTTAAGGTACGGCTAGCATAATATATGACATGAAAGATTTTACCTTTACGCTGCCCAAGCACAGCTCCCACGGCAAAATCACTTGCATCACACATTAGTTCGAATGGGGTCGTCCAATCTGGGGGAACTACAATTGGCGCAGAGATAAGTTTCTGTTTCAGCTCTTTGAATGCGCCATGGCATTTCTGATCGAACACAAAGGGTTGGTTCTATTGCAGCAAAGTACACAGGGGCTTGGATAATGTGGAGAAATCCTTGATGAATCGTCGATAAAATTCAGCATGTCCAAGGAAACTCCGAATGCCCTTAATAGAATTTGGTGGGAGTAGCTTCTCGATTACCTCGATCTTGGCCTTATCTACTTCAATGCCCCTTGCAGAAATTGTATGGCCCAAAACAATGCCTTCGGTCACCATGAAGTGGCATTTTTCCCAGTTCAGCACGAGATCAGCCTCTTCACATCGCCTCAGTACCTTTGCCAAGTTGTCGAGGCATTGTTGAAAGTTGTCTCCAGAAACAGAAAAATTGTCCATAAAAATTTCCAAAACATCCTCCACCATGTCAGAAAAGATGGCTTGCATGCAACGCTGAAAAGTTGACGGGGCATTATAGAGTCCAAAAGGCATTATTCGAAAAGCGTATGTGCCATACGGGCACGTGAATGTCGTCTTCTCTTGGTCCTCTGGTGCTATGGCAATCTGATTATACCCTGAGTAACCATCCAAGAAACAATAGTATGCCTTGCCTGCAAGTCGATCCAACATTTGATCGATGAATGGCAAAGAAAATGATCCTCTTGGTGGCCTTGTTAAGCTTTCGGTAGTCCATGCAGATTCGCCACCCGGTGACCGTGCGAGTAGGTATCAACTCGTTGTCTTCACTCGTCACCACGGTCATGCCTCCCTTCTTTGGCACGCATTGAACGGGACTTACCCACGAACTATCCGGAATAGGGTATATTACTCCAGCGTCAAGCCATTTGAGAATCTCTTTCATCACAACTTGTTTCATGATTGGGTTTAATCTTCGTTGTGGCTCTATGGACTTACCGTGGCATTCTTCGAGCAAAATTTTATGTATGCAGATTGTTGGACTTATTCCCTTGAGATCTGCCATCGTCCACCCTAACGCTTTCTTATGCTGTGACAAAACACTTAGCAAACTAGATTCTTGGTTAGGAGTAAGGGCAGAGGAAATAATCACAGGCAAAGTGTCATTACTACCCAGATAAGCATATTTAAGATGTTGTGGCAAATTTTTAAGTTCAAGGGTAGGCGAATGTTGTAATGAAGGCTTAGGAGGAACAAACTCTTCGAATTTCAAAGGTTCAAAGTGCGTACCTGGGCTAGCTTTAAGGAAGCTAGCCTGTTGTTCCTCAGATGAAAAGTCATTCGGCTCTTCAAGGAGCCTCTCATCAATATCTAGCTGAATGAAATTGTCGTGGCAAAATTGATCTGCTTCTTTTGTAATTTTTGTGTCTACTTCAAAAATGCTCTGAATTCTTCATAATCATCCATGTGTTTGAGAGATCGGAAAACATTAACAGTGATATGTTGATCGGCCACTCGCATGGTTAGCTCGCCCTTCTCGCAATAGATGAGAATACGACCGGTGGCTAGGAAGGGTCTCCCCAATATAATAGGCGCTGTGGCGTCGACCTCATAGTCCAGAATCAGAAAATCGACAGGGAAAACGAACTTGTCAACCCTCACGATGACATCTTCAATTCGCCCTTCTGGACGCACATGTGAATGATCGGCAAGTTGTAAGATGACCGAAGTAGGTCTCGCATTTCCTATCTCCAGTTTTACGAAAATCGACTTAGGCATCAAGTTTACAAGCCAAGATCACACAGTGCTTTTCCAACAAATTTGTTTCCAATCGAACATGGAATGATAAAGCTGCCCGGATCACGTCTTTTTGGTGGCAGCTTGCTTAAGGAAGAGCAAAATTCTTTTGCCGTGGCAATTGTTTCGTACTGCTCAACCTTTCTCTTCTTGGTGACGATTTCTTTTAGAAATTTAGCATATGTGGGCATTTGTTCCATTGCTTCAAGAAAAGGAACATTGATTTGCAGTTGACCCAGAATGTCAACAAATTTTTTAAACTGAATGTCCTCGTTATGTTTCTTCAGTCTTTGCGGAAAAGGAGGCAGGGGTCTGGCTTCTTGTAATGATGGGGTGCGAACAGAAGTTGCCGTGGCATTTCTATTTGCCCCCTCAGCTTTGTTACTTGATGAACCCTCAGATTTATCTTCTTCCTTTGGTGCTTCCTCCTGCAGTTCTTTATCAGCTTGACTGGTTGTGGGGGGTGAATCGTCCTTCGGTTTTCCCCCAGACTTATCTTCTATATTAATTTGTGTACCGCTTCGGAGAGTTAGCACATTGTATTGTTCTTTGCTATGAGGTTTGGTGACTTCAGTGTCACTTGGCAAATGTCTGGGTTTGCGTTCTTGTAATGCCGCGGTAATCTGACCTACTTGACTCTCTAGTGCCCTTAACGATGAACTATGGCTCTGGAGTAGAGCTCCTTGATTTTTTATAGAGGTCGAGTGGTCTTGCAGCATTGTTTTTGTTGTTGCAATGAATTCTTGCATTGTGGCCTCTAAATAACTAGTATTTGATGAAGATGGCCCTCCCTTGTTTTGATTATGCCATGGCATATTCGATTGATAGCCATGGGAATCATTAAAATTCTGCTGACGAGCTGGCTGTTGAGCAGTACTGTTTCCTTGATTTCCCCAAGAAAAATTTGGATGCTAACGCCATCCAGGATTATAGGTGTTTGAATAGGGGTTGTTATATCCTCGATTAAAATTGCCAACAAAGTTGATTGATTCTTGATTGGTTGGGCAATTACTCTCATTGTGATTGCCTTGGCATAATAAACAAACTGAACAGGCTACCTTCACTTCCCTTACCTCACTTGGCCTTTGTAAATTCTTTAGCATGTTGGTAATGGCAGCAAGTTGGGCTGACACGGCATCATTAGAATCTAGCTCGAGAGCTCCATGTGTCTTATGCCCAAACCCATGCTTAGTTGAGGGAAACTGATAATCATTGGTAGCAATTCTATCCAAGATGTCAAATGCCTCTGCTGGTGATTTATCCAGTAACGTCCCATTTGCCGAGGCATCTAGCATCATCCTTGTGGGTGCGTTCACTCCATTATAGAACATCACTACTTGTGTCCAATCTTGAAAACCATGGTTTGAACACTTGCGAAGCAATGCTTTGTATCTATCCCAGCACTCATTCATAGACTCGTCATCAGCTTGACGGAATGAAGCAATGTAGTTCCTAAGTTGGGTGTTCATGTTCGGAGGATTATACCGTAGCAAAAAATATTTGCACAGATCTGTCCACGACTCCATAGAACCCGCTGGAACTCCACTCAACCATGCCCTTGCTCTGTCTCGTAGGGAATATGGGAATAGCTTTAATTTCAGAACATCTTCGTGCACCCCTTGTTGGCGAAAAGAATCTCACACTTCCAAGAAGTTACGAATATGCTGTCTGGCATCTTCATTTGGCATGCCCCCAAACTGCCCTATAGAGTTTAACATGTTGAACATGACAGGTTTCAGCTCGAAATGGGCTGCCTGAATATCGGGTGCCACAATTCCAGGGTTGAGATCCTCTAAGATTGGATTTAAATGATCACGAATAGCCCAAGGCCTACCTGCATTCCCAGCATTTGGATTTGCCTCGGCATGTTGATCACCCTCATGGCCATTGCCCTGATTTCTGAGTTGGTACATATTGACACGTTGTGCTCATCTTCTTTGTCTAAAGAGCCTTTCAATTTCAGGATCAATAGGCTCCAATGGCTCTTCAAGGTTGCTTTTGGTCATAAACTCGAAAAAATCTGAAAAATTAAAGAAAATATAAAGTAAAGATAACTAAAAGAGAAATATTTACACAAGTAATATAAAAATGCTATGACAAGTAATTCCCCGGCAACGGCGCCAAAAACTTGTCCGCTGCTTGTGAGTACTAAAATATGATGCGGATATGTGTGCAAGTATACACAATCGAACAAGTAATAAAGTGATAAGTAGAGTATCGTCTCCACAGGGAATTGGGGAAATCAAATAGGTTTGTCAAGGCACTTTACTTTGTCACCTAAGTAAAGTTAGTTATGGTATATACAGATGAGAATGCAGTGGCAAAATGGAATGGACGTAGTGGAAATGGAGTGGTGATAGTGTGGTAGCAGATGGATATGTCGTGGCAAATTAAATTGTGATACGTGAAAACAAATGAAATGTCAAGGCAAAATAAAAATGCAAATACTAGATTTAATATATGTAGGACTTTAGCTTTCTCACAAGACAAGCAGCAATGGAAATGATTGATGGGAGACACAAGGAAAACTTAAGTTTATTTCTCTGAGTGGTGCTTCTTCTATGCTTACCCTGCCCGACAGAGTCTACTGATGTGCCCTATGCTATCTCTAGTAAGGGACTCGACAGACTAAAGATGCCCTGGCAAAACCGATTGGCGTAAGCCCAAGCAGTGATCCTATTGACTCAGCTAATAGAATATGTCTCGGCAATACCTTTTTGTGGCAGCATTAACATCTAACCTATCGTTTATACACAACTCCTTTTAGTCGAATGAAATCCTATTCTTATCTCTAAGGTGGATTAGGCCTAGTTACTATCTAGAACCCGTTGTTTATGTAGTTCCTCCTTAGCTTCTCTCGAAGACTAAAGATAAATTGCCAAGGCATTCTCTCGAACCTCATGAACCCTCCTAAGGAAAGGCTACTCTCGTAGCTCCTACAATCTCAAGACTTTAAGCATCATAAACAAAACAGAATAGAACATGAAACAACAACTATTCATTAAAATAACAACTTAAATAACCATGCGAACTCCCACTAAATAGGATTAGTTCATGGTAGGGCTTGAAATCAACAAGCACAAAGCAAGATTCATTCGTTCCTTACAACCCAACAACAAAATATAAAAGCAAGGACTAAGGGGAGGAGAGAAAGCCTTCGACATGCACTGCCAAATGCCTTCCTCAGCCACCAAGGACTTCTCCCAACGGACTAGCTCCTCTCGGATGCTCAGAACGCCACTCCCTTCTACTAGTCAAGGAGAAATGCCATGGCAAGTGGGATTGACGGAGAAAGATGAGACTTTCTCTCTCTAACTTTTTAAGATCAAATGTGGCTGGAACTAAAGTCTTCTTCCATATGGCTTCCTCCTCTATTTATAGGGGAAAATAAATCCTAAGGTTTGGTGTTAACCATCTAAGGAAACCCCAAAACCATGGTTGAGTTACTTGGGAGTCGAGCAGACTAGGCAATGATGCAGCCTAAGTAGCTGGCTATTGACCGGCATAATCCCGCTACAGTCGCCCTAGGACCGACAGGATCTGCAGGGTCAGACTAGGCAACGTCATCAACAGAACCGGCGGTTGAAGCACCAAACTGTCGCGGTGGGTATCTCGGGCAGAGCACGTGTAAAATCCGAGACAGCTGGCTAAAGAAACATCTTCTTTCTCCTTGTGCGCTTTCGAAATGCCAGTCAAACTTGGCATTTGTATTTAACTCAGCAATATCATTATGTCACGGCATTTTAAATCCTCTTTTCCTTGCTTTCAACACCTGCACATCATCAGACAAGTACCTTTCCCATAAAGTAGCACCGCTGTAAAAATAAAATGCCACGGCAAACTGAAATCCACCACATGCAACTAAATGCTTCTAAATGCATCTATATGATTCTAAATGGTCTTTTAGACATTCAATAACTTAAGTAAAAAGGTACAAAAATGTGACCTTTTACGGAGTTATCACTATGTGGACAAGTTAGAATATGGTGGACAAATGTCACCATAAGATGTAAAAAAAAACCAAGTGACGCGGTTATCGTTTGTAGAAGAATTGAAGAATAAGTAAATCGATGACCAGTTCATAAGACAAATGAAGCTCGAATATATGAGCTTGAAGAAAGAGAATTACACATGTATGTGTAATAAGTTAAACAAATTTATTGTTGATTTGATTTTGATTAAGAAGGATAAGAAAGAACACGTGATTGGTTGTTTAGGGCCGCGCCTTAAATTAAAAGAGTGTTACTGGTTTTGAAATTGTTCTCATTTCAAGAAATGGTTAATCGCGTTAAAGCTCTAGAGAGAGCTAAGAATAAAAGGATTGGAGAGCAAAAATCTCAGATGATTAAGAAAATTAGTGCTTTATAAAGTTAAGCACTATCAAAGAAAGGTAGAGATTCTGGTTTTCAACTTTAAACCAGATATGAATTAGTTGTATTCTCTGCCAGAGAATCAAATCAGATGAGAGTTCGACAGACTCTACCAGTGATCTTGAAAGATTAAACAAGGATTTAATTGATAATAAGTCAGGGTCAAAGACAACCTTTGTGAATTGGGTTAAAAGCTCTATTAGAAGTTATGTAAATCGAAGCAGAAAAAGTATTTTAAATGGATTAGATGAGTATTGAAATCTGGTGATTGTTGAAACAATTGGAGAAAACATAAGTATAAGAATGATAAAGAATAAGGTTTTGTGCAAGTAAAGTTGACTATCAAAGTCATGAAAATGTGATAAGGAGTGATAGTTAAGGATAGATATATGTTATATAAAAGAATATGGGAGTATGAAGGACATGATATGGTTTAGTTATATATAAGACAAAGGTAAATGGAATGGTTGAATTCGAACCAAAGGAATTGTATTATGGATGAGTGAGAATAAAGGTTTGATAAGTGAAGGAAATAAATGATGACTTGTTTTGACTAGAAAGAATAGATATATGGATAATTTGATGAAGTTTATGTTTTAATTGAAAGAAATAAGTTGAATAAAGTAGTGTGGTAGTGAGTGTATTAAAGTTAAAGGATCGGTATGTTTAAAGGAAATAAAGGATTGAAAGAAAAGTTAAAAAGGATAAAGAAGGAAAAGTATAAATGATATGAAATAAATGTAAAAGCATAAGGGAAAAGGGTAATGAAAGAATTAAAGTAATGAAGCGAAGATTATGATAGCACAAAAGATTTATTAAAGAGGTGATACGTGAAAAGGAATATTAGAATTGTAAATAGTATTGTGTATAAGCAAGAGTGTGGATATGATAAGGGATTCATATTATAGATAGAAAGAGTTAGCAATGGCAAAATGTATTGAAATTATAAGATATTGTTAGGTTATGATAACCAAATATGAAGTGGATTCGAATACAATATATATTTTAATTATGTAATGTGATGTAGTGAAGGAGATAAGGATTTGAATGTTCCAGAGAATATAAAGAGTAATAGAAAAGTTTGAAAATGAGTATGATGGTGAACAATTTATAAGATAAAGGAAGTTATAATGTTTGATTTTAAACAGAGGAATAATACTGTGTGTGAGTAAAAATCCGAGTTTGACAAGTTGAGTAAGATACCGTTGAGGAAATTTCGATGGAAAAGAATGTATATGATCAAGTTGATAAGGGTTGTACCTAGATTAAAAAGCTAAGGATTTCGTTCAAAAAATTAAATGTGTGACTGAATAATATTAGAGAATCTCCACTATCCTAAAGTGGAAAAGTTAGATGAAGTAATTTAGTTGTTATGCGATTGAGCTAAAATATGGTAAACAAATGTTATAATGAGAATAATTGAAGATGCATTGAGGTGAATATTGTTTCGAAAGAGCTTAAAGAAATAGTACATCAAGTGATTATTTTATAAGATAGAAGACGTTGAAATGTTTAGTGTGAACAAAGAAATTTCTTGGTGTACGAGAATGAATGTGGATTTGAAAAGTTAAGTAAACTATTGTTGAGATAATTCTGGTTGAAAAAAAAGTATACGATTAATTAATTAGGGCTTCTGCCCTAGATTGAACAGTTGTTATTGACTAGCTGTAAGAGTAAAGACGATAGAGTAATAAGATTGGAAGAAAAGATAAAGTGAGTTAATCAAGTATAATATGAATTTGGATATGGTTATGTATTTTAATCATATAGATATGATGAAAGCAAGGAGATCAATATTTACATGTTTTAAAAGGAGCTTTGAGGAAAAAAATACAAGTACAGAGATAGTAAAGAATGAAGTTCTGTATAAACGAAGATGCTTATTAAAGTTATAAAGATGTGAGGGAGAGCAGTAATTAGAGATGAATATAAGTGATAGGAAAAGAATATGTGAACATGAATTAAAAGATATGACCTATGTATAAGGAGATTTTGAAGAAATAATGGAATAAAGAAATGAAAGGATGAAGTATAAAGGATCAAATATGATAAATGTTATATGAAGTGTAGATTATAAGTTTGATGGAGAAGTAAGAAAAATGAGCAAGGTAATGTGAAAGATTGTTTGATTATATAAAGTATATGTTTAATCACAATTGAAGAAGAAAAAGGTTATGTTTTTGGTCAAACGATGATGGAATAAAAGTTTGGTTATTGTTGCAAGGTAATTAAAAATTTATACGAAATTTGATTGAGTTATGATGTTAAGTGATGAAAATAAAGGTTACTGTGTACGTGATAAGTAAAATTATATGGATTTTAGAAAGATCAAAGGAAAATGCAGAATTGAAAGAGAGAAAAGACATAAATGTACGAGGTTATTGTTTATATGATAAACGACAGTAGACGAATAAATAAGGGAAAAGTTAGTGGAAAAACTAAAGGAAGGAAAAATTAAATAAAGGAAACAACATGAGAGTATTAAAATATATGTTATTGTCAAAGTGTGCAATGAAAATTCGAGGGCGAATTTTCTTAAAAAGAAGGGAGATTTATAACATCCTCAATATCGGGTTAGTGACCAAAGTGAAATATTTCAGAATTTGTTGGTCAAAGTAAAATAGTTGAATAGTTCAATGATTTAATTGGGGATATTTCCTGAAAGTTATTAGTAATTATCCAAAGAATTAAAGGGCAAAATGGTCATTTGTCATGAAAGATATTTTTATCCCCTTTAATAGGATAGATAAAAACATGGGAAGATGAAAACATTTCATCTTCTTCTTCATTTTCTTCTCCTCCCGTAAGAGCTCAAAGGCAAAGGTAAGTTTATTCATTAGTTGATTATTTGTTCAATTAAAGGTTGGGTTTTGATCATTAGATGATAATTAAGCTTAAGGAAAGCTTAATTTGTTCTAAACAATAAGATGAAAGGTATAGGAAAGATTAAAGATTTTGAGTTCTTGAATGAAATCTTGAATAGAGTTGATAAGTTGAATTTGGCTTGTAATATATGAGAATAAGAAGATAGAAGTGTTAGAATTAAGTTTGGATAACATGGAAAATTTGGTATGATTATTGATTTCTATCTGGAGAATAGAATTTTGAGGTTTAAAATGAAATAAATGGATATAAATTAGTTTAAGTATGTATATTTGAGCTAAGAATATGAAAGGGAATGAAACATGAAGAATTTAAGTTGATATAGTGAATTTTCGGGCATGAACAGTTATTTTTCTGGGCTTGAACGCAATTCCAGATTGTGCAGGGGGTACAGATTCCCCCTGAGGGGGTATCGATTCCCCCTAAATGAAAAATGTAATTTTGGTTCATTAAACTGGCTTAAGTTATTAACATCTAGTGTAATGTTTAGGCTTCTGATAATTGTTTGGAAATGTTATATTTATGTAGATATTGAGCCTAATCAAGTTTTGGAATAATCCAAGGATTAAGATTGAATCAAAGCAAGGCTAAGGTGAGTGGAATTTAATTGTACTTATGCTATCGAAAAACATTGGCTTGCGATGAGCCAGTGACGGAGTTACTATGGTAAAAAGTGACTCTTAAAATGTTATATGATTTTTATGAGTGTATATGTTAAATGATAGGCGTGAGTACATGTTAGTGTGATTGTGAATAGGTACAAAGAAAACAAGTAATGATATAAGAATCTAGTATAAGATATATGATACGAAAATCTGATAATGAGCTAGGTGATGAATACATGGGAAATATATGTGAATAAAATATGATTTAAGCTATGTATATGTGATCTATGTGAATGCATGTATGATGTATGAAATGTTTTACGATTTTATTATATGTTTATATGCCTCACTAAGTCATCGACATAGCGCGTGATTGTTTCACACGTAGGTTTGGAAAGCGAAAAGAGAAGAAAAGAAGAACAAGACATGTCAGTTCTCCTTACCGAACTTCATATCAGAAATGTAGATCAAATTATATGTATTTTGTTAGAAAGAATTTAGTTGGCATGTAATAAAAAGGATTTGTATTAGATACGCTCTGATCAAGTTTTATAAATGTTTTAAACGTATAAATCTAAATGATAAATGTATAATGATGAACATTTTAAATTTTATGAGTTTTATACGTATTTTACGGAAGTACTGTAGCAATAATGTAGCAGGGTATCGATTCCCTGTAGTAGGGGAATCGGTTTCCCTCTTTGAATCTGGAAAATTTTAACATTCAGTACTGTAGTAGGTACTATTCATCACTATTCATTACTATTAATACGGTATTGTTCATACGTATTTTACTGTTCATAAATACATTTTTGATTGAAAATTTTATACGAAACACAATTTAATAGAATATTGTGGTATTTTCCTAAAATGAGTTCAAATGTTTTAATATTTTGTAAGAAAAAGGTTTTGAAAAGTCAATGTGACATCTCAGACTCGTATTCGGGTTGGATACGGGTTGGGGTGTTACATTTAATGGTATCAGAGCTACAGTTTAGCCGATTCTAGGCTAAAAACGAAGTAAAAAGTGTTTTAAAAAGTATACATGCCAACATAAAGTGAAATTTTTTTTTGATCTGATAGTGTAAGGAGTGTATTGTCTTGCTAATAGAATTAAAATGCTATGTTATATTAGATGTATGATCATAAGAGTTTCCAAAGTGAAGCATAAGGCAATAGACTGAAGGTAATAGTATTCACCTGCCCTGGCCAGGCAGGAGAAGAGCGAAAAATCTCAGGGCGTGCCTGTACAAGATTAGAGAATGTTTTATGATGTTAAATGATATTATGATGTGTTTAATTTTATACTTCTATAATTCATAGAATAAATGTATCGAAAAGAGTTGAGAACACCTGAGTTCAAGGGTGAATTTGAGAAATGTTCCATTGCTATGGAAATCTGATTAAATGATAGGAATATAATGTTAGAAGGTTTTCATTTCTCCAAATTAGAGAAGTTAAATTGAGTAGTTTTGTTACTATGTGGACAAGTTAGAAATATGGTGGACAAATGTCACCATAAGAATGTTAAAAAAAACCAAGTGACGCAGTTATCGTTTGTAGAAGAATTCAAGAAATAGTAAATTGATGACCAATTCATAAAACAAATGAAGCTCGAATATATGAGCTTGAAGAAAGGGAATTACACATGCATGTGTATGAGTATAAGTTTAATAAGTTAAACAGATTTATTGTTGAGTTGATTTTGATTAAGAAGGATAAGAAAGAACAAGTGATTGGTTGTTTAGGGCTTGCGCCTTAAATTAAAAGAGTGTTACTGGTTTTGAAATTGTTCTCATTTCAAAAATGGTTAATCGTGTTAAAGCTCTAGAGATAGCTAAGAATAAAAGGATTGGAGAACAAAAATTCAGATGATTAAGTAAATTAGTGCTTTATAAAGTTAAGCACCATCAAAGAAAGGTAGAGATTCTGGTTTTCAACTTTAAACCAGATATGAATTAGTTGTATTCTTTGTCAGAGAATCAAATCAGATGAGAGTTCGACAGACTCTAGCAGTAGGGTTTGATCTTGAAAGATTAAACAAGGATTTAATTGATAATAAGTCAGGGTTAAAGACAACCTTTGTGAATTGGGTTAAAAGCTCTATTAGAAGTTATGTAAATCGAAGCAGAAAAAGTATTTTAAATGGATTAGATGAGTATTGAAATCTGGTGATTATTGAAACAATTGGAGAAAACATAAGTATAAGAATGATAAAGAATAATGTTTTGTGCAAGTAAATTTGACTATCAAAGTCATGAAAATGTGATAAGGAGTGATAGTTAAGGATAGATATATGTGATATAAAAGAATATGGCAGTATGAAAGACATGATATGGTTTAGTTATATATAAGAAAAAGGTAAATGGAATGGTTGAATTCGAACCAAAGGAATTGTATTATGGATGAGTGAGAATGAAGGTTTGATAAGTGAAAGAAATAAATGATGAATTGTTTTGACTGGAAAGAATATATATATATGGATAATTTGATGAAAGTTTACGTTTTGATTGAAAGAAATAAGTTGAATAAAGTAGTGTGATAGTGAGTGTATTAAAGTTAAAGGATTGGTATGTTTGATGAAAATAAAGGATTGAAAGAAAAGTTAAAAAGGATAAAGAAGGAAAAGTATAAATGATATGAAAGGAATGTAAAAGCATAAGGGAAAAGGGTAATGAAAGAATTAAAGTATGAAGCGAAGATTATGATAGCACAAAAGATTTATTAAAGAGGTGATACGTGAAAAGGAATATTAGAATTGTAAATAGTATTGTGTATAAGCAAGAGTGTGGATATGATAAGGGATTTGTATTATAGATAGAAAGAGTTAGAAATGGCTAAAAAATATGTGATGGAAATGTATTGGAATTATAAGATAATGTTAGGTTATGATAACCAAATATGAAGTGGATTCGAATACAATGTATATTTTAATTATGTAATGTGATGTAGTGAAGGAGATAAGGATTTGAATGTTCCAGAGAATATAAAGAGTAATAGAAAAGTTTGAAAATGAGTATGCTGGTGAACAATTTATAAGATAAAGGAAGTTATAATGTTTGATTTTAAAACAGAGGAATAATACTGTGTGTGAGTAAAAGTCCGAGTTTGACAAGTTGAGTAAGATACCGTTGAGGAAATTTGATGGAAAAGAATGTATATGATCAAGTTCATAAGGGTTGTACCTATATTAAAAAGTTAAGGATTTCATTCAGAAAATTAAATGTTCGACTGAATAATATTAGAGAATCTCCACTATCATAAAGTGGAAAAGTTAGATGAAGTAATTTAGTTGCTATGTGGTTGAGCTAAAATATGGTAAACAAATGTTATAATGAGAATAATAGAAGATGCATTGAGGTGAATATTGTTTCGGAAGAGCTTAATGAAATAGTACATCAAGTGATTATTTTATAAGATAGAAGACGTTGAAATGTTTAGTGTGAACAAAGAAATTTCATAGTGCACGGGAATGAATGTGGATTTGAAAAGTTAAGTAAACTATTGTTGAGATAATTCTGGTTGAAAAAAAAAAGTATACGATTAATTGATTAGGGACTGTGCCTTATTTTGAACAATTGTTATTGACTAGCTGTAAGAGTAAAGACGATAGAGTAATAAGATTGGAAGAAAATATAAAGTGAGTTAATCAAGTATAATATGAATTTGGATATGGTTATGTATTTTAATCATATAGATATGATGAAGGCAAGGAGATGAATATTTACATGTTTTAAAAGGAGTTTTGAGGAAAAAAATACAAGTACAAGAAATAGTAAAGAATGAGGTTCTATATAAGTGAAGATGCTTATTAAAGTTATAAAGATGTGAGGAGAGCAGTACATAGAGATGAATATAAGTGATAGGAAAAGAATATGTGAACATGAATTAAAAGATATGACCTATATATATGGAGATTTTGAAGAAATAATGGAATAAAGAAATGAAAGGATGAAGTATAAATGATCAAATGTGATAAAGGTTATATGGAAGTGTAGATTATAAGTTCGATGAAGAAGTAAGAAAAATGAGCAAGGTAATGTGAAAGATTGTTTGATTATGAAAAATATTGTTTAATCACAATTGAAGTAGAATAAAGGTTATGTTTTTGGTCAAACGATGATAGAATAAAAGTTTGGTTAATGTTGCAAGGTAATTAAAAATTTATACGAAATTTGATTGAGTTATGATGTTAAGTGATTAAAATGAAGGTTACTGTGTACGTGATAAGTAACATTATATGAATTTTAGAAAGATCAAAGGAAAATGCAGAATTAAAAGAGAGAAAATACATAAATGGATGAGGTTATTGTTTATATGATAAACGACAGTAGACGAATAAATAAGGGAAAAAGTTAGTGGAAAAACTAAAGGAAGGAAAAATTAAATAAAGGAAGGAAAAATTAAATAAAGGAAACAACATGAGAGTATTAAAATATATGTTATTGTCAAAGTGTGCAATGAAAATTCGAGAACGAATTTTCTTAAAAGGAAGGAAGATTTATAACATCCTCAATATCGGGTTAGTGACCAAAGTGAAATATTTCAGAATTTGTTGGTCAAAGTAAAATAGTTGAATAGTTCAATGATTTAATTGGGGATATTTCCTGAAAGTTATTAGTAATTATCCAAAGAATTAAAGGGCAAAATGGTCATTTGTCATGAAAGATATTTTTATCCCCTTTAATAGGAGATAGATAAAAACGTGGGAAGATGAAAACATTTCATCTTCTTCTTCATTTTCTTCTCCTCCCGTAAGAGCTCAAAGGCAAAGGTAAGTTTATTCATTAGTTGATTATTTGTTCAATTAAAGGTTGGGTTTTGATCATTAGATGATAATTAAGCTTAAGGAAAGCTTAATTTGTTCTAAAACAATAAGATGAAAGGTATAGGAAAGATTAAAGATTTTGAGTTCTTGAATGAATCTTGAAATAGAGTTGATAAGGTTAATTTTAAGTTGAATTTGGCTTGTCATATATGAGAATAAGAAGATAGAAGTGTTAGAATTAAGTTTGGATAACATGGAAAATTTGGTATCATTATTGATTTTATATGGAGAATAGTATTTTGAGGTTTAAAATGAAATAAATGGATATAAATTAGTTTAAGTATGTATATTTGAGCTAATAATATGAAAGGGAATGAAACATGAAGAATTTAAGTTGATATAGTGAATTTTCGGGCATGAACAGTGATTTTTCTGGGCTTGAACGAAATTCCAGATTGTGCAGGGGGTACAGGTTCCCCCCTGAGGGGGTATCGATTCCCCCCTAAATGAAAAATGTAATTTTGGTTCATTAAACCAGCTTAAGTTATTAACATCTAGTGTAATGTTTAGGCTTCTGATAATTGTTTGGAAATGTTATATTTATGTAGATATTGAGCCTAAACAAGTTTCGGAATAATCAAAGGATTAGGATTGAATCAAAGCAAGGCTAAGGTGAGTGCAATTTAATTGTACTTATGCTATCGAAAAACATTGGCTTGCGATGAGCCAGTGACGGAGTTACTATGGTAAAAAGTGACTCTTAAAATGTTATATGATTTTTATGAGTGTATATGTTAAATGATAGGTGTGAGTACATGTTAGTGTGATTGTGAATAGGTACAAAGAAAAAAAGTAATGATATAAGAATCTAGTATAAGATATATGATACGAAAATCTGATAGTGAGCTAGGTGATGAATATATGGGAAATATATGTGAATAAAATATGATTTAAGCTATGTATATGTGATCTATGTGAATGCATGTATGATGTATGAAATGTTTTACGATTTTATTATATGTTTATATGCCTCACTAAGTCATCGACTTAGCGTGTGATTTTTTCACACGTAGGTTTGGAAAACGAAAAGAGAAGTAAAGACGAACAAGACATGTCAGTTCTCCTTACCGAAGATCAGATCAGAAATGTAGATCAAATTATATGTATTTTGTTAGAAAGAATTTAGTTGGCATGTAATAAAAAGGATTTGTATTAGATACGCTCTGATCAGGTTTTGGAAATGTTTTAAACGTATAAATGTAAATGATAAATGTATAATGATGAACGTTTTAAATTTTATGAGTTTTATACGTATTTTACGGAAGTACTGTAGCAGTAATGTAGCAGGGTATCGATTCCCTGTAGCAGGGGAATCAGTTTCCCTCTTTGAATCTGGAAAATTTTAACATTCGGTACTGTAGCAGTTCATGTTCATCACTATTAATTACTGTTCATACGGTATTGTTCATATGTATTTTACTGTTCATAAATACGTTTTTGATTGAAAATTTTATACGAAACACAATTTAATAGAATATTGTGATATTTTCCTAAAATGAGTTCAAATGTTTTAATATTTTGTAAGAAAAAGGTTTTAAAAATTAATGTGACATCTCAGACTCGTATTCGGGTCGGATTCGGGTTGGGGTGTTACACCATCCCTAGGAATTATGGTCCTAATTTACCGGTATTTTCGACAATGATAGAGTACAGGCACATGCTCCTTAATTGTCTTGGCGGTTGACCAGTATGAGTTTTGTGTCTTAAGTTATTATTAATGAATTTAAAATTAGAGTAATGTATACGGATGATACTCGACGATAGGGTATTATTTTATTAAGTTCATCGATTATTAAAAATTACAAATAGTTCTCCGATCATAGAGTATTGTTTTGCTTTGTCCCTCGATTGTTAAAAGTCATTTAACTATTCATTATGTTCCAAACGCGGTATTCTAAGTTGAACGTTAATATATTGATTGTGATATGATAATATCTGATTCCATAATTTCAAACGACTATCATATCTCAGTAATCATTTAACTTCCTACTTAGACAATTGTCAATTTTTTAACAGAAAATGACAAATTTAGAACCTAATGAATAGTTGGTGACTATTTTGTAATTTTTTAATAGTCAAAAGACTCAAGAAAATAATTTATAATCGAAGAATCATTTTGTAAATTTTAATAGTTGAAAGACTTAATAAAATAATACCCTATAATCGAAAACTATTTACTTATTTTACCCTTAAAATTAAATAAGATCAGTGATTAAAGGATAAAAGTTTTGAGTTCGAACTTATTACACCAGAGTTACGTGTCTTTTTAGTGACTCAAATACTTTTCGAAATAGAGAGGCGAAAGATTAAAAAGAGAATTTCTTTATTCGTAAGATTATTTGTGTTTGGGCAGTTCACGTGCTCTTACTAAAGCCTTAAGACACGACCCAACTTTTCTTTCTATTTACTCCCCCACTTTGTTTCTTAATGACTAAATTTCTTTATTCAAATCAATTTGTGTGTGATAGAAGATTAGGTAAAGTAAACATATAGTCCCCCGACTATAGGTTATTACTTTATTAAGTTTCTTAACTATTAAAAGTTATAAAATAATCACTTGATTATTCATTATGATTCAAACTCATCATTTTCCACTAAAAAATTAACGGTCATCTGAGTTGAACGTTAACATATTGATCGAGACATGATAGTTGTTTGAGATTATGAGATCATATTTTATTATATCTCAGTCAACAATTTAACATACAACTCAGTCTGCCATCAATTTTTAACGAAAAATGAGAAATTTGGAACATAATGAATAGTCGAGTGACCATTTTGTAACTTTTAATAGTCAAATGACTCAACAAAGTAACTCCCTATAGTAGATTATTTTGTAACTTTTAGTAGTCAGAGGACTTAAAAAGCAATATCTTATAGTTAGAGGACCATTTATACACTTCACCCTAAAATATTAGGGTAGACTACGTATTTAGTATCTAAACTATCAAATTTAACCTATTTTAGTACTTAAACTTTCATTTTTTTTCAAAATCATGCCTAACATTTAGTTTTTGTTTTATTTTAGTACAATGTCGTTAAAAACTTAATGTGTTTAGTATGTAACTATCAATTTTGGATCATTTTAGTACCTAAAATTTCAATTCTTTTTCCAAAATTTAACATTAAGTTTTAAATGAAGACACTAAAATGAAACAAAAACTAAACTTTAAGTATGTTTTTTTTAAAAAGTGAAAGTTTAGGAACTAAAACAGACTAAAATTGATAGTTTAAATACTAAATGTGTAACTTACCCAAAATTAACAAATAAAATTTATTTTTGGATAAAATTTTCTATTAAAACATGATTAATAATAATAATAAATTAGATATAATATTGCCACTTTAAGCAGCCACATAGCATTAATTTGAAATTTCCTACAAGGTCACATATTGTCTGAAAATGAAGGGTGAAGTTAGGTTAGACTTGTATATAGGGGCGGGTAGGGCAATTATTCTCATGAAAATTTAAAATTAATATTTATTTTAGAAATTTTTATGTATTTTTATTGAAAAAAATTATTTTTTCTCCGTAAAATTTTATAAGTTCAAATTCACCACCCAAAATTTTAAAAGTTCACATTTATCTCCACTAACATAAAATCTTATGTCGGTTTATGTTTATAGTCGGAGTATTGTAGAGCAAACAAGGCAACAAAATTGCAGGGTAAGCGGAGCAAATCGAGGGCCTTTCTCATGGCTAAGGAACCAGCCTTTTTGGGGGAAGAGCATAGATATGATTCATTGTACACGTCTAAGTACGCAGTTGACTTTTGAGGTTTTTGTTTTGCCATGCATGTGAAAGCCTCATTAAACACACGTGGTCTACTTGTGTTGTTCTACTAATGGGAAGGAGGAAATGGTATGGTTAATCCAATAGTTGAAGTATAAACCTTTTTTTTAAATTACTAATATAAGAATTCGAATTCTTGACATTCTAAAATATCAATTGATTGTTTGTGGTTTTATTTTATCAAAGTGGTGTTTCGATACTGATTTTCATAATTTAAACTTGTTGGATGTACTGATGGGATGGTATAACAAAAATCAATTACTTTTAGGATAAAGTACACAAATGGTCCATCGACTATAACATATTGCTTTATTAAGTCACTTAATTATTAAAAGTTATAAAATGATCACCTGATTATAGAGTGTTGTTTTGTTGAGTCTCTTGACTATTAAACTTTACGAAATGGTCACCCAACTATTCCTTAAATTCCAAACTCGTCATTTTTCGTTAAAAATTGGCAGTCTTTTTAGGTGGATGTTAACATGATGAATAGGATATGATAGTCGTTTAAGATGTTGGGATCAAATTTTATCATATCACAGTTAGCAAGTTAATGTTTATTACATTTTGACTAAAAATTTAAGATTTATATACTTTACCCTTACTTTTATTACATTTTGACTAAAAATTTAAGATTTTATTTACTTTGAGAGGTTAAAATGAAATTACTATAAAGTTTAGAATCTTATTTTTGATATTAAAACGTTATCAAGACATTAATGAGTACTCAATCAATTAAACCATTCCATATTAGCATACATATTGTATTATTATTTGAAAAAATACAACATTTCAAATTGTTGCAGAAAATACAAACTAATTGACCTAAAATTATAAGACTCTACAACTTGAAAGTGAACATCAATTTTTTATTTTTATTTTTTGGTTAGTCTCATAAGAAAACTGAATTCAATGATTGGGTTGGCGTAAATGCCTTTGTTTATGCCAAAACCTTAAACTGTATAACTATAAGAATCCATACTTGTAAGAATTTTAAACTATTGGGTTCATATTGTCTGTCCATATATCATTTACTTGTTAATTGTAACATGCAGGACAATGATGAATTTGAAATTTATTATAAAATAATTATTTTATTTTATTTTCAACATCAAAATTTGAACTCATTATGAATTTGAGTCAAAACATAATAGACTGAAAAAAAATATTATATTTTTTAGGTAAATGTTAGGATTAGAATCCATACAGAGTTGAACAACATAAACATTTTTTATTACTCGATTAATTTACCGGTTATTCAGGATTACATCTATGAAGATGAGCTGAATAAGTTAAACAACAGTGGATCACTTTCTGAGCTTGTGATTGCACTTTCACGTGAGGGACATGCGAAGGAATATGTTCAATATAAGATGATAGAGAAGATACAGGATGTCAAAAATAATAACTATAAAGTTGAGTTGTTAACGCTGATTGAAAACATAAACAATTAAATAAATCAGAATAAGAAATCTTGCCGTAATGATTCATTATCTTAGAAACTAATTCGACCTGATAAATGTAATCGCAACAATGGTCGAAGTCCCATGAAGTTAACACGATTCTTTAAAATCTCGTGCACCTAAAATGTTAGAGCGGACAAAGTTGATATTAGTCTTCACGACGATCAGGAATTTAAAAATAACAGTTGAGAAAGAAAATAAAGGATTTTCGAAAATGAGAGAAATGAATTGTTAATGATATGAAAGTGCTGAAAACGAGAGGAGATTAAATATATTGTCTGTTGCAATGAAGAAGCGAATCTGGCACAGAAAAGGTCTATATTAATAGCCAATAAACCTTAAAAAAATACCAATTGTTACAACAAAGTAAATTTTGAAATTAAGCCATACCAACCAGCAAAATATTATCCACATTCAATCGTTTTATACAGAGGAATGTGTCCATAAAAACAGTTGAAGAATTTTTATTTTAGTTTCTTCAAACAAAAAAAAAATATTTTGCAAGGAAGTTCTTATCGATTTCTTCTAAAGAGAATACGTGTTGAAGACACGTAATTGCCACGACCACAAAAAAATTATATTAAACCTAATTAAAATGTGATTCATAACAAAACTTAAGGTACATGAAATCAAATAAAAATAAACAGATGGATGTCATTGAATTATGAGATGGAATAGTAACATTGACATAAGAAACTAAAATTACAAATAATTGTACATTACATCATTTGAAAGAGGAAACTACACGACGGCCACAATGGTTACAATCTTGTACAAGGCATCATCAACTTGAAAGCAACACAGACTCAGTTATTCATTACACAAACCCCATCGGTAATTAAGGGAAGTCAAAGAAACAGCTTGCTGTACAAGAAGCATCTCTAGTTTGTGTCTGGCGTTCATGGAGTTCTTGAAGCCATTCGGAAACCAGAGGCTTTCTGCTTAAACAAAGAAGACTCCAATAACTATTCTTCTTCCTCTTCTAGCTCCTCTATCTGTGCCCGTCTCTCGGCAGCTTTCTTTCGGATAAAGAACCCCCATCTCATTGCTGCCTTAATCTTCAGCCACCCGACAACAGCTTTTCCAGGACGTGAACGATCTTCGTCTACGAAGTTTGGCATTGGGGACGGCATGTAATTTGGGAATCCATACCCACCGTCCTCCGTCACGTTAGGACCTCCCATGCTGAAGAGGCGGAGAAGGTGCTGCATATCTTCATTCTCGAGCATTTCATTGCTTCTCATAGGAATCTCTTCCTCCGAAAAGAAGTCCTCGACTCCCTTATCCTGGTTGTTCGTCCAATCATCAAATGGATTAGGATTTAACGGCTGCATTGAAGAACCAATGTTTTGGAACTCTATGGAAGAAGGTTGTGGAGGACCGAGAGCCAGCCCAACAACATTGCTATCATTTTTCAAGCCTTGAGGTTGCTGATAATTGTCAGTTAATTGGTCGTGTGGCGCAAACTGCGTGCTGCCAAGTTGTTTATGAGAATTTGAATTCTCAATCTGGGACTGCCCCGAGTATCTGGTGGACCGTTTATCATTATACCCTGAGATAAAAAGAAAATGAGGTTACTCAAAAACTAGCTGCGATTGGACGAAACGAAGAAAAGGTAGTTATAAACCTGAAAGCTGTACCAAGACTTGAGATCTGAAACGAGAATCCACGATATATAACAAGAGGCACTACTGATTATCCGTGAGGACAGAGCAAACCAAGTCTTTAAGGGGATGATTAAAGACGCAATTATAATATTAAGGATGCGTTTGGTTCACGGAATGTAAGATTACCAGTGTGAATAAAACATTATCATGAAATAAGTTTATTGAGAATGTTGTATTTTGTGTTTGGTTGGTTTAATAGGAATGTAAGATTACCGTGTTTGGATAAAGGAATAAAAAATTATTAGAATGTATATTTGATCAAATTATCCTTATTATATATTTGTTTTTTTAACAAATTGAATTATACTATAATATTACTATAAGATATTTATATATTTTCTTTAAAAATTTAAATCCATAAAATTTATATAATTTTTTTTACAAAATTGATAATATAAAAATATTTAATAAAAGGGTAAAATTTTATTTTAACCCCTAAACTTGTTATAAAATTTTAATTATAGATTTTTTTTTATAAATCTAAAATAGTTTAAGGATAAATTTGTAATTTAACCTTCGTAGAATTTTATTATTCAATGATAGAAGAATGATATTTTTGAAAAAAAAAATTAAAGACATTTTAGTCCAAAACGCCAGTAATTCAATAATACCTAAGGGAAAGAGGGTAATGACATTACCGGTAATATACCTCAAAAAATTCACTGTTGGTAATAAAATATTACCGGGAATATTACCGACCAACCAAACGGGAGAATGTGGATTCCATCGGGAATAGAATCCACATTCCCCAAACCAAACATGCCCTAAGGTATATTTCCCAAGAAGATAGATATACAAGATTGAAAACTCCTTAAAGCAAAATATTTCCAGTAATCTGAAAGCTTACCTCCGCCTGGTAGGCCTGAATAAACTTGCTCAGTAGGAATTGGAACTGGCAACCGTGGTAACTGCAGCTGATGATCTACAGCACTTGGGTAATCCAGTGCACCCGACTGAAATTCATTTCGTGCACTTGACCTCCTATTTTGCTTAAAGTTCAACAGTGATTGGCCATCATACTCTATGACATGATTCCAATTGTCATAGGCTTTCTTTACCATTGAATCTACATAAACCTGCAGAAATTTTTTTTTCTATTGTTAAATTAATGAAACTATTTTACTAAATTAGAAAATAAAAGCTAAAAATAAAACACAATGCTTCTAAAGAAAGCAGATAATCATTATTGTATATAATTTATCTTAGCACATAAGAAAGTTAAATTGTAAAGAACAGTCCTACACTAAACTTGGGATGGGTATGTGTGTCAGATGCAGGTATGCACGTTGGATACAGCTATGAGTGTTACATACAGGTATGTTCAGTTTTTTAAGAAAAGTTTCCCCATTTATTCAAGGGTCCTTTAGGGTTTATCGCCATACTCTTGCTTGAATATGAGTCAAACACTAGTGTCGGACACTGCACTGGTACTTCAAGAAAAATTAAGAGTCGGAGCAACATAGGCCCTATAACCAACATGTTCAAAAAATAAAATTATATATAAACTATATGAGAAATACTGCAAAAAGAAATATCTCTTTACACCTATAAAACATTGCTGCTAGAGCATCCCACATGGTAACCTACAAAGAGAAAAGAACTATTGCAATGCTGCATTTCATTAGAAATTGCAAAAAAAGCATATAATACTACCCACCTTCTGACTATCAGATAGAAAATCGGCAGGTAAATACTGTTCCCCAGAAATAAGGCCATTCAACTCGTAGATATTATTGAAAACAACACCATTGGTTCTTGAATCATCAGTATAGTAAACATAGAGCTTCCCACTCAGCACACAAGTCTTTGCATGATCTAAAAGAGCTTCCCTCATCTTATTTGACATGCCACTTCCCAGAATCTACAAACACAGCATACAGAAAACTCAGAATGCAACTACAATGGAATAGTCTTTTGATTTCGGAACCAAAATCCAAACTCACATTTCGTAACTTTTTCTGATCCCTGACAACAAGTCGCAAAAAGTCTTCAACAGTTAGTATTCCTGCAGTGTTAAGCCTCTTGTGAAATGACCCATCTTTCCCAATCTTTTCCAATCTCCATACTTCATCATTCAATGCAGGTGGGTAGTGCATCTTATACACTGTTAAGCAACATAATTAAAAATTTTGCAGGAAATACACAAATGAAAATAGATAGAGTAGAAGTATTAACTCACATTCCCCTCTGTGATCCTTGACAGTAATAGCCTCTGTCTTAGCTTCCCGTACACGTATGCCCTCACAGAATCCAGAAGCAACCTTCAAGCCAAGCCTGAATTTCCTGCTTCTTATCCAACTTGAATTGTCAGTAAAAGTGAGGTCTCCTAATGTTCCAACACCTTCTTTGAGGGTCACTTGCAAGTCTCCCATTAGCAGTGGTCTTTTTCCTTCACGCTCTTTTACCACATGGCTTTCAAATTCTTCCTGTGTCCAATCTTCATCATCCTCATTGTTGAAATCACCTTCAAGCACAACAACATCTACCTTTACAGAAGCTTCAGGTCCTGTTGTTACAACATGTCCAGTATTGGAGTCAACCATAACAATATGGATGGCAGCACCCTGCTCCCCTTCTACCTTTCCTCCTGTGAAAATAGGGAGGGACAACCTGGACCTGAAGTGGAGCTGTAAGCTTCTTCCATCTGGACCTTCAAGCCGTTTTGGAGAAGACCTGAAAACCAAAGCATTAGAAGTCTTCTAATAAAAAAGAAAAGAAAAAAAGCTTGCATACTTGACCTTAATGCTAAAGAAACGCTGGTTCTTCGTTAAAAAAATAGCAAAAAGAAAACAAACTACACTTAATTCCCACTAGGCTTCTTGTAAAAGGATTGAGCTTATTCAAGAAAAGTAGAATACCATAACCAACAAAAAACCTAGTAAAAATCATGGCAAAACCCAGCATATTGTATGGCTTTAATCAAGTATGTATCCGTGCATTAATAATGCTCAAGTTCATCCAAAATTAAACAGTTACTTGACCAATGCAACCCTGCAAAGCAAGGACAATAAATAATTAAATCATATATGATCAGACATTAATTATTTACTTTCCATTAAGTGTTGGGGAAGCTAATTTTGCCAAAGCTCTTTCCACCTCTTCACTTACCTGCAAAAGCATCAGTTGCAAACATGATAAGAGACATGAGGATAATAGCATAACCCAAAGGAAAAATAACAAAATACACAATATATTTTATTCAAATTGCATAAAAATTAAGGTTCTAAATTGGTTTCAAAAATTGAATACACAACACATGCACCACACATACCTTTTACAACGAGTGTATAGGATACAAAAACCATAGAAAAACATAATCACCCTCAAAAGATGGACATTGAGCACTTGTGTGTGAATTAAATGATCAATTAGAAATAATGCTCAAATTCTATATATGTATATATATTTACATAAATTGACCTCTTCAAAGGGGCCTAGAGCTGGAAGATCGAGTAACATCCTAAAAGGCATAGTCATTACTAACGATTGTGAGAAATGTAATACAAGATCATCTAAAAGGTCTAATCACACTTATGAATCTAACTGAAAATATATTGAAGAATCATGCAATTTGTCATGGCACCAAGAGGTGATCAATCACACTAAATTCTAATTCATACCTAACAAGATAACAGTGAGGTGAAAGTTGGTATAGTCCAAAGACAATGAAAGGAGGAATGCCTTATATGGCATGTAGGCTTTATGCAAGAACATATGAACAAGTCACACAAGACAATCAGCATTCTTCCTTCAAATCACATAAATGTACAAGATTCGAACCAGTCCCATAAGAAACTGAAACCTTTAAGAGTGTTGATTGCTATACATTTTAAAAAAGAATTGTTTGTGTAATGTAAATAAACAGGTAACTGTGCCTAAATCTAAAAGCACAATAGATGCATGTCCATGTGTAAGCCTATATCACAAAACATGTAAGGCTCTCCAATTCAGAAGTGGAACTCCAACCAGTAGAAGAATAATTAATGCAGGTCTTTAATCTTGGCTATACGACTTTTCCTACTCGAAGTGCATCTAGAGAAGATCACGATGATATGTATTTGTAAGTTTGAGAGAAATAGGACCATTCTGCTTGTGTTGGTCGTGATGATACTTCCTATTCATAGTGTACTTGGTTTCTAAAATGACCTTCTTGCTTTGTACCTTGAATGTGCACTGATAATTCTTAGTTTTCAAATAACGGCAACAAGAAGGCCGGTAGAAAAATGAGTGAGAGTCGTGGAGATGGTTCATTCCCCACTGGAATGATCTGGTCGACCTTCATCGATAACCTTAGCAAAAGAGTTTCTAGGAGAGCTTTGTGGGAACGTTTTAAGCATCATGGGAAGGTTTGCAGGGTGTTTATTCCCTTGTGAACAGAAGACCGAGGTACAGAAACTTCACTTTCGCTTTTGTTCATTTCAAAAGTCAGGAGGATCTGTTGAATGCTATTCAGGAGATGAATAACACGACGATTGATGGGAGAAAGATTTCAATAAGGGTGGCAAAATTCCAGAAGTCCCCGTTGAAGAAAGACTCGACCATTGCTACTGATGGTAGATCGAAGAGAAGGGTAAAGGCTCCTTCAAAGAATCTGGAAGTCAGAGAGGCGTTGTTCAACAGGTTTCATGATGGAAGGTCTTATAGGGACTCTCTGACGGGTGTTAGAAGTTCGCTGGCTGACCGTCAAGGTAAGAATATAGGGGGAGTTGGGAATCTGAAGAGTAGTTTGAACGTTTTCATACCCTTAGAAAAGAGAGATTGGATCAGGAAGTCATTAACAGGTATTCTCAAAGATGCGTATGACATGGAGTTTATTCAAGAAGCTATTGGTAATGATGGCTTTGATGCGAAAGTGGCCAGATAGGGTTATTCAAAGAGTGTTTTTATTATTATGTTTTCGTCGTTAGAAGAAAGAAAGAAAGCTTTGGAGGAAAGAATTGAAGATCTAAAAGTGTGGTTTGACTGGACAGTTCCGATTTCGGTAGACGGGGGTGTTTCGTTAGCCTTTTGTTCGGTTTCATTGATGGAAGTTCCTTTGAACTGTTGGAGTGAAGTGTTTTTTAGAAGTTTGGCTGAAAGGTGGGGATCAGTGGTAGAGATAAAGGAGGAGACGCTTCAAAAAAAGAATTTTCGGGTAGCTCAGCTTCTCCTTCGTGTGGCTAGTCCCTTCGATATTCCACCGTCGGTCATAATTAATACGAATGGAAGGTCTTATGTGATCAAAATCAAAGTTGAAACGGTAGAGAAATTTCCCCCCGGATCGAACAGGAGCGAAATAGAGGAGGAATCGGAGGATGAATCGGAAGAACGCTCATCGGATTCTTTTCAGATCGAAGACTTTACTGGGCAGGAAGGTCGGGAAGCTCATTAGTCAATGGGATCGTCTCAAGAGGGGTGGAGTCTTGGCTCCAGGATAATCTGATAGGTGGCAGCGGGTGGCAGCGGGTGGCAGCGGGAGGAATGTCGGCGAGATTAATGTTTCAGGGGGATCGAGACAGGGAGAGGGAAGAATGCAATGATTACGTAGCCTCCATGAAGTAGATTTTGTCGAGGGATGAAATAACGGTTCGTGCGGTGGGGGGAGAGAGGGCCATTAATGCCTTTGGGACCGGTAATTATGCTATTTTAGATGATGGGCCTGATCAGAATGGTTTGGATCAGCATGGGAAAAGAGGTTCTCGAATTGGGCTGAGGAGGAGGCATAGCTCATTAGACCCACCTGGAAGAAGCGAGGATAATTGCAGTGTGTCTGGGCCATTTTCAGAGGAAACTAAGGGCTTGGAAGAGATCAACGCTATTTCTCAGAAGCAGATTTCTTCTCAGTTTTCTCCTTCTAACTCAAATCGTAGGCGTTATGCAGGGAGTTGTGTTTCTGAAGTAATGAGAGAGCAGATTTTTCATGAGGGCATACTGTAGATCCAGAGGAAAAAGCGTCGCGGGTGATGAAGATCAGTCTTCTTCTCGTTCTTCCCCATGTAGGCCGGAGGAGAAGGACGAGGCAAATGCTCTTTGGAATGCTAGCAATTTATTAGGTGTCGCCTTTCGGGGAGGGAAAAAACCCTTGGTTAAAAAATTTACTGCTAAAGAGAAAGCGATGGGTAATGGGGAAGAGAATTAATGCCCCAGGGTGAATAGGTATCTTTTTATTTTTTATTTTTATAGGAATAGGATGCCTCATTAAAAACCTCCCTCTAAGAAGTCCACTGCCCTAAGGCAAGGACCCTCTAGTGGATGGAGGAAAAGAGTACATCAATTTATTAATGATAATACAATTACATAAAATTTTAAAACACTCCTACAAAAATACATAAGACTTGATACACTCCTGCAAGACCTCCCCTCAAAGACATACAAACCAACTAAAAGCAGTACAATCAGCCAATCCCCTCATTCGCTAGCTTGTCCGCCTCACAATTACAACACCTAGGAATCCACCTGATAATGAACTGATATCCAGAAACAGCAGACGCAATCTTCTTCACAAAATTAGACAAGTAAATAGGGACTGAACTCTTATCTTTAATCCAATCCACTGCTGTCTTTGAATCACTTTCAATAATGAGCCTACCCTTCGAAGCCCATATAAATGCAACAAAGATGTCAATACCTTTCTTGATAGCCTTCAATTCTGCTAGGATAGGAGTATTAGGACCTGCATTTACTGAAAATGAAGACAGAACAACCCGATTCCAGTCCCTTAGAATTCCCCCAATACCTGCCACCATCCCCACACTACTCACCGCCCCGTCCACATTCATCTTAAAGAAATCCAGTGGAGGAGGAATCCAGCAGACCACACTACTGTCCAAAACCTTAGAGTCTGAAAGGTTGTCAGCCACAGAGGGGTCCCCAATTAAGAAATCAACCTGAGTTGAAAAAAGTGGATACTTGGCTACAAACCACTTAGCTACTCTGAATCGAACCGTGAAAAACAAAGAGATACTGTCCAACTTTCCTTTGTCGAAGATGATCTCATTCCTTAACTTCCAAATGGACCAAAAAACTGCCCCTGGAATAAACTTCCATATAGCAGAATATGGCCTCAATTCGGCCCATGAACTGAGTAAATTAGGAGGGTCTTGCGGCAGAGCAAGCCGAATACCCCAATACCCAATAATTTTCATCCATAGTTCACAGGATACAGGACAATGAATAAATAGATGCTGAATAGATTCAACCCCTTGATTACACAACGGGCAGAGAATGTTCTCCCCTAAATCAACCCCCTGCTCAACAACTCCACTCTCACAGTTACTTTTGATGTGACAATTGCCAAAGGAAAGTCTCCACTCGAGGAGGAACTAAACCCTGCCAGACGACTTTTTCCCACTGAACTGAGTCCTTAAGAGGAACAGACAGAGCATTCCTGCATGCTTTAACAGAAAACTGCCCATCACCCGAACCAACCCACAACAAACAGTCTTCCAAAGGCTCCATTAGTTTAATATTTTTTATGGTGTCCAACAACTCAACGAACTGCTCAACCTCCCAATCACAAAGGTTCCTCCTGGTCTTGATATTCCAAACCCATCCAGACAAAACGAAACTCCCAAAATCAGCTACCTTACCCAATTTATCTGAAGAAAGGGCATACATTCTAGGAAACCGAAGTTTTAAAGGGAAATCCCCTATCACGTATCACTCCAAAAAGAAATAGATTTACCATTACCTATTTGAAGCTTAGCATGAGATCTAAGACAACCTCCAATAACATACTCCTTAAAATAGTTATTCACAATTCCCCTCCATATCCAAGAGTCTTTACGAAAGCAAGCTCTATTAATATCCATGGATTGATAGCTCACATTGTGTTTGCTGCATAATAGTTTCTTCCACATCGAATTCTTGTCATTGGCAAACTTCCAAACCCACTTGCCCAATAACGCTCGATTTGTAACCTTCAAATCCACCACTCCCAATCCTCCTCCACTCAACGGCTTGCATACATAGTCCCAGCGCACCCAGTGCATTCTCTTCTTGTCGCCCTACTCCCCAATAAAAAATCCGACATCAATGAATTTAACCTCTGACAAATAGAAGAAGGCATCTTAAAAATAGAAAGGTAAAAAATAGGTAAGGATGACAACATCGACTTTATTAATACCAATCTACCAGCCATAGATAAAGAAGTAACTTTCCAACCCGCCAATTTCTTATTAACGTTGACAATAACCGGATCCCATAACTTCTCCAAATTCGTTTTCGCCCCCAAAGGAAGGCCTAAGTATTCCGTGGGAAATGAACCAATAGAACAACCAATCTCTTAGCCCAATCTTCAAGGATGTTACTCTCCACATTAATTCCGAAAAGTTTACTTTTGGCTAAGTTTAGATGGAGCCCCGTCATTAAGCTGAAAATCCTCAAAATTCTTCTAACATTCATAATCTGCGTAATTGATGCTCGGCAAAAAATAATTAAGTCATCTGCAAACTGAAGATGGGACAAAGAGAATGAATTTTGATTTTTACCAAAGGAGAAACCTTCGAACATACCCAAATCCACTGCTTTAGTCAACATCCTATGAAGTAATTCCCCGACCAAATTGAACAAAAGAGGAGAAAGGCTACACCCTTGCCTCAAGCCTTTAGCAATAGAAAACTCCTTAGTAGGAGACCCATTCACTAGAACCGAAATAGAAGCTGTAGAGATACATTGTGAGATCCAAGAACACCACCTCTCTCCAAACCCCATCTCCTTCATTAGCCTTTGAAGAATCTGCCATTCAACAGTATCGTAAGCTCTACTGAAATCCACTTTGAAAATAACCCCTTTAAGTCCTTGCTTCCTCCAAAAATCAATTCCTTCATTAGCTAAAAATGCACAGTCCAACAATTGTCTACCCGGAATAAAAGCGAACTGAGACGGACTAATGATATCCTTGATACAAGAAATAAGTCTTTTTGATAGAACTTTTGAGAGGATTTTGTACAAGCTGCCCACAAGACTAATGGGTCTATAATCTTCAATGCTCTCGGGAGTACCTTTCTTAGGAATCAAGGTTATAAACGCATGATTGACTCCATGCTCCCATGACTTACCTTGATAGAAATCAGATAAAAACTCCATGATCTTCTCCTTAAGATTTTCCCAATATTTCTTATAAAAACCCATGGTAAAACCATCCGGGCCAGGGGCTTTTGCACTATCCGAAGAAGAGATTACTTGACACACTTCTTGCTCAGAGAATTCCACCTCCAAAGATGTACTCTGAATTGCAGAAAGTTGTGCAAAATCCATATTTAGGCACTCAACCTCCATTACTGAATTAGTGTTGTAATCCGTCTTGAAGAAATTGAACACACTACTTCTAATTTTTCCTGAGTCCGAGATAAATTCTCCCTTAATTTTCAATGAATGAATAGAGTTGATCCTGTTTCTTGTTAAAGCACTCAAGTGAAAGAACCTCGTATTTCTGTCCCCATCCTTAATCCACCTACTCCTGGACTTCTGACACCATATGCTCTCTTCATTCCTTAACAGCCTCCACAACTCCTTTTTACATTCTACCATCTGATCCCACTCCCCTTTGGACAAGATTCCAACTTGCGACTTCCTTTCCCAATTCTCTATCTTCCCTTCAAGAACCGAAATGGAGTCTGACAGCCCAACATTGCTGATTCCAGGCCAACTTCTAATCTGGTTTTTAGCGTTCTGAAGCATTCTGAAAATTCCCACAAAATTCCTCTTATTCTTCTCAACTGCCACAAGATTAACCACAAAATCATCAAAGCCTTTCTCCTGTAAAAGATAATTGAAGAATCTAAAAGGTTTTGGGCCCCAATTTATACAAACATCTTCCAGCAAAACTGGTTTATGATCAGACATAGAGATCGAAAGAAGTCTCTGTGAAATCTTAGGAAAACATTTGAGAAAACTGTCACTTAACAAGAACCGATCAAGCCTAACCCATGTTGAATCTTCTCTAAAACTACTCCATGTAAAAGACCCTCCTGACATGGGCAGATCAATGAGCTTAGCTCTCTGCACAAATGTTTTGAAAATATTTAAAGTATGCCAGTTCTGAGCTTTCCCTAGCTTTTCTTCCGGATCAATATACGCATTAAAATCCCCCCTATACAAACTGGTAAATTCAACGAAACTACAAAACACAACAACTCCCCAAAAAAATCCTCCTTTTCGTCTTCAATAGCCGGGCCGTATACATTAATAAATACGAACTCCTTTTGATCATTCACAAAATACCCCACCAATGCCAAAAACCTGCTGTGCACATGCTGATTGGTGACTTTAAACATATTCTCATTCCACATACTAATCAAGCCACCTTTAGATCCCTGTGCTGGAGACAACTTCACTCCCTTTAACATACTCCCTCCTAACCTCCTTAGAATAGACTCCTTACAATGTTCTAGCTTGGATTCTTGAATAAACACCAGAACTGGTTTGACCTTCTTACAAGCTTAGCGACATAAGCGATCTTCTCCCTCCTCCCTAAACCTCTAATGTTCCACGAAAAAATTCTTAAATTCTGTATACAAATGTATCACTCCCAAACGCCCCAACCAAACCCATCCAACCGCAAAACCTAACCATCATATCCATCATCCTTTACAACCTCCGAACCATTCTCAAGGCAAATAATCTTTTCAATAAATTTCTCCTTCCCATCCTTGAAAGAGATGCCTAACATCAGACATACTTCCCAAGTGGCCATAGCTTCCTCTACCAGCTTAGAAAAATGAGGAGAGTAGGCTGTGTGAATATTAACCAACTCCAAGGCTTGATAAATTAAACCTCTTCTATTCTTTCTGCGAACTCTTCCTAACTTTGGAGATGAAAACACATCAGGTGCCGCACACTCTGACACTACTGCCGACGGCTGTTGTAATATTCTGCAATCTGATCCCTTCTGTTCTTGAATCGTATTAGCCTCTGAACCAATAAAATCAGCTTCTTTACACAAATTTAGCCATATTTTCCTATTCCTCGACCTTTTATAAACTCTAGCATATTGACCTCTTTTCTTTCTCCCATCCTGCGCTGATCGAATAGTCATACAAGCAGACACAGGAAATCCTCTCTTCCACCTCTTAACACTCTTTACACTTACCTCCTTGTTTTCCTCCTGCACCAATTGACTTACCACTTCCATCTCCATTCTATTTTCTTCGACTACATGGAAACCCTCACCTACTTTTCCAATTAAATCGCAGCTATCCACCTCTACTAAATCATGAAGAGACTGAAACTTGTTATTCTCTCCTACATCATCCCACCTCACCTTAACCGCCGGCCCAGTAGGAATAATTTTAGTAACTGGTGAAAAGGAATCCCAGTTTGAATCAGATTGGGCTGAGCAGCTCGGATCCACCACTGCTCTCAGCCCAAGACCCGCATATTCCATATTAAAAACTGGCTCCACTTCACATTCCAGATTCCCTGACAGCCCATCACTATTGGATTTCGTGTGGGACGTCTTTTCAGGGAACTGTTCCCCACCTTCCTTAATCCCCCCACTTTCTAAATTTCTTTGTCTCCACGTGTTCCCCTCTGTCCCCACTACCACTGTTGACATTCCCCGAATGCCTATTTCCTTCCCTGAACTACTACCATCATCAGACCTCTTCTGTAACTTTTCTCCGATTATAGCCGGGGGTGTATAATAACTTCCTCCCAAAGTAATTTTGACCTTAAAAAATCTTCCATAAGACCCTACAATAATGACTCTTGAATGTCATAAGGACTTGCAACCCTCATCAACAGTCTGGCCGATGAGAGATCCTCTTTATTTCTGGTCTCATCCAGAATACAAACAAGGTCTCCCCACCTTCCTGCTAATCTTTCCAGGAATAGTTCATTCCAGCAAAGAAGTGGTGGCCCTACTAACTCTACCAAACCATACGCCATTGGAACACCTTCATCACTCAATACCGGAGATAACCATTGAAACCAGGAAAACATTTTGTCACGTACTCCGACCACCCTTACCGAAATCTTCATTTGACTTGAACATAACAATGCCAGCATTCCCTACGAAACCCCAATTTACTATCTTTACCTGAAATCCCTCCTTTACGAATGCCTCCTTCACCATGTCCAGCTGCATGGAATATTTGACTACCTGTTAATGAATACTTCACCCAGCCATAATCATCCGTAGGAATGTGCATATCCCATACATTCCTAACTCTATTTTCTTTCACAGACTGACCTCCTTCTCTCTCCACTAGTTCAAACTCCATGTTCTTCGCGCTATCCCCCTTCAGCACTTCCTCGTACGATCTGCCATTCCTCAGACTACTCGTTCTTTCCGTTTGCATATGTTGCCTACCTCTGACCCCTGTGCCTGATTTGATACCTTCCGGTTGACGCTTATACCCCACTATGCCTCTTCTCCTATTCTTCTTGTACTTTGCCACCCCCACTGTCACTCGCTTCCCATCAATCAGAGTTCTATTCACATTCTGAACAGCTCTATTGCAACTTTCCTCTAACGTAAATTGCACAAAAGCAAACGTGGACGATTTGTATTTCGGTTTAAAAATAAAATTTGGAATATAAACCCTGACTATTCTGCCATACTGGATGAAAATCTCTCTAAGCTCACTTCTAGAAACTCTCTTACTAAGGTTGTCAACAAAGACAGTCCATTCCTCATCGGAGGAGGGACTCCCATACGCACTCGCTCCGTTTCTCTCTCTAACTATCTCTCTCATATATTTTTTTAGAGAAAGAGAGGAAATGATCAATACTTGTTTATTTCAAATTAAAACCTTTAGGTATCTTTTTATTTAATTTATAATGTTAAAGTTAGCATAATATCGTGAAACATAGGGGATCTTGGAAGGAAGGAGAAGTCAAGAGCGGTGAGGAATTTGATATTGGAAAAGAAGCCATCTTTCTTATTTATTCAAGAATCAAAAGTGGATTCGGTGAAACCCATTCTTGTTAGAAGGCTCGGAGGAAATCTGTTGCGGGGTTGCATCTGGTCTCCTGCAGAAGGAGTAGCGTGAGGTTTAGTCACATTGTGGGATAAGAAGGTGTTTAGTTTTCACTCTAAAACTTTGCACAGTAGGTTTATGGCTATTATTGGCAATCTGAAGGGGTATTCGGGTCTGATTTGTCTTATTAATGTGTATGGTATGTCAGTAAACTCAGAAAAGGAGGCTTTCTTCAATGATATTCTCTCTTTTGTTATTCAACTAGATTGTCCGACCTGTTTGGGGGTGACTTTAACGCGTATCAATCAAAGAAAGAGAAATTGGGTGGTCCTCAGAATGGGTTCTCAGTGAGAGTGTTCAGTGAGTTTATTCATCAAGCTAATCTGAATGATCTTCCTTCGGCTGGAGGTAGTTTTACTTGGAACAATAATAGGGAGTATTTGACCTTTGTTAGGTTGGATAGGTTTCTGGTCGATCCTCGGTTTCTATCAGCCTTTCCGAATGTTAGCCAATCTTTATTGCTGAGATCCATTTCAAATCATAACGCCATTTTCCTGGAGAACAGCGGGGTGAATTGGGGACCTAAGCCTTTTAGGCTATTCAACTATCTTATGGATGAAGGCGATTTTAAAGAAATGATGGAACAGGAACTGAAGGAGCTTCAAAAAGGAGGTAGGAAAAAGGGAATTTTTAGTGTTTTAAAAGGGTCTAAAGCAGCCATAAAAAAGTGGTAAAAAATTAGGCTCCTTGTGCTGTCTGCTTAATTTTTGACTTGGAACATTCCATCCATGATATGGAGATGGCTATACAGTAGGGATACTCCACATTTTCAATCGAAGATGTTGCTAAAGCTATAAAGGAGCTTTGGAAGTTATATAGGAATAATGAGCAAATTGGTTTCAAAAGTCTAGAGTTAAGTGGTTTTTGGAGGATGATAGAAATTCTAGATTTTTTCATCAATGTTGGCGAATAGAGGGAGATTGAATTTTATCAAATCTTTGAAGGTTGGTGATGAGTTGATTTCGAACCCTAGGAAAATAAAAACTTGTGTTGAATTTTTTTTAAAAGGCGTACAATCTGGATAATACGATTGAGGTGGAGGATATGAACATGAATTTCTCTAAATTGTCCGAGGTGCAAAGCTCTTTTTTGGAGATTCAGTTTACAGAGAAAGAGATTTGGGAGGCTATTGCCTCTACCGACAGCAATAAAGCGCTTGGTCCAGATGGCTTGAATATGGATTTCTTTAAGAAGTTCTAGCCTTGATTAAAAGATGGTATTGTAAGTTCTTTTAAAGACTTTTTCAGGGGGAAACAATGGGAAAAGGTGGTTAACCATTCTTTTATAACCCTCATCCCCAAGAAGGTAAATTCGGCTAGTGTGGAAGACTACATGCCTATTAGTTTGGTCAGGGGACTTTACAAGATTTTGTCCAATGTGTTGTCGAGAAGGTTAAGGGTGTGCATTGATTCGATAATTAGACATTCTCAGTTTGCTTTTATTCCGGGAAGGCAAATATTGGATTGTTCGCTAGTTGCAAACGAAAGAATTGACTACTGGAGGAAGAAAGGTCAAAAAGGTTTTTTTAAGGTTGACTTCAAAAGAGCTTACGATTCGGTGAATTGGATTTTTTTTTAAATAATGGAATAAATGGGTTTCGGACAAAGGTGGTGTTCTTGGATAAAATCCTATATATCTTCGGCATCTATCGATGTTCTAGTGAATGGGTATCATTCAGAGGAGTTTTCGATTACAAGAGGTCTTCGTCAAGGTTGTTTATTGTCTCCGCTGATATTCAATTTGGTGGGAGAGGTGATGAGTTTAATACTAGCTAAGGCAGTGAATATTGGGCTTTTAAGGGGGTTTAAGATTGACGACTCAGATAATTCCTTTATGTTGTCACATTTTATAGTTTACTGACGACCCTATTATTTTCTGTAATGCAAAGGGTGGGGAATTGAAGAATGTGTTCAGGATTCTCTCCTTGTTTGAGTTTATATCTGGGTTGCAGTTAAACCTGTCAAAAAGCAAAATTTTTGGTATTAATGTTGATGCTACTGTTTTGAACAAGTGGGATTGTTCGATTGGTTGTTCAGTGGGTTCTCTTCTATCAGATTATTTAGGGTTGCCCCTTATAATGAGAAATAGTTCAGTGGCTCTCTGGGAACCGATTATTCAGAGGTTTTATAAGAAGCATTCGGGATGGAAAGCAACTTCCCTTTCTCTTGGGAGAGGGTGATATTGATTAAATCAATTTTATGCTCACTGCCTATTTATTTTTTTGTCTATTTTCAGGTTGCCACCTTGTGTCTTATCAAGGTTGAATTCGATTATGGCGAATTTTTTATGGGGAGGTTCGAATGATAAGAGAAAGATCCACTAGGTTAGTTGGTCGTCTGTTTGTAAGCCTAAGGATCTAGGCATTTAGGGATTACTGATCTTAATTTGTTTAATAGAACGCTCTTAGGCAAATGGTCGTGGAGATTTGCAAGTGAATCTAATTCGTGGTGGAAAATAGTGATTTGCTGCAAGAACGATGTGGATCCGAGGGCTATTTCAGACGAGAGATCGGATTTTTCTAAAGCTTCTTGGATTTGGAAAGGGGTGGTTAAAAGTTGCTTGGCTAAGGATGCTTTTGGTGATTGTCTTAGAAATCATTTTCGTTTAAAAGTGGGTAAAGGGGATTCTATACTTTTTTGGCATGATGTTTGGGTACAGAGTGTGCCTTTAAAAGACTGAGTTCCAAGGATGTATATTCTTTCGGTTAACAAATGGGGAAGAATTTCTGATTTCAAAAAACAAAGTCAGTCAGGATGGTTTTGGGACATCCAGGTGAGGAGAAACCTTGCGGACTAGGAGTTGGAGCATTAGCTCGAATTAAAATATATTTTTTGCAATTTTTATGTTGATGTTTCTATAGAAGATTCCTCTGTTTGGACACGAAATGGAGAAGGCGCTTATTTTGTTAAATCTTGTTTAAAATCATTAAATGAGAAAGAGAATGTGGATCTGGCTTGGTCAAAACTTGTTTGCCTTGGGGTGGCCCCTCCTTGGGTGGATGTTTTTATTTGGAAAGTTTTTCGTACGAAGGTAGGAGTTAAAGTTGAGTTGGTGAAACGTGGAGTTCCTAGGATCCTGGACAATCTCTGCCCCCTGTGCGGTTTGACTCCGGAAATGGTTTCTCATTTGTTTGTGTCTTGTTCGATAGTTTGGAGATTATGGTCTATTTTTTTGAAGATGTGAGATGTTCATTTCGCTGTTCCAGAAAGCCCGGTTACTTTAATTTCAGTTTGGATGTTGTTGGTGCCTCGCTCGAAAATTTGGTTGTTTATTCTAGGGAGATTTTATGATCGGTCTGAAAGTATAGAAACGAGATTATTTTGAAGGAAGGAAGTTAGACAACACATTGTTGATTTTCTTAACAAGGTATAGACTTGTTTCTTAGTTCTCAGCGAAATTTATTGTTGTCCCAATTCCTTTCGATTGTCTTGTAGGTAATCATGCTTTAGCTGATTCTTGGGTGTGTTGTAATAAACCCCTCGCTAGCTCGTTGTCTTGGTGCCCTCCTCCTAAGGGTTTCTTCAAGATGAATGTTGACTGGGTTGTGGATAAGTTTTGGATTAAAGGAGGAATAGGTGGTTTACTAAGGGATGAAGATGGTACGGTGTTGGGGACCTTTTCTAAAAATGTTGGTTCGGGCCCTCCAATTTTAGTAAAGTTGTTGATTATCAAAACCGGTTTATTGTTCTTCATGAATTCGAATTGGAGCTCAAGGGGAAGATTTATTTTGGAGAGTGATTGCAGCAAAGCCTTAGATTGGATCAAGATTCCAGGTTCTTGTACTTTATTTATTTCGTTAGTGAAGGAAATTGTGACTTTGGTAGTAGATAGGAATGTTATTGTAAGGCATGTCAAAAGAGTTGTGAATTGTCAGACGGATGAATTAGCTAAGATAGGAATTGAATGAGCTTGTGTTTTTGGTTTTTCGAGGAGGTTTATTTATGTTGTAAGATGTTGTTGTACTGGACATTTTTTACTGTTTGTTTTCTTGGTTGGTAATAAAATTATGAGGCACTCTTTTTATCCTTTCAATATTCGTCGAGATACCTTAGTATTTTGACGGTTATGAAAGGGTTTTTAACAAGGCCTCCTATTCTTATAAAAAAAATCTTGGCTAAACGACAATTGAACCAACTCTTTATCAAAAGAATAAAAAAAAACGAAAAGCAGATGCACTGATCATGCATAGACCCTCTATCATATCCTGAAATCCTCCACAACAAGTGTATTGATCACAAAGAGTAGGAAATAGGTCTTACAACTCTACGAAGAATGGGTTCCAAAGATGAGCAAAGTTTCTGCAAGCTGTCCACCTTAAGAGCTTCTACAATTACACTGCATAACATAAACATGCAATATATTCAAAAAAAGCACTAGGCCGTATAGAGAGAGACCCAATCATGTCATAACCATGATACTAAGATTTTAAATTCCCCAGTGTGCCACAGAATCGAATGACAAAAAAATAAAAAACCTTATGCGTGGAAAAAATCACCAGGCAGAGTACAAAAATACTTTTATTTTGATTTCGCCCAATTACCATGATTTGTTAATGCTTTTACCACTAGCAATTCGCCACCTAGAAACTTACAGCAAAATCATAATCAGAATTAATATAAAAGTTCTCCGAAAGACAAATGAAAGCTAAACAATAGTTGAAAACAATGTTTATTGTCATTTCTCTTTTTCCCCGTCTGATGGAAAAAAAATACAAATACAAAAAGCAACGACTAGGATACACACAAGACTAGCAAACAAACAAAGCAGTACTTACACAGCAGAAAAAGGGAATAAACATAAGAAAAATACCTAGCTAAAGCGGGACGCTTTGGCTTTGGCTCCGGCTCCTGGTCCTCATATCCTTCCAAACTCCTCTTCCCTCTAGCGATACTATTACTCCTCGTCATGTACCGCTGCAGTCTTTGCATTTTCCGAGCAACCGAATCGAAAGCTTGATTTTCCCCCTCAGATATGCAATTATAACAAAATCAACACTCTTCTAAATGAAATATTCAAATTCATAATGAAAAATTAGGCTCTTACTCCACAATCGGGTCGGGTTTCAGTTTATAATCGAGCAACTGATAAACAGAGAATTAAAGAAAAAACAAGGATGGTGAGAAATAAAAATCAGGTTTTAAGTGGATAATTACAAAGCATTTGAAGAGATGAATTTAGGGAAAGGAAAATCCGAGAAAAAAAATAAAACTTTTGCAGTGATTGCTGAATAGTAAAACAAATGAAGTAAAATTGGAGGAAAAAGTTGCGTTTGGTTTTGGACTTTTTCTTCAGTACTCTTTTTTAAGTGCACACTTTTTGTTAGCTGACAAAAGAGGCTCGGGGAATTATCCGGTACGGCTCGCTATTTTAGGGGTAAATAACGGCTAGGGTGAGATAATTCATTCGTGAAAGAAAAAAGGGGTAAATATTCGTTAAGTATATAAACTATCAGTTTTGATCTTTTTAGTACTTAAACTTTAAACTTTTTCAAAAACATACCTAATATGTAATTTTTATTTCATTTTAGTACCTCGTTATTAAACTTAACGAATTTAGCATCTAAATTATCAGATTTTGTCTATGTCTAAACTTTAATCTTTTAAAATTTAACATTAAATTTTGAACGGGATATCAAAATGAAACAAAAATTAAGCCTTTTAACAACGAGATAATAAAATGAAATAAAAACTAAATTTCAGATATAATTTTAAAAAAATTAAAAGTTTAGATACTAAAACGGATCAAAACTGATAGTTTATATACTTAAATGCGTAATTTACCCAGAAAAGTCAGCAGCCTTTTTTTATTTGGATGTTGGGGACTTTTCAACCTTTTCCTACTGGTTTTTCTTTCATCTCTTGTTCTTTCTTGGAGTTGATCGGTCACATGTGTTAATTTGTCCTATACCGTTGCCAGACTTGCTATAAGCATATTTCTCTTTAACTCTTCATTTTATAATTGATATAAATGTTAAGGGTAACTATTTTAGTGCAATTTCTTAATTCCACACTTTAATACATCAAAAATATATTTATAACAAAATTCAATTACGGCAAGCGTATGAATGTGTTCTACTAACTTATTATCAATATATCACCATTTTACATTTACATATTATATATAATAAATTTTTTTGATATAAAAATAAATAGATAAGTTTATTTTCAAAAATATATATAATCGAATTAAAATTAAAATTGTATGTGTACTTCTACATCAGAATCAGATTTTTTGAAAGTATAATTACACAAAATAAAAATTTATATATTACATTACACATACTATCAATGTTCACGTGTTGTTTTGATACTTGTCCCTGTATATAATTATAACTTGGATAAATTACGCATTTAGCATCTAAACTATAAATTTTAATTCATTTTAGTACATAAACTTTTAATGTTTTTTCAAGATCATGCCAAACATTTAATTTTTATTTCTTTTTGGTAACCCATCGTTAAAAACTTAACAAGTTTAGTACCTAAACTATTAATTTTAATCCGTTTTGGTATCTAAACTTTCAAAAAAAAATCAAAACTTAACGTTAAATTTTGAACGGGATACTAAAATGAAACAAAGACTAAACTTTATGTATAATTTTGAAACTTTAGAAAGTTTAGGTACTAAAACAGATCAAAACTGATAGTTTGGGTACTAAACAAATAATTTACCCTTATAACTAAAAATGACACCTTTGCCACGCCAATACACTATGAATGATGAATTACTTTTGACTATAGAAGTTTAATCCAATTTTGCAATTGCAACCTATTTCAGCGCAAAAGCAATAATAAAAAGACACCAAATATGTTCAAATTTTTGAAAAGAAAATGTTATAACAAAGACAGATACTAAAGGTGTTCAAACTTTATGGCAGGCTCAAATGCCATGGACGGCATAAAAATCATATTAATATTAATAATGTCAATAAAAAGTTTCATTTGGGAATTCATATCAGAAAATAGCTACATATAGGCTATAGGAAAAAGAGAAGTTCGATACCAGTTAAACGATTTCCATCTTTGGTTTGACCTGGGTGAATTCTTCAAGCTTTGTGTAGAGTTTGAGGAGTTGCTGGGTGCAGAATGCAGGGGATGTGCAGGGACCAGACATGACATAGATGACGTTTCCTAAGGGTCGGCAGTAGATGCCGTCTTCCCGGAGCATCTGAACCAGAGATCTTGCATATAGAGATGCATACCTGTAGAAGAAAAAATAGGAAAAAAGGATCAGTACACCATTAGGATCATGTCTAGAGCCTGGAACTAAGATCCACAGAGTTCTTCCGGTTTTGGGAATGAAATTTTAGGATAACCTCAAACTCAATCATCATTCATCAATGTCATGGAATTTCCAGGATGGTCTTGATTTACTAGGAAATAAGTATGTACAACAAGGATTAAGCTATTGTCTTTCATGGAAAGGGTTTAGCATTCTAAAACATCTAGTTTCCGCTTGTTCAAATTCTGAAGCAAATTATAGTTTTTAAAGAACTACAAACTAGACAAGTAGGATAGTGTTCCGGACAATTAAATAAGACAAAAAAAAAGTTAGAAATAAACATACCCACCATCAGAACCATCTGCTTGTAGTTCTAGAGCGAAAAGAGTTCCCAGTGCGACCACCCTTGATACAGAAGGATGCAATGAGATCTGTTGCACGAGTTCTGCATCCCATAGCTGCAAGAATTTGAGCCGAAGTGTGAGAACATATGATTAAAAAACATATGCCTCAGTAATTTCACCACGCACGGTTGGGGGAAAAAAGATTCTAATTTGCTATAAACTTTATTTTTAAGAACATTTGGAGCTTAAACCATTTTTTCCCTCGATTTCAATTTAACTGCATTGATATGTCCAACAGTCGGTCCTTGTTTCTTAAAGGAAAATTTCGAAAGAAAGGTCATTCAAAAGCCCTAGAAAATCGACAAGTAAAAGATAATATGAGGAATTGCCAACCATAAGAGGATACCATAAATGTTCTACGCTGCTAGAAAGTTTCTCACCTTCGTATCCATCTTAGAATATAGAAAGGTATGGAAAATAAACTTGTAAAAGGTTAAAAAGAAAAAGATAAAATTTTAACCTACCTCCCTAAGCAAAATTTTCTGCAAAATTTTCTGAGAATTTTTAGATGTGATGTTAAGGTTTGTAATTGGATCTTTGAACCATTTAATAGATCGAGCAGCTGCTGTGCACCCCATTGCATGTGCCGAATATGAGTGTCCATGCAAAAGAGCCTTAAGCTGAAAGCAACAAAACCACATAAATTAAAGAGCTCTGCTTATACTATCATCATAATACAAATAAATACAAGGATTATGGCTAAATGTGGATGCTTTGCAATATAATTAGTGTTTCTCCCACCAGAAACAATCTGAATCTGCTAACTATAAAAAATCCAAACAATACTGATAAGAATCTTATCGAAATCAGCTACCTAGTCAGCTTTCAATCCAAGTTTCACATACAGACTCCCAGGCTAATGTTAAATGAGGAAATACAATCACAAAGGACAAATTCTTGTGAAATGTACGACTTTTAGGCTTTCATCGTTCTAAACATGATGCACCTTTATTTATTTATTAAACAATTATGTAAAAGCTACCTACACCACTCCAAATACTGAAATTAGTATTGACCAAGAGGTCACCACTACCAGTTTTTCATTGACATGCTATTAATTTCCCCTGAAATGCTGTCTTTATCAATGTCACTATATTTCTAGTTCCTAATTAAATGCCAATATTTCTGAAGACATTAAATAACTATATAATACCTTTGAATCTGCGGTAAATGAATCGAAAACAGCATCAGTTGCTAGTGTGGTAGCTAAAGAGATGATCCCCCCTGTCATGAGCTTAGCAAAGCAGGCTATATCTGGTACACAACCAAGCAGTTCTGCTGCAGCCTTGCCATGAAAGAGTGATTAACAGCAACATGATTTTCCAACAAAACAGAAATAAAAAAATCCAATTCAAAATGACAAACCTCTACTCCTAATCGCCAGAAACCCGTAAAGACCTCATCGAAGATTACTGGAATTTTACAGTGCTGACTCTCATTGACAAGCATCCTCTGGAAAAGCGGATCAACCATATGCATTCCTCCAGCACCTTGGATAACTATAGAACAATCCAATCATTTTGTGAGGTTAAACGTCATATGAATAGAAAATTATGGATTAGGTAAGATTAAGCGGAAACTCTTGCTTTGAATCAAAACAATAGTTGTAAAGATAAAAAAAGGAACCATAAATTCTCAACTGATGAGGAAAAAAAACTAGTCAAACAAAAAATAATTTCAAACAGTAAAATTAAAGAAATATATTTCTTGCCTGGCTCTATAATTAAGGCTCCTATTAGCTTAGTCCCAGATAATGTTGAATACTGAGATAATTGCTGAGAAATATACGATGAATACAAGCCAGCAAGATTTGTGTTGTCCCTGCTCTTAAGGAATATTTCATCACGAGACCTGAAGGCTGCCACAACCACAAGATATATTAGGAAATAATACCTTAATGGTATTGATAACTCAATACCTCCCACCCTCAGCTTCTTTTTTCTTTTTCTTTTTTTTTGGGGGGGGGGGGGGTAAGGGAGGGGAAGTTACTAATATCTTCTTGTTCCAGAGTTCCAGAATGAAACTTCAGGAAGTGAAAGGGTCCATTTGCCATTGTGCATAAACACAGTTGGAGGATCTAGAAAAAGTCCTCTTCCTGTATACCTGTCGAATTCAGAATATTGCTTCTTAAACATTGGACATACCCATAATTCTATCGCATATGGTATATATAATATTTTCTGCTGAGTTTCATAATTCCTTCCTGCATGTATAGCGATGCTTTTGAAGCATGAAAAGAAATGTATTGAAAATCAAACTAAAATAGGCAATTGGGTTTTTGGTTAAAGATCCAACCAGGCAATGGAAGTACTTTCCAAAGAATAATGCTTCCATTACGAATACCCATAAATATGAAAACAATGACAAACGTGCTTTTACAGAAAAAAAATATCATACCATGGCTGCTGCAGGAATCCAGTATAAGATGATGGTGCCTGTGCTTCCATTGCACCCAAAGTATCACCATGATAAGATCCCTGACGAGCTAGTACCTGAAATAAGGCCATTTCAGTTACTATTTCTGCAACAGAAAATAAAAATAACAAGTCTTGAATATGTTGATTTTTTTTGGGGGGGGGGGGGGTGCATGTAAAAAGGAGAAAAATAGAAAACATGGCTGAAACCCAAAGCCAATTTTTTTTTTTAATTAATCAGGGAATAATCCTAAATAGAGCACAACAATGTAGCGTGATCCATATAACTTCCTCCAGGTGGTGGAAAGGTTTATTTTACATATATATACAGAATGTAGGTAATGCCAGAAGAATTACCATCAGGGTACATGAAGCACGCACTTAGAAAAGATTAAGAGCTGCTACTAACATTTTCCTTGCTCTTGTTAGCAAAAGTTTCAGTGTCACGTGCAAGAATGCATTCAAGATACAACTGCAGTGAAGAATAGTACAGCCACTGTTTTGGCCAAATGATTGCCGAATACAAACAGGCACTTATATATACGACACATGCATACAAATGATACAGACCAGATGCATAATGTCATGCATGGACACATATCCTGTGAACATGCAGGCAAAAAGACAATACTTAGGAGTTCAAAAAATCAAAAAAAGGGAACACAACTACATTGAATGCTACCTTTTATAACAAACAAATTCACCCGCCTTTGTACCTAAAATTAACCAAATAACCCTCTCCAATCTCCATCATGCACCTCAAAATTTTGTTTAAAATATTTAAGTATTAATTGGAGACCCCTGTCAGCAGCAAACCAAAAGAAAACTAAAAAATATATGATTTAGATCAGGAAAGAGAAGGGAGATAATGTTCCAGACATGCACTAATACATTCAGCAGAATTGCTTCACTCTACATGCTACAAGCCATTCTAACATTAGCTATTGGAAAAATGCATGATATACATAGTCAAGGCACCAAAACATAGAAAAACCCACCATTAGCTCGTGGCAACTTTCAGTTGGGCTATTCTTCAATAGCTCTGGAAAAATTCCATGATCAGAAGAAAATTTTCGAAATGCCATCTTCAGAGCAATTTCAATTGCTGTGGAACCATTATCTGAAAAGTACACCCGAGTGGCCCAACCTACAGAAAAGAATCCTAACTCCTATGAATTTATTGCAATTAAAAAAAAACATTCAAACAAAATTAAAAAGGTAGGAAACATCCGTGCACCAAATTCTCATACCTTTATCAAACCAAAGAAAAGAGATCAACAAATATGAGCTCTTTACAACCGTTTATAGGTAAATATATATATTGACAGCTATCATCAGCTTCTTTCCTTTATTTTATTTACACTTTTCAAAGAAAAAATGTGGAAAGTGATAGGCAATGTTCTCAGATGAACCAATAATGTATAAGATGAGAGAAGCGAAGCCAATAATTATCTAAGAGAAGCAGAGTATGTACCTTTCCCCACACCATCAAGCAAAAGTTCTGCACATTCCAAAGCTGGCTCATACACATTCTCAGGGAACATTACATGCCCAAATCTTGCAGCAGCATAACCCATATCTCTTGCAAGTTCAGTCTGAAACCACCTAAATGAATTACCGCATTAAAGAAAATTTTCAGACAGCTGACAGCTGCAAAGTAGATATAGTAGATTACACCTGATGCCTGGTAAAGAATTAAGCTATGTTACTCAAACTCAAGTGTGAGTATTGGATTAAATTATGTGTCTAGCACAGTTGTGTTCAATCTTTCTAAGTATTTTATGTAACTGGAGGATCCTTGAAGGGGCATATCCCCATATCAATGAAAACAAGTTGATAACAAGCTTTAAGTATTACTCCCCCTCAACTTGAAGTTTAAGGAATGAAGGGTCAAGGAACAGGAGAGCGAGTGAAGGGTTCCAAGTTTGGAGATGAGTGGACGCCTTTCATAGATAACTTAAGTATAAGGGTAACGAGAGGTGCTCTGAGGGAATTTTTCAACAACTACGGAGAGGTGAGACAGGTCTTTATTCCGAGAAGTATCAGGAACCCCAGGTATAAGGATTTCATCTTTGCTTTTGTGAGATTTGCTTCTAAGTCAGACTTGGACACTTGTATAAGGAGAACGAACAATGCAAAGATGATGGGCGTAACATTAAGGTTTCGAGAGCAAAGTTTAACAGGTACTCACAGGAAGTTTTTACAAAAAGGAGGGGGAAGACTTTGGGCAAGAGGTTGGGAGATCCTCTGGTCTCGGTAAATAGAATGAAATGATGGCTGGAGAAGGGAAGGGATTCCAGGTCATTTGCGGATGTTTTGGTAGGGAAAGAGGAGATGGTAAATGGTGATGAGTTAGAACGTCAAAAGGAAACGGTTCAGGAGGCGGGTCCGACGGCATCACTGGGTCTGAATGAAGAAGCCGAACAGGTGGAGGTTAGGGAGAAGGATTCAAACGTGCTGGGTTTTCAGATTCCTTCTGAGGATGTGGAATGGATTGAGCGTTCTCTAGCTGGGCTTACCAGAGAGAATTACGACCTGGATCTAGTTCAAAGTGCACTAGAAGAAGAAGGGATCAATGCAAAGCTTGCAAAATGGGGTAATTCGCAGAACTCATGTATTCTAATATTCAGTTCGAAAAGTGAGATGGAGGAAGCGTGGGAGGAAAAGGATGATGGCTGGGATTACTGGTTCAAATACATTGCTCCCATCAAAGATGAGTCAGGATATGCTTCAGCTTATTTCACTTGTGTTCTCAAGGGTGTTCCCCTACATTTGTAGCATATAAATTTCTTCTCGGCTCTGGGGAATAAGTGGGGTTCTTTTGTTGAAGTTGATGAGTCCACGAGAGGAATGGAAAACTTCTAATCGGCAAAAATGATAGTTAGGGCGGCTTGTAGATTTGATATACCAGAATCGTTAAATATAAGGTCAAAAGGAAGGTTTTTTGTTATCAAAGTCGAGGTTCCTGAGGATGAGAACATTATGTCGAAAACTGTATCGGAGGTTGGAGGTGGCAATTTTGCTGATGTTTGGGCAACAGATGGGATCGTTGATCAAGAGATCTCTGGTTCGGATGAAGGGGAGGGGTGTGAGAGCGGTGCTCCGGCGAGAGCAGTTATCACAACGGCTAGTCACACTGGTTCGGAGAATGGAAATGATTGCGGCGTTTCGAATTCCATTGAGCTGCGAATTTGGCGGCGGTGGCTACTACTTCTGATGGGATCATAATTCCGTGTGTGCATGGCTTTGGTGAGAATTCCAACATGGGTGGTTTAAACGAAGAGAGGCACCTGGACATGGGTGGGTTAATCGAGTGGTAGTGGGAGTCATAGGGATTGTCAGACATCGTCTGATGAGGTGGAAATCCACTTTCAAACGGGTCTCAATGAAAATGGGCTTCTGTTGCCAGCAGTTGTACTGAATGGGCCGAATAGCACAACGGAGATTGAGGACTTAAGTGGAGAAGAGGAGTTTGGGCAGTTTAGAGTTTTGTCGGGCTGGAGAGACTCTGAAATAGATCGGGTAAATAAGCATGGATCTAATCCAGACGGTGGTTATCGATTGAGCCAAGAAACGGGTTCGGTGGAAATTGTCCCAGATAGTTTTAATTTAGGACTGTCTGCTCAATGTAGTAGTCATATGGGGAACGGAGTGGATATTGGCTCGCAAAGGTTCGAATCTCTGGTGGTACCGGATTATAAGAGGAGGGGAGCGCCAATTCCAAGAGATGTGATAAGGAGAGTAATCAGAGGGTTAACAAGAGATTCTATTGAGGAGATGGATCGTATGGGTTGTGATTCTCATAAGGTCGCGATTGCTGAGGAGATCATTGCGGAGGCAGAGGCGGTGTGGGAAGTTAGTAGTGTTCTTCAAGTGTCTTTCATAGGTGGTAAAGAGGCGGTCACCCAAAGAATTCGAGCGCTAGAGGAGGAGCTTAGGCAGTTTGCCTGAGTGTCGGTAGATGTTTTTTCGAAAAGGTATTTTGTGTTGTATGGATGAATTTTTCGATGGTAACCTGGAATGTTAGGGGTTTTGGTAGAATGGAAAAGCTAAGAGCAGCAAACAAGTTAATTAGTAAGCAGAAGGTAAAAATGCCTTTCTTCCAGGAAACAAAATTGGAGGAAGTTAACTTGGCAGTGTGTAGAAGGATTTAGGGAGCAGGGGATTTCGAATGGGCTTTAAGTGCGGCTGAGGGCACGGCTGGAGGGCTGCTATGTATTTGGGATTCCAAATTCTTTGCAGAAGTGGCAAGGATTGTAACCAGAAGGTTTGTAGCCATTATTGGTTCAATTCCTGGAAAGATTTCGAAATGTGGCTTCATTAATGTGTATGGTCCTTCAACTGATGGGGAGAAGGAGGGGTTTTTCCAGGATTTATTAGATTTGTTGGTGAGCAATTCATTTCCGTGGTGTGTAGGAGGGGACTTCAATGCAATTGTTCTCCCGGACGAGAAAATAGGTGTGTCCTTTAATCGAAGGATTTCCTGTCAATTTGGGGACTTTATTCAGCAAACTGGCTTGGTGGATTTGCCTTTGGTAGGAGGATCGTTTACCAGGTCAAAACGATAGGTCAAATAACATGGAAAAGGAAACCTTTGTAATGTTAGATCGTTTTTTGGCTTCTAACGATTTTTTGATAAATTTCCCTTCTTGCGGGCAGAAGTTACTGCCAAAATCTTTGTCAGACCACATGCAGTGAGTTTAGAAGAGGTAGTGGTTAATTGGGGTCGGAAGCCTTTTCGGTTTTTTAATTTTTGGCTGGAGGACGGTAGCTTTGTTTCATCAATCAAAGCTGCAATTAAAGATGCAGAGCAGGACAATGGTTCCAATAAAATCGGTAAAATTCTGTTTGAGGCCAAGAGAGCAACAAAGAAATGGTCAAAGGAGCAATCTTTTGATTTTAAGGTGGTTATTGGGGATTTGGAACAAAAAAATTAGTACGCTGGATTCAGATCTGCAGGATAAAGGTGAAGATCAAGTTATCACTGCAGAATTAAGAAGGCTTAAATGTAGGCATTGGGAAGAATATAAAAAGGAGGAGATCATGGTTGTAGAAAGCGAGAGTGAGGTGGATTTCGGAAGGGGATCGTAATACTTCTTTCTTTCATAATTATGCTTCAGCCAGAAGATGGGTTAACTCGATCAATTCTCCGCTGGAAAATGGGTCGAGGATTGAGGGTCCTGAAAGTTTGAAGAGGCTGATCTTTAAATATTTTCGAGGGGTATATAATAAGAAGATAGCTCTGGAGGTAGATAAATTGAATCTCCCCTTTTCGAAATTAGATGCTGCTCAGGTAATGCGGCTGGAAAGTAGCTTCACGGAGGAAGAGATTTTTCAAGCTTTAGAGTCCTCTGATGGTAATCGCGCTCCCGGGCCATACGGTTTCAACTTTAACTTCTTCAAGAATTTTTGGCCGGAATTGAAGGAGGGTATTCTAAACTTCTTTGAGGAATTTCATAGTTCTGGGGTAATTGATTAACGTCTGAATCAAGCTTTTATATCCTTAATTCCGAAGAAATTTAATCCCCAGTTTTTGAAAGATTACAGATCGATCAGTTTGGTTGGAGGGGTGTATAAGCTGCTCAGTAAGGTTTTAGCCAGTCGTCTTCGTTTGGTGTTGGGCTCTTTGGTCAGTCCTTCTCAATTTGCTTTCATTCCGGGAAGGCAGATTTTAGATTGTGCCTTGATTGCTAATGAGACGATTGATTCGTTAAGGAAGAGCGGCAGATCGGGAGTAATTTTCAAGGCTGATTTTAGAAAGGCATATGATACAGTAGATTGAATTTTTTTAATGAGGGTTTTGGAGGAGATGGGTTTTGGTGCAAAATGGCGTATGTGGATTCTGGAGTGCATTTCGTCGGCTTATATCTCTGTTCTTGTTAACGGATCTCCTACGAATCATTTTAAATTGGCTAGAGGTCTTCGTCAGGGTTACCCCCTCTCGCCATTACTCTTCAATTTAGTGGGAGAAGCGCTGAGTTTAATGATCCAGAAGGCTGTAAAATGTGGTCTAGAATTGGGTTGTGTAATTGGGAAGAGTCCTTTGGAAATTGAGATTTAGCATCTTCAATACGCAGACGACTTAATCATGTTGTGTGGCACCTCTAAGACTCAAGTTAAGAATATGAAGAGAGTGCTCATAATTTTTGAATTAGCAGCATGTCTTGAATTGAATTTGAAGAAATGTATGATGTTTGGGTTGAATATATATGAGAGTGTGGTTAAGGAGTGGGTAAAAATTATCGGGTGTGCGGCTGGAAAATTCCCTGCTACATATTTAGGCCTTCCTCTTGGGGCAGGTCGGAATTCGGCTAGGTTGTGGATTCCGATGATTGATAGAGTTGAACACAGACTTGCTGGGTGGAAATCTGTCTCTCTATCTTTTGGAGGTAGAATTGCCTTGATTAAATCGATTTTGTCTAACCTCCCCATGTATTTTCTGTCTCTGTTCAAGATATGAGCTTCGGTTTACAAGAAACTCAATGGCTTGTTTTCCAGTTTTTTATGGGGTGGTTCTCAAACAAAGAATCCCATTCATTGGCTGAGTTGGGCTGAAGTGTGCAAACCTATGGATGTCGGAGGCCTAAGCTTTATGGATCTCAAATAGAAAAATTTTGGTCTACTTGGAAAGTGGTGCTGGAGATTTTGTTCTGAGCATAATAGCCCATGGAAATTAGTTTCAATTGCGAAGTATAATCTCGACAAGGAGGCTATTCTTCCGCCCTTTTCGCATACTCGAAGAGCTTCTTTGGTTTGGCGTGGAATCTTTTCTATTTCCATTGGGGAGGAAGTGGGAAAAAGCCTTTAGGAGCTTTTCCAACTTCAAGTCGGAGATGGGGCAGCCATTAAGTTTTAGCATGATAAGTGGATTGGTAATTGCCCATTGAAAGAAATGTCTCCGAGAATTTTTGCATTGACATCGAATAAAGGGGGTCCAATTTCTGATTTCGGGGTTAAAAGTGAGGTTGGGTGGGTTTGAAACACTCAATTTAGAAGGGTTGTCTTTGTTTGGGAAAGGCATCAATGGGAGGGTTTAATGCGTCTCCTTGATGGGTTTGTGAGTTCGTCTTCTCTCATGGATGGGGTCAAATGGTTGGAATCGAGCGATGGAGTTTATTCAGTAAAATCAGCGTCTACCCTTGATTGGCTAAATGGGCAGGCTGGCTTTAATTGGTAAAGGAATGTTTGGTTGGGACTAGCTCCATTTAAAGTAGAAGCTTTCGTTTGGATGGTGCTTCAGAGGAGAGTCCCGGTGAGAGTGGAACTTGAAAAGAGAGGAGTTTTGATGTCGGATTCCCGATGCTCGCTATGCTTGGCTTTCTCGGAATCGGTTGAACACTTGCTTTTCTCTTGTGTCAAAGTTTAGAGAGTACGGGGGAGTTTTTTAACTTTATGGGGTCTTGTTGTTGTTCTTCCAAATAACCCTTTTTGTTTTATGCAGGTTTGGTGTGATTCTCCCCCGGGTATATTATCGTATGGTTTGATTTGAGGATTGTTACCCTTGGCGATGTTATAGTCTATATGGCTTCTAAGGAACGAAGTGGTTTTTAAGGGTAAGAAGTTTGATGGGTTACAGTTGGTGTTCGTAACCAAATACCCTATAGCTTGCTGGCCGAAGGCTAAATTTCCTTCAGCTTCTTTCAGTGCGGATAGTTTGGCAGACGATCTAACAATTGCAAAGGATTTTGCTCTCCTATCGAGGGCTTCGGAAAATCATTTGGATTGGATTCCACCTCCGAATGGAACTTTGAAATTTAATGTAGATGGTTCTATGAGGGCTGATGGAAGCGGAGGAGGAATTGGTGGGATTCTTAGAGACTCGGATGGCTATGTTTTAGCATCCTTTTCGGTTCCAATTGGGGGAGGTTCTCCGGTGCAAGCTGAAATCTTGGCATTAGAGTATGCGATTAATTTTTTTATTGGCTCAGTTTGGTACAAGTCTGCTGCTCTTGTCGTTGAATGTGACTGTGAATTTGTGTTAATTGGGTGAGAAACCCATCGTCTATTCCATCAGAATGGGGAGAGATCCTCCGACCGGTTGCTGAGTCTTTTTTTAGAGAAAATTTCGGTCTGAAGTACATTCCAAGGGTACGTAATGCGGCAGCAGACCAGTTGGCGAAATTTGCTTCAGGTTTTCCCCCTGGCTGAAATGTTTCTTTGATTTTTTGTTGTATAGATGTTTTTCTTGGTTGTAGTGCATGGCTGGATTGTTTTTTGTGTTGATAGGGAACTGTTTAGAAGGGTTTCGTTGATTTTGATTGTACTTGTTGGCTATGTTGTTCCACTGCTCAGGCGCATACTTTTTTCCTCTACTTAGGGTTAGAGAGGTTCTTTAACGAGACCCTGAGTAGTCTGGTATTTACTTTTATGAATAATAAAGTACTATTTTTCAACAACAAAAAACAAGCTTTAAGCATTCAATATGTATATGATCAATGAGCTTTTCAATTTACTTTAAAATTCATATCTTCATACATAATGCCTACTTTTGAGCACTCTATATATCGAGATGAATATGTGAGGGCATTCTAAATAGCAAATTAACCCACTGGAAAGAGAATAAGAAACTCTGTTCCCAAGTCTAAACTTAAGTTTTACAGTTATTTTTTCTTAAACAATCTCTACAAGCAAAAAAATATATAGTGCAAAATGTTTAACAGAGGCCTCAACATTAGGGAAAGTGAGATACTAGACTAAGGGAACAAAATACACCATCAGAGAAAAAGAGAGGGATACAAAGAGAGTAGAAAACATAAAGATAACCTGTAAAGTAGCATCAGGTCCTTGAGTCCACCAACTAGCACATGCATCAAATTGTTGCGTTATGTACTCTTTGTTCCGAACCTGTAATTTAATGTAGAAATGAAAAGCAAGGATTTAATTTTTACATCAGAACCTGGCAATTAACTTTAGAAAGAAAAGCCAAAAAAGCTTTTAGGCTAAAGTGGAAAAATAGAGTATAACACAGAAAATAGAAGTGAGTTGGGCTACTGGTCGTCTTATATCATATGAAATGCACAAACCTTGTACACTGAAAAGTTTTCACCACACCGTGAATCAATGACTGTAACATTAGAAGGTGGTACAAGTTTGTGCTGAGTGAATGGCCACCAGAAAACATCTCCAGCTCTTCTCGGCATCTCATTTAGTTTCCGTGTTCTTTCTAAATAAGCTTCCAGCATTATATCTTTCAAAGAATTAAATACATTGCAAGATTCATCAAACCATTCCATTAGGTCATCTGATGGATCTTGTGGAATGGGTGGCAGCACAAACACAGGCACTCTAGAAAGAATAAAGAATACAAATTAATAACCTATTACATAGCATGACCAAAGAAGATATTGCCTCAACTTTTGACTACTTCTAGTGGTGTACAACAGAAAAAGGAAAGGCTCGGAGTCAAAGTCCCGATGAAGATAAAAAAAAACACACAGTTCAAGAACTTTAACTACCTCGTGCGCAAATATGACATTAATGGTATTTCATTTGCTAGGCCATGATCTTCAATAACAATAGCAACAACATCATAGCCTCGTAGTTTCAAACTCTCATAAGCTGAAATAGTTCCAGATATTCCACCCAACCGCCCATCTCCAACAAGAACACCAGGAAAGCGTAAGGACCTGATTACACATTCAACAAGAAATGCATGAGGATAAATAACGTGTAAGAAGTTAACATTTACAGCCATCAATACAAATATGATCCGATTTTCCAACAAGACGTAAAAATAATTCGCAATCAAAGTGGATTACAACTTTCAGCAGATGATTCTTAAATTCACAATTAATATAAATCCGCCGAAAGTAATTTTCAAATTGACAAACAATTCTAAAAGACATTAAATTGTGTAATTCCAATCTGCTAAGAACTGAAAGGCCTGATTAAGCACAACACTACCTAAAGAATGGATCAAAGGAAATGAACAAGAAACGTCAGAGAAGAATAAAGCGGATACCGATAAAGATCACATTGAAGAGTCCCCGAGGCTCCGGGACTGGCAACCCCACCGGCAGTCTCCACCACACAGAAACCATCTAATTTCCCCCTCTCAACACCATCTTCCAATAACCCTTCCTTCAAACGTCCCTCCACTTTCTTAACCAACTCAGAATCCCCCACCACCGCACCTTCCCTTTCCGCAGCCAAATGCGGAGACAGCGCGCCCTCCCAAGCGTACAGCGTCTCCGAAACCAGCTCTGGAGCTACATTTCCCTCCTCCAAGACCTTCCTCTCCTCGTAAAGCCCCAATTCACACATCTCCCGTGACACGTTACGAGAGAAATCGTTCGGTTTGAATGATTTGGCAGCCGGGAGGGAAGAGAGAAGCACGGAATGGGAGGAAAAGAGGGGGAGCTCGCGCCGGAGAGAAAGAGAAGAGAGCTTTTGGAAAAGGAAGCGGGAGTCGGAGTCGGAGGGGAAGCCGGTTTGGAGAGGTTTGAGGTAGAGAAGCTTTTTGGGGTTGGAAGAGGAAGGGGAGAGGAGGAAGGACGAGGAAATGCCGGTGGAAACTAGGGTTTTGCCGAGGGAGGTGTTGGAGGACCAGATGATGTAAGTTGGGTGGGAGAGTGGGACAGTGAGAGAGGAAAAGGACTGCTGTTGGTGGCGGGGAGGAGGAGGAGACGGAGGTGGTGAGGACGGCGGATGAGCATGGTGGAAAGAGTGTAACAGCAAGTGAAGTGTTTGAAAATTGGAGGTAAAGGATGGTGGGCAATATTCCAGTCCAGCTAACTAGGAGGATTTGGCTCTATCCTCCTAATGCAAACTCAAATCATAGTTAACTTACCCGTTTCTAAATTTTGGCTTATATACGCCAAAACCATTTTAAAATTTAAATTTTTTTAGGACAAAATTTTGTTGCATAGCATATGTAAAATAAAATATTCCTACAAATTTAGAGTTTAACAATTATGTTTGTAGGATATATATCAAAAATTAAATAAATTAAATAAATATTAGGGTAAATTACACCGTTTCTCACTCATTTTATTCTCTCTCCTATTTTCCTCACATAACTTTCGATTGATCAATTTACTCACTGAACTTTACAAATTGAATCATTTTGCTCACTCTATCGTTTTCTCTTTAAACAGCTGATGAATGACATTTATTATTTGTTTAATATAAAATAATTAAAAAAAAGTGATCGGATGCCACCGTTGACTGTTGTGGATGGTGGTCGTTCAATCCTAAAATGGGATGGGTCATTTCGTCTCGACACCTTGAGTTCCAATCCGACCTTCATTTTTTTCGAAACTTGCTCCGAAGTCCGTGAATTTGAAAGTGCGAAAAAACGAAACATTACAGTCCAAATTCAGGGTTTTGTGACAGTTTTCGGTGAAACAACCACTGGATTCGACTCAAGGGGTCGAGACGAACTGACTCATCCCATTTTGGGACTGGACGACCATCGTCAACTGTGGTCGAAATGAAAATAATGTGGTGATCGACAGAGAGAAAATGAAAAGATAAGGAAAATGGTAAATTACACCATGAGTCACTGAACTTTACTTTCTCTCTTATTTTACTCACCAAAATGACTCATTTTCGAGTATATTTGAGTTTTTCAAAACGATGCCGTTTGATGCATGTGCCACGTTATAACGCCGTTAAATAGTTAACGACAAAGTGAGCAAAAATGATTCAATCTATCAAATTCATGAGCAAATTGATCAAAACGAAAGTTAGGTGAGGAAAATAGGAGAGAGAATAAAGTGAGGAATGGTGTAATTTACCATAAATATTATTATAACGATGTCTAACTCAAAAGAGTTAAGCTAACTTGATTTCGCCAAACTATAGTATCATGTAGTAAATATAATTATTATGAATGGAAATCAATAACTTTGTAAATGTAGTCGTGTCTTTTATAGTATATGTAACTCTATAAATTATCAGGGATAAACAATGTATTTTATCATTCAATTATTTTCAAAACAATTTATATAACATTAGTATACTGATATCATCCTAAGCACGGGCAGAACGCCTATAGTGGGCTATGACCTCCCCAAAAATTATAAAATAATATATATATATATAATATAGAGTAAATTACTATTTAGTCTAATATTATTTTTATTTGTTTCAATACCTAAATTTTAAATTTTTAAAATAAATCTACCTAACGTGCAATGGGCTTTCATTTCGATTCATAACCATTTAAATAAAATTATATCAGAATCAGAATCATTTCCAAATCAGAATCATTTCCAAATCATAATCATAAAATATAACAGGGGCAGTTCATACCCGAAATCATTCATAACACTTAATAAAATATTATGGAAATAATTCCACATTAAAACATAAATAATTTATTTGAAATAAATAATATGAGGTTGACTTATCACAAGTTGTCATCGGTCAGAGTAATTAAATAAATAAACTACACTCACCTTTGCTTCACTACCGAACCTTTTACGCGATATTTCTACTCACGTGCTTTGTCCTTTCCTTTCGGGTTTGGATCGTTAGTTTATCGTAGTCTGACAATATGACATCATAACATAACATATTCAAGCTATATGTTAGTTTCGAACTAAGATAAAATGATTCTGATTCTGATATAATTTTATTTAAATGGTTATGAATCGAAATGAAGCCAATTATATGTTACATTGAGAGTTATTAGTACAATTGGCATGACATGAGGTGGAGTGATTATGATATGTGGTGTTACCGTGGGTACACTAGTATATATTCCAATGTGACTGCACTCTGTGTACATATTATGATTCTGATGGTTAGCTATGTGTGTGTGCTTATATGTTTGATTATGATGATAGCACTAAAGTGCTTGTGTGCACACTCGCCTGACTCACGTACCTGCATTCTCTTAAATATATGTTGGGCTATAAAAATGAGATATGAAAGTTCTGAAATTGTCTGATGAAAAGAAATGTTGATTGATTATTCTGTCTGATATGGTTTATTATGATTTTGAGAAAACATAAGATGATTCTTTTCAGGTTTCTGATGAAGAAATAGCATGAGATACTAGGTTTAAACATTTAAGATTTCATCAAAATTATTTTAAATGTTTTAATAGTAAGGATATTTTATATATTTTACCTCACCTTTAATTATTACTGCCTCACTAAGTTATATAGCGAGTGATGATTTCATGTGTAGGTTCTGATAGAGTTGTGGACATGTTGTGAAGAGCCTCTCGAACATCTTTTTAGAGATCATCTATAATATCAGTATCAGTAAGACATCTTCGATGTTACTTTTGACTAGTAGTGTAACATCCCAAAACTGGGCTATGACTAAAATGAAAGTTTTTAAACTTTATGATCAATTTCAGAAAATTGAAAATTCAGGGACTTAATTGGAATTTCTTGGAACATGATTGAATAACAAAGTTTGGAAATGAAAAGGGCATAATGATCATTTGATAAAAAATAATTAAAAATTCTTTAGTGGAGGCATTATATACGTGGAGAAGGGGAAATAAAAGAGAAGGAAAAATTTAGAGCTATTCTCTTCTTCTTCTCTTCTCGTGTAACCATGAATAAGGTAAGTTGGTCTCCATTTAAGGTTTACTTTCATTTTTAAGTTGGTTTTAATTCTAGAGATGATAAAAAGCTTAAGGATGTTTAAAGAGAATTAGAACTAAAAGATTTATAGGTTATAAGAGATTAAGTAAAACGAGTTTTTGAGTGAATTGTTGAAAAAGAAGGAGTAAATGGATTTTAAAGTTGAATTTTACTTGTCATGAGTTGAAATAAGAGATTCCAAGTGTTAGAAATAATTTTGGAACATGTTGATAAATTGGTAAGATTTTTAGTTTCAATTGTTCGAATGTGATATTGAATGTTTGGATGTGTTAAAGTGATATAAGATGGTTTGAGTAAGTGTATTTGAATTTAATGAATCGAAAGAAGTTAGTAGAGTGGAAGTTAAGTAAGTTTTGGAAAAATTTTGGGTAAAATAAGTAAGTATTGGGCATGGGGTATCGGTACTGTTCATCTAGTACCGATACTTCAAAGCTAAAGGAGTATAAGTTGAGCTTAAGGTATCGATACTGAAGGAACAATATCGATGCCATATGCTATAATCTGATAAAATCTTTAAGAAGTATCGATACTTAAAGAGTGGTATCGGTATTGGTTAAAGAGAGTATCGATACTAAGGTGTTTGGATGGGGGAATGTTGGATTCCAATGGGAATGGAATCCACATTCCCACGTTTGGTTAGCCCGGGAATCCCATTTCCGGTAATGTAAGATTACCAATAGTGGATTTTTTGGGGTATATTATCGGGAATGTCATTACCTCCCTTTCCTTAGGTATTATTAGATTACCGGTGTTTTGGACTAAAATGTCCTTAAATTTTTATTTTTTTTCAAAAACATCCTTCTTCTGTCATTGAATAATAAAAATTCTACGAAGGTTAAATTACAAATTTATCCTTAAATTATTATAGATTTACAAAAAAAAGTATATAATTAAAATTTTATATAAAGTTCAGGGGTTAAAATAAAATTTTACCCTTTCATTAAACCTTTTTATATTTTTAATTTTGTAAAAAATATATATATAAATATTATGAATTTAAATTTTTAAAGAAAATATATAAATATTTTCCAACTTGTAATATTATACAAATATATAATAAGGACAATTTGGTCAAATATACATTCCAATAATCTTTTATTCCTTTAACCAAACACGGTAATCTTACATTCCTGCTAAGCCAACCAAACACAAAATACAATATTCCCAGTAATCTTATTCCCTGGTAATCTTACATTCCCACTGGTAATCTTACATTCCGTGAACCAAACGCACCCTAAGGGTTTAGTATCAATACCATTAACAAGTTAAAATTCCAGAATGGCCAAATGGTATCGGTACCAAGAGGGGTATCGACACCATAGAAGAGTAGTATCGATACTATACTGGGAGTACCGATACTATTGAGACTGAAATGTTAAATTAAGAGTTTCTTTCAGCTTAAGTTATATTGATTGGTTATAAGTGATTCGAATTCCGATATTCATATAAGTTGTATAATTGTGTAGATAAACGATAGAAAGCGAGTATTTGATGAGTCAACAAGATAAGATTGAACAAGAAAGAGATAAGTACATGACTTGGACTACTGAGGCTAAGGTGCGTGCATACTAGTAGTGGGTATATGATGTTTAATGGAAATAAGACTTGCGACGAGTCTATTTCCTACATTAGAATGCATAAATTCATGAATGTAAGTATGTGTTTGATATGATAATTATGTATGCCTGATTACTTGAATATTAATGTATATGTTATATGTTATTGTATATGTTACATGTTATTGTATATGTTACATGATCCATGTGAATACATGTTGTCTAATAAACCATGTGAATTGATATAAATAATATATGTGATTACATGAGAAGATAACATAAGCTATGTGATATAAACATAATGGATTATATGAATATGTGATCATAAGAGAACAAAGTATAAATTATATGATACAAGCTATGTGATATGTTATATATGACAATGAGCTACGAGATTACATGAGAATGTTACAAGATCTACGTGAAAAGAATATATGAGACTACAAGTACAAGGATATAAGTATGTGGTGATTTGTGTGATTATATGAATATGTGATAAATATAAATGATAATGCCCATGTTATGTGATATGAGATGTAGGGGTATAGTTGGCATGCCAAGAGTCGAGGGTTCTATGTAGTCATTTGGGACATTTTTACGTGGTCTTTCGGGACAATTTTATATGCTCCTAGTGGGAATTTATACGAGCTGTGGTGACAACATATATGCACAACCTTAATGTACTCGCATATCTTTAGTTCTCACAAGTGTACATGGGCTATTAAAAAGATATAACATAAATAAATTCTATGTGATGTTATGTGTTTGATGTGTGAAATGTATGATCTGATGTGTATAAATGTTAAATACAAGATTAGATGATAAGAAGGAATAATGAGAATAATATTGATAACTATAAGAAAGTTAAGAATGATAATGATGAGATATGTGTATATATGTTATTTTGCTATATGAAATTTTCTATAGTGTTGTGTTATATCATTGTAGGAAGTGTTCATGCATTGTTAGATAATTAAAGTTTCCAGTATTCATTCTATATGCCTCAATAAGTCATCGACTTAGCGTGTGATTATTTTACACGTAGGTCCTGAGAAGCAAGAAGAGGAGCAAAGCAATGATAGACAAGTCATGTCAGCTTCTCTTTTCCAAAGATCTGATCAGAAAATCATTTGAATAGTATGTATATGTTATAAGGAAAGTAGTTGGCATGTAAATAAAAGATTGGAATTGTATACGCTCTGATAAGTTTTGTAAAACCTTTGGTTGAAATTGTATAAATTATGCAGTTTTATTTAATAAAAGTTGAAATTTTCATTATCTTGTACAAGTATATGATTTGAAAAGTCAATGTGACACCTTGGACTCATATTCAAGTCGGGTACGGGTTAGGGGTGTTACATTTAATGGTATCAGAGCTAAGGATTAACCGATTCTAGGGCTTAAACTGAAGTCAAATGAGTTTTAAAATGTATATATGCCAACACAAAGTGAAAATTTTCTGATATGATAGTGTAAGGAGTATGTTCTCTGTTAATAGAGTTGGATTGTTACGTTATATTAGATGTTTGACCATAAGAGTTTTGATGTAAGCGAGAGGTGCTAAACCTGATGGTGGTAACAATTCACCTGCCCTGGCTAGACAGGATAAAGAGCGGAGACTTCATGGAGCGCCTTTTTAAAATTAAGGATTATTTTTAGGAGATTGAAAACGCATCTGAATAGTGTTAGAGGATCTCCATTGTTCTAAAGTGGAGTAGTTCATTTGTTACGCTGACTAGTTAGAGTAGAGTGGATAAATGTTATCATGAGAATATTAAAAGTTTAAGTGATGTGGTTATTGTTTTGGAAAAGTTCAAGAATGGGTACATCAGTGATCAGTTTATAAGACAAATGAAGTTAGAATGTTTGAGTTTGAATCTAGGGAATTGCATCGTGTATGAGTAAGAGTGCGGATTTGATAAGTTGAGTAAAATACCGCTGAGAAAATTTTGACTGAAAAGGGATGTATATGATTGACTTGATAAGGGTTTGTACCCTAGATTAAAAGAGTTGGTGCTGACTAACAAGGTTATGTGATGGTAGGTGTATTAGAGTTAAAATATTAGAAGATGATGTCAGGTTAAGCTAACCAAGTATGGTGTGGATTTGGATATGGTTGTCTATTTTGATCATGTAAATGTGATGTAGTGAAGGGGATAAGGATTCGTATATTTGAAGGAAACTAAGGATGTAGTAGGAAAAGTTTAAGATGATAAAAAAGACATGTGTATTGTAATTCAAATAAGGATTTTACAAAAAATAAAGTTTTGTGCAAGTAGTGTTGACTATTAAAGTTATGAGATGTGATAAAGATTGGTAATCAGAGATAAGTATAAGTGATATGAAAAGAGTATGAGGGAATGAAGGAAAAGATATGACCTATGTTACCAGGAGATCTTGATTTTGTAGTAATAAATAGATAAGGAAATTAAATGATGGAGTTTAAAGGATCAAGTATGACAAGGGTTATATTGAGGTGTAGATTATAAGTTTGATATAGAAGTGAGAAAAGTACGTAAGGTTATATGAAAAATTATTTGATTTCGTTAGATGTAATTCTTAATCATATCGGATAGAGATTTAAGGTTGTGTTGCTTGATCAAGTAGAAATGAGCAGAGAGAGATAAGGATTTATTTATATGTATTAAGGAAATTTAAGATACAGTCGAATAATTATATTCTCTTTAATCAAGCTGTTAAGGATAGGCATATTATTTTGAAATGGTAATAAATAAAGGTTTGATGTATATTGCAAATCAATTAAAGAATGATGAAAGAAATTCACTGACTCATGATCTTGAGTGGTGAGGACTGGGGTTACTGTCTATATGATGAATGATATTATATGGATTTATAAAGGTTGAAAGTAGGTGAATAATTGGAGTGAAAAGAAAAGAAAAAAAATGGATTGAATTCTTTGGAAATAAAAGACAAGTTATTAATGGCAACTGCGAAAGGTTAAAGTAGTGGAAGTAACAGGAGAATATGAATAGGATATGAGTCAACGATATCCTCATCTATTGGTGCAATGAAAATTCGATGACGAATTTTCTTAAGGGGGAGAATTGTAATATCCCAAAGACCAGGCTAGTGACTAAAATGAAAGTTTTTGAAACTTTGTGATCAATTTTGGAAAATTAAAAAGTTCAGGGACTTAATTGGAATTTCTTGGAACAGGATTGAATAACAAAGTTTGGAAATGGAAAGGTAATAATGGTCATTTAACAAGGAAATAATTAAAAACTATTTAGTGGAGGCATTATATACACGTGGAGAAGGGAAAGGAAAAGAGAAGGAAAAATTTGGAGACTCTTGGTTTAGCTAGTCTCTTCTTCTTCTCTTCTTGTATAACCATGAATAAGGTAAGTTGGTCTCCAGTTAAGGTTTCCTTTCATTTTTAAGTTGGTTTTAATTCTAGAGATGATAGAAAAGCTTAAGGAGGTTTAAAGAGAATTAAAACTAAAATATTTACAAGTTATGAGAGATTAAGTAAAATGAGTTTTTGAGTGAATTATTGAAAAAGAAGGAGTAAATGGATTTTGAAGTTGAATTTGACTTGTCATGAGTTGAAATAAGAGATTCCAAGTGTTAGAAATGATTTTGGAACATGTTGATAAATTGGTAAGATTTTTAGTTTCAAGTGTTCGAATGAGATATTGAATGTTTGGATGTGTTAAAGTGATATAAGATGGTTTGAGTAAGTATATTTGAATTTAATAAATCGAAAGAAGTTAGTAGAGTGGAAGTTAAGTAAGTTTTGGAAAATTTTTGGGTAAAATAAGTAAGTTCTGGGCATGGGGTATTGGTACTGTTCATCTAGTACCGACACTTCAAAGCTAAAAGAGTATAAGTTGAGTTTAAGGTATCGATACTGAAGGAACAATATCGATACCATATGATATAATCTGATAAAATCTTTAAGAAGTATTGATACTTAAGGAGTAGTATCGGTACTGGTTAAAGAGGGTATCGATACCAAGGGTCTAGTATCGATACCATTAACAACTTAAAATTCTAGAATGACCAAATGGTATCGATACCAAGAGGGGGTATCGATACCATAGAAGAGTAGTATCGATACTATAGTGGAAGTACTGATACTATTGAGACTGAAATGTTAAATTAAGAGTTTCTTTCAGCTTAAGTTATATTGATTGGTTATAAGTGATTCGAATTCTGATATTCATATAAGTTGTATAATTGTGTAGATAACGATCGAAAGCGAGTATCTGATGAGTCAACGAGATAAGATCGAACAAGAAAGAGATAAGTACATGACTTGGACTAGTGAGGCTAAGGTTAGCGCAAATTGTGGGTATATGATGTTTAATGGAAATTAGACTTGTGATGAGTTTATTTCCTATATTAGAACGCACGAATTCATTAATGTAAGCATGTGTTTGATATGATTATTATGTGTACCTGAGTACTTGAATATGAATGTATGTGTTATTTGTTATTATATATGTTACATGATCCATGTGAATACATGTTGTCTGATAAACCATATGAATTGATATAAATAATATATGTGATTACATGTGGAGATAACATAAACTATGTGATATAAACATAAGGGATTATATGAATGTGTGATCATAAGAGAACAAAGTATAAGTTACATGATACAAGCTATATGATATGTTATATATGGAAAAGAGCTACGATATTACATGATAATGCTACATGATCTACGTGAAAAGAAAATATGATACTACAAGTACAAGGATATGAGAGCTAGGGGTATAGTTGGCATGCCAAGAGTCGAGGGTTCTATGTAGTCCTTCGGGACATATATGTAATCCTTTGGAACATATATGTTGTACTTCGGGACACATATTTGGTCCATTGGAATATATATGTAGTCCTTAAGGAGAATTTTGTGTGGTCTTTTGGGACATATATATGGCTTTTCAGGACATATATGTGGTCCTTCGGGATATTTCTACGTGGTTATTCGGGACAATTTTATATGCCCATTGTGGGAATTTATACGAGCTGTGGTGATAGCTTATGTGCACAACCTTAATGTACTCACATATCTTTAGTTCTCTCAAGTGTACATGGGCTATTAAAAAAATATAACATAAATAAATTTTATGTGATGTTATGTGTTTGATGTGTGAAATATATTGATAACTATAAGAAGGTTGAGAATCATAATGATGAAATATCTGTATATATGTAATTTTGCTACATGAAATTTTCTATAGTGTTGTGTTATATCATTGTATGAAATATTCATGCATTGTTAGATAATTAAAGTTTCCAGTATTCATTCTATATGCCTCACTAAGTCATCGACTTAGCATGTGAGTGTTTCACACGTAGGTTCCAAGAAGCAAGAATAGGAGCAAAGCAATGATAGACAAGTCAGGTCAGCTTCTCATTTCCAAAGATCAGATTAGAAAAGTATTTGAATAGTATGTATCTGTTATAAGGAAAGTAGTTGGCATGTAAATAAAAGATTTGAATTGTATACGCTCTGATAAGTTTTGTAAAACCTTTGGTTGAAATTATATAAATTATGCAGTTTTATTTAATAAAAGTTGAAATTTTTATTATCTTGTATAAGTATATGATTTGAAAAGTCAATGTTACACCTCGGACTCGTATTCGGGTCGGTTACAGGTTGAGGGTGTTACAAGTACTGGCATGTATATTTATATTGTCGGTTTGTTTTACTAGTTTTATTTAATTGGTCTGTAATAGTTAACTATGACTATTTTCTATTTATTAATTTAGTTTTATCAATATTTTGCATGAGTAGAATATACGCATTTTATATATATTTTTATTATATTTTAAAATGGTTAAGAAACTCAGACATTCTTAAATAGTTCGGTAACATTCTAAACTGGCTAATTATTGAATGAAAATAGATTTATTTTTTATGACAAAATATTAATTTATAATTTTCATGCTAATAAGAAAATAGTTTTAAAGTTGAAATATGAATGCTTTTAAAATGAAACAAAATTTTAAGCATTTATGTTCAACGAATGATTGTTAAGTTGATGTGACATCTGTAGCTCGTATAACAAGACGTACACGAGCTATGGGTGTTATATTTATTGGTATCATAGCTATGGGTTTAGCTGATTCTCAGCCTAAACTGAGTCTATGTTACGTTGTAAATATGTACATGCCACCTGGATGTCGAAGTTACTGATCTGGTATGGTTTGATGATTTTTTTATGATGTTGCTCCCTACTAACATAATGTTATGTAATTGTAGTTTAGATGTTGGGTTCGAAAGGCATGAGATGGGCTACGAACATGAGGTTCCCGAGGGAACCGATAGTGGGAGTAGTAATGAGGTTGAGCATGTGCCTCAACAATAAGGAGCGCATGCACAACAGAGAGTGTCGCACCAAATCAGGGGACATTTTTATAGGAATTAGAGGCTATCCTAGCCAGATATCAGTTAGTAGTAGCACTTCCCCCTCCTCCTCCTCCACCACCTCCTCTAGCTATGAGAATATCAATTTCAAAAGAATTAAAAAGTTTAGGGGATGCATAATTTAAAGGTGAAGCAAATGAAGGCCTAGTAGTGGCAGATATGTGGTTGAATAATGTGAAGATCATGTTTGATAGCCTTCATTGTTGTAATGAGTAAAGATTGGAGGGTTTAGTTTCACTGTACAAGGCAAGGCTTGTATATGGTGAACGAATGTGACTATATGTGTTCCTCCATATCAGATCACTTGGAATTTTTTGTAGAGGTATTTTAGAAGAAATATATCGGGGATCAATTTATTACACAGATGAAGTAAGATTTCTTTAATCTGATTCAGGGCAATAAATATGTGTATGGGTATGATTGTGAATTTAATAAGTTTGCTTGATATGCTTCGGAGTTGGTTCCAACTGATATAGACATATGCCAGAAGTTTATTCGAGGCTTCCACCCCAGACTCAGGGAACTTCTGTTGACTGCAAATTTGACCACTTTTTAGGAAGTGATAAATAAAGCAAAGGATTTAGAAATGGCACAAAATGAGAACTTTATGATAGAATAGAGACGATAGTCAAATGGATCAAGAGTATCATCCTCGTCTAAGTTTAAAAGAGGTCGCAGATCAGGCTATCAGTATCAGAATAAATCTGAAAGTGGTACTTCTGGTCATAAAGGATATAAAGCGAAAGAAAAAGGCTGATAGACTCAGACGACATCTTCAGGAGTGGGCAGATTAGCTTTATAATAGGGTAAGACGTTACCATGTCAGCATTCTGGAAAAACTCACGCTGGAGTTTGCAGAATTGTTTCTGGATCTTGTTTCCGTTCCGGAGATAATGGTCACTTTATTAGAGATTATCTTTAACATTAGAGAGATCGGTACATATAGAAAGGTATGTAGCAGTGTCTCAAAGAGGATGTAGATGCAGAGTTAGAAGGAGGGAATATTCAGAGACAATCTCCCAGTCTGATGTACATGCTCCAACCATAATCTACAATATCAAGACCAATGAGGATCTTGATGACACAGAGATCATAACATGTACTTTCTATGTTTATGATGAGTCTGTATTTGTCTAGTTGATCCAGGTTCCATTCATTCCCTATGCTAGTTTGAAATTATTCAGAGATAAAGGTATTCCAATATTTCCCATTTATAGTGATATGATAGCTATAAATACGTTGGGTTATAGTGCTAGAGTTATACGAATCAGTAGAAATTTTCCGATAAAGAATCAAGGGATTTTATTCCCATCGAATCTTATATAGTTATCATTTGATGAGTTTGAGATTATATTGAGAATGAATTGGTTATCTCGATATTATGGTTGGATAGATTGTCGCATGAAGCAGTTTTTTTAAAAGATGTAGAGGGCTCTGAGATAATAGTAATCAGAGAAAAGTGAAATTAATGCCCAACGTGATATCAGCATTGACGTCAATAAAATTAATGGAAAAAGGCTACACTGCATTTCTGGAAAATATAATTGATACCCGAACATCTGAAGTTCAATTAGAGGATATTTCTATAGTTTGGGAATTTTTAGATGTATTTCCTAATGGGTTACTTGAATTAGCTCTTGACTGAGAAATAGAGTTTAAAATTGACATTTTTTCGAGTACATCACCTATTTCGATGGCTCCTTATAGAATGACTTTGACTGAGCTCAGGGAGTTAAAAGAACAACTACAGGAGCTTTTTTATCAAGGCTTTATCAGGCCGAGTGTATCTCCATGTGGTGCATTGGTATTGTTTGTTAAAAAAAAAGGTGAATCAATGCAACTATATATAGACCACCGTTAGTTGAATAAAGCGACGGTAAAGAGCAAGTATCATCTTCTGAGGATCGATGATTTGTTTGACAACTCAAGGGTGATTCAATATTTTCAAAGATTGATCTTCGATCAGTGTATCATTAGTTAAAGATAAAAGAGGAAGATATTCTGAAGATGACTTTTAGAACCTGATATGGACACTATGAGTTTGTAGTGATGTCATTTTGACAAACCAATGCTCGAGCAACGTTTATGGATTTAATTAATTGGATGTTTTAGATGTATTTAGATCAGTTTGTGGTCATGTTCATTGATGATATTTCTAAGACTAAAGAAGAGCACGACACATATCTCTGCATTGTACTCTTAATATTACGGGATAAGAAGCTCTATGCCAAGCTCTCAAAATGTGAATTTAGCTGTTAGAAGTTACTTTTTTGGGCCATGTGATTTCAACAGGGGGAATTAGAGTAAATCCCAAGAAAGTACAAGCCATAGTGGAGTGGAAAACTCCAAAAAATGTTTCTGAGTTTTGATGTTTCTTGGGATTAGAAGATTATTATTAGAAATTCGTGAAGAATTTCTTGATGATTTCTTCTCTCTTACTAAGTTACGCAAGAAGATGTGTCATTTATTTGGACTAAAAGTGCCAAGAAAGCTTCTATGTGCTTAAAAAGATTTTGACAGAAGCTCCAGTTTTAGAACAACCAGAATCCGATAAAGATTATGTGATTTATAGCGATGCACCCCATAATGGTTTTGGATGTGTGCTGATACAAAAAGCTAAAGTGATAGCTTATGCATCGAGATAGTTAAAGATACATGAATGAAATTATCCGACGCAATATTTGGATTTAGCCGCTGTGGTGTTCTCTTTAAAGATTTGGCTTCATTACTCATATAGGGAGCGATGCTACATTTATGCAAATCATAAGAGTTTGAAGTATCTGTTCACTTAGAAGGAATTTAATCTAAGGAAAAGAAGATGAATCGAGCTTTTAAAAGACTATAATGTGAATATTGACTATCATCCTGGGAAGGCTAATGTGGTAGCCGATGCACTTAGCCGAAAAACATTTGTTGCTTTGAGGGCATTGGATGCCCAATTATCAGTGAAACTGAATGGTGCACTGGTTGCAGAATTGAGTTTAAAAACTGCTATATTAGATCGAATCAAAGATCTACAAAGCAAATATTAAAAGTTTCTAGAAAAAATGGAACAAGTAAATAAAGGAGAAACAAAAGATTTTGAAATCAAGTTTGATGGAAGTTTGTAATATCGGGGTCGAGTTTGTATGCCTGATGATAATAATTGAATGAGTATATTCTTTCTGAGGCTCATTATAGTCCTTTGACTATACATCCCAAAGGAAATAAAATGTATGAAGAGAGCTATAACTGAGTTTGTTTTCAAGTGTTTGACATGTCAGAGGTGAAAGCAGAGCATTAGGTACCATCTGGGTTGTTGCAACCTATTTTCATTCCTCAATGGAAATAGGAAAGGGTTACCATGAATTTTGTGACATGTTTACCTTCAATACCCAGTAAAAAATACTAGATTTGGGTGATTATGGATAAATTAACTAAGGCAACACACTTTTTTCTAGTTCGAGATGATTAATTGATGAACAAGTATGTTGAGTTGTATATTGGAGAAATAAAATGAATTCATGGAGTACATGTCTCGATAGTTTCTGATAGAGATATGAGATTTACTTTCAGATTTTGGAAGTCCTTGCATGAAGCTTTAGGAACTCGACTCAATTTTAGCATAACTTATCATCCACAAACATATGGTCAATCTGAGCGAACCATTCAAATACTTGAAGACATGAATTAAAACATCGAGATGTAATTGGTCCAGATCTGATCAGGGAAGCAGAAGACAAACTGAAAGTAATTCAAGATAATCTCAAAATAGTTGTTGACATATAAAAATCTTATACTGATTTAAAGAGAAAAGAGATCGAGTATCGATAGGGTTATAATGTATTTATGTTGGGATTCGTGAAACTCAATTGACAACTGAAAATGTGCCAAGACGGGTGAATTGGCTTTTTGATAATTATTGTGTTGTAACTACTATAAAATTATACGCAAATAATGTGCAAGTATACACAATCGCTCAAGTAACAAAGTAATGAGTGAGTATCATCTCCATAGGGATTGATGGAAATTAAAAAGTTTAACCAAAGCAAAGCACTACCCTATCTAAGTATAGTTAGTGATGATATGTACCAATGGAGAATGTAACAGTAATAAAAATGTATGTTGGTGGATATAGATTGATAGTATGATGTGGTAGCAGATGAAAATGTATTGGCAAAAAACATATTATAATGTTGAAAATGATAAAAATGTCAAGACAATGAAAAACGATAAGAATAATAAATAAATGATAGTTTGATAATCCTCACACAACAAGCTGCCTATGGGAATGATTGGTAGGGATTGATTTAAGGATGCTAAAACTTATCTCTCTAGAAAATTTAATCTATCTAAGCTTCACTTTCTCGATAAAGTTTGCTAAAAATGTTTTCTCTATCTCTAGTAAGAGGAACCTAATAGAATAAAATGCCACAACATCTTCTCTCAGTCTTAACTATGACAACCTATGTTATTAAAAAAACTACCCCTCTTAGTCATTGAAATCCTATCTTAGCCTCTCTCAAGCACTAAGGGATTAGGATATAGTACTACTATGCCGAGTTTAAGCTTAAGAAAATACTACATCCCATTGCTTATGTGTATCTTACTTGTGTTTCTCTCGAATACTACAAGTATTAATGACCAAGTTTCTCTCGAACACCTAGCCTTCATCTAAGTAATGGACACTATCATGACTCCTACAAACCTAGAAGATGAAGCATTCATAAGCAAAACAAGTAAATGCAAAAGATAAATTTAAATATACCATTAAAATAAAATCAAGCATCCATAAAATAAACCCCACCAAATAAGGTTAGTTCATGGTGGGATTCGAATCATCCATTAAATAAAACATGTAAATCATTCATTCTAATAACCCAATTTCAAATGAAAAATAAAAGCAAAAGGGAAGGGAGAAGAAGCATTCGACGCGCATAACTGGAGCTCTCCTCGACCACCATAACTCTTATTAGCTTGCTAGCTCTTCTCGGATGCCTAGCTCGCCACTCCTTGGAGCTCATTAATGGAGGAACATCACTAAGAGAATGGAGGGGAAGGAAATGTTGAAGAAGATGAAGAAAATCTAGCTAGAGATGGTGAGTGTGTAACCTCATTCCTCTCTCATGTGAGGTGTATTAAATAATAAAATGTATCCAAGGGTATTAATGAGATTTAACACTCCAAATAACCATCATACCCCTAGAGTCACTTCTTGGGTGTGAGTTTTATCCTCCTAGGTGGCAATGGTCCCCAAGAGGCGATTATAACCATCATACACGTCCCTTGCCTACTGTCATTTTATAAACATATTTGTTTGTCTTTTTCTATGCCATAAATGCCAAGGCATTTCAATCTGCTTCAGCAACGTGTGATATCACAATATTCCTTACTAGTTCAACTTTTTTCTTGTTATTCCCTGCACAACATAAACAATCACACCTTTCCCTCATACAACACATTTATAAGATAAAATAGAACAACCACCATTAATACAACTATATGTATCTAAAATGACCTAAATGAGCTTTTAAACAAACAATAACTTAAGTGAAAAAGCCTTAAAAGTAGCCTGTTTAGGGAGTTATCAATAATTTTAGGGAGTAAGGAGTAAAAAGATAGGAAAATTTTGCACATCAATTTATAGTGGTTCGACTTATTAACCAAGTCTACATCCAATACCTAAGCTCCTCACTTAGGATTTTTCGAAAAAATCATCCTAATTTGTTCTTTATTTTTCAAGGATCAAGAGTAACATTTACAAACTCCCTAGCATTTCAATTGGCTAAACTAGAACCAAACCCCTTTACAAAAGGTAAAAAGAAGTAAACAAAGAAACCTTTAAAAGGTAGGTGTTTACAAAATTAAAGCTCACAAAAAACACAAATATTTACAAGGGAAAGAAAATAAAGAGTGAAAAATCTTTCTCTTGTGTTTGATTGCTTGGATAGATGTTCTAACGCTTCTTCAAGTGTCTTGTACTTGTATTTATAATTTGTAATAAGGTTGTACTCATTTCTAGCCGTTGGGGATGATTTCTAGCCTTTTGGGGATGTTTTCTTTGCAAAAATAAACTACCTAGGATAGGGAATATTAGTACTCTGTTAATGAGTATCGGTACTTCCTTTAATACATTTAAATAAAACTAGTCGTTACTAGTTGTTGGGCCTGACGGTGTCAATACTATGTTCATGGTATCGACATTACTATGCAAAGTAGTATCGATACACCTTTGGGTATAGGTTCCTATTTTGCATTCTAGAATTTGAGCAAGCTGGTAGTATGTACAAACTGTTGAGGAATTGTAGTTTCAGCTTTCGCGGGTCTCGTGCACACCATTGTTATACTGATTTAAAAGTGAAAAGAAGAAAAAAAGGTGAGAAATTTGCTTGCTTTAAAAGTTTCGGTTATGGAGGAAAATGAGAGAAGAAGATGATGAAAACGAAAAGTTAAAATGAATAATGGAAGAAATGGGGTGAGTGGATGGTTAAAAAGAAATGTATGGATGGGGTAAATGGGTATGTGGTTGAAAGAAAAAGTAAACTGTAAAATTAAATGTGATATGAAAGGACAATGGAGAGAGAAAAATAAAAATAAGGAAATAAAATAAAAGAAAGTAATAAAGTAAAAAGAATATTCCCCCTTTAATTGCTTTGTTTTTTTCATTCCCCTTGGTGACCACTCCACGCATGGCTGCAGTAATATGGGTCCCCTACAAAACAAAAAACTTTATAATTATTCAGGAAAAATAACAGTTGAGTTAATCGATCGGATGAATCAGCCAAGAGGGGGTGAATTGGCAATTTAAAACGTTGGTGGAAGCTTTGACAAAAAATTGAAAATATTTGCACAGTGATTTAGAGTGGTTCAATTTTATCAACTCCACTACCTTAGCTATCCACACTAAGGATTTTCCACAAATTCACTAATTTGTCTTTCTTTTAAGGACAAAGGGTAACCTTGCAACTCCCTCAAGAATTATACCCCAAATTCTTGAGAACACTCTCTCCCAAAGAGAAACGTACAAATTTTGCAAACTTACAGAAAAACCTCACAAGGTAGAATGTTTGCACAATTCTAGAACAGATAAAGAACACTCAAAGATGAATACAGTTGAGCACAAAGTGTGTTCTTAAAAGCAAAATGAATATTGAAATGATGTTGGCTTGAATTGCTTAAACTTGATGTTTAAGGTTTTCTCTTTTGTTTATTTAGCTTTTCTTTGTAATACTTTATGATCAAAGGCTTCAGCAACTTGTTTAAATACACCTTGGATGAATTCTAGCCGTTGGGAATCAAATTGGTGATGATAGAGCCGTTGTAGTGTGAAAATCCACTTGAAAAAGCTGTTAGGAGCGTATGGGTATTGGTATTACCTATATAAAATTCAAATATTTTGATCGTTATAAAACCAGGGGTATTGGTACCTCTCAAGGGGGTATCGATACTTCTATGCAAAGAGGTATCAATACCTGTCATGGTATCTGTACCCATATTGTAATATGTTATTCTTGGAGTCAAAATCAACACAAGGGGTATCGGTACATTTGGGATAGGTATCGGTACCTCTATATAAAGGGGTATTAGTACCTCTATATAAAGGGTTATCGATACCCTATGGGGTATCCATACCTCTTTTGCATTCGATGTTTGAGGGGTATCGATACCTCTTAAGAAGGTATCGGTACCTCCCTATTCAAAACTCAATTTTGACTCGATTATGGTTCGAAATACTTTGTAAAATTTGTTCCAAAAATATTTTAAGTATAAATCACAATTTTCATTTAGTAAAGAGTAAAAATTTATCTTTGAAAACTTGGAGTAATATTTTTTATATTCGAATAATTGGATAGAGTATATAATTTTGAATTGAATATAAAATCTTAAAATTTAATCTTGAAATTCATTAACACTTTTGTTATATCGAAACATCAAAATGTTTTCTCAACAATCTCCCCCTTTTTGATATAACAAAATATTTTAGAAATTTTAAGATTTTTGTCTTATGAAAAATTGAAAAATTACATTTAAAAACTACTCCCCCTTACTATAACATTTCTCCCCCTTTTTGTTAAATTAAAAGACTCTATAAAATGTTTAAATAAGTTTTTAAAGAAAAATAGTCAATTGATTTAAATTGATATAGCTGCTAAGATCAAAGTCAAGAGAAATATTAGCCATTAGTCCATAATCATTATTCAAAAACATATGTAATTGTGAATTGGCCATAACTAATATGTAAATGATGCAAAAACTATTGAAGATTTAATTTAAGTTCAAATAACTAAGAAACATTCATAGTAATTCAAACAAACCACAATCAAACATCCAAAACAATCATCCAAACCAAATATTCAAAATTCATCTAAAGCATTCAAAATATTTAACAGTTCTATGTTCACAATGCAACCTAAGAAAACTAGCAAACGAAGTTCAAGCATCTGTAGGAGGATCTGTATTGAATCGATGTCCTTTAAGAAAAGCAACATTGTGTGTTAGTGCATTAAGTCTCTCATCAACATCATCGAATCTATTATACATTGCTTAGCGATGAGCAGTCAAATGGGACTCTAAGGATGCGAACCTCAAATCCAATATCTCTATAAAAGATTAAAAGTATGGAGGCATCAAACTCTCTTGCTGGGTTGGCTCGTCCTCGGGCAGGTTTGCGAGATCGCCGACATCCCGTAAAAGATCATCAAGCTCTTGAGCAGCAGTCAGAGCCTGAGCAGCTCGTGAAGAGCTAGCACCGGGGGTTTTCTAAGTTGAACGAACTCATTGATCCTTATCTCCACTCCATCCCGATTTTCACAAAGAAGTGAGGTTAATTTGGGTGGTAAGAGGGATGACTGCATTAAGATCTACCTTAAGCTCGGCTTTGATAAACATATTACTAAGTAGACATCTGTAAACTAAAGTTTCAACATGTTTAGAGGGAACATTGTTTATGATTTCTACAAGCTCCGTAAAGATAATCCGAGGAAGGTTTATTTTCTTACTATGTTGGATACAATGTATCCACCATAAGTCAAGTGCTATAAGAGTGGAGTATTTTCCTCCAAATGGTTTGAACCACCAAGAAATGATTAGATGAAGAAAATGGTCATGGTGATCTAAAACACTCGCACTAGACTTGGCTTTATAAGGAGTAGCACTAGAGCACGTTCATTATCTAACCCTTTATTATCTAATCCAAATGCATTAGCGATGTAGTCTGAGTCTATATTAATATATTGGCCTAGGGGATAAGACCGAATACTCTCGGTTTCAGTTCAAGACTCGTTTTGGACACAAACTACATTGGAATAGGAAATACGAACAAGTTGGTGGTAAACAAATGGTTCAAGCTGAAAGAGTTTATCAAATTTCCATGATTAGAGGGTAGGGAGGTATTTAAATTTCATGTCTATCATAGCTTGGAGAGATAGGATTCGTTCTTCCCTAATGCTATAAAACTCGAAATGGTTTACGAACCTAAAGTAGAGACCGCTACGATTAGGTTCATTAAAACACGAGTTTAGAATGGTTATCTCGGGTTCATTTGGGGTTTTATGGTGGAATAGGAGGTGGATTTGGAGGTAGGTTTGGAGGTCGGTTTGATCGACTATAAGATGTCCCAGGTCGTTTACAATGAGACATGGTTTACAAAATCAAAATATGAAAGAGTACATGCAATTTTAAAACTCATGTATGCAACACAATTAATCCCAAAACTCAATATGAGTCCTCAATATTCAAGGTTCTCTAAAAGCTAACGTAATGGGCAATTTTGAAAAATATTTGAAAAACTAAGTTTGAAAAATCATTATATGTATAGTTTCATTAAAAACAACATAATTAAATCAAAAACAACAATTTAAAAATAAAAACATTTATTTATTAATTTTTATATTTCAAAAATTATAAAAAATTTAAAAACAATCTTGTGTTTTTGATGAAATTAGTTATAGATTATAGTTCTAAACTATAATCTATCAAATTCCCGATATATATTTTGAACTAGAACTAACTAAAACTAGTCCTATGTTCAAAAATCAATAAAATAGTATTTTAGAAAAGTTTACCTTGAAAAATGGGATTGAGTGGAATTTGTTGTTGTTTGCACTGATTTAATGATTGTAGCAGGATTAGGAGTTGAAGAATGAAAGAAATCTGACTTGTAATCGAAAGATTTGAGTAATATGGAGATTGGGTGCTTTAGGGAGAGGAATGGCGGGCAAGAGAGTTTTTAAGGATTTTTGCGAAAATGATGATTTTTAGGGATTTAAAACCTAAACCTGACAGGGGGTATCGGTACCCATCTAGGGTATCGATACACATTCAAGGAGGGTATCGATACCTATTGAATCAGTATTGATACCTATCAAGGGGGTATCGGTACCTGGGTGACAAGTATTGATACCTAGTGCACATAAATGTCAAAATTTTGTATTTAAACACTTAGCATGCAAAATTAATCAGCTCTAGAAGTATTGGCAACTCATATCACGAAAATTAACAATGTTCAATCAATCAAATCTACCCTTAAATTTTATTTGAACATATTATTAATTTTCAATTAAAGATCATAAACTCCCCCTAACTATTAGCATATAATGCATTTAAAAATGTTATTTTTATAAGCATTTTTCTTTTTCTTATTAAAAGTGCTAAAATAATTTTAAACACTAAATCAAGATAAGTCGGTTAAACCTAATTCTCTCGTAAGTGTCCAAAATCTCTCTTTGTCTAAAGGTTTTGTAAAATTATCCGCTATTTGATGCAAAGTAACTACAAATTCTAGAACTATATCTTCTTTTTGTGACATGATTTCTAATGAAATGATATCTAATTTCAATGTGTTTAGTTCTAGAGTGTTGGATGGGATTTTTAGTGAGACAAATAGCACTAGTATTGTCACACTTGATATGTATGGTACCAACTTCAATTCCATAATCTAAAAGTTTTTGTTTCATCCATAAAACTTGTACGCAAAAACTACCAGTTGAAATGTGTTACGCTTCAGTGGTAGATAATGAAACACTATTTTGTTTCTTTGAAAACCAAGAAATCAACATATTTCCTAGGAATTGACAAGTACCGGAGGTTTTTTTCCTATCTATTTTGCATCTTCCATAATCTGCATCAAAGAAGGCATGTAAGCTAAAGCTAGAGTCTCTAAGATACCAAAGCCCTACATTATGAGTGTCCTTAAGGTATCTAAAGATTCTCTTAATGGTTTGTAGATGTGATTCCTTTGGGCATGATTGAAATCTAGCACATAAGCAAACACTAAACATAATGTTCGATCTACTTGCGGTTAGATAAAGTAAAGAACCAAGCATTGACCTATATAATTTAACATCGACACATTTAACTCCTTCATCTTTGTCAAGCTTTGTAGAAGAACTCATGGAAGTGACTTAGGGTTTCACATTCTCCAATCCAAACTTTTTGAGCATATTGTGAACGTACTTTGCTTGATTGATGAATATGCCATCTTTCCTTTGCTTGATTTAGAGCCCCAAGAAAAATGAAAGCTCTCCCATTATGGTCATCTTAAATTCACTTTGTATTAGTTTAGAAAAATCTTGGCAAAGAGCATCATTAGTAGAACCAAATATTATATCATCAATATAAATTTAAACTACTAATAAATATTTACCTTTTCTTTTTATAAACAATGTAGTGTCAACCTTCCCTTTTGAAAAACCTTTTTTAATTAAAAATTTTGACAATCTTTCATACCAATCTCTAGGAGCTTGTTTTAAACCATAGAGTGCTTTTGTCAATTTAAAAACATGAATTGGAAATTTTAAATCTTCAAAACTAGGAGGTTGTTCCACATATACTTCTTCTTTTATAAAACCATTTAAAAATGTGCTTTTAACATCCATTTGATACAATTTAAATTCATTTAAACATGCAAATGCTAATAGCATTCTAATTGTTTCCATCCTAGCTACAGGAGCATATGTTTCATCATAATCAATTCACTCTTCTTGAGTATAGCCTTGAGCAACAAGTCTAGCCTTGTTCCACACTATATTACCACTCTCATCTAGCTTGTTCCTAAACACCCATTTAGTACCTATAGTAGATTTATCACTAGGCCTTTCAACTAATGTTCATACTTTACTTCTCTTAAATTGATTTAACTCTTCTTGTATAGCCATAATCCAATTTTCATCGGTTAATGATTCTTTGACATTTTTAGGCTCTATGCATGAGATAAATGCAACATAATTACAAATGTCCCAAAGGGAAGATCGAGTAGTTGCCCCTTTAGATGGATCACCTAAAATGTCACCATCCTCGACATAGTTGTACTCTCTTGGGTATGTGATTTCCCTTTCTTCAATGATTAGATTCTTGAAGGCATCCTGGGTTTCATCATCCTTCACTTCTTTCTTTGATGATGGTTCTCCAACTTCATTTACATTTATAATACCTACGTCATCATCAATACAATAATCCTTCATCGGAAGGGGATTATCATCAAAAACAACATGAATAGACTCTTCTACCACTAAAGTTCTTTTATTAAATACTCGATAAGCTTTAGAATTTAAGAAATAACCCAGAAAAATTCATTCACCACGTTTAGCATCAAATTTGCCAAGGTTATCTTTACTGTTGTTTAAAACAAAACATTTACATCCAAAAGGATGAAAATAGCTAATGTTAGGCTTTTTATTTTTGAAATTTTCATATGGAGTTTTCTTTAAAATAGGCCTAATCATTACTCGGTTAATAACATAACAAGCGGTATTTGTGGCCTCCGTCCAAAAATATTTTGGAAAATTGTTTTCACAAAGCATGGTTCTAGCCATTTCTTCTAAAGTTCATACTATGATCACTCCTAACACTTGAAATTGAGTAACCTTTTTCATTTTAGATTACTTTTGAAAAGTGATAAAATGTTCTAATGCTTCATCTTTCGTACTTAAAAATAGAACCCCAAGTATATCTAGAATAGTCATCTACCAATACAAAGGCATATTATTTTCCACCCAAGCTAGTAGTTCTAATTGGCCCAAAAAGATCTATGTGGATCAATTGTAATACTATACTAGTGGATACATCATTAATGGATTTAAAGGAAACTATCTTTTGTTTTCTTTTTGAGCATGCATCACAAATTTTATTGAATCATTATGCACTATGTAAATGTTTTCTATTATATGACCAATAAGCATAATCCAATTAGCTGCAATGTCAATAATTTTACAACCATTTGTTTCAAACAAGACATTATATCCTTTATCACATAATTGACTTATACTTAGTAGATTATGCTTTAACCCATTCACATATAATACTTTTTCTATTTGTATGGAAGAGGTATTACCTATAGTATATATACCTTCAATGTAACCTTTTGAATTGTCACCAAAGGTTACCACTCCTCTATTTTTGTTATTAAGCTCTGTAAACCGGTTCTTGTCTCTGGTCATGTGTCTTGAGCATCCACTATCAAGGAACCATAAGTTTGAACTTGTATTTTGTGCCTTGAAGCAATGCTCATTTTCCTACAAACATAGATTAATTTTTTTATTTTTGGACCCAAATTCTTTTAGGTCCATATTCATTAGTCCCTAAAATCCTAGTCCCCTTTGGTATCCATTTATTCAGGATATCTTTATCTTTAGTAGTATTGAGTTCTTTAGGAATCCATATACTTCTAACGATTTTACCATTAGAGGTTCTTTGGGGACATCTATAATTGTAAGATTTAAAATTCTTTCTAATATAATTTGATTTTGAACTTTCTCCTTTTTCAAAACGTTTTGTTCCAACTTTATTGAAAGAAACTTTAACATCATCAATTTCTTTTTTATGATCATCATTGACTATTGAAAGTAAATTATGCAAATCAGAAATTTTCTTTTCAAATCTTCAATTTTGATTTGCAATTCTTTTATTCTACTTTCAAGATCATTATTGGTCTTGGATATGAGATCATCATTGGTCTTGGATATGAGATCTTTGTCATTTTTCAACTTTGAAATATCTTTCTTTTATTTTGAAAATACTTTTTCATAATCCAAAGCCAACCCATTATATTCCTCTAATAACTCATCAAAAGAACAATCTTGTAAATCGAATAAGTTAGAGGTTACCTGAGAATCCTCCCCGGTGGCCATCAAGCACAAGTTTACTACTTCTTGTTCCTCTTCATTGGATGATTCATCATCGCTCCAAGTAGCCACGTGTGCATTATGTTTCTTCTTTGAATGACCATTCTTCTTCAATTGTGGGCAATCATATTTGACATGCCCAGGCTTTTTGCATTAGTAGCAAATGATAGGGTCATTCTCCTTTAATTCATTTTTGAAGTCTTTATTTCGTTTAAATTTTCTTCCTCTATTGGGCTTCATTAATTTTCTGAATCGTTTGGCAAATAATGACATTTCTTCATCGTCGTCATCATCATCAGAATCACTCTCATCTTTTGTGGATTTGAGAGCAATATTGACATTCTTCTTTTTCTCTGTCTCTTTCTTTGTATCGTTCTTATTTTTTAGGTCTACCTCATCTTGAATCATCATTTCATGAGTGAGGAGAGAACCAATGAGTTCATTGAGAGTTAAAGACTTTAGCTCTTTAGCTTTGATAATCGTAATCTTCTTCGATTGTCAAGTTTTTGGAAGAGAATAAATTATCTTCCTCATAAGTTTCTCGTTAGGGATTATTTCCCCAAATGCTTTGAGGCCATTGACAATCACGGAGAATCTATCCGTCATAGCTTTGATGTCTTCATCTAGTTTCATCCTGAAATTTTCATAGCTATGAGTAAGAAGACTAATTTTGGATTCTTTTACTTTATTAGTTCCTTTATGTGTGACTTGTAGTTTGTCCCATATCTCATTGGCGGTTGAACAAGATGATACTCTCCCGTGTTCATCTGGTCCAAGTGCACAGAAAAGAATATAGATAGCTTTTGAGTTGAGCTGGAATAATCTCGTATCTTCTTCACTCCATATATTCGAATTTATTGATTGTTCAGAGTATCTGTTCATCATGATTTTTCATTCTCCCATGTCACTAGCTTGAATGAAGTACCTCATCCTAGTCTTCCAATAAGCATAGTTAGCTTCATTGAATAAATGAGGCTTGTTAACGGGCTTAGAATCAAGAACAAAGTCGAAGTTTGATGTAGAGACCATTGATGAGTTAAATATCGATTGAACTCTTCCCGAATCTACTCAAGATGTGGTAAAACCTTCAAATGAGTGTATCTCTGATACCAATTATTGAGTTAATTGATCAGATGAATCGACCAAGATGGGGGTGAATTGGCAATTTAAAACGTTGGTGTAAGTTTTGACAGAAAATTGAAAATATTTACACAGTGATTTATAGTGGTTCGACTTTCTCAACCAAAGTTTACGCCCATTACCTTAGCTATCCACACTAAGGATTTTCCACAAATTCACTAATTTGTCTTTCTTTTAAGGACAAAGAGTAACCTTACAACTCCCTCAAGAATTATACCCCAAATTCTTGAGAACACTCTCTCCCAAAGAGAAACGTACAAATTTTACAAACTTACAGAAAAACCTCACAAAGTAGAATGTTTGCACAATTCTATAACAAATAAAGAACACTCAAAGATGAATACAATTGAGTACAAAGTGTGTTCTTGAAAGCAAAATGAATATTGAAATGATGTTGGCTTGAATTGCTCAAACTTGATGTTTAAGGCTTTCTCTTTTGTTTCTCTAGCGATCAAAGGCTTCAGAAACTTGTTTAAATACACCTTGGATGAGTTCTAGCCGTTGGTAATCAAATTGGTGATGATAGAGCCGTTGTAGTGTGAAAATCCACTTGAAAAACTGTTGGGGGCGTATGGGTATCGGTACCCTTCAATGGGTATCGATATTACCTATATAAAATTCAAATATTTTGACTGTTATAAAACCAGGGATATCACTACCTCTCAAGGGGGTATCTATACTTCTATAAAAGGAGGTATCGATACCTGTCATGGTATCGGTACCCATATTGCAATATGTTATTCTCGGAGTCAAAATCAACATAAGGGGTATCGATACCTTTGGGATAGGTATCGATACCTCTATATAAAGGGGTATCGATATCCTATAGGGTATACGTACCTCATTTTCATTCGATATTTGAGGGGTATCGGTACCTCTTAAGAAGGTATCGGTACCTCCCTATTTAAAACTCAAATTTTCACTCGATTATGGTTCGAAATACTTTGTAAAAATTATTCCAAAAATATTTTAAGTATAAATCACAAATTTTCATTTAGTAAGGAGTAAAAATTGATCTTTGAAAACTTGGAGTAATATTTTTTATATTCGAATAATTGGATCGAGTATATAATTTTGAATTGAATATAAAATCTTAAAATTTAATCTTGAAATTCATTAACACTTTTGTTATATCAAAACATCAAAATGTTTTCTCAACAATAACTAAAAATAAAAATGAATATGATAATAAATAAATTCATTATTTATGCACAATCAACGAAATTCAATGTTGTGGCATTGAAATTTAGTTTTCAAGTGGGTACAATCAAGCATCGTGCATGTACAACATTGCCTTGTCACGCAGAGGTGGAACTCTATTGTAAGCTTTCAAACGTTGGTCATTGATTTTGAAGATTGTCCCATCATCTATGTTCTTGATGTCAACAGATCCATGGGGATAAACATAATACACCTCAAATGGTCTTAACCATCGAAATTTAAGCTTCTCAGGGAAAAGCTTAAGTCTGGAATTATAACGCAACACTACTTGGCTAACATGAAAATGCATTGGCATCAGTTTTTGGTCGTGCCACTTCTTGGTTTTTTCCTTGTATATCTGCATATTTCATATGCTTGTGTCCTAAAATCTTCCATTTCATTAAGTTCCAGTAGTCTCTGCTCCCCAGCTAACTGAGCATCAAAATTCAGTCGCTTAATGGCCCAGTACGCCTTATGTTCTAGCTAAACAATGAGATGATAGGCTTTCCCATACACCAACTTGAATGGTGACATGCCCAAAGGAGTTTTGAATGATGTTCTATATGCCCAGATTGCCTCATCTAACTTTGGTGACCAATCCTTTCGCATTGGATTCAACACTTCTTCTAAAATCTGCTTGATCTCGCGGTTGGATATCTTAGCTTGATAATTTGTCTGTGGATAATATGTCGTGGCAATCTTATGACGAACTCCATATCTCCTTAGTGCCTTGGAAATCAACTTGTTATTGAAGTGGGTTCTCTTATCACTAATGATGGCTCGAGGTACTCCAAATTGAGTGAAGATATTCTTGTGCAAAAACTTGAGTACGATTTTAGAGTCATTCTTTGATGTTGATATTGCTTCCACCCACTTGGATACATAATCCACAACAAGCAAAATGTATAGATCTCCTCCAGAAGATGGGAATGGTCTCATGAAATCGATACCCCCAAACATCAAACAACTTTATTTCCAAAATACCTTGCAGTGGAATTTCATGTCGACTAGATATGGTTCCAGTGCGTTGGCATCGATCGTAAGATTTGTAAAATATATGAGCATCTCTGAACAGAGTTGGCCAATAAAAACATGATTGCAGGACCATTGTAGCAGTCCTTGCTCCTCCAAAATAAGCTCCACTTGGGGTCGTGTGACAATGGTATAAAATGGCGCGTTGCTCCTCTTCAGGTACACATCGTCTAATGAGCTGGTCAGCATAATGCTTGAACAAAAATGGCTCATCACAAAAATAATACCTTGAATCATGCTTGAATTTCTTTTTGCCTTGTTCAAATCAAAAAGCAATATTCCACTAACAAGAAAATTAACAAGGTCAGCGTACCACGGGATTGCCATGGCATATAAGATTTTCTCATAAGGAAATTCCTCTTGAATATCTACAGTGTAATGGCATTCAGAGTTATTCTCTAGCCTAGATAAATGATCAACAACTTGGTTCTCAATACCTTTTCTATCTACAACCTCTATGTCGAATTCTTGCAAAAGTAAGACCCACCTAATAAGTCTAGGCTTTGCATCCTTTTTGTTCACTAAGTATTTTATATTCAAGTGATCAGTGTGAACAATAACATTAGTGTATGTTAGGTATGGTCTAAATTTATCAAAAGCAAATACCATAGCAATTAATTCTTTCTCAGTGGTTGTGTAGTTCAGTTGTGCTTCATTCAAGGTACAACTAGCATAATATATAACATGAAAAAGTTTACCACAACATTACCTCAAAACAGATCCTACGACATAATCGCTGCATCACACATCAACTCAAATAAAGATGTCCAATCGGGAGGAACTACAATAGGTGCTGAGATCAATCGTTGCTTCAACTCAGTGAATGCATCGAGGCATAACTCGTCAAACACAAAGGGTTGGTTTTGTTGAAGCAAAGTGCATAAGGGCTTGGAAATTTTGGAGAAATCATTAATGAATCTTCTATAAAAGCCAGTGTGTCCAAGAAAACTCCTTATGCCCTTGACAGAAGTTGGCGGTAGCAAATTTTCAATTACTTCAATTTTCACTTTATCCACCTGAATGCCCTTGTCAGATATCTTGTGGCCAAATACAATGCCTTCAGTCACTATGAAGTGACATTTCTCCCAGTTTAAAACTAAATCAGCTTCCTCACATCTTTTAAGAACTTTTACCAAATTATCGAGGCATCGCTCAAAATTATCTCCAGAAACGGAGAAATCATCCATGAATATCTCAAGGAAGTCCTCAACCATATCATAAAAAATAGCTTTCATGCAATGGTGAAAAGTTTTTGGGGCATTACAAAGTCCAAAAGGCATCCTCCTAAAAGAAAAAATGCCATAGGGACCAGTGAATGTAGTTTTCTCCTGGTCCTATGGTGTGATGGCAATTTGATTGTACCCAGAATACCCATATAAAAAAGTAGTAGAATACTTTTCCTACCAATATATCTAACATTTGGTCAATGAAAGGTAGAGGAAAATATCATTCTTTATAGTTTTGTTGAGCTTACGATAATCCATACATATCCTATATCCAATGACAGTGCGAGTGGGTAATAGCTCATTATCCTCATTTGTAACCACATTCGTACCACCTTTCTTTGGTACATATTGGACAGGGATTACCCATGAGCTATTCGATATAGGGTAAATCACTCCAGTATCAAGCCATTTCAAAATTTCTTTCATTACCACTTTCTTCATAACAGGGTTGAGTCTTCATTATGGTTTTATCGAGTTGTTGTGGCATTCCTCTAGCAGGATCTTGTGCATGCAAATCATGAGACTAATTCCCTTCAAATCAGCCAGAGCCAACCAAGTGTTTTTTTATGATGTATCAAAAAACTTAACAAACTTTGCTCTTGGTTAGTAGTAAGGTTAGATGAAATAATCACAGGTTAAGTGTTTTCACTACCCAGGTAAACATATTTAAGATGTCCTGATAAGGGTTTAAGCTCTAGGGTAGGTGCATGCAATACGATGGCTTAAGAGGAATAAATTCATCAAAATTTAGGGGTTCAAAATTCATACTTGATCTAGCTAGTAGTAAACTATATTTTCCACCCCAATTGGATAATTTTCATAGTCCTCTAAGCTTTCATCATCAATCAAATTTTCCTTGTCTACTAACTGAATAAAATTGTTCTGGAAAAGATTTTTGGTTTCTTCTTCAATTAATGAGTTAATTTAGACATGCCTTGGCATTCTTCAGGGTCATCAGCATACTTGAGAGTACGAAACACATTGACAGTCGCACACTGATCGACCACTCTCATGGTGAGTTCACCTTGTTCACAATCTATCAAGAATTAGAAAATCGACTGGAAACACAAATTTATCCACTTTTACTATGACATCCTCGACTTTCCCTTCAGCTCTAACATGGGATCGGTCAGCAAGTTATAAAATCACTGAGGTGGGTCTCGCATCTCCTATGCCAAGCTTCAAGAATCTAGATTTTGGCATTAAGTTCACACTTGAACCAAGATCGCATAATGTATTTCCAACAAAATTAGTTCCTATAGAACAGGGAATAATTAAGCTATCCATATCATTTTACTTTGGTGGCAACTTACTCAATGAAGAACAAAATTTTTTATCGTGGCAACTGTCTCATACTTCTCCACTTTCCTTTTCTTGGAGCAAATTCCCTTAGGAAATTTGGCATACGCGAAATATGTTCAATAGCTTCCAAGAGATGTACGTTGATATGGAGTTGATCAAGAATGTCCACAAACTTCTTGAACTGAACTTTGTCATTATGCTTCTTCAATGTTTGGGAAGGATGGTAGGGGTCTAGCTTCCTTAACTGCATGAGTAGGAATTATTTTTGCCTTGGTATTAGAATTTTCTACCTCGGCAAGCTTACTAGCAGAACCATCCTCATTGTCCTTCTCGGCAATGATATCATCATGTAATTCATCTTCAACTTTAAATTCTTCATTAGTGGGGGTAGAATCATCATGTTGTGTCCCCTCCCCCAATCTTAACTTTTTGGTTAATTTTCGTTCTACTCCAAAGAGTCAACACATTACTTTGTTCTTTTCCATGCAATTTAGTGACTTTAGTGTCACTTGGAAAACGTCCTTGCAGACGCTCTTGCAATGCAACAGTAATCTGACTAACTTGACCTTCCAAAGCTCTTAAAGATGAACTATGGCTTTGAAGTAAGGTTCCTTGACTATGAAGTAAATCTCATTGATTCTTAGCTGAAGTAGAGTGGTATTGCAGCATTGTCTTCGTGGTAGATATAAAATATTGAATTGCAGCTTCCAAAGAACTAATGCTCGCTGAAGATGAGGCTCATTTGTTGGTATTATGCCATGGCATAGCATTTTGGTAGCCTTGAGATTCAGTGTGATTCTGCTGACGAGTGAATTGATTAGCATTATGGGCTCCTTGATTTCCCCATGAGAAATTTGGGTGCTAACTCCATCCTGCATTATAAGTGTTATAATAATGATTATTATTGCCTCGGTTGAAATTACCTACAAAGTTGATAGAATCAAGATTGGTTGGGCATTCGTTCTCGTGATGATTATCTTGGCATAACAGATATGTCGAGCTAGTTGCTTTCATTTCCTTTACCTCAGTGGAGCATTGTAAATTTTTCAGCATATTAGTAATAACTGAGATTTGAGCAGACACCTTCCTTGGTATCTAACTCGAATGTTCCAGGAACTTTCCTCCCAGTCCCAAGCCTTGAGGAAGGAAATTGATAGTCATTATTGGCAATTTTTCCAAAATAACAAACGCCTCAGTATGTCATTTATCGAGCAATGTTCATTTTTGAGGCATCAAGTATCATCCTCATGAGTGCATTAACTCCATTATAAAACATAACTACTTGAGTCCAATCGTGAAAACCATGATTTGAGTACTTTTGAAGAAAACTCTTGTAACGATCTCAACACTCATACATAGATTCGTCGTTGTCCTGGCGAAAGGATGATATATCATTCCTTAGCTGAGTGTTCATGTTCGGTGGGTTATATTGCAATAAAAAACTCTTGAAAAGATTGGCCCATGATTTCATCAAACCAGATGGAACACCACTCAACCAAGTCATTTCTCGATCACGTAAAGAATATGGAAACAACTTTAATTTTAGCACATCCCTGTGCACTCCTTCTTGGCGGAAAGAATCACAAACCTCCAAAACATTATGAATATGATGTTTGCCATCTTCAGTTGGCATGCCCCAAACTACCCTATGGAATTCAACATATTAAACATGACTAGTTTAAGCTCAAAATGTGCAGCTTGAATTCTGAGTGCCACAATTCTAGGATTTATATTATCTAGTATCGTATTTAAATGATCAAGAATCGTGCGGGACCTATCATTAGGTCCAACATTTTGTAATGCCTCGGCATTCTGATTACCATCATCTTGACCAATGTCCTGGTTTCAATTTGATACGTATTTTCTCGAGCATGTTGATCATGTATCCTTTGTCTAAAGAGTCTTTCAATATTAGGTTCTATTGGTTCTAATGGCTCGTCAGAATGTCTTTAGGCATACACCAAATAAGCCTAAAAAAGAAAAAAATATAAAATATAAAGAAAATTATACAAAAATAAATAAGCAAAAATAAAATGCTCTGGAAAAACTAATTAACTTCATGTTGCCAATCCCCGACAATGGCACCAAAAACTTGTTGTGTGTTGTGAGTACTATAAAATTATACTCAAATAATGTGCAAGTATACACAATCGCTCAAGTAATAAAGTGATGAGTGAGTATTGTCTCCATAAGGATTGGTGGAAATTACTAAGTTTAACCAAAGCAAAGTACTACTCTATCTAAGTATAGTTAGTGATGATATATACCAATGGAGAATGTCACGGCAATGAAAAGTGTATGTTGGAAATGTCAAGACAATGTATTGGCAAAGAACATATTATAATATTGAAAATGATAGAAATGTCAAGACAATGAAACCGTAAAAATAATAAATAAATGATAGTTTGATAATTCTCACACAACAAGCCGCCTATAGAAATAAATGGTAAGGATTGATTTAAGGATGCTAAAACTTATCTCTCAAGCATATTTAATCTATCTAAGTTTCGCTTGCTCGACGGAGTTTGCTAAAAATGCTCCCGCTATCTCTAGTCAAAGGAACCCAACAGAATAGAATGTCACAGCATCTCCTCTAGGTCTCAATTATGGCAACCTATGCTATTGATAAAAACTACCCCTCTTAGTCATTGAAATCATATCTTAGCCTCTCTCAAACACTAAGGGATTAGGATATAGTACTACTATGCCGAGTTTAAGCTTAAGAAAATACTACATCCCATTGCTTATGTGGATCTTACTTGTGTTTCTCTCAATACTACAAGCATTAATGACTAAGTTTCACTCAAACACCTAGCCTTCATCCAAGTAATGGACACTCTCATGCCTCCTACAAACTTAGAAGATGAAGCATTCATAAGCAAAACAAGTAAATGCAAAAGATAAATTTAAATCTACCATTAAAACAAAATCAAACATCCATAAAATCAACCCCACCAAATAAGGTTAGTTCATGGTGGGGTTCAAATTATCCATTAAATAAAACATGTAAATCATTCATTCCAATAACTCAATATCAAATGAAAAATAACAGCAAAGGGGAAGGGAACAGAAGCCTTAGACACTCGCAGACGGAGCTCTCCTCGACCACCACAACTCTCCTTAGCTTGCTAGCTCCTCTCGGATGCCTAGCACACCACTCCTTAGAGCTCGTTAATGGAGGAACACCACTAAGAGAATGGAGGGAAGGAAATGGTAGAGAAGATGAAGAAAATCTAGCTGGATATGGTGAGTGTGTAACCTCTTTCCTCTCTCATGTGAGGTGTATTAAATAATAAAAAATATCTAAGGGTATTAATGGGATTTAACACTTCAAATAACCATCATACCCTAGAGTCACTCCTTGGGCGTGAGTTTTATCCTCTCATATGGCAGTGGTCCCAAGAAGGTGATTATAACCATCATACACATGCCTTGTTAGCTGCCATTTTATAAAAATATATGTTTGTCTTTTTTTGCGCCAGAAATGCCAAGGCATTTCAATCTGCTTCACCAACGTGTCATGTCACAACATTCCTTCCCAATTCAACCGTTTGCTTGTTATTTCCCGCACAACATAAACAACCACACCTTTCCGTCATATAACACTTTTATAAGATAAAATAGCACAACCACCATTAATGCAACTATATCCAACTATATGCATCTAAAATGACCTAAATGAGCTTTTAAACAAATAATAACTTAAGTGAAAAGGCCTTAAAAGTAGCCTTTTTAGGGAGTTATCAATAATTTTAGGGAGTAAGGAGTAAAAAGATAAGAAAATTTTACACAGCAATTTATAGTGGTTTGACTTATCAACCAAGTCTACATCCAATACCTAAGCTCCTCACTTAGGATTTTTCTAACAAATCCACTAATTTGTTCTTTTTTTGCAAGGATCAAGAGTAAACTTTACAAACTCCCTAGCATTTCAATTGGCTAAAGTAGAACCAATCCCCTTTACAAAAGGTAAAAAGAAGTAAACAAAGAAACCTCTAAAAGATAGGTGTTTACAAAATTAAAGCTCACAAAAAACACTAATATTTACAAGAGAAGGAAAATAAAGAGTGAAAAATCTTTCTCTTGTGTTTGATTGCTTGGATAGGTGTTCTAACCATTCTTCAAGTGTCATGTACTTGTATTTATAAGTTGGAATAAGGTTGTGATAAGGTTGTGATCGTTTCTAGCCATTGGGGATGATTTCTATTGTTTGGGGATGTTTTCTCTGCATAAATAAATTGCACAGGAAAGGGAATATCGGTACTCCATTAATGAGTATCGATACTTCATTTAATATATTTAAAGAAAACTAGTCGTTACTAGTCATTGGGCCTGACGGTATCTATATTATGTTCATGGTAGCAATACTATTATGTAAAGTAGTATCGGTACCCCTTTGGGTATCGGTATCTATTTTGCATTCTGGAATTTGAGCAAGCTGGTAGTATCGATACTACCTTAAGAGTATCGATACTTCTCTTACCTTTGGAATCGGTACAATGTGAACAATATCGGTATTGTTCATGCAGTATCGGTATTGTAAGAACAGTATTGATACTTTGTACTTTGAAAAACAATTTTGTGCTCAAATCCTAGTTTAATGGACTTTAAATTATTTTTGAAATCTTTCGAAAACTTTGAACAAATTCAATTAAGTTCAAAATCATTTTGCCTTAATTTGTTATATCAAAATATTATAAAACATGGTTAAACAAGCTCTGTCTTTTTTATATAACAAAACATTTGAAATTTTGTTTTTTGGCAAAACTCCCCCTTAATAAAACATTTAATGAAAAAGAGACATATTTTGGAGAAACATTAAAACTCCCCCTTTTTCATTCTTGAAATTTAATTTTTCAAACCTAAATTCTCCCCCTTTTTGTTATATAAAAAATAATTCAACTTTAATGTTCAAAAATAACAATGGAGAGTAAGTGGTAAAATTTATCGTAAAATTATTTGAAAAAATCAAAGCTCCCCCTTAATAAAAGCATTCCAAAAATATTTTTTACTTTAAGAGCATGACACTTAAAAGACATTGAATTTCAACAAAGAATAACAAACATGTTAGTAGCACAAGAAATTCAATACATCCGAGTCTAATATACTTTATGTAATACCAATTGTTAATTTAAGTACATGTGCATAAAACTATCCAAAAATGTTATGCATTTGAAAACTTGATATCAATTGTTAGAGAGATATCATTTGCAATAAATCACATGCATAAACATTTAAATTAAGGTCAATTTTTTTAAAAATTGTGAATCAAAGCATTTGAAAAATTGATATCAATTTTTAAAGAGATGTTATTTGCATTTAAAACCAATTTTGACCAAAATTCATTATGATGAACAAACATTTATGAAAAATCATTAAACTTTAGAAAATGTTCAACACAATTCTTTTTAACATACAAGAGATAGAAAATCAACACAAAATCATTTAAGTTCAAAAACTCATGCATGCATAAACTAAATGAGCAACCAATTATGCAAAATCAAAAAGCTTTTAAGCATAGAGGTTACCCATTCTTTTTCAAGCGTGACTAAAGCATTTGAGTACCGTCACTTTCATCACCATTGCACCCACACACCTACAAGAGACATTTATTTGGATTTTGGTATTCAAATTGCTTTGGATCCTTGAGCATTAGTTTCAATGCCCCTTGTTCCCTTAGGAACCCATACTTGTCTAATTTTAAAAGATTTTATTTTCTTTATGGGACAAGCATGTTGATTCATCTTTGACCAATGAATATTTAATGGAGAATATGGAAATGACAATTGGTAATTTTTAAGTTTTATTAATGGTAAAAAATAAAATTTCATAATAATTGGATTAAAAATTCAATTATATTAGTATTAAGCCATGTGTTAAGGCTAATTAATGATAAACAATCAAGAAATTAGCTCATTTTCAGCTTGTTCTTCTCTCTTGTCAAAACATACATAGCTACCAAGGTATGATCTTTATTTTGATTTTTGTAGTTATATACTTAATTTTTGTTATAAGTTATTATATAGAGAATTAATCTACATGAAATTCTCTATCATTTGGTATCAATATTTCATGGTGAAGTTTTTTGTATGTTGAAGTTGAAAGTAAGGTTTGTGTAGGGGTTTTTTTAAATTTTGAAGAATCCATGAAGGATTTTTTATGTTTTTTATGTTGGGGATTATTCCTAAACCATGTATGATAATTAAAATTATTTGTACATGCATATATAAGGTATGGCCATACCTGGGGTTTGTGAGAATGTTTGAATTTTGATTTAATTTGATGTTGTGAGGATTGGAATAACATGAATTTAATCATAGGATGTTGAATTCATGCTTGAAATTGAACAAAAAGTTCACCTAGATTACTTAAAATATTCGGCCATAGGAAAGAAGTTGGGGGAAATTCTTGAAAAAAATTTATGGTTTAGAAATGATATTAGAAGTGTTCTATGTGATTTGGAGATTAATTTGGAAGAATTTGGAACCTTGAAATAGAAAAAGGATCAGTTTATAAGTTTTGAGGGTTGTGGGACATTATTGCAAGAATGTGATATTTGGAGGTTTAATGCTTATTTTTAATATTTGAAATGCTGGAAATTTAAGTTGCAAAGTTGTTTGGAACCAATTACAAATTTGGAAAATTTTAGGGGTGGAATTAAAAAGGTCTTAAAAATATAGGGATTTGATTGCAAATTTTTAAATGTGAAAGTATCATTTGGATAAACTAGAACAATTCTGGAAATTTTAGAAGGTTGCTAATTTTTGAGTTTAAGTATTAAGTTGGGATTAAATTGCCAGTTTATAAGGTTAATAGTTGAATTCGAAAAGCCTAAGAAAGTTTAGGATGAAATTGCAAGTTTTTGAATGTTTAAGTGTTGATTTGAATATTTTGTTAAGGTGCTGGAAATTTCATGTAACTAAGGTGAACTCTAGAAAGAATTCAAATATAGTGACTTGATTGTGTAATTGGAAAAAGTCGAGGGATTAAAGTTGGAAACAATTATTGTTGGGAATTAAAGAGTATTTTGAGAAGTTTCAAATTTTGATAAAAGTATGACTTAGTTTAGTATCGATTTTTATTTTTATAGAATTTTATATTTTTTCAGTTTAAATTATGTTAGTTCGAAACTAACATATAGTTTGAATATGTTATGTTATGATGTCATATTATCAAAATATGATAAACCTAACGATTCAAACAACCCGAAAGGAAAAGACAAAGCATGTGAGTAGAAATATCATATAAAAGGTTCGATAGTGAGGCAAAGGTGAATGCAATTTATTTATTTAATTACTCTAACCGAGGACGACTTGTGATCATATTATTTTATTTCAAAGAAATGATTTATGTTTTAATTATGGTATTATTTTCATAATATTTTATTAAGTATTATGAATGATTTCATTTATAAACTGCCCCTGTATTTACAATGTATTTGTGTCATCTTCTTTTTTTTATTTTTGTTTACTCGGCGACGACACCAATCTTAATATTGGTTGTCGACCGTCAAGGATTATTAGTTATCTTGTTTTTATACTATGTCCTTTATTTTCTTTTTTCTTTGAGTCTTTAATTTTGAATAAAAATCTTTGTCCTCGTGACACATTTTTCTCTGCTTTTATAGAACTCGTTTTCTCTACTCTTGTGACACGATCCTTATGGCTTTTGATATGTTTTTCGCATACATTTGTGGTCATTTTGGTTCTCACCCAAAAACCATAACGATATTTATTTTTTGATTGGTTTATCAATGGTCACGTATAGTCAGATCCCCTCTTTTGGTAAAAGATTATTTGCAATGTAATCAAAATTGTGTAGCGAAACAGCCTGCTAGATTGTTTAGTTCGCTCTCCACTCTTTTATCATTTCGTAAAGCATCTTATTCGATAGAGACAAGGAGTTTTTTATGAAGGTTATTGAGTTTTGATTTGGTCTTCATTCTCATAGAATGTTTCATTTTTCTTCATATCTTTAGTTTAATATTTTACTTTTGTATGAGTATTTGGTGATTATTGTCTCCAAAATTTTCTCTATATTTTGATGCATTGTAATTTTGATTCATTTCATTATTAATGAAACCCAATTGTCATTATTCAATATATATATATATATACACGACATTAACAATTCTATTAATTTTTTATAATAAGTGAGCAAAATAAAATTAAAATATAATGTTAAGTATAATTAAAAAAATACTTTACTGAATAAAGCATAACATCACTAATAATTAAGTGACTAAATAGTTTGGCAACTAAAATGATTTGAGGCAAGTTGGATAGATTAACACTGTCATATTTATATGGGTAAACTATACATTTAATATCTAAACTATTAGTTTTGGTCGTTTTAGTATCTAAACTTTTAATTTTCTCAAAAGCATACTCAACGTTTAGTTTTTATTTCATTTTAGTATCTTATTGTTAAAAACTTAACGCATTTAGTACCTAAATTATCATTTTTGGTTTGTTTTAATACCTAAACTTTCAAATTTTTTAAAATTTACATTAACTTTAGAAAGAGGTACTAAAAGAAACAAAAACTAATTTTTAAAGACGGATATTAAAATGAAACAAATACTAATTTTTAAAATGGATGAAAATTAATAGTTTAGTTCTGGGAAAATGGCTCAAATAATGTATTTCAAAAAAATATTTTCCAAAGTAATCCACCTCCTACATTATTTCCCATACTAGGCCAAATACTAAAGTACTTTAGAAAACTCCAAGATTACTATGCGTCTTTAGCTTTGACAAATTGAAAATGAATGGATCACCATGCGTCTTTCACCAAAAATTTTAAGTCGTACAATATTCATGGCGTCCTCCTTTTACATTGTAACAATCATCCTAGATTAAGAAATAATATGGTAAAACCCTAAATCATAAACCCCAAACACAATCTAACTCGAACATTAACCCAATTTTAATCTAATAATTAAGTTAAAGTGTATAAAAAATACTAAAATAACTCAACCTAAATTGACCTGAAGATCCAAAGTTGACCTGAATCAAAAATAATTGATCATATATTAATTTGACCTGAAAATCAATCGATTTGATTTGATCTGACCCGAAATCAATCGATCCATTTTGATCTAACCTAATACCCGAACATACCGACTTACTATAAACCCTAATAAAATCGAAACCCAAAATGACTCGAGCCGACCCGAACCTGACCCGAATTAAGTCTAAATCAAAATGACCCGAACAAACCCAATCCGAATGACTTGTTTGTCACCTCTAGTGTACAGTAACAATGAACTTTCTTACCTTTAAATTAAGGGTAAATTACGAGTTTAGTACATAAACTATCAGTTTTGATTTTTTTAGTGCCTAAACTTTCAATTTTTTAAAACAATATCTAAAGTTTAGTTTTTATTTCATGTTAGTATCCTTATCCAAAATTTAACGTTTAGTTTTAGGTAAATTCAATTAAAGACGTAGTTCATATAGCCAATTACTTGGATTCAATTAGAATATCACACACACACGTATAACCTTAATAAAACTATTATTTAAAATTATTTTAGGTCTTATAATTTTTCAGTTAGAATTTTTTTTCGACTAATGAAATGTTAATATGTCGCATAAAATTAGATATTATTTTAATAAAAATAGTTTAAAATTTTAAAAAATATAATTTAAAAATTTATCTTAACAAAAAATTAATTTAGATGTCTAAAATTATTATATATAATAGGTTAAAGACTTCTGATAAAAAATAGTTTAATAATTTAAAGAGAAAGAACATAATTTAAGTTTTTTTAGTTTAAGCCTAAAACAAAATTCATAATGTTGGGACCCATCCATACGAGACAGTCTACTTTGGCCCAAATTTATGTTGGACCGTCTAAATTAATCTTTAAAAGATGTGAAAAAAGAAAAGACTTAATTGCTTATATTCTTATTCTACGGTATTTAAACTTTTAAATATTTTAATTTCATCTATAAACTATGATTATCATATTAAATTAGTCCTTAAACTTTTGAATATTTCATTTTCATCCCTAAACTAGTATCTTCAATCTAAATTGATCTCAAACTTTTTGAATATTTTCATTTCATCCCAAATTATACATATATACTTATCATATCTTTTTTTAATAAAATCGTTAGATAAAGTTATATTATTATGTGTTTGAAAGAATAAAATTTAGATTAAATTATGGTTGAAATTAATTACATATTTGGATAATTTGAGGATGAAATTTGAAGACTCAAAATTTTGAGGATCAATTTAGAATGAGAGCCCTAGTTTAAGGATGAAATTGAAATTTTCAATTTTAAGGACTAATTTAGAATGAGAGTTATAGTAAAAGGATTAAATTAAAATGTTTAAAATTTTAAATACAACATTAAAATAAAGGTTATAGTTTAGGGATATATTATGCAATTAACTCAAAAGGATATCTGATTTTGAAAACCCTAAATCCATGAACCTTCTCTTTATTTCCTGCGCCGCTTTACTTCCTCTCTCACTTTTCTTTCTTTTATTTTTCAATTTCTCTGTTCCCCCAAGCTCCTTCCCCCTTCTCATTTTTATTATTATGTGTTTTGATCAATGGATGTATTTTACAAAACGGGACAGAAGTTTGGCTCTTTGGCTAACTTATAAATCCCTGCCATGGAGATGAATGCTGCTCCCAATATCAAATCCCTTCAACTTTGTCTCCAAATTCGCTACGATCGGCCATCGATTCCAAAAATTCTAGCGGATTCTTCGAAAAAGTTGGTACATCCTCTTTTTATGATTTTTACGAATGATTTTTGGTATGTGAGTAGTGATTCAGGCAGCCTCCTTGCCCTAACCATGGCAGATGGAGGTGTTTAACTGCTCGGAAATAAAACGATGCTTTTGCTCTTCAGATTTGCTGAGGTTATCCCTTGAAGCTGGTCTAGTAAGCCTTAGCACATTCCCTTTCTATTTCTCGTCGATCTCGTAACTGTTTGATATTGTAAAATATATTTTTCACAAATTAATCAATGCCTAAAACTCAGAATTTGAGCTTCAATTTCTGTATGGTATATTTTATTTAATCAGTACTTCACAGGGAATTAAAATCACACACAAACAGCATTATAACTTTATTAGCAATGAATAGTTAAGGAATGAAAGTAATCAGAATTTGATGATCAAGTGGTTTGTTGATTGTTGTTGATATTTTTTTGGAAAATTATGTATTTAGTATATAAATTATCAGTTTTTTTATATAATTTAGTACCTAAACTTTTAATTATGGTTGATTTAATATTTAAACTTTTAATTTTTTTAAACTTAACGTTTGAATAAGGTACTGAAATAAATTAAAAGCTAAATTTTAGTAGGTATAATTTTTAAAAAATTAAAAATTTAGGTATTAAATCTTATCAAAATTATTAGTTTAGGTAAGAAAAAGTTTACCTTCTTTTTCTGTTGTTGGATTACGAGAACTCATTATTAGGGGAAAAAAATTTTGGGCAGCAAAACTTTTCTAAAATGGGATCTTAAGGTGGCCCATTTAATGCTAACCGTCAGGTTAAAGCCCTGTTTACCAAAAAAAACACTGAGCTCGGCCCTTTACAACTCTAAACTCAAATATTTTTTAAAAATTTACATTTAAAAAATAAAAAAAAATAATTTGGACATGCACAATTATTATACACAATAAAATTTGAATTAAGAAATTATATATAATTTTTATAAATAAAAATACTGTACTTTATAAATAATTAGATTATATAAATGTATATAATTATCAAAATAAATATGGAATATAACAACAATTAGTTAATTTAGTGAGATGAGATATTAGGTCCCTTAAGAAAAGTTTAGGAGTTCGAATCTTAACATTTGCTAATGAAACAAATTGAGTTGGGAGTAGAGGTACACAAAAAATTCAAATATCCGATTTTGCGCAAAAAATATCCGAAATTGGATTTGGGAAAAATCGGTTTTTTTTAAATTGGATCAGATATTTAAAAACCAGATAGTATAATCGGTTTGGGAAAAAGTTGGACGATCGGTTATTTTACCAGATTAAAAACTGATTTTTATTTGGAAAAAAATTCGATTTAGGGTTTAAAAAACTAGTCGTTAATATAGCCGTTGAGAGGGTTTTGTGATCGCTTTTTGACCATTTTTTCTATAAAAAAAATCATAATTTTACCATCCTAAACGTGTATAAATAGATTGGGGATGTATTTGGTTGATTACAACTTTCTCAAATCTTATTCACAACACCTAAACATCTTTCAAATCTTTTTTTTTTAATTTTTTGATCATCATGGCTACAAATACCGACCCTAACAAGGATGAATCTTCCGTCGGAGGAAACCTTGAAGTCGTAAGAGTGATCTAACACACTCAAAACAAAGAAATTTGGATCACTACGATTTATGTGAGATGTCAAATGGCTCGAGGAGAACACGTTGTAAACTGTCTAAAGTTGTTTGCACCGGAAGGAAACACAACGTTGAAGAACCATTTTACAAAATCTTGCAAGGCACTTCGCTCAAGATCGAATCCAAGTCAATCGAATCTTACACCGCAAGGTGGTGTTTTTGTTTACGACAAAGAAAAATTACGATAAGCATTTACAAAGTTCGTGATTACAAAAGCATTGTAGTTCGACCACTTTGATGATGAAGATTTCACGTTAATAATTCAACAACTAATGCAATTATGTTATACTCAAGTAAGTCGTACTACCCTTAGAAGAGATGCTATAAAAATGTGGTGTACGGCGAGGGAAAAATGATTTTAGGATTTCAAGAACACCGTTATGGTGTGTCGCTTACATGTGACGTTTGGAGTTCCCCTCATAATACCGGAATTTATTTTTTAGCCGTTACGGCACATTGGTTATATCAAGATAATTGGCAAATGATGAAAAGAACAATCACGTTTGAATTATTCGTTGAGCCGCATACCGGTGCTAATTTATTTAAACTTTTAAAAAGGGTAATTTGTCTTTATAAATTAGAAAATAAAGTTTTTTCTATATCCTTTGATAATGCATCGAATAATACAAACGCGGTTCCAAGATTGAAAATATTACTTTCATCGATTTTAGACGGTGCGTTTTTTCATACCCGTTGCGTTGCACACATAATTAATTTATCCGTGCAAGTCGGTTTAGAGGTTATTGAGCCGATTAGATTAGAATTTAAAGCAATGATAAAATCGGTTTTTTGCAACAACAACAAAAGACTAAATGATTATGAAGGATTTTGTAAGTCAGTTAATAAAAAAGCTTTGGGTCCTAATTTGGATTGTCCAACTCATTGGAACTCAACTTGGATGATGATGCATCCGCATTAAGGCAAAGGGAAACATTGCAAACATTTCACGATCGGCTTTTCGAGAGGGGTCATGTCACAAACATTTATTCGGATTCGAGTTGGGAAACTATAGTCAAAATAACCGATTTGCTTGGGGTTTTTAAAAATGCAACAACTTTTTTATCCGGTGTTTATTACCCTACTAGCCCGTTTGTTCTTAATCAAATATTTTTGTTGGCTAACCGACTAAATGACTTTGAATTTGAAACCAAAGTTTTTCAAGAAATTGGATTTGCAATGAAGGAAAAACTTTTAAAATATTTTAAGGAGATTCCCCCCAATTTTACTTGTGTCGCCACTTTAAACCCAACGTTAAATGTTGGCGGGGTTGAAACACTAATCGAACAAATTGCATTTTCTTTTAATCTAACCTATGATGAACCCAACTTTGTCCAAAACCAAATAAATTATTTTAACAAATGTTTTCGAGACATGTTTGCAATTTATTTAACTAAATACATATCAAGTAGTGTAATACATGATCAAATGTGAACGAATGCAGAATCATCTAGTAGACGTCCAAGTAACATAAATTTGTCACTTTTTAACACTCTAGTAAATTCTCAATCCAAATGATCACGTACTACCACCCCAAGTAGCGAGTTGGGAAATTACATGTCATGTGATTTTCTATCAAAAATGACATTTGAAGAGTTTGAAAGTTTGGATATTTTGGCTTGGTGGAAAGAAAATGAAGCATAATTTCCGATTCTAACCGCCATGGCCCATGATTTACTAACCGTCCAAGCTTCTACGGTAGCTTCGGAATCCGCTTCTTCTGTTGGTGGCAGGGTTATATCGTAACGGAGATCAAGACTAAGTCCCGAGTCGGTGGAAGTATGCATTTGTTTGAAGGATTATTTAGATAGAGCGGCTCGGAACCAACATATCACCACCCTAGAAGATGCAATTGATGTCGATTTGGAAGCAAACTTACACATTGAAGAAGTCGAACTTGGAATATCCCCTCCAAATGAAGAAGGTGAAGATGATGAAGAAGAGATTGCGATGTAGTTTATTTTTAAACTTTGTTTCAATTATCGAACTTGGAAGTTTTAAGTATTTGAATTTATCGAACTTGGAAGTATTTAAGTATTTCAATTATCGTAAACTTTGTTGCAATTGATGACGATGTATTTTTAACATTGTGATATTTAAGTATTTTAATTTATCGTTGACGAGTGTCTTGTGTATATGCTATTCACATGCATAAAATGCTTATAAATACACCTATTTTATCTAGAATAGTTGTGCTTTGTTTAGCTTTTGGTTTGTGATAGGTGTGGGTGAAATGGAGCTTAAATGAGGATCTAATGCGATTAAGTGGAAGATAATGAAAGCTTGCAAGAAATGGTGATGAATGTGCTTTGATGAGAGTGTTTAAGAAGGAAGAACAAAGAAAATAGGACAAGAGTAGTGTTGCTCAGCATTACTCTCAAAGCCTTCAGGAGGAGGAGTAGAGACAGATTGCACAAGAGTAGTGCTGCTCACCACTACCGGTTTTTTTATATTCGTTTTTGTAACATCCTCCATACCGGGTTAGTGATTAAATTGTGAGATTTAAAAATTCAGTGACCAAATTGGATAAATTGAAATGTTTAAAGAATTGATTGAAATGTTTTGTGTAAGATCAATTAATAAAGAAAGAGGATTAGAAGGACAAAATTATCTTTTCATAGCAAGATAATTATTTGGGCTAGTATTATATTAACCCACGTGGAAGTTTAGGAAACCAAAAACAAGTTTCCAGAGTTCTCCTCTCCTTTATCTTCTTCATACGTGAGACCCAAGCTAAAGGTAAGATCTCTTGTTAGTAAATTTCTTGATGAATTTATGGTTGATTTATGACCATTAGACAATAGCTAAGCTTAAAGGAAGTTTAATTTGTTTTAAAACCATAAGATGAGGGGTATATGAAGAATTAAATAAAGGAAGTAGAAAAGTGAAATATTGGATTAGAGTTCATAATAAGAATTGGAAGTGGAATTTGACTTGTCATTAGTGGAATTAAAGGATGTGAAGTGTTAAAATAGGAATTAGAACATGTTGGAATTTGAGTGAGATTCTTAAATTCTATATGGAGGATTGGATTTTTAAGTTTTAAAGGTATTGAATGGATAATAATTAGTTTAAGTAAGGGTATGCATGTTAGGGATATAAAATGAGATGAATTATGTAGTGTTGAGGGGATTATGAAGGGATTTCGTACTAAAAATAAAATTTATGGGCTATGAGCATCGATGCACATTCAATGTGTACCGATGCATCAAGGGTAAAATCCCAGAAATTGTTCAAGGTGCATCGATGCACTCCTTTAAAATAAAAACATCGAATGCCATCAGTATATCGATGCACAAGTAGTGCATCGATGCACCCCCTTAAAATACAAACATCGAATGGGATTTATGTACCGATGCATAGATAGTGCATCGATGCACCCGTCAAGGGATGCATCGATACATGGTGTAGTGCATCGATGTATACCTTCATTAAAAGATGAAAATAGCTTTTCTTTTAACCTAAGAAATGATAGTTTAGAATATATTAATTAGTATACTAATAAGTATCAATGAATTACTATGTAGATACAGAGTCTAAACAAGTTCCAGAACAATTGCCCAGTAAGATCAATCGAGGGAAAGGCAAAGAAATATAGGTGAGTGCATATGCATAACATGATTATAGTGATATATTCAGTTCTAGACTTATGAGAAGTCTAGATTCAATACATTGATGCATGATTCATTTCATATAGTGAAGAATGATATGAATTCATACTATGTGCATTGTGTAACATGTTTTAAATGAATATGTATGCAAAGTTATATGAGCCATGTGAGGAAGGTAAGGAAATGATATGTCTATGTGATATACTATGTAAATTGGGAAAAGCCCATGTTATGTAGGTTAGAACTATATGTATAGTTGGCATGCTAAGAGTAAGGCTCTCCGCGGTCCTTCGGGACATATATGTATTCTTTGGAACATGTGTGATGTCTTTTGAGACACGTACTTGATCCTTGGAATGTGTATATGATTCTTAAGGAATTTTCTACGTGGTCCTTAGGGACATCTTATATAGCACTACAGTGCAATTCTACGCGGCACTTCGGTGCAATTCTACGTGGCACTTCTATGCATTTATACGAGTTGTGGTGACATCATAGTACACAACCTCACCGTACTCACATACCTTAGGTTTTCAGTATGGTACCATGAGCCAATAAACTTATTAATACGAAATCATGAATGTTAATGTAATATGCTTATAAGTAATGAGCATGGTGATATAAACTGCATTGTTAAGTATAAGATTTCATCCATTCCATCTTATTATGGTATTTTCATTACGTTCCCTTGTTGTTATTATTATTATATTGCCTCACTAAGTCGATGACTTAGCGTGTGAGTGTTTCACATATAGGATCCGAGAAAGTAGACGAGACAGGTTAAGCAGCTGGACAACATTACTCCTGCAACTATCAGATCAGAGGCAACTTAATCAGTAGGTCATTTTGTTATGTAAATGAATGTTGGCATGTAATCAAAGGGTCACATTGTGTATGCTCTGAGTATTTTAATAAACTTGTATTAACATATGTATATTATTGTATTTTAATAATATAAATTCAAATGTTTTATCGTTTTTTAAAATATTACTTTTTTATAGTCAATGTGACATCCTGGACTCGTATCCGGGTCGGGTATAGGTTGAGGGTGTTAAATTTAATGGTATCATAGTATGGTTTAGCCGATTCTAGGCATAAACCAGAGTCTATAGAGTCTTTAAATGGAAACATGTCAATATATAGTGAGAACTTATGATCTGGTATAGTATGAGTATGATATTTTGCTAATAGAACAATGTGTTTATTTTATTAGATGTCTGGACATAATAGCTCCCGAAGTGAAGCGGAGAAGATAGGCCAGCTGAAAGCAGTAATTCACCTGCCCTGGCTAGGCAAGGTGAAGGACATGTATCTCAGGGAGTGCCTGTACAAGACCAAGACACTTTCTTCAGGACATTAATCGCTATTCTGACGCGCCTTCAACCTCCTGCCCCACAACCTCAAAGAATGAATATAGCAAAAGAGTTGAAAAGTTTGAGAGCTCCCGAATTTAAGGGAGAATCTGAGGAAGGTCCGGTTGCGGCGGATCTTTGGTTAAATGATTTGAAAATCATGTTAGATGGTCTCCACTGCTCTGAAGTGGAGAAGTTAGATGGAGCTGTCTCTTTACTAAGGGGTCAAGCAAGGATATGGTGGACGAACGTCACCATGAGGATGTCAAGTGATCAGTTGACTTGGTCTTTGTTCTTAGATGAATTTAAAAACAAGTACATTGGAGATCAATTTATTCGGCAGATGAAGCAGGAGTTTATGAACATAAAATAGATGAACCGCTCTGTATACAAGTACAAATGTGAGTTCAACAAGCTGAGTCGGTTTGCAGCTTCGCTTGTGTCTACTGAAAAAGATACATGTGTATGGTTTGTAGAGGGATTGCGCCATAGGCTTAAGGAAATACTGATAGTATTAAACTTGTCCTCGTTTTAGGAGGTGATCAATCACGCAAAGGCTCTTGAAAGGGCTCAGAATGAGAGATTCGGGGACTCAAGAGTTCAGACATCAAAGAGGAAGGGTGCTTCTTTCAGCTTAGCGCCACCAAAAAGAGGAAGAGATTCAGGATTTGATTACAAATTAGATCAGAATCAGTTGCCTCCTCTGCTAAAGGAGTAAGTCAGGCAAGACCTAGACAGATATAGTCAGTGGGATCTGGTGCTGTGAGATCCAATCAGGGTCAAGCGAGACAATGTCAGGATTGTGGGAAAAACTATTTTGGGGCGTGTCGGATAGCTGCTGGGACTTGTTTCTGATACGAAGATGCCGGATATTTTATCTGAGATTATCTGTTGATGGTTGGTGAACCTGCACCATCTGAGAGAGTTGGTTCTGCCTCACAGAGAGGACGAGGAAGAGGCAGAGGAATGAACCAGTCTGAATCATCTGCTCAACATGAAGTTTGGTTAACCGCACGGGTATATAATTTAAAGACAAGTGAAGACCGTGATGACCCTGATATTATAGCATGTACTTTTCAGCTATATGATGAATTAGTATTAGTACTGATTGATCCGGGTTCTAATTATTGTTACATTACAAGTAAATTAGTAAAGGAATTGAGGATCCATTTAGAAGCCACAAGTAATTAGATTATAGTAACTAATCCTTTAGGGCATAGTTCTCGAGTGAACAAAGTCTGTAAGGGGTGTCCCATAAAGATTCAGGGAATTGAATTCCCTGCTAATCTGATGGAATTACCCTTTGATGAGTTTGAAGTGATTCTAGGAATGGATTGGTTGTTTCGTTACTATGGAGATGTTAATTGTAGATAAAAAAGGTACCCTAAAGAGTCCAGGAGGAATAAAAATAAGTGTGATCAGTGAAATGTTTAATCCTTTAGCAAATGTAATATCAGTGATGTCTGCTAAGAAGTTATTGCTACAAGGATGTCAATGTTTTCTTGCAAATGTGATAGATGCAAGAGCTAAAGAGAAAGGGTTAGATGAGATTCCAGTAGTTCGGGAATTCCCTGATGTTTTCCCTGCTGAGTTTCCAGGATTACCTCCAGATAGAGAGGTAGAATTTTAAATTGAAGTAATATCAGGAACAACTCTGATTGCAATGGCACCTTATCAGATGGCTCCGAAAGAATTGCAAGAGTTAAATAATCAATTGCAAGAGTTATTAGAGAAGGAATTTATTCGACCAAGTGTGTCACCTTGGGGAGCTCCGGTGTTATTTGTTAAGAAAAATGATAGGTCAATGCGTCTCTGCATTGATTATCGGCAACTTAATAAGGTAACTATCAAGAATAAGTATCCCCTTCCTCTAATTGACGACTTGTTTGATCAATTAAAAGGAGCTTCAGTATTCTCAAAAATTGACTTACGTTCTGGTTATCACCAATTGAAGATTCAGGACAAAGATATTCTGAATACGACTTTCAGAACGAGATATGGTCACTATGAATTCATCGTAATACTATTTGGAGTAACGAATGCACCTGCTACTTTCATGGATCTCATGAACATAATTTTTCAACCTTATTTGGACCAGTTTGTGGTTGTCTTTATTGATGACATATTAGTTTACTCGGAGTCCATTGAAGAGCATAGTGCACATTTGAGAATAGTTTGCAAATTCTCAGAGATAAGAAATTTTATGCCAAATTGTCCAAATGTGAGTTTTGGCTTAATGAAGTGGTTTTCCTAGGGCATGTGATTTCTGTAGAGGGGATTCGGGTGGACTCTCAAAATAAAAGCTATTTTGGATTGGGAGGTTCCAAAGAATGTATCGGAAGTCCGGAGTTTCCTTGGACTTGCCGGTTATTATTGAAGGTTCGTTAAGAATTTTTCGATGATAGTAATGCCTTTAACAAAATTGATGAGAAAGAATGTACCGTTTGTTTGGACTTCTGAATGTCAAGAATGTTTTAAAGGGAATTTTGACAGAATCTCCTGTATTGGTTCAACCAGAATCTGGCAAGAATTTTGTCGTATTCAGTGATGCATCCCATAATGGGTTGGGGTGTGTATTAATGCAAGAAGGGAATGTGGTAGCGTATACATCGAGACAGTTGAAACCACATGAAAAGAATTACCCCACCCATGATTTAAAAATGGCTGCAGTGGTGTTCGCTCTCAAGATTTGGCGTCATTATCTGTATGGAGAACGATGTTACTTGTATACGGATCATAAGAGCTTGAAGTACCTGATGACTCAAAAAGAGCTTAATTTGAGAAAAGGAGATGGGTTGAGTTTTTGAGAGATTACTATATAATAATTGACTATCATCCCGGAAAGGCTAACGTGGTAGCAGATGCCTTGAGTAGAAAGACATTTGCAGTTTTACGAGCCATGAATACAAGATTATCTTTAACTGGAGACGACGGTTTATGTGCAGAGTTAAAACTTAAACCAGCATGGTTGGACCGAATATGAGAATTGCAAAGCCAAGCTGAATATGCTTAAAAAGAATAGAGCAAGTATAGAATAAAGAGATTAAAGATTTTGAGTTGAAGTCCGATGGAAAATTGTATTATAAAGAAAGAATTGTGATGCCAGACGATGAAGAGTTGAAGAAAGATTTATTGATAGAGGCTCATTACCGTCCATTGACGATGCACCCAGGTGGAACCAAGATGTATATGAATTTAAAAGATCGGTATTGGTGGTCAGGGATGAAACGAAGCATTACTGAATTTGTGTCCAAGTGCTTAACATGTCAGCAAGTCAAAGCCGAACATCAAGTTCCGTCTGGACACTTTTCATTCCACAATGGAAGTGGGAAAATGTAATAATGGATTTTGTTTTGGGGTTACCCCTGGCTCCACACAAAAGAGATTCAATTTGGATAATTGTTGATCGATTGACCAAGTTAGCATATTTCCTTCATGTCAGAACATATTTCTCTATGATAACGTATTCGGAACTGTATGTTAGAGAAATTATTAGATTGCATGGAGTGTCTGTTTCTATAGTTTTTGATCGAGAACCTCGATTCACCTCGAGATTCTAGAAATCCTTGCATGGAGCATTGGGGACTCGCTTAAACTTTAATACCGCTTTTCACCCCAAACAGACGAACAATCAGAAAGAACTATTAAATATTGGAAGATATGTTACGAGCATGTGTCATTGAGTTTAAAGGGTCGTGGGAGAAATATTTACCACTGGTGGAGTTTGCTTACAACAATAGTTATCAGTCCAGTATTAAAATGGCACCCTATGAGGCGTTATATGGGAGGAAATATCGTACGCCATTAAACTGGTATGAGCTCAAAGATCGGAAAATACTCGATCTAGATTTGATTCAAGATATGGAAGAGAAAGTTCAGGAAATTCAACATAACCTAAAAGTGGCATTTGATCGATAAAAGTCCTATTCTGACCTCAAAAGAAAGCAGATTAAATTTGAAGTTAGGGATAAAGTGTTTCTTAAGGTGTCACCCTAGAAAAATGTATTATAATTTGGTCGGAAAGGAAAGCTAAGTCTTAGATTCATCGGGTCATATGAAGTTATTAAAAGAATAGGACAAGTGGCATATCAGTTATCTCTGCCACCAGAAATGGAGAAAATCCATAATGTTTTCCATGTGTCCATGTTACGAAGATATAGGTCCGATCCCTCTCACATTGTTGCATCAGAACAAGTAGAAGTTCAACCTGATTTGACCTATGAAGAGGAACTAATACAAATATTAGCTCACGAAGTCAAACAATTAAGAAATAAAACGGTTTTGTTGGTCAAAGTTCTTTGGAGAAATCACAAAGTAAAAGAAACAACGTAAGGATATGTGATTTCAGTACCCCCATCTGTTCGTTCAATGTAAATTCGTAGGGAGGGAGATTTGTAACATCCTCCATACCGGGTTAGTGATTAAATTGTGAGATTTAAAAATTTAGTGACCAAATTAGATAAATTGAAAAGTTCAAAGAATTGATTGAAATGTTTTGTGTAGGATCAATTAATAAAGAAAGAGGATTAGAAGGACAAAATTGTCTTTTCATAAAAAGATAATTATTTGGGCTAGTATTATATTAACCCACGTGGAAGTTTAGGAAACCAAAAACAAGTTTCCAAAGTTCTCCTCTTCTTCATCTTCTTCATACGTGAGACCCAAACTAAAGGTAAGATCTCTTGTTAGTAAATTTCTTGATGAATTTATGGTTGATTTATGACCATTAGACAATATCTAAGCTTAAAGGAAGTTTAATTTGTTTTAAAACCATAAGATGATGAGTATATGAAGAATTAAAGAAAGGAAGTAGAAAAGTGAAATCTTGGATTAGAGTTCATAATAAGAATTAGAAGTGGAATTTGACTTGTCATTAGTGGAATTAAATGATATGAAGTGTTAGAATAAGAATTAGAACATGTTGGAATTTGAGTAAGATTCTTAAATTCTATATGGAGGATTGGATTTCTAAGTTTTAAAGGTATTGAATGGATAATAATTAGTTTAAGTAAAGGTATGCAAGTTAGGGATATAAAAGGATGTGAATTATGTAGTGTTGAGGGGATTATGAAGGGATTTCATACTAAAAATAACATTTATGGGCTATGTGCATCGATGCACATTCAATGTGTACCGATGCATCAAGGGTAAAATCCCAGAAATTGTTCAAGGTGTATCGATGCACATGAAGTGTATCGATGCACTCCTCTAAATAAAAACATCGAATGCCATCCGTGTATCGATGCACAAGTAGTGCATTGATGCACCCCCTTAAAATACAAACATCGAATGGGATTTATGTACCAATGCATAGATAGTGCATCGATGCACCCATCAAGGGATGCATCGATACATGGTGTAGTTCATCGATGCATACCTTCATTAAAAGATGAAAATAGCTTTTCTTTTAGCCTAAGAAATGATAGTTTAGAATATATTAATTAGTATACTGATAAGTATCAATGAATTATTATGTAGATACAGAGCCTAAACAAGTTCCAGAACAATTGCCCATAAGATCGATCGAGGGAAAGGCAAAGAAATATAGGTGAGTGCATATGAATAACATGATTATAGTGATATATTCAGTTCTAGACTTGTGAGAAGTCTAGATTCAATACATTGATGCATGATTCATTTCATATAGTGAAGCATGATATGAATTCATACTATGTGCATTGTGTAACATGTTTTAAATGAATATGTATGGAAAGTTATATGAGCCATGTGAGGAAGGTAAGGAAATGATATGTCTATGTGATATACTATGTAAATTGGGAAAAGCCCATATTATGTAGATGAGAACTATAGGTATAGTTGGCATGCCAAGAGTAAAGGCTCTACGCGGTCCTTCGGGACATATATGTATTCTTTGGAACATGTGTAATGTCTTTTGAGACACGTACTTGATCCTTGGCATATGTATATGATTCTTAAGGAATTTTCTACGTGGTCCTTAGGGACATCTTATATAGCACTACGGTGCAATTCTACGCGGCACTTCGGTGCAATTCTACGTGGCACTTCGGTGCATTTATACGAGCTGTGGTGATAGCATAGTGCACAACCTCACCGTACTCACATACCTTAGGTTCTCAGTATGGTATCATGGGCCAATAAACTTATTAATATGAATTCATGAATGTTAATGTAATATGCTTATAGGTAAGGAGCATGGTGATATAAACTGCATTGTTAAGTATAAGATTTCATCTCATTTCACCTTATTATGGCATTTTCATTACGTTCCCTTATTGTTATTATTATTTTATTACATCACTAAGTCGATGACTTAGCGTGTGAGTGTTTCACACGTAGTATTCGAGAAAGTAGACGAGACAGGTTAAGCAGCTGGACAACATTACTCCTGCAACTATCAGATCAGAGGCAACTTAATCAGTAGGTCATTTTGTTATGTAAATGAATGTTGGCATGTAATCAAAGGGTCACGTTGTGTATGCTCTGAGTATTTTGATAAACTTGTATTAACATATATATATTATTGTATTTTAATAATATAAATTCAAATGTTTTATCGTTTTTTTAGAATATTGTTTTTTTATAGTCAATGTGACATCCTGGACTCGTATCCGGGTCGAGTATGGGTTGAGGGTGTTACATTTTTTTTCAAAACGAAACCGATTACACCATCCGGCCCTCCAAACCAGTTAGGATCCGTACCAATTTTTTTAAAATCTGATTTTTTGGCTAGGTGAAAAATCCGGATCGGTTTTTTATCCGACTTTGTGCATGTCTAGTTGGGAGGGTCGTCATCACCTATGCAGTACCCGATACAAATTAGTTGATTAATAAATCGAAAACCGGTGGTTTTACCAAAAAAATATGGAATATTATTATATCAAGATTTGCATAGTATGTAATAATCACACTTTGATAGTATACAAATGGACAAACCTGACCATATGGCTTTTGTATTCTTGCCCATGGCCTTAAGATTATTCCAATAGTTCAGTCTTTTTCGATTTCCATTTCCATATGACCTCCCAAATTTATTATATTTTCTCGTACATCGTTCTTTTCTTCTTATTATTACTGTGTCAGTTCGACAAAATCAATTTATGTGTTATATAAAAAACATATTAAAGGGTAAAGTATACAAAACGTCTTCCGCCCCGATTATAAGATATTATTTTATTAAATTCATCAATTATTAGAAGTTATAAAATGATAATTTGACTATCGAGTGTTGTTTTGTTGAGTCCCTCGACTATTAAAAGTTATAAAATGATCATTTGACTTTTCATTATGTTCCAAAAGTATTCTTTTTGGTTAAAAATCAATTATTGTATGAGCTGGATGTTAACATGATGACTGAAATGTTTTATATAAAAAACATATTAAAGGGTAAAGTATACAAAACGTCTTCTGCCCCGATTATAAGATATTATTTTATTAAATTCATCAATTATTAGAAGTTATAAAATGATAATCTGACTATCGAGTGTTGTTTTGTTGAGTCCCTCGACTATTAAAAGTTATAAAATGATCATTTGACTTTTCATTATGTTCCAAAAGTGTTCTTTTCGGTTAAAAATCAATTATTGTATGAGCTGGACGTTAACATGATGACTGAAATGTGATAGTTGTTTGAAATTTTAATATCGTAAATATTGTCAATCTTTTAACAGAAAACGACGATTTGAAACATAACGAATAGTCGGACGACCATTTTGTAACTGTTAATAGTTGAGGAACTCAAAAAGTAACACTCTATAGTCAGATAATTATTTGTAACTTTTAATAGTGGGGAGACTTAATAAAACAATATCTTATAGTCGAATACCATTTTTATACTTTACCCAACATTAAAATTATAATATGAACCTATTCTTTTTCTGTTAACATAAAGGGTAAAGTAAAAAACTGGTCCTTTGACTATAGTATAATGCTTTATTGAGTTATTTGACTATTAAAAGTTGTAAAATGGTCCCCAACTATAGGAAATTGCTTTGTTGAGTCTCTCGACTATTAAAAATTACAAAATGGTCACCCGATTATTAATTATGTTCCAAACTCATCAGTTTTTGTTAAAATTTTGACGGCAATCTGAGTTATACATTAACTCAATGACTAAGATATGATAAAATCGATCTCATAATCTCAAATGACTATCATATCTCAATCAACATGTTAACGTCTAACTCATAATCTCAAATGACTATCATATCTGAGTCAACATGTTAACATCAAACTCATGTGATCGTTAAATTTATAATGAAAAATGACGAGTTTAGAACATAATGAATAATCAAGTGACTATTTTGTAACTTTTAATAGTCGAGGGACTCAACAAAGCATTATCCTATAGTCGAGTGACTATTTGTGTACTTTACCCTAATATAATATATATATATTTATTAATCTAGAGTAAGTATAAGTCAGTATGTTCAAACATAACTCTCAACCTCTTAACATTGAATGCTCACACCTTTGACATCTATGGTGTTTGAACTTGGATACTCAAAAAATAATAATAATTCATTTACCACGTCCGCTCGATTCGTACACAAAAAAATATATTAAATTAAAAACAGAATACATAAACAAAATATGATTAAACTTTCCGTGAAGGGACTCTAATTGTGGGGCCCAAGTCGGCACAGACACACGACATCTTCTTCCAATCAAAAACATTTAAAATATCAGTAATGATTTTGTCCTAATGGCATTTACTTTGCTCGTGATGTATATCGTCCCACGTGTCGTTTCACCACTCGTCGGCATCTAAATATCCCGCCCTCTAAGTCTACTCACCCACTTGAAACTAATGTTTTTAAAATCGGATATTGAACGATGAAGTACTGATTCACTGGTTCAATCGGGGTTGAACCGGATTTTATATAAAATAATATTTTTTTAATTTTACATAATATTCAAAGCAATATTAATATATATGTAACAACTTTTTTTAAGTTTACAATATTAAAAGGTATAAAAATATCACAAGTCATAACATATATAAATTAAAAACCATAAAATCAAGTGAAACAAAATTATTCAAAACAACTATAACATAATATTTAAGGTAAAACATATTAAATAATAAATATAATTATATAACTATAAAAAAAAATTGGGGCTTAAAAAATTCATAACAAATGATGTCATTTGGTTTAATTTTTTTAAAAAATAATTCTCACATGACTAAGAATCATATAAGAGCATCCTAACTTACTTCTATAAATAATAGAGGTAATTTGACATTCAAAATCATGGAGCCTTTTGGTGAGCACATAGAGAACTATTCTTTCGCTTCAATTGAGCTCAAATTTTAGGCTTCAATCAAGCATTTAAATTTTTTTTGAATTCGAGCCTTTTCGAGTTCAAGTTTTAATATTATATTTCGAGTTCGAGTTGAACTTAATAATTTTTAGCTCGTGAGTTTTTGAGTCGAGTTGAGGTTACTTTTAAAGTTTTCGAGTTCGAGTCGAACTCAACAATACTCGAATTTGACTTAGCTCGTTGAACAAACGACGTCGTTTGGTTTAATTTTTTATAAAAGAAAAAAGTGACCCGGCGGTTTAAATCGATTTTGTAGATTTTCAGTCGGTTCACCCTAATTCTACCGATTTTCAATCGATTCTATCGGTTTTCAACCGATTCATTACAAATCAATTTTGTGAGATAACTGAATAGAACAGATCACCAATTCACAATTCAACTGATATCTAGTCCGATTTTGATAAAACTTAAGCCGAACAAACAAAATCCTCAAAATCATCCCGTACAGAACTCCACGTTTCTTCCCCAAATAAAAAAAAACTTTGAGCTCCGATGATGGAATCGGAAACGGTGAGGATATGGATGTGCGAGGTGTGCGAGCAAGCCCCAGTGGCGTTCACCTGTAAGGCGGACGCCGCCGCCCTCTGCGTCGCTTGCAACGTCGATATCCACTCCGCCAACCATCTGGCTCGTCGCCACCACCGTGTCCCTGTCGATCCTTTCCTCGACGCTTCGAATCATCAGCAAGAAGATGTGATCGGTTCATGGGCGTTGCCCAGACTCGGATCGGAAACGAATCAGGTCAAAACAGGGGATTTGCGCTTCTCCCAAACGGATCCGTTTACGGATCTCGAGTACCACGATCCGTTTCAGCTTCAACGGCAAGCCATGGACGGCGTAGTTCCGGTTCAGATCAAACCAGCAGCAGCAGCAACAATAATTCCGGTGCTCAACGATGGAATTGAAAATTATTTCCACGTTGACTTCAGCTGCCAATCTCAGTCTCTAAGCCATAGTGTACATACTCCAATCCCAATTTTATTTTTAAAAATTGAACTTGTTTAAATCGATCACTGTTGATTCGAATACGATAAACAATTTCAGGTTTCTGTTTCACCGTCGTCTTCGTTTGAATTTGGAGTAGTTTCGGACGGGAATTCCCGGTCAGATATGTCGTACCCATTGGGAGAAGCTGTGATTGATCGGAGCATAGCCGTATCGGCAGAAACCGGCAACGGCCAAGCAGCTCAATCAGGCGGAATGGACCGAGAGGCTAGGGTTTTGAGATTCAGAGAGAAGAGAAAGAAGAGGAAATTCAAGAAAACAGTTCGATACGCCGAGACAAGGCCGAGAATCAAAGGCCGTTTCGTCAAAAGAACCCAAGTTGACCACATCTATAACTCGCCTGCAGCGGCGAAGGCGGCAGCTTTTACATGCCAGCGCACTACGGCGTCGTCCCGTATTTCGAGGTCAGATGATCAAACACCAGATGTCCGGGTTTTTTTTTAATTATGGATATTGATGTAAAATTAGTGTATCGGCTGAGTTTTTGTTAGCCGTTGATCATCAGGGCAGCAGATCATAATCTGAACAAACAGACATTTGCTTTGCAGTCCTGTAAGAAAAAAACAACAATGAAGAAGTCCTTTCTCCTTTTGTCTTGAGAGGGCTTATTATGTGATTCCCTTCTGTTTGTTTGGTTAGGGAAATGTTAAATTTTAATGGGAGTGAAATTCATTTTTAGTTTGATTGGTCAAGAATATCATTGTCGGAATGTCATTCCCGGTAATCTTACATTACTAATAGTGATTTTTGGGTATATTATCGAGAATGTCATTACCTCTCTTTCTTTAGGTATTGTTGGATTACCGGCTTTTTAGACTAAAATGTTTAAAAAAAATTTCTTTCAAAAAAAATTTTCTTTTTAAAAAAATCCTTATTCTGACATTTAATAATAAAAATTTTACTAAGTTTAAATTACAAATTTATCCTTAAACTATTTTAGATTTACAAAAAAAAATATAATTAAATTTTTATATGAAGTTCAGGGATTAAAATAAAAGTTTACACTTTCATTAAACCTTTTTATATTTTTAATTTTGTAAAAAAATTATATAAATTTTATGAATTTAAATTTTTAAAGAAAATATATAAATATTTTCTAACTTGTTAAAAAAACATATATATAATAAGGATAATTTGGTCAAATATACATTCCAATAATATTTTATTCCTTTAACCAAACACGGTAATCTCACATTCCTGCTAAACCAACCAAACATAAAATACAACATTCCAGTAATCTTATTCTCACTGGTAATCTTACATCCCGTGAACCAAACACACCCTAATTAGTGATGTTTAACTTGGTTCAATATAATTAATAAAAAATGGTAAACTATGCATTAGTATCTAAATTATCAATTTTGGTATGATTTAGTACTTAAACTGTCAATTTTATTCTATTTCAGTATTTAAACTTTCATTTTTTTCAAAATCATACCTAAGGTTTAGTTTCATTTCATTTCATATTAGTACTCTGTCGTTAAAAGCTTAACACGTTTAGTATCTATCTAAATTATCAGTTTTGAGTTGTTTTAGTACTTAAACTATTAGTTTTGGTTTGTTCTATTAACTAAACTTTCAATTTTTTCAAAACATAACGTTAACTTTTGAACGGGTTACTATAATGAAATAAAAACTAAAGTTTTTATCATCAAATATTAAAATGAAACAAAATTTAAACTTTAGGTATGATTTAAAAAAATTAAAAATTTAGATATCAAAACTTATTAAAATTGTTAATTTAATTAATAAACGCCTAATTTACTCATAATTAAATTATATTCCATATATGGGCCAAAGCCCCAAACTCTCACGGTGTTCTATTCACAACCGGGCTTTTTACTTTGATTGATCAAATATGTTAAGGACTTCATGGTAGTAAAATGGGCCCAATACCCCTAGCAGGTAAATTATTTAGGGTATTAGGCCATTCTAGAATTTATTTTGAAATTACGACATTAGTTACAGTGCATGAAACTCATCATCTTGAGGTGACGAGTTTCAATAAAAATATTATTTTTAAACTTTTACCCCAATGTGATAAAAATTAATAAAATATATATGTTATTGGAACTCGACACCTCGAGGGGACGAGTTTGAGTAAAAATTATTATTTGGACAAACTCGTGACCTCGACATAACGAGTTCTTTAAATCATGTAACAAATGTCGTAGATTCAAAAATAAATTCTGAATTGGCCTAATATCATAAATAATTTATCCGCTTGGTGTATTGGGTCAATTTTGCCCTTCATGTTATGATCTCAAGTTGTTGATTTGGACCTACATTCCTTTATGTGTGTAATCTTGATCAAGCCTGTTATTAATGATTGGAGTTCATGGCTAAATTTATAAAATTATTGTTATTACAAATATAATTTATTTCCATTGAAAAATACATTATAGTGTATCTAGTAAGGGTTGGCATAGTCTAAGTTATACTGCACTTTAAAAGAGAAATTGAATTATTGAGAGTGATATTGTGAATGTGTTGCATTTTCGTTCGTTTTAGTACCTATATTTTTATTTTATTTTTAAAAACTATATATAATGTTTAGTTTTTATTTCATTTTAATACTCACCGTAAAAACTTAACGCATTTAGTACCTAAATTATCAATTTTGGTCCGTTTTGGTATCAAAACTTTTAATTTTTCAAAACTTCACGTTAAATTTTGAATGGGGTGCTAAAATGAAATGAAAACTAAAGTTTTTAACGACAATGCACTAAAATGAAACAAAAACTAAATTTTAGGTATGATTTTAAAAAAAAGTTTAAGTTATAAAACATAAAAAAATTGATAGTTTAAATACTAAACTTATAATTTACCCTTAAATTTATATATTTTTCAAATAAGTATAACAATAATTATATTAAATATATTAAAATTTAACAAATTGATGTGAAAAAAACTAGGACAGAAAGAGGAAAGTGAATTCCTTGCCCGCATCCCATTGTGTTTGGCTGGGGAATGTGGATTTCATTGAGATTCCCATGAAATGGAATCCACATTCTCTCGTTTGGTTGGTCAGGAATGTCATTCCGGTAATCTTATATTAATAGTGAATTTTTTGGGATATTATTGGGAATGTCATTATTTCCATTTCCTTAGGTATTGTTGGATTACCGGCGTTTTGGATTAAAATGCCCTTATTTTTTTTCTTTAAAAAATATACTTATTATGTCATTGAATAATAAAAATTATACGAAAGTTAAATTACAAATTTATTCTTAAACTATTTTAGATTTACAAAAAAAATCTATAATTAAAATTTTATATGAAGTTCAGGAGTTAAAATAAAATTTTACTTTTCATTAAACCTTTTTATATTTTCAATTGTAAAAAATATATATAAATTTTATGAATTTAAATTTTTTAAAGAAAATATATAAATATTTTTCAATTTGATAAAAACAGATATATAATAATGACAATTTAGTTAAATATATATTTCAATAATCTTTTATTCTTTTAACAAACAAGGTAATCTTACATTCCTACTAAACCAACCAAACACAAAATACAACATTCCAGTAATTCTATTTCTGGTAATCTTTTATTCCCACTGATAATCTTACATTCCGTGAACCAAACACCCTCAAAGGAAAAGAGAAAAAAGCCAAATAACAGAAAAACAAAAAAATATCTAAAAGCTAAAGCTATCCTGACATGTTAATAGGATTAGAAATTAAATTCTTTAAATAAAATTAGATATTCAAATTTTGTTGCTTATGAATGAAATAAATTAAGTTAGAAGGATATTTTCATCTTTATAATATTTAAGTCAATAAATCGATTAATAGATCAAAATTATGGTTATACTTAAAAAAAAAACTAAAGCTAACATCGATAGAGCATGCAATTGCAAGCCCAAAAGCTGATATACAACCCCCATCACCTTTTTCCGTTTTAATAAAAAAACAAAACTCAATCATCATCAAAGGTCCTGCCTTGACGACGATCGTTGCGCCTCCGTACTCTCACGACGATCACTGCCGCCACCGGCGTCACCGACCTGTTCATTCCCTTATCATCACTGCAGCAGCATCTCCTTTCACCGTTGTCACCAAAGGAGAAGGACCGGGTAGAAGAGCCAATGGGGGTGGCCAAGAAGGTCGGCTTCACTTGTCCCGCCATTATAACAAGAACCTTGGGTTCCATAACCGGCCTGAGCCGAGCACCGTCATCTCCGCCTTTACCTTCCCTGGCTTCCAAGTCTCCCTCGGCTTGCTCCGATGACCCGTCGTCCTCCAAATAACCCGACAGCTTCCAATAAGAACACGCGAGGATGAGAAGAGCAAAGGCTATGAGACCCAGCATGGCGGCCAACCCGCCGAATAAGTACGGTACCGGCGACTGCCAAGGCGATGGGTGAAGATTGTCCACTTCCGAATGTGTCCTCGCCGTCGCATTATACGTTTCTCTTGCTGCCATTTTTTTTGAAATAATTGAAAACAGGAAGCTTTGGTGGTTCTTTTTGGATTTTCGGTGAGTCTTTGGGGATTGCTTGTAGCTTGTGGAAGTATTTATAGAGGAAAATAAATTATGGGGTTTTATTTGGCTTATATCACAAATAAGTACTTAAGGCATACCTACTTATTTTAAGCATCTAAAGTATATTTTAGTCAAAATAAGTACCTAAAGTTATTTTTTTAGTTAAAATAGTTACCTAAGTATTTTGTGTCAAAATAGGTACCTAAACTATTCAAATTTTCATCTAAGTTCTAAAAAGGTTGATATGTAACATTAATTAAAGAATACTTTAGGTACTTAGATGTAAAAATTGAATACTTTAAGTGTCTATTTTGATTAAAAAAAATACTTTACGTACGTATTTTGCAAAAAATATAACTTTAAATATTTATTTTAATCATAAAATACTTTAGATACTTAAATGAAAAGATAATATACTTTAGGTACGTATTTGTTATATAAACCTTTTATTTTGGTTTTAGTTTTAAAGTGATTTATTTTTGTACTAAATACCGAATGGGTCCACAAAGTGGGGTCCCCACGGGAGATCTACTGCTCTTGGAATTTCCAAACGAAACAGTATAGGAAACGCGAACTTACGAAAAGAACTAGGGGTAAATTATGTATTTAGTATCTAAACTATTAATTTTAATTTTTTTAGTATCTAAACTATCAATTTTAGTTCTTTTAGTATCTAAATTTTCATATTTTTCAAATCATGTTTAATGTTTAATTTTTGTTTCATTTTAGTACTTCATTAAAAACTTAACGTTAAATTTTGAATTTTTTTTAAAAGTTTAGATACTAAAATGGATAAAAATTGATAGTTTAGGTAGTGGCGGAACTCGGTGATAGAGTTTGGGAGCCAACTTAAAACTTTAAAAAAATTTAGAAGTTTAAATTAATTTTTTCAAAATTTTTGAAGGGACCAAGTTATACTTTCTTAAAAAAAATTGGGTCTAATTAAAATTTTTGAAAAATTGAGAAACTTAATGAGATTTTTTTTCAAATTATGAGAGGGGTTCAATAAAGAACATTAAAAAAAAGCTTAATCTAAATTTTAAAAATTGTGTTGGGATTTTTTTTAATCTAAGGGTCTAAATCATAATTTTTTTGGGGATCTCTCCCCACTAGTCCCCACTATGTTCCGCCTCTGAGTTTAGGTACTAAACGCGTTAAATTTTTAACGACGTGTATTAAAATGAAACAAAAATTAAATGTTAGACATGATTTTTAAAAAATTGAAAGTTTAGATACTAAAACAATCAAAACTGGTAATTTAGGCGCTAAACGTGTAATTTGCCCAAAAATTAAACCGGATAAATTGTTCTAAGTTATTTCTTTCAATAATTTACTAAAGTATTTTTTAAAGGGTAAGATATTATTTTAATGAAATAAATATTGTAATAAATAATGGTTTATTATTGGTATACAAAGCTGATAATTTGTCTAATGAAATGTGGTGAGGTTGAGTCAGCAGTTCCGATTCCACTCAGTCAGACGTGGATTGCACCTCCAAAAATTACAAGTGACGGTCTCCTCCAAAAATTACAAGTGACGGTCTCCAAAAATTATGTTGCTTTCTGTTTTGTGGTAACAACCGTCCTTCTTATGAATTTTCATAATCCATTTTTTCTAATCATATATACAAGTAGAGTTTTCCTTTTAATTGTTAATATTTAGTGTAAATTACGTGTTTAGTATCTAAAATCAATTTTGGTCTTTCAGTACATAAATTTTTATTTTTTCAAAATCACAGCTAACATTTAGTTTTTGTTTCATTTTAGTACACCATCGTTAAAAACTTAACGGATGGGTTGACGGGGCATAGCTTCAGTGGATGGACAATCAATTCGAACGGTGGATCACGAGTCAGTCAAGTTTCAGGCCCATCGATTGTCGACGGAGATCGAAAGATGAAGAAGTCAAAGAGTCCATTGTCAATTTTAAGAGATTAAAGCATTTTTCGGTGAAACATAAATCATAATCATGTTCAGGGGTTGAAAAGGTATGGGTTGGAAAGTTTGGGCTTCATTAGCCAACGAATACAATGGCCGACAACTTTAGACGTAGTTGTTGATAGCCTATTTGACAGTTTAAGTACTAAAACAGACCAAAACTAATAGTTTATGTGCTGAACGCATAATTTTCCCTAATATTTATTATGTTTATACTTAATTAATGCTATTACATTATAAGAACTATATCATGTTTAATCCTTTTAAATTTTAAAATTATAAAACTAAATCAATGATAAAATTGTATTTTTGATTTTTAAAAATAATAAATTTTTAGTTTAATTTTTTGAGAAATATATATAATGATAAACTAAATCAATTATAAAAAATGAATTTTAATTTAAAAAAATTATAATGTAATTATATTAAAAAATATATTCGGAATTCTTGTAGTATATCTACATGTAAAACCTAATTAGCTGCCAAATTTAGATAGTGTCAATAAATGGAGCTTCATAGTTAGGTCATTAAAGTGCAAAAAAAAAAAAGGTCCTTTGGTTTTCAATACGATTGAATTGTGAGAAATTTCATTATAATGATAAAGTGATGCCCCATTTTGAAAGTTCATATCATCCAATGATGACAAGACTTGTTGAAATTATTGAACTAATTTTAGCTCAACAATTTCTCTTGCGACTAAAAATGATTAATATTAGATTTAGATATCTAATTCAAAAAGTAAATCTAATTTGAATATCTGACTTTATTAAAATAATTAAAATATCTAACTAAAAATATAATTTAAGAGTTGATTATTGAATTAAACTTTAAAAGAATGATTTATTTATCTATATGTCTATTTGTATATATTTTCTTTGGTCAAAGGGTTAGTTTTGTCATTGTAGAAGACCTAATTTATCGTTTTTGTCTCTAACGTATTTTCACATCAATTTAACCATCGAAGCTACTCAATTACATCCATCTTTAAAATTTTACTATTATTTAGGGTTTAAGTTAGGGTTTAAAGATTGTAGGTTATTTTTGTCATTGTAGTAGACATAATTTATCATTTTCATCTATATCGTATTTTCGCATCAATTTAACCCTCGAAGCTGTTCAATTACATCAATGTTTAAAATATTTACTATTATTTAGGGTTTAAGTTTAGATTTAAAGATTATGGTTTAGAAGTTAGAAGGTCGTGATTTAGGTTTTAGGGTTTTAAAATCAAGATTTTAGTTAGGGTTAATATATAAAATGATGAAATTAAACAGATTTGAAGGTTAAATTGGTGCGAAAATACGATAATAACGAAAATGATAAATTATATTACTATAGGGCATAATTCACCGTTTTATCTATTTTCTTTATAGTAAAATTTACTAATAATGCATAATCTTTTATCCAAAACCACATTTGTTAGTATTTTATTGTCATTTATTGTATTTTAAAAAGTTACATTTGATCTATAATATTTTTTATTTAATTTATCAATATTCATACCTTTCATAAATATTTTAACCTATCAATATAGTCCAATTATGCGTTAATGTCGTGGGATCCACTTACGTTATCAGCTCCCATCGCTCAATTTACACGTTTGAGTTCAGTTTCATATTCCGTTTCGAACGTAAATTTGGTAACGTAAATAAAATACACAAAAACAATCACAATACGTCATAAAATTTAAAAAGGTTTAATATACAATATGGTCCTCCAAATATATCATTTATTGTATTTGGGCATCTATAGCTTGTTTGACTCATTTGGTACATGAATATCATTTTCGTCATAGTTTAACTAAAAAAAATTACTTAACAAAAACATCACTCGTGACATATTATTATTGAATGCTAATAATTAATTAAAATATTAATTATATTTCATGTTGTATTTTGATTTATAAAATCCATATTTGAGTGATGTAAACTAAGGATAGACATGGGTTTAGTCAAATGGAGTTTTTTACCCTATGTGAGTTCGATTTGAATTTTATATCATCCACCCACCACTTGAATTGAGTTTAGAGAGGCTTTACCCGACTCAAAATCTGACTTATTTTTAGGTAAAATTTGCAATCTACCCAACCTTACATGGTACATATTTGTATAAAAAGTCTTTTTATTTAGTAAAATAGAGACATAATTAAAAAAAATATAGAGATATGAGTAATATTATGATCATATCTAAATATAAGAGATAATTATATTATTTTCATTGGTCGGTCAAAGATTTTTATCCTGAATTTGAATTCAATCCGATCAAATTTCGTCTTTTAATAATTATAATTACTTATTTTTTATTCAACATTTGTTAATCTCCCACTAATATTGCATTGTTAATCTAATAAAGATAGATTAGAGAAATTAATTATGCGACGTAAGGAGTAAATCCACACGAAACCCCACTTGTGAGCAATGATCAAAAGTTAAAGTTACCCCATCTCCTTTTCTGCAAATAGGCTATAAAGTTTCTTTTGCGTGTGTTTTTTTTTTAATTTAAGGGTAAATAGTGCATTTAGTACCTAAACTATCATTTTAGTCCGTTTTAGTACATAAACTTTCAATTTTTTTAAAACCATACCGAACTTTTAGTTTTCATTTCATTTTTAGTAGCCGTTGTTAAAAAACTTAACGTGTGTGTTTAGTACTTAAACTATCAGTCTTGGTCCGTTTTAATACATAAAGTTTTAATTTTTCAAAACTTAACATTAAATTTCGAACGAGATACTAAAATGAAACAAAAACTAAAGTTTTAACGACGGATACTAAAATGAAACAAAAACTAATATTTAGTTATGGTTTTGAAAATCTAAAAGTTTAGGTACTAAAACGGATCAAAACTGACAGTTTAAGTACTAAACGTGTGATTTACCCTTACTTTTAAAATTAGTTTTTGGTCTTATTTTAAATTAATTTTTGACAATTAGTCTCCAAAGGTTGGAATATTTCACTTATTTTATGACTTGTCATTTATTTTTTATTTTCATTTTCATTGTCATGATATCATCGATTTGAATTATGGGGAAAAAAACTATATCACACTTGAGCTATAGAACCATTCTTATTCTGCAAAAAAGTTTGTAAACTTCTTTTTATCTACGTAAGAAAATAAAGAAATTGCTACGCACCTTAATTAGGACATTAAAATGAATGGTTTATGGCAAATTCAATCCATTTATCAAGTTAAATCAGATTAATAGAGAGGAAATTAATTTAAAAATTGAAACAAATATCTATATCCAAGTATGGATCGAAGGAAGACGGATAGAGATAGTCACACCCTGAAAATTTAAAATTAACGGGCATTTTATATTTTTTTATTGAAAATCTTTTCTTTTTCACCCCATAATTTTATAAGTTTATCCACTCCTAAATTTTTAGAAATTCACCCCTAACATAAAATTCTGTGAAATCTAAGAATAAATGGTTAACACAACTGTGACGTTTAAATACTCTACAGTTATTGGTTTTTGAATCTGGGACATCTAGAGATAATAATTTTTTCTTTAACCACTGAATAACTTGATTCGTGAAAAAATTACTATATAAATGGTTGGTTATGGATAAAAATAAATGAAAGTTTACTTTATAAGTCGGAGTTGATTGATAGATCTTAATTCCTTAGACAATATGATGGAAAAGAATGTAATTCTAATTTGCATAAACGTACATTGATTCGCTTACGTTAGCTCAAGAGACAAGCTCGCTAATTAATTACAAATGGAATCAATTAATTATATAATATTTGGTATACATTGGATTAAGCATGGGATTTCCTCTTATGTTTCATGGAACCTTGCTAGTAATTAAATAATTACTTTAATTGAAGTGGGAGTGCTACCAACAAAATCCATGATTGCTTTGGGGGGTTTTCTCTTATTTCTCCAGCAACTTTATTAATCTTAATTTAAATTATTCCATAAACATGATTAATTGATTAATTAAGTAATACATAGTAGAAGACAACATTGGATAAGCTTTTACTTTGAGTGCACCAAGTGCAAGAGGTTTCATAAATCAAGCGATTTTAATATTCAATGAATGATTGTTATCCTTAGAGATTTCAGGTTTGAACACGACATTTGCATGAATGTTTGAATGTTTATATTATTAAATGGTTGAAAACTTTTTCATAAATAAGTATACAAGTTTATGATTTAAGCTGGAGTGCAAATTATCTTTTGATTTAGAGATTTGAGGTGAGAAAATAGACAATTTACATGTATTGTACAAAAAGGAACATCTAAGAAACTAATTTGATATGGAAGCTATAAAGAGATTACTAGTATATTAATTTATATAAAGAAAGGCATTCTTTAAGAAGCTAAGCATATATATATATATATATATATATATATATAAGAGAACTATATCTTGATTAAGGCGAAAAAAAGATAATAAGGGCATGATGATATATAATTTAATAAAGGTTTAAAGTAAAAATAGGTACACAAACTATGTATTCTTTTTGTTTAAGTACCTATATTATTTTTTTGGATAAAGGTGAAAATAAGTACTCAAATTATTCTATTTAAATATTTTAAGTCCATCATTTTTTAGTAAGAAAAATATTTTTTGACCAATAAGATGTTAACATGTCACACAAAATTAGGTACTTGTTTTGAACAAAAAATAGTTTTGGGACTTAAAACAAAAACGAGCCATAGTTTAGAGACTTCTTTTGACGAAAAACAGTTTAGATACAAGTGGTTACATAAAATAATTTAATGACTTAGTTTAACCATAAAATAATTTAGGTGCTTAAACAAAAAAAATATAATTTGAGTACCTATTTTTAGTTTAAACCTTTAATAAACAGAACATAAAGTTGGAGGGCCTATTGAGAACCCTTAAAGAGGGATACTAATAAGAAGAGAAAAACCCCACTCTAAAGAATAATTAATTAAAGAATTTGGATTAATCCCGTTAGAGGTTAGTTAAGAAATTAAGACCCACAATAATAAAAGCAGAAAACACTCCAAATTAATGTCCACAACCCACATAAAAAGGAAACAACAAAGAACTTGAAAGCACCCACTAACCTAACAACTTATTAAAGTTGGGATATACTATGGATTCAATACATAAACTATCATTTTTAGTCCATTTTAGTACTTAAACTTTCATTTTTTACCATATCTAATGTTTAGTTTTTGTGTAACACCCTAAACACAAATGAGCCTAAAGTGTCACATTGAGCCGCTGAGACAACCCCTGATTTTTCAAAATCTGTTCATCTTCATTTAAAACATGTTACCTAGTACAACATTTTAAACATAGACAATAGTTGTAAAACATTTTATAAACTGGAGCTCCGTGACACATAGTTAAAATCAAATAGTACAAACTCAAAGTTACAATTATGAATACATGAGTAAGGTTCTATAAATACATGAGTAAGGTTCTATGAATACATATGCCCAATAAAGCTACATTACAATACTTTGATGGAGATACTCGAAGTCCTGTTGTGACGGTGCTCTACAAACTGCTCAAGCTATGGGCATGCCAACGGAAAACATCTGAAGGCTGAGCTTACAAAACTCAACAGTATAATCGCTAATCTAGAGCAACATTATGGTACTAAGCAATGAGTACATGTATGATCTAGATAAGTGCTAAATACTTAAGGCTTAACTATTTTATCAGTAAAGTAGGATGTCTCACGCTTTCCTTAATCCTATGCTGAAGGTTTCGCGATGAGTACACCTCTAAAGGGTCTCTAACCTTAATAAATGTAATTGTTGTGCATTATCTAAATGCAACTCTGTCTGCATTCCTTACATGAACATATTGGTACATAAAGTCACAGGCATGCAAAAGTATAGTAACAAACATGAGATAGGTATAGTGGTGTGGTCGGAGGAATTTTACGTGCATCTCAGACAACACAACAATCTATCTTGAAACGTGATAGCCTCGGGATAAGAATCAGAATTTTACGTGCGTTGGAACTTATATCCCTCGCCTATCTCATCTGTGCAAAATACATCAACACACATGAGATGGGTCTAGCAATATGGTTAAAGGAATTTTATGTGCATCTCAATAACATGCCAGCCTATCCTGAAATGGAATACCCCTGGGGTAAGAACTGAAATTTTGTGTGCATCGGAACTTATCTCCCTCGTCTATCCCGCCTACTCGAGAGTTTCTAGGGTGAAGATCAGAATTTTACGTGCATCGGAGATGTTATAACATTTTTTTATAAATAATTATAACTTTATTTTGGAAGATTTGGATTTTTATTTAAATTGAAAATTTAGAGTCACCGTTGACCTTTGGGTTCTGTATGCTGAATACTTAAAAACTGTATTTTTAACTAATTTTTAAAAAAAATCATTTAAAAGACGAATTTGTCTGCGTATTTACTAGAAATTCATTTTGTAATACCCCAAAATTTGTCTAGTGACTAAATGTAAGTTTTGAAAGTTTAGTGGCTAAAGTATAAATTTTAAAAAGTTTAGGGACTTAAATTATATTTTTTTAAAATTTATATATTTTAGCCCGTAAATGAACAATTTGGCTTAAAACAAGGATTTTTGCGGGAATGCGGGAATCAGATTTTCGGTAAGGGATTTATGTTAAAAGCTAGAAAGCGATAAAGCTCATTATTGAAATCGGATAATCAGATCGAAACAAAATTTTACGAAAATTTGAAGGATGTTAGAAAATGGTTGGAAATATTATTTTCATATTTTAGATCAGAGAAATTTGGCTCAGAACAGTGTAATTTTTCATATTTGACCGAACAATAGAATTTTAGTGACTAAAATACAATTTTTGAAAATTGCATGGCCAAATTAGAAAGTCAAAGACAAGTTGATTCATCTTTGACCAAGGAATATTTTAATGGAAGATAATACAATGACATTTGGTAATTTTTCAAGATTTATTAAGGGTATTTTTGAGATTTCTCATTAATTGACTTTTTAAATTCAATTAATTAGATAAATGCCATGTGTTTTATCTTTTAAATACTAGAATAATCAAGAAAATCAACACATTTTCAGCTATTCTTCTTCATTTGGCCGAAACTACAAGTTCTCCCAAGGTAATATTTTTATTTTGATTTTGAAGCTATATACTTGATTTTTGAATTTAGCTATTATATAGAGAATTAATCTACATGAAATTATCTATCAATTGATATAAATTTTTCATTGTGAAGATGATTGTGTGATGAGATATGATGATTAGGGTTTAAGGAGGGTTTAGTGATCTTGAAGAATTGATGAAGGATTTTTATGTTTTTGATGTTAGTGATTATTTTTAAAGCATGTATGATGATTAAAATTAATTGTACATGCATATATAAGGTTTGGCTTTATTAGGGTTTGTGGAAGTGTTAGGATTTTGATTCAATTTGATGTTGTGATGATTGGAAATGCATGAATTTAATCATAGAAGGTTGAATTCATGCTTGAAATTGAACAAAAAGCCTCCTAGGTGACATAAAGTATTCGACCATAGTGAAGAAATTGGGTGGGAAATGTTGAAAAATTTCCTATGGATTAGAAATGATAATAAAAGTATTATATGTGATTTGGAGATTGATTTGGATCAATTTGGAACCTTGAAAGTGAAAAAGGGCTAGTTTACAAGTTATTGGAATTGTGGGATATTACTGTAAGAATGTAATATTTGAAGGGTTCAATGTTTATTTTTGATATTTGGAATGCTGGAAATTAAGTTGGAAAGTTGTTTGGAACCAAATTACAAAATTGGTAAAAATTAGAAGTGGATTTCGAAAGGTCCCAAAACCTTGGGGACTTGTTTGCAAGTTATTAAATGTAGAGGTATTGTTTGGGATAAATTATTGAATGCTGGAAAATTTATTAGTATGCTGAATTTTGAATTAAATATTTAGTTGGGGTTGAATTACATAGTTATAAAATTAGGTGGTTGAAAATCAAAAGTTTAGGAAAGTTTGGGTTGAAATTATAATGTTTTGAACGTTGAAGTATTGATTTGGGTATTTTATTAAAGTGATGGAATTTTAGTAATTAATGTGTAATGATCATAATGGTGAAGGACCATTATGAATTAAATGGAAAGGTTGAGGTGAATTCTAAAAAGAATTCACAATTTGTGGCTTATTTATGTAAATTAGCAAAAGATGAAGGGTTAGGGATGAAAATAAATATTCATGGATTTGGATTAGTATTTTGAGAAGTTGGAAATTATATGGAAATATGATCTAGTTTGATATCGATTTAATCTTGATTTTTACTTTATAGATTTTCGAATGTTAAAATAAGCTTATGTTAGTACAATACTAATACGTAGTTCGAACATTTTGTGTTATTATTTGGTATTGTCAGACTAAGATAAACCTAGCAATCCGAATGATTAGAAAGTAAAGGACAAAACTCGTGACTAGGATTATTGTATACAAGTTCTTTAGCGAGGTAAATGTGAGTGCAGTTTATTTATTTAATTATTTTGATCGAGGATGACTTGCGGTAAGTCAACCTCACCTTGTTTATTTTAAAGATATGAATTATGTTTTGATTATGGAATTATATCCATAATATTTTAATAAGTTTTATGAATGACTTTGGGTATGAACTGACCATGTCATGTTTTACGAATGTGATTTAAATATATTTCTGATTATGATATGATTTTTATTAAATGATTACGAAATGAACTGAAAGCTCATTGTATGTTATATTGGGAGTTAAAGGTACAGAAATGAACTGATTATATTCTGATTCTGATATACTATGGTGTACCGGATTGTACACTAGTATATATATATTCCGATGTGATTGCACTTTGTGTGCATATTTTGATTTTCGATGTGATAGCACTGTTTATGCTTATTTGTTCCGATTCTGATGATAGCACTGAGATATGTATTGTGTACACTCGTCTGACTCACGTACCTTATATTATCTTAAACATACTTTGGGCTATAAAAATGAAATATGAAAGTTCTGAAAAGTGTCTGACTATAAAGGAATATTGACTGATTATCTGTCTGATCTGATTTATTATTATTTTTTACAAAATCATAAGATGATTCTTTTCAGGTTTCTGATAAAGAAACAACTTTCTGATAAAGAAACAACTTGAGATATCTGGTTTGAACATTCTGAAAGTTCTGTCTGTTTTATTTTAAATAGTTTTGTACATTTCGATACTTTATTTATTTATTTATTCTCACCTTTAATCTTAATGCCTTACTAAGTTATACTTAGCGCGTGATGATTTTCATGCGTAGGGTCTAATTGAGATACAAACGTTATGTGAGAAGCCTCCCAAGCATTGTGTGCAAATAATATATAATATTAGTATCAGTAAGACATCATTGATGTTTCTTTTACTAGTAGTGACATGTATAATTATGTTATTAGTATGCTTTATCATTTATGACTAAGAGGTATGTAATAGTAAATTATGACTGTTTAATTTGACTAGTTCAATTAACCAATATTTGATATACATAAAATATATACTTATATAATATTGTGTTTTTAAGTGGTACAAAAGTCCAAAGTAGATATAAATAATATTAAATGTTGCAAATATGTATGTTTTTAAAAGAAACAAAATTTTAAGCAATTGTGAATAATGAACATTGGTCATTTTGATGTGATATATATGACTTATATTCTTAGATGTTTACGGGTTATGATTGTTACACATTTTTAAGGATTCGGGAGTCAATTACGTGTGAAAAAGGGTGAGCACTCCCACAACGTCCAAAATTAGTACCCTTGATTATATGTTGTCTAAATAGTGGAGTTTTACAAATTTAAATTTTGATTCTTTTATTTCTATGAATTCTTTAAAAAATAAGTGAATCTATTTTTAAAACATTGCCTTTGAATGTTTTTAAAAACAAGAAAACAAACGTATGATTTATGAATGCAACAATAATAAGTGTCATGTACAAGATGGATGAAATATCAAACATAACATATAAAAAATAACAAACAATAATAAAACATGACAAACTAAATATTTATATTACTTGAGTTGAAATTAACAGTGTATTCTCTTACTCGTGAGTTTTAAGCAATCGTACTCTAGGTATTTGGAGGTTTTCTATAGACCACTCTTCATTGGAGATATTCCCCATAAAATAAATATAATTTGATTTTTTATGAAACTAATTTTATCATTTAAAAATAAAAAAAGTATAAATACGTATTTATAAAATATATGTATAAATAAAATATAATGTACCATGTGATGTATAAAAGCGTTTGTATATAATCATATATATGAATATACGTAAAAAGTATATAGAAAATATTTAATATGCAAAAAAAGTCAAACTGAAATTTAATCAAAACCTAAATATATAAAAGGCATAAAAGATATATTTTTTTGGTACAAAACAATTTAGGTAAGGGTAGCTCCCCAATCCAGGGCAAGGGCATACCTAAGACTCAATTGAGATTTACATATTGCCTATAAAGAGTGACGGTGGTGAAATTCGAATTTGATCTTACAACCACTTATACCGACACTCATCGACAAATACATAAAAGATATATAACATACATAGAAAGTATTTAATATGCATAAAATACATACTAAAAAAGACATACACGAACCTTAAAAAAAAAAAGAAACTAAAGAAAGCTTAATATGTGTAAGTGCACTGCATTGTATGCATAACATATAAACAATAAAATATTAAGATGGAAGTGAAAATAAACATATGGATTACACATGGAAACATCCGCTAAACATGCATGTACTCAAAACAAATGAAAGGAAAATTCAAAAGGCAAGTGCGTATGAATATATACTCAGGTACGAAACATATTCATATACCTTATGAATATGTAATTATATATGTATATTAAAATATAGAATAAATGCATATATATAAGAGAAAATAACCTCAGTGACCGAAAATGCCTTATAATATACGATTTTAACCAATTTTTTTTGGATTTGCCAAAATAACCAACAAATCCGCAACGCGAACTCTAATTTTGCAACCCAGTTTCCAATTTCGCAACGCGAATATGTAAATCGCAACACAGAAGTCAAATTCGTAACGCGATAGTCAAATCCAGAACACAAAAGTCAAATTCTCAACACAAAAGTCAAATTCGCAACGCGATAGTCAAATTCGCAACGCGAATTTGTAAATCGCAACACAGAAGTCAAATTTGCAACGCGATAGCCAAATTCGCAACACAAAAGTCAAATTCGCAACGCGATAGTCAAATTCGCAACACGAAACACATATTAATTTCGCAACACAAATGTAAACAGTATCGCAAATCATAACCTAAAACCCTAAATCATAACTCAATCTCATCTCCATCTCTCACTCTCTACGGCGACATCCGTCCCCATCTCCGGCGAAATCCGTCTATCTCCATCTCTCAGAGCAACCCTCACAACCATTCACGGTCAGAAATGGAAAATCAACCACCAAGGGTTAGTTTTTTAATCTCTTATTTTTATTTTGAAATTTTTGTATTATTATTAGATTTTTCTTATATTGATGATAAATTTACTGGTAATTTGAATATATATAAAGATTAACCATTCTACTGAGATTGCTTAGTAAATTCATTCGGTTGCTGCAATACTGCTAAATTGTTTAGTCTTTAACCCTGTGAAGTTAGTATTTGTCTTTGTTTTATCTTTTTGTCGAAGAAATGCAATTCATTCAAGTTTCAATTTGCAGAAGAATAGTTTTTTAAACTTAAATTCGCAACACAAAAATGAAAATCGCAACACCAAAATCGCAACGCGATTTTAGTTTTGCGTTGCGATTTTCATTTTCGCGTTGTGAATTTAAGTTTCAGAAACTACTCTTATTCTGCAAATTGAAACTTGAATGAATTGCATTACTTCAACAAAAAGACAAAACAAAGACAAATACTAACTTCATAGTGTTGCTAATTTAAGTTTCAAGAATAAACTACTACTCTTTATGTTGTCCTTGAACCTGCACTAAACCTATATGTTGTCCTTTTAAATGTTTATATAAGTGTTTACTTCTGGAATGTTATTTGATGCATTTTGTGAACTATGATGGAATAATGACAGCATGTGGATACCGTGCTAGTTTGAAACATATTTGGCTTTGTTTTCACTATTTAATATCATGTCTGTTTATAGTGTATAATTTGTAGTTTTTGGCATATCTAACTTGGTATGTTTATTGTTTTTGTAGAAAATTTTTCGACTGCATTGACCTTAAGGAATAAATTAAGCCTAGACACTAAAATTGCGTCGACGCTTACACCTCTACAAAGAAATTTGTTTGAGGATACTTGCTTCGGGCCATGGCTGAAAGTACAACATACGGGTGGAGATGCTATGTTGACACATTTGTTTCTTCAGACCATGACTAACGATCTACCCGAGAGGATACAACGTGGTGATGAAGAGATATGGTTTCATTTTCCTCCGGCACAGGCGTATACTTGTTTTGGGCGGGAGGAGTTTTGCTTAATCACTGGTCTACGCTTCGGACACGATGAAGTAACCCGATACACTAGTCATATCTCCCGCCCATCATGGTTATCTCGGGTTTTTCCTGAGCTATCAAAGTCGAAGCCGAGTTTACACTTCGACGACTTGAAGAGATTATTTGTTAAAGATGGTTTACTAGGATGGATGACCTTGATGTTGTCCGAGTATGCCATTTATTACTTTTGCATGCCGGTTTTTTAGGAAAAGAGGGCAGACAACCTATCTCTGAGGACCAAATATTATTGGTAGAGGACCTAAATGCTTGGAAACTGTTTCCGTGGGGTTCATATCTATGGAAAGCTACCTTGAAGAAGTTGTCGTCTGCCTTTGATGATCGAAAAAGTTTGCGGGGCAATGGTTCTAAATACACTTTGACAGGCTTTACTTGGGCCTTTAAGGTAAGAATTTCTATATAATGTTTCCAAAATTATAATTAATTATTTAACAATTACTAATGTTTGTAGATTTAGATATTTGAGGCTTTCCCCAGCATGCAGACATATGCGATAAAAAGATCAAATGATATTCCTAGGGCTATTACATGGAAGAGGATCCGAATGTTGGATTGGGAAGAGTTACTCCCATATACGACGATGAATGATGTAAGTTAACACACAAATAATACCATATATAAACAAGCTATTACTAGTACAAGTTTAGCTTTGTTTGAGCTTTTATATTGTTAGGAGGCCAACTATCCATTACAGAGGCTGACACCCACAGAGGCTGAGCTTGCCACTTATTGGTGGCAAGCTAGCAAGCGGTTTTTTGATAGGACGGATGATGAGCACCCCCCACTTCGAGAGCCATCACCTGATCGGGCCGATTCTACAGCTCGACACCCGGAGCCATCACCTATTCCATCACATCATCGAGCCTCTTCTCCACCATCACCTCATGATAGGCGACCGACAAAGAGGCCACGACATTTATCTCCATGTTCTCCACCTCCATGGGATGAGTTAGGGGATTTACGTGATGAGGTCAGTGCTTTGCGTCATAAGGTCGGTATTTTACGTGAAGATAATAGTGCATGGCGTGATGAGGTTCGTTCTTTACGTGGTGAGGTGGATTTTTTACGCGATGACAATGGTGCACTACGTGGTGAGGTATCTACTTTACGTGATGAGGTTGCCGCTCTACGCGAGATTATTTCATCGTTGTAGAATGAGGTTCATACTCTACGCAATGAGGTAAATTTGTTTAATACTATACTAAAAATACAAATAACCTTTTTTCGGCATTATTTATTTATTTATTTATTTATGTATTAATTTATTTTCAGCGGCCCGATAAGGTAGATGCTTTACGTCAGGTGTTTCTTGCACGACAGGGTTCACGCATTAGACGTCGTGCACGTACCATTACGTCTCCGTTCACCTCACTAATGCCAAGACTCCGTAAGAAGAAGCCCGATGCACCTATCATCATTCAAGAGGCGTTTCCTATCGTTCAAGATGCCCCTCTCATTATCGTAAAAGCCCCTCCCACCGTTTAAGAGGCCCCTGTCATCGTTCAAGAGGTCCCGCCCGCCGTTCAAGAGTCTGATTCATATGGAGTCATATGTTGACATATTGATAAACCCCCTCCCGTGCTCGATATGATAGATGCGAGTTGGCTTTCGTATGTGTTACTGGCCAATACCATTCCTCAGCAGGAGAGGGAAACACTACCGGACACAATTACGGATAATACCCTTTGGGCTAAGACCGCAGTTGATTTTTATCTACATGAGCGGAGCAAGGGGTGTTATTCTGACCTATGTCAACTCGACGATGTTATTCATTTGTTTCTTGATCGGTCTTGGTGGGGTATTTTATTAGGGGTTGAAGATAATGGCTATCTCGAAGGGATGGTAAGTCTTAATTCTTCTTATATTGCATTTTGATTAATTTTTTTAAATTATTAATAAATTCACTAATATATGCATTTTTTTTAAAAACAACATATTGATGCATGAGTGTCACGTCTTCTAATAATAAGAAAATTGAGGAAAATAAGAAATACTCGATGAACTATTATGCCGACGTCTTTTCACGTAGCTCACTTAAAGGATCCGATAGATGCTTCATATACGTTGGGTAATGGAAAAACTAAACTTTATCCTGCGTGGTGGGTGGTCGATAAGGTTAGTATTTATTTTTTTTGAATATTTTAAAGGTTTTCATAAATTTTATTTGATGTGCGCAATTATTTATGATTGTAGGTGTTTATCCCTGTTTTAGAACGTCGTCATTGGCTTCTCGTCGAGCTTCATCTCCCATCCCTGAAGACAATGGTATATGACAGCATGTTGAATTACATATCATTGTCTGATTTGAGAGATATTATTTGTAAGGGATGGAGCGCTCATTTGGCGAAATACTTGGACGCGATTGATTATTTGATTAATTCTGGAAACAAGAAGCCAAAAAAGTTCAAAGTTACAATGATCAGAGATAATATCGTGCCACAACAAATGGAGGGAGCCAGAGGGGATTGTGGTCCTCTTGTATGCATGTGCTTGGAGCATTTGACGACAGGAACACCTTCTACCTCCCACAGATAGAGATAAATGTATAGTAGGCTTATGGTTTTGGCATTTTATGGCTCGAGCGATATATGCGAGACGTTGCCTACCTGCATCCGCGTGCTGAAAGTTTGCATAAACAATTTGTAAGTTTGAGCAAGTGTTGTTAACATATATACTCTTTGTTGGTTTGAAAATGTTTGGTTAAGTACCTAGAATTCAATAACTTGTTGTTTGTTGGTTTTAGATGTGTAAAAAGTGTTGTTTGAGCAAATGTTTGGTTTCTGCAGGTTATTCCTGACGTGAGCTGCGTGAAATTGATGTATTTGTGCATAAACAACAGTTTGAGGTACACTTTTTTTGCTTGTTTAATTAAATTTTACATTGAAAGTTGTTTTGTTTAATTGATGAGGAAATAAGAATTATTTTTTGCTTGTTTAATTGATTTGTAAAAGTTGATTTGTTTAAGTTGATGTGTAAATAAGAATTATTATTTTTTGCTTGTTTAATTGATTTGTAAAAGTTGATTTGTTGTTTTAAATTCAATATGCATTATGTTGAAGGCAAAAAAGACCTGTTGAAGGTACAAATTCGCAATGCGAAAGTCAAATTCGCAACGTGAAAGTCAAATTCGCGTTGCGATTTTCAGTTTGCGATTTCGCGTTGCGAATTTAACTATCACAACACTTATTTTGCGTTGCGAATTTGACTTTCGCGTTGATCGCAACATGCAACATCAAGTTATATACAACATCAAACACATTCCAAGCTATAAATACAAGCTAAGGATACTTGAAGAAGTAAGAGAACAACTATCCAAGCAATCAAACACAAGAAAAAATCCCAACATGATAACATCTGAACAGATAATAGGAATGTTCAAACTCAAGTTACTAATGAATGTCTAACTGAAAATGTATGCATTCACACATAAAATACACATAATACAACGTTTGCATTTAAAAATCACCTAAGTTAATAAGTCCCAAAAGGTGAAGCCTGTTGTGATTGGGATTTTGATTTTGATTGCGATTTTGATTTTGATTTCCTTTTGCTTGGCACCATATGAGCTTTGGATTTTGATGAGGATCTATTTTTTGGTAGAAGAAAAGATGATTGTGATGACACCGGTGATCCACAGGTCAACATTATATGACCACTTTCCTTGCACCGACTACATGTCGATATCCTCTTCTCTTCACCCTTAGACGGTATACGATCGTGAGGTTTTGGTCGGCCAGGTAGCATGCTATCCATGACTGGTGGTAAAACTGTTTGTAAGTAATATAGTATGTCCCACTCAGAAGGATATGGACATGGGTAGACAATCTCGGCATAAGTCTGTCGATATACTTCTGTAGTGTAGCAATCCATAGCGTATACGCTTGAATCATCTTGGTTTAGATGAATAGCAACTTTTATAACATGGCCACACGGATAACCAGATGTTTTCCATTTCTTACAACTACACGTCTTTTCATTTAGATCAACAAGCCCATTTAAGTTATTATCCAATACTTCAAACAAAGTGTTTGAAAATGGTTCAACTCTCCATGACGTTGACTTCACAACACGTTTCGTTATCTTTTTTTCAGTCCATGGTGTAACACAATGTTCCAATGTTCTTGTAAATTTAAATAAATAATACTTAGTAATATATATGATAAGTTACGAATTTAAAGAAATAATACATGCATGGTTTCTTTTCTTGTAGTACCACTGTTGAATAGAGGCTCGAAAAAACTCCATTAACATAATAATGGGTAATTTCCGGGAATGACGACTTAGAGCGTTGATTGATTTTGCACTATTAGACATCATGAAACCATATCTTGCTCCAAGTTGATGTACTCTTGACCGTCTTTCAAACCCAACATCTTCTAGTGTTTGAGCACATTGAGGCAAAACAGGTCTTAAACAATTTATATGCTTATTAAAATCCACTTCCCGATAAGCTTTTACAACCTTCCAGTATGTCCATTTGTGATTTTTTATACCAGCAGACCTTGATTTTAGATTTCTGTACAAATGAACACCACAAAGTCCATGAAAAGAATATGGGAAACACCTTCTAACAACGTTGTCAATTGAGTTTTCCCTATCGGATATGATTGTCAGATTGCTAATAGGACCTATGCAATCCCTAAGATTCCCATAAACCATGTTCATGAATCAGAGGTTTCAGATTTGCCAACCCCGTAAGCTATTGGCAGTATCCCATTGTTAGCATCCATGGCTACTGCTAATAAGTTTACTCCAAGGTATCGACATTTCAAATGTGCTCCGTCAACTATAATAACTGGGTGCATGCAAGTAATAAACAAACGAATCTACAAAATCATATACACAAGAAATATAATCATTTAAATGTGAAATGCATGCAACTAACAAAAATGAGTCAACAAAATTATAATTATTTACTAACCGCAGCACCAATGGCGATAATCAGAAACTCAAAGCGTCAATCTCTATCTGTTTTGATATGAGTTACCGACCCATAATTTTTCAGCTTTGAATTGTGACAATAAGCCGGCAGTTGGGCAAACGATGCTTCTGGCGACCCCCTCAACAATTCCAAGGCATAACATTTGGCTCTCCAAGCTTGAGAATATGAGATACTAATCTTGAACTGAGCATTCATGTCAGTCATAATTTCATGTCCCCGATATACCCTTCCATTCAAAAACATTAACTAAGCCAGAAAACCACCCAACACATTTTTGTTTGCCTGTCTATAGTGAGGAAAAACTTAGGTTCTTGAACATGTATGTTTATCAATAAAAGTCCTAACTTGAAACATTTCACAATCTTTTATCCTCTTTGCAATCATACGCCACGTACAGTTTTTGTCAATCATACACTTTGTTTCGAAACGATCTTTGCTTGATTTGTTAACTTTTAGTTGATAGCCATCTTCCACACATTTCGTATACAAAGCTATCTTCAAGTCTTCCTTTGTATCAAAACAATCATCTTTCTTGATACGAATAACTTTTGTGTAACAATTAACTACTATCTTTACCAACTCTTTTTCCGGTATCTAAAGTAATTCTGGCATATTCCAGTTATACTCCCGTGGCATTTTCTTCTTTTTCTTTTCTTCAGGGACTTCTTTTTCTTCTTCTTTAGGGTTATATGAATTACAGAATGGATGTTCAACATGTTCATTCACAGTTGTAACTTTCTCCTCATTATCATCAACAATATCTTCCTCGGCATCGGTTGTTTCATCATCAAAATTCGGGTATTGACCAATATCAAAATCATTACATGCAGGGTCTGTTTCTTCTTCCATCACATCATCAAAATCCGAGTATTGACCAAGATCAAAGTCTGGGTATTGACCAAGATCAAATTTTGAATATTGACTAGTACTCACAATTTTTTCTGTTGGCTCATAATCGTCTAACTGGTCAATACGAAAATCGAAATTTGGTGCTGAAAGTTGATTGGGATTTGAATTAGGAAAAGGTTGTGGGTTTTGAGATTGTGTTTGATATTGTGTTTGGTATTGGAAATGTGGTGAAACAAAATTTTCTTGGTGATGAAATTGTGGTGGAACTATTAAATTTTGAGGTTGATAACAACGTTGTACATTGTGAGCACCATAAACTGGGGTTGAAGAACTTAGTTGATTACTACCCGCTACTGACCCAACTTCACTACTTCTAGGTTCAACAACATAAAATGTAACATTATCTTCTTGCGAAACACTAATGTAAGCAATGAATCGTTCAACATCTTCATTGTCGGTTAACAAATAAACTTTACCTTTTCTCTGATAAGATAACCTAAATCTACTTAGAGGCTCTAAATTCAATTTCTTTGCAACACGTAACATTAGAGTTTCATAAGTTAACTTTTTTAATGACAGTTTTAGTTGAAGATTCATGGGTAAAGGCACATATTGTAAAACACCATGAACATTCTCCCATGACCCTCCAAAACACAAATCTATCCAAACATGATCAACATTAGATGATTTCATTCTACAAATTGTATATTAATTTACTAAACAAACGAGCTATAAACTAGATATCATCACTAACTTAGAGAAAAACATACCTTTATTAAGTTGATAGTTGATAATTTGGGAGAGAAATCATTGAAAAATTATATAGAAATAAAATTATGTAAAAAAAAATTAGAGATGGGAAAAGATGTCGTTGGATATAGGAACGGATGTCGGCGGAGAGAGTGATATATAGAGATGGAATGAGTTACAATTTAGGGATTTAGGTTATGAGTTGCTGCTGCTGCTACGTTGTTATTTACCCAAAACATTTGTGTTGCGAAACTAAAACCTGTTGCGAAATTAAATTCGTGTTGCGAATTCGAAAATCTAGTTGCGAATTTGAAATTCAGTTGCGAATTTGAAATTCAATTGCGAATTTGAAATTCCGCGTTGTGAATTTGACTTTTGTGTTGCGGATTTGACTATCGCGTTGCGGATTTGACTATCGCGTTGCGAATTTGACTTCTGTGTTGCGATTTACAAATTCGCGTTGCGATTTACATATTCATGTTGCGATTTACAGATTCGCGTTGCGAATTTGGAAAATCGCAATGCGATTTACATATTCGTGTTGCGAAATTGAAAACTGGGTTGCGAAATTGGAGTTCGCGTTGCGAATTTGTTGGTCATTTTGACAAATCCAAAAATAGTTGGTTAAAATCGTATATTATAAGGATCTAATTAAACACAAAAGATGACTAAAATGAATACCAAACAAAATTACAAGGATCTAAAGCATAAATATGTTAACTTCGAATATGTAACAAACAAAAGGACTAAAATGTAAGAAGTCTTGAATTAACAAACCAAGCCAAGCATTTAACCCTAACATGATGACTAAAATGTGAGCATGGTAACATTCAAAGGCTCGAAATCAATAATAACCTAATTTGTTTCATGATTAAAACATAGATATACAAAGAACAAGGGACCAAAATGGCTATTTATCCCTAAAGTCTCAAAAAAACACGTTAAAGGGATAGTGAAACTACGTCATTTTTGTAGAGACCCGTTTTTATCCGAATTATAATAATAATTATTATTATTTATGTTTTTTTATTTCTTGCAGGCTTTACATGACAAGCCCAATTGGGGCCCGAACTACAAAAAAATATAAACAACCCGACCCAATTGGAGCTCAAGACCCGACCTAAAACTTGGCCCGATCCGATCCAACAATTTGACCCGACCCGATTCAAGTCAGCATCACAACCGAGCACCCCGCGTGAAGCCATTGCTCAGCAGCCCATGCCTCCCACGTGAAGCACGACAACCGAGCCCCTGCCTCCCACATGCTACTGTCACCCACGAGCAGACCAAGGCTCGGCTCCCCATCACCGTGCCATACCTGTCGGCCACCAACAGAAGACCCATGCTTGCCCAGCTCGTGCCATACTCTGGCACCATCGAAAACGGTTAGAAAAGAGGAGGAGCATTACATTTTTAGGGGGATCTCGGTCATAAAGAAAACAAAAAAAAGGGAGGAGGAGACCACAACCAGTCCACCATCACCAGAGACGATCAACGGAGAACCCAGGAGCTACCAACAATTAACCAGAAAAGAAGATAGCACCAGAACGAGGAAAACAAATGTAAATGGAGACAGTTCAGATTCTCTCCATCCTATTTTCGAAAGCATTACATAAGGGAGTTTTTTCTCCTCGTTTTTATCTGCACCGAAAGCAAATCAAGCAATACACATGAACAGAGAGGACATTTTCAAAAGGTTCTTTTCATCTTCTTTCTAAAATATTTGTAGCATTATTTTGTTTTTTTCGAAATTAAAATAATAGAAGGGAGAGGGTTAGGTTCGATTTACCTGAGGGCGGAGACCCATCAACCGAGGTCTCTTCGGTTTCGTCCCGCACCGTTAGAGATTTCATCGTTGGGAACACGAGAGGGGGCTGTTTCAGCAGGTTTTAGCCCTGATTCGAGCGTTAGAGAGTGAATCGAGAAGCAAGAGCTAGCTTAGGTTTACTTTGGGTCATTATCAGCCGCCATTTACGGCGTCGAGCGTCGCTGATGAGGGACATTGGTGACGGTTTTGGGTTGCAAATAGTGATGATCCGAAAGGGCTTACCTGTTCGAGTCCTATAGTGGTCGGAGTGAGGAAGGCCTTCAACGTGGTGGCCGGCCGAACGATGAAGGAGCTGTGGACTCCTTATAGCGTCGCCGTTTGTTGAGAGACAAAGGGGAGAGGTTGAGAGAACGACGACTGAGTAAATGGGGGCTAGGGTCCAAATTTGATACCCAAAATGTTATATATATTAGATTATCAAAACGACAGCGTTTAGGGTCTAGGGCAACTTGTATGTCAGCTTGTGGGTTATTCGCGTAAAGATTCCTCCTATATTTTTCTGAATTCATTTTAATTCCTAATTGAAGGTTTGCATGTTTACAATTTTATCTCTTTATTTTAGGTACATTTAATTTCAGTCCCAACTGTCATCGTATTTAATTTTTGCTATTGTTTAGACATTTTATTTTTAATTTTTGCATGTTTCTTTTTAGTCCTACGAATATCTAGGGTTTATTTTGATGTTAGTCCTTTATGATGTTGATTTATTTTAATTCGGCTTCATGGTTTATTATAGTATAATATTAGTTTTTTAATTATTATTTGATTTATAGTTAAGTTGGCAAAAATTTTCTAACAGTATTTAGTCCTCATTTTAATAAGTGTAGTTGTTTTCTAAAACTTATAATTTGAAATATTATATTTTTATTTGTTGTATTTCAGTCACATTTGTGTATGTTATGTTAATATATATATGGTTTATAATTTTTAATTACAAAATATATGTATATAATTTTTGTATTAGAATGTCACATTACATGATATTTTTAATCATAATATTTGTTTAATTAATTTTTGCATGACATCATTTTTGTAAGATTTGTATGATAGCCTCATGTGCGTAACTCGACCTATCACATAATTGGATTAAGTGTATTACCCTTTTAATTTAAAATTGTTTTTGATTGGCTTGTCTTAACTCATTAGATAGTCTCTTTTAACAATTTTAAATTAAAAGAGTATCCCATTAGTGACACCTAAAAGTCGACTTATCACTTTAAAATTTGAGAAATAGAAGAAAAAAAAATGTTCGGCTATTTAAATTTGTCGACAAAAGGTTGTTAGAACTTATCTAAGACTTGGTTCGATATTTTTAAATAATCGAATATTCTTTATCTTTCTAAAAAGATTGGTAATTTTAATTTAATCTATTTTGTTGCTTTTTGAATATTATAAAATTTATATTTTTATTGCTATGGGGATCAAAAGTCAAATTAAAATCGAATTTGTAAAATCCATTGCAAATGCATTAATTAATCGACTAGGTACTGATTTAAGGCGTTGTGGGGGTGTTAATCCTTCCTCACACGTAACCAACTTTCGAACTCAGATTTTGATAACGCAGACCTTAATTTATCGTTTTAATTAAAATTAATTTTTTATTTAAAATGGCGAAACATTTTTGGGTGCCCAATCATACCCTAATCAAAGATTGGTGGCGACTCCTCGATCCATATGCTTTTTATCATAAAGGAATTTCCAAATTTTCAAAACGAGAGAGTTTTTTAAATCACATTACTTTTTAATTAAAAATTAATCAATTAAGAGGTAAATTAAAAATTGGTGTAATTTTTAAAATCTCACTCGTTTCTTTAAAAAAAATCGTTTCAACAGCTTGACGACTCTGCTGGGAACTTTTTTTTAGAGAGTCAGGCCTATAGTCGATTAATTGATTGTCTTTGCAATTGAAAGTTATAAATTCGTTCTAATTTGGTTTTTGATCTCCTATTTGGTTTTAATATTGTTTGTTTATAATTTTATTAACCAATAAATAGTTGTACTGATATGTTTGCTAATAGTTCCATATTAATTATGTGTTTAAAGAGGATTGATTTTTTTAGTGTTTTGGTGATTATGTCTTTTTGCTTTTCCTCACACACTGTACAGTTGCATTATCATAACATGAGCTAAAACCCCGCTGTCATATTTAAGTAGGAGTGAGAGACTACTCTCTCGTGTGGTTTTCACCTCCGCATGGGATAGTGGATCGCTCCTGTAGCTCACGCCTTATGGTCCTCGTGATGGTATTCACCTTCGCACGGACATAAGGAGGTGTGTTCCCTCGAATTGAACTCGATCCCCTAAAGCTTGTGATGGCCAGGATTGAGGGTTTGGCAGCCCAAGGGAGCACTGACAAGGACAATTCGAGAACCTATTACTTTAGAACCGAACCCAACATATAGTGAACATAGAGCCTGAATATAGGTCGAGCTTTACCCGAACCTTAAGAGTCCCGTGAGGAGGTTCACAAGGAAAAACTTTTTGAGTCATTTAATTTCGTTTTCTGAATAAATATATGTGAACTAGAGATCATGCGGTTAAGTTTATTTTTCAAACCAGCATGTGAATTAGAAATCATACGGTTAGGATTTTTGTGAATGACAAAGCATGGGGGTAGATATCATGTTGGGTAGGATCTACTAAAGCATGATTGGGTAGCCAACATGTGAGGGTAGATTTTATTTAATGATTACTAACCCATTTTGGTTTTATGTCTATTTTATTTTTGGATTTATTGCATTTACATCTTCATGTCATCCAAAGGTGTTAATTCGCAAGTGATTGACTAATAAGAAGGCTGGTCATAATGAGGCAAGAAATTCTTAACTATGTTATCAAAATCGGAAGATCCAAAGATGTTCAAATTATTTATAAAGAAGGACATCTGACGATTTAAGAAATATTAAGCTGATTGAAGACTTCCTTTAAAGAAGCAGAGGCCAAGATGTTCCCTCAGGAGATAGATACAATCATACTAAGGATGAGAAGGTCTTTTGCAAAGACATGAAGACCACTTCACAATGGAAATAAAAATGGAGATTTCAACATTTAATTTAAAGACATTCGGATTCATCAAATGTGATAAAATACCCCGACAACTTTGGGGTGCAATGTTAAATTCCATGAAGAGTACAACTCAAGGAAATGAAGAAATGAAGAATCATAATTGTATTTTGATTGCGTGGTGTAATGAAATCTTGTTGTCTAAATAAAGGTTGTTCTATAGTTGTCACTTTTGGAATTAACACCTTGTGCATTTGCATTTGCATTCTGGTTTTGCATTATCTTATTAATTAATTAATTAATTAATTAATTATTATTTATTGTTGCTTATTGTCATTTTGATATATTATTTGTACTAACTTGTTTTTAACTTGTTTTGCTCTTTGTCTGCATTGCAGGATCATGACATAATCAAAAGGTGTTGATTTGTGAGTGATCATCATAGTAAAAGGTTTTCATGATTGACAAAGGGTTTCGTGATCAAGCAGGCTATAACACAGTCAAGAAGTGGCATCCTGTGAAAGCTTCCAAAATGGTGGAGGGCTGTGCGCACAAATACCATATGTCTGACGAAGAGTACAAAGAGATAAGAGAAATAAAAGAGCAGATGTCCAGAATGATGGATAGAATAGATGCTTTGGCCGAAGAAAGTGGGACTTCTACGACAGAAAAGAAAGAGCTCGATGAAACAATCTTGAGGTGTCAAATATGCAAGAGACTACTTTAGAGCCTGTTGATCATAACCAATATGAGAAATCACGCACAATCATTTTTCGTATCAACAAGCTGTTTGGAAACGCCAAGGAAATAGTGGCAACTGTAGAAGTTCAGAAGGATGAAAAGAAGCCATGCAGTCAGAACTCGTTGGTGTTTGATAGTCTATTCCCAACATCAGGGGAAGTAAAATTGGAAACTCCAGTCCAACCCAAGTTGAGAGGTGGATCTCGTTGTGATTTCATCCCAATATCATATAAGGAGTTGTATGACGAACTGTTAGAAGCCCGAGAAATGGCCCCACGCTATGTGAAACCTCTACAGCCTCCATATCCAAGTTGGTATGACGTCAACGTTCGTTGTGAATATCATGCTGGAATTCAAGGACATTCTATTGAGAATTGTTCTACCTTCAAACTTCGAGTCCAATTTCTTCTAGATCATGGAGTATTGGAGTTTGAATCGAAAAGACAACCCAGTTTGGTAACGGACTATCCTGTTGAGTATGAACCAAAAGTGACCAAAGGTAAGGGTATCAATGAGGACATCCAGGAATAAGATTGTTTGCCAAAATACGAAGCGCATATTCGTCATTTAAGGAGTGAAAATGATAAATTGAGTAGAGATATGGAAGCCATGCGAGATGTTTTTCAAATGATCAGTCAAGCTTTTAAATTTGCTAGTATAGGAAATATCCCAGAGGAATGTATAATAGGGGTCACTAAACTTAAAAATGATGTTAAACAATAGAGAAAGAATTGCAAAGTGCACGAGGGTAGAGCCGAGAAGTTTTCTCATGATTTACAAATTGCAGAAAAAAGACGCAATATAGCTGTTGATGATTTGGGAAAATATTAAGCCGAAAATCAGATGTTGAATTTGTCCATAGCCAACATGGAAATTTCATATCAATGCCACAAGCGGGAGAATGACGCTGAGCTAGAAGCCACTAAAGCCAAGAATAAGAAGTTGATGAAGATTGTGGATGATTGTAGTGATCTTATGCAATACCTTCATAACCACAATGACTTTCTTACAAGGAAGATTCAACAATAGTGTCTACAGCTCCGAGAATCGACACTCAAGATAGAGAAAAGGGACAACGTCATGAAAAAAGCTATGACCCAAGCAAGCAATGTGGATCACAAATGTGTTGATTTAGCTAGCTTTGCAAGAGAATTGAAGTAGATTGACAACTCAACACCCGAGCATGAGCGGAAGTTAAATTTGGATTAAAATAGAGATTTTAGTTGGAATCAGATTTTCGGTACGAGATTTGTGTTAAAAGATATAAAGTAGTAAAGTTCGATATTGAAATCGGATATTCAGATCAAACCAAAATTTTACGAAAATTTGAAGGATATTAGAAAATGATTGGAAATGTTATTTTTATATTTTTAGACCAGAGAAATTTGGCTCAGAATAGTGCAATTTTTTAGATTTGACCGAAAAAATGGTATTTTAATAACTAAAATACAATTTTCAAAAATTACATGGCCAAAGTAAAAAGTCAAAGCTAAGTTGATTCATATTTGACCAAGGAATATTTTAATGGAGAATATGACACTGACAATGGCAATTGGTAATTTTTAAGTTTCATTAATGGCAAAAATTGAATTTCTCAATAATTGAATAAAAATTCAATTATATTAATTTTTAAGCCATGTGTTAAGGCTAATTATCTTTAGAATAACAAAGAAAAGTTGAGCATTTTCATATTTCTTCTCTCCAAGGGCCGAAACTTCAAATTTTTCAAGGTAAAATTTTTTTATTTTGATTTTTGAAGCTATTTATTTGATTTTTGAGTTTAGTTATTAGATAGAGAATTAATCTACATGAAATTCTCTATCATTTGGTACCAAAATTTCATGGTGAAGATGATTGTGTGATGAGATTTGATGATTAGGGTTATGAAGAGTTTAGTGGCTTTAAAGAGTTATTGAAGGATTTTTATGTTTTTAATGTTAGTGATTATTTCTAAAGCATGTACAATGATTAGAATTAATTGTACATGTGTATATAAGATTTGGCCATGTTAGGGTCTGTGAGAATGATGAGATTTTGATTCAATTTGATGTTGTAATGATTGGAAATGCATGAATTTGATCATAAGATGTTGAATTCATGCTTGAAATTGAACAAAAAGTCCCCCTAGGTGACTTGAATTATTCGACCATAAGGAATAAAATTGGGGAAACATGTTGAAAAATTTCCTATGGATTAGAAATGATAGTAGAAGTATTCTATATTATTTGGAGATTGATTTGGAGCCTTAAAAGTGCAAAAGGGCTAGTTTACAAGTTTTTGAAATTGTGGGATATTATTGTAAGATTGAAATATTTGAAGGATTCCATGTTGATTATTGATATTTGAAATGCTGGAATTTTAGTTGGAAAGTTGTTTGGGAACCAAATTACAAATTTGGTAAATTTTGAGGTGGAATTCGAAAGGTCCAAAACCTTGGGGACTTCGTTTCAAGTTATTAAATGTAGAGGTATTATTTGGATAAATTATTGTATTCTGGAAAATTTATTAGTATGCTTAATTTTGAATTAAATATTAAGTTGGGGTTGAATTACAAATTTATAAAGTTAGGTGCTTGAAAATTGAAAGTTAGGAAAATTTGAGTTGAAATTATAAATGTTTGGAATGTTGAGGTATTAATTTGAGTATTTTATTAAAGTTCTAGAATTTTAGTAATTAATGTGCAATGATCTTAATGGTGAAGGACCATTATGAATTAAATGGAAATGTTGGAGTGAATTCTAAAAAGAATTCATAATTTGTGGTTTATTTGTGTAAATTAGCAAAAGAAGAAGGGTTATGGATGAAAATAAAATATTCATGGATTTGTATGAGTATTTTGAGAAGTTAGAAATTATAGTGGAGATATGATTTAGTTTGATATTGTTTTATCCCGATTTTTATTTTATAAATTTTAGAATGTTAAAGTCAGCTTATGTTAGTACGATACTAATATGTAGTTCGAACACTTTGTGTTATTATTTGGTATTGTCAGACCACGATAAATCTAGCAATATGAACGATTCGAAAGGAAAGGGAAAAGCATGTGATTAGGAATATCGTGTAAAGGGTATTACAATGAGGCAAAGGTAAGTGCAATTATTTATTTAATTATTTTGATCGACGATGACTTGCGATAAGTCAACCTCATTCCAATTTACAACATGATTTATAAAGTTTATAAAGAATATTTTTTATAATATTTTATATCAGTTTTATGAATGATTTAGGGTATGAACTGCCCAAGCATGATATTTTTTATGATGAATTTATTTATGATACATGAGCTCATTGTATGTATATTGAGAATTATTGGTACACTTGGCATGCCGTTAGTTGAGTACTTTTCAGTTATCATCTTTGGTACATTCGAGTACCAATGTTATCAGTTATCATATCAACTTTGGTACATTAGTGTACCAATGTTCAGCACCGTTGGTGTTCAAGTTATGAATGCATTGAAGTGCATCATATCTCAATATCAGTTATGATTTACATCGTATTGTGCATAGTACGCACCTTACTCACGTATCTTATGTTCTCATAAATATGCATTGGGCTATAAAATGAAGATGAAAGTTTGAATGATTTTCAGTTGACAAGAAAGCATTATATGCTTATTTTATCAGATATTGATTATCATACTTTTCATGAGTTTATGAGTTAAAAGAAATTTAAGGTCTGAGTGAAGAAATTTACTTGGATAAGTTGGTTTGCCATTTTAATGTTTTAATTAAAATTATTTTATTTATGTTTATGATATTTTCAGATTTTCTCCCCTTAGATTACTATTGCCTCACTAAGTTATACTTTGCGCGTGATGATTTTCATGTATATGTTCTAGTAAAGATAACACATAGCATCTTTTTGGAAAGACATACCTATCATCAATATCAGTAAGAGATCTATGATGATACTTTTGACTTTTAGTGGCATGTATAATTATGTCAGTAGTTCTATTTATCGTATTTATATTTTAAATATTCTGAAATAGTAAACTAGAACTACTTTAGTTTATTTTACTTAGTTTAGTTTTACAGTATTTATGCATGAAAAGAACATATTATATTATTATGTTTTAAAAATATTTGACAAAAAAACATAAAGTGGTAATACCACTGGTTAACAAATGGAGTTATTTTTCTACGACAAAGAATTTATTTATAAGTTGAGATATTCGTAAAATAATTTTTAAATTTAAAATAGAAACATTTTAAAATGAAACAAAAAATTTTAGGAAAATTTCAGTTCAAGAAATGTTTTATGAGTTGATGTGACATCTTTAACTTGTATATCGAGACATATACGTGTTAAGGGTGTTACATTTATTGGTATCAGAGCTGCAGGTTTAGCTAATTCTCGACCTAAATCGAGCATTTTATATCAGAAATATGTATATGCCACTAGGATGTCAAAATTACTGATTTCGTATGGTATGATGATTTTATTTTGGATGATACTCCTTACTAACGTAATGTTATGTGTTTATGGTTAGATGTCGAATGCGGAGAACTCTAGAAGATCTACCGAACATGAGGTTCTTGAGGGAACTGCTAGTGGAAGTAGTAATGAGGTTAAGCATGAACCTCAGCAGTAGAGAGCACAAACACATCAGTGGATGCCAGCTCTAGATCATGGGACTTTCTTACAAGCTCTTGAGGTTATATTGGCAAGATATCAGCCTGTCGCAACACCTCCCCTTCCTCTACCTCCACCTCCACATCCTGCTCCTCCAGTTCTGAAAGTGGCAATTCCAAAATAATTAAAGAGTCAGGGAGTTTCTGAATTTAAAGGTGAAGCAAATGAAAGTCCAGTTGTAGTAGATATGTGGTTGAATGATGTGAAGATTATGTTGGACAATCTTTATTGTTCTGATGAAGAGCGATTGGAAGGTGTAGTTTCATTGTTGAGAGGACATGCCAGGATTTGGTAGACAAATGTTACGACACATGTTCCTTTAGATCAAACTACTTGGCAGTTTTTCCTAGAGGCTTTCCAAAAGAAATATATCGTGGAGCAGTTTATAATTAAGATGAAGCAAGACTTTTTTAATCTGATTCAGGGGAACATATTTTTTATATGAATATGAGTGCGAGTTTAATAAGTTACCCGATATGCTTCGGAGATGGTCCCCAGAGAGAGAGATATATGCCAGAAGTTTATTCGAAGTCTTCGCCCCAGATTGAGGAAACTTTTGTTGAATTCCAGTTTAACCACATTTCAAGAAGTGGTAAATAAAGCTAAGGATCTGGAAATGGCACAAGAGGAAAGAGTTATGTTTGATTAGAAAAGGCAGTCAAAGAGATCAGGAGGATCATCCTCATATCAATCTAAAAGAGGTTGAGGTTCAGGATATTAGTACCAGAACAAATCAAAAGTTGGTGCTTCTATTTTTAGAGGATCTGTGGCTAAGTAAAGAGGGCATCAGGAACAGACAGTGGCTACAAGAGCTGGAAGATCAGCTCAGTCTCAGGGACAATACCCATTATGTGTGTGGTGTGGAAAATATCATTTTGGTGAATCTAAAGCGAGACCGGGAGTTTGTTTTCGTTATGGAGAGCCTGATCATTATATTAGAGACTGCCCAATGGCAGGAGACAGAGTGATCAGTGGCAATGCCTCAAAGAGGTGCTCGAGGAAGAGGTAGAAGGACGAGATATTCAAAGAAAACCTCCCAGTCCGATGTTCATGCACCAACCATAATTTATAATATCAAGACTAGTGAAGATCATGATGAACCAAAGATCATAGCAAATACTTTCTATCTTTATGATGAGCCTGTATTTGTTTTAGTTGATCCGGGTTCTAGGCATTCCAATATTAGCTCAGAATTAGTTAAAAATAAAAATATTCAGTTAGAACCCATCAATAGTGAAATAATAGCTGTAAATCCACTAGGTCATGGTGCTAGAGTTGCACAGATTAATAAAAATTATCCGATAAAGATTCAAGGGATTGTATTCCCAACGAATCTTTTGAAGTTATTGTTTGACGAGTTTAAGATTATATTGGGCATGGATTGGTTATCTCGACATTATGGTTGGGTAGATTATCGCATGAAGCGATTATTTATAAAGGATGTTGAGGGTATCGAGATAATAGTAATTATAGAAAAAGAAAAATCTTTGCCTAATATGATATCAACAATGAAAGCAACGAAAATGATTGAAAAAGGTTGTACAACTTTTTAGCAAATGTGATTGATACTCGAACATCTGAAATTCGAATGGAGGATATTTCAACAGTTTGAAAATTTTCTAGATTTATTTCCTGACGATTTACTTGGACTAACTCTTGATTGAAAAGTGGAGTTTAAAATTGATGTTTTCTCGGGTACTACACCTATGTCAATGGCTCCGTACAGGATGAATCCAACAGAACTCAGAGAATTAAAGGTGCAATTACATGAACTACTTGTTTGAGGTTTTATGAGACTGAGTGTATCTTTGTGGGGTGCACTGGTACTTTTTGTTAAAAAGAAAGATGGATCGATGTGATTATGTATAGATTATTGTAAACTGAATAAAGTGACGGTGAAGAATAAATACCCTCTTCCTAGGATCGATGACCTGTTTGATCAGCTCAAAGGTGCTCCAACATTATTTATGGATTTGATTAATCGAGTTTTCAACAATATTTGGATCTATTTGTGGTTGTGTTCATTGATGATATTTTGGTGTATTCTAAAACTAAAGAGGAGCACGACAGACATCTTTGTATTGTACTACAGATATTGCGAGATAAAAAGTTATATGCTACATTGTCAAAATGTATATTTTGGCTATCAGAGGTCGCTTTTCTAGGGCACGTGATTTTAACAGAAGGAATTAAAGTAGATCCCAAGAAATTGCAAGCGATTGTGGAGTGGAAACCTCAAAAAAATGTCTCTGAAGTTCGAAGTTTCTTGGGATTAGTTAGATATTATCGGAGATTTGTGAAGAATTTTTCAATAATTGCATCTCCACTTACCAAGATACTCTGAAAGGATGTACCATTTGTCTGGACTGAAAAGTGTCAAGAAAACTTTGATATGCTTAAAAATATTCTAACAGAGGCCTCGATATTAGTGCAACCAAAGTCAGAAAAGAATTATGTAATCTACAGTGATGCGTCCCATAATTATTTGGGATATGTTCTAATGCAAGAAGGTAAAGTGGTAGCCTATACTTCAAGGCAGTTAAAGGCACACGAACATAATTATCTGATGCATGATTTGGAGCTAGCAGTTGTAGTGTTTGCTCTGAAGATATGGTGCCACTACTTATATGGTGAGCAATGCTACATTTATACAGATCATAAGAGTCTAAAATATGTGCTCACTCAAAAAGAATTAAATTTAAGGCAAAGGAGATGGATTGAGGTTCTCAAACACTATGATGTGATTATTGATTACCATCCTGGGAAGGCTAATGTGGTAGCCGATGTACTTAGCTGAAAAATCTTTGCTGCTATGAGAGCGTTAGAAGCACGAATATCAATGGAAAAAGATGGTGCATTGATTTCAGAATTGAGATTGAGATCTGCCCTTTTAGATCCAATCAAGGATCTACAAAATAAAGATAAAAAGTGTTTAGATAGAATGGAGCAAGCGAAGAAAGAAGAAATGAAAGATTTTGAAATTAAGTCTGATGATGTTTATATTATCGGAATCAAATTTGTATACCAGATGATGAAGAACTGAAGATAGAACTTATTTCTGAATCTCATTATAGTCATTTGATTATGCATCTAGGAGGAAATAAAATGTATCGAGATTTGAAGAGTTGATATTGGTGGGTAGGTATGAAAAGAGTTATCATTGAGTTTGTTTCTAAATGTCTAACCTGTTAGCAGGTAAAAGCAGAACACCAAGTACCTTCAGGTTGTTGCAACCTATCTCCATTCCTTAGTGGAAATGGGAATGAGTTACCATGGATTTCGTAACATGTTTACCTCTAACACTCAGTAAGAAAGATTCGATCTGGGTAATCGTGGATAGATTGACAAAGACAACACATTTTATTCCAGTTTGAGAGGATTACTCTATGAACAAATATGTCGAAGTATATATCATAGAAATAGTACAAATTCATAGAGTACATATTTCGATAGTTTCGGACAGAGACCCAAGATTTACTTCGAGATTTTGGAAGTCTTTGGATGAAGCATTATGAACTCGACTAAATTTCAGCACAACTTATCATCCTCAGACAGATGCACAATCTGAGCGAACTATTTAGATACTTGAAGACATGCTAAGGGCATGTGTTATTGACTTCAAAAGATCATGAGAAAAGTATTTACCTTTAGCAGAATTTGCTTATAACAACAGTTATCAATCAAGTATCAAAATGGCTTTTTTTTTGAAGCATTGTATGGAAGAAAATGTCGAACGCGAGATTAAACCAAATTTATCATACGAATAGGAGACAATAAAGATTCTAGCACATGGAGTCAAAGAACTAATATATAAGACGATTCCATTGGTAAAAGTTTTTTGGCAGAACCATAAAGTTGATAAAGCAACTTGGGAACAAGAAGACAATATAAAGAAAAACTTTCCTCATCTGTTTAATGCAAGTATATAGATACGTATAGAAAATTCGAGGATGAATTTTCTTTAAGGAGGAGGAATTGTAATACCCCAAATTTTATCTAATGACTAAAATATAAGTTTTGAAAGTTTAGTAGCTAAAGTATAAACTTTGAAAAGTTTAGGGACTGAAATTATAATTTTTAAAATTTATATAATTTAGCTTGTAAATGAACTATTTGGATTAAAACATAGATTTTAGTGGGAATCATATTTTCGGTACGAGATTTATGTTAAAAGTTATAAAGCGGTACAGTTCGATATTGAAATCGGATATTTGGATCGAATCATAATTTTATGAAAAATTGAAGGATGTTATAAAATGGTTGGAAATATTATTTTTATATTTTAGATCAGATAAATTTGGCTTAAAACAGTGCAATTTTTCAGATTTGGCTGAAACAGTGGAATTTTAGTGACTAAAATGTAATTTTCAAAAATTGCATGGCAAAAGTGAAAATTCAAAGCCAAATTGATTCATCTTTGACCAATGAATATTTTAATGGAGAATATGACAATGAAAATTGGTAATTTTAAGTTTCATTAATGGCAAAAATGGACTTTCTTAATAATTCAATAAAAAATTCAATTATATTAATTTTTAAGCCATTGCTTAAGGATATTATCTATAGAATAATCAATAAAAGTTGAGAATTTTCATATTTCTTCTCTTCAAGGGTCGAAACTTCAGGTTTTTCAAGGTAAAATTTTTTATTTTGATTTTTGAAGCTATTTACTTGATTTTTGAGTTTAGTTATTAGATAGAGAATTAATCTACATGAAATTCTCTTCATTTGGTGCCAAAATTTCATGGTGAAGATGATTGTGTGATGAAATTTGATAATTAGGGAGTTCAATGATTTTAAAGAGTTGTTGAAGGATTTTTATGTTTTTAAGGTTAGTGATTATTTCTAAAGCATGTACAATGATTAGAATTAATTGTATGTGTATAAAAGATTTGGCCATGTTAGGGTTTGTGAGAATGATGAGATTTTGATTCAATTTGATGTTGTGGTGATTGGAAATGCATGAATTTAATCATAGGAGGTTGAATTCATGCTTGAAATTGAACAAAAAGTCCCCATAGGTGACTTGAATTATTCGTCCATATGGAAGAAAATTGGGGGAAAATGTTGAAAATTTTCCTATGGATTAGAAATGATATTAGAAGTATTCTAGGTTATTTGGAGATTCATTTGGAACCTTAAAAGTGCAAAAGGGCTAGTTTACAAGTTTTTGAAATTGTGGGATATTATTGTAAGATTGAAATATTTGAAGGATTCCATGTTGATTATTGTTATTTAAAATGTTGGAAATTTAGTTGGAAATTTGTTTGGGAACCAAATTGCAAATTTGGTAAATTTTGAGGTGGAATTCGAAAGGTCCCAAGACCTTGGGGACTTGTTTGCAAGTTATTAAATGTAGAGGTATTACTTGGATAAATTATTGAATGCTGGAAAATTTATTAGTATGCTGAATTTTGAATTAAATATTTAGTTGGGTTGAATTACAAATTTATAAAGTTAGGAAAGTTTGAGTTGAAATTATAAATGTTTGGAATATTGAGGTATTAATTTGAGTATTTTTATTAAAGTGCTGGAATTTTAGTAATTAATGTGCAATGATCTTAATGGTGAAGTATCATTATGAATTAAATGGAAAGGTTGAAGTGAATTCTAAAAAGAATTCACAATTTGTGGCTTATTTGTGTAAATTAGCAAAAGACGAAGGGTTAAGGATGAAAATAAAATATTCATGGATTTGTATGAGTGTTTTGAGAAGTTAGAAATTATAATGGAGATATGATTTAGTTTGATATCGTTTTAATCTCGATTTTTATTTTATAAATTTTCAAATGTTAAAGTCAGCTTATGTTAGTACGATACTAATATGTAGTTTGGACACTTTGTGTTATTATTTGGTATTGTCAGACCACGACAAATCTAGCAATCTGAACGATTCGAAAGGAAAGGGAAATGTCATTAGGAATATCGCGTAAAGAGTACTATAGTGAGACAAAGGTGAGTGCATTTATTATTTTAATTATTTTGATCGAGAATGACTTGTGATAAGTCAACCTCATTCCAATTTACAACATGATTTATAAAGTTTATAAAGAATATTTTTATAATTTTATATATCAATTTTATGAATGACTTAGGGTATGAATTGCCCAACCATGATATTTTTTATGATGGATGTATTTATGATACATGAGCCCATTGTATGTATATTGAGAATTATTGGTACACTCGGAATGCCATTAGTTGAGTACTTTTCTATTATCAGTTTTGGTACATTCGAGTACCAATGTTATCAGTTATCATATCAGCTTTGGTACATTCATGTACAAATGTTTAGCACCGTTGGTGTTCAGGTTATGACTGCATTGAAGTGCATCATATCTCAATACAGTTATGATTTGCACTGTGTTGTGCATAGTGTGCACATTACTCATGTATCTTATGTTCTCATAAATATGCATTGGGCTATGAAAATAAAGATGAAAGTTTTAATGATTTCCAGTTAACAGAAAGCATGATATGTTTATTTTATCATATATTGATTATCAGAATTTTCATGAGTTCATGACTTAAAAGAAATTTTAGGTCTTAGGGAAGCAATTGACTTGGATAAGTTGGTTTTCTAGTTTAATGTTTTAATTAGAATTATTTTATTTATGTTATATGATATTTTCATATTTTTCCCACCTTAGATTACTACTGCCTAACTAAGTTATACTTAGCGCGTGATGATTGTCATGCGTAGGTTCTAATAAAGATAAGTACGAGCAGTAAGGAGACACCAGAGCATCTTTTTTGAAAAAAATACCTATCATCAATATCAATAAGAGATCTATGATGTTACTTTTGACTTTTAGTGGCATGTATAATTATGTCAGTAATTCTATTTATCATATTTATTTTAAATAGTCTGTAATAGTAAACTAGAACTACTTTAGTTTATTTTCTAGTTTATTTTACTTAGTTTAGTTTTACCATTATTTATGCATGAAAGAACATATTATATTATTATTTTTTAAAAAGATTTCACAAAAAAGACATGAAACGGTAATACCACTGGTTAACAAATGGAGTTATTTTTCTACGACATAATTTATTTATAAGTTGAGATATTCATAAAATAGTTTTTAAAGTTAAAATAGAAACATTTTAAAATGAAACAAAATTTCAGTTCAGTAAATGTTTATGAGTTGATGTGATATATTTGACTCGTATATCGAGATGTATATGGGTTAAGGGTGTTACATGTTGTTGCTTGATGCTTCTCTTAAATTAGTGGTTGTTGGTTTGGTGAGGCAAGCCGTAGGGATGATGATTTGGTTTAATTTTTTATGGGTTTGATTTGATTTGTCAAATTTTAGATTGATTGTTTATTGTTTTCTTATCAGTGTTGGCTGAAACGGTTGTGAAGACAGTAGCGTGAACCTCTGATAGTGGCAGTGATAGCAGGTCGCTAGGGTTAGGGTTAGCTAGGGTTTGATGTAATTTGGGTTAAGTGGATCGATTTGGTATTTTGGGCTCGATTTGTAATTTAGTTTGGGCCAGTTTATTGTAACTTGTAATAATAATAATAATAATAATAATAATAATAATAATAATAAAGTAAACAAAAAAAACTCGAACAAAAACGGGTGTCAATAGGAGACTCACTTCCTGAACCCATATAGGCTCTCGAGCAATGGCTACGATATGGAATTTTACGTGCATCGGATGCTTACCGACCGACTTAATATGTCGAGTCTTGGGGCAATTGTTGCCAGTTGGCATCGGAAGTGCCTTGGCATTGAGTGGTATATCCCCAGATATACTAACAAGCAAGAGAGACGTCATATTGCTAAAGCAACTAGGGTGTCCTGACTGTTTCCAGAGTGTCACACAAAGGCTAGTTTTATGAAATCTTACCTCATACGGGTATTATGGTTATCATACATGTAACATTATTATCACATGGTTATCTTGTCATTGTTATTATTCACAACTCAAGTAGGTGAAACCATTCTCTCACCCACTATTATCTTGCTCGTTCTCTCATCTAGAACGTTATGCAAAGATTCATTAGTCTATTACTATTGTTAATTATTAAGTTGTTTTATTCTGCTCGTTCGTCACTTAAGGACATTTTAGTATTCTTTGTCTCTAGAGACGTCTTTACGAGTTTCATGAATTTTTGACGATTACAGTGTCAGTTGTTCATCGTTTGTAACACTAGTTAACCTGATATCTGACTCGAGTTCATAAATGGGTAGTGATTCTCTAATCACTCCTACTATGTTTTTCCTAAATTCAACCTCAAATTGGAGGGATAACTGTATGCTCAACATTCACGATTTCGTACTTTGATTATTTCGTCATACCTTGGTCGGTACAACCCCTGCAACAATCCTACTTTCATATGTACTTGCTACGCTCAACTGAAGATACCTAGATACATCATGTCTACTGTGGTTACTCTGGCTATAACCAGCTTCTATAAGTGTCCTCATGCTTCTTTGGCCATTTATGTCCCTCACATACTATATTTTACCATTATGGATCATTCTTGGCTCTTACGGACCTTAACCAGGTTGAATCTAACCATCCAAGGTGAGTGGTATCGATATTCTACTTGTAGTATTGATACTATGAGGTCAAGTATCGACACTCTTATGAGTATCAACATAAAAATAGCTTCAATATACTAAAAAATAGCCCATTACCAATACTACCAACCCTGAGTTTCGATATTATAGGAGAAATATCGATACTCTCCCTAGAAGTATTGATACCCCCTTAGAAAACCCAAAATTTTACCTGAATTCATCTAGTATCGGTACTGTTCATCCTAGTATCGATACTCGACCCATAAATGACTTGTTTAGGCTCGGGAAACACCCAAAACTCATCCTAAATGACTTGGTTTTATTCCTAATCATGTGTTAAAGCTTTAGGGAGTTATTTAGGGTTATAAGGTTGGATAAAAACATATTCTTTACACCAAAAACATAACTTAATCATGAATTCAAAGATAAACCCTAAAATACTCAAATATTCAAATCTTAGAAAATCCTTTAGTTTATGAAAGCCTTAATACTCCAAATGATTAGAAAGCCTTAATTTAATAAATGCATCCCCAACTTTCTCTTGCAAACAAAGAGCCCATGGCATGAATCGTTAAATCCATGTTGCTGGAGGGAATATGAACGAATTTGAATCATGAAAAAGGGCTCAAGATCTTACCTTTTGGCTATGGAAACTTGGAGAGAAGATGGGAGAAGCAAAATGAGAAAGGAAGAAGAAAAGAAGAGAAATAAAAGGCTTCATCTTTTAAAAAGGGGAAATTACACCTTTGGTCATCCCATAACTTCACTATTCAAAAATCTCCATTTTTGCTAATTAGGCTCAAATCCAACCCAATTAAGCCCTATGACTTGAATTATAACTTCTACGGGGTCCACTTAACTCTCAAGTAAACCTAAAACTACTAGTCCGGATTGTGGGGTGTTACATTTTATAACATTTTAGTAACCTGTTGCTACAAACTTAACGCGTTTAGTATCTAAACTATTAGTTTTGGTATGTTTTAGTACCTAACCTTTCACATCTTTTCAAAACTTAACTTTAAATTTTGAACAATGATACTAAAATGAAACAAAAACTAAAGTTTAGGTATGATTTTAAAAAACTAAAATTTTAAATAAAAAAAATAAAATTGATAATTTAAGTACTACACGTGTAATTTACCCTTAGAGTTGTTTGGTGGCTGATTTATTTATTCATACATACAACCATAAAATTAAATTAATTTTGTGTTATTATATTTCATAACTTTTTGGAATATCTGTAATTGTGGAATAAAATAATTTTTTCAATTAATTTTTATATATAAACTCACCCATAATAATCAAATTTATTACTACAGTAGTTACCAACTGTTTAACCAGTAGTTTGATAATGCTGAGAAAATGATGTTGCTTCCAAAAGAGATTAGGTTTTGAATTATTAAAGACAATAATATAAAAAAGCCCCTAAAAGAAGGTGACAATGATGTTGATTGTAGAATTTTGTTTGGATCTTATTGTATCATGAATATATATTTATAAAACTGATTTTATGAATAGTTATTTGATATATAAATGGTAGGCATTTATTAAATTAAATTATATAATAATAAAAATTATTCTCCATTTAAAAATAAACTCTAGTCGTTCTTTTCTTTCCCTTTTTTTCTTCTTCCCTACAACGTGTGTCAATTTTATTGATCAATCTAAATTTTTTCTTTAATTTTGTTTAGCCGAAGACGACACCGATTTTGATACTGGTTGTAACCCGCCGGTTGTCTTTTTCTTTGTTTTTTTTTTAGTTTTTTAATAAGAATAATTATGTATTTGTGACATGTTCTCTGCCTTTATGACATGTTTATCTTTGCTTTTGTGGTATGTTTTTCTCTATCTTTTAGTAGCTTACGATTGTTTGTCGTTGTTTTCGTTTATCTTTTTTTCTCAGAGTTGGATTTGACATCGCCACGACTGATCAAGATGACACTTATTTGTTATCATGCCGATCTTCCATGCTTTGGAGCATCGGATTGATTTGGACGCGTTTTGCATTCATTGATAGTATTCTCACGTCACTTCACTCTGATTTGTGATATGTCGACTGTCTTCAGTAGTTTCATCCCTTTTTGTGGTTTGTTTGTCGATGCATTCAGATTTGTTCGTATCTTTGTTTTTGTTCTAGCATTGGTTTGATTTTTTTAATCTTTTATTTTTTGTCCTTGTGTGATATGGGTGACTAGTTTTTGTGTGAATGGTTATAGGAAAATGTTCTAATTATAATTTCGTTTAAGTTTATGATTATGCTTATAAATCTTCTTTGTAATTTTGGATATTTTCTATTTTTTAATAAAACTAGCCGTTTTCAATAAAAAAATTATATAATAATAAAAATATATGTTTGTATATCAAATCTTTCTTTTTAAAAGTTTATAAGTATAATTATATGTACAATCACAAATAATATATTTTTAATAATTATAAAAATCAGACCATTACATTAATAAAAAAAATCAGATCATTACAAAATACAATCGAGTTAAAGACTAAAACGTATTTGATCATGATCCAATTTAATAAAATTTAAATAAGAATATTTATTATAAAAAAGTTATTAAGATGAATTAAGCGACTTTAGTGGTTAAGAGATTTATTATTATCTTCAAATATCCTAAATTTTAATATCACATATATAGAGATATGAAATAGTTGAGAATCTTTAAATATATATTATCTTATACACACCTTATACTCATAAAAAAAGAATAAAAAATTACTCATGATGAAATATAATTCAAGAATAAAAATAAAAAAGGTAAAATATGCATTTATTAATTAAACTATCAGTTTGGTATGTTTTAGTACCTGAACTTTAATTTTTTTTCAAAACTATACGTAACTTTTTGTTTTTATTTTATTTAGGGTCCCGCCGTTCAAAACTTAAAGCGTTTAATACCTAAACTCTCAATTTTGGTCCGTTTTAGTACCTAAAATTTTAATTTTTTCAAAACTTAATGTCAATTTTTGAATTGAGTATTAAAATGAAACAAAAACTAAAGTTTTTAAGTGTGGGTACTAAAATAAAATAAAAACTAAACTTTAACTACAATTTTTTAAAAAAATTAAAAGTTTAAGTATTGAAATGGACCAAAATTAATAGTTAATAGTTTATGTATTAAACATATAATTTACCATAAAAATCACGTACAAGATATGATTTAAACTAGAATTTAAAGAATTCAACACGTTTGAGGACAACCAAAGAGAAAAAAGAGTCTTCGAAATGATAGTTTTTTTGCTTCTTTAAGAGAGATCCGTAAGCAAATTAAACAATCATTTCTAGCAATGATCAATTTCTATTACTTAAAGGAGCACGTGCCATGCACGTCTAACAGTCCCCATGAATTAGGGATGCTAATTTTACCCGAATCTGACGGCTTCCGATCCGATGTGATTCATTCGGGTCAAATTTTTTAAGGAGTGAGATCATGTCGAATCAGGTTCGGGTGGAAGGTGAAAAAAATCATACTCGACATGATCCGAGGATAATAATGTAATTTCCTTAAAAATTTTATAATTTTTGTAATTAAATCCTTATTTTTTTATCGAGTCGGGTTGGGTGGAGGATATAAAATTTTTGAGTTCGAATGGAGGATACCTATTTTTTGATAGAGTCGAGTAGACCCAAAACCCGACCCTGTTTTCATCCCTACCATGAATGCTGAACAGTGTTTTCATTGATTGGATTATGAACCATTTCCAATCAAACTCATCTCATTTTCTACCCAAAAAAAAGTTTGGCACACATGAGACCACCTACTTAATTTATGTTATTGCATTAATCGAAAGTTAAATGATTAAGAACGCAAATGGGGATCAATTATAGGATATTATTTTATCAATTCTCTTAATTATTAAAAGTTACAAAATGATCTTTCGATTATAGGATATTGTTTTGTTGACTCCCTCGATTATTAAAAGTTACAAAATGGCCACCTAACTATTCACATGTTCTAAACTCGTCCTTTTTCGTTAAAAAATGGGTGATATTCTGAGCTGAACGTTAACTTGTTGATTGCGATATGATAGAATTTGATCTCATAATCTCAAATGAGTATCACATCCTAATCATCATGTTAACATAACATCCAACTTAAACAACCACCAATTTTTTAACGAAAAATGACAAGTCTAGAACATAATAAATAGTTTGATGACCAATTTTTTTAACGAAAAATGATGAGTCTAGAACATAATAAATAGTTAGATGATCATTTTATAACTTTTAATAGTCGATGAGCTTAATAAAATAATACCCTATAATTGAGGAACCATTCGTGTTCTTTACCCTAAATTTTTTAACTTAAATTAATATCATTTGATGAAGATGCGTTTTTAACCTTTTTTTTAGAACCAAAAATGTTTTCTTCGATATAAATTATCTTATACAACGACATCTAAATTAGATATCTTCACATTGTCATAACATGATAATATAAAAAATTCAAAAATAAAAGAAAACTTTTTTTTGGTGTGCTTCTTACTTCTTTATTGGTGCTAATTACAACACCCATTACCATAAAAATAAAATAAAAGGTAAATTATGTATTTAATATTTAAACTATTAGTTTTGATCTATTTTAGTATTTAAATTTTTATTTTTTTAAAATCATACTTAATACTTAGTTTTTGTTTTATTTTAGTACTTTACCGTTAAAAGCTTCACGTTAGTACCTAAACTATCAATTTTGATCCATTTTAAAACCTAAACTTCCATTTTTTTCAAAACTTAATGCTAAATTTTGAATTGGTTTACTAGAATGAAACAAAAACTAAATTTTAGATATGATTTTGAAATTTTTTTAAAAAATTTAAGTATTAAAACGAACTAAAACTGATAATTTAGATACTAAATGCGTAAATTACCCTAAAATAAAATAAACCCAACTAAGTCTCATTGTAAACTTAAACCAAGCCTCATTGCCACCTCGAAGCTTCTATCCAAAACGGGTAGTTCTACTATACAATAACTTAATTTAAAGCTAAAGAACAATAATAAATGAGCACGATCGAAAATGTTATTAAAATAATAAAATTTTAGGTTTGATGTGACCGAAAATATTATGAAAATTATAATATTTTAACAGTTTTGGTTGAACCGAAAATGTTTCATAACATTTTCGGTTGCCAACTGAAAATATTTCATAATATTTTTAGTTGCCAACTGAAAATATCTAAATAAAATTTTTAGCCTTAAAAAAATTAATATTTTAAGATGCGCTCAACTTAAAATATTATAATTTTTATACTATTTTTGCTTACATCTTGTTTTTAATCTCAGCTTAGATTGTCTTTCCTTGTACTCTTCCCTTCAAAACCTTTATGATTGAGTTTCATGCTGCACGTACGTACCGTACCGGGTTTCTTATCAGAACTGTTGCTTTTAGATCCTAACCTTTGCTGTCGTTTTATAAAATTTTAAAAAGAAAAGTAATGGGGAAAAAATCTTTAAAATGATTGATTTTTATTCTTCTTCTGTTAGAGACATCCGTATGCAAATGAACTACGATGGCCAATTTCCATTAACTTAAAGTAGCATGTGACATGCACGTCTAATCGTACCCATGAATGAGCACTGCTTTCAATGATTGGATATGAACCGTATCCCATCGAATTTGTGGCTTTTTACAAGCAACATGTATATAAGAATGATAATTTTTTCTTGAATTGACGAATTCTAATTCAATTTAATTTGATAGGTTGGATTTTAAAATAAATAAATTTAGATTAACTCGGGTCAAAATTTTAAGGAAATGAGATCATATTAGGTTTAATGGAGGGTGAGAAAATTCTGACTAAACCTGAAAATAAAAAAGTAATTTCTTTCAAACAATTATTTTTCTAATTAAGTTCTTATTGTGTACTACATCAAATTTATATTTTAAAAACTTAGATAGAATCAAAGTAGAATGAAGATTATATATTGTTCGAGTCGGGTGAAAGATATATAATTTTCAAATTAAATTGAATTCATATGAAAGTTACATATTTTTCGGATCGAATCAAATTGACGAAAAACCCGACCAGACACGTTCTATCCCTAATTGTACATGCCCTGATCTTTTCAACAGATGATCCAACTTTATGGACTTTTGTCTCTTCCCAACTTTGATTGAAGTCTACTTTTTGATTGTACCAACAAGGTATAAACTGTGCGACAAGATTATATGTAACAAATAAGTAATCGACTCTGCGAATGAATTTGATACAACAGACTCGGTATTTGTCTTTCTCAGTGCCAATGTTCCCTTGGCACTGGGGGGAAAACAAATATAATCTACAAGCTCTACATTAATGCCGGATGCCGGCTTACGGATTCGCCGACCTCACTCTTTGCTGGTCATTAGAGACTGGTAAGGCACCCGCTTAATTTCTATGAATGTCGAATGCTCCCGGTTCATCGGCTGTTTCCACGGTTCCCCGTCCATCTGCATGAATGCATCTTTCCAGTCTCCACCCCTGATCTCCAGTCTAATCGATGAAGCCTGCAGAATATTCGCCAAAACTCGTCAACATAACACATTTGCAGAAGACACTAGGGACCACCCTTGTAGGGGCATATGAAAAAATATCTATGAACACTAGGAGTGTTTCGCCAACCTTTGGGTTTTCTAGGATGGAAATTACAAGTTACTGTACCTGAGCAATGTGTTTAGCAGTTATGAGTTCAACCATTACGAACGATGCATGCCATCCTTGCTTTAAGCCGAAAATTTCTAGGAGACCATCATCGGCATGGGCCTCGACAAAGCCTCTCTGGAACACAGATAAAGGAAATTGAAGGAATACAGTTTAGACATGGAATTCGATCAATGAAGTCAACTAGCTTAATTTTACAGTGTTCACCCTTCCTCACTGTTTTTCCCCCACAATTCCAGCAATTCCTTGTGACAAGTTTTAACTTGAATAAACATTTAACACGCTGAAAGAAAAATTTGATAACTTGAAATGCATCATACCTTCTCCAAATAATCTGGTTTTAGCTTACCCCAGGGATTTCGCCCGCTTCCATAATTATGAAGATTTAAAGCAACAATTGCCCTCACACTAAAATAAAGTAGCATAATATTAGAGAGTGATTAAATCGGAAGCCATACGAGGATGAAAAACTTTTCATAGTAAATTTGGCAACATAGCTTGCCAAGCATACGGTTCAATAAAAGAAATACTACAGATGTAAAAATATCTAATAAATATTATAAGGTTACATAAGAATCATGAAAGCTAACAATTAAAAGGTTAACAAGACCGACTGCGAGATCCTAAAAAATAAAGATGGTCATGTATCACAAGGTAAAGGTAAATAATTTGAAATGTACCTTTTAGGAACAGGAATCTGCTCCCACTCTGAGCACCTGACCTTTTTGATATATATCCTTAAAATATTCTTGAGTCCCCTGCATTTAGAAATATATTTCAAATATATTCACCTCAAAAAGGATGTTCATTTAATCCAAAACGCAATTAACAAGAAAGAGAGACTCTTTCTTCATAATTCATGGAATGTCACTTCTCAACAAAACGAAATAGTTACTAGTTTAATTCCAGTTTTTTACTGGTCGACCAGGATTCCTACCAGTTCATTGGTTTACCAATTCTTGGAGATAAACTGGACCACTGGGCCACTGATTTCCAGTTGAATCGGTTCAATCACCAGACCAGGTTCCCTTTTTTTCATCACTTTCTGTCTATGTGAGAATCAAATTTTGGCCAAGTGGCCGTTATGTAAAAAGCAGTTTATTTCTCGTGCCTTGCCTAAGCACCAAGGCCTATACTGTTTAAGCAAAAGTCAAACCCAACAAGTGCTTATTATACAGACACAGACACACACCCCAACAAGCATAGATAGACATACACATAAACAACTATCATAATATCTAACCTTAAACTTGGATCACTCATGCAAGGTGTGAGAAACCAACCCTGAGTGCAACTGTAACTGGAGTAGATAATCTGCAACAAAAGTTGGACAAGTACAATCCTATATTAATCTTTCCAAAGCTAATCATAGACCAGGGAGCGCTAAAATGCTCGCTGCAATTTAACTCAACGTTAGCAAAATTAATATCTTTACTGAAAATCCAAGCAAAAACAATGGCAGAAACAATAAAAGACACTGCATAAGCCATGTTAAATTTAAGTTGTTTATACGATAATTCATAGAAGAAAAATTAAGTTTAAACATCAGAGTGTATTCCTAATATCGTATAATTCTTCAAAAGGACTCCTTCCTATTCTATTTACTAGAAAAGCAGAAGGTTAAAACTGAGACAAAATGAAATATACATAAAAGACTTTCCTAGCAGTTTTATGTTGTAGATTTATTTTACTTATAGCTTTTCATGGATCCTCCTCATCCCGTGTCAAAGTATTATGAACAGAAAATATTTAAAATATAGGCATTACAGGACTAAAGTGCAAAATATTTTAGTCACATAAAGAATAAAATTGGGGGAAAACTTTAATTTATATCCCTATATGTTTGGCAGATGGCCCTATAACCATTAAGCAACTTTAATATAATATATATATATATATATATATATATATATATATACACACACACACTTGATTGACATTTGACACTGGAGCTTCCAGAGATCACAACAAAACATTATTCAACATACGGTCAATAAGTAAAAAGATGTTACCTTGTTTGAAATAGGACCTTGTGCAAGATAAGGTTTCTCATTACGTAAATGATGGAACCCGTAAGCAACTTGTGCATCCATTCCTGAGTTAAAATAATAACAACAACAATGAAGAGAAACACATCATAAGCAAGGATTCAATGAGTTGTCCTCAGTTGTAAGAGTAATATGGTCCCCCAACCAAATTCCATTCTCATTTTTTCGATAATCTTTATCTTGGTATGATAGCGTTTTAACCAAACACTATAACTCTATTCTGTTTCTTCTAAAATAAAGTAGCAGCTAACATACCAAAATCAAGATTATCGAGCTTCTACGTGAAGGTACAGCTCCTCAACAACTGAATTTATACGTGCATGAAATTAAACCAATATACTCTACCTATGCTAAAGTAATTATAGAATACTCCTTCATAGCAGTTCACTTTGTCAGGAACGTTCCCCTCAATCACCAAAGTCTACAGTCACAGACAAGAAGTTTTCATTTGAATTGAAATTTCGCGTCATAATCAAGAGAAAATTTATTAAAAAATCACTAAAATTCATCTCTAAGTAACCAGATATTAAACCAAGCTTGGGAATAAGTTTTAGTTATATAATTCACAGTACATTTGATAATGTGGATCAAATCATTAAAGCACATATTGATCTATGACCTCAAAAGGAGTCTTTTCTTTCTTAAAACTTGTTTGCATGTTTTAGTAACAAGCAAAAACAGACATAACACATTTTTACATAATATACGATGTGTTAACCACAAATTATATTTGGATAACTCCTATAATACCAAATTAACGTAATAATCACACTCTACAAACTCAAACAGATACAACTTTATTAATCTTCTCCAAAGGACAGTGGTTCAAAGCACACTGGTTACTACCTGATCAAGATGACACTCTTCGGTAGCCTTCAAAGAATGGGGAGGATCAATAACTTCTCCGCCAGGCATTTGTACCACAAGATGCCAACTGTATCATCAAAGAAGCAACCAGAGATATAGCAGCAAAGTAAAATTTACATTAACATTAATCTCTGACGCAAACCCATCGCTAATTATAAGAAACTGATACATACACAGATTCCTCAATAGTGGATTACCAAATTTAGAAGTAAAATTCAATCACCCAAAAACCACCAGTATGCAACATCAAAAGAGAGTACGAATCATCAATGTATACTGACCTATCTAAGCGGCAAATTGGACCGGTAGTAGCTTTGTGCAGAGTTTTTTTAATTGCCGATCTCCAAGCAAAAGGAAATGAACCTCCCTGCAGTAACACTCAGAGCATGAAGCAACAAGGCAAGAGAAATAAACCAGCAAACAAAATAAAAACTCAGAATTTCAAAGTATCTTACCCAACCATAGCTTCTAGACAAGTCATTACCGGTACCAAGTGGAATGATGGCAACAGGAGGAACCGGATCCCGGCCCTTTTGGTGAAGTTCTCCAAGACATCCAAGTACCCAACCAACTGTACCATCACCTCCAGCAACCTGCTCATTCACACAGAGTCATCTGATATAAGCTTGCTGTGTTTGAATAACATCAAACCAATGAGTAATATACAATTAAACCCTCAATTTTAACCCAAAGGTTATGCATAAAAGTAAAATCACGAACTTGATTTCTTTTTATTTTATACATTGAAATATTATCATTTACTTTTAAAGCAAGAAAAAAATCACTTTTTTACTAACGCAGGAACATCCCAAATCCGCTAGGGAACATTATAAGGTACCCAAAATAAAAATTATACTAGTTGTAAGAATTTGGTACAGACATACCACAACTCTAATGTTCCGTCGTGTCTCCATTGCACATATATCTCCATTGTTAGCCCACTTCTCAAGGCAAGCTAGTCCATACCTCACAAATTCATGCGGTTTCACATCGAGGATGTCAAACACCTACATTTACACAACTATAATTTTTTTAAAGTAATTTACATAAAAAAAATAATATATATATATATTAAAAAAATAACAGTTGCCTGCTCTTCGCTAATTAATTCCTGGAGACGCTCTTTAAGGACCGGTCCGTGACGGCCACCGCTACGGGAGTTGATGAAAACGACCATAGGGGATTCAGGAATAGTAGCACCGTCGGAGGAACGCGAACGGAAACGGTGATCACCGCCGTCGGCGTCTTTTTTCCTGATGGAATCTAGCATCGCGAGGCGTAGATACTGAGGCATCAAGAGCCTCCGTCTGAGCTCTTCCTTGTCGATCCTGACACCGGCCAAGCCGCAAGCTCTTATCCAGTCCATCATCGAGGAACGCGCCACGATCCGCGTCGTCGATGAATTCTTCCCGGCAAACGTCGGCGAATCCATGTTTTCCAGAATCTACTTTTTTGTATTCTTGTTATAGGTGAGTGAGTAAAAGCGAAGTATACTTCTATCTATATTTAAGGAGTATAAAATATAGCGAGCGAATGTAGACAGGAAGGAAAAAAGAGGTTGGTTTTTCATTTTAGTATTTTCTATGGTTTAATTTCTCTTTTAGTCCCTATACTCCTTTTACTTTTGAAATTTAGTAGATTTTGCTACGGTCTAAGTTGAACTTGTTACGAGGAAAGTAAACGGTTGTTTGCTTGCCTCTTAATGGAACTATTTAACATTGAATGTTGAACCGTTCAGCATTTAATGTGTTTGTTTTGCACCTCTGAATGATTCAGTGCTGACTGATTCAACAAAACAATGCTGACTGATTCAGCAAAATAATGCTAAACGATTCAACACAGAAGTACATTTTGAATGATTCAGAGTCATTATCAAACAACATGTCACATTCAAAGCTAATTCATACAGAGCCTCTGAATCATTCAACATTTGAATCATTCAACGCTTAATCATTCTGAAGTAAACAAACATCCCCTAAGTTTAGAAGTACCGGTAGTCCGGCACATTGAAAACTTCTATCCTTTTGATTGATTTATTTGTTACTGAAATTGGGAGAAACATACACAAAATATTTGCCGCTACATGCATCGTGCATCTTTTTATCATGTAATATTACGTAATTTTTTAAAATATTATTTTTTTGCTAAAAAATTTATAAAACTATCGTCACTACTTATTTATTTTACATAGCTACGAACACAAAATTTTATATTAGAGAGATAAACTTAAACTTTTAAAATTTCAAGGATAAACTTGAACTTATAAAATTTTAAAGGAGAGAAAACAATTTTTTGATAAAAATCATAAAAGATTTAAAATATATGATAATTTTAAATTGTGAAGGACGACAATCCTCGTTCACCCTCTCAATCTATCCCTATTGTGCATGTTTCATCATAGGAGAGAAAATATAGTTAAAAGATATTTATTGCAAAATACTTTGATTGAAACAATGTTTTAAATAATTTTTTGTTTAATGTTTTAAGTGGATTGTGAATTAATTTAGATTCAAATCAATATAAATAAAAATATAGCCGGCAAACAGGTCATTCGGATTGGGTTTGGTACGAGTGTAAGAATCAAAGATGTCACATAGCATTTACAGACATTTTATAGTTGAAAAACATGTACAAATTTGCTTCTTTAAAACTTATCCAATTTAATCCATGTAAAATCATAATATAATATTTAGAACATTCAAATCAATAACAGTTTTAGGTATCAATTAGATAGTTCTATGTTGTTTCCTATCATAAAATAAACTGTCAATAATCATCTAATTTAAAATATTTCTTATTTTGATAAAATATTTTTTTTTCTAAATCACATAACTTAGATTCATATTTATATTCATAATATTATATCTCAAACATTTCATATTTGTATACATGTCATCTAGGAAATTTAAAATAATAGGGTGTCATTATTGATACCTATAATTATTTTTGGTTGATTGATGTCAAGCTCAACTCATTACTTTGTTTGCTCTTCTTTACCTACGTGAAAAAATCATCACATGCTAAGTATACATTTAGTGAGACATTAAAATGTAAACTAAAATGATATAGAAAAATAAATCAACTTAATAAAATCAAAACATTTTATTCCTTCGTAAAGAAAAAGAACTTTCGATTTTCACAAACTGACTTTAACCAGTTATTTCCTCATCCGTAAAAACCTGTCAAAACCAATATCGCATATGTCCATAAGAACCATGATAATAAAATGTCAAATTTATTTATTCAAGCTATTCTTTTTCCATCAGAAAGTCCGAAAATCATCATTCAATGATTTTATCACAACCATGATAACCAATAATTGACATAATAATCATTTCGTATTCTTTTATTTCATATACATTTAAGAACTTCCACATTTCATTTCATAATCAATACTTTCACATTTCATAATCCACTTTCTGATTCAGAACTTATTTTCAGATTCATACTTTCTTTTTGGATTTATAGATAACTTTTATATTCATTGTCCAATGTATATTTATGAGAATGCAAGGTATGTGAGTCAGACAAGTGTGGGAAATAAGCACTTCAGTGCTAAATCATCAGAATCATTACATAATATGCACTCCAAGTGCAGTCATCTCATTTGCACCCATGGTGCCAGACATGATTTACCCAAAGGTATCACATACATAATCATAATCACTCCACCTCATGACATGCTAATTGTACCTACATACAATGAGCTTCCATATTATATTTTACTCATTTAATATTCACATTTCATATCAGAATTTATTTCAACTTATCATTAAAAAAATCATATCTTGGGCAGTTCATACAAAAATAATTCAAATAACTTTTCTACAATCATCAAGTAAATATTCCATTAATAAAAATATTCAGATCATTCTTTTAAATCATTTTAGAAAATTCCTTTAAATATTTTTTTCTAGAAAATATCATATAAAATATATTGAATAATTCATATCCAAAATAAATCATAATCATTTCAGTAATTGTCATGGAAACATTCTATGATTCGATTCAAACTTCTCCTTTAAAATAAAGTATATGAGATTGACTTATCGCAAGTCTTCCTTGACCAACATAGCATAAATGAATAAATAATCCACACTTACTAATTTTGACACTTTATTTACAAATAAAAATATAAGCCTCACTAAGCTTTAGGATTAATTCTTCGCTTTCGATTACTTTGATTACAAAAATTTATCATAAATTACTACTCTAGCAGTTTGCACTACCTTTAAATAAATATTATTATGTATTAATATACACACTTAAAAATTATTTTGTTTATACCACTGAAAACTAGAATCGAATATGAATCTAATCATATAAGACACTTCTTCTAGTTCAATTTGTACAATTTATAATAAATTTTCAAAGTTGACTTACATAAGCTATTTTGAGCAGAATCTGCTGTTCTGTTTTCTGACCTATCATCGATTAAAAATTCATATCTTTTTGTATGCTCCTCGGAATTAGTAGTCGTTTGTTTTAAACAAAACTAGACTGATATACGTATCAAACGATGCAAGATTAATCCTCTAATCATTTCTCTATAATTTCCTGTGATTTTCTAAACTTACTATTCCGATCACAAATCCGGACAAATTTTGCATTTTCAGCTTATTCACTAATTTTATTATATCACCAAATGCACATACATGCATGAATCACAAAGTCACACAACATTATGAGTCACTTTTTATGATAGTAACTATGTCACTGTCTCATCTCAAGCCAATGATTACACAATAGCATAAATATGAAATAGATATGCACTAACCTGGTGTCTTTAGCTTGCAACATTCCTTAGAAATTCACAATTTATCCTTAAACTTCTCCTTACCTTTAATATTTTTAAATCTTGAATTCAATACACAATCCAAATGAGCATCATTTACACCACATTATTAATTCAATTCATATATTAGAGTCTTACTAACTATGCACACATCAGAAAATAAATTCCTAAAAAATCTTTAGATACTCATTTGATACTAATTTCATGTCAAAAAATTTGTGTTGACCTTAATACTTCAAGTTGACCATTCAAGTCCCTTTTTATCAGTTATTTTCAATTTGGATCAATTTTAGATCTTCAGGTTAATTGTTAAGATAGATATAAGTCAAATCAAGCATACATAGAATTATAGATATATTTTTGTAAAAAAATGTGAGTTTTTTAAAATCTTATCATTTGTGTTCAATTTCATTCAAATTTAATTATCATTTACGAATTATAATTTAATTCAAACTTAACCTATAAGAAATATTAGAGTTTTTGTTATTTTTTTATTGATCCGAACTGAAAAATTTATGGTGTGATCTATTTGATTAAAAATAAAATTTTTAATTATAAAAATTTTATTATCTATTAAAATTTTAAATTAGATGCTTAACTTTTACTTATAAATATTATGATTGAGTAAATATTATTCTAAATATATTTATAAATGATATTATGTTATTATATCATCAATAATATTTTAATTTTAAATTATAAAAGAATAGATATCTTTATATTATAATTTCATATACAAAAGATGAAATTCCTTGTAGTGAGTTTTGGAAAGTTATTTTAGAGTAAAATATAATAAGCCATTTCAATCATAGTTTAATCTAATTTTTTCCAAACATGTAATAGTTTAACTTGCCTAATGATTTTATTAACAAGAGATGTCATTAGTACATACGAATAATTTAAGATAAAATTGAAATATTCAAAAAGTTTGGAGACCAATTTAGGATGAATATTAGCTTGGGGATGAAAATGAAATGTTCAGAAGTTTGATGATTAATTTAGAATAATTGTCATAGTTTAAGGATGAAATTAAAATATTTAAAAGCTTAGGGTCTAATTTGAAATGAGAATGATAGATTGGGAACATATGATGCAATTAACTCATTAAATATTCATAATTTGATTTAAATAAATTGAAAACCAATTTAATAAGTTAGTTTAGTATTTTTATACATTTTAACTCAATTATCAAGTTATAATTGGGTCAATGTTCGGTTCAGATCGAGCTTAGATGAATTAAATTTGGGTTATTTTTGGTTTAGGATATTTTCGATTTGGTTGCTTTCGGTTCGAGTGGCTTTCAATTCGGGTTACTTTCGGTTTAAGTTACTTTCAGCTTGGCTTAAATTGAGGTCGGTTTCAGTTCGATTCGATTTTTCGAGTTTCGACAAATTTTGGTCATCATATTCGAGTTTATTTCGGGTCTCGATTAGGTAATTAGGTCCAAGTCAAATTTGCTAGGTCTAATAAAAATCACTTTAAATTTTCAGTTAAATTTTAAATTTAAATCAAATCCACAAAATTTAAAACATAATATAAATTTGTTCGTTTCGAGTGGCCTCCGTGGTAAATAAATTGTTGTTATTCATTGAGAATCGGGTTCGAACACCATAGATGCTAGGGATGTGAGCGTTCATTATCGAAAGATTAAGGTGGTGTTTGTTTTTACTGTGCAAGGTCTGCAAAGCTCTTATGTCTGCGCCGCGCAGACCACGCGCAGACATTGGGCTTCACAGACCGTTTGTTTTTTAGAAGGCAGAAGTTCTTCTAACGTCTGCGCGTGGTCTGCGCGGCGCAGACGTGGTTTTATGTCTGCAGACGTCTTCTAACCTCTTCAAAGAGATTTTATATTTAATTTTATATTATATTTGATTTTAATTTTAATATTAATTTTTTAAATAAATTAAATATTAATTTTTTAATATTCTATTATAGATATTAATTTTAATATTAATTTTTTAAATAAATTAAATATTAATTTTTTAATATTATATTATAGATATTTAATTTTATACCATATAATTTCTTTTATATATTATTAAAATTTTATATTTATTTTAATTATTTTGATTTAAGTTTAAATATAATATTTTTTTGGATTTTTTATTTTTAAATTATATTTAAACTTTTTATACAAAATGTAAGTATTTAAATCACATTGATTAATAAAAAATGATTTCATTGTTTGATAATTAAGATTTTAAAATATAAAATATAAAAAATTATAAATTATGTTTTTAAAATTTTAAAATATAATCACAATTAAATAAAAAATAATCATAAAATAATTTGATAAATTAAAAATATTTTTTTAAAATATCATATAATTATAAAAATAAATTATGAATATATATTTAAAAAAATTAAAAGTATTACATAATTGCATATTTTAAAAAATCATATAATTTAATGACCATTTATAAATTTTATTATATATAACTTATAAAACTAATAATATATGTGATTATGTGAGACTTATAATAGAATTAATAAGGTGGTGCTTGTTTTTCTAAAAAAATTATTATTTTAGTTGTATGAATTATTTAAATTTTAGTATTGTAAAACTAAAATTATTTAAATCTCATTATTGCAAAATTCTTTTAAGTTTAAAAAATCAGTTTATTTATATTTCAGTTTATTTTAGCAGTCTGCAGACGTTAAAAAATAAACAGTTTTTTTCTTGCAGACTGCAGACTTTTGGTCCACCTTTTCTGCTGCAGATGCCTGCAGATGTGGTTCGCAGACTGCAGACCTTATACCTCTGTAAAAACAAACACCACCTAAGAGTTATCTATAAATAAATACTAAATCACACTTACTCAAATTAATAAAAAATATAATAATAGATTTAAATAATCGAACTGTGAGATTTTGAATTATTTTCTTTATAAATTTCTCACTATTTTACACAGATGCCCGAGTCCGACCATTTCGCACATCGGAATTATAATTATCAAAATAAAAATATTATATTTATTCTGAAATTGAATTTCGTACCACATGATTGATGATATCTTTATTGAGACAGTTGACATCCCATTTAATACCTCACCGTCTTTCTGGTCACAACAACTACTTCCATTAATGTCTTCGGAAATAAAAAAAATCGATATATTTTTATTATATAATAATTTTAATATATATATAAATATATATATTCAGATAGACATTTTATGTAAATAGAAAATCGTCTCAGTGACCAAAAATGCCTTATAATATACGATTTTAACCAACATTTTTTGGATTTGCCAAAATGACCAACAAAATCGCAACGCGAAATAAAAATCGCAACGCGATCCCCAGAATCGCAAATCAGTTTCCAAAATCGCAACGCGATTCTTGAAAATCGCAATGCGATAGTACAAATTCGCATTGCGATTTTCAAGAATCGCAACGCGAATATGAAAATCGCAACGCGAACACATAAATCGCAACGCGTATCCGTAAACCGCAACGTGTATCCGTAAATAGCAACGCGTATCCGTAAATCGCAATGCGTATCCGTATATCGCAACGCGTATCCGTAAATCGCAACGATAATCCGTAAATCGAAACGAGAATCTGTAAATCGCAACGATAATCCGTAAATCGCAACGAGAATCTGTAAATCACAACACTGAAATTTTGGGTATATAACTACGCAACAGCAGCAAATCATAAACTAAATCCCTAAATCGCAACTCATTCCATCTCCATCTATCACTCTCTCCGGCGACATCCGTTCCTATATCCAACGACATCCTTCCCAATCCGGCAACATGTTTTAGTTTCGCAGCTCGTCTGTTTAGTTTAGTAAATTAATTTACAACCATGAAATCATCTAATGTTGATCATGTTTAGTAAATTAATTTACAACCATGAAATTTTGGGATAATGTTCATGGTGTTTTACAATATATGCCTTTACCCATGAATCTTCAACTAAAATTGTCTTTACAAAAGTTAACTTATGAAACTCTAATGCTACGTGTTTCAAATAAATTGAATTTAGAGCCCCTAAGTGGATTTAGGCTATCTTATCAGAGAAATGGTAAAGTTTATTTGTTAACCGACAATGAAGATGTTGAACGATTCATTGTTTACATTAGTGTTTCACAAGATGATGTTACATTGTATGTTGTTGAACCTAGAAGTAGTGTTGTTGGGTCAGTAGCGGGTAGTAATCAACTAAGTTTTTCTCAAAACCCACAACCTTTCTCTAATCCAAATCCCAATCAACTTTCAGCACCAAATTCCGGTTTTCGTATTGACCAGTTAGACGATGATGAGCCAACAGAAAAAATTGTGAGTACTAGTCAGTATTCGAAATTTGGTCTTGGTCAATATCCGGACTTTGATATTGGTCAATACACGGATTTTGATGATGTTTCAGAAGAAGAAACAGACCATGCATGTAATGATTTTGATATTGGTCAATACCCGAATTTTGATGATGAAACAGCCGTTGCCGAAGAATGTATTGTTGATGATAATGAGGAGGAAGTTACGACTGTGAATGAACATGTTGAACATCCATTCTGTAATTCATATAATCCTGAAGAAGAAAAAGAAGAAGAAAAAGTCCCCGAAGAAAAGAAAATGCCACGGGCGTATAACTGGAATATGCCAGAATTACTTCAGATACGGAAGAAGAGTTGGTAAAGAAAGCAGTTGATTGTTACACAAAAGTTATTCGTATCAAGAAAGATGATTGTTTTGATACAAAGGAAGACTTGAAGATAGCTTTGTATACGAAATGTGTGGAAGATGGCTATCAACTAAAAGTTAACAAATCAAGCAAAGATCGTTTCGAAACAAGGTGTATGATTGACAAAAACTGTACGTGGCGTATGATGCAAAGAGAATAAAAGATTGCGAAATGTTTCAAGTTAGGACTTTATTGATAAACATACATGTTCAAGAACCCAAGTTTTTCCTCACCATAGACAGGCAAACAAAAAGGTGTTGGGTGGTTTTCTGGCTGAGTTAATGTTTTTGAATGGCAGGGTATATCGGGGACATGAAATTATGACTGACATGAATGCTCGGTCAAGATTAGTATATCATATTCTCAAGCTTGGAGAGCCAAATGTTATGCCTTGGAATTGTTGAGGGGGTCGCCAGAAGCATCGTTTGCCCAACTGCCGGCTTATGTCACAATTTAAAGCTGAAAAATCCTGGGTCGGTAACTCATATCAAAACAGATAGAGATGGACACTTTGAGTTGTTGTTTATCGCCATTGGTGCTACGGTTAGTAAATCAATATAATTTTGTTGACTCATTTTTGTTAGTTACATGCATTTCACATTTAAATGATTATATTTCTTGTGTATATTATTTTGTAGATTCGTTCGTTTATTACTTGCATGCGCCCAGTTATTATAGTTGACGGAGCACATTTGAAAGGTCGATACCTGGAGTAAAATTATTAGCAGTAGCCATGGATGCTAACAATGGGATATGCCAATAGCTTACGGGGTTGGCAAATCTGAAACCTCTGATTCATGGACTGGTTTATGGGGCATCTTAGGGATTGCATAGGTCCTATTAGCAATCTGACAATCATATCCGATAGGGCAAACTCAATTGACAACGCTGTTAGAAGGTGTTTCCAGATGCTTTTCATGGACTTGTGGTGTTCATTTGTATAGAAATCTAAAATCAAGGTCTGCTAGTATAAAAAAGCACAAATGGACATACTGGAAGGCTGTAAAAGCTTATCGGGAAGTGGATTTCAATAAGCATATAAATTGTTTTAAGACGTGTTTTGCCTCAGTGTGCTCAAACACTAGAAGATGTCGGGTTTGAAAGATGGTCAAGAGTACATCAACTTGGAGCAAGATATGGTTTCATGACGTCAATAGTGCAGAATCAATCAACGCTCTAAGTCGTCATTCCCGAAAATTACCCATTATATTAATGGAGTTTTTTCGAGCCTCTATTCAACAGTGGTACTACAAGAAAGAAACCATGCAGGTATTATTTCATTGAATTCGTAACTTATCATATTTATATTTACTAAGTATTGTTTATTTAAATTTACAGGAACATTGGAACATCGTGTTACACCATGGACTGAAAAAAAGATAACGAAACGTGTTGTGAAGTCAACGTCATGGAGAGTTGAACCATGTTCAAACACTTGTTTCAAGTACTGGATAATAACTTAAATGGGCTAGTCGATCTAAATGCAAAGACGTGTAGTTGTATGAAATGGCAAACATCTGGTTATCCGTGTGGCCATGTTATAAAAGTTGCTCTTCATTTAAACCAAGATGATTCAAGCGCATACGCTATGGATTGCTACACTACAGAAGTTTATCGACAGACTTATGCCGAGATTGTCTACCCTATTCCACATCCTTCTGAGTGGGACATACCAGATGACTTACAAACAGTTTTGCCACCAGCCATGGACAGAAGGCTACCTGGCGACCAAAAAGTCACGATCGTATACCGTCTAAGGGTGAAGAGAAGAAGAGATCGACATGTAGTCGGTGCAAGGAAAGTGGTCATACAAGGTTGACATGGGATCACCAGTGCCATCAAAATCATCTTTTCCTCTACCAAAATATGGATCCTCATCAAAATCCAAAGCTCATATGGTGTCAAGCAAAGGCAATCATCTTTAAAATCCCAATCACAATTGGCTTCACCTTTTGGGACTGTTAACTTAGGTGATTTTTAAATGCAAACGTTGTATTATGTGGATTTTATGTGTGAACTTTTAACATTTTAAGTTGAATTAATGACTCAGGCCAACCATTTTGACTTAACCAACTCTTGTTATTCAGTTGTTATCACTTATTAGGCATGCATTTGACTATCGCAACACGGAAATTACAATCGCAACGAGAGAATCGCAATGCGAAATGAAAATCCCAACATGAAAATCGCAATGCGGAAATGAAAATCGCAATGCGAAATGAAAATCGCAATGCGAAATGAAAATCGCAACGAGAGAATCGCAATGCGGAAATGAAAATCGCAATGCGAAATGAAAATCGCAACGAGAGAATCGCAATGAGAAATGAAAATCGCAATGCGAAATGAAAATCGCAACGAGAGAATCGCAATGCGGAAATGAAAATCGCAATGCGAAATGAAAATCGCATTGCGATTCTCTCGTTGCGATTTTCATTTCCGCATTGCGATTTTCATTTCGCATTGCGATTCTCTCGTTACGATTTTCATTTCGCATTGCGATTTTCATTTCGCATTGCGATAGTCATTTTTGCCTTCAACATAATGCAGATTGAAATCAACAAAATCAACCATTACATTTCAATCAATTAAACAAGCACAAATAAGAATTATGTTCGCATCAATTACACAAATCAACTTTTACAAATCATCTTTTACAAATCAATTAAACAATCAAAAAATAAGCAATAATCTTATTTCCAATCATCTACTATTGAATCAACTTTTACAAATCAATTAAACAATCAAAAAACAATCAATTAAACTATTGAATCAACTTTTGCAGCCATACATCATTTTCACGCAGTTCACTTCTGAGATTAACCTGCAGAAACCAAACATTTGCTCAAACAACACTTTCTACACATCTAAAACCTACAAACAGCAAATTATTGAATTCTAGGTACTTAACCAAACATTTTCAAACCAAAAGTCTATAAACTTACCAATTGTTTATGGACATTTTTATAACGCGGATGCAGGTAGGCAGCGTCTCGTATATATCGATTTAGCCATATAATGCCGAAACCACAAGCCTAGTGCAGCTCTATCTCTATCGGTGGGAGGTAGATACTTGGTGCTTCCCGTCGTCAAACGCTCCAACGCCAAGCATACGAGAGGACCACAATCTTCTCTGGCTCCTCCCGTTTGTTGTGGCGCGGTCTCGTCTCTAATAACTGTAATATTGAGCTTCTTTGGCTTCTTGTTTCCAGAACGAGTCCAATAATTGATCGCATCCAAGAATTTAGCCAAATGAGAGCTCCATCCCTTAATAATATCTCTTAAATCAGCCAATGATATGTAATTTATCATGCTGTCATACACTATTATCTTAAGGGATGGGAGCTGAAGCTCGACGAGAATCCAATGTTTACGTTCCAAAACAGGGATAAACACCTGCAATCATAAGTAATAATTCATTCATTTGTGCACTTATTTCATAAAATCTTTAAACTCAATCTAAAATAAATACTAACCTTATCGACCTCCCACCATGCAGGATAAAGTTTAGCTTGTCCATTGCCCAAATCAAATGATTCATCTCGTGCATTCTTCAAGTGAACGGCGTTAAAAGACGTCGGCATAATTGTATATCGTATATTTTATTTTTCTTAAGTTTTCTTATTATTAGAAGACGTGTCACCCACGCATCGATATGCTGTTTTACAAAAAAAGACATATATTAGTGACTTACATAAATTTAAAAAAAAAATTAATCAAATTGAAATATAAGAAAAATATAAGACTTACCCCCCCATCGAAATAGCCATTGTCTTCGACCCCTAATAATACGCCCCACCAAGACCGATCAAGCAACAAATAGATATCATCGGTGAGCTTGCATATGTCAGTGAAACACCCCTGGCTCCGCTCATGTAGATAAAAATCAACTGCGGTCTTAGCCCAAAGGGTGTTATCCAGAATTGTGTCCGGTAGTTGTTTCCTCTCCTCTTCAGATACCGGTATGGTACTGGCCGGTAACTCATACGAGAGCCAACTTGAATCCATCATGTCCGGCACGTCAGAGGGTTTCTCAAGAAGCCTACATATGACGCCATGTGAATCGGGCTCTTGAATGATGGGAGGGACCTCTTCAATGATGACAGTGGCCTCTTGAACGGTGGGAGGGGACTCTCGAGGAATGATAGGGGGGGCCTCTTCAACGATAGGAGTGTACTCTTGAGGGATGACAGGCGAGTCGGGCTTCTTCTTGCGGTGTCTTCGCACTATTGGGGTGTACGGAGACTTAATAGCACGTGCACGCTGTCTGATGCGTGAACTCCGTCGTGCAAGCATAACCCGACGTAAAGCATCCACTCTATCGGGCCGCTAAATAATTAAATACAAAAAAATCAGTAAATAAACAGACATGATATTTAAACAGTGAAAACAAAGACAAATATGTTTCAAACTTGCATTGTATTCACCCAAGTCATTATTCTATCATAGTTCACAAAATGCATCAGATAACAAAGAAAAATATGTTTCAAACTAATACCCTGAAGTTAGTATTTGTCTTTGTTTTGTCTATTGGTTGAAGTAATGCAATCCATTCAAGTTTCAATTTGCAGAAGAAGAAATAGTTTATTTTCGCAACACGAAACTTAAAATCGCAACGCGAAATAAGAATCGCAACGAGAAACCAAAATCGCAACGCGAAACCAAAATCGCAACGCGAAATGAAAATCGCAACGACAGAATCGCAATGCGAAATGAAAATCGCAACGCGAAATGAAAATCGCAATGCGATTTGGTTTCGCGTTGCGATTTTGTCGTTGCGATTTTGGTTTCGCGTTGCGATTCTGTCGTTGCGATTTTCATTTCGCGTTGCGATTCTCTCGTTGCGATTTTAAGTTTCGTGTTGCGAAAGTAAACTATTTCTTCTTCTGCAAATTGAAACTTGAATGGATTGCATTACTTCAACCAATAGACAAAACAAAGACAATACTGACTTCAGGGTATTAGTTTAGCAGAATTGGCAGCAACCGAACAAATTTACTTTCAACCAAAAGACAAAACAAAGACAAATACTATTTCACAGTGTTAAAGAATACACAGTTTAGCAATTGGCAGCAACCGAACAAATTTACTTTCAACCAAAAGACAAAACAAAGACAAATACTATTTCACAGTGTTAAAGAATACACAGTTTAGCAGAATTGGCAGCAACCGAACAAATTACTTTCAACCAAAAGACAAAACAAAGACAAATACTATTTCAGTGTTAAAGAATACACAGTTTAGCAGAATTGGCAGCAACCGAATAAATTTACTAAGCAATCTAAGTAAAATGGCTAATCTAAGTGAAATTACGAGTAAATTTATCATTAAGTTAAATATGGAAAATCTTAAACTTACCTCGTTGCGTAGAGTATGAACCTCATTCTGTAACGATACTCATCTCACGTAGAGCGGCAACCTCACCACGTAAAGTTGACACCTCCACACGCCATGCACCATCGTTATCGCGTAGAGTACCGATCTCCTCACGCAAGGCATTGACCTCATCACGTAACTCATCCCGTGGAGGTGGAGAACAAGGAGATAAATGTCGTGGCCTCTTTACCGGTCGCCTATCATGAGGTGATGGTGGCTCGATGATGTGACGGGATAGGTGATGGCTCTCGTTCTAGAGGTGTATAGTCGGGTCGATCGGGTGATGGCTCTGGGTGAGGTGATGGCTCTCGAATTGGAGGAAGTGGATGCTGCTCATCATCCGTGCCATCAAAAAAACTCTGACTAGCTTGCCACCAATCAGTGGCAAGCTCTTCCTCCGTGGGTGTCAGTCTTTGTAATGGAATGTTGGCCTCCTAACAATATAAAAACTCAAACAAAGTTAAACGTCTACTATTAATAACTTGTTTATATATTATATGAAAGTATTTGTGTTAACTTACATTATTTATTGTCGCATATGGTATTAAGTCTTCCCAATCCAACATATTTTTCCTCTTCCAGGAAATAGCCCTGGGAATATCATTTGACGTTTTTATTGCATATGTACGCATGCTGGGGAAAGCCTCGAATATCCAAATCTACAACAATATAATAACAAAATTAGTAATTGTTAAATAATTAATTATAATTTTAGAAACATTATATAGAAATTCTTACCTTAAAGGCCCAAACAAAGCCTGACAAAGTGTATTTCGACCCATCGCCACGCAAACTTTTGGTCATCAAAGGCAGTAGACAACTTAGTCCAGGTAGCTTTCCATATATACGAACCCCACGGAAACAGATTCCATGCATTCAGGTCCTCTACCAATATTATTAGCTCCCGAGGAATAGGTTGTCTGGCCTCTCTGCCTAAAAAGCCGGCATACACAAGTAGTAGAAGGCATACTCGGACAAATCGACGTCATCCATCCGAGTGAAACCAGCTTTCTTATTAAACAATTTCTTCAGGGTCGACGTGTAGGTTCGGCTTCTCCTTGACTCATCCGGAAAAACCCGGGATAACCATGATGGGCGGGCGATATGACGAGTGTACCGGCCTACATCATCGTGTCCGAATCGTAGACCAGTGATTAAGCAGAACTCCTTCCGCCCAAAACAAGTATACGCTGGTGGAAAATGAAACCATATCTCTCCTCACCACGTTGTATACTGTCGGGTAGATTTGATGTCATGGTCTGAAGCCACAAATGGGTCAAATTAGCATCTCCACCCGGATGCTGTACTCTCAGCCATGGCCTGAAGCAGGTTTCCTCAAACAATTGTCTTTGTGCAGGTGAAAGCTTCGAAGCAATTGTAGTGGCTAGGCTAACTTTATTCCTTAATGTCAATGAAGCCGAAAAAAATTTCTACAAAAACAATAAACATACCAAGTTAGATATACCAAAACTACACTGTGAAGATATACCAAAAACAATAAACATAAAAAGTAGTAGTTTATTCTTGAAACTAAAATTTGCAACACTGTTTTGTCTTTGGTTGAAATGAAAATCGCAACGAGAGAATGACTGTCGCAACGAGAGAAATGAAAATCGCAACGAGAGAATCGCAACGCGAAATGAAAATCGCAATGCGATTTTGGTTTCGCGTTGCGATTCTCTCGTTGCGATTTTCATTTCGCGTTGCGATTCTCTCGTTGCGATTTTCATTTTTCTCGTTGCAGATAGTCATTTTCACGTTGCGATTTTCATTTATCTCGTTGCGACTCTTCTGCAAATTGAAACTTGAATGGATTGCATTACTTCAACCAAAAGACAGAACAAAGACAAAGACAAATACTAACTTGAAAATCGCAACGAGAGAATAGCAACGCGAAATGAAAATCGCAACGAGAGAATCGTAACGCGAAATGAAATCTAAGTGAAATGGTTAATCTATTATTGAAATGACCAGTAAACTTATCATCAGTTTCAATATGAAAAACCAACAATAATGCAAAAATTTCAAAATAAAAATAATTAAAAAAACTAACCCTCGGAGGTTGATTTTCCATTTCTGAATATTGTAAGGGATTTCTGACCGTGAATGGTTGTGAGGGATTTCGCCGGAGATGGGGACGGAAATCTTCGGAGATGGGGACAGATTTCGCCGTAGAGAGTGAGAGATGGAGATGGGACTGAGTTGTGATTTTAGGTTTTAGGTTATGAGTTGCGATTACGGGATTTTGTCTTAATATTCATTTTTGTAATTTGAAAATAAAATACGCGTAGCGATTATAATGGCGCTTTAAAAATCGCGTTGCGATTTACGGATACGCGTTGCGATTTTACGTATTGTCGTTGCAATTTACGGATACGCGTTGCGATATACGGATATGCATTGCGATTTACGGATACGTGTTGCGATTTACGGATACACGTTGCGATTTACGGATACGCGTTGCGATTTATGTGTTCGCGTTGCGATTTTCATATTCGCGTTGCGATTCTGGAAAATCGCAATGCGAATTTGTACTATCGCATTGCGATTGTCAAGAATCGCGTTGCGATTTTGGAAACTGATTTGCGATTCTGGGGTCGCGTTGCGATTTTTATTTCGCGTTGCGATTTTGTTGGTCATTTTGGCAAATCCAAAAAAAGTTGGTTAAAATCGTATATTATAAGGCATTTTTGGTCACTGAGGCGATTTTCTCTTATGTAAAATATTTTGAAATGAATAAACTATACTCTAAATTATATCTATTTATCTAAAAAGTCAACTAATATTTAAAATGTGGAATGTATTTGCAAAAATGAAGTGATTTTATTGATTAAAATATTTATTGTTATCTCTTGAAATATCAAGTTCGAACATCATATATATTAGAGATAACCAACAATCAGTTGACTAGTGGGATGAGCCATTAGGTCCCTTAAGCAAAGGTCAGTGGTTTGATTCTTGACATTTGCAAATGGAGCAAACTGGGTTGGAAGGGTCACCCTCGCCTCTACAGTATTCGATCTGGATTAGTCGATCGTTAGATAATTTACTATTGATTAATTTAAAAATATATATAAGAGATATTAGTGTTCATTGACAAAGAATTAAATATTATTATTTTTGTCCAATTAAAGTTTAGGTCATGATAGCTCCTCCAGTTCATGGTCAGGACACACCTAAAATTCAATTAAGATTTACACGAGAATTTATAAGTTGTCCACCAAGAGTGACAGTAACAATATTCGAACTTGGCCTTACAAGTTCGAATTCCTAAATCTCAATCAATTAAACTAACCCTGATTGACAAAAAAAATTAAAACAATTGAACATGTATTACATTATATTTACTCTAGATTTATAATTTATATTTACTCTATATTTATAAAAATACGTGGGATATATTTGAGTCAATTAATAAGGGACAAACGGACCAAACCACTAAAAAAGAGAGAATATGCTCTTTAAAATTTTCAGTATAATGATACACTAAATTACTTCTATTTTTTAAAAAATTATTATCGAAATATTAGTTAAATAAATTTTTATTTTTTCATAATATTTTTGTTCTTTTAATATAAAAAAATTATCCTTTCAATTTTTAGTTCTAATTATGTCCCTACTAAATACTAATACTTTGCTTGCTTTCTTCCATTTTTTTAAAGAGGTAAATAATTTTATTCAAAATAGGAAATATCTTAAATTATAATAAAGATTTACCATGAGAATCGTAAATTAAATACGTAATTAGGACAATTTCCTATAAACATTCAAACAAAACTAACAAGTTAAGATCATAAGGACCATATTAGGAAAGATTAAAAATCTAACCAATAAACTCGAACAAAAATATATATAAATAAATCTAATCGCATCGGCAAACGAACCACAAAAGGAGATCAAACTATTGAAAGACCAACGAAAAAATCGCAAATCAGACTCGAGCGACGTGAAAGTTATCTACGAACGCAAAACGTGTATCCAAATTCACTCCGAGGGTCCAAAGTAAGGAAGATCAACGATATATCATATAAGTATCATCTTGATCAGCCGTGGTGATGCCAAATCAACTCTTAGAAAAAGATAAATAAAAAAAAGCCAAACGACCGAAAAATATGCTAAAAGACAAAAGAAAACTTGCCACAAAGATAGATGAAAACATGTCATAAAGGCTGATGAAAACGTTTTGTACAAACATACTTATTGAAAAAAAAAGAAAAAGAAAATAGAGATATAATATAGAAAAAAAATAATAAAAAATACTGACAATTGACAGCCAACAATAAAATTAATATGGTCGTCGATCAAAAAAAAAAAATAATAATAATGGCGCACCAACTAAAGAAAACTGCTTTCTAACATTCTTATATGGGTTGTGAAGTGTGGGTTTGAATTGTTTTATCCAAATTTTAACTCCAAAATCGTATTTAAGGTCAACAAGAGCCTAACCTGCCTATCTCAAAGGAGAAGCTGTGGAAGTGAATGCCAACAGCCCCGCCACTATCGACTATGAATTTATTGCAATGGACCTGCATTTTACGTAAAGTCTGGTCAAGTTTTTTCTAATTGTCATGACCAAATTCATCACCCCTTAATTAACGCAATACTTAGTTCTGTAAGTTGACTTGACTTCCCCCAGTACTGATTTTATTGAATATTGGCTCCTACCATATTCTGTTGATGGATAATATTATATCATTTGTATGCGCCGGTTGTCATGGGATCTTACCTTCTTTTCTTTCTTGCTTTACCCCTAAACTTTACATTGTTCAGATTTTGGTATAATCTCAATTTCTTTTAACACAATATTAAAAAGAACTACCCATTCGAATCAGGCAGCTGATAAGCTGGCGAAGATGATTGACGTTGGTGGTGTTGAAGTACATGAGTTTCACGATCCCACCTGCATGGATTCTGCCGATTCTTCAGTTGGACTCCTCTGGGGTCGATGCAGCTGCTGTTTGATGTTTTTTAACCCCTTTGTTCACCCAAAAAAAAAAAAAAAGAAAAAAAAAGAGAGAGAACTATCCATTAGCCTGTTCCCTGTAGGAAGGAGAAACCAATGACAATGAGTGAAAATAGACGACACTTTTACTTTCCCTGAACATGTTTCCTTATCCAGTGCCTAAACCCCATTTCACCCTCCTCTTCATCACCTTCTTCATCTGCTTCTTTCAGGGCAAGTAATCGTCTTGGCTCGACGCCAAAGCCGATGAAGTTGTAATGGTGCAAAGCAGGCTTCAGGAATTGCCTAAGAGATGTGATCTCTCTGTTGGTAAATGGGTTTATGATCAATCATACCCTTTCTATGACTCCAACTGCCCTTATCTTAGTTCTGCAGTCACCTGCCAAAGAAATGGAAGGCCAGATTCTGGTTATGAGAAGTGGAAATGGATGCCAAATGGTTGTTGTCTTCCAAGGTACCTACTTAGATATAAATTATAGAGGAATCGAAGAAAAGGATTGCAGATGCCGGGACTCGAGTCCATTATCCACTCGATGATATCTTTTCGAACTCTAGCTAGACAATGTACTTGTAGCAAGTTTAATTTCTTGAGCTGATACTGTTGTTTCAGATTTGATGCACTGAAATTGCTTGGGAAGATGAGAAGGAAAAGGATAATGCTGGTGGGCGATTCGATCATGAGGAACCAATGGGAGAGTCTGGTCTGCCTTGTGCAAGGAGTTATACCAATTGGACTTAAAAAGGTGACCTACAATGGTCTTTCAATGGCCTTCCATGCCCTGGTAAGAGTATACACATGAATGAACAGAAAAACATAACCCTTTTCTTTGTGCTTGTTGCTCAAGCAAATGGTGAACTACATTTCATTGTAACCGAGCATGTTCTTTTATTACAGGATTTAGAGACATCGATCGAGTTTTCTTGGGCTCCATTGCTTGTGGAGGATCTGACAACAAGAGAGTTGCATTTGGATCTGATTGAGGAGAATGCAAGATATTAGAGAGGTGTTGATGTTCTTGTGTTTGACTCGGCACACTGGTGGACTCATTCTGACCAATGGAGTTCGTAAGTATTCGTAACGAAAGCATAACTATATTCGACTATCTTCGAGTTACAGAAATAATGAGTATTCCGAGCAGAAACTGATGACAAAATTGTCCTGCAACGACCCATACACAGGTGGGACTATTACATGGAGGGAAAATCTCTTTATAAAACCATGAATCCAATGGTTGCATATCAAAAAGGACTCACAACATGGGCAAAATGGGTTGAGCTGAATCTCGACCCTCGCAAAACCAGAGTTATTTTCAGAACCATGTCGCCTAGGCATAATAGGTATCAAACAAATCCTAAATTCAATTCACTTTAAGCTTTTATATCTACATGGTATGTTAAACAATCCTGTTCTTTTTCCTTCTTCTCCTCTTGTTTTGTTCACTGCAGACAAAATGGCTGGAAATGCTATAACCAGAAAACTCCCCTTCAATTTTTCAGCTACCCTCGTGTTCCTAACCAAGTTGTAGTGCTTGAACGAATATTAGCAGAACATGAAGATAAAGAACAGAAAGCTTGAACAAAATCTCTGCAGAGAGAACTGAGAAAGAACGATAAAGAGAAGATTTAGGAAGAAAGTCATTGCACAGATTTCATTTCATTAGTAAAAACCCATATCTGGCCCAATACACAATATTTATAAGACTCACATAGCTAATTGACCCATAACAGAAGGGTCCAGATTAGTTACAACTAACAACTTCAGAGCACTACTCTATCATCTTCCCGTTTTCTCTTTCCCTTGAACATCTGTAAGATGTAAAACACCAAGTCTACTTCGTTGAACATCGAATGAGGAGAGAGGAATAGATTTAGTCAATATATTTGCCACATGCTCAGCAGCAGGCACATAGTTGACAACAAGTGATTAGCTAAAACCTTTTCTCGAACAAAATGGTAGTCAATTTCAACATACTTGATCTTGACATGATGAGTGAGGTTTGCAGCCATTGAAACAGTAGAGGTGTTAACACACCAAACCACTGGAACTTCAGGAATCTAAACACCAATTTCGTGCAACAAATGTTCAACACATACCAATTCTGAAACTGCATTAGCAAGGCTTCTATATTCTGCCTCTGATGTAGACCTGGAGACGATTGCCTGCTTCTTTGAACTCCAGGCAACCAGATTTGATCCCATAAAGATGCAGAACCCTGTGGTGGAACGTCGATCCTCAACAGATGATGCCCAATCAACATCAGTATAACATACTAGATTTAAAAATTCAGTGTATTTGAAAACCAACCCATGATCCATTTAAGTACGTTAAAATTCTCTTAACTGCCTTCCAGTGAATATAATGAGGTTCATTCATGTATTGACTTACTTTATTGACAGCATAGGCTATGTTAGGCCTTGTAAGGCACACATATTGAAGCTTGACGCAGACCGTAGAGAGCTTTCTTTAGTCTGCAGACAAGTTTTTCTCCCATGGGTCCTGAATGCTCAAAGCCAGGATGCTGACTCATGTAGATTTCCTCATCTAATTGGTCATTTAAGAAGGCATTGTTGATGTCTATTTGTCTAATAGACCATCGTTTAATCACAACTGTAGCAAGAACAGTTCTGATTGTAGCAACTTGAACAACTGGACTGAACGTTTCTCGAAAGTCATATCCAACCTTTTAAGAATACCCCCTTGCAACCAATCATGCTTTTAGCCTTTCAACAGATCCATTAGGCTTTTTCTTTATCCTGAAGAGTCACTTGCACCCAACAGGTTTCCGATTCGCAGGTAAAGACTGCAACTCCTTGGTATTGTTCTTCAAAAGAGCAGCATACCCTTCTTGAATAGCACGCTTTCACTCAGGATGTTGTAAAGCCTCGAAAACATCTTTGGGTTCCCTGTTTTCGACTTTAGTAACAAGGACCTTTGGCTTAAACACCCCACTTTTCCTCTTGTAACCATTGAGTGAGCATTTCGAATAACTTTTGTTAATAATGAGGGTAATGGTGGTGATGACAGATGAGTGGATAAAGATGGAAGTGACGAGTGAGTGAATGACGATGTAGGTGGTGCAAGAGTGGAAGTGTTGACACCTTGAACAATAGCAGCAAGAGATGAATATGAAAATGGAGATGAGGTGGATGACGAAGAAGTATAGAGTGAAATGGAGTATGAGATGGTAATGGAATGTGGAGTGAAGATGACAGATTAGTAGGCAATGAAGGTGATAAGATATGAGCAGCTTAAGTAGCAGCTGCAGATGAAGAGTGATCAATTGAGATGGACTAATTAATGGGTAATGTATTTGACAGATTAGGGGACATATGACCAAATGGAACTGACATTGATGGTTGCTCTGAACTGTTGTGACCAAGGGACATATGTGGTATAACCCCTGACCTGTTAGACAACTGCTCTTACATAATATAAGAATTTCTGCAGACTTTCTGTTTAAGGCAGGTTTATTAGAATTAGACACAACCAATTGTTTAGTAAAATAAGGAAAGACATTTTCATCAAATTTGACATGTCTTGAAATGTAAGTTCTTCCTGTATTATTTTTGAAAACTATGCATAAATTCAATTTAGTCCAAAAATATTTTTCTCTTAAATTTGTTATATTAAAACAGGTTAAAAAATCTTTCCATTTTTTGATATAACAAAACATTTGAAAAATGGTTTTGGCAAAATTCCCACTTAATAAAACATTTAATGAAAAGAGAAATATTTTAAAAAATATTAAACTCCCCTTTTTCATTCTTGAAATTGAATTTTTCAAACCTATACTTCTCCCCATTTTTGTTATATAAAAAATAATTCAAACATTTAGGTTCAAAAATAACAATAGAGGGTAAGTAGAAATTTTAACATAAAATCCATTTGAAAAACCAAAAGCTCCCCCTCAACAAATGCATTAAAAATGATTTTAAAAACTTGATACTTAAAAACTATTGAATTTCAACAAGGATGAACAAACATGTTAGTTAAACATGAAATTCAATATACTCGAGTGTATTCTAATTTATGCAATATTAACATAGACATTAAAGTTCAAATGCATAAAGCTATACAAAAATGTTATGCATTTGAAAAATTGAAATCAATTGTTAGAGAAGTATCATTTGCGATAATAAAACATATTTGATAAAAAATCATTATGATGAACAAAAATTTATAAAAAAATCATTAAAATGTTCACCATAACACATTTTAACATACATGAGATGAAAAACAACATATAATCATTTATGATCAAAACTCATGCATGCATAAAATAAAATAGACAACCAATAATGTAAAATCAAAAAATTAAGTTTAGAGGTTACCCATTCCTCATTTTGTGTGGCTAAAGCATTTGAATATCTTCACTTTTGTCACAATTGCTCACACACCTACATGAGACATTTATAAAGCTTTTGGTATCCAAATTAGTTTGGATCCTTGAATGTTAGTGCAAAAGTCTCTTGTTCCCTTAGAAACCCATACTTGCCTAATTTTAAAAGGTTTTCTAAGTTTTGAGCGACAAATATGTTTCATGTGACCATGGAAATAACAATGTGAGCATTTTGCCATTTTTAAACATGATGAATTATTTGAGAAATTAATTCTATTTCTTTTCTTAAACTTTCTAGCTTAACTTTCAAATCAAAATTTTCTTTTTTTTAAAATCATTGATTTTGGTTTTTGAAAGCTCAAAACCATTTTCAAAATTTCATTTTGTTTTTCAAATTTAAACTTTTCTTTAAAAATCAAATCATTTTCAACTTTAAAATTTGAAATTAATTTTTTATATTTGGAATTCATGGTCTCGAATTCTAAATACAACTCATCATAGACATCTTGTAACTCTTTAAATAAATAAGAATTTAAATCACAAGAGTTAGAAGTTACCATTGAATCTTCTTCGATGGCCATGAGACATAGGTTGGCAACTTCATCTTCATCATTGGAGTTTTCTTCATCACTCCAAGCCGCCACAAATGTCTTATTTTTACTTGATCCCTTCTTCTTTAAGAGAGAACATTCATATTTGACATATCTCGTTCTTTGGCATTCAAAGCACACGAGGGACCATTTTTCTTGCTCAATTCATACTTCTTGTCTTCCTTCAAAGTCATGAATCGTTTGAATCTTTTAAAGAGCTTGGCCATCTCTTCATCCACCTCTTCACTCGAGTCTTGATTACTCTTATTGGTGGATTTGAAGGCAATTCTCACTTCCTTCTTTTTCTTGTTATTCTCTTCTTCTCATTTTTTCTTCTTTTGGAGTTTCACCTCATGAGTGAGTAGAGAATTGATGAGCTCATCGAGGGTGTATAACTCAAATTATTTGATGGTGGTTGCTTTGCCTTCCCATGATGTAGACAATGAGGCAAACATCTTTCTCACTATTTCTTCATTGGGATAAACCTTCCCAAAGTTCTTCAACTAGTTGATCATTGAAGTGAACCGATTGGACATCACCTTTATGTCTTCATCGGGCTTTATCTTGAAGTTCTCGTAGTTGTGAGTGAGAATGTCAATCTTGGACTTCTTAACTTGGCTTGTTCCTTCATGGGTCACCTCTAATTTGTCTCATATCTCCTTAGCATTAGAGCATGAAGATACTCTACTATATTCATCTGGGCCAAGTGCACAAAAAAGTATGTGCATGGCTTTAGCGTTGAATTGGGAAAGCTTCTTATCTTCATTGGTCCATTCTGATCGGTTTCTTGGAGGGGTGGGAGAACCGTCGACGATTGTATCCCAAACATCAACATCAGTGACTTGAATGAACAAACACACATCCTATTCTTTCAATAGAAGTAGTTGACACCATTGAAGTAAGGAGGTATTGTGATGGAGTGAGGATCCTCGAGGTAGTATGATCCTGAAGTCGAAGTCATATTCTCGGTTATGTCGGGAATTGATAGAGCTTGTTCAAAGACCTTCTCAAGAAGTTGTAAGACCTTCAAATTAGTCAAGCTCTGATACCAATTATTGACTCTATAATTTCTCTATCGATTAACTGAAAATGTGGCCAAGAGGGAGTGAATTGACTTTTTGAAAAATTAGGAATTAAGGAGAGATGATAAGAAAGACTTGCACAATAATTTATAGTGGTCCAACTTCCTCAATGAAATCTACATCCACTACCTTAACTCATTACTAAGGATTTCTAATAAATTCACTAATTTATTCTTTCTTTATCTAGGCTCAAGAGTAACCTTTACAAATTCTCTATCTTTTCAATGGCTAAGATAGAACTACTCTATTTTTACAAAGGATAAAAATTGTGTAAATAAGGAAAACCTTTACAAGGTAGGTGTTTACACTTAAAGCTAACTAAAACACTCTATTTACAAGAGAAAAGGAAAAATAAGAATGAAAGATCTTTTCTTTTGGTATGGATTGCTTGGATATGTGTTATAACCTTCTTCAAGTATCCTTAGTTTGTTTTTATATGTTGGAACGAGCTTTTAGCCGTTTGGTACTTAAAAGTTACAAAATAAAACTTCCCAAATCAGAGAGTATCGATACTCGAGCTTGGAGCATCGATACTACACTAATAAAAACTAGATTTTCTTGTCGTTGTCCTGGGAGTATCGATACTAGGGTTTACAGTACCGATACAACTATACAGTAGTATCGCTACTCCTTTAAGTATTAGTATCAAACTTGTATTATGGAATCTAAACACAATTAAAATCAATAGGCAATATCAGTACTATCATGAGAGTATCAATACTTCCCTTACCTTGGGTATCGATACTACAAGAACATTATCGATACTGTAAGAACAATATCAATACTTCTTATCCAAATTTTTTTTTTGTTCAAATTCAAGTTTTATGGACTTTGAATTATTTTTGAAAGCTTTGAATAAATTCAATTTAGTTCAAAAGTATTTTTCCATTAAATTTGTTATATCAAAATAGGTTCAACAGTTTATACTAGATTTCATGATTAAATGACATTTTAGATGTAAAGAAGATGTTTTCATGCCACTTTAAGACCTTAAGTAACTTCTTAAAGCTTTATCACATGATTATGAATCAAACTAAGATATTTAGGATGAATTTTAGGTGTCTCCCGAGCCTAAACAAGTCATTTATGGGTTCAAGTATCAATACTGATGAATTGAGATGAAATATAGGCATTTCAGGCAGGGACTATCAATAATGTTTGGGAGAATATGGATACTACCCTTAAAGTATCAATACTCAGGGTAACAGTATAGATACTGGGCCACTTTCCAGCAAACACAATCCATTTTTGGTACGGATACTTGACCTTAGGGGTAATGCAAGTAGAGTATCGATACTACCCACTTTGGATGGTCAGTTTTGACTTCTTTAAGGCCCGTAAGAGATAAGGATGATTCATAATGATAAAACTTAATCCGTGAGGGACATAAATGACCCAAGGTACCTAAAAACACTCGTAGGAGTGGGTTGCAACCAAAGTAACCAAACTAAGCGTAATACGTCCAAGTATCTTAAGTCAAGTCCGTATTAAATAATTAATTTCGAGGATCATTATAGAGAATATATCGACAAAAGATACGATAAGTAATTCAGATTACGTAATAGCGGAGTTGTATAATTAGGAAACATTAGTGTACCGAGAATGCATAAGCCACCATTTTAGTTTAAGGGGTATTGAAGGGAAGTACAATAATAATGATGAGAGTGTCACTACTTAGTAATGAACTCGAGTCAGGTATCAGGCCAACTAGTGTTATTTCCAGTGATAAGCAAACATATAAATCATCGTTAAGTCATGAAACGCATAGAGATAGAAGTGACAAAAATGCCCTTAAGTAACAAACAATCAGAATAGAGCAACTTAATAACTAATAAAAATAATAGATTAATAAACCCTATGCAATGTTCTAAACGAGAGAATGAGCAATATAGCAGCTAGTGTGAGGATGACCTCACTTTAGTATGTCCAACTATGCTAGGGTGTAGCCAGACTACCTTAGTTGCCCTAGTGGGGCATTGTTAGTGCGCGAAACACTTCAGTAGCTAATTAAAGCATGATGCCTGAGCACTCATGAGGAGTGGGTTAGTGATGTTAGTGTTGTGTGGCCTTTGGGCCTTTAAACATGCATGTATAGTTGCATCAGTCTAGTATAGTAAGAATCTTTAAAGCTTGGATTAACAGTTATGTGAGACCGAGCCAATGCTTCAGTTGAGCAAAAATTGTGACACCGGATTCCCTCTCTATGATCTACCTGATGGCTATGCGAGACTAAGAGATCATTCATCAGCTTAGAGAGAATTTCACCGATGCTATGTGACATCGAGTTCTCTTAGTTAACTAGTGTTTGATGGCTATATGAGACTATATACTAGTCAGATTTGCATTCAAATAATGCACAATGATGTCAGTGTCACATTTAAAGAATGCACAACAAATACAATCAGTGTGGTTAAAGACCCTTTAGATGTATACTAATGGCGAGACCCTTGGTAGAGGATTAAGGGAAGCATGATACTCCTACTTTAGCCATAGAGTAGTTAAACCTCAAGTAGGTAGCACTTGATTAAGATCATGCATGTACCTATTGCTTAGTATCATGTCTTTAGCATGCTTGTGTTTATAAAACTCATACTGTTGCTCTAGATTAGCGATTATACTACTGAGTTTTGTAAGCTCACGTTCGGATGTTTCCGTTCGCAGGTTTTTAGCTTGGGTCGTTCGTGGAGCACTATTGCAGCAGGACTTCCAGCACCTTAGAGTAATGTATTGTAGCTTTAGTGGGTATATGTATTCATAGGACCCTTACTATTGTATTCAGATTTATAATTCATAGTTTGTAATATTTGATTTTAAATTATGTGTCACAGAGCTTTGGTTTATAAAATATTTTTATAAATGTAATTTGCGTGTTATGGTACCATTCAATATGTTTTAAAAGATGAATGAATAGGTTTTTGAAAATCATGAGTTGTCTCAGCAGCCCAATGTGACACTTTCAGCCCAATCGGGTTTAGAGTATTACAAGTACATAAACTAAAATGAATTAATTTTGAACCTCAATCTTTTTTCGGATAATTGGTTAATTTTTTTTTAAAAAAATTTAACCTTTAATGATAATAAGCTTCAAGCTTTAAAATGACCAATGTGTTATCTATCATTTGACAAAAGTCCAAGATGGTATGAATAATTTATTAAATGTTCAATGTGTAACAAAACTTCAAGTATAATATTCTGAATATCATTCTACGTATTATAATGAGATTTCAGTTAAAATCTCTAGTAAGTGCGCATTAATTGTAATTCCTTGTGTTGTTATGGTACATGGGTTAACATTGTCAGTAAGTGTTAATTACTTAAGGAAAATTCACACATACTATAATAATACACAAAATAATAGTTCAAACATCATATTGTATATTTTGTTAAAATATATGTACCACATTAGATAGTTTTTCAAAGTATAAGTATCATATTAGAATTTGATAAATACAAGTAATACATTACAAATTTTAAAAATACAAATATCACATTGAACATTTCATTCTTATATAATGTGTTGAGTTATTTTACTATTGAATATAAAATACCTACTTTTACATCATAAAAATAAAATAAATTATAAATATAATAAAAGTAAAATTCAATTCAAATAAATATGATAATTAAATCTATAAATTAAAATCATCCAAATATCATAATTTTATTTTCGCCATAAGGTACGAACCTAATCATATGTGCACTACAATCAAATAGATTTTTAGCGGCTTTTTTAGCAGCGTTTTGATAGTAAACGCAGTTAAATTTTTAAATATCGTGGCATTTGATCCACAAAATAGTAAAAAAAATGCTGCAAAGAGTGCAAATATAGCAACATTTTTTAAATAAACGCCACAATTTTCAGTACATGGGTGGCGTTTATAGCCAAATGCCGCAAAAGACTAGTATGTTAGTGGCGTTGTTTTGAAAAAACTCTGCAAAAAAAAAAAGCATAAATAGCTGCCATTGTTCATGAATTTTAGGGTTTGTACTTTATAAAGCTCCTCTTTATAAAACTCCTCTTTACGGGGAAGAACAGATTAGCAAAATCTAGCACAAGTCCTAAGCAAAATCATCGGAATGTCCACATGATAGATTTTCTTTCACATCGGATTAAATTTTCGCCGGGAGGCTTTCAGTCCGATCCTACCGTCGAAACCCGATGATAACTCAAACGGAGCTCCGATTGCTCCACACCCTTCCATGGCCGATCTCCTGCTTCAAGGTAATAATATATGAATATTTTCGCCTCTATATTTTTATTTTGTGCTCTCAAATTTCATATATCCTACACAGGATGTTCAAAGCTTATTGAGAATGATGGTGGAGGAGTAGATAAATACCCGATGTTTAGAACCGGATTGAGGAAATATGTGGCATTGAAAGAATCTTCAATTGCAAAAGCATTATTTATCCTCGATGAAGACGACACTACCTCTACTATTACTCCAAGTAAACACTTCTCTCTTTACTTTAATTTTTTTGTTTAATAACTAAAACCTTTTTGCAATTTAGAAAAGAAACATATGTGATTTATTTTTTTATTTTATATCTCAAAATTTGCACTCCAAAATGTTTGATTCAATTCCCAACCCACCTCCAATCAAGTTTCATACTACAGGTGAAAGGTCGTTATCTGTTTCAAGTGAAGAATTGAAGCGTGCAAGGAGTCTTCTGGGTGACCCAAAGCTAGGGGATTTATTTGGTGAAATGGATGAAGAGGTTCTCCTTTTACAGTTTACACGGAGGAAAAACTTAACAATGCTTTATCAAACAAGGAAAACTGTTTTTTTTTTTACTTCCTTTCCCCCATAAAAGAGCAAGAGTAATATATATCCAAAGAGTTCACATCTAAGATATTTCTGCCTTCCTTTCACATGCAAGGAATTCTAAAGGTTGAGTCGAACAATGATTTGCAACATCGTGTTGAGGTAAGTTTATACTAGTGAAGTCTCTTAAGTCTTGTACTAGTGAAGTCTTCTTAAGTCTTATAGAATTAACACTGCTACTGCTAAGTAGAAATTATGCTCGAGGGACATTTAGCTTCTGCTCGAGTGAAACTTAGCCGTGACTTAACTAAGGTGAGATTGAAATTCTAACTGTATTTTTACTCAATTCACTTATTCAAGTAAGTTTAGTTTATTTATTTATTTATGTTACAAACTACTTTATCAAGGTTCATAGTGTTTAATGGCATTCACAACTTTGATATTTGCAGGTGAGTCTACTTAACATTGATATTTGCGGCCCGAGTATTACGAAAATGCTTGGCTTAGAAGGTCAATACATTCACCAGAGCAACCTCGGCTGGTCTCATTTTTATTGTTGAGTGGAACCTTAAGTTCATATTTGGTTAATTTTATTGAATAATGTCGAATTACATTACATGTCACTTTAATATTTATTGTTATTGAATAATTTTTAATTAATTTTTTGTCAAAGTATTTTAACTTAATTAGTGTCCTAATTAAATTTGAAGTTTGTTGTGATTGAATAATGGTTAACAAAGGAGGAAAAATACATTTTGGAAATAAGTTGTGATTAGCGGCGTTTTAGAATGAAATATGCCACTAATGGAGTATATAATAGCGGAATTTGCATTTAAAACGTCACTACAGAACCTGACTTTTGCGGTGATTGTACACAAAATGACGTTATAGAACTAAACTTTTTGCGGTGTTTGTATATAAAACGGCGCTAAACCTGTTGCGGTGTTTGAATCCAAAACGCCGCTATAGATCTCGACTTTTTGCGGCGTTTATATCCAAAATGCCGCTACAGAAACTGTCCTTTTTTTTACGTTTGTTGATGTAAAATGCTACTAACAGTTGCGGTGTTCGTATAGCCGGCGTTTCTTGTGGCTTTTTTTTGCGCCGGAAGTGTTTTTAATGGCGTTTTAAAATGCCGTTATAGAACAAAAAAATGCCGCTATAGACCTATTTTACTGTAGTGGTGGGACAAGTTTCTGCTCAGGGGCGGAAGAGCCTTGGCCCCCGCCAGTTATTTTTTTAAAGTATTAATTAATATTAATATATATATTTTTATCAAATAAATGAAGAAAAATTTGTTCGACCTCCCTCAATTAAAAGAAAATTGTATTTATAAAAAATAAAAAAATATTTTAACTTTGCTATAATAAATTCTTGGTTCCGCTCCTGATTCTGCTTCATACAGGTTGGGCAGAAGATGGGGAAGTGCAGCAGAATAGTCTCCCGATCACGTTCCTATTGATTTCGTATATTCAAAAATCAAAACTTTATCATTTGTGTATTTCTATCATGTTCGCAATTTTTCCATAACACAAGTATCTTTAACATATTTTATATTTATATAAATTTACATGCAGTAATGATTTAATATGCTCAATATGCAGGAAATTACCAGGAAAATCGACGGTTTATAGACATTGTCCTAGACTCTTCTTCAACCGAGGAATTAAGGATGAGAAAACAGACCACCTCGTAGCGGATACAGCAATCCTTGCATCAACGTCAAAAGTCATTTCGTACAAGAAAGTTTGATCTCATAGGAATTAGTACAACATCCAGCGAATTTGTTTCATAGTTGCAAATCTTCAAGTATTAATAACTATTGATATCGGTTTCCGGCCTTCTAAGGTAATAACGCGGGCAATTCACCAGCACCTGCAAGTTTCAGGGTAACAGATATTTTAAGATATCCAGTAAAACTTATGAAGTTGGACAATAAATGTGTGTATACACTGACTCATAAACAGAGAGATGCCCATATGTTGACATCAGCAATGATTTTGATAATCTCTACCAGCAGTCCAGGTCGATCTGCCGTCTCTATGGAAAGCAAGCTGGTAACACAGGGAACAAACACATAAGTTGATTATATCATAAAAGTAACCTGTGTATAAATAAAGGATTCATAGAGTTAAAAATATCCCCATATGTTGGTAATGTGTGATCTGAACAGCTGAAAGTTGTGACTTGTGTGATGAAATCCATTTCCCGTTATGGTTTATTTTGGATTCCTTGATAAGTATACGAGTAGCAATGTCGACATCAAGCTGCACCAACAAATTTATAGAGGCTTAGGTTCAAAGTTCATATGATGCCAAACCCAAATAGTGCGTGGCTGCTTGCAACAACTCTTTTAACAACTTTTTAGTAGTTCAGTAGCATATGCACCACAGTTCAGTCTGAGTACTATGACTGATGGTTTAAATAGGGCTATAGGGATCTTGACAGCTGTGCACCCAAAAGAGAGTGGAAATAGGCTCTTTAGAAACAGTCATGGCTGCTAAATTAGGAAGTTTTCAGTTTTTTTTTATTAATATTTATAAAAAAAATTAGATTTCCTTGTTCACCATTTGGGTAGTGTCTGCATCTTTATCTAGCTTTCAACAAACTGCTGTCTCTGCGTTTTGGGATTATATGATCTATAAATATCGGGAAAATTATGCCGTTAGTCCCTTTTATTTTCGGTCTGACCGATTGTGGTCACTGTTTTTTAATTAAGTGTGTTTGGTCCCTTACGTAATCGATCCGTCTGATTCAGGTTCCTCCGCCGTTAATTTCCGTTAATCCTTAACAGAAATATGACATGATAATTAAAAAAATAATAAAATAAAAAAACCCACCTGGGTGAGTTGGCATGTGGGTGTCTTCTTCTTCTCCTCCTCCTCCTCCTAAAACTTCTGCTAAAACATCTTCCAAAACTCAAATTCCATTAATCTAATTCCAACCCTGTCAATGATTCTGTTGCATCTATATAGAGCTGAATGCAAATTAAAGATGGGCTTTGTTGTTTCTTTCCTTTGTATATTCATATAGTTCATTGTTGCATATCAAGTATCGACGGATTGCCCCTTTTTGTTGATTTTGATTTACCTTGTTAAACAAAAGTCCGGGAGGACTCATTTCCTTCATTAGATTCTTCATCGGTACTTGTTAAACAAGAGTTTTCAGAGTTTATTGACATTTCCAGTTATTTTTTCTCCCCCATCTTACATAGTTGATGTGATTCAAGGATCATGTAATGTTTTTATTTTTTGCTATGGGAGAGGAAACTGTTTTTGTTATAAAATTGTTACGATATTGTTCTGTTTATTTGCCATGGAGCTTTCAAAGGTGCTCATGAATCATTATTTTGGGTTTTCTTTTGTGTTTCGATATAATATAATCACGTGGGCATTTGTTTTCCCCTGTATATTATAAGAATCAACAAAGCAATCAAAGAATAGAATGCTCGTCTTTCATATATTGAGAAAGAATGATACACCAAGCTGTTTATATACAATAACTATGAACTAACTAACTACGAAAGCTCAACAAAAAAAAAACTAACAGTTAACCTAAACTAACAAATGATTAACTTAATAGATTAACAAATAATACATCCTAATACCCCCTTCAAGATGGGACTACATGGATGTTAAAAAGGCCCAACTTGGCAATAAAATCATGATGCATGGGAGCCCGAATAGTCTTTGTAAACACGTCAACTAGCTAATCTGAAGAACGAACATGGAATAGCTTCAAAAAACCAGTATTGACCTTGTCGCGTAGAAAATGACAATCAACTTCGATGGTTTAGTTTGTTCGTGAAAAACTTGGTTGGTTGCCAAATTAATCACAACTTGGTTATCACAATACAAACGAAATAATCGATGAAGATTTGAAAAGAGGACAGCAAGGAAGTAAGCCAAACCAACTCACAAGTGGCTACTGCCATAGCCCGATATTCTGCTTCACAGGAAGATCGACTAACAATAGATTGCTTTTTCGATTTCCAAGAGACAAGGCTATCACAAAAAAAAAACAAAACCCTGATGTAGAACGTCGAGTATCCGGGAAAGAACCATAATCTGAATCAACAAAAACACTCAACTGAACACTAGAGTGAACTGGAAAAAGCAATCCAAGCCCAGACGACTATTTGATATAAACAAGAAGATGTTTCAAAGTTGTCATGTGAGGTAGACAAAGAGAAGAGACGAATTGGCTTAGTAAATGTACCGTATGAACAATGTCGGGCCTGGTGTTAGTTAGGTAGAGAAGTCGACCTATCAACCGACAATATTCATGAGGATCAGGCAATGATTCTCCTTCATTAACACTCAACTTCAAGGAATGAACCATGGGAGAATCAACCGGTTTCACACCCAAACATCCTGCATCCTCGAGCAACTGCAAAGCATACTTTCGCTAAGATAAAGAAATTCCATATGCATTTCGAGCTACCTCAAATCTAAGAAAAAAAGCAAAGTACCCAATTCCTTTAGCTTAAAACGTTGTTGTAGAAGACTTTGAATTCTATGGAGCACCTGCAAATCTACACCATCAATTACAATGTCGTCCACATAAACCAAGAGAGCAACAAAAGCGTCATCAAATCCTTTAGTGAACAAGGAATGTTCAACAAATGATTTTTTGAAAACCAAGCTTGAGAACGACACTCGAAAAATCATTGAACCACTGTCGGGAACCTTATTTGAAACCCGTAGATAGACTTTCGAAGCTTACAAACCATGTTGTCACCCTTGAGATCAGACATGTACCCAAGAGGCAATTTCATGTAAACTTCCTCATCGAGAACCCCATTTAGAAAAACGTTGTTGACATCTAATTGAAACAAATGCCACCCTCGTACTGTCGCAAGAGCAAGAAATAACCTGAAAGAAGTCATTTTAGCAATAGGCGAAAACGTAACCATGTAATCAATCCCTTCAACCTGTGTAAAACCCTTGGCTACTAGCCAGACCTTATAACGATTAACCGACCCATCAGCCTTAGGCTTAATTCGATACACCCACTAGCAATATATAGAATTCTTGCCTTAGGTAAAGGAACGATAGACCAAGTGCCATGAGACTCCATAGCTCTAAGTTCATCATCCATAGCATATCTCCAAACGGAAGACTTGACAGCATGGTGATAAAACGATGGCTCGCATTGAGAAGAAAATGTTAGCAATGAAACCACTGTACTCAGAAGACAACCTCGAAGAAGACAAATAATCTTCAATGGGATAATGACATTGAGATGAAGTATTATTACAATAATATCGTTGAAGGTATGGTGGATTGTGAGAAAAATGAGAAGATCGTCGAACGGGCTATGAAACCTCATCAGAAATTGTTTGCGCTGCAATACTTGCTTCGCCAGAACATCATCAACATCAGATGAACCATTGTGTTCTTCCACAAGAATGTTAGTATTAGTCTGTGTAGGCTGAGTTTCGAAAACATGTGAATAATCAATCGAATCTCGCACAACATGCGGTAAACAAAAATCCTGGAAAACATCAATAGAATGATTAGAAAATTGAACACTTTGAAGTGGAAAAATGTTCTCATGAAATACCATGTTGCGAGAAACCATAAACTTTTGATTTTGTAGAACATAAACCCAATAACCATTTACACGAGGAGGATATCCAAGAAACACAACAGGTAAAGCATGAGGAGAGAATTTAATTGCCTGTGATTTTAAAGTGGAGATGAAACAGAGGCATCCAAAAGTTTTCAAACACCCATAATCTGGTAAATGCCCATATAAAAGCACGTAAGGAGACTTATTTTCCAGAACAGGTGAAGGTAGTCGATTAATAAAGTACGTAGCAATTAACAAACAATCACCCCAGAACTTAATTGGCACTTTTGACTGAAAATATAAAGATCTAGCAACATACAACAAATGTTGGTGTTTCATCTCAACCACAGAATTCTGTTGAGGTATTTCTACACAAGAGAATTGATACAATATTTCCAAACTAGAAAACAACTCAATAAATTTCAACTCAGGTGCATTATCAGCCCTAAAATGCTCAACATCAAAACCAAACTGTCGTTTTGCCATAGAAATAAACCCAGGTATCATTGAACTAACATCATATTTGTGTTGTAACAAATAAACCCAAGTTGATCTTGAAAAATCATCAACCAAAGTAAGAAACAAAGTTTGATTCAAACGTGTTTTATGCTTATAAGGTCCCCAAATGTCACAATGAACTAGTTCAAAAGGTTGCTTAGCATAAGAACATGAAATAGGAAAATATAAACTTTGTTGCTTAGCCAATGGGAAAACTTGACAAGGATCTCTTGCATTTACAGTTTTTAGAGATAAAACATCTGTAAGAAGATGCAAAACATGAGAACTAGGATGGCCTAGTTTATTATGCCAATCAATGAACGAATCATTAGAAACAATATTACAAGGAAAACTAGATGCACAAAAAGACATATGTAGCAAGTATAGGCTTGAAACAACTCACCCTTCCCAATCACTCGATGAAGGTCATGGATTAAACAATTTGTTTTGCAAAACAACACACTTAAATCAGAATCACTTATCATGGCACTGACTGATAGTAAATTGAATCAACAATCTGGTACAAACAATACACCATGCAAAACAAAATATGGAGAAAATTTGATTGTTCTGGCAAATTTGACAGGAATTGTAGACTTATCAGGCAAGGAAACTGAACAGCTTGTGATAGGAAATAAAGACTCAAAAAGAGATTTGGAATAACATACATGTCGTGAAGCTCCAGAATCCATAATCTAACAATCGTACTTTCCAAGAGATAAATTGTCCATATGCGATAAAAGCTTACCCTGCATGGCAGTATTTATAGACGTGGAAGGAATATCCAAGATGAAGCATTTTAAAGCTGAGATGTAAGCATATCAATTAACTGCTGGCATTGCTGAGAAGTGAGATCATCACTAATCGAAGAATAATCTTATTGAGAAACCACTGAATTTGTGTGAGCCACTTGAGAACCTTTACTACAAGCAGTTGAAGAATTCGAAGATGAATTTTTGGAATTATAACCCGGTGGATAACCATGAAATTTGTAACATCTATCCTTTATGTGACCAAGATTGTTACAATAACTGCACAAAGGCCTGTTCTTGCGATTACCAGATTAAATCTTGATAGCAAAAGTAGGCTCAGAAATGGGATGAGAAATATGCACATTTCTTTGATTTTCTTCTTGAAGAATCAAAGAAAACACCTTGGAAATAGGCGGTAGAGGATCCATAAAAAGAATCTGCCCTTGTACATGAGAAAAAGACTTATTTAAACCCATTAAAAACTGAATGACATGCTCTTGCTATTGTTCATTAGTCATCCGTTGTAGACCTCGACAAGTGCAATTAACACAACTACAAAACTATTTGAGAAAAAACAATTCATCCCAAATGATTTTTAATTGAGTATATTAGGTACTCACTGACATTTGTTCTTGCACAAGCTCACACAATCGTTTCTTTAACTGAAATAAATGTGGTCAATTCAATTGTTGAAAACAATCAATCAATTCTTTTCACATATCTGATGTTGTAGTATGATAAACCAAGCTAGCAACAATATCTTTGGAAACTGAATTCAAAATCCAAGAATTCACCAAATTATTGGCTCGAGTCCAAGCATTGAATTGATCTACCATGAACGGATTAGGAGCTGCAATGGAACCATCAACAAATCCAAGTTTGTTCTTGGTAGAGAGAGCAAGCACCATTGAACATTTCCAACTATGAAAGTTGTTGTTGGATAGCAGTTAGTTTACCAAAACAACACTGGAATTATCGGACTGATACAAATAATAAGGATTACCCCCATTATCGAAGCTATCAGTCAACGAAGTAGCCATGATGAAGTGTGAAAAAGAAACAAAACTTCTGATACCATATAAGAATCAAGAAAGCAATGAAATAATAGAATGCTTGTCTTTTATATATCGAGAAAGAATGATACACAAAGCTGTTTATATACAATAAGTATGAACTAACTAACTACCAAAGCTCAACAAAAAAACTAATTAACAATTAACCTAAACTAACAAATGATTAACTTAACAGATTAAAAAATAATATATCCTAACATATATGAATTAGGCTTTCACTTCACTATTTGGTATTGCCATCGGGTAGATTAATCAATGTGTGTGTATACATATGTATATTCCAAAGGTATCACCATATATGATACTTGTTTCATTATCGTTATTGCTGGCATTTTTTATATTGATGGATTCTTGATTCTAATACAGTAAGAAGTTGTTGGTTTTCTTGCTAAAAGGTTGAGGTTTTATAGGTAATACGGTGTAAGGAAACATACTTTATAAAGCGGTATACATATGTATATTCGAGGAAGATGAGAAAGTTGAATATGAAGAGGCAGGAAGCGCGGGGAGACAAATGAACTAGAAACTAAATTTTATGGTTTTTAAACTATGTGCAGAGGAATAAGAAGAAATAATGGAAGAAGAAGAAGAATAAGAAGAGAAAAGAAGAAGAAGAAGAAGCCATGGACTCTATTATTCTGAAGAAGAAGAAAACACCCGAATGTATTATTCTAAAGAAGAAGAAGACACTCGAATGCCAACTCACCCACGTGGGGTTTTTATTATTTGATTTTTTTAATTGCCACATCATATTTTTGTTAAGGGTTAACAGAAATTAACGGCGGAGGGACCTGAACCGGATGGATCGATAACATAAGGGACTAAGTGATCGGTCATACAAAAAATAAGGGTACTAATGGCATAGTTTTCCCATAAATATCCATTTGCTTTACGGTCAAAAGGCAGTTATTACACAGTTCCCTAACCACATTAAAAAAGTATAGTAGTACACTGATATCATAATCACACTAAAGAGAATGTGCAGTAGACTCCTTAAACTTTCAAAGCATGTATCAAGTAAGTCAAACCACTAATATCACTAAGGTAATTTTACCCAAATAACATGCTAACAACGAAATCTTACCTGTCAGACACCCTTTCTCCAAATATTATCGATCTAGCACATTTTCTGATAAAGCGCGGATCATGAAGCGTGCCTTCGCAGGTTTTGTAAGAGCTGGCACAAAGGTGGAAAAGCATGGATCATAATCTGTGCCTTGGCGGGGTTCTATTCGAGTTGGCACTACGATGGTAAAGCGCGGATCATGAGGTGCGCTTTTGCTAGAAATCAGACACATGGTGGCAAATGCAGATCATGATCTACACCTTTCATTTAAATCTCAACCGTCCCGTCTTAAATACTAGCCAACCCTCGTCCCATTCCCCCTATAAATATCCCCTCATCTAACACTCATACCACATCAAAAACAATATATTCTATATATCGTTCTATCAAATTTTATAAAACAACCCAGAAATTTGAAAATAATGTTTAATTGAAATTTAAGTTTTTAATTGTGAAACTTGATAAATTTTGGGGACTAAATTGAAAGATTTTAAAACTTGTAGTTTATTTTAGAGTTAAAGAAAATTCAGGGACCAAGCCCCGAATTTACCTAGAAAGTGTATGAAAACCATGTTATATACATAGTTTTCTGTTTCAAAAACAGAAAACCATTCCCAAAATTCCCTTCCCAACGCCCATCTTCCAATCACGATCCCGACGCCGTCCGACCTCTGATCGTTGGTTTGAAAACACCACCGTATTCATCATCGAGCGAGGAACAAATCCCTTAAATTAATTGAAGTGAAACGCTGCCAAACGCCATGAAATTCAAGTCAAAGTCTCGACATTTTTTTTAGCTCCATCGTCGAGAAAATCTTAAATTCATCGCCGATCGTTGCTCCGTTTACGACATCTCCTACACCATCGTGTTCCTTGTGTCGTTCCGAGTCCACTGGTGTCCTCATTTTATCCTGTGGCGGAGGCGCGTGTGGTGGTGAAGCGGTCAAAGTTTCTGATTTGATGAAATCGAGCTCTCCGCCGTTCAAAAATTTGAGCCAAGCTTTGTAAGTATCTCAAAATCGCTTAAAATAATTTTTAGAAATTTTTCCGTAAATTTTACGCAGTCATAACACGTCCCACGCGCCACCACTGCGCGTGGGGAAGGTCAAAATGACCGGTTTGACCGGTTACAACCCCACCCGACCCGACCTGTTGACTGTTGCCCGGGTAACATTTTAGTAATTATTTTGAAACTGGTGACATATTGGGAATTAATTCGAAAAGGGTGCTATTTTTGTAATTTTTTTAAAAAAAATGCTATTTTCGTATTTTTTTTGAAAAAAAGACATTTTAGTAAATATTTTGAAAATGGTGCTATATTGGTAATTAATTTTAAAATGGTGCTATTTTTGTAATTTTGTAAAAAAATAATAATTTCGTAAAATGGTTGACCACTTTTGACTATAACTTTGACCGGCTTTGACCAGATATTAAACAGCCATTAATCTTTTCCAATAATATATATCCTGACATTTTTCGACGTCCCGAATCCGTTTTTAGGGTCCGTTTCACAAAATTCAAACCCGAAAGTCTTCAAATCGTCAGTCAAACCCGTTGACTTTGATTTTGACCAAGAATTCAAATCATTAGAGATATCGATTTGTATCTGGCCATATTTAGCTGAGGCTGGATTCAGTTACATAGTGAAATATGAAGGGCACTGGAACCTTGAACTCAACCTTATTTCTGCACTAATTGAGAGGTAGAGACCAAAGACACACATTCCATCTTTCGTGTGAAGAGTGCACTATTATGATGGAGGATGTTTCCTTATATTTGGGGTTTCAGTAGATGGGGATGTTATTTTAGGTGCGACGGATGATGATTAGTATTCTTTGTACGAGGAGTATCTTGGAGGTATCTCATCTAATTTCAATGATGGTCGAATACTGTTATCATGGTTGGCTAGAAATTTTTGACAGTTGAGCGATGACTGTTTTGAGGAACAAGCTCAAATATTTTCCTGAGCTTGCATATTGTAACTCATAGGAGGGATCTTGATGCCCTATAAATCTCGTAACCAAGTTCATTGTATGTGATTGCGTCATCTTATACATTTTTGAGTTGCAAGCTCATTCAGTTGGGGCTCTGTAGTTTTGGCATCTCTGTACAGAGATGTGTCGAGCAACTGATTATAAAAAAATACTATCGGCAGATGTTTCATTCTTCTGCAATCATGGGCGTGGTATCACATACCTTTTTTTTGTTCGTTTGTGAAAAACCCGTTAGTTTTCCTGTTATTGTTGAGGTAATTTCAATACTGAGTCGTATATAAATAATTTTATTTGAGTATATAATGAAATTGTTTTACATTAAATAGGTGGTCACCTATAAGAAAAAATCACTGTGATATACCAGACGAATTGGAAGAAATTCAGTTGCACATTGATCAAAAGGCTGGTATAGAGGGATGTATTTAAATTTTATTATTTACCTTTAATTATCGTTATATAATTAGAATATTATTTGATAAGAATTATATATATATGTTTTAATTTCAATATGCTCCTTATTCTACTGAAGAAATCAGGCATTGCATCCCACCTCACTTGAATGGTTATTAGATGTATAGATGGAAGGTGTCACTCTGATATGCTATGCTATTATCGCATGGAATCCTATTGATCACGTGCTCCTCCAATTTAGTTTTGTACAATATATTCTTGAAGCACCTAAGAATCTCGACAATATGCATAAAATCAATAGACTAGGCAAAAAAGAAGTCAATTGGCTGATAAAACAGAACAAGTGGGTAATGATCTAGAAGGATCGACGTGGACGCATTCCCTGTAGGGAGACAATTTATGTGGATCATTATTCGGTTGCGGATGACAATTATTAGTGGTTTAACATGAACGAGAATTCATTCATACTTTTCAAGGAAACATGAGGTGGGAGCATTTATCAACGTTGAGAAAAATGTCCATCGTCACAGTATCATCGTCCCCCGACTTGTGGAAAGAGAGTTGGCGCTTCTGGCTCATCCTCAGCTGTAGTATCAGAACCATTACATCAGTTACCAATTTATATTTTGTAGCCATTTTAGATGCCATTGCTATCATTTCAAATGGCACCGTAACCGTTTTTGATGCCACCACAACCATTTCAGATGCCACCACCAGAAGGTTTAATGACACCTCCTGGAGGATATACCCCAATGTTTATAGATCTAGTATGGTCTACATATACTGCTTTTTTGGTGGGTGATGCTTCACCAGAGGCACAGACACATTCGACTAAGTTTTTGCATTCATTGATGTCGATATTTTTACAGTTTTCACAGTTTTCTATGACCGGTGGGATGATTAGTCATACAACTCTAGGGTCTTTATTCTATGGAGGTGCTACATCGTCATCCGTCCCTCATCAAAAAAATATAGTTTCTATTGCTGTTGCTGCTGCCGCTGATGATGATGATGAGAGTGAGGAGGAAGAACAACTTATATGAATAAATCCTCATCGAAATAGACAACCACCACCCTGTGGAACACATTTAAGACGCTGACATTGATAGACTTGTTTTTATTTATTTTGTTTCTTAATGTTTTTATTATTTAATTGTTTAAATTATAACGTTTGTATTTAGTTATTTTTATTGTTTTTATTATTTGGTTTGTAATGGTTTTATTTAATTTTCACTTGATTAGCCCATCACTTGAGTAGCACGTTAATTAAAAGTAAACAAAAATGAAATAACACAAACTGAGGCTTCATAAAAAACAATTACATCGTCAAAGCGTCAACGATTACATGATGATAAAAGAGATGTACATTTTTTCCTATTGTGGCCTAGGTTTCTACAATGCCCACATCTTTTATTTTCTTTGGACGTCTCTTGAATATCCATATCACAATGAATTCGAGTGGATTTTGGACAACCTGTCTCCCTTAATAAGGAAAAATTTGGTATAATCAAAAGTCAATCCTGAACCTCATATGGGTCTTTCTCATTACCTATGGGGGAAATTCAAAATAATATACCTTAAATACTTTTACAAATCGGTATACGAGACCCATAAAATTGTTATAGTCTTGACGAGTATAAGAGCAAGTTGCTATGACATGGGAGCATGGATACTTCAAAGCTTGAAAAAACCCACAGTCACACTACCTGTCTTGTTTATTAACTCTAAACGATTCAATCCCTTAAAGAGGTTATGACATTTATGTGACACAAAATAATTCATGGGTTCGAGAGAATCTTGTTACAGACATTCTATTTGATGCAACAATTTTTTTGTAGATCTGCAACTAATCTTTAGTGATAGTATAGTCGTTTTGCATCCAAGTTAGCTTGTCCCCTGAGCTTGGAAAAAAGTGCTCCCAAATGAAAATAAGTTGTTTTAACCAAAGTTGTTACTAGTAAATGCCGCGCCCCCTTTAAAAGGTTGAATTGCTAGCCTCATCCAAGCTAGTCGTCATGTGTCTATATCGATATCCACCATCATATGCATCTGTCCACATTTCTTTGTTAATGAGACTGATTTAATTGTACCCTTGCTCGGTTTTTCCTTGCAAATATTGAAGCATGGACTCAAATGTTTGAGGTAATAGTTCATAACCTGAGTGTCAAATGTAGTACTTACTGTTAAGTTCCCATAAAAAATGAAAATGATTAAGAAATGAAATTAATCATTGTGACATATCCATTCACACAAGTAATTGACGCTCATCATTCTTCTTGAATTTTCCATGATAATTTGTAGCAATATGTCGGATACAGTATCGATGTTGGACATAGGGTGACTGCAACATTGGACCCAAAGACTCCATTGCTGCTTTGATCTCAACTCCGCGATATGAAATAACACTAAAATTTTCCTCCTGACAATATGTAAGCGTAAGTTTTCAAGGAAAAAAGCCCAAGAATATGTATATTCTCCTTCAACATGGGCAAAAGAAACTAGAAGAATATTGCAATTACCATCTTGGACAACTGCTAATAACAAAACTTGCTTGTATTTTTCATACAAGAATGTCCCATCAATTTGAACCACGGACTTGCAGTATTTCACAACATTAATATATTGTGGGTAAGTAAAAAAACCCAATAGAATTGGCATCAATCGCGAAACACTCGATCATTGTGGTATGCATGGAAAGTTTGGAAGTCTACAATTGTCTTAGGATTCAGTCTGCGCACTACCCTAAACCAACTTGGCAGTTCTTTGTACGTTGAATCTCACTCGTCGTGAAGTTTTTAATGGCATTTTGCTTTGCCTACCATGCTTTCATGTAGGAGACTATGCACCCATATTAAAACTGTATAGCTGAAATCAGCACCACAATAGCTATATAGGAGCTTGCTTTGACCATGAACATGATGGCTTGATAGATAATGTCGGAGCCCAAGTTGGGATGATCCTGGTTGATCCCTCTAGCACATCATGTATAAGGAACTTTGTATACTATTAGTTCCCATATGTTGTTTTTGCTCTTCCTTTTCGATACAAGAACCATCCAATTGTATTCGTTATCATATTGGACACAGTATCAGACATACTTTTCGGTGGTGGATCAGTCGATTCTAGAGTGAATATAATCACGAATGTTGTAATTCTTAATTGCAATCATCGCTTCTTTTTTGGATGGAAACTTCATTTTGATATATAACTCACCATCATTGACTGATGAGTAAAATTCGTAGTCACCAACATTAGGCATATCCGCAAATTCTAGCTTGTACATTGCACCATAGTCAACTTCATAAATGCGTGTTGTAGGTTTATTGTGTACTATATTTGTAGGAACTTCATCTACATCATCATCATCAGAGTCCATGTTGAACTGTGGTGATTCTGGGTCAACGAATACTCTAGTCTTAGCACCATCCACACCTGGCTCATGAAGAGGTTCTTCTGGTGAAGATGAGGGTTCCTCTGTGATGCCGATATTTAGGTCGAACAAGATGGTAGTTGAATACCTTCCCCTTGAACTTGAATGAATCGTGTCGTATGATTTTTGAAATGAGTGTTGTGTAGAAATCATCTCCATATTGAGGCCGAAGAAGCTCGCAGTTGAATGTCTCCCCCTGGAACTTGTAGTCATCGTGTCAAATATTCTTTATAATATTAATTTTAAAAAATATAAAACAAATATTAAATTTTAATTTTATTAAAAATGATAAACATTATTAACTGTTATTAAACAATAATAATTAATGATGAGACAAAACAGTTTTTGTGAAGATTGAGCAGAAAAGATCAACTCTTTGATCGGATGTTTATTCGTGGTACAATTGAGTTGATATTTAGACAACAATTAGACAATTTTAAGTTATTGACTTTGTACGATCGAATTTTCATTCTATTCCTATAGTTTTCCACACCTACGACTGTTTAACAATCATAAACTTGACTAAAATAAACTTTTAATTACAATTGAGAGATCAAATGAATTATTATTCAGAAAAGATCAACTCTTTGATCGAATGTTTATTCGTGGTACAATTGAGTTGATATTTAGACAACAGTTAGACAATTTTAAGTTATTGACTTTGTACGATCGAATTTTCATTCGATTCCTGTAGCTTTCCACACCTACGACTGTTTAACAATCATAAACTTGACTAAAATAAACTTTTAATTACAATTGAGGGATCAAATGAATTATTATTCATTAATTGTTATTTTTTAACAACAGTTAATCATGTTTATTCAGAAAGAATATTTTAAATAAAGAGATGATATTTTTTAGCTTTATATTATATTTTTATTTCATTTTTATTGCATTTTTATTTATTTATTTAAAAAAAATAATAATTAATTTGATCTCTCAATTATAATTAAAAGTTTATTTTAATATTTTTAAACAATTAATTTTAAAAGTCAATAAACATTATTAATTGTTGTTAAAAATAATATCACAAAATGGCTGTCCCTTTTTTCCCATATGTATGGGGTAAGGGGGAGGTAAGATAGTAGGCTGCCCCCAACACCAGGTTGAGAGCAGCTTCCGTAGGAGACCTTCAAATTATGAAATGTCCTCCGTGGGACTTGATCCCACGACCTCAAGGTTTAGAACCTTGTGCTCTACCAACTGAGCTGGATGGTCATTTTACGATTTTACACAAATATCATCCTAACAGAAATTAATTACATATTAGACACCACTTTAAAATATTTACAAAATTAGCACCCGGGTTTTTTACACATTCAACAAGGCGCGCGCCTTACCCCACGTGACGCCAGATCAACCTAAAGCGCGGTGCAGGGGACACGCCTTTCTCCAAAAGGTGTTAGATCAAAAAATATAACCTGAACGATGCCTGACAGAAAAATATATAGCTGTAGCGTGATTTTTGGGGAAAATCGCCTCGTACAACACCTTAATCCGAGTTAAACCCAATCATATATTTGTTATTTTTGAAAGTGAAATGAGCATGAAGGATTTAATACGGCTGGGAAGAATTTTTATTTGTTTTCTTTATGCGCGGTTGTAAACAGTCTCAATAAAAATTTGGTAAAATCACGCGTTTAGTACCTAAATTTTTGACTTTTTTAAAATCACATCTAAAATTTGATTTTTGTTTCATTTTAGTAACTCATCGTTAAAAACTTTAGTTTTTATTTCATTTTAGTATACACGTTCAAAAATTAACGTTAAGTTTTAAAAAATTAAAAGTTTAGGTACTAAAATGGACCGAAATTGATAATTTTAGTACTAAACGCGTTAAGCTTTTAACATAGAGGTATTAAAATGAAATGGAAACTAAATGGTAGGTATGGTTTTGGGAAAAAAAAGAAAGTTTAGGTATTAAAATGGGTCAAAACTGAAAATTTAAGTACTAAATTTTTAGTTTATCCTAAAAAAATTTAAAATCAGTATTTTAATATATGTTTAACAATTTAATTTTTGATTAATCTGGGTAAATACAAGTCAATATATGTTTAAAGATAACTATTAACCTTCCAACATTGAACATTTACACATATGATATTTATGATGCCTGAATTCAATTCCTCAAAGAATAATATCATTTCTTTTATCATGAGGTAATTTGATTCATGCAATTATAGATTAATCTAATTAAATCGAATAAGATAATAATAATAATAATAATAATAATAATAATAATAATAATAATAAATTTCTTTATCATTAAGTATTTAACCTCATAATAAGAAAAAAGTTATAGTTTCAATTTATCCATAATTACCTCTTTACCATACATATATTTCATTATATTATTTTACAAATAAATAGATAAATCAAGTGGTCGTCATTTCGTGTATAAACTGAATTTCTGGAGAAAAGATCAAATTCATTTGATTTGTTCTACACATCTGCTATTAGTTATACACCTGGGGAAATGGGAGACGAGAACGGGGTCTGCTTGAGGTTTGATTTCCTCTTACAAATGCTTATTCTTTGCTTCAATATATAAATAATTCAATAAATACAAAGAAAAAGGAGAAGAAAAATGAATAATGGTGTAAGTACAGGAGCTGGAATGGAGAACAAGCCGAAGACGAAGATCGTGTGCACGCTGGGGCCTTCGTGCAGGTCCGTCCCGATGATCGAGAAACTTTTGAGAGCTGGGCTGAACGTCGCTCGTTTCAATTTCTCTCATGGATCTCACGCCTACCATCAAGAGACTCTTGATAATCTCAGGGCCGCCATGATCAGTACTGGTATCATCTGCGCCGTCATGCTCGATACCAAGGTGCTTACGTGCTTCCAATATCGTCTTTTCAATTCTTTTAGTTGCCTAATCTTTCTCTTTTTTCCTTTTCAACAATCAACGTTAATCAGATCTAAATCCTAGTGTTTTACCATTTCGTATTAATAATTTTGAACAATCACAACTTTTAAGAAATATGTTCCATCTTTAATCTTCCATCTCCTACATTTCAGATTACTAGAAAATAAAGTAAGGGGTAAACTACATCAAACACCATCAATTTTTAGGCATTGCATCGTTTATACCACTGAACTTTCAATTTTATCAATAATAGTACTAAACTTTGATTTTTGTTTTAATTATACCACTGAACCATTAAATTATTAACGACATGATTATGTGGCTGATGACTGCTGACATATGCACCTCACCAGAACAACTTTTGTTTTGATCTTAATGTTAATAAATTAATGACTTAGTGATATAATTGAAACGAAAATCAAAGTTTAGTCCTATAAAGTGTGATATAAATAATACAACGCCTAAAGTTTGATGGTATGTGGTGTAGTTTACCCTAAATTATACAAGTAGGGTATCGTGGTCAAATTTTAGTTTTGATCCTCTTACTAGATTTAAATTTAAAATTTATCGCTTTTATTATAACTTGGCATAATGTGATCATATACGTCTTTGATAATTGAGGTGGGGCAGACTTCAAACCTAGATAAGAGGGTATCAATACCATTTAACCACTGGGACATATACTTCTATAATGTTATAATACCATTAGTTGATTCAAACAGTGAATTATATTAATTATTCCTATTGAAATATTAATATGGATATCTTATTATAAACACTTTAACTCATCATATTAACATAGGAGTTTTTAATATACATCTAAAATAAGTCGTATGTTATATAGTACTTCTTAAGTCGTATGTTATATAGTACTTGCTTTGATGCTAGTTACGTACACTGGTATAAAGTTGAGTTGATCAAACCCAAATGTTTTTTCATACGTGAAAATTGAACCCAGGGTCCTGAGATTCGAACAGGTTTTCTCAAGGACGGTAAAGTTCAGCTGAAGCAGGGTGAAGAAATCACCATCACCACTGACTATGAAATCAAAGGTGATGCGAAACTGATAAGCATGAGTTACAAAAAAGTTGGCCCATGACGTGAAACCCGGGATGGTCATACTGTGTTCCGACGGGACAATCTCGTTCGCGGTCTTGTCTTGTGACACGGACAAGGGTTTGGTCCACTGTCGATGCGAAAACTCCGCTGTCCTCGGCGAGAGGAAGAATGTTAATCTCCCGGGGGTCATTGTTGATCTCCCGACCTTGACGGAGAAAGACAAGGAAGATATCATGGGATGGGGAGTTCCCAACAAAATCGATATGATTGCTCTCTCTCGTTCGTTCGAAAAGGCTCGGATTTGATCGAGGTTCGGAAGCTGCTCGGAGATCATGCTAAGAACATTCTCCTCATGTCCAAGGTATGCATGTATGTCTCAAGAAGTGTTCATGTATGATGTGATGTGTAGTTGGTTATATTGTTTTCCCTGGAAATTTTATGTGGTAGGTTGAAAATCAAGAAGGGGTGGCGAATTTTGATGACATCATTACACATTCGGATGCGTTTATGGTGGCACGAGGTGATCTTGGAATGGAGATTCCAATTGAAAAGATATTTCTAGCACAAAAGGTGATGGTTTACAAGTGCAACATCCAAGGCAAACCCGTTGTGACCGCGACGCAGATGTTGGAGTCCATGATAAAGTCTCCCCGGCCGACCAGAGCCGAAGCCACCGACGTTGCCAATGCGGTTCTCGATGGAACGGACTGCGTGATGTTAAGCGGCGAAACTGCTGCCGGAGCTTACCCGGAACTTGCGGTCCGGACGATGGCTAAAATATGCATAGAAGCTGAAAGCACGATCGATTATGAAGACGTGTTCAAAAGGATCTTGAAACACTCGCCGGTGCCGATGAGTCCCCTAGAGAGCTTGGCTGCCACAGCTGTTAAAACAGCGAATTCAGCAAGTGCAGCCCTTATATTGGTGTTAACAAGGGGAGGAAGTACCGCGAAGCTGGTGGCTAAGTACAGGCCGGGGAAGCCGATTTTATCGGTGGTAGTCCCGGAGGTAAAGACGGACTCTTTCGACTGGTCGTGCAGCGATGAAATGGCCGTCAGGCACAGTTTGGTATTCCGTGGTTTGATCCCGGTGTTATACGCTGGATCCGCAAGAGCATCCCATGAAGAGACAACAGAGGAAGCTTTGGGGTTTGCTATAAAGCATGCAAAGTCACTGGGACTCTGCCAGCAAGGGGATTCTGTTGTTGCTCTGCATCGGATTGAAACTGCGTCTGTAATCAAAATTTTGACTGCGAACTGAATATTTTTGTTATTTTCATAATGATGCTCATGTCTGATTAAATTTTGTCCATATAACCGAATGTTATTTAATTTGTCCAATTGGAACATACACCAAATTACATAAATCAACAAATGAATGGACATTACATATTATCAGGATGCAGGAAAATTGACAACAAAAGCACAAATTCTTCCGAGGTTTCTCAAATTCAATCCAAAACAACTATCTACGTGATAGGCAAGGCAGGATCTTCAGGAACTGGAGGAAGCTATGCTAATACAACCGAGTCATTAACGGCCGTGGGATTGAGACCCCGACGAGAACAAACCATTGAACGGCCATGGCATTGTGAACCTTCTTCCATTCTCGCTTCTCCCGTCGCTTTCACTCCCTTCACCGATACCGTCAACATTGTTTCCGTTTTCTGTTTGGTTGGTATTAGTATTAGCCCTCGGCCTCTCCTGATCGAGTTTCGATTCATCAGCAGGCATTTGATACCTACAGACCGGGCAAGAACTATGAAGCTCCAACCATGGCAATATACACTGGCTGTGAAACTTGTGTTTACATGGCATTTCTTTTGCTTCCATACCAGCCTCGAGATCATCCAAGCACACGGAGCATTGCAACGTCTCCTCAACTTTCATGGTGGGCAAGGCTTCGATCGCCTCTTTCTGTGCCGGCGGAGTGCCATATCTGCTTGAGTCGTTTTCCGCCAAATGCTGCAACAATAAGTCCAGACCAGGACTCATGAAATAATCGCCTAGAGACCTTGTATGGCTCGAGTTCGAGTTTAGACCACTCTGATTGGAATCATAAGAACCTTGGACGACGATAGTCTGATTGAAAGGATTGATCAAGATCACTCGCTCCCGTTCCCTCTCTCGATCCCTGATCGCACCCGAATCCGCCCGATCGTTATCGTAATTTTCCGCTTCGGATGCAATCCCATCTCTGATGCCTTGAAGCAACTGCAAAATAGTTGCGGAACTCCTCCTCCTCCTCCTGACGATCGATTCAAGTTCACGATTCAAATCATTATTTCCCTCGTTCCGAGCTTCACCGTTACCATTACCATTACCATTACCATTACCATTACCATTACCATTACCATTACCATTACCATTACCATTACCGTCTTCTTCGATGTCGATAGGACCGAATCTTCGACGACGGCGGGGATTGCTCATCATACCTAACAAGATAGGCGCCCACAAGGAGAGTGCTCGGTCGGATCCCACGACGGAATCCATGTCTACACCACCGTCCCTAGCACCGCCACTCATTTGTTCGATAAACCCGCCTTGACAAAACGGGCAATGAATCTCAATTTCCATAACGGGAGTCACCACTTGAGAGCATTGGTAACACCAGTAATTTTCCGCCATAGCTTCCTCCTTCCTCAATCGAATTTCTTCTTCTTCTTCCTGTTCCTTTAAGGATTCTGTCATAAGCAAACATCACCAATACAATTAAATTCTTGTTCTAAATCCTTTCAAAATAGAAATCAATGATTCAAAACAAGACAGATTAAAGAACACGAAATTAAACCACAAATCCCAGATTTTCTTTTACCTCCTACCGTCTTGTTTTCTTCTTGATTGTTGGTGGCAGTGAGATTGAACAAGACAGAAACAAAAAGATGGGAAGAAGAATAACTTTGGGTTGAATTTTTGATTGAAGAGGAGAAAGAAATGGCTGAAACGTTACTTTTTTCTTCTTCCTCGTTATAGGACAATCAAACTCCATTATTAGCTAACCTAACTGGATTAGATTTGGATTGGATAATTTTATCAAGGGTCAATTTAAGTCTAGGAATATTTAGATTTGTTTTTAATTGGGGTTTGACTTTGAGAATTAGTTTACTAAATTTAGATTAACTTTATTTGATGCCTCTCTAATCTCTATCTTTGTAGGTGAGAGTTGAAAACAAATCAAATTTCATAGTATATGATTTTTTTAAGGCAAACTATATAAATGATCACATCAAGATTCTTTCTCCACTAATGAGACACATTGAACATGAAAATTAAAGTATCTTTATGTTTGTACATAAATCAACCATATGTAAGGAATAATAAATGATGAAGAAAAAAAAAAGACTTGATATAAAAATATGTATCTGAATTATATCTTAAATTAATTTTTAGTACCTAAAGATTTTTTTTAATTAAAATCAGGTGACTAAAGAATTTAATCTCTATCTTTGTTGGTAAGAGTTAAAAACAAATCAGATTCCATTGTTTATGAAATCTTAAAGGGTAAATTATATAAATGGCCATTGATATTTAAATAACTTTTTTACTAATATTTCAAACGTAATGATTAATCATTAATGTTATCGATTTATGAAAAATCAATCACTTATTATTAATAATTGTTATACGTAATAAAAAACTAATATGACACATCAAATATAAAAATATTAAAAAATGTATTTCTTTTGTATATAAATCAACATACGTAAGGAATAATAGATGAAGAAGGCAAAATAAAAAAAGTAAAAAAAAACCACATGCAAGGAATAATTGATGAAGATGAAAGAAAAATAAAAAAATAAAAAAATATCAGAGATTTTTGTATTTTTAAAAAAAATTAATGCAATATTCATTTTATTTTTTAATGCAACTCTTAAGCTCATAAAATAAATATAATATGACACTTTAACTAATATTTTTCGTCGTTTGATTGTTACGATACTGACATGATAATTCATAATATTGACGTGACGGTCTAAGATATTAACGTGACAATTCATCTACAATGTTTGGATTATCAATTTAGTCTTTTTTTCATGTTATTCACCACGTTATTAACCATTGTGGACTATCAAATCAACACCGTGATTGTCAAATCAATACCGTAACAGTCAACGACGAAAAATATCAATCAAAAAATCACATTAAATTTATTTTTGTGAATTGAAGGACCACGTTAAAAAAATAAATAATAAGATTACTCCTATTATTTTTTTACGTACAGGGGCGTCTTATACCTTTTTGCTAATAAAAAAAATAATAAGATTACTCCTATTATTTTTTTACGTACAGGGGCGTCTTATACCTTTTTGCTAATAAAAAAGGAAAACTGAGTTAAACAATCGTTAAAATGATTGTTTCGCCTGACTAAACAATATCATATTAACTAATTTAACATACGATTTAACATTTCATTTCCCAAATAATACCTACTAATGTTGAGTGATTAATTTGTTATATACTGATAATATTAATGATTAAATTATTTTTTTTAAAATAGGCTTAAGTATAAAAAAATGTTTAAATTATATTATTTTTCACGAATAGATGCTTAAACTATTTTTTAACTCATCTAGGTTTTTAAAGTTATAATCATTATCACTTTAGATGTTTGACGTTACAAACATTATTATTTTAGATATATTGTTTTTAAAGACCGTTAAAAAAATCCTTTAAGTGACATCTGTCACAATAGTAAAATATTAAAATTTTTATTTTTAAAATAACAATATTATTAAAAAAAAACTTCTCTTTGCATGAACCAACTTATCTTGGTGGTTAAAGAAATCGTTGTTGTTCTTAGAGGTCATGAGTTTGAACACCAACGACTACAGTAGAGTGATTGAGCGTTCGTTGTCAAATGATTGAGAATATATTTAAAACAAATACTACTTATAATCACCTTAGCTTAATAATAAAAAAACATTCCTGTGTCCCCTTTCCCTTTCTCTCCCCCTTTCCCCTTCTCTCCCCCTTTCCCCTTTCACTCCCCTGCTCGGTTGCACCTCTCCCCCTTCCCCTTCCTGCTTCCATAGCCAAAGACCGATTAAACGACCAATCAAATGGTCGGCTATCACAGCCGATTATCATGACCAAATTTAAGGAATTGAATAATTGAGATTTGAGAATTTTAGGTTTTGAGACGATATTAAGAGTTGTAACGGGTTAATGGGTAGTCGGTGACGTATTGGTGGTGCACCACCGGCGAATGGGTGGCGAGAGATGACCGGTGGTTGGAGTAATTTTAAAATTATTAGATTATAACATATGTCACTTAATGAAATTTTTTAACAGCCGTTAACATCGAGACACCTATAGTAATAACGTTTGTAACGTGAGACACCTAAAATAATAATATTTATAACTTTAGACACTTAGATGAGTTAAAAATAATTTATTCACCTATTTTAAAACATTATAATTTAGGTATTTATTTTATACTCAAGCCTTTAAAATATTAGTATAAAAGTAAACTTATTAAAATATATTGACAATTTATGTAGTTTACCCAAATACATATAATATAAGCAATTAAGCATAATAAAAACACTTTAGTTGATCCTTATTCTCATATATAATAAGATAAAAAAAGATAAGATAATAGACTGTCCCAACATTAAATTGAGAACAACTTTTATAATTTAACTCCAAATTATAAAATGCGAACTCGAAACCGTTATTTATATAGCAAGTATAATTGTCATTTGAGAATAAATTTTCTCAAGAAACAGGTAAATAAGCAACGAGGCATAGTTTAGGGGGAAAAAGAAGGGTCAAGCGCAAACAAAGAAAGGAAAAATAGAAGGGAGAGATCGGAATCGGATCGGAGTTAGGATTTGTTTGTGACATCGGAAAGAGAAATGAGAGGAGAAGAAGGTGCCGCCAAGGCGGCGGCTGCTGCTGCTGCTGCCAGTAATGATTCTGCAACAAAACCATGGGTTGAGGAATTGCAGGCAATCGGAAGCCTTAAAGATTCCAAAGACTCAGCCATTCGCTCTGCTCGTTCCCTTCTCCATAACTCTTCTAACCATATACGCTCTTTCCAGGTTTCTTATTTATTTCTTATTATATAACCGTTATAACACTGTTATTGATTTAATTCCGTATCATGTAGTTATTTAGGAATAATTTAAACAAATGATTATGAATTTTTGGGTTTTACAGGATTTTCTACCGCTGGCATCTTCCCAGTATAAGTCCTATGAAGATGCTTTTTTCAACAAACTTAAAGGTTTATTTTTTATTTGATTAATTTTTGGGTTTTAATAACTGGATAATTAGTAACTTTTTTTCTCAATTACAAAAAAAAGAGGGGGTGATGAGTGCAAAGGAACACCCAGGTGCAGCCGTTGGGATTACTATTACTGCTGCTCTCTTTCTCATGCCAGGTTTGTTTTTTTCCCGATTATCATTTCCTATTCTACAGTTTCATGTAACTAGTGCGCTAGATAAGACGAAACAGATAGTGAGTTTCTCGAAATCGACTTGGTCAAAGCTCGATCAATATTTGACTCGAAAGAATTTGACTCGAGTTCTTAACAAGCCGAAATGAGCTATTTGATATTCGACTCGAAAAAGTCTAGAGCAACTTGAAAATATAATATATTAAGATTTTATTATTTTAACAAATAAATTATTAATAATATTAATATTTGTGTGTTGATTTTTTTAAATACAATATAAGATTTTTATGTATTTAAGGTTGATGTTTGAGTTTGAGACTTAAATCGAATTAAATTTAAGATATTTTTTTGTCATTTCGAGCTTCTACGATCTTCAATTCATGATTTCGAGCTCAACAGTACTCGAGCTTAACTCAGCTCGTTTACACCCCTGCATGTAACACTTGAATCTTATCTCACCTGTAAACCAATGAAGAAAGCAGTATTTGCAGCAATTTCTTTTTGTTATAATCAATTGATGAAAATGGGATTGTGATTCTAATATTTAAAGATGTAAGAAGTGCAATTTGGAAGTGCAATACGATGTTTTTTCTGGGGGCATTGAAGGGGGTTGATGATGTCATTGGCGTTGTTTATGTTGTTGTTAGTAAATCTGCATTTGACATGCATTTAGTGCCTTATAAATCAGAGACTTAAAACCAAATTTTCCCTGCAAACTGGCAATAATTAACTAGAAGTTGTAGTCGTTATAGTTTATTTACCCAAAAGATTTAATATTTTCATAACCTGTGATGATATTGTACCCCTTGGATTACGAGGGTAGGTTTCATTGATTTTCTCCGAATTACATCCTCCTTCCGGCATCCGTTTCACCTTCTTTAGATCTCATGTTCAAGTTACGAAAGGAAAATATTTAATGTTTTTTTATCCTTTCATTTGACTTCTGTGCCCAACTTTCTGTTTACTCTGGCTTTTAAATTTAATACAAACTGATGCCAGACTATTTATTGCAGGGCCAAGAAGGCTTCTATTTCGTAAATTTCAAAGTGAAGAGGTAGCTATCCTGTTAATATGGTAGAAGTTTCCTTTACTTGGTGGAACTATAAGTATAATGTTTGCTTGCACTATATCTGCTGCTTGACCTGCCATTTTGAATTCTTTCCTAAGCCAAAGCAAAAACCTCAGGATCTAGATGTTATGCGTATCAACTTAAGGTTCGATTCTAAGCTCCCGTATGCGTTGCCTTTCGGCTAAACTTTCGTGCAGGCAAAATTTCTTAGGGCTGAGAAGAATGTAAAAGAGTTAAATGTATCTGTTGATTTGACGAAAAAGGAGAGCACTAAGCTGCTTGAAAGGGCAGCTCTTGCAGAGAAGGATATGAAGCGTGGCCATAAGGAGCTCTTGTATGTAGTATGATTTTCTTTAATGTTACGGTTCTAAATTATCACTATTTTTCATGTTTAACTATTCCATGTTGTATGCGTAGGAATGCTGGAGGTCAAATTCACCGTCTTGCCAAATCAGTTTACAAGGTTGAGGCAGAAGCCGCAGGTATGATCAAAGCTCACCTTTTCATTATATGTGTGTGCGCGTATATATATATATATATATTGTTATCCTTTGATAAACAGTTGTTGCCATGTTGGGCCTTTGGGAAGCCTTGACTGACTTTGACTTCTCATATCTATAGTTTGTCATTATTTACGTTTGATGAAACTGGTGCTTTCAAATATCTTGTTTCCCCCTGTAATCTCCTTTAGACTATATCGTTCGGTAAGCCTACAGTAGCACTTAGATTGGCCTTGTGGTCAAGCAGGCTGCTTGAACTTGGCATCAATGTCAAGATGAGATTGGTATCGACATCACGATACACCTTGCAATTCCAATTGTCATCCTTATCCACACGTTTTTATAGCTCTAATAAGGGTTGAAGAACGGGAACTGGTAGATCCTACGGATTGTTTTTAAATATTACGGGGTGATATTTGTATCTTTACAGTTTCTTTAACGTTCTTTATAGATTTGAAGGATAGACTGCGAGAAATCCCTGGCAGGGACGCGTTGAGACTACGAGCAGAGGCAAGCCGTGCATTTTGTTTATCTTCTTTGCAGTTTAGAAACTCATCCTTGATGTCGTTAACGATAAACTTTATTGTTAGGTTGCTTCGATAGTATCGATTTTGAGGCAGCAGAGGGTTTCACTTGACAAAAGGGTGAGGAAGATATCTGAATTGGGGATACCTGTCTGATATAATTGGTGTTTTGGAAGGATCTTTGAACTGATGATGCCCGCCTTTTCTGGATCCCATGTTTGAAGTACATATTTTGAATTATGTTATACAGTTATTTCCCCCACTTCATTTTTGCTATGTATGATTGATTCTGGTATCAAAGAATGATAAATATTTTATAATAATGATTATTATTTTATTCCTTTTGATTTTGGCATCATTGAATTCCCCAGGATTTTGTATACTGTTTCTTTCATTCTTTCCTTATCCTAAAGAAATAAAATAAAATTAGATTATTATAAATTTTAAATACTATTAAATTTTATCACATTCATAATGCATGTGAAATAAAACAATTTATATAAAAATATAGTTATAATATTTTAAATAAGTGGTCATATATTCCCCCCCCCCCCCAAAAAAGGGTGTTCAATAAAAATCTTTATCTATAATCAAAGTACACGGAAGAGAAAAAAAGTGCACCAAAAATTTATTATAGTAAATTATATCATTCCTCGTTGAAGTTTATTTTCTTCTATTTGATTCATTATACATTCAATTTTTTAATTAATTTATTTGAATTTTGAAATTACTCATGTTTTGGTTACTATAAAAGTTTTACTATTATTTTGATAAGATGTGATATTTTTATTATTAAAATATAAAAATAATTTAAAATAAATAATAAAATAAAATTTTATTTCTTTATCATTGGCCACGATCGACCACTTTGGCCTTAGAAACCAATAGTCATTTGATCCCAAATTGTACCGAGATACCCGTTTTGACACGCTGAGTCTGAATCTAGTGATTGTTTCACTATAAAATATCAAAAAATCTAAGAATCTCTATTGAAACATTTTGATTTACTCACTTTAGGTCTCCTATTCATGGGCTTCAGAGCACATTCCAAAAAAATAAAGTTCGAATTCAGACTCAGGGGTCGAGGTGAAACAACTCATGAAATCTAGGACTGAACGACCACCATCTACGGCGGTCGATGGCAGTTGACGTTTTGATTTTCTTACTTTTGATTGGATTCAGAGCATGTTATGACAAAATGAAGGTCGAATTCAGACGCAGTTGGTCGATATGAAGCGATCGATAAAATCTGAGACCGAACAATCACCATCTATGACCATCAACGACGGCGTCCAATGCAAGTGAATAATGGACACCTTTTATTTTTATTTTATATTTTAAATTATTTTTATATTAAATAATAATAAAAAATATCACACCATATAGAAATAATAATAAAATAATTTAGAATGATCAAAACCGGAGTAGGCAAATTAAAAATTTAAAAATACAATTAGTGGAATAGAAAAGAGAATAAAGTTTAAGAATAACTTAGTTTACCCATTTTGTTAATAGTAGAAATACCATTTTGATTTACAGAATGTAAGATTACATTTGTGAATAATATTACTATGGAAATATTATATTACCTTGTTTGGTTTGTTTAGCAGGAATGTAAAATTACAGTGTTTGGTTGAAGGAACATAAGATTACTTGAATGAATATTTTACCAAATTATCCTTGTGATATATGTTTTTAAAAAAAGAGTTAAACTTTAATATTAAATTGTAAATATTTGAATGAAAATTGATAGAAATACTTTAATCTTTATACTATCTAACTTTTGAGAAAAAATACATCTAATATATAATTAGTATATTAAATTTATATTTTTAAATAATTTTTATAAGCATCATATTTATTTATATAAAACACAATATAACATGAAAAAAATAATATTACGATCTTGAGTGGACAATGATATTATTTTCAATGTATAAGATCTAATTTTTAAGAACTTGAAGTTAGATATTATTTTAAATTATATTTTTATAATCATATTATTTTTCACCTCATAAAATTATAAATAATTAATATATTGATTATTAAAAATATAAAATAAATTTTAAATACTCAAATTTATTATTATTTTACTAAATTAAACTCTTTGTATATTATTATATTTATAATTTTAATTAAAGTAAAAAAAAAGAATTGAAAAGGATCATTATAAAAAGAATTCATTAGTCTAAGGGTATTCTTATCCAAAGTGGTGGGAATTGTCTGATACCTAAAAATTTGGATGTAAAGACATTCTCACCATTTTAACAAAAAAATGCTACTATTGGGGGAAAATTATTCTGTGAACCAAACGTGAGAATGTAATTCTGGAAAAAAATTATTCCTCCTGGTAATGTTTGTTTTACGAACCAAACGCCTACTAAGGGTATGTTTGATAAGGGAAAAAGAAGTTTCAATGATTTGTTTTTCGATTTTAAGGTGTTTGATAAAATATATCCAATCAACGTATTTAGTTTTCCATGTCAAAATTTTGCCTTTAATATTCTCGGTAAAATGTTTTAGTATAATACCCCAAATTTTAGCTAGTGACTAAAATATAAGTTTTGAAAGTTTGGTGGCTAAAGTATAAACTTATAAGAGTTTAGGGACTAAAAATATACTTTTGAAAAGCTATATATTTTAGCACGTAAATGAAAAGTTTGATTTAAAACAAGAATTTTTATGGAAATCAGATTTTTCGATACGAGATTTGTGTTAAAAGCTATAAAGCGATAAAGTTCGGTAATAAAATCAAAGCAAGCTATATTATATTGCATATAATGTGGATATGGTTAGAGTTTTTGCCTTGAGGTAAAAAGGGCAAGAGTCAAATTTGCAGATTGTTAAGAGAATCACGAGAAAGATTTTTGCACCCTTTGTTTGAACATGAAAAGATCCATAATCAGATCGAACCGAAAATTTAAGAAAATTTGAAGGATGTTAAAAAATGGTTGGAAATATTATTCCAATATTTTAGATCAGAGAAATTTAACTCAGATGAGTGTAATTTTTCAGATTTGTTGGAATAGTGGAATATTTTATGATTAAAATGCAATTTTCAAAAATTGCATGACCGAAGTGAAAAGTCAAAGATAAGTTTATTTATCTTTGACCAAGGAATATTTTAATGGATAATAAGAAAATGATATTTGGTAATTATCAAGGTTCATTAACGATAAAAATTGAATTTCTTAGGAATTGAATTTTAAATTCAATTTAATTAATTTAGTGCCAAGTGTATTAATTATTAAATACTAGACTAATCAAGATAATCAACTTATTTTCAGCTATTTTATTTCATTTGGCCGAAACCACTGGCTCACCAAGGTAAGAATTTTATTTTGATTTTTGAATTCATACACTTGATTTTTGGATTAAGCTATTAGATAGAGAATTAACCTACATGAAATTCTCTATCATTTGGTACCAATATTTCATAGTGAGGATGATTATGTGTTGAGATTGAAAGTTACGGTTTATATAGGGTTTATGGATTTTGAAGAATTGATGAAGGATTTTTATAGTTTTGATGTTAGTGATTAATCCTAAAGCATGTATGATGATTAAAATCATGTGTAAAAGCCTTATGTTATGCTTGACCAAATTAGGCTTTATGGAGTTTTGAATGGATTTTGATTTAATTTGATGTTAGGATGATTGGAAATGCATGAATTTAATGTTAGGAGGTTGAATTCATGCTTGAAATTGAATGAAAATCAAGCCCTAATTCACTTAGGGTATTCGACCATTAGGGAAATTTAGGGAAAAATGTTGAAATAATTCCTATGGTCTAGTATTGATATTAGAAGTGTTTCATATGATTTGGAGACCAATTTGGAAGCTTGAAAAAGAAAAAGGGTTAATAAACAAGTTTTGAAAATTGTGGAACATTATTGCAAGAATGAGATATTTGAAAGGTTCAATGCTGATTTTTAATATTTGAAATGCTGGAAATTTAAGTTAGAAAGTTGATTGGAACCAAATTGCAAGTTTGGTAAAGTTTAAGGGTAGAATTCGAAAGATCTCAATATTATAGGAACTTGATTTCAATTTTATTAAATGTGAATGTATCATTTGGGTAAAATATTATAATACTGGAAATTTTATGGACATGCTGGCTTTTAAGTTCATCTATTGAGTTGGGATCAAATGTTAAGTTTATAAAGATGGATGGTCGAATTCAAAAAGTATAAGATAGTTTAGGACGAAATTACTAGTTTTTGAATGTTAAAGTATTTGTTTAAGAATTTTTATAAGGTGCTGGAAATTTTATAAATTAAAGTGCAATGATCTAAATGGTGAGGGATTATTATGAATTTAATGGAAAAATTAAGGTGAATTCTAGAAAGAATTCATAATTAGTGGCTTGATTTTGTATTTGAAAAAAGTTGAAGGGTTGATAATAGAAATAAAAACTTATGGAATTTAAGGAAATATTTTTAAGAAGTTTGAAATTACGATGAAAGTACGATTTAGTTTTATAATGATTTAAGCATCAATTTTATTTCTATCTAATTTTATAATTACGCTTAGATTATGTTAGTTTGATACTAACATGTAGTATGGACATTCTATGTTATTGTATGACATCTTCATATCACGGTAAAACTAGTGATTCGAATAGCTCGAAAGGGAAGGAAAAAGTTTCAGATCGAGAAGGTTATCGTGGAGAAGGTTCGATAGCAAGACAAAGGTGAGTGCATTTAATTTGTATTTATGTTATAGAACAAACATTGGCTTGAAATAAGCCAATTTTGGAATTACTACGATAAAAGGTGATTTCCATGCTATATGAATTGTGATTCTAGCCTATATGTTCATTTATTAAGCTTATAGAATTAGGGAAAAGAATTAAGGATGCAAATTAAGGAAAATTGTCTAGAAATTAATGATTCAAATAGTTAGTTTAGAAATTAACCATAAATTATATAGAAATGATTAGAGGATGAATTTTATACCTTAGATTTGTATATCAGTATAGTTTTGTCTATAATAAATGTCTACTGATTTCGAGGTATATACAAAAAGATATGAATTTGTAATCGAGAATAGGTCAGAAAACATGACAGCAAATTCTGCTCAAAACAACTTCTGTTAGCCAAATTTGAAAATTCGTTATAAATTGTACAAGTTGAAATAGAAGAAGTTATTTATATGGTTAGATTCATATTTGAGTCTAGTTTTCATTGATATTAACATAATACTTTTTAAGTATGTATATTAATAAAAAATAATATTTCTTTGAAGATAGTGCAAACTGCGAGAGCATGAAATTTTGATAAAATTGGATAGTTGAAACATTTGAGAACAAATGATTAATTCTAAAGCTTAGTGAGACTTATATTTTTATTTATTAATCAAGTGTGAAAGTGAATGCAATTTACTTATTTAGCTATTTTGATTGAGGACGAATTGTGATAAGTCAACCTCGCATTACATAAAGTATGTTTTCTATCTTAAGCATGGATTATTATTTTCATGATGTTTATAAATGTCTTATGAATGTTTAGGGTACGAATTACCCAAATTATGATTTTTATGAGAATGATTGGAAAATGATTATGATTTGAAATATTGATTATGAAACGAACAATATATAATCTAAAAGCACATTTGTTGAAAACATTTTGAAGTTTCAATATAACAAATTAAGTATAAATGAATTTTAAGATTTTACAATTTTTTTCAAAGTATATTCGATTCAATTATTCGAATATCAAAATATTTCTCCAAGTTTTTCAAAGATCAATCTCAATCCTTACTAAAGTGTAAAATTGTTCTTTAAACTTAAAATATTTTTGAAACAATTTTTACAAAGTATTTCGAACCAAAATCGAGCCAAAAATCAATTTTATGAAGGGATGTACCGATGCACTCATTTGATGCATCGATGCACACCCATTTCGAATGCATTTTGTGTACCGATGAACAAGTAATGCATCGATGCACTCTTGAATATTTTGAAACATCGAATGTATTTTGTGTACCAATGCACATGCCATGCATCGATGCGCATGCCATGCATCGATGCGCATGCCATGCATCGATGCGCATGCCATGCATCGATGCAATCCTGGCTTGTTTGAAACATCGAATGTAATTAGTGTACCGATGCACTCCTAGTGTACCAATGCACTAAGTCTTATAACAGTCGAAATATTTGAATTTTACACATAGTGTACCGATGCACGTTGGCTATGCATCAATGCACCATACACTCCCAACTGTTTTATTAATTGTTTTCACACAATAACGACTCTATTGACTCCACTAATGATCTCCAACGTTCAGAAGTGATCCAAGGAGTATCTAAACAAGCTTAGGAGCCATTGATCAACAATAATTAAGAAGAGAAGCTAGAGAATCAAAGAGAAAGCATCAAACCTCAAGTTTGAGCATTTCAAGGCTATTTTTCATTCAATATTCATTTTGCTTTCAATAACATTTATTGTGCTATATTGTATTCATTTTTGAGTGTTCCTTCTTTGTTCTAGAATTGTGCAAACATCTTACCTTGTGAGGTTTTTCTGTAAGTTTGCAAATTTGTGTATTTCTCTTTGGGAGAAAGTGTTCTAAAGAATTTGGGGTATAATTCATGAGGGAGTTGTAAGGTTACTCTTTGTCCTCAAAAGAAAGAACAAATTAGTGAATTTATTGGAAAATCCTTAGTGTGGATAGCTAAGGTAGTAGACGTAGACTTTGGTTGAGAAAGTCGAACTACTCTAAATCGCTGTGCAATATTTTTCAATTTTCTGCAAAAGCTTCCACCAAAATTTTTATTGCCAATTCATCCCCCTCTTGGCTGATTCGTCGATTGATTGACTCAACAATTGGTATCAGAGCCTCACTTATTTTAAGGTTTAATCGCCTCTTGAGTCGATTAGGGAAGAGTTATATCGATATTCAAGTCATCAATGGCCTCCACTTCAAACTCCGACTTCGGTCTTGATTCTATGCCCGTCAACAAGCCTCCTTTCTTCAATGGAGCTAATTATGCTTATTGGAAGAATATAATGAGGTACTTTATTCAAGCAAGTGACATGGGAGCATAGAATATCATAGAAGACGGATACTTCATTCCTTCCACTCATTCAAGATTGTGGAGTGAAGTAGAGACAAGAATGTTCCAGCTCAACTTAAAGGCTATCCATATTTTTTGTGTGCTCTTGGACCGGATGAATACGGAAGAGTCTCATATTGTACAACCGCCAAGGAGATATGAGATAAACTTCAAGTCACTCATGAAGGCACATATGAGGTAAAAGAATCTAAAATTAGTCTTCTAACTCATAGCTATGAAAATTTTAGGATGAAACCATATAAAGATATCAAAGCTATGACAGATAGATTTTCCACGATTGTCAATGGTCTCAAATCATATGGAGAGATCATTCCAAACGAAAAGATTATAAGGAAGTTAGTTTACTCTCTTCCAAAATCTTGGCAATCAAAGAAGACGACAATCATCAAGGCTAAAAACTTAAAGACTTTAACTCTCGAAGAGTTAATTGGGTCTCTCCTCACTCATGAAATGATGCTTCAAGATGAGGTAGACCTCGAGAAGATTGACGAGACAAAGAAGGAGAAGGAGAAAAAGAAGAACGTGAGAGTTGCTCTCAAATCCACAAGAGATGAGAGTGATTCGGATGAAGATGACGATGATGAGGAAATGATATTATTTTCCAAATGGTTCAGAAAATTAATGAGGCCCAACCGAGGAAGAAAATTCAAACGAAATAAAGGCTTCAAAAATGAACCGAAGGAGAAAGACCCTATTATTTGCTATGAGTGCAAAAAATCGTGTCATGTCAAATACGATTGCCCGCAATTGAAGAAAAAGGGTCAATCTAAGAAGAAGCACAAGGATCATGTGGCTACATGGAGCGATAAAGAGGAACAAGAAGTAGAAAACTTGTGCTTAATGGCCATCGGGGAAAATTCTTAGGTAACCTCTAACTCGTTTGATTCAGATGATTTATCTTATGATGAGTTATTAAAGGATTATAATGGGTTGGCTTCAGATTATAAGACTTTATTTTCAAAATATAAAAATGATATTTCAAAATTGAAAAATGAAAATAGTCTTATGACCAAAACCAACAATGATCTTGAAAGTAAGATTAAAGAATTGCAAATCAAAATTAAAGATTTTGAAAAGAAAAATAATGATTTGCATAACTTACTTTCAAAAGTTCATGGCAATCATCAAAAGAAAATTGATGATCTTAAAGCTTCTTTTAATAAAGTTGAACCAAAACGTTTTGAAAATGGAGAAAGTTCAAAAATCAACTTTGTTAGAAAAAAATTTAAAAACTACAATCATAGAGGTCCCCGAAGAACCTCAAATGGAAAAATTATTAGAAGTATATGGGTTCTTAAAGAACTCATTACTACTAAAGATAAGGATATCCTACACAAATGGATACCCAAGAGGACTAGGATTTTGGAGACTAATGAATATGGACCCAAAAGAAATTGGGTACCAAAAATCAAACCCAAAAGAAATTGGGTACCAAAAATCAAATTTTAATATATGTTTGTAGGAAAAGGAGCATTGCTACAAGGCACAGAAAACAAATTCAAACTCATGGTACCTTGATAGTGGATGCTCAAGACACATGACCGGAGACAAAAGTCGGTTCATAGAGCTTAAAGACAAAAATGGAGGAGAAGTGACTTTTGGTGATAATTCAAAAAGCCACATTGAAGGTATAGGTACAATAAGAAATACCTCTTCTATACAAATAGAAAATGTTTTTTATGTTAATGGGTTAAATTATAATCTATTGAGTATTAGTCACTTTTGTGATAAAGGATACAATGTCTTATTTGAATCTAATGGTTATAAAGTAATCGACATTGTATCTAATCGGATTATGCTTTTTGGTTATAGAATAGGAAACATAGATATGGTGCATTTAGATACAATAAATATGACTAACTTGTGTCTAGTTGCTAAGGATGAGCATGATAGTTGGTTATGGCATAGGAGACTAGGACATACTAGCATTAGTGTTTTACAACGAGTAATTCAAGGAGATTTAGTAAAAGGGTTGCCAAAGCTAAAATTTGATAAAGATAAAATATGTGATGCATTTGCTAAAGGAAAACATCAAAGAGCTTCCTTTAAATCTATCAATGATGTATCAACTAGTAGAGTACTACTATTGATTCATATAAATATTTTTGGGCCAACTAGGACTACTAGCTTGGGTGGAAAACAATATGCTTTTGTCTTGGTAGATGACTATTCTAGACATACTTGGGTTCTATTCTTAAGTACTAAAGATGAAGCATTAGAAAAATTCATCATGTTTTCTAAAGTAATCCAAAACGAAAAAGGTTACTCCATAACTAGTGTTAGGAGTGATCATGGAACTGAATTTGAAAATATTGGATTTACTGAGTTTTGTAATTCAAATGGTATTAGCCATAATTTTTTAGCACCTAGAGCTCCTCAACAAAATGGAGTTGTTAAGAGGAAAAATCGAACTTTAGAAGAAATGGCTAGAACCATGCTTTGTGAAAACAATTTGCCAAAATATTTTTAGGCGGAAGCCACTAATACCGCTTGTTATGTTATTAATCGAGTAATGATTAGGCCTATTTTGAAGAAAACTCCATATGAACTTTTCAAAAATAAAAAGCCTGACATTAGCTATTTTCATCCTTTTGGATGTAAATGTTTTGTTTTAAATAATGGTAAAGAAAATCTTGGCAAATTTGATGCTAAAAGTGATGAAAGAATTTTTCTGGGTTATCCCTTAAATTCTAAATCTTACATGTATTTAATAAAATAACTTTAGTGGTAGAAGAGTCTATACATGGTGTCTTCGATGATAATTCCCTTTAGAGGAAAGATTCTTGTGTGAATGATGATATAGGTATTGTAAACACAAATGATGTTAGACATGACGTTGTAGAACCACATCAAAGGAAGAAATGAAAGATGAGGAAACTCATGATGTTCTTGAGAATCCAACCATTGAAGAAAGGGAAGTATCTTACCCAAGAGAATACAACTATGTCAAGGATAGTGAGATAATAGGTGATCCATCAAAAGGGGTAACAACTCAATCTTCTCTTAGAAATATATGCAATTATGTTGCATTTATCTCATGCATAGAGCCTCAAAATATTAAAGAAGTATTAAATGATGAACATTGGATTATGGCTATGCAAGAATAGTTAAATCAATTTGAGAGATGTAAGGTATGGACATTAGTTGAAAGGCATAGTAATAAATCTACTATAGCTACTAGATGTGTATTTAGGAATAAGCTTGATGAAAGTGGTAATATAGTGAGAAACAAGACTAGTCTTGTTGCTCAAGGCTATACTCAAGAAGAGGAAATAGACTATGATGAAACATACACTCCCGTAGCTAGGATGGAAACAATTAGAATGTTATTAGCATTTACATGTTTCAATGAATTTAAATTATATCAAATGGATGTTAAAAGTGCATTTTAAATGGTTTTATAAAAGAAGAAGTGTATGTGGAACAACCTCATGGTTTTGAAGATTCAAAATTTCCAGATCATGTTTTTAAATTGACAAAAGTGCTTTATGGTTTAAAGCAAGCTCCTAGAGCTTGGTATGAAAGATTGTCAAATTTTTTAATCGAAAAAGGTTTTTCAAAAGGGAAGGTTGACAATATATTGTTTTTAAATCATAAAGGTAAAGATTTATTAGTAGTACAAATTTATGTTGATGATATAATATTTGGCTCTACTAATGATGTTCTTTGCCAAGAATTTTCTAAGCTAATGCAGAGTGAATTCGAGATGAGCATGATGGGGGAGCTCTCATTTTTCTTGGGACTCCAAATCAAGCAAAGAAAATATGACATCTTCATCAATCAAGCTAAATACGTCAAGGATATGCTCAAGAAGTTTGGACTGGAAAATGAGAAACCTCATTCCACTCCAATGAGCTATTCTACAAAGCTTGACAAAGATGAATGAGGTAAATGAGCGGATGTTAAATTATATAGGTCAATGATTGACTCTTTGCTTTATCTAACCGCAAGTAGACCGGACATTATGTTTAGTCTTTGCTTATGTGCTAGATTTCAATCATGCCCTAAGGAATCACATTTACTAGATATTAAGAGAATCTTTAGATACCTTAAAGACACTCCTAATTTAGGACTTTGCTATCCTAGAGACTCTAGCTTTAGCTTGTATGCCTTCTCTGATGCGGATTATGGAGGATGCAAAATAGATAGGAAAATCACCTCCGTTACTTGCCAATTCCTAGGAAATATGCTGATTTCATGGTTTTCAAAGAAACAAAATTGTGTTGCATTATCTACCACTGAAGCGGAATACAGTTCAGTCGGTAGTTATTGTGCACAAGTTTTATGGATGAAACAACAACTTTTAGATTATGGAATTAAAGTTAGTATCATACCTATCAAGTGTGAGAATACTAGTGCTATTTGTCACACTAAAAATCCCATTCAACACTCTAGAACTAAGTACATTGAAATTAGACATCATTTCATTAGAGATCATGTCATTAAAGAAGATATAGTTCTAGAATATGTTGATACTTTGCATCAATTAACGAATATTTTTACAAAACTTTTAGATAAAGAAAGATTTTGGACACTTAGGAGAGAATTAGGTTTAACTAACCTATCTTCACTTAGTGTTTAAAATGATTTTAGCACTTTTAATTAGTTTTGGAAAATGCTTATAAAAATAATATTTTTGATTGCATTCTTTGCTATTATTTAGAGGGAGTTTATGATTCTTAGTGAAAATTAATTGTATGTTCAAATAATTTGATTTGATTAATTGAACATAGTTAATTTTCAATATATGAGTTGCCAATACCACTAGAGCTAATTAATTTAACATTTTGAATTATAAAAACGGATTTTTGACATTTTTGTGCATAATGCATCGATACACTAGAGTGTGTACCGATGCATCCCTTGAATGTGCATCGATACACCATGAAGGTGCACCAATTTATTCCTTGAATGTGCATCGATGCACTCTGCTGTGCATCAATACACCCATCAGATTTTTGGGTTTAAATGCCTAAATTCTTCATTTTTCTCAAAACCCCAAACACCCATACACTCTATCGTCGCCCTCTCTCTCACTCTCCACTCTCAAAATTACTCCAAAACCAACGAATCAAGTCAGAATTAGATCGTTCTTCAACTTCTGATCATACTAACATCATTAAATCCGTGCAAACAACATCTCATTCTCACAAAATCTGAAATTTTCAAGGTAATATTTCAAAAACCCCTGTTTTATTGATTTTTGAACTTAAGACTAGTTTTGATTTGTTCTAGGTTGAAATATATATCGTGCATTGATTATATAAGGTTTATAAAGTAGATTATACAACTAATTTCATCAAAAACACAAGATTTTTCAAAAAAAATCAAAAATTTTGAAATAAAAAAATTGAAAATTATTGTTTCAATTGATGTTTTTGATTCAATTATGTTGTTTTCATGAAAACTATACGTATTACAATTTTTCAAACATTGTTTTCCAAATAGTTTTCAAAACTTTGCCCATTAGGATTCAGTTTAGAGAACCATGAAATATTGCAGACTCATTTGAGTTTTGGGATTGATTGAATTGCATACATGTATTTCAAATTTGCAGGTTACCCTATTCTATTCTGATTTTGTAAACCATGTCTAACCCTAAACGCCCAAGGTCATCCCATTCGAGTCAAAATCGACCTCCTATTCCTCCACCTAATCCAAATCCAAACCCGAATGATCTAAATGTGACTATTCTAAAATCTTGTTTCAATGTGCCTTGTTATAGACAAGATCTCTACCATAGGTACCATACTTGTTTTGAGTCATACAAAATCCAGGAAGAGCGTATCCCTTCGATTCAAGCTATGGAAGATATGAATTTCCAATATCTTCATACTCTTAAATCCTAGAAGTTTGATAAACGTTTTTAACTCAAACCTATTATTTATCATCAATTAGTCCACATATTTTATTCCAATGTGGTATGTGTCCAAAACGAGCGTCGAACCGAAACCATAGGAATTTGATCCCATCTTTTAGGTCAATTCATTTTTATTGACTCCGAAACAATCACTACCCATTTTGGACTAGATAACTTAAGTTTATATAATGAAAAGAAGAATGTGGTATCACCGTATAAATCTAGGATAGTGTAAGTACTTTAAGATCTCATCACGATCGATTTCTTCATTTGATCATCTCTTGGCGGTTTAGACCATCCGGAGGTAGGTACTCCTCACTTAGAGTTATAGATTTATGGTGGATACATTGTATCCAACATAACAAGAAAATAAATTTGCCACATATCATTTTTAGTGAGTTGGTAAATACCGTAAACACTGTCCCATCTAAGAATGTAGAAACTTTAGTTTATAGTTGTCTCCTTTCTAATATGTTTATCAAACTAGGTCTTAGGGTCACTCTTGATATTCCCATCCCTCTCTAGAACCAACTCAATCTCACTTCCTTAAAGAAATCGGGATGGAAAAAGGAAGGTAATCAATGGGTTCGATCCACTGAACAAACACCAGGAGGTAGTTCTTCACGAGCTCCACCTCATTCGGCAACTGCAGCGGATGATGATCCAGAGCTTGAAGATCTTATGCGCGACATTGACGAACATGTACCCGAGGACGAGCCGACACCAGCATAGTAAGAGGATCAAGTGCCTCTATACGTTTGATCATTCTTGGAGACATTTGATCTAAGGTTTGCATACATGGAGTCCCATCTCACTGATATGGAAACTCAACAATGGGAGATGAACGAACGTTTAGATACACTCACACTCGAGATGCGAGCACATTTTCCTTCTCCTCCCGATTCTCCTATGGATTAAACCTTGCCTTGCTTTAGTTTTCTTGGATTTAGAACCTATTGTTAAAACATTTTGAATGTTTTTGGATTTATATGTTTTTGGGTTGTTATGTTTGAATTTGATGACGTGGATGTTTGAATGATTAAACTTAAATGCTTATATATATATTTGGTTTGGTTTGAGTTTTCAATTTGAGTTTAATGATTATTATTTTTGCATCATTTACATTTTAGATAAATATGACCAATTACCATTACACATTGTTTATGAATATTGAATTATGAAACTAATGGCTAACCTTTCTCTTGATTGTGATCTTAGCAGCTTAAGCTTTAATTTTATAAAATATCAATTGGCTAAGTTTTTTCAAAAATCTTGTTTAAGAACGTTTATAGAGTCTTTTTGATTTAACAAAAAGGGGGAGAATATATAGTAAGGGGGAGTAATTGAGATTTTAAAAATTATTTTCAAAGAAAATCTTAAAATTACTCAAATGTTTTGTTATATCAAAAAGGGGGAAATTGTTGAACACATTTTGATGTTTCGATATAACAAATTAAGTATAAATGAATTTTAAGATTTTACAATCTTTTTCAAAGTATATTCAATTCAATTATTCGAATATCAAAATATTTCTCCAAGTTTTTCAAAGATCAATTTCAATCATTACTAAAGTGTAAAATTGTGCTTTAAACTTAAAATATTTTTGAAATAACTTTTACAAAGTTTTTGAACCAAAATTAAGCCAAAAATCAATTTTATCAAGGGATGTACCGATGCACTCATTTGATGCATCGATGCACACCCATTTCGAATGCATTTTGTGTACCGATGCACAAGCCATGCATCGATGCACTCTTGAATATTTTGAAACATCGAATGCATTTTATGTACCGATGCACATGATATGCATCGATGCACTACTGACTTGTTTGAAACATCGAATGTAATTAGTGTACCGATGTACTCCTAGTATACCGATACACTAAGTCTTATAACAGTCGAAATATTTGAATTTTACACATAGTGTACCGATGCACCTTGGCTATGCATCGATGCACCATACGCTCCCAACTGTTTTATTAATTGTTTTCACACAATAACGACTCTATTGACTCCACTAATGATTTCCAACGTTCAAAAGTGATCCAAGGAGTATTTAAACAAGCTTAGGAGCCATTGATCAACAAAAATTAAGAAGAGAAGCTAGAGAATCAAAGAGAAAGCATCAAACCTCAAGTTTGAACATTTCAAGCCTATTTTTCATTCAATATTCATTTTGCTTTCAAGAACATTTATTGTGCTCTATTGTATTCATTTTTTGAGTGTTCATTTTTTGTTCTAGAATTGTGCAAACATCTTACCTTGAGAAGTTTTTCTATAAGTTTGCAAATTTGTGTATTTCTCTTTGGGAGAGAGTGTTCTCAAGAATTTGGGGTATAATTCTTGACGGAGTTGTAAGGTTACTCTTTGTCCTCAAAAGAAAGAACAAATTAGTAAATTCGTTGGAACATCCTTAGTGTGGATAGCTTAGGTAGTGGACGTAGACTTTGGTTGAGAAAGTCGAACCACTCTAAATCGATGTGCAATTATTTTCAATTTTCTGCAAAAGCTTCCACCAAAAGTTTTATTGCCAATTCACCCCCTATTGGCCAATTCATTGATCGATTAACTCAACAACATTGTATGTTGTATTAAGAGTCATAGATACAATTGGCATGCCATTAAGTGAGTACTTATTAATTACAGTTTCCAGTTATCTGCACCGTTGGTGCTCATGTGATGATTGCACTGAAGTACATTATATGTTTCAGTTATGATTGGCACTTAAATGCCTAGTGTGTGCCTTTCAGTTCTACTCGCATACCTTATATTTTCATAAATATGCATTGGGCTATGAAAATAAACATGAAAATTATGAATGATGTTTCAGTTAACAAAAATCATGATATGATTATTTTATTAAACAAAATAAAGAAAATGAAATGAAAAGTTCTGAAATATGTATGAATGACTAGGATATGAATTGTTTATGTTATTTGATATTTATTTACATGTTTTTTTGATGAAAGCATTAGAGGATGATTTTATGGTTTCAAGGAAAAATCAACTTGATCAGATCGGTTCGAAAGTTTTAATGTTTTTATTTAAAGTACAATTTCATGTTTTAATACTTTACGAAATTTAATATTTTATATCATTTTAGTTAAGTAGTTGCTTCACTAATTTTTTCTTAGCGCATGATGGTTTTCATGCGTAGGTTTGGATACAATAGAGGACGTGAAGTGGGGAGCTTGCCAGCATCTTATATGAATCAAACCTACCAACATTATCAGTAAGAAATCCTAAGTTTAACTTATTAGTGGCATGCACATTATAACCGTTGGGTTGCTTTATCAAATTTATTTTATAAAAGGTATGTAATAGTAATTTAGGGATGCTTTAATTTTGGATAATTTTAGCTATAATCGTAATTATATATAAATATTATAAATGGTTTAAAAAAAAATTTAAATCAAGAAATATTAGGCATATGTATATAGATATGAAACAATATGGAATTGCCTAATTGCTGCATAAAAATCAGCCTTGTTTGGAGCATTAAATTATTATGTTATGACTATGCATGCTAAAGAAATTACAATTTTTAAATTGTAAGAAAATGATATTTTAAACCGCAACAAAATTTTAAGCATTTATGTTCAACAAGTGTCTGCTAAGTTGTTGTGACATCTTTAGTTCGTATTATGAGACATATACGGGCTATGGGCATTACATTTACCATCTCATTGTTGGTTCTTCAACCCTAAATTACTCCATTCTCTTCAACCTTGATAGTCAATCTTTCCGATCTCATATATTTTCATCGACTGCGATGATAATTGTAAGGTGAGTGTTATTGTGATAATTACTACATAAAATTCTCCTTTTCGTTTAAGGTTATTCTTTGTTTGTTTGATCAAACTACTTAAAAATATTTTTAAACTACCACTCTTTAAGATAACAATAACATGAAAATGAATCCGAGATCAATGCTTCATGCCGCCACACTTCCTTTTAAGTTTAGTATTCAAACCATATCATTTGTAATCTTTTCTTATATCTCAAGTCAAGGCCATTAGCATGAAAATTACATCGAATCATAGAATTTGTATTTTGATCTCATATCTTAGGTTGAGTCCATGAACATGAAAATTGCTTCGAATCATAGCATTTATAACTTTTTATCTTACCTTGAGTTTAGGCCTTATAAACTATCTGTTGTTTCTTTCCAAGTACATTACTTATGACACTAGAGTGTTGGAGAGCTGTGTGGACGATTTATGGTATGTATGGTGGTTGGTTACTTTGACTAACTCTTGAAATGGTAATCATTGATCTCATTGATTTTAGATGTTGTTATTTGTTAGCCGACTCATTGATTCGAGTCACCTGTGTAATACCCCAAATATAATGTCATTGACTATATTGAAAGGATTTAAAAATTTGGAGGACTAAATTGAATAAATAGTAAAGTACAAGAAAATGATTTAGAAATTTTGTTTAAGACCAATTAGTAAGAATGGAAGAATGAAATGGGTATTTTGGTCATTTAAAGGGAAATGGATCTAAAATTTATTTTTAATTAGGGTATTAAATAAAAGGGGAAAGTGAAAAATACACTAAGCTATTTCTCTTCTTCTTCCCCGTGAAAGTGCTCTCCTCCATAGCCAAAGGTAAGTCTTTATCTAGCTAGCTTTTCCTTTCGTTTTTGGTTTGCTCTTGAGGAAGGGTTAAATTGAATTAAAACTAAGAGATGGATGATTTATTTGAGATTGAAGAAAATGGGTTTTTGAATGATATGTTGAAATATGAGTTTTTATTTAGGTTTACTGTATATTTGACTTGTTAAAGATGGAGATAAGAGATTAGAAGAATTGGATGTGATTAAAATCATGTTAGAAAAAGTAGTATGATTCTTGGTTTAAGATGTTCTTTAGAGAATTTGGATGTTATAAGAAGCTAAATGGAGGAAAGTTAGTTGGATTAAGTGATGTTAAGTTTAAGGGTATTGTTAGAGGTAAAAGTAAAAAAAAATAAACGAAAATTTGGTGAAAATTGAGCTGAAAAATGGAAAATCTGGTAGGAGTATCGGTACTAGAAGAACAGTACCGATACTATAGGTTTAAATTTAAAGAATTATGATGAACAATATCGATACTAATGTGGGTATCGATACCATGGATTTCAGAATGCAAAAATGGTATCGATACAGTAGCATCCCAATTATCGGGTTAGTGGTTAAAATGTAAGACTTTTAAACTAGATGGTTGAATTATTATAAGTTGATAAATTCAATGATTTATGGTGGAATTTCTGTGTAGGGCTTGATGGAAAATTTGATATATTGGAGAGGGAAATATGGTCTTTTCATATTAAAGGACAAGTTTCTCCTTTATTAGGGGATTGGCACGTGGGTTTTGGGAGTTATCTGGAAACTCCTTCCTTGCTCTCTTCTTCTTCTACGTGAGCTCCATCCATAAGCTAAGAATATGAATTTTGTAGTTTCCTTTAATTTTTGGTTTTGTTATGGAAGTTGGGGTGTTGTATAATCTTAAGGAAAGGTTATATAGTATTAAAACAACAAGATGAGTGTTTTAGAGATGAAACTATAAAATGGGTTTGGAGATGAAATTTTGATTTGAAGTAGTTTTTGAAGTTTTAATGAGATATTTGAGTTTTCAATGAGCTAATTAAAGTGTTAGGAGTATTAGAAATGATTAAGAGCTTGGTTGAAAACATGGCATGATTATTAAATGTAAGTGTTTTATTGAGAATTTGGTATGTTTAAGAGTAGTAATTGATGACAAGTTGGTTGGAATGAAAGAAGTTTAGTTTAAAGGCTTAAAGAAGGATGATATAATAGATTTGAGAGGATTCTTGGGTGATTTTCGAAGTAAAAATGGCAATTCTGAGCTTCGAGTATCGGTACCGTTAGAAAAGTACCTATACTTCAAGGGAAAAATCTGTGAAATTATTAAGGGTAGTATCAATACTAGTTGAAGAGGGTATCGATACTATGTAGGTAGTATCAATACTAGTTGAAGAGGCTATCTATACTGTGTGGGTAGTATCGATACCAGGGGGATGGTATCGATACCATTTTTAAGATGCAATTAGAGAATGCCAAATCGATAGCGGTACCATGAGGAGGTATCGATACTCTTGAAGGGAAATATCGATACTGGAGGGGTAATACCGATACTTCTAGGCATGAAATGGAAAGTAAGTTTTTTACATCCCAAGTTAGTCTGATTGGATATAAATAAGTCAAAGAACGATATTGATTTTTGATTATTTTTTGTAGTGATTAAATGTAATCAACTTTCAGTCAGCTCCACATATTGATTATCGATTAGAAAGGGTTAAGGATTTGGATTAGACTTTAGTGAGGCAAAGGTGAGTGCAACTTCTCGATTTTGTAATAGAATTGAAAACGGCTTACGATAAGTCAACCTTAGTGTTTTCGATCGAAAACTTTACAATTTATATATTTTTATATTGCAATGTTTTTTTCGATTTATATTATACAAGCTATGTTTTATGACTATATGATTATGAAAATATGAACTTTGAACAAGTGAGTGTGAATAGACTTTATGAGAAAGATACTATGTGAATAAGAAACACTTCGAATAATGATTGAACATAATTATGTGATTAATAGCCCAAAGTATATGTATGAGGATTAGAGGTATAGTTGGCATGCCAGTAGTCAAAGGTTTTATGTGGTCATTCGGGACAATTATATGGTCATTCAGGACAAATATATGGCACTTCGGTGCAAACCTATGTGGCACTTCGGTGCAAACCTATTTGGTCCTTCAGGATAATTCTGTGGCACTTCGGTTCAAATTACAAGCTGTAGAGACAACATTAGTGCACAACCTCAATGTACTCAAATACCTAGCTTTCTCAGTAGTATACCTTGGGAATTTGGATCAAAGACATACAAAGTGAAACTATTCATAAGTAGACTTTTGATATGAAAAATAATGAGATTTCTTTGTAAAACATTTTGAATAAATCAAATAAGATTTTTTCACTAAGCTATTACTATTAGTATTGCCTCACTAAGTCATCGACTTAGCGTGTGATTTTTCTCATGCATAGGTTTGAAGAAAACAGAAGAGTGAAGTTAGCGTGGATAGAGTACACCTTTGAAGATCAGATCAGAACAAATTAAATGTAGGTGTTTTGTAATATTGTAACTATTGGCATGTATTAAACTTTAATTTTCAAATGCTCTGATATATTTTGTAAACTCCTACATTTTGGTATTTATGCAAATTATTAAGATTGTATGTAAAAATGTATGTGAAATGATTATCTTATTAAAGAAGTTTATACCTTTTTATTTTGATACAAAATTTTAATTTGGTTTCTATTTGTGAATTGCATATGTTTTGAAAAGTCAAATATGACACCTCAGATTTGTATCTAGTTCGGGTACGAGTCAGGGGTGTTAGATTTAATGGTATCAGAGCTATGGTTTAAGTGGTTTTAAGTTCGAAATAAAGTTGTTTTTAGTTATTAAAAGTGTACATGCCAACTTTTAATAGTCTTTTGATCTGATAAGGTTATTAGTATGCTATCCTTGCTAATACCTTTAGTAAATTGATCTTAGTAGATGTCGAACTTTGAAGGCTCCCGAAGTGATGTGGGAGATAGGATGGAAGAGAGTAGTAACTAACCTTCCCTGAGCAGGCAGGGTGAGGAGTAGGCATAATAGGAAGTGCTTGTGCAATATCAGGGGACTTTCTTTCAGACGTTGGACGCGATTCTGACGCGTTTCATACCGTATGCTCCCTCAGCCCCTAAGATGAATGTCCCTAAATAATTAAAAGGTTTAGGAGCACATGAATTTTAGGGAGAAGCTGAAGAAGGTCCGGTTGCCGTCGATATGTGGCTCAATGACTTGAAGGTTATGCTAGAGAATCTCCATTGTTCTGAAATTGAGAAATTTGATGGTGCAATTTCATTATTAAGAGGTCAAGCCAGAATTTGGTGTTCGAATGTGACGATGAAAGGTTTAAGGGATCAGGTGACTTGGCCCTTCTTTCTGGAGGAGTTTAAGAACAAATATATAGGGGATCAGTTCATCTGGCAGATGAAGCACGAATTTATGAGTTTAAAACAAGGGAGTCATACGGTGTTTTAAATCGAGTGAGAATTCAATAAGTTGAGTTGATTTGCTGCCGAGTTGGTTCCTATAGAGAAGGACTCATGTGAGTGGTTTGTGGAGGGTTTACGACCTCGATTGAAAGAGTTATTGTTGGCACTTAACCTTTCTTCTTTTCAAGAGGTGGTGAACCGAGCTCAAAATGAAAGATTTATGGAGTAAATGACATAATGGAATAAGAGATCGGGTGCGTTGTCCAGTGCTTCCCAATCAAAGAAGAGTACATGTTCAAGTTCTCAACCTCAGACTAAAGAAGAATCTGTAGCATCCTCGGGTAAGGGATCAAATCCGGGAAGAGAAAGACAAAATTATTCGGTGGAATCCGGAGATAAAAAATTGAAACAATGTCAGTACTGTGGGAAGAACCATAGTGGAGTTTGTAGAAGGGTCTCTGGAGCTTGTTTTAAGTGTGGAGAGACAGACCATTTTATTCGAGACTGCCCAATGATGACGGGAGAGCCTGCCCAAATAGAGAGATCCACAGTTGCACCGATGAGAGGTAGAGGTCAAGGAAGAGGAAAGAATCAATCTGAGTTAAGCGCTCAACCTAAAGTACGCTCTACCGCTCGGGTGTACAACCTGAAGACCAGTGAAGATTGTGATGATCCTGAAATCATTGCAGGTACTTTTCAGATAGTTGGTAAATCTGTTTTAGTTTTGATTGATCCGAGATTGAATTATTCATATGTCAGTAGTAAACTGGTTAAAGATTTGAACATTCCGTTAGAACCTGTTCGTAGTGAAGTAATTGTGACGAATCCGTTAGGACATAGTGCTCGGGTGAGACAAATCTATCGAGGGTGTCTCATATGAATTCAGGAAATTTAATTCCCTACTAATATAATGGAAATACACTGTGATGAATTCGAGGTTATCCTTGGTATGGATTGATTTTATCATTATCATGCCAACGTGGATTGCCGACTTAAACGAGTTCAGTTATCAACTCTTGAGGGATTGGAAGTTAGTGTGGTCAGTGAAAAAAATAAATCATTTAGCTAATGTAATATCATTGATGTCGGCTCAGAAGTTAATGCTGCAAGGATGTCAAGCGTACATTTCTAATGTAATTGATACAAGAGTCAAAGAAAGGAAGCTTGAAGATATTCCGACAGTCAGAGAGTTTCCAGAAGTATTTTCGGATGAGTTGCTTGGGTTACCTTCAGATAGGGTGGTTGAGTTTTAGATTGAAGTAATGTCTAAATCAGCACCAATTTCAATGGCTCCTTACAGGATGATCCCGAAGTAATTGAAAGAGTTAAAGGCTCAGTTGCATGAGCTTTTAGATAAAGGATTCATTAGACCTAGTGTGTCACCTTGGGGTGCTCCAGTATTATTCGTAAAGAAGAAAGATGGTTCCATTCACCTTTGTATAGATCATCGTTAGCTTAACAAGGTAATCATAATGAACAAGTATCATCTTCCAAGGATTGATGATTTATTTGATCAACTCAAGGGAGTTGTAGTGTTTTAAAGGATTGATTTACGTTAAGGGTATTATCATTTGAAGATCAAAGAAAAAGATGTTCCTAAAATGGAGTTTAGGACTCCGTATGGTCATTATGAATTTGTAGTAATGCCATTCGGGTTAACTAACGTGCCCTGCAACGTTCATGGACTTGATGAATAGAATGTTTCAACTATATCTTGATCAATTCATGGTTGTCTTTATTGATGACATCTTGGTGTATTCAAATTCTAAGGATGAGTATGATGTCCATCTTTGTGTGGTTCTTCAAACACTGTGAGACAAGAAGCTTTACGTAAAGTTCTCAAAATGTGAATTTTGGTTGTTTGAAGTGGCATTTCTAGGACATGTGGTTTTTTTTGAGAGAATTCGGGTAGATCCTCAGAAAGTTAAAGTTGTGTTAGAATGGGAAATTTCGAAGAGTGTATTGAAAGTTCGAAGTTTCTTGGGTCTTGCAGGTTATTATCGAAGGTTTGTCAAAAACTTTTTGATGATATCTCTGCCCTTAACCAAATTGTTAATATTGGATGTGCATTTTGAGTGGACTATTGATTGTCAGAAGAGCTTTGAAGAATTGAAGAAAGTTTTGATAGAAGCTCCAGTGTTGGTGCAACTGGAATCAAACAAAGATTTCACTATTTTTAGTGACGCTTCCCATAATGGGTTGGGTTGTGTTTTAATGCAAGAGGGGAAGGTTGTTACTTATGCTTCAAGACAGCTTAAACCTCATGGAAAGAATTATCCGATGAATGACTTGGAGTTAGCAACTGTGGTCCTTGTATTGAAAATTTGGCGACATTATTTATATGGTGAACGTTGATACATCTTCATTGATCATTAGAGTTTAAAGTATTTATTGACGCAAAAGGAGTTAAATTTGAGGAAAAGAAGGTGGATGGAGTTGCTGAAAGATTATGATACAATCATTGATTATTATCCCGGGAAAGCCAACATGGTAGCGGACGCTCTTAGTCGCAAGACTTTTACCACTTTCCATAGTTTGGAGGCTCGAATTATGCTAAAGTAAAATGGTACATTGATAGCTGAGTTAGTGTTAAAGCCATTATTGTTAGAGCAGATTAAGGAGTTATAAAAAAAAGATGATAAGTGTTTAACTTGGTTCGAGTAAGTAGAGAAAGGTGGACTCAAGGAATTCGAGGTTAAGTCGAATGAGTGTTTATATTTCAAAAATTGAGTTTGTGTTCCCAATATTGATGAGTTGAAAAGAGATATATTGTATGAAGCTCATTATAGTCCTTTAACGTTGCACCCAAGAGGAAACAAGACGTATCAAGATTTGAAAGAACTTTTTTTTGGTGGCCAGGAATGAAGAAAGATATTACGGAATTTGTAGCAAAGTGCTTAAATTGTCAACAAGTGAAAGCTGAACATCAAGTGCCTTCAGGATTATTCCAACCCATCTCAATTCCTCAGTGGAAATGTGAAAACGTTAATATGGATTTTGTAATGGGTTTGCCTTTATCGCCGGGTAAAAAGAATTCGATTTAGTAATTATGGATAGCCTTACAGAGACTGCACATTTCATTCCTGTGAGAACATATTTTTCAATGGAGAAATATGCTGAATTATATATCAAGGAGATAATGCGACTGCATAGTGTTCCAATCTCAATAGTTTCTGATAGAGATACCCGATTCACTTCGAGATTTCGAAAGTCTTTGCAAGGAGATTTGGGTACCCGATTGAATTTTAGCACTGTTTTTCATCCTCAGACTGATGGTCAATAAGAGCGAATAATTCAGAATCTAGAAAATATATTGAGAGCGTGTTTGATAGATTTTACTGGATCGTGGGAAAAGTATTTACCGCTTGTTGAACTTGCTTATAATAACAGTTACCAATCCAGCATCAAGATGGCACTGTATGAAGCATTGTATGGAAGGAAGTGCAGAACACCACTCAATTGGTATGAATTAAGGGATCTGGAAGTGCATGGTCCAGACTTGATTAAACAAGTAGAAGAAAAGGTTAAATTGATTCAGCATAATTTGAAGGTGGCCTCAGACAGACAAAAGTCATACGCCGATTTGAAAAGAAAAGACATTGAATTTTAAGAAGGTGATATGGTGTTTTTGAAAGTATCACCTTGGAAGACAGTACTTCGCTTTGGGCGTAAAGGAAAACTGAGTCCTAGGTTCATTGGACCTTATGAAGTTTTGAAAAAAAAATTAGACCTGTGGCATATCAGTTAACGTTGCCACCAGAGATGGAAAAGATCCACAATGTCTTCCTTGTGTCCATGCTTAGGCGATATCGATTAGATCCTGTACACATCATAACTCTAGATGAAATAGAAGTTCAGTATGACTTGACATATGAGGAAGAACCAGTGCAGATTCTAGATTTTAAAAACAAGCAGTTGCAGAATAAGATGATTCCATTAGTTAAAGTTCTTTGGAGAAACCATAAAGTAGAAGAAGCTACGTGGGAGCGTGAAGAGGATATGAGAGAAATATCCCCACCTTTTTATGCAATGAAAATTTGAGGAAAAATTTTCTTAAGGGGGAGATTTGTAGCATCCCAATTATCGGGTTAGTGGTTAAAATGTAAGAATTTTAAACTCGATGGTTGAATTATTATAAGTTGATAAATTCAATGATTTATGGTGGAATTCCAGTGTAGGGCTTGATGGAAAATTTGATATATTGGATAGGGAAATATGGTCTTTTAATATTAAAGGAAAAGTATCTCCTTTATTAGGGGATTGGTATGTGGGTTTTGGGAGTTATCTGGAAACTAATTCCTTGCTCTCTTCTTCTTCTACGTGAGCTCCATCCATAAGGTAAGAATCTAAATTTTATAGTTTCCTTTATCTTTTGGTTTGTTTATGGAAGTTGGGGTGTTGAATAAGCTTAAGGAAAACTTATATAGTATTAAAACAACAAGATGAGTATTTTAGAGATAAAATTGTAAAATGGGGTTGGAGATGAAATTTTGATTTGAAGTAATTTTTGATGTTTTAATGAGATATTTGACTTGTCAATGAGCTAATTAAAGGGTTAGGAGTATTAGAAATGATTAAGAGCCTAGTTGAAAACATGTCATGATTCTTAAATGTAAGTGTTTTAGTGAGAATTTGGTATGTTTAAGAGTAGTAATTGATGAAAAGTTGGTTGGAATGAAAGAAGTTTAGTTTAAAGGCTTAAGGAAGGATGATATAATAGATTTGAGAGGATTTTTGGGTATTTTTGAAGTAAAAATGGCAATTCTAGGTTTTAAGTATTGGTACCGTTAGAACATTACCGATACTTCAAGAGAAAAATCTGTGAAATTATTAAGGGTAGTATCGATACTAGTTAAAGAGGGTATCGATATTGTGTAGGTAGTATCGATACCAGTTGAAGAGGGTATCGATACTTTATGGGTAGTATCGATACCAGGGGATGGTATCGATACCATTTTTAAGATACAATTACAGAATACCAAATCGATATCGGTACCATAAGGAGGTATCGATACCCTTGAAGGGAAGTATCGGTACTGGACGGGTAGTACCGATACTTCTAGGTATGAAATGGAAAGTAAGAGTTTCTTGCATCCCAAGTTAGTCTGATTGGATATAAATGAGTCGAAGAACGATATTGATTTTCGATTATTTTGTGTAGTGATTGAACGTAATCAACTTTAGGTCAGCTCCGTATATTGACTATCGATTAGAAAGGGTTAAGGATTTGAATTAGACTTCAGTGAGGCAAAGGTGAGTGCAACTTCTTGGTTTTGTAACAGAATTGAAGAAGGCTTGCGATAAGCCAAACTCAGTGTTTTCGATCGAAACTTTACAATTTATATATTTTTATATTGCAATGTTTTTTTTCGATTTATATTATACAAGCTATATTTTATGACTATATGATTATGAAAATCTGAACTTTGAACAAGTGAGTGTGAAAAGACTTTATGAGAAAGATACTATGTGAATAAGAAACGCTTCGAATATTGATTGAACATAATTATGTGATTAATAGCCCAAAGTATATGTATGAGGATTGGAGGTATAGTTGGCATGCCAAGAGTCAAAGGTTTTATGTGATCCTGTGGGACAATTATGTGATCCTTCAGGACAAATATATGGCACTTCGGTGCAAAGCTATGTGGCACTTCGGTGAAAACCTATTTGGTCATTTGGGATAATTATGTGGCACTTCGGTGCAAATTACAAGCTGTGGAGACAATATTAGTACACAACCTCAATGTACTCAAATACCTAGCGTTCTTAGTAGTATACCTTGGGCATTTGGAACAAGGACATACAAAGTGAAACTATTCATAAGTATACTTTTGATATGAAAAATAATGAGATTTCTTTGTATAACATTTTTAATAAATCAAATAAGATTTTGTTTACTAAGCTAGCACTATTAGTATTGCCTCACTTAGTCATCAACTTAGAGTGTTATTTTTCTCATGGGTAGGTTTGAAGAAAGCAGAAGAGTGAAGTTAGCGTGGATAGCGTACACCTTTGAAGATCATATCATAACAAATTAAATGTAGGTGTTTTGTAATATTGTAACTGTTGGCATGTATTAAACGTTTAATTTGCAAATGCTCTGATCTATTTTGTAAACTCCTACATTTTGGTATTTATGTAAATTATTAAGATTGTATGTAAAAATGTATGTGAAATGATTATCTTATTAAAGAAGTTTATATCTTTTTATTTTGATACAAAATTTTAATTTGGTTTATATTTGTGAATTGCATATGTTTTGAAATGTCAAATGTGACGCCTCAGATTCGTATCGGTCGGGTACAGGTCAGGGGTGTTACAAGTATTGAAAGGAAGTATAGGTACCATAGTATAGAAGTATCAATACCATGGTAGGGGTACCGATACTATTGAGCCTGAAATTGTAAGATAGATTGAAATTGTAATAGAAATTGAAAATAATACTATTTTTCAGTATTATTAAAGTATAAATGTTAGAGAGTATACTAACATTGGTATGGTATGTGTCTTTAATGGATGCTTGTGTAGATCATAACCAAGCTCCCGAGTCAATCAAGAAAAAGGAAAAAGGACAAAGTTACCTAGTAGTTGGGCGTCATTACAACATAATAGGGAGGTATATCAGGTGAGTGCTTGTATTGTATTTATATGAGATGAGGAAGACTCACAATGAGTCAACTTAGAATGTTTTGATTTAATGTATGTTTTACAATATTTAATATACTTTCATTATGTGTATGAAAATGATATTATGAATAAGTTTTAGAATATTAACTGCTCTAAAATGAATGAATAAAATACATAACGATGTATTAACTACATAAAAGGATGCCATAAATAAAATCCATAACGATGCATTATCGGCATGAAAGGATGCCATAAATGAAAATGCATAAGGGTGCATTATCAGGATGAAAGGATGCCATAAATGAAAATGCATAACGGTGCATTATCGAAATGAAAGGATGCCATAAATGAAAATGCATAATGATACATTATTGGCATAAAAGGATGCCATAAATGAAAATGCATAACAGTGCATTATCGACATGAAAGGATGCCAGAAATGAAAATATATAATGGTGCATTATCAGCATGAAAGGATGCAATAAATGAAAATGCATAACGGTGCATTATCGGCATGAAATGATGCCACAAATGAAAATACATAACGGTGTATTAACGACATAAAAGGTGTCACTCATGGTATTTATAAAAGGCAAATGACCATTTGGAACTTTGGTGCAATACATGTACATTACTTTATCTTTTAAAATACATAGGGCAAATAAATAATAATTGGGAAAAATATACAGAAAGATAGGTGTACTAGGCTTACTAAGAATAATTTCGATGTTTGTATAAAAGAAATTTGGTTTAACTTAGACGAATTTATCTGATCCTTATAGAGTATGCGATTTAGTTCGTAATTAAATAGCAATGATATACTTATGTATAAATTGTAGTTTCTTTACAATATTATGTCTCACTAAGTAAATACTTAACGTGTGTTTATTTCACGCATAGGTAAATGCAAAGACTAGCCGGGTAAGGGGTGTAGTAGCAGTTATCATCAATCTAAGGTTGACTCTCATCAGTAACAGTAGAACAATCATGTTTATTTTGAAAATTAGTTGGAATGTAATAGACTTTAATAAAAATGCTATGGAATGTATTGAAAGAGAAAGTTTTTAGTAATATGTTTCAACGAATGTTTTATTTTTTTAATTAAAATGTTTTGTTTTAATTTCGAAACAAAATTTTATGGGTTTTACAAATGAGTGAATGTTTTTAAAAGTCATGTGACACTTATGACTTGTGTACAAAAACATATACGGGAAATGGGTGTTACATTTATTGGTATTAGAGCTACATGTTTAGCCAATTCTCGGCCAAAACCGGTTTTTTTTTGAAATTAGGAAAAAAGATTACATGCCATTAAGATTGTCAAGGTTACTGATATGGTGTCATTAGAGTATGATTGATGACACTCCTTACTAACTGTATTGTTATTACTATGTATGTCCTAATAGATGTCGGAATCTTCAAACTCGCTAAGAGCGGAGGAAGAAGAAATTAGAGAAGGAACTGGTAGTGAAAGTTACGAGGCTAATAGTGAACAACCGATTCCATCTGAAAATGCTAGTGCCCTGCATATCAAGGGATGTCAGTGCTTGAGTTTGGAGCTTTTATACAAGCTCTTGACGCCAAATTGACATGTTTTCAACCTCCTCTACCTCCCTTATTCCTTTAGCACCGAGGATGTTGATCCCAAAAGATCTGAAGAGTTTGGGAGTTCCAGAGTTGTGGGGAGAAGAGGGTGAGGGTCCTATGGAGGCAGGCTTATGGCTGAATAATGTTATGGTAATGCTTGAAATTCATCACTGCTCGGATTCAGAAAAGCTGGGGGGAGCCATATCTTTACTTAGAGGATTGTCTCGAGTATGGTGGTCAAATACTACGATGTATGCACCATCGGAACAAGTGACCTGGTAATTCTTCTTGGAGGAATTCAAGAACAAGTATTTGGGTGAGCACTTTAGAAGAGCAATACTTCTAAAGTACTTTAATTTGAAACAAGGTGATCGAGTCGTACATTAGTTCGAGGATGAATACAATAAGCTGAGCCGCTTTTATACTGAAGTAGTTGAAATGACAAGGCTCAACGTGATTGGTTCATAGAAGGTTTAAGGCCAAAGTTGAAAGAGATGATGTTGGCTTTGAACTTTCCTAGCTTGCGAGAAGTCATAAATCGAGCCAAGGCTATTGAAAGAGCTCAAGAGGAGACATTAACAGTGAAGCAGAGTTTACAGAAGGGGAAAAGAGTTGGAATGCCTTCAATTGCCCATCATGCTAAGAGAAGTAAGGGCTCAAGTTCTAGATATACTGATAGAGATGGTTCTGTTACAGCTTCGCAGAAAACTAAACAATCCCAATCTTTTATTGCTATCTCAGGTAGAGCATTCGGAGAAAGAACTCAATGCCAGACATGTGGTAAATTGCATCGTGGAGTATGCAGACTTCTCAGCAGAGCTTGTTTTCAATGTGGCGAGACTGGTGACTTTGCACGAAATTGTCCTAAGAAATCTGGGGATAATTCGACATAATCTGAAAGATTTATGACAACCTCTAATAGAAGTAGAGGAAGAGGTAAATCCAGGGGACAATTTGAATCAATACAGCAATAAGAGACTCAGGGGGTCGTCAGAATTTACAACATTAAGACCAATGAGGATCGGGATGACCCAGAGATCATAATAAGTATATTCTATTTTTTTGATGAGCATGTATTTGTTTTAGTTAACCCTGGTTCTACACACTCATTTATTAGTACAAAATTGGTTAGAGCTAGAGGAATTCCTTTAGAACCAATTGTTAGTGAGATGATAGCGGTAAACCCTATGGGTCACAGTGTGAGAGTAACTCGGGTATGTAGAAAATGCCCGATAAAGATTCAAGGGATTGTGTTTTTGGCAAACTTAATGAAGTTAGCTTTCGATGAGTTTGAAATCATTTTGGGTATGGATTGGTTGTCTCCACATCATAGATGGGTCGATTGTCACAAGAAGCGATTATTTCTAAAAGATGCAGAAGGCTTAGAAATCGTAGAGATCGATGAAAAAGTGAAATCACCATCTAATGTGATATCAGCCATGACTGCAAGGAAAATGGTGTCAAACGGGTGTATAACTTTCCTAGCTAATGTGATAGACACTCGAGTACCAGAAGCGATATTGAATGATATCTCAATAGTTAAGAAATTTCCAGAGGTCTTTTCAGAATAATTATCGGGTTTACTTCTAGACCGAGAAGTAAAATTCAAGATTGAGGTTTACCTGGGTACTAAACCTGTTTCTATGGCTCCATATCAGATGGCTCCAATGGAGTTAAGAGAATAAAAAGCCCAATTACAAGAGCTACTCGATAAGGGATTTTTCAGACCCAGTGTTTCTTCTTGGGGAGCACCTGTACTATTTATGAAAAAGAGGGACGAGTCTATGCGATTATGCATCGACTACCGTCAGTTAAATAAAATAACGATAAAGAATAAGTATCCTCTTCTGAGGATTGATGATCTGTTCGATCAATTGAAAGGAGCATAAATTTTCTCTAAGATAGACCTGAGGTCGGGGTACCATCAATTAAAGATAAAAGAGGATGATATTTCAAAGATAACTTTTAGGACTCAGTATAGACACTACGAATTTGTGGTGATGCTATTTGGATTAACAAAAGCTCCTACAATATTTATGGACTTGATGAACTGAGTATTCCAACCTTACTTGGATCAATGCTTGGTGGTATTTATAGATGATATTTTGGTGTATTCCAAGTCAAGAGAGGAACATGATGCTCATCTTCGAGTGGTTTTTCAGACACCTCGGGAAAAGAAGCTGTATGCCAAATTGTCCAGGTGTGAATTTTGGTTAGCTGAGATTGTTTTCCTTGCTTATATAGTCTTCGCAGAAGACATAAGGGTAGATCCCTAAAAGATTCAAGCTATAATGGATTGGCAAACCCCAAAAAATATCCCTGAAGTTCAGAGTTTATTGGGGCTTGCTGGTTATTATAGACGGCTCGTGAAGAATTTCTCAATGTTAGTTTCACTGCTAACTAAGTTTTTATGGAAATATATTCCTTTTAATTGGTCAGAGAAATGCCAAGAAAGTTTTGAAATGTTAAAGAGAATTGTAACGGAGGCCCCAATACTCGTACAACCTGAGTCGGGTAAAGACTATGTAGTCATTAATGATGCATCTGATAATGGGTTGGGATGTATGCTTATGCAAGATGGAAAAGTCACGGCTTATGCCTCAAGACAGTTGAAAAATCACGAGAGAAATTACCCGATGCATGACTTGAAATTGGCAGCAGCCGTTTTTTCTTTGAAAATTTGGTGCCATTATCTGTACGGTGAGCGTTGTAATATTTATACGGATGACAAGAGTTTAAAGTACTTGTTGACTCAAAAAGAACTGAACTTAAGACAGAGGAGATGGATCGAGCTCTTAAAATATTATGATTTGATCATTGATTATCATTCTGGAAAGGCGAATATGGTAGCAGATGCACTTAGCCGAAAGACTTTTGCAACTCTATGGGCTTTGGATGCACATATGTCTTTAAAGGAAGATGGTGTCTTGATTGTTGAACTTAAGTTAAAGTCGATGTTTTTGGATCGGGTAAAAGAGCTGCAAGGTCAAAATGAGAAATTCTTGGTGAGGATGGCACAAGTAGAAAAAGAAGCGGTCAAATACTTCAAAATAAGTGTTGATTGATGTTTATATTATCATAGAAGACTTTGCATTCCCGATAATGAAGAACTGAAGAGAAATATTCTTTATGAGGCACACTATAGTCCTTTGATGATGCATCCAGGCGGGAATAAGGTGTATCAAGATTTAAAAAGTCATTATTGGTGGCCTGGCATGAAAAGGGTTGTATCAGAATTTATTGCGAGTCAATAAGTAAAAGCTTAACATCAAGTTCTATTTGGCTTGTTACAACCGATATCCATTCCTGAGTGGAAGTGGGAACGAGTTACAGTGGATTTTGTTTCGGGGCTACCTTTGTCACTGGGTAAAAAGGACTCGATATGGATAATTGTAGACAGATTGACCAAAATAGATCACTTTATCCCAGTTCGGGTAATTACTCAATGGATAATGTATGTCAAAGAGATAGTTCGGTTGCATGGACTGCCTATATCGATAGTATCTAATCAAGACCCAAGGTTTACTTCAAGATTTTGGAAGTCCTTACATGAGGCATTGGGTACTCGCTTGAGTTTCAACACAATATTTCACTCGTAGACAGATGGGCACTTAGAATGAACTATTTAGATATTAGAGGATATGTTAAGGGCATATGTGATTGAGTTTAAAGGATCATGGGAAAGGTATTTACCTTTAGTAGAATTTACTTATAATAATAGTTACCAATCGAGTATTAAGATGGCCCCATATGAAGCTTTGTATGGGAAGAAGTGTGGAACACAATTAAATTGGGTTGAACTAAAAGATCGAGGCCTAGTTGCCTAGATTTGATGAAAGAAATGGAGGAGAAAGTGAAAGTTATCCAGATAATCTAAAGATAGCCTTCGATCGACAAAAGTCTTATGCATATTTGAAAAGAAAATAAATTGAATTTCAAGTGGGAGAAGAGGTATTTCTGAAAGTGTCACCTTGGAAGAAAGTATTATGGTTTGGACGAAAAGAAAAGCTGAGCCCGAGATTCATTGGACCTTATGATATTTTAAAAAGGGTCCGACCAGTAGCTTATCAGCTAGCTTTGCTCCAGACATGGATAAGATCCATAATGCCTTTCATGTGTCAATGCTCAGAAGGTACCGATCAGATCCATCCTATATTATCACACCAGAGGAAATAGAGATTCAATCATATTTAACTTACGAGGAAGAACCAGTACAGATCTTGGCTCGAGAAAGCAAAGAACTGCATAACAAGAAGATTCCTCTAGTTAAAGTACTTTGGCAAAACTATAAGGTAGAAGAAGCTACTTGGGAAATAGAGGAGGACATGAGGAAACAATTTCCGCACCTCTTCGTGTGAGGTACGTCTTTAAATTCGAGGAAGAATTTCTTAAAGGGGGAGAATTGTAATACCCCAAATAGCAGGTCAGTAACTATATTGAAAGGATTTAAGAATTTTCAGGACTAAATTAAATAAATGGTAAAGTTTAAGAAAACGATTTAGAATTTTTGTTTTAGACCAATTAGTAAGAATGAAAGAATAAAAGGGGTATTTTGGTCCTTTAAAAGGAAATGGATTTAAAATTTATTTTAAATTAGGATATTAAATAAAAGGGGAAAGTAAAAAATACACTAAGCTATTTCTCTTCATCTTCCCCGTGAAAGTGCTCTCCTCTATAGCCAAAGGTAAGGCTTCATCTAGGTAGCTTTTCCTTTCATTTTTGGTTTGCTCTTGAAACCTTGAGTGTTATAGATGTTTAAGGAATGATTAAATAGAATTAAAACTAAGAGATTGATGATTTATTTGAGATTAAAGAAAATGGGTTTTTGAATGATATGTTAAAATATGAGTTTTTATTTAGGTTTACTAGTATATTTGACTTTTCAAAGAAGGAAACAAGAGATTAGAAGCATTGGATGTGATTAAAATCATGTTGGAAAAACTAGTATTTATTCTTGGTTTGAGATGTTCTTTAGAGAATTTGGATGTTATAAGAAGCTAAATGGAGGCTCGATGTACTCGACGGAAATAATTATCAAAGGTGGTCCCGTGCATCCTTATATTCTTCAAGCAATTTGATTTTGATTAAGTGCTCTTCAAACCTCTACCAACCATGTCGGTGTTCCCGATTGCAGCTGATACCACAACTATCGAAGATAACATGTTGCCTGATGTCAATCCTATTGTCGTTAGAAAGTACAAGAAAAATAATAAGACAGCTCGAGGCCATCTCCTAAGTCAAATGTGAAACAAACTCTTCGACATGTTTCTTAAGGAACAAAGTATGAAGGTGATTTGGGACACACTCAAGAAGAAGTATGGCGTGGATGATGCGGGCATCAAGAAGTACATCACCGAGAGTGGCTTAAACTCTAGATGAATGATGTCAAGTTGATCATGGATCAAGTAGTCATCGATATTCTGGCAGAAGGGATACATATATGCGAGGTGCTCCAAGCAAATGTTCTAATTGAGAAACTCCCCAAGTTATAGTATGACTACCGTAACTTGCTCAAACACAAGAAGAGAGATATACCACTTCAGGAAGTGGTGGGCCATATAAAGATTGAGGAGGCCAACTACTTGAATGATAAGGTGATGAATAATTTTAGTCAATTGTCTTTTAATTTTAACTTGGTTGAATTTAGTGGTGCCTCAGGGTCTAAGTTCAAAAAGATCGAACAAAGGTGTTTCAATACAAAAAGAAGAAACCATATAAAAGCACCAACTTCAAGAAGCCAACCAAGACCAAATCTGACAGAAAAACCCTGAAGTGTTATGTCTACGATCAAGCTGGTCACAAGACGTACCAATGTCAACACCGTTCAGACCACCAGAATGAGAAGAAACTACATCTGAACATGGAAGAGGATAATACTGGAGATGCCATACCGGTGGTGGTTTCCGAAGTCAATATGGTGGATAACATTTTTGAATGGGTTGTGGGCACTGGCACATCCCGACATTTTTACGTAAGAAAGGAGTTTTTCACTGAGTTTGATGATGGGAACGACGGTGAACGTGTGTACATGGGGAAATCTAGCATCTCTAAAATGCTAGGAAAAGGCAAGTTATTACTCAAGCTGGCATCTGATAAAACTTTAGCACTTAACAATGTCCTGTATGTTCTTGCCCTACGTAGAAATTTAATAAGTGGCATACTTTTGAATAAGGCAAGCATTAAGTTAGTTTTTGAGGCAGATAAACTTGTATTCTCCTGTAATGCTGATTATGCTGGAAAAGGTTTTCTGAACGGGGGTTTATTTGTCATAGAAACTCAACTTAATGAAAATAAAGCTACTACTTCTGCTTATATGATTGAATCTGTTGATATGTGGCATGCTAGATTAGGGCATGTTAGCTTTCATACTTTAAAGAAATTAATTAAAATGAACGTTCTGCCTAAACTAGACTTAACTAGCTTTAACAAATTTAAAATTTGTGTAGAAACCAAGCATGCTAAACCTCACTTTAACACTATTTCTAAGAGAAAGACGAAATTGTTAGAACTTGTTCATACTAATCTAGCAAACTTTAGAAACAATAAAAGTAAAGAAGATGACCTTTGTAGATGACTACTCAAGATACAAAAAGGGTTATCTCCTTAGAACTTAAGATGAAACTGAAAACTTCTTTCTTATTTATAAGGAAGAAGTTGAGAATCAGTTAGATAGGAGAATCAAACGTCTTAGATCTGATAGAGGTGGTGAATACGGATCGAATTTCTTAAAAGAGGTGTGTGAGAAGAATTACATAATTCACGAAGCTTCCACTCCTTATTTTTCTCAACAGAACGGTATAGACGAAAGGAAAAATAGAACTTGAAAAGGGATGATGAACTCATTGTTGATAAGTTGCGGGTTATCTGACAACATGAGGGGGAATCAATTCTATCGGCAAATCACATTTTGAACCGAGTACCTCATAAGAAATTAGATTCCACCCCATACGAACTGTGGAAAGGATATGCACCAAATTTGAAATACCTTAAAGTGTGGGGGTATCTGGATAAATTAGGATTGCCAGAATTCAAGAAGTCAACCATTAGACCTAATACCGTTGATGCTGTGTTTATTAGGTATGGAACAAACAATGACACATATAGATTCATGTTCCTGCTTGACCATTCTATTTTTTAGTCAAGAGATTCCATTTTCTTCAAAGATTTTTTTCCTTTAAAGAAACCTAAACTGAATGAAGAAACACGAATAGAAAACATTTCATCCACTTATTCTAGTGTACCTGTTATGTCTACTAAAGAAATTGAATTCGAACCTAGAAAAAACAAAAGACAAAGAACTGAAGCATCTTTTGGACCATACTTCATAACTTCCTTTATTTCTGAGATAAATGATTTAGACACCTTGTCCAATCTGATAGCTCGAGTCTTTCTAATAGACGAGGATCTGAAGACTTACAAGGATGCTATGAGGTCGATCGATACTAGTTTCTATAAAGATGAGATTAGGGATGAACTAGATTCGAATGTCTAATCATACATGGGAATTAGTGGACTTGCCTAGAGGATTCAAACTGATCATCAATAAGTGGGTCGTCTGGAAGAAACTCAGACCAGATGGTTTGATATAGTGGTACAAGGCAAGGCTAGTCGTCAAAGGGTTAATTCAAAATTTTGGTTTAGACTTATTCAATACTTACTCTCCTAAAACAAAAATCTCAACGATCCGTGCATTGTTTACGCTAGCCTCCATTAACAAGTTGCAAGTACAACAAATGGATGTAAATACTACTTTCTTAAATGGATATCTAGACGATGAGATCTATATGGAGCAACCGCCAGGTTTTGAGACATCTGGTATGAAAGGCAAAGTGTGCAGGCTCAAAAAGTCTCTTTAGGGCCTTAAGAAAATACTTAAATAGTAGTATGAGAAATTTCATAGAACTATCCTTAGTTTTGTTTTTATTGTAAATAGTTCAGATGCATACGTGTATTCGAGGATGTTCGATATTGATTGTGACATCATAAGTTTGTATGTTGATGATATGCTGATTTTCATTACTAACATTGAGTCTATTAACACAATAAAGAGTTTCTTTTCCATTAAGTTTGAGATAACTGATCTGGGATTATTTGATGTGATCTTGGGAGTCAAAGACACTAAAACTGAAAAAATGATTTTCTTTAAATTAAACGTACTACATTGAGAAAGTGTTTCCAAAATCAAACATGCTAAGATAATTAGGAGTCTTATGTTCTTAATGAACTATACTCGGCCTGATATTACGTATGTTGTGACCCATAATTTGAGTCCTTTGTGGGGAATATCGACACCTCCAGTATCCTTGTTGTGTGATTCACAAGTTGCGATAAGTGTGACCAAGAACTAATCTTACAATGGTAAGAAAAGACATATTCGCATCAGACATGAATCAGTTAGACAATTGATAAGGAATAGAGTACGCTGTTTAGAGTATGTGAAGTTGGAAAGGAACCTAATAGACCCACTTCCAAAGGGTTAAGTCGGAAATTAGTCCTATATTCGTTGAAGAGGATGGGTTTAAAGCCCATTAGTTGAGGAATTTATGGTTGATACCCAACTTAGTTATCTAAGTTCAATGTGGTCAAACGAAACCACAAAAAGACTCATAGTGTATATTAATCAATTCATCCCTATGTCGAACAATGTACTTGCCCATAATGAGCTTAATTGCTCTTAAGAAATTCATAGTCCTGGTTGAGCTTTGAGTGGTCTTAGTAAGAAAGACTTGATGAATTTATCGATTTTGGTTGAATATATTCTTAATAAGTTCATAACCCAGAGTTGAGTAGGTAGTCCTAATTAAGAAGGACAAGTTGAACTTATCGTTAGAAAAGGTTGAGTTTTATGAGAAAACTCTTAATGAATTCAAATCCAATGTTTGGATGGCCGTAGTAAGAATGACACATTGAATTCACCGACTAAAGAGGTTGAATATTTATTCTTAATGACTTCTTATCCAGAGTTTGGGTGGTTCAATTATAGTGAACTTGAAGAAAGTCACCATACTCTTTGTGAGGTTAAGCTATTGTATAAGCTCTTAATTATTTCTTAGCTTGATTTTGGGTGGTTTATGTCTAGATAAACCTGAAGAAATATCCTACGTAAGTGAGAAGGGTTAGCCACCTTCTATGAAAAATAATGGGCATATTTTTAGTACACTTACTAGAATCCTGAGATTAGATGGTCAAATATATACTTTTGTATATATATCTTACACATCGAGGACTCAGGTGGATGAAGGGGGTTAGTTTTTTGTTATCAGTTCACCCTATCTTAGAAAGTTCAAGACTAGTTTCACTTATCTAAGAGAATGATCGCTCATTTTTACTATGTACTAGTTCAAGATACGTTCACTAGTGCTTAAGCAACTAATCTCGCTATTTCTTTTTTGGAAAGATTGTTTTCAAGTTTCAGAAGAATTCTTTCGAATAAGTGGGGGAATGTTGATAATGCTCAATCCCACATTGAGTGGGAAATACATAGGGATAGGGTATTTAAGGTTTACATTCTCCAATCCTTTGTTGAGTGGTAGAGAACACAATGGGGATTCTCGAGCACCGCCACCGTCGTTCATCTCGGCTCGACTCGTGCTCGTACTCGCGGACATGGTCGTGGTATATTTTTAGAGAAGTTTCGTAAGGAATTTTTCTCTAAAAGAAAAAATAAAATTGTGAAAGAATTTTCAGTATGATATTTATAGGAAGTGTTTTATTTAAATTTCATAGTGTAACAGTTGAGATTCATTAGCTGTCGTTTTGATTTCTAAAATTTAAACCAATTTCTGGAATTTAAACATGTGTAACGTTGGATGTATCTGGACTGATTTACATCTCTATTCAAAGGGAATTAACAGCTAATTATTATGCATTTACATGAGTTACAATAATAATATCAGGAGTTACAAACGACTAGAAATTAAACTATGAATCTAGACTATTTTGAGGCCAGGTTAATTTGTTTAATTCAACTATTACAATTATGTTTAAATCCAACAATTAAATCATAAATAAATCTGATGCGCATTGAACCATTTTGCCCATGATGTGAAGCATATAAATAGATAGCCTATTTCATCTTCTTAACTCACCCAATTCACTCTCAAATAATTCTCTCAAAAGCTCTCACAACTACTAAGAGATTTTCGGCGATCTAAGGTGTAGTACCACCGACAGTCCATTCCGGTTCAGAGTGTACTGAATTTGGAGCGATCGTGTTAACCTCATGGGATGATCCCCCTATTAGAGCGATTACACACATCGATGTGAATTTGTTTCTAAAGAAGTGGTTCTACCATGACACAGTTAAGGGTTTCAAATTTTTCCTTTAAATTTATTATTCTCAGTCAGTGCTAACGGTGTGATTTTACAGTCCATATTTTCAACAAATTAGAAATGAATTCCTCTCGATATACTGCAAAATATATTAAAACCACTTTGCAAGTTGAATCCAGATTTATCAAAGATCGATACACTCAACGAAAAAAATTATCGAAGGTGGCCTTATATTCTTCGAGTAGCTTGATCTTGATTACTTTCTGCTCAAGCCTCCACCAACCACATTGGTGATCCCGACTGCCGCTGATGCCACAACTACCAAAGATGAAATGTTGTCTGATGTCGATCCCATTACTGTTAGAAAGTACGAGAAAGATAATAAGATGGTTCAGTGCCATCTCCTAAGTCACATGTCAAAATAAACTCTTTGACATGTTTCTTAAGGAGCAAAGCATGAAGGTGATTTGGGATGACATGTTTCTTAAGCACCAAATAAGTATGGCGCAGACGGTGTGGGCATCAAGAAGTATGTCGTCGGAGAGTGGCTCAAATTCCAGATGACGGACACCAAGCCGATCATGGATCAAGTCTATGACTATGATAACCTCGTCTCTGACATTTTGGTAGAAGGGATGCATATGTACAAGATGCTCCAAGCAAATGTTCTGATCAAGAAACTCCCCATGTCATGGTTCGACTACCATAACTTGCTCAAACACAAGAAGATGGATATTTTGCTTCAGGAATTGGTGGGCCATATGAAGATTGAGGAGGCCAACCACTTGAAAGATAATGTGACGAATAATTTTTCAAATGTCTTTTAAGTATGATTTGGTTGAATTTGGTGGTGCCTCAGGGTCTAAGTTCAAAATAACCACAAATAAGGGGTTTCAGAATAAAAAGACAAAACCAAAGAAAAACACTAACTTTAAAAAGCCAGCTAAGACCAAATCTAACGGAGGGACCCTGAAGTGTTATGTTTGCGATCAAGCCAGTCATGAGACGTACCAACATCAACACCGTTCACACCACCAGAACGAGAACAAACCATATCTGAACATGAAAGGAGGACAATGTTGGAGATTTCATAGCAGCGATGGTTTCTGAACTTAATTTGGTGGACAACATTTCTAAATGGGTTGTGGACACTAGTGCATCTCGACATTTCTATGCAAGGAAGGAGTTTTTCACTAAGTTCGAGGATGGGAACGACAATGAGCGTATGTACATGGGGAACTGTAGCAACTCTGAAGTGATAGTGCTTGTGCTCGTTCTCGTGCTCGTGGATGTGGATGTGGATGTGGATGTGGATGTGAAAAAATAAAATTGTGAAAGAATTTTGAGTCTGATATTTATAGGTTGTGTTTTATATAAATGTCAGAGTGTAACAGTTGAGATTAATTAGCTATCGTTTTGATTTCTAACTTTTAAACCAATTTCTAGAATTTAAACATGTGCTACGTTAGATGTATCTGGACTACATCTCTATTCAAAAGGAATTAGCAGTTGATTATTACGCCAGTTATATGAGTTACAGTAATAATATCAGAGGTTACAAACAACTAAAAATTAGACTAAGAATCTGGATTGTTTTGAGGTCATGTTCATTTGTTTAATTCAGTTGTTGCAACAGAGTTTAAATCTAGAAATTAAATCAGAAATAAATTTGATGCACATTGGACCATTTTGCCCATAATGTGAAGCCTATAAATAGAGAGGCTATTCCAACTTCCCAATTCACACTCAAACAATTCTCTCAAAAGCTCTCACAACTACTAAGAGATTTCCGGTGATCTAAGGAGCAATACCACCAGCAGTCCACTCCGGTTTCGGGTGTACAAAATTTGGAGTGATCGTGTTAACCTCGGGGGACGATCCGCCTATTGGAGCGATTACACACATCGAGGCTAATTCGTTTCTAAGGCAGTGGTTCCACCAAAACATGGTTAAGAGTTTTGAATTTTTCTTTTAAATTTATTATTCCCAGTCAGTGATAACAGTATGATTTTACAGTCCATATTTCCAACAAAAACAAATAACTTTTTTAAAAGTTAGTTTCCACTAAGAAAAAAAAGGAAATTTCTCTCCTAATTTATTTATTTATTTTTAAAATATATATTATTTAATAATATTATTAAGATAAATTTGAAAATTCCTAGAAATTATATTTGAAATTCTTGAAAATAGATTTTAATATATATATTCTAAATCAAATAAATAAATAATAAAATTTATAAATCAAAATTACATAAATAAAAAAATAAAAAAATAAAAAAAATAAAACTAAATTTATAAATCGTTGTATATATATATAAATTATTTAATATATATATTTAATTAACAATTTTTTTATCATCTATATAAGTACATGGTTTTTTTTATCATTCATGCTAAAATAAAATATATTAATCTATATTAAATAAAATACACAATTGATAATCCATATAAAATCTACATTCAAAACATAATCTGAATACATTACTTGAAATTAGATATGATAAGCTTGATTCAAATTGAATATTTTATTTATAACTAAACATAATTTTTAATTTTTTATTTTTTATTGAAGAAAAATATTATATTTATAATTAAACATTAAAGTTAAAATTTTAATTTATAATTAATTTTTTTTATTTTTATCAAATAAATCACATCATAAATGTTTTGGACCAACACAATATGAAAAACGTCACAACCTCTAACACGTCTTATTGGTCAGGTTTAAGTTAAATTATTATCCCTAAATGATTATTTATTTTGAATGAAATTGAGCCTAAATGATAAGATTAACAAATAAAAATGACATGATGAATTAATTATTTACTCATTTTTGTACATGACTTAAAATATTCAACTTAAATTTTATGCTAGATATATTCGTGTAGGTGTTGATTTTAGACATTTAGAACAATAAGTTACTTATATTTTAATGTAAGGTAACATATATTAATTAACTGTTACTTAGGAATACAATTCTCCTATCCCCATTTTATACCCCTTTATTTGTCCATCTCACATTATAAGGCTTGTAATATAATTATTCAATAACTCAACAAAGCTTGTTATCATTATTTTTTTCATTTAACATTTTCTTTTGTTGTGCAAAGTAAAATTTTTAATTTTTAGTAATATTTTATCAATTGTTTTCAATTTATTTTATTTTTATTATTTTAGTAATATTTTTAGTAATATTTATTATTTTAAATATTCATTGTTTATAATTAAATATTTTATTATATTTCAGTTAGATTAATTTTATTTTTATTTTTATTTTGATTTTAAAATTTTCTTTTTAGATTTTATTTTAAAGTAGTTTTCATTTATTTTTCTTGATATTAGGTGATAAAATTATAATTTTTTTTATAAATATTTCTCAAATAATTAATTTTTATTTAAATAAAAATTAATAATTTCCATATATTGTGTTAAGTTTATTTTGATTGTTTTAAACAGAAATACTTTTATAAAAATAAAATAATAAATAAATTGATTTAATTGTTGTGATATTTTATTTGTAATGATTTTTAGAATTTATAGTTAAAAAATTATCGGTATATAACTTTTTGGTGTCAAAAAATCGAAAGAAATATTTACGATATATTTCTCTCTATAGTTAAAATATAAACTACAAACATAATTTGTCACCAAAAATTTGAATCTTAATATTTGTTTTGATAATTTTTTTCATTAACAATAATTATAAGTAGTTACAAAACGTATTACTCTATAACTTTCATTTTTATGCTAAAAAAGAGGAAAACATTTGTGATATACGTTTTTTCACTATAATTAAAATATGTAACTACAAACAAACTTGTCATGAAAAACTTGAATCTTATTATTTTTTGTGACAATTTTTTCCTTTCATAATTACAAAAGTTATAGTCGCAAAACTTGTTATGAAATTTTTTGAGCCAAAAAAAAGGAGGGAAATATTTTTGGAAAAAAATTACAACAAAATATATTTTGTCACCATATGCTATACAAGTTTTCTAATTGTAACAAAATGTTACAACAATTTTAGTTTTTGTCACAATTATATATATTTTTCTAATTTTTTTGTGACACCTATTTATTTTGTCACAAAATGTTATTAGTAGTGACAAATAATTTTTACAAAATTAAATTTTTCATAATAATAGAAATTTCTTGTAGTGCTCAAAGTACATGATAAACACATGTTGGAGACATAAAATTAAGTGATATTTTTGTTTAACATTGTGTATTGTTAATTATCTTTCAGTTCTATTAAAAAATATTTTTCAATTTTTCGATCAAGCTTACACATTATAATAATATATTTAAAATTTAATCAGATATAATTTTATAGCAATCAATTAACTTAAAAATAAGGTAATGAAATAATAAAATCTATGATATATTTTTGTCGACAATGGTTTTTATCCGAAGCTTTTTTTGGTATTATTTTTTACTATTATTATTATTATTAATATTATTTTTATTATTATCATTTTCAGGTTACAAAATTTGGGCCCAATAAATATTCAAGCCCAAATTACAAGGTTTACAACAACTGACCTAACCAGTTGACCCAGAGCCCAAGATTTGACCCTGTTGTAGCTGCACCAGCCTTCTACCATGGTCTGCAATACCCAAAGTGAAGCAACCCATTCCGAGTGCCCATGCCCTGCCACACTAACTCAACTTAACCACCATTCCCTGTCATCCACAATGTTCACGCAACAAAATCAGTAAAATTTTTTTATTCTAACATGTAATGTGTATATAACCCGAAGAACAAAACAATGCAGGAGAAGAAGGGCCCCGATTCGGAAAGAAATAGTGTAGAGATCCCCTTTCCCTATTATTTAAAGAAATTAATACAACAAAAAAGGGTTTTTTGTTCTTTTATTTGAACCAAAAACCAGTGCAAAAAATATCATCATCAATAAACAAAAAAAGCCAGCAAGGTTTTCAAAAAGAAAAAAATCAGCGAAAAAGCAGAGAAAAAAAAGAATAAAATAAGAGAGTTTTACCTTAGGATTAAGGTCTTCACCGACGAAGAGGGAGTTGACCGAACATTTAAGGTAGCCTCTTTGTTTTGGGGAGTTTTAGGGTTTAATGGTTTGGTTTAAGGGGAGAAGGGGTTTATGGGGGAGTGTTTGGTGTATTTTCGGAGGAGATTGACACCTCGTCGGGGTGTTGTGCTGTGTTTGTCAAGCTGCTTCGTGGCCATAGATTGTTTGTATAACTTAAAAAAATGAAAGGGTTAAGAGGAAAGGGGAAGACGGGCTTGCCTGCTAGGTAAAAAATGAGGCTAGGTTAGCCAAATAAACTTATAATAGGATAAATATATTAGTCTCAAAATGATGTCGTTTAGGGGTTAGGGTTTTTGTGTTTTCGCACGTGGGGTATACTACGAGAGGGCGTCTTTGGTTTCGGGTAGTTTACATTTTGGTCCTTAATTAAACTATTCTAAATTTGTGATTACACCCTCACCTTTTACGCGTGTTGTATTTTGATCACTTTTAATTATGTATTTTTGATTATTTCGATTTCCAGCATGTAATATTGGATATTTACATTTCGGTCCTAGATATATGGGTTTATTACATTTTCATTGTTTGTAATATGTGATTTTTACCTCATTTGTTGTGTTATTTATTTAATTTGTTTTTGAGACATTAAATTTCCAGTTTTACTATTTAGTCTCATTTTGCTTGTTATCTTATTTTTAGGAATATTTTAATTTGAGTGCCTTGCTTTAAATATCTCAATTTTGGTCTTGAATGATTGAAGTTGGTCTATTTATGAATGTAGTGCCTAGTTTGTAAAATATTTGCAATGGTTGCCTTTATTTCTTGTTGGTTTTATGATTTAATCCCTAAATTCACCATCTTTATTATTTTGATCCATCATTTATATATTTGTTAATTTCCCGCTAGTTGTAATATTTTCAACTGTTATTTTACTAAAGGAATTTATAGAAATGCACCTTAACTGACAAGGAGTGCATTTCCAAGAATTGTTCAAACAGAATAATACCTTTTATATATTAGAATGATTATTTATATATATTTAATATACGTATTTTATCTAAAAAATTGGATAATATTATTTTTGTATAGGGAATCCATGGAAATGCTTCCTTAACTGACAAGGAAGATATTTCGAGAATTGTTCGTGCAAAATAACAACCCTTGTATTTTTCTAAAAAATTATCATAATTTAAATGTATATTCGAATTTATCAATTTCAATATTTTGATGACGTATAATTGATTAGGTACCGATTTCGGGAGTTGTGGGGTGCTAATCATTCCCCACGCGTAATCGACTCCCGAACCCTTTTTTCAAAACGAATTTCTGGTTAAACACATAATTTTTTATCTTTTAAAATTATTTTTATTAAGATTATTTTAAAAAGTATTTTTAGGTATTCAACCTACCTAACCCATAGGTCTATAGAGAATACAAATCTATTTATTTGTTCTTTATTTTAAAACCCACTTTTTTCCAAGATTAAGTTGGATCGCTCCCCGCCATAGCCCTAAAAAGCTTAAGGACCGTTTCGACAGCTTGGCGACTCCGCTGGGGACGTTAGAGAGTCAGGCCGTAATCGATTATACATTATCTTTTTAGTTGAAAATGGTAAATTCGAATGATATTTAAAATTTAATCCTCACATTTTGGTTGCATCGCATCATACATCTTTTATTTATTAGTTTTACTAACGTGTGATTTGCATGTTTCAGATTTCTGACTTTTGTTTTAGTCTGTTGGTTTTTGGATCGAGGTAAAGGATTGTGAATTCCCCCCACTTGCGCTATAACTGTTCAAGTATTTAGATCCTTCTAACTTTGCTCTATCCCATTAGGTAGGGGTGAACGCTGCGCTTATGTGAGAAAAATTATTTTTTCTCAGCATGGGCTTTAGCAAGTAACCTCTGGGGTGCATATGTCTCGTGTTTATGAGTGAAACATTGAGTTTCCTCGTATGGACATGGGGAAATGCATCCTATGGAATTGAACTCAACCCGTTTAAGCCTATGATAAGTAAGGATCGAGGGTTTGACAAGCCCAAAGGGGTAATAGCAGATGACAATTCGAGGACCCTGTTAGTAATACCGAAACTCTGCCCGTTTCATACTGAATTTATGTCCACTGTTCTTCAGAAGTCGCAAAGGAGAAACTCTTTCTAACTTTTTCCTCAAATTTATTTATTTATTTTGTAAAAAGCATGAGAATTAGAAGAGTATGCAGTTATGTTCATTTTTTTTTCAATCAAGCATGCGTACTAGATGACACGAGGTTAAGATTTATATGTTGAACAAAGCATGGGGTAGAAAACATGTCTGGGTAGAACTATTATAAAAGCATGTCAGGGTAGATACTATGTTAGGTAGGATCTTTTCCTTTCGTAAATATTTCTTCTTCTTTTTGGTTAAGTAGTACCAATAATTTCTTTTGTTTTATCTTATTTTTATATGCCTTATGTTTGCATTTGTATTTTCACACCATAACCAAACAAGGTGTTAATTCACAAGTGATTAATCAAATCAGAAGGCTTTCATATCGATATAAGAGTTCCATAACTAGATAGTCAACTTCGTAAGGGTGAAGACTTACAAACAAAGTTGATAAATGAGAGAATAACTCAAAGATTGATTGAATATTCCCATTAAACAAAGATCAAGATGGCATCAAATAGCCAAATGATAGTTGAGCCAAGAGTGAGAAGATATTTCTCGAGATATCAAGGCCACTTTCCTCTTAGATAATCCCATAGAAATGGAAGTCCAGAGATCCCATAATCACAATGGGTGAATTAAAATAAAGAAAGGTGGGTCAATACTTTGAGAAGTCCAACAACTATAACGACAAACACCAAATAGTGAGGGAGGCCTAGATCAATTAAATGAAGAAAATGGAGCTCATCTCTTTAGTGTAAAGATCACTTATGGTCTGATGAAGGTTGTTCTATGGTGGTTACTTTTGGAATCAACACCTTGCACATTTGCATTTACATTCTGGTTTTGCATTTTGTTATTATTATTTTTATAGTATTTATTGTCATTTTGTTATCTTATTCGTACTAACCTGGCTTTATGTCACTTTTCCTTTTGCTTGCATCGCATGATCATGACATAATCAAAAGGTGTTGATTTATGAGTGGTTATCAGAGTGAAAGGTTTTCATGATGGACAAAGGGTTTTACGATCAAGTAAACTATAACACAACTAGGAAATGACATATTAAGGAGACCAAGAATATTGGAGAGCTATGCACCCAAAGACAGAATGTCCGACGAAGAGAAAAATGAGATAAGAGAAACAAAAGAGCAAATGTCCAAGATGATGGATAGAATAATTATTTTGTCCAAGGGGAAAGAGACTTCTGTAAGAGAAAGGAAAGACCTCGATATAAATGATCCTACAATGTCAAGTACATGAAGGACTACTTTAGAACAAGCTAATCCTAGCCAATATGAGGAATCACACATAATCACTATTCACATCAACAAGTTGTCTAGAGATACCAAGGAAATGGTGACAACTGTAGAAGTTTAGAAAGATGAAAAGAAGCCATGCAATCATAACTCATCAGTATTTGAGAGTATACTCTCAGCGTCAGTAGAAGTAAATCTGAAGACCTTTGTTCAATCCAAGCTGAGAGGTGGCTCTCATTTTAATCATATCCCTTTATCATATAAGTAGTTGTATGATAAGAAGCTCAGGAGGTGGCCTCGTATTGTATGAAACCTTGGAAACCTCCGTATCCAAATTAGTATGATGTCAATGTTCGTTGTGAATATCATGCTGGAGCTCAAGAACATTCCATTAACAATTGCACAACCTTCAAACATCGAGTCCAACATCTTTTGGATCATGGAGTATTGAAATGAGAGGTCGACCTAGTTTAGTAATTGATTGTCCTGTTAGGTTCAAAGGTAAGGATATCAGTGGGGCATCTAGTAGGAAGAAGATTTACTAGGGTATTAGACTCAAGTGCGTGCTTTGAGGACTGGACAACAGGGTTCACTGAACTGAAAAACGGCGCTGAATACTGGAGAAAGAATTACAAGGTGCGTGAAGGTGGAGCCAAGAAGTCCTCTCATGATTTACATATTGCAGAAAGAATACGCAATATAGCCATGAATAATTTGGAAAGATGTCAAATTGAAAATCAGATGTTGAATATGTCCATAGCCAATATGGAAGCTTCATATCAACGCCACATGCATGAGAATGATGCTGAGCTAGAAGTCACTAGAGCCAAGAACAAGACATTGATGGGACTAATAGATGATTATGGAGATATTACACGAGAACTTTGGGACCTTAAAGACTTATTTACATTGAAAAAGGAACAAAAATGTCTACAGTTTTGAGAATTGACACATAAGATGGAGGAAAAAGATGACGACATGAGAGAAGCTATGATTCAAGCAAACAATGGGGCTCACAAGTTGATTGATTTAGCTGGATTTACAAGATAATTGAAGCATATTGACAAATCATCACCTGAAGTTAATTTGGCTTCTAAAGGAAACAGAGAAGTTAAGAGTTAAGGACATCCCCTATATGTAAAGTTTGTTTGACATACCGAAACCCTTGTGTTCAAGGAAATTTATTTTAAGATGTTCACTCTAGAATGACACCTTGTGCATACATACATTTGCCTCGCACATTTTGCATTCCCATTTCTGTATTTTTACATTTGTATGTGCATTGTTGTATCTTTACATTTACATATATATACGTCATACATTGCATAATATACATTGTATCTTAACATGCATTAAACATGGATCCTGGTAGTAACTCGAGGAGAATCTTGTGATAGAAATATTGAAGTTAAATTGAGGCCACCCCATTTAAATATTAAAGGTAAATTGAGGCTGACCTGTTCATGCCTAAAGAAGATTTGAAAGCTAGATATGAAGTTTGGGGGCATGCCACTAAGAACTATGGGATAACAAGGAGTAAGTTACATAATCTAATCAATTCGGAGACATGGTCTTTTAATGAGCAAATGGGGCATTAGATTGTAACGACACTGAGGATCCAGTCGAGCACCCACATGTCTCATGAGTAATGGGGCATCCTAATTAGGAAGAGATCATTTCATCCATCATGAAGCTCTACTTCACTTGCATTGTATTGTTTGAGTTTGTTTGTTTTTTTTTTCTTTATTTATTTTACTAAATATTTTATAAAAAAGTATGGTGATTGAACTTTTGCTACTTCTTAAGGTTATGAGCATTGAATCAATTTTTTAATATGTTAGTTCTTTGAGTATCAAATTAATTAAAATTTAATTTCATTTTTCAAGAATTATAAATCTTTAGCAAGTGGAAAAATTAGATCTTTCATATCCCTTTCAAATCCAAAATCACAATTACCTGATTTTTTTACCTTAAATAATTCATGGTCATTACCAAAACCAAATTTTGATACTACATTTATCTGAGACTCCAAAGTCATACCTTTACATTTTTTTGAGACACCAAATTCATACTTTTACCTTCTCGGGTAGAGCCGATCTGGTTATAACACTACCTTTCTCCATATACACGATAATAAAGTTACACCCTTGTCTTTTTAGACACAATCCTGATTTTTTATGCCAATAAAACCTGAAAGCCTTAAGTGCAAAATTTTCATTAGTCCATGAATCTTCCTGCAAGAAGAGACAAGCGGGGTATCATGAATCAACTTTTTAAAGAGAAGCTCGAATAATTGGGGCAGAATCGAAGTAAGAAGACGAAAATAAAGGGAATGATTTAATTAATTCTATCGTGCATTAATTACATTGTTTTCATGTAAATAAAAGTTAATCCCGAATATTCATCCCCCTGAGGATAACTCTTTTTATAAGGACTTATGTGTATGAAAAGATGATTGACATTCTTTCATTTATCCCTTCACGAAAAGAGAAAATATATCCCTTGTTGTCCCCATTTGAGCCTGAATTATTTTTCTTCAAATTCAACCCTAACCAAGGATCACCCTCTATATTGGGGGGCAAGGTGAAGGATATTTGCTCGCATGAGTGAAAACCATCAATCTAGGTTTTATTACATGGGCAAGTCCCATCAAGATAAAGAGGAATAATAAGGAACCGCAAGGCATATCAAATGCAAAGTACTCAGAGATCAAATCCAGTCGAGAATAACGAAAGAATGTCCAAATACAAGAAACAAAGAAGACAAGAAGGTGATCAAAGTAATTGGAGTCATATAGACATCCAATAAATTCATAAAAATATATAAAAAGATAGAGAAATAAAAGATAAAAAAAAAAGAAGAAAAAGAAAAGATAAAATATAGAAAAAAAGAAGGAAAAAAGATAAAAAAGGAGAAAAGATAGAAAAAGAAGAAGAAAAAAGATAGAAGAAAAAAGAAAAATAAAAAAGAAAAAGGAGAAAGAAAATAAATCAAGTATTTCAATATGAGTGACTCATTGAGCCTCAAGCCACAAAGGTGATCAACTACAATCGTTTCAAAGATTTAGATTCAACAAGAAGAGCGAGAAATGCTGAGGATATAAGAAAATGGAGATGAACTCTAGGGTGAAAACCCAAAAATGGGCAGTCTAGAGGCATTGATCGCTTGTGAATGTATATGCTAAGGCAAGCTAATCTGTGCAAGTATACACAATCGATGCAAGTAATATAGTAGTGAATGAGTATCGTCTCCACAGGGATTGTATTAGAAATATCTTTTCACCACAACTAGAACTAATGCCACAAATTAATCATACTAAGTATTAAAGCTAAGAACTAATATTAAGGAGCTAAGAATAATGATTCAATGATTTCAAGAAAGTGTGGTCGAGATAAAGAAAATATGCAGACAGATAAAACAAAACAAAACAAGTACTGGATTAAATATAATGCAAACAACCTCACACATTCAGACGTGTCACAGAGCACTGATACCAAACCATTGTCTCGGCAACAATTATTTTAAGCCCAGAATGAATTATTATGACTCACTAAACTGCCTGAAAGGATTACTAGGTATTCTTAGATGGTTGCTATGGCAATACATCTCGGCGTTAACTATAGATGTTGTCTTAACCTACTCTAGCCTTTATCCCTTTTAGTCGTTTGAAACTCACTCCTTATCTCTAAGGAAGACAAGTTAGAACTTCACCATCCCGGATTCATTCCTTTGCTCACGTTAATCTCTCTCAATTCTTTCGAATTCAAGAATCACTTTCTAGACAAAAGGCTATCTCTCGATGCTCTTACGATTCCCAGACATGTTTTACCGAAACCCTAGGCAATCTCTCGATGCTCTTACAATGTTAAGGAAAAATATTTAAACTATGAGCAAAACAGTCATAAGCAAACATAATTCATCATTCATAAACATAAAATATTTTTCAGGCAAAACAAAGTTTAACACCAAGTAAATCATTCATGGTGTTATCAAAGATCATCCAAGATTAAACCGTTTAATACAACCCTAAATAAAATAAAAGTTTAAGAACAAAGGATGAACGACTCCCAAAATCGGGGGCTCTATCGCGACAATCCTAATCAGTACCACGCCTGCCTTGATGATCACCCTATCTCGAGGCCTAATCACCGCTCTGCTATCATCTGGTTATGGAGGACACCAATGAAGACTGGGGGTAGATGGAGGGAAAACACTACAGTTGCTTGCTAACGCCTAAGGTAAAGCTCTTCTTTCTTCTTCCTTGCCCTTTTCTTTTTGTGGCTATGGCTGGTAATTATAAGGAGAATCTCCTAGGGCTTTGCATGCTTTTGGAGTTTCCTTAATTAGCCGTTATTAATTTCCCAAACTTAAAAAGGAAGGGCGGCTGTCAGTTGTCAGTATATTCAAGGCTTGCTTACACGTGAAGCAAGTCATCCAGCTGGCATGTGACATAGCGGTTTCACCACATTTGCTTCAGACTTCTTTAGATAAATCTTACCTCGGTGAGATAAATATACTCCTCACGTTCTCATATGCTCCATTGTCCTTTGCAACTTCATTGTCATGACTGAAATGTTCTTCATTTGTAGAATTACTGCACAAACACAACTCAAACAACCCCTTATCCTCAGCAACATCAGTTAATCCAAATAAATATTGCGTAGGTAAAACTTATCCACGACAACCTATATATAACTAAATGCAACTAAAAATACAGTGCATACTTTATTTAGACGAGCAATAACTTAAGTGAAAAGACTAGAATTTAAGTATTTTTATGGAGTTATCACACCCCCAAACTTAACCTATTGCTTGTCCTCAAGCAATGGATAATAGCTTGAAGAAAATCAAAATTTTCATGGCAAAGCAATATCAAGAACATCATCAGGTTTGGGATTTCAGCCCTCAGCAAAAAATATGTGGCCTCAACATGTTCGACAATCATATTAGTCAAGTACCTTCCCTAGTCAGGATCCTTTGCTATTGTGTGTGCTTGATTGTAACCAGTCTGCGCATAGAGGTAATTAGAAAACTTAAAGTAAGCACTTCTAGGTTGTCAAGGCAACAAATTATTCATCAGGCTTAGTTTATACTCCTAGTTATTTATAAACTTTTATTCTCTTTATTCAGATTTTTTTATATAGGGGAGTCAGCTAATCACAACTACCGTTCCACACTCTAGGTGAAAGGGAGCATACCTTCCACCCCAAGCTATTCGGGTAGAGTCATCCTGTGACTACTTTCATACACTCATATGCCTTGGCTACTCTTAATTTCTTTTGGAGTTTTTATTATTCATGCCTTTGCACAGAGGAGTGTCCCTTTATATTTTTTGAGTTTTCAAGTTTTTAAACACTAGAGAGTTTTTACCTTACCCTTAGAATATTTTTGAAGTCTCGGTAATTAGAAAGTTTTTTCCTAAAATTTTACAGATTACCTAGAACAAAGAAAGCCTACAATGCTGTTATATGAAAATACGAAAAAAAAATGAAAAACTACAAAAACTTACTATGGTGGTGTGGCTTGACTGGACGCCCTCGTATGACGTCGTTTGGGAGGGGAAGGGCTCTCGGATCCCGAGTCTACTGCTTCTGACTGAGAAGGAGACGGTTAAAGTATACACCCCATCATTCTCTTGTATCGATTATTGCTGGTCGAAGCTCGGGCTGGAGTGGATTGCTCGGGTCGCGGGAGTCGGTTGTGCTGGAACTGGTGGTGGACTAGGAGATGTTGTTGGGGCTGGTGGTGTTGATCGAACTAGGGATGGAATAGGATCATGCTCAGGCTGCTTCGGTATTGGCGTGAAACGTGTGGTTGGAGGTGTCCGCGAGGTGGGCATAGAACTCCCTCACCATTGCTGGTACTACGGCATTAAGATTACGAACAAACTTCTCCCAGTTATGCTTATTTATGACATCCATCACCTTAGGACCAAACTTCTCTTCTCACTAGGCTGGAAAAACGAATCCATCTTCCAAATAGACTTGGCGTTGTTGAATGGTTTTGAAGCGTGCCTTTGCTTCGACTGTTGGAAACGTTCGAACTCACCATTTTTCTTGGCTGATTTTAGTTGTGGCGTTAGGGAGGTATTTTGAGAGAAAGAAAAGAAATTTTCTGGTTTGTAAAGAAAGAAAGAAACACGATGAAGAAGAAAAAGAGTGGGTAGTTTTTCTTGGAAATTGATAGGTGGTTTTGAGGTATTTTGGTCTTTACACAGTGGGGAAAAGATTTCTCATTAAATGAGAAATACTTGATAAGACATAAAGGGGAAGAAAGGATTTCTTTCCCTCTTTATTCTGTTGCCAAAACACGTACCCTAGGACTTTTTTTTCTTCATGCATGCTTTATTTCGCCATGTTGCCACGTGTCCCTTCGTCGCCTAGGCAACTAATATTTGCTCAATTAAGAAAAGCAAACTCTCGGGCATCATGTGCCAATGATGCCAATTTTTCGCGCATGACTGGGGCTCCTTTGTACTCCTTGAGTCTCTGCCCATTCACTTTGAAGATGGAACCATCATTTTGGTTCTAAATTTCAATTGCTCCATTGTCATGGACTTAGTGTACGATGAATGGTCCTGACCATCGTGATTTTAGCTTGCCTGGGAATTACTTAAGGCGTGATTTATAGAGAAATACTTGTTGTCCAGAATAAAATTGCCTCTGTAATATTTTTCTGTCATGTCATCGTTTTATGTTCTCCTTGTAAAGGTGGACATTCTCGTATGGATGTGCTCTAAATTCATCCATCTCGTTCAGTTCCAATATTCTTCTTTCTCCAGCAAGCTAAGCATCCATGTTTATCTTTTTGATGGCCCAATAAGTTTTGTGTTCGAGTTTAACTGGTAGATGACATTCTTTTCCATAGACTAGCTTGAACGGGGACATTCCCAGCGGTGTCTTGAATGCTGTGCGATAAGCCCATAGTGTTTCATCCAGCTTTGATGGCCAATCTTTTCGATTTGGGTTGACCACTGTTTTGAGGATCTGCTTGATTTCTCAGTTAGATACTTCGACTTGTCCATTCGTCTGAGGGTGATACTCCATAGCAATTCTATGTCTTACTCCATATCTTTTCAGTGCCTTGGCAATCAATTTATTATCAAAATGTGTCCCTTCATCGCTAATGAGAGCTCGTGGAATTCCAAAGCGGGTGAATATATTTTTGTGCAAAAACTTCAACACTGTCTTGGAATCGTTCTTAGGTGTTGCAATGTCTTCAACCCATTTTGATACGTAATCCACTGTCAAGAGAATGTACATATCTCCGAATGATGTTGAAAAAGGTCACATGAAATCTATTCCCCATACGTCGAAAAGTTTGATCTCTAGAATGTTTTGCCATGGCATCTCATACCATTTCGAGATGTTTAATGTACGTTGACATCTATCACATGACTTGTAGAATTCATGCGTATCTTTGAACAGGGTTGGCCAATAAAATCCCGACTGAAGCACTTTTCTTGTTGTTCTCATCCCACCAAAATGCCCTCTATATGGTGACGAGTGGCTTTGGAGTAGGATATCTTGTTGCTCTTCTTCTAGAATGCACCTTTGAATTATTTGGTCTCTGCACTGCTTGAATAGAAATGATTCGTCCCAATAGTAATGTTTCACATCATGTCGAAATTTCTGTTTGCCCTGGCTAGATAAATCAAGAGGAACAATACCACTAACAAGAAAATTAACGATGTCAGCATACCATGGTGCAGCTGTGACAAATAATATTTTCTCATCAGGGAAATCATCTTTAATATCTGTGATGGCAGGACAATCAGGTTTGTTATCTAGCCTAGACAAATGGTCCGCTACTTGACAATCATCTCTAAATCAAATTCTTGCAGTAATAATATCCACCGAATTAGTCTAGGCTTTGCATCTTTTTTTTATTAATCAGATATTTAATAGCTGAGTGATCTGTGTGCACAATTACCGTAGTGCCTATTAGATATGGCCTAAACTTATCGAATGCAAATACTACTGTTAAGAGTTCCTTTTCAGTGGTGGTATAGTTCACTTGAGCATTATTAAGTGTTTGGCTTGCATAGTAGATAACATGAAAAATTTTACTTTTTCATTGCCCTAGTACTGCCCCGACTGCATAGTCACTAGCGTCGCACATAAGCTCAAATGGTTTGTTCCAATCTGGTGGGATAACTATTGCTGAAAGCTTTTTCTTCAAATCTATAAAGGAATTCAAACAATCATTAGTAAATTCAAATGGATGATTTTTTTGAAGAGAAAGACATAAGGGTTTAGAGATTTGAGAAAAGTCTTTTATGAACCGCCTATAGAATCATGCATGTCCAAGGAAACTACGTACACCTTGCACTTTAGTAGGTGGGGGAAGATTTACAATTGCATCCACCTTGGCTTTGTCGACTTCGATGCCATAGCATGAAATTTTGTGTCCCAACACTATTCATTCAGTTACCATAAAATGGCATTTTTCCCAATTCAATACTAGGTTGGCTTCTTCACAACGTTTCAACACCTTGGATAAATTACCGAGGCATCGGTCAAAATCATCACCCGAAACGGAGAAGTCGTCCATAAATATTTCCATGCACTCTTCCACAATATCTGGAAAGATTGCCATCATGCATCGTTGGAATGTAGCTGGAGCGTTACACAGTCCAAACGGCATTCGCCTAAATGCATAGGTACCATACGGGCATGTGAACGTTGTTTTCTCTTGGTCTTCGTGTGCTATAAAATGCCTTTCCCGCTAATCTATCCAATATTTGATCGATGAAAGGGAGGGGAAAATGATCATTCTTTGTGGCTTTGTTGAGCTTCCTATAATCCATGCATATGCGCCAGCCCGTGACTATTCTCGTGGTGAGTAACTCATCATGCTTGCTTTTAACCATTGTTATACCACCTTTCTTTGGCACACATTAGACTGGTCTAACCCATGAACTATCAGATATAGGATAAATCACTCCTGCATCCAACCATTTTATTATTTTCTTCATGACTACCTTCTTCATGATCGGGTTGAGCCATCTTTAGGGTTCTACCGAGGTACTATAGCTATTTTCAAGATTGATTTTGTGCATGCATATGGTTGGACTGATTCCTTTCAAGTCTGCCATTGTCTATCCTATAGCTTTTCTGTGCAGTGACAAAACATTCAACAAACTCTTCTCCTGTTCGGAGGTTAAGTTGGCAGAGATTATCACTGGTAAAGTTTCACCAACTCCTAGATAAGCATATTTCAAATGTGATGGTAAAGTCTTAAGCTCCAATTTCGGTGCATGTTGTGAAGATGACTCTTGAGATTTAACTTCATCATAATCTAAAGGTTCGAATTTCATACCTGACCTATGAATAAATCTCAATTGGTCATTTGTATTTCCTTTGCATTTTGCCTTGGTATCACTTTCATGGTGTTCAGTGTGTAGATTTTCGTTGTCGTGGCCATGATTGTCAGAACCATCTTTTGAAAATATTTCATCAGGGCCAAAGTTTTTGGCTTCATATATTTCGATTGTAGGTTCATGGTACAAATTGATGTACTCATCAAGCCTTAGGGATTAACCTCGTCCTAGGATTACCTTTTCTTAAATCTTAGTAATACATTGGCATTCCTCTGGATCGTCTGCGTATTTCATAGATTTGAATACATTGATCGTGACACTTTGCTCGCCAACTCTCATGGTGAATTCTCCCTTTTCACAATTTATTAGGATTCTGCCTGTGGCTAAGAATGGGTGTCCCAGAATAATTGGTGCTTTTTCATCAGCTTCACAATCCAGAATGAGAAAATCCACTGGAAATACGAATTTATCTATCTTTACTATGACGTCTTCAATTATTCCCTCGGGTCGCACATAAGACCGATCAGCCAACTGTAGAATGACCGAGGTGGGATGGGGGTGATACCCGTCTAGTTTCATGAATATCGATTTTGGTATCAAGTTTACACTTGATCCCAAGTCAATGAGAGCTCGTCCGATGAAATCATTACCAATGAAAATGGTATTACAAAGCTGGCAGGGTCTTTTTGCTTTGGTGGGAGTTTGCTCACTGCCGAGCAGATTTCTGTTGCCATGGCGAAACGTTCTACCTTCCTTTTCTTTGTAACAATTTCCTTCAGATAGTTGGCATAGGAAGGCATTTGCTCGATGGCTTCGAGTAGGGGCACATTGATACACAACTGGTCCAGAACATCAACGAATTTGGGTCACAAAATTATTTTGCTGTGACCTGTAATTTGTGAATTGATTGTTTTTGTTCCCTTAATTATTTCATAAAAAATGTGGGTGTTGTCTCCAACCAGGGTTGTACGTGTTTGAATAGGGATTATTGTTGTTCCGATTGTAGTTGCCCACAAAATTAGTTGACTTATGGTTTTCAGGACATTCACTCTCATGATGGTTGCCTTGACAGAATAGGCATACATTATTAGTCGCCTTGACTTCTTTTACCTCATTAGGACGTTGCAAATTTTTCAACATATTGATTATGACAGAAAATTGGGCTGCTACCAAATCTTTGCTTTCTAATTCATATGCTCCAGAGGTTTTTCCGTCGGTTCTCAATCTTGCACTTGGAAATTGATAGTCATTAATTGCTATCATCTCTGAGGCCACTGCATGTCTCAAGAACTCTCTCAATCTCAACACTTTCTCCTAGAGTGACATGGCTTCTAAATAGTGAAACTTTGAGTTTCTGATTATATTTTATTTATATGATGCTGAAATGTTGTTATTTCTTCTCTCCAATTTGCTTCAAAAGTATCACACCTATAAGCTCTCTCTCTCTCTCACTCACTTTATTTATATATGTGTGTGTGCACGCGCCTGTATGCTAAACTTATAATTTAGTATAGTTCATGTCAATGGTCGAGGGAGGAAGATTTCAAATATATAGTTTGTTTTGTATGATTTTTCCTTTGGGAAGAAGAAGAATAAAAAGAAGAAAAGACACGTGGAGGGAGGAGGAGGATTTCAAATAGTTAGTTTTGCATGATTTTGTTTGTGAGAAGAAGAAAGAAAGAAAGTCAAACTGTCGGTCAAAGGGTTTGACGAAATAAAGAGTGTAAAGCAGAAAAATGGCAGCAGAGATATCATGAGCTTTTAAGAAGAAGAATAAGAAGAAGAAGAAGAAGAAAAATAAGAACTTTTTGGATTTTTTTTTATTTTTAATAAATTTTTATTTCCACATCACTTAAAGGTAACTTATGTGGATTTGTTTATTATTTTTAATTTGCCAACTCGGACTTCCGTTAATGGGTAAACGAAAGTTAACGTCCAAGAGACTTGAATCAAATGAATCGATAATCCAAGGGACCAGACGTACTCAATTAAAAAATCGATGACAAAAGAAGATTAGACCGAAAACAGAGGGAACCATTGACACAGTTTACCCTTTTTATTTATTGTTTAATATATATATTCAATTATAAATCTACTATTAGATTTTTTTCAATGATTTTAGTGATTTATTCTCTATAATTAGTTTAGATTTGAGTTCACATTTGATCAATTTTATTTTCTTTATTTTTTATTCTTCTCAAATTAACTATAATATACGATACATTGCATAATCAAAATGTTATAATTTATATGCTATATATGTTTCGTTTTTGAAAAAAAGACGTGGTTTGATAATATTAGTCACTAATAGCATCGGAAAGTAATATAATGTCTAAATAAGGAGAATCAACAGCGTAAAATCAACGTCGATAATAATAAAGCAAATTGAGTTACCGTGTGAGTCGCAACGTACTTGAATAGAATGATGATTTTGAAGTATTTGTCGAGTAACAAGCAAATGGAACCCAACTGTAGACAAGTATAAACTCGTGGAGGTTAATTGTCTCATCATATTTATAACATCATTCTCTATGATTGTACGTACAACACCTTAATCCAGTTTGACCCGAAGATCACTGGATCATGATGTCACATGGGACTACTGAAGTGGTTAACCCAAAACAATTTCCTTTTTAAATCGATTGTAAATGTTAAATAAAAAGTCCATCCAAGAACAATTTAAATAAAGCATAATCATTAAGTTACTAAGTACGGGGAGCTCCCAAAATAATACACTGAGTTTGAAACAAAATACTAAGTTTAATATACAGAGTTACAACTGAATAATCATAGGGTATATACCAATACATGCACATATAAACATATTTTGAACGCAAAGCTTACAAGCTCATTGCCTCACTAATAACTGTATTATACTACATGCATTCACTAAGTGCGCATGCTGGTGGAACATATATAAAGACATGAGAAATATTGATCTACTATGCTGTGGAAGGCATCATGGTACGACTAAGGGTTCTACATCTTAAATCTCGTACATCCCTCTAGCCCGCCTGAATACCCTCGGGTATTCTGGGGTGAAATCTAGAACTGTATCAGAAATGTACATCCGACCAACTTACTCCATTGGGTCTTGGGGTATTTGGACCCAGCTCATGGCTAAGTGCCTTAACACTGATTGAGATATCCAATTGTACAATCGTATATGCTAAAATAACTTGGGTGTCTTGACTGTGTCTCGAGCGTCAAACAATGCTAGTTTTATGTCATCATAGTTGTTACTATTACTACTATTATGAGATTATTACTGCTATCACTTGTAGTTTTATTTCATAGTATTTTGGTATTATTGGGTCCCTCACTTCTATCTCTTAAACTTTTGATTTTCTTACCCAAAATTATTCATGGGTATTGGTAGTATCTTCTGGGTACTGATACTACTAACTGGTTAAAATTGATACAAATGAGGTTGGTATCGATACTTTAGTTTGAGTATCAATACTCCTGGTCTGTGGTATTGATACTGAATTGAGTATGAATACCAAATTTGGATTTGATTTTGAAAAATTCCTAAGTATCAATGTCCTTATGGGGAGTATTGATACTTTACCCTTGGTATCGATACTCCCCTGAGTATTGATACCAAAATGGTATACTGGAATCTAATAAGCTTTCTCGGTATCGATACCACCCTACGAGTATCGATACCTTCCCTACATTATCGATACCCATTTCATATGTATCGATACTTCTAGCCCAAAACCATTAGTTTTTAACTCTTAAAGAATAATATCGGTACTTGTCGCAACGTCCTAAAATTTGAGTAATTAATTTTAGGGGATTCGTTTTGAATAAAATTGGGTTTTCCTTTTAAAATAAAAAATGATTCGAGGGAGTTGTCACCGATCTTTGTTTATGGTGTGATAGGATCACCCAAAAAATATTGTCATTTTAATAAAGTTAAAATTTAAATTGATTAAAATAACTTTAGGTCCGCGTTCTATAAAATTAAGTTCGGGAGTCAATTAAGTGTGGGGAAGGATTAACACACCCACAACGCTAAGAAATTGGTACCTATTTAATTAATTACTATCTTTCCAATAGAATTCATGGATTTTGATATTAATTTAATTAATGATCCCTTTTTAGTTAAAAAATTCAATGTTATTTAACCAATTCAAATTTTAGAGAGTAGGTTAACGATTCATGCTTTTACCAGAGAAAGTTAACCACCTAATATAGGGTAGAATGGCATCTCTCTCATTTCCGATCAAAGGTGTGAATAACTTTCTTCTAAATTTTTTAAAAAATAAACAGTCAACATTTCGATGTTTGAAACCAAAGCAAAACACAACCTTAATATAAGTTAGAATGGCGGTTCCCCATATTTAGAAGGAAACCAAAAATATCATAATCATTATATTTATTTACCTAAAGTTGTGCAACAAACAAAATTTTGGTTAATGGAAATTACTAAGCCATTAAGATAGATAGGGGATGTTTGGATATTTATAAACACTGAAATTAAACCTCTGAATAGAGTCGAGAGGCCTACTTTTGATAAGTCTAAATATAGAAACATTTTCCTTTCTACCCTCATGATCAATTTTCTTTTTATGGTTTCACCTGTGGATACTCATTCTATAACACCCTAAACTTGATTGGGCATAAAGTGCCACATTGGGCTGCCGAGGCAACCCATGAATTTCAAAACCTCTTTATTTTGTTTTCAAATAATTTGAATGGTATCATAAAAATATGTAGATAACGATTATAAAACATTTTACAAACCGAAGCTATGTGACACATAGTTAAAATAAAAAGAATACATCTTGAGGTTTAAAACTCAAATATATAAGTAAGGTTCTACGAATATAAATGCCCACCTAAGCTACTGTACAATACTCTGAAAGAGATGTTGGAAGTCATGCTACGATAGTGCTCCATGAACGGCTCCAGCTATTGACCTGATAACGAAAAACATCCGAAGGCTGAGCTTACAAAGCCCAACAGTATAATCGTTAATCTAAAGCAGCATAATAATTTTATAAACATAACAATACCAAGACATGGTACTAAGCAATAGGTACATGCATGATCCCAATCAAGAGCTACCTACTTAAGGACTATATATTCTATCATTGAATCAGAGTCTCACACATCCCTTAATACTCTACTACGGGCCTCGTCATGAGAATACCTCTAAAGGGGTCTTTAACCCTAATGACTATACATGCTATACATTATCTAAATGCGACACTGATACTCTTGTGCATTAACTGAATGAAAACTTAACAAAATGTGCATTATATGAATGTAAACCTGACTAGTATCTGACCTTACATAGCTCTTAGACACTAGTTACTGAGAGAACCCCAGTTTCAATAAGCATATACGTAATTATGATCCTCACATATCTATGATCTCTTGTAAATGTATATGCTAAGGCAAGCAATTCTGTGCAAGTATACACAATCAAATCAAGTAATATAAGGTAAGTGAGTTATCGTCTCCTCAGGGATTGGTTGAAAGTTTTTAAGCTTCACCACAACCAGAACTAGTTGTCACAAGCTAATTCCTACTGTCTTGTCAAACTATAAAACTATTATTAATAAAACAAGAAAATACTATAAAGTATGATTGCAGAAAAGTTTGGTCAAGATAAAATAAATATGCAAATTATCGAAATAAAATAAAATAAAACTAAGGCAAACGTTGATTCAAATATAATTCAAACAACCTCGTATCTTAAGACCTATCACAGAGCACTTATGCTAATCTTTTGTGTTGACAAACAATTATTCTAAGTCCATAATGAATTATTATGACATGCTTAAGCTGCTCGACAGGATTGCTAAGTATTCTTAGACGGTTGTTAGGGCAATACTACTTAGCGTTAACTACAACCCTTGATTTGTCATACTGTTGTTGTAGCAATACCTCTCAGCATGAACTATAGTCATTGTCTATCTTACTCTAACGTCTATCCCTTTTAGTTAAATGAAACCTTCTCCTTATCTCTAAGGTAGACAAGTTAGAACATCACCATCCCGGATCTATTCCATTGCTCACGTAGATCTATCTTAATTCTCTCGAATCTAAGAATCAATATCTAGACAAAAGGCAATCTCTCGACGCTCTTACATTGCCAAGACATGTTTCACCAAGACCCCAGACAATCTCTCGAAGCTCTTATAGTTTCAAGGTAAAATATTCAAACAATGAACAAAACAGTCATGAGCAAAATCATAATTTATCATTCATTAAGCATAAAATAATTATCTAGGCAAAACAAAGTTTAACACCAAGTAAGACAGTCATGGTGTATCAAAAAGTCATCCAAGTATAATCATTTAATACAACCCCAAATATATAAAGAAATTAAGAACAAATGAAGAACGACTCCCAAAACTGGGGGCTCTGTTGTGACAATTCTGATCAGCACTGCGCCTGCCTTAGTGATCAACCTCTCTCGAGACCTGAGCACCACTCTGCTACAGTCTGGCTATGGAGGATACCAAGGAAGTTCAGTTGGGAAATGGTGAGGAAGCACTGTAGTTTCTCGCTCACACTTTCAGTAAAGCTCTCACTTCCTCCTTTTGGCGACTGCGGCTGGATATTTATAGAGGGGAATCTCCTAGGGTTTCGCATGAGTGGAGATTCCTTAAATAAATGTTGATATCTTGTCCAGAATAAAAAGGAAAAGTGGATGGCGACTGTCAGAATTTTGAGGGCTTGCTTTCACGTGAAGGTGGTCGTACAACTGGCTTATGACATAGGCAATTTTGTCATACCTGCTTCAGAATTTCCAGATAAACCTTGCCTTGGCGAGATAAATCTGCTCCTCACGTTCTTTATCTTCTCTATTCCATTGGCCTTTACGAATTTCGTTGTCGTGACTGAAATGTTCTTTCTAAGTAAATTTCCTGCACATACACAATCCACACAAACCCTCAGCAGTATCAGTTAAACCAAATAAATCTTGCTGAAGCAAAACTTATCCACCACAAGAAAATATAACCTAAATGCAACTAAAATGTTGTGCATAATTTGTTTAGATGAGCAATAACTTAACCAAAAAAGACTAGAAATTGAGTCTTTTTACGGAGTTATCATACCCCCAAACTTAAGCTATGCTTATCCTCAAGCAATGTACCATAGCTAGAAGAAAATTAAAAATGTCATGGCAAAGAAGTGTTCAGAAAATCATATGGTTTGAGATTTCAACCCTCAGTAAAAAAAAATTGGCCTCAATATGTTGACAATTATATCAGTCAAGTCCCTTCCCTAGTTAGGATTCCTTGCTATTGTGTGTGTGTGTGATTGTAATCAGTCTATGCATTAAGGTAATGAGAAAACTTAAAGTAAGTGCTTCCGGTTTGTCAAGGCATCAAATTATTTGTCAGGCTTAGTTTATACTCCTAGTTATTTGTTAACCATTTTTTGGGAGTCAGCTCATCACACCTACCTTTGCACACTCTAGATAAAAGGGAGCATACCTTGCACCCCCAAGCTAGTCGGGTAGAGTCATCCTGTGACTACTTTCATTCACTCATATGCCTCGGTAACTCTCAATTTTCTTATGGAGTTTTTCTGTTTATGCCCTTGCATAGAGGAGTGTCCCTGTTATTTTTTTTTCAACTTTTAAACACTAGGGAGTTCAACCTTAACCTTAAAATATTGTCGATGTCTTGGAAAGTAGAAAGTTCTTTCCTAAAAAATTTACTGATTACCTTAAGCAGGGATAACCTACAATCGTGTTTGTAAATTTCAAAGAATCAATCCTAGGGTTGGTTCTCTTCTTTAGACAGTCTCCGTAATAGTTCTGGCCTAAGCGATCAAATTATGCATTCATCATTGGGCATCCCTAATCCATTCCAAACAATAAACCTAACATGCTTATATTATGACAACCAATATTTTCAACCAAATATCATCAACTTCTTTTTAACAATGAATGGCAAAGTATGGAAAAATATCTCCCCCAAACTTTAGGGATGCATTATCCTCAATGCATGATAACTTAAACTACATGAATCTATATGCAAATGCGAAAAAAAAAAAACCAAAATGTGATCTTATTGTGGTGGTGTGGCTTGATTGGACACCCTTGTTCAGCGTTGTTTAGGAGGAGGGGGACACTCTGATCCCAAATCTACTACTGCTATCATCAAGGGTGATGACTGAAGGATACGACCTACCGTTCGCTTGATGTGTCTCTTACTGCTTGGGGTTCGTACTGGTATTGGTTGGTCTGCGGTAGGAGTAGGTTGTGCAGGAACTGGAGCTTGGCTTTGAGGTGTTTCTGGTACTGGTGTTGCTTGACTGACGGGGGACTGTACTGGAGCTTGCTCGGCTTGCGTCGGGGCTGGAGTGAAATATTCATCGGTGAAGAATTTAGGTGGAATCTCTTGAGTGGTTTAAGAGATTGAGAAGGAGGAGGAGCTGAGGAACTCGTTTGTGTCGCCATGACCTTCCTCTGGTACATGCGAGACATGGGTAGCCAGTGGTGGAACATCTGTGGGTACTTCTGGGGAACATTCGATGTCGAGGCGTGGAATGTGCTACCACCAACAGTGTGTTTCAGAATGACGTTGGGGAAAGGTGGTAGGTTATCTATTGTGATTAGGAGAAACTCTTTAAAAAAGGTATAGGGTTGGGCGTCCCATGCTTTGACGTACCCAAAGAAGATCTCCATATGATTCTCAAGGTGCTCGATCTTCTCACGCGTTTCTCGCTTGTACGTGACCACTGCTGATATTATTGTCGCGGCAATAGATTTTTCTCCTCTCTCCAGACCTTCATGCGCGGCATTGTCATTAAAACTCATCTATTCTGGTACTTTCTTTTTGGTGATACCTTCCTTGGATTTGATGAAATCCTCAAAGGGATCATCGGGGACATTCTTTTTCCTACATAGAGCAGTTATCAAGTTAGGAAATAAAAGCTTACCATAATTTCTTTTGGCGCACTCATTGATTTACTCGAAGATGAGTTCTCCAACATCAATCTTTCTCCCATATATTATCGAGTGTAAAAACATCAGCCTTTTCACAGGCACTGTTATGTTATGAGATGTTGGCATGAGTTTGCCCTTAAGAAAATGATTCCACAACTTCACAATCGATTTAAGGGCTTGGCGATCGACTCTCTTCCTTATGAGTGCATTCATTTCAAACATAGCCCACCTGAAACAAAGAACTTCAAGTACTCCGTCATAGGTTTCTTGGTTTGCTTCAGCCATAAATTTCTTATGCTGATCTTCCACTTTCCCCAACTTGAAGTATATGTTGAGTGACGAAGGGGAAAATTGAATGAGCTTCCCTCAAACATACACCGTGTAGTTGGATGGGTTTTCGAGATGGCGTAGAACTCTCTGACCATCACTGGTGCTACTGCTTTAGGGTAGCGAGCAAACTTCTCCCAGTTGTGCTTCCGAATCACGTCCATGACCTCCGGTCCAAATGGCTCTTCATCCTCTGATGGAAATATGAACTCGTCTTCCAAATACACTAACCGTTTTTGGAGGTTTTTAAAATGTGCCTCGGCTTCAGCTGTTTAGAAATGCTCAATGCTTGGTGTTGGGGCTGGGGTTTTCTTCGATCTAGCCATGATACTTGTTTGGTACAGTGGGTTTAGTGGCGGCGATGGGGAAATTGTTGAATGAAAAAATTTTCTTGCTGTAGAGAGAGAGTGAAACACGATGAAGAAGATGGAGTTGAGGGTAGTGTCTCTAGAAAGTAATGGGGGGTTTCTTTGGGGTAATTAGGTCAAAACAAGAGGGGAAAAGATACGGTATTAATTGTGTGATATTGGATTGGACGTAAAGTTGAGGAAAAAAGATACTTTCCCTCCTTAATTATGTCGCACAAATTTCTTGCCTAGGGTTTCTCTCTTTTCATGCGTGAACTATCTCCCAATGATACCACATGTACTCTGCATGCCTGCAATAAATAAAGAAAAACTAAAATAAATCAAAACGGATAATGTGTGTATAAAATAACTTAATTCATTGATGTACAAAATTCAAATTTTCGTTGCCGAGGCAATGAATTTTGTTCAAGTAAGTAAAGCAAACTCTTGGGCATCATGTGTTGTTGATGTCGGTGTTAGAGTATGCCCAAAGACCAATCATATGATGATTGTAATAATACTTTTATTTACTGATTTTATTGAATAAAGGCATTGCCGCTATTATTTTCAGTTATATATATGTGTTTAACATAAACTGGAAGATAATAAAGTCCATGTAATGACATAATTGTTATTATTAAAAGATCCATAGTCAAGTATTATTATGGGCATGGGCAATAATAATAAGTTAAGACTAACATGTTATTGATTGATGACAACGAGTTGTCATTGACATAGAGATGTCAGAATTGATACATGATTATATTGTTAGAGAACAATGTATTGAATTGACCCACCATGAGCATATGTCTTGGATTATTATGTGACAGTCATAACATTGCTCATGGTGATAACTATATGTATGATCCTCATACTTGAGATCAATACTATCCCAACATATATTGTTGTATGTTTTGATGCAGTTAAACAAGCTCCATAACTGGTTTCTCTATAAAGACTGTTATTAAATATATATATCAATATATGTAGTGAGTGTGTATGATTAAGATAGGATTTGTCCTTCCTACATAATAGGAAATATATCACAAGCCACTTGATTGAGTGAGACTAGAAACGCATGGCCATGCTCGAATAAGTTGATATGAGATATCACAAACTATTCGTTAATTAAAGTATACTCTAGATATCAAGAAATAATAGATGGGCTATACAAGTGTGACTATTCCAAGACTTGTGCCTATTCTAGATATAAAGGACATAAAGATGTAATACATAAAAGAGTTAATCACCAAGATGATATGTCGAATCATATTTTCTTGTAACTTAGGTGACAATGATATATTGCTAGATGTCACTCATTGTATGTAATTTTAGAATTGTTCTAATAATTACTACTAACGTTACAAGAACCTACAGGGTCACACCCTAGGATTGAAATGAGCAAAGATGTACAATTTGTTATTCGTTACTAAAATATATCTAAAGTTAAGATATGTATATTTGATATACATATGAATTTAATTATTCCAAATATATTAAGTAAGCATTAAAAGAATGTAATTTATATTACAACTCTTTTAATTGATATATATATATAATTCGGAATAATTAAATAAATATTTTAAATAAACATTAAAGATTGTAATTTTGATTATAAGTCTTTAATGTATATATATATATGTTAAATTAATTAAATAATATTTTATTTATTAATTCAAAATAACTTTAAAAACCCTAAGATGTTAAGGTAATGGATATAAAAAGGTGTGTTAGTTCTAGCAGCCGTTTTGTAACACACACACAAACCCTTCAGCCGTTTTCTCTCAAAATAGTTTTGCGGAAAACAAATATTGCTCTCAATCGGGTGAACTGAGTAGAGGCCGAGACGTGATTTCGTGGAGGCTTTCGATTCGAATCGATCTACACCACCGTATTCACTGTTGTTCTTGCTGTTTTCAAGGATCTCACTATAAGTATTCGCATCTCTTCCTCCTGATTTCGATTTTTCGTACTTGGATGACTGGTGAGATCGTCAAGTTTTGTTTCTGTTGTGCCATGGGGTGCGCCGACGGTCCTAACAGTGGCATCAGAGCCACTTGTACGATCTGAAATTAGGTTAAATTTTGGTTGATGCGATATGTATAAGATGCATGTTCTAGTTTTATCGATTTCGGTAAATATGCTGATATCATTGTTCAAATCGATAACTGCAATGATTAATATGTTAATTTGTTAATATGTTTTTCAATCGATTTGTTGTTGGATGATTTGTGGGATTGCGATAGCAGATCGCGTTTAGCAGTGGAACAATGGTTGTTTTCGATGCAGAAAACCTTCAGAATTGAAAATCCCAAATGTACGATTCTGTTGATAATTATTATCAAATCGTGAAGTTTTTCCATGGAAGCAGATCGCCCCTTGACCCCTCATCAGCAGTACAAATTGAAGGCCCATATTAATATTTTAACAAAGGCATAACAACGTGTATATATATATGATATGTTTATTTTGCACGGTGTTTGATATGCATGGTTATAGCCCTTGTTTAATTTACAATGGTTTATTTTGAAATACGGTCTGCGAGCCGTGCCTTTCTATATCCCTATTGTATTTCTCTTCTCATCTTACTCCCTCGTATGTAAAACGAGTTTCTTTTAAAATTGTAAACCTATGAAGATTCACAAGGAGCAGAAGAATGAAGAGAAGATACTTAGAGAGTAGTCTTAGGTTTTAGGGTTCTTAGTTCTCCCATTTTCTTGGGATGGGCCACCTTAGTCATTATTTTGGGCTATAACCATTGCATCTTATTTATTGCTATATTTGTTATGTATGCAATGCATCAAATGATAAAATAAGAATAAATATTGATGAGATCAATAAGGGCCTAATATTAAAATGAATAATGATGAGATAATTACGCAAATCCCTCTTTATAATCTAAGTTAACTTAACCGTCCGATATTTACCCTCGTTAAGGCTTTGATTGATATTGTGTGGGCTTTGCCAAAGCATTGGCATATAAATCTATCTTGGTTAAACGTGAAGAATACGCAAGTGATATTCACCGGTTGAAATATTGGTAATAACTTAGCTAGGTTATTCTAATAGGATTAGAAACCTAGAGGTTAAATATTTGGATAAGTCAAGGGATGACTTGAACAAAAGTTGTTCACCAAAATAAGGAGTTACATAAGATGTAACTAGTAAAGTGTTACTTACCTAAATAATCACTATCCTAAAAGAAAAGCCAAAGCTGATTTAGGAAATTGATGTATTATGGATCCTCACCCACTAGAAAAATTTTCGTTGAATTTTTCTGAAATTAAAACAGAGAGGGTTTTTAATTTTGAATAAAATAGTGGGACTAATTTGTAAATAAAGTCCTATTTATAAATTTAATTCAGTAAATTCACTTACTTTAATATTTCCATTGTTGTAGATTTAATGGCAAACAACACTTTATTATTGCGATCACTTCTTGAGAAGGATAAACTTAATGGCATAATCTTCTTTGATTGGTTTCGTAATTTGAGAATTGTTCTCAAACAGGAAAGGAAGGAATATGTCATTGAGGAACCTGTTCCTGATGAACCGATAGCTAATGCTTCAAAAGCCGACAAAGACAAATTCAAGAAACATATGGATGATATGTTAGATGTTGGATGTCTAATGCTTTCCACCATGACTCCTGAGCTTCAGAAGCAACATGAGGACATGGTTGCATATGAGATGATTCAAAATCTCAAAGAAATATATTAAGGGCAAGCACGTCAAGAGAGATATGAGACCTCTAAAGCTCCATTTCAATGCAAAATGGCAGAGGGAACTCCTGTAGGAGCTCATGTCATCAAGATGATGGGCTACATCCAAACGTTGGAAAAGCTGGGATTTCCTCTTAAAGATGAATTGGCTACCGATGTTATCCTGCAATCGTTTCCAGATAGCTTTAGTCGATTTGTCCTTAATTTCAACATGAATGAAATTAACAAGACTTTGCCATAGTTACTTGGCATGTTACGAACTGCTGAAAGTAACATGAAAAAGGTTGGACCTAAGCCCATTCTGATGGTTCACAAGGACAAAGGAAAGGGAAAGAAAAAGGTAGTGGAAAAGTCAAAGGGTAATGGTAAGACCAAGCCAAAAGGGAAAAATGCATTGAAACCCAAAGGGGGAGTTAGCAAAGAAGGAAAATGTTTCCATTGAGATAAGACCGGACACTGGAAGTGAAACTGCCCTGTTTACCTTGAAGAGGCCAAGAAGGCAAAAACAAATGGAACGTTTGTTTCAGGTATTTATGTTATTGATGTTAATTTGTCAACATGTACTTCTTGGGTATTAGATACCGGTTATGGTTCTCATATTTGTACTTCTGTACAGGGACTACAAAAGAGAAGGAATCTGGCTAAAGGAGACGTGGACCTACGAGTGGGAAATGGAGCAAGAGTTGATGCATTAGCTATAGGGACATATGTTTTATCTTTGCCTAGTGGACTTGATTTAAATTTAGAGGATTGCTATTATGTGCCTATTTTGACTAAGAACATTATTTCTATTTCTTGTTTGGACAAGATTGGTTTTGAGATTATTATTAAGAATAATTGTTGTTCTTTTTATCTCGATTGTGTTTTTTATGGTTCGACACAATTGGTTAATGGTCTCTATATTTTGGATCAAGAAAACATCATTTATAACATAAATACTAAGAGATCAAAAATAAATGACTCGAATCAAACTTATCTTTGGCATTGTCATTTAGGCCATATAAGTGAGAAACACATATCAAAACTCCATAAAGATGGATTCATAGATTCATTTGTTTTCGAACAATATGATGTATAAAGCTCCTTTTAATAGTAAAGGTGAGCGAGCAAATGATTTATTGGGGTTAATACATAGTGATGTATGTGGACTAATGAATACACAAGCCAGAGGTGGATTCCATTACTTCATTACTTTAACCGATGACTTCAGTCGGTATGTGTATATTTATCTTATGCGCCATAAATCTGAAGCCCCTGAAAAGTTTAAGGAATTTAAAAATGAAATACAAAATCAATTAGGCAAGAGAATTAAGGCACTTCGATCAGATCAAGGTGGAGAATACTTAAGTATAGAGTTTGATGAACTCCTAAAAGAATGCGGGATTATCTCACAGCTTACACCACCTGGTACACCACAGTGGAATGGAGTTTTTGAAAGAAGGAATCGAACATTGTTAGACATGGTTTGATCAATGATGAGTCATAGTGATCTTTCGACTTCTTTTTGGGGACATGCATTTGAAACATTTGCTTTCACACTAAATCGTGTTCCATCTAAATTGGTTCAAAAGAAACCATACGAGATATGGACTGGGAAACATCCTAGTATGTCTTTTATTAAGATTTGGGGTTGTGAAGCTTATGCAAAACATCGGATGTCTACAAAGCTTGAACTTAAATCTCATAAGTGTATATTTGTTGGATATCCTAAAGAAACTAAGGGATATTATTTCTTCAACCCTAACGAGAACAAAGTGTTTATTGCTCTAACAAGAGTTTTTCTTGAAAGATAATTTCTCTCAAAGAAAGGGAAGGGTAGAAATATTGAACTTGGAGAAGTTCAAGAGCAACAGATAAATGAACCTGAATTTGAGCATGTTTCACAAGTTGTTGAGGAGCATTTAATAGATTTAGAAACACAATCACTACGTAGATCCACAAGAGAACATCGTGCACCTGAGAGATTTGGATTTCTCGTTACAACACATGGAAATGTTCTTCTTATGGATCAAGATGAGCCCATGACTTATCAAAAGGCAGTGTCTAGCCCAGACTCTGAGAAATGGCTTGAAGGCATGAGATCTGAGATGGATTCCATATCAGTAAACCAAGTATGGACTTTGGTTGTACCACCTGAAGGGGTCAAACCTATAGGGTGTAAATGGGGTTTTAAGAAGAAAATCAACATAGATGGTAATGTACAAACATACAAGGGGCGATTAGATGCTAAAGGTTTTCGACAAGTTCATGGTGTAGACTATGACGAAACATTCTCCCCTATAGCTATGTTTAAGTCCATCAAGATCTTGCTCGCAATAGCTGCATTTCATGATTATGAAATCTGGCAAATGGACATCAAAACTGCCTTCCTTAATGGAAAACTTGAAGAGGATGTGTATATGACACAACCATAAGGTTTTGTCTTTCCAAGAAATACTAGAAAGGTTTGTAAGCTACAGAAGTCTATTTATGGACTAAAGCAAGCTTCTCGAAGCTGAAATCTTCGTTTCAATGATGTAATCAAAGAGTTTGGTTTTATCAGAAATGAAGATGAGCCTTGTGTTTATAAGAAGGCTAGTGGGAGCATTGTTTCTTTCCTAATCTTATATGTAGACGACATACTCATCATAGGAAATGATATACATACTTTACAGTCTGTTAAGACTTGGTTAAGGAGTTATTTTTCTATGAAAGATTTGGGTGAGGCAGTGTATATCTTAGGAGTTAAGATCTATAGAGATAGATCAATATGAGTTTTAGGTCTAAGTCAAAGAACATGTATAGGCAAAGTGCTGAAAAGGTTTAGTATAGAAGAATCCAATAAAGGATTTTTGCTTATGAGACATGGCTTTTCTCTTTCGAAGGAAATGTATCCTTCAACTCCACAAGAAAGAGAACAAATGAATAAGATTCCATATACTTCGGCTATTGGTTCTATCATATATGCCATGATATGTACTCAACCAGATGTATCGTATGCTTTAAGCATGACGAGTCGGTGTCAAGCGAACCCTGGTGAAAATCATTGGGTTGCGGTTAAAAATATTCTTAAGTACTTAAGAAGAACTAAGGATAAATTTCTTGTCTATAGAGGGGAGGAAGACCTTTGTATAAAAGGTTATACTAATGCCAGTTTCCAAATTGACAAGGATGACTCAAGATCGCAATCGGGTTTTATGTTTTGTCTTAATGGAGGTGCTGTGAGCTGGAAAAGTTCGAAGCAAGACATAGTAGCTGATTCTACAACAGAGGCTGTTTGGATCAAGAAATTTATAATTGAATTAGGGGTTGTTCCCAGCATATCAGATGTTGTAGAACTCCGTTGTGACAATAATGGAGCCATTGCCAAGCAAAGGAACCCAGATCTCATCAACGATCCAAACATATTCCTAGGCGCTTTCATCTTATTCGAGAGATAATTGATCGAGGAGATGTGGAAATATGTAGAGTATACATGGATGATAACATTGTTGATCCCTTTACGAAGACTCTTAGACAGCAGAGGCATGATCGTCACACTGAGTCACTCGGTATTAGATATGTGAGTGATTGGTCTTAGTGCTAGTGGGAGATTGTTAGAGTAAACCTAAAGACCAATCATATGATGATTGTAATAATACTTTTATTTACCGATTTTATTGAATAAAGGCATTGCCGCTATTATTTTCAGTTATATATATGTGTTTAACATAAAATGGAAGATAACAAAGTCCATGTAATGACATAATTGTTATTATTAAAAGATCCCCAGTCAAGTATTATTATGGGCATGGACAATAATAATACTCTTAAGACTAACATGTTATTGATTGATGACAACGAGTTGTCATTGACATAGAGATGTCAGAATTGATACATGATTATATTGTTAAAAAAATGTATTGGATTGACCCGCCATGAGCATATGTCTTAGATTATTATGTGACAGTCATAACATTGCTCATGGTGATAACTATATGTATGATCCTCAGACTTGAGATCAATACTATCCCAACATAATTGTTGTATGTTTTGATACAGTTAAACAAGCTCCATAACTGGTTGCTCTATAAAGACTGTTATTGAATATATATCAATATATGTAGTGGGTGTGTATGATTAAGATATGATTTGTCATTCCTACATAATAGGAAATATATCACATGCCACTTGATTGAGTGAGACTAGAAACGCATGGCCATGCTCGAATAAGTTGATATGAGATATCACAAACTATTCGTTAATTAAAGTCTACTCTAGATTTCAAGAAACAATAGATGGGCTATACAAGTGTGACTATTCCAAGACTTGTGCCTACTCTAGATATAAAGGACATAAGGATGTAATACATAAAAGAGTTAACCACCAAGATGATATGTCGAATCATATTTTCTTGTAACTTAGGTGACAATGATATATTGCTAGATGTCACTCATTATATGTAATTTTAGAATTGTTCTAATAATTACTACTAACGTTACAAGAACCTACAGGGTCATACCCTAGGATTGAAATGAGCAAAGATGTACAATTTGTTGTACGTTACTAAAATATATCTAAAGTTAAGATATGTATATTTTATATACATATGAATTTAATTATCCCGAATATATTAAGTAAGCATTAAAGTAATGTAATTTATATTACAACTCTTTTAATTGATATATATATATAATTCGGAATAATTAAATAAATATTTTAAGTAAACATTAAAGATTGTAATTCTGATTATAAGTCTTTAAAGTATATTTAAGTTGAATTAATTAAATAATATTTTATTTATTAATTTAAAATAACTTTAAAAACCCTAAGATGTTAAGGTAATGGATATAAAAGGGTTTCTTAGGTCTAGCAGCCGTTTTGTAACACACACACATAAACCTTTTAGTCGTTTTCTCTCAAAACAGTTTTGGGGAAAACAAATATTTCTCTCAATCCGGTGAACTGAGTAGAGACTGAGACATGATTTCGTGGAGGCTCTCAAAATGGTCCTGACCATCGTGACTTTAGCTTACCTGGGAATAACTTGAGACACGAATTGTAGAGCAGCACTTGTTATCGAGAATAAAATTGCCTAGGCAATATTTTTCTGTCATGCAATCATTTTGTTTTCTCTTTATATAGGCGTGCATTTTCGTATGCGTGTGCTCTGAATTCATCCATCTCGTTCAGTTTCAAGAGTCTTCTTTCTCCAGCAAGCTGAGAATCCATGTTTAACATTTTGATGGCCCAATAAGATTTATGTTCAAGCTCTACAGGTAGATGGCATTCTTTACCGTAGACGAGTTTGAACGGGGACATTCCTAACGGTGTCTTGAATGATGTGCAATAAGCCTATAGTGCTTTGGTGACCAGTCCTTTTGACTTAGGTTGACCACCTTCTCAAGGATCTGCTTGATTTCTCGGTTAGACACTTCAGCTTATTCATTAGTCTGAGGGAGGTATGCCATAGCAATCCTATGTCACACTCCATATCGTTTCAATTCCTTGACAATTAATTTATTATCAAAATGTGTGTCTTTATCACTAATGATAGCTCGTGGTGTTCCAAAACGTGCAAATTTGTTCTTGTGCAAAAATTTGAGCAAGCTTTTGGAATCATTTTTAGGTGTTGCAATGGTTTCGACCTACTGGATACATAATCCACTGCCAAGAGGATGTACAAATCTCCAAAGGATGTTGGAAAGGGTCCTATGAAGTATATTCCCCATACGTCGAAAAGTTCAACCTCCAGAATATTTTACTATGGCATCTCATGTCATTTAGATATGTTTCCTGTTCGTTGGAATCTATCACATGACTTATATTATTCATGTGCATCTTTGAACAAGGTTGGCCAATAGAATCCAGATTGTAGTACTTTTGCCGTTGTTCTTATTCCACCAAAGTGCCCTCCATACGGTGACGAGTGACATTGAAGTATAATTTATTTATGCTCTTCTTCTGGATCGCTTCTTCGGATAATTTGGTCTCCACATTGCTTGAATAGAAACGGTTCATCCCAGTAATAGTGTCACACATCGTGTCGAAACGTTTTTCAGCCCAGGTTAGATAAATAAGGAGGAACAATACCACTAACAAGAAAATTAACTATGTCAGCATACCACGGCACAGCCGTGACAAATAATATTTTCTCATCAGGGAAATCCTCTTGAATTTCTGTTATGTCTTGATAATCAGATTTGTTATCTAGTCTAGACAAATGGTCTGCTACTTGATTTTATGTACCCTTTCTATCATTGATCTCTAAATCAAACTCTTGTAATAATAATATCCATCTGATTAGTCTAGGCTTTGCCTTTTTTTATTGATCAAATATTTAATGGAAGAATGATTTGTATGCACAATTACCTTAGTACCTATGAGATATGGCCTAAACTTATCGAATGTAAATACTACTACTAAAAGTTCTTTTTCAGTGGTGGTATAGTTTACTTTTGCATCATTAAGAGTCCGGTTCGCATATTAGATAACATGAAAGATTTTACTTTTTTGTTGCCCTAGCACTGCTCCAACTGCATAATCACTAGCATCACGTATGAGCTCAAAAGGTTCGTTCCAGTCAGGTGGGACAACAATTGGTGCTGCTGAAAGTTTTTTCTTCAAATCTGTAAAGGCATTCAGACAATCATTAGTAAATTCAAATGGATGATTTTGTTGAAGTAAAAGTCACAAGGGTTTAGAGATTTGAGAAAAATCTTTTATGAACCGCCTGTAGAAGCCTGCATGTCCAAGGAAATTGCATACACCTCTTACGTTGGTGGATGGGGGAAGATTTGCATTTACTTCCACCTTGGCTTTATTGAATTCAATGCCTTGACATGAAATTTTGTGACCCAACACTATTCCCTCGGTTACCATAAAATGACATTTCTCCCAATTTAGTACTAGGTTGGCTTATTCACATCATTTCAATTCTTTTGATAAATTGTCGAGGCATCGATTGAAATCATCACCTGAGATGGAGAAATCATCCATAAATATTTTAATGCATTCTTCCACCATATCTGAAAAGATGGCCATAATGCATCTTTGGAAGGTAGATGTAGCGTTACACAGCCCAAACGATATTCGTCTAAATGCATAGGTATCATATGGGCATGTGAAAGTAGTATTCTCTTGATCCTCCGGTGCTATGGCTAATTGATTATATCCTGAGTATCCATTGAGGAAGTAATAAAATGCTTTTCCTGCTAACCTATCGAGCATTTAGTCTATAAAAGGGAGGGGAAAATGGTCTTTCTTTGTGGCTTTATTGAGCTTCCTGTAGTCTATATATATACGCCAACCCGTGACTATTCTAGTAGTGAGGAGCTCGTCAAGTTCGCTTTTAACCACGGTCACACAACCCTTCTTCGGCACACACTGCACCGGGCTGACCCATGAACTATCGGATATAGGGTAAATCACTCCCGCATCCAACCACTTTATGATTTCCTTCATGACTACCTTCTTTATGATTGGGTTGAGCCATCTTTGGGGTTTCATCGAAGTACTATGGCTATCTTCTAAATTGATATTGTTCATGTATATGATAGGGCTAATTCCCTTCAAGTCTGCCATTGTCCATCCGAGAGCCTTTTTGTGCTGTGACAAAACATTCAACAAACTATTCTCCTGTTCAGAGGTTAGATTGGCAGAGATTATCACTGGTAAAGTTTTATTACTTCCTAGGTATGCATACTTTAAATGTGATGGAAAAGTTTTAAGTTACAATTTGGGTGAATGTTGTAAAGATGATTCTGTAGAATTAACTTCATCAAAATTTAAGGGTTCGAATTTCATACCTGATCTATTATGAAGGAGCCTCGATTGTTCCTTTGTCTTTCCTTCATATTCTGCCTTGGTGTCGTTTTCAGGGAACTCATTGTGTGCTTTATTCAGATTACTGTTATCAGGGCTATAACTCTCATATTCGTCTTCTGACAATATTTCGCCTGGGCCAAGGTTTTTTTGTTTGTGCACTACGGTTAGAGGGTTGTGGCACAAAGCGCATTGTATTCATCTAGCTTTAAGGATTCATCATGGCAGAGAATTACCTTTTCTTCCTCTTCTATTGAGTCCATTATTTTAATGCATTGGCATTCTTCTGAGTCATCCACATATTTCATGGAATTAAAGACATTGATTGTGACGCTTTGCTCTCCTACTCACATTGTGAACTCTCCCTTTTCGCAATCTATTAGGATTCTTCTAGTGGCTAAAAAGGGTCATCTCAGGATGATAGGTGCATTTTCATCGGCTTTGCAGTTAAAGATGAGGAAATCAACTGGAAATATGAACTTATCCACCATTACTATGACATCTTCTATTCTGCCCTCTGGCTACACATAAGACCAATCGGCAGCTGTAGGATAACTATGGTTGGACAAGCGTGATATCCCTCTAGTTTCATAAATATGGACTTTAGTATCAAGTTCACACTTGATCCCAAATCAACAAGAGCTCGTCCTACAAAGTTATTACCAATTGAACATGGTATTATAAAACTGTTAGGGTCTTTTCATTTTGGTGGGAGTTTGCTTACTGTAGAACAGATTTCTGTTGCCTTGGTAACATGTTCTACTTTCCTATTCTTTGTAACGATGTCTTTAAGAAACTTGGCATAGGAAGGCATTTGATCAATGGCTTCGATTAAGGGCACGTTGATATACAAATGATCCAGAACATCAACAAATTTCTTGCACTAGATGTCATCTTTATGTTTCTTTAATCGTTGAGGGAACGGTGGTGGAGGTCTCACATTTTCAGCTGATGGAGCTGAGAAATCTCTGGACTTGGCCATGAATTTCTTGTTATCTGGATGATGACGTTCTGAGTCTTCATCCTTTTTCTTCTCTTCGGGTGATTCATCATATTCTTTTATTTTCCGCTCGATCCTCTGGTTGTGTTATGCCATGGCGAGAACTATTTAGTTGTTTTCCCCTAAACTTGTCGTTTTGGTTAATTTGTGTTCCACTCCTTAGTGTAAGCACACTGGACTGCTCCTTTCCGTGATGCTTAGTGATTTTAGTATCACTATGGAGATTTCCTTGTGGACGAGAGTGTAATGCCATGGCAATTTGGCCCACTTGATTCTCCAATGCTCTTAGAGATAAACTATGGCTTTGTAAAAGTGTAGCTTGGCTTTGTAACAAATTTCCTTGGTTTTTATTTGTTGCTGAATGCCCGTGCATCAAGTTCTTTGTTGAGGTCTTGAAATCTTTTTTCAAGACCATAAATTCCTGCAATGACAACTCCAATGAGTTAATATTGAAATTAATATTAGAGGAAGAAGCTGTACCTTTATTGTTTTACAAAGGCAGTTGCTGATGCTGATTCTGAAAATGTTGATGGTCTGAATTACTTTATTATGGCCTATTGTAACTAGCTGCTTGATTGTTATTGTTCCCTTGATTACTCCATGAAAAAGTCAGATGTTGTCTTAAACCAAGATTGTATGTGTTTGAGTAGGGGTTATTATTGCTCCGGTTGTAATTGCCCACAAAATTGGTGGATTCATGATTTTCCGGACATATTAGTTATGGTAGAAAGTTGAGCCGCTATTGAATCCTTACCCTCTAATTCATATGATCCAGATATTTTTCTACCGGTTCCCAATCTTGTATTTCAGAATTGATAGTCATTATTTGCTATCCTGTCGAGTATATCAAAGTCTTCCTTGTGTGATTTTCAATTAAAGTTCCATTTGATGAGGCATCTAACATCATTCGAGTTGGTGCATTAACTCCGCTGTAAAACATTACTACTTGAGTCTAGTCATGAACCCATGGTTGACACATTTGGGAAGTAAACTTTTATACCTATCCCAACATTCATACATTGATTTATCGTCTCCTTGGTGAAAACTTGCAATATCATTGCGGAGCTGTGTATTCATATTGGGAGGATTGTATCTGAGTAGGAAACTCTTGCATAAATTTGCCCATAATTCCATTGAGCCTGAAGAAACTCCACCGAGTCAAGCTCTAGCTCTATCGCGTAGGGAATAAGGGAAAATTTTTAGTTTAAGCACATCTTCATGCACTCCTTGTTGTCGGAATGAATCGCATACTTCAAGGAAGGCACGAATATATTGTCTAGCGTCCTCATTAGGTGAACCGCCAAATTGGCTGATGGAATTTAGCATATTAAACATCACCGGTTTAAGCTGAAAATGAGTTGCTTGTATTTCAGGTGCCACGATACCTGGATTGAGGTCATCAAGAATTGGATTTAAATGGTCTCGTATTGCTTTTGGTCTTGCAACTTGAAGATTAATTACTACATCGGGATCATCGGGATCTCCCATGTTGTTGTATTGTAATTGTAGTTGGTTTAGATATTCATTGGTTCGTTGGTCACGTCACCACTATTTTAATGACTGTTCAACTTCAGGCTCGAATGGTTTCAATGGTTTACCAGTGGATCTTAGGGTCATGAAATAATTAAAACCTATAAAATAAAATAATAAAATATGTTAGATTAAATAGATATAAGGTGACAAGAAAAACTTATTATGTAAAAAATTAAAAATTTCGTCAGTTGCCAATCCCCGACAACGGCTCCAAAAACTTGATTGCTTGTAAATGTATATGCTAAGGGAAGCAATTATGTGCAAGTATACATAATCTAATCAAGTAATATAAGGTAAGTTAGTTATCGTCTCCTCAGGGATTGGTTGAAAGTTTTTAAGCTTCAACTAGAACTAGTTGACACAAGCTAATTCCTACTGTCTTGTCAAACTAGAAAAACTATTATTAATAAAACAAGAAAATACTATAAAGTATGATTGCAAAAACGTTTGGTCGAGACAAAATAAATATGCAAATTATCAAAATAAAATAAAATAAAATAAAGGCAAACATTGATTCAAATATAATTCAAACAAACTCGCATCTTCAGACTTATCACATAGCATTTATGCTAATCTTTTGTGTTGACAAATAGTTATTCTAAGTCCAAAATGAATTATTATGACATGCTTAAGCTACCCGACAGGATTGCTAAGTATTCTTAGACGGTTGCTATGCCAATACTACTCCGTGTTAACTACAACCCTTGGTTTGTCAGACTGTTGTTGTAGTAATACCTTTCAGCGTGAACTATAGTCGTTGTCTATCCTACTCTAGCATCTATCCATTTCAGTTGAATGAAACCTACTCCTTATCTCTAAGGTAGACAAGTTAGAACATCACCATCCTGGATCTATTCCATTGCTCACGTAGATCTATCTTAATTCTCTCAAATCTAAGAATCAATATCTAGACAAAAGGCAATCTCTCGACGCTCTTACATTTCCAAGACATGTTTCACCAAGACCCCAGGCAATCTCTCGAAGCTTTTACAGTGTCGATGTAAAATATTCAAACAATGAACAAAACAATCATGAGCAAAATCATAATTCATCATTCATTAAGCAGAAAATAATTGTCTAGGAAAGACAAAGTTTAACACCAAGTAAGACAGTCATGGTGCTATCAAAAATTCATCTAAGTATCATCGTTTAATACAACCCCAAATATATTAAAGAAAAGAAGAAGAAAGGAAGAATGACTCCCAAAACCAGGGGCTCTGTCGCGACAATTCTGATCAGCATCGCGCCTGCCTTGGTGATCAGCCTCTCTCGAGACCTGACCACCGCTATGCTACAGTCTGAATATGGAGGATACCAAGGAAGGTTGGTTGGGAAACGAGGGGGAAGCACTGCAGTTGCTCGCTCACACTTTTAGTAAAGCTCTCACTTCATCCTTCTTTTGACTACTACGGCTGGATATTTATAGAGGGGAATCTCCTAGGGTTTCGCATGAATGTACATTCCTAAAATAACCATTGATATCTTGTCTAGACTAAAAAAGAAAGGCGGCTGTCGGCTGTCAGAATTTTGAGGGCTTGCTTGCACGTGAAGGAAGTCGTACAGTTGGCTTGTGACATATGCAATTTTGTCATACCCGCTTCAGAGTTTCCAGATAAACCTTGCCTTGGTGAGATAAATCTTCTCCTCACATTCTTTATCTTCTCTATTCCATTGGCCCTTACGGATTTCGTTGTCACGACTGAAATGTTCTTCCTAAATTAATTTCCTACACATACACAATCTACACAAACCCTTTCTCCTCAGCAGCATCAATTAAACCAAATAACCTTTCCTAAGCAAAACTTATCAACCACATGAAAATATAACCTAAATGCAACTAAAATGTTGTGCATACTTTGTTTAGACGAGCAATAACTTAAGTGAAAAGACTAGAAATTGAGTCTTTTTACGGAGTTATTATTCTATCAGGTAGATCATTAAGGGGAACTCGGTGTCACATAGCATCTGTGCAATTCCGTACAAGCTGAAGCATTGGTTGTGTCTCATATAACCTTCAAACCAAGCTTAATATAACTGACATATCAGACTAATGGGACTACACATGCATAACTAAGACAAACAGACATGAAGTAGGTCTGGCGGTGTGGTCGAAAGAATTTACGTGCATCTCGGAACAATACCCAACCTATCTTACATACGAAAAATCCTAAGGGTAAGAACCATAATTTACATACATCAGAAGCTTACCCAACTGGACTGGACAAACATAACTACCCAAGCATATTTAAGGCACACATTGCCACATAACACTAACATCATTAACCCACTCCTCGCAAGTGTTTAGGTCTCACACCCTAGTTAGCCTTTAAAGTACCTTGTGCATTGGTAATGTCCATTAGGGAAACTAAGGGTACCTAGATACACCTTAATATAGCTTGACTCACTAATATGATGTCAATGTCATACTAGCTGATATCTCGCTCGTTCTCTCATCTAGAACGTTATGTGAAGGCTTACTTATTTTAGCGTTTTATGCCCTTAAGGCAATTCATAATCATTTCCACACCTTTGGTATATTATACTTATCCTAAACACTCAATTCGGGGTTAGTTCATCGATGACGACTTCATAGTCACTCTCGCCATACTTCCCAATAGTTCACCCTTGAACTAATAGGGTTACTTGCTCGTCTTTGATTGTAGGTCTTCATGGTAGTCAATTCCTTATATCTCGCTCGTTAGGTCATTCCTTGTTATACTCGATGGCATATCTTTCGCATAATCCTTCATTCACGTTACTCGATATGTGTTAGATTGAAGATACTTAAATTATCACGCCCAATATGACTACTTCTATCGTGACCCACTTCTAAACACCTTCATTAACACTTATTCTAGTGTTTTACACATATTTGATCCCATTTATGATCATAATATGGGTCTAGGGCCTTTTGGGTAATATTGTACGCTTATTTTAATATTTTGGGTAGGGTTTTAAAACCACCCAACCTCTATGTAATTTATGTATTATGGACAAGGGGTTTCAAAACCATCTTAGGGGTTTTGAAACCTCTACTGTAGATTTCCCTTTTTCTTTCGAGAAAGCTCTCCAAATCACTTTTAAAACCCTTCCAATGTCCCCAAATGTTTAATAAAACTTATAGAGGTTATTTAGGGTCATCTAGCACTATTAAACACCAACTTTTTAACAAAAAACATCATTCATGGAAAGAATCAAACATAATCCCTAAAATGCTTAAATACTAAAATCTTAGCAAAATCTTAAAATATATGAAAGCTTAATACTCCAAAGGATTATAAATACACTACCTTAATGTTTGAATCCGGAAATAAAGCTTATTTAGCTAGAAAAGACCTTCTACCAAGTCTTGGATACAAAACCTCCAATTTTCTTGCAACAAAAAAACTCAAAGCTTTAAATAACTAAAACGATCTTATTGGAGGGATTATGAATGAAATTGAAGCTTAAAAGAAGTAGGAAATGGCTCAAGGAACTTACCTTTGACTTAAGGAACTTCGAGAGGAAAAAGAGATGAAAATGAGAATGAAAGAAGAAATGAAGAAAAGAAGAAGATAAAAAGAAATATAAAGCCTTCATCTTTTCAAAATTGGACAATTTATGTTTTTGGTCATTCTCACCTTTATACTAAACAAAAATCTCATTTATGGGTAATTGGGATCTAAACCAACCCAATTAAGCTTAATTCAACCTAACAACTTAAAATATGAAATTTACAGGGTCCACTTACCTCTTGGGTAAACTCGAAACTTTTAACCTGAAGTTTGGGGTGTTATAGCTCTCCCCTCCTTGAAAGAAATTTTTTCCTTGAAATTTACTTGGTTCAAACTACCTATCCTTAGGTCAACACCTAGGAAATCTTGAAGCACTTAATCCTCGACAAAATTGATTCATAAGGAAGAAGTCCTCACAAATTGATATGTTGCTCAGAACTCATAAAATCAGTCTACAATTTTATAAGGGCGCTACCAACACTGAACCTTAAGCGAAAACCTTCAAGAAGCACGAAGCTATATAAATCACATTTTTGGCTATCTGATACTGTATGCTCAGAGCATTCTACAAGGATGACGTTACTCCAAAAATCACTACTATCACTGAATCTTTCACTAGATAATCTTAATCAATCAAGTTAACTCACATCATAACCAAATAATCTCGTTTACCCACTGAACATATGAAATTTTGAGATGTTACTTAACTTTCCAACACTGTTTTGATACTAAATATTGAAGATATGATGACAATTCTTGACTTCCTAAAGTTAATCTCCAAGTTTTTGCTGCACAATTCTGATTTAATACTCATCTATGCCCCAATATGGTTTTTCATTTGCCTGGCGATTTACCTACGCGCTATTTACCTGATTGTATATCCAATGTAATCACAAAGAAAAATCAGCCACTTGCCCAACGAAATAACAACATCTGGCTCTCTTGGAAAGTACACTACACAAACAAAGATCTCTCACAACCGCACTTTGAATTAAGGATTTTGAGACTTCACGTCATGCACTCAATATTTTTTACCACCATAGAACTATACAATGACAACTAACGCTAGTTGAATGTCACTTAATGTACTCGATCTCCTTTAGTATGAAATACTAAAATCTATGGTGTTATGCAAAGTTTCATTCTGATGTGTGTTGTATATGGCTCGTTCTCATATACAAACTGTTGGGACCGTCGACGCACCCTATGGTGCAACCAAAACAAAACGCGATGGTCTCACCAACAATCTATGTGCATTTATCCCAAATCAGGAGAAAAGGATGCGATTACTTACATTGGGTTCCTTAAAAAAACAGTAAAGACAGTAGTGTCTAATGGTGATCACGAACGACTCGAATTGTAAGCCTCCACAAAAATGCCTCATCCTTTACTCAGTTCACCAGGTTGAGAGCAAAATTTTAACTTTTCCAAAAAAGGGGTTTGAGAAAATCGGCTAAAGATTAAAGTGGCTGCTAGACCTTACTTATCTTTATATACCTGAGTTACCCTAACCATATTCAGGATAATTAAAATCATATGTATATCAAATATACATATATTGACTCTAGATCTATATTTTAATAATGTACAACAAATTTTACATATTTACTAATTTCAACCCGAGGGAGTGACCCTTTAGGTTCTTGCAACATTAATAGTAATTATTAGAACCATTCTAATATTACAAACAATGAGTGGCATCTTGCAATATATCATTATCACCTAAGTTACAAGAAATCATGATTCGACATATCATCTTTGTGGTTAACTCTTTTATATATTACATCATTTTGTCCTTTATAGCTAGAGTAGACACAAGTCTTGGAATAGTCACACTTGTATAGTCCATCTATTGTTTCTTGATATCTATAGTATACTATGATTAATAAAGAATTTATGATCTCTCCTATCAACTTATTCGAGAATGGCCATACATTTCTAGTCTCACTCAATCAAGTTTCCTGTGAAATATTTCCTATTATGTAAAAAGAATAAATCATATCTTAATCATTCACATCCCACTACATATATAGAGGTATATTCAATAACAATCTTTGTAGTGGAACCAGTTACGGAGCATGTTTAATTGTATCAAAACGTCCAACAATATATGTTGAGATAATAATAATCTCAAGTCTAAGGATCATGCATATAGTTGTCACCATGAGCAATTTCATGACCATCATATAATAATCCAAAACATATGCTCATAGTAGGTCAATCCAATACATTGTTCTCTAACAATATATTCATGCATCAATTCTGACATCTCTATCTCAATGACAACTCATTGTCATTAATCAATAACATATTAGTCTTAAGCGTATTATTACTATCCATGCCCATAATAATACTTGACTAGGGATCTTTTAGTAATAACCATATTATTATATCGATATTAATAAATATAATAAATAATTTATGACAATATAATCATCATATGATTGGTCTTTGGGCATACTCTAACAATCTCCCATTAGCACTAAGACCAATCACTCACATATCTAATATTGAGTGACTCAGTGTGATGAATCATGCTTCTATTATGCTAGAGGCTTCGTCAGGGGATCAATAATATTGTTATCCGTGTGTACTCCACATATCTCCACATCTCCTTGATCTATTATCTGTTGAATGAGATGGAACCACCTAAGAATATGTTTGGACTATTGATGAGATCTAGGTTCCTTTGCTTATGCAATGGCTCCAGTTTTATCACAACAGAATTCTACATTATCTGATATGCTAGGCACAACCCCTAGTTTGGATATGGACTTCTTTATCTAAACAACCTCTTTTGATACTTTACTGGTTGCAATATACTAAGCCTCTGTTGTAGAGTCAACTACTGTGTTTTGTTTTGAACATTTCTAGCTCATAATACCTCTATTAAGGCAATACAAAAAAACCCGATTGTGATCGTGAGTCATCCTTTTCAGTTTAGAAGCTGACATCAGTACAATCTTTTACACTATGCTCTTCTTGACCTCCATAAACAAGACATGTGTCCTGAGTTCTTCTTAAGTACTTAAGGATATTTTTAACTTCAACCCAATGATTTTCACTAGAATTTGACTGATATCGACTTGTCATGCTTAAAGCATACGATACATCTGGTCAAGTACATATCATGGCATACATGATAGAATCAATAGCCAAAGCATATGGAATCTGATTCATCCGTTCTCTTTCTTTTGGAGTTGAAGTACACATTTCCTTCAAAAGAGAAATGCCATGTCTCATAGGCAAAAATTATTTCTTGGATTATTCCATACTGAACCTTTTCAGCACTTTATCTATATATGTACTTTGACTCAGACCTATATGTCATCTTTATATATCTCTATAGATCTTAACTCTTAAGATATACACTGCCTCACCTAAATCTTTCATAGAAAACCAACTAGCTAACCAAGTATTAACATAATGTAAAATAGGTATATCATTTCCTATCATGAGTATCTCGTCTACATACAATATTAGGAAAGAAACAATGCTCCCACTAGCCTTCTTATAAACACATGGTTCATATTCATTTATGATAAAACTAAATTATTTGATTGCATAATTGAAACGAAGATTTCAACTTCGAGAAGATTGCTTTAGTCCATAAATAGACCACTATAGCTTACAAACCTTTCGAGAGTTTCTTGGAGCAACGAAACCTTCTGGTTGTGTCATATACACATCCTCTTTGAGTTTTCCAGTAAGGAAAGTGATTTTGACATCCATTTGCCAGGTTTCATAATCATGGAATACAACTATTGCAAATAAGATCTGGATGGACTTAAACATAGCTACAGGGGAGAAAGTTTCATCGTAGTCAACACCATAAACTTGTCAAAAACCTTTAAAGACTAATCGCCCCTTGTATGCTTGTACATTACCATCCATGTCAATTTTATTCCAGAAAACCCATTTACACCCTTCAGGTGGTTAAACGTCCACTCTTGGTTTACTAACATGGAATCTATCTCAGATCTTATGGCTTCAAGTCATTTCATAGAGTCTGGGCTAAACACTACCTCTTGATAAGTTTTAGGCTCATCCTGATCCATAAGAAGAATGTCTCTATGTCTGGCAATGAGAAATTCAAATCTCTCATGTATACGGTGTTCTCTTATGGACCGACAAAGTGGTTGTGTTTCTAAATATGTTGATGGCTCATCAACAATTTGTGAAACATGCTCAACTTCAGGTTCATTGATCTGTTGTTCTTCAACTTCTCCAAGTTCAATATTTCTACCATTCCCTTTCTTTGAGATAAACTCTCTTTCAAGAAAGACTCATGTTCGAGCAACAAACACTTTATTCTCATTAGGGTTAAAGAAATAGTATACATTAGTTCTTTAGGATATCCAAAAAATATATACTTATGATATTTAGGTTCAATCTTTATAGACATTTGATATTTGACATAAGTTTTACAACCCCAAATGTTCATAAAAAAACATACTAGGACGCTTCCCGGTCCATATCTCATATGGTGTCTTTTGGACTGATTTAGTTGGAACATGATTTAGTGTGAAAGCGTTAGTTTCAAGTGCATGTCTCCAAAAAGAAGTCAAAATATCACTATGACTCATCATCGATCAAACCATGTCTAACAGGGTTCGATTTTTTCTTTCATAAACTTCATTCCACTGTGGTGTACCAGGTGGTGTAAGCTGTGAGACAATCCCATATTCTTCTATGAGTTCAACAAACTCTATGCTTAAGTATTCTCCACCTCGATCTGATCAAAGGGCCTTAATACTCTTACCTAGTTGATTTTGTACTTCATTTTTAAATTCCTTAAACTTTTCAAGGGCGTCAAATTTATGGTGCATAAGATAAATATACCCATACCGACTGAAGTCATCAGTGAAACTAATGATGTAATGGAATCCACCTTTGACTTGTGTATTCATCGGTCCACATACATCCCTATATATTAACCCTAATAAATAACCTTACTATTAAAAGGAGCCTTAGTCATTTGTTTGAAAATATATGAATCTAAGAATCCATCTTTACGGAGTTTTTATATGCATTTGTCACGTATATGACCTAAATGACAATGCCAAAGATAAGTTTTATTTAAGTTGTTTATTTTTTATCTTTGAGTATTTATGTTATAAATGATGTTTTCTTGATCCAAAATATAGAGATCATTAATCAATTGTGTCGAACCATAAAAAACATTATCGAGATAAAAAGAACAACAATTATTCTTAATAATAATCTCAAAGCCAATCTTTTCCAAACAAGAAATAGAAATGATATTCTTAGTCAAACTAGCCACAAAATAACAATCTTCTAAATTTAAATCAAGTCCACTAGGCAGAGATAAAACATATGTCCCTATAGCTAATGCGATAACTCTTGCTCTATTTCCTACTCGTAGATCTATGTCTCCTTTAGCCATATTCCTTATTTTGTGTAGTCCCTGTACATAACTACAAATATGATAACCATAATCGGTATCTATTACCTAAGAAGTATATGTTGACAAATTAACATCAATAACATAAATACCTGAAACAAACGTTCCGTTTGCTTTTGCATTCATGACCACTTTAAGGTAAACATGGTAGTTTCTCTTTCAATGTATGATCTTGTCGCAGTAGAAACATTTTCCTTCCTTTATAACTCCCCTTTTTTGTTTTAACGCATCATTTCCTTTGTACTTGTCCTTACCATTTCCCTTAGACTCTGCCACTATCTTTTTCTTTCCTTTTCTTTTCTCCTTACGGGCCATTAGAATGAGCTTAGGTCCAACCTTTTTCATGTTACTTTTAGTAGTTCATAACATGCCAAGTAACTGTGGCAAAGTCTTGTTAATTTCATTTATATTGAAATTAAGGAAAATTGGTTGAAGCTATCCGACAACGATTGCAAGATAACATCGGTAGCCAATTCATCTTTGAGAGGAAATCCTAGCTTTTCCAATGTTTGGATGTAGCCCATCATCTTAATGACATGAGCTCCTACAGGAGATCGCTCTACATTTTGCATTAAAATAGAGTTTTAGAAGTCTTATACCTCTCTTGACATGCTTGCCCTTCATATATTTCCATGAGATTTTGAATCATCCCATATGCAACCAAGTCATCATGTTGCTTCTGAAGCTCATGAGTCATGGTGGTAAGAATTAGACATCCAACATATAACATAACATCCATATGTTTATTAAACTTGTCTTTGTCAGCTCTAGTGACATTAGTTGTCGGTTCATCAGGAACATGCTCTTCAATGACATATTTTTTCCTTCCTTGGTTGAGAACAATTCTCAAATTACAAAACCAGTCAAGGAAGTTTATACCATTAAGTTTTTTCCTTATCAAGGAGTGATCGCAATGATAGTGTGTTGTCTTCCATTAAATCTACAACAATGGAAATATTTAAAGTAAGTAATTTACCAAATTTAAAATTTATAAACATGTAATTATTTACAAATTGCTCCCACAATTTTATTCTAAATTAAAACCCCTTTTGTTTTAATTTTGAAAAAAAGCATCTCAAATGTTTTTCTAGCGAGTAAGGATCCATATTTCACCCTCTTCATAAATCAGCTTTGGCTTTTATTTTAGGTGAATGATCATTTAGGTAAGTAACACCTTACTAATTACATCTCGTGTAACTCCTCTATTTGGTGAACAACTTTTACTCAAATCATCTCATGATTCATCCAAATAATTAACCTCTAGGTTTCTAATCCTACTAGAATAACCTAGCTAAGTTATTACCAATATTTCAATTGGTGAATATCACTTGTTTATTCTTCGGGTTTAACTAAGATAGACTTATGTGACATTGCTTTGGCAAAACCCATATAATATCGATTGAAGCCTTAAGAGGGAAAATATCTGACGGTTAGAATTAACTTAAATTATTTAGAGGGATTTCATAATTATATCATCAATGTTCATTTTAATATTAGGCCCTTGTTGATTTCATCAATAGATTTAGTAAGTTACCATATCAAACATTGTATCACATACAACTTAAACATAAAGCAGTAAATAAAATGCAATGGTTATAGCCCGGAAGAAATAACTAAGGTGGCCCATCCCAAGTCAACTGGAGAACCAAAAATACTAAATACTATGACTACTTCTCAAGTATCTTCTCTCCTTTAGTCGGTCTAATCTTCTACTCCTTTGAATCTTCATATGATTACATTTTTAGAAAAAATTTTTACATATGAGGGACCAAGATGAGAAGATAAATACAACAAAAGTGTAAAGATGCATGACATGCAGGTCGTATTTAAAAAATTTACAACCATTGTAAATAAAGGGGCCATAACCATGAATGTTAAACACCGTGAAATTCAAACATATCATAAATATATCATTACAAGTTTATTATTAATAATCGATAAAGGCCTAGAGTAGGCACAAGTCCTGGAATAGTCACACTTGTATAGCCTATATATTGTTTCTTGATATCTAGAGTATATTATAATTAACGAATAATTTGTGATACCTTATATCAACTTATTCGAGCATGGCATTGCATTTCTAGTCCCACTCAATCAAGTGGCCTATGATATATTTCATATTATGTAGAAAGGACAAATCTTATCTTAATCATTCACATCCCAATACTTATATCAAGGTATATTCAATAACAATCTTTGTAGTGTAACCAATTACGACACATGTTTAATTGTATCAAAACATACACCAATATATGTTGAAATAGTAATGATCTCAAGTCTAAGGATCATACATATAGTTGTCATCATAAGAAATATCGTGATCATCACATAATAATCCAAGACATATGCTCATGGAGGGTCAATCCAATACATTGTTATCTAACAATATATTCATGTATCAATTCTAACATCTCTATGTCAATGACAACACATTGTCATCAATCAATAACATATTTGTCTTAAGCGTATTATTATTGTCCATGCCTATAATAATACTTGACTAAGGATCTTTTAATAATAGCCATATTATTAAATGGACATTATTATCTTTTAGCTTATTTAATGCACATAAATATAATAAAAGAAAATAACGATAATGTCTTTATTCAATAAATATGATAAATAATTTATGACAATGCAATCAACATCTGATTGGTCTTTGGGAATACTCTAACACCAAAACAAATACACTACCGATGAGACTTGGCTCACTTAGTTAATTTACTCACTGCTCATGTGTAAACACATACTGATGAAACTGAAGGGTTCTCAGCAACTTGAGAATCGTACCTCGATATTTTACTTGTATTATCCTTAGAACATTAGTAAAATTTTGGAATTACTGCATCATAACATATACCTTGCTAACTTACTCCTCACGAGTACTTGGGGCATCTACACCCAGTTAGCAACTGGAGTATCGTGGCACTTGGTAAGGTACATCCTGACATTTCTGGAAAACAAAGTGATCGACATATTGGTTAAATTAACTTGGGTAATATTAACACTCGTGGAAATCTTTATCTCCAACGTGAAGCTTAGGATTTCAAAATTTTCTATGGGTCGATCACACTAACTCTCGAAAAAATCTAAAATAACTTTGCTTATTGTACTAGGGTATACCAACTCGAAACTTATGTCCTCATACAAGGGTTCTCATTATCTAGATCACTTAAAGCAACAAAAGAATACATGTGTTCCTACATACTAAAACAACATGAAAAGATGAGATATTTGAATGCATACCTGGAATCTCATATACATCATCCACAGCCTGACCCTACCCCCTACTATCTGACAAGCAGGATCGAATATCGTCGAACCAAAATCTCATCAACTCTCATGTTCGAGTATAGAACATATGCTAACCGAACTAGGACAATCTCTCACTATATGTACTAAGAATATGATTCTATGGAACTTTCTAGAAAGCTTAAAGTATATCCCTTAATGATTTTTACCACAATGCTAGTACTCTGGATATCTCAGGACTCTATCAGAGCTTCTAGAGCTCGCCAAAAATGGGGAAGTTGGTTGTCTCCTACGAGACCATATATCTTACCTCTGACTCAACTAGATTGACAAAGTAATGTCACTCTCCTCAGCTATCGTAAACCTATAATCTGCTCGACCGCTGATTGAGATTGATCCACTCGCACATAAGTCATTATACTTGAGCTACCTGACTTGCCTAACAAACTCTTCCTCATAACTTGCACCCTCTCCACAACCTTAATGTTGAACTATATTTAGATATAACAATTTAAGGAAAAATGTTTTTACGCTTGAATTGAATTTGTTCTTACAATATCGATACCTCAAGAATAGTACTGATATAGTTCATATGGTACGATACCAAAGGTAAGTGAAGTATCGATACTCACTAGGTAGTACCGATACTACCAGCTTTGCTCAAATTCCATAATGAAAAAGTGGTACCGATACCCAAAGGGGTACCGATACTACTCTATATAGTAGTATCAATACCATACACAAAGTATCGATACCATCAGGCCCCAATGGCTATTAACGGATAGTTGATTTAAATATAACAAAGGAAGTATCGATACTCCCTTTACGAGTATCGATACCCCTTAGTCTGGGCAACTTTATTTTACACGAAAATTGATCCCCAATATCTCTAAACCACCTCCAACGGCTAGAAATGGTCACAACAACATTCCAACACATAAATACAAGTTGTGGACACTTGAAAAAGGGTTAAAACACCTATCCAAAAAATCAAACACAAGAGAAGAGCTTTTCACTCTTTATTACAATTATCTTGTAAATATTTTGTTCTTGTGAGCTTTTAATTTGTAAACCTTCCTTTTTAGAGGTTTTCTTGTTTACATTTCTTTTCCTTTTGTAAAGGGTTTTTGGTTCTATCTTAGCCAATTGAAAAAATAGGGAGTGTAAAGGTTATTTCTTTATCCTTTAAAAAGAAAGAACAAATTAGTGAATTTGTTAGAAAATCCTTAGTGAGGAGCTAAGGTAGTGGATGGATATCAAGGTGAAGTTACTCAAGGAACCTCTTGCACCTCAAAGACAAAATTTGCAACTAACTCTAGGGAGTAACGGCTCAACCGTAAAAAATCTCTCTTATACTAGTGCACTGAGCAATCCCCCTAAACTAGCTCAGAGAACTACATCTTTAATTAATATATATGTGCCTCACCAATTTACTTGACTATAAACTCCATTAGGAACAAATCAGATGTAGGAACCTCTGGTTGTAGAGTCATCTCTTTAGTCTCTCACCAATCAATAGCATCACCCTTGAGCAAAGCGGTGACACACTCTAACACACCCTATAGGGTAAGGTGAAGTAGTCTCAAGGTCCTTATAGTCTCTCTCAACAAATGATCGACCGAAATTAGATCATCACTGCTTGAACCATAGAAGTTAGCTATTTTATAAGTCTCTCTATTGGGGTCTCTAGCGGCACTAACGTATTTTAAGTGATTGGTTGAGAAGTATACACTTTATGAATGACATCCACTATCTCTATGAGAGTGAAAGTCAATCCTATAAAGAAGGTTACCTCTACGACACCTATGTCTAACAGAATCCTCTGATCTTTTGTCCTAGGCAAGAACCCCTCATTGACACTGATTAGGTGAGAGTCTTAGTTCTCAATCTGGTTCTCAAAACTATGCTCAGAACTATTGACCATCAAACTTTTCTACAACATAGATTAAGAAAGGAAGACCCATAAGGATTACAGACTTATACAAGTACCTTATGTACATAGGGGAATGTAATCACTGACACCTTACGAAAACTGCCCACTAAATCCTAGGACCGATTCAATCTAACGCTTTGATATCACTAAATGTAACAACCTAAACCCGATCGGGCCTAAAGTGCCATATTAGGCCACCAAGATAACCCCTAACTTTCAAAACCTGTTTATTTTCTTTTCAAATAATATGAATGATATCATAAAAAATATGTAGATAATAGTTATAAAACATTTTACAAACCGAAGCTCCGTGACACATAGTTAAAATCAAAATAATACATCTTGAGGTTACAACTCAAATACATAATTAAGGTTCTATGAATATACATGCCCACTTAAGATATAATATAACACTCTGAATGAATGATGAAAGTCCTCCTACGACGGTGCTCCATGAACGACTCCAGTTACTAACCTGTCAATGGAAAACATCCGAAGGTTGAGCGTACAAAGACCAATAATATAATTGCTAATCCAAATTAGTATAAGAATTTCATAAACATAAGTATGTCGAGATGTGGTACTAAGTAGTAGGAACATGCATGATCCCAATCAAGAGCTACCTGCTTAAGGCTTATTTATTCTATCATTGATGTAGGATCTCACATTTCCATTAATCCTCTACTAAGGGCCTCACCATGAGAACACTTCTAAAAGGGTGCTTACCCTTTAACGACTGAACATGTTATACATTATCTAAATGCGACATTGATACTCTTGTGCATTAACTAAATGCAAACCTGACAAACTGTGAATTATTTGAATGTAAACCTAACTAGTATCCGGTCTTAGATATCTCTCAGACACTAGTTATTGAGAGAACCCTGGTATCACATAGCATTGGCGTAATTCCCACAAACATATTGAATGATCTCCTGGTCCTCACATAGCCATCGGGTAGATCACTAAGGTGAACTCGATGTCACATAGCATCAGTGCAATTCCGTACAAATTGAAACATTGGCTCTGCCTCACATGGCCTTCAAGCCAAGCTTAACATAATTGGCATATCAGACTGATAGGGCTATACAAGCATGACTACCCAACATACCTTACATGCAGAAAAGCATAAGGGTAAAAACCATAATTTACATGTATTGGAAGCTTACCCAACTGAGTTGTACTAACATGAATACCCATGCATATTTAAGGCCTATAGGCCATACAACACTGGCATCACTCACTCACTCTTCAAAAGTGTTTGGGTCTCGCACCCTAATTAGGCCCTGAAGTACATCGCGCACTGGTAATGCCCCCACTAGGGCAACTAAGGTAAACTGGGTACACCTTAACATAGTTAGGCTCACTAAAGTGATGTCAACGTCATACTAGCTGCTATCTCACTCGTTCTCTCATCTAGAATGTTATGTGAAGGCTTACCTATTTTAGTGTTTTATGCCCTTAAGGTAAATCATAATCATTTCCATATCTTTGGTATATTATAACTATCCCAAATGCTCGATTTGGGGTTAGTTCATCTTTGACGACTCCCTAGTTACTCTCATCATACTTCGCGAAGGTTCACCCTTGAACCGATAGGGTAACTTGCTCGTCTTTGATTATAGGCGCTTATGGGGGTAGTTAATTCCCTCTATCTCATTCGTTAGGTCATTCCTTTGTTATACCTAATGACACATATTTCATAATGATCATTCATTCACGGTTACTTGATACGTGTTAGATTTAAGATACTTAAAGTATTGCTCCCAATATGATTACTTCTGTCGTGACCCACCTCTAAACACCTTCCTTAACACTTATTCTAGAGTTTTACACGTACCCGATCCAATTTATGATCATACTATGGGTCTAGGCCCTTCTGGGAAACATTTTAGGCTTAGTTGGACATTTTCGGCAGGCTTGGGTGGTTTCGAAACCTCTGTGCAATTTCTGTATTCTAGATAAAGGGTTTTGAAACCATCTTGTGGGGTTTTGAAACCTCTACTGTATATTTCTATTTTTCTTACAAGAAAGCTCTCCAAATCACTCTTAAAACCTTTCCAAGGTTCCCAAATGTTTAATAAAACATATGGAGGTTATTTAGGGTCATCTAGAACTATAAAAACACTAACATTTTAATGAAAACATCATCCATAGAAAGAATCAAACATAAACCCTAAAATGCTTAAATACTCAAGTCTTAGCAAAATCATAAAATTCATGAAAGCCTAATACTCCAAAGGATTAGAAATACACTACCTTGGTGCTTGAATCCCGAAATAAAGCTCTTTTAGCTAGCAAAGACCCTCTACCAAGTTTTGGATGCAAAACCCCTAATTTTCTTGCAACCAAAGAACTCAAAGCTTTAAATCACTAAAACGATGTTGCTGGAGGGATTAGGAACGAAATTGAAGCTTAAAAGAAGTAGGAAATGGCTTAAGGGACTTACCTTTGACTTAAGGAACTTAGAGAGTAAGAAGAGATAAAAAATGAGAATGAAAGAAAAAAATAAAGAAAAGAAGAAGATTGATAGAAATAAAAAGCCTTCATCTTTTAAAAATTGGGCAATTTATGTTTTCGGTCCTTCTCACTTTTATACTAAACAAAAATCCCATTTATGTCTAATTGGGCTCTAAAGCGACCCAATTAAGCTCAATTCAACCCAATGACTTAAAATATGAAATTCACATGGTCCACGTACCTCTCGGGTAAACCCAAAACTACTAACCTGGACTTTAGGGTGTTACACATTCACTTTAAATTATCGAATTAAAATACTAATGTGGATTAGGATAACTCACTTCGATAATTCAAATTACAAAGTTAAAGAATCAAATCAAAGAATTAATTTATTTAAAAGTTAGGATCATAATGCAAAGAATCAAAATCAAAGGCATGCATATAATAAAAAAATAATTAAAAGCATGAAATGTGAATTTAAAAGATATAAATATTAAATGTAAAAAATACATATCCAAACTTCAAAAAATAATAAAGTAAGATGGTAAGTATATAACTTCGAAAAGTAATCAATGATAAGTGTGTGTGTGTGTAGAGAGAGACAAGAAAATAATAAATTATATATGTGTAATAGATACGTAATATATATATATATATACACATATAAATCATATATTTATGTATTAATAATAAATAATATAATAGATATATGTAAAAAAAATAGGTATACAACAAAAAAATAATATTAATAATATCATATATATATATATATGTGTGTGTGTGTGTGTATATATTTAAATAATGTTAATAACATGAAATAATATGTTTATAATATTAAAATAAAATAGATAAAAAAAAGTAGATGATTTTAATGAAAAAACCTCAAGGAATGCTAGACTTTAAAATTTTATGAAAGCATTTTCTTCTTCCTCAGTTTCTCTCCTCAAATTATAACTGATCAAGAAAACAAGGATGTAAGCAAAAAAAGAAAAAAAAAAGTACCTTGGAATGAAAATTCTCTTTTATTTCTTCTAACTCATATTACAAAAGCATACTCTCTTCTCTCTTTTTCTATCGTTTCCTCTCTTTTTTCTCTTCTTTTCGTGTTTTTATGTGTGTTCTAAAAAGATGGAAGAGACCTCTATTTATAGTTGAGTCTCTCTACATCCAAGGGCCTAAATTATTTACATCGACGACTAAGATAAGCTGAAATCATACAATATCCCCGTATAGGGAAATAGCATGAAATATTATTAAATCAAATCGGTTAGCATATTCATTTCTCTTTATAAGAGATCACACTTGATATGGTAATATATGATGATATTTTCCCTTTTTTTCAAGGTCAGTTTGAATGGATTCTTCAAACTTAGACTGGAACTTAGAATTGGATTTGAACCCTGAACGAAAATGGGTATATACTATACTGTTCTTACAGCACCGAAAAAATGCCCTATTTTGAGCTTGAAAAATATTAACTTTCTACCCCAAACATTCTACTGAGTGTCCCAATTGTTATTAAAGTCTTATGTATGAACATAGGGGTCATAAAGAGTCTATAAACATGTTAGAAACACTGATTCTTCAAACCTAGACTGGAACTTAGAATTGGATTTGAACCCTGAACGAAAATGGATATCTACTGTACTATTCTTACAGTACCGACAAAAATGCCCTATTTTGAGCTTGAAAAATACTAACTTTCTACCCCCAAACATTCTACTGAGTGCCCAATTGTTATTAAAGTCTTATGTATGAACATAGGGGTCATAAAGAGTCTATAAACATGTTAGAAACACTGATTTCTGAATTCTACCATGAACATGCTTCATAACTCATGCAGCCTACCAAAACACATTTAAGGACCTATATGTGGTAGAGTTGATTTAGAAGTGAGTTACCTTGAATGCCTAGACTGTTAGAAACACCCAAGGTTCAACTAAGAGTGAGTTTCTCCTTCCCCCTAGCTTTGGAGCTTTCTCATTCCCCCTAGCTTTGGAGCTTTCTCCAACTTCTCTCACTAAGCAAGAAATCAAAGCAAGGGTTATTAATGTTGTTGGGAAGCTTAGAAGAGAATTTAAAAATATTTCTAGAGGTATGAATCTTTCCAAAATGAGCTGAAATAACTTGGGTTTCTAAAACCCCCTTTAAACACACTTTTGGCTATCTTGAAGAAATGAAGAGGTTAAGAGCTAGAATTGAAGCACTAGGAGAGGTGATTTTTTTCTTACCTTATCTAAATTGGGCTTGAATGGTAGACCAACAAAGCTTCCACTTTTGCTGAAGCTTCTAAAGGAAGAAGATGAAGTTTGTAGGAAGAAGAAAATGAAAAGGGAGAGTTGAGGAAAAGAGGGAATGACGTCGCGATATCATCCTTCATTAAAAGGATTCAGCTTTTCAAAATATAAAGGGTATAATTACTCCTTTGATCACTCTAGTTTTGATCCCGACTTAAAAACACCCTTTTTTTATCTCAAGTTAGGCCAAACCCAAGCTCCAAACTCAAGACTAACTTGGCCCAAGCTCTCTTAGAAAGCTAATAGATTATCTAAACCTACTCGAGTTAACCCGAAACTACTAACATGAGATTTAGAGCGTTACAAAATGAGTATAGTTGACATCAAATATTAGATTTGGCTTAGTAGGTATTCCCCCTAAGGAGTCAAGTTTGATTTCCCTCAAAATAATTTTTCTTCAATTATATATTGTTAGGTCACCTTGCAAACGTTCGTTTAATAAGATACGTTGATTGGGAGAAATTATTAGGTGAACTTTTCCACCACATCAGTCATGGTATCTAATAAATAATGTTATATCCAATAAGAACTAATTTACGTGTCATTAAATATTTTATCCGCGCTATTTTAACTCAAGATTTCTTCTCCTCCATTGTTATTCTTCCTTGCGCTTTTTTTTCATAATAAAATATTTGTTCTTTCATTTTCTAATCCCATAAAAATATTTCATGAGAATCTAAATCCAACAACAGAAAAAATAGCAATAATGTAAAGGATTATTTCATGGCAATTATAATTGTTTCTTTCAAATCTCGAAAAGAAAAATCTCCCTTGCTTGCACACTTTATATTTTCTATACAATAAATCCCTTTGCCCACACATATATCTACGAAAATGCTTAAGGGAGCAAAGGTTGCTACTAATAATATCCATGATAATGTAATTTCAATAGGGTCCAACAAGAATATATAAGATGCAGCACTGAATATTTGTCGAAAATGAATCATTAAAAAAATAGAGAAATGAGACTTTTATACAATTAATTTAGTATTATCAGAACTGTCAGATCAGATTTTCAAAAATCATACTCATTTTTTCGATTCGATTTCAAGTATTTATTATTTTCTCTTAAAATTTAGTTTTATTCTCCGTACGGATAAAAAAAACTCTAATCAACTCCCCCTGAAAGGGAAAAGAAATCTAATTAAAGCCATATTTCCCCTTCCTTTTACTCTTTAGTTTCAATGTTTTACGCTTTTTGATACAATAATTCAAGGATTTTCTGAATTCTTTTAGTCATAGATGTATTCTTTCTTTGTTCTTTTAGCTTCAATGTCTAGGCGCTTTCCATATTACAGTTCTGAAAATTTTTGGGCTTTTAGTTCTAAAGGTACCTTTTTTTTGGCACATTTAGCTTTAACATTATGCATTTAGTTATAAATTGTTGTAACACGAATTAAATGGATTAAATCCTCCAATCAAGTGTCGACATGTGGTATGATTTGATTCAAAGATTAAATTTATTTCAATAAAATGTTTTAATATAGGCTTGTTAACAATGTTTATTCAATAAAGGAAGTCAATGCCTCCTTAATACATTTTTCTAATAAAAGTTCACATTGTTATCGTTTTTATATTGAAAAACAAAAAAAATGGTGGAAATGATACATAACCAAAATCACTATTTATGCTAAAAATGGTATGAGCATAAACAAACAAAAAAAGAGCGTAATGAACGGATACGGAGAGAAACAATGAATGGTGGAAAATGATAGTGAAAGAGGTAATTTATTGTATAAAAGGGTAGTCATAGGTGCAATCTAAAAACAACTCAAGCGATATCTTCCATTAGTAGGAGATAAAGAGTTGTACACTAATAATTTGCATAGTAAGAAATGGATCGGATAAAGTTTATATCGATGTTATTATGTGTTTGTGTTGGGTCGATGTTTATGGTCGAATGTGGAGATCCTTATATTTTTTTCGAATGGCATGTTACGTATGGCACTGTTTCTCCTTTGGGAGTTCCGGTGAAAGGTATTCTTATTAATAATGAATTTCCCGGCCCGAACATAAACTCTACCACAAACAACAATGTCGTGGTCAATGTATTTAATAATCTTGATGAGCCATTCCTCATAACATGGTAAGTAACTATGACTCTTGAACAAAGGATAGTTTTCTATTTGATTATTCTAATAAATGATTGAGGTAGTTATTTTTGGAAATGGGATTTGTTGCAGGCACGGTATCCAGCAGAGGAAGAATTCATGGCAAGATGGTGTGTTGGGAACTAATTGTCCAATCCCCCCCGGGACAAATTACACGTATCATTTCCAGGTGAAGGATCAGATTGGCAGCTACATGTACTATCCTGTCACTTCTATGCATAAGGCCGTTGGTGGTTTTGGAGGCCTTCGCATTAATAGTCGTGCAATGATTCCCGTCCCATACGACCCTCCAGCTGATGACTATACCTTAATGATTGGAGATTGGTTTAACAAAGGACACACCGAACTGAAGAAAATACTCGATAGCGGCCGCAACCTCGGCAGAGCTGACGGTGTCCACATTAATGGGAAAGTGGCAAAAGGTGATGGTAAAGACGAACCTCTCTTCACCATGGAAGGTGGCAAAACCTACAGATATAGGATTTGCAATGCTGGATTAAAGACTTCTCTCAACTTCAGGTTCCAAGGCCACACCATGAAACTAGTTGAGATGGAAGGTTCTCACACAGTTCAGAATGACTATGAGTCGCTTGATGTGCATGTCGGACAGTGCTACACTGTGCTCGTCACGGCCGACAAAGAACCAAGGGATTACTATGTTGTTGTCTCTTCTCGTTTTACCAAACGAGAGTCTACAGCAATGGGCATCATCCGCTACATGAATGGTAAAGGAGGACCCTCATCTGACATTCCTAAGCCACCTATTGGTTGGGCTTGGTCTCTCAATCAATTCCGCACCTTTCGTTGGAACCTTACTGCTAGTGCTGCAAGGCCTAACCCTCAGGGATCCTACAAATATGGTGGCATTAACATTACCCGTACCATCACGCTGGCTAACACCGCTGAGAGGGTAGATGGAAAGCTTCGATATGCAATTAATGGAGTCTCCTTTGTGGAGCCAACCACTCCTTTGAAACTTGTGGAATACTACGGAGTTGCTGACAAGGTTTTCAAGTATAATAATATTCCAGATGAGCCACCAGCTGAAATCTCCAAAGTAGCTCTAGAATCTATTGTCCTCAACATGACACACAAAAGCTTTGTGGAAATTATATTCGAGAATCGTGAAACAGCCCTTCAATCTTGGCACGTCGATGGCTATGCATTCTTCGCTGTGGCGTAAGCGTTGGAAATCTAACTAAGACTGTACCTTTTAATATAATCATTTGATATGAATAATGACTTGTTTTTACAATGATTGTTTGCAGCGTAGAGATAGGGAAATGGAGTCCAGAAAAGAGGATGAACTACAATCTTCTAGACGCGGTGAGCAGGCACACCATTCAGGTGTTCCCACATTCATGGGCTGCTATCCTTATATCTCTTGACAACTGCGGGATGTGGAACATCAGGTCCGAGATATGGGACAGGCATTACCTTGGACAACAACTTTATATTAGTCTTCTTTCCCCTAATCGTTCTGTGAGAGACGAGTACAACTTGCCCGACGACGTAATGACTTGCGGTGTAGTAGAAGGCATGGCAAGGCCTCCACCGTTTAGCAGTTAAATTAACCTCATTTATGTGTGCCTAATTTCCGTTTAAATGCATATTAAACGGAGTGGGAGAGTACGAGGAAGTTTGAGTTTCAAACAGTGTTTGTAATTCCTAATGATGTCGTCTATATGAACTTAAAAATATATTATGTGTCAGATCCTGATTATATAACAATTTTTTAATAAAATAAATATTAAAAATATATATTAATAGAGATTTTAAATTTCAAAAACAAATAAAAAATATTGTCTGAATATTTTATTTTCAATTAATTATTAAATTTTTTATCATAAATTATAAAAAAAATTAATAAATTCCGACATAGGCGGGAGGATAATACATAGTATTTTTTTAGTAGTATGAGGTAATTAAATGTAGTATTTATTTATAATAATTTTTATCTATTGATAACGAATACAAATTCTTCAGACACAACTATTCAAACTTATAATCTTAAAGGAGAACAATAATTTTCTTTAACCATAAAGATCATTCAATGAGTTCAACATTAGTTAATTTTGTTTTTACAAAAACATTAGTTAATTTTTTTTTATAAATCTGAAGTAAATACAAGACATTATATGTTCAAAAATTCAACCAATTGACAATGAATGTTTATACTCCTGTCGGTCTTCTCCATACGATTAAGTTTAAACTATTATATATGATTTTAATTAATATAATAATAAACTTAATTTTTAATATTTATATATTATATAATTTGATCTAAGAAATCAATAATATTATATTTTTAAATATTGTATTTAAAATGATTGATTCACTCATTGGTTCAAATGTTGACTTGAGATTTGTATCTAAAAAGATATTAAAGAACAAGCAGTAAAAGGGTTCGATTGAAGTATTTATTCGGATTAATTTAAAATTTAGACTTGATACAATTGTTAGACAATTTTATTTTTTATTTTTTAATTGAAAGAAGCTTTAAAGACTAAGGCTACTGGAGTTGATCAATGAGCTTCGCGTTCCACCAGATAAGCAACGCCGGTTGAAGGTGTCTCGAAGTAGGTGGCATCAGACAGACCGAAAGGAGCCATTTTGGAGAGACTATCAGCAACACAATTTTTAGATAGTGGAATCCAGCTTTATAGTTTATATTTGTTTTTAATAAATTTTTATTTATGGAACTAAATTTTTATTTTCAAAATAGTATATTAATATTAGTATATTAAAAGATAATTGTAAAATATATAAATATAATATTTTAGACGTATTATGATTTTTGAATAAGAGATCATGCTCGCGACAGCCGCAACATATTACGTAACGTTCGCAACATCCGCAACTGTAACACCGCAACCACATCTGCAACAAAACCCACAACCGTAATTTAATACTATGCGTCCATAGACTTCGCACCTGAGGGCAGTCGCGCAAGACATGCAGAATTGATTCATGAGTAGCAGGACAAGAACGACAAAAGGAATCCGATGACATATTTCGGTGGAACCTTTCGCTACTCGTCATATGTTTTTGCTTAATGGAGAGCCAAAGAAATAGCCGAAGTCGTTGCGCAATGGGGAGAGCCCAGATGAACTTCCAGACGCTGTTGGAATCATTCCGGCAGTGGCGTAAAATATTGCAGTAAGCGGAGCGTATGCAGAAGCCGCAACACAATGGCATCATCATTGTCTGAATCAATACGAGTGCGCACGTTAACATCTGTGCCAATGTCGTAGGGGTGAATAGAGACGAAATTATGTTTACGTTCCATTACCGTCAGAGGTAACAACATTACGAACAAGCAAGTCATCGGTAATTAAAGAATAATCTAGTGCATAGTTTCGCCAAGGACCCAAAGAAGGCACCCAGTTGTCATTCCAAAAGACACAAGAAGATCCGTTTCCAATCGACCATTCCAGGCACGATAAAAGAGAAGACCAAGCCTTCGACAGTCCTCGCCAAAGAGGAGAGCAGACTGGTCGATGGATCGATAAGGGAAAGACATCAAAACTTTGTATTTTTAACGGAGAATTTTGCCCCGATAAGAGTTCTTGCTCGTTAGAAGGTTATAACCAAGTTTCATCATAAACACCATTTTTTTCATGAAGGCAAACTGTTTCCCATTTAACAAGAGACGCTTTCGGAGTTGAAGTTGTAAAACCCCAAATAAAGCGACGGATACACACTTTATCTCCTTACAGATCTGGTTGGGAAAAAACATAGTTTGCATAAAATATATCGGGATCGCGCTAAACACCGAGTTAGCAAGAGTGAGACGGCCGACTAAGGATAAGGTTTGGGCAGCCTACCCCGAAAGCTTGTTGCGGATCATGTCCATGATAAATGTTTAATCCGATAAAGTGGGACGTTTGTGAAACACTGGGACTCCTAGGTATTTCCCAATGGAGTCAACTTCTTGAAACCCAAGCTTAGCCACGACAAAGCACGATCAATAAGGCTAGTATTGGAGAAAATATTAGTCTTGGCCTTACTAACCTTATGTCCGAAGTAGTAGCCAAAGTCAGAGAGTATGGAGTCAATAACAAAGGCTTGTTTGTCATTTGCTCTCGCATATAAAACAAGGTCATCGTCAAAAAAGAAATGAGAGACATGTAAATCTTGCGACGAAATAAATAGGTCAAGATAAGAACAAATAAATAGGTCAAGAGGAGATCTCCATGATGGATTCCCCACTTAGGGGTAACAATACGAGATAAGAATCCATTCCACTGGATTGCATGGTAGAAGTGGTGATGCAGTGCATAATAATTTGGATAAGTCTATTGGGGATGCTGATTTCCAAGAGGGTGTCCTTTAAAAAGTCCTATCGAATTTTATCAAACGCCTTCTCAAGGTCTACTTTGATGGTCATCTAGCATTTTTGGCCTTTGACTTGGCGCATGGAGTGGATGATTTCCTGGTTGATAACAATATTTTCAGTGATAAAGCGGCCCAGAATGAAGCTTGTTTGGTTCGGAGAAACAAGAAGCGGGATGAAGTTTTGGAGTCGACGAACAATGATGGTTGATAACAATATTTTCAGTGATAGAGTGGCCCAAAATGAAGCTTGTTTGGTTCAGAGAAACAAGGAGCGGGATGATGCTCTGGAGTCGACGAACAATGATTTTGGTGATGATTTTGTAAGCGATGGTACATAGACTTATAGGCTGAAAGTCAGAAAAAGTCTCAGACACCGATTTTTGCGGGATAAGAGCGAGGATAATGTGGTTCAAAGAATGTTCAGTGGTATTTCCTTCGAAGACCTTATGAACCATACTACAAATCATATCGCCTACTACATACCATTGTGATTGAAAAAACTCCGCATAGAGGCCATCATGGCCGAGAACTTTAAGAGGTGTCATACTAAATAAAGCATCATGAATTTCAGTTTGAGATGGCACACTGTGGAGACGGCTTATTTCAACTGTTGGGATTGTCGGGAAGCATACAGTTGGCAAGAAAGACCCGCGAACTTCATGATCGACAGTGAAAAGTTATGAAAGAAGTTGGCATCCTTTCATCTTCATCATGGCACCATTCACCCGAAGGAGTTTTGAGGGCAAGAATTTTGTTTCGACGATTGCGAATTATAGTTTTCTAGTGGAAGTATTTAGTATTGCGGTCCCCTTGAGAGGCCCACTAAAGATGGGATCGTTGCTTCCATTAGCACTCCTCAACGTCGAGAGGGCGCTGAAGTCTAATCATTAATTCAGCTTCAAGATTAACCAAGAAACTAGTATGACGACACTCCAAGACGCGATGAACTCTTCTAAGCGATGCCATGGCTATCTTTTTCTTGGCGCCAAGATACCCGAAAGTAGAACGATTCCGTTCTTCGGCTACAGTAGTTAGTTTAGAGATAGTCTCCGAAAGAGAGGCAGAGAGATTCCAATTGTCTCAGACCATTCGGAGGAAGTCTTCGTGGGAGAGGCAACCTGAGAAATAGCTGAATTGTTTATTCTTAGAGATAGGATCGATGTTGCCCTCAATGAGAAGCATAGGACGATGATCGAAGCACATTCGAAAGGGATGGATGACATTGGATTCTGAGAAGTGCTTATCCCATTTAGAATTACAAATGACTCGATCCAACCTTACAGAAACGTGACCCCCAGACCAAGTAAATTGGGGTCCTTGGAAACCCATATCACGGAAGCCAAAATGGTAAATCAGGTTTTGGAAGCTTCTATAGGGACGAGAGGTGCCAGCCCCCATGTCGGTGGCTAATTGTAGCGTTAAAGTCGCCTAATACAATCCACGGTTTTGTAATCGATGAGGCAAATTGATAAAGCCAAGGCCAAAGATTCTTGCGTTTTGAGGCATTCGGGCTTGCATATACAACGTTTGCAAAGAGAGAGATATGATCAACAGTACTAGTAACATGGAAATGGACAAATTGAAAGTGGTTGCTGAGGGGGACAACCTTAAAAAAATCAGACCAGTAAACACAGATACCCCTAGAGAATCCGATGGCTTTAATTCGATGAGAATTCGAAAAGCCGATCGAATGAATAAAGGAATCCGCTTTTTGACCACTTATTCTTTGTTTAACAAAAGAAACGATATTTGAATTATGGTCACAAAGAAATTTGCGGATAACAGTAGCAAATTTTGGGTGGCCACACCCCTGTACATTCCAACAAAATATTCTGCAAATCATTAAAAAATATAAGAAAGAGATGAGAAGAAAAATGCTTAATCATGACTTCTGCAAGACCAACGGGACGATGAAAAGGCATGACCAGGTCCACATTCGATGAGTTAAGGGAACACAGGTTGAGTGCTACTGACTGGGTCCGGTGCCAATGGGTGTGTACTATCAGCCTTTATGGTGTCGTCCTTGGAGGAATTATTAGCGGCAAAACTTCCATCTTATATGTCCATAGGCATTACATTGGGATTAACATTTTCAAACAGACACGGTTGAGTGTTTCGATTTGTCCATCATCATGCTGAGATTGGGGTGGTCTAAGCCACGTGGGTTGCTGCTGGTTTGGCCAGAAAATTGAGTTTTGGGATGGTTGTTGGGAAATAAAATCGAGTAATTTCTCTATAACTAGATTAGTAAGAATACAAAATAAAAGCGGAATAATAACACCCAAAATTGATAACGGAGTTCGACCAATTATACCTACGTCTCCAGACTACTGCAGATCTTTTACTAAAGGGAGAAAATTTACAGGTGTTTACAAAACACTCACAGCTCACACACAAGAAAACTCTCTAAACTCTTTAGTATTGGGAGAAAGAAATGATTAGGGATGATTTTGAAGCTAAATGAGTTAGGGTATTTATAGTTGAAACTTAAGGATTAATCTTGTGAATACCCTAAAGTACAGAGACTAAATTTGGTAATTTCCCCTTACCCAAATTCAATAAAATCAGCTTCACCAATTTTGACCACCAAATTTTAACAAATGATGCACCCAAGTTTGACCAACAATCTCCCACTTGAAGACTGATTTTAATCTGTCTTCACACCTCGATCAATGCAGCAACATTTCTGGTCATGTTACTCTAGCATGCCAACTGAAGCTGAACACAACTTCAGTTTGTCCGTAGTCATCGTCTTTGTTAACATATCTGCCGGATTTTGAGCTCCAATATTCTTTTCAAGTTTCAAAATCCCATCTTCCAGAAGAGACTGGATAATATCACAATTGTATGTGCTTATTCCTGGAATGAAAAGACGGATTCTTTGCTAGATGGATAGCACTTTGACTGTCGCGATACAATACATTGTTTTCTTGTTTCTTGCCTAACTCTTCCAAGAAACTTTAGAGCCAAACCATCTCCTTACTGGCTTCCGTAACAGTGACATATTCTGCTTCAGTTGTGGAGAGAGCAACTATCTTCTGTAGTTGAGAAACCCAACTCACTGCGGTACCTCCTAGAGTATAGACATACCCTGTAGTGCTTCTTCTGATGTCAACATTTTCGACTAAGTCAGCATCTACATATCCTGTTAGTATCGTATTTTCACCTATGAAACAAAGTACTTTGTTTGTGGTACCCCACAGATATCTTAGGATCCATTTGACTGCTTCCCAGTATACCTTGCCCAGATTATTCATGTACCTGTTAACAACTCCCACTGCTTGAGCAATATCTGGTCTAGTACAAACCATGGCATACATCAGACTTCCAATTGCTGAGGCATACGGCACCTTCACCATGTGTGCATGTTCTTTCTCTGTCTTTGGTGACTGTTCTTTGGAGAGTCTAAAAAGAACACCTAAAGGTGTACTTATTGGTTTAGCATCTTGCATGTTGAACCTGAAGAGTACTTTGTTAATGTACTCAGCCTGTGATAACATCAAAGTCATCGACTTTGTGTCTCTCTTAATCCTCATCCCAAGAATCTGCTTTGCAGTACCCAGACCTTTCATTGCAAACTGCTTTGACAATTTTTGCTTCAAGTTTATAATCTATTGCACGTCTCAGTCTGCAACGAGCATGTCATCAACGTACAACAATAAAATAATGAAGTTGATGTCGAACTTCTTGATGTAGCAACAATGATCTGCTTGGCATCTGGTAATATCATTGCTACCCATGAAGCTATCGAACTTCTTGTACCACTGTATAGGAGCTTGTATTAAACCATACAAGCTCTTCTTCAACCTGCATACCAGGTATTTCTTGTCTGCCTCTATGAAGCCTTCTGGCTGCCTCATATAGATTTCTTCCTCCAAATCACCATGAAGAAAAGCTATCTTCACATCTAACTGCTCAAGATGTAGATTCTCTATAGCTACAATTTTCAACACCAGTTTGATTATAGACAGTTTCACGACTGGAGAGAAAATTTCATTGTAGTCAATACCTTTTTTTGCTGAAAACCTTTGACAATCAATATTGCTTTGTAGCATTTTCTCCCATCGTGCTCTTCTTTGATCATGTAAACCCACTTGTTATAGAGGGCTTTCTTGCATGGTGGTAATTCAGCTAATTCCCACATCTGATTTGACATAAGCGAGTCCATCGCATCTTTCATGGAAGACTCCCACTTGACTGAATCCTTCACCTGCATTGCTTCATCATAACACTCTGGTTTACCATTGTCAGTCAGCAACAAGTAGTGCAAAGAAGGCGAATAACGCTAGGTTAGTTTAGGAATTCTGGAGGAGCGTCTCAGCTCTGGTGTGCCTGGTTCATCTTGAACTGCTTCAAGGTGGATTTGAACATTATTTCCATAAATCTCCTCAAACTCAGTAAATTCTTTTGTTTCAGCTTTGGTATTGGAGCTACTTGATTCTATGGTTGACATGTCTTTGTACATCACATTCTCATTTAAATTGACATCTTTGCTTATGATGATCTTTCGATTTTCATAATCCCAAAAATGATAACCAAAATCATCACCACCATAACCAACAAAGACACAGTAATTGGACTCGGCATCAAGTTTGCTTCTTTCAGCATAATTTATGTGTACATAAGAAATACAAGCAAACACTCATAAGTGTGAAAGGTTTATTTCTTTTCTGCTCCAAACTTCCTCTGGTATTCCACCATCCAAGGGAACTGAGGGCCCACGGTTGATCAGGTAAGCTGCAGTGTTGATAGCTTCAGCCCATAGCAATTTAGCCAATCTGGCATGTATCTTCATGCTTCTGGCACGTTCATTCAGAGTTCTACTCATGTGCTCTACTACGCCATTCTACTATGGTGTCATGGGAATTATTTTCTTCATCTTGATCCTATTGTTTGCGCAAAATTCTCTGAATATACTATTTATGTACTCTCCTCCATTATCATACCTCAACCACTTTACTTTCAAACCAATCTCATTTTCCACCATGGCCTTCCATTTCTGAAGGTATCAAAGACTTCTGATTTCTTCTTCAGAAAATAAACCCACACATTCCTTGTAGAATCATCGATGAAGGTGACATAATATAGTGAGTCTGCAAGAGATGGAACTGGAGATGGTCTCCATACATCATTATGAACCAACTCTAACTTTTCAGCCTTGGTGTCTTTATAATATTTGCAAAACTGACTTTCTTTTGTTTTCCAAAGATGCAATCCTCACATTGTCTGACATCTATATTCTTTAGATCCGGTAGCTCCCCTTTTGACAAAAGTGTCTTCACCACTTTCTCGCTCATATGGCCAAGCCTTTGGTGCCATAGGTTTGATTTTCCATCAGCATCTGCTACTGCAATGGTATTATCTAAGTTTGAGGTTACATAGAGAGTATCGGTCTTCCTACCAAGTGTAATGACAAGTGCTCATTTGGTAATCTTCCATTCACAACCTGAAAAGGTTTTACAATATTCTTCTTCATCAAACTGTCCTACAGAAATCAAATTTCTTTTGAGGCCAGGAATATGTCTCACTCGTTTCAGCTTCCAGGTGGTCTGGTTTGGCAACTTTAATCGGATGTCTCCTTTTATAATGATCTTCAAGGTTTCATCATCAACTAGATGAACCTTCCCAAAATCACAACTGACATAGTTCTCCATGACTTCTTGGTATGGGGTCGAGTGGAAATATGCCCCTGAATCCAAGATCCATGATTCAATCGAACTGTTGATGCTTAGAATTATAGCATCACCTGTTTCCTCTATCATGTTGGCAGATTCTCATGCGCCGGTATCTTTCTTCGGTGCTCGACAATCTCTTTTAAAGTGACCCTTCTTGCCACAATTATAACAGTTAAAATATTTCTTTCCCTTTCTTGATTTTCCCCTTCTAGATTTCAATCTGCCATGATTTGGATTTCTTTCTGAAATTCTCCCTCTAGACTCCATGTGCAAGGCTGAGGAGTTTGATGCTTCACCCGATTCTCTCCGTCAAATTTCTTCACTCAATACCAGATCCCGAACATCGTCGAATTTTAATTTACTATTTCCCGATGAGTTACTGACTGTTGTAATAGTAGCATTCCAGATGTCTGGTAGAGATGATAAGAGAATTAAAGCTCGAGCTTCATTATCGAATTCAATTTCCACGTAACTCAACTGGGTTGTGATTGTGTTGAGTTTATTTAGGTGTTGAACCACTGATGCCCCTTCTGCCATCCGCAAATTGAATAATCGCCTCATCAAGTGAACTTTTTTTTAGGCCGATGGCTTCTCATACATAATGGAGAGAGATGCCATAAGACCCGCCATGGTTTTTTTGTTTTCTATGTTGAAAACAACATTACGAGATAATGTCAGTCGGATAACTCCAAGGTCTTGTTTGTCTAGAAGAGCCCAGCCTTCATCCTTCATACCCTCTGGTTATTCTCTTGAGAGATGTTGATATAGCTTTTTCTGGTACAAAAAATCTTCAATATGCATCTTCCAAAAGCCAAAGTCCACATCATCGAGCTTCTTAATTTTCACATTTCGTCTACAGCCATCGCTCCCACACGAATCTGGCTTCTTTTGGATCGTTTCTAACAATTCCTGTGAACCATCGTGTATTAGAACACCTCAATTGATAAACTCGTATCGCTGAACAAATTTTACTATTCACAAAATTCACTATTCACATGAATAGTTAAAAAACTGACAAAATTCACCACCAAAACTCTTGATACCAATTATTAGGAAATAAAAACGAGTAATTTCTATATAACCAGATTAGCGAGAATATGAAATAAAAGCGAAATAATAACACCTGAAATTGATAACGGAGTTCGGGCAATTATGTCTACGTCTCCAGACTACTGTAGATCTTTTACTAAAGGGAGAAAATTTACAGGTGTGTACAAAACACTCACAACTCACAAGAAAACTCTCTAAATTCTTTAGTATTGGAAGAAAGAAATGATTTGGGATGATTTTGAAGCTAAATGGGTTAGGGTATTTATAGTTGAAGCTTAAGGACTAATATTTTAAATACCCTAAAGTACAGAGACTAAATTTGGTAATTTCCCCTTTCATAAATTCAAAAAAATCAGCTGCCTACCTTACCCAAATCCAACAAAATTAGCTCCACCAATTTTGACCACGAAATTTCAACAAATGATGCACCCAAGTTTGACCAACAATGAGTAATACATGTGTTAACTTCCTAAAAAGGCTACTTTTAAGGCATTTTTCACTTAAGTTATTGTTTGTCTAAAAGCTCATTTTAGGATCATATAGTTGCATATAGTTGCATTTGTGGTGGTAGTGCTATTTTATTTCTTAATGATGCTGCTTGAAGGAAATGTGCAGTTTGTCTGTGGTTTGCAGGGAATAACAAGCAAAAAGGACTAGATTGGAAGTAATGTCACGACATCACACGTTGCTGAAGCAGATTGAAATGCCTTGGCATTTCTGGGGCAGAAAATAACAAAAAGATACAGCTGTACGAGGACAGCTGGCTCTGCACGTGAAATGATTGTTATAACCGCCTGCCAGGGCTGCTATGGGACCACTGCCACCTGGAGGATAAGGTTCACGCATTACATGTGATTCTAGGGGTATAAGGGGTATTTTACACCCAACAACCTCATCATTACCCCTAGATATTTTTATTATATATTACACCTCAAGGGAGACAATACAAAAGACGTGAAGAGGCACACGTATAGAGCAGAAAAAAATCAGATTTTTATTTTCCTTTTCCTTTTCTTTTTCCTTGGGTTTTCCTCCATTGATAAAGCTCCAAGGAGTGGCGAGCTAGGTGCTGAGAGGAGCTAGCGAGATAAGGTGATTCGTGGTGGCCGAGGAGACCTCCGGTGGCACGTCGAAGGTTACTTCTCACTTCTTTTTTTGCTATTATTTTTATATTTATTTGTGGGTTGTTGGAACGAATATTTGCATGACTTTGTGTTTGGATATTTCGAACCCCACCATTAACTAACTTATTTGGTGGTGGTTGGTTTAATGGATGTTTAGACTTTATTTTAATGGTATATTTAAGTTTATTTTGGTTCTTTATTTACTTTTCTTATGAATGCTTCACCATCTAGGCTTGTAAGAGGCATGGAAATGTCCATTTCTTAGATTAAGTTTAGGTATTCAGGAGAAACCTAAGCTAAAAATACTTGTAAGTATTCGAGAGAACCACAAGACAAGATCCTCATAAGCAATGGGTTATAGTATTTTCAAGGGGCTTTGAACCGGCCTAGGCATATTATAACCTAATCCCTTAGATCTCAGGAGAGACTAGGATAGGATTTCAACGACTAAAAAGGGTGTCTTTATCAATAGGGTAGGCTGGCCAACATCATTGAGTGAGAGCAGATGCCTTGGCATCCTATTCTGTTAGGTTCCTTTGAGAACATTTTAGGAAAGCCCTGTCGAGCAAGTAAAGATTAGATAGCTTAAATATGCCTGAGAGATAAGTTTAGCATCCTTAAATCAATCCCTACCATTCATTCCATTGGAAGCTTGTCACGTGAGGATTATCTTCTTTTCATTTTATTTGTTGTTTATTTACTATTTATTTACCATTTTTCATTGCCTCGATATTGCACCATTTTCAACACTAAACATCTTATCTTTCCACTCATTTCCATCTGCTACACCATCAGACCTTTCATCTACATCCGCCTTCATACACTTTTCATTTGCCGTGACATTTATATATATAAAGACTAACTATACATAGATAGATTAGTGCTTAGCTTTGGTTAGACTTTTGTAATTTCGCCCAATCCTGTGGAGATGATACTCACTCATCATTATATTACTTGAACGATTGTGTATACTTGCACATTATCTGCATATATTTTATAGTACTCACTCATGCGGACATGTTTTTGGCGCCGTTGCCAGGGATTGGTAGCCTGAAGTGATTTAGTTTTGCCAGAGCATTTTATTTTGTCTTGCATTTTTATTTTTGTATAGTTTACTTTATATTTTTTGTTTAATCATTTTTCAGGTTTATTTAGTGTATGCCTAGAAGAAATTCTGAAGAGCCTTTGGAACCGATAGAACCTGAGATTGAAAGACTCTTTAGACAAAGGAGACGTGCTCAAAGCGCTCGAGGAAATATGTATCAGATTGGAAACTAAGGCATTGGTCAGGTTGATGGAAATCAGAATGACGAGGCATTAGATAATGTTGATCCTGCTGTTAGGTCGCGCGTTATTCGTGATCACTTAAATCCGATGCTGGATGATCTGAATCCTGGAATTGTTGTACCCGAAATTCAAGCTGCACATTTCGAGCTGAAACCAGTCATGTTCAACATGTTGAATTCTATTGGGAAGTTTGGGGGTATGCCAAATGAAGATGCCAAGCAACACATTTGAAATTTTCTGGAAGTTTGTGATTCTTTTCACCAAGAATGAGTGCATGAGGATTTTCTGAAATTAAAGTTATTTCCGTATTCATTGCGTGACCGAGCAAGGGCTTGGTTGAGTGGTGTACCACCCGGTTCGATGGAATCACAGGTTGATCTTTGCAAGAGTTTCTTATTGAGGTACAACCCACCGAACATGAATACGCAGCTAAGGAATGACATATCATCTTTTTGACAGGGCGACGACGAATCCATGTATGAGTGTTGGGATCGTTATAAGAGTTTGCTTCGAAAGTGTTCAAATCATGGTTTACACGATTGGACTCAAGTAGTCATGTTCTATAACGGAGTTAATGCACCCACGAGGATGTTACTTGATGCCTCGACAAATGGGACATTGTTGGATAAATCACCTACTAAGGCATTTTCTATCTTGGACAGAATTGCTAATAATGATTATCAGTTTCCTTCCTTAAGACTTGGGAGTAGGAGGAGAGCACCTGGAGCATTTGAGTTAGATACTAAAGATTCGGTGTCCGCTCAACTCTCAACTATCACCAATATGCTAAAAAACTTACAACGCTCTACTGAGGTGAAGGAAGTGAAAGCAACTAGCTTGGCATGTCTGTTATGCCAAGGCAATCATCATGAAAGCGAATGCCCGAGTAATCACGAGTCCATCAACTTTGTAGCCAATATCAATCGAGGCAGCAACAATCCTTACTCTAACACTTATAATGCTGGATGGCATCAGTACCCTAATTTCTCATGGGGAAATCAAGGAGCCCACAATGCTAATCACTCTACTCGGCAGCAGAATCACAATGAGCCTCAAGGTTACCAGAATGCTATGCCATGGCATAATGCTAACAAATGAGCTTCAACTTTAGCAAGCATGAGTTCCTTGGAAGCTACGATTCAAGAGTTCATATCTACTACGAAGACAATGCTGCAAGACCATTCTACTTCAATTAAGAATCAAGGAGCTTTACTTCATAGTCAAGGCCCCTTACTTCAAAGCCATAGCTCGTCCTTGAGAGCTTTGGAAGGTCAAGTTGGTCAGATTGCTACGGCATTGCAAGAGCGTCGACAAGGATGTTTGCCAAGTGATACTGAAGTCACTAAAGGGCATGGAAAGGAGCATTGCAATGTGTAAACTCTTAGGAGTGGAACATAAATCAATCAACAAGTTAAAGCTAGTGGGGCACAACATGATGAATATATTCCCACTAATGTCAAAGGTGAAGCTGAATTGCATGATGATAGCAGTACTGAGAAGGACAAGGAGAAGGATTCTGTTAAGGCACCAGATTCTAATGCCAAGGCAAAAGCAATTCCTACTACTGCAGTTAAGGAAGATAGACCTCCACCACCCTTTCCGCAAAGATTGAAGAAGCACAATGATGAAGTTCAGTTCAAGAAGTTCGTGGACATTCTTGATCTGCTCCATATCAATGTACCTTTCTTGGAAGCTGTTGAACATATTTCGATGTATGCCAAATTTTTGAAGGAAATCTGTACCAAGAAGAGGAAAGTAGAGACTGTTGCCACGGCAACAGAATTTTGTTCTTCATTGAGTAAGTTACCGCCAAAGCGAAATGATTCGAGCAGCTTCATAATTCCTTGTTCAATTAGAGCTAATTTTGTTGGAAAGGCACTGTGTGATCTTGGTTCAAGTGTCAACTTAATGCCGAAATCTATATTCTTGAAACTTGGCATAGGAGATGCAAGACCCACCTCGGTTATTTTACAACTTGCCGATAGATCCCATGTGAAACCTAAAGGGAGAGTCGAGGATGTCATAGTGATGGTGGATAAGTTTGTGTTTCCAGTCGACTTCTTAATTCTGGACTGCGAAGTTGATGCCAAGGCACCGATTATTCTGTGAAGACCTTTCTTATCCACTGAACGTATATTGATAGACTGTGAAAAAGGTGAACTTACCATGAGAGTGGCTGATCAGTGTGTGACTTTCAATGTGTTTCGAACGCTCAAATATGTTGATGACACTGAAGAATGCCAATACATTTCTAAATTGAACTCTGTAATTGAAGAAGAGATTGAACATCTTTGGAAGAACAATTTCATTCAGCTAGAAGAAGTGGAATATTTGGTGAATGATGAAAGCTTAGTGGAGTCCGATGACTTTCCAATTTTGGAGGAGCAATCTAGCTTACTACAAGCTAGATCAGGTATAAATTTTGAACCTCTAAATTTTGATGAATTTATTCCTCCTAAGCCTTCATTATTGCATGCACCAACTTTAGAGCTTAAAACTTTGCCAGTGCATCTTAAATATGTTTACTTAGGTAGCAATGAGACTTTACCAGTGATTATTTTCGTTAACCTCACTACTAATCAAGAGAAAAGTTTGTTAAGTGTTTTGATACAGCATAAGAAAATAATTTGTTGGACTATGACCAACTTGAAAGGCATTAGTCCTATGATCTGCATGCACAAGATTCTGCTTGAAGATTGGCACATCAATTCAATTGAACCACAAAGAAGACTCAACCCTATTATAAAGCAAGTGGTGATGAAAGAAATTCTGAAATGGCTTGATGCTGGAGTGATTTACCCTATCTCTAATAGCTCATGGGTGAGCCCTGTCCAGTGTGTTTCGAAGAAAGGGGGCACTACTGTGGTTACTAATGAGTATAATGAGCTATTACCCACTCGCACTAATACTGGATGTAGGATATGCATGGACTATCAAAAAATCAACAAGGCTACAAAGAAGGATCTTTTTCCTCTACCTTTCGTCGACCAAATGTTGGATCGATTGGTCGGCAAAGCATTCTATTGTTTATTGGATGGGTATTCGGGGTACAATCAAATTACCATCGCACCAGAGGACCAAGAAAAGACTACATTCACTTTTCCCTATGACACTTTTGCCTTTAGGAGGATGTCTTTTGGACTCTGTAATGCCCCGACAACGTTTCAGCGGTGTATGCAAGCCATATTTTCAGACATGATTGAGGATTTTCTGGAGATCTTCATGGACGACTTTTCTGTTTGTGGGGATGATTTTGAATGATGCCTCGACAATCTAGCAAAAGTTCTCAAACGATGCGAAGAGGCTGAGTTGATCTTAAATTGGGAGAAATGTCACTTCATAGTGACTGAAGGCATTGTATTAGGCCACAAAAATTCACACAAGGGTATTGAGGTGGACAAGGCGAAGATTGAAGTAATTGAAAACTTGCCACCACCAACTTCGATAAAGGGGATAAGAAGTTTTATTGGACATGCTGGATTCTATAGAAGGTTTATCAAAGACTTCTTCAAGATTTCTAAGCCCTTATGCACATTGCTTCAGCAAAATCAACCCTCTGCGTTTGACGAGTTATACCTCAACGCATTTACTGAGCTGAAAAGACAATTGATCTCGTCACCCATTGTAGTTCCTCCCGATTGGACATCACCATTTGAGCTGATGTGTGATGCAAGCGATTATGCCGTAGGAGCTGTTTTGGGGTAACACCGAGGTAAAATCTTTCATGTTATTTATGATTCTAGCTGCACTTTAAATGAAGCACAGTTGAACTATACTACCACTGAGAAAGAATTACTTGCCGTTTTATTTGCTTTTGATAAATTTAGACCTTACCTAATAGGCACAAAGGTTATTGTTCACACTGATTATTCGACCATAAAATACTTAGTGAACAAAAAGGATGCCAATCCTAGACTTATTAGGTGGATCTTACTTTTGCAAGAATTCAACTTAGAAGTGGTAGATAGAAAAGGAACTGAAAATCAAGTTGTTGATCACTTATCTAGGCTAGAGAACAATTCTGAATTCCATGAAACTATATATATCCAAGAGGAATTTCCTGCTGAGAAGCTTTTATATGTCGCGACAATTCCGTGGTACGCTGACCTTGTTAATTTTCTTGTTAGTGGAATTCTGCCTTTTGATTTAGATAGTCAGGCTAAAATAAAGTTCAAGCTCGATGCAAGGCACTATTTTTTGGATGATCCATATTTGTTCAAGCATTGTGCCGATCAGCTCATTAGGCGATGTATACCCGAAGAGGAGCAACGTGATATTTTGTACCATTGTCATTCGGCCCCATGTGGAGGCCATTTTGGTGGAGCAAGGACTGCTGCTAAGGTCCTGCAATCAGGCTTTTACTAGCCAACTCTGTTTAAAGATGCCCAAGCATTTTACAAAGCTTGTGATCGATGCCAACGAACTGGAAACATCTCCAGACGTCATGAAATGCCACTGTAAAATATCTTGGAGATAGAGCTATTTGATGTGTGGGGCATCGATTTTATGGGACCATTCCCATCTTCTGAAGGAAAATTATATATCTTGCTTGCTGTGGCTTATGTGTCAAAGTGGGTGGAAGAAATAGCAACATCAAGGAATGACTCCAAGACCGTACTCAAGTTTTTGCATAAGTATATTTTCACTCGGTTTGGAGTACCTCGTGCTATTATTAGTGATGAAGGAACTCACTTTGATAACAAGTTGATTACCAAGGCATTAAAGAGATATGGAGTTTGACATAAGATTTCCACAGCATATCATCCGCAGACAAATGGCCAAGCAGAGATATCCAATTGAGAGATCAAGCAGATTTTAGAGAAAATGGTGAACCCAAGGTGTAAGGATTGGTCGCCAAAGTTGGATAAAGTACTTTGGGCGTACATAACATCGTTCAAAACTCCTTTGGGAATGTCACCATTCAAGCTAGTGTATGGTAAAGCTTGTCATCTCCCGGTTAAGCTTGAACATAAGGCGTATTGGGCCATCAAGCGACTAAATTTTGATGCTCAACTAGCTGGGGAACAAAGATTACTGGAGCTTAATGAAATTGAAGAGTTTAGAGCACAAGTATATGAGAATGCTCAGATATACAAGGAGAAAACCAAGAAGTGGCACGACCAGAAACTGATGACACGGCATTTTCATGTGGGGGAACGAGTCTTGCTTTACAACTCCAGACTCAAACTCTTTCCTGGGAAGCTCAAATCTCGATGGTCAGGACCATTTGAGGTGCATTATGTCTACCCCCATGGAGCTGTTGACATCAAGAGAATAGACAATGAGACGATATTCAAGGTCAATGGCTAGCGTTTAGAAGCCTACAATGGAGTTCCACCACCGCACAACAAGGACGTGTTACGTTTGCACGATGTTGAAGCGTGCTAAGAGGAGAACCAAAATTTGATGCCCAAGGCATTGAATTTGTGTATGTGCATAAATAAAATTTAAAATTTAAAATTTAAACTTTTATTTTATTTTATTTTATTTTATTTTGCAATTAATTTTTGATATGATTTGTAGGAACCACATTGCTGCAAACCGTGCAGGGAGCGGTCACCCAAATGAAAGAAATGACAGCTCATTAATGGGAGAGATATTCTTTGATTTTATTTTTTTTAATTTATTTTGTTTCTCACATTTCTTTTCTCTCTCCAACAGTTTTGTCCCATCATCATCATTTCTTTTGGCAGTTTTTCCTTCCCCATATACGCATAACCCCTCCCCACCCACTAATTTCTCTCTTAACCATCCTATCACCCCATTTCCCTCCTAAACTTTTAACTTTTTCTTTTCTCTTTCTTCATTAACTTTTCTATTTCATTTTTAGTTTTTACTTTTTATCTCTCATATTCTTCATCTTCTTCACTCTTCTCTCTATAGCCAAAATTTCACAAAGCTTTTGAAAGCTACTTCCTTTTCCGTTTTTCTTACTTTACACCTGTTGAAAATGGTGCATTCAAGACCGGCTCCAACCGATGCTTCCGCTTGACAACAGTTTGAGGATGACGAGGCCAAGGCTCGATTACAAAACTTCAAGAACCCAAAACTCTTATTTGAGTTAGGTTTTATTTTTACCGAGGAGACCGATGGTGGCTTGGGACCTGATGTAATGGACATTGTTACGCCGCTCAAGTGGAAGAAGTTTGCGCGCCATCTGGGTTCTGTGAATGCTTCGTTGGTTAAGGAGTTTTACGCAAATATTTCTAAACCCAACCAACACTCCATTTTCGTCTGAGGTAAACAAATATGTTTTACACCCACTGCGATTAATAGGTATTTTCATTTGCAAGATGTAGTGGACGGGAATGTCGCGTTTGAAAATGAAGCCGACAGCCAGACTTATGATGACATTCTTGAGTATTTATGCTTTACAAACACTGAGTGGAATGGGCACCAAACAAGTAGATACTCGGTCAACAGAGAGCATCTTTAGCCGTGCGCTAAGTTATGGAATCACTTCCTTAAGCACAAACTCATGCCTACTTCTCACAATATGACGGTACCACTTTCACGCTTACTGCTCTTACATTCAATAATGGTATCCCGTCCTATTGATGTTGGTCGTATTATTGTTCAGCAAGTTCATGACTGCTTGAGTAAAAAGGCAAGTGCTTTAGTGTTTCCTAACTTAATTATTGCTTTGTGTCGTAAGAAAAAGGTCGAGGAAAATGCTTTTGATGAAATTTTACCTGGATTATCGGGCATTACTAGGGCTAGACTTCCACTGCTATTAGGAATTGAAAATCTCAAATCTAAAGACCTTGTTCATGATCAATCTGCAAGAACTAATGCCGAGGTAAAGTTACTTGCTCTCAAAGAAGTTGTGATGCAGACTCAGACTCATCTGCATGCTTTACACGGCGACATCCGCAATTTCTTCGGATATGTGAAGCAGAGAGATGCTGTGGTGGAATCGATGTTTCAAGAAATTATTCCCCACGGTCAACGAAATTTCCCTAGCTTCCCAGACAAAATTCTGCCAGCATTCAATGTCGAGGAATCTCTAGAGCCCGAACAAGATGGAGAAGATCCTCTAGTTGATAACCCAACTCCTAATCAGCACCGTTCTGACACCCCTAAATATCCACCCATTGTCCCTATCGAAGACACACCCAGTCCCGTTCATGCACCCGATCCCTCACCTGCACCACATAGTGGTCGACGCACCAAGACCACAGCTGGACGTAAGAATATTGTGTATTATTACTCTACTTCTTCAGAGTCCAGCCCAACACCCCTTCGCAAGCGCACTAGATGAGGAGCTGCTAGCACCTCCAAGGCAACACCACCATGCAAGCATTGAGGTACCTCACTTGCATTCATTTTTATTTATATTACATTTCATTGCACATCATATAGTTTATATTTAGATTAGTTCTCTTTAAGTATTGAGGACAATTCTTCCTTTAAGTTTGGGGGAGGTAGTGTTCTTAGTATGATATATGCATGATAGTATTAGCGTAGTATTATGCCATGGCATCAGTAAATGGTAGGATAGTTAAATAGAATGTTTTGAGGATACCCGATGATGATGATCTGGTAAGGCTAGAATCTAAATGTAAATGACTGTTAAGAATGATAGAACTCACTCTAGGGCTTGATGCTTTGTAAAAAAAAATTTACACGATTTGTATGTTCTCTATACTTAGAAAATTTGGAAAATTTTTATGAAGAAACTCTAGTTAGTTTTGGCATTGAAATATGGTATTGTGCTTAAAAGAAAAATAAAAAAACTCCCTGATATATGGAACTGTGAATAAATGCTTAGGCATAGCTGTAGAGGGACACTCCTCTTTGTCGTGGCATTGCCTGAAACTCTCTTTAATAAATGGTAGCCATGTGCATATGAGTGAATGAAAGAAGTCACGGGATGACTCTACTTAACTAGCTCAGGGGTGGAAGGTATGCTCCCTTTCACTTAGAGTGTGGGAGAGTAGGTGTGATGAGCTGACTCCCTTTGTAACAGTAGTAAAAAAAGGAGTAAAGAAAATGTGCTTAATGAATAAGTAAATGCCTTGACAAAAAATAGGGGACTTGAGTAGAAATTGTCTAAGTTTTCTAAGTGTAGATTGGATACAATCACGCGCACACATTACCACAAAGGTTCTTGACCTAGGGAAAAATACTTGAATTCTTAATAAGTCTAGCATGTTGAAGCCTATTTTGCTTAGGGTTGAAATCCTATTTTGTCCTATTGTCTTATTGTCGAACATTGCCATGACATTTTTCTTATGTAACTGCAATCCATTGCTTGAGGACAAGCAATAGCTTAAGTTTGGGGGGTGTTAACTTCCTAAAAAGGTTACTTTTAAGGCTTTTTTCACTTAAGTTATTATTTGTTTAAAAGCTTATTTTAGGCCTTTTAGGATCATATAGTTGCATATAGTTGCATTTGTGGTGGTAGAGCTATTTAATGATGCTGCTTGAAGGAAAGGTGCAGTTTGTCTGTGGTGTACAGGGAATAGCAAGCAAAAAGGACTAGATGGGAAGTAATGCCATGGCATCACACGTTGCTGAAGCAGATTGAAATGCCTTGGCATTTCTGCCACAGAAAATGAAAAAAAATACAGATGTACGAGGACAGCTAGCTCTACACGTGAAATGATTGTTGTAACTGCCTGCCAGAGCTGCTATGGGACCACTGCCACCTGGAGGATAAGGTTCATGCACTACATGTGATTCTAGGGGTATGAGGGGTATTTTGCACCCAACAACCTCATCATTACCCCTAGATGTTTTTATTATATATTACACCTGAATGGAGACAATACAGAAGACGTGAAAAGGCACACACATAGAGAAGAAAAAATCAGATTTTTATTTTCCTTTTCTTTTTCTTCTTCCTTGGGTTTTCATCCATTGATAAAGCTCCAAGGAGTGGCGAGCTAGGTGCCGAGAGGAGCTAGCGAGCTAAGGTGATTCGTGGTGGCCGAGGAGACCTCCGGTGGCGCGTCGAAGGCTACTTCTCACTTCCCTCTTTGCTACTATTTTTATATTTATTTGTGGGTTATTGGGACGAATATTTGCATGACTCTGTGTTTGTATATTTCGAACCCCACCATGAACTAACTTATTTGGTGGTGGTTGGTTTAATGGATGTTTAGACTTTATTTTAATGGTATATTTAAGTTTATTTTGGTTCTTTATTTACTTTTCTTATGAATGCTTCACCATCTAGGCTTGTAAGAGGCATGAAAATTTCCATTTCTTAGATTAAGTTTAGGTATTCGGGAGAAACCTAAGCTAAAAATACTTGTAAGTATTTGAGAGAACCGCAAGACAAGATCCTCATAAGCAATGGGTTATAGTATTTTCAAGGGGCTTTGAACCGGCCTAGGCATATTATAACATAATCCCCTAGATCTCGGGAGAGACTAGGATAGGATTTCAACGACTAAAAAGGGTGTCTTTATCAATAGGGTAGGCTGGCCAACATCGTTGAGTGAGAGCAGATGCCTTGGCATCCTATTCTGTTAGGTTCCTTTGAGAACATTTTAAGAAAGCCCTGTCGAGCAAGTAAAGATTAGATAGCTTAAATATGCCTGAGAGATAAGTTTAGCATCCTTAAATCAATCCCTACTATTCATTCCATTGGAAGCTTGTCACGTGAGGATTATCTTCTTTTCATTTTATTTATGTTTATTTACTGTTTATTTATCATTTTTCATTACCTCGACATTGTACCATTTTCAACACTAAACATCTTATCTTGCCTTTGCATTTCCATCTGCAACACCATCAGACCATTCATCTACATCCGCCTTCATACACTTTTCATTTGCCGTGACATTTAAATATACATAGATAGATTAGTGCTTAGCTTTGGTTAGACTTTTGTAATTTCACCCAATCCTTGTGGAGACGATACTCACTCATCATTATATTACTTGAATGATTATGTATACTTGCACATTATCTGTGTATATTTTATAGTACTCACACACGAGAACAACAGGCATTGGAGGTAGAAATGGATAAAGGCTTGCAGACTGGATTGGGTTCTTACCCTTGGTGATTCTGGGGTCCTTTCCACCCTTATTGCTCTTAGGGTCAGCATGTTGCCTTTTAAATGATTGGCGGGTTTAAGGGGAAAAGAAGGTTCAACAGAACTATACGCTGGTTGGGTGTTATCATTAGAAGCATCCACAATGGGAGTGAATTAGGAGCCATCATTACTAGGGTTACGGAAGGCAACATTTTGCTTGTACTTTGATGTTGTCGACACTCAACTATCATCCAGGTGTTGAACAAGGGGTCATCGGATGATTCATTCACAACTGAGAGACTTGGTTGGTCTTCGGTTGGTGCAGTAGGTATTTGAGTGTTAGGACAATTGTCTTTCACATGGCCATAGCTGTCGCAATAATAACGTATTGTTGGGAGGCCACAAGAATAGTATATCAATGGGAGTGACTCATATTTTATAACCTGGACAGAATCATTGATAACTACTTTTGAAACCAGAGGGCGGTTGAGATCAATGTTGACGGCTATGCGAGCAAACTGCCTACGACGACCACTTCCCGTATGGTAGTTAATCTTGAGCATGAGACCGATGCATTTACCTATTTCCATGTTTAGGTTTTGTTTGTAAATAGTCACGGGCAGGCCTGGTAATCGTATCCATGAAGTAATTTTGCTACGATAGGGTTTTTTTGAGAACTCAGGTGACCGATTCCACCGTGAGATAGTTTCCAAATATGGTCTAAGAGCTATAAAAGAGGTCCTTGAGATAATCTTAGTGCGTACGGAGAGAGACGTGATAGTGGTCATTCTCGAGATCCATAAGGCGGAAAGGTTGGGATGGCTTTCATAGCTCGTAAAGGCGGTTTCACAGAGTAGTATTGTCAATTTTCCAACCAAGAAGTTTAATGATGACCGGTTGATCAAAGTTTTTATTGGCAAGGTCGTAGATACAATTAGAAAAATCGATAGAGATTAGGCCATTAATAACCCATCATTATATCACATTCAATGATTTCAATGTCTTCGTCGTCAAATATTTCCTCTTCAACTAAGGGTATGGCATTAACACCTCCAATGAGAGTATCCTTGTATGAAACAGGCAGTGGACAGTTGAAGGGCGTGGGGTTCACTGACATGTCTGCAGAACCGACGTGAGGTGGCTTGGTCTGATCCTCCGTAGGAGGGGGTTAGGCAAAGTTCTACCAGCGTCGGGCGAATCGTCATCGCGACTGTATAATAAAATGATCAAATTAAAATAAATTGAAATTTATGGATTGAATTAATACTAAAAATGAGCTGCAAGAGAAAAAAATTAGGGGATTAAACCGCTAAATATAATAAACGTAAGGAAGGATTTTATCGAATTAATTGAAAATTCAGAGGCAAAATTGCAGCAGGTGGCCAAAATGAATTACGCATCAAAAGTACAGGGACTGTAGAAATAATTTAAAAATCTCATAATTACACTTCGGTCCTCCTATAAATACACCCCAAAACTTAAAAAATATATCATTTCTCATTTCTTCTTCCCCCGAACCGAATTCTCTCTTCTCTAAATCTTCTCAACTCAAACCGATCTCGATGGTCGGCCACCGATCGTCGCTCTGGACGCCGCCGCTAGTGGCCGAAAAAAACCCAAACTACTCAAAAATGCTCTCCCCGACCCCATAATCAGAATCTAAGGCCCGAACGTCCTAAAATAAGTCGAGTCGGCATAGATTTAAGTAACAAGGTCTCAACTTTTACCTTTTTTGTCACGTCTTCTCGGCTTCCCGACGTTCTCTTCTCTGACGATGCTCCTCTACACCCTTGCAGTTGATATATATTTATTTGTTTTTATTTTCAAACTTTGATTGCTTGTTTTTTTTTTTGTTGTATGGTCGAATAGTGTTTGGGTATTTTAGTGGTTTATGCTTGGACTTTACTTGTTGTTCACTAGGCTTCTTCGTAGTTGTTTTTTCTTAGCCTCGTAGGAGGCTTTTTATAGCCTCGATTTTGGTCGTTTTTGAGTCCCGATCGGGAGGGGATTTGTGGGTTACTCGCTCTGATTTTTTCTTGCATCGTTGGTTGGGTTTTAGGGATAGTTCACTCATAATCTTCGACTGGTTGTTGGCACATTGTAGCTGTTCCGATTCCCTGTTCAAGGGCCAAAAAATTCGGCCGGTTCTTGAGTTGTTTGGGCGCGTGACTCCACATGCGCTCCCCATGCGGTGCCTTTGGCTTGATACGAAAGCCTAGTTTAGATTTTGGGCTGGGTCAGGCCCACCTAACCAGGTTTGCTGGGTCGGGCTTACCCGATTAGGCTTCCTGTTGGGCCTCTGCTAGACTTTATTGGACCTAAAAAAAGAAAAAAAAAATAGAAAACATAAAATTAAAGGAATAAAATTAAATAAAAAATAAGTATACCATATTATATTTTAAAACTAATATTATATATATTTCGAAAAACATTTTCAAAACCCAAATATTATATATAGTTTCGAACATGTTTTCTAAAACTATATATTATATATATTTTCGAAACTATATTATATATAGATATATATATTCAAAAATGTTTTTAAAACTATATATTATATATTTTGTTCAAAAATATTTTCAAAACTATATATTATATATATATATATTTTTTTTCAAAAAAACTTTTCAAAACTATGTATTATATATATTTTCAAAAACGTTTTCAAAACTATATATTATATATATTTTTTCAAAAACTTTTTCAAAACTATATATTATATATATATATTCAAAAATGTTTTCAAAACTATATATTATATATAATATGTATATATTAAATAGAACCTCGGACGAAAATGGGTAACTACAGCTACCCCTCTTTGCTCATTATCGTGTAACGATAATAAGGCAAAGACAAAAAGTTACAAATTTTCGTTCAGTGCATATGGGCTTGGAAATAAGCCTTCTTCTTTGAGAGTTGCTGACTTCTGGGCTTGAAATCCAACTTAAGGTTGCCGTTTAATTCTTATCAACTACTCTCCGTTGTGGAGTTGAGATTCGAAAAATAGAAGAAGACGACTCCATAATGGTGAGTCATACTACGGATGACTCTTGAGTTGTCTTTGAACATGATATCCTTCATTTTTAAGTTAAAATCATAATTCGAAATGTGAATCGAAATGTGGCTTCTTGTTGTAAAATCGTAGTCAACCTTGGTCTTCTTCTCGGTGTGAAAACTTGACCGGAAAGTAGTTCCTCACTGCTACCATGCGGTTAATAAGCTCTCGATCTGAATGGAATTGAACTCGAAAATTCTTGTTGACAATAACCCCTCTCGCCTTGAGCTATATTGTAATAGGTTGGGAGATAGCCCCCTGTTTTTGCAGATAACTAATTTACTGTGAAATTAAGTCGACCATTGGGCACGATATCATTCTTCATGAAGTTGAAATCGTGGGTGACACCTTCGTTGTGAAGTTGACTTTTGAGTTGGATACTTCGTCGTGAAGTTGAAATCCAATCTCGAGTAAGTTGTATCGCTTCATCAATTGGCTTTGAGTTGGATATCATTCGTTGTAAAGTTGAAATACAATCTTGTGTAAGTTGCATCGTTTCGAGTTCAATATCTTTCGCTGTGAAACTGAAATTGACTATGAAAAGAATCTGCAAAACTACGCATATATGTGATTCTACGGATGTAACTCTCTTATGTGTACCTAAATTGCATATGTGAAATATGTTATTTTAGGATTCAGAGAAATCTCAATTGATGGCTCTTGACTCTGGAATCTTGAATTCCTAATTCTTGATCTTGAATTCTTCAACAAGCTTTAATCTGTCATAAATTCTTGTTGAGAAAGAGGGTTTATTTCTAGCCTTGATTTGAACAATACCTTTCAATGAACTAGAACCCATTACACTGGGTATGGTGCAAAACTTTTATCGCATTCCGTACGCCTGTACTTTCGAAAAACCTTTGCAAAATAATACGTAATTACCTTTTTTAAAAAGTGAATAAATCATTCTCATCTAAATTCAATCTAAGATGCTTAAACGAATTGATTTTTTAGAGAAGTGATCATATTTATATATGAGGGTAAAAAAGAATACATGACAAACATTATGAAAAGGAAATATATAAAAAATACAAGTAGATGCCCTAGATCTTGATGGCGCGGACACCTTTGAACTGATACATCGTTAGATGGCTTTTGAATGCAGCTTTTATCAAGGGGACTTTGAAAATATGACAATGCTCGGGAGAGTTCAAAGTTCCTCCAAATTGTTAAGTCTACCGAAGACTTGGATGTTGTGAAGCTTTATTGGCTTGATCCTGGACTTTTCCCTTGTGCGAATCTTGAGTCATAATCGAGCTGCCCTTTCGGGTTTTCAAATTGGATCCATCCTTGTTTCAAGAAACCCTTTTCAGGTTTTCATCTTGAACCCACCCTTTTTTTATTTTTCCAAATGGAGTGCCCTTTTAGGTTTTCACTCTAAACATTTTTTCAAATTCAACTTAGGGCACCCTTTCGGGTTTTCACCTTAAGAAAAAATATTTCTTGACTGCATCAGAATTAACGGGATTAGGTAGTTCTGGCCCATCCATTTCAGTCAGGATCAGTGCTCCTCTGGAGAAAGCATTCTTTACGACATATGGTTTTTCCCAATTTGGTATTCATTTTCCTCTATAGTCTTTTTAGATTGGCCAAACCTTTTTTAGTACAAGATCTCCTTCTTGGAATACTCTTGGGCGCATTTTCCTATTATGTGCTCAGATCATTCTTTTTTGGTAGAGCTAACCATGATGAATGACTTTCAACCTCTTTTCTTTTATTAAGTTCAATTGATCATATCGAGATTGCATCCATTCTGCATCATCTAGTTTTACCTCTGACAAAACCTGGAGTGATAGGATCTCTACCTCAATGGGCAATACTGCCTCTATTCCATATGCCAATGAAAATGGGGTTACCCCGGTCGAAGTTCGTACCGAAGTTCGGTAAGCAAACAAAGTGAAAGGTAATTTCTCGTGCCAATCCTTTTATGTCTCACTTGTTTTCTCCACTGTTTTCTTGGTATTCTTGTTTGTTGCTTTTACCGCTCCATTCATCTTTGGTCTGTAAGTAGTAGAGTTGTGATGCTTTATGTTGAACTGTTCACAAGCAACATCCATCATTTTTATTGTTTAGGTTCGTTGCATTATCGGTAATGATTCTTTCAGGTAAACCATACCGACATATGATCTCTTTTGTCAAGAACTTACAAATAGTGGACTGAGCAACACTAGCATATGATGCAAGCTCCACCCACTTAGTAAAATATTCAATTGCCACAAGAATGAACTGATGACCATTTAAAGCCTTTGGATAAATTTGTCTGATCAAATCCATGCCTCACATAGAAAAAGGCCATGGTGTTGTCATCACATGAAGAGGTTGGGGTGGAACATTTATTTTATCCCCATATATTTGGCACTTATAACATCTTCTAGCATAATTGATACAATCGCTTTCTAGTGTGGCCCAGAAGTACCCACACCTCATAGTTTGCCTTGACATCATATGTCCATTCGCACGTGTTCTACAAACTCTGTCATGTACTTCTTCAAATATAATCTTTGCCTATTTTTCATCTACACATCTCAGCAGGACTTGATCACAGTTTTTCTTGTATAGGACTTCTCCATCAAGAACATATATGGTCGACATCCTTCTGATAGTTCTTTTATCAGCTTCAGTGGCTTCCTTGGGATAATTTTGGTTTTCGATGTATTGCAGATGTCATGGTATCAGGGCTTAGTTTCTTTTACTTCCTTGATTTGGTAACAGTGAGCCGGGTGATCATGCGACTGTATGCCAATTGGCATCATGTCAGATTTCCCTCCAGCCTTGAATGTTGCTGCCAAGGTAGCTAAGGCATCAGCCATTTGATTCTCTTCTATAGGCACGTAATGGAACGCGACCTCATCAAACTATTCGAGTAGGTCCAATATGAGTTTTTGATATTCCATCAATTTTACATCTTTTGTCTTCCATTCTCCTCGGAGCTGATAAATCTCTAAGACTGAATCTCCATTTACCCACAAGGTCTTTATACTTTGTCCAATATCAGCTTGAATCCCTAAAACACAAGCCTCATACTCTGTCATGTTGTTGGTGCAATTGAAATTCAATTTGCTAGTGAATGTGTAATGATTTCCTTCAGGGGATACCAATATTGCCCCAATATTGTGTCCTAATGCATTTGATGCACCATCAAAATTCATTTTTCAGGAATTATATGTGAAAGTACTTGCTTTTTATAGGGATATGGCCATCAAGTCTTCGTCTGAGAAGTCAAAGTCCAGCGGCTCGTAATTTTCAGTAGTTCTGCTTGCCAAGAAATCAGATATGACACTTCTCTTTATAGCTTTTTGGCTCACGTACTCGATGTCAAATTCAGATAACAGCATCTGTCATCGGGCTAACCTTCTCGAGAGTACAAGCACACCCATCATATACTTTAGTGGATCTAACTTGCAAATCAACCAAGTGGTGTGGTACATCATGTATTGTTTGAGTCTACGTGTAGCCCAGACTAAAGCACAACAAACGTTTTCAATGGGAGGATATCTGACTTCACAATCAGTGAAATTCTTGCTCAGGTAGTAAATGTCTCTTTCCTTCCTCCTGGATTCATCATGTTGGCCCAGGACACACCTCATTGAATTCTCAAATATGAACAAATACAATAATAGAGGTTTGCCCGGGATGGGGGACATCAAGACAGGAGTGTGAGATAAATACTCTTTATTTTCTCATATACAGTCTGGCAGTCCTCATTCCATTTTCTATAGTTGTTCTTTCGAAGAAGGTGAAAAATTTGGTTGCACTTGTCGGTCAGCTGAGATATGAACCGTGCTATGTAATTCAATCTATCCAGAAAACCTCAAACTTCTTTTTATGTTCATGGGGGGTAAATTCTGGATGACCTTAACATTATCGGATCAACTAAAATGCATTTCCTGCTGACCATGAAGCCTAATAACTTTCTAAATGTTACTCCGAAATTACACTTGCTAGGGTTCAGTCTCAACTGGAACTTTCTTAATCTTTAGAAGAGCTTTTTCAGATTCTCGACATGTTCCTTTTCGGTTTGTGCCTTGACAATCATGTCGTCGATATAAACTTCAATTTCCTTATGCATCATGTCATGAAACAAGGTCACCATATCTCTTTGGAACGTTATGTCAGTGTTCTTTAATTCGTAGGGCATCACCTTATAGCAGAAAGTTCCCCACATTATGACGAATATGGTCTTTTCATGTCATCAAGATGCATCTTAATCTGGTTATATCCTAAGAATTCGTCCATGAACATGAAGAAAATATTCCCTGCTGTTTTATCCACCAAAGTGTATGTGCGACAGGGGAAAGTTATCTTTAGAACTTGTTTTGTTAAGGTCTCAGTAGTCACCACACATACGCATTTCCTGTCTTTCTTTGAAACTGACAATATGTTAGCCACCCACTCCGGATACTTGGCCACTTGAAGGAAGCCATCGTAGAACTGCTTCTTAATTTCTTCTTTTATTTTAAAGAACATTTCAGGTCTCATTATCCTTAGCTTTTTTATAAATGTTTGCATTCTGGCATGATAGGTATATTGTGAACTACCATATTGTATCTAGTCCAACCATGTCCTGATACGACTATGCAAACACATCATTGTATTCTCGAAGTAAGTCTATCAAGCTTTGTCTTGCTTCAACAGAAAGAGTTATGCCATTTTAACCTCCCTCATTTCCTCTTCCGTACCCAGATTCAATACTTCGATTTTCTCTTCATGTGGCAATATTTGTTTTTCTTTTCTTTCTACCATCCTTAACAATTTGGAAGGTAGGTTGCACTCTTCTTTATTGTCACATTCATCAATGTCCCCAAGATAATTGAATTGTTCACAATCCATCTATGGGTCAGATCATCAATGCCCCCATAATTAATATCTTGGGACCTGAAAGGGGAAGGAAAAAGAAATGTGTATATACGAGAGGTAAATATCCCACATAAAATGAAAGAAAATTAAATTCTAAAAGAGATGAAATGAATTACATAATGGAAGAAAATTAAATTCAAAAGGAAATGAAATAAAGTAAGAAAAAATGTTTGTCGTGAAAGAACTGTATCTTTTATTGAATAACAAAATCATTTATTCACCCTTGAAAAAATCACCTATTGCCCCTAGTATAAGCGAATAAGGATAGTTTGGGTATTACTCTGAAAGACATTTGAAAACCACATGTAGTTCTTTAGCCATCCAGTTGTTAAGAACAAACCGGGTAGTAATGGGCGGATTCCAGATCTATCCTCATCTTCAGGATTCTCTGTGATTATGGCATTGATACTCAAATCTTTCAAAGAAGTTTCCCAAACTGGTAAGGTGACCTCAAACACATAACCACCAGATTTAAACATATTGCAAAGAGGTGGGAAAACCATGGGTTCCCTTAGAAATTCATTTCCGTTCAATCTGGCCAACCTTCTTCTCGCCCTTCTAAATTTCCTTCCTCTTCTGTTGGTGATTGGGCTAAAAACCAAGCCTGAACTGGTCTAACTTTGTTATAGAAAGAATGTGGTTGACATTTCCTTGCAACATGCTCCCGAATCATCTTCCTATCTTGGCACGTCTTCCAAAGTCTGCTTGATCTACATTTTAGTGCATTCGGAGAGCCTGGGTTTGGAAATATTTCCTCCTTCAGCCACAAATGTGACATTCACAAGCTCTAAAGATCATAACAAACACACTACCACTTCATCATTCACTTCTATGTAAGGGGCATCAGTGGTCACACTCGCCACTATATCTACTTCAACATTAATGATTACAAGAGCCCCGTCAATGACAAACTTAACTGTTTGGTGCATGTAGATGGTACTGCTCCATCTTGATGGATCCAAGGCCTTCCCAAAAGGCAGTTGTAGGAAGGCAAAATGTACATCACCAAAACTTTGATGTTGTAAGTAGTAGGTCCAACGGTTAAAGGTATCTCAATTTTCCCGATTACTTCCCTCTTGGTCCCGTCAAATGCTTAGACCACATTCTGGCATGCTCTCGTGTGGAAAGTATCCACTGGCATCCTTTTTAAAGTAACCAAATGCATCACACTAAAGGCTGAACCATTATCGATTAACACACTAGGTAAGGTGTGCCCCTTGCAATGAGTGGTGATGTGTAGTGCCTTAGCTCGACCTCTTCTATCAGATGGAATCTCATCATCAGAAAATGAGATGAGATTATCAGCTTGAATATTGTTAACCAGTCAATCCATCTTGCTAACTGGTATGTCTTGTGGCACAAATGTCTGATTTTAGACTTCAAAAGTGCCTCCCTATGTGCTTCTAAACTTAGTAGTAGTCAACATTGAAAGACGTGCTGGCAGGCTATGTAATTATTCCACGATATTGTACATACTGTGTTTTAAAAACTTCAGGAACTCTATAGCTTCTTCTTCCTTTATTGGCTCATTTATTGCTAGCACATCCCCTTTAAATAGTTCAAGTGGTATCTGGGGTGATTTAGTCTCTTGGGAGTAGTACTTCCCCATAGTATGCCCCACTTCGTTGTCCTCTTCCTTCAAAGAACTTATTTGGCATACGTACTTCCAAGGCACTTGCTTGTTGTCCTTGTAGGGAAAAGGTCTAGGTATGTGATCACCATTTTTACCGGTGACTGTTCTATTGGTTGTACCTTAGGGTGATTAATAACGGACAGCTTCTAATGTATCTCTATCGACTGACTCTTCAGTCGCACAAACATCAAATTCTAGAGTGTCTTTGGCTTCTTTTAGAATTTCAACTCCTTCCTATCCATCATGAGTTGTACCAAAGCTTTAAAATCCAACCAATCCTGCACATCATACCCTTTTTCATTCTGGTAACTGCAGTTGTTACCATCTTCATGTTATGGTGTATTGGAATAGTGTGTAAGAAACCTATTTTTACCATTTGTCTCCATATCCAGGCTAGGGAGACGTTACTTCGACAACACTTATTTTAACTCTCATATTCATTTCCTCAACAACTGCATTGACCCCGCCTTCTTGGTGGTTAGGCAAAGGGTCTGTGCGATATTCAGTGCCCTGAGTTGTTAAAGTGGATCCAATTCTTATTTCACATTTTGTACACGATCCTTTTGAATATGAGGCAGTTTTCGATAATGTGGCCTGTAACACCACCATGATATTAACAATGGGTGTTCTCATTATACCACCTGTGGTACGGGGGTTTCATAGGTTCTACCGGGTATGGTGACACTACATGAGTGCCAAAGACATGTTGGTAAAGTTCTTTGTAAGTCATGGGAATAGGATCGAAATGTTCCCTTTCTCTTTCTTTCATGGGTTCCCTTGAATCTTGTTTAGAAGTACATGATGGTACAACAACAGTTGATTTTGGGTTGGAGATTGTAACACCTTTGTTGTTGTAGGTGTTGATGTTGTTGACCTTTTCATCCCTCTTCTTCATAGGAGATTTCCTACTAGTCTCCCTCCCTCGATCTTACCTACTTTATGGCTATTTTTATCATTTCCCCGGCTATAACCAAATCAGTAAAATTTCCAGATGTGATTGCAACCAGTGCCCGAAGTAAAGAGCCTTCAGTGTTTGCACAAAGAGCTTCCTGGTTTCCTTCTCATCCAAGGGTGGATGAACTTGCACAGCTAAATCCCTCCATCTCTGTGCATATTGTCTGAAACTTTCATTGTGCTTCTTCTCCATACTTTACAGCATAACTCGATTTGGTTTCATATCATTGACATGCTTATATTGTTCCAAGAATGACTTGGCTAAATCATTCCAGGTCTTGATATGAGATCGATTTAGTTGTTGTACCACCGGATGGCTGAACCAGACAGACTCTATTGGAAGAAATGAAATCAGAAGTTAGTCATTTCCTACATATCCTATCATCTTTCGACAGAACATGGTAATGTGGGCTAATAGGTAGCTATTCCCATCATACTTTTCAAACTCTACGGATTTGAATTTCAGAGGAAGAACCAAATTTGGGACTAAACTTAGTTCCGTGACATCGACTCCATAGTAGTCATGGTCTCCTTTAACCATATAATTTGGTATTCCAATTGCTTGATTTTCTCTTCCATTTTCTTCGCCTTGTCATTTTCATCAAAATCCGGTATATGGTAATCACCGGGATTATTCTTAGGGTTGGATACAGAATTTGTACTCTTATAGAAGACGAGGCCTTTTGTAGCGGATGAGTCCCCTTGAAGTCCTGGTAAGATTCCAGGTGAAATAACCACTTGCGAGGTAGGTGGCATAATTACCCCTTCAGATGTCCCTCCCCAGGTGTGCTCGCTTGATTCAAGCCAGATAATTTTACAACTATTTGGTCAACCAAAGACTCTTGGCTTTTGGTGATTGACTCCAAATTTTTTGATTATTCTGACTTATTTTCTCATCGAGCTTCTTTTGCAACTTAACTGTTCTCCTCGAGTTGGGCTATTTTTGCTTCCATTTTCTTCTTTTTTGAACGTGTGTTACGTGGATGAGGTGTGTCCAATGCTTGGGGTGGTATGTCCAGTGTTTGTTCATTTTTTTATGAGACATTTCTATTAGTTAATGTGAAGGTAAAGAAATGAAGAAAAAATAACAAATTCAAAATACGTATGAATGCATGATGCATGAAATGTTTGAGGCATTGATCCAAAAATGCGTTTATTATTATAAGCAATCTTTATTGAGACAAAAGTGTCATTTCTCAAGAGACAAAAACATCTTAGAGGTACATTCTGACTAAGTCCTCTAGACCCCAAATAGCTTCTAACAGGTTGACTAGTCTTCTTCCTTTATCTGTCACCTGTTGAATACCCTGTCGTACCACTCCGGCTTCTCTCGCTAAACTGTGCAAGTGACTAGTTGCTTTTTGTACTCATTCCAAGAAGTCTCGAATGACTGCATCTCTGGATTTTACCCTTTTCTTAGCCTGTTCCCAATGAAAACGCCATTGGAACCCTCCATCAAAGGGAACTATTGAAGCTCATTTGCTTGTTTCTTGAACTCATCCACAATGACCTCTAACTCAACTATGGTTTTGGCATCCTGTTCTTGCTATCTTTGAAGAGACTTCTCCATATCAGCTACCTTGTTCTTTAGACATTTATTCTGGTGTTGGATGTCTAACAAACATCTCTGGGAAGTATTTAGTTGTTCTTTCAGATACTTTTTTCATCTTGTCCTTCGAATTTCCTTTTCAGGTTGTTGTTTCACTTTTCCAGTATTCAGAAGACCTTTTTAGGCTGGAATTGTTCTAAACTTGTTGTTGACCCCTTCTCAAATCTTATAGCTCAAAGCAGACTTTCTTTTATTCTTTTTCTAATTTGTTTGCTCGATCTTTCTAAGTATCGGTATCTAAATTCCACTGGAATCTTTTAGCTTTGATCTCCTTAGCCTTCACTTAAGTTCCTTTTTTCAGCCTCGAACTCTTTCTTTACTATCTCTAGTTTGGAGGAAACTGGTTTAAGATGTTCTTCCATGGTTCAAGTATCCTCATGCTCTGGTACAGGAATAGTGTCATTCTTTCTTACTCTCCGCTACTCCAAATAATCTGGAGTAAGCATGTCTTTAGCAGCCACAACATCGATACGGATTATTTTCTTTTATGACTCAGCTACATCTTTAACCTTTTTCTTATAGTTATCCTCATGGTATGCGAATTACGCTCCAAATATCCCATGTGTAATTGGGAAAAACTGGCGTGCCCCATACTAAAAGTACTAAAAGTGGAGAATATCCGATTCTCTATAATCCAAGTAAAGTTATGGTCTCTGAGTCTCCACATCGATAAAGGATGTCACTATGGGTCAACCAATGAGCTCTCCAGACAATGTCTTTATCCTGAACATGTGTGAAAAGTTTTAACCATTTCTCTTTTGGGACGTCTTCTTCCCATTTCAGTGCGAGGAATTCCCCCAAAGGAGAGTAATTGATGTTGAATCAGTGGTAAGAAACCTCGTTAGTCTTCTAGAAGTGACTATGGATCCAGACCTAAAGAAGCTGCATGCATCCTATAAATCTTCCTCCGCTAATATTACTGGTGTCAGGTTCACTCGTTTCGGAAGTTGTTCGAATATCTATATCACAATTGCCTCAATATATCCCAAAGTCTTTGGGAAAATAACTAAACCGTATATACCCAAAGCAAAGAGACCAATGACCTTCAATTCATCAGGATGATTCTTCATTAATTGCTTGATGTGGGTCCAAGCAATTCCTTCCCCTTTACCCTTGTGATGAGTCAGATCAATTACCCACTTTTCATCTACCCCTGCAATCTTTGCTAACTCATTCTTGAAAGGCTGACTCTTGATGAACTTAGTGTAGACCTTGTCCATTATGGTTACTTCAATGCATCAAAGTAGTATATTCTTCAATGGTGGGTACCATGTCTTCTTGGCTAAACGTGAAACAATTGTACCCTGGATTCTAGAATTACACTAAAGCTCCAATTAGGGGTTGTCTATCTTGACATAGAGTAAAAGTGTGATATCACCATATCGTTGACAAAATTTCTGTTTCTAATCACCTTTTCAACTGTCCTAGATGCCTCGCATTTCTTGAACATCATTTTACTTAAGGCTGACAGAAGCATAACCAACTAGTTCCGACACATAGTTATCTTGCAAACTATCTCCCTTTTCTTTCTGAGTCATCTCTGACCATAGTCGGACCTTGCATTTTTCACCTCTTGCCTTACAAAGCCTTTGTCCATTAATACAGATTATTTGTTTTTAACAACTACTCTTTGCGGATCAACACCTATTTTTTATGATGCAAATGATAAGGTAAAAGAACAAAAGATGAAAGAAAAACAAGTCAGTAAAATAATAATAAAATATTTAACCAACATGCTTTAATTCTTACCCATACATGTTTTCTACCCCGTATGTTAATTTCTAAGCAAATCTAACCGCATATTTTCTAGTTCGCATGCTTTGAACAGGAAATAATTCAAACATCCTAGGTTTTGAAATAGAGCTTCGGGTGGGCTCTAATTCCCTGCAAATCTCCTGGTTTAGGTTCTAAAGAAGGTACCTGAGTTCTCCTTGCTGGTGCCCCCTTGGGCTTGCCAGACCCTCAGTTCTAAGCCCATTACAAGCTTATGTGGACCAAGTTATACTCGAGAGGATACATTCCCTTATATCTATATGGAGAATAAATTCACACGAAGACATAATGTATATGAATCCGAAGGTTACTTGCTAGGCCTATGCGGAGAATAAATCCTCACGAAGGCGTCACTTTCACCTCCACTTACAAAAGGGTTTTGGAGATCGGGTATAGAGCCTGACTCACTTACCTGTCCCTAGCGGAAAAAAAGTTAATTCTGGTCTGACTCACTTACCTGTCCCCAGCGGAGTCGCCAAGCTATCGTAACCGTCCTTCGGGTTGGCCCAAAATTGGGGTTTGACTTAAATAAAAATGTTAGAGCCACCACAATCATTTGTTTTTTTTTTGTAAAAATGTGGTTGATCGGACACCATCTTACCTGGTCTGCGTTTTACCATAAATGTGTGGATTCTGGAGTCGGTTACAGTCAATGAAGGATTTGCACCCTTGAACTACCCTTTCGGTACCATTTTAATTTCTCGGTTCTCTTAATTGCGAAAATTAAAATTTAAAGATTCGATTCAAATTACTTATCTTTGATCAATTGAAATTACCTCTAAAAAAAGGTCAACAAAAATGTTAGATTGTGAAATAAAATAGTAAATAAAGGAGAATAACAAAAATGGTTAAATTAAGAAAATAGAAAAAATAAAAAAAAGAAAATAATTATGACAAAAATAAAAAAGAAAATTTTAAAGGAATAATATAAAATAAGCAAAATGCTAAAAGGATAAATAAAATAAAAGATGTTTTGGAAAAAAAAGAAATAAAAAAGTTTAAATAAAAAATTAAAAAGGATTAAATTAAAATAAATTGAAATTTATGGATTTAATTAATACTAAAAATGAGCTGCAAGAGAAAAATAATTATGGGATTAAATCGCGAAATATAATAAACGTAAGTAAGGATTGAATCGAATTAATTGAAAATTCGTAGGCAAAATTACAACAAGTGACCAAATTGAATTACACATCAAAAGTACAAGGACTATGAAAATAATTTAAAAATATCATAATTACACTTTGGTCCCTATAAATACCCCCCAAAACTCAAAAAAAATATCATTTCTATTTCTTCTTCCCCCAAACCAATTTCTCTGCTCTAAATCCTCTCAACTCAAACCGGCCCTGATGGTTGGCCAACGCCTGGTGGCCACCGACCGTCACTCTGGCCGTCGTCACCAGTGGCCGAAAAAAACCCAAACTACCTAAAATGCTCTCCCTAACCCCGTAATCATGAATCCGAGGCTCGATCGTCCTAAAATAAGCCAAGTCGACATAGATCTAAGTAACAAGGTCTCGACTTTTACCCTTTTTTGTCGCATCTTATCGGCTTCCCGACGTTCTCTTCTCTGACGATGCTCCTCTACACCCTTGTCGTTGATATATGTTTATTTTTTTTCTTTTCGAACTTTGCTTGCTTGTTTTTTTTTTGTTTTGGTTGTATGGCCGAATAGTGTTTGGGTATTTTGGTGGTTTATGCTTGGACTTTACTTGTTGTTCACTAGGCTTCTTCGTAGTTTTTTTGTTTGGCCTAACCGAAGGCTTTTATAGCCTCAATTTTGGCCGTTTTTTAGTCCCAATCGGAAGGATTCGTCGGGTTACTCGTTCTGATTTTTTCGTGCGTCGTTGGTCGAGGTTTTAGGGATGGTTCAGTCCCAATCTTCGGTCGGTTGTTGGAACGTTGTTGTTGTTTCGATTCCATGCTCAAGGGTCGAAAAATTCGACCAGTTCTCGAGTTGTTCGGGTGTGTGACTCCACGCGCGCTCCTCGTGTGGCGCCTTTGGCTTGATACGAAACCCTAGTTTGGATTTTAGGCTCAGTTAGGCCCACCTAATCGGGTTTGCTGGGTCAGTCTTACCCGATTGGGCTTCTTGCTAGGCCTCTGCTAGACTTTATTGGACCTAAAAAATAAAAATAAAAAACATAAAAATAAAGGAATAATAATAAACAAAAAATAAGTATACTATAAAACATTTTAAAACTAATATTATATATATTTTGAAAAACATTTTCAAACCCCAAATATTATATATAGTTTCCAACATGTTTTCTAAAACTATATATTATATATATTTTCGAAAAATGTTTTCAAAACTATATATTATATATATATTTTTCAAAAACGTTTTCAAAACTATATATTATCTATATATTAAATAGAACCCCGGACGAAAATGAGTGACTACACATGGCAATTATAATTTTTTTCTTTCAAATCTTGAAAAGAAAAATCTACCTTGCTTGCACACTTTATATTTTCTTTATAAATCCGTTTGCCCGCTCATATATCTACGAAAATGCTTAAGGGAGCAAAGGTTGCTACTGATAATATCCATGATAATGTAATTTGAATAGGGTCCAACAAGAATATATAAGATGCAGCACTGAATATTTGTCGAAAATGAATCATTAAAAAATAGAGAAATGAGACTTTTATACAATTAATTTAGTATTATCAGAACTATCGGATCAGATTTTCAAAATTCATACTCATTTTTTCGATGAACATATTAGAAACACTGATTCTTCAAACCTAGACTGGAACTTAGAATTGGATTTGAACCTTGAACGAAAATGGGTATCTACTGTACTGTTCTTACAGTACCAACAAAAATGCCCTATTTTGAGCTTGAAAAATACTAACTTTCTACCCCCAAATATTCTACTGAGTGCCCAATTGTTATTAAAGTCTTATGTATGAACATAGGGGTCATAAAGAGTCTATAAACATGTTAGAAACACTGATTTCTGAATTCTACCATGAACATGCTTCATAACTCATGCAGCCTACCAAAACAGTTAAGGACCTATATGTGGTAGAGTTGATTTAGAAGCGAGTTACCTTGAATGCCTAGACTGTTAGAAACACCCAAGGTTCAACTAAGAGTGAGTTTCTCCTTCCCCCTAGCTTTGGAGCTTTCTCCAACTTCTCACACTAAGCAAGAAATCAAAGCAAGGGTTATTAATGTTGTTGGGAAGCTTAGAAGAGAATTTAAAAATGTTTCTAGAGGTATGAATCTTTTTGAAATGAGATGAAATAACTTGGGTTTCTAAAACCCCCTTTAAACACACTTTTGGCTATCTTGAAGAAATGAAGAGGTTAAGAGCTAGAATCGAAGCACTAGGAGAGGTAATTTTTTTCTTACCTTATCTAAATTGGGCTTGAATGGTAGGCCAACAAAGCTTCCACTTTTGCTGAAGCTTCTAAAGGAAGAAGATGAAGTTTGGAGGAAGAAGAAAATGAAAAATGAGAGTTGAGAAAAAGAGGGAATGACGACGCGATATCATCCTTCATTAAAAGGATTCAGCTTTTCAAAATATAAAGGGTATAATTACTCCTTTGATCACTCTAGTTTTGATCCCGACTTAAAAACACCCTTTTTTATCTCAAGTTAGGCCAAACCCAAGCTCCAAACTCAAGACTAACTTGGCCCAAGCTCTCTTAGAAAGCTAATAGATTATCTAAACCTACTCGAGTTAACCCGAAACTACTAACATGAGATTTAGAGCTTTACAAATGAGTATAGTTGACATCAAATATTAGATTTGGCTTAGTAGGTATTCCCCCTAAGGAGTCAAGTTTGATTTCCCTCAAAATAATTTTTCTTCAATTATATATTGTTAGGTCACCTTGCAAACGTTCGTTTAATAAGATACGTTGATTGGGAGAAATTATTAGGTGAACTTTTCCACCACATCAGTCATGGTATCTAATAAATAATGTTATATCCAATAAGAACTAATTTACGTGTCATTAAATATTTTATCCGTGCTATTTTAACTCAAGATTTCTTCTCCTCCATTGTTATTCTTCCTTGCGCTTTTTTTTCATAATAAAATATTTGTTCTTTCATTTTCTAATCCCATAAAAATATTTCATGAGAATCTAAATCCAACAACAGAAAAAATAGCAATAATGTAAAGGATTATTTCATGGCAATTATAATTGTTTCTTTCAAATCTCGAAAAGAAAAATCTCCCTTGCTTGCACACTTTATATTTTCTATACAATAAATCCCTTTGCCCACACATATATCTACGAAAATGCTTAAGGGAGCAAAGGTTGCTACTAATAATATCCATGATAATGTAATTTCAATAGGGTCCAACAAGAATATATAAGATGCAGCACTGAATATTTGTCGAAAATGAATCATTAAAAAAATAGAGAAATGAGACTTTTATACAATTAATTTAGTATTATCAGAACTGTCGGATCAGATTTTCAAAAATCATACTCATTTTTTCGATTCGATTTCAAGTATTTATTATTTTCTCTTAAAATTTAGTTTTATTCTCCGTACGGATAAAAAACTCTAATCAACTCCCCCTGAAAGGGAAAAGAAATCTAATTAAAGCCATATTTCCCCTTCCTTTAACTGTTTAGTTTCAATGTTTTACGCTTTTTGATACAATAATTCAAGGATTTTCTAAATTCTTTTAGTCATAGATGTATTCTTTCTTTGTTCTTTTAGCTTCAATGTCTAGGCGCTTTCCATATTACAGTTCTGAAAATTTTTGGGCTTTTAGTTCTAAAGGTACCTTTTTTTTGGCACATTTAGCTTTAACATTATGCATTTAGTTATAAATTGTTGTAACACGAATTAAATGGATTAAATCCTCCAATCAAGTGTCGACATGTGGTATGATTTGATTCAAAGATTAAATTTATTTCAACAAAATGTTTTAATATAGGCTTGTTAACAATGTTTATTCAATAAAGGAAGTCAATGTCTCCTTAATACATTTTTCTAATAAAAGTTCACATTGTTATCGTTTTTATATTGAAAAACAAAAAAAATGGTGGAAATGATACATAACCAAAATCACTATTTATGCTAAAATGGTATGAGCATAAACAAACAAAAAAAGAGCGTAATGAACGGATACGGAGAGAAACAATGAATGGTGGAAAATGATAGTGAAAGAGGTAATTTATTGTATAAAAGGGTAGTCATAGGTGCAATCTAAAAACAACTCAAGCAATATCTTCCATTAGTAGGAGATAAAGAGTTGTACACTAATAATTTGCATAGTAAGAAATGGATCGGATAAAGTTTATATCGATGTTATTATGTGTTTGTGTTGGGTCGATGTTTATGGTCGAATGTGGAGATCCTTATATTTTTTTCGAATGGCATGTTACGTATGGCACTGTTTCTCCTTTGGGAGTTCCGGTGAAAGGTATTCTTATTAATAATGAATTTCCCGGCCCGAACATAAACTCTACCACAAACAACAATGTCGTGGTCAATGTATTTAATAATCTTGATGAGCCATTCCTCATAACATGGTAAGTAACTATGACTCTTGAACAAAGGATAGTTTTCTATTTGATTATTCTAATAAATGATTGAGGTAGTTATTTTTGGAAATGGGATTTGTTGCAGGCACGGTATCCAGCAGAGGAAGAATTCATGGCAAGATGGTGTGTTGGGAACTAATTTTCCAATCCCCCCCGGGACAAATTACACGTATCATTTCCAGGTGAAGGATCAGATTGGCAGCTACATGTACTATCCTGTCACTTCTATGCATAAGGCCGTTGGTGGTTTTGGAGGCCTTCGCATTAATAGTCGTGCAATGATTCCCGTCCCATACGACCCTCCAGCTGATGACTATACCTTAATGATTGGAGATTGGTTTAACAAAGGACACACCGAACTGAAGAAAATACTCGACAGCGGCCGCAACCTCGGCAGAGCTGACGGTGTCCACATTAATGGGAAAGTGGCAAAAGGTGATGGTAAAGACGAACCTCTCTTCACCGTGGAAGCTGGTAAAACCTACAGATATAGGATTTGCAATGCTGGATTAAAGACTTCTCTCAACTTCAGGTTCCAAGGCCACACCATGAAACTAGTTGAGATGGAAGGTTCTCACACAGTTCAGAATGACTATGAGTCGCTTGATGTGCATGTCGGACAGTGCTACACTGTGCTCGTCACGGCCGACAAAGAACCAAGGGATTACTATGTTGTTGTCTCTTCTCGTTTTACCAAACGAGAGTCTACAGCAATGGGCATCATCCGCTACCTGAATGGTAAGGGAGGACCCTCATCTGACATTCCTAAGCCACCTATTGGTTGGGCTTGGTCTCTCAATCAATTCCGTACCTTCCGTTGGAACCTTACTGCTAGTGCTGCAAGGCCTAACCCTCAGGGATCCTACAAATATGGTGGCATTAACATTACCCGTACCATCACGCTGGCTAACACCGCTGAGAAGGTAGATGGAAAGCTTCGATATGCAATTAATGGAGTCTCCTTTGTGGAGCCAACCACTCCTTTGAAACTTGTGGAATACTACGGAGTTGCAGACAAGGTTTTCAAGTATAATAATATTCCAGATGAGCCACCAGCTGAAATCTCCAAAGTAGCTCTAGAATCTATTGTCCTCAACATGACACACAAAAGCTTTGTGGAAATTATATTCGAGAATCGTGAAACAGCCCTTCAATCTTGGCACGTCGATGGCTATGCATTCTTCGCTGTGGCGTAAGTGTTGGAAATCTAACTAAGACTGTACCTTTTAATATAATCATTTGATATGAATAATGACTTGTTTTTACAATGATTGTTTGCAGCGTAGAGATAGGGAAATGGAGTCCAGAAAAGAGGATGAACTACAATCTTCTAGACGCGGTGAGCAGGCACACCATTCAGGTGTTCCCACATTCATGGGCTGCTATCCTTATATCTCTTGACAACTGCGGGATGTGGAACATCAGGTCCGAGATATGGGACAGGCATTACCTTGGACAACAACTTTATATTAGTCTTCTTTCCCCTAATCGTTCTGTGAGAGACGAGTACAACTTGCCCGACGACGTAATGACTTGCGGTGTAGTGGAAGGTATGCCAAGGCCTCCACCGTTTAGCAGTTAAATTAACCTCATTTATGTGTGCCTAATTTCCGTTTAAATGCATATTAGACGGAGTGGGAGAGTACGAGGAAGTTTGTAATTCCTAATGATGTCGTCTATATGAACTTTATGATCAAATAATTAAAGTATAACATATATATATATATACATATATGATATGAAATAAAATTTTGAACCGAATAAAAATACATTTTTTCTTCATTATATTATTAATTTTATACAAAATTGAGTATAATTATTATTGATATACAAAATAGAAAGGCTTGGACAACAATATAATCTCATTAACGACAACAAACGGGCTATGATTGGGTTAAAATAAAGTTATCTCGTATGATGGGGTGTATTATATGTTACAATTATTTTATTTCGGACAACATCATGTACGAAAATGGGGCAACCGACCGGTAGGAGTCGGATAATAGAAGGGTGACCAGAGGTGATTATTTAACAATGATATAAAAAATTTAGAGATTTAAGGTTTAGGAGATTAAGGATATAAAAATTTTAAGTAATTTAAAATTTTAGGTGGTTTTAGAAAATTAATGAGGTTGGTTTAAAAAAAAAGAAAATAAAAATATATTATGTGTCAAATCCTGATTATATAACTATTTTTTAATAAAATAAATGTTAAAAATATATTTTAATAGAGAATTTAAATTCCAAAAAAATAAAAAATATTATCTGTATATTTTATTTTCTATTAATTATTAAATTTTTTTATCATAAATTATAAAAGAAATTGATAAATTCCGACATAGGAGGGAGGATAATACATATATTGTTTTTAGTAGTATGAGGTCATTAAAGGTAGTATTTATTCATAATAACTTTTATCTATTGACAACGAATACAAATCTTTCAGATTCAACTACTCAAACTTATAATCTTAAAGGAGAACAATACTTTTGTTTAACCACTAAGATCATTTAATGAGTTCAATATTAATCGGTCTTCTCCATACCATTAAGTTTAAACGATTATATATGATTTAAAATAACATGATATTTTTAAACGATTATATATGATTTAACATAACATGATATTTTTAAACGATTATATATGATTTTAATTAATATAATAATAAAATTAATTTTTAATATTTATATATTATATAATTTGATCTAAGAAATCAACAATATTATATTTTTAAATATTGTATTTAAAATGATTGATCCACTCATTGGTTCAAATGTTGACTTAAGATTTGTATCTAAAAAGATATTAAAGAACAAGCAGTAAAAGGGTTCGATTGAAGTATTTATTCGGATTAATTTAAAATTTAGACTTGATGCAATTGTTAGACAATTTTATTATATTTTTAATTGAAATAAGCTTTAAAGACGGAAAAACTCACGATATAATGCTTTCAAAATAAATAATTCACGAGATAATGCACTCCCCATATTATTTGCTGAAATAAGGTGAAAGCCACAGTGTTTGTCGTAGGTCGTTGGGAGGGCATGGCGACCTACAAGGTCGCCCGGAGGGCATGGCGACCTATGTGTTGGGGACGTTAAAACGTCCATTATCTCTGTGTAGCTCGCCGGGAAGCTATGAGAGAGATTGCATGCTCCATGCACGTCCCAACACGGTAGGCATCCGAGGCCATCCGAGAAGCTATGCGAGAGCATCCGAGGCCATCCGACCGAGGCCATCCGACCGAATTATGTGAGGGCATGCGAGGATAGCCAAGCGAGTTATGCGAGGGCATCCGAGCGAGCGAGCAAGGGTAGGTCGCCCGGAGTGCATGGCGATCTACAAGGTCGCCAGGAGTGCATGGCGACCTACAAGGTCGCCAGGATTGTATGGCGACCTACAAGGTCGCCCGGAGGGCATGGCAACCTATGCTTGGGAACGTGCATGTGCCATGCAACACGTTCATTTTCTCTGTGTGTTCGTCGTCGGAAGCTGGCCACGTAGTAGGTCGCCCGGAAGGCATGGCAACCTACGGCCAACACTGTATTTCACTCTATTTGAGCAATTAATATTGGGAGAGCATTATCTCGTGAAATAATTTTTTCGAGAACATTATCTCGAAAGTTTAGCCCTTTAAAGACTAAGCTACCGGAGTTGATCAATGAGCTTCGTGTTCCACCAGATAAGCAATGCCGCTTGAAGGTGTCTCGAAGTAGGTGGCATCAGACAGACCGAAAGGAGCCATTTTGGAGAGACTATCAGCAACACAATTTTTAGATCGTGGAATCCAGCGAACACGGGTCTCTCATTGGCGATTGGCCACACCCCTGTACATTCCAACAAAATATTCTGCATATCATTAAAAAAATAAGAAAGAGATGAGAAGAAAAATACTCAATCATGGCTTCCGCAAGACCAAAGGGACGATGAAAAGGCACTGACTGGGTCCGGTGCCAATGGGTGTGTACTATCAGCCTTTATGGTTTCGTTCTTGGATGAATTATTAGCAGCAAAACTTCCATCCGATATGTCCATAGGCATTACATTGGGATTAACATTTTCAAATAGACACAGTTGAGTGTTTCGATTTGTCCTGCATCATGGTGAGATTGGGGTGGTCTAAGCCACGTGGGTTGTTGCTGCTTTAGCCAGAAAATTGAGTTTTGGGATGAGTAATACATGCATTGGAGGTAGAAATGGATAAAGGCTTGCAGACTAGATTGGGTTCTTACCCTTGGTGATTCTGGGTCCTTGCCACCCTTATTGCTCCTAGGGTCAGCATGTTGCCCTTTAACCGATTGGCGGGTTTAAGGGGAAAAGGAAGGTTCAACAGACCTATCGGCTGGTTGGGCGTTATCATTAGAAGCATCCACAATGGGAGTGAATCGGGATCCATCATTACTAGGGTTACGGGAGGTAACATTTTGCTTGGTGCTTCGACGTTGTCGACGCTCAACTATCATCCAGGTGTTGAACAAGGGGTCATCGGACGATTCATTCACAACTGAGAAACTTGGTTGGTCTTCGGTTGGTGCAGCAGTTGTTGCAGGTGTTTGAGTGTTAGGATAATTGTCATTCACATGGCCATAGCTGCCGCAAGAATAACATATCGTTTGGAGGCCGCAAGAATAGCATATCGTTGGGAGTGACTCATATTCTATAACCTGGACAAAACCATTGATAACTACTTTTGAAACCAGAGGGCGGTGGAGATCAATGCTGACGACTATGCGAGCAAACCGCCTACGACGACCACTTCCCATATGGTAGTCAATCTTGAGCATGGGACCGATGCATTTACTTATTTCCATGTTGAGGTTTTGTTTGTAAATAGTCAGAGGCAGGCCTGGTAATCGTATCCATGTAGTAATTTTGCTATGATAGGGTTTTGTTGAGATCTCAGGCGACTGAGATAGTTTCCAAAGATGGTCTAAGGGCTATCAGAGAGGGCCTTGAGATAATCTGAGTGCGTACGGAGGGAGACGTGATAGTGGTCATTCTCGATATCCATAAGGCGAAAAGGTTGGGATGGCTTCCATAGCTCGTAAAGGCGGTTACACAGTGTAGTATAGTCAATTTTCCAACCAAGAAGTTTAACGATGACCGTTTGATCAAAGCTTTTATTGGCAAGGTCGTAGATACGATTAGAAAAATCGATAGAGATTAGGCCATTAATGACCCCTCGTTATATCACATTCAATGATTTCAATTTAGTCGTCGTCAAATATTTCCTCTTCAACTGAGGGTATGACGTTAACACCTCCAATGAGAGTATCCTTGTATGAAACAGGCAGTGGACAGTTGAAGGGTTTGGGGTTCACCGACACATCTGTAGAACCAACGTAAGGTGGCCTGGCCTGCGCCTCCGTAGGAGGGGTTAGGCAAAGTTCTACCAGCGTCGGGCGAATCTTCATCGCGGCGGTAGGTTTTTTTAAGGGTTCGAACGTCAAGCGAGAGTATTATGGTTTTAGTAATTTGTATTAATTATGACATTTTTATTAATTGTTAGACTAACATAATTGTCGTAACCGTCTTTCGGTTGGGCCCCGGAATTGGGCTTCGACTTGAAAAATATGATTGGAGTCGCCACCGATTATTTATTTAAAAAATAAATAGGTTAATCGGATACCTTATATCTTACCTGATCTGCGTCTTACCAAAGATATGTCGGATTCGGGAGTCGATTACGGTCAAGGAAGGATTAGCACCCTTGAACCGCCATTTCGGTACTACGTAATTTGCCGGTTGTCTTAAATTAAGAAAATTGTAATTTAAAATTAAAAGGTAAAAATACGATCACAATTACTTACCTTAGATAGTTTTAAAGGTGTGGCCTTAAGAAGGTCAAAAAAACCATGTTAGATAAAAAGGTAATAGATAAAAAGGTAAGAAATAAATAAATAAATTAAATTAAAATAAAGAGAAAACAAATTAAATAAAAGATAAGATAAAGAAAACAAAGATAAAATAGTAAGTAAAATAATATAAAAAATAAAGAAAAAGAAGAAAAAATATAGAAATAAAAAAAATAAATAAAATAATAATAAAAAGTAAAATAATATATATAAAATAAAAAAATAAAAAAGTAAATATATATATATAAATTAATAAAACTGATAATAAAAAATAATATATTTATATATATAATCTAAAAAAAATAAAAATATATACTAAAGTAAAAAAGAAAATACATAAAATGTAAAAAAAAATATTACATGAAAAAAAAAGAAAAGAAAAATAACAAAACAATTAAATAAAATGAGTAACAAGGGAAATGTGCTTATAAATAAAGTTAAATAAATAAAATAATAATATTAAAACGTAAATGTAAGAGACCAAATCAAAAGTAAAAAAGATACTACCTTTTATTTATTTTTCGAATCGTTTACAATAGCTTTGCCTTTGTATCTTCTCGTGCTTTCCTCTATGTTTTGTGTGTAAATCGTGTCTTACAAATGGGGAGGATTACATGTATTTATAGTGCTTGTGGATCCTATCTTTAGGAGTTTAAATCATAAAATTCTATCCTATTTTTTGAATCCTAGCAAAATTCTATCATATCTTTAGGAGTTTGAATCCTAAAATTCTATCCTATTTTTAGGAGTTTGAATCCTAGTAGGACGAAAAATGTGTGTTGACAGCTGCCCCTCTTTGCCCATAGTCGTGTAACGGGGATAGGGCAAAGATTAAAAGACACACTTTTCGTTCAGTGGAGTTGAAAATTAACTCTGATGTTTCAATAACTCCCTGTCGAATTGAGTTACGGATGACTCCTCCATCGTGAAGTCGAGTTCATCTTGAAATGATATGAAATTAAAGCCGTAGTTCGGAATTTGAATCAGCACGTGGCTTCCCGTTACCCTTCGGTCTTCTTCTCGGTTTAAAGACCTTGGATCGGAATAGAACTGAGAAATCTTCATTGACAGATAGCTTTTTCTTGACTTAAGTTATGCTGTTTGAAAATGTTTGATTGTGACTAAGGCATGGCTAACCCAGGTCCTCTCCTCGACTTGAAAACCTCGACTGCAACCGGAAAGTAGTGCGATTGATGTGTCATCGAGCTGAATGGAGTCGAACTCGACAATTTTGATGGCAAATAATCCTTCTTTGAGTTGGATATCCTTCGTCGTGAAGTTGAAATCCAAGTAAGTAGCATTGTTCCAAGTCCAATATCCTCCGTCGTGAAGTTGAAATTGGCTCTGGAACCGGAAAATTGTTTGTTGACAACCAGCCATCCCTTCGTTGTGAAGTTGAACTTGTGTTGTCTCGAGTCCAATATCCTTCGTTGTGAAGTTGAGATTGGCTCCGAAATTGTTTGTTGACAGTCAGCCGCCCCTTCGCTGTGAAGTTGAGCTTGTGCTGTCTTGGGTCCAATATCCTCCGCTGTGAAGTTGAAATTGGCCCTGAAACTGGGAAATTATTGTTGACAACCAGTTGTCCCTTCGTTGTGAAGTTGAACTTGTGTTGTCATAGGTAGCATGATATCCTCTGTCGTGGAAAATCAGCTTTGAAATTGGAAAGTTGTTCGTTGACAACCAGCCGTCCCTTCGTTGTGAAGTTGAACTTGTGTTGTCTTGAGTGGCACGATATCCTCCATCGTGGAGTTGAAATCATGGATGTTTGGCTTCGAGCTAGATATCCTTCGTCGTGAAGTTGAAATCCACTCTCGAGCAAATTGTGTCGCTTTGAGTTCAATATCATTCGCCGCGAAGTTGAAATTAACTCTAGCTAAAACCTGAAAAAGTTATGCATATATGTGATGCTATGGATGCAATGCTCTTAGGTGTGCCTAAAATGCATATGCAACATATGTTATCTTGGGGCTCTGGAGAGAAATCTCGATCTCTAGTTGCCTGTCTGGAATCTTGATTCTTGAATCTTCAAATTTTGATCCCTGATCTTGAATTCTTCAAATGTTCAAATTTGATGTGCACATTCTATTTTTGATTTGAGAAATGCTTCTCGACCATCTCAAGTATGTGCCTGAGCTGAGTGTAACGGTTCAGATGATGCTTCAAAAGAAGTTGTCTTGAAAGAGATAGAATTTGTTTCAAGGGAAACGATCTCAAAGATATCTGTTGTTTCATGAGAAACGGTCTCAAGGGAAACAAAATTATGTTTTAAGGGAAATAAATTTGAAGATTTTGTGTTTCAAGAGTAATTGTCTCAAGGGAGACAAAATTTGTTTTAGGGGAAATAAATTCAAAGATTTTGTTTCAAGGGAAACTGTCTCAAGAGAGACAAAACTTAGTTCCAAAAGAAACTGTCTCAAGGGAGACGAAATTGTTTCAAAGAAAACATATTCAAATATTTTGTTTCAAGGGAAACTGTCTCAAGAGAGACAAAATTTATTTCAAGGGAAACTGTCTCAAGATAGACGAAATTTGTTTCAAGAGAAACTGTCTCAAGAGAGACAAAATTTGTTTCAAGGGAAACTGTCTCAAGAGAGACAAAACTCTTCTAGTGAAAACGGTCTCAAGCGAGACAAATCTTGTTTTAAGAAAAACAATCACGAGTGAAATAAATCTTCTTTCGAGCAAAACAGTCCCAAGTGAGACAAAGTCTGTTTTAAAAAAGCAATCTCAAGTGAGATAATCATATGCATTAAATGAGACTGTCTCAAGCGAGACAGAATTTATATTGGAAATGTCGAATCTGAAAATGAATGTCGATCTTTCTATCTGTCGAGTTAGTTGAAGTGTAGCTTCTTGCTGCTGAGCTAAGCAACCGACATCATTCTGTAAAGGTGCTTTTGAATCGAGTATCCTTCGTCTTGAAGTCGAACTTGACTCTAAAGCTGTAAAAATTATGTACGTGGAAAGAAAATGATAGATATGACGCTCTAAAATGTATGCATAAGATGCATGTAACATGAATTGGTTATATTTTATCTCCTGAAAAAGGTCTGATAATTCGCATTAGGATGTTGAATCCCCAAAGATGCCTCAATATCCAAAAATGCCCCAATATTTGATGTTGAATCTTCAAAGATACCCCAAATGTTCCTCATTTCTTGCTTCATCATTGATTCTAAGCATGAGCTTTGTGTTTGAGAGTCACATGTCATTTACCAAGATCCACTCTAGAGAGACTGTCTTGTTTGAAAAAAAAAATGTTTTTCTTTCTCTTTTATTTTCAAAGTCATGAAAATATCAATTAAAAGAGTTTCAAAAAATGTTTAATCTCAAGTTTTAAAAATATTGCCCCTATCACGGTTTTACAATTGAGACGAATCATAAAACTAGAGTTCATCGGATATCAAAGAATTAATTATAATGTTAATCCTTCAATAAATTATAGTTATTTGACAACTGCCAAGATCCAAGCCATCTTTGGGAGATAGTCAAGTAAGGAAAGGATAAAAAGTCTCAGGTTATTGTGTTTGGTCAAAGGTTTGGCATTTGATGCTCAAAGGTTTGGCATTTGATGCTCAAAGGTTTGATGGGATAGCCTGCATGCTCCTCTACTGGAAGTGTTCTTCGACTCCTAGTATTCGTGGTCACACTCGGATTGTGCGATGCCTTATCAAGGAATTTGTGTGATCGCCTCAGTTGCACAATTTTTATATTCGAGCCGCCTTTTCATGTTTTCAACTCGAACCCTCCTTTGGTTTCAAGACGTTATTCAGGATTTACGTCTTGAACCCCCCTTTGTTATTTTTTCTACCATGCATTAATTACATTGTTTTTTTGCAAACAAAGATTAATCCTGATGGGCGGGATGAAATCTGAAGATAGTATCTTCTGTTTAGAAATCCATGTATGATTAGAAGGGACTTTTAAGGCACGTAATGTAGGCCAAGGCTCATGGTTATGAAAGAAAAGGATAAATAGGCCCAAACAAGTGTTTCAGGGTGTTGAACTAAGGATCAATTCATTCTGATGCCTTCAATCCTGTCTTGCTCAATTTGGATCTGCTCATATGTGTTTCTCTGGATTTTCTCTGGATGTTCCATGATCTTCGAGTGAAGTGATTCAGAGATTCGGGAATGATTGTGCTTGATCAATCTCATAGTTTGAAGCTTGATGTGCCATTTGTCTTTAGGGAATCTTTGCATGTGCTTTTTTTCCCTTTTTCTTTTTGATTTTTGCTCTTTTTTTTTGTTCTTGTTTCTCTTTTTCTTTGTTTTTTTTTGCTTTTTTGCTTCTTTTCTTTTTTGTTCTTGATTGGATCTTCGCACTTGCCATTTGGTCCACCTTTTGGTGTCTCCTTTTGATTGATGTCTTCACTCATGTGAGCAGATTTCTTCCACCTTACCCCCCAATGTGGAGGGTGATCCTTGGTTAGGGTTGAATCAGAAGAAAAATACTACAGGCTCAAAAGGGGACACAAGGGATATATATTTTCTCCTGTTGTAAAGGGATAAAGAAAGAAAGCAGTTCATCATTTCATACATGGAAGTCCTCACAGAAGAGGTATCCCCAGGGGGATAGATTTTCAGGATTAATTCTATTCACATGAAAACAGTGCAATTAATGCATGATAGAATTATTTCAAATGAATTGTTTTTTCTGCTCCTTGCTCCCATCATGTCTCAATGTTTAGGCTCCCGGCGAGATGCCCCAAATTGTATCTTGGAAGAATGCTCATGTTCAAATGAACAACTCAATGCCTTGGGTTTTAATGGTAAAAAAGGTTAATTTTGAGTCTAAAAAGACAGTTGTGTGATCTTATTGACTCAAAGAAAGGTATGGGTGTATCAAAAAGATAAAGGTAATGTTCAAGAATTTCAAATGGAGGTAATGTCAAAATTTGGTTTTTTGGTAATGACCATGAGTTATTTTGGGTAAAGAATCAAGGTATTTTATTCTAGGGTTTGAGACAGGGTAAGAAAGGTCTAATCTTGTCATATGTCAAAAATCTATAATTCTTGAAGAATTAAAAGAATCCTTAATTCATTTAATATTCAAAGAACTAAAGATTAAAATTTGTTCAATTGCTCCACCTTAGAAAGTAACATGAATTCAATCGTTTAAAAGATGTGTTCAAACAAAACAATCCTATAAGTACAAATAGTATATGCCATGCCCCCTTCTTCGACAAGCGCCTTACAGTTTTCAGAAGAATTTTTGGGAATCCTTATATGGCAACAGCTTCAACATCGTAGCCCTTAGGAGATGGGTACTCTTTTCTCAGATCATCCTGGCAGGCTTAGTCCTACAATCAGCTGATCCAGCTCCCCCTGTACTGATTTTAGTTTTTCTTTAATTGTTAAAATCTTACTTTCATGTGGTGTAATGTGGTTAAGACCACTTCATCGAATCATCCGTGACTTAATTTCATGTTTATGAATATGCTTAAAAATATAGATGAAGATGCAAAAATGCAAGAATGCATGAAATGTTCGAGGCATTGATCCAAGAAATGTGTCTGTTATTATGAATAATCCTTATTGGGGACAAAAATGTTTTATTTTTTAAGAGACAAAAATATCCTGACAGCTTCTGACATGTTGACTAGTCTTCTGCTTTCGTCTTTCACCGGTTGAATAACCTGTCGAACCGCTCCGGCCTCTCTAGATGAACTGTGAAAATGTTGAGTTATTTTTCGTACTGGTCCAAGAAGTCTTGAATGATCGCATCTCGAGCATTTACTTTTGTTGAGTATGTTCCCAATGAATTCGTCATTGGAGCCCTTAATTGATAGGAACTATGTGAAGTTCATTAATCTGTTTCTTGAATTCGCCAGCAATGGTCTCCAATTTCAGCTATCATTTTGCCATTGTCGTGTTCAAAGGGACTTCCAAGATACATAACCTTCATCATACCCCTGCAACCTCTGCCAGTCAGTTCTTCAAAGATAAGCTTTCATTGTGCTTGATGTAGACCCGGTTCATTCTGAGTCCTTTATAATGCAGCAGAGTGATATACTCTTCAATTGTGGGCACCATGTCTTCAGGATTGAATGTGACACATAGTCGCCTTGTAGACTATCCTCTGTATTTTCATCTCTTGTATTACAACACCTTTGTCCATGGATTCAGATTATTCGAGTTTTAACAAACATGTTTTAGTGGATCAATAACCTCTTTTTAATGATGCAAGTGATGAAAATAAAATAAAATAAAGATGAAAAGAGTTAGTGAGGTGAAAAATAATCAAAAACGATCATAAAAATGAAAGTCCTACCCCATATGATATCTACCCCACATGCTTATTATTCCTACCCGGACATGATCTCTATCCCGCATGCTAATTTCAAACAAATCCTAACCGCATATTTGTCTAGTTCGCATGCTTGAACAGAAAGTAAAGCATGAAATAAAACAGCCTAGGGTTTGAAGTGAGGTTTTGGGGTGGGCTCTAATTCTCCATAGTCTCCCGGTTTAGGTTCTTAAAAAATGGTACCCGAGTTCTCCTTGCTGGTGCCCCTTTGGGCTTGCCAGACCTTTAGTCCTAAACCCATCACAGGTTTGTGTGGACTAAGTTAAACTCGAGAGGACACATTCCCTTATGTCTATGCGGAGAATAAATTCACACGAAGACATAAGGTATGAATCCCGAAGGCTACTTGCTAGGCATATGCGGTGAATAAATTCACACGAATGCGTCGCTTTCACCCCCACTTAAAACGGGTTCGGAGCTCGGGTTTAGAGCCTTAGATGAAAAAAGACTTTAAGGGCTGAAATCATTGAGAAAACGGTTAGTACAACTAATTACTCGAAAATATAATCAAAAGTAAGTAATAAGGATCGAAATGTTACCTTAAATTTAAACTTACCATTTCCATTAAAAAGACAACTGGAAATTACCTTAGCTTGACTCACTTACCTGTGTCCCCAGCAGAGTCGCCAAGCTGTCGTAACCGTCTTTTGGTTGGGCCCCGGAATTGGGCTTCGACTTGAAAAATGTGATTGGAGTCGCCACCGATTATTTATTTAAAAAATAAATAGGTTAATCGGATACCTTATATCTTACCTGATCTGCGTCTTACCAAAGATATGTCGGATTCGGGAGTCGATTACGGTCAAGGAAGGATTAGCACCCTTGAACCGCCCTTTCGGTACTACGTAATTTGCTGGTTGTCTTAAATTAAGAAAATTGTAATTTAAAATTAAAAGGTAAAAATACGATCACAATTACTTACCTTAGATAGTTTTAAAGGTGTGGCCTTAAGAAGGTCAAAAAACCATGTTAGATAAAAAGGTAATAGATAAAAAGGTAAGAAATAAATAAATTAATTAAATTAAATAAAGAGAAAACAAATTAAATAAAAGATAAGATAAAGAAAACAAAGATAAAATAGTAAGTAAAATAAATATAAAAATAAAGAAAAAGAAGAAAAAGAAGAAAAAATATAGAAATAAAACAAATAAATAAAATAATAATAAAAAAGTAAAAATAATATATATATATAATAAAAAAATAAAAAAAGTAAATATATATATATATAAATTAATAAAACTGATAATAAAAAATAATATATTTATATATATAATCTAAAAAAATAAAAATATATACTAAAGTAAAAAAGAAAATACATAAAATGTAAAAAAAAATATTACATGAAAAAAAAATAACAAAACAATTAAATAAAATGAGTAACAAGGGAAATGTGCTTATAAATAAAGTTAAATAAATAAAATAATAATAATTAAAACGTAAATGTAAGAGACCAAATCAAAAGTAAAAAAGATACTACATTTTATTTATTTTTCGAATCGTTTACAATAGCTTTGCCTTTGTATCTTCTCGTGCTTTCCTCTATGTTTTGTGTGTAAATCGTGTCTTACAAATGGGGAGGATTACATGTATTTATAGTGCTTGTGGATCATATCTTTAGGAGTTTAAATCATAAAATTCTATCCTATTTTTTGAATCCTAGCAAAATTCTATCATATCTTTAGGAGTTTGAATCCTAAAATTCTATCATATTTTTAGGAGTTTGAATCCTAGTAGGACGAAAAATGTGTGTTAACAATAATAAGAAGTGATTTTCTATAATGTTTTCTTCTCATTTACTAAATTCACTTTGTTTTTACTTATTTCCAGGAGTTCTCTATAGTTCTAAGGTTAAATGATAGCTGCGAACTAGAATCATATGCGATTAAATTTTCTTTATGCAAAGTCGAGATTTACGCAGAGAAAAGAAGAAACAAATAGATGTGATAAGCTAAAAAGAGAAATTTTTTAAAAAACTTAATATATATGGAGATTGTCATAACCTATTTTATCGGGTGTTGATTTCATATTAATGAACTATTTTCATAATAATATTAGTATTAATATAAGAATATATTAGTATAGTTTTCAAATGTAGTATATGGTTTTAAATATTCGAATATATTAGTATAGTTTTCAATGTAGTATATGGTTTAAAATATTAGAATATATTAGTATAGTTTTCAAATGTAGTATATGGTTTTAAATATTAGAATATATTAGTATAGTTTTCAATGTAGTGTATGGTTTTAATTTTCAGATTATGTATTAGTATATGTAGTGCGTAATTTTTAGTATATGGTTTTAAATATTAGAATATAGTAGTATAGTTTTCAATGTGGTGTAGTGTTTAATTTTCAGTATATAGTGTATGGTTTTAAATTGTAGTATATGATTATACAATATTGTAGATAAATACCAAGTTCACTATTAGAATATAAACTCATTTTTAGTCATAGATAAATAGATAAACTAGTCCATTAAATAGAATCAATTGATAAATACAGGTCCAATTTACAAATAAATTTTTAAAGCCCAAAACTAAGCCCATCCAATTTTAAAAAATTAAAAATTCAAGCCTAATTTCTTCTTACATTGTCGCCCATTTTGCTTGCTTTTTGGGAGGCAAATTTATTTTTTTGCTTTGGGAAGATATATGATGGGGCCCTTTCATATATTGGGTGCATTGATTGAGAATTTACATTTTCAATGTGTCACATAAGCAATCCTCGTGAAAGAAGCACAAATTATTGGGACCTTTGAATTAGTTTGATCCAATGGCCTTAGATGGTGCCACGTCATCAATCTTGGTGAAACAAACACAACCTTGCTTGAGGAGGATTCCAACCGCCAGTTGTGTCGCTGGCGCGTGAATTCCACACGCCACTCGTCACTCGTCGTTTGTCGTTCCGGGAAAATCATCAAAAAAATCATGTTCAAGCATGCAAGACATAACCGTTTTTCATAACTAATTTTTGAGAGGGAAATAACTAACTTGGAGCCGTTCTAGTTAGTATAAATCATTAATCACAAAGTAATCTCCACAACATGCTATTCTCAACCAAGGTTCTATATACAAAAAGATAAAAAGAGAAAATTAAGAGTTTACCCTCGTTGGAGCTTCGTTAGAGTGAAGGTGAGCCCCGTTTGTTTTTATTTTTTTTGAATTCTCCACGGTGTACAGTGGTCGGCGGTAGCAGTGAGAGTTGGATCACGGTGGTCGGCAACGACTGGACGATGATCGATTAATGGCAGTGGCCTGGGAAGCATGACGGCGACAGTCGGGCAGCTAGGTGGTTGAAGGTGGGTGATTCCTATTGGAATTGAGTTTATGTTAGGTTAGAATTAATAACACTTTAGGTTTATTTTGGGGTGTTCTTGGGTTTGATTTGGGAAATATATGAAATTCAGGAGTTTTGATGCTTAGAAACAAGTTTGTAAGGAGTTTTTGGTGTTTTTTTGGATTCAAGAAATAAAGTTGGAAGAACTTGGATGAGTTTCAGTATGATTTTGGGGTTTTAATCTTAAAGAGACAAGAAATTAGAAGAGATTGGTGTTTATGGAGGATCAAAATGGGTTTCGAAGTTGAATATGCGAAGAACAAGGTTGAATATGAGGGGTGGAAAAAGAGAAAATTCGGTTTGAGAGAAACGTCAAGGCGGAGGGAAATATTTTTGGACAAAATGAGGTTATGTCCAAAAAAAGTGGCTTTTATACTGGGAAGAATTTCGCGAAAAATTGCTTAATAAAACCCCCACTATAGGCGTGTTTTGCTTTCGGCTTGTGGTATTTCCTTTGTTTTATTTTAGCCATTGTCTTTTTGTAATTCGGGTCTTCCAACTTTTAACTCAATTTAATTTAATTCCAACTCTCTTCAATTTGCTTACTAATGTGTTTATTTATTCCATGTGTACATGAATTTTTAGCCCTTTCATTTTAATCGGTTGAATTAATTATAGATTACAACTCCTAGATTTTAGGTCCCTTAGTTTTAGTCACTTATTAGATTTAATTAAAGCCTTAGATTTTAGGTTCTTTTTAATTAGTTAATTAGAATAGTTAGATTAGAAATAAACTTTTAGGTTAAGATTATTGAAAAAAATAGAAACTCGTTAAATTCATAATTGATTAATAAAAATGATTTTTTTAATTTTTAATGTTGAAAAGAATGCTCCTAATATAATTGGACATTCAATTTCAATATTAGTAAATAAATGAATATTTTTCAAGTGGTCACCTTAAAATAAATTAGGTCTCATTAATTTTCGAATAAATATCAATCCACTCTTCTTTAATAATCTGATTAATTATTTAATCTTTAATTCTTATGTTTATTCTTTTTTATTTTTGTTTCTTATAAATGACATCATTTTAACCAAGATATAAAGAATGATTCCCTTAACATAACTAGGGAGTTATTTTCTTCATTAATAAAAATGGACAAGTGTTGTTATCTTTTCTCAAATTTTTTACAATATAGAAAATGTTGATATTATTTCGGTGAAAATATAATAAATAATTCTCTTAAAACAACTAGGGAGTTATTTTCTTCGTTAATACAGTAATAAATATTTCTTAGGATTTTCAAATTTCCTTAAAAATCAAATGATGCTCTAACTTTCCGGTTAAATCATAAGAAATAATTCTCTTAACATAACTAGAGAGTTACTTTCTTCTATAATCGAAAATGAATAATGAATATTAAATTTTTCTTAAAATCCCCTTAAAATATATTTTAGAATAAAAATTATGAATTCTTAAATTTCTAATAAAAGGGACAAATTAAAATTGATGGTACTGATTTCAGGCGCTACAGGGTGCTAGTCATTCCTTGAGCATAATTGACTCTCAAACCCAAAATCTCTTAACATAGACCAACTGCGTCTTTTTATAATTTTTATTAAATTATTTTCAAAAGATGTTTTCTTAGATATTCGACCTACCTAATCCCAAAGGTAGATAACAACTCCATCCTTTTCTGAATATTTCTTCGTTAAAAAATCCATTCTTGAATTATTCATCGGGCGCTCGAAAGGTCGTCATGACATTGATATTATGATAATTATATTGGGATGAGTAGGATCATATACATCTTAAGTTCGACATTAAACTCTTTAAAAAAACTCAATCGATTCAACTTGAATTTGAATTTTAAAATAATAAAAAACCTAACCACTTTTTTCCAATCCTGAGTATAAATGAAAAATAAGTTTTATTTAACTACTAAATTGTTGAGGCCTTGGCATGCCTTCAACTACGCCGCAAGTCATTATGTCGTCGGGCAAGTTATACTTGTCTCTCATGGAACGGTTAGGGGAAAGAAGACTAATGTAAGGTTATTGTCCAAGGTAATGTCTGTCCCATATTTCGGACCTGATGTTCCACATTCCACAATTGTCGAGAGAGATAAAGACAACAACCCATGAATGTGAGAATACCTGAATGGTGTGCCTGCTCACCGCGTCTAGAAGATTTTTGTTCATCATCTTTTCTAGACTCCATTTCCCTATGTCTACACTGCATACAATGATTATAAAAGGAAATCATTATTCATATCAAATGATTATGTTAAAAGGTACAATCTTAGATAAATTAATTGTTCCGACACTTACGCCACAGCGAAGAATGCATAGCCATCAATGTGCCAAGATTGAATGGCCGTTTCAGGATTCTCGAATATAATTTACACAAAGGATTTATGTAACACCCTCAACTCATACCCAACCCGGATACGAGTCCAGGATGTCACATTGACTAAACAAAACAATACTCTTAAAAAAACCGATAAAACATTTGAACGTATATTATTAAAATACAATAATATACATATGTTAATATAAGTTTATCAAAATACTCATAGCATACACAACTTAACATTCTATTACATCCCAACATTGATTTACATAACAAAATGACATACTATTAAGTTGCTTCTGATCTGATAGTTGCAGGAGTAATGTTGTCCAGCTGCTTAACCTTGATCGTCTACTTTCTCGGATCCTACGTGTGAAACACTCACACGCTAAGTCATCGACTTAGTGAGGCAATATAATAATAATGATAACAAAGAAATGTAATGGAAATGCCATAATTAAATGGAATGAGACAAAATCAATTGCTTAACCATGCAGTTTATATCACCATATTCTTTACCTGTAAGCATAATATATTAACATTCATGAATTCATATTAATAAGATTATTGGCCCATGATACCATACTGAGAACCTAAGGTATGTGAGTACTGTGAGGTTGTGCACTATGCTGTCACCACAGCTGGTATAAATGCACCGAAGTGCCACGTAGAATTGCACCGAAGTGCCGCGTAGAATTACACCATAGTGCCATATATGCTTGTCCCTAAGGACCACGTAGAAAATTTCCTTAAGAATCATATACATATGCCATTGATCAAGTATGTGTCTTAAAATACCTCACACGTGTTCCAAAGAATACATATATGTCCCGAAGGACCGCGTAGACCCTCTACTATTGGCATGCCAACTATACCTATAGTTCTCATCTACATAACATGGGCTTTCACCATTCCCATAATTTATATTGTATAGACATATAATTTCCATACCTTTATCACATAAATATATCATGTTCCATCATTGTATCACATAGCTTATATAACATTTCCTGCATATTCATGTCACTTAATGCATATAATATGAATTCATGTCATGTATCATAATATGAAATGCGATCATGTATCAAAATATTGAATCTAGACTTATCACAAGTCTAGAACTTAATAAAATACTATATTCATGCTATACATATGCCTCATCTATATTTCCTTACTTTCTCCTCGATCGATCTTACGAGGCAATTGTTCTGGAACTTGTTTAGGCTCAGTATGTGTAGAGTAATTCATTGATGCTAATCAGTATACTAATTAATGTATTCTAAACTATCATTTCTTGGGCTAAAAGAAAAGCCATTTCATCTTTTAATGAAGGTATGCATCGATGCACCACACCATGCATCGATGCATAAATCCTATTTGATGTTTATATTTAAGGAGGTGCATCGATGCACTCCTTATGCATCGATGCACTGATAGAATTCGATGTTTGTATTTTAAAAGAGTGCATCGATGCACTTCATGTGCATCGATACACCTTGAACAATTTCTGGGATTAATCCTTGATGTATCGGTGCACATTCAGATGCACATAGCCCAGAAATGTCATTTTAAGCACGAAAATCTCTTTATAATCTTCTCTACACTTTATATTTCACCTCCTTTTATATTCCTAACTTGCATACACTTAAACTAATTATTATCCATTCGATACCTTTAAAACATAGAAATCCAGTTCTCCATATAAAATTTAAGAATTTCACTCAATTTACAACATATTCTAAATCGAATTATGACACTTCATATCCTTTAATTAGCTTGATGACAAGTCAAATCCCACTTCTAATTCTTATTATGAACTCTAATCAAGATTTTACTTTTTTACTTCCTTTCTTTAATCCTTCCTAACCCCATCATCTTATGGTTTTAAGATAACCTAAGCTTTCCTTAAGCTTAGTTATCACCTAATGATCAATAAGCAACCTTAAATTCATCTAGAATTTGATTAACAAGAAAACTCACCTTTAACTTTGTCTTCACGGTGAAGAAGAAGAAAGAAGAAGAAGAGAAATCTGGAAACTTTAGCCTTCTCTACTAACTTCCACGTGGTTTATTAAATAACCTTAAGTAATATTTAATTATTTCTCTTGCTAAAAGACTCATTTGCCCTCTTACTTTCCCTTCTTTTCTTATCCATCCTACATGAAACATTCCTATTAAATCTTTCAACTATTCAATTTATCTACTTTGGTCACTAAATTTTAAAATTCCACAATTTGATCACTAACCCGATATGGAGGATGTTACAAATCTCCATCCCTTAAGAAAATTCATCCTCGAATTTTTATTGCACGAACAGATGAGGATATTGAAATCGCATATCTTCTTCACGTTCCCATGTGGCTTCCTCTACTTTGTATTCCTCTAAAGAACTTTGACCAATGGAACTGATTTATTTCTCAATTGCTTAACTTCGTGAGCCAAAATTTGTATTGGTTCCTCTTCATAGGTCAAATCAGGTTGAACTTCTACTTGTTCTGGTGCAACAACATGAGAAGGATCAGACCTGTATCTTCGTAACATGGATACATGGAAAACATTATGGATTTTCTCCATTTTTGGTGGCAAAGATAACTGATATGCTACTGGTCCTATTCTTTTAACAACTTCATATGGTCCGATGAATCTAGGACTTAGATTTCCTTTCCAACCAAATCGTAATACTTTTTTCCATGGAGATACCTTCAGAAATACTTTATCCCTAACTTTAAATTCAATCTCCTTTCTTGTAAGGTCCGAATAGGACTTTTACCGATCAAATGCCACTTTTAGGTTATGTTGGATTTCCCGAACGTTCTCTTCCATATCTTGAATCAAATCTGGACCAAGTACACTTCGATCTTTGAGCTCATACCAGTTTAATGGCGTACGACACTTCCTCCCATATAACGCCTCATAGGGTGCATACTGGACTAATAATATTGTTGTAAGCGAACTCTGCCAGTGGTAAGTATTTCTCCCACAACCCTTTAAACTCAATGACACATGCTCGCAACATATCTTCTAATATTTGAATTGTCCTTTCTGATTGTCCGTCTGTTTGAGGGTAAAAAGCTGTGCAAAAATTTAAACGAGTCACCAACGCTCCATGTAAGGATTTCCAGAATCTCGAGGTAAATCGAGGATCTCGATCAGAAACTACAGAAATAGGTACTCCATGCAATCTAATAATTTCTCTAATATACAGCTTCGAATACTTTTCCATAGAGAAATCTGTTCTGACAGGAAGAAAATGTGCTGACTTGGTCAATCGGTCAACAATTACCCAAATTGAATCTTTTTTGTTTGGAGTCAGGGGTAACCCCGAAACAAAATCCATTGTGACATTTTCCCACTTCCATTGTGGAATGGAAAGTGATTGCAATAATCCCGATGGAACTTGATGTTCGGCTTTGACTTGTTGACATGTTAAGCACTTGGACACAAATTCAGTAATGCTTCATTTCATCCCTGGCCACCAATACCGATCTTTTAAATCCATATACATCTTAGTTCCACCCGGGTGCATCGTCAATTGACTGCAATGACCCTCTTTCAATAAATCTTTCTTCAACTCTTCATAATTTGGTATCACAATTCTTCCTTTATAATACAAATTTCTATCCGACTTAACCTCAAAGTCTTTAATCTCTTTGCTCTTTACTTGATCAATTCTTTTCAAACACCTTTCATCTTTACTTTGCAATTCTCTTATTCGTTCCAACCATGTTGGTTTAAGTTTTAACTCTGCACATAGGCCACCGTCTCCAGTTAAAGATAACCTTGCATCCATAGCTCGTAAAGCTGCAAACGTCTTTCTACTTAAAGCATCTGCTACCATGTTAGCCTTTCCGGGATGATAGTTAATTATTATATCATAATCTCTCAAAAACTCAACACATCTCCTTTGTCTCAAATTAATCTCTTTTTGAGTCATCATGTATTTCAAGTTCTTATGATCCGTATACAAATAACTTCGTTCTCCATACAGATAATGACGCCAAATCTTGAGAGTGAACACCACTGCAGCCATTTCTAAATCATGAGTGGGGTAATTCTTTTCATGTGGTTTCAACTGCCTCGATGCATACGCTACCACATTCTTCTTGCATTAATACACACCCCAACCCATTATGGGACGCATCACTGTATACGACAAAATTCTTGCCAAATTCCGGTTGAACCAATACATGAGTTTCTGTCATAATTCTCTTTAAAGCTTCAAAACTTTCTTGACATTCAGAAGTCCAAACAAACGGTACATTCTTTCTCATCAGCTTCGTTAAAGGTAGCACTATCATAAAAAAATTCTTAAAAATCTTCGATAATAACCGGCAAGTCCCAGGAAACTCTAAACTTCAGATACATTCTTGGGAACTTCCCAGTCCATTATAGCTTTAACCTTTTGAGGGTCCACTCTAATCTCATCTGCCGAGATCACATACCCCAAGAAAATTACTTCATTTAGCCAAAATTCACATTTGGACAATTTCGCATAAAGCTTCTTATCCTTGAGAATTTGCAAAACTATCCTCAGATGTGTGATGTGCTCTTCTATGGATTTCGAGTACACCAGTATGTCATCAATAAAGATAACAACAAACTGGTCCAAATAGGGTTGAAAAATCCTGTTCATGAGATCCATGAAAGCAGAAGGTGCATTCGTTACTTCGAATGACATTACAATGAATTCATAATGACCATATCTCGTTCTGAAAGCCGTCTTTGGAATATCGTTCTCCTGAATCTTCAATTGGTGATAACCCAAATGTAGATCGATCTTCGAAAATACCAAAGATCCTTTTAGCTGATCAAACAAGTCATCAATGCGCGGAAGGGGATACTTATTCTTGATGGCCACCTTATTAAGTTGTCGATAATCAATACAAAGACGCATTGATCAATCCTTGTTCTTAACAAATAACACCGGAACTCCCCAAGGCGACATACTTGGTCGAATAAATCCCTTTTCTAACAACTCTTGCAATTGATTCTTTAACTCTTGTAATCTTTCAGAGCCATCCGATAAGGTGCCATTGCAATCGGAGCTGTTCCCAGCATTACTTCAATTTGAAATACTACCTTTCTATCTGGAGGTAATCCTGACAACTCAGTAGGGAAAACATCAGGGAATTTCTGAACTATTGGAATCTCATCCAATCCTTTTTCTTTAGCTCTTGTATCTATCACATTTGCAAGAAAACCCTGATATCCTTGTAACAATAGATTCTTAGCAGACATTACTGATATTACATTTGCTAAAGGATTAAACCTTTCACTACTCACACTTATTTCTGTTCCTCTTGGACTTTTTAGGGTTACCATTTTTGATCTGCAATTAATAACTCCATAGTAACAGAACAACCAATCCATTCCCAGAATCACTTCAAACTCATCAAAGGGTAATTCCATCAGATTAACAGGGAATTCAATTCCCTAAATCTTTATGGGACAGTCCTTACAGACTTTGTTCACCCAAGCACTATGGCCTAAAGGATTAGTTACTATAATCTCATTACTCGTAGCTTCTAAGGGAATCCTCAATTCCTTTACTAACTTACTCGTAATGTAAGAATAATTAGATCCTGGATCAATTAGTACCAATACCAATTTATCATACAGTTGAAAAGTACCTGTTATAATATCAGAGTTATCAAGATCTTCACTTGTCTTTAAATTGTACACCCGTGCGGTTGACCGAACTTCAGGTTGAGCAGAGGATTTAGACTGGTTCCTTCCTCTATCTCTTCCTCATCCTCTCTGTGAGATAGAACCAACTCTTTCTGATGGTGCAGGCTCACCAATCATCAATGGACAATCCCGGATAAAATGTCCGACATCTACCCATCGAAAACAAGTCCAATAGCCATCCGACAGGCCCCAAAATGGTTTTTCCCACAATACTGACACTGTCTTGCTTGTACCTGATTAATCTCCCAGTACCAGATCCCACTGACTGTGTCTATCTAGGTCTTGCCTGACTTGCTCCCCTAGCAGATGATGCAACTAATTTTGATCTAGCTTATGATCGAAACCCTGAGTCTCTTCCTCTTTTTGAATGGTACTGAGCTAGAAGAAGCACTCGTCCTCTTTGATGTCTGAACTCTTGAGTCCCCAAATCTCTCATTCTGAGCTCTTTCAAGAGCCATTACACGATTGATCACCTCTTGGAACGAGGACAAATTTAACACTATCAGCATCTCTTTCAATCTAGGGCGTAAGCCCTCAATAAACCATTCGCAAGCCTCTTTTTCAGTAGGCACAAGCTTAGATGTAAACCTACTCAGCTTGTTGAACTCACATTCATACTCATATACAGAGCGGTTCATCTGTTTCAAGTTCATAAACTCCTGCTTCATCTGCCGAATAAATTGATCTCCAATGTACTTGTTTTTAAATTCATCTAAGAACAAAGACCAAGTCAGTTGGTTACTTGACATCCTCATGGTGACGTTCATCCACCATATCCTTGCCTGACCCCTCAGTAAAGAGACATCTCCATCTAGCTTCTCCACTTCAAAGTAGTGGAGACCATCCAACATGATTTTCAAATCATTAGCCAAAGATCCGCCGCAACCGGACCTTCATCAGCTTCTCCCTTAAATTCGGGAGCTCCTAAACCTCTCAACTCTTTTGCTACATTCATTCCTTGAGTTGGTGGGGCAGGAGGTTGAAGACGCGTCAGAATAGCATCCAACGTCCTGAAGAAAGTGTCTTGATCTTGTACAGGCACTCCTTGAGATGCCTGTTGTTCACCTTACCTGGCCAGGGTAGGTGAATTACTACTTTCAGCGGCCTATCTTGTTGGTATGTATTCCATTTAAAGACTCTATAAACTCTGGTTTATGCCTAGAATCGGCTAAACCGTAGCTCTGAAACCATTAAATGTAACACCCTCAACTCATACCCAACTCGGATACAAGTCCAGGATGTCACATTGACTAAACAAAACAATACTCTTAAAAAAACCGATAAAACATTTGAACTTATATTATTAAAATACAATAATATACATATGTTAATACAAGTTTATCAAAATACTCAGAGCATACACAACTTAACATTCTATTACATCCCAACATTGATTTACATAACAAAATGACATACTATTAAGTTGCTTCTGATATAATAGTTGTAGGAGTAATGTTGTCCAGCTGCTTAACCTTGATCGTCTACTTTATCGGATCCTACGTGTGAAACACTCACACGCTAAGTAATCGACTTAGTGAGGCAATATAATAATAATGATAAAAAAGAAATATAATGGAAATGCCATAATTAAATGGAATGAGACGAAATCAATTGCTTAACCATGCAGTTTATATCACCATGTTCTTTACCTGTAAGCATAATATATTAACATTCATGAATTCATATTAATAAGATTATTGGCCCATGATACCATACTGAGAACCTAAGGTATGTGAGTACTGCGAGGTTATGAAGAATGCTGTCACCACACTCGTATAAATGCACGGAAGTGCCACGTAGAATTACACCAAAGTGCCGCGTAGAATTGCACCGTAGTGCCATTTATACTTGTCCCTAAGGACCACGTAGAAAGTTTCTTAAGAATCATATACATATGCCAAGGATCAAGTATGTGTCTTAAAATACCTCACACATGTTCCAAAGAATACATATATGTCCCGAAGGACCGCGTAGACCCTCTACTCTTGGCATGCCAACTATACCTATAGTTATCATCTACATAACATGGGCTTTCACCATTTCCATAATTTATATTGTATAGACATATAATTTCCATATCTTTATCACATAAACATATCATGTTCTATCATTATATCACATAGCTTATATAACATTTCCTGCATATTCATGTCACTTAATGCATATAATATGAATTCATGTCATGTATCATAATATGAAATGCGATCATGTATCAAAATATTGAATCAAGACTTATCACAAGTCTAGAATTGAATAGAATACTATATTCATGCTATGCATATGAACTTACCTATATTTCCTTTCTTTTTCCTCGATCGATCTTACGAGGCAATTGTTCTGGAACTTGTTTAGGCTCGGTATCTACAGAGTAATTCATTGATGTTAATCAATATACTAATTAATGTATTCTAAACTATCATTTCTTGAGCTAAAAGAAAAGCCATTTTCAACTTTAAATGAAGGTATGCATCGATGCACCACACCATGCATCGTTGCATAAATCCTATTCGATGTTTATATTTAAGGAGGTGCATCGATGCAATCCTTATGCATTGATGCACTAATGGAATTCGATGTTTGTATTTTAAAAGAGTGCATCGATGCACTTCATGTGCATCGATACACCTTGAACAATTTCTGGGATTTATCTTTGATGCATCGGTGCACATTGAATGTGCATCGATGCACATAGCCTAGAAATGTCATTTTAAGCATGAAAATATCTTTATAATCTTCTCTACACTTTATATTTCACCTCCTTTTATATCCCTAACTTGCATACACTTACTTAAACTAATTATAATCCATTCGATACCTTTAAAACATAGAAATTCAATTCTCCATATAAAATTTAAGAATTTCACTCAATTTTCAACATGTTCTAAATCGAATTCTGACACTTCATATCCTTTAATTAGCTTGATGACAAGTCAAATCCCACTTCTAATTCTTATTATGAACTCTAATACAAGATTTTACTTTTCTACTTCCTTTCTTTAATCCTTCATAACCCCATCATCTTATGGTTTTAAGATAACCTAAGCTTTCCTTAAGCTTAGTTATCATCTAATGATCAATAAGCAACCTTAAATTCATCCAGAATTTGATTAACAAGAAAACTCACCTTTAGCTTTGTCTTCATGGTGAAGAAGAAGAAAAAAGAAGAACTGAAATCTAGAAACTTTTGCTTTCTCTACTAACTTCCACGTGGTTTATTAAATAACCTTAAGTAATATTTAATTATTTCTCTTACTAAAAGACTCATTTTCCCTCTTACTTTCTATTCTTTGCTTATCCATCCTACATGAAACATTCCCATTAAATCTTTCAACTATTCAATTTATCTACTTTGGTCACAAAATTTTAAAATTCCACAATTTGATCACTAACCCGATATAGAGGATGTTACAATTTATGTGTCATGTTAGGACAATAGGCTCTAGAGCTACTTATGACATCTCAGCTGGTGGATCATCTGGAATATTATTATACTTGAAAACCTTGTCTGCAACTCCGTAGTATTCTCAAGTTTCAAAGGAGTGGTTGGCTCCACAAATGAGCTCCATTAATTATATATCGATGCTTTCCATCTACCATTTATGTGGTGTTAGCCAGCGTGATGGTACCGATAATGTTAATGCCACCATCTTTGTAGCATCCCTGAGGGTTAGGCCTTACAACACTTGCAGTAAGGTTCCATCGGAACATAGGGAATTGATTGAGAGACCAAGCCCAACCAACATGTGGCTTAGGAATGTCAGATGAGGGTCCTCCCTTACCATTTAGGTAGCGGATGATGCCATTGTTGTAGACTCTCGTTTGGTAAAACGGGAAGTGGCAACAACATAGTAATTCCTTGGTTCCTTGTCAGCCGTGACGAGCACAGTGTTGCACTGTCCCATATGCACATCAAGCGACTCATAGTCATTCCAAACTGTGTGAGAACCTTCCATCTCAACTAGTTTCATGGTGTGGCCTTGGAACCTGAAGTTGAGAGAAGTCTTTAATCCAATATTGCAAATCCCATATCTGTAGGTTTTTCCAGCTTCCATGGCGAAGAGAGGTTCGTTTTTACCATCACATTTGGCCACTTTCCCATTAATGTGACACCGTCAGCTCTGTCGAGGTTGCGACCACAGTCAAGTATTTTCTCGAGATTTGTGTGTCCTTTGTTAAAACAATCTCCAATCATTAAGGTATAGTCATCGGTTGGTGGGTGTTAGAATTCAAATATAATTTTACTACTTATGCTGGCAAGGCATGGATAATTCTAGAAGATTCCTGATTAATGAAGCATGATCTTGAATTACTTAGGAACTAAGCTTGGATATAAACATGTCCACGTGAAGGATTGAAAAGGCAGCAACTATAATACTTAATTATGAAGGAATTATAAGTTGGCAAGTCTTACGCGGTTTTAATACACTATATATATGTGTGTGCTTGTTAGTTTTTAGAGTAATATAAGTGAGGAAAACAAATATGATTGAAAGCTTAGAAAAGCTAGAGAGAATTTGAGAGAGCTTAGCAAAGCTTAGAATAACGAGGTTGTGTTTGTAAACAAGCCGCAGCTAGTGTTGTAGTGTTGTAATGTTATAATATTGAGGTAACGTTGTTGTAACGTATTTTGCCTCGTATTAATAATAGTGTGAGTTTTATAAATTACTCGAGTGCCCACCTACGCTTCCAACAGGTGGCCTTAGAGCTTGGTTCGAGTTTAATGTGGTGGAGAAGATATCTAGCATGATTCAACCTCAAATCCTGAGATTGAAAAAGAAAAATTATGGCAATTGGAGCATTCAAATGAAGGTGCTACCAGGCTCCCAAAATTGTTGGGATATCATTGAGGATGGTTACACCGAGCCTGAAAATGCAGCAGCAGAAGTAGCCCTGGCCAATGAAGAAAAGAAGGTATTGAAGGAATCCTAGAAAAGAGAAAAAAGCGTTGTTATTTATTTTTCAAGGAGTACACGAATCTACCTTTAAAAAACTTTCTGATGCGAAGACCTCAAAACAAGCGTGGGAGATTTAGCAAAAATCTATCCAAGGTGTCGAAAAAGCAAAGAAGAATACATAGTCGCAGCAGCGTGTACTTGCCAAGAATACAATCTCCCATAGCCGAAGCAAGCATATTGATACAAAGTATCACTTTATACGAGAGCAGGTGAAGAATAAAATTATGGAGATAATTTACTACAGAACTGAAGATCAACTAGCAGACATTTTCACAAAGCCATTGAGAGCAGATATATTCAACCGACTCAAAGAAAAGCTCGGAATGAAAATCAGATTTAGTGTTAGAATTCAAATCTAATTTTACTACTTATGCTGGCAAGGCATGGATAATTCTAGAAGATTCTTGATTAATGAAGCACGATCTTGATTAATGAAGCACGATCTTGAATTACTTAAGAACTAAGCTTGGATATAAACATGTCCACGTGAAGGATTGAAAATGCAGCAGTTATAATACTTAATTATGAAGGAATTATAAGGCAGCAAGTCTTAGGCGGTTTTAATACACTATATATATGTGTGCTTGTTAGTTTTTAGAGTAATATAAGTGAGAAAAACAAATACGATTGAAAACTTAGAAAAGCTAGAGAGAATTTGATAGAGCATAACAAAGCTTAGAATAGCGAGGTTGTGTTTGTAAACATGTCGCAGCTAGTGTTGTAGTGTTGTAATGTTGTAATATTGAGGTAACGTTGTTGTAACATATTTTGCCTCGTATTAATAATAGTGCAAGTTTTATAAATTACTCGAGTGCCCACATACGCTTCCAACAGGTGGCCTCAGAGCTTGGTTCGAGTTTAATGTGGTGGAGAAGATATCCAACATGATTCAACCTGAAATCCCGAGATTGACAAAGACGAATTATGGCAATTGGAGCATTCAAATGAAGGCGTTACCAGGCTCCCAAAATTGTTGGGATATCATCGAGGATGGTTACACCGAGCCTGAAAATGCAACAGCAGAAGTAACCCTAGCCAATGAAGAAAAGAAGGTATTGAAGGAATCCTGGAAAAGAGATAAAAAAGTGTTGTTATTTATTTTTCAAGGAGTAGATGAATCTATCTTTGAAAAAATTTCTGATGCGAAGACCTGAAAACAAGCGTGGGAGATTTAGCAAAAATCTATCCAAGGTGCCAAAAAAGCAAAGAAGAATACATAGTCGCAGCAGTGTGTACTTGCCAAGAATCCAGTCTCCCATAGCCGAAGCAAGCATATTATACAAAGTATCACTTTATACGAGAGCAGGTGAATAATAAAATTGTGGAGCTAATTTACTGCAGAACTGAAGATCAACTAGCAGACATATTCACAAAGCCATTGAGAGAAGATATATTCAACCGACTCAAAGAAAAGCTTGGAATGAAAAATCAGATTTGAGGGGGAGTGTTAGAATTCAAATCTAATTTTACTACTTATGCTGGCAAGGCATGGATAATTCTATAAGATTCTTGATTAATGAAACATGTCCACGTGAAGGATTGAAAAGGCAGTATCTATAATACTTAATTATGAATGAATTATAAGGTGGCAAGTCTTAGGCGATTTTAATACACTATATATATGTGTGCTTGTTAGATTTTAGAGTAATATAAGTGAGAAAAACAAATATGATTGAAAGCTTAGAAAAGCTAGAGATAATTTGAGAGAGCTTAGCAAAGCTTAGAATAGCGAGGTTGTGTTTGTAAACAAGTCGCAACTAGTGTTGTAGTGTTGTAATGTTGTAATATTGACGTAACATTGTTGTAACGTATTTTGCCTCGTATTAATAATAGTGTGAGTTTTATAAATTACTCGAGTGCCCACCTATGCTTCCAACAAGAATCAATTGAAGACAAATGGAGAAAAACTTGAAATGGAAAATCAAGTTTGAGGGGGAGTGTTAGAAATCAAACTTGATTTCTAAAAGTTAACAAAGTAAACAAAAACAACTAAGATATGTATGCTTAATCATTAAGCATATGGGAAATGACTTGCATCATCAAAATGTTGAAGTTATAACAAAGTCAAATATGGCAGCAATAAAGTGATGAGGTGGCAGCTAATTGATGTTATAAAAGCTTGGGAATTGGCAACACAAATTCATTCACGTCAAGCAAGTATTAAGGCTCCAATAATGGAGAGAAATTGAGAAGCATCCAGAGCAAAAGTAGACGGTTTATTAACTATTATAAATATATGAAATGTATGAGATGTAATACAAGAAAAGAGAAAAAAATGAAAGCTTAGAAAAGCCAGAATGAAAGATAGCTTAGCAAAGTTATGAGAGAGGGTAAAACTTAGTAAAACTTGAATAGCGAGGTTGTATTTGTAAACTAGTCGCAACTAGTGTTGTAATATTGAGGTAACGTCGTTGTAATGTATTTTGCCTCGTATCAATAATAGTTTGAGTTATAAATTACCAAGAGCCCATCTACGCTTCCAACAGTGGGTCGTATGGGACGGGAATCATTGGACGGCTGTTAATGTGAAGGCCTCCAAAACCATCAAAGACCTTATGCATAGAAGTGACAGGATACTACATGTAGCTGTCAATTTGATCCTTCACCTGGAAGTGATAAGTGTAACGTCAGGGGGGATGGGACAGTTAGTTCCCGAAATGCCATCCTGCCATGAATTCTTCCTATGTTGTATACCGTCCCTATAACAAATCCCATTGTCAAAAATAATTACCTCAATCATTCATTATAGTAATCAAATGGTAAAAAAGAGAACTACCCTTAATACATGAATCGTAGTTACGTACCCTGTTATAAGGAATGGCTCGTCAAGATTATTAAATATATTGATCACGACGTTGTTGTTGGTAGTAGAGTGTATATTTGGGCCGGTGAATTCATTGTCAATAAGAATAATTTTCACGGGAACTCCCAAGTGAGAAACAGTACCATAGGTAACATGCCATTCGAAAAAATATAAAGATCTCCACCTTCAACGATACGCATCATTTCAACCCAAAGACATAATAACAACGAAATTAGTTTGAACCGAGCCATCTCTTACTAAAATGTATCCTATATCATTTTTTGATGAACAACTCTTTATTCCCTCATAAAGGAAGATATTGCTTGAGTTGGTTTTAGATTGCATCTAAGACTACCCTTTTATACAAGAAATTCACCAATTTTATTACGTTCTCCACCATTTATTGCTTTCTTCCGTATCCGTATATTTTGACCCCAAATTTTGTTTATTACCATGCCCTTTTTAGTACAAACCAATTTGATTTGGAATTTTTCTAGTTGAATCATTCTGTTTTTATTATAACAAGAAATTTGCATATTCCTTGTATGGACTGTGTATTTTATGTGCGGAAAATAGTTATATTTTTATACATTTTTAATATAAATATTGATAACTATGGCAAGAGTTTTATTAGGAAATTATATTAAGGAAACATTAACTTCTTTTATTCAATAATCATGGTTTACTAGAATAGGATGATTGTTACGCGCTCGACAAGCGGCGACGAGTGCTAATACCGACGAGGAACAATAAATGAAATTGTAAAACATTAAAAATATAAGGTACTCATCGTATTATTATATTTTAGTTAAAAATGTAATCGTAATTTTAAATAAATCATAATTTTAAATTAAGGGTAAACTATACCAGTGACCACCCAACTATAGCCCCTTCATTTTAACCACCATTTTTATATTGAAAAAAAATGGTGGAAATGGTACATAACAAAATCACTATTTATGCTAAAATGGTATGAGCATAAACAAACAAAAAAAGAGCGTAATGAACGGATACGGAGAGAAACAATGAATGGTGGAAAATGATAGTGAAAGAGGTAATTTATTGTATAAAAGGGTAGTCATAGGTGCAACCTAAAAACAACCCAAGCAATATCTTCCATTAGTAGGAGATAAAGAGTTGTACGCTAATAAATTGCATAGTAAGAAATGGATCGGATAAAGTTAATATCGATGTTTTTATGTGTTTGTGTTGGGTCGATGTTTATGGTCGAATGTGGAGATCCTTATATTTTTTTCGAATGGCATGTTACGTATGGCACTGTTTCTCCTTTGGGAGTTCCAGTGAAAGGTATTCTTATTAATAATGAATTTCCCGGCCCGAACATAAACTCTACCACAAACAACAATGTCGTGGTCAATGTATTTAATAATCTTGATGAGCCATTCCTCATAACATGGTAAGTAACTATGACTCATGAACAAAGGATAGTTTTCTATTTGATTATTCTAATAAATGATTGAGGTAGTTATTTTTGGAAATGGTATTTGTTGCAGGCACGGTATCCAACAGAGGAAGAATTCATGGCAAGATGGTGTGTTGGGAACTAATTGTCCAATCCCCCCCGGGACAAATTACACGTATCATTTCCAGGTGAAGGATCAGATTGGCAGCTACATGTACTATCCTGTCACTTCTATGCATAAGGCCGTTGGTGGTTTTGGAGGCCTTCGCATTAATAGTCGTGCAATGATTCCCGTCCCATACGACCCTCCAGCTGATGACTATACCTTAATGATTGGAGATTGGTTTAACAAAGGACACACCGAACTCAAGAAAATACTCGACAGCGGCCGCAACCTCGGCAGAGCTGACGGTGTCCACATTAATGGAAAAGTGGCAAAAGGTGATGGTAAAGACGAACCTCTCTTCTCCATGGAAGCTGGCAAAACCTACAGATATAGGATTTGCAATGCTGGATTAAAGACTTCTCTCAACTTCAGGTTCCAAGGCCACACCATGAAACTAGTTGAGATGGAAGGTTCTCACACAGTTCAGAATGACTATGAGTCGCTTGATGTGCATGTCGGACAGTGCTACACTGTGCTCGTCACGGCCGACAAAGAACCAAGGGATTACTATGTTGTTGTCTCTTCTCGTTTTACCAAACGAGAGTCTACAGCAATGGGCATCATCCGCTACATGAATGGTAAAGGAGGACCCTCATCTGACATTCCTAAGCCACCTATTGGTTGGGCTTGGTCTCTCAATCAATTCCGCACCTTTCGTTGGAACCTTACTGCTAGTGCTGCAAGGCCTAACCCTCAGGGATCCTACAAATATGGTGGCATTAACATTACCCGTACCATCACGCTGGCTAACACCGCTGAGAAGGTAGATGGAAAGCTTCGATATGCAATTAATGGAGTCTCCTTTGTGGAGCCAACCACTCCTTTGAAACTTGTGGAATACTACGGAGTTGCTGACAAGGTTTTCAAGTATAATAATATTCCAGATGAGCCACCAGCTGAAATCTCCAAAGTAGCTCTAGAATCTATTGTCCTCAACATGACACACAAAAGCTTTGTAGAAATTATATTCGAGAATCGTGAAACAGCCCTTCAATCTTGGCACGTCGATGGCTATGCATTCTTCGCTGTGGCGTAAGCGTTGGAAATCTAACTAAGACTGTACCTTTTAATATAATCATTTGATATGAATAATGAGTTGTTTTTACAATGATTGTTTGCAGCGTAGAGATAGGGAAATGGAGTCCAGAAAAGAGGATGAACTACAATCTTCTAGACGCGGTGAGCAGGCACACCATTCAGGTATTCCCACATTCATGGGCTGCTATCCTTATATCTCTTGACAACTGCGGGATGTGGAACATCAGGTCCGAGATATGGGACAGGCATTACCTTGGACAACAACTTTATATTAGTCTTCTTTCCCCTAATCGTTCTGTGAGAGACGAGTACAACTTGCCCGACGACGTAATGACTTGCGGTGTAGTGGAAGGTATGCCAAGGCCTCCACCGTTTAGCAGTTAAATTAACCTCATTTATGTGTGCCTAATTTCCGTTTAAATGCATATTAGAAGGAGTGGGAGAGTACGAGGAAGTTTGTAATTCCTAATGATGTCGTCTATATGAACTTTATGATCAAATAATTAAAGTATAACATATATATATATATATATATATATATATATATATATAATATATATGAAATAAAATTTTGAACCGAATAAAAATACATTTGTTTTTCATTATATTATTAATTTTATACAAAATTGAGTATAATTATTATTGATATACAAAATAGAAAGGCTTGGACAACAATATAATCTCATTAACGACAACAAACGGGCTATGATTGGGTTAAAATAAAGTTATCTCGTATGATGGGTGTATTATATGTTACAATTATTTTATTTCGGACAACATCATGTACGAAAATGGGGCAACGACCGGTAGGAGTCGGATAATAGAAGGGTGACCAGAGGTGATTATTTAACAATGATATATAATATTTAGAGATTTAAGGTTTAGGAGTTTAAGGATATAAAAATTTTAAGCAATTTAAAAATTTTAGGTGGTTTTAGAAAATTAATGAGGTTGGTTTAAAAGAAAAGAAATTAAAAATATATTATGTGTCAGATCCTGATTATATAACAATTTTTAATAAAATAAATGTTAAAAATATATTTTAATAGAGAATTTAAATTCCAAAAAAATAAAAAATATTATCTGAATATTTTATTTTCAATTAATTATTAATTTTTTTTATCATAAATTATAAAAGAAATTGATAAATTTCGACATAGGCGGGAGGATAATACATAGTATTGTTTTTAGTAGTATGAGGTCATTAAAGGTAGTATTTATTTATAAGAATTTTTATCTATTGATAACGAATACAAATCCTCGCAACTACTCAAACTTATAATCTTAAAGGAGAACAATACTTTTGTTTAACTACTAAGATCATTTAATGAGTTCAACATTAGTCGGTCTTCTCCATACCATTAAGCTTAAATGATTATATATGATTTAACATAACATGATATTTTTAAACGATTATATATGATTTTAATTAATATAATAATAAAAATAATTTTTAATATTTATATATTATATAATTTGATCTAAGAAATCAACAATATTATATTTTTAAACTCATTGGTTCAAATGTTGACTTAAGATTTGTATCTAAAAAGATATTAAAGAACAAGCAGTAAAAGGGTTCGATTGAAGTATTTATTCGGATTAATTTAAAATTTAGACTTGATGCAATTGTTAGACAATTTTATTTTATTTTTAATTGAAAGAAGCTTTAAAGACTAAGCTACTGGAGTTGATCAATGAGCTTCGCGTTCCACCAGATGAGCAACGCCGCTTGTAGGTGTCTCGAAGTAGGTGGCATCAGACAGACCGAAAGGAGCCATTTTGGAGAGACTATCAGCAACACAATTTTTAGATCGTGGAATCCAGCGAACACGGGTCTCCCATTGGCGATTACGCAGGGAGGCGATAGCTCGGATCAGTGAGAGGGAGCCGACTGCAGCATCAGATGAGTTGATGAGCTTCACGGCTTGAGAGTTATCAGATTGAACTTCAAGGTTGGCAACACCATGATTCCACGCGAGTCTAAGCCCTTCATATAAATCCCATAATTCCGCCTGAAGGACAAAAGAGAGGCCCAGATTTTTGGCATAACCGGTGATCTAATGACCATTAGAGTCGCGTAAAACACCACCAGCAGATCCTAACCCCGTCCAGGGTTGAACACTGCCATCGCAGTTTAAACAGACCCAACCTTTAGGCGGTTTAATCCAAGTACCATTGCTATGTGAGCTGGCAGAAGACACCCCATGCACTTTCTCTGATCTTGATTCAAAGCAGCATGCCCAGCTGTAAGCACGTTGGAAGACAGAGGAAGGAGACTGCACAATTCCATTGAAGGTTTCGTCATTACGATTCTTCCAAACCTGCCGAAGGACTGAAGCAAAGAGAGGAGACGAAGGAATCTCTAAGCCTGGGGAGATAGTTGTGATTGCAAGGTTACCAAGCAGCCAAGTGGAGAGATCAGTGGAGAAGAAGCTGGCATTTTGGGAAGCAGGAACAACGTCGTCCCATCATAGTACTAAATTGCGGCTGCAGCGTAACGCCCGCATCGTATCGTTTTTGAAGGTTACTGTGACGTAATATCGGCGCAACGCGATAAGGTAATCACATCACGATTGTTGCGGTCAAAAACCGTTACGTAATACCGCAACGCGCTATAAATTGCACCGCAACGTCGCAACTAACTTTAAATTATTTGAAATATAAAATTACATAGATGAATTGTTCTAATTTAATTCTTAAAACTGAATTATAAATATATATGATTAATAATATCGTAATAGTTATGCTTAAAATTAGTTACTTAAATTTAAATTAATAAAATTATTCATTAACATTATTTTAAAATTAAATTAATTTAAATTTAAATTGAATTTTTCTCATATCTAAAATTGACGTCATTAATTTTAAATTAAATTTTTATATTAACATTGAGTATTATAATTATATGTTTATTTATTATTATATAAATTTTGTATAAGAGAGCAATTCACTTTATAATACTATAATAGTATATGTATTTTATCTATTTTCTATGAAACTATAAAATTTTATCTAATCTATAATATAATAGTATAAGGAATTATTAAGTGTTAAATACTTGGTAGAAAATGAGTTCCAAGTATAATATGGAATTGTTATGGATGTGTTTATGTTAGTATAATACTAACATAAGTATTGTTATGAATTTGTGATTTTATACAGATTTTGATTTAAGTGTGATTGAAGCAAATCAAGTATAAAAGAGATATTGTGGACAATTAGTGAGGATCATAGTGTGGACTATATAAAGTGTCAGGGTGAGTGCAATACATGCATGAATTATACATGAATGTTGTATACATCATCAGGAAGACTTGCGATAAGTCGACCTTATTTATATCATCATGATATACGTCATTTATCATATATTTGATATATTCTAAATATGTCAAAGGTTGAAAAATATAATGCATTGATTATGGAAATTATGATATTCTACCATGAATGTTTTTTGGGTATGAACTGCCCAATGTTAAATATTGATAATATACTTTGCCATGGATGAATCGAATGAAATAGATTATATGCCCAAGTAAGTCATTGAGGGACAGGGTATAGTTGGCATGCCATAGAGTATAGCAGCTGCAGGTTTATAATAACATTATAGTGCGAAAGGGCACTAAGTGCGGTAAGGTGGATACGACCTAATGTATCATATCCGGATTAGTACTATAGCGTAAGCTTAGTATAGGTGGTGGGCACGACCTTATGTGTCATATCCGGATTAACACTATGGCGTAAGCTTAGTGCAGGTTTAGCACTACGGTGCATGTATTTTACTCGAATACCCAGGGTCCTCAGGGTTTTAAAATGGGCTATTTTCTATGGTTTTATAAATTATTGGTTAATAAATGGTAAGCATAAAATTAAGTTTACTTGCTTAAGAAAATCATGGCAAGTATATTGGTAAGGAATTTTATACTCAATTATATTATTTTTTATCATGGTAAAATATTGGATATGTTGATAATATGATTTTAAGGTATTTGTTTTTTTTATGAAATTCATGCATGAGTTACATTGCACTATTATTGTTATAATTGCCTCACTAAGTATATACTTAGCGTGTGATGATTTTCACGCGTAGGTAAAAAGCCAGTAGTGGAATAAGGAGTACAAAGCGAAATCAATCATCAAGAAGTATATTTCTATATCAGTAAGACATCCTAAGATGTAATATAGACTTAATTAGTGGCGTGTAATTATTATGTTTTATTTGTTTTGTTGAAAAAAATTGGAAACAAAATGGAATTTATATGTTTTACTGGAGCAATGAACAATAACCACGAATTGGCAAAAATTTTCCAGTATGCAAAAGGGGAACCGATTCCCCCATAGAGGAACCGATTCCCCCACTGTTCACGGGTACTGTTCACTATTTAAAAAAAAATTTCGAATTAAATTGGTTACAACAAACATGATTTATATAATATGAAATTTTATTTATAATATCATTTACCATTTTAAGAATATAAATTTTAAATTGCTTTTGAATATCATAATGGTTTTACAAATTTGGATAACATCTATAATCTGTATATGTATAATTATACGGGTTATGGGTGTTACAAGTACCAGCTATTTTAGCTAAAACATTTCGTTCTATAAATTCCTGCAGACATGAAGGAGAGGGACGTTTTATAGGCTGTGCACCTTTCTTGTTGGTAGGGATTCTTAATCATCTTAAGCACAGGAAAGAGCACCTGGCCGAGTATTTCTGGAAGATTTTTCACCCCTGCAATATTTCCTTTCTCAAGAATGGCCCAGAAATTATGATGAAGAAAAATGGAAGAATATCTTCAAAAATCTCAAAGACAATGACATATTATGGCGTGCCTCCTGGAAATTTTCTTCAAATATACTGTATAAATGTGGAGAATATGATTGGGTTCCTTTGCCTGTCATTTGGGGTTTAGTAGGATATGCACTTTTGATGGTTTCCAGACAATATGGACCGAGGCAGTTTATTCCTACAACATCGGGTTTGTCTAAATCATAGTTACATTTAGAAGTGATCAGTACAAGGATAAAGTCAGAAGAATCGCTGATGCTTGGAAAGTGATTCATCGAGTAAATTTATTCACTTTCAGTCAGAAGCTTTCACAAGAATATGAGCAATGGAGAATCAACCGAGTTAACGACAACCTCCCAATGGTTAATCTTAAGAATGTTCTACCTATCCAAGAACATTTAAGATTTATACCATCTCCATTAGAGTTAGCAAGATAGGAATTTGAGATTGAAAGGAAACAATGGAGAAGAACTCTGTAAAAAATGGAAGATAAAGTATACCATAAGGGAATTGAGATAGACATCCATAAAGGAAGAGCATATCAAGTTAGCAAAGTTGAAAAATAGCTCATACTAGATTTTAATGATCTCCAGACATCTTATCAGCAGATGGTAAGGACTCAGATTGTAAAAGGTTCAAGCAAAATTGGTAGGTTTAAAAAGAAAGGCTGAAGAAAGAAAAAAGAGCTTAAACAAAATAAACATCATGCCAAGATACTTTTCAAAGAAAAGGAGACATTAGAGCAATGGTTGCGGGAAAGCAAACTCAACTCCTTATCGTCCCTTATTAAGGAATTTTGCAATGGCGTTATCGTTGGGAACGTGCCCAATGGAAAGTCAAACAAAGAGAATCTTATTGCAAAATATTTGGAGCAAGCTCAGGGAGTGGCACAATACTTGGTTGATTTAGCATATGAGGCTACCACTTTAAGTAAAGGATTAGAGCCAGAAACCGAAGAAGCTCATAAGGTCTTTGAGTTACTTGAGCATATATAGCAATTAGGAGAAATTGCTCAGATGTATCTGTGATGTTGTATTTGTACTATGTTTAAAAGCTTTATAATAAAACTTTGTTTTAGTATAAAAGTTGTTATAAAGGAATCATTCCAATATCAACACCTTGCATCTTGCATATTTTTTCATAAGCATTTTTGTTATATTTTTTGAGCATATTCGTTAATAAAACATCCATTTTTATTAAAAGGGGTTTTTTCTTTTTTGAAGAATACTGGAAACCTCTAAGCATCCATACAATACCAGAGAAAGGGTAATGGATAATAAAATCGCTCAAATTGAAAAGACTCGAGATGCAAGAAAATTTTAAGAAGGCCCAGGAAGAGATGTATGAAAAAATGTTGAAATCACAGAATGACATGATGGAAAGATTTGCAAGTATTCTACAAAGGAGAACAATGAACCAAGTAAATACCCCAGTTGTTAGTACTATCATTGAAGAACCTTTGTACCCTCTAGGCTTTACACCAAAAGTAGATCGTCAAAAAGCTCAAGTAACTGAGGACCCATATACCCCCAGACCTTGCAACATCTCATGTTAGGACCCAGTCAGATGATATTACTCAATCAGGAAGAGTAAAAATAAACTTACCTAGTGCTTCAATAAGCCAACAACAAGTTGAAAATGTTCCGGATTTTGATCAAGAATAAAAGAAAGAATCAAATAAACAATTTGAACAACTAATAGAAGAAGTTAGGGTCATGAAAGAGGGCTCTAGCGTATATGGAATTGAAGCAAAAGAATTGAGTTTGGTGTCTGATTTGGTATTACCACCTAAGTTCAAGATTCTAGATTTTGAAAATTTGATGGCATGAAATGTCCTTCTACCCATATCACAATGTTTTACAGAAAAATGACGAGTTATATAGAGATTGATCAACTGCTAATTCATTGTTTCCAAGAAAGCTTAACAGGCTCGACCATTCGATGGTACAACCAGTTAAGTAGAGCTCATATTAAGTCTTGGAAAGATTTGGATAAATCTTTTTTGGAACAATATAAGCATGTGAAGGATATAAGACCTAATCGAATGGTGCTACAAAACATGGAAAAAAATTCAATGAAAGTTTCAGGCATTATGCCAGAGATGGAGGGACATAGCTGTACAGGTGTATCCACCCATGCAAGAAGAAGAAGAAACAAATGTACTCTTTGTAAACACCTTAAAAGCTCATTTCTTTACTTACCTTATAGGGAATTCTTTTAAAAGCTTCACTGACATAGTCACAGCAGGTGAGATGATTAAAATGGCGGTTAAAAGTGGGAAACTTGAAATTGGTGAATCTAGCAAAAAAATGTTAATGAAAAAGAAGGAAAGTGAGGTAAATGATGTGAGAAAATATGAATCAAACAATATCACAGTATCTCGACCTCAGGTTATTGGATCCTCTACACAAAACTCTGCCAAGCAAGGGGCAAGAGAACCAAGACAAGAAAGAGAAAAGCTCCAGTTTGACCCAATTTCTATGACATACAAAGAGTTATTTCAGATATTATATGACAAACATCTAGTTTCACCTTATCACGTGTCACCTGTACAACCTCCATATCCTAAGTGGTACGATGATAGTTTGCAATGCGAATATCATGTAGGTACTCGTAGATATTCTATTAAAAATTGCATTACATTAAAAAGAATCATCCAAAGGCTTAGAACAAAGAATATCATACATTTTGGTGATAATGAGCAATCGAATGTGGCTCATAACCCATTGCCAAACCTTGTAGGAGCGGGAATCAATACAGTTGTAGAGGAAAAAGGAAAGTAGATTATAAGGCAAGTCAGTGAGGTGAAATCACCTATGTTTTGGGTATGGGTTCAAATGATCAAAGTTTATCTATTGGAGCCTAATTTATTAACAGAACAATCAGACATTGGAAATGTATGTCATTACCATTGCTAAGAAGGACACGTTATACAACAATGTCTAGATTTTAGAGCTTTGGTACAAAGGATGATGGATAACAAGGAAATGGAATTTTTCAAGGAAGTACCAGAAAAAGATGAAATAGATATTTGTGCCTCAAAAGGATCATCTAGAGAGGTCTACAACTCTAATTATCCTCTACTTATTACACCAAGGACCGTCTATCATATAAAATAGCTCCAAAGGTTGTTATCACTTCCCCATCCTCGTTCACGTATAAAGATAAAAGACAGTGTCGTGGAATTATAACTGCAAAATAAAGGAAACAATGGGAGAAAATAAAGAGGTAAATGAGGTTGGACATTTTGCCAGAAGTGGAAGGTGTTATTCTAAGGAGCCTGAAAAGCAAGCTACAGTCAATAAAGGAAAGAATGTTGAATTACAACTGAAAGAATATGAAATTGTCATCAATGAACCAATAACTGAAAATGAAGTTGTAGAACTCTTGAAGTTTCTCAAACACAGTTAATACAATTTGTTAAACAGTTACACAAATTGCCAGCTCGTATATCAGCCTTAGCACTTTTATTAAGCTCAGAAGCATATCAAAATACCTTACTGAAAGTATTAAATCAAACTTTTGTGCCAAAGGAATTGCTTGTAAGCAAATTGAATATGCTGATTGCAAACATACAGGCTGACAATTTCCTTTCTTTTTCTGAAAATGAAATCCCTTCTGAGATGAGTGGTAGCCCTAAAGCCCTGCACATCACGTTTAAGTGCAAAAGACATATTCTATCTCTTGTATTAATTGATAATGGCTCAGTTATGAACGTAATGCCATTATTGACTCTGAAGAAATTACCAGTCGAAGTACACTCATAAGAAATAGTCAGAATATTGTCCGAGCTTTTGATGGAACCAAGAAAGAGGTATTGGGAAAATAGACATTCCTTTAACTATTGGTCCAGCTACATATGAAGTGAAATTCCTTGTAATGGATATTATACCCACTTATAATTGCTTACCATGAAGGCCTTAGATTCACCAAGCAGGGGTAGTTCCATCTACACTACACCAAAAGTTAAAATTTTGTAATAGATGGCAAGCTGATATGTCTTAATGCTGAACAAGACATCATTACTCCAGTCTCTACCAATGCTCTATATGTTGAATTAGAGGAAAAAGCTATTGAGTGCTCTTTTAGATCATTGGAATTTGTTAACGCTATATTTGTGGCCGAAGGCAAAAAGATGCCCAAACCCAAAATTTAAAATTGTACTAAAATAGGGCTCAGAATGACCCTAAGAAAAGGAGAAAAAGTTGGAAAAGGATTAGGAAGTTATTTGCAAGGACCAATTAATCCAATTTTCCTATCTCTAAGAAAGATCGATTTGGTTTGGGATACCAACCGACTGTAAAGGAGAAACAAAGGGGGTATTAGAATGAATCAAGAACTGAGGAAGGCCATATCAGCTGGAGAGGATCTCATATGGGAACCAATGACTTTTCCACCATTAGGTAATACTTTTGTATATGGAGGATACATTTTCCAATAGGATTAGCAAAACAAAGAGTTGATTGTTGAGAATGCTTTGAAAAAAATGAGTATCATATTCATATCAAATGATGAATCTGTAGAAAAGAAAGATATGGGCATTTACCCCACACCATCAAACTTTGAGTTAAATAATTGGATTGTATAAGAATTACATGTAGTTTTCAAATATTTTTCAGAGTAATACACCAGAACTTTCACTGTTGCTTATACCCTGGGGTAATAGTTTGATTTTGTGTAAAGGGTTAAACTATGTGTTTCTCTTTTTCAATAAAATATGCATTAGTTCCAAATGTCAATCATTTTTAAGTACATTTTTATGATTATATGTATATACTCTTGTTCATTTTCTTTTTAGGAACTTAAATATCAATAACATGAATGCTAGTGATACTGACCTGGAAATTGACTTCGAGCAGCCATGTGTCCTGAGGAAGTTGAGAGTTATGATAATAATGAGGAATGTGACTTACCTCCCAAGTTGTTAAAAATGGTAGAAAAGGAGGATAAGAAAATTCTACCTCATTAGAACCTATTGAGATCTTATATTTGGGGTCTTATATGACAAGAAGAAGGTAAAAATTGGCACTACCTTATCTGATAAAGGATGACAGAGTTTGATTGAGTTGTTGCAAGAATAAAATGATTTATTTGCTTGGACATATGATAACATGCAAGGATTAGATACAAAATTGATAGTACATAAGCTACCAATAAAGCTAGAATGTAAACCTGTGCAGCAAAAGTTGAGAAGAATGAAACCCGAAATGTTACTTAAAGTCAAGGAAGAAGTAAAAAAGCAATTCGATGTCGGGTTTATTAAAGTAGCCAAGTACCCTGAATGAGTATCAAATATTGTCCCTGTATCAAAAAAGATGGAAAGGTCCAAATGTGTGTTGACTACAGAGATCTCAATAGAGCCAGTCCGAAGGATAATTTTCCTTGACCACACATAGACACATTGGTAGACAATACTGCTAAGAATTCTTTATTCTCATTTATGATGGTTTCTCTGACTATAATCAAATCAGAATGCACCTTGATGATATGAAAAAAAATGTTTGTCACCATATGGGGAACGTTTTATTATAAAGTAATGTCGATTGGTCTAAACAATACAGGGGCAACATATCAAAGGGCCATGGTAACATTATTTCACAACATGGTGCATAAAGAAATAGAAGTTTATGTCGATGATATGATTCTCAAAGCCAAGTAAGAAGATGGACATGTTAAGAATTTGAGGAAGTTTTTCCAAAGATTAAGGAAATGTCAGTTAAAGCTTAACCCAAATAAGTGCACATTTGGAGTAACATCTGGCAAGCCTTTGGGATTTTTGGTAAGCCAAAAAGGAATTGAAATAGATCTAGATAAATTCAGAGCTATTCAAGATTTGCCATCACTACAAACACAAAAAGAGGTTCGAGGATTTTTGGGGAGACTGATTTATATAGCTCGATTTATTTCGCAACTAACTAAGAAATGTGATCATATTTTTCGCTTTCTTAGAAATAGTAAATCTGGGGTACGAATGAAGAATGTCAAGAAGCTTTTGAGAAAATTAAGAAATATCTGTCAAGTACTCCAATCCTGGTACCACCCATCCCAGGAAAACCCTTAATTCTTTATTTATCAGTCTGGGAAAATTCAATGGGGTGTGTATTACGACAGCATGATCAAACTAAGAAAAAAGAGAGAGCTATTTACTATTTCAGTAAGAAGTTCACTGAATGTGAAACTAGATATTCTTTGATTGAAAAATTGTGTTACGCTCTGCTATGGACCACTCAAAGACTTAGACAGTACATGTTATATCACACTACATGGCTTATATCCATATTTGATCCTTTGATGTATCTAATGGATGTACCCGCATTATCCAGAAGGTTAGCTCGTAGGCAGATTCTGTTTATCAAAAATTGACATCCAATATGTCAGTCAAAAAGCAATAAAAGGGAATGTAATAGCTAAATTTATAGTAAGTAGAACTTCTCAAGAATATAAGCCGATAAATTTTGATTTTCCAAACGAAAATTTAATGGAAATCTCTGTGGAATAATCAGTTACATCCACCAGTGAATATTAAAGTTGATTTTTGATGGCTCTTCGAATGCTTTGGGGCATGGAATTGGGGCAATCTTGGTATCACTTGATAGAGAACATTATCTGTTTACCAGCTGACTTAATTTTGACTGCACAAATAATATGGTTGAGTATGAGGCATGTGCTTTAGGTCTTAGATCTGCCATTGAACGTAAAGTAAAAATGCTCAAGGTATATGGGGATTCAGCTCTAGTAATTTACCAAATTAGATGAGAATGGGAGACAAAAGATTTCAAGCTTGTAGAATACCATAAATTGGTTATGGAACTCATTAAGGAATTTAAAAGGTAATTTTCAATTATCTCCCCAGAGAATAAAACCAAATGGCAGATGCCTTGGCAACTTTGGCAGTCGCATTTAAGGTAGATGAGTATTCAAGCATGATGCCTATTGAAATGAAGGCCTATGAATATCTAGATCATTGTTTTAGTATTGATGAAGAAGAAGAGGTGAAACCCTGGTACTATGATATATTGCAATACATCAGATATCAGAGTTATCCTAAACAAGCAACCGATAATGATAAAAGAACCATTAGAAGAATGACGTCAGGATATGTAATCAATGGTAAAATCTTATATAAAAAGGGTCTGGATCAAGTCCTATTAAAGTGTGTAGATACCAAAAAACCAATAATAATTCTTGAAGAAGTGCATGAAGGGGTATATGGAACTCATGCCAATGGACATACAATGGCTAGACAAATTATGAGACTTAGATACTATTGGTCAACCATGGAAAATGACTGTATCAATTATACCAAAAATCACAAGTGTCAGATTTATGGAGACAGAAAGCACATTCCTCCTCATCTTTTGCATGTGATGACAACTTTGGTCATTCTTATATGGGGCATAAATGTTATTGGACAAATTTTTCCCAAAGCTTCGAATGGTCATCGCTTCATTTTGGTAGCATTAGACTATTTTACCAAATGGGTAGAAGTAGTTTCTTTTGCAAACATCACTCATTCCACAGTCTGTAAATTCTTGAAAAAAGAAATTATTTGTCGATATGGTCTGCCAGAAAGAATTATTACCGCAATGCTTTGAATTTAAACAATAAAATGATGAAATCAGTCTATGAACAATTCCAGATAAAGCATCATAATTACACTACTTATCGCCCAAAGATGAATGGAGCGGTTGAGGCAGCTAATAAGAATATCAAGAGGCTTATAGAGAAGATGACTGAAACTTATAAGGATTGGCATGAGAAACTACTATTTGCTCTATCAGTTTATCGAACTTTAGTATGAACATCGACTAAGGCACTCCGTTTTTGTTAGCTTATGGGATGGAAATATTCCTACCTATTGAGGTCGAAATTCCTTCACTACGAGTTTTATCAGAAGTAAAGATAAATGAGGCAGATTGGGTATAAACCAGATATGAACAGTTGAATTTGATTGAAGAAAAGAGAATGAAAGCTATTTGTCATGGTCAGATGTACCAAAAGATGATGATACGAGGACATGATAAGAAAGTTTGCCTCCGAGAATTTTATAAAGGAGATCTCGTACTTATAAGGATTTTACCTTTTCAAAAGGATTTTCGGAGAAAGTGGATGCCAAATTAGGAAGGACCTTATGTTGTAAAAAAGGTTTTTTTCTGGAGGAGCTTTAGTCCTTGCTGAAATGGATGGACCTGAATTACCTTATCCAATAAATTCTGGTGCGGTTAAAAGGTATTTTACATGAAAGAAAAGAAGGATTTAAGATCTTGTTGTTCATTCTTATGATAGATGATAAGTTTTAGCACTGAAGATTTGGTGGTATAAGAAGGAATTCCACACCTTTATCACAACCTCGAGATCTTTTTGACAAAGGCTACACTTGAATCATTTTACGCCATATCAGTTTAAAAGCATTTGTGCTATTGATGTTTGAAGATGCATACTTTGTCTTTTAAAAATTTTCAGTACAAGTTTTCCTGTATTTACTTAAAAAAGCTTCATATGAATAAAAAATGACATTTTCTTGTTAATTTCTCTTTTTGTAAGTATTTTGCTTTAAAAATTTTAAACATGTAGTTTAACTTGAAATATATGAAATCATGGTGTATTATTATACAAAAAGTTTTTTGAAAAATACAGATATTCTGAGGCAGACAATGTTTTTAACATGTAATGGCATGATACATTAAGCATTGAAGTACATGAACAGTTTAAGACATTTGAAGATGATCTAATTTTTTTCACTAATTGAGTGGTTTGTCATTAGTACTTGTGGAATTCAAGAATAAAAACATGTTCGGGTTCGACAAAAAAGGATTAAGATTTCAGTTGAGATAAAACGGTTGTGTTTGCTACACCCATAATGAGACTGAGTAAAGAATGGACAACAAAAGAGGGTCTTTATTCGAAAAATAAAATACCCTACAACTTTTTCATTTCACATATTTAGGCATAAATAAAATCATGACATGCATGATAGCAAATACAATATCATATCTACAGGTTTCTCAAAAGAAAACTAAAGGTTAAAGATATTGAAACACCAAGATATGAGTAATCAACTCAAAATTCCTAAAAAAAGGGATATCCAAATATTGTATGAGCCTAGTATCCACAAAGAAGTAGTGGAACAAGTTCTTCTCAACATTGCAGTTTGATCTCCAAGGAAGAGTAGTGGAAGCAAATCAACCTCGAATATGTTCTTCACGGAAGAGTAGTGAAACATATTATTTTCAAGTAAAGCAATTAAGCCTTCATAAAAGAGTATTGAAGCAATGCAATTCAGCCTTTACATCAAAGTAGTAAAGTAATTAAGCCTTCATAGAAGAGTAGTGAAGAAATACAAATCCAACCTTCATGAAAGAGTAGTGAAGAAGGAACATATCAAAAGTTCGATCAGGGAAGAGTAATGGAATGAATTTTTATCATAATATGAAGTTAATTGGACCAAAACTTCTTGTCTTTTTATCTTTGCTCTATTCTTGTTGACACAAAAATAAGCAAAGAGTCACAGCTGTCGACAATCATTTTCGTCTAAATTTGGTTTCGTTATAATTATATTATTATTATATTATATTATATTATTATAATTGATAATTATAATTCTACAGGCCCAATTACAACATGAAGGCCCAAATACAAAACAAATTTAACCTGAAGCCCATGTTACAACCAAACCAGGTTCAGACCCATATTTGACCCGAGCAGCCCAACAAGCCCAAATGCAACTAGGGTTTTCATCTTAGCTTCTCTAGTGCCACCAACATCTTCAATGTTTTATCCAGACAAAGATCAACGGCCCAGATGGAGTTTCCAGAAACCCTAGGGTTTTCATTACAACCCTAGGGCTATTCCGGCCGTCGCCATAGTGTGATGATGAACCCGTCGCCGTCACTTACAAACGCTCTAACTAGCAGCTGCCACGACGCTACCACCTCATCACTAGATCAAAGAGATCTGGGTGCATTTAATGCACCCAGCTTGATAACCACACAACTCACTGCCCCTAGGGTGAGTCACCACCGTAGCTCCGGGGACTCACCGAGGTTTACCCTTTTAATCGAACCAAAGGGTGGTTCGAAGAACCCTATAAATAGTGTCAAAATATGCAAAAAGAAATAAAAATCAAGGAGAGCAAGCAAGTAAAGACCCATCAACCAAAACCAGTAAAGTATAAAAGAGAGAGTGAGAAAGTCTTATTGTCGTCGGAGCTCCCAAATTTCACCGAAGAAGTTGAAACATTGAAGGTAAATCTTTAGATCTACTTCGATTGGTAGCTTTTTAGGGGTAAACATCATCGGATTCAGCTTTAGGACGGACAAGGGAAAGTTTTGATGTATTTTGGTAATTTTCGGCCACCGTGCGTGGTGGCCGACGGTGGCTAGTTTTCCCTCCGGCGAGGAAAATCTAGAAGGGACGAGAGCTTCTCTCTCTAAGAGAGAGAAATGAGGTTCTAGGCCTCTTTAGGTCGGTTTAGGGCCTATTTATACCCCTCCCCGAAAGGTGTCGTTTTGGGGAGAGGCATGTGTATAAATACTAGTATGGGTAAATCATACCCGTGGTCCTTGTAACTTTGTAATATTCAATTTGGTCATTGAAAGAATGTTTTCTTGCATCTTAATTTAGTTTTTACATTTTATTTTATTATGTTTTGGTCACTACCATATATATATATTTATATTTTAAGGTAAATACCATGTTTAGTCCCTTATATTTTAATAGTTTATATTTTAATCCTTATTAATAATAAAGGTTAAATTACATTAATAATATCTATATTTTGTAAAGTTTAGAATTAAGGCTACTATTTTTATTATTTTATAATCTATTCCCTAAACTTTAATATTGTAAATAATTATATGATTATTTAAACTTATAACACTTAATATATTAGGTATTTGCATTAGTGATTTTAAATAATTTTATTTTTATAATTTAGTAATTAAATTAAATACAAATTTATTAATTTATTGCAAAAACAAATTAATTAGTAAGCAATGGTACCAATTTTGGGCGTTATGGGGTGCTAATCCTTCCCATACGTAACGACTCCCGGACTCATTCTCTGGTAAACAGACCCTTGTTGTGTTACTTTAGTATTATTCTGAGGAATTTTATTAAAATATCATAACATTTTGGTGACCAATCACACCCCATTAAATGATTGGTGGCGACTCCTCAAAATGGTGTTTTATCTGATTCAAGGAAGAAAAACACTTACTTTTTCGAGACATCTACACTTATGTGTACTATTTGTTTTTTCGCTGGGCAATAAACGTCTCGACAGTTATATTTATTTACCTAAAGTTGTGCAACAAATAAAACTTTGGTTAATGGAAATTACCGAGCCTTTAAGATAGATAAGAGATGTTTGTATATATAAACACTGAAATTAAACCTCCAAATAGAGTCGAGAGGCCCACTTTTGATAAGTCTAAATATAGAAACATTTTCCTTTCTACCCTCTTGATCAATTTTCTTTTTATGGTTTCACCTGAGGATACTCATTCTGTAATACCCTAAATTCGATTAGGCCTAAAGTTCCACATTGAGATGCCGAGGCAACCCCTGACTTTTAAAACCTATTTATTTTCTTTTCTGATAATCTAAATGGTATCATAAAAATATATAGATAACAGTTATAAAACATTTTACAAACCGAAGCTCTGTGACAGATAGTTAAAATCAGAATAATACAACTCGAGGTTTACAACTCATATACATAAGTAAGGTTCTACGAATATGAATGCCCACCAAAGCTATAGTACAATACTCTGAAGGAGTTGCTGGAAGTCCTACTGCGACAGTGCTCCACGAACGGCTCCAGCTATTGACCTACTAACGAAAAACATCCGAAGGTTGTTCTTACAAAGCCTAACAATATAATCGCTAATTTAGAGCAACATAAAAATTTCATAAGTGTAAGAATGCCAAGACGTGGTACTAAGTAGTAGGTACATTAATGATCCCAATCAAGACTTGCCTACTTAAGGATTATGTGTTCTATCAGTGAAGCAAGGTCTCACGCTTCCCTTAATCCTCTACTACGACCTCACAGTGAGAATACCTCTAAAGGTGTCTTTAACCCTAATGATTAAACATACTATACATTATCTAAATGCGACACTGGTACTCTTGTGCATTACCTGAATGCAAACCTAACAAAATGTGCATTATCTGAATATAAACATGACTAGTATCTAACCTCACATAGCTCTTAGACATTAGTTATTGAGAGAACCCTGGTGTCAATAATAAAATGTGTAATTCCCACAAACATAATAAATGACCTTTTGATCCTCATATAGCTATCATGTAGATCACTGAGGGGAACCCGATGTCACATAGCATCGGTGTAATTTCGTACAAGCTGAAGCATTGGCTGACTCTCACATAGCCTTCAAACCAAGCTTAACATAACTGACATATTGGACTGATGAGACTACACATGCATGACTAAGACAAATAGACATAAAGTAGGTCTGGTGGTGTGACGAAGGAATTTACGTGCATCTCGGAACAATACCCAGCCTATCTTACATACAGAAAAGCCTAAGGGTAAGAACCATAATTTACATGCATCGAAAGCTTACCCAATTGAACTGGACTAATATAAATATCCATGCATATTTAAGGCCCATAGGACAAATAACACTGACATCGCTAACCCATTTCTCGCAAGTATTTGGGTCTCATACCCTAGTTAGCCTCTGAAGTGCCCTGCACATTGGTAATGCCCCACTAGGGAAACTAAGGGTACCTGGATACACCTTAACATAGCTGGACTCACTAAAGTTATGTCAGTGTCATACTAGCTGTTATCTCGTTCATTATCTCATTTAGAACGTTATGTGAAGGCTTACTTATTTTAGTGTTTTATGCCCTTAAGGTAATTCATAATCATTGCCACACTTAGTTATATTATAACTATCCTAAACACTCAATTCAGGCTTAGTTCATCCGATGACTCCCTAGTCAATCTCATCATACATCCCAATGGTTCACCCTTGAACTGATAGGGTAAATTGCTCATCTTGAATGTAGGTCTTTATGTTAGTTGATTCCTTCTATCTCGCTCGTTAGGTCATTCCTTGTTATACCTGATGGCACATCTTTCGCAATGATCCTTAATTTAGAATTACTCGATATGTGTTAGATTGAAGATACTGAAAGTATCACGCCCAATATGATTACTTTGCCATGAACCACCTCTAAGAACATTCCTTAACACTTATTCTAGTGTTTTACTCATATTCAATCCTATTTATGTTCATACTATGGGTTTAGGGCCTTTTGGGTAACATTTAAGCTTATTTTGACATTTTGTGTAGGGGTTTCGAAACCACCCAAGGGGGTGTCGAAACTACTTGGTAATTTATTTATTCTGGATAAGGGGTTTCAAAGGCATCTTGGGGGTTTCGAAACCTCTACAATATATTTCCCTTTTTCTTAATAGAAAGCTCTCCAAATCACTCTTAAAACCCTTTCAGGGTCCCTAAATGTTTAAGAAAACTTATGGAGGTTATTTAGGGTCATCTAGTACTATAAAACACTAATATTTTAACAAATAACATCATCCATGGAAAGAATCAAACATAAACCCTAAAATGCTTAAATACTCAATTCTTAGCAAAACTTAAAATTTATGAAAGCTTAATACTCAAAGGATTATAAATAAACTACCTTGGTGTTTGAATCTTGAAACGAATATCCTTTAGCTAGAAAAGACCCTCTACCAAGTCTTGGATGCAAAACCCCCAATTTTCTTGTAACCAAAGAACTCAAAGCTTTAAATCACTAAAACAATGTTGCTGGAGGGATTATGAATGAAATTGAAGCTTAAAAGAAGTAGGAAATAGCTCAAGGGACTTACATTTGACTTAAGGAACTTGGAGAGGAAGAAGAGATGAAAATGAAAAGGAAATAAAAAATGAAGAAAAGAATAAAAGAAGAAGATAAGGAAAATATAAAGTCTTTATCTTTTTAAAATTGGACAATCTACATTTTTGGTCATTCTCACCATTATACTAAACAAAAATCTCATTTATGGATAATTGGGCTCTAAACCAACCTAATTAAACTTAATTCAACCTAACAACTTAAAATATGAAATTCACAAGGTCCACTTACCTCTTGGGTAAACTCCAAACTTCTAACCTAGAGTTTGGGGTGTTATAGCTCTCCCCTCATTGAAAGAAATTTCGTCTTTAAAATTTACTTGGTTTAAACGACCTATCCTTAGGTCAACACTTAGGAGATCTTGAAGCGCTTAAGCCTTGAAAAAACTGATTCTCAAGGAAGAAGTCCTCATAAATTGACATGCTGCTTGAAACTCGTAAAATCGGTCTACAATTTTATGAGGTCGTTACCAACGCTGAACCTTAAGCGAAAACCTTCAAGAAGCACGAAGCTAAGGAAATCACATTTTGGCTATTTGATAATGTATGCTCAGAGCGCTATATAAGGATGATGTTACTCCAACAATTAATACTATCATAGAATCTTTCATTAGCTAATCTTACTCAATCGAGTTAACTCACATCATAACTCAATAACCTCTTTTACCTGCTGAACATATGAAATTTTGAAATCTTACGTAACTTGCCAATACCGTCTCGATAATGAATATTGAAGATATGATGATAATTCTTGACTTCCTAATGTCAATCTCCAAGTTTTTGCTGTGCAATTATGATTTAATACTCATCTATGCCCCCAAGACGATTTCTCACTTTTACCTGATTGTACATCCAATGTCCTCAAAACTAAAAATTGGCCACTTGCCCAACGAAATAACAACATCTGGCTCTCTTGGATAGTACACCTCACAAACAGAGATCTCTCGCAACCGCACTTTAAATTAAGGATTCTGAGACTTTACGTCTTGCACTCAATATTGTTTACCACCATAGAACTATCTGATGACAACTAACGCTAGTTGAATGCCACTTAATTCACTCGATCTCCTTTAGTCTGAAATACTAAAATCTATGGTGCTACGCAAAGCTGCATTATATTGTGTGTTGTATATGGCTCGTTCTCATATACCAACTATTGGGACCGTTGGTGCACCCTATGGCATAGCCAAAACAAAATACGACGGTCACACCAGCAATCCATGTACGTTTATCCTAAATCAAAAGAAAGGGATATGATTACTTACATTGGGTTCTTTGAACAAAACAGTAAAGACAGCAGCAACTAATGGTGATCACGAACGATACGAATTGTAAGCCTCTACAAAAATGCCTCGGCCTCTATTCAGTTCACTCGGTTGAGAGTAAAATTTTACCTTTTCCCAAAAACAGTTTTGATAAAATCAACTAAGATTAAAGTGGTTGCTTGACCTTACTTATCTTTATTTACCTGAGTTACCCTAACATTTAAGGTCTAGTTATTTTAAATTAATTAAATTCTTAATAAACTAATTCTTAAAAGAGTTATAATATGAATTACATTCTTTTAATGTTCATTTTATCCTTATTTAATTATTCCAAATTAAATATCGATTAAAAGAGTTGTAATCAAAATTACATTTTTTAATGTTTACTTACCATATTCGAGATAATTAAAATCATATGTTTAGCAAATATGCATATATTAACTCTAGATATATATTTTAATAATGTACAATAAATTGTACATATTTGCTCATTTCAAACCTAGGGTGTGACCTGTAGGTTCATACAACATTAGTAGAAATTATTAGAACCATTCTAATATTACAAACAATGAGTGGCATCTAGCATTATATCATTGTCGCCTAAGATACAAGAAATCATGATTCGACATATCATCTTCGTGATTAACTTTTTTATGTATTACATCATTTTGTTCTTTATATCTATAGTAGACACAAGTCTTGGAATAGTCACACTTGTATAGCCCATCTATTGTTTCTTGATATCTAGAGTAGACTCTGATTAATAAATAATTTATGATATCTCATATCAACTTATTCGAGCATGGCCATGCATTTCTAGTCCCACTCAATCAAGTGTCCTGTGATATATTTCCTATTATGTAAGGAGAATAAATCCTATCTTAATCATTCACATCCCACTACATATATCGAGGTATATTCAATAATAGTCTTTGTAGTGCAACCAGTTACATATCATGTTTAAATGTATCAAAACATCCAACAATATATGTTGAAATAGTAATGATAAAGTCTAAGGATCATACATATAGTTGTTACCATGAGCATTATCATGACAATCACATAATAATACAAGACATATGCTCATAGCATGTCAATCCAATACATTGTTCTCTAACAATATATTTATGTATCAATTCTGACATCTCTATGTCAATGATAACTCATTTTCATCAATCAATAACATGTTAGTCTTAAGCGTATTATTAATGTCCATGTCCATAATAATACTTGACTAAGGATCTTTTAGTAATAACCATATTATTATATGGACATTAATAAATACCATAAATAATCTATGACAATACAATCATCATATGATTGGTCTTTGGGCATACTCTAACAATCTCCCACTAGTACTAAGAGAAATCACTCACATATCTAATATTGAGTGACTTAGTCATACTTCTATTGTGCCAGAGGCTTTGTCAGGGGATCAACAATGTTGTCCTCCGTGTGTACTCCGCATATCTCCACATCACCCCGATCTATGATCTCTCGAATGATATGGAAGTGCCTAAGAATATGTTTGGACTGTTGATAATATCTAGGTTCCCTTACTTGTGCAATGGCTCCATTTTTATCACAACGGAGTTATACAACATCTTATATGCTAGGAACAACCCCTAGTTCAGATATAGACTTCTTTATCCAAACAACCTTTTTTGCTACTTCACTGGCTGCAATATACTCAACTTCTATTGTAGAATCTGCTACTGTGTCTTGTTTTGAACTTTTCCAGCTCAGAGTACCTCAATTAAGACAAAACATAAAACTCGATTGCGATCGTGAGTCATCCTTGTTAGATTAGAAGCTGGCATCAATATAACCTTTTACACTAAGCTCTTCTTCACCTCTATAGACAAGAAATGTATCCTAGTTCCTCTTAAGTACTTAAGGATATTTTTAACTGCAACCCAATGATTTTTACTATGATTTAACTGATACCGACTCGTCATGCTTAAAGCATACGATACATCTAGTCAAGTACACATCATGGCATACATGACAGAATCAATAACTGAATCATATGGAATCTTATTTATCCGTTCTCTTTCTTGTGAAGTTGAAGGAAAAATTTCCTTCAAAAGATAAATGTCATGTCTAATAGGCATATATCCTTTCTTGGATTCTTCCATACTGAACCTTTTCAGCACTTTATCTACATATATACTTTGACTTAGGCAAAAATCCGGTCTCTTAAGATATACGCTGCCTCACCCAAATATTTTATAGAAAACCAACTACCTAACCAAGTCTTAACAGACTGTAAAATAGGAATATCATTTCATATGATGAGTATGTCGTCTACATACAAGATTAGGAAACAAACAATGCTCTCACTAGCATTCATAGAAACACAAGGTTCAATTTCATTTCTGATAAAACCAAATTCTTTGATTGCATCATTGAAACGGAGATTCCAGCTTCGAGAATCTTGCTTTAGTCCATATATAGACCTCTGTAGCTTACAAACCTTTCAGTATTTCTTGGAACGACAAAACCTTTTGGTTGTGCCATATACACGTCCTCTTCGAGTTTTCCATTAAGGAAAGCGATTTTGATGTCCATTTGCAAGATTTCATAATCATGGAATGCAGCTATTTCAAGTAAGATCCTGATGGACTTAAACATAGCTACAGGGGAGAGTTTCATCGTAGTCTACACTATGAACTTGTTGAAAACCTTCAGTGACTAATCACCCCTTGTATACTTGTACATTACCATCCATGTCGATTTTCTTCTTGAAAACCCATTTACACCCTATAGGTTTGACCCCTTAAGGTGGTTCAACCAAAGTCCACTATTGGCTTACAGACACAGAATCCATCTTAGATCTCATGACTTCAAATCATTTCTCAGAGTCTGGGCTAGAAACTACATCTTCATAAGTTCCAGGCTCATCTTGATCCATAAAAAGAACGTCTCAATGTGTGGCAATAAGAAATCCAAATCTCTCATGTATATGGTGTTATCTTGTGGATCGTCACAATGGTTGTGTTTCTAAATCTGTTGATTGCTATTTAAAAATTTGTGAAACATGCTCAACTTCAGTTCATTGATATGTTTTTCTTGAACTTCTCAAAGTTCAATATTTCTACCATTCCCTTTCTTTAGGAGAAATTCTCTTTCAACAAAGACTCATGTTCGAGAAACAAACACTTTGTTCTCCTCAGGGTTAAATAAATAGTATCCCTTAGTTCTTTAGGATATCTAACAAATATACACTTATGAGATTTAGGTTCAAGCTTTGTAGACATTTAATGTTTGACATAGGCTTCGCAACCCCAAATATTCATAAAAGACATACTAAGATGCTTCTCAGTCCATATCTCATATGGTGTCTATTGGACTGATTTAGATGGAACACGATTTAGTGTGAAAGCTGTTGTTTCAAGTTTATCTCCCTAAAAAGAAGTTAAAAGATCATTATGACTCATCATCGATCAAACTATGTCTAACAACGTTCGATTCCTTCTTTCATAAACTTCATTCCACTGTGGTGTAGCAGGTAGTGTAAGTTGTGAGACAATCCCACATTCTTCTAGGATTTCATCAAACTCTATGCTTAAGTGTTCTCCACCTCGATCTGATCAAAGTGCCTTAATACTCTTACCTAATTGATTATGTACTTCATTTTCAAATTCCTTAAACTTTTCAAGGGCTTCATATTTATGGTGCATAAGATAAATATATCCATACCGACTGAAGTCATTAGTGAAACTAATGAAGTAATGGAATCCACCTTTGGTTTGTGTATTCATCGTTCCAAATACATCACTATGTATTAACCCCAATAAATCACTTGCTTTTAAAAGGAGCCTTAGTCACTTTTTCCCAACAAGCAAGATTCGCATACATCATATTTTTAAAAAACAAATGAATATAAGAATCCATCTTTACGGAGTTTTTATATGTATTTCTCACGTATATGGCCTAAACGACAATGCCAAAGATAAGTTTTATTTAAATCCTCTATTTTTTATCTTTTAGTATTTATGTTATAAATGGTGTTTTCTTGATCCAAAATATAGAGACCATTAACCAATTGTGTCGAACCATAAAAACATTATCCAGATAAAAAGAAAAACAATTATTCTTAATAATAATCTAAAAGCCAATCTTGTCCAAACAAGAAATGGAAATGATGTTCTTAGTCAAACTAGGCATAAAATAACGATCTTATAAATTTAAATCAAGTCCACTAGGCAAAGATAAAACATATGTCCCTATAGTTAATGCAATAACTCTTTCTCTATTTCCCACTAGTAGGTCTACGTCTCCTTTAGCCAGATTCCTTCTCTTTTTTAATCCCTGTACAGAACTACAAATATGAGAACTACAACTGGTATATATTAACCAATAAATAGATGTTGATAAATTAACATCAATAACATAAATACCTAGAACAAACGTTCTGTTTGCTTTTGCCTTTGTGACCACTTTAAGGTAAACATGGTAGTTTCTCTTCCAATATCTGATCTTGTTGCAGTAAAAACATTTTCCTTCCTTTCTAACTCCCCCATTTGGTTTCAATTCATCCTTTCATTTGGACGTGGCCTTACAATTTCCCTTAGACTTTTCCACTATCGTTTTCTTTCCTTTTCCTTTTTCCTTACGGACCATTAGATGGGCTTAGGTCCAACCTTTTTCATGTTACTTTTAGTAGTTCGTAACATGCCAAGTAATTGTGGAAAAGTCTTGTTAATTTCATTCATGTTGAAATTAAGGACAAATTGATTAAAGCTATCTGACAACGATTGCAGGATAACATCGGTAGCCAATTCATCTTTGAGAGGAACTCCTAGCTTTTCTAACGTTTGGATATAGCCCATCGTCTTGATGACATGAGCTCCTACAGGAGATCCTTCTGCCATTTTGTACTGAAATAGAGGTTTAGAAGTCTCATGCCTCTCTTGACATGCTTCCCCTTCATATATTTCCTTGAGATTTTGAATCATCTCATATGCAACCATGGCCTCATATTGCTTCTGAAGCTCAGGAGTCATGGTGGCAAGCATTAGACATTCAACGTCTAACATAACATTCATATGTTTCTTAAACTTGTCTTTGTCAGCTCTAGAGGTATTAGTTGTCGGTTTAACATGAACATGTTCTTCAAAGACATATTTTTTCCTTGCCTATTTGAAAACAATTATCAAATTATGGAACCAGTCAAGGAAGTGTATGTCATTCAATTTCTTTCTTATCAAGGAGTGATCACAATGATAATGTGTAGTTTGCTATTAAATCTACAACAATGGAAATATTTAAAGTAATCAATTTACCAAATTTAAAATTTATAAATAGTATTTATTTACAAATTGCTCCCACTATATTTTTTCAAAATTAAAACCTCTTTTGTTTTAATTTCGAAAAAAAAAACATCTAGAAAGTTTTTCTAGTGAGTAAGGATCCATATTTCACCCTCTTCCTAAATCAGCTTTGGCTTTTCTTTTAGGAGAATGATTATTTAGGTAAGTAACACCTTACTAATTATATCTCATGTAACTCCTCCATTTGGTGAACAACTTTTGTTCAAATCATCTCAAGATTCATCCAAATAATTAACCTCTAGGTTTCTAATCATACTATAATAACCTAGCTAAGTTGTTACAAATATTTGAACCGATGAATATCACTTGTTTATTCTTCAGGTTTAACTAAAATAGACTTATGTGCCATTGCTTTGGAAAAACCCACATAATATCGATCGAAGCCTTAATGAGGGCAAATATTTGATGGTTAGAATTAACTTAAATTTTTTAAAGGAATTTCATAATTATTTCATCAATGTTCATTTTAATATTAGGTCCTTATTGATTTCATCAATAGATTTAGCAAGCTATCATATCAAACATTGTATCACATACAACATAAACGTAAAGCAGTAAATAAAATGCAATGTTATAGCTCGAAAGAAATAACTAAGGTGGCCCATCTCAACCCAATGGAAGAACCAAGAATACTAAATACTATGACTACTTCTCAAGCATCTTCTTGCCTTTAGTCTGTGTAATCTTCTACTCCTTTGATCTTTATATGATTAAAATTTTAGATTTTTGTTTACATATGAGGGATCAAGATGAGAAGATAAATACAACAAAAGTGTAAAGAGGCATGACATGCAGGTCGTATTTAAAAATTTTACAACCATTGTAAATAAAGGGGCCATAACCATGAATGTCAAACACCGTGCAATTCAAACATATCATACATATAGCATTACAAGTTTATTATTAATAATTGATATAGGCCTAGAGTAGGCACAAGTCTTGGAATAGTCACACTTGTATAACCCATCTATTGTTTCTTGATATCTAGAGTGTACTATAATTAACGAATAATTTGTGATATCTTATATCAATTTATTCGAGCATAGCCATGCATTTCTAGTCCCACTCAATCAAGTGGCCTGTGATATATTTCCTATTATGTAGGAAGGGTAAATCCTATCTTAATCATTCACATCCCACTACATACATCGAGGTATATTCAATAACAGTCTTTGTAGTATAACCAATTACGATACATGTTTAACTGTATCAAAACATACAACAATATAAGTTGAGATGGTAATGATCTCAAGTCTAATGATCATACATATAGTTGTTACCATGAGAAATATTGTGATCATCACATAATAATCCAAGACATGCTCATGGAGGGTCAATCTAATATATTGTTCTCTAATAATATATTCATGTATCAATTCTAACATCTCTAGTCAATGACAACTCATTTTCATCAATCAATAACATGTTTGTCTTAAGCGTATTATTACTGTCCATTCCCATAATAATACTTGACTAAGGATCTTTTAATAATAGCCATATTATTACATGGTCATTATTATCTTTTATCTTATTTAATGCACATAAATATAATAAAAGAAAATAATGATAATGCTTTTATTTAATAAATACAATAAATAATCTATGACAATATAATCATCATATGATTAGTCTTTGGGAATACTCTAACACCAAAAAAAATACAACACCAACGAGACTTGGCTCACTTAGCTAATTTACTCATTACTCATGCACGAATGCATACTGATGAAACTGAAGGGTTCTCAGCACCTTAAGAATCATACCTCAATATCTTACTTGTATTATCCTTAGAACTTTAGGTAAAATTATGGAATTACTGCATCGGAACATATACCTTGCTAACTTACTCCTCACGAGTACTTGGGGCATCTGTACCCAGATAGCAACTGAAGAGTCGTAGAACTTGGTAAGGTACATTTGACATTTCTAAAACAGAGTGATCGACATATTGGTTAAAGTAACTTGGGTAATATTAACACACGTGGAAATGTTCATCTCCCACGCGAAATCAAAATTTTATGCGGCTCGATCATAATAACCCTAAAAAAACTAAAATAACTTTGCTTATTCTAATAGGGTATACAAACTTGACACTTAGGTCCTCACATAAGGGTTTTCATTATCTAGATCACTTAACGCCACAAAAGAATGTATGCACTCATGCTTACTAACATGAAAAACTCACATATCTGAATGTATACATGGCATCTCATATGCGTTATCCACATCCTGAACATACCCTTTTCTATCTGGCTAGTAGGATCAAATGTCATCGAACCAAAACACATCGAACTGCTCCTCTACTCTCCTGTTCGAGTACAGAACCAATGCTAGCCGAACTAGGATAATCTCTCACTATACGTGCCAATAATCGCATCCATAAAACTTCCTTGAAAGCTTAAAACATCTCCCTTGATGATTTTTTCCACAATGCTTGCACTCTAGATATCTCAGGACTCTATCAGAGCCTCAAGAGCTCGCTAAAAATTGGGAAGTAAGCGGTCTCCTAAGAGACCATATATCTGACCTCTGACTCAACTAGAGTGACAAATCTAACGTCGCTCTCCTATACTCTTGTGAACCTATAATCCTATCTAACGCTGACTTAGATTGATCTACTGGCACATAAGTCCTTATACTTTAGCTACCTGACTTGCCAAACAAACTCTTACTCATAGCTTGCACCCTCTCCACATCCTTAACCAATCATGTAAACTAAAAAAATACTTTATGCGGGTCTACCACCAACTGCTTATGGATATCAAGATGAAGTTACTCAAGGAACCTCTTGCACCTCAAAGACTCGGTTGTAAATAACTTTAGGGAGTAACAACTCACCCATAAAAAATCTCTCTCATACTCGTACACTGAGTGATCCTCATAAACTAGTTCAGAGAACTACATCCTTAATTAATCTATATGTTCCTTACTAATCTACTTGCCTCTAAAATCCCTTAGAAACAAAGCCTATGTAGGCACATCTAGCTGTAGAGCCATCTCTTCAGTCTTCTACCAATTGATAGTATCACCCTTGAGCAAAGTTATGACACATTCTAACATACCCTCTGAGGTAAGGTGAAGTTGTCTCAAGGTCCTCATTGTCTCTCCAACCAATGATCGGCCGAAATCAGATCATTACTGCTTGAACAATAGAAGTTAGCTATCTTGTACCACCTCAGTCTCTCTACTGGGGTCTCTAGTGGTATTAACATATTTTGAATGACTGGTTGAGAAGTATGCACTCTAGGAATGGCGTCCACTATCTCCATGAGAGTTAAAGTCAGTCCTTTAAAGAAGGTCACCTCTAGTCTAACGGAATCCTCTGATCCTCTGCCCCAGGCAAGAACCCCTCATTGACATTGATTGGGTGAGTGGCTCGGTTCTCAATCCTATTCTCAAAACCATGCTCAGAACTATCGACCATCAAACTTTTATGCAACATAGGTTAAGAAAGTAAGCACCATCAGGATTACAGACTTATACAAGTACCTTAAGTACATAGGCGCATGTAATCATTGACACCTTACGAAAACTGACAATTAAATCCTAGGATCGACTCAACCTGAAGCTTTGATATCACTAAATATAACACCCTAAACTCGATTGGGCCTAAATCGCAACATTGGGCCATCGAAACAATCCCTGACTTTCAAAACATGTTTATTTTCTTTTCAAATAATCCGAATGGTATCATAAAAATACATAGATAATAGTTATAAAAAAATTTACAAACCAGAGATCTGTGACACATAATTAAAATCAAAATAATACATCTTGAGGTTACAACTTAAATACACAAGTAAGGTTCTATGAATATACATGCCCACTTAAGATACAGTACAATACTCTGAAGGAGATACTGGAAGTCCTGCTACGACGGTGCTCCATGAATGGCTCTAGCTATTGACCTGCCAATGGAAAACATCCGAAGGTTGAGTGTACAAAGCCGAACCTAATCCAAAGCAACATAAGAATTTCATAAAGATAAGTATGCCAAGAAGTGGTACTAAGAAGTACATGCATGGTCCAAATCAAGAGCTACCTACTTAAGGCTTATTTGTTCTATCACTGAAGTAGGATCTCACACTTCCTTTAAACCTCTGCTAACGTCCTCACCATGAGAACACTTCTAAAGGAGTGTTTAACCCTAACAACTGAACATGTTATACATTATCTAAATGTGACACTGATATTCTTGTGAATTATCTAAATATAAACCTGAAAAACTGTGAATTATTTGAATGTAAACTTAACTAGTATCCAGTCTCACATAGGTCTTATACACTAGTTAGTGAGAGAACCTCGGTATAATATAGCATCGACATAATTCCTACAAACATGCTGAATGATCTTCTGGTCCTCACATAGCCATCGGGTAGATCACTGAGGGAAACCCGGTGTCACACAACATCGGTGCAATTCTGTACAAACTTAAACATTGGCTCTGCCTCACATGACCTTCAAGCCAAGCTTAAAATAATTGAAATATCGGACAGATGGGACTCACATGCATGACTGAGACAAACAAACATGAAGTAGGTCTGGTGGTTTGGTCAAAGAAATTTATGTGTATTTTGGAACAACACCCAACTTACCTTACATGCGAAAAAGCCTAAGCGTAAAAACCAGAATTTACATGTATCATAAGCTTACCCAACTGAATTGTATTGATATAACTACCCATGCATATTTAAGGCCCATATGCCATATAACACTAACATCACTAACCCACACTTCACAAGTGTTTGAGTCTCGCACCCTAATTAAGCCCTGAAGTGCGTCACGCACTGGTAATGCCCCCACTAGAGCAACTAAGGTAAATTGGGTACACCTTAATATAGCTGGAGTAACTAAAGTGATGTAACAGTCATACTAGTAGTTATCTCACTCGTTCTCTCATCTAGAATGTTATGCGAATGTTTACTTATTTTAGTGTTTTATGCCCTTAAGGAAATTCAGAATCATTGCCACATCTTTGGTATATTATAACTATTCCAGACGCTTGATTCAGGGTTAGTTCATCGATAATGACTCCCTAGTCGCTCTCATCATACTTCCCAATTGTTTACCCTTGAACCAATTGGGTAACTTGATTGTCTTTAATTGTAGTTGTTCATGGGCTAGCAATTCCCTTTATCCTTCTCGTTAGGTTATTCCTTGTTATACCTGATGACATGCCTTTCGTAATGATCATTCGTTCACGATTACTTGATACGTGTTAGATTGAATACACTTAAAGTATCGCACCCAATATGATTACTTCTATCATGACCCACCTATAAACACATTCCTTAACATTTATTCTAGTGTTTTACATGTCCTCGATCCTATTTATGATCATACTATGGGTCTAGGGCCTTCTTGGCAACATTTTAGGCTTATTTGGACATTTTGGGAAGGCTTAGGTGGTTTTGAAATCTCTGTGTAATTTCTGTATTCTGGATAAGGGGTTTCAAAACCATCTTGGGGGTTTCAAACCTCTACTGTAGATTTCTCTTTTTCTTCCCAGAAATCTCTCCAAATCTCTCTTAAAACCCTTCCAAGGTTCCCAAATGTTTAATAAAACTTATGGAGGTTATTAGGGTCATCTAAAACTATAAAAACTCTAACTTTTTAACAAAAACATCATCCATAACAATAATCAAACATAAACCCTAAAATGCTTAAATACTCAAATCTTAGCAAACTCTTACAATTTATGAAAGCTTAATACTCCAAAGGATTAGAAATACATTACCTTGGTGTTTGAGTTACGAAATGAAACTCTTTTAGCTATCAGAGACCCTATACCAAGTCTTGGTTGTAAACCCTTAATTATCATGCAACCAAAGAACTCAAAGCTTTAAATCACTAAAATGATGTTGCTGGAGGGATTAGGAACGAAATTGAAGCTTAAAAGAAGTAGGAAAGGACTTAAGGGACTTACATTTGACTTAAGGAACTTGGAGAGGGGTAAGAGATAAAAATGAGAATGAAAGAAAAATTAAGAAAAGAAGAAGATTGAGAGAAATATAAAGCCTTCATCTTTTTTAAATTGGGAAATTTACATTTTTGGTCCTTCTCACCTTTATAATAAAAAAATCCCATTTATGGCTAATTGGGCTCTAAACCAACCTAATTAAGCTCAATTCAACCCAACGACTTAAAATATGAAATTCACAGGGTCCACTTACCTCTCGGGTAAACCATGTACTACTAACATGGACTTTAGGGCGTTACACATTCACTTTAAATTATCGAATTAAAATACTCATGTGTGTGTGTGTCCCAAACATTCTACTGAGTGTCCCAATTGTTATTAAAATCTTATGTATGAACATAGGGGTCATAAAGAGTCTATAAACATGTTAAAAACAATTATTTCTGAATTCTACCATGAACATGTTTCATAACTTATGCATCCTACCAAAACACATTTAAGGACCTATATGTGGTATAGTTGATTTAGAAGTGAGTTACCTTGAATGTCTAGACTATTGGAAACACCCAAGGTTCAACTAAGACTGAGTTTCTCCTTCCCCTAGCTTTGGAGTTTTTTTTCAACTTCTCTCACCAAGCAAGAAATCAAAGCAAGGGTTACTAATGTTGTTGGGAAGCTTAGAAGAGAATTTAAAATGTTTTTAGAGGTTTTTAATCTTTCCAAAATGAGATGAAATAACTTTGGTTTCTAAACCCCCACTAAACCCACCTTTGGCTATCTTGAAGAAATGAAGAGGTTGAGAGCTAGAATCGAAACAATAGGAGAGGTGATTTTTTTCTTACCTTGTCTAAATCGGGCTTGAATGGTATACCAACAAAGCTTCCTCTTTTACTCAAGCTTCTAAAGAAGATAAATTTTGAAGAAAGAAGAAAATAACAAATGAGAGTTGAGAAAAAGAGGGAATGACAACATGATATCATCCTCCCATTAAAAGGATTCAACTTTTGAAAATAAAAATGGTATAAGTACTCCTTCGGTCACTCTAGTTTTGATCCCAATTAAAAAACACCCTTTTCATCTCAAGTTGGGCCAAACCCAAGCCCCAAACCCGAGACTAACTTGGCCCAAGCTCTCTTTGAAAGCTAATAGATTATCTAAACCTACTCGAGTTAATCCGAAACTACTAACATGAGATTTAGAGCGTTACAGTATGAGTATAGTTGACATCAAATATTAAATTTGGTATCCATGATAATGTAATTTCAATAGGGTCCAACAAGAATATATAAGATGCATCGCTGAATATTTGCCGAAAATGAATCATTAAAAAAATAGAAACATGAGACTTTTATACAATTAATTTAGTATTATTAGAACTGTCGGATCAGATTTTCAAAAATCATACTCAGTTTTATCGATTTGATTTCAAGTATTTATTATTTTCTCTTAAAATTTAGTTTTATTCTCCGTACGGATAAAAAAACTCTAAACAACTCCCCCTGAAAGGGAAAAGAAATGTAATTACAGCCATATATCCCCTTCCTTTTATTGTTTAGTTTCAATGTTTTACGCTTTTTGTTGATACCATAATCCAAGGATTTTCTGAATTCTTTTAAGTCATAGATGTATTCTTTCTTTGTTCTTTTAGCTTCAATGTCTAGGTGCTTTCCATATTACAGTTCTGGAAATTTTTGGCCTTTTAGTTCTAAAGGTACCTTTTTTCATTTTGGCACATTTAGCTTTAACATATGCATTTAGTTATAAATTGTTGTAACCAATGTTATCAAAACCGGACCGGATCGGTCGGTTCGACCAGTTGAACCGAGAACCAGTTGTCTATCTGGTCCGGTCAGTCTCCAAAACCAGTTTTATAATGAACCGCTAAATAACCAATGGAACCGGTTGGGAACTAGCAAAAATGGCGTGAACCGGCTGAGAACCGGCAAAACCGGTGTGAACCACCGGTTCTGTTTTTTTTTAAATTAAATCAAACAATGTCGTTTGTTATGATTTTTTTCAGCCCTAAATTTATTTTCTAATTTTAGCTATATAATTATATTTATTATTTAATATGCTTTACACTTTTACTTTTAATTGTTAAGTATTGTATGTGAATTTAAATTTAACTTTGTATTTATTTATTTATCATATTGATAAGTGATGAAGATCTTGATGTTGTGGACTTTCAAATTCAAAGTGATGCTATGGAGTCAAGTTCAAAGTGGTGATGGCGGTGGTAATTCAACTAATGAAAAAGCTTTTCCCAATATTTTGGAATTTAAGGGAAACAATTTCAATGAATATTTTGATGATTGATACTTGTATCAATTATGTACTTTTTTTATTTAGTTGTTGATGAATTTCATTATGTATTGACCTTAAATATCATGTTGTAGTTGATTTGAATCATTTTGTTTCACTTGATATTATGGTATTTAACTTATATATGTTATGACTTGTGATATTTTTATAGCTTTTAATATTGTGAACTTAAAAAGAGTGTTATATATATATATATATATATATATATATGCTATGAATATTATGTAAAATTTTAGAAAAATATTATTTTATATAAACCGGTTCAACCGCAGTTTAACCCGATTGAACCAGTGAATCAGTACCTTTATCGATTTAAGGTCCGGCCCGGTTTTAAAAACATTGGTTGTAACAAGAATTATTTAAACAAAATGTTTTAATATAGGCTTGTTAACAATGTTTATTCAATAAAGGAAGTCAATGTCTCTTTAATACATTTTTCTAATAAAAGTTCACAGTGTTTTCATTTGTATATTGAAAAACAAAAAAAATGGTGGAAAATGATACATAACCAAAATCAATATTTATGCTAAAAATGGTATGAGCATAAACAAACAAAAATAGAGCGTAATAAACGGATACGGAGAGAAACAATGAATGGTGGAAAATGATAGTGAAAGAGGTAATTTATTGTATAAAAGGGTAGTCATAGGGGCAATCTAAAAACAACTCAAGCAATATCTTCCATTAGTAGGAGATAAAGAGTTGTACGCTAATAAATTGCATAGTAAGAAATGGATCGGATAATTTAATATCGATGTTATTATGTGTTTGTGTTGGGTCGATGTTTATGGTCGAATGTGGAGATCCTTATATTTTTTCGAATGGCATATTACGTATGGCACTGTTTCTCCTTTGGGAGTTCCGGTGAAAGGTATTCTTATTAATAATGAATTTCCCGGCCCGAACATAAACTCTACCACAAACAACAATGTCGTGGTCAATGTATTTAATAATCTTGATGAGCCATTCCTCATAACATGGTAAGTAACTATGACTCATGAACAAAAGATAGTTTTCTATTTGATTATTCTAATAAATGATTGAGGTAGTTATTTTGGAAATGGGATTTGTTGCAGGCACGGTATCCAGCAGAGGAAGAATTCATGGCAAGATGGTGTGTTGGGAACTAATTGTCCAATCCCCCCGGGACAAATTACACGTATCATTTCCAGGTGAAGGATCAAATTGGCAGCTACATGTACTATCCTGTCACTTCTATGCATAAGGCCGTTGGTGGTTTTGGAGGCCTTCGCATTAATAGTCGTGCAATGATTCCTGTCCCATACGACCCTCCAGCTGATGACTATACCTTAATGATTGGAGATTGGTTTAACAAAGGACACACCGAACTGAAGAAAATACTCGACAGCGGCCGCAACCTCGGCAGAGCTGACGGTGTCCACATTAATGGGAAAGTGGCAAAAGGTGATGGTAAAGACGAACCTCTCTTCACCGTGGAAGCTGGCAAAACCTACAGATATAGGATTTGCAATGCTGGATTAAAGACTTCTCTCAACTTCAGGTTCCAAGGCCACACCATGAAACTAGTTGAGATGGAAGGTTCTCACACAGTTCAGAATGACTATGAGTCGCTTGATGTGCATGTAGGACAGTGCTACACTGTGCTCGTCACGGCCGACAAAGAACCAAGGGATTACTATGTTGTTGTCTCTTCTCGTTTTACCAAACGAGAGTCTACAGCAATGGGCATCATCCGCTACCTGAATGGTAAGGGAGGACCCTCATCTGACATTCCTAAGCCACCTATTGGTTGGGCTTGGTCTCTCAATCAATTCCGTACCTTCCGTTGGAACCTTACTGCTAGTGCTGCAAGGCCTAACCCTCAGGGATCCTACAAATATGGTGGCATTAACATTACCCGTACCATCACGCTGGCTAACACCGCTGAGAAGGTAGATGGAAAGCTTCGATATGCAATTAATGGAGTCTCCTTTGTGGAGCCAACCACTCCTTTGAAACTTGTGGAATACTACGGAGTTGCAGACAAGGTTTTCAAGTATAATAATATTCCAGATGAGCCACCAGCTGAAATCTCCAAAGTAGCTCTAGAATCTATTGTCCTCAACATGACACACAAAAGCTTTGTGGAAATTATATTCGAGAATCGTGAAACAGCCCTTCAATCTTGGCACGTCGATGGCTATGCATTCTTCGCTGTGGCGTAAGTGTTGGAAATCTAACTAAGACTGTACCTTTTAATATAATCATTTGATATGAATAATGACTTGTTTTTACAATGATTGTTTGCAGCGTAGAGATAGGGAAATGGAGTCCAGAAAAGAGGATGAACTACAATCTTCTAGACGCGGTGAGCAGGCACACCATTCAGGTGTTCCCACATTCATGGGCTGCTATCCTTATATCTCTTGACAACTGCGGGATGTGGAACATCAGGTCCGAGATATGGGACAGGCATTACCTTGGACAACAACTTTATATTAGTCTTCTTTCCCCTAATCGTTCTGTGAGAGACGAGTACAACTTGCCCGACGACGTAATGACTTGCGGTGTAGTGGAAGGTATGCCAAGGCCTCCACCGTTTAGCAGTTAAATTAACCTCATTTATGTGTGCCTAATTTCCGTTTAAATGCATATTAGACGGAGTGGGAGAGTACGAGGAAGTTTGTAATTCCTAATGATGTCGTCTATATGAACTTTATGATCAAATAATTAAAGTATAACATCATGTATTATATGTGTGCCTAATTTCCGTTTAAATGCATATTAGACGGAGTGGGAGAGTACGAGGAAGTTTGTAATCTCATTAACGACAAAAAACGGGCTATGATTGGGTTAAAATAAAGTTATCTCGTATGATGGGGTGTATTATATGTTACAATTATTTTATTTCGGACAACATCATGTATGAAAATGGGGCAACCGATCGGTAGGAGTCGGATAATAGAAGGGTGACCAGTGGTGATTATTTAACAATGATATACAATATTTAGAGATTTAAGGTTTAGGAGATTAAGGATATAAAAATTTTAAGTAATTTAAAATTTTAGGTGGTTTTAGAAAATTAATGAGGTTGGTTTAAAAAAAAAAGAAAATAAAAATATATTATGTGTCAGATCCTGATTATATAACAATTTTTTAATAAAATAAATGTTAAAAATATATTTTAATAAAGAATTTAAATTCCAAAAAAAAATATTATCTGAATATTTTATTTTAAATTAGTTATTAAATTTTTTATCATAAATTATAAAAGAAATTGATAAATTCCGACATAGGCGGGATGATAGTACATAGTAATTGTTTTAGTAGTATGAGGTCATTAACGGATTCTGTTTCTTTGTTTGTGGATAACTTACCAAACTCTATTCACTGTAAAGGGTTATGGCAGATTGTGGGTCGTTATGGTGAGGTTCTGAGTGTGTATCTTCCGTCGAAGAGGAGTCGAGTAGGCTCTAGGTTTGGTTTCATAATAGTTGGCAATATGGTATAAGCTGATAGAGTTAAGGAACGTTTGAATGGTCTTATGGTGTATGGTAGTCGCATCTCAGTGAGTTTTGCTAAGTATTCTTCGAAGGCTCCGTAGGATAAATGTGCGCAGTGTATATTGTCATGGAAAAGTAAAATTGCAAACCCTCTCATTACTGGTATTTCTCAAACGAAGGAGGCTAGCCTAGCGTGTGCTTCCAGGAAGGAAGCTAAGGGGCTTGTGGATGAAGACGAAGTAAGAAAGTTAAAGAGATGTTTGGGAGTGTTGGGAGTATTGTGGATAGATTACATAACTGGGGTTTAGGGGAAATTAAAGTTCAAAGACTTCATGGGAACTCTTTTTTGCTCACCATCGAGGATGAAGATCTATTTATCATGCTTGAAGACCTTTGATAGTCTTACTTGAAGGAGATTTTCGTGGATGTTATGCTTTGGACAGAGTCTTTTAGCCAGAAGGAGAGAGTTATTTGGTTAGAGATAGAGGGATTACCGTTGCATTGCTGGAATGTTGTCACTTTGAAAAGATTAGTTGGCTTGTGGGGTAGATTTGAGGCGTTTGGAGATAATGTTAGCCATCATTTAGATTGTGAGAAAGTTAATATGCTCATTACTACTTCATCGGAAGCTCAGATTTATGAAGTTGTAGATGTAGTGGTGGAGAATAAAAAGTTTGATGTTCGTGTTCTTGAAGTTAGGATGGTGGACCATTCATTAGGCAATTTGTCTAAATCTGAAATCCTAAAGAAAATAGAGGTTGAGGTTGGTGCTAATGATGTGGGTGTTTTATCGGTTAAAGATGATCTATCGGTGGCTTCTAAGTCGGGAAGTTCTGATGGCAAGAAAAGGTCACCTTCTGGTGGTATCCCTTATGATGTCACGTACTCTGGGGATAGGATTGGTTGCCGTAATAAGGTTAGTATTGTGAAGCCGATTGAGGTCGAGTGTGGTGTCGCTGATGGTGGACAGAGTGTTGCCTTTTAAATTTCAAATCATTGCAATCACGTGGGGTTGCAAGGATTGGATATTGATGGGGTTGAGACTTTGGTTGTAGAGTCAAATGAGGCCAGTCCTATTATAGACGGGATTTCAAAGTTGGAGGATAAAGTTTTGGTGGGTGCTTCTGCTGTAGTTTCTCCTGAGATTGAGCTCTCTTTAAGGATGGGATTAAAGAATGAAATTTTATTGGATTCCTATAGTGATTTTCAGATGGATTCAGGGGGAGGAATGACAGTTTATTTTTGGGTCCTGTTAACTCTTTGGAATTAGGCAACGTAAGTTAAATGGAGATACCTGAAAAAGAGAGTCTTGGGGGAGTCTTAGAAGATGTGTCATGTGTGCCAGAACTGTCCATTAGGAATAAAATGAAGATGCATAAATTTGGTTCTATGTTGGATATCCAAGACTCAGTCCTATCGAAAGCTGAGAGGAGTCGAAGAGATCAAACATTGAAGAGTTCCAAGTTGAAGAAGGTTGATTTAGAATCTAGTGAATTATCAGGTAGATCTATTTCAGATTCAGTCTTAAAGAAAAAGTGGGTTGTTGCGTATGCTGAAGCGAAGGAGACTTTGTCAGTAGCTAAGTTTCTTGGTATTAAGTTTGCTGGTTCTGAGAGAAAGGTTCTTGAGTAGTTAGTGTCGCTAGAGTTGAGTTGACGATAGTGAATGAGGTGTAGGGCTTGCTAGGTTTTTGCATTTGTTTGAGGATAGCGTCGAAGTTTTTTTGGAGGTCATGGAGTTGGTTTTTAGGGGTTATATGTGATTATTTTTTACGTGTTATGGGGGTTTAGGACTCGGGAGAATTTAGTTTGTCTAAAGAGTGAAAGTTATTTAGCATCCTCCAAATGAGTAGCTCGTGCATTGCTTCGTAGGTTGATAGTATGGTGCTCGTAGGTTTACAGGTGGGTTGGTGTGCCATTTTTTAATCAATTGTTCGTGATGGGCATTTTGCTTCCCATGCTTGTATTTGTTAGCAATTGGATCTTCTCGATAACACTAGGATTCAGATATGTCTTATTGACCGGCTTTTAGACTCTGAATTGGCAAGTGAAAAGGTTTGGTTGGACGTGCTCGTGAATCCATATATTAATGTAAAGGCTTGGAGATGAACATCTTAAGTTATTTATTTTTAATATGCGCTCTTCTGTACTTCACTTCTGGTAAGTCTCATCGATCTTCTGGCAATAGCAGGCTTTTAATAGATTCTTTGAATGGCTTTGGTTGAGCAACCGCTATATTTCTTGAACGACCACAATTATAGGATTTAAAAATATAAAGAGGCTTTGGTTTTTGTTCCCCAGACATGGAGTTATGGTGGGCGATTAAATAATGGATTTAAAAATATAATGGGGCTTTAGTTTTTGCTCTCTAGACATAGAGTTTTGGTAGTTCTGCGCATTTTTCTATCCATCTAATGGATGCTCCAATGTCTTAGAGGTGGTGAGTAGGGCACACATGGGAGTGGGTGCGTGTGCTATAGTGGATCGTAATATGGATGGTAGTGTTTATTTTGAGGGACATTAGATCTTCTCTTTTGTTGATAACATGGGGCCCACGGTTCTATTTAGATAGGCAACCAAAATTTATTTTCTACAAACAAAGGTCATTGAAAAGTTCAATCTTCGAGAATTTTATATGGTTGTCTGCTCTGGAGCTTTTGTAATCTGGCTTTTGTTGTCTCTGTTTGCGCTGATGTAGTTGACATAGCCTCTACGGTTGTAATTGATATGTTTTTTTAGTTGGTTGCAGTGTTTGCTTCGTTTGGTCGGTTGGATAGTTTTTTGGTATTGTCTTTGTTCGATTTTGTTGTCTTTGTAGGTTTGGTTTCCGTTATTGATATGTTTGTTTGTATTTGTTCTCTAATGTAGCACTCTTTTCCTCCAATCAGTTTAGGGAGGTTTTTAATGAGGCTCATAAGTTGTTCTTGTCTCTTGATTTTAATAAATCTTCATTCCTATAAAAAAACGTCATTAAAGGTAGTATTTATTTATAATAATTTTTATCTATTGATAACGAATACAAATCCTTCAGACGCAACTACTTAAACTTATAATCTTAAAGGAGAACAATACTTTTGTTTAACCACTAAGATCATTCAATGAGTTCAACATTAGTCGGTCTTCTCCATACCATTAAGTTTAAACGATTATATATGATTTAACATAACATGATATTTTTAAACGATTATATATGATTTTAATTAATATAATAATAAAATTAATTTTTAATATTTATATATTATATAATTTGATCTAAGAAATTGATAACTCCGTAAAAGGCCACATTTAGGGGCCTTTTAACTTAAGTTATTGAATGTTTAAAGGCTCATTTAGGACCATGTAGATGCATTTAGAAGCATTTAGTTGCATGTGGTGGATTTCGGTTTGCCGTGGCATTTTATTTTTACAACGGTGCCACTTTATAGGAAAGGTACTTGTATGATGATGTGCAGGTATTGAGAGCAAGGAGAAGAGGAAAGAAAATGTCGTGACATAAGGAGACTGCTGAGCAAAATGAATTTGTCGAGGTCAGCCGGCATTTTGAAAGTGTTGTAAGTGCGGGAAGATATTTTTGAAGCCAGATGTATCCAACTGTCCGAGAGCTCTGCCCGGGAAATCCACCTCGAAGATACGCCTGGAAGGATCAGCGCTGCAACCGTTGGTTCTGCTGATGATGCCACCTGACCCTGCAGATCCTGGCTGTCCTTGGGCGTCTTCCACGAGATTATGCCGGGTACTCAACCAGCTACCCAGGCTGTATCATCACCTGTCTTACCCGAATCCCAAGCAAAGTTAACTATGGTTTGGGGAAGTCAACTCTTAGTTCAAGGGTTAATTTTCCCCTATAAATAAAGGATGAAGCCACATTATTAGAGACTTTAGTTCCACCTAGATTTGAGCTTAAAAAGTTAGAGTGAGAAGGTCTCACTTATCTCAGTCAATCCGTCTTGCCGTGGCATTTCTCCTTGACTAGCAGAAGGGAGTGGCGTTCTGAGCATCCGAGAGGAGCCAGTCCGCTAGGAGCAGTTCCTGGTGGCCAAGAGGAGCATTGGGCAGTGCACGTCGAAGGCTTTCTCTCCTTCCCTTAGTTCTTTGCTTTCATATTTTATTATTGGGTTGTAAGGAACGAATGGAACTTGTCTTGAACTTGTTTATTTCAAACCCCACCATGAACTAATCCTATTTGGTGGGAGTTCACTTGGATGTCTAAGTTTTATTTTCAATGAATGGTTGTTTATTATGTTCTAATCTATTTTTTTATGAAACTTAATGCTTTGAGGTTGTAGGAGCTATGAGAGTAGCCTTTCCTTAGAAGGTGTTTAGGGTTTGAGAGAATGCCTTGGCAAAATATCTTTAGTCTTCGAGAGAAGCTAGGGAGGAACTACATAAACAAAGGGGTTCTAGACAGTAACTAGGCCTAATCCATCTAAGAGATAAGAATAGGATTTCATTCGACTAAAAGGAGTAGAGCATATCCGATAGGTTAGATGTTAATGTTGCCGTAAAAAGGTATTGTCGAGACATATCATGTTATCTGAATCAATAGGATCACTGCAGGGGTTTACGCCAATCGGATTTGCCAGGGCATCTTTAATCTGTCGAGTCCCTTCCTAGAGATAGCTGAGGGAACTTTAGTAGACTCTGTCGGGCAGGTTAAGCATAGAGGAAATACCATTCAGAGAAATAGACTTAGGTTTTCCTAGTGACTCCCATCGCTCATTCCCATTGCTGCTAGTTGTGAGAAAGCTAAAGTCCTATAACTTAAATCCCATAGCTGCATTTGTATTTTGCCTTGATATTTCCATTTTGCTTGCACGTATTATAATTTCATTTGCCACAACTTATCCAATTACTACCACACCACCATCATTCCATTTCCACATCAGTCATTCCATTTTGCCACAACATTATCTTTTATACATACCATCACTAACTTTACTTAGGCGACAAAGTAAAGTGCCTTGACAAACCTATTTGATTTCCCCAATTCCCTGTGGAGACGAAACTCTACTTATCACTTTATTACTTGTTCGATTTTGTATACTTGTACATATATCCGCACTCATTTTTAGTACTCACAAAGAGCGGACAAGTTTTTGGCGATGTTACTGGGGAACTTGGCAACTGGAAGTTAAATTGATTTGTCATAGCATTTTTATTTTACTTGTTCATATTTTCTTTTTAGTTAGCTTTATATTTGTTTTTACTTTCTGTGATTTTTCTGTATTTATTTTTCTAGGTACATGACCCAAAGTAATCCTGAAGAGCCATTAGAACCTATTGATCTTGAAATCGAGAGGCTTTTTAGACACAGAAGACGCGTTCAACATGTAAACATGTACCAAATCGGAAATCAAGGCATCAACCATGAGGAGGATCATAATGCCGGGGCAAATTTAAATACTGGGAATGGAGCCAGACCTCGTGCCATTCGTGATCACTTAAACCCGATCTTAGAATATTTAAATCCTGGAATTATGGCCCCAGATATTCAAGCAGCCCATTTCGAGATTAAACTCGTCATGTTCAATATGTTGAACTCTATAGGACAGTTTGAGGGCATGCCAAATGAATATGTCAAGCAGCATATTCGCAACTTCTTGGAGGTGTGCGATTCTTTTCGCCAACAAGGGGTGCACGAAGATGTTCTGAAATCAAAGATGTTTTCTTACTCTCTACGTGACCGAGCAAGGGCGTGGTTGAGTGGCGTTCCAGCGGGTTCAATGGAGTCGTGGACAGATCTGTGCAAAAAAAAATTTGCTGCGGTATAATCCTCCGAATATGAATACCCAATTGAGGAACGACATTCCTTCCTTCCGTCAAGCTGATGACGAGTCGATATAATGAATGGGATCGATACAAGGCATTGCTTCGCAAGTGCTCAAATCATGGTATTCAAGATTGGACCTAGGTGGTGATGTTCTATAATGGAGTAAACGCACCCACGTGGATGATGCTTGATGCCTCGGTAAATGGGACGTTACTTGACAAATCACCAGCAGAGGCATTTGACATTCTGGATAAGATTACCACTAATGATTATCAGTTTCCATCCACACGGCTTAGAGCTTGGCGCAAGTCACACGGAGCTTTCGAGCTAGATTCTAAAGATAATGTGTCCACCCAACTTGCTGCTATTACCAACATGCTGAAAAATTTACAAAGGCTAAGTGAGGTGAGAGAAGTGAAGGCAACCCATTCAGCTTGTTTATTATGCCACGGCAATCACAATGAGAGTGATTGGCCGACTAATCAAGAATCCATTAACTATGTGGGCAACTTTAATCGAGGCAACAATAACCCCTATTCCAACACGTATAATTCAGGATGGCGTCAGCATCTAAACTTTTCATGGGGAAATCAAGGATCCAACAATGCCCATCAATCAGCTCGACAGCATAATTTCAACGACTCCCAGGGTTATCAAGCGAATATACCATGGCATAATTCTAATAAGGGAGGACCATCTTCATCAAACAAAAGTTCTTTGGAGGACACAATGCAAGAGTTTATTGCAACAACAAAGACAATGCTGCAAGATCACGCAACCTTCATCAAAAATTAAGGAGCTCTACTTTAGAGCCATAGTTCTTCACTAAGGGCATTGGAGAGTCAAGTTGGTCAAATTGTCACAGCATTACAAGAACGCAAACCAAGAGACTTATCTCTGCATCGATCGTAGTTCCTCCAGATTGGACGTCACCGTTCGAATTAATGTGCGATGCAAGTGATATTGCCGTGGGAGTTGTGCTCGGACAACATAGAGGTAAAATTTTTCATGTGATTTATTATGCTAGACGTACTTTAAATGATGCACAATTGAATTACACTACCACCGAGAAAGAATTACTTTTCATGGTATTTGCATTTGACAAGTTTAGGCCATACTTGATAGGCACAAAGGTCATAGTTCACACAAATCACTCTGCTATAAAATATTTAGGGAACAAGAAAGATGCCAAGCCTAGACTGATTGGATGGATATTACTCTTGCAAGAATTTGACTTAGAGGTAGTTGATAGGAAAGGTACTGAAAATTAGGTTGCATACCACTTATCTAGGCTAGAGAACATTTCAGAATGCCATGACATTTTTTATATTAAAGAATAATTCCCTGATGAGAAAATTTTATATGCCACGGAAATTCCGTGGTATGCTGACCTCGTTAATTTTTTTGTTAGCGGTGTTTTTTCTTATGAACTAAATAGCCAGGGCAAGAAGAAGTTTCTGCATGATGCCAAGTTCTACTTTGGGATGAGTCGTACTTGTTCAAGCAATGTGCCGATCAAATGATTAGGCGGTGTGTCCCCGAAGAGGAGCAATGCAATATCTTATACCATTGCCACATAACAACCTGTGGAGGGCATTTTGGAGGTTCGAGGACTGCTGTAAAGGTCCTCTAATCGGGCTTCTATTGACCATAATTATTTAAAGATACCCACGAATTTTGCAAATCATGCGACAGATGCCAGTGCACTGGAAACCTTTCCAGATGACATGAAATGCTCATGCAAAATATTTTGGAGATAGAACTTTTCGATGTTTGGGGCATTGATTTTATGGGACCATTCCCATCTTCTTTTGGGGATTTATACATTTTGCTTGCGATGGATTATGTCTCGAAGTGGGTTGAAGCAATTGCTACGCCGAGGAACAACTCGAAGACGGTGCTCAAGTTCCTTCACAAGAACATATTCACACAATTTGGAGTACCGAGAGCCATCATTAGCGATGAGGGCACCCATTTCGACAATAGATTAATTGCCAAGGTATTATAGAAATATGGAGTGCGATATAAGATTGCCACGGCATATCACCCGCAGACGAATGGGCAAGCTGAAGTGTCCAATCGAGAAGTCAAGCAAATCCTTGAGAAGGTGGTGAACCCTCGAAGGAAAGACTTCAAAATGCCTCTGGGAATGTTTCCTTTTAATATGGTATATGGAAAAGCCTGCCACCTCCCAGTTGAATTAGAACACAAGGCATACTGGGCAATGAAGAAGCTGAACTTCGACGCACAACTCGCTGGGGAGAAATGATTGCTCGATTTAAATGAAATGGAGGAGTTTCGAGCACAAGCATATGAAAATGCCAAGCTCTACTAGGAAAAGACTAAGAAGTGGCATGACAAAAATCTTTTGCCACGGCATTTTCATGAAGGCCAGAAAGTATTGTTGTTCAACTCAAGGCTCAAACTCTTCCCTGGCAAACTAAAGTCACGTTGGTCGGGACCGTTTGAAGTTCACCATGTTTATCCATATGGCACTGTTGATATCAAGAACATGGACGATGGATCCATTTTTAAAGTCAAAGGCCAGCACCTGAAGGTCTACCAAGGAATCCCACCTGCACGTGACAAGTAAGCGCTGCTTTTGCACGATGTCGATACGGGTCCGGCATCTTAAGGATGCCATGACATTTTAAATTTACTTCTGTGTATAAATAATTTTGATATTACTATTATTTTTAGTATTTAATATTTTTAATTAATTATGTTTGTTTTATTTTTGTGCAAGAGACTTCCCACATGACCACCACGTGAAGAGTATTAAGGAAGCTTGTGAAATTTGGGCGGCAAAAGTGAATAGTATAAGGAGGGAACTTTTTCACTTTTACCTAGGATTAAAAAATTTTAACTTTTAATTTTTGTTTTCTTCCCGCTTAGACCCCACCGTTTCTTCTTTTATCCCCTCATAATCTCATTTCTTGTTTATATCTTCATTTCCTTTTCACTTTTCCCTTAACTTTTTCTATCTCATCTTCTTCTCCTCTCTTTGACCGAAACTGCCATAACCGTCCAAAGCCTCAAGTTTTTTTCTTTCTTTTCTCATTTTATCTTGTAACGATGGTCCGTTCCCGTCCCCCTGCGCCATCTTTGCCACCACGGTTTGTGGATGATTCCGCCCGCGAACGGTTCCAAACAATCAAGAATCGGTGAGTATTTTTTGAGTTGGGGTTTATCTTCTCTAAGGAGAAGGACAATGCCTTAGGGAGTGAGGTTCTTGACGTTGTTACCACGCATAAGTGGTAGAAATTTGCCAAGCAACCCACAGCTGTCAACGCTACTCTAGTGAAGGAGTTTTACTCCAACATATCCGAGCCAAACCAGTATGTCGTGAAGGTTCACGACATTTCTATTCGTTTTACTCCTACTGTCATTAACCGTTACTTTAAACTTCAGGGTACTGTAGATCATCATACATCTTTTGCGCAAGAAGTAGATAACGAAACTTACCAAGGCATACTGGAAGATCTCTGTCTTCCAGACACACAATGGAATGGGCAACAAATGAGCCCCAAGACCGTGGATCGGGAGAGGCTCCTTCCACAAGTGAAGTTGTGGAATCATTTCATGAAGCACAAACTTTTACCCACTTCCCACAACCGTGTCTTGCCAGCGAATGCTTCTGCTTCACTCGATCATCTTTGGGCGAGCCATTGATGTAGGGCAGATTATAGTGGAGCAGGCTCATTTGTGCCTGAAGCGCCCTACAAGTGCCTTGGTTTTTCCAAATCTCATCACCGTATTATGCCGTGAAAAAAAGGTCCCCGAAAAAATGTTTGATGAGATTTTACCGGGTATTGTTGGGATCACCAAAGCGAAAATCCCTTTGTTGTTTGGGATTGAATGAAGCAAATAGGAAGGAAAAAGAGGCATCCACATATCGCGTTTCACCATCTCATCATGCCAAGGAAAATTCAGATGCCCTGGAGGAGGCAGTCCAGCGCACTCAAGATGATGTCGGGCAGCTGTCTGACAAATTGATTATATATTTCGCCTATGCCAAACGCCGAGATGAATTTCTCACCAGTGCCTTGATGGAATTCCTCCCGCACACGAACTTCACTATTCCTGTCTTCCCGTCGTGCCACCGAATGAGGATGCCGAGGCATCTGCAGAAGCACCTCGTCCTACCCGTACCGATGTCCCTTAATCGCATGGTGCAGAGAGTCCCCAACCTGCTGAACCTGAAGAGCCTACTGATGCCGAAGAGACCGATGATCCTAAACCAGTCCATGTTGTAGCACCCGATGCAGATCAAGAAGCCAACCTCCAACTCGCTAATATCCCGGAGCCAGCACAACTTGTTGAACCTTTGGTGGCAGAACACCTTGAAGTACCACAGCCCACTGAGTCAACCGATGAGTCATAATTCGAGATGCCATGGCAAGCTCCTTTACGTAGGAGCCGGCGTCGCCTTAGGAAGGAATCTCAGCATCAAGAGCCCCCTTCTCCCAACCGTTCCAGAAGGACTTAGCACTCCTCCAACCGAACCTGCGTCTGACTCAAAGCACTATAGCCTTGCCAAGCTACGAAAGCGCACTCGCCGCGCAACCACTACACCACCACCCATTTAAAGACAAAGTACCTTTCATTTGCATTTCATTCATAGCATGTAGATTCCTATTTCTTAGTTTTTGTAAGCATTGAGGACAATGCTTCTCTCAAGTTTGGGGGAAGTAGGGATCTCGTATCACTGCATGATAGTAGTAGTAAAATAAATATGCCATGACATTAGTAATTGCTTGAATAGTTTTCTGGAATCAATTAAGGATGCTCGATGATGATGAATTTGATGGCTATGATTGAATATACATGACTAGCTGAGGATGATAGAACCAACTCTAGGACTTTCTTCTTTGAAATCCTTGAACACGCGATTGTATGTTTTCTATGCTTGAGAAACTTAGAAATTTTTTATAAGAGAATTCTTAAAATGTCTTGGCATAAAACTTTGACTGATGAAAGCCCCGTTTCTATGTTAAAATATATATATATATGAAGTTATGAATAAATGCCTCGGCATATATGTAGAGGTACACTCCGCTATGCCTTGGCATATGAGTGAATGAAAGATGTCACAGGATGACTCTATCTAACTAGCTCGGGGGTGGAAGGTATGCTCCCTTTCACCTAGAGTGTGGGATGATAGAGTGATGGGCTTACTCCCCTCGTAGCAGAACTAATAAAAGAAAATAAAGGCAAGGTGAGAGCTGATTTAGAAAATGTCATGGCAAATTAGGAAAGCTTGCTTAGAAATTTTTTAAATTTGTTAAGCATGGACTGGATACAACACGCACGCACCCACACAAAGAATCTTGCCCTAGGGGACAGTACTAAATTTCTCAAACCTAGTCTAGCATGTTGAGGCCATATGTGTTGAGGGCTGAAATTTTATCCCATAAGACTATTCTGCTTCTGAACTTGTCATGGTATATTTGTTTTGCTTATTACTATCCATTGCTTGAGGACAATTAATAGATTAAGTTTGGGGGTGTGATAACTCCGTAAAAGGCCATATTTAGGGGTCTTTTAACTTAAGTTATTGAATGTTTAAAGGCTCATTTAGGACAATGTATATGCATTTAGAAGTATTTAGTTACATGTGATGGATTTCGGTTTGCCGTGGCATTTTATTTTACAGCGTGCTACTTTATTAGAAAGGTACTTGTATGATGATGTGCAGGTATTGAGAGCAAGGAGAAGAGGAAAGAAAATGCGTGACATAAGGAGACTGCTGAGCAAAATGAATTTGTCGAGGTCAACTGGCATTTCGAAAGTGCTGTAAATGCGGGAAGATATTTTTGAAGCCAACTGTATCCAGTTGTCCGAGAGCTCTGCCCGAGAAATCCACCTCGAAGATACACCTGGAGGGATTAGCACTGCAACCGTCGGTTCTGCTGATGACGCCACCTGACCCTGCAGATCCTGGCTGTGCTTGAGCGTATGCCACGGGATTATGTCGGGTACTCAACCAGCTACCCAGGTTGTATCATCACCTGCCTCCCAAGCAAAGTTAACTATGGTTTGGGGAAGTCAACTCTTAGTTCAAGGGTTAATTTTCCCCTATAAATAGAGGATGAAGTCACATTGTTAGAGACTTTAGTTCAACCTAGATTTGAGCTTAAAAAGTTAGAGTGAGAAGGTCTCACCTATCTCAGTCAATCCGTCTTGTCGTGGCATTTCTCCTTGACTAGCAGAAGGGAGTGGCGTTCTGAGCATCCGAGAGGAGCCCGCTGGGAGCAGTTCCTGGTGGCCAAGAGAAGCATTGGGCAGCGCATGTCGAAGGCTTTTTCTCCTTCCCTTAGTTCTTTGCTTTCATATTTTGTTGTTGGGTTGTAAGGAATGAATGGAACTTGTCTTGAACTTGTTTATTTCGATCCCCACCATGAACTAATCCTATTTGGTAGGAGTCACTTGGATGTCTAAGTTTTATTTTCAATGAATGGTTGTTTTATTCTGTTCTAATCTGTTTTGTTTATGAAACTTAATGCTTTGAGGTTGTAGGAGCTACGAGAGTAGCCTTTTCTTAGAAGGTGTTTAGGGTTCGAGAGAATGCCTTGGCAAAATATCTTTAGTCTTCGAGAGAAACTAGGGAGGAACTACATAAACAAAGGGGTTCTAGACAGTAACTAGGCCTAATCCATCTTAGAGATAAGAATAGAATTTCATTCGACTAAAAGGAGTAGAGCATAACCGATAGGTTAGATGAATGATGTCGCAAAAAGGTATTGTCGAGACATATCCTGTTATTTGAATCAATAGGATCACTGTAGGGTTTACGCCAATCATTTTGCCAGGGCATCTTTAATCTGTCGAGTCCCTTCCTAGAGATAGCTGAGGGAACTTTAGTAGACTCTGTCGGGCAGGTTAAGCATAGAGGAAATACCATTCAGAGAAATAGACTTAGGTTTTCCTAGTGACTCCCATCGCTCATTCCCATTGTTGCTAGTTGTGTGAGAAAGCTAAAGTCCTATAACTTAAATCCCATAGTTGCATTTTTATTTTGCCTTGACATTTCCATTTTGCTTGCACGTATTACAATTTCATTTGCCACAACTTATCCAATTACTACCACACCACCATCATTCCATTTCTACATCAGTCATTCCATTTTGCCACAACATATCATTTGTACATACCATCACTAACTTTACTTAGGTGACAAAGTAAAGTGCCTGACAAACCTATTTGATTTCCCCAATTCCCTGTGGAGACGATACTCTGCTTATCACTTTATTACTTATTCGATTGTATATATTTGCACATATATCCGCACTCATTTATAGTACTCACAAAGAGCGGACAGAAATCAACAATGTTATATTTTTAAATATTGTATTTAAAATGATTGATCCACTCATTGGTTCAAATGTTGACTTAAGATTTGTATCTAAAAGATATTAAAGAACAAGCAGTAAAAGGGTTCGATTGAAGTATTTATTCAGATTAATTTAAATTTAGACTTGATGCAATTGTTAGACAAATTTATTTTATTTTTAATTGAAAGAAACTTTAAAGACTAAGCTACTGGAGTTGATCAATGAGCTTCGCGTTCCACCAGATGAGCAACGCCGCTTGAAGGTGTGTCGAAGTAGGTGGCATCAGACAGACCGAAAGGAGCCATTTTGGAGAGACTATCACCAACACAATTTTTAGATCGTGGAATCCAGCGAACACGGGTCTCCCATTGGCGATTACGCAGGGAGGCGATAGCTCGGATCAGTGAGAGGGAGCTGACTGCAGCATCAGATGAGTTGATGAGCTTCACGGCTTGAGAGTTATCAGATTGAACTTCAAGGTTGGCAACACAATGATTCCACGCGAGTCTAAGCCCTTCATATAAACCCCATAATTCCGCCTGAAGGACAAAAGAGAGGCCCGGATTTTTGGCATAACCGGTGATCTAATGACCATTAGAATGGCGTAAAACACCACCAGCAGATCATAACCCCGTCCAAGGTTGAACACTGCCATCTCAGTTAAACAGACCCAACCTTTAGGCGGTTTAATCCAAGTACCATTGCTATGTGAGCTGGCAGAAGACACCCCATGCACCTTCTCTTATCTTGATTCAGAGCAGCATGCCCAGCTGTAAGCACGTTGGAAGACAGAGGAAGGAGACTGGACAATTCCATTGAAGGTTTCGTCATTACGATTCTTCCAAACCTGCCAAAGGACTGAAGCAAAGAGAGGAGACGAAGGAATCTCTAAGCCTGGGGAGATAGATGTGATTGCAAGGTTACCAAGCAGCCAAGTGGAGAGATCAGTGGAGAAGAAGCTGGCATTTTGGGAAGCAGGAACAACATCGTCCCATCATAGTACTAAATTGCGGCCGCAACGCAGCGTAACGCCCGCATCGTAACATTTTTAAGGTTACCGTGACGTAATATCGGCGCAAAACGATAAGGGAACCACATCACGATTGTTGCGGTCAAAAACCGTTACATAATACCGCAACACGCTATAAATTGCACCGCAACGCCGCAACTAACTTTAAATTATCTGAAATATAAAATTACATAGATGAATTGTTCTAATTTAATTCTTAAAACTGAATTATAAATATATATGATTAATAATATCGTAATAGTTATGTTTAAAATTAGTTACTTAAATTTAAATTAATTAAATTATTTATTAACATTATTTTAAAATTAAATTAATTTAAATTTAAATTAAATTTTTCTCATATCTAAAATTGACGTGATTAATTTTAAATTAAATTTTATATTAACATTCAACATTGTAATTATATGTTTATTATTATTATATAAATTTTGTTTAAGAGGGGAATTCACTTTAAATACTATAATAGTATGCATTTTATCTATTTTTTATGAAACTATAAAATTTTATCTAATCTATAATATAATAGTTTATGTTATTCATTAACATTATAATTGCTATTACCCATTATCCAGTATGATAGCACTTTTATGGTTTATATTTGTTTTTAATAAATTTTAATGTATGAAACTAAACTTTTATTTTCAAAATAGTATATTAATATTAGTAAATTAAAAGATAATTGTAAAATGTATAAATATAATATTTTAGACGTATTGTGATTTTTGAAAAAAATATCATGTCCGCAACAACCGCAACACGTTACGTAAGGTCCGCAGCATCCTCGACACCGCAACCACATCTACAACAAAATCCACAACTGTAATTTAATACTATGCATCCATAGACTTCGCACCTCAGGGCAGTCACGCAAGACATGCAGAATTGATTCATGAGTTGCAGGACAAGAACGACAAAAGGGATCCGATAACATATTCCGCTGGAACCTTTCGCTATTCGTCATATGTTTTTGCTTAATGGAGAGCCAAAGAAATAGCCGAAGTCGTTGCGGAATGGGGAGAGCCCAGATGAACTTCTAAATGCTGTTGGAATCATTCCGGTAGTGGCGTAAAAGATTGCAGTAAGCGGAGCGGATGCAGAAGGTATTGTCATCAGTCCACCGCCACACAATGGCATCATCATTGTCCGAATCAATAGGAGTGCGCACGTTAACATCTGTGCCAATGTCGTAGGGGTGACTAGAGACAAAATTATGTTTACGTCCCATTCACCGTCAGAGGTAACAACATTACGAACAAGCAAGTCATCGGTAATTAAAGAATAATCTAGTGCTAGTTTCGCAAAGGACCCAAAGAAGACACCCAGTTGTAATTCCAAAACAGACTAGAAGATCCGTTTCCAATCGACCATTCCAGGCACGGTAAAAGAGAAGACCAAGCCTTCGACAATCCTCGCCAAAGAGGAGAGCAGACTGGTCGGTGGATCGATAAGGGAAAGACATCAAAGACTTTGTATTTTTAACGGAGAATTTTGACCCAATAAGAGTTCTTGCTCATTAGAAGGTTATAACCAAGTTTAATCATAAACACCATTTTTTTCATGCAGGCGAGGTATACCTAGGCCACCTTGTTCACGCGGCAGGCAAACTGTTTCCCAGTTGACAAGAGAGACTTTCGGAGTTGAGGTTGTAAAACCCCAAATAAAGCGACGGATACACATCTCAATCTCCTTACAGATCTGCTAGGGAAGAAACATAGTTTGCATAAAATATACCGGGGTCGCGCTAAACAACGAGTTAGCAAGAGTGAGGCGGCCGACTAAGGATAAGGTTTGGGCAGCCTACCCCGAAAGCTTGTTGCGGATCATCTCCACGATAAATGTGTAATCCGATAAAGTGGGACGTTTGTGAAACACTGGGACTCCTAGGTTTCCTAGTCGAGTCAACTTCTTGAAACTCAAGCTTAGCCACAACAAAAGCACGATCAATAAGGCTAGTATTGGGAGAAAATATTAGTATTGGCCTTACTAACCTTATGTCCGGAGTAGTAGCCAAAGTCGGGGAGTATGCAGTCAATAACAAAGGGTTGTTTGTCATTTGCTCTCTCATATAAAACAAGGTCATCGGCAAAAACGAAATGAGAGACATGTAAATCTTGCGACCAAAAGTGAATGGCTTACAGTCTCTATTTTGAACCGCACTAAAGATGCGATGGCCTAAGGGCTCCATGGCAAGAACAAATAAATAAGGTGAGAGGAGATCTCCTTGATGGATTCCCCACTTAGGGGTAACAATACGATATAAGAATCCATTCCACTGGATTGCATGGTAGAAGTGGTGATGCAGTGCATAATAATTTGGATAAATCTATTGGGGATGCTGATTTCCAAGAGGGTGTCCTTTATAAAGTCCTATCGAATTTTATCAAACGCTGGTCTACTTTGATGGTCATGCAGCACATTTGGCCTTCGACTTGGCGCATGGAGTGGATGATTTCCTGGTTGATAACAATATTTTCAGTGATAGAGCGGCCCAGAATGAAGTTTGTTTGGTTCGGAGAAACAAGGAGCGAGATGATGCTCTGGAGTCGACGAACAATGATGGTTGATAACAATATTTTTAGTGATAGAGCGACCCAGAATGAAGCTTGTTTGGTTCGGAGAAACAAGGAGCGGGATGATACTCTGGAGTCAACGAGCAATGATTTTGGTGATGATTTTGTAAGCGATGGTACATAGACTTATAGGCCGAAAGTCGGAAAAAGTCTCAGGCATCGATTTTTGGCAGGATAAGAGCAATGATAATGTGGTTCAAAGAAGGTTCAGCGGCATTTCCTTCGAAGACTTTATGAACCATACTACAAATCATATCGCCTACTACTGACCATTTTGATTGAAAAAAACTCCGCATAGAGGCCATTATGGCTGAGAAATTTAAGAGGTGTCATACTAAATAAAGCATCATGAATTTCAATTTGAGATGGCACACTGTGGAGATGGCTTATTTCAACTGCTGGGATTATCAGGAAGCATACCGTTGGCAAGAAAGACCCGCGAGCTTCATGATCGAAAGTGAAAAGTTATGAAAGAAGTTGGCAACCTCTTCTTTGAGTTCATCTTCATCATGGCACCATTCACCCGAAGGAGTTTTTAGGGAAAGAATTTTGTTTCGACGATTGCGGATCATAGTTTTCTAGTGGAAGTATTTGTTGAAAAGTCAAAATTAGCCTAAATAAGTTCACACCTAAATTATTTTGATGGCATTGCTTAAATCAATTTAGTTAGGTGAAAATTAAGTATTTTTCTCATATTTTAATTTCAATGGTTTAGATTATTAGTGATTATTTTAATGAGTAGTTTAGATTGTTTCTTGTAACCTATAAATACCCTACTTGTATTTGAGTTTATCATCCAACAATCAAAGCTTAATTATAAGCATTTGAAAGCTTTCTTAAGAGTTCTTCCCTTTTGCAATTTTGTGAGATTATTCTGAAAAGAATTTTTCTTATTCTCGATCAATTAGAGTTTTTACTCTATTTTGATTCAGCAATTGATATCAGAGCCACATTTTTAAGGTCTCTTGAAATTCAAGTATGCTCTGTGGCTACAGTTTTTAATTGATCATCCACATCAGAAAAGATTTCTTGAGATTATTGTCGGGGTTATTACAAACCTTGTGGAGCTTCTTTGTGTTTAGAGTAATTTAGTACTCTTCACGTTTGTTACTCAAGCTTGTTTGGTGTAGTCAAAGCCTTGCCGTTAAGATGTGTGATCTTCAACTAGTTGGAGGAATCAAGAAGCTTAACAACAAAAAACTACAACATGTGGCCAACATGTATGGAGTCATACTTACAAGGTTAATACCTTTGGGAGGTTGTCGGTGGTGGTGAAGTTACACAACCTGCGGCAGAAGATGCCAATGGCATCTTGCAAAAGTGGAAAATTAAAGCAGGAAAATCAATGTTTGCATTAAAGACCACAATTAAAGAAGAAATGTTGGAGCACATACGAGATGCTAAAACACCAAAGGAAGCATGAGACACTTTTATTACACTGTTTTCGAAGAGGAACGATACAAAATTGCAACTTCTTAAGAATGAACTTCTATCAATGGCGCAACGCGACATGGCGGTTGCCCAATACTTCACAGGGTGAAGTCGATATGCCGTGAAATTTCAGAATTAGATCTGACAACTGCTATTGGGGAAGCCAAGATAAAAAGAATAACTGTCCATGGTTTTAGACCCGAATATCAAGGGTTTGTCGCCGCTGTACAGGGATGGCCGAAACAACCATCGCTTGTTGAGTTTGAAAATTTGCTTGCGGGTCAAGAATCCATGGCCAAGCAAATGGGAGGAGTCTCGCTGAAGGGTGAAGAGGAAGCGCTCTACACCAGCAAAAGTAGAGGCACTTTCCAGTGGTATACTTGCAGTGGATCTAAAAAGGATGGTGACAAGGTGAAAATTTACCAAGGAAAATGAGACCCTCATTCAGGGGGAGCTTCCAAGAATTGCGGTAATAGTAGAAAGTTTGATGGCAAGTGTTACAATTGCGGGAAGATGGGCCACATGGTAAAAGACTGTTGGACCAAGAAAAATCCTGTTGAAAGTAATACTGCTACTTCCAGTTTGAAGGAGAATAGTGAAGATGGTTGGGATGCTGAAGCGTTATTTGCTACGGATGAAGAAGAATTAGCTCTCACGGTAAAAACACCAGGACGGATTGACTACAAGAATGATTATATCATAGATTCAGGATTCTCAAATCATATGACGGGTGACAAACAGAAGTTACAAAACCTGTCTAAGTACAATGGAGGTTGTGTGGTGGTGACAGCTAACAATTCAAGGTTACCGATAACTCACATCAGTAAGACGATAGTTACACCTTGATATAATTCTAACTAGGTGCAACTTCAAGACGTTTATCATGTCCCAGGAATGAAGAAAAATTGCTATATGTGGCTCAATTAACATCATCAGGTCATTATATCTTATTTAGTCCCCGAGGCGTGAAGGTTTATCGTGACGTCAAAATCTCAGAAACACAAACAATAGAGGGACGACGTTTGGAGTCAATCTACGTGATGTCAGCAGATTATGCATATGTAGACAGGACAAGGAAAAATGAGACATCAGATCTATGGCACATGCGGTTAGGTCACGTTAGCTATTCCAAGCTAAGTGTGATGGTGAAGAAGTCGATGCTTAAGAGGCTTCCTCAACTAGACGTGAGAACAGACACGATCTGTGCCGGATGCCAGTATGGTAAAGTACACCAATTACCATATGACGAGTCGAAGTTTAAAGCAAAAGAACCGTTGGAGTTGGTTCACTCTAATATATTCGGACGGTTAAGAAACAGTCAATTAGTTGTATACGGTACATGGTAACATTCATTGATGACTTCTCCAGGTATATGTGGGTTTTCTTTATGAAAGAAAAATCTGACACATTCTCAAAGTTTAAAGAGTTCAGAGACTCAGCTAAAGGAGAAGTGGAAAAGAAGATATGTGTTTGTGCATAGACAACGGAAGAGAATATAAATCAAACGAGTTCTCTCAATACCTAAGGGAATGTCAAATACGTCATCAGTACACTTGTGCCAACACGCCACAACAGAATGGTGTAGCGGAAAGAAAAAACCGACATCTTATAGAAATTTGTCGAAGTATGCTACATGCAAAGAATGCACCTGGATGGTTTTGGGCTGAAGCAATGAAGATTGCAGCCTTTATGATCAATATACTTCCTCAACCAAGGTTAGGATTTGTTTCACCCTTTGAGAAACTATGAAACATAAAACCTACAGTTAGCTACTTTCGAGTATTGGTTGTGTATGTTATGTGTTTGTTCCTGATCATTTACGGAGCAAGTTTGACAAAAAAAGCTATTAGATGTATCTTTGTTGGATACGACAGCCAGAGAAAGGGGTGGAATGTTGTGATCCAATGAGCGGAAGATGCTACATGTCACGGAATGTGGTATTTGATGAAGCATCTTCTTGATGGTCCTCAGAGAAGGAGGTGTTGCTAGATTTGAGAGAATTTGGAGACAAGTTGCAACAAAAGATGGGGGAGCATGATGTTCAACTCCAAACAAGTTCAGATGAATCAGGAGATCTAAATGGAGATGATGTCGAACAAAGAGTGACTCAGATCCTTGGCAAACTGGCATGTATCAACAACCAAACGAATAAGGTGGGCCTAGTAAAATAGAAGAAATAATTCCACAATGTCAACTCTGAAGGTCAACAAGAATACGAAGGCCAAATCTCAAATATGATAATGCAACCATAATTGAAGAAGCAACAGAGCCTGAGACGTTCAAAGAAGCATCGCAGAGTTCTGAGTGGATGACAGCTATGAAAGAAGAGATAAATGCACTTCAGCAAAATCAAACTTGGGATCTTGTGCCAGAGATAAAAGATATGAAACCCATATCTTGCAAATGGGTTTACAAGATAAAGCACCGTCCAGATGGATCAATCGAAAGGTACAAGGCACGATTGGTAGCCCGTGGTTTTTCTCAACAGTATGGACTAGACTATGATGAAACATTTAGTCTAGTGGCAAAACTTACAACCGTACGAGTTCTACTTGCACTTACAGCCAACAAAGATAACAGTAGAAAATTTTGGGTGGCCACACCCTGTACATTCCAACAAAATATTCTGCAAATCATTAAAATGATAAGAAATAGATGAGAAGAAAAATGCTCAATCATGGCTTCTTTAGGATGATGAACGGGCATGATGGGTCTATAATTGATGAGTTAAGGGAACACAGGTTGAGTGCTACTCACTGGGTCTGGTGCCAATAGGTATGTACTATCCACCTTTATGGTGTCGTCCTTGGAGGAATTATTAGTGGCAAAACTTCCATTTGATATGTCCATATGCATTATATTGGGGTTAACATTTTCAAACAGATATAGTTGAGTGTTTCGATTTGTCTAACATCATGGTAAGATTGGGCTGGTCTAAGCCACGTGGGTTGCTACTGCTTTAGCCAGAAAATTGAGTTTTGGATGAGTAATATAGGCATTGGAGGTAGAAATGGATAAAGGCTTGCATACTGGATTGGGTTCTTACCCTTGATGATTCTGGGACCTTGCCACCTTATTTCTCCTAGGGTCAGCATGTTGCCTTTCAACTGATTGGCGAGTTTAAGGGGAAAAGAAGGTTCAACAGAACTATTGGTTGGTTGGGTGTTATCATTAAAAGCATCCACAATGGGAGTGAATCGGTAGCCATCATTACTAGGGTTACGGGAGGTAATATTTTACTTGGTGCTTCGATGTTTCGATGCTTAACTATCATCCAGGGGCTAAACAGGGGGTCATCGAATGATTCATTCACAATTGAGAGACTTGGTTGGTCCTCGGTTGGTGCAGTAATTGTTGTAGATGTTTGAGTATTAGGAAAATTGTCTTTCACATGGCCATAGCTTCCGCAAGAATAACATATCGTTGGGAGTGACTCATATTCTATAACCTAGGTAGAACCATTGATAACTACTTTTAAAACTAGAGGGTAGTGGAGATCAATGCTGACGGCTATGCGAGCAAACCGCCTACGATGACCACTTCCCATATGGTAGTCAATCTTGAGCATGAGACCGATGCATTTACCTATTTCCATGTTGATGTTTTGTTTGTAAAGAGTCACGGGCATGCCTGGTAATCGTATCCATGCAATAATTTTGCTAGGATAGGTTTTGTTGAGAACTCATTCGATCAATTCCACCGTGAGATAGTTTCCAAAGATGGTCTAAGGGCTATCAGAGAGGGCTTTGAGATAATTTGAGTGCGTATGGAGGGAGACGTGATAGTGGTCATTCTCAAGATCCATAAGGCAAAAAGGTTAGGATGGCTTCCATAGCTCGTAAAGGCGGTTACATAGAGTAGTATAACCAATTTTCCAACCAATAATTTTAATGATGACCGTTTGATCAAAGCTTTTATTGGCAAGGTCGTAGATACAATTAGAAAAATCGATAGAGATTATGATATTAACCACCCCCTCGTTATATCACATTCAATGATTTCAATGTCTTCCTCATCAAATAGTTTCTCTTCAACTGAGGGTATGACGTTAACACCTCCAATGAAAGTATTCTTGTATGAAATAGGCAGTGGACAATTGAAGGGCATGGTGTTCACCGACAAGTTTGCAGAACCAACGTGAGGTGGCTTGGTATGTGCCTCCATTAGAGGGGGTTAGGCAAAGTTCTACCAGCGTTGGGTGAATCTTCATCGCGACGGTAGGTTTTTTTAGGGGTTCGAGCGCCAAGAGAGAGCATTATAGTTTTAGTAATTTGTATTAATTATGACATTTTTATTAATTGTTAGACTAACATAATAAAAAGTGATTTTCTATAATGTTTTTTCTCATTTACTAAATTCTCTTTTTTTTTTTTCTTATTTCTAGGAGTTCTCTATAGTTCTAAGGTTAAATGATAGTTGCGAACTAGAATCATATGCGATTAAAGTTCCTTTATGCAAAGTCGAGATTTACGCACATAAATTAAGAAACAAATAGATGTGATAAGCTAAAAAGGGAAAATTAAAAAAACATAATATATATAGAGATTGTCATCACCTATTTTATCCGGGTGTTGATTTCATATTAATGAGCTATTTTCATAATAATATTTGCATTAATATAAGAATATATTAATATAGTTTTCAATTTAGTATATGGTTTTAAGTATTAGAATATATTAGTATACTTTTCAATGTAGTGTATGGCTTTAATTTTCAGATTATGTAGTAGTATATGTGTAATACCCTAATTTTGTCCGGACCATTTAAATTCATTTGAAGATGATCGAGAATTAATTTGAAGATATTTGTGAAGGAAATCGAAGATTCTCGGGTACGAAGAAGCAGAATAATCGATTAAAAGGGTTTGTGCACGTGAGATGAAGGCGGAAGTCAAGAAAAAGACTAAAGAAAGAAAAAAGACGTTGCGGTCGTACAAAATTAGGTTATTTTTTCTCTTTGCTACATTCTTGTGTTCATAACAATGAGCAAAGAAGGACAGCTATAATACTCTAATTTTTTCCAGACCATTTAAATTCATTTGAAGATGATCGAGAATTAATTTGAAGATATTTGTGCTCAATAAGAAATTAATTCGAATGACATAGGGGCGTTGATGACAAATTATGAAAGTTTACGTTTGGAAGCTTGAGGTGCTTACTTGGATTGATATCGTATATGTTTCATTTTGAAAAATCGAGATATAAATTAAAAGTCAATACAAAACCCAAAATAAGTGTCTAAAGTCCCTATTACATCATACACTCTTTACACATTACAAGCCCAAACCAGTTTACAAATAATTGACCCAGTTGAAGCCCATTTACAAGCTCAAGACCAAAAGCTAGACCCAATGAGAGCACCCACCAATGCTGCCCATGCCCCCACGTGAAGATAAAATCTGCCCATGCTCCACAATGCCCAAGCATCTGCCCATGCCATCACAACACCCAACAGCTCGGTTCCCGAGCAAGACCCATGCCCGTGCCATACATGTTGGCCACTAACAACCCGTGCCCATACTTTGCTGTTGCTGCCCACGCCTCACCGAGACCTATGCCATAATGGTTGGCCACCAACAGCTCTCACAGAGGTACTTCGCCCATATCCCGTTATTCACACTGCTGCACAGGGGGACATGGATAAGAGGAGGAATCAATGACACAAAAAGGGAGGACGATGTTCTTTAATAAAAAAGGGGGTTCGTTGTAATCAAAGGGGGATCCCTTCCATTCTTGTAATCACAGATTTCCTGAAGAAACAAAATAAAAAGAGAGCAATTTATACTCTGTCTTACATCCATTTATCAACAAAAATAAAAAAAATCGAGACCATTGACTGAACGATTCAAAGAAAAGGAAAGCATTCGGGGAGGTATTTTTCTATTGCGTTTATTTTTCAGTAGAGATTCGTGGGTGGGGTGTGTGTGTGTTTTTGGTCTCGAAGCAAACTAAGTAAATAGGAGACAAAGAGTAGTTGAATTTACCTTAACGGTGGACCCTCGTCGCAGGAGCTGGGTTCAAGGTCGTGGAGTCGGGCCTTCGGTTTTTTATCGTTTAGGTTTTTTAGGTAATTCATAACGGTGGTCGGATGGATGAGCTACCACTGAGATACGGTGGCTATGGTTGTTAGGGTCTCGGTCGAAGAAGAGGGGAAGTAGGGTCAAGGTTTGGTCCAACGTCGAGTCTAGGTGGCCGTTAGGTTTTGGTCATACCGAGTAGCGAACGGAGTAAGGGCGGCCACCGATTTATGGTAGCCGGTGTGGTGTATGTCACGACGATGGAGGAGCATAGAGATTAGAACGGCTCTGTAAGTGAGGGAGAAAGGTGAGAGATGCTATTTGAGAAGATGGAGGTTGTGGCTAAAGAGGGGAAATGAATTCAGGGTTAATTTTTAACCTAAAATTATATTTATATTAGCTTAATGAAATGACAACGTTTTGACGGCCCGTGTCTAGCGAATGGGGTAATGGCGTGCGATATCCATCAGTTTTAGGAATATTACATTTTAGTCCTTAAGTCGAGTCTGTCGTGTTTTTAATTTGATCTTTGTATTTCATGCTTATTTGATTTTAGTCATAAAAATTTATTATTGTGTTTTACATTAGGGCTCCAAGTTTTTACATGTTACGTTTTGGTCCTGTAGATATTAAGTTTGTTATGGTTTTAATCCATAATGATAATAGTAGTTTTAATCAATATGGTAGTATTTGCATGTACATTTTAATTCTTATTTTGTTTATATACTAAATTTTTGTTTAATGCGATTTAGTCCTTAAATATAGTTATTTCATGAAATTTATATTTTGAGTTATTACGTTTTTATTGTAAGTCACATTTGTATATTGCATATTAATATATATATATAGGTTATAATATATAGTTATAAAAGATGTATATGATTTTTGGTATTAACATATTATTGCATGATAATTCTCATATATTATTTATTAATTAGAGAATCAGTTTTTAATTAATTTTTGCACGACATCCTTTTTGTATAATTTGCATGATAGCCTCACTTGCATTACTCGAAGTTATTACATAATTGGATTAAGGGTAATACCCTTTTCATTTAAAATCATTTTAAGTGGGTTGTCTTAACTTATTCGAGATCTGCTTTTAACGATTTTAAAATAAAAGTGTATCCTATCAGTGACACCTAAGAAATTGATTCATTACCATAAAATTTTAGAATGGAAGAAAAAGAAATGTTTGACTATTTAAATTTATCGAGAAAAGGTTGTTATAACTATTTAAGATATGGTCTCGATATTTTTAAATAATCGAATATTCTTTATCTTTCTAAAGGCTGTATAATTTTAACTTAATCAATCTTGGTGCTTTTTAATATGGTGAAATTCATATATTGTTATTTTTTGGGGAACATAAATCAAATTAAAATCGAACTTGTAAATTTCATTGCAAAGACGTTAATTAATCGACTAGGTACCGATTTAGGGCACTGTGAGGGTGCTAATCCTTCCCCATGCGTAACCGACTCCCGAACTCATTTTCTGGTAACGCGTACCTCAATTTGTTACTTTAATTAAAATTAATTTTTTATTTAAAATGACAAAACGTTTTTGGGTGCCCAATCACACCCAAATGAAAGATTGGTGGCAACTCCTCGAACCATATTTTTCTATCTTAAAGGAATTTCCAAATCTTCGAAACGAGAGGTTTTCTAAAATCACATTATTTTTTAGTCAATTAAGAGGTAAATTAAAAATGGTGTGGTTTTCAAAATCTCGCGCTCACTTGAAAAAAATCGTTTCGACAGTTTGGCGACTCTACTGGAACATTTTTTAGAGAGTCAGGCTTATAGTCGATTAATTGACTTTCTTTGCAAATGAAAGTTATAAATTTCTTCTAATTTGGTTTTTGATCCCCTGTTGGTTTTAATATTGTGATGGTAATAACAATATCATTCATTCATACTGTTCCTCATCTTCATAAACAAACAAACGGAAGTAATGGAGTAATCTAATAAGGAATTGCAAGATCAATTGCAAGAGCAGTTCGTCGAATTACAACAAGGTACGAGGAATCAAGCAGCGGGTTCTCTGCAAGGCGCATCGAATCAAATGATCCAAGTGCTGGCACCACAAGCTATTGGTAAAGAGAAAATGAATGATAAAGGAAATCAATGTCATCATACTAATGCATCAAAAGTGATAATATACCCCGGAGCATCTAACTCAAACCCAGGGATGAGCCTCATCATTTATGAGCAATTTAAAGACGAATTCAATTGGTTGAATGAAGCCATTAGAGATACGAAGGTTGTTAATGCCTCCCTCAAGGAGTTAGAAGCTAAAGAACTCAGTTTGGTCCTTGATTTGGTCATCCCACATGAATTTAGAGTGCCTAACTTTGAAAAATATGATGGCACTAGTTGCCCCCTATTTCATCTAAAAATGTTTTATAGAAAGATGGAAGGGTACTTAAATAATGATAATTTGCTAATTCATTTCTTCCATGATAGTCTTGTTTGTCCAGCTGTAGTATGGTATAATCATTTGAACAGAGAGTAGATCAAGACATGGGTCAACCTAGCTGATGTATTTCTGGGGCAATATCGATATGTTAAAGGCTCGGCCTCAAAACGTCATGACCTTCAAAGGATAAGGATGAAAGCTACTGATAGCTTTAAAGAATATACCCTAAGATAGAGAGGAGTGTCAACACAAGTTCAACCTCCTTTGCTAGAAGAATAAATATCATGTATGTTTCACAATTCTCTCTCAGCTCTTTTCTTTGAGTTAATGTTGGGAAATTCGATGAAGGGTTTCAAGGATCTTATGATGGCTGAAGAGTTAATTGAAGATGCAATCAGCAAAGGAAACTTGAAAGTCACTTCGAAACGTCCAACTGATCAAAAGGAAAAGGCTGATGAGGTGAATGAATGTCACATCCAGATCTCCCACAACCGTAAAAGAAAAGGGGCAGCAGGTTACTCGGGTTGTCCAAAGAAAGTCCCAAGATCGAAAAATACTTTGAAAGTATTCCAAACTTCTATCTCGGATATGTATCCCCATTTGGTTAAAGGTTAATACCTCACATCGAGGCCAGTGAAAGTGAAACCAGACCCTTATGCTTACACCTATGATCAAAATAGTGTTTGTGATTTTCACTTGGGGGCATTGGGGCATTCTACGGGAAATTGTAGGCCACTGTTAAAGGAGAAAGAGATGTTTGTGGAAAACGGGACATTGACACAAGAATTGGTGAAATAGTGGATGACGAGCTCGAGTGGGGCGTCAGAGCACATAATGTAGCATCCGTTTGGGTCAGGTATTGTTATATTAGATGAGTAATGGGACATCCTAATTAGGAAGAAGTCATTTCATGGAACTTTATGTCATTTGCAACATCTTGTTTGAACATGTTTTTTTTAACTTTCTAATCAGTTTTTTGTAATGATATTTAAATGAATTCATGTTACTTTAAGGAGGGTGAGCATTGAATTGAATTTGCAACTTGAAATTCTTTGAATATCAACTGTATTAAAAACTCTTTAATAATTAGTGTTATAAATCTTTGACAAAATGACAAGGTTGAAACCTGATAAAACAAGGACCTTGACCTTATCCTCAGAAGATACAATCAAACACCATATCTTTCTATTGCATGGACTGATATAGCCTTCTCCTCTTATAAGGAAATAAACAATAGGCTTGGTATTCAGGTATACATAAGAGTGGACAACATTAGGCATCTTTTGTGTAGGACATCACAAAACTATCTAGACCATACATTTGTTGATGACGTTCAATGATGATTATGATCTTTACGGATGGAATAATCGAGTATGTGAATCTAGTTTAGGTTAGTTGCTTGGAAATTGAACTTTAACGATGAGATTTTATGACTTTCAACAACACCTAGACTATGACAGGTTCTTCTTGATAAGCTTAAGAAATTGGATTCGTATACCCAAATTATAATATTATATGTATACAATAAAGCTAAGCTATTCCGCTAAGGGAATTGGTTATAGAGGAAACTCGAAAGCCCTAGCTTTATGAATAGATTATATTCAAACCATGACTTGATCGGGTACCTGGCAATTCGGTGTATGTTGCACTATTATTGTCAAGTCAAAGACTTTGTGATGAGATGAACCCTTCAGCTAGCCCAATAAAGGCAAATTACAATAAAGCTAATTTCAGCTAACCAGACATTGGCAAATTAAATAAATTATATAAATAAGGAGTTTCGGTAAAAATGGACTAAGGGAGTTAAGGAATACCTGTTATAGTCAATTTCACACGAGCACTCAGAAATTCCATTTTTAGATCGATATTTCTGCACTTCCTTGGTTAGATGAGTCTACAAAGCTTGAAAAAATGGAAGATTTCAGAGAACTGAAATAGAAGTGTTCTAGAAAGTCTAGTAATTGATTATACTAGTTGCGTCATTTTATCCACATCCGATTAAAATACCAAGCCAAGAAAGAAGGGCATGTTGTGATTTTCACAATGATTAAGAAAGAAATGAAATTTTGATGTCGAAACCTTAGAAAATAGGAAGCCAACCCCTCAATTTTGACACTTGTCAAATAACTATAACCCTAAAAACATTAAAGAGATATTGGTTCTTTTGATATTCTGTGAACTCATGTTTATGATTTGATTCGATTGTGAGCCTAAATTAAGAGGAAATGTTTTATAAAATTCTTTCATTCTTTGATCCCTAAAATAAGAGAAAGGGGAAAACATTTTCAAATAGGACAGTTTCAAATACGAAAGGTCCTTGAAGCTGGTGAGGCTCATTGTGCCTCTACTGGAGAAGAAGAATAGACAATGCCAGAACCTGAAGCATTCCACAATTTTAAAGCAGATAGTCTAAGAGATCAGAATGGATAAAGAATAAGAACTTGTAACATTTTTTTATGACGTTGTCAATAACCCATCAAGAAGAAGATGACCTCATTGTTCATAAGGGGCACATATTACAGCTTGTATAAAATGCATGACATTTTGTTAGAAGAATTGAACTCTTCTTAAGTGTTTATGACAAAGTGAAGAGACGCCCTCAAACTACTTGACAACACTACTGTGTAGTGACACCAGAATGAGAACATTCAAGTTAGGATATGTTGGGCACAAAGTAATCCATAAGTACCCACTTTGGGGCATGACCAGAAACCCAAATCATGTTGGGATAACAAGATTCAGACCAAGAAGATATTGAGAATGAGTCTCGCAACTTGAAGTATTAGGGGAAGACCATGAATTTGAGCAGAGCTTACCTTGTAAAGCAAATCAACTGAGCATCGATCAATGGCAGAGTCCTGGAAGAACAACTCAGAAAGCGTAATTGAGCCAAGGACAGAAATAGGGCAACAAAGTCATATTTTTTACCATAGCAAGAAGTTGAGAGAGAAAATGTTTTCTCCAAAATGAAGATAGAAAACAAAGACGACAAGAAGACATAAGAAGATTAGATGGATCTTCAAAAATGCAAGTTGAAAATTATGAGTTGTTACATGGATATTTGAAACAAACCCTAGAAAGGAATGATCAAGTAGAAGAAGACCGAGTTGGACACTATAGAGTGAAATGAAGATTAAATCAACATTTATGCATTCATAAGAACATTATTTGCATAAAAGAAAATACATTACATTTAATTGCATATGCATTTAAACACATGATTTTGACAGATCTTCCAGTGAAAAGAGAAGATGCAGGATATTAAAATCCTGACGATTGAAATGAAGATTTCAAACCTCAAACGTAAGGAATCACATTTAGAGAGGCATACACTGAAGAATAGAGAGGTCTAATCCACAGAAGAAGTATTACTTTGAAGTGAGGACCATCAGACGTAGGAGAAAAAACAAAGATTCTCATGTATGAAGAAGTGAATCCATTTTAAGCTTTCACCAAAGAGTAGTGAAGCAAATCCATCAGTAAGTCTTTCGAGCGTGATGATGAAGTACGTCAGGCCATCAGTAAGTCTTTCGAGCATGATGATTAAATCTTTCGGGTAATTTGTAAGCTTTCACCAAAGAGTAGTTAAGCAAATCCATCAGTAAGTGCCATCAGTAAGTCTTTCGAGCGTGATGATGAAGTCTTTCGGGCCAGCAGTAAGTCTTTCGAGCATGATGATTAAATCATTCGGGTAATTTGTAAGCCTTCACCAAGGAGTAGTGGAGAAAATCCATCAGTAAGTGCCATCATTAAGTCTTTCGAGCGCAATGATTAAATCCTTAGGGTAATTTGTAAGCCTTCACCAAAGAGTAGTGAAGCAAATCCATTAGTAAGTGCCTTCAGTAAGTCTTTTGAACGTGATGATGAAGTCCTTCAGGCCATCAGTAAGTCTTTCGAGCATGATGAGGAAGTCCTTCGGGCCATCAGTAAGTCTTTCGAGCATGATGATTAAATCCTTTGGGTAATTTGTAAGTCTGCACCGAAGAGTAGTGAAACAAATCCATCAGTAAGTCATTCGAGCATGATGATGAAATCCTTCGGGACATCAGTAAGTCTTTCGAGCATGATGATTAAATCCTTTGGGTGTCATTTGTGAGTCTTTTGAGCAATAGGAAAAATCCTTCGGGTCATCCATAAGACCTTCGGGTAGAATGTTTTCACACCAAGATGATAAGTCATCCTGGCCATTTTAAGCCTTCTCATAGGAGTGTTGGAGCAAACCATCAGATCATCAGATGTGAAAGGAAATCGAATATTCTCGGGTACGAAGAAACAAAACAATCGATTAAAAAGGTTTGTGCACGTGAGATGAAGGTGAAAGTCAAGAAAAAGATTGAAGAAAGGAAAAAGACATTGCAGTCAGACAAAATTAGGTTAATTTTTATCTTTGCTACATTCTTGTGTTCACAACAACGTGCAAAGAGGGGCAGCTGTAATACCCTAATTTTGTCCGGACCATTTAAATTCATTTGAAGATGATCGAGAATTAATTTGAAGATATTTGTGAAGGAAATCGAATATTCTTAGGTACGAAGAAGTGGAACAATCGATTAAAAGGGTTTGTGCACGTGAGAAAAGGCAGAAGTCAAGAAAAAGACTGAAGAAAGGAAAAAGACGTTATGGTCAGACAAAATTAGGTTATTTTTTGTCTTTGCTACATTCTTGTGTTCACAACAATGAGCAAAGAGGGGCAGCTGCAATACCCTAATTTTGTCCGGACCATTTAAATTCATTTGAAGATAATCGAGAATTAATTTGAAGATATTTGTGCTCGATGAGAAATTAATTCGAATGACATGGGGGCGTTGATGATGAATTATGGAAGTTTGCGTTTGGAAGCTTGAGGTGCTTAATTGGATTGATATCGTATATGTTTCATTTTGAAAAATCGAGATGTAAATTAAAAGTCAATTCAAAACCCAAAATAAGTGTCTAGAGTCCCTATTACATCATACACTCTTTACACATTACAAGCCCAAACCAGTTTACAAATAATTGGCCCAGCGGAAGCCCAATTACAAGCTTAAGACCTAAATTGTGACTCAATGAAAGCACCTACCCATGCTGCCCATGTCGCCACATGAATACATCATCTGTCCATGCTCCACAATGCCCAAGCATCTGCCCATGCTAGCACAACACCCAACAGCCCGGTTCTCAAGCAAAACCCATACATGTGCCATACATGTTGACCACAAACAACCCGTGCCCATACTTTGTTGTTGCTGTCCACGCCTCACCGAGACTTTTGCCATAATGGTCGGCCACCAACAGCTCTCACCGAGGTGCTTCGCCCATATCCCGTGATTCACACTGCTGCATAGGGGGAGATGGATAAGAGGAGAAATCAATGACACAAAAAGAGAGGATGGTGTTCATTAATAAAAAAGGGGTTTTGTTGTAATCAAAGGGGGATCCCTTTCATTCTTGTAATCACATATTTCCTGAAGAAACGAAATAAAAAGAGAGCAATTTATCCTTTGTCTTACATCCATTTATCAACAAAAATAAAAAAAAACTGAGAACATTGAATGAACGATTCAGAGAAAAAGAAAGCATTCGGGAGGTATTTTTCTATTCTGTTTATTTTTCAGTAGAAATTCATGGGTAGTGAGTGTGTGTGTGTTTTTGGTCTCAAAGCAAACTAAGTAAATAGGAGACAGAGAGTAGTTGAGTTTACCTTAACGGTAGACCCTCGTCGCCGAAGCTGGTTTCAAGGCCGTGGAGTCGGGTCTTCGGTTTTTTATCATTTAGGTTTCTTAGGTAATTTATAACGGCGATCAGATGGATAAGCTACCACTGAGATACGGTGTCTATGGTTGTTAGGGTCTCGATCGAAGAAGAGAGGAAGTAGGCTCAAGGTTTGGTCCAACGTCAAGTCTACGTGGTCGTTAGGTTTTGGGTCATACCGGGTAGCGAACGGAGTAAAGGCGGCCATCGATGTACGGTAGTCGGTGTGGTACATTTCACGATGATAGAGGAGCACAGAGATTAGAACGACGTTGTAAGTGAGAAAGATAGGTGAGAGATGTTGTTTGAGATGATGGAGGTTGCGGCTGAAGAGGGGAAATGAACTCAGGGTTAATTTTTAACCTAAAATTATATATGTATATTAGCTTAATGAAACGACAGCGTTTTGATGGCCCGTGTCTAGTGAATGGGGTAATGGCGTGCGATGTCCATCAGTTTTAGGAATGTTAAATTTTAGTCCTTAAGTCGAGTCTGTCGTGTTTTTAATTTGATCTTTGTATTTCATGCTTATTTGATTTAAGTCATAAAAGTTTATTATTTTGTTTTACATTAGGGCTCCAAGTTTTTACATGTTACGTATTGGTCCTGTCATGTTTTTAATTTGATCTTTATATATGGTAATATTTGCATGTACAGTTTAATTCTTATTTTGTTTGTATAGTCAAGTTTTGTTTAATACGGTTTAGTCCTTAAATATAGTTATTTCCTGAAATTTATATTTTGAGTTAATACATTTTTATTGTAAGTCACAGTTGTATATTGCATATTATATATATATATATATATATATATATATATATATATATATATGTGTGTAGGTTATAATGTATAGTTATAAAAGATGTATAGTTATAAAAGATGTATATGATTTTTGGTATTAAAATATTATTGCATGACAATTCTCATATATTTTTTATTAATTAGATAATCAGTTTGTAATTAATTTTTGCACGACATCCTTTTTGTATAATTTGCATGATAGCCTCACTTCCATAACTCGACGTTATTACATAATTGGATTAAGAGTAATACCCTTTTAATTTAAAATCGTTTTAAGTGGGTTGTCTTAACTTATTTGAGGTCCGTTTTTAACGATTTTAAAATAAAAGTGTATCCTATCAGTGACACCTAAGAAATTGATTCATTACCTTGAAATTTGGGAATGGAAGAAAAAGAAATGTTCAGCTATTTAAATTTATCGAGAAAAGGTTGTTATAACTATTTAAGATCTTGTCTCGATATTTTTAAATAATCGAATATTCTTTATCTTTCTAAAGGATGTATAATTTTAACTTAATCAATCTTGGTTCTTTTTAATATGGTGAAATTTGTATGTTGTTATCTTTTGGGGATAATAAATCAAATTAAAATCGAACTTGTAAATTTTATTGCAAAGACGTTAATTAATCGACTAGGTACTGATTTAGAGCGTTGTGGGGGTGTTAATCCTTTCCCACGCGTAACCGACTCTCGAACTCATTTTCTGGTAACGCATACCTCAATTTGTTGTTTTAATTAAAATTAATTTTTATTTAAAATGACAAAACGTTTTTGGGTGCCCAATCACAGCCTAATTAAAGATTGGTGGCGACTTCTCGAACAATATTTTTCTATCATAAAGGAATTTCCAAATCTTCGAAACGAGGGGTTTTCTAAAATCACATTATTTTTTAGTCAATTAAGAGGTAAATTAAAAATGGTGTGATTTTCAAAATCTCGCGCTCACTTAAAAAAAATCGTTTCGACAATATGTAGTGCGTAAGTTTTAGTATATGGTTTTAAATATTATAATATAATAGTATAGTTTTCAGTGTGGTGTAGTGTTTAATTTTTAGTATAGTGTATGGTTTTAAATTTTAGGATATGGTTATACGAACTTGTAGATAAATACCAAGTCCACTATTAGAATATAAACTCATTTTTTAATCCATAAATAAATAGATAAACTAGTTCAGTAAATTTTTAAAGCCCAAAACTAAGCCCATCCAATTTTTAAAAATTAAAAATTGAAGCCTGATTTCTTCTTACATTGCCGCCCATTTTGCTTGCGTTTTGGGAGGGGTTTTTTGGTTTTTTTTGCTTTGGGAAGATATATGGTGGGCCCTTTTATTTATTGGGTGAATTGATTGAGAATTTACATTTTCAAGGTGCCACGATGGCCGGTGGTGGGCGGTGACAGTTGGATCACGGTGGTCGGCAGCGACAGGATGATGATCGGTTAACGGTAACGGTCGGGGAAGCATGACGGCGGCAGTTGGGTAGCTAGGTGGTTGAAGGTGGGTGATTCCTATTGGAATTGAGTTTAGGTTAGGTTAGAATTAATAACATTTTAGGTTTATTTTAGGGGTGTTCTTGGGTTTGATTTGGGAAATATATGAAATTTAGGAGTTTTGATCCTTAAAAACAAGTTTGTAAGGAGATTTTAGTGTTTATTTGGATTCAAGAAAGAAAGTTGGAATAACTTGGATGAGTTTTGGTATGATTTTGGGATTTTGATCTTAAAGAAACAAGAAATTAGAAGAGATTGGTGTTTCTGTAGGATCAAAATGGGTTTTGAAGTTGAATGTGGGAATAACAAGGTTGAATATGAGGGGATGGAAAAAGAGAAAATTCGGTTTGAGAGAAAAATCAAGGGGGAGGGAAATTTTTTTGGATAAAATGAGGTTATATAAAAAAAAGTGGTTTTTATACTAGAAAGAATTTCAAGGAAAATTGCTTCATAAAACCCCCACTATTGGCGTGTTTTGCTTATGGCATGTGGTATTTCCTTTCTTTTATTTTAGCCATTGTCTTTTTGTAATTCGGGTATTCCAACGTTTAATTCAATTTAATTTAGTCCCAACTCTCTTCAATTTTCTTACTAATGTGTTTATTTATTCCATGTGTACATGAATTTTTAGCCCTTTCATTTTAATTAGTGGTATTAATAATAGATAACAACTCCTAGATTTTAGGTCCCTTAGTTTTAGTCACTTGTTAGATTTAATTAAAGCCTTAGATTTTAGGTTCTTTTTAATTAGTTAATTAGAATAGTTAGATTATAAAAAAACTTTAGGTTTAGATTCTTAAAAAAAATGGAAACTCATTAAATTCTTAATTGATTAATAAAAATGTTTGTTTATTTTTTTAATATTAAAAAGAATGCTCCTAAAATAACTGGACATTCAATTTCAATATTAGTAAATAAATGAATATTTTTCAAGTGGTCACCTTAAAATAGATTAGGTCTCATTAATTTTCAAATAAATATCAATCCACTCTTCTTTAATAATCCGATCAATTATTTAATCTTTAATTCTTATGTTTATTTTTTTAAATTTTTGTTTTTTATAAATGACATCCTTTTAACGAAGACATAAAGAATGATTCCCTTAACAACTAGAAAATGTTGATATTATTTCGATTAAAATATAATAAATAATTCTCTTAAAACAACTAAGGAGTTATTTTCTTCATTAATATAGTAATAAATATTTCCTTAGGATTTTTAAATTTCTTTAAAAATCAAATGATGTTCTAACTTTCCGGTTAATTCATAAGAAATAATTCTCTTAACATAACTAGAGAGTTACTTTCTTCTTTAACCGGAAATGAATAACGAATATTAAATTTTTCTTAAAATCCCCTTAAAATATATTTTAGAATAAAAATTATGAATTCTTAAATTTCTAATGGAAGGGACAAATTATAATTGATGGTACCGATTTCGGGTGCTACGGGGTCCTAGTCATTTCTTGAGCATAACCGACTCTCGAACCCAGAATCTCTTAACGTAAATCAACTATGTCTTTTTAAAAATTTTAGTAAAATTATTTTTCGAAAGTTGTTTTATTGGGATATTCGACCTACCTAATCCCAAAGGTAGATAACAACTCCAACCTTTTCTCAACATTTCTTCGTTAAAAAATCCATTCCCGAATTATTCATCGGGTGCACGAAAGGTCGTCATGACAGGGATATTACGATAATTATATTGGGATGAGTAGGTGCATATACATCTTAAATTCAATCTTAAACTCTTTAAAAATCTCAATCGATTCAACTTGAATTTGAATTTTTAAAATAACAAAAAACCTAACCACTTTTTTCCAATCCTGAGTATAAATAAAAAATAAGTTTTATTTAATCGATAAATTGTGGAGGCCTTGGCATGCCTTCAACTACGCCGCAAGTCATTATGCCGTCGGGCAAGTTATACTCGTCTCTCACGGAACGGTTAGGGGAAAGAAGACTAATGTAAAGTTGTTGTACAAGGTAATGTATGTCCCATATCTCGGACCTGATGTTCCACATTTCCACAATTGTCGAGAGAGATAAAGACAGTAGCCCATGAATGTGGGAATACCTGAATGGTGTGCCTGCTCTCCGCGTCTAGAAGATTATAGTTCATCATCTTTTCTAGACTGCATTTCCCTATCTCTACGCTGCTACAATGATTATAAAAGCAAATCATTATTCATATCAAATGATTATGTTAAAAGGTACAATCTTAGATAAATTAATGGTTCCAACACTTGCGCCACAGCGAAGACTGCATAGCCATCAATGTGCCAAGATTGAATGGCCGTTTCAGGATTCTCGAATATAATTTCCACAAAGGATTTATGTGTCATGTTGAGGAGAATAGGCTCTAGAGCTACTTTTGAGATCTCAGCTGGTGGCTCATCTGGAATATTATTATACTTGAAAAACTTATCTGCAACTCCGTAGTGTTCTGAAGTTTCAAAAGAGTTGTTGGCTCCACAAATGAGCTCCATTAATTGTATATCGAAGCTTTCCATCTACCTTCTCTGCGGCGTTAGCCAGCGTGATGGTACCAGTAATGTTAATGCCACCATATTTGTAGGATCCCTGAGGGTTAGGCCTTGCAACACTTGCAGTAAGGTTCCATCGGAACGTACGGAATTGATTGAGAGACCAAGCCCAACCAACAGGTGGCTTAGGAATGTTAGATGAGGGTCCTCCCTTACCATTCAGGTAGAGGATGATGCCCATTGTTGTAGACTCTCGTTTGGTAAAACGGGAAGAGGCAACAACATAGCAATCCCTTGTTTCCTTGTCGGCCATGACGAGCACAGTGTAGCACTGTCCCACATGCACATCAAGCGACTCATAGTCATTCTGAACTGAGTGAGAACCTTCCATATCAACTAATTTCATGGTGTGGCCTTGGAACATGAAGTTGAGAGAAGTCTTTAATCCAGCATTGCAAATCCTATATCTGTAGGTTTTTCCAGCTTCCATGGTGAAGAGAGGTTCGTTTTTACCATCACCTTTGGCCACTTCCCCATTAATGTGGACACCGTCAGCTCTGTCGAAGTTGCGGCCGCTGTCAAGTATTTTTTTGAGATTGGTGTGTCCTTTGTTAAACCAATCGTATGGGACGGGAATCATTGGACGGCTGTTAATGCGAAGGCCTCCAAAACCACCAACGGCCTTAAGCATAAAAGTGACAAGATAGTACATGTAGCTGCCAATCTGATCCTTCGCCTGGAAGAGATAAGTGTAATTCATCCCGGGGGGATGGGACAGTTAGTTCCCAAAACGCCATCTTGCCATGAATTCTTCCTATGTTGTATACCGTCCTTGTAACAAATCCCATTGTCAAAAATAATTACCTCAATCATTCATTATAGTAATCAGATGGTAAAAAAGAGAACTACCCTTAATTCATGAATCGTAGCTACGTACCATGTTATAAGGAATGGCTCATCAAGTGTTGGTATTAGAGCTTATATTTGGGCCGGTGAATTCATTGTCAATAAGAATACTTTTCACGGGAACTACCAAGAGAGAAACAGTGCCATAAATAACATGTCATTCGAAAAAAATATAAGGATTTCCGCCTTCAACGATACACATCAATTCAACCCAAAGACATAATAACAACGATATTAGTTTCAACCGAGCCATCTCTTACTAAAATGTATCCTATATCATTTTTTTGATGAACAACTCTTTATTCCCTCATAAAGGAAGATATTGCTTGAGTTGGTTTTAGATTGCATCTAAGACTACCCTTTTATACAAGAAATTCACCAATTTTATTACGTTCTCCACCATTTATTGCTTTCTTCCGTATCCGTATATTTTGACCCCAATTTTTGTTTATTACCATGCCCTTTTTAGTACAAACCAATTTGATTTGGAATTTTTCTAGTTGAATCATTCTGTTTTTATTATAACAAGAAATTTGCATATTCCTTGTATGGACTGTGTATTTTATGTGCGGAAAATAGTTATATTTTTATACATTTTTAATATAAATATTGATAACTATTGCAAGATTTTTATTAGGAAATTATATTAAGGAAACATTAACTTCCTTTATTCAATAATCATGGTTTACTAGACTAGGATGATTCTTATGCGCTCGACAAGCTGCGATGAGCGCTAATACCGACGAGCAACAATAAATGAAATTGTAAAACGTTAAAAATATAAAGTACTTATCGTATTATTATATTTTAGTTAAAAATGTAATCGTAATTTTAAATAAATCATAATTTTAAGGGTAAACTATAACAGTGACCAACCAACTATAGCCCCTTCAATTTTTTTTGAAAGATGGTACTTTGTATAACGAACGTTTACAAAGTAAACCACCTCGATTACCTCATTAAAAAAACCCTAATCCTAAATAGGGAAAAAGATTATGCCTTGAGGTGGTATAGAAGATAAGATACAATAAACACACAGCTGAACATCACACAAGACAAAACCAGCCTAAACCTAAACCTAAAACTCGTACCAAGAATACAACAGAAATAAACTACTGGAAGGAACCTAAACCTAAAACGAGATCGAAAACCGAATGCACATCGAAACTCCACCCCATCACGCAGTATACAGCCTTATTCTTAAATACTATATAGGACAACACCTTATCAATTGGACTCTCCGAAAGCCTTTGTCTAATGGAAAAAGAATTGGGCTGCCGTAGAATTACAACATTGTTTGATACCAAAGCCCCAATGCTATCATCGAATCCCATCATCGAACGGCCATTAGCCTACACAAAATGCTCATCAGGCTCCTTACCTTCCAACTCTTCCCCCACATTGCCCACATGCTCCCCACTAACAGTCTCCAACGTATAAATTAAGCCACTCTTCTGACACACTAATTCTTTCACTGGAACCCCATTATGCAAATCAGGTTCCAAACACCCCATGCTTGCACCAGTGTCGTTATATGAGAGCCTATCAATATGTGCACACCGCACAACATACGCATTACCTTCGAAATCAACACACCCTTCCACTTCAATCCCACGTGCAACCTACAACCTGTCTCTAAAGCACTCTAAAATCCACTCCTCCGACAAAGAAAGTCATGCTCAGTATCCCCATACCTCACTATCTGGGAAACTTCAAGCAAATTGCCTGGCTCCAAGATATCAAGTACGAAAACCTTAAGAACAGCATCGTAAACCTTGAGCAGAAGAACCACCATAACATCACAGAAGCCAAGATGTCAAAACCATGAACATTCCAAAGCAAAAACTCTCCCACCGGCCACATCAAATGAATCCTATAAAAACCTTGACTCACACCAACACAGACAATAAAAGGAAATAAACTAAACAATACACCCCCGCTACAGGTCAAACTGAAACACAAAGAACCTGTAAATAAATAAACCAAGACCATTAAAAATCAGTAAAAACAGAAAAAAGTTCACAAAAACCAAAAGCATAAACCTTAACAACCCCTACACTAATTTTACTACCCCCAACACCCTTCAAACGACAGTAGCTCCTATGTAACCTCATTTACAGGACTTCCAAACAGAAATCCAAGTTGCTTATCTAACGATGCTGCCTCCTGCGCTTCAAAAAAAGTTTCAGTCCACCTTTGTTTTAAAACAGAATCAAAAATTGAAATACCTGATAATTCAGAGAAGAGAAGATCCGACTGCTCCAAATTAAATCTCTTCAGTGCTCGATCTCTTCTTCTCCTCTCAGCTTTTGAGAGGACTTTGCCTTGAATATCCAACATAGAATCGAATTTATTTATCCTTAATGATTTGCTAAAAGACTTATACGGCACGACCGACGTCTCCACGACATCACGCCTAACAAACTCATTTCCTCCATTCATCAAAATAATAGAATTTCCTTTAGCACTTGAAGACATCGGACCCACATGTAATTCCTTACTATTCCCTCCTGCTGGCTTGAGAATATCTTTGTTAATAACCACTAACTCATCAGCCGAAGTGTCCATCCATCGTGGAAGCCCACTATCCGAAGAATCTTCAACAGCCCCTACAACCATACCGCTAACCTCCTTCCTTGAAGCCTCTTCAAAAAGAAACTTTCCAATATTAATTCCTTCACCCTTTAACACGTCCCCATCAGCATCCAATCTTTGAAGCCCCATGTGAAGGGAGTGTTTTGGATTTTTGAAAATCAACACGCTCACTATCTTCGACGACTCTGCAACCACCCAAGGTCGGCTTCACGACAACATCTTTCAAACAGTCTCCAAGACTATCACTAATGCACGCTTCATCAAGAGCACCGCCAGTGGAAAAGGAAAACCCATTCTTGTCGATTGAACTATCCGACACAAAAGATTCCTCCGATGGATCGACATAACGCTTTGCCAATGGGACACACTCATGAATAGACCTAAACCCTACTCCGTCCTTTACATCCGCAAGCTCTATTTTCTTAGGAACATTAGGGATGGACGAATGAACAAACAACTGATCTTTCATTCCTAACTCAAGAACTCGAACAAACAGCTTTCTTATTCTCCATCACAACATCAACCACTTCGTCAATCCGAGCAGCTATCGAAGTAGATATCAACATACGAACTTTTTCACAATCTATTTTATGATTAACATTTTCTCCAAAAGCCTCAAATCTACCCCACAAACCTGCTAATCTTTTTAACGTGATTGCATTCCAACACTGCAAAGGTAATCCATCGATTTCAACCCATACAACTCTATCTTTTTGACAAAACAACTCAGACCAAGGATAAACCTCCACGAAAATCTCCTTCAAATAAGACCACTAGAGGTCTTCTAGCATGGAAAACAATTCTTCATCTTCAATGGAAAGAAGAAAGGAAGTACCACGAAGTCTTTGAACTTTAATTTCCCCTAAGCCCCAGTTATGCAATCTATCAACGATACTCCCAACACTACAAACGCCAGCCATTACTCCCACCAAACATCTCCTCAACTTGCTAACTTCGAGTTCATCAACATGACCCAAAACGTCCTTTCTGGAAGCTCCAACTTGACTAGCCTCCGTGCATTGAGCTTTTCCAAGAAATGAAGAACTCCCCAATTTTGATTTCCATGACTTCATGTTTTACACACCTTTAACTCTTGGAACCTCCAACATATACTTGGCTAAACTCACTGAAATACGACTACCATACACCCTAATACCATTCAAGCAATCCCTAACTTTTTCAGCTTCTGCCATATTACAAACTTTAACGAAACCAATCCTAATGCCTGCTCGACTCCTTTTCTTTGGAATAAACACACCTTGTACCTCTCCATAACGACCCACAATATGCCATAGACCTTTCCAATGAATAGAGTTTGAAAGATAATCCACAAACAAAGAAACAAAATCCGACGTGCCCATCGAAGTTATTTGCTAACAACTTCGATTTTATAGCCCCTTCATTTTGACCATCATTTTTGAATTCTTGTCAATCATGTCACCCAATTATTTAAATGCATTCAATCAATCCACTAGCCGTTAACAGTTAACGGAAATGATAACATGACAGTTAGTAAAATTGAAATAATTACACATTTGGTCATTGTTACTTATATATTCTATCAATTTAGTTTTAATTTTAATAAATTATAATAAATTTATTTTTTGAATCAAATCAAACCACGTGTCGATAATTGATTGGATGAGTTAATTTATTTTAATTTAATAAATTTATTTTTCATCAATCAAATGATGACATGTGTCACCTCACGAATAAATAAAATTAAAGCTTTGAGATGGGGAAGTGTGGAGTCAAACCCGAGTATTGGGGTTGGCAAAGCAGTCATCCCGCTACTGAACTAATTATTATGTTTGAAATAAACTTCATATAGTAAATATTTTGTACGTTAGTCTAAACATTAATTCGTACTATTTTATATAGGACTTTATATTTTAAACTAAATTCAGATATTAACATTAAAATATTTGTATTTTTTAAAATTATTAAATTTATTTTATTCTTTTCTTAACCTAAAAATATATTTTATTTTTATTATAACTTAAAATATATTTTAATCTTATTTTTATTTTTAAAATATATTCTATTTTATCTTAACTATTAAAAATATATATATATTTTTAACTTATTTAAAAATTTATCCTTATTTAACTTAAATTATATATTTTAATTTAATTTAATTTAATTTAAAAATATATTCCAATTTTATGTAATTTTAAAATATTATAAGAATAAAATATAAATATTTAAGTTAAAATAAAAATAAAAATAAAATATATTTTTAGGTTAAGAAAAAAATAAAAAAAATAATTTAAAATAAAAAAAAAATATTTTAACGTTAGTATTTGAATTTAAGTTAAAATATAAAGTCTTATATAAAATAGTAAGAATTAATGTTTAGATTAACAACAAAATAGTAAGCTTTAATTTTCTTTCTTCATGAGGGAAACACGTGTCACCCTCTGATTGGTAAAAATAAATTTAATAAATTAAATCCTCCAATCAAGTATCGACATGTGGCATGATTTGATTCAAAGATTAAATTTATTTTAATTTATTAAAATTAGGATCAAATTGATCGAATATATAAGTAACAATGATCAAATGTGTAATTATATCAATTTTACTAACTGTCACATCCTCATTTCCGTTAACTGTTGATAGCTAGTGACTTTATTGAATGCATTTAAATAGTTGGGTGATCTGATTGAAAAAAATTCGAAAATGGTGGTCAAAATGAAAAGGAGCTATAGTTGGGTGGTCGCTGATATAATTTACCCTAAAATTATAATTTAATTTATTTAAAATTAAGATTACACTTTTAACTAAAATATAAACATACGTTGAGTATCTTATATTTTTAGCGTTTTACAATTTCATTTATTGGTTCTTGCCGTTATTGGCGCTCGTCGAGCGCTGTAGAATTTTCCACTAGACTATACTATGACAAGTCCGTTGATATTAACCAAGTTAGAGAACTTGGATGGAAAATATTTAATTTAAAGAAAATAATGAATGAAAATAGGGAAATCATTTGCAATTGAAAAATTAAAGACTTTAATTTAAAAGGAGATCATCATGAAATATTTTATCTGCAATGTAAATTGTCATATTAATATTATAACGAATTTTTTTTGTAACACCCTAATCTGATACGACACACAGTCAACCGATTAATAAGATATGTTGATTGGGAGTGTGAGAAAGCAACCATGGAGACTAAGAGTGATGAAACGTCGATGGCCTGAGTTGGTGAACGACGGTTGTGGGTGTTTAGATTTAGGTTCAAGAAATAAGAAAGTGAAAAGAAAGAACTAAAAATATTTTTTTATTGTAACTATGACTTCCTCGAATTACAAAATCAAACTTGGGTATTTTATAGCCCAAATATAACAACCCAATATCATCTAAAAAACAAATCAACAAACTAACAACTAATTACAACTTATTTCTAACATTCTCCCTACTTTCTCAACCTTCTTGATCTTCAGAACTTGACTCGTTCATGAGTAAATTACAATTCATTTATGACATTCTCCACTTGGCTAGTTCACGATCAAAACTAGCCTCCAAACTAACAACTAATTACAACTTATTTCTAACATTCTCCCTATTTTCTCAACCTTCTTGATCTTCAAAACTTGACTCGTTCACGATTAAATTACAATTCATTTATGACATTCTCCACTTGGCTAGTTCACGATCAAAACTAGCCTCCAAACTGGTTGAAGTTGAAGTACTAAATGAAATGTGAGCTGGTACCCGAAAAGAAAATATACTTTATTTATTCTCTATTCTGTCAATGAGAATCAAAAGTACTATGCCTCATTTCGTTCAACTTGAATCGAAAGTGCTATGCCTCCTTTCGTTCTACTTGAATCGAAAGTGTGATGATTTCTTCCGTTCTACTATAGAGGAGAATCAAACTGCTATGCCTCCTTTCCTTCTTATTGAATCGAAAGTGCGATGCTTCCTTCCGTTCTACTTTATACAAGAATCGAAAGTGCTATGCCTCCTTTCGTTAAACTTGAATCGAAAGTGTGATGCTTCATTTCATTATTCTTATTCAGTTTCATTTCTTTCTTCTTCATCCTCTTATACAAGGTTCCTTGACATCACTTGGTTGTGAAGGTTTCAAGTCCCATGAAACTTTGAGATATAAGCAATAAATCATGACGATGCACAATCCTAAATAACCAGCAATGCAACAATGTGCAACACATCCACAAGAAAGTAGCACGAACAAAATTTGTTTCCAATGGCAGCAAGAAATTGAACTCCTGACAAACTTTAAATGTAAACAATCCATTCAAAAAACTCTTATCAAAACGGTGGTAACACCGATCCACCATATGCCTCATTTTGCCGCACAACTGACATTGTACCCGACTGTTTCCACGCCCCCTGCCACCTTGAGGTTGGCTATCGTTTTGATGATAAGGACATTGAAATTGGTCACCACCCTTGATTTCATAACTTTTCGAGTTATGGAAAGATGACTGATCCAAATTAGCACTCATTGGCATTCCAAAAATCTGATTTGAATTGTACATCTCTTGATGTGCCTCAGCATCTAGTAGAACTGAAACAACACCTTACACAGAGAAAGTTTCTTGGCTCGTTGTTATAACAATAACAAAATGTTTATATTCCTTGGGCAACCCCTTTAGAATAGAGGCTATGTGCTCGATATCTGAAACAAGACTCCCACACGATGTAAAAGCATAAAAAATTCCTTCACTTGTGAAACATAAGATCTCATACTCAATTCACCTTTTTCGAATAGATAGTAACTTGTAATAAAGATTCATCACGGTTGTTGTGGAGCGACTGCTAAAGAATTTATTCACCATTCTCCACACCTCGAATGAAGTTTCAGTTGCAACAAAATTTGTTAACAAATGAGGGCTTATGGTATCAAAAAAAAAACACACAACTGAGTCGGAACGACGACCGATAGCAAGTAGGGATGGCAATGGGTCGGGTCGGGTCGGGTTTTTGGGTCACCCGACCCGACCCGAGAAGAAATGGTCCTCCACCCGTGACCCGACCCGAAGAAATTAAGGTTTCACCCGACCCAACCCGACCCGAATATATGACTTAGAAACCCGACCCGACCCGACCCGAAATAATAAAAAATATATTTTTATTCAATAAAAACAGTGACTTAATTGAAAAAAAATTATATATAGAGGGGTATTATTGTAATTATCTCTAAATATATAGGGTAAAATTATATATATTTTTTGGGTCGGGTCTTGTCGGATTTTTTCCACCCTAAACTCGACCTGACCCGACCCGAACCCGAATTTTTTTTAAAAAAATCCGACCCGATCGGTTCGGGTTGAGTTGTCATCCCTAATAGCAAGACCATCAAAAGCTCCGAGATATGGTCATTAACAATAGCGAAACAGTTACTATGGCGCTAGAACCATTCGGTGAATGATACCATGTGAGAAATCAGCCATGGATACTGAGAGTGATGAAAGGCCGGTGGCCTGAGTTGGAGAACTGCGGTTGTGGGTGTTTAGATTTAGGTTCAAGAAATAAGAAAGTGAAAAGAAAGAACTAAAAATATTTTTTTGTAACTATGACTTCCTTGAATTACAAAATCAAACTTGGGTATTTTATAGCCCAAATATAACAACCTAATATCAACTCAAAAACAGATTAACAAACTAACAACTAATTACAACTTATTTCTAACCGGGAGAAAGAATAACAATAATGTACAGGATTATTTCATGAGAATCTAAATCCAACAACAGAAAAATAACAATAATGTAAAGGATTATTTCATGGCAATTATAATTTTTTCTTTCAAATCTTGAAAAGAAAATCCCCCTTGCTTGCACACTTTATATTTTCTTTACAATAAATCCCTTTGCCCACACATATATCTACGAAAATGCTTAAGGGAGCAAAGGTTGCTACTGATAATATCCATGATAATGTAATCTCAATAGGGTCCAACATATATATAAGATGCAGCACTGAATATTTTCGAAAATGAATCATTAAAAAATAGAGAAATGAGACTTTTATACAATTAATTTAGTATTATCAGAACTATCGGATCAGATTTTCAAAAATCATACTCATTTTTTCGATTCGATTTCAAGTATTTATTATTTTCTCTTAAAATTTAGTTTTATTCTCCGTACGGATAAAAAAACTCTAATCAACTCCCCCTGAAAGGGAAAAGAAATCTAATTAAAGCCATATTTCCCCTTCCTTTTACTCTTTAGTTTCAATGTTTTACGCTTTTTGATACAATAATTCAAGGATTTTCTGAATTCTTTTAGTCATAGATGTATTCTTTCTTTGTTCTTTTAGCTTCAATGTCTAGGCGCTTTCCATATTACAGTTCTGAAAATTTTTGGGCTTTTAGTTCTAAAGGTACCTTTTTTTTGGCACATTTAGCTTTAACATTATGCATTTAGTTATAAATTGTTGTAACACGAATTAAATGGATTAAATCCTCCAATCAAGTGTCGACATGTGGTATGATTTGATTCAAAGATTAAATTTATTTCAACAAAATGTTTTAATATAGGCTTGTTAACAATGTTTATTCAATAAAGGAAGTCAATGCCTCCTTAATACATTTTTCTAATAAAAGTTCACATTGTTATCGTTTTTATATTGAAAAACAAAAAAAATGGTGGAAATGATACATAACCAAAATCACTATTTATGCTAAAAATGGTATGAGCATAAACAAACAAAAAAAGAGCGTAATGAACGGATACGGAGAGAAACAATGAATGGTGGAAAATGATAGTGAAAGAGGTAATTTATTGTATAAAAGGGTAGTCATAGGTGCAATCTAAAAACAACTCAAGCAATATCTTCCATTAGTAGGAGATAAAGAGTTGTACACTAATAATTTGCATAGTAAGAAATGGATCGGATAAAGTTTATATCGATGTTATTATGTGTTTGTGTTGGGTCGATGTTTATGGTCGAATGTGGAGATCCTTATATTTTTTTCGAATGGCATGTTACGTATGGCATTGTTTCTCCTTTAGGAGTTCCGGTAAAAGGTATTCTTATTAATAATGAATTTCCCGGCCCGAATATAAACTCTACCACAAACAACAATGTCGTGGTCAATGTATTTAATAATCTTGATGAGCCATTCCTCATAACATGGTAAGTAACTATGACTCATGAACAAAGGATAGTTTTCTATTTGATTATTCTAATAAATGATTGAGGTAGTTATTTTTGGAAATGGGATTTGTTGCAGGCACGGTATCCAGCAGAGGAAGAATTCATGGCAAGATGGTGTGTTGGGAACTAATTGTCCAATCCCCCCCGGGACGAATTACACTTATCATTTCCAGGTGAAGGATCAGATTGGCAGCTACATGTACTATCCTGTCACTTCTATGCATAAGGCCGTTGGTGGTTTTGGAGGCCTTCGCATTAATAGTCGTGCAATGATTCCTGTCCCATACGACCCTCCAGCTGATGACTATACCTTAATGATTGGAGATTGGTTTAACAAAGGACACACCGAACTGAAGAAAATACTCGACAGCGGCCGCAACCTCGGCAGAGCTGACGGTGTCCACATTAATGGGAAAGTGGCAAAAGGTGATGGTAAAGACGAACCTCTCTTCACCATGGAAGCTGGCAAAACCTACAGATATAGGATTTGCAATGCTGGATTAAAGACTTCTCTCAACTTCAGGTTCCAAGGCCACACCATGAAACTAGTTGAGATGGAAGGTTCTCACACAGTTCAGAATGACTATGAGTCGCTTGATGTGCATGTTGGACAGTGCTACACTGTGCTCGTCACGGCCGACAAAGAACCACGGGATTACTATGTTGTTGTCTCTTCTCGTTTTACCAAACGAGAGTCTACAGCAATGGGCATCATCCGCTACCTGAATGGTAAAGGAGGACCCTCATCTGACATTCCTAAGCCACCTATTGGTTGGGCTTGGTCTCTCAATCAATTCCGTACCTTCCGTTGGAACCTTACTGCTAGTGCTGCAAGGCCTAACCCTCAGGGATCCTACAAATATGGTGGCATTAACATTACCCGTACCATCACGCTGGCTAACACCGCTGAGAAGGTAGATGGAAAGCTTCGATATGCAATTAATGGAGTTTCCTTTGTGGAGCCAACCACTCCTTTGAAACTTGTGGAATACTACGGAGTTGCAGACAAGGTTTTCAAGTATAATAATTTCCAGATGAGCCACCAGCTGAAATCTCCAAAGTAGCTCTAGAATCTATTGTCCTCAACATGACACACAAAAGCTTTGTGGAAATTATATTCGAGAATCGTGAAACAGCCCTTCAATCTTGGCACATCGATGGCTATGCATTCTTCGCTGTGGCGTAAGTGTTGGAAATCTAACTAAGACTGTACCTTTTAATATAATCATTTGATATGAATAATGACTTGTTTGTACAATGATTGTTTGCAGCGTAGAGATAGGGAAATGGAGTCCAGAAAAGAGGATGAACTACAATCTTCTAGACGCGGTGAGCAGGCACACCATTCAGGTATTCCCACATTCATGGGCTGCTATCCTTATATCTCTTGACAACTGCGGGATGTGGAACATCAGGTCCGAGATATGGGATAGGCATTACCTTGGACAACAACTTTATATTAGTCTTCTTTCCCCTAATCGTTCTGTGAGAGACGAGTACAACTTGCCCGACGACGTAATGACTTGTGGTGTAGTGGAAGGTATGCCAAGGCCTCCACCGTTTAGCAGTTAAATTAACCTCATTTATGTGTGCCTAATTTCCGTTTAAATGCACATTAGACGGAGTGGGAGAGTACGAGGAAGTTTGAGTTTCAAACAGTGTTTGTAATTCTTAATGATGTCATCTATATGAACTTTATGATCAAATAATTAAAGTATAACATATATATATATATATATATTATATGAAATAAAATTTTGAACCGAATAAAAATACATTTTTTTCTTCATTATATTATTAATTTTATACAAAATTGAGTATAATTATTATTGATATACAAAATAGATAGGCTTGGTGTATGTTGAGTATATAAATTTTACAGATGTTACGTAATGATGATTATGGTGTATGTGATTTGTTTTTTCTCCTAATATAATGTTCTAAATTATGAATATGATATCATAACATATTCAAATTTGTTATGATGTGAATTTTTTAATAAATTATTATATAAAAAATCTTTATGATTTGAACTATCAAGTGACTTTAGTAATTATGATGTGAATTTATCATGAAGTCAAATACGTTTAAATTAGGGTTTTAAGAGTTTTGAATAATGTAAATATAAGTTATTTTTTAATAGTAGAAGGATTACTATAAACAAATTTTATAAACGTAACTATTTAAACATATAATACCTCTAAATAAAGCAACACTTACAGTTCAATATGTCAAAATGAATAGTATTATACAAACTCATACGGATAGAATACATTTTTCTCACTAATATTTTCTGCTCTTGGAGCTTGTTAGTACTAGGCTTAACCCCAGTACGTTTTTTCTTTCACAAAAATTCTTAATTTAATAATTGAAATTTGAAGTCCATTTGATAACACCATTCATATAATTTACAAGGCATTTAAAGGAATTACAAAGGTGGTCAAATTAAACCTGTGTGGAATTCATATATAAAATGTATTGATTTTTACCATGTTTCTTTAAAAAATAAACTTATGAAAACTTTACAATTTGAGATTCAATTATTTTATTTGCTTATTGGATCTATTCATTATTTTCCATGTGAGCGTTTTCTTAAATGTGCGGTTATAGATACAATCTTTTCGATTAGTTAGTTTGATTCCTAGAAATTGTGATTTGTCACTGTGTTTTGTATGAAATAATATCACAGGAATGGTCATTGAAACGAAAACTTGACCCAGAAATTTACGGTCCCTCGGAATCAACCATTACCAAAGAAATGATGGGGGGATAGTTATACGACAGTTGAAGAGGTAAAGCAGCTTTCGAAGCTTAGGCCAAGAGATCTTCCACTGTTTTTTTTTTTATTACAAACTAAAATGATCTCAGAGAAAAACAAATAACTCGTTTGAGTTTCAATTAATGCAGGTAATAGAGAAAACGAAGCTATTTATCCTAGACTGTCACAACTGGTTCTTGCCAAACGCTGAGAAAGTAAGAGACGTTGAAGGCAGAACACTTTATGGATCTCGCACACTGTTCTTCTTAAATCCAGATGAAACATTGAGGCCGCTAGCCATCGAGCTAAATCGACCACCGATGTCCGATGTCCGATTTCCGGCTCTCGAGGCTTGCCAAGGTTCATGTTTTGGCTCATGATTCTTTCTATCACCACGTTATAAGCCACTGGTATTTGCCAACTATTTCCATGAAGGACCGGCGCATAATTTTATGTTAGGGAACTTACGAGTGTTGTGAGACTATGTGCTAAGGTTGTTAGGTAGTTGTTAACCTACCTAACTTGTATAACGGAAGGGTGGTTCTTCCGGTAACCTAGTTGAGGGTACATAAGTGCATTATAAGAAGAACATCATGTAATGCATATTGTATATGTAGAAAATATACTTTATTTTCAGTTAGCTGTACTTTCTGTTATGGTATTGTTCGCTAGATAGTTCTGAGGGTTCTTTGCTTTTGTTGCTCATTTCTTGGCGTCTTCTGTGGTGTTTGAGCTTATGGAGTTTTCTGGAAGTAGTACCAAGATCTTCAAAAGCAAGAAGTTTAATGTAGTTCTTGATGAGATGAACTACTTGCTCTAGAAACAACAAGTGTTGCCGACGATCAGAAGCCATTTTCTAGAGCGACTATTAACTGGCGCAATGACTCCTCTTCCAGAAAGTATCATTGATGCAGCAGGTAACACTGTTCCCAATTGATATGATCCCGGTTATGTGTTCCGAGTCATATACGAGTGTGCCCGATCGTGATTCTAGTAAGAACTCCACAGTATTTTGAATGTAATCTGAAATTCGCAAACAACATTGTAAAATAGAAATGGATAATTAAAATATGGAAGTGGAAAGATGAAAGATATGTTGAAATGGATTAACAACGTAGGAAGAGTGATGCTTGTGGTTAAGGAAAATAAAGGATGAAAAGGTTGGTGAAGATAGTAGGGAGTTGGTGTGTAGTATGAAGAATCTCAAGGAAATGGATTGTGACCCGTTAGCTATATATAGCTAAGAACCAACAATATAATATGATGGAATCGAGGTGGAAGAGGATGGAACGTGACCCACTAGCTATAGGTGGGAACCAATGGTATAATAAAATGAAATGGAGGAAGGCTTCAAGACTGACAATAAACCGATTGAGTTCTAATCCAAGAACTAAAATGATAACAACCTTTCAAAGAGTTTATTATGCAAAAAGTTCTAAGTACAAATGCCATGGAGGTGCCTATTTTATTAACACCATTTGAAGAGTTTTTACAATTAAAATAAAACAATCACCTAAATGCAATTGAATTCAATTAAATGACTTGTCAGTCTTCCTATCTTTTGATGGCTGACCATGTAGATTGAAAATGGACGAATTAAACTTTAATTTGAGATAATTCTAGCCTTAAATTCGTCTAAAAAGGAGGGGTGACTCTTGTGCTGCCTTGCTTTGCTTGCAAATGAAAGAAAAAGGATAAATGACGTCATAGGATGAATGTGAACATCTTACATGTCCAAATCAGCTTGTCTCTTCAAATTCCTTGTTGATTTTATCAATTAATTTGGTGGTAAAATGAAATAAAATCAGCATTCATTGCTTGTTCCCTTGTAGAATATGGTCAGCCTTCAAAAGATGATAAAGGCCTTGAATGCTAAGTTTTGAATGCTGGTTATTGCATGTCCCTTGCTTGAACGTGAATGGCCTTCAATGGGTGATAACATCAACCTTGAATTCCTTGAATTGCTGAATTAAGATGGCCATCAATTGCTTGTCTCTTGGTAGAAGATGAAAGGACTCTTCCTTAGCTCAAACTCATCCAAATCATCTTTGTATAAAATTCCCGTAATGAAAATTCCAGTCTGCACTGTCTTCAGTAAATCAATCATATCTCAAGCTCTCGATATTGATTGAGGTGATTCAAAAGGCGTTGGAAAGCTAAGAGATAGAGGAATAATTTCCAATTGATTTATGGACCCAAAAACGTGTGTATCACATCCAGAATTAGAAGACATTCTGACTGATATTCTTGCTTATGTTGAAACCATTCAACTTCTCTCATGCACCTAAACGCAAAGGTGAGCTTATTCAATCATTAATTGAAAACATGCATGAAACAATTAAGAGTTAGTTTAATAAATGAACTAGTTTGATGAATGAACTAGTTTAATTAATGAACTAACTTTATTCAATGAACTATATGCATGAATGAAGTAGCTTACTAAATGATCTAAATCAGCCTTGGTGAACTTCAATGATTTAATCAGATCAAGATGAAAGTTAGGGCTGATTGGAATCACATTATTCCATCCCTATTTAATGTGATTTGTCCCCAAATCAACATTTTCTACAAAAAGAAACAATCTCGACTTCCTTTTAGCTGTAAACTTCTTCATTCTTGTTTTGCACAAACACCATTCTTTGGAATTAAGTGTTGCTTGCTTGTGCACTTCATTTCCATGTTGTTCATCCGAATAGGTATATGTTCTTTGCACTCATTTGTGTTCCTTTGAATCATCATGAGGGTGGGTGGAGAGTATTGACCTTTGAACTCCTTTAAGTAGGTAGGTTACACCATCTCCTTTAATATTTGGGCCCTTCCATATGATGGCTCTTGAGTAGGTGAACGATGCTTGCTTCATACTCTTGAGTCGATTGATTTTGAGCCGAATATATACTTGTAGAGTGGCCTTGTTTTTGTTGGGATAATCTTCCTCCAAATGAAAATGGAACTTGTCCTCGTAGGTAGGCAAGATAACTCCACACATGAATTATTTTGCTACAAAATAAACCAAAATTATCAAATGAAAAGTAATTAATAGAATGAATGGAAATACCAAACCATGGTGGGTATTTAATGGGCATTGGTTGCTGGATTTTCTTCAAGCTTTACATTGCTCTTGGAATGTCAATGAACACAACTATTGGAACTTCAAGTGACATATTCTTTAGAACTTCAAATAGCTTAACTCTTATAACATCGACTCGTCTTGTGAGTATCCAAAAGTCATGTCTATTGGTGATTCAAATGACACATCCTTTAGTTCTCCAAAAGTCATGATTCTTGAAACATCTCATTGAAAAGATACGTCTCTTAGATTGTCCTGCAAAACAAAAGAAAGAATAGGAGAAGAAGAGTTGTTAGGTAAAATTGTTCTCCACTGTCCTTTTCTTTTCTACGCTTATTTTCAACTCCAACATTTCTTTCATCCACTCTCTCATTTTCATTCTTTTCATTTTTCCACTCTTTTTCTTCCATAAAAATGCCCCCTTTTTTTATTTGTTCATTGGTGTAGTAACTAATTTCAAGAATAGCTCTTAAAACATCTTCGTCTTTGCCTTTGGGTACACAATAAACATTGATGCAGAGGTATCCGAGACAGATGATGCTGAGCTGTCATATTGCACCTTGATGGCGCTGAGATACCATGAGTTGGCAGATCAGCGCAAAGGCAGGAATTGATTGTGATATGTTCCTCATTGGGGCCGTTTTAAGTGTGCTTCAGTCTTTTGGCCATAACTTTGGCTACGGGTGTCAGAATCGCGCATAAGACCCCAATCCAGAAAGCTCTTTTCGACACGTGCGTTGTCCAGCTACGCTCCATGTAGCCTTTTTTTCGACCTCAAATTCTGTCGTTTTCCCCTCCAAATCACTAGATTTAGATATTTTTTTACTATTTATGGTAATATTTCGATTGTCAATTAGGAAGTCATTTTAAATCCGATTTCGGCCGGAATTTTTGCAGATTGCTTATTTTATTTTGAATTTCAATTTAGAGTAATTTTCGGGATTTTGCTATTTTTGGTAAAATTTCGATAAACAAGATTTTTGGCTATAACAGTCCGGCTTGTGGACTGATTTTGGACAGTTTTGATTTTATAATATTTTATTAACTAGAGACTTTTTTTCTCTGGTTTTTGGGCGAATTTTCTATTGAATCATCTGTTGGAACTAGCCTACAGGATAATCGTTATTTTGTCTGGCGTCAAACATGCTCATCATTGATGTTGCAAATGGTCATTGATTGACCTGTTGAGGAATATCCTTCGGTGGAAGACTCTATGTTGCTTTCCTCTTTGAAGTTGGATTCTTCCTCGGATGTAAACACATTTCCACCTTTGCTTTCACTAGGAACAATTCCAACATTGGTGGTACAAATTAAAGGAAGTTCAGACTTACTTGTATCCAACGAGATCTCATCTATCGAATCTACAACGGTTGCAACTTTGCTCTCATCTTGTCTTGGGTTAACTTGTTCAATCACCTCCACATTGATTTCTTCTTTTGGTTTACAATTGACGATGACTTTATAAATACCTTAAGGCTTTGTAGCTCTCCAATTTGAATATTGACTAGGTGTGTGCCCTTTTCCCAAGCAACGATAGAATCTAAATTTGGATGTAAGTTGTATTTAGTTGGAGTAATATTCTCTTTTGACATGTACTCCTTCGATTGAGAAATTATGTCATCTTTTCTAGGTCTTTGACTCGAGCTAGAGATGAAACCCGAGAGGTTTTTTCAACATTTCTTTCTCTTGAAATGGTTCTTATTTCTTCCCTCCATAATATTGACAACTCATGAATCATTGTTTGCGTTTGTAATTTAGGTGCAACACCATAACTTTTGCTGTCACCTTTTCCTGAAACATGAGAATTGTCTCTCGATTGTTGAGACATATATAGTTAGTAAATAACAAGATTTAAATTCTCACCAATAAATTCTCACCAATACACTCAAAGGAAAAGTCACTTCACTCGTGTTTCACTCGGGATAGCTTTTACCCTTAATGTGCTTTCGTGCCTTTTTCAACTCTTCCTTTTCTTTTCAAGTTCTTTGAGAACTCGCTCAAGGTTTCAAGTGGTCTTGTGGACTTTGGCTGAAACAATTGTGGCTTGGTAGGAAAAATGATGTGAGTAAAGAAAAAATTGGCTACAAGAAATAACGAAGATGAGAATAGGCAATGAAATAGTAAAGATAATGAAAGAAACGATTAAAAATATAAAACCTTCTTAATTATTTTTTTCAAAGATGAAAATAATTGCTCCCTCCCTCTTTAAACTTTTTATTTCTTTTTTTTGATTTTTTACTTTTTATTTTCTTTTTTCAATTTTTTTACTAACCCGTGAGAGAGAAAATGATACGCTTACTAAATCGGCTCACTCTGATATCAAATGATATGAACTCGATTATGTGTTTCGAATCATATACGTTGTTACCCGATCGTGATTCTAGTAAGAAACTCTGCAGTGCTTGAAATGATTCTGAAAGTGCAAAATTAACGTTGTGAATATGAGATAAACAAATAAAGAATGAAATTGAAAAGGATGTGACGTACACTCGCCACTCGCCACTCGTCGTTTGTCGTTGATAGGAAAAATCATCAAAAATATCAGGTTCAAGCATGCAAGCCATAATAGTTTTCCATAACCAATTTTTGAGCGGGAAATAACTAACTTGGAGCAGTTCTAGTTAGTATAAATAATTAATCACAAAGAAGTAATCTCCACAACATGCTATTCTCAACAAAGGTTCTATATACAATAAGATAAAAAGAGGAAATGAAGAGTTTACCCTCGTCGGAGCTTCGTCAGAGTGAAGGTGAGCCCCGTTTTGTGATTTTTTTTTAATATTTTCGGATTCTCCACCGCATACGGTGGACGGAAAAAGTTGGATCACGGTGGTCAGAAACGGCTGGACGATGGCCGGTTGACGGAAGTGGTCGGGGAAGCAGGACGACGGCGGTCGAGTAGCTAGTTGGTTGAAGGTGGGTGATTCCTATTAGAATTGGGTTTAGATTAGGTTAGAATTAATAACACTTTAGGTTTATTTTGGGAGTGTTCTTAGGTTTGATTTGGGAAATATATGAAATTTAGGAGTTTTGATCCTTATAAACAAGTTTGTAAGGAGTTTTTGGTGTTTATTTGGATTCATGAAAGAAAGTTGGAAGAACTTGGATGAGTTTCGGTATGATTTTGGGTTTTTGATCTTAAAGAAACAAGAAATTAGAAGAGATTGGTGTTTATGGAGGATCAAAATGGGTCTTGAAGTTGAATGTGGGAAGAACAAGGTTGAATATGGGGGATAAAAGAGAAAATTCGGTTTGAGAGAAAAATCAAGGGGGAGGGAAAAATGTTTGGACAAAATGAGGTAATGACAAAAAAAAAGTGGCTTTTATACTAGAAATAATTTCGAGGAAAATTGCTTCATAAAACCCCACTATAGACGTGTTTTGATTTTGGCATGTTCCGTTTCCTTTCTTTTATTTTAGCCGTTGTATATTTGTAATTCGAGTGCTTCTAATTGTTAATTCAATTTAATTTAGTTCCAACTCTCTTCAATTTGCTTGCTAATGTGTTTATTTATTTCATGTGTACTTGAATTTTTAGCCCTTTCATTTTAATTACTTGTATTAATTATAGATTACAACTCCTAGATTTTAGGTCCATTAGTTTTAGTCACCTATTAGATTTAATTAAAGCCTTAGATTTTAGGTTCTTTTAATTAGATAATTAGAATAGTTAGATTAGAAATAAACTTTTAGGTTTAGATTCTTGAAAAAATAGAAATTCATTAAATTCATAATTGATTAATAAAAATGTTTGTTTATTTTTTTAATATTGAAAAAGAGTGCTCCTAAAATAACTGGACATTCAATTTCAATATTAGTAAATAAATGAATATTTTTCAAGTGGTCACCTTAAAGTAAATTAACTCATTCATTTTCAAATAAATATCAATCCACTATTCTTTAATAATCTGGTTAATTATTTAATCTTTAATTCTTAGGTTTATTCTTTTTTATTTTTGTTTCTTATAAATGACATCATTTTAACCAAGATATAAAGAATGATTCCCTTAACATAACTAGGGAGTAATTTTCTTCATTAATTAAAATATTAATAAACATTTCTTGGGATTTTCAAATTTCCTTAAAAATCAAATGATGTTCTAACTTTCTGGTTAAAACATAAGAAATAATTATCTTAACATAACTAGGGAGTTACTTTCTTCTTTAATCGGAAATGAATAACGAATATTAATTTTTCTTAAAATCCCCTTGAAATACTTTTTAGAATAAAAGTTATGAATTCTTAAATTTCTAACAAAAGGGACAAATTATAATTGATGGTACCGATTCCGGGCGTTACGGGGTGCTAATCCTTCCCCGAGCGTAACCGACTTCCGAACCCAAAATTTCTTAACATAGACCAACTGTGTTTTTTAAATTTTTTATTTAAATTATTCTAAAAACCTTTTTTTTATATTTGACCTACTTAATCTCAAAGGAAGATGACGACTCAACCTTTTCTGAACATTTCTTATTTAAAAAATCATTCCCGAATTATTCATCGGGCGATCGAAAGCTCGTCATGACAGAGGTATTATGATTATTATATTGGGATGAGTAGGTGCATATACATCTTAAATTCGACCTTAAACTCTTTCAAAAAAAAAAATCAACTTCAACTTGAATTTGAATTTTAAAATAATAAATACCTGACCTTTCAGGATTGGATCAGAATCCTCCGTTCGATTTTTTCCAATAAGTATGAATAAAAAATAATTTTTATTTAACTGCTAAATGGTGGAGGCCTTGGCATGCCTTCAACTATGCCGCAAGTCATTATGTCGTCGGGCAAGTTATACCCGTCTCTCACGGAACGGTTAGGGGAAAGAAGGCTAATGTAAAGCTGTTGTCCGAGGTAATGTCTGTCCCATATCTCGGACCTGATGTTCCACATTCCAAAGTTGTCGAGAGAGATAAAGACAGCAGCCCATAAATGTGGGAATACCTGAATGGTGTGTCTGCTCACCGCGTCTAGAAGATTATAGTTCCTCTTCTTTTCTGGACTTCATTCCCTATCTCTACACTGCATACAATGATTATAAAAGCAAATCATTATTCATATCAAATGATTATGTTAAAAGGTAAAATCTTAGATAAATTAGTGGTTCCAACACTTACGCCACAACGAAGAATGCATAGCCATCAATGTGCCAAGATTGAATGGTCGTTTCACGATTCTCGAATATAATTTCCACAAAGGATTTGTGTGTCATGTTGAGGACAATATGCTCTAAAGATACTTTTGAGATCTCAACTGGTGGCCCATCTGGAATATTATTATACTTGAAAACCTTGTTTGCAACTCCATAGTATTCTGCAAGTTTCAGAGCTGTTGGCTCCACAAATGAGACTCCATTGATTGTATATTGAAGCTTTCCATCTACCTTCTCAGCACATGTAGGATCCCTGAGGGTCAGGCCTAGCAGCACTTGTAGTAAGGTTCCATCGGAACGTACAAAATTGATTGAGAGACTAAGCCCAACCAACAGGTGGCTTAGGAATGTCAGATGAGGGTCCTCCCTTACTATCCAGGCAGCGGATGATGCCCATTGTTGTAGACTCTCATTTGGTAAAACGGGAAGAGGCAACAACATAGTAATCCCTTGGTTCCTTGTCGGCCGTGACGAGCACAATGTAGCACTGTCCCACATGCACATCAAGCGACTCATAGTCACTCTATCAATTTGGTCCTAATTTTAATAAAATTTAAATTTTTGAATCAAATCAAGCCACGTCGACACTTGATCAGAAGATTTAATTTATTAAATTTATTTTTCACCAAGGATGACGAGTGTCACCCTTCAGAAGAAAGAAAATTAAAACTTTGAGATGGGAGAGTGTGGAGTCTAACCCGAGTCTTGAGGTTGGCAAAGCAGTCATCCAGCCACTTGAACTAAACTAACTATTATGTTTGATATAAACTACATATAGTAAATATTTTGCATGTTAGTCTAAACATTAATCCGTACTATTTTATATGGGATTTTATATTTTAACTTAAATTCACATAATAATATTAAAAATATTTTTTATTTTCATTTTAAATTATTAAATTTATTTTATTCTTTTCTTAACTTAGAAATATATTTTATTTTTATTTTAACTAAAAAAATATTTTAATCTTATATTAATTTAAAATATATTTTATTTTTATCTTAACTTTTAAAAATATATCTTATTTTTATTTTAACTTATATAAAAATTAATCATTATTTAACATAAAATATATATTTTATTTTATTTTATTTTAAAAATATATTCCACTTTTATCTCAATTTTAAAATATTACAAGAATAAAATATAAATATTTAAGTTCAAATAAAAAAATATTTTTAGGTTAAGAAAAAGAATTAAAAAATTTAATAATTTAAAATAAAAATAAAAAACATTTTAATGTTAGTATGTGAATTTAAGTTAAAATATAAAGTCTTATACAAAATAGTAAGAATTAATGTTTAGATTAACATACAAAATAGTAAGCTTTAATTTTCTTTCTTCATGACAGTGACACGTGTCATCCTCTGATTGGTGAAAAATAAATTTAATAAATTAAAAGTGTCGACATGTGGCATGATTTGATTTAAAGATTAAATTTATTTTAATTTATTAAAATTAGGACCAAATTGATAGAATATATAAGTAACAATGACCAAATGTGTAATTGTACCAATTTTACTAACTGCCAAATCATCATTTCCTTTAACTGTTAACGGCTAGTGGCTTGATTGAATGCATTTAAATAGTTGGATGACCTGATTGACAAGAATTCAAAAATTGTGGTCAAAATGAAAAAGGGGCTATAGTTGGGTGGTCATTGATATAGTTTACCCTTAAATTAAAATTGTGATTTATTTAAAATTAAGATTACATTTTTAACTAAAATATAATTATATGTTGAGTATCTTATATTTTAGCATTTTACAATTTCATTTATTGGTGCTTGTCGTTATTGGTACTCAAATAACGTTCGTCGAACGTTGTAAAATTTTCCACTAGACTATACTATGACAAGTCCATTGATATTAACCAAGTTAGAGCACTTGGATGAAAAATATTTAATATGAAAAAAATAATGAATGAAAATAGGAAAATTATTTACAATTGAAAATTTAATGAGATTTCAATTTAAAAGGAGATCATCATGAAATATTTTTATCTGCAATGTAAATTGTCATATTAATATTATAACGAATTTTGTTTGTAACATCCTAATCTGATACGACACACAGTCGACCGATTAGAACGTCAGACGGGATCACCTAAGCGACTAATCTAAAATTTTTCTTCTTAAAACGATCATAAAATATATCATTCAATTTAGTAATTTAAAAACATAATAAATAAACATTTACAGTACGAGCGAGTTCCTAAAATAAGTATATCAAAATAATACAATCGAGTGATAAAGTCAAGTTACTACTGAAGTACAAAAGGGTCTATGAATTACATGCTCTCTAAGAAAAACTCAAGACGTACTTCATTGCTCGACTTTTCTAGAACATCTGATATGCTATCAGCTCATCAAGTCACTACAACAAATTTGTTTATTTATGACCTCTGAAATATCGTCACTAAAACTCACATTTATGTCACTGTTTATATTTTTTAATGTAAAATTTGACGTCACGACGAACATCATGATAGATGTGTTACTAATTGTCAAATATGACGATGTATATATTTTCGTCACGTATTATTAAATATATAGTGACGTTAATGTATTACGTCACCTTAGAAATTATATTCAGTTACAATTAATTGTCATCAAATAATATAAAGTTTTATCACTATTTATTAATATTGTCACTAATAATATAATAATTTTATTGTATTAGTGACAAAAAAATATTGTCATAATTTTTTATAATAAATAAAAAGCGTAAAATTACAATAAATGTCTAATTTTTTTAGTAATTACAATATACAACACAACTTTTTTATAAATCACATTTAAGGACAACTTTTATAAATTATACTAAAGGAAAAACATTTTAGTAAAAAGACAAAACTTTACATAAATTAAAATTAAGGACAAAACATTTTATAAATTAAAATTAAGGATAAAAACTTTTATAAATTATAATAGAGACCACAACTTTTTATAAATTACATTAGAGGAGAGGTTCACATAAATTACAATAATAATATACATCTTTTACAAATGACAATAATGACCCATGATAAAGTTGCAACATTTATACTCTACTAACCATGCGACCACAATAAACCTTCTTAACGAGGCAATCATCAACAGAGGACAAATCATTCTTGGGCTTTAATCAATAGCTTTCAAGCCTATGTAACATGCATTGCAGGAACTCATGAGCATCTTCCAGTTGATATCTCTGAAAAATGATACAACGCCTAGGTCCATGAGAGTCAAGAATCACAATTATGAACACACTTCATTTCTGTATTTTTATAGTCACTCTCCATACTTGAAATACACCTTTCCAAGCACATTGATAACAAATATGTCAATCTCTTAAAAATACAATAACTAAAGAAATAAAGTGACCAAAATTTACTAAAAATTCAATTCTAAATCAGAATCATTCAATGCTTATCACATTTTATGTAACAACCAATTAATTATAAACTAATGAAACTAGTAATAGAAAAATAAAGGATACTGTTCAATTTGTAGAATCTTTTGTGAGGCGATACAACTCTTGATGAATTCAATGGAAGTTCAATGTGATGACGAAGAGCACAAAGTAAACAAAAACCCTCATTACCACCTGGCAATTCAAACAAAAACAATGAGAAACCCTAAAAGAAAACAAAGAAACAAAGATTAAACAAGAGACACACAATCACAAGGATTCTCATTATGATTCAAATGAAGACCCAAAAAAGAAATAAATAAATGATGACGTGCGTACAGCACCGAGCAACAAGATCAAATCATACTTTTCACATCATGACTTGAAATAACCTTTCAATGAAAGCATAATTTACCAAATTGTACAATCATGCCATGAAATAGTAATCATAGAGAACCTAGCTGAAAGATTAGCGAGATGATCCGGGAGAAAAGTAGAAAATATACAGAGTAAACGTTAACATTTTGATGATCTTTTACAACCTCTTTGATCAAGTTGGTGAGTTAACGATGACAAATAGTAGTAATGAAATTTGCTTGAATAGTAGTTTATATTCCCTTCGATTTATACGTTGCTCTGCTTGTAAAGCTTGGTGTCGAGCACTTGCTTACCGCACATTGCACATACGCCTGCACAGCATAAAACACTCATCAGTGGCCACATGCACAACATAACAAACAAAAAAACATAAATCAATCAAATGGCCAGGTTGTAGAGGCATCAAGTTATCAATCTAACATACCTTTCGAATAAGCACAAGTGTGACAGTACTTGGCATCTTGATGCACTTGCTGCTTGCAAATGATACACTTAGTGTTTACATAAGGAGTCCATCTGCAGGCAATGGATTCCAAATCAAAATCATGAAATCTGAAAAAATGCATATGCATGAAAAAAAAGAGGGACACTTAACCTATGTTAATCAAACTTGGGGGTGAGTGTCGGATATGGCTAAGCATTGTTACATTTTCCCAAGTTTTGTCATATATTTGATGGATTCTTTAAGGTCAGCTAAAATCCTAAACCCTATGTTATGTTCTTGACCAATACTTTCATTAGAAAAGAGAAACCAGAAAAGCAGCATGAATATAACATTATTTCCCCACTGTCAAGAACACAACCCTAGGATTGGAAGAATCAATAATAATTTACAGCAACAATCAAGCCATTCCTTAAACAAATATACTGATCAACTACTACAGCTAAGAATTCTGCCCAGCTTTTACGGAATTTAAAATTTGCTCATGTTTTGCGAATTAGTAAATAGGAGATGAAAAAACAAGGAACATACCTGTTCTTTTTGGATAGGAGTTTATTCTCGTTTATTTTCCGGCCACCGCTTTCGTTGGTGTTGCTGGCGCCTTCCTTCCACTTATCGGGCACGATCACCCTTGATAGCTTCTTCTGGCCTACAAATTAAATTGATCGAACAAATCAGGTTTTCTCCTTACAATTTCCATATATTACACCAAATTGCTAAGGAAACTAGCTGCAATTGCAGAATTAGAGAACTTACACTTCTCGCACACCATTGAAGTTAATTGTTTTTCTCTGCAAAATTCCTTTCAGTATTTCGAAACCGGAGCCCTACGAATAATCGTGGGCCCTGGATTTAATTAGACATTTTGTTTACCAAATTACAAAAGTACCCTGGAGTATTCCCAAACGATGTCGGTTAATTCGGCTTGATAACCGAATTCAATGAGTTGAAATCTAATTAATCAAAAAATAATAAAACATAATTAATTAAACTAACTTTTAAATTAAGTAAGAGTTTTTTAAAGTTTTTAATTCGATTAATTAACTCCTTCCTTTTCCCCGTAAATCTATGCTAAAGATTCATCCGATCATCATCGATAGGGGTGTAAACGAGCCGAGTCGAGTTTGAGTATTGCTGATGTAACCCCCCAGACCGATGCGGGTAGCCCGATCCGATTCGGGAAGTCACATTAGGGTCACCGGAGCGACCCACCGTAAAAATAGCGGAAATTTTAAAACTTTTTATCAGAACATGTAAACTTATAAAATCATTTATCACTATTTAAAAATAAAACAGATTTCCAAACTCGTATATAAATCAAAATACAATTACATGCCCCCTAATCACAAGTATCATACTCTGAAACCACGCCGGAAGAACTCCCTTACTGAAATCGATAGATGCACTGGTACAATTGTTTTAACCTGAAAAGGTGAGTAATAGAATGAGCTTTGGAAAGCTCAGTAATACAGAACTACCAGATGATGCTACATGACATGTAGATAAATAGAAAGCCATATAATTTCCTTATTGAATCATATGTATACCAGCTTGTAGAATAATTTGGGGTTCCCTTAGAAGTTCATCGAGTAGAAGCCATGAATCTCAGTTCATAAGAAACCTTTCATACAATCACGTTTTCATGAGGTCAAATAGGATGTCTAGTGTGTTTCATCAATACGATAAAATCATAATAGGTACACTAATCAAATGATAGTTCAGTAAAATCCCATAAACCATATTGTAGTGGAGCTTTTTAAACTCGTATTTTAAAACCATCTTACAAAGAATTAACCTAAGGGAACATCTTAGGGCCTGAGAGCCTACCCAAGATAGATTTCGGGGCCGTGGGGCCTACCTAAGAACACATCTTAGGGTCGCAGGGCCTACCCGAGAATGATCTCAGGGCCGCAGAGCCTACCTAAGTGTCACATTAGGTCCATAAAAATTTTCCAGCTTGATCAGAGCTGTACTTTACAAATCTGTATCTCCAAGATACAGTTTATACAATGATACAAATCCATAAGCCATCACCGTTAACTCGGTGCATCCATAAAACAGAAACCATAGATTTCAGTGTACCACGTGTTAAAACAATAAAACAATTATTTTCAAAATATAAGGAACACACTAGAGAATCCATATATTTTTCAGACGCATTTTGTAGTTATCAATATAGATAACACGAACTTGTGCAATTTGATCAGATTCCAGGAATAAGATCTCATTGAAGAGAATCGATTTCTAACCGATATAATCAGACATTTATGATTGATACTTTAGAATTCCACTAAGTTTCCATGTGCATCAGGAAAACGTTCAGGAACCTTTTTACATAATAATTCTAAATTCAGATTTACTGCGAGTAATTCCATTACCCAAACAATCAGGGGTATTCAGGAATATACTTTGAATTCATAGGATTTCAGCCCAATTGTACCAAATGAGGTATTCAGAATCTTTTCCTTCTGCGTTACTTGCGTTTTTAAACATGACCGAATTGATTTTAGATCAAAATATGTAATCGAAGATTCAAGTCATTTACGATCTATGACTATCAATAGTATTATCAAACAACTCAAGTTACACAACTCACAGACTGATGCATGTCAACAAATCAATTCATTATCCTTCCAATGCATTCACTCTTTAATACCAAAATGCATATCAATAGATCATCCCCATAATTATCGTTGAATAGATCTTCCAAGGGTCTTTATTACATTTCCATGTTTCAACGATATCAGAAAATATGGACGTACTTGATTCATGTTCATAACCCATAAGGACAATTCATACAATGTTTCCAAACTCATCCAATCACCTATTTAATCCTCGGTCATTGAGGTTACTTAGTTCATTTAGTAAGCAAGTTTATCCCGATTACTTTAGAGTTTTCCAGAATAGTTCAGACATTTCTGAATCTCAAATACATGTTGCACTTCCTTTCAATTCAATTTAGTCATATAATAAAGTCATTCTGGTATTCGTGGTTGATTTATCTCACGAATACCCACTTATTAGTACTGTATGCACTCTAAAGTTGAGCTGAACCAAGTACTTCCAGAATTATCATCGATCCAAATTTGAGAAGACGAACAAACATTCAAGTGGTAATTATATCATTCAGGTAATGATATAGCACTAGCGTTGGTTGATCACTTAAGTTGTGTTCCATAACTTTACTGGTAGCACAACATCCATGTTTATTTGGATTTCTTAATTAATCCAAGACATTTACTTATTCTAGGTCATAAGGGCATTTTGGTTCTCAACGTTTTTATATTCATTACAAAGCTTTGAGTATATCCATTCATTCATGAGCTTGGTGACATTCTTGAGTCATTTCCATTCCAGGGGTATTTGGTCATTTTACATATCCAATGTATTTCCATCATTTCCTTACGTCTGATCTTATTATTTAATTTAATCTTATCACTTACTTCAGTCCTTTCAAACAATTCTGACCAAATAGCACATTCGATAAATCATTCTTCAGGTATTTACTCAATTCGGTAATTTCCAGGTTAAATGTCTTTTCAAATGTTACTAACGAATTTTCAGAAAATTTTCCATACAAAGGTAGGATCTCAACAACCAAATCAGTAATTTATCGATTTAAAAACAAATTCTCATGTTACTCTCTCATTCAGAGTCAACTTGGACTATTTACCTCTCAAGGGCATTTTCGTAATTTCTTAACCAGATAATTTCGGTATTAACTCTTAACAAAAAAAATAATATAATTTGGAGATCCTATATTAATTGCTTTCCCGAACATTCTTTGATCTTAAAATGATTCTTTAATCGACTTCTAGTATCTTGCACAAACCCTCGGGTTTAAAAACCGGTTATCCGTATTTCCTAAGCAAAACTAGCATTTCTTATGCACATATGAAATTTTACCGAATCAATATATCTTTTCAGAGTTATTAACCAACTTCCAAGGACAATTCTTGTCATCTTACAATATAAGGGTATTTTCAGAATTTTACCCTACCGGAGTATTCTCATAATTTCTCATCCAAGTACCTTTAACATTTAACCTTTGATGATATAAAATAATTTACAAATCCATGGCCAATTTCTTTATCACTAATCACAACTTGTAATTTAATTCTAACAATCTTTCAATCTCTTATATTAGTCATTCGATCCATATTCAGTTACTGAATTTCTACCACATTCATATCGAGTGTATAAATTATTCAACTCCACAAAAGTGACCAACATTATCTTATCCATGCATTTACCAATATCAACATGTTTCATAAAGCATAAAGAGGTAGTAAAGTATTACCTCGATTTCCGTGCAATACCGATCGACCATAAAAATTCCATTCGAACGCCTTTGATCTTCAATTCAACTTCCAATAATTCCTCAGATACATATCAACATAAATTATATCAGAAACGAAGCTTAATTACGATAAACGGATCGAATTGGGTGATAAATCAGTGAAAGACGGCTTACCGGGTTCGAATTTGGCAAAACGGACTTCGGATTCGGATTCAGGACGTCGAAAGCATAAAATATGACTTTTCGGAAATTTGGAATATTCGGTCAAAATCAAAGTCAACGGGTTTGACCGGCAATTTAAAGGTCTTCGGGTTTGAATTTCGAAAAACGGACAGCGGAATCGGATTTGGAACGTCGAAAAATGTCAGGATAGGTATACTCGGTCGAAGTCAAAGGTCGTTTAATGCTCGATCAAAGCCGGTCAAAGTTTTGGTCAACAATGGTCAACGTGGGTCAACGGTCAACGGGTCAACGGTCAACGGGTCAACGGGTCGGGTCGGGTCAACTGGTCGGGTAAACGGGTCGGGTAAACGGGTCGGGTTATGACCGGTCAACTATCCACTAAAACCGGTCAAACCGGTCACTTTTGTCTTCCCCACGCGCAGTTGCGGCGCGTGGGGGCGCGTGAACAGTGATAAAATCCCGGAAAAATTTCTAAAAATTATTTTGAGCGATTTCGAGATACTTACAAAGCTCTGTTCACAATTTTGAACGGCGGAGAGCTCGATTTCAACAAATCGGAAACTTTAACCGCTTCACCTCCACACGCGCCGCCGCCGCCGGAGAAAAGGGAGGACACCGGTGGACTCGGAACGGCACAAGGAACACGATGGTGCGGGAGGTGTCGTAAACGGATGACCCGATCGTTGTGAATCGATGAAAAACCAACTAAAACCGAGTTATTACCGACGATACTTCCGACTGAAATTAACGACGAACGGAGATGATTCACGATGAAAGGTTTGAGGGGTTTTGTTCCTCGGTTGACAACGAACACGATGGTGGTTTCGGCTCATCGATCGGAGGTCGGACGACGAGTAGATCGGAGTTCGAAGTAGGGAGAACGGGAGAGGAAAACTGGAAAATTTTCCGCTGAACCTGCGCACGGGGGAACTTATAATTCAACATATATAAAAATTGGTTAAATCATGACTTTAGCCACTAAACTTCATGCATTTCTTAAAACGGTCTGCCATCTTTGAAATCTGACAATTTAATCCCCAAATTTCTTCCAAATACCAATTAAATCCACCACTTTATAATTTCTTAATTTTAGCCCCTAAATTGGGGTGTTACAATTCTCCCCTCCTTAAAAGAATTTCGTCCTCGAAATTCATTAATGTCACATAATTGCAGAAATGAAACTTCCATCAGTTCTTTCATATCTTTCATGTAGCTTTTATAGAAACACAGATCCTTCACTAATCCTTAATCAGTTGAGTATACATTCTTATCAGAACTTTTCCTCATTTCAATAAAAGAATCTGAACGAAAATTTTTCTCGAGTAATCAATCTCTTCAGAATTCTCCCTCAGTCCAAGTAAATAATTAAAACAACTTTATCCTTGTGAAATCAATTCAGCCTTGGTTACGTGAATAGGCTCGTAGAGCAGCAACATATCTCAATTTTATTTCTGGAGTCGAGTCAGAATTTCTCAGATGAATAACTCTCACATAGCTAAGGTACTTTACTGCGTTAAGACAGATGTTACTGGAATTCCTTTTTGTACAAGTATAGCCTTAACAGATAGAAACTTCAGTTTGTTCAATACAGATAGGGGCTCAGCCCTGGAGTTCCAGCTCAGAGAGATACGATTGCAGTCTAGGGGCATGTATTGATCAGACATATTTTGACATTCGACCGACCGGTCTATCTTGAAAAATCTTGACTCAAACCATAGCTCTGATACCACTAAATGTAACCCCCCAGACCGATGCGGGTAGCCCGATCCGATTCGGGAAGTCACATTAGGGTCACCGGAGCGACCCACCGTAAAAATAGCGGAAATTTTAAAACTTTTTATCAGAACATGTAAACTTATAAAATCATTTATCACTATTTAAAAATAAAACAGATTTCCAAACTCGTATATAAATCAAAATACAATTACATGCCCCCTAATCACAAGTATCATACTCTGAAACCACGCCGGAAGAACTCCCTTACTGAAATCGATAGATGCACTGGTACAATTGTTTTAACCTGAAAAGGTGAGTAATAGAATGAGCTTTGGAAAGCTCAGTAATACAGAACTACCAGATGATGCTACATGACATGTAGATAAATAGAAAGCCATATAATTTCCTTATTGAATCATATGTATACCAGCTTGTAGAATAATTTGGGGTTCCCTTAGAAGTTCATCGAGTAGAAGCCATGAATCTCAGTTCATAAGAAACCTTTCATACAATCACGTTTTCATGAGGTCAAATAGGATGTCTAGTGTGTTTCATCAATACGATAAAATCATAATAGGTACACTAATCAAATGATAGTTCAGTAAAATCCCATAAACCATATTGTAGTGGAGCTTTTTAAACTCGTATTTTAAAACCATCTTACAAAGAATTAACCTAAGGGAACATCTTAGGGCCTGAGAGCCTACCCAAGATAGATTTCGGGGCCGTGGGGCCTACCTAAGAACACATCTTAGGGCCGCAGGGCCTACCCGAGAATGATCTCAGGGCCGCAGAGCCTACCTAAGTGTCACATTAGGTCCATAAAAATTTTCCAGCTTGATCAGAGCTGTACTTTACAAATCTGTATCTCCAAGATACAGTTTATACAATGATACAAATCCATAAGCCATCACCGTTAACTCGGTGCATCCATAAAACAGAAACCATAGATTTCAGTGTACCACGTGTTAAAACAATAAAACAATTATTTTCAAAATATAAGGAACACACTAGAGAATCCATATATTTTTCAGACGCATTTTGTAGTTATCAATATAGATAACATGAACTTGTGCAATTTGATCAGATTCCAGGAATAAGATCTCATTGAAGAGAATCGATTTCTAACCGATATAATCAGACATTTATGATTGATACTTTAGAATTCCACTAAGTTTCCATGTGCATCAGGAAAACGTTCAGGAACCTTTTTACATAATAATTCTAAATTCAGATTTACTGCGAGTAATTCCATTACCCAAACAATCAGGGGTATTCAGGAATATACTTTGAATTCATAGGATTTCAGCCCAATTGTACCAATGAGGTATTCAGAATCTTTTCCTTCTGCGTTACTTGCGTTTTAAACATGACCGAATTGATTTTAGATCAAATATGTAATCGAAGATTCAAGTCATTTACGATCTATGACTATCAATAGTATTATCAAACAACTCAAGTTACACAACTCACAGACTGATGCATGTCAACAAATCAATTCATTATCCTTCCAATGCATTCACTCTTTAATACCAAAATGCATATCAATAGATCATCCCCATAATTATCGTTGAATAGATCTTCCAAGGGTCTTTATTACATTTCCATGTTTCAACGATATCAGAAAATATGGACGTACTTGATTCATGTTCATAACCCATAAGGACAATTCATACAATGTTTCCAAACTCATCCAATCACCTATTTAATCCTCGTCATTGAGGTTACTTAGTTCATTTAGTAAGCAAGTTTATCCCGATTACTTTAGAGTTTTCCAGAATAGTTCAGACATTTCTGAATCTCAAATACATGTTGCACTCCTTTCAATTCAATTTAGTCATATAATAAAGTCATTCTGGTATTCGTGGTTGATTTATCTCACGAATACCCACTTATTAGTACTGTATGCACTCTAAAGTTGAGCTGAACCAAGTACTTCCAGAATTATCATCGATCCAAATTTGAGAAGACGAACAAACATTCAAGTGGTAATTATATCATTCAGGTAATGATATAGCACTAGCGTTGGTTGATCACTTAAGTTGTGTTCCATAACTTTTACTGGTAGCACAACATCCATGTTTATTTGGATTTCTTAATTAATCCAAGACATTTACTTATTCTAGGTCATAAGGGCATTTTGGTTCTCAACGTTTTTATATTCATTACAAAGCTTTGAGTATATCCATTCATTCATGAGCTTGGTGACATTCTTGAGTCATTTCCATTCCAGGGGTATTTTGGTCATTTTACATATCCAATGTATTTCCATCATTTCCTTACGTCTGATCTTATTATTTTTTAATCTTATCACTTACTTCAGTCCTTTCAAACAATTCTGACCAAATAGCACATTCGATAAATCATTCTTCAGGTATTTACTCAATTCGGTAATTTCCAGGTTAAATGTCTTTTCAAATGTTACTAACGAATTTTCAGAAAATTTTCCATACAAAGGTAGGATCTCAACAACCAAATCAGTAATTTATCGATTTAAAAACAAATTCTCAGGTTACTCTCTCATTCAGAGTCAACTTGGACTATTTTACCTCTCAAGGGCATTTTCGTAATTTCTTAACCAGATAATTTCGGTATTAACTCTTAACAAAAAATAATAATTTGGAGATCCTATATTAATTGCTTTCCCGAACATTCTTTGATCTTAAAATGATTCTTTAACCGACTTCTAGTATCTTGCACAAACCCTCGGGTTTAAAAACCGGTTATCCGTATTTCCTAAGCAAAACTAGCATTTCTTATGCACATATGAAATTTTACCGAATCAATATATCTTTTCAGAGTTATTAACCAACTTCCAAGGACAATTCTTGTCATCTTACAATATAAGGGTATTTTCAGAATTTTACCCTACCGGAGTATTCTCATAATTTCTCATCCAAGTACCTTTAACATTTAACCTTTGATGATATAAAATATAATTTACAAATCCATGGCCAATTTCTTTATCACTAATCACAACTTGTAATTTAATTCTAACAATCTTTCAATCTCTTATATTAGTCATTCGATCCATATTCAGTTACTGAATTTCTACCACATTCATATCGAGTGTATAAATTATTCAACTCCACAAAAGTGACCAACATTATCTTATCCATGCATTTACCAATATCAACATGTTTCATAAAGCATAAAGAGGTAGTAAAGTATTACCTCGATTTCCGTGCAATACCGATCGACCATAAAAATTCCATTCGAACGCCTTTGATCTTCAATTCAACTTCCAATAATTCCTCAGATACATATCAACATAAATTATATCAGAAACGAAGCTTAATTACGATAAACGGATCGAATTGGGTGATAAATCAGTGAAAGACGGCTTACCGGGTTCGAATTTGGCAAAACGGACTTCGGATTCGGATTCAGGACGTCGAAAGCATAAAATATGACTTTTCGGAAATTTGGAATATTCGGTCAAAATCAAAGTCAACGGGTTTGACCGGCAATTTAAAGGTCTTCGGGTTTGAATTTCGAAAAACGGACAGCGGAATCGGATTTGGAACGTCGAAAAATGTCAGGATAGGTATACTCGGTCGAAGTCAAAGGTCGTTTAATGCTCGATCAAAGCCGGTCAAAGTTTTGGTCAACAATGGTCAACGTGGGTCAACGGTCAACGGTCAACGGTCAACGGGTCAACGGGTCGGGTCGGGTCAACTGGTCGGGTAAACGGTCGGGTAAACGGGTCGGGTTATGACCGGTCAACTATCCACTAAAACCGGTCAAACCGGTCACTTTTGTCTTCCCCACGCGCAGTTGCGGCGCGTGGGGGCGCGTGAACAGTGATAAAATCCCGGAAAAATTTCTAAAAATTATTTTGAGCGATTTCGAGATACTTACAAAGCTCGGTTCACAATTTTGAACGGCGGAGAGCTCGATTTCAACAAATCGGAAACTTTAACCGCTTCACCTCCACACGCGCCGCCGCCGCCGGAGAAAAGGGAGGACACCGGTGGACTCGGAACGGCACAAGGAACACGATGGTGCGGGAGGTGTCGTAAACGGATGACCCGATCGTTGTGAATCGATGAAAAACCAACTAAAACCGAGTTATTACCGACGATACTTCCGACTGAAATTAACGACGAACGGAGATGATTCACGATGAAAGGTTTGAGGGGTTTTGTTCCTCGGTTGACAACGAACACGATGGTGGTTTCGGCTCATCGATCGGAGGTCGGACGACGAGTAGATCGGAGTTCGAAGTAGGGAGAACGGGAGAGGAAAACTGGAAAATTTTCCGCTGAACCTGCGCACGGGGGAACTTATAATTCAACATATATAAAAATTGGTTAAATCATGACTTTAGCCACTAAACTTCATGCATTTCTTAAAACGGTCTGCCATCTTTGAAATCTGACAATTTAATCCCCAAATTTCTTCCAAATACCAATTAAATCCACCACTTTATAATTTCTTAATTTTAGCCCCTAAATTGGGGTGTTACAGCTGAGCTCGACTCGACTCGAAAACTTTGAAATGAAGTTCGAATCGACTCGAAAACTCGCGAGCTTAAAATTTTCAAGCTCGACTCGAACTCGAAATCCTAAACTGAAGCTCGTGAGCAGCTCGAAAAGGCTCGAAATGAAAAAAAAAATTATTAAACTTAACTCGATTGAAGCTTCAAACTCAAACTCGAACATGAACCTTAAATACAAGAAATCTTACTGTATTTTTTTTATAAAAAAATCAATACATAAATATTAATATTATTAATAATTTATTTCTAAAAAAATAAAATCTTAATATATTATATTTTCGAGCTGCTCACGAGCTTTTCGAGTCGAATATCGAGTAGCTCGTTTCGGCTCGTTAAGAACTCGAGTCGAGCTCGAGCTCGAGTCGAGTCCATTCGATCCGAGTATTTATCGAGCTTTGATCGAGTCAATCTCGAATAACTCGCGATCTGTCTCGTCTCATTTACAGCCCTAATCATCAACCGCGTTGTTATGCAACTTTTAGGATTATATTAATTAATTTTGGTCCCTCAGCTTTATTATTTTTGTCTTAATTCTATCATTTTCAGTCAAATTTATTTTCTATTGCAACCCAATTAATTTTTTCTTTTAAATATTGGTCCTTACATTAATGTGTTTTTATTTTTTTATCTTATTTAATTATTGTTATTATTACTATTTTATTTTCACTCACACATTATTTTTCTTTTTTATAGTGTTAATTTTAAGGATTAATATATTTTTATCTCTTTTTTTATTTCATTTCATTTGATTTTGATATAATCACTAGTATCTGATCTATTGATCGACTGATTCAGATCGGTCGTTAGGATTCAAACCATTGACCTTGCTTAAGGGATCTAGTGCCTCATCCCACTAGATATTCGGGAACAACATATTTAATTATTTTAATCTCAAAAAATTATTTTAATCTCGTTTTTGGGGCACAACATTAATTATCTTATTAGCACTCATCTTTAACATGATCAACTAAAGATTATTTTTTAACAGTAAAAGAGATATTGAACATATAAATACATACACATATATGTATTAACAAAAATATCTTATATATATAATACATAAATTAAAAAAATTAAAAAAACATTTGAAATTGATCACTAATAAGATTTTAAATTAGTGACATATCTAAGATGTCACTAAAAAAAATTCCACAATTTTCTTTTGTTAATTCATGGTGCCAAATATTAAGTGACACGATCTCATGATGTCTTTTAAAATTGTTATATGAAAGACAAGAGATTGTGACAAATAATTGCTTTCGTTATGTTAAACCTATTTGTAGCACAAATAAAACGTTATATTTTATATCTTAAAATATATGAGAATTAAATTGTCACAAAATACAACCTATAAGTGACAAATCTGCAATGTCACTAATTCAAATAATATCATCATAATTATAAATCGTCACTAATAGTTATATCTTATTGGAGACAATTTTATAATGTCATCATTTTATCTAAATGTCATTAAAATGTTTCCCACCAAAAAAAATTTGGAGGCAAATTTTGGCTCCAAACATATAGTGACAAAAATCAATGACAATTTTTAAAAGTGTCATAAAAATATATCATGAATCACTAAATGTGACGAAAACGAAAAAATTTCACATTTATAGTATATTTTGTGACGTTATTTGTAACGTCATATAGAATACATTGATAAATTTGTTGTAATGAGTGCTCAACCTAAAGACTTGCAAATGGAAACACAATTTCCAATGCTGAGCTCACTAGCCTAGTGCCACACTAACAACAATGTGATACTAAAGGTCTTCACAAATGCTCATTCTAACGTGTGAAATAAATAAAGTGAGTATGCATGCATACTCACGCTATTCTAGGGTAGACATCATGTTAGGCTGAGGGATTTCTGTAGCTCGGAGCTCACATACCCCTTTAGTCTATATGGGGGAAAGATATGATATCACTACATTGGATACAACACCTAATTAAACCCACCCCATACGAATGTTGAGGCCTTGTGCCATAGTTAGTCTTAAGTGTCTTGTGCCATAGTTAGTCTTAAGTGCCTTGTGCACTACATAAGGATATCTGAACAATCTATACTTCAAAGCTATCATCGTTCGCTAGAGTAACTTGGGTGCTCTTTCCTTTTTCCTGAGCTTCAACCAAGGCTAGTTTTATGTTATCCTAGTTATCATTGTTTCTAGCTGTAATTGATCATAAATAAGAGTTCCCACTTGAAGTCTTATTCGAGTATATCATAGTGTTCTTGGGTCCCTCATTTATTACTTCTAAATCACTTGGGCTTCTTGTCCAAAATTGTACAAGGGTATCGGTACTCACCTTGAGTATCGATATTATGGGGTTAAGAATAGGCTAAAAATGAGGGGTAGTATCGGTACCACTCAATCAATATCGATACTATGGGGTTAGTATATCGATATTGCTCGGGTGCCAGTACCAAAATTTACTTCGATGTTTTGAAAATTCCCTTCAATATCGATACCCTATGGAGAGTATCGATACTCTACCCTTGGTATAAGTACTCCCATGAGTATCGATACCAAAATTGTCTAATGGAATCTGTCAAGTTTTCTCGATATCGATATCACCCTGTGAGTATCGATACTAGAGCTTTTTCCCACCTCTTGCACTAATTAAGGTCAACTAAATGAGTTATTAACCCATTCAAGAGTTGTGGAAGGAGTTAAAAGGTTTCTTAAAACCTAAATCAAATGGGTTTGAAATTCTTGAAATCTTAAACCCCCATTAAACCCATTTATGGTTACAATGGCTCAACACTTGTGTCTGGAGGTTCAAATTGAAGCTTAGAATGAGAGGGTTACAACACTTACCTTATAATTCCGAAAATAAACTTGCAAAACTATAAAGCATCAACCTTTACTTAGTTTGCTAAGGAAAGAAATGAGAGTTTTTGGGAGAAGAAGAAGACAATGAAGATAAAGAAAAAAAAAGAGAGAACAGAACTTGAGATTATCAAACAATTAAGGGATTAAGCTTTTATTTCAAACATTAGTCTAACTGCTCTTTTGGTCCTTCCACTCCCTTGAAAAAAATTAAAAACACTCTTTTTATCATATGTTGGGCCAAGGTCAAGCCCAAATTAAACCAATATTGGACTAAGGTTTCCTTAAGACTAATGGATTTACTTAAATTCATTATTGGGTTAGCCCAAAGCTCTTAACTCGAGATTTAGGGCATTACATTGTTGGTCAACAGATTACATCGCCCTTATTCTCAGTTTAAAGGTTACATTAGTTACAAAATAAGTTAGAAGTCATTTTTTTTATTTAAGGGGTTATGTTATCGTTGAAGTAAACTCAAATCAACAATGTTGCTCTTGAATTTTAATTGTATCAATTTTACCTTTTGATCAACATTAAACGTTATGGTGCTGACAATATAATTAACTATTGACATGATGATATATTATTCTTACAAATTTAAGATTTCGTTCAACAGAACATAGTAACCTTCCTAACCATGTCGAGATTTTCTCGTCACAACGTCGACACTTTTGATTGCACGTGATGAAAAAATTATTATATGGAAAAATAATCATACTTTACAAATCAATCATGTCTAAAAATATTTATTAAATTACAATGGATGCTATACCTTATTAATTAAATTTTCTTATAATTATTTTATGGTGTTTAAATACATAACATATGGGACAAATAAATATATATTTCTATAATAAAGGCTACCATGTTTAAGATGATAGGATCTACGTCTACCAATATATTATAATTCTAATATCATTGTAACACCTCAAATCACGGGTTAAAAGTTTTTGGTTAACCCGAGATGATTTAGGTGAGCCATTTACTTTGTAAGAGAACTTGATCCATTTAGCGTTTAAGTTAGGTTTAGGTTAGGGCCCCTTTGACATTAAAATTGATATTTTTAGTCTTTGGATGAAGGATGAAGGAGTAAAAGAGTAATTTTTCCATTTATAATTTCAAAATTTGAAATTCTTTAATTGTTGAAGATTTCATGTATGATTTTCCTCTATTTTTCACCTCTCTTCTTTGTCTTCTTCCTTCCTTCATTGTCATTTTCTTCCTCTCCAAGAGTAAAAGAAAGATTGAAGGTTTTAGTTTTACAAGCCTGGTTCAAGAATTCCATGGTAAGGAATGAAATCTCCATCTCCTAAGCTTTCATTCAAGCCATTATAATCACGTTTTGGACATGAAAACCAAACATGGGTTTATTTGAGGTTTGGAGACCAAAGAATTTTAATTCGTTTTTGAGAGATTTGAGAGCTAGAGAGTGTTCTTAATCCCTCCATGAGCTTTCAAAATGAGATAGTAATTCATTTTCTTGTCTTTAATTAGTAAAAGAGGTAAGAGAACATTCCAAAGCTAAAGGAAAAGAGAAATGGACCCTTAGTTGAATTGAGAACATTTCAAGTAGTTAGGAAACTAAGATAACACATTAACAACACCATCATATCATTTGTGAGTCATTAGAATGCATCTAGATAATGAGCATTGAGTTATGAAGCATGAATAAGCATCCATGGTAGATTCAAGCTTTTGATGTTTTGAGCATGTTTAAAGACCTATTATGACTCATTTCATACATAAAACTTTTAGAATTTTTTAGAACCTCATTAGGGCACTTGGAGTAGATTTAGGGAGTCATTTTCACGCATAAACAGGGTATTTATAGGTTTAGATATCGGTACTGGAAGAACAGTACATATACTGTTCATTAGCTAGCTTATAATAAAAAAATTTGAGAAGAGAAGTATTGATACTCATCCAAAGAGTATCTATACTGCTGGTTGTACTACAGTAAAATATATTTATAGCGACGTTTTACGAGTAAAAGCCACTAATTTTATAAATATCGTGACGCTTAAATTATAAATTCCACAAAATGATAACACTAGCTGCGTTTCTGGGAAAATGCCGCTATATAGTCTCCTTTGGTGATTTTTAAAAAAATGCCGAATAGGGTACATATGTACTGGCACTTTTGATTAAACGCCACAATGTTTTAGTTCAGCAATCGTTTGTAATTACGAACGCCGTAATGAGTCTTTTAAATCTCAAACCCCTTTTTCATCTTCTTTTTTGTTTTTGTGTTTTCCTCAAACTTCTTTTTCGTTTACCCTTTATCCACAAAGTTGAGTAGGTTATCGTCGTTCCACGCCATCGTGGCCTTCACCACTACGCCCATCAAGATCTCCTCACTGTTTCGAGAAGTCCAGCCATCGTCGCCTTTAGCATCGTCGATTTCTTCTCTGTTGGGAGTTAGCGGTTCGTCTCTCTCTTTTCATTAATTTTGCTTATAGGTTCCGTTTGCTGTTGATTATCTTGTTTAGCGACTGTTTGATTTTATGCTTTAAGCAATAGACTTTATTATTCGTTTTGTTTCTTGCATCCACTATATTCACTATCCCACTTGAATTAAAAAAAATCTGAAACTTTCTTGTACAGCTCGATTTGCAATAAATTCTCCTTTTCTTGTGATTTGAATTTTGTTGATGTAATTTCGTTTTTTTATTGTTATTTTATTTCATCATTCAGTCAATTTGATATCACTAAATCAATCATTGACACTTGCTTACAGTGGGAAGTACACATGGTTGTAAAATGGAGATCTGGTTGTTTGTGTGGTTAATCTACAGACTTCTATATTTATCTGCGAATGGACATGTTCTATACCGTGAAACATTGACTGGTTTTGCTATTCTGTTGGGATGAACATGAATTCAAACATAAGTTTCATAAACCTGGTTTTCTGATCCATGGTTTTCTGAGGAAAATAAGGTATGTCCACACTTTTTCAAATTTTATATGATGTGTTTTGCAATTGAGTACCATTTCCATTTTTGTTTATAATGGCACAGCTAATTTAGTTTTATGTATTCTTTTCAAAATTCGACTGATCAGTAATCTCAGTTGAACACTCTTTTTTAATTGATTTGTGTATCGAATGCATGATATAGGAAATTAATAAATATTGTTAAAATAGATATTTCCAAATTCATACTCTTTGGTAGGATGCAAGTCCTAAAGATATCCGCAAATTAATAAATATTATAAAATAGATTTATTTTTTTGAAAACTTGGAGCAGATATTGTCATCTTTTTCGGTATTATGAATAAAAGCTAAGCAAAATATCAGCTAAGTTAATGAGAAATTTTGGGTCTTAACAAAATAGATTGAAATCTAAGATATTTAAAGAAAATTCCAGAGAATGTATTGGAAATATCCTTATTGATCTCATGTTTAACAAAAAGATTTACTAAGTGATGAACGAATAAACTTATATTTTTCGTTATGTTGAATTTTCCATGGAACTTTAATTTGGTGAATACGGTGCCCAAGCGAAATGACAGTGTAAACTTTTCAGGTTAACCTTGAATATGTTGGGCGGGTTGAGTTCAACATTGATGGCCTGCTCTACCCTGATAGTGTTGTTGGTATAGATTCACATACAACTATGATAGATGGGCTAGGGGTAGCTGACTGGGGTGTTGGAGGTATTGAAGCTGAGGCAGCCATGCTTGGTCAGGTAGGTAATGCCATAGACCGACAATTTTTTCCCCTCTGAAGAAAGCTGTTGGTGAACTTTGGTTTGTGACAATATGAGTCACAGCTAGTTAAAAAGTCTATGCCTCAATGATGAATCTATCACAGTTTTTTTCTATTAACTACAAATTCATGTTTCTATGTAACTTGCTAAAATGCATAGTTAAACTTATCGAACCTATAACTTTGCTTCAGGGTTGTGTAATTTCTTTTAACACAAGTTGTGCCATTAATTTCGTTGTGCATGTGATCTAGCCTTTACTGGGCTATTATCTTAGAACTCTTTAAGTTTGCTTTCATAAATGCTTGTATACTATTCAATTGCTAGCTTTTACTTTCTTTCAAAAAGACTGCTCTTATTCTTTTTCATTTACTTGAATATGGATTCAAGCAAATCTATCATTCATTTTTTTATAATTAGTTTATTTTGAAATTTACAGCCCATGAGCGTTGTTTTGTCTGTTGTTTCTGATATGTTTTGTTCGGGCTCATAGTGTAACGTCCCAAAATCGGGTCTGGTAGTTACGGGTTAGTTTTCGTGTCGATTTCCGGATTTCTGATAAAACAAAATAATATTAAAATTTATGTTTTTATTTGATAAATATTTTTGAAAGGGTTTAAATGATTTCGGTATCGAATTCTATTTGTGGGAATTAAATTAGGCTTGATTTGGTGACCAAATTGAATTAATTGAAAATTTTGATTTTAGTGACTATTTTGTAAATTATCACAAATCCAAAGTCTATGAAGCTTATTTTACCAAGGCATGTGTTTAGAATTTTCCCTCCTAAACTAACCGTGTTTTAATTCCTCCTTTTTACTAAATTCCTATCTAGATTCATTCCTTAATCAAATTCATTTTCTTCACTTGATTTTCTATTCCAGTGCTCTTCATTTTCTCTTTTTTCACAATTATGTTATGAATTGTGATGCAAGTATGTGAATAAATGTGAGTTGGAATTATGAATGTGCTATATGAATTGTGTTGAGTTACAAGTGATGTATGGTGATTTTGAAAGCGCTTCCAAATATATATATATATATATATATATATATTATATATGAATTGTGATTGGTCCGGGTGAATTATCTCTCTATCCACGTTTGGGTTGATCATGACAACCATCCTTAAGTGTGTTTCAAAATTTATTTGAAAGTGTGTTTGTGTATAAGTTATGCATCACTTGATAATCACTCTTGCTAAATATGGATTATTTGGCAATTGTTCTTAATGGAACCTTTGGATATGAAAGGCTTGCCTAGGAAAGAATACTCTATGTTTTTTGTATAAGTGTGTGTGATTCAAGATTATACAGGGTTCGATTGATGCGTTGAGGTTTGCTCTGAGAAGACACATGGTAAAGTTGGGCGTTGAGCTTTTCTCTGCAATTTCGTGGTTTTGGACCTACGTGAGTTCATAAGTAAAATGGGAGTTGTATGGAGTCTGTTTATCCAATGAGTGAGTTGTGCTGTAAACAAATGCTATTGATCTTAAATAGGAAAAATGTGTGTATTGTGTGTCTTGCCAAAGAAGATAATTGTGCTTGAGTGTATGTTCTTGATATTGAAACATGTGATTAAGTAGCATTTGTATATTCTGGAAATTATGTGCATTTAGAATGTGTTAAGTAATCATGCTAGTATGACATTATGTATTTGGCGATGAGGAAAGAACATGTGAGGTATGAGTTCGAGGGCTATGCTTATTCTTGAAAATGTGCATTGTCCTTGAATGTCATTGGGCTTTATAGCTCACACTTGTTGTTAAGACTTTTCAAAGGAAAAATCTTAAGCGATGTGTATGTGGCAATGTGGGAGATGTTTTAGGGACTTATATATTGCTTTTATATTATTTTTGGATAATTTCTTTTGAGTTGTAATAATTGGTTCGTATTTAATAACTTGTTGATGATATTACTTGTTGATTGAAGATTGATATGCTTGAACTTGGTTGATTGAAGTATGTGAATACTCAACTATTGATTTGATCCTCAAACAAGTGTTTGAAAAGTATAACTAATTAAACTAAACTTGTTAGACTCATAGGTAGCATGAAAAGATCCTAAATGCAAAATATGAGTAGGTGACTTGTGCATTAGATGAACATTTATGCAATATTTGACTTTTAATGACATCGTTGTATAATGTGTTGATTTGTGTTATGAAACATGCTACAACTTTGTGTTGATATGTATGAAGTGGTTGAATAGTGTCCAAGCACGATCCTATCTTATAATGACTTTCTTGTTGTTGTTTGGCAAGTCAAATATGCAAGTTCTTGAGAATTCTGCACTTTTCCAGAAAAAAGATTGATCCCTTAGGGAAAGGATCGATCTCTTTTGAAAGGATAGATCCATTCTCTGTATAGCTCGATGAAAAGTGGGAAATTTGCACACATTAAAGGTCTAAAGTGTCCTTAAGTCTTGTTTTGACCCCATCATGTTTGATTGAGTTCGAATTGATCCAGAAATTGAATAATTTAATTATGGTAACTCTTAACTCTAACTTTGTTGGGAATTGTGTGATCACTCTTAATTATATCTAATTTCATAATGACACAGTCAATTAAGTGTTATTGAATTGTATGTAAGATTTGAATTATTACCTTTTAGTCCTTTAGAATATGTGATCAATTAAGCATGTAAATGATGTCCAAATGATGTGAAATTTTGCATGCTTTTATTTAATGATCATACATGATTAGTAGTAACATAAATTTGATGTTTTGGTTGATGAATTATTATGATGATATAAAATAACTATTTTACCCTTAAACGATAAATGTGATGTTTTCTTTGATTTCTTTAGTGTCTAATTTCATGTTATTGATGCTGATTGTTGCCACATGTTAACGATCCTTTGGATTTTAATTTGTAAGCTTATGCTTAGATCGCATGTTTTAGGATCATGTTTTGTCTAACATGATTGGAACCTAACATAAGCACAGATATATGTGTCTGACTTCCAGACTGAGTATGGGGTGTTACATTTGTTGGTATTAGAGCCAAGTTATGAAAAATTTTACAGTGATTGATAATGTATATGTGAATGTATGTCGGGGTAGGAAATGTGAACCACATTGTCGCATTATTTTGAAATATTTTTGCAGGTCTTGCCTTGATCACTGGTTCGCTTCTCACTCTGTTTTGTTGATTTGTGTAATGTCTAGTCAAGTGCGATGGTGCCACATCGTGCTATTTAGGGAGTTCCAGAGGCTAGTTGTCCTACCATTGGGGGTAACGCGACTGAGGTAGGAAGTGGTGCTAATGTACCCTGCCAGTAGCTCCACAATGGAATCCTCATATGGATGTCTTGACTGAGGTAATACTCGGTGCCATACGTTGAGCCATTTTTGTTGTGGCACCCGCTCTTGTATCGATACAAGCGGCTAGAGGTGTGCCATTAGAGCTTCTGAGGGCCATATGAGCCAAAGCGTTTAGTGGAGTTCGCTAGACCGAGCCGACTGTCGTGGAGAATTGGCTTGAGAACATTGTGCAGATTTTGAGCAGATGGGTTGTACTGACGACAAGGTTGGGTTGCATTACGTCCTTTAGGGTGATGCACATTGTTTGTGGGTTACGATCCGAAACGATGTTACTGAGGATAGACTGACTTGATCATATTTTCTAGAGGTTTTTAGGCACAAGCTTCTGGGTACACAGTACACTAACGCAAAAAAGAAGCCGTTTCTTGATTTGGGTCAGGGACGTATGTCGGTGTTTGAGTACGAGGCAGAGTTTCTTCGTCTGAGCGAGTATACTCGGGAGATTGTGCCAACGAAGCTTGAGAGGTGCAAAAGGTTTAAGGATGATCTGAGGAGAGAAGTTCGAGCTTACTTGTGTACCAGATCTTCAAAGGTGTTCGATATTCTAGAGGATCAGGTGAGAGATGTCGAGAGTACTTGGGTGGTCCACTAAGGGAGTTTTTTTTAAAAGAGATCCATGGATACTAGTTTTTAGGGTCATTCGACGAAGAGAGGTAAGGGACCGGATCAGCCTAACTCTCGCCAGGATCAGTCTAGTAGGGCGACTACTTCGTTTGGTGGTTGGCAATAGTCTTAAATTTGTTCATCTTGTGGTAGGAGGCATTCGGTCGAGTGTTGGTGCACTTCTAGAGGTTGTTTCCAATGTGGTGACAAGAGTCATCAGTTGCGAGATTGTCCGAGGAGGATTGAGTCTAGAGATGGTGCACGTGTTTCTGCCAAAGAAGGTGGTCGAGTTGGTAGTGGCAGTTTGATGGGTCAGGCTCGTGGTAGAGGCTGAGGTTGTACGGTGTGACTGAGACTGGTGGACCTGATAGAGTGTATGCGATTTGTGAGCCTCAAGATCATGTTCTGACAAACGTGATCACATGTACCTTTCTGTTAGAGTTATTTCCCTTACATGCCTTGATAGATTATGGTTCTACTCATTCTTATATCCTTAATAGTTTGGCGAGTGTGTTTCTATTAGTATTAAGGATGTGTGTTTAGTTGTAACTGGGGCTTTGAGAGAGAGTGCATTTGTTGATCGAGTATACCATATGTGTCATTTGGTTATTCAAAATGAGGTTTTTCAGTGGATTGATTAAGTTACCATTTAATGGTTTTGATGTTATTCTGGGTACGGATTGACTTTGTGAGCATCGAATGCATTTGGATTTTAAGCTGTCTTGGGCGATTCTGAAGGCGGTAGACGATATTGAGTTGGTAGTGGTGGGTGAGAGACTGAAGTTCCTTTACCATATTATGTCAGCATTGGATGCGAGTAAGATGTTAGGTCAGGGTTATGAGGCGTACTTGGCTTACATTCTTAATCTGAATGGTCGGGAGTTACATTTGCAGAATATTCAGACGGTTAAGGACTTTCTGGATGTTTTTTCAAAATAGCTTTCAGGTTTACCACTGGATCGTGAGGTTGAGTTTTGTATAGAGGCTTATACCGATTCAACCCCTGTGTCCATTGTGCCCTATCGTATGGAACCTAAAGAGTCGAAGGTGTAGTTATAGGAGTTATTGGATTGAGGTTTCATCCGCTCGAGTGTTTCTTGGTGGAGTGCTCTAGTTTTGTTCATGAAGAAGAAGAACAGTACGATGCATATGTACATCGATTATCGTCAGTTAAACAAGTTGACGATCAAGAATCAATATCTTTTATCGAGGATCGATTACTTGTTTGACCAGTTCAAGGGTACCAATGTGTTTTCAAAGATTGACATGCGTTCAGGGTATTAAGAGTTAAAGGTTAATGAGTCAGACGTGATGAAGATAATGTTTCATACACGCTATAGTCATTACGAGTCTCTCATGATATTGTCCGGTTTGACGAACGCGCACCTGTCATTTTTATGGATTTGATGAATCATGTGTTTCATCTGTATCTCGATCATTTTTTAGTGGTGTTCATCTATGATATATTTGTGTACTCGACTTTGGAGGAGGACCATGACTCGCATCTCCAAATTGTTTTGCAAGTGTTGATGGAGAAGAAGTTGTACATAAAGTTTTCTAAGTGTGAGTTTTGGCTAAGTGAGGTGGCGTTCCTTGGTCAAGTTATTTTCGTTGAGGGTATTCGGGTTGACCCAAATAAGATTAAGGCGATAGTTGAGTGGAAGCAGCCTAAGAGTGTTACCGAAGTTTGTAGCTTCCTTGGATTATCTAGTTATATCGATGATTTGTTGAGGTTTTTTCACGTATAGTTGCTCCGTTGACTATGTTGTTGTAAAAGAATGTTAAGCTTAAGTAGACAAAGGAAAGGCATGGTAGTTTTGAGTTATTAAAGTCAACTCTAACAGAGGTTTCAGTGTTGGTTTAACTGGTGTCGGTAAAGGATTTTATGGTGTACATTGATGTGTCTATTATCGGTCTTGGGTGTGTGTTGATGTAAAATGGTAGGGTGGTAGCTTATGCGTCGAGGTAGCTGGAGCCACATAAGTGTAATTATCCCACATATGATTTAGAGTTGACCACGGTAGTGTTTGCGCTTATAATTTGGCGTCACTACTTGTTTGGTGATTTCTCATTGAATTCCAAGGGTGTTTTGTGTTTTCGTGGTAGGTTGTCTGTGTCAAGTGATGATAGTCTGAGGTGTGAGATTCTCTCAGAGGTACATAGTGGGCTATTTTCTATGCATCCGGGTAGTACGAAGATGTATAGGGTTTTGCGAGAGTGGTATTAGTAGCTTGGTTTGAAGTGTGTTGTTGTTGAGTTTGTCAGGCGATGTTTGGTTTGTCAACATGTTAAAGCCGAACATCAGTGTCCTTCAAGTTTGTTACAGTAGATTAATATTGCCGAGTGGAAGTGAGAACGTATTATGATGGACTTTGTGAGGGGTTTGCCATTGATGCCGTTGAAGAATTATTCGATTTAGGTAGTGGTTGATCGTTTTTCTAAAAATGCATATTTTCTACCAATTCATATGATGTTTTCATTACAAAGGTTAGTAAAGTTGTTTATAGCTGAGATAGTAAGGTTGCATGGTGTTTCTTTATCGATCATCTCAGATCGTGATCCACGATTTACATCGAGGTTTTGGCAAAGTTTACATAAAGTTTTGGGTTCGAAACTTAGTTTGAGAACATCTTATCATTCGTAAACTGATGGTCAATCAGAGCATGTGATTCATATCTTGGTAAAACAAGAGTGGGTGTGTATGATAAATTTTGTTGGTTCTTAGGAGCATTATTAGTTGTTTAAGGAGTTTTCTTATAATCATAGTTATCAGGCTAGTATTTAGATGGCTCCTTACAACTTTCGTTTTGATGTCAAAATAAATTCCTTTTTCCTAATAGAATATAAGAAATATATAGTAAAGAGAAGGGCCAATCCTCATGGACTTAGAAAATTTTCAAATTTCTGTTTGATTTGCTTAAACCAGGCGATATGTAGTAGATAAAAGGGGGTTTTGGTAAAAATGATCAAATAATAAAAAATCAATTTAAAGTAAAAATAAAGAAAATAAAGAATGTAAAGTTGAAGGTAAAAATGATTAAATAATAAAAAGCGATTTAAAGTAAAAATAAAGAATGTAAAGCTGAAAATGAATATGGTAAAAACAGCCTCAAGCCTCGCTTGGACTCAATTTTCTTCGGATCATCGAATTAAATTTTCCCTTTGGGATTCACGGTAGTTACTTTGTCTACATGGGCAATCCTCGTGACTCTTTTTTGTATATCGAATACCCAAGGCAATCTTCGATTTCGGCTTCAGAAATTGATCTGATAAACATCAATTGTTGTAGATCAATAATCGTTTAAGTTCATGAAGATCAACTCGGATTGTTGTTTCAATAACTACTACTTCTGATCTCAATTCCCTCTTGACAAGTCAATCTCGCCAAGTGTGTTCCCAAGAAGTCGAATGTGTTTTCAATAAGCCTATCTTTCATCTCACAAATTTAATCGCAACAACATCTTGACCAAAGTCAATCTTTGATTTTGATAATTATTTTGATTTTGAAAATAAGCGCATAGATTGAGAAAGATATTATGAAGTTATTCAAGTTCTTTTCAATTTTCACGTTGGAATTAAGTCATCTCTTAAGCTCTAGCTAAGCATGTCAAAAGCCATATTTAGCATGTTTAAAAATAAAGCTTAAAATAAAATAAAAATGAAAACTTGAAAAGAAAAGAAAAGAAAAGAAAGAACTTTATAAAACTAGAAGTAAGAGGAATAGTGAAATCTGAGTTGTGAGTTTAGGCTTACCCCAAGAGGGAATTAATAGCTTATAAACATAGAAATAAAAATAAAAATAATCCTAAAGATAATTCCAAATGTTTACTAAATTCAAATTTTAAAATTAAAATAAATCTCCTAATATATCTCTGCCCGTCCACCTTATAGAAGGCGCTAACTAGATCTTCTAGAAAACTGATGCTGACTGGACCTTCTAGAAATTTCCACGTCAGATCGTTTCATGCCTAGGGTCGTACCCATGTCTCCAGCCATGACCAAATAATAAAAAAATGCAGAATGCTCCATTTTTACCACTAATTATGGAAAGTTAGATCTTGCACGAAAATAAGCATAAAAAACCAAATCAATAGCAATAAATCGATAAGATCAAAGATTTAACAAGTAAATATTATTGATTTAGAACACTCATCAAATTTCCCCTCACTTATCTTAGGCTTGTCCTCAAGTATGATATAATCAAATTAGTAAAAAATTCCATTTACCTTTCTTTGTCAAGTCTCACATTTGAGGAAGCAACGTAGAGACTACAATAATCATCCAAATCAAGACACCAATCAATTGAATATCACCAATTGGAACAAGTTAAATATAATTGTAACATCCATTCATTCATCAATCTCAGTGGCACATAATTTAACACCTTATAGGGATTCACTTAAATCAATCAAAGTGTTTGGGTTATAAAAACGATCAATGTCAGAACTGACACGATATAACCATAGGTCTGTAAGTAAATCAAATCTCCACTACTAATAAGAACAAGACGCATAAATCAAAGGGACTTTTATTGGTTGTAACAGGGCTTAGGTAAAGGTGGGAATAAGGCTAAATATATGGATAAAAAAAATTCAGGACAAGGAACTAAATATAATAAATAATACTCTATCAATCGACTAATTCCAACAAGAAAAAAGACACAATACCATCAAACAACACATTCCCTTTCGAATTGAATTTGATTTTTCCGCACTTGTGTTGTTGCTTTATTTTCCTATTTTTTCTACGTCTCTTTTTGTTTTCCTTTCTTTTTTCTTTTCGAACTGTTGTTTTTATCTTTTTTCCGAAAAATAAAAGAAGAACCATTTTTTCTCTCTTTTGCACATCACACCATACAACATTTTTTTTCCTGTTCATGGAGCGTACACCGGATAAATTGTTCACTCATCCTGAAAAGAGTAGAAAAGAAGGATAAAATAAAAAGGCTCGGTTTTATGAATATGGTGAAAACAAAGAATGTAAATAGGCTAAAGAGTGGTTAACTAGGGGAAAATGCATAGGTAGGCAATTTAGTGTGGAAAATGAAATGGTTAATCCTAAGGTGCACAAACCATTTTTATGCATCATATTCGTGAGTAATCTCGAAAGTATTTAAAATGATGGTTCTAGAATATCAATGTCAAATTTGACACACTCAATCCAACAGAATAAGAGCAAAATGATATGCTCGTAAAGGCTCAAATCTCACCAAATTGTTTTCATGCATTGAGCTAAGCACATTTCAACCAACAAAATCATCGAATATCATAATAAATCTACCTTGATCACAATTCATGCTATCCGCTATCAAGAATATCTTAACCTAAACAATTATGTGTTCCTAATCAAGCATGCATACCAAAAACATTCAACATGACAAAGAAATTCAATGGAACTTTTCGTAAATCCATCAACACATACTAGCATCAAAACATAGAGATAAACAAGGGAAAATTCAACCTAGACTCTACTCCCCCTCACTTAAAGTGTTTTGTCCCAAAACGTGAAATGAAAGTACAAGAGAATGAATAGATAACTCCCTGGGTTTATTTTCAGCCACGGCCGGAGGCTCTAAGACGAAGATATAAAAGAATTTCAGTAATGTTCGTCTCAATGGTGTGGAGACGATTGTGGACTTAATCCATTTTTGTTTGCATGTTCGGGTGAGGTGCTTCAGGTGGCAGTTGTGGCGCATAACAATGAACAAAAACTTACTCCTTGCGAGGAGTAAGGACACCAGGTGGAACAAAGTATGGTGTGCTATAGGTTCCAGTAAGTAAGCCCATCGAGTTTAAACATCGCTCATCGAGTCTAAGCGGGTGAATGGACCGAATAATGATCTCAAAAGCTGAGCAAACCAAAAACCTAAGTTCACCACTGGCCTGTTGACATACACCATAAAAATAAAAACTCAAGCCGGCTCATGGAAGAAGACGAATCATTGTGGCCAGAGTAATTGTAGGCGAGGAAGCGATGTATGTAGTGTAAGGCTAGGTTGTGTATAAGATAAGCTCGAGTCGAGCGATCATTGAACGTATGACCAGCCAATCCAGTGAGTGTCTAGTAAGCCATATCGGCATCGAAATTCTACAAAATCTCAAGCAGAGCAGTCAGATACGCATGATTTGTGACATCTGTCACAAACCCCATAATAAGATTAAATTAAAAAATGGACATTGAAAAATGATTTCAAGATAATAAGACGATTCTGAGAAAAAGCAAAAGTGGCATAAAATTCAAAGACAAGTTCATAAAACGTTCCACAATTAACCATCGGATATAACGTCCAACCAATAGTAGCAAAGTGAGCATGGGCAAATTCACGTAAGTGCAAAGTTTCTAAGGTTCGAGTCGAAATATATTTACCTACACGAAACAGACTATGTCTTACCAATTTAAAACGTACCAACTCCTCGTTAGTGAACTGTAAGTAACCTTCCAAAGTCTCTTCGGCAGGGATAGCATATAATAGGCCCCGTTGGTTCCATCGGAATTCTCATGGGGAGGGGGTGAACTTTCAAGAGAAGGGAAATCACTCGGATTTGAGGAATAGGTTGGTGAAGTGGGCTACCAGGGTTTATGCCGTGAACTAGAGGTTACATGAGATAGTTATGGGGGAGAAAAACAAGCATCTAAATCCTCTATAAAACCTTAAACTGGGTGTTACGTTAGTAATGGTTGAATAGAAATAAGATCAGAATTTACCTCTGGAGTATTGTCCAATGCCTCCTAATGCATTGAATACGAAGGTTGGCATGGCCGAGAATTGGATGAGACCACGGTTGGCATGGCAGTGGGTGCAAACGCCGAGTGATACGACGCGGGCAGAGAGTTGGGCACGTGGCCTCGCGTCGGGCGAGGAGTAGGTGGTGGTGGTAGGGAGTCTGAATCTCTTGGGATGGAAAAAAATGTCAGAGCATTGAGGTAGCAACGTCCATCGAGGACAGTTGGTGACGCGGTGTTTTGTTGGTTCCTTGTGCGAACCATTGTTGAGAGTAGCAGTCGGGTAAAAGCATATCGGTGGTTGGTTCAGAAAGGGAGCGATCGACGTGGTGGAGGTAGGGCTCTTTGATTTGGGGTTTACCTAGAGAAAGGTTTATCAGGGATGAAGAGTTATGTGGGGAAGATGAATGAGTTTGGTTTAAACTGAAGGGTACGTGGGCATTGAATTTTAAAATAAAATGGTGTTTTAATTAGGGTGTAATTGTTTAGGTTGGATAAAATAATAAGGGAAAAATTTAAAATTTAAAAAGGGAGTGTGATAAGGATAGTGGTAGGCCCCCGGTCAAAGAAAAAGAAAGGGAAGAGATATGGTGAAAAGGGTGGCGGCAGATATGTTACATAAAAGGGGGAAAAAGATGATTTGGGTTCGACTAAAATGCGCTGACCTTCAAGGAAGATGCTAATGTGCATCGTCTTTAATGAAACGGTACACACGACTTTGGAACATATTTTTCTAATGCCTTGCGCTATTTTTACTACTCATGGGGTCCGAATTTTGCGAAGTTTGAATGAAAATTTCAAATATTTTCTTCGTCTAAGCTTGATTGAAAATATTTGGTTCCTAAAAAATAATAATAAAAATTAAATGCAATTTGCTTAGCCGAATTAAAATAAAATAAGAATAAAAATGCAACGAAATTAAAAATAATGGGTTGCCTCTCACGAAGTGCTTTTGTTTAACGTCGTTAGCTCGACGACCTGGTTCAGACTACAGGTTCTTCCAAATTGAGCTCTTGAATTATGCAAGCCTGACTATTCACATAATACGATTTTAATATGTTCCCATTGACTTTAAATCGAGTGCCCGAATCATCTTCAAGTTCGACTGCACCATGAGGAAAAATTTCAGTTACCGTATAAAGTCCACTCCACTTTGATCGAAGTCTACTTGCAAAAAGCTACAACTTTGAACTAAAATGAAGAACTTTTTTTTTGACAGAAAAGGATTTTAAAATAATTTTTCGATCGTGAATTTTTTTGTTTTGTCCTTATATATCCTGGCATTATCGTAAGCATCTCTTCGAATTTTCTCAAGTTCCTATATATGTAACTTTTGTTCTTTGCCAACTGCTTCCAACTCCATATTACATTGTTTTACATCCCAATATGCCTTGTCTTCCAGCTCGTCTAACAAATGACATGGCTTACCGAATACAAGGTGATTTGGTGACATGCTGATAGGCCCTTTGTATGCAGTTCGATAAGCCCATAAGGCATCAATTAATTTTAAGCTCCAATCCTTGCGATTCTGCTTGACTATCTTTTCAAGAATTGTCTTCAATTCTCGGTTTGATATTTCTTCTTGTTTGTTCATTTTCTAATGATAAGTCGTGGTAATTCTGTAAGTTACTCCATGTTTTTCATAAAAGCATCAATTACCCGGTTGATGAAGTGTCTCGCTTATTATTGCTCTTGGTGTGCCAAACCTGGAAAAAATGTAATTTTTTAAAAACTGAACAGTAGTTTTGACATCATTGTTTCGAGTGGCTTTAGCTTCTACCCACTTTAAAACATAGTCAACGACAAGAATTATATAATAATTTCCAAAAGAATAAACAAAAAGACTCATATAATAGAGTCCCCAAACATAAAAATTTCATATATATGAATAGGATTAAGGGGCATTTTGTTTCTTTGGGTAAAATTACCTGCACGTTGGCATTTATCACTGGATTTGTAAAATAAGTAAGCATCACAGAAAATATGCGGCCAAAAGAACCATCATTCAAAAATTTTGTGAGCAGTCCGCTTTTGTCCAAAATGGCCACCACACGAATAAGAATGACAAAAGTTTAAAATGGAGTTTACCTCATTTTCAGCAACACATCGCCAAATTACCTATTCTAAACAATGCTTCCAAAGATACATATTATCCCAAATGAAAAAATGAGATTCCCTTTTAATACAATTTATTTCGGATCTCGTCAAATCATATAGTAGTTTACCTGTAGCTAAGTAATTAACTATATCTACAAACTAATGCATTAACCTCTGCGCCATTTCAAGCTTTCCTCCAGGAATTCCTCACGAATTGGAGGATCAACTGTTGTTATTGGAAGTCGGCTTAAGTGATCGGCCACCAATTTCTCACACCCTTTCTTATCATTGATTTTCAAATCAAATTCTTGGAGGAGTAAGATTGGGTTTTGCCTCTTTTTTTCTAGGGAAATACTTCAAGGTTGCATGATAAGAGAAAACAACAACTTTAATTCCAAGAAGATACTATCTAAATTTATCTAATGCAAAAATGATAGCGAATAATTCTTTTTCTTTTGTTGAATAATTCTGTTGAGCAGAATCTAAGGTTCTTGATGCATAGGTGATAACGTGAGGTTCTTTTCCGATGTTTTATCAGAGCACGGCTCCAACACTTCCATCTAAAGCGTCACACATGACTTCGAAGGGGAAGTCTCAATTTGGCGGTTGGATTATGGGTGGAGAAATCAAATTCTCTTTTAAAAAGTCAAATGATTCTCTACAATTTTTTATTGAAATCAAAGTTTTTTTTATCTTTTTGCAACAATTCGCATAATTGTTGTGCCACCTTGGAAAAGTCTTTGATGAATCTGCGGTAAAATCCTGCATGACCAAGAAAAGAACGGATTCCCCCATAGTAGTGGGGTATGGAAATGAACGTATTATATCAGTTTTCGCTTTGTCTATCATAATTCCTTTTGAAGAAACAATATGACCTAAAATTTACCCCTTATCAACCATAAAATGACATTTTTCATAATTCAAAACAAGGTTAAATCTAGGTACCGACGAAGCACATTTGTTAAGTTTAATAGATATTCATTAAATGAATTCCTGTAAATAGTGAACTCATCCATGAAGACTTCAATACATTTCTCAATATAATAAGAAAAAGTACTAATCATACACCTTTGGAATGTGGCACGTGCATTACAAAGTCTGAAAGGCATCCGTCAGTAATAAAATGTGCCCAAGGGGCATGTGAATGTCATCTTTTCTTGATCTTTTGGTGCTACTAGAATTTGGAAAAAACCTGAAAAGCCATCAAGACAACAATAATGAGTCTTACCAGCTAATCTTCCTATTATTTTATCTATAAATGGAAAAGGAAAATGGTCTTTTCGGGTTAACGAATTCAACTTCTTGTAATCGATGCAAACCCTCAATCTATTCTAAACTCGTGTCGGTATTAATTCTCCTTCAGAATTTTTGATCACAATAACACCTATTTTTTAGGAACTACATGTATCAGACTTACCCATTTACTATCCGAAATTGGATATATAATATCTGCATCCAGGAGTTTTTGTATATCATTTTTTACCACTTCCATCATTTGTAGATTTAGCTGGTGTTGGCCTTCGCGGGTCGGTTTTGTGCCTTGTTCAGTTTTAATTTTGTGCATACATATGGATGGACTTAATCCTTTTATGTCAGCGACGATTCATCTTATAGCCTCCTTGTGTGCGCAAAATTGTTATTAAATTTCGGAAGATGTGCTGGTGCGATCATTCTCCATGTCAGTTATATAAAAGTCAGCGGTAAATATTAAGTCGTTTACCTCCATCACCACATTCTCCGAGAGTCCTTCTAGGTGGATCAAAGATCTGTCGGCAAGCTGAATTATTATTTTTGTATCCTTTAAAGGCTCATTAGTAATCATATTATAAACAGAGAGAGGGATTACATTAATAGAGGCATCAAGATCGCACATGGCTCATTTTATCTCAACTTTACCAATTTTACAGCGTATTCAAACATATCTCAGTCTTTCAGTTTTGGTGGCAACTTTCGTTGAAAAACAACTGAAACATGTTCTACCAAATTTACCTTGTCGACCCCAGAAAGCTTCATCTTTGTTGTACAAAAGTCCTTCAAAATTTGGGCATATCTTGGAACCTTTCGAATAATGTCGATGAGAGGTATATTGATTTCCACTTTTTGAAATACGTCTAATATTTCCTTTTCCTCAGCTTGTTTATCCCTTTTTAATAATCTTGATAGAAAAGATGGTGGCACGTCATAGGGAGATGGAGTTGGATCCATATGTACTTTGTCACTCTTGTTCTAGGATTCTGAGTCAACAGTCTTCTTTCCTTTTTGGATTGCCTCATCTTTTGGAACAGGTGGCACGACCATTGTACCACTCCGAAGAGTGATGACGCTGACATTCTCCCTTGGATTTACCTAGGTTTGAGACAGAAGTTTACCTTGTGAATGCAAACATCCTACGATCTGAGCTAGTTGGCTTATCTTCTTATCCATCTCTTGGAAGTGGACTTCAGTACAAATCTAGAACTTTTCTTGGGAAAGAGTTAATCCTTGAGTTTTGAGCGTAACTGAAATTTCGATGATCTCTCCATCCTTGGTTGTAAGTATTGATGTAGGCATTATAAGCCCTTTGGGGAGGTCTTGGAAAGTTTCCTACTGCATTGACTTAAGTCGTTGTTTCATATTAAATCAGTGGATAGTTGTTTGTTGGATGATCAGGTAATACACATATTCCACATAATTAGTTGGGTCATATCTTTCCTATAACAAGAGAGTTAACTACTTCAGTTAATTTATCTATCTTACTTTCTAAAGAAGATGAACTTATCTCATGAACCCTTCGAGGAGGTTTATTAATTGGGTAGAACTGTTGGGAATTTGCAGCCATCATGGAAATTCTTTCTTTAGCCTCAGTAGGAGTCATGTTCACTAAATCTCCTCTATTGGCATCATCGATCATCTTCATTTCCAGGGGAATTAATCCTTCATAAAAATATTGAAGAGGTGTTTGTTTGGTTAACCCATATTCTGAGCTACTAGCACATAACTTTTTAAATCTCTCCTAGTAGTCATAGAGTGACTCTCCATCAAGTTGTTTGATTCCAAGTATTCTTCTATGTAACTCGCTTGCTTTCGTCGCAGTGAAAAACTTGTCAAGAAAAAGACTAATCATTTGAGTCCATGTAATAATAGAATTTGGGGGTAAATAAAATAACCTTTCCTTAGCCGATTCAGCTAAGAAAAAAAGAAAAGCTCTAAGTTTGATTTGGTCATCAGTTACTCCCTGTGGTCTCATGCTGGAGTAGACCATGTGAAATTTTGTAAGATATTTATGTGGATTCTCGTTTGGTAATCCACATAAGGTAGGGAGGAGATGAATAAGGCCAAATTTTAACTAGTATGGAGTGTCTCCTAGGGGAAAATCAATGCAAAAAGTCTCTTGTTCATTAGGAGATGGGGCTAAATCTCTAATAGTGGGATCGACCATCAGATTTGGTGAGGTATTAACAGATTCACCTTAATTTGATTCCAAACTCAACTCTGGATCTGATTATTTTCTTCTTCACTCTCAAAGCATCTGTGCGTGAAGCCTCTGAGCTCTGGCTTCAATTTCCGGGTAGTATACCTCTAATTCACCCGAGTTTATCTTTATCATAAATCAAAAGCAAACAAAAATTAGTAATTTTGGTGAAGTCCCCGGCAACGGCGCCAATTTGACAATTGTTGTTTTGATGTCAAAATAAATTTCTTCTTCCCAATAGAATATAAGAAATATGTAGTAAAGAGAAGTAAGGGTTGATCCTCAGGGACTTAGAAAATTCCCAAGTTTCTGTTTGAATTGCTTAAACCAAGCGATAAATAGTAGATAAAAGGGGGTTTCGATAAAAAAAAGATTAAACAATAAAAAATGATTTAAAGTAAAAATAAAGAAAATAAAGAATGTAAAACTGAAAATGAATATGGTAAAAACAACCTCAAGCCTCGCTTTGACTCAATTTCCTTCGGATCATTGAATTAGATTTTCCCTTCGGGATTCACGTTGGTTTCTTTATTTACAAGGGCAATCCTCGTGACTCTTCTTTGTATACCAAATACCCAAGGCAATCTTTGATTCTGGCTTCATAAATTGATTTGATCAACATCAATTTTCGTAAATCAATAACCATGTAAGTTTGTGAAGACCAACTCGGATTGTTGTTTTAATAACTACCCGATCTCAATTCCCTCTTGGCAAGGCAATCTCACCAAGTGTGTTCCCAAGAATTCGAATGTGCTTTCAATAAGCCGGTCCTTCCTCCCACACTTTTAATCACATTAATATCTTGACCAAAGTCAATCTTTGATTTTGAAAACTATTTTGATTTTGAAAATAAGCGCAAATATTGAGAGAGATATCCCGAAGTTATTCAAGTGCTTTTCAATTCTTACGTTGGAATTCAGTCATCGCTTAAGCTCTCGGCTTAAGAGAAAATTATCTAAGCATGAAAAAATTCATACTTAGCATGTTTAGAAATGAAGCTTAAAATAAAATAAAATAAAAATGAAAACTTGAAAAGAAAAGAAAAGAAAAAACTCTATAAAACTAGAAGTAAGAAGAAGAGTGAAATCAGAGTTGTGAGTTTAGGCTTACCCCAAGAGGGCATTTATAGCCTCTAAAACCCTAGAGATAAACATGGGAATTAAAATAAAATAATACTAAAGATAATTCTAAATATTTTCTAAATTCAAACTTTAAAATTTAAAAATAAATCTTCTAAGATATCTCTATCCGTTCACCTTCCAGAAGGCGCTGACTAGATCTTCTAGGAAATTGCTACTGATTGGACCTTCTAGAAATTGTCACGTCAGACCGTATCATGCCTAGAGTCGTGCCAATGTCTTTCGCCATGACTAAATAATAAAAAATGCAGAATGCGTCCTTTTTACCACTAATTCTGGATAGTTAGATCCTGCACGAAAATAAGCATAACACGACCATATCAGTAACAATAAATCCATAAGATCGATGGTTTAACAAGAAAATATTATCAATTTAGAACACTCATCAGCTCCGTTTGAGGCGTTGTATGGGCGTAAATGTCGTACCCTTTGTGTTGGACTGAGTTGAGTGAGAAACGTGCTATTGGTCTGGAGTTGATTCAAGAGACTGAGGATAAGGTTAAGTTGATTATGGATCAGTTGAAGGTAGTTTTTGATCAGCAAAAGTCTTATGATAATTTGAAACGACAAGAGGTTGAGTACAATGTGGGTGATTTTGTGTTTCTTAAGGTTTCACCTTGGAATAAGGTGTTACATTTTGGACATAAGGGTAAGCTTAGTCCGAAGGTTGTAGGACTATTTGAAGTGCTAGATTGTGTCAGTCTAACAATGTATCATTTGAGGTTGTCTCATGAGCTCGAGCGTATTCACAATGTGTTCCATGTGTTGATGTTACGTAGGTATAGATCAAGCCCTGCTTATGTTTCGGTGGATGATGTTGAGGTTCGGGAGGATCTTTCTTATGAGGAAGAAATAGTTAAGATTTTGGCTAGTGATGCAAAGATTCTTTGAAACAAGTCTGTTCCGTTGGTGAAAGTGTTATGGTGTAACCATAATACTAAGGAAGCGACTTGGGAGATGGAGGAGTCGATAAGAGCTCATTTTCCACAGTTGTTTAGTTGAGGTAATTTCGAGAATAAAATTCTTTTTAGAATGAGAGAGTTGTAACGTCCTAAAATCAGGTCTGGTAGTTACGGGTTGGTTTTCGGGTCGATTTCTGATAAAACAAAATAATATTAAATTTTATGTTTTTATTTGATAATATTTTTGAAAGATTTTAAATGATTTTAGTATATAATTATATTTGCGGGAACTAAATTATGTTTGATTAGGTGACCAAATTGAATTAATTGAAAATTTTGATTTTAGTGACTGTTTTATAAATTATGACAAGTTCAAAGTCAAAGATGCTTATTTTACCAAGGCATGTGTTTAGAGTTTCCCTCCTAAACTAAACGCGTTTTAATTTCTCCTTTTTGCTAAATTACTATCTAGATTCATTCCTTAATCAAATTCATTTTCTTTACTTGATTTTCTATTCTCGTGTTCTTCATTTTCTCTTCTTTCACAATTTTGTAACTTCTCTAATTTTCTCTCTTATTGGCTGGGCATTATGCTTCCTCTTTTCTCTGTCTTTTCTTATCTTTGATTGTTAATTCTCTTTTCCTTAAGCTTGATTTTAATTCTTAATTGTTTCTCTTTTCTTCTCTTCATTGATTTTATTCTTGATCATGATGGATTGTCATTCGTGATCTCATTCTTCTCTTTTCAATCATTTTCAGCAAGGTAATTTATTTTCCTTGGTTTTCTTTTATGCTTCAAGAGTGAATTTCTCATTCTTAATTATTGTACTAATTTTCTTGAAGTTTTTATAAGGTTTTCTTGATGAAATTGAAGTGTATTTGGGATTATTATAATCATATTAGTTTTTCAATTGCTTATGATTTGGATACAGACTTCTTGAAAACAAGTTGATTTCTACGTTATTTTAGGAATTTGAGAATTGAGGATTGTAGAAGTTTAATTGTGCAGTTTTAGTTGGATTAGATGTTGATTTTAGTTGTTGTTCATCGAATTTTATTGAGGAGAAGTGATGCAAATCAGATCAGAGGTTTCGAGGAGTCGTTTCAGTAAGGATTTCAGTGAATTCGACGTTTTCACTCTATTTTAGAAACAAAGAATTTTGTTATGTTTTATTGTTGATTGTGATGTGTTATTTTTCTTTTCAAGGTCTTTATTGTGCTAAATATTAAGGATAATTTGTACTTTGTGTTTTGTTGGGCTTTTATTGAGCGTTTTGAAGAGATTTTAGTTTTCGAACAGGAAGGTGAGTGACTCTCATTCTTGGAAATGGACATGTTCATGGTTAAGAATTGTGTAATTTGATTTCTTTACTTGAACTTAGCTTGATTATGTGTATTGATCTATGATGAAAATTATGTTATGAATTGTGATGCAAGTATGTGAATCAATGTGAGTTGGAATTATCAAAGTGTGATATGAATTGTGTTGAGTTACAAGTGATGCTTGGTGATTTTGCAAGTATTTCTAAAAACCTATATATATATGTGTGAGTGTGTGTGTGTGAATTATCTCACAGTCCAAGTATGGGTTGATCAAGAAAACCATCCGTAAGTGTGTTTCAAAATGTATTTGAAAGTGTATTTGTGTATAAGCTATCCTTAATGAAATTGTTCTTAATGAAACCTTTGGATATGAAAGGCATTCCTAGAAAAGAGTATTTTATGTGTTTTGTATAAGTGTGTGTGATTCAGGATTATACGGGGTTCGATTGATGCGTTGAGGTTTTCTCCGAGAAGATACGGGGTAAGATTAGGGGTTGAGCTATTCTCTACAATTTCATGGTTTTAGACCTACGTGAGTTCACAAGTAAAATGGGAGTTGTATGGAGTCTTTTTATCCAATGAGTGAGTTGTATTTTAAACAAATGCTATTGATCTTAAATTGAAAAAATGTGTGTATTGTGTGTGTCTTTCCAAATAAGGTAATTGTGATTGAGTGTATGTGATTGATATTGAAACATCTGACTAAGAACTTTTGTATATTCAGGAAATTATGTGCATTTAGATTGTGTTAAATAATCATGAAAGTATGATATGATGTATTTGGCGATGCTTATTCTTGAAAATGTGCATTGCCTTTGAATGTTTGTCGTTCAATGGGTTTTATAGCTCACACTCATTGTTAACACTTGTCAAAGGACTAAATTCGAGTCGGATGGGAGGGGCTTGGCATCGGAAGTGATCAAGAAGGAAAAAGCTTAACCGATGTGTATGTGGCTCAAAACTAAATGTGGTAATGTGGGAGACATTTTAGGGACTTAGATATTGCTTTTAAGTTATAATAATTGGTTCGTTTTTGAGAACTTGTTGGTTGAAGATTTATATGCATGAACTTAGTTGATTGAAGCATGTGAGTACTCAACTATTTATTTGATCCTCAAACAAGTGTTTGAAAAGTGTAGACAAGTGTAACTAAGTAAACTAAACTTGCTAGATTCCTAGGTCGTATGAAAAAACCCTAAATGCAAAATATGAGTAGGTAACTTGTGCCTTAGATGAACATTTATGCTATATTTGACTTTTAGTAACAAATCTTTGTATAATGGGTTTATTTTTGTTATGAAGCATACTACACCTTTGTGTTAATGTCTATGAAGTGGTTGAATAATATCCAAGCATGATCCTAGCTTATAATGACTTTCTTGTTGTTGTTTGGGAAGTCAAATATGCACATTCTTGAGAATTCTTCACTTTTCCTGAAAAATGATCGGCCGCTTAGGGGAAAGAATTTATCCCTTGTCTTGGAAGATCAATCCAAAATTTTCTGTCATGAGAAAGGATCGATCTCTCGTGAGAAATGATCGATCCCTTAAAAAAAGGACCAATCCCTCGTGAAAAAGGATCAATCCCTTCTCTATATAACTCGATGAAAAGTGGGAAATTTGCACTCATTAAAGCTCTGAAATGTCCTTAAGTCTTATTTTGACCCCATCATGTTTGATTGAGTTTGAATTGATCTACATATTGAATAATTTAATTATGGTAACTCTTAACTCTAATTTTGTTGGGACTTGGGTGACCACTCTTAATTATATCTAATCTCATAATAACACAGTGAATTGTGTGTTATTGATTGGTATGTAAGATTTGAATTATTATGTTTTATTCCTTTAGAATGTTGTTCAATTGAGCATTTAAATGATGTCTGAATAATGTGAAAATTTGCATGCTGTTATTTGATGACCATACATGATTAGTAGTAACTTCAATTTGATGTTTTGGTTGATGAATTATTGTGATTATATGAAATGATTTTTTTTACCCCTGAATGATACTAGCCAATCCATGAGTATACCACAAAGTTACAAAGTTTATACCTGTAAACCAACCCCTAAAGTGAAATAGGCACAAGGAAAGAGCAATAGGTCAAACCAACCTACAAAAACGAAACGGTCCCTACGTAACCAGTCATCCATAATATCAAATAAATCATTTTCATCTTTAGTAAATTTACCAAGGGATAAATTACTATAGGCTGATATATATTTCCTTCATTTTTTTCTTTTATTTATTGTTTTCTTTCTCATATTTCCTTGAGATGAATAGAAAATAAAAAAAATCCAGAGTCTATTTTTTCATTTCATTTGACGGGTCGAAAAATCCACTTCGAATCTTTTTTTAATTACATTTGTATATCAGAAAAAGAGACAAGTTCATATTTTTCAATCTAATACAATATTAAATTTAATAATAAGAGAATCAAAATGAAAGTCTCTTTTTCGCACTCACTCTCTATCACATTTTCAGAACAAAAGTGTCATATGTATCGATATGAAAACATTTGATATGTGAAGACATGATTTGATTTAGGTTTCTATCTAATAAATTGTATAGATTCTATATAGATAGAAATGGATCTTTTTGTGCTCTGGAATCAAGGAAAGATAAGATGTTGAAAAAGACTCTTAGGTTGTAACTTGAAATTAACGTTTCTCTTTATCTATAAAAGAATAAAATATTATTTTTTCCTAGGAACAGGAAGATTGAATCGAAAATATCAACATATTCTTGTGGAGTCCAAATAAACAAATAAATATGAAATAAAAAGAAATCCACTATTCCAATTTCATCTCTATCGAATTTTAATATAAGAATAAAAGATAATGTCACGATTCAATGGGCTAGATCCACTTACTTTTTCTTTTGTTGATTTCTAATCTTTACATGGATTTGATTTGAATAATCTAATTCAAAATCAAAATATAAAGATATATTTGTTTTGTCGCTTTAAGAGACGACTTATTATTCATTTCAAGAGACGACTTATTATTATTCATTATAATAAACAAATGTTCAACTTTCTTTTAGAATTACTCTACTCTAACCCATTAGAATAATAACTTATTAGAGTTTAATTATACAATTTCTAATTAAATTATTATACATATACAGTTGGTTTTTTTTACCATTAGAAACAACATCCCTATATATTCGTTTCAATATGAATACTACTATTTCATTGGAATTTTATGAAAAAAAAATAGTCAAAATCCCCTTATCGGATTTGAACCGATGACTTACGCCTTACCATGACGTTACTCTACCATTGATTAAAAGGGTCGTTCAATTCAATTACTGAATGTATCAGTAGATAAATAAGATCTATTTATATATACTATTTCTATATATACTATTCATATAAGTATATACAGGAGACTTATAGTGGCTAGTAGCTCTCAGGAATGATAATTCTAATTTACATAAAGTGTAGAGTGTAAAAGGGGTTTATCGATGTTGGATTTGATAAATATCAATGCAATGAATTGTTTCAAGGCCAATCATAATTGGCTTATCAGAAAATAATGAAATTCATTTATTTGATTTGATTAATACATGTACCTTAGCAATTCGACATAGATCTAATCTATTTTATTGACAAATGTGATGAAAAGATTTGCTTTGTCCGTCGAACCCACATTTTAGGGAAAAAACATTATTTTCGATAACTTCTTGCTCCCTCTTCCTAAAATTCTATTAAGATCCTTTCGGGAAGTGGTTGGTGTGACATAAAGACATAAACATAAAAAAGTTAGTTAACCCTCATTTTTCCACTTTCATTCATTGATTCACTCATTATTATGACGAGACAGGCCTATTTCTATCTCACACTAATCCAGTAAATTAAAAGATGAATGATTTACTGAGTATAAATCATGAATCAAAAATGAAAAACATAAAAGATGGAAAAAGCTTTTGGATCTAGTCATTCCATTATATTGACAATTTCAAAAAACAGCTCATACTATGAGCATAGTATGGTCGCGGTCAAGCAAATATGCCCCCATCGTCTAGCGGTTTAGGACATCTCTCTTTCAAGGAGGCAGTGGAGATTTGACTTCCCCTGGGGTTAAGGTACTACGAAAGGAAGGTGATCATGGATTATCAATAAACCTAGAATTTATTCTTCCTGGGTCGATGCCATAGCAGTTAATGGGGACAGCTTATAAATTCGTTGGCAATATATTTATGCTGGTTCAAATCTAGCTCGACCCAATAATTTGCTGATCTGCCATAACAGAAAATGACCATTTTTTGTATTTTCTTTTCCGGTAAAGCCAAACAAAAAAATTAGGGAAGAATAAAAAAGTCCAATTTTCTGTTATATGCATCCCTACTGCTATTTGTTTTTTATTAAGTTGTTCCCATAAATTCTGACCTTGATAACACTCTAGATTCATATCAATATCATTAAATAGAAGGTTTAATGAAAATAAAGAGTAAAGTAAACAAAAAAGACTATTTTTTCATTTTTAAATTGATTATTGATCGATTTATTTGGTAATAACGAAAGGATTACTAGTTACTAGTAATCTGTGTCGCTCTCACTTAAGTGCATACCCGTATGGATATCAATATATTACTCGAGCCTTTGTTTGTTACAACAAGGTGATTCAAATAAAAAATATAAAAAATGGCTTGAATGAAATCATAGGGCTATCTATGTTGTACACTTTTCTTTATTTCTCTGGGATTGTAGTTCAATTGGTCAGACCACCGCCCTGTCAAGACGGAAGCTGCGGGTTCGAGCCCCGTCCGTCCCAACAGATATAATTAAAAAATACATCAATTGATCCCTCCGTTTTCTATTAGGGGGGATACAAATGATAGAATTTCATTCCCAATGATATTTTTTTTCTTTCTATTTTTTGTTGGGGTTTATTTGTAAACTATTTGTAAACGATGAAAGTGGAAAGGCAGTCAGATGATACATCATCAGATGATTGTACAAGGAAGATAGTAGATTATCGAAAAGAAAGAGTGGAAAAGAATTTATAAATAAAGGAAAGGAATTCTTTTGATTAGACCAGGACTCCGTTTTTTTATTCGGTGTGGATAAAAGATCTTCCTATGTTATAGTATTCAATTCTCGACAGTGAATCGCTTTGATAGCTTAGATATTGTTATTCATGATATTGATCCGATTCGATGTCATTGAAATGTAAGTCATTGCATTGAATTTAAAAGAGACAAATTTATCATCTCTATGGGATTATATCCCGATTTATTGCGAAGGAATAAAAATGAAATTATGAAAGCAAATATTCTCGCATTTATTGCTACAACGATGTTCATTCTAGTTCCTACCGCTTTTTTTACTTATAATAAATGAAAAAATGTCAGTCTAAGTGATTAATTTTAATGAAACTTGACTTGTTATCAAGGATTTAAGAAAAAAAAAGGATTCCAATTTCACGTCTTAAATAAAATGAATGGACTATAATCAACAGTATCCTATAAAACTCGATAGTATGGTAGAAAGATTCATATTTTTTCTATCATACTATCTATATCTATTATTGGAATGTATAAAGATACAAGCTTAATATACTTAATATAGATGAATCCACAATATGTATCTTAATACATGTCGATATCAATTAAATATATGTACTGTACATAGTATCTCAAGTTTATTTCTTCACTTGATCTATTTTATTTGTGTTGAATTCAATCAATATGAAATAATTGAAAGAAAATTCTTACAATTTTCTAATTCTTTCATTTCATGGATTTGATTCTTTTGATGGATACCGAGATTCCTATTGAAAATAATCAGAAGTGAAGGAAAAACAGAATGGAAATAGACTATACATATATTAATAAAAAAAAGATAACAAAGTAATTTTTTTTACCATTCAAAAGAAGTAATTCATTGAGTAGCTGATAGTTGATCTAAAGAGTTCTATGGTAACGTTTCTTCGTATTGGTTGATTTCTTTAGTTTGATTTCATATCGATGATGATTGTTGCCATTTGTGAACAATTTTTTGTATTTTAATTTGTAAGCTTCCACTTAGATCACATGTTTTAGGATCCTGTTTTGTCCAACATGATTGGAACCTAGTGTACGCTCACGTATCCGGGTCTGACTTCCAGACCGGGTATGAGGTGTTACACATAGCATTATCTGATATGTTCCCCTTTGATGTTTAATGTTTTGTATTAATTTAAGGTGATTTCTTCTGATCTTTTCAGACCTCATGATCGGGTTCATTTGAGAGAAATGAAGGTTGATTGGAATTCTTGTCTTAATAATAAAGTTGGCTTCAAGGTGAGTCTTGAATTGGTGCATGTCTAAGTTTTTTTTATCTATGACTTCATTAATGCACATTTTCTTATTTTACTTGCAAATTTAATTATTGTGAATTGCTTGATAGTTTGTTTCTTTAAGTGTGTTGGGATGGGTCTTCTAGATGAGCATAAAACTCTCTTACCATTGTCGGTGCTACGACTTTAGGGTGGCGAGCAAACTTCTCCCAGATGTGCTTTCGAATCACATCCATGACCTACGGTCCGAATGACTCTTCGTTCTCTGATGGGAAAACGAAACCGTCTTCCAAATACACTAGTCATTTTTTGAGGTTCTTGAATCATGCCTCGACTTGGGCTGTCTGGAAAGGCTCAAATATCGATGTTGGGGATGGGTTTTTCTTTGATCTGGCCATGATACTTGTTTTGCTACATTGAGTTTAGCGGAGGATGGGGAAATTTTTGAAGGAAAACTTTTGAAGTAGAGAGAGAGTGATGCACGATGATGAAGATGGAGTTGAGCTTGGTTTTTCTGGAAAGTTAATGGGTGGTTTCTTTAGTGTAATTCGGTCAAAACAAGAGGGGAAAGATTTTGCATTGATTGCTTGATATCTGATTGGACGTAAATTGGGGGAAAAGATAATTTCCCTTTAAAATTACCGCCTAAATTTTCTTTTCCCTAGGGTTTCTCTTCCTTTCATGCGTGAACTCTCTCCCCATGTTGCTACGTGTACTTTGCTTGCCTACAATAAATAAAGAAAACTAAAATAAAGTAAAACAGATAATTGGTTCATAAAATAACTTAATTTATTTATGTACAAAATTCAGACTTTTCGTTTCCTAGGCAATGAATTTTATTCAGGTAAGTAAGGCAAACTTTTGGCATCATGTGCTGTTGATGCAGGTTTGTTGCGCATGATTGGTGCTCTTTTGTATTCCTTTAGTATCTGCTCGTTCACCTTGAAAATGGATCCATCATCTCGGTTCTTGATTTCTATTGCTCCATTGTTATGAACTTGATGTACGATAAACGGTCCCGACCATCATGTTTTAGCTTGTCTGGGAATAATTTGAGTCACGAATTATAGAGCATTACTTATTGTCTAGAATAAAATTGCCTAGGAAATATTGTTCTGTCATGCCATCGTTTTGTTTTCCCTTTGTATAGATGGGCATTTTCATAGGCGTGTGCTCTAAATTCATCGATTTCGATTAGTTCCAAGAGTCTTCTTTCTCCAGCAAGCTGAGCATCCATGTTTAATTTCTTGATGACCCAGTACGCTTTATGTTCAAGTTCCATAGGCAAATGGAATTATCTACCCTAGAAGAGTTTGAAATGGGATATTCCTAGCGGTGTCTTAAATGTTATGCGATAAGCCCATAGTGCTTCATCTAACTTTAGCGACCAGTCCTTTCGACTTGGGTTGACCACTTTCTCAAGGATCTGTTTGATTTCCACATTATAGACTTTGGCTTGCCATTAGTCTAAGGGTGATATGCCATAGCTATCCAATGTCGCACTCCATATCGTTTTAATGCCTTGGAAATTAATTTGTTATCAAAATGTGTGCCTTCATCACTAATGATAGCTCGTGGTGTTCCAAAACATTTTTAGGTGTTGCAATGGCTTCAACCCATTTGGATACATAATCTACTGCCAAGAGGATGTACAAATCTCCAAAAGATGTAGGAAATGGTCCCATTAAATATATTCCCCATACGTCGAAAGTTCAACCTCCAGAATGTTTTGCCATGGTATCTCATGTCTTTTTGATATGTTCCCTATTCGTTGGCATCTATCACATGACTTGTAGATTTCGTGCACATCTTTGAAAAAGGTTGGCCAATAGAATCCGGATTGAAGAACTTTCGCCACACTGCTCATATGCCGCCAAAATGTCCTCTACATGGTGACGAGTGGCATTGGAGTAGGATTTCTTTGTGCTCTTCTTCTGGGATGCATATTCAGATTATTTGGTCTCCACATTGCTTGAATAAGAATGGTTCATCCCAGTAGTAATGTTGCATATCATGTTGAAACTTTTTCATGCCTTGACTAGATAAATCAGGAGGTACAATACCACTAACAAGAAAGTTAACTATGTCAGCATACCACGGCACAACCGTGACAAATAAAATTTTCTCATCAGGGAAATCCTCTTGAATTTATGTTATGTCATGGCAATCAATCTTGTTATCTAGTCTAGACAAATGATCTGCTACTTGATTTTCTGTACCTTTTCTATCCTTGATCTCTAAATCGAACTCTTGTAATAATAATATCCATCTGATTAGCCTAGGTTTTGCATCTTTTTTATTGATCAAATATTTAATGGAAGAATGATCTGTATGCACAATTACTTTAGTGCCTATGAGATATGGCCTAAACTTATCGAATGCAAATACTACTGCTAAAAGTTCTTTTTCAGTGGTGGTACAGTTTACTTGTGCATCATTAAGAGTACGACTAGCATAGTAGATAACATGAAAGATTTTACTTTTCTGTTGCCCTAGCACTGCCCCGACTGCGTAATCGCTAACATCGAACATGAGCTCGAAAGGTTCATTCCAGTCAGATGGCACAACGATTGATGCTGCTGAAAGTTTTTTTTTAAATCTGTAAAAGCATTCAAACAATCATTAGTAAACACAAATGGTTGATTTTATTGAAGTAAAAGACACAAGGGTTTTGAGATTTGAGAAAAATCTTTTATGAACCGCCTGTAGAAGCCTGCATGTCCAAGTAAACTGCGTACAACTCTCACATTGGTGGGTGGAGGTAGGTTTACGATTACTTCAACCTTGGCTTTATCGACTTCAATGCCTTGACCAAAAAATTTGTGACCCAACACTATTCCCTCGGTTACCATAAAATGGTATTTCTCCCAATTTAGTATTAGGTTGGCTTCTTTACATTGTTTTAGTACTTTCGATAAATTGCCGAGACATCGGTTGAAATCGTCACCTGAGACGGAGAACTTATCCATAAATATTTCCATGCACTCTTCCACTATATCTAAAAAAATGGCCATCATGTATCTTTGAAAGGTAGCTGGGGCGTTACACAGCCCAAACGACATTCGCCTAAATGTATAGGTACCATATGGACATATGAAGGTAGTTTTCTCTTGGTCCTCTAGTACTATGGCTATTTGATTATATCTTGAATATCCGTCAAGAAAGGAATAAAATGCTTTTCCCGCTATCCTATCGAGCATTTGGTCAATAAAAGGGAGAGGAAAATGGTCTTTCTTTGTGTCTTTATTGAGCTTCCTGTAATCCATACATATGTGCCAGCCCGTGACTGTTCTAGTAGTTAGGAGCTCATCATGTTCGCTTTTAACCACTGTCACACCACCCTTCTTTGGCACGCACTGCATCGAACTGACCCATGAACTATCATATATAGGATAAAGCACTCTCGTATTCAACCATTTTATGATTTCCTTAATGACTACCTTTTTCATGATCAGGTTGAGTCTTCTAAATTGAATATCCATCAAGAAAGCAATAACATGCATATAGTAGGGTTGATTACCTTCAAGTTTGCCATTGTCCATCCGAGAGCCTTTTTGTTGCGACAAAACATTTAACAAACTATTCTCCTATTCGAAGGTTATTGGCATAAATTATCACTGGTAAAGTTTCATTACTACCTAGGTAGGCATATTTTAAATGTGATGGCAAGGTTTTAACTTCCAATTTAGGTGCATGTTGTAAAGAGGATTCTGGGGAGTTAACTCATTAGAATCTAAGGGTTCAAAATACTTGTTCTAGCATAAAGGAGACTAGATTGTTCCTCTAAATTTGTTTCATACTCTGCCTTGGTGTCATTAGCATGGAACCCGTTTTGTTCTTTATTCATGCTGCTGTCGTCAGGGCCATAATCTCAGAATCATCTTTTGAAAATAATCCTGGGGCATGATTTTCTTGTTTATGCGTCATGGTTATTGAGTCGTGATACAAAGCATTGTATTCATCTAGCTTTAAAAATTCATCGTGTCCAAGAATTATCTTTTCTTCCTCTTCTATTGAGTCCACTTCTCTAATGCATTGGCATTCTTCTGAGTTGTCCACATATTTCATGGAGTTAAATACATTGATTGTGACGCTTTGCTCTCCTACTCGCATTGTGAACTCTCCCTTCTCGCAATCTATTAGGATTCTTACAGTGGCTAAAAAGGGTCATCCTAGGATGATATGTGCATTTTCATCGGCTTCGCAGTCCAAGATAAGGAAATCAATTAGAAATACGAATTTGTCAACCTTCACTATGACATCTTCTATTATGGCCTCAGGTTGCACATAAGACCGATCAACCAACTGTAGGATAACTGCGGTTGGACAAGCATGATACCTTTCTAGTTTTAAAAATATGGACTTTGGTATCAAATTTACACTTGATCCTAAATCAACGAGAGCTCGTCCTACAATGTTATTACCAATTGAACATGGTATTATAAAACTGCCAAGGTCTTTTTGTTTTGGTGGGAGTTTGCTTATTGTAGAGCAGATTTCTGTTGCCGTGGCAACATTTTCTACATTTCTCTTATTTTTAACGATGTCTTTTACAACTGGTCCAGAACATCAACAAATTTCTTAAATTGAATATCATCATTATGTTTCTTTAATCTTTGAGGGAACGGTGGTGGAGGTCTCACATTATCTGCTATTGATGATGAGGAATTTTTGCCCTTGGCCATGAATTTCTCATTATCTAGATGATGTTTTTCTGAGCCTTCATCCTTTTCTTTCTCTTCTGATGATTCATCTTGTTCCTCATTTTTAGGTCGACCCTCTTGTTGTGTAGTGCCTTGACAAGAATTGTTCAGCTGTTCTCCCCCAAACTTATCGTTTTAGTTAACATGTGTTCCACTCGTTAGTGTAAGTACATTGCATTGCTCATTTCCGTGATGCTTAATGATTTCAGTATCATTAGGGAGATTTCCTTATGGGCGGGAATGCAATGTCGTGGCAATTTGACCCACTTGGTTCTCTAATGCTCTTAGAGATGAACTATGGCTTTGTAAAAGTGCAGCTTGGCTTTGCAACAAATTTCCTTGGTTTTTTATTGTTGAAAAATGCTCGTGCATCAGAGTCTTTGTAGAAGCCATGAAATCTTTTATCGAGACCATAAATTCCTGCAATGAAACCTCCAAGGAGTTAGTATTAGAATTAGTATTAGAGGAAGAAGCTATTACCTTTACTGTTTTGCCAGGGAAACTGATGATGTTGATTCTGGAAATGTTGATGGTCTAAGTTACTCTGTTGTAGCCTATTGTAATTTGCTGCTTGATTGTTATTGTTCCCTTGATTACCCCATGAAAAATTCGGATGTTGTCTCCAGCCAGGGATACGTATTGAATAGAGGTTATTGTTGCTTCAGTTGTATTTGCCACAAAATGGTAGACTCTGGTTTCGGACATTCACTCTCATGATGGTTGCCATGACAAAATATGCATGCATTATGGGTTGCCATGACTTCTCTTACCTCATTAGGTCGCTGTAAATATTTCAACATATTAGTTATGCCAGAAAGCTGAGCAGTGACTAAATCCTTACCCTCTAATTCATATGCTCTAGATACTTTTCTGTCGGTTCCCAATCTTGTATTTTGGAATTGATAGTCATTATTGCTATCATGTCGAGGATATCAAGGCTTCCTCGGGTGATTTGTCAAGTAAGGTGCCTTTTAGTGAGGCATCCAACAGTTAACATGTGTTCCACTCGTTAGTGTAAGTACATTGCATTGCTCATTTCCGTGATGCTTAATGATTTCAGTATCATTAGGGAGATTTCCTTATGGGCGGGAATGCAATGTCGTGGCAATTTGACCCACTTGGTTCTCTAATGCTCTTAGAGATGAACTATGGCTTTGTAAAAGTGCAGCTTGGCTTTGCAACAAATTTCCTTGGTTTTTTATTGTTGAAAATGCTCGTGCATCAGAGTCTTTGTAGAAGCCATGAAATCTTTTATCGAGACCATAAATTCCTGCAATGAAACCTCCAAGGAGTTAGTATTAGAATTAGTATTAGAGGAAGAAGCTATACCTTTACTGTTTTGCCAGGGAAACTGATGATGTTGATTCTGGAAATGTTGATGGTCTAAGTTACTCTGTTGTAGCCTATTGTAATTTGTTGCTTGATTGTTATTGTTCCCTTGATTACCCCATGAAAAATTCGGATGTTGTCTCCAGCCAGGATTATACGTATTTGAATAGAGGCTATTGTTGCTTCAGTTATATTTGCCCACAAAATTGGTAGACTCCTGGTTTTCTGGACATTCACTCTCATGATGGTTGCCATGACAAAATATGCATGCATTATGGGTTGCCATGACTTCTCTTACCTCATTAGGTCGCTGTAAATCTTTCAACATATTAGTTATGGCAGAAAGCTGAGCAGTGACTAAATCCTTACCCTCTAATTCATATGCTCTAGATGCTTTTCTGTCGGTTCCCAATCTTGTATTTTGGAATTGATAGTCATTATTTGCTATCATGTCGAGGATATCAAAGGCTTCCTCGGGTGATTTGTCAAGTAAGGTGCCTTTTAGTGAGGCATCCAACACCATTCGAGTAGGTGCATTAACTCCGTTGTAAAACATCACTACATGAGTCCAGTCATGAAATCCATGGTTGATACACTTGCGAAGTAAACTTTTATACCTATCCCAACATTCATACATTGATTCATCATCTGCTTGGCAAAAAATTTCAATATGATTGCGAAGTTGTGTATTCATATTGGGTGGATTATATCGAAGTAGGAAACTCTTGCATAAATCTGCTCAAGATTCCATTGAGCCTGAAGGGACTCCACTAAGCCAAGCTCTTGCTTCATCGTGTAGGGAATAAGGGAAAAGTTTTAATTTAAGCACATCTTCATGCACTCCTTGTTATTGGAATGAATCATATACTTGAAGAAAGGCACAAATATGTTGTCTAGAATCTTCATTAGGTGAATCACCAAATTAACCGATAGAATTTAGCATATTAAACATCACCTGTTTAAGCTCAAAATGAGTTGCTTGTATTTCAAGTGTCACGATGCCTGGATTGAGATCATCAAGAATTAGATTCAAATGGTCTCATATTGCTCGTGGTCTTGCAACTTGAAGATTAATTGCTGTAACAGGATCCTCTTGATCTCCCATGTTGTTGCCTTATAATTGTAGTTGGTTTATATACTCTCTGGTTCGTTGGTTACGTCGCCTCTGTCGAATGACTGTTCAATTTTAGGGTTGAATGGTTCTAATGGTTTACCAGCAGATCTCAGGGTTATGCAATAATAAAAACCTATAAAAGAAAATAATAAAATACGTTAGACTAAGTAAATATAAGGTGACAAGAAAAATGTTATGGGAAAAAATAAAAATTTCGTCAATTGCCAATCCCCGATAACGGCGCCAAAAACTTGATCGCTTGTAAATGTATATTCTAAGGCAAGCAATTCTGTGCAAGTGTACACAATCAAATCAAGTAATATAGGGTAAGTGAAGTATCATCTCCTCAGGGATTGGTCGAAAGTTTTTAAGTTTCACCACAAGCAGAACTGGTTGTAACAAGCTAATTCCTACTATCTTGTCGAACTATTAATAATAAAGCAAGAAAATATTATAAAGTATGATTGTAGAAAAGTTTGGTCGAGACAAAATAAATATGCAGAACTATCGAAGTAAAATAAATAAAGCAAAGACAAACGTTGATTCAAATATATTCAAAACAACCTCACATATTCAAACATATCACAGAGAACTCATGCTAATCTTTTGTATTGACAAGCAATTATTCTATGTCCAGAATAAATTGTTATTATGTGCTTAAACTGCCCGATAGGATTACTAAGTATTCTTAGATGGTTGCTATGGAAATACTACTCAACGTTAACTACAACCCTTGGTTTGTCAGATTGTTGTTGTAGCAATACCTCTCAGCCTAAACTATAGTCGTTGTCTATCGTACTTAAGCGTCCATCCTTTTAGTCGATTGAAACCCGCTCCTTATCTCTAAGGTAGACAAGTTAGAACATCACCATCCCAGATCCATTCCATTGTTCACGTATATATATATCTTAATTCTATCGAATCTAAGAATCAATATCTAGACAAAAGGCAATCTCTCAACGCTCTTACATTGCCAATACATGTTTCACTAAAACCCCAGGCAATCTCTCGAAGCTCTTATAGTGTCAAGGTAAAATATTCAAACAATGAACAAAACAATCATGAGCATAATCATAATTTTTCATTCATAAAGCAGAAAATAATTGTTTAGCCAAAACAAAGATTAACACCAAGTAAGACAGTTCATGGTGTTATAAAAAAATCATCCAAGTATCATCGTTTAAATACAACCCGAATACTTAAAGAAATTAAGAACAAAGGAATAACGACTCCCAAAACCGGGGGCTCTGTCGTGACAATTCTGATCAACACCGTGCCTTCCTTGGCGGTCAGCCTCTCTCGAGACCTAACCACCGCTCTGCTACAGTCTGGCTATGAAAAACACCAAGGAGGTCGGTTGGTAAACGGTGGGGAAACACTGCAGTTGCTCGCTCACACTTTCAGTGAGGCTCTTCTAACTTCCTTACCCCCTTCTTTGGCGGTTATGACTGGGTATTTATAGAGGTAAATCTCCTAGTATTTCACATAAGTGAAGATTCCCTAGATACCCGTTATTGTCTTGATCAGGCTAAAAAAGGAAAAACGGTTGACAGTTGTCAGAATCTTGAGGGCTTTCTTGCACGTGAAGGAAGTCGTACGCCTGACATGTGACATAGGCGATTTCGTCATATCCTCTTCAAAATTTCCAGATAAACCTTTCTTTGGGGAGATAAATATGTTCCTCACGTTCTTTAACTTCTCTATTACATTGGCCCTTATAAATTACGTTGTTGCGACTGAAATATTCTTCCTCAGTAAATTTCTTGTACATACATAATCCACACAGACCCTTTCTCCTCAGCAGCATCAGTCAAACCAAATAAATTTTGCCAAAGAAAAACTTATGCACCACAAACAAATATAACCTAAATGCAACTAAAATGTTGTGCATACTTTGTTTAGAAGAGCAATAACTTGAGTAAAAAGACTAGAAATTGGGTCTTTTTATGGAGTTATCATTGTACAAAAATAATAAATTCATAATAAGTTTATGAATTTCTATACTGGTAGTGTGTGTGCAACCCAAGTAAATTATAATAAGAATGTGAATTATTGTATTGGTACTACGTGTACAAATTATAGAATTTACAATGCATTGAAAGAGTTAAGTGATATTATGAATAATTATTAGAGTAAAAACAGTTCTAAAGTAAAAGATTAATGGCCTAGCTGTGTATTTTGCAGAAATGTGTCAATTATCCCAGTTAGATGAAAGGTTAAATACCTTTGAGTAAAAGATTAATGGCCTAGTTGTGCATTTGCCAGAAAGCTGTCAATTATGTCAGTTAGATGAAAGGTTAAATACCTTTGAGTAAAAGATTAATGGCCTAGTTGTGCATTTGGCAAAAAGGTGTCAATTATGCCAGTTAGATGAAAGGTTAAATACCTTTGAGTAAAAGATTAATAGCCTAGCTGTGTATTTTTCAGAAATGTGTCAATTATGTCAGTTAGATGAAAGGTTAAATACCTTTCAATAAAAGATTAATGGAATAGATGTGTTTTGGCAGAAAGGTGTCAATTATTTTAGTTAGATGAAAGATAAATACCTTTGAGTAAAAGATTAATGGCCTAGTTGTGCAATTGGGAGAAAAGTGTCAATCATGCAAGTTAGATGAAAGGCTAAATGCCTTTGGGTAAAAGACTAAAGGATATATAATGCATTCTGATATAAACGGTGCATAATGAGTATGAAAGAATGCCCCAAATGAAAATACAAAACAATGTATTAGCAGTATTTAAGGTGTCGTCCATGATGATTATAAAAGATACATGATCAATTGGCACTTTGGTGCAATACATGTATAATATTTTCTCATTTAATGTATACATGGAAATAAAGAATAATGGGGAAAATATACAGAAGAATAAGTATACTGGGCCTACTAAGAATAATTTTGATAATTGTATGAAAGAATTATGGTTTAACTGAGAAAGGCTTATATGGTCCTTATGGATTATGAAATTTAATTTTTCATTCAATAGTCATAAAATACTTATGTATAAACTGTGATATCTTTACAGTATTATGTCTCACTAAGTAAATACTTAACGTGTGTTGATTTCACGCATAGGGAACATTTAAGGTTTTGTCGAGTAAGGAGTGCAGCATTAACAACTTTCATCAATTAAAGGTTGATTCGTCAGTAACATTTGGACAATCTTATTCATTTTGAAAACTTAGTTGGCATGTAATGGAACTAAAGTAAATATTTTGTGATGTATTTAAAGTGATAATTTTAGTATTTTGCTTCTATGAGTATCATACTTTGGGGTTGTTAAAATTAAAACAAAATTTTATGGGTTTTCAAATGGAAAAATGTTTTAAAAAGTGATGTGACATCCATATCTCGTGTACGGAAATGTATACGGGAGAAGGGTGTTATATTTATTGGTATCAGAGCTATAGGTTTAGCCGATTTTTAGCCAAAACTGAGTTCAATTGAAATGAGAAAAAGGGATTACATGCCATTAATATTGTCAAGGTTACTGATGTGGTGTCATTAGAGTGTAATTGATGACACTCCTTACTACCTGGAATGTTATTACTATGCATGCTCTAATAGATGTCAGAATCCTCGAACTCGCGTAGAGCGGGGGAACAAGAGATGAGAGAAGGGTCGGGTAGAAAAAATTACGAGGCTAATAGTGAGTAGTCGGTTCCATCTGAAAATGCTAGTGTGCCTGCACATTAAGGGATGTCGGTACGAGAGTTTGGAGCTTTTATGCAAGCTCTCAATGCTATATTGACCTATTTTCAACCTCTTCTGCCTCCCCCTGCTCCTCCAGCACCGAGAATGTTGATCTCGAAAGAGCTATCTATAGAGATCGAGTGGAGACATTAGCAGTGGAACAGAGTTTACAGATAGAGAAAAGGGTTGGACGCCTTCAAATCCCCATTATGTTAAGAGAGACAAGGGCTCAAGTTTTAAATATACGGACAGAGAGGGTTCTGCTACAGCTTCATAGAAAACAAAACAATCCCATTCGGTTGCTGCTAACTCGGGTAGAGTAGTGGGAGAAAGTAATGTATGTCAGACATGTGGTAGAGTGCACCGGGGAATATGCAGACTTATCAGTGGAGCTTGCTTCCAATGTGGCGAGACTGGTCACTTTGCCCGAAACTGTCCAAAGAAATATGGAGACCATTTGATGCAAACATAAAGATCTGAGGCAGCCTCTAATAGAAGTAGATAAAGGGGAAGACAAGGGGACAAGCTGAATCCATGCAGCTACAAGAGACTCGAGGAGTCATTAGAATATATAACATTAAGACCAATTAGGATCGGGATGAACCGGAGATCATAACATGTACTTTTTCATCTTTTGATGAGCTTGTAAATGTATTAATTGACCCTGGTTCTACATACTCATACTTTAGTACAAAGTTTGTTAGAGCTAGAGAATCCCTTTATAACCAATCTTTAGTGAAATGATAACGGTAAACCCTAGTGGTTCATGGTACAAGTGTGAGTAGACAGGTAATAAGTATTTAATAAAGATTCCAGGGGCTATGTTTATGGTGAATCTGATGGAATTACCAATTGATGAGTTAAGATTATATTGGGGATAGATTGTTTGTCTCAACATACGATTAGTTCATAAAGATGCAGAGGGTATGGAAATTATAGTTTTTGGAAAGAAAGAAAAATCATTGTTCAAGGTAACATCGATAATGATTGAGAAGAAAATGATGTCAGAAAGATATATATATCTTTTATAGCTAATGTGATAGGTACTCAAATAATTAAAGTATAATTGTTTGATAATTTCATAAAATTGGGAATTTATAGATGTCTTTTTAGGTAAATTTATTGAGTATCTCCAGATCGAGAGGTTGAATTCAAGGTTGATGGTTATTAAAGTATTAAACATATTTCTATGATTTAGTATCAAATGATTTAAGTGAGTCAAGAGAATTAGGGGCTCAATTATAAGAGTTAATTAATCAAAGTTTTATCGGCCCAAGTATTTCATCTTGGGAAGTATTTGTGTGATTAGCGAAAAGGAAGATAAACCTATGATGTTATGCATAGATTTTAGCAGCTAAATAAGACTCTTTGAGATGTATGCCAAACTATACCAATGTGAAATTCTGGTTAACAGAGATGGTTTTCTTTGGCCAGGTTGTTTTAGTATACGGTATAAGAATAGATCCTAAGGAAAACACATATTGTAGTAATTGGAAACTCCCAGAGAATGATCCTGAAGTTTGGATTTCTTTGAGGACTTACTAGTTACTATCGAAGGTTAGTGAAAAAAATTTCAATGTTAGCTTTACTGCTAACCAGATTGTTAAAGAAAGGCATGTCTTTTGTACAACAGAAAAGAGGTCAAGAGAGTTTTGAAATGCTAAAGAGAGTTGTAATAGAGACGCCACTGTTTATACAGCTTGAGTAGGGTAAAGGATTATGATGTGATCATTGATTATCTTCCAGGAAATGCCAAGGTTGTTGCAGAGGTACTTGGCCAGAAACCTTTGGCAATTTTGAGCTATGGATGTGCAATTAGTATTGAATGAAAAGGGAACTGTAAGCTGAATTAAAGATGAAGCCGATGTTTTTATTAGATCAAAATCTAGTTGGCCCTAAGTTAATGAAAGAAATTGATTATAAAATGAAAGTTACACAAGATAATTTGTTAAGATCGCTTCTGATTGACAAAAGTCTTATGCAGATCTGGACTTGAGAAATCCAAAAACCCTATAACCAAACAATTCCTCTAATTGAATTGTGGTGGTAAAAGCATAAATTCTTTAAATTCGAGGATGAATTTCTCTTAAAGGGGAGAATTGTACTACCTAAATATCAAGTCAAGGACTCTATTGAAAAGATTTAAAAATTTAAGATTTATTTGAATAAGTGGTAAACGATGAGGAAATGATTTGGAATAGTGTTTAAACTAATTTGTAACAGTAGATGAATTAAGAGGGCACTTTGGTCTTTTAAGAGGAAAAATGAATTTTTATATATTCCCTATTAGGGATTTTAAAAGGGGAAAAGAAGAAAGTAAACCATTTTCTATTCTTCTTCTTTTTCACGTGGGTAGTGCTCTCCTCCATAGTATAAGGTAAACTTCAATTAGTTAGTTCTTCCTTTAAATTTTGGGTTGCGCTTGTGACATTAAGTGATATGTAAGCTTAAGGAATGATTAAAGAAGATTAAAACTAAGTGGGGGATGTTTTATATGGGATTTAAGGAAATGGGTTTTTGAATGATATGTTGATGTATGAGTTTTTATTGAGGTTTATTAGTATAATTGACTTGTCAAAGGATTGAATAAGAGATTAGAATCATGAGATATGATTAAAAACATGATTAGAAAAATGATATGATTTTTGAGTTGAAGAGTCCTATGAAGATTCTAAATGTTATAATAGGTTAAATGAAGGAGTATAGTAGGGTTAAGTAAAGAAAAGTTTAATAGTATTGTTGGAGGTAAGAGTAAGAGATTAGAGGGAAAATTTAGTAAAAATCGGGCTGAAAAATGGTAAATATGGGTAAGGGTATCTGTACTGATATAATAGTACCAATACTATCGATCTAAATAGGTAGAAATGTGACAAACAATATCGGTACCGATGCAAGTGGTATTGATACTGATGGGGTACTGATACTTACAAAGAAAAATATCGAAACCATGGATTCAGAATTTCAAAATGGTATCGATACTGAAAGGGAGTATCGGTACCATAGTATAGTAGTATCGATACTGAAAGAAAGGTATTGATACCATGTAACACAAAATATAGAAATGGTATCGATACTGAAAGGGGTATCGATACCTTAGTATAGAAGTATCAATACCAGGGTAGTAGTACCGATACAATTGAGCTTGGAACTAAAAGATAGGTTGAAATTGTTATAGAAATTGAAATAATGGTACTTTTGAAAATTATTGAAGTATAATGTTAAGGAGTATACTAACATAGGTATGTTATGTGTACTTAATGGATGCTTGTGTAGATAATAACCAAGCTCCTGAATCTAAGAAGAAAATGGGGAAGGATAAAGTTGATGATTAACCAGACATCTCTACATCTTATTAGTTGGGATTACCAGGGAGTGCATTCATTATGTACTTATGTGTTATGATAGTTATAAATGTATGTTGATTACTATATGTATGGTGATTACCAAACGGAAATATGTGTGCAAAAATAATAAATTCAAAATAAGTTTATGAATTTCTGTATTGGTAGTGTATGTGCAACCCAAGTAAATTATAATAAGAATCTAAATTATTGTATTGGTACTACGTGTACAAATTATAGAATTTATAATGAATTGAAAGAGTTAAGTGATATTATGAATAATTATTAGAGTAAAAATAGTTCTAAAGTAAAAGATTAATGGCCTAGCTGTGCATTTGGCAGAAAGATGTCAATTATGCTAGTTAGATAAAATGTTAAATACCTTTGAGTAAAAGATTATTGGCCTAGCTGTGCATTAAGCAGAAAGGTGTGAATTATGTCAGTTAGATGAAAGGTTAAATAACTTTGAGTAAAAGATTAATGGTCTAGTTGTGCATTTGGTAGAAATGTGTCAATTATGCCAGTTAGATGAAAGGTTAAATACCTTTGAGTAAAAGATTAATGGCCTAGATGTGCATTTGGAAGAAAGGTGTCAATTATCCCAATTAAATGAAATGTTAAATACCTTTGAGTAAAAGATTAATGGCCTACCTGTGCATTTGGCATAAATGTGTTAATTACGTCAGTTAGATGAAATGTTAAATACCTTTGAGTGAAATATTAATGGCCTAGCTGTGCATTTGGCAGAAAAGTGACAATCATGCAAGTTAGATGAAAGGCTAAATGCCTTTGGGTAAAAGACTAAAAGATTTATAATGCATTATAGTATAAACGATACATAATGAGAATGAAAGGACACCCCAAAAGGTGCTGCCCATGATGATTATAAAAGAATCATGATCAATTGGCACTTTGGTGCAATACATGGATAATATTTTCTCATTTAATGTATACAGAGCAATAAAGAATAATGGGGAAAAATATACAGAAGGATAGGTATGCTGGGCCTACTAAGAATAATTTCGATAATTGTATGAAAGAATTATGGTTTAACTGAGAAAGGCTTATATGGTCCTTATGGATTATGAAATTTAATTCGTCATTCAAAAGTCATAAAATAATTATGTATAAACTGTGATATCTTTACATTATTATGTCTCACTAAGTAAATACTTAATGTTTGTTGATTTCACGCATAGGGAACAATCAAGGTTTTGCCGAGTAAGGAGTGGAGCAATAACAACTTTCATCATTTAAAGGTTGACTCGTCACTAACATTAACATTTGGACAATCTTATTCATTTTGAAAACTTAGTTGGCATGTAATGGAACTAAAGTAAATATTTTGTGATGTATTTAAAGTGATAGTTTTAGTATTTTGCTTTTATGAATATCATACTTTGGGGTTGTTAAAATTGAAACAAAATTTTACGGGTTTTCAAATGACAAAATGTTTTAAAAAGTGATGTGACATCCGTATCTCTTGTATGGAAAGGTATACGGGAGATGGGTGTTACATATACTCACCTCTTCATTTTACACACTCGTTAGCATGAGCATTTAATGAATACTTTTAGTATGATTTAGTTGTTATGTAGTACTAGGTTAGTGCGCTCTGCATTCAAAAATTGTTTGCGTTCACAGGTTCATTGAAGGAGCGTTCGAGGAACTTGTTACGCAGTAGACGTTCAAGATAGTTCGAGCAACATAGTATGTCTTGAGTCTTATTCTTTAGAGTAGATATATTATTCATAGATCTTCTTGTACTTGTGTCATAACCTTATTTTCAAATACTCAATTGTACTATTTTGATATATTTATTTTTGAGAACTCCCTGATATGAACTAAACTATTTGTATTTAATTTTACGTTTTAATTACTGGTCTTGGTATGATGTTTTACAAAAATTTTAAAGAAAATTTTTAGATTAGTCACATCGGTGATCATGTGTGACATTCTAATGAGTCGACCTCGAATCGTATCGAATTAGATGTTACAATCATATACAATAGCGTGTATTGTTATAAGAAAAATAGTGAAATAAAGAAACACCAAAAAAAAAGTGAAATATAACGTTAGGTTAAAACTAACGTGTCAAGTTATGCGTCGCGTAACACATTATTGCATTATCTTAATTTAACTTGGATTATGCGTATTATCTTAAATAATTAAATTTTTTAAATAATTATTTTCTTAATTCATTCCAAGATGTCTCATTGGTAAATGAATTGTTGTTATTCCTTGAGACCCAAAATTATCATGAACAATATTATATTGTACTTACCCAGATTAATAAAAATAATAATTATTATTTTCTTAAACGTTTTACTTGAATTAGATTATCTTTTTTTTAAAAAGACAAATTATTATATTAAGCGTTTATCCTAATTTATCTAAAAATGATATAATATATTATATTAATATTAATATTATGAAAATTGAAAGACATATGGTTTTCAAAGTATTTTATTTTTATCAAACAAAATAATTATATTCTATAATTCAATTTTACTAATTTATCAAATAATTTTCTAACAGAAATTTAGCCCTTATAAAAATTAATATTTAAAGAGTAAAAGTGATCACTCAACTCTACTCCATTCATGTTTGGCCACAAACATCAGAAATTCTAAATTTAATATTGAACTTTGATATTTCTCGATATTAGTCATTGAAACTTTAAATCGCATATAATATGCTAATATGACAGCTGGTTCGATAAAATACTAAAATAATATCATTTTAGATCTTATTAAAATCATCAAAACGACATCATTTTAAATCTTTGTAAAAAGTTAAAAAAAAATATTCCCTTCGTTTTTCCTTCTTTTTTCTTTTTTCTTAATTTTTTTTATATTCTCTTCTTTCACCTGAACCAACTTAGATTATGGCTACCCCGAACGTTGTTTCGACCACCGTCACTTGTGTACTTTGATGACCGGTTAATCTCAAATTTCTCATTAAACTTATTATGTCCTTCAATGTTTATTTAACTGAAAACATCACAAATTCTACAAGTCTACTGCTAGTCGCTCTGATTTACTCTGATTTCTTGTTATTTGACCTACATCACTCATCGTTGGATGGAGCCAGAACAAAAATTTATTAGTATTGGTTTAAAAATTTATTTCATCTCATAAGATTGTGTTATACATAAATTATTTGACCATAAAATTAATATAAACGAGAACATTAGGAATTACAACGCTGTATGGACTCAAACTTTCTCATATACTCAATCCCTCTATATGTATTTGAACTGAAATTGGGCAACACATAGAGCAGCTTAATTTAACTGCTAAATGGCGGAGGCCTTGGCATGCTTTCCACAACACCGCAAGTCATTACATCGTCGGGCAAGTTGTACTCGTCCCTCACGGAACGGTTAGGGGAAAGAAGACTAATTTAAAGCTGTTGTCCAAGATAATGTCTGTCTCATGTCTCGGATCTTATGTTCCACATGCCCCAATTGTCGAGAGATATAAGGACAGCAGTCCATGAATCTGAGAATACATGAATGGTGTGTCTGCTCACCGCGTCTAGAAGATTGTAGTTGTAACACCCATCTCCCGTATACTTCTCCGTACACGAGATATGTCACATCACCTTTGAAACAGTTTTTCATTTAAGAACCCGTAAAATTTTGCTTCAAAATTTAAACTAAAACATTTTAGTACCATCATAAAACAGTTGTTGAAATATACAATAAAAAATTTCCAGTTTACATACTTTCTATAGAAATTTTCAAAATAAAAATGATTGTCCAACTGTTACAGATGAGAGTCAACTTTAGATTTATGATAGTGCTACTGCACCCGAATCCAACTAGTCTTTGCTTTTACCTACGCGTGCAATCAACACACGTTAAGTATTTACTTAGTGAGGCATAATATTATAAAGGAACAGAAATTTATGTATAGGTATCTCATGACTGTTAAATGATGAATTAAATCGCATATTCCATAAGGATCAAATAAATCCTTCTCAGTTCAACCAAGTTTCTTTTATACACTCATCGAATTTATTCTTAGTAGGTTCAGCCAACCTATCCTTCCGTATATTCTTCCCAATTTTTCTTTATTTTCCCTATGTACGTTAAATGAGAAAGTAATACACATGTATGCACCAAAGTGCCTATTAGTCCTTTATCCTTTATAATTATCATGAGTGACACCTTATACACCATTTATATATCGTTATGTATTTTCTTTTGTGGCATCCTTTCATGCCAATTATGCATTGTTATATATTTATATATATATATATATATATTCATTTATGGTATTCTTCCATACTAATTACGTGTGGTTATACATTTCCATTTATGGCATCCTTTCATATCAATTAGCATGAGTAAGCAACTAGTCCTTCATCCAGTTTGCATTATTGGCATCTTTTTGCCAAATACACCGTTAGACATTTAGTCTTTTACCCAAAGGTACTTATCTTTCATCTAACTGCCAAATACACCGTTAGACATTTAATCTTTTACCCAAATACTTAATCTTTTGCCCATATCATACAAGATCATTGATTTGAGCAAATATTTCCAATAAGATAGAAAGATATGAAGAATGAAAATGATGAAATAGTGACAGTGGAGCTGACTATACGTGATCATTTTGTTCATCATACAGTTGCATTATTATGGTGATTCGATGCTGGCAAGTCAAAGCGTCCCACTTGTATTCCCATTAAGTTCTGTTCTTAGGTGTCCTTGTAACGCTATAAAAAGCTCCGAACACCATGCAAAGACTTCACTAATTGAAAATCTGGGCAGAAGCCACAAGAAAGGATGAATGTGTTGTCAAATGTTTTATGAACTAGTGATTAAGGTGCTGAACTAATGTTGTGATCATATGGTGTTACCATTTGTTGAACCAAGATGAAGATTGTATTCTTCAACCCCAAGGTTCAAAACTTCAAGAAATGTGAAGATTTCTTTCCACAAAAGGGGAGCTGAAATTTTACAACAAGAAACTAGTGGAGCCAACTAAGGTTTAACGATAGGTTGTTGTTAAACATCTTGACATGATATGGTCTGAATGGCTTTGTTTAATCCAATTTGATGTGGATACATGAAAAGAATTAGGATAAATCCTCCTTGTGATGTGTTTCAAGAGTCAAATCAGAACATATGCTGCTCTCCTAAATAATCTCTATTGAGTTTGACATATTTACATCTACATTCTTCAAAGATGATAGATTCCTTGGGGCATCAAGGTCATAATTCTGACTACAGTAAGAGTTCAATGAATGAAACATTTCTTCTAAGACTTTAATGAAAATGAAGCAAAGAAGATATAAAGTTTGCTCATCGAAAAAAGAGAATGACATCTTGAAATAACATTTTGACTAAGGGAAGGAAGACCAAGTTTAACACTTTGAAGTCAAATAAAGATGGACTCAACATTCATGCATCATATTTAGGCATTTATAAAAATAGGGGCATTTCCATTCATTTTATCAAAGTTGAATATTTTACATGAATTCCAAAAATTAGCAAAGATTTCAGCAAAGATTCGAAACCTCACTCGAGGGATCAACATTTCCAGAAGAAGTTCGTAATAAGAAGAACTCATCTGAAGAGGAAGAAGAAGTTCATAATTTGAAGAACTTATTCAACCTTTTGCTTGACTCTATCGCAGAGGATAGAGCAGCATCAACATTTCCAAAAAGATTCGTAATAAAGAACTCACCTGAAGAGGAAGGAGAAGTTCATAATCTGAAGAACTTGTTCAACCTTTTGTTCGACTCTATCGCAGAAGGAGATAGAGTAGCATCAACATTTCCAGAAGGAGTTCGTAATAAGAAGAACTCATCTGAAGAGGAAGAAGAAGTTCATAATCTGAAGAACTTGTTCAACCTTTTGCTCGACTCTATCAAGAAGATTGAGCAACATCAATATTTCCAAAAGGTTCATAATAAGAACTCATCTGAAGAGGAAGAAGTTCATAATCTGAAGACTTATCAACCTTTTGCTCGACTTTATCGCAGAAGGAGATAGAGCAGCATCAACATTTCCAGAAGGAGTTCGTAATAAGAAGAACTCATCTGAAGAGGAAAAAAAGTTCATAATCTGAAGAACTTATTTAACCTTTTGCTCAACTCTATTATAGAAGGAGATAGAGCAACCTCAACATTTTAAACAAAATGAGTTCATAATGAGAATAACTCATCTGAGAAGGAAGAAGAAGTTCATAATGAGAAGAACTTATTCAACATTTTCGTCTAAATCAAGAAGTCAAATGGACAAAACTTATTATCTTTTCGTCATTGCCCAATTCTTGTTAACACAAGAGCAAAAGGGCAGTTGTACACTAGTTTTTATCCATTTGTTATTATTATTATTTTTATTATATTATTAATTTAATAATATTATTATTATTATTATTATTATTTATTATTATTATAATAATAATAATTACAAATTATTACATGCCTAATACAAGGACCCCCTAGTTACAAGACCAGATGCCCATTTACAAACCAGACCCAGTTCAGACCCGATCCAATCCAGATCCGACCCGTGAAGCCTAACGAGATCCGATCTGGCCCGAGAAGCCCAACCCAATCTAGGCCCAGATGACCCAGCAAAACCCTCCTAGGGGTTCATCTCAACTTCCAACCGCCACAGCTATCAGCCGTTAGATCTGGAGAGATCCAACGATTCAGATGGTCCAGCAGAAATCCTAGGGTTTCATCATTACCCTAGGGTTATCATCGCGCCGTCGCCTCCACGTTCACGCTCTAGCTACTGCCAGAACCCCGTCCCCTCGCCAGAAACCACCAGAAGACACTAGGACGACCGCACACGTCAATACCCTATAGTGAGTCACCACCGTAGCTTTGGTGACTCACCGAGGGCCACCCTTATTACCCAGTCCAAGAAAGGTATCGTGGTGGCCTATAAAAACCATCACACCTGCATAAAAACCATCACACCTGCAAACAAACAAAAAACACGAACAACAACACAACAACACACAACAACCAAACAAAATACGAAAGAAATGAGAGAGCAAGCAACACACCAACAACAACAAAATCAAAGAAAAAGAATGAAGAAAGACTTACCATGCGCCGTCGAACCCAAATATCGAAGGTAAAAAGTCTAGATCTATGAAATTTGGTAGGGTTTTAGGCTAAAAAAACTTTCGAATTTGGCTTTAGAAAAACAGGGGCTTCATTTTGGGGTATTTCTATAAAATTCGACCACCGTGGATGGTGGCCGGCAGTGGTCATCGGTGCCAGTGCACGGCGGCCAGCGGTGGCCGAATTCCGTCCGGTGAGGGAATTATAGAGAGAGGCGAGAGAGAATCTTTTCTCTCTCTTAGTGAGAGAGCGAAAAATAAGGAAATGAGGAAAATGGCCTAAAGGCCGTTTTAAGGGTATTTAAATCCCCCCTAAACGACGTCGTTTTGGGGAGGAACCATCTGTGTAATTTCCCACTTGGGAAAAATTACGTCCGCAACCCCTATATTTTTTCATCTTTCTGGTCATTCAAATCAAGTTTCCATACATTTTAATTTTTTTTCTTCGTATTTTACTATAATTTTATTTTAGTCACTAATTAATAATATATATTTTAAGGTAAAATAACCTATTTAGCCACTATAATTTTAATAATTTTTATTTTTATGCCGAATTAATTATTATGGCTAAATTACACTAATAGTACTTATATTTAATAATAATTCAAATTATGGCTATTAATTTAGATATTTTAATTTAATCTTAGTTTAATTTTCTTTATTTGGTCATTGTTTAATTGAAATTTTATTTTATTTTTATTATTGCCCTTTAAGTTTCAATATTTTTAATTATTCTTCATTATCTTTATTTAATTTTAGTCACATTAATAATATATATATATATATATATATATATATATATATATATATATATATATATATATAATATATATATATATATAATATAATATATATGAAAGATTCATTATTTGATTAATTTCACAAATTTATTAAATAATAATATTTATTTATTTTTAAATATTAAGAAAGGGTTGTCTTAAAATAACTAAATGTCATATTGTGGTATTTTAAAATAAATAAATATCATGTTTATAACAACCTAAAAAATATACTTACTTTTGTTTTGGTTATATCAAATTATTTCTTGGGAGGAATTATTATATTCTTATTATTTTAGTCAGAAAAAGAAATATTCGTCCTAAAATATTTTAGAGATTTGTTTCTCTTCGATTGAAAATATTGGATTATTTCTATTTTCTTAGAATTTTCTTTAAATAAATTCGATTGAATTTGAAATATTAGGATCATAAATTAAATTCATATTCGAATTCTTAAACTTCCAATACTAGAGACAATTTATAATTGACGGGCACCAATTTTGGGCGTTGTGGGGGTGTTAATCTTTCCCCAAGCGTAACCGGCCACGAACCCTTTTTATCACTAAAAAATGAATTTCTGGTAATGCGCAAACTAGTTTATCTTTTAAATGATGTTTTCTTAAAAACTCTTTTAAAAGGTAGTTTTTAGCTATTCGACCTACCTAACCCAAAGGCCGTGGCGACTCCAAAACATTTCCTAAAATATCATTTATTTATTCATATTTTTCTGCCAAGGAAATTCGTGCCCGGAAAAATCGGTTACGACACACTCGTTAGCATGAGCATTTAATGAATACTTTTAGTATGGTTTAGTTGTTAGTATAGTACTAGGTTAGTGAGCTTTGCATTCGGAATTTGTTTCCATGCGCAGGTTCTTTGGAGGAGCGTTCGAGGAGCTTGTTGTGCAGCAGAAATTCCAAATAGTTCGAGCAACAAAGTATGTCTTGAGTCTTATTCTTTAGAGGAGATATATTATTCATAGATCTTCTTGTACTTGTGTCATAACTTTATTTTCAAATACTCGATTGTACTATTTTGATATATTTATTTTTGAGAACTCCCTGATATGAACTAAACTATTTGTATTTGATTTTACGTTTTAATTACTGGTCTTGGTATGATGTTTTACAAAAGTTTTAAAGAAAATTTTTAGATTAGTCACATCGGTGATCCTATGCGACATTCTAATGAGTCGACCTCGAGTCGTATCGAATTAGGGTGTTACAATCATTATATACAATAACGTGTATTGTTATAAGAAAAATAGTGAAATAAAGAAACACCAAAAAACAGTGAAATATAAGGTTAGGTTAATACCAATGTGTCAAGTTATGCGTTCATTAACAAATCATTGCATTCCCTTAATTTAACTTGGATTATGCGTATATTTTAAATAATTAAATTTTTTAAATAATTATTGTCTTAATTTGTTCCGAAAGGTCTCTGTGATAAAGGAAATGTTGTTATTCTTGAGACTCAAAATTATCTATGAACAGATACTATATTGTACTTACCCCAAATTAATCAAAAAAATAATAATAATTTTCTTAAAAGTTTATTTGAATTAGATTATCTTTTTTTTAATGATAAATTATTATATTAACCGTTTATCCTAAATTTTCTAAAAATGATATAATGTATTATATTAATATTATTAAAATTGAAAGGCATGGTTTTCAAAATATTTTATTTTTATCAAACAAAATAATTATATTCTATACTTCAATTTTACTAATTTATCAAATACTTTTCTAACAGAAATTTAGCCCTTATAAAATTAATATTAAAAGGGTAAAATGTGATCACTCAACTCTACTCCCATTCATGTTTAGGTCACAAAACTTCAGAAATTCTAAATTTAATAATTGAACTTTGATATTGTCTCGATCTTAGTCATTGCAACTTTAAATCGCATATAATATGATAATATGACAGCTGGTTCGATAAAATACTAAAATAATATCATTTTAGATCTTATTAAAATCATAAAAAAGACATCATTTTAAGTCCTTGTAAAAAGTTAAAAAATATATTCCCTCCGTTTTTTCTTTTTTCTTTTTCTTTTTTTTCTTTTTATATTCTCTCCTTTCACCTGAACCAACTTAGATTATGGCTACCCCGAACGTTGTTTCGACCACCGTCACATGTGTACTTTGATGACCGGTAAATCTCAAATTTCTCATTAAACTTGTTATGTCCTTCAATGTTTATTTAACTGAAAACATCACAAATTCTACAAGTTTACTGCTAATCGCTCTGATTTACTCTGATTTCTTGTTATTTGACCTACATCACTCATCGTTGGATGGAGCCAGAATAAAATATATTTGTATTGGTTTAAAAATTTGTTTCATCTCATAAGATTATGTGCTATACATAAATTATTTGACCATAAAATTAATATAAACGACAACATTAGGAATTACAAACGCTGTATGGAACTCAAACTTTCTCATATACTCTTCCCGTATGTGTATTTGAACTGAAATTGGGCAACACATAGAGCAGCTTAATTTAACTGCTAAATGGCGGAGGCCTTGGCATGCCTTCCACAACACCGCAAGTCATTACGTCGTCGGGCAAGTTGTACTCTTCCCTCACAGAACGGTTAGGGGAAAGAAGATTAATGTAAAGCTGTTGTCCAAGGTAATTTCTGTCCCATGTCTCGGATCTTAGGTTCCACATGCCACAATTGTCGAGAGATACAAGGACACAACAGCCCATGAATGTGGGAACCTTAATGGTGTCTGCTCACCGCGTCTAAAGATTGTAGTTCATTCTCTTTTCTGGACTCCATTCCCTATCTCTACGCTGCATACAATGATTATAAAACAAATCATTATTATGTTATAAGGTACAGTCTTAGTTAGATTAATTAGTGGTTCCACACTTACACCACAGCGAAGAATGCATAGCCATCGACGTGCCAATTGAATGGTCGTTTCACGGTTTTCGAATGTAATTTCCAAAGCTTTTGTGTCATGTTGAAGACTAGGTTCTAGAGCTACTTTGGAGATCTCAGCTGGTGGCTCATCTGGAATATTATTATACTTGAATACCTTGTCTGCAACTCCGTAGTATTCCGCAAGTTTCAATGGAGTGGTTGACTCCATAAAGGAGACTCCATTAATTGTATATGGAAGCTTTCCATCTACTTTCTCAGCGGTGTTAGCCAGCTTGATGGTACGGGTAATGTTAATGCCACCATATTTATAGGATCCCTGAGGGTTAGGCCTTGCAGCACTTGCAGTAAGGTTCCATCTGAAGATACGGAATTGATTGAGTGACCAAGCCCATCCAACTGGTGCTTTGGAATGTCCAGTGAGGGCCCTCCCTTACCATTCAGGTACCGGATGATGCCCATTGTTGTAGACTCTCGTTTCGTAAACGAGAAGAGGCAACAACATAGTAATCCTTTGGTTCCTTATCGGCCATGACGAGCACAGTATAGCACTATCCCACATGTACATCAAGCGACTCATAGTCATTTTGAATTGTGTGAGAACCTTCCATCGCAACTAGTTTCATGATGTGACTTTGGAACCTGAAGTTGAGAGAAGTCTTTAATCCAACATTGCAAATCCTATATATGTAGGTTTTTCCAGATTCCATGAAGAGAGGTTCGTCTTTACCATCACCTTTGGCCACTTTCCCATTAATGTGGACACCGTCAGCTCTGCCGAGGTTGCGGCCGCTATCGAGCATTTTCTTGAGATTGGTGTGTCCTTTGCTAAACCAATCTCCAATCATTAAGGTATAGTCAGCTGGTGGGTCGTATAGGACGGGAATCATTGGACGACTATTAATACGAAGGCCTCCAAAACCACCAACGGCCTTATGCATAGAAGTGACATGATAGTAATGTAGCTGCCAATCTGATCCTTCACCTGGAAATGATAAGTATAATTCGTCCCAGGGGGATCGGACAATTAGTTCCCAAAACACCATCTTGCCAAGAGTTCTTCCTATCTGGATACCATCCCTGCAACACATCCCATTCCCAAAAATAACTACCTCAATCATTCATTACAATAATCAAATGGAAAACTATCCTCTGTTCATGAATCGTAAGTTACTTACCATGTTATGAGAATGACTCGTCAGGATTATTAAACACATGACCACGACGTTGTTGGTGGTAGAGTTTATATTGGTCCAGGAAATTCGTTATTAAAATACCTTTGACGGGAACTACTAATGGAGAAACAGTACCATAGGCAACATGTCATTCGAAAAATATATGGACCTCCACATTAGACATAATCATCGATCCAGCCCAAAGACATAATATCATCGATTTTAAAATAACCAGCATCTCTTACTAAAATGTATCCTATTTATTAACTTACAACTCTTTATTCCGTCGTAAAGGATATACTTGAGTTAGTTTTAGATTACATCTAGGACTGCCCTTTTATACAAAATTCACCAATCTTACTACGGTTCTTCACCATTCATTGCTTCTTTCCGTACCCGTACATTTTGACCTTATTTTTCGTTTATTACCCTACCGTTTTTAGCACAAACCAATTTATTTTTTTTTGTTTAATCATTCTCTTCCATTTATAACAAGAATTTGTCTGTCCATTATATGGACCATATAATTGATTTTAGAAAAATAGTTCTTTTATATAACCAAACTGAATTTTATGATTTTTAATAAATAGATAACTACCGTTTGTTTTTATTAGGAAAATGTATTAAAGAGACATTAAATATCACTTATATTATTAAAGTTTCAATTTTTTTATTAATATTAAATTATTTTGATTTCATTTACGTCATAAAATTTAAATTGTGATGACATTGATAAAATATCATTTTGGTGCAACTATTGATGCCTAAACGATATCATTTTAGGATTAAACTTTAGAGGTGTATTGATTTTACCACAAACTTTAAACACATTACCTTTTGGCACTATACGTTTTGCCCCCCTCTAGCGACCAATTACTGTCTGTCATCATTGTCTTTTACGACAATCGATACCATAATATGATTTCACTTCTCTTTATTTTATGGATTGATTTTTTACTTCCCTTTCTTTTATGGATTGGTATCGACGAAATTGAAAAATTAAACAATAACAAATTCATCATTTTTAGGAGTTTGGGGCTTTCTTATATTTGAGAGGTTTGAAGTGTTTGTTTAATAATTTAAATGGTGAAAAGTATTTCGAGAAAACGATCAACATATCAAAATAGTATCATCGAAAGGACATCGGAGGAGATCAAAGTGTTAGATCGTCGAACCTTCAAATACGTTTTCATGATTTTGAGTGAATTTTGTGAAAAACCAATCATAAGAGAAGAAAAGAAGTTAAATGTGAACGTTTTGATAATGATCTTGTTGCAAAAGACTATTAGTGGGTGATGATTGGATGCCAATAATGATTGAAAAAGTTTAGTGCCCAAATCAAACTTTCTTTAAAGTTTAGTGACAAATTAATACACTTAAAGTTCTATGCCTAAAACAACATTGTTTTGGGTATCAAAAGCCGTACTAAAACATGTCAACGTCAAGATGATGGAAATATCCACCATATCATGATATTAAAATTTAACTGCTTAGTGACATAATTAAAGTCAAAATCAAAGTTCAATGTTAATTAGAGAAACAAAAAGTTCAATAATAGAAATTAACTCCGCCTAAATTTAAGTGATATTGATGTGTTTACCCTTATTTAAAATTACGTCCACCCTGGGATTTGAGATGCTCAATTTTAAAATTTGGATTATTTTCTTCTTGAGTGGTCTAATTCTATACCTTGTTCAAATAAATTTTCAGACCTAAATATAGGTAATTATTATAATTTAATCCCTATTCAACCTGGTTCAAGCTTAGTCAATCTAAAACACTATTTTTTGATTCACAAAGTCCCAAAATTAATAGTTTTAATTTTAATATAACAACCCAAATTAGGTTAAATTGTTTTCTTAATTTGGGGACTAAATCAGTAATGTTTTTTTAATTTGGACTAATTCATGGTAAGGAAGTTTGAGAACTTAATGTAATTTTATCATTTTATGTGAAATAAAATCCCCACCCACAATTTTTTATATCCACCTTTCCTTTTTAGTTTTCCTTTCCAAAATCCACCTTCTTTTCGTCACCAACCAACCTCCATTTGCTATAATGTTTTGGTATTTCCACCATTCTCTGTCGCAAACACACTTGTAAGTGACTCACGACCTTTAAATTGAATTCTGCAAATTTTGGTGGTCAACCTACCACCGTGGGCCGTCGCACACGCCACACGCGTGGGCTTCGTTTGTAAGCCAAGAAGTTTTGAACTAGTTCGCTCTTCATTATGTCAAGCCGTCTGGATGTATAGGTGGTGTGGTTCAGGGGAATCCAAAACTTTTGACGTTCGGATGAAGGGTAATCAGATGATTTCTTTTAAATTAAACTTATCGTCTTTTTAAAAGTCTGACATTTTTCCCTACAATGATGGAATACACTAGACTCCTAAACTCAATCTCCAGAATTTGTCCGACTCTTTTGATTTGTAAACTTTCCAACCATTACTTCGAGGATCAATTAAAGAAGTTTGAACTCTTATTTGGAATTTGTAAATACCTGTTTCACTAAGGAATTTCAAGTTTTATTGTATGTTTGCTTGTCCATTAGCATAATATAGTAGTTCTATATTACTGAACTTTTCCAAAATTCACTTGTTACATATCATTTCAGGTTCATGAAATGTTCATTTGATTTTATCATCATATGCAATCGGAGTTCTATCGGCGTTACTGGTGGAGTACGATATAAGATTAATTAGGGGCATGTAGGTTACAGTTTATTTTTATAGTAGTTCGAAATTGGTTTTTATATTGTATATTTGGAGATTCTATTTTAAATGTTGAAATTGTTTTATTTTAAAATTTTATTTGTAAAAGTTTTATTTTTAATGAACTTTGAAAGTGGGTCGCTCCGGTGACCTTAATGTCACAACTCAAATTGGATTCGATTATTCGCATCGGACTGAGGGGTTACACTTAAGGTATTATTTAAGGATAAATTACGAGTTTGGTACTTAACTATCAGTTTTGGTCTAATTTAGTACCTAAACTCTCAATTTTTTAAAATAATATCTAACGTTTAGTTTTTATTTCATTTTAGTACCTTACTGTTAAAAACTTAATGGCACTACATTTTTTATGGGTCAATTACATCATTTAGCACTCAACTATCTTCTCACTCCTATTTTGGTACTAATGTTTAAAAATTTTCAATTTAATTACTCAACTTTCAAATTGCTCTTATTTAATCACTCTAAAATTTTATTAATAAAGTTTGTGACATAACATTTTTTATTATTAATTTATTAATATAACTTAAATAAAAAAAGTTTGAAAGTTAAAGTGACTAAATTAGGAGTAATTTGAAAGTTAAGTACTTAAATTAAATAAATTTAAACTTTAGTGACTAAAAGGAGTGAGAAGATAGTTAAATGAATGTAATTTACCCATAAAAAACAATGAGTCATTAAGTTTAGTGGTGAGGTGCTAAAACGAAATAAAACTAAACGTTAAGTTTGATTTTGAAAAATTAAAGTTAGGCATTAAAACATATCAAAATTGATAGTTTAGGTACTAAACGCGTAATTTCTATTACAATAATTTTGGATCCATGAAGGTTTAGTTAATAATATAATTGGAAATTTCAGATATGAATCTGAGAAAAAATTGTAAATAGTACAGCGAAAAACTATTTCATGAAATGAGATGAATGCTAATAATAGATGACCGAAGATGCATGACACTATGGGTGACACATCAAAGATGCATTCGCTCAGGCTACATTAGGAGAATTTCAAACTAGCACCATAAGTTTTCAAGAGGCAAATTAAAGTTAGGCCTTCAAATAATTAGAAGACATGTGATAACTCCATAAAAAGACTATTTTCAAGTCTTTTTACTTAAGTTATTGCTCGTCTAAACAAAGCATTCCAGCATATTACGCATTTAGTTTCATTTAGGTTATTTTCTGTGGTGGATAAGTTTTGCTTAGGCAAAATTTTTGGTCTGACTGATACTGCCAGGAGAAAGGGCTTGTGGCTTATGTATGTGAAGGAAATTAACTAAGAAAGACTTTCCGTCGCGACGGAGTATTTCGCAGGGCCAGTGGAATAGAGAAGATAAACATTGAGGAGCTGATTTATCTCGCCAAGGAAAGGTTTATCTTGCAAGTCTAAAGCGAATATGACGAATTGCCTATGTCACAAGCTTACAAACCCTCAAGTGCAAGCAAGCCCTTAAGATTCTGACAACAGCCAGCCACCTTTCCTTTAGTCTAGACAAAAATAACGGGTATTTAGGGAATCTTCACTTGCATGAAACCCTGAAAGATCTCCCTCAAAACACCCAGCCACAACCACCAAAAAGAGAAGGCAAGAAGTAAGAAGAGCTTTAACTGAAGCGTGAGTGAGCAACTGCAGTGCTTCCCCACCGTTTTCTAATCCGACTGTGCTTGGTCCTCCATAGCCAGGCTATAGCCGAGCAGCGTCACGCTCGAGAGAGGTTGGCCGCCAGCAACACAATGTTGATCAGAGACGTCCGACAGCCCCCGGTTTTGGGAGTCGTTCTTCCTTTGTTCTTAATTTCTTTACTTTGCTTGGGATTGTATTAAAACAATGATACTTTAGTTGACTTTTTTATAACACCGTGAACTGATTTACTTGGTGTTAGTCTTTGTTTTTCCGAAACAATTATTTTCTGTTTTATGAATGATGAATTATGATTTTGCTCATGTCTGTTTTTTTCATTGTTTAAGCATTTTACCTTGACACTGTAAGAGCTTTGAGAGATTGCCTGGGTCTAGGTTAAACGTCTTGACAATAAGCTTCGATATATTTGTTTGTCTAGATATGATTCTTAGATTCGAGAGAACTAAGATATATCTACTTGAACAATGGAATGGATTGGGATGGTGATATTCTAACATGTCTACCTTAGAGATAAGAGAGGTTTCAATCGACTAAAAGGGATAGACCTAGAGAGGATAGACAACAATAGTCATGCTGAGAGGTACTGCTACAACAACAGTGCAAACCAAGGTTGTAGTTAACACTGAGTAGTATTGCCATAACAACTGTCAAACAATACTCAGTAATCCTTTCGGGAAGCTTAAGAATATCATAACAAATCATTCTAGACTTAGAATAATTGCTTGTCATAACAATAGATTAGCATGAGTGCTCTGTGAATAGTCTGAATATGTGGGTTGTTTGAATATATTTGAAGCAACGTTTGTCTTTGCCTTGTTTATTTTAATTTGATAGTTGCATATTTATTTTGCCTCGAGCAAACTTGTCTACACCCATACTTTATATTTTTTCTTACTTTATTTGTTACTAATAATTTATAGTTTGACAAGACTTCGGGAATTAGCCTGTGACAACTAGTTCTGGTTGTGGTGAAACTTAAAAGAGTCAACGAATCCCTGAGACGATAACTCACTTACCTTTATTACTTGATTCGACTGTGTATACTTGCACAAATTGGTTGCCTTAGCATATGTAATATCCCAAATATCATGTAAGTGATTTATTAAAAATTTAAAATGTGAGGATTTAAGTGATTATGATAAAGATGGGTAAATGATTGGAATAGTGTTTTAGACTAGATTACAACCGTAGATGAATAGAGAGGGCATTTTAGTCCTTTAAAGGGGAAATATTTAATAATTATTTTAAAGGTATTAAATAAGGAAAAGGGGAAAATGAGATACAAAGTTATATCTCTATCTTCTTCTTCTTGCCGTGGAAAAAGCTCTCCCCATAGCTCAAAGGTGAGATTTCAAATGGCTAGTTTATTCTTTCGTTTTTGGTTGGTTATTGAAGCTTTGAGTAAGCTAGAAGCTTAAGGAATGATTAAATGAGCTTAAAACTATGTTAAATGAGATAATAGAGATTGAACAAATGGGTTTTTGAGTGATATTGAAATAGGAGAGTTTATATGTTTTATGGTAGATTTGACTTGTCATAGAGGTAAATGAGAGATTAGATGCATTGGATTAGATTAAAAACACATTAGGAAAACTGGTGTGATTCTTAGAATTTAATATTTTGGAATATGTTAGATGTTTTAATAAACAAATGAAGGAAAGTTAGTATGGATAGTTAAATAAGAGTTTCATAGTATTGTAGGGTGTTAATATAACGAATTTAACCTCATTGGGTGAAAATCAGGTTGAAACTGGAAATTCTGGGCAAGGTATCGGTACTGATAGAACAGTACCGATACTATAGGCTAAAATGGGATAAATTAGTTAAGTAGTATCAATTTGATTCAATCAGTAACGATACCGATGAGGTAGTATCGATACCATGGTAAATGTATCGATACCAAGCAATGTCGAATCTAAAATCGGTATGGATACTGAAGGGGGTATCGGTACCATAGTATGGTAGTATCGATACCATGGTAAGGGTACGATACCAGGCAACATCGAACCTAAAATTGGTATTGATACCGGAAGGGAGTATCGTACCATTGTATTTAAGTATCGGTACATGGTGTAGTATCGATACTATAACCAGAAATATAAAAAATGCTTATATTGGTATAGAAGTTAATGATATGTTCTATTGAGTAATGTTTAAGTATAATTGTTAGGAACAAAGATAAAGTTGCTAAGTAGTCAGAATTGTGTTTTGAATATAATAGCGAGCAAGCCATGTGAGTACATTTAATTATGTAATTATGATGTACTAATCATATATATATAACCGTTTAAACATGTATGTGGTGATTACCAAATAGGCATTAAATGTGCATTTCACGGAATTCATCCTATGTGGATGAATAACCATTTCGGCACTAAGTGTGCATTTCACGGAATTCATCCTATGTGGATGAATAACCGTTTCGACACTATGTAAATCCACGGAAATCATCATGAGTTAGGTGGTGTTTTTTTTGCAGAGGTAAAGGTCTGCAGTCTGCGGACCACATCTGCAGCAGAAGAGGTGGACCAAAGTCTGCAGTCTGCAAGAAGAAGACTGTTTGTTTTTAACGTCTGCAGACTGCTAAAATGAACAAATAAAATAACTACTAAAAGTTTAAAAATAAATAATTAAAAATGAAATAAATAATCCATACAACTACAAAATAAATCAATCCATATTTTAAAAAAATCAATCCAATAAAAATTATTTAAAATAAATCAATCCATACTAATAATTATTTAAAATAATCAATCCATACTAATAAATTATTTAAATAAATCAATCCATTTTAAAATAAATCAATTCACTAATAAATTATTTAAAATAAATCAATCCATACAACTACAATAAAATCAATCCATATTTTAAAATAAATCAACAAATAAATTATTAAAAAAATGAACATAATAATATTATTTAAAATAATCAATCAATATTTTAAAATAAATCAATCCATACTAATAAATTATTTAAATAAATCAATCCATACAACTACAATAATAAATCAATCCATATTTAAAATAAATCAATCCATACAAATAAATTATTTAAAATAAATCAATACATACTAAATTATTTAAAATAAATCAATCCATTTTAAAATAAATCAATATACTAAAAATATTTAAATAAATCAATCCATATTTTAAAATAAATATTATAATAAATTATTTAAAAAATATTTTAAAATAATTTTTTAATAATTATTTTAAAATAATTATTTTAAATAAATTATTTAAAATAAATTATTTTAAAAAATTATTTTAAATAAAAACCTTATTAAATTATTTAAAATTATTTTAATAAATAACTATATTTTATAATTGCTTGAAGAGGTTTGAAGACCTTTGAAGACATAAAACCAAGTCTGCACCAAGAAGACCTAGCGCAGACGTTTGAAGAGCTTCTGTCTTCTAAAAACAAACAGTTTGCGAAGCCTAATCTGCACGTGGTCTGCGCGACGCAGACATAAGTGGTTTGAAGTGGATAGTGAAACAACACCACCTTATTGAATATCCGTACAGGCACTATCTGTGCAAATCCACGGAATTCATCATGAGTTGATGAATAAGTACAAGCACTATGTGTGTAAATCCACATAATTCATCATGAGTTGATGAATACCCATACAGGCACTATGTGCAAACCACGAAATTCATCATGAGTTGATGAATACCCGTACAGGCACTATGTATGCAAATCCACGGAATTCGTCATGAGTTGATGAATAATCGTACAAACATATGTGAAAATCCACGAATTCATCATGAGTTGATGAATACCGTACGACACTATGCAAAACCATGGAATTCATCATGAGTTGATGAATAACCGTACAGCACTATGTGTAAATCCACGGAATTCATCATGAGTTGATGAATACCCGTACAGGCACTATGTGTGCAAATCCACGAAATTCATCATTAGATGAATAATCGTAAAGGTACGATGTATGCAACTCAGAATTCATCATGAGTTGAAGAACTATCGTATAGGCACTATGTGGCATTTTAATAATTGAACATGAATAGGAAGTTGGTAAATTACCATGTTAGCACTAAGGGTGCAAATGTATAAGGGTTATAATAAATTAAAAAGAGTTAATTGATATTATATATAAGTGTTAGAGTATAAATTAATTCCAAAATAAAATATTAATGACCTAGTTGTGCATTTGACAGAAATATGTCAATTATGCTAGTTAGAGAAAGTTAAATACCTTTCAGTAAAAGATTAATAGCTAGCCGTGCTTTTGACAGAAAGGTGTTAATTATGCCAGTTAGATGAAAAGTTAAATACCTTTGAGTAAAAGATTAATAGCTAGTTGTGCTTTTGACAGAAATGTGCCAATAATGCCAGTTAGATGAAAGGTTATATGCCTTTGAGTAAAAGACTAGATGTATAACACTATATAATAGTGTATAAAAGGCATGAAAGGAGCCATAATGAAATATATATTGTATAAAAGGCATGAAAGGATGTCATAATGAAATGTATAATAGCGTACAAAAGCGCATGAAGGGATGCCATAATTAATGCATAATGGTGCATTTAAGTATGAATGGATTCTCTCAATGAAAATATAGAATAATGAAGAGATAAAAGTGAAAAAGAAATATGAAGAAAGATAGGTATGCTAGGCATACTAAAAAAAATTAAGATAATTGTGAATGGAATACGGTTTAACTGAGGAGGATTATAAGATCCTTAAAGAATATATTTAGTATGAACTAAATAATATGATGTAATTATGTATATATACAATTTTATTTCTCACTAAGTAAATACTTAATGTATTGCTTCCACGCATAGGTAAAGAAGAAACAAATCAAATAAGGAGTGCATCAGTAGCAACAAATATCATCAGTTAAGGTTGACAATCATCAGTAACAGTAGGACAATCATGTTTATTTTGAACATTTACTGGCATGTAATCGAAATTAAAGAAAAATGCTCTTGAATGTATATAAAGTGGAATTTTGGTAGTATAATTCGATGATTGTTTTATGATTGTACTAAAATGTTTTAATTTAAATTTTTAAAACTAATTTTTAAGGGTTTTCAAAAGACAAAATGTTTTAAAAGTGATGTGACATTCATATCTCGTATACGAAAAGATATACGGAGATGGGTGTTACAACATATACATTTACAAGTGATCAAGTTTTTGGCACCGTTGTAGGGGATTAGCAACTGACGAAATTTTTTTTTTGCCATAACAAATTTTTGTCACCTTTTACTTAGCAAGTTTAACTCGTTTAATTATTATTTTCTTTTAAAGGTTTTATCATTGCATGACCCTGAGATCTGCTGGTAAACCACTAGAGCCATTCGACCTTGAAATTGAACAGTCGTTCAGACAAAGACGACGTAACCAACGAGCTAGAGAGTATATAAACCAACTACAATTTCAAGGCAATAACAATATGGGAGATCAGGCAGAACCTGATGTAGCAACAAATAATTTTTAGAGAGAAGTTGTAAGACCATGAACAATACGAGATCACTTGAATTCTTGACGATCTTAATCCAGGCATCGTGGAACCTAAAATACAAGCAACCCATTTGAGCTTAAATTGATGATGTTAACATGCTAAACTCCACCGGTCAATTTGGTGGCTCATCTAATGAGGATACTAGACAGCATATATGTGCCTTTCTTGAAGTATGCGATTCATTCTGATAACAAGGAGTGCATGAGGATGTTCTTAAGCTTAAACGTTTCCCTTATTCTCTACGTGATAGTGCGAGAGCTTGGCTCAGTGTAGTTCCTTTAGGCTCAATAGAATCTTGGGCGGATTTATGCAAGAGTTTCCTACTTTGATACAATCCACCCAATATGAATACACAGCTACGCAATGACATTGCAAGTTTTCGCCAAGGCGATGATGAGTCAATGTACGAGTGTTGGGATAGGTATAAAAGTCTACTTCACAAATGTGTGAACCATGGATTTCATGACTGGACTCAAGTCGTGATGTTTTGCAATGGAGTTAATGCACCTACTCGAAAGAGGTTAGATGCCTCAGTAAATGGTACTTTACTTGACAAATCACCTGAGGAAGCCTTCGATATTCTCGACAGGATAACATAATGACTATCAATTCTCGACTACAAGACTGGGAACCAGTAGAAAAGTATCTGGAGCATTTGAAATTGAGGGTAAGGATTCAGTAGCTGCTCAACTTTCTGCCATAACTAATATATTGAAATATTTGCAGCGTTCTAAAGATGTGAGAGAAGTCAAAGCAACCAGTAATTCATGCATATTTTTTCACTACAACCATCATGAGAGTGAATATCCAACAAACCAAGAGTCTATCAATTTTATGGGTAACTACAACTGAAGCAACAATACCCCTACTCGAATACATACAATCTTGGATGGTGACAACATCAGAACTTTTTATGGGGTAATCAAGGGACCAACAAAAACAATCAGGCAACAAATTATAATAAGCCACAGCAGAGTAACTAGGAACATCAACATTTTCAGAATCAGCACCATCAGATGCCCTGGCAAAACACTAAAGGTACACCTTCTTCCTCTAGTACCAACTCTAATTTTAACTTCTTGGAAGCTTCACCATAAGAATTCATGGACTCGACAAAAGATTTCATGGCTTCAACAAAGACTCTGATGCACGAGCACTCATCAACAATAAAAAACCAAGGAAGTTTGTTGCAAAGTCAAGTTTCTCTTTTGTAAAGCCATAGTTCATCCCTAAGAGCATTGGAGAACCAAGTGGGTCAAATCACCATGCATTACATTCTCGCCCGTAAGTAAGTCTCCCTAGTGATAATGAAATCACTAAACATCATGAAAATGAGAAATGCAGTGCACTTACACTAAGGAGTGGGGCACAAATTAACCAAAATGACATGTTTGGGGGGAAATAGCTGGAAGATTCTAACCAAGGCATTACACAACCAGAGGATTGAACTGAAATTGTTGAACAAGAAGGATTGTCCGAAAAGAATGAAAATGATGAAGGTTCAGAAGACAGTCAAACAGATGATGGGAAATTTATAGCCAAGCCAGAGTTTCCTCATCACCGACAACAAATGACGTGAGACCTCCACCACCCTTTCCTCAATGATTGAAGAAACACAATGACGATATCTAGTTCAATAAATTTGTTGATGTTCTGGATCAATTGTATATCAATGTACCTTTACTTGAAGCCATCGAGCAGATGCCTTCCTATGCTAAGTTTCTAAAAGACATTGTCACAAAAAAGAAGAAGGTAGAAAATGTTGTCGCGGCAACATAAATATGCTCTATAGTAAGAAAACTCCCACCAAAGAAAAAAGACACTGGCAGTTTTGTGATACCATGCTCAATTTGGTAACAACTTTGTAGACGAGCTCTTGTTAACCTAGGGTCTAGCGTAAATTTGATACCAAAGTCCATATTTTAAAAACTAGAAAGGTATAATGCCTACCCAACTACAGTTATCCTACAATTAGATGATCGGTCTTATGTGCATCCTAAGGGCTAAATATAAGACATCATTATAAAGGTGGACAAATTCGTATTTCCAATTGATTTCCTAATATTAGACTGCGAAGCCGATGAAAATGCACCCATCATCCTTGGATGACCCTTTTTGGCCACTGAACGAATCTTAATATATTGCGAGAAGGGAGAGTTCACGATGCGAGTAGGAGAGCAAAGCGTCACAATCAATGTCTTCAACTCCATGAGATATGTGGATGATTCATAAGAATGCTAATGCATTAGAGGTATGGAATCAATAGAGGAAGAAGAGACGGCAAATCCCGACCAAGATGAATTTTAACAAATCGATGAATACAACATTTTGTACCACAACTTGATGTCTATGACGATTGAACACGAAAATCATGGCCCATGCGAAAAACTTTCAGAAGAGGATTTTGATAATCATTGCCTTGGCAACAGTTGTTTGAATAAAACACTAAATGAATTCCTTGCCAATGAAACCAAAGCAGATTATGAAGGAGAATCATAGGAACAATATAGTTTCCTTCATGCTAGACTAGATATTAAATTCGAACCCTTAGATTTTAATGAAGTTAGCCCCCCAAAATCATCATTATTACAACATGCACCCACATTGGAACTTAAAACTTTGCCATCGCATTTGAAATGCGCCTATCTATGTAGTAATGAGACTTTACCCGTGATAAATTTTGTCAGTCTAACCTCCGAACAAGAGAACAGTTTGTTAAATGTTTTGTCACAACACAAAAAAGCTTTCGGGTGGACCATGGCAGATTTGAAGGGAATCAACCCTACCATATGCATGCACAAGATCAACGTAGAAGACAATCATAGCAATTCAGTGAAACCACAAAGAAGACTCATCCCGATCATGAAGAAGGTAGTCATGAAGGAAATCATAAAATGGTTGGATGTGGGAGTAATTTATCCAATATCCGATAGCTCATGGGTCAGTCTGGTGCAGTGCGTGCCAAAGAAAGGTGGTGTGACTGTGGTTAAAAACGAAAATGATGAGCTTTTAACTAGTAGAATAGTCACAGGAATGTCAATATGTATGGACAATAAGAAGCTCAATAAAGCCACAAAGAAATACCACTTCCCCCTTCCTTTTATTGACCAATTGCTTGATAGTTAGCAGGAAAAGCATTTTACTGCTTCCTTTATGGATATTCGGGATACAATCAAATAGCCATAGCACTAGAGGATCAAGAGAAGACTACTTTCACATGTTTATATGGTACCTATGAATTTAGACGAATGTCGTTTAGGCTATGTAACGCTCCAGCAACCTTTCAGAGATGTATGATGGCCATTTTTCCAAATATGGTAGAAGATTGCATGAAAATATTTATGGATGATTTCTCCATCTCAGGCGAAGATTTTAACAGATGCCTCGACAACTTATCTAAAGTGTTGAAATGATGTGAAGAAGCCAACCTAGTACTGAATTAGGAAAAATGCCATTTTATGGTAACCGAGGGAATAATGTTGGAACACAAATTTTTTTGTCAATGTATTGAAGTCAATAAAATCAAGTTGGAAGTAATTGAAAACCTACCTCCACCCACCAATATGAAAGGCATACACAGTTTCCTTGGGCATGCAAGCTTCTACAGGCGGTTCATAAAAGATTTTTCTCAAATCTCAAAACCGTTGTTTCTTTTGCTTAAACAAAATCAACCATTTGTATTTAATAATGATTGTTTAAATGCTTTTACAGATTTAAAGAAAAAAACTTTCATCAGCACCAATCGTGGTTTTACCAGACTGAAATGAACATTTCGAGCTCATGTGCGATGCTAGTGATTATGCAGTTGGGGCAATGAAAGTGCAACGAAAAAGTAAAATCTTTCATGTTATCTACTTTGCTAGTCGTACTCTTAATGATGCACAATTAAACTACACCACAACTGAAAAAGAACTTCTTGCAGTAGTATTTGTATTCGATAAGTTTAGGTCATATCTCATAGGAACTAAAGTAATTGTGCATACGGATCACTCTGCCATTAAATATTTGATCAATAAGAAATCTGCAAAGCCTAGGCTAATCAGATGGATATTATTACTACATGATTTCTATTTAGAGGTAAAGAATAGAAAGGGTATGAAAAACCAAGTAGCAGATCACTTGTCTAGACTAGAAAACAAAATTAGTTTTCATGACATGAAAGACATCCAGGAGAATTTCCCTGATGAGAAAATTTTATTTGTCATAGTTGTGTCGTGGTATGCTGACATAGTCAACTTTTTTGTTAACGGTATTGTACCTCCAGATTTATATATCTAAGGCCGAAAAAAGTTCAAACATGATGTGCGACACTATTACTGGGATGAATCGTTCCTTTTCAAGCAATATGGTTACCAAATAATCAGAAGATGTGTCCCAGAAGAAGAAAACAAAGAAATTCAACTTCATTGCCACTCATCATCGTATGGAGGACATTTCGGTGGAATGATAACAACAGCAAATGTTCTTCAATCTGGTTTCTATTGACCAACCTTGCTCAAAAATACGAACGAATTCTACAAGTCGTGTGATAAGTGCCAGCGAATAGGAAACATATCAAAGAGACATGAGATGCCATGGAAAAATATTCTGGAGGTTGAACTTTTCGATGTATGGGTGATAGATTCCATGGCACCCTTTCCCACATCTTTTGGTGATCTATACATTCTCTTGGCAGTAAACTATGTGTCCAAATAGGTGGAAGCCATCGCAACACCTAAAAATGATTCAAAGACCGTGCTGAAATTATTACACAAGAACATATTCACACGTTTTGGAACACCACAAGCTATCATCAGTGATGAAGCCACACACTTTGACATCAAATTAATTGCCAAGGCGCTGAAAAGATATGGAGTACGACATGGGATAGCCATTGCATATCACCCCAAGACCAATGGGTAGGCCAAAGTTTCTAATCGGGAAATCAAATAGATCCTTGAGAAAGCGGTCAACCCAAGCCGAAAAGACTGGTCGCCAAATCTAGATGAAGCACTATGGGCCTATAGCACAACATTTAAGACACCGCTGGAATATCCCCATTCAAACTTGTCTACGATAAGGAGTACCACCTACCTGTGGAACTTGAACATAAAGCTTATTTGGCCATCAAGAAATTGAACATGGATGTTTAGCTTGCTGGAGAAAGAAGACTCTTTGAACTGAATGAAATGGATGAATTCAGAGCTCACGCCCCGCCTGTACAAAGAAAAAACAAAACGATGGCATGATAGAAAAATTTTGCCAAGCCAATTTTATTCTGGACAACAAGTGTTGCTCTATAATTAATGACTCAAATTATTTTCAGGCAAGCTAAAATCAAGATGGTCAGGACCGTTCATCGTACACCAAGTCCATAGTAATAGAGCAATAGAAATCAATAACCGAGATGACGGATCCATTTTTAAGGTGAATGGTTAGAGACTAAAGGAATACAAATGAGCACCAGTCATATGCGATAAACCGACATCAACATCAAACGATGCCCAAGAGTTTGCTTTACCTACTTGAGTAATTTTTGTTGCCTCGGCAACAAAAATCTGAATTCTGTATATAAATAAATTAAGTTTTTTTATGCACTAGTTATTTGTTTCACTTTATTTTTGTTCTTTTTGTTTATTGTTGGCATGTAAGGTACACGTGGCAGCATGGGGTGAGAACTTACATATGAGAGGAAGAGAAACCCTCAAACAAGAAGGTTTTGGCGACAATTGTAAAGAGGGAAACTTATATTTTTCCCTACTTTATGTCAAATCAAATATTGAGGTATTAATGTCATATCTTTTTCCCTCGTGTTTTGACCAATTTGCCCAGATTAAACCACTCATTATCTTTCCAGAAAAACCAACTTACACTTCATCTTCCCCATCATTCCCACAGTTTCTTTCTTTAAAACAATTATCCTCCAATATTTCTCCTTCCTCACAGCCACAAAAAACCCTGTAACAGCAAGCATCATGGCAAGATCAAAGAAAAATCCACTCCCAGCAGCAGGATTTGAGCATTTCCAGACGGCTGAAGCCGAGGCACGGTTCAAGAACCTCCAAAAATGGTAAGTATACTTGGAGGATGGTTTCGTTTTTCCATCAGAAAACGAAGAACAATTCGAACCAGAAGTGATGGACTAAGAGAAATTTTCTCGGCATCCTAAAGGTGTAACGCCGAGAATGGTTTGGGAATTTTACGCCCATCTCGAAGACCCATCCCAACATACCGTCTATATGAGAGGGAAAATCAATCGATTTTCCCCATCAGCACTGAACCGATATTTTAAGTTGGGAAAAATGGAGGATTAACACAATAAGTTCGTGGCTGAGGCGGAACAAGAAACTTATAGTGGAGTACTTGAAGACCTCTGTTTCGAATGGGCCAAATTCAAGGGAAACGCGCTGACAAGAAAGTGGGTAGATCGTCGAGCCCTTAAACCGATGGTGAAGTTATGTAATCACTTCTTAAAGGTTAAGCTAATGTCGACCTCCCACAACACGACCGTTCTAGTGAAAAGATTGATGTTGTTATATTCGTAATTTATGGGCGAGTGATCAATGTTGGAGAAATTGTCTTCGAGCAAATCCATGACTACGCAAAAAGAAACCAAGGTAATATTTTATTTCCTAACCTGATAACTGCTCTGTGCAGGAAGAAGAAAGTCCTCGAAGAACCATTTGAGGACTTCATCAAGTCAAACGAGGTAATAACTAAGAAGAAAGTGCAGAGCTCATGAGATTCAATAACAATTCCCCGTATGAGGGTCTGGAAAGAGGAGCCAAATATGTTGTCGCGGCCAGAATGGCAACAGTGATCACATATACACGAGAAACCTGTGAGAAGATCGAGCGTCTAGAAAATCACATGGAGATATTCTTTGGCTATGTCAAGGTAAGGGATGCTCAACTCAACGCCTTTTTCAAGGAGCTACTCCCAATCACCAATGAAGACTTACTACCCTTCACCGATGTTATCCTAAAACACACTGCTGGCGGTAGTACATTCAATGTCTCGATATAAAATGCTCCACCAGAATTCCCAGCAGACGTTCCTCCATTGGCCACTCATGTTTCGCCCATACCGGAAGAAGGCCACGATGACACAGATGAATTCCTCAACTCCTCATTCTTTACTTTCGAAAGCACTCAGGAGATTCAACCCGAATTCTTTGTCGATGAAGATTTCACTTTAGTCCCTACTCAACCTGTACCTGAGCAAGCACCAGAACAATCCCCCGTCCATCACGTAACGCCAGTTCATGAACCAGATCAAAGCTAGACACCAGTAATTCATGCACAACCCACTCAAGCTGAAGAACAACAAACACCATCATGAGCCTTGAGCACTAGGCGACGCATTAAACAAACGGTGGGTCGTGTTCTTCAACCATATCCATCGCTGATTGTAGCAGAAAACATGCGATCAGAGAGTCCCCCTCCTCCAAAACAATGCAGAACGCATGCGTCCAGTCAAGTTACCTCACCATAGTAAGATCACATTTTTATTTTTATTTTTCTCTCTGCATTTGCATTTACATTTAGTTACATGTAGTTTAATTTTTCATGCATTAAGGATAATGCATCCCTCAAGTTTCGGGGAGGTATTGAATCACACTTTGTTAAAAAGCAATTGATGATAATTGGTTAAAAATTTTGGCTGACATGATATAAGTATGTTAATTCTATTGCTTGGAATGGATTAGGGATGCCCGATGATGAAAACAAAATCTAATTGCCTAAGCCAGAATTATCTTTAAGACTGTCGAAAGAAGAGAACCAACCTTAGACTTGATTCTTTAAAAAATTATAAATACGATTGTAGGCTCTCTCTGCTTAAGGTGATTAGTAAAGTTTTAGGAAAGAACTCTCTGCTTGCCAAGACATCAAAGAATTTTAAGGTTAAGGTCAAACTCCTTAGTGTTTAAAACCTGAAGAATAAAAGGAACACTCCTCTATGTAATGGCATAACCATAAAACTCCATAAAAATTAAGGGTTGCCAAGGCATTTGAGTGAATGAAAGTAGTCAAATGATGACTCTACCTGACTAGCTTGGGCGTGAAAGGTATGATCCCTTTCACCTAGAGTGTGGGAGGGTAGGTGTGATGAGCTGACTCCCAAATAAAAGTTGATAAACAAATATGAGTGGAAATTGCGCCTGACAAATAATTTGACGGACAAAACTGAAACACTTACTTGAAGTTTTCTAATTACATTAATGCATAGACTGATTAGAATCACGCACACACGCTAGAAAGGAATCCTGACTAGGGAAGGCACTTGACTGATATGGCAGTCAAACATGTTGAGGCCAAACTTTTGCTGAGGGCTGAAATTTCAAACCACATGATTTAAGAAAATACAGCTTTGCCATGACAATCTTAATTTTTTTCTAGCTATTGTACATTGCTTGAGGAAAAGTAATAGCTTACGTTTGGAGGTGTGATAACTCCATAAATATACTCTATTTCTAGTCTTTTTACTTAAGTTATTGCTCGTCTAAACAAAGCATTCACAACATATTAATTTCATTTAGTTGCATTTAGGTTATATTTGTATGTGGTGGATGAGGAGAAAGGGCTTGTGTGGATTGTATATTTACAGGAAATTAAGTAACGAAGAACATTTAAGTCACAATGGAGTATTTTACAAGGGCCAATAGAATAGAGAAGAAAAAGACAGTGAGGAGCAGATTTATCTCGCCAAGGCAAGGTTTATCTTACAAGTCTAAAGCGGATATGACAAATTGCCTATGTCACATGCCAGCTGTACAACTACCCTCACGTGCAAGCAAGCCCTTAATATTCTGACAACAGTTAGCCGCCTTTCCTTTTTTAGTTCGGACAAGAAATAACAGGTATTTAGGGAATCTTTACTTACGCAAAACCCTAGGAAATCTCCCTTTATAAATACCCAATCACAGCCGCCAAAAAGAGAAGACAATGAAGTAAGAAGAGCTTTAACTGAAGCGTGAGTGAGCAACTGCATTGCTTCCCCACTGTTTTCCAACCCGACCGTCCTTGGTGTCCTCAATAGCCTGGCTATAGCAGAGCGGCGGTTAGGCCTCGAGAGAGTCTACCCGCCAGGACAGGCTCAGAGTTGATCAGAGACGTCATGACAGAGCCCCCAGTTTTGGGATTCGTTCTTCCTTTGTTCTTAATTTCTTTACTTTGCTTGGGGTTGTATTAAAACGATGATACTTTGGTTGACTTTTTGACAACACCATGAACTGCTTTACTTGGTGTTATCTTTGTTTTTCTGAAACAATTATTTTCTATTTTATGAATGATGAATTAAGATTTTGCTCATGTATGTTTTGTTCATTGTTTAAATATTTTGCCTTGACATTGTAAGAGCTTCGAGAAATTGCCTGGGGTCTAGGTGAAACATGTCTTGACAATGTAAGAGCTTTGAGAGATTGTTGTTTGTCTAGATATTGATTCTTAGATTCGAGAGAACTAAGATAGATACGTGAACAATGGAATGGATCCAGGATGGTGATGTTCTAACCTGTCTACCTTAGAGATAAGGAGAGGGTTTCAATCGACTAAAAGGGATAGATGCTAGAGTAGGATAGACAATGATTATATTTCACACTGAGAGGTATTGCTACAACAACAGTCTGACAACCCAAGGGTTGTAGTTAACGTTGACTAGTATTGCCATAACAACCGTCTAAGAATACTCAATAATCCTGCTGGGAAGCTTAAGAATATCATAACAAATCATTCTAGACTTAGAATAATTGCTTGTCATAACAAAAGATTAGCAGGAGTGCTATGTGAAAAGTCTGAATATGTGAGGTTCTTTTGAATATATTTGAAACAACGTTTGTCTTTGCCTTGTTTATTTTAATTTGATAGTTTGCATATTTATTTTGCCTCGACCAAACTTGTCTACATCCATACTTTATAATTTTTTCTTACTTTATTTTGTTAGTAATAGTTTTCTAGTTTGACAAGACTTCAGGAATTAACTTGTGACAACTAGTTCTGGTTGTGGTGAAACTTAAAAGAGCCGACCAATCCCTGAGAAGACGATAACTCACTTACCCTTTATTACTTGATTCGACTGTTTATACTTGCACATAATTGCTTGCCTTAGCATATACATTTCCATGCGATCAACATGATATTTGATAAAGTCAATTCAATCGATGAGCTTCAACTGGTATGATACTTCTTAATACTCTCAGCTATTTGACATTGAAGGCTCACATTTATGGTATTCCTGGTACTTGAACATGAGACCTCAAGAAATAACAATAAATCATTTATCACTGAGGTCACTCGGTTCGTACATTTATACTTGATTTTTCTTTTGAAATTAAATATTATTTACCTACGTTACTCAATAATAGTTGAAGAAAATATTAACCGAAAAAAAAAACAATGTGAATAGTTGAAAGTTGAAAGACAATCAAAAGCACTTTAAAAATCTAATATTTTTTATTATGGGGGAAAAATATGTCAAATGATAGTAAAAATTAATCTTTTAGATGTTATTTGATTTAAAATGATCAATTGGTTGACACTGTATTTGTTTACCGTGTCAACTTTAATTAATTTATAATTATTATATTAAATAAATTGATAATCAAATTAAAATAATAACTATAATTTAAAATGAATACATATTCTATCGTAGTATTTTTTATGCAAATTTAATAATACGATGAAGCTTGATATTTTCATCAATTTAAAATTTTATTTCAATTCATTTAAACAAAAATTATTGAGCATAAAATTCATATAAACAACAGCATTAAGAATTACAAACGTTGTTGGGAACAAAACTTTGAATACTTTCTCACTCTCCTATATGTATTTGAACCGAAATTTAACACACATGAATTAAATTAATTTAACTACTAAATGGTGGAGGCCTTGACATGCCTTCCACGACGCCGCAAGTCATAACGTCCTCAGGTAAGTTGTACTCGTCCCTCACGGAACGGTTAGGGGAATGAAGACTAATGTAAAGTTGTTTTCCAACGTATTGCTTGTCCCATGTCTTGGATCTTATGTTATACATGCCACATTTGTCCAGAGATATAAGAACATCAGCCCGTGAATGGGCGAATACCTGAATGGTGTGCCTTCTCACCGCATCTAGAAGATTGTAGTTCATCCACTTTTCTGGACTCCATTTCCCTATCTCTACGCTGCACACAATCATTGCAAGTCATTATTCATACCAAATGATCATGTTAAAAGGCATAGTCTTAGAATAATTGGTGTTTCCAGTCCAACGGTACTTACGCCACAGCGAAGAATGCATAGCCATCAACGTGCCAATATTGAATGGTTGTTTCACAATTATCAAATATAATTTCCACAAAGCTTTTGTATGTCATGTTGAGGACAATAGGTTCTAGAGCTACTTTGGACATCTCAACTGGTGGCTCATCTGGAATATATTATACTTGAAAACCTTATCTGCAACTCTATAGTGTTCCGCAAGTTTCAACGGAGTGGTTGGCTCCACAAAGGAGACTCCATTAATTGCATATCGAAGCTTTCCATCTACCTTCTCAGCGGTGTTAGCCAGCGTGATGGTACGGGTAATGTTAATGCCACCATATTTGTAAGATCCCTGAGGGTTAGGCCTTGCAGCACTTGCAGTAAGGTTCCACTGGAACGTACAGAATTGATTGAGTGACCAAGCCCATCCAACTGGTGGCTTAGGAATCTCATATGAGGGCCCTCCCTTACCATTTAAGTACCGGATGATGCCCATTGTTGTAGACTCTCGTTTCGTAAAACGAAACAAGGCAACAACATAGTAATCCCTTGGTTCCTTGTCGGTCGTGACAAGAATAGTGTAGCACTGTTCCACATGCACATCAAGCAACTCATAGTCATTCTGAACTGTATGAGAACCTTCCATCTCAACTAGCTTCATGTTGTGGCCTTAGAACCTGAAGTTGAAAGATGTCTTTAATCCAGCATTACAAATCCTATATCTATAGGTTTTGTCAGCTTCCATGGTGAAGAGAGGTTCACCTTTTCCATCACCTTTGGCCATTTTCCGATTAATGTGGTCATCGTCAGCTCTACCGAGGTTGCGGTTGATGTCAAGTATTTTCTTGAGATTGGTGTGTCCTTTGTTAAACCAATATCCAATCATTAAGGTATAGTCATCAGCTAGTGGGTCATATGGGATGGGAATCATTGTACGACTAGTAATGTAAAGGCCACCAAAACCACCGACGGCCTTATGCATAAAAGTGACAGGTTAGTACATGTAACTTCCAATCTAATCCTTCACCTAGAAGTGATAAGTGTAATTCGTCCCTGGGGGATTGGAAAGTTAGTTCCCAACACACTATCTTGCCATGAATTCTTCCTATGCTGGATACCGTCCCTGCAGTAATTCCCGTTCCCGAAAATAGCTACCTCAATCATTCATTACAGTTATCAAATGGAAAACTATCATTTGCTCGCAAATCATAAGTTACCATGTTATAAGGAATGACTTGTCAAGGTTGTTAAACACATTCACCACGACGTTGTTGTTGGTGGTAGAGTTTATATTTGGATCCGGAAATTTATTATTAATAAGAATACCTTTCACGGGAACCCCCTAGAAAAGAAATAGTGACATAAGTGACCTGTCATTCGAAAAAAATATAAGGATCTCCACCTTCAACGATAAACATCAATTTAGGCCAAAAACATAATAGGATCAATATTAGTATCAACCAAGTCATCTCTTAATAGAACGTATCCTAGGTAATTTATTTAACATACAACTCTTTATCCCCTCCTAAAGGAAGATGTTGCTTCAATTAGTTTAGATTGCATCTAAGACTGTTTTTTATATAAAAATCACTAATTTCATTATCATTTTCCACCGTTCATTAATTTTTTTCGCATCCGTACAGTGTGACCTTTTTTGTTTATTACCTTACCATTTTTAGCACAAATCAATCTGATTTTGAATTTGTCTAGTTGAATCATTCTCTTTAGTTATAACAAGAACTTTGTGTATCCATCGTATAAATGGTTTAATTATTTTTTAAATGATTATTTCTTATTATAAACAGGCATATTTTTATGTATTTTTAATATAAATACTGATAACTATTGTAAGTTTTTTATTCTGAAAATGTATTAAAGAGAAATTAACTTAAGTAGGCTATAGTATGGCACGACCATTGATATTAACTAAGCTGGATGCTTTATATATAACTAAATTTGATGCACTTGGATTGAAAATAGGGAAATTAATTACAATTGAGAGATGTGTGCCACTTATCTCTTTTCTTTTTGGTTTCTGTTAATCGGCGGCGGCACCAATTTTAATATTGGTTGGTAACTGTCTGTATTCTTTATTGTTTTCTTTTTTTCTTTATATTGTATCTCTATTTTCTTTTGTTTTTTATTTTCAATAATCCTTCTGGTTTGGCACGTTTTCCTTTTCTTTTATGACACATTTTTCTCTGCCTTTATGGCACGTTTTCTTATGCTTTTTGTAATGTTTCACAGTTATTCGATAGTTTTTTCATTTATCTTTTTCTAAGGGTTTATTTGACATCGCCACGACTGATCATGATGGTGTTTATCTAATATCTTGTTGATCTTTCCTGCTTTGGACCCTCGAATTGGATGTGGATACTCATTTTGTGTTTTTGGATAGCTTTTCACATTGCTCAAGTTTGATATGGGTTTTTCGATGGTCTTTCAATAGCTTGATCCCCTTTTATGGTTCGTTTTCCAGTGCAATCAGATTTGTTTGTATATATCTTTGTTCGATTTTCTTGGTTAGATTTTAGTCATTACTTGTATGGTCCTTATGTGATCTTAAATTGCTAGTTTTGTAACACCAATAACCTGTATACGTCTCGAAATACAAGTTATAGATGTCACATCAAATATTCATACTTTCTTTGAACTGAAACCCTTAAAATTTTGATCCATTTTAAAAGCTCAGTTTAATAAATTATATCCATCTTGATAGTCGAGTAATGTTGTAAAATGATAACCTGTCATTCAAATCAAAATCGATTCTAAAAAATAATTAGGCAGTGTAGTGTTGTTTCGCAACACTTACGAAACTGTCTAAATGTTGCTAACTTTAAAATCATTGGGTTTTTCCTCTTTAAAACATTTTATGAAATAGTAATATTCGATCATATTATCATATATAATTATGTTAAATAAAATAAAGCATGCTTACTTTATATTACAGACCATTTTAAATAGAAATCGATCAAAGCTACCAAACATATAACTTATACATGCCACTAAAAATCAAATTAATACTTGAAATGTCTTACTGATATTGTAGGTAGGTTGATTACCACAGACATGCATCAGAGGGATCCTCACTTCACGTTCTTTCTTTTATCTAAACCTATGCGTGAAAACCACCACACGTTAAGCAAAACTTAGTGAGGCAATATAACTACTTAAGGTGAGCCAAATTAAAATATCATAATAATAATTCAAAACATTAATATTAAATTCAATGAAATCGTTGAAATTTCAAACCGACTTATTTAAACCGCTTTTCCTCGTCAAAAACCTGAAAAGCATAATCTCAAATTTTTATGAGAATCATAGTAATCAACATTAATCATAATCAATAGTTCAAATTCTTGTTCCTCAGACACATTTCAGAAACTTTTACATTCAGACACATTTCAGAACTTTCACTTCCAGATTTCATTTTCATTTAAATACCTTTCAAAGCTTTTATCTTTCATATTTTAGCCCAATGTATATGTAAGAGAATGCAAGCTACGTGAGTCAGACGAGTGTGTGCAATAAGCACTTCAATGCTATCATCAAAATTAGAATATGCACTCTAAGTGCAGTCATATCATTTGCACCAATGGTGCCAGTCATAATGTACACGAATATACCATATCAGAATCATAAAATCATAATCACTCCACCTCATGTCATGCCAATTGTACCTATAACTCTCAATGCAACAAACAATGGGCTTTCAGATCATATCATATTCATTTATAGATCAACATTCCAATTCATAACCATTCTCAAATCATCATTAGTAAAATTTATCTTGGGCGGTTCATACCCAACAATTATCGATTATATAAAATACTTTAGGCAATTCATGCCCAAAAATCACTCTAAAAAATTCTTTCAAATAACTTTCAGAAAATATCATATTTATAAATCTTGGGTAATTCACACACAAACAAATCATTCATAAAATATTTGTAAAGCATTATGGAAATATTCAGAATTAAATCATACATTTTAAAATAAAATATATGAGGTTGACTTATCACAAGTCTTTCTCAATCAGAATAATTAAATAAATAATATGCACTCACATTAATACTTTATATACAAACCAAAACATAAGTTTCACTAAGCTTTAAGCTTTATTCTTTGCTTTTGATTCGCTTCTTCATGAATTTATCGCAATTTCATATTCTGACATTTTGCACTACATTCAAAGAAATAATAATATGTACTAATATACACACATAACAATTATTTCGTTCATACCACTAGAAATTAGACTCGAATAAAAATATAACCATATAAGGTACTTCTTCTATTTCAACTTGTACAATTTTAGTGAATTTTCAAAGTTGACATGCAAAAGTTGTTTTGAGCAGAATCTGTTACCCTATTTTCTGACCTATCATCGATTAAAATTTCATATATTTTGTATAATTCTCAGAATCCGTATACGTTTATTTTACACACAAATAGACTGATATATGAATCCAACAGTATAAGATTCATCCCCAAATCATTTCTGTATAATTTCTGGTAATTTTCTAAACTTACTATTTAGAACATAAATTCTAGGCAGATTTCACAAATTTGCATTTTAAGCTTATTCACTAATTTTATTAGTTCCTCAAATGCACATACATGCAAGAATCAAAAAATCACAACACATTAGGAGTCACTTCTTACCATAGCAACTCCATCTCTGGCTCATCGCAAGCCAGTGTTTGCATAATAACATAATTACAAAATAAATATGCACTCACCTTTGCCTCATTATCAAACCTTCTCTATGATAATCTTCTCAATCCCGCACTTTTTCCTTCCCTTTCGAGCTACTTGGATCATTAGATTTATCGTGGACTGGCGAAGTCATATAACAACATAAAATATTCAAACTATACGTTAGTATCATACTAACATAATCTAGACTTATTAATATAAAATTCTGTAATCGTCATTTTTATTACCCATTTACAAACAGGCTCCAAGGCCTAAATCTAAACCCAACCGAGCCTCAAGCACAAACCAAACCCCCAAAAATAAAACCCAAACCCTTTAAAAAATAAAAACTAAAACCCATGCAGCACCAAACAAGACCCGACCCGGACCAAGCCAGACCCGACCAGGGTCTAACACTAACCCCTAGGATAGCCACCCACTTTTAGCGTGTTTTTAAGAAATGGTCACCTAGAGGGGTCATTTCTATAATTTACCCATTTCTATGTATGCTTTATAAATTTTGGTATATTCATTGTTTAGTCCCTCTAACTTTAGCATGTTTTTACATTTCGATCACGTATTGGGACCAAAACTGTTATTTTTCCTATTCTTTGCATGTTATACATATTTTGGTAAAATTATCGCTTAGTCCCCATAGTTTCCACATGTTTTTACATTTTAGTCCCTAATTAGATTTAGCCATTAAATTTTTAACCTGCTCAATTTAGCCCCCTATTATATGTCTAATGTATTTTTTAGCTTGATAATTTAATATTATGCAATTTAGTCCTTTAATTTATTTTTTTATTTTTTTTACCCTTCATTTTTTGTGCTTTAATTTTACTAATTTTATACATTTTATTTGTCTTTAATATTTGTATCCTTTTAGTCCTTGATGGATCACTTTTTTAGATTTAGTCCATAGTCTTTTAATTATTCGATTCATATTTGTCATTAAATTAAGAGAATTCTTAATTTGGTCCTCGCTTTTACTGGATGTTCCAATTTAATTATTCTAATTGCAATATTGATTAAAATTAAATTAATTATTTAAAGCCTTCATTTTAGGTTAGATTTCAAACTAGTCTTTCAATTTAGGGAATAATACGAGTCGGCCCTCGCCTAAATGCTCAAGGGACCATCTCAGTTATTTGATTCAATAATTGGGCTGAAAATCAAATAGGGTTAATATTCGAACCTACACTTCTAAGTTTATGCCTTTAGGTTCTTTAATTTTCATAATTCGACATTTTAAGCTAGAAAAAGCCTAAATTTATCCTTAGCTAAATTAGGATAAATAAAAATTTGTTTGATTGCATTTTATTTTTTAATCTAAGGCAATGTTCATTTATTGGGTAATTAATAAAATATCTCCCGCAAGTATGCTCAGGGGTGACTACTAGTGATTTCTGAAATAGGTCGACATCCTTTCAAAACTGCATCATGATTTCTAAAATTAAGGCAATGTTCGATTATTAGGCACAATAGCTGATCTCTCGCATTTATGCTAGGGGCGAATGTTATCGGCCTTAATAAACGAATACACTTTTCAACTTTGCATCCGTAATGATTTTTAATTTAAATAAAGTTCGAACTCAATATTTTCGATTCTTTTTTATACTTATCAGAACCAATATACTTTTATTTTAAACAAAACTAGAATGATATATAAATTTAACAGTATAAGATTCATCCCCTAATCATTTATGTATAATTTCTACTGATTTTCTAAACTTACTGTTCAGAACATAAATTCTAGGCAGATTTCACCAATTTGCATTTTCAGCTTATTCACTAATTTTATTAGTTCCCTAAATGCACTAACATGTATGAATCACAAAGTCACAACACATTAGGAGTGACTTCTTACCATAACAACTCCGTTAATGGCTCATCGCAAGCCAATTTCTGCACAATAGCGTAATTATAAAATAAATATCCACTCACCTTTGCCTCATTATTGAACATTCTCTATGATAATCTTCGCAATCCCGTACTTTTTCCTTCCCTTTCGAGTTACTTGGACCACTAGATCTATCGTGGTCAGACGAAGTTATATAACAACATAAAATATTCAAACTATAAATTAAACTCGTACTAACATAATCTAGACTTATTAATATAAAAGTCTGTAATCGTCATTTTTATTACCCATTTACAAACAAGCCCCAATTCCTAAATCTAAACCCAACTAGGCCTCAAGCCCAAACCAAACCCCCAAAAATAACACCCAAACCCTTTACAAATAAAAACCAAAACCCAGGCAGCCCCAAACCAGACCCAACCTGGACCAAGCCAGACTCTACCCAGGTCTAACCCTAACCTTAGGTTAGCCTCCCGGTCCCCCCAACCAAAGGCCACCCTTCTCTGCCCCAATGCCAACAAAGCTGCTCCAGCACACCACCAGACTTCACACTCCACGCAAGCTGCAGAAAAAAAGCAAAGAAGACACCAAAAATGGTGATGATTTGATTTTCTCTTTAATGGCAATAAAACCCCGAAATAAACCATGTAACATGATCCTTTTTTCGATTTTAAGTAATACAAGGAAGAACAGTTATGGGTATTTCTTTTTCTTTTCTTTCCTATTTTTTCTAGTACCATATATTAGAAACAAAAAACATTTTTTCTTGCTTTTGAATAACAACAACAACAAATTGCTTTCCTTTTAGTTTCAGATATCTAAAAGAATAAAGGAAAATCTTTTTGTTTCAAAATAAACAACAAAAAACAGTTTTAGTTTCTAAAAAAAGCAAGCAACAAGAGTAAAAAACCTTTTCTTTTTCGAATAACACAATAAACAACAAAAAGTGTCTTTTTTAGTTTTGAAATAATAGCAACAACCTATGCTTTTTCAGAGTAAAAACTAAGAAAACTAAAAAAGACAGAAGATTTGATGTTTAACTTAGTCAGGGAGGCTTCGTCGTAGGTCACCGAAATCCGGGGAAACCGAAATGTTTAGGGGGATTTTTGAAGGTTTTAAAAGTGTTATTTGGTATTTTTATCCCCTAAAAAGGACCTAGTTTATTAGATTTATGTTTTTAGGGCTTTTTGGGTCATTAAGGGTTTTTCGATCGCCATGTACAGTGGTCGGAACGATGGTCTGAGTGGGTTCGGATGATCGGCAGTGCGTCGACCGGTGAAAAAGGGGAGAGCTCTCCATTTTTTCTGATTTTTGTATAAAATGAAAAAGAAAAAGAAAAATGTGTTATTTATATAAACAGCTTGGGGGAAATCACGCTGAGGTCCCCCACTTTTAGCATGTTTTTAAAAAATGGTCACCTAGATGGGTCGTTTTTGTAATTTACCCATTTCTATGTTTGTTTTATAAATTTTGGTATATTCACTGTTTAATCCCTCTAACTTTACCGTGTTTTTACATTTTAGTCACGTATTAGGACCAAAACTGTTAATTTTCCTTTTCTTGCATGTTAAACATATTTTGGTAAAATTATCTTTTAGTCCCCAGAGTTTTCGCGTATTTTTTCATTTTAGTCCCTAATATGATTTTTATTTTGTATAGATTTAGCCATTAAATTTTCAATATATTCGATTTAGCCCCTATTATATGTCTAATGTATTTTTTTAGCTTGATAATTTAACGTTTATACAATTTAGTCCTTTAATAAATTTTTATTTTATTTTATTTTATTTTTACCCTTCATTTTTTGTACTCTAATTTTAGTACTTTTATACATTTTATTTGTCTTTAATATTTGAATCCTTTTAGTCCTTGATGGATCACTTTTTTAGATTTAGTCCATAGTCTTTTAATTATTCGATTCATATTTAGTCATTAAATTAAGAGAATACTTAATTTGATCCTCGCTTTTGCTCGAGGTTCCAATTTAATTATTCAGATTGCAATATTGATTAAAATTAATTTAAATTAATATTAGAGCCTTAATTTTAGGTTAGATTTCAAACTAGTCTTTTAATTTAGGGAATAATATGAGTCGGGTGCCTAAATGCTCAAGGGACCATCTCGGTTATTTGATTTAATAATTGGTTTAAAAATCAAATAGGGTTAATATTAGAACCTAAACTTCTAGGTTTACCTCTTTAGGTTCTTTAATTTTCATAATTAAACACTTTAAGTTAGAAAAAGCCATAATTTACCCTTAGCTAATTTAGGATGAATAAAAAATTGTTTGATTGCATTTTATTTTTTAAATCTAAGGCAATGTTCATTTATTGGAGAATTATTTGTATATCTCCCGCAAGTATGCTCAGGGGGTGACTACTGATGATACTTGAAATAGGTCGACATCTTTTTCAAAATTGCATCATGATTTCTAAAATTAAGGCAATGTCTGGTTATTAGGCACAATAGTTGATCTCTCGCATTTATGCTAGGGGCTAATGTTCTCGGCCTTAATAAACAAATACCCTTTTCAACTTTGCATCCGTAATGATTTTTAATTTAAATAAAGTTCGAACTCAATATTTTTGATTTTTTTATAATTATCAGAATCAGTGTACGTTTGTTTTAAACAAAACTAGATTGATACATAAATCCAAGGGTATAAGATTCGTCCCCTAATCATTTTTGTATAATTTCTGCTGATTTTCTAAACTTATTGTTCAGAAAATAAATTCTAGGCAGATTTCACCAATTTGCATTTTCAGCTTATTCACTAATTTTATTAGTTCCCCAAATGCACTTACATGCATAAATCACAAATTCACAACACATTAGGAGTTGCTTCTTATCATAGCAACTCCGTCACTGGCTCATCGCAAGCCAGTGTTTGCACAATTGCATAATTACGAAATAAATATGCACTCATCTTTGCCTCATTATCAAACATTCTCTATGATAATCTTCTTAATCCCGCACTTTTTACTTCCCTTTCGAGTTACTTGGCTCACTAGATTTATCGTGGCCTGACGAAGTCATATAACAACATAAAATATTAAAAATATAAGTTAGTATCGTACTAACATAATCTAGTAGTATCGTACTAACATAATCTATAATTATTAATATAAAAGTCTGTAATCGTCATTTTTATTACCCATTTACAAACAGACCCCAATGCCTAAATCTAAACCCAACTGGGGCTCAAGCCCAAACTAAACCCCAAAAATTAAACCCAAACCCTTTGCAAAATAAAAACCAAAACCCAGGCAGCCCCAAACTAGACCCGACTCGAGTCTAACCCTAACCCCTAGGATAGCCACCCAATCCCCAACCAAAGGCCACCCTTCTCTGCCCCAATGCCAACAAAGTCGCTCCAGTACACCATCAGACTCCACACTCCACGCAAGCTGTAGAAAACAGCAAAGAAGACAACAAAAATGGTGATTATTTGATTTTCTCTGTAAAGGGTATAAAACCCCGAAATAAACCATGTAATAAGATCTTTTTTACGGTTTTAAGCAATACAAGGAAGAACAGTTCTGGGTATTTCTTTTTATTTTTTTCTGTTTTTTCCAATATGGTATATTAGAAACATAAAACCTTTTTTTCTTGTTTTCAAATAGTAACAACAACAAAAGGTTTTCCTTTTAGTTTCGGATATCAAAAAGAATAAAGGAAAATATTTTAGTTTCGAAATAAAAAACAAAAAAAACATTTTTAGTTTCTAAAAAAGGTAAGCAGCAAGAGTAAAAAACCTTTTCTTTTTCGAGTAACACAATAAACAACAACAAAAACCATCTTTTTTAGTTTCAAAATAATAGCAATAACCTAGGCTTTTTCAGAGTAAAAAACTAAAAAAAACTAAAAAGGACAGTAGATCTTATGTTTACCCAAGTCGAGGAGGCTTCGTCGGAGGTCGCTGAAATCCGAGGAAGCCGAGAGGTTTAGGAGGATTTTTGAAGGTTTTAAAAGTGTTTTTCAGGGTTTTTAGCCCCTAAAAAAGACCTAGGTTAGAAGATCTACATTTTTTAGGATTTTTTGGTCATTTTGGGTTTTTCGACCGCCATGTGCAATGGTCGAAACGACGGTCGGAGAGGGTTCGGGTGGCCGGCAGTGGGTCGGCGGTAAATGATGGGAGAGCTCTCCATTTTTTTCTGATTTTAGTTTCAAATGAAATTAAAAAAAGAAAAATTTATTATTTATAGAAATAATTTAGGGGAAATCACGTTGAGGTCCCCCACATTTAGCGTGCTTTTACAAAATGGTCACATGGAGGGGCCATTTCTGTAATTTACCCATTTCCATGTATGCTTTTTAAATTTTGGTATATTCATTGTTTAGTCCGTCTAACTTTAGTGTGTTTCACATTTCGGTCACGTATTGGGACCAAAACTGTTAATTTTCCTTTTCTTTTCATGTTATACATATTTTAGTAAAATTGTCTTTTAGCCCCCGTAGTTTTCACATGGTTTTTGTATTTTAGTCCCTAATATGTTTTTTTATTTTGTTTTTATTTAGCCATTAAATTTTCAATCTATTCAATTTAGCCCCTTATTATATGTCTAATGACTTTTTTAGCTTGATAATTTAATGTTTATGCAATTTAGTCCTTTAATTTATTTTTATTTTATTTTATTTTATTTTATTTTTACCCTTCATTTTTTTATTTTAATTTTAGTACTTTTATACATTTTATTCGTCTTTAATATTTGTATCATTTTAGTCCTTGATGGATCACTTTTTTTAGATTTAGTACATAGTCTTTTAATTATTCGATTCATATTTAGTCATTAAATTAAGAGAATTTTTAATTTTGTCCTCGCTTTTGCTTGAGGTTCCAACTTAATTATTCGAATTGTAATATTGATTAAAATTAATTTAAATTAATATTAGAGCCTTCATTTTAGGTTAGATTTCAAACTAGTCTTTTAATTTAGGGAATAATATGAGTCGACCCTCACCAAATGCTCAAGGGATCATCTCGATTATTTTGATTCAACAATTGGTTTAAAAAACAAATATGGTTAATATTAAAACCTAAACTTATAGGTTTATGCCTTTAGGTTCTTTAATTTTCATAATTCAACACTTTAAGCTAGAAAAAGCCTTAATTTACCCATAGCTAAATTATGATGAATAAAAAATTGTTTGATTGCATTTTATTTTTTAAATCTAAGACAATATTCATTTATTGGGGAATTATTTGTATATCTCCCGCAAGTATGCTCAAGGGGTGACTACTGGTGATACTTGAAATAGGTCGACATCCTTTTCAAAATTGCATCATGATTTCTAAAATTAAGGCAATGTCTGGTTATTAGGCAAAATAGTTGATCTCCCACATTTATGCTAGGGGCTAATGTTCTCGGCCTTAATAAACGAATACCCTTTTCAACTTTGCATCCGTAATGATTTTTAATTTAAATAAAGTTCGAACTCAATATTTTCGATTCTTTTTTTATAATTATCAGAATCAATGTACGTTTGTTTTAAACAAAACTAGACTGATACATAAATCCAAGGGTATAAGATTCGTCCCCTAATCATTTATGTATAATTTCTGCTGATTTTCTAAACTTACTGTTCAGAAAATAAATTCTAGGCAGATTTCACCAATTTTCATTTTCAGCTTATTCACTAATTTTATTAGTTCCCCAAATGCACTTACATGCATAAATCACAAAGTCACAACACATTAGGATTTGCTTCTTATCATAGCAACTCGGTCACTGGCTCATCGCAAGCCAGTGTTTGCACAATAGCATAATCACGAAATAAATATGCACTCATCTTTGCCTCATTATCAAACATTCTCTATGATAATCTTCTCAATCCCACACTTTTTACTTCCCTTTCCAGTTACTTGGCTCACTAGATTTATCGTGGCCTGACGAAGTCATATAGCAACATAAAATATTCAAACTATAAGTTAGTATCGTACTAACACAATCTAGTAGTATCGTACTAACATAATCTATAATTATTAATATAAAAGTCTGTAATCGTCATTTTTATTACCCATTTAAAAACAGGCCCCAATGCCTAAATCTAAACCCGGGCCTCAAGCCCAAACCAAACCCCCAAAAATAAAACACAAACCCTTTGCAAAATAAAAACCAAAACCCAGGCAGCCCCAAACCGAACCCAACCTGGTCCAAGCCAGACCCGACTCGAGTCTAACCCTAACCCCTAAGATAGCCACCCAATCCCCAAACAAAAGCCACCCTTCTCTGCCCCAATGCCAGCAAAGTCGCTCCAGTACACCATCAGACTCCACACTCCACGCAAGCTGCAGAAAACAGCAAAGAAGACAACAAAAATGGTGATTATTTGATTTTCTCTGTAAAGGGTATAAAACCCCGAAATAAACCATATAATAGGATCCTTTTTTTAAGCAATACAAGGAAGAACAGTTCTAGGTATTTCTTTTTCTTTTTTTCTGTATTTTCCAATACGGTATATTAGAAACAAAAAACCTTTTTTTCTTGTTTTCAAATACCAACACCAACAAAAGGCTTTCCTTTTAGTTTCAGATATCAAAAAGAATAAAGGAAAATATTTTAGTTTCGAAATAAAAAACCAAAAAAAAAGTTTTTAGTTTTTAAAAAAGTAAGCAGCAAGTGTAAAAAACCTTTTCTTTTTCGAGTAACACAATAAACAACACCAAAAACCATCTTTTTAGTTTCAAAATAATAGCAATAACCTAGTCTTTTTCAGAGTAAAAAACTAAAAAAAAATAAAAAGGACAGTAGATCTGATGTTTACCCAAGTCGGGGAGGCTTCGTCGGAGGTCGCTGAAATTCGGGGAAACCGAAAGGTTTAGGAGGATTTTTGAAGGTTTTAAAAGTGTTTTTCAGGGTTTTTAGCCCCTAAAAAGGACCTAGGCTAGAAGATCTACATTTTTAGGCTTTTTTGGTCATTTTGGGTTTTTCGACCACAATGTGCAATGGTCGAAACGACGGTCGGAGAGAGTTTGGGTGGCCAACAGTGGGTCGACCGGTAAATGAGTGGAGAGCTCTCCATTGTTTTCTATTTTGGTTTCAAATGAAATTAAAAAAAGAAAACTTTGTTATTTATAGAAACAATTTAGGGGAAATCACGCTGAGGTCCCCCACTTTTAGCGTGCTTTTACAAAATGGTCACCTGGAGGGGCCATTTATGTAATTTACCCATTTCCATATATGCTTTTTAAATTTTAGTATATTCATTGTTTAGTCCCTCTAACTTTAGTGTGTTTTACATTTTGGTCACGTATTGGGACCAAAACTGTTAATTTTCCTTTTCTTTGCATGTTATACATATTTTTGTAAAATTATCTTTTAGTCCCCATAGTTTTCACATATTTTTTGTATTTTAGTCCCTAATATGTTTTTTTTATTTTGTTTCAATTTAGCCATTAAATTTTCAATCTATTCAATTTAGCCCCTATTATATGTCTAATGATTTTTTAGCTTGATAATTTAATGTTTATGCAATTTAGTCCTTTAATTTATTTTTATTTTATTTTATTTTATTTTATTTTACCCTTCATTTTTTTACTTTAATTTTAGTACTTTTATACATTTTATTCGTCTTTAATATTTGTATCCTTTTAGTCCTTGATGGATCACTTTTTTTAGATTTAGTCCATAGTCTTTTAATTATTCGATTCATATTTAGTCATTAAATTAAGAGAATTTTTAATTTGGTCCTTGCTTTCGCTTGAGGTTCCAACTTAATTATTCGAATTGAAATATTGATTAAAATTAATTTAAATTAATATTAGAGCCTTCATTTTAGGTTAGATTTCAAACTAGTCTTTTAATTTAGGGAATAATATGAGTCGACCCTCACCAAATGCTCAAGGGATCATCTCGGTTATTTGATTCAACAATTGGTTTAAAAATCAAATATGGTTAATATTAAAACCTAAACTTTTAGGTTTATGCCTTTAGGTTCTTTAATTTTCATAATTCGACACTTTAAGCTAGAAAAAACCTTAATTTACCCTTAGTTAAATTAGGATGAATAAAAATTGTTTGATTGTTTTTTATTTTTTTAAATCTAAGGCAATGTTCATTTATTGGGGAATTAATAGTATATCTCCTATAAGTATGCTCATGGGGTGACTACTTGTGATTCCTAAAATAGGTCAACATCCTTTTTAAAACTGCATCATGATCTCTAAAATTAAGGCAATGTCTGGTTATTAGGCGCAATAGCTGATCTCCCTCATTTATGTTAGGGGCGAATGTTATCGGCCTTCATAAACGAATACCCTTTTCAAATTTGCATCTGTAATGATTTTTAATTTAAATAAAGTTTGAACTTAATATTTTTGATTCTAAATAAAGGGTAATCAACTAGGTACCAAGTTTTGGGCTCTTGTGGGGGTGCTAATCCTTCCTCACGTGTAATCGACTCCTGAAACTGATTTCTGGATTTTTGCAAACCATAAAACTTGGTATTTTGATAAAAACAAAATGTTTTATTAAAATCACCTGGTTTTTATGGTGTCCTAGTCGCACATTAAATGATTGGTGGAAAATCCTCATATTTCAAAATTCTTTTCAAAAGAAAAACCTCCAAGTCGGTTCAGTATTACCCCGCCAGGTTGATAAATGGTGTCGACAGCTTGGCGACTCCACTAGGGACTTTTGTTTTTTTAAAACAACTTGAGAGTCGAGCCACGAGTTTGTTACCCTATATTTAGGTTCCAAAAATTAAGAGTTTGATCTTATATTAATTTATGATTCATTTTGTTATTTCAAAAGAAAAAAAAGGAGATTTTCTCTCTGGTCAATGCTTATACTTCTAAGAAATTATTTAGGATTATTTCATATCATAGATTTAAACTCGAGCTTAATCTCGGTTTACCTAAGTACGGAGAAACGTCACACCTTATAAGGAGCATTGGGATTACTTTTGTGGGTCTGATAAAGTATCTCTGGAAAGCAACCTAAGTTCCCTGTCTGGATATCAGTTCTGAGACACGCTTTTAGCGGTGTGATCCTTTGGGCTGAATCCAATTTGCAAGTCTGTAATGGGCTAGAATCGGAGTTAACCTTAGAAGGTTGTAAAGATGGCTTGAGAACCCTTTTCTAGAACCCAACTTCATGTAGAGAATTTAGTATACCTACCCGCTAAAGCCATGTGGATAGCCTAAGATAATTAGAATGCATGTGGTTAATATTCCAATTTTATTTGTAAGCTTTATTCATTATATTCATGGTTTATATACCTATTGAATTTAATCATTTCATATTTTTTAACATACATTACTTTTATTTGATCATTATTTCACTAACTTGATTTCCTCATGTCTTATTGTGTGCTTTGTTATGTTTTATTTTTGGGATCAATATCTTTTGCATACATTCATTCTGCATGACTTTGTATTGCTTAATACATTTCCAAATTATGCATTAAAATATTCATTCATTAAAATAAAGATAAGTTTTCTGATCGCAATGATCATGGTTCATACTAGTAGCAAGAACGCTCAGCATCCGTAAGACACAAGAAATGCCTAATGAAACAGATGATAGGAGAGCCAACAATGAGAGAGAGTAGAAAGAGATACAAGAAGAAGTGAGGAGCAAGTTGTCACAAATTAAGGCTAATATCGCAAACTCTCAGCTTGATCTATTGAACAATGTGTAAGAAATGTTTAGGAGATATTTGACCGCTGGAAACACTCTTGTGGAAGACCCTGCATATCCTCCAGGTTTTACACTTGTTCGCATTCCTGAGCACACCTCTGCGCATCAAGAAACTCAATCATCAGGCTGGAGCTTCGTTCCCCTACCGACCATCTTTCATCTTCTGGGTTGAAGCCAGGTGAACTATGTATTGATAATGAGGTCCCTGACCTGAATACATTATTTGAAAAAGAAAAGTTTACCCAAAGACTAAAAGATATAAAAGAGGTGATAATATCTAGGGAGAGGGTTAAGTTATTATATGGGTATGACACCAAAGAGCTAAGTTTGAACCCTGATCTGGTTCTCCCACCAAAGTTCAAAGTTCTAGATTTTGATAAGTACAATGGGACCACATGTCCTTCATCCCACATCACAATGTATTGTCGTCGGAGAGCTGGCCATGTGGAGAACGAGAAGTTGTTGATCCACTGTTTTCAAGACAGTTTATCTGGACCTGCTTCCAAATGGTATAACTAGCTAAAATGTACTTAAATCCGTTCTTGGAAAGAATTAGATCAATCTTTTTTGGGTCAATACAAGCCCATGACTGATATGTCCCCTGATCGAACAATGTTGCAGAACATGGAGATGAAGTGAAATGAGAACTTTCGACAATATTTGCAAGGATAGAGTGACGTTGCTTCTCAAGCGCATCCACCAGTGACTGAAAGGGAGTTCGCTACTTTGTTCATCCATACATTAAATCTCCCTATATTGATCACATTATAGGGGCTACCACTAATAATTTCTCTAACATCGTCATGAGTGGAAAAATGATTGAAACAACTATTAAGAATGGCAGGATAAGAGGCTCCGATAGTACTGACGTCGAGAAAAGAGCTGAGGTCAATACAATGAGGTCTTATTCAACTACTCATGTGACCAAACCTTATAGAATGACCCGAGAGAATACTCGTATTGGTGAAATTCCAATGACATATGAAGAACTGCTCCCATTACTAGTTGAGAAGAATCTCGTGACTCCAATTCAATCTAAACTGAAAAAACCCTATTTCTTAAAGGGTATGATGCTAATGCAGTTTGTAGCTACCACATGGGAAGCTTTGGGCATACTATTGAGAATTATGGAGCATTGAAGCACAAGGATCAGAATTTAATTAATTCAGGGGCATATATATTCGATGAATGATGGGGCATTCTGATGCAAACCAAGAAAAATCATTGTAGCCACAAGGAACTTTTGATATACTCGCATATTGTCTTGTTTGAATTTCTTTTCTTTCTCCTTTCATTAAAAGGTTTGTAAGTTACTTGACAATCGAACATCTTAAATAAAATACTACCTTCTAAGGTTATGATAATGAGTAAATTTCAATCTTGAAATTATTTAAGTATCAATTGGATTAAAAGATCTTTCAAAAAATCAGAGTTATAGATCTTTGACAAAGTGACAAGATCAAAAACTGATAAAATAAGAACCCTTGACCTTACCCCAGATGATGCATTCGAACACCATACCCTTCTATTACAGGGACCAAAATAGCCTTCTCCTCTCATGAGAAAATGATCAAGAAGCTTGGTATTCAGGTATGAGTAGGAGCGGATAATATGGGGCATCTCTTGTGTATGACATTGCAAAACTGCCTAGACTACACATTTGTTGAAGCATTCAATAATGATACTAATCTTCACAAATAGAATGGAGGAGTAGATGAATTTAGTTTAGGTCAGTTGTTTGGGAACAGAATTCTAAATGTGGGATTTCCTGACCATCAAATATACCTAGACTATAACAGGTTCTTCTCGATGAGCTTAAGAAATCCTAAATCTGAATACTCAAAAGGTTAATAAATTATTATTGTTATAGATTATACAATAAAGTTGAGCTATTCAACTAAAGCAATTGATTATAGAGACAACTCAAAATCATTGGCTTTGTGAATAGATGGCATTCAAACCATGACATTGATCAGATACATGGCACTTCGATGTTTGCTCCACTCGATTGTCAAGTCGAAGACTTTGTGATGAGATGAACCCTTCAACTATGCCTGAATAAAGACAAACTAAATAAAGTCCAATAAATAAAGGCTCTATTGCATATGCTTGATCTGATAATGAGTTCCGATGAAAATAGACTAAGGGAGTTGAGAAACACCTGTTATAGTTGACTTCACACAAGCACTCAGGAATTTTATATTTAGACTGATGTCCCTACAGTACCTCTGCTAAAGGAAGTCTATGAAGCTTGAACAAATGAAAGATTTTAGAGAACCGAAATAGAAGTGTTCTAGAAGTCTAGTAATTGATTATGCTAGTTGCGTCATTTTGTCTGCATCTGATTAAAATGCCAAGCCAAAAAAGAGGGGCATATCATAAGGTTCACAAGGACCGAAAAAAAAGAACATATTTGATTACTGAAACCTTAGAAACTTTAAGAAGCTAACCTGAAACCAACCCATCAATTGTGAAACTTGTCAAAGAGCTATAACTTTGGAAAGATTAAAAGAGATATTGATTCTTTTGATATTTAGTGAACTCATGACTTGCTTCAAAAGTGAGCCTAAAATAAGGCATGGTTTCTTCTCTTCAACAGATTTTTCATATTTTTGAAAACAAAATCAAACAAGACAATCTCTCTAGAGAGTGTATCTTGGAAATTGAAAAAGGTCACTCAGATTCAAAAATTCAAAATCAGAAATTGGGGAGCAAGAAAAGCATATTTTTGCAAAGAAATGCAATGTTACACCTTGGTGTGGGAGGAGAATGAAGGCGAGCAGATCAAGAATAGAACCAAGATTGTTTGACCACCTCTTCACTGTCATTAGTCAAGAAAACATGCATCGGCATAAAATACATTATTTTGCATCATTGCATCAAATGTCCATCATCTTATGCCATAAAAACTTTGTTTTTCCCCTCTCACGAGGGTACCATTAAAATTTCTCTTGAAATCATGTCTTTCTCAAGGACATTTTCTCATCTCATTAGGACATTCAAGATAGTTGTATTTATATACATATTTTTTACATTTCATTCAGGAAATAATGCAATTAAAGACAACTAGAATTCTTTAGCGAGAAGGAGCAATCATCTTCAGATTTAACATTTTCAAGAAAATATCAGAAATTTTATCTCACTCTAGATAGTTTTTCTTAAAACAAACTTTGTCTCACTTAAGACAGTTTTCACTCGAAACATAAATTTTATCTCACTTGGGATTCTTTTTCTTAAATCAAACTTCGTCTCCCTTGAGACAGTTTTCACTCGAAAAAGAAATTTTGTCTCACTTGAGATTGTTTTTCTTAAAAAAAACTTCGTCTCGCTTGAGACAATTTTCACTCAAAATAGAAATTTTATCTCACTTAAGATTGTTTTTCTTAAAACAAACTCTGTCTCGCATGAGACAGTTTCCACTCGAAACAAAAATTTTATCTCACTTGAGATTAATTTTCTTAAAACAAACTTCATCTCGCTTGAGGCAGTTTTCACTCGAAACATAAGTTTTATCTCACTCGAGATAGTTTTTCTTAAAACAAACTTATTCTCGCTTGAGACAGTTTTTACTTGAAACAAAAGTTTATCTCACTTGATATTATTTTTCTTAAAACAAATTCCATCTCGCTTGAGATAGTTTTCACTCAAAACATAAATTTTATCTCACTTGTGATTGTTTTGCTTAAAACAAACTTCATCTTTCTTGAGACAGTTTTCACTCGAAACATAAATTTTATCTCACTTGAGATTGTTTTTCTTAAAACAAACTTCCTCTCGCTTGAGACAGTTTTCACTTGAAACAAGAGGTTTATCTCACTTGAAATTGTTTTTCTTAAAACAAACTTCATCTCGCTTGAGACAGTTTTCACTCGAAACATAAATTTTATCTCACTTGAGATTGTTTTTCTTAAAACAAACTTTGTCTCGCTTGAGAAAGTTTTTACTCGAAACAAGAAATTTTATTTCACTCGAGATTGTTTTTCTTAAAACAAATTTCATCTCGCTTGAGAAAGTTTCCCTTGAAATATAAAATTTGAAATTGTTTCACTTGAAACAAGAAGTTTATCTCACTTGAGATTGTTTTTCTTAAAACAAACTTTGTCTTACTTGAGACAGTTTTCCCTCGAAACAAATTTTATCTCACCTAAGATAGTTCCTCTTCAAACAAATCTCTTTTCATTCATTTATTTTCCTCACAAATGTTGAATATTTGACAAGAATTCAAAAATTTAGCGAATATTTCATTTCAAGGCTACATGAAGAAGAAGATGATTTCAGTTTAAAACTCCTCAAAGAGAAGATAAACCAATCAACGTTTCCAATAGATAAGAAGTTCGTAATGAAGAACTTGTTCAACCTTTGCTCCATTCAAGACATTTCTAATCGGCAATGCCTCACTCGAGGGACCAACGTTTCTAGTAGATATATCATGATGAGAAGAACCCGTAGCTTAAAGAACATATATTGAGCTAAAATGGTGCGTTATTATCTTTGCTTCATTCTCGTTTCACAATAATGAGCAAAGAGGGGCAGCTGTAATCTCCATTTTTATTACCCATTTACAAACATGACACAAGGCCTAAATCTAAAACCAACCGGGCCTTAATCCCAAACTAAACCCCCAAAAATGAAACCCAAACCCTTTACAAAATAAAAACCAAAACCCAGGCAGCCCCAAACCAGACCTGACTCAAACCAAGCCAGACTCGACCCAAGTCTAATCCTAACCCCTAGGATAACCGCCTAGTCCCCCCAACCAAAGGCCGCCCATCTCTGCCCCAATTCCAACAAAGACGCTCCAGCACACCACTAGACTCCACACTCCACGCAAGCTACAGAAAACAGGAAAGAGGATAACAAAAATGATGATGATTTGATTTTCTCTTTAATGGCTATAAAACCCCAAAATAAACCATATAATAGGATCCTTTTTTTGGGTTTTATGCAATACAAGGCAGAGCAGTTCTGGGTATTTTTTTTATTTTATTTCCTACTTTTCCAGTGCCATGTATTAGAAACAGAAAACCTTTTTTTCTTGCGTTTGAATAGCAACAACAACAAAAGGCTTTCCTTTTAGTTTCAGATATCAAAAAGAATAAAGGAAAATATTTTATTTTTGAAATAAACAACAACAAAAAACATTTTTAGTTTCTAAAAAAAACAGCAAGAGTAAAAATACCTTTTGTTTTTCGAGTAACACAATAAAAAATAAAAAATAAACATCTATTTTAGTTTCGAAATAATAGAACTAACCTAGGCTTTTTCGGAGTAAAAAACTAAAAAATTAAAATGGACAATATATTCGATGTTTACCTGAGTCGGGGAGACTTCGTTGGAGGCTGCCGGAATCTAGGGAAATTGAAAGGTTTAAGGGGATTTTCAAAGGTTTTAAAAGAGTTTTTCGGGGGTTTTAGCCCCTAAAAAGGACCTAGGCTAGAAGATTTACGTTTTTTGGGCTTTTTACGTTATTTTGAGTTTTTCGATCACCGTGTACGGCGGCCAGAGTGGGTTCGGGTGGCCGACAATAGATCGACCGGTGAGAGAGGGGAGAGCTCTCCATTTTTTTCAAATGAAAAAAAGGAAAAATGTGTTATTTATAGAAAATATTTGGGGGGAAATCACGCTGAGGTCCCCCCACTTTTAGCGTGTTTTTACAAAATGGTCACCTGGAAGAGTCATTTCTATAATTTACCCATTTCCATGTATGCTTTATAAATTTTGGCATATTCAGTGTTTAGTCCCTCTAACTTTAGCGTGTTTTTACATTTTGGTCACGTGTAAGGACCAAAACTATTATTTTTCCTTTTCTTTGCATGTTATACATATTTTGGTAAAATTATCTTTTAGTCCTCATAGTTTCCGCGTGTTTTTGCATTTTGTCACTAATCTATTTTTTATTTTGTTTAGATTTAGCCATTAAATTTTCAATCAATTTAATTTAGCCTCGTATTATATGTCTAATGTATTTTTTTAGCTTGGTAATTTAATGTTTATGCAATTTAGTCTTTTAATTTATTTTTATTTTATTTTATTTTTAACCTTTATTTTTTGTACTTTAATTTTAGTACTTTTATACATTTTATTTGTCTTTAATATTTGTATCCTTTTAGTCCTTGATGGATCACTTTTTTTAGATTTAGTCCATAGGCTTTTAATTATTCAATTCAAATTTAGTCATTAAATTAAGAGAATTCTTAATTTGATCCTCGCTTTTGCTTGAGGTTCCAATTTCATTATTCGAATTGCGATATTGATTAAAATTAATTTAAATTAATATTAGAGCCTTCATTTTAGGTTAGATTTCAAACTAGTCTTTTAATTTAGGGAATAATACGAGTCAGCCCTTGCCTAAATGCTCAAGGGACCATCTCGGTTATTCGATTCAATAATTAGTCTAAAAATCAAATAGGGTTAATATTAGAACCTAAAATTCTAGGTTTATGCCTTTAGGTTCTTTAATTTTCATAATTAGACACTTTAAGCTAGAAAAAGCCTTAATTTACCCTTAGCTAAATTAGGTTGAATAAAAATTTATTTGAGTGCATTTTATTTTTTATTAATAGTATATCTCTCGCAAGTATGCTCAGGGGGTGACTACTGATGATTCCTGAAATAGGTCGACATCCTTTTCAAACCGCATCATGATTTCTAAATTAAGGCAATGTCTGTTTATTAGACACAATAGTTGATCTCCCGCATTTATGCTCGGGGTGAATGTTATCGGCCTTAATAAACGAATATCCTTTTCAACTTTGCATCCCTAATGATTTTTAATTGAAATAAAGTTCGAACTCAATATTTCTGATTCTAAATATAGGGTAATCAACTAGGTACCAATTTATTGGTTCTTGAGGGGGTGCTAATCCTTCCCCACGTGTAACCGACTCCCAAACCTTATTTCTGGATTTTCGCAGACCTTAAAACTTGGTATTTTGATAAAAATAAAATGTTTTATTAAAATCTCCCAGTTTTTATGGTGTCCCAATCGCACCTTAAATGATTGGTGTCAACTCTTCACATTTCAAAATTCTTTTCAAAAGAAAAAACCCCGAGTCGGTATCGGTCTTACCCCGCCCAGGCGAAAAACAGTGTCTACAAAGTTTATAAAAATAAAATCGATACTTAATCTATATAAAACTAAATCATAAATCCATAACAATTTCAACTTTCTTATAATACTCATTCGATTCCATAAATATTTATTTTCATCATCCACCCTTCCTGTTTTGTTAATTTCACAATTAAACCACTAATTATGAAATCTATTTTAGAATTCATATCAACTTTTCCATTTAATTCATAATAGTCTTTCACCATTATTATCATTTCACATTAATTACCAAAATTTTCAACACTTTCATAACATACTCAATTCAACACCTTAACATCCAAAAACATGTAATTTCATCCTCTATTTCCTTAGACTTTTCAAATTCCACCATTAAAATTTACAAAATTTGCAACTTAGTTACAATCAACTCTTTAACTTAAAATTCCACCATGTAATCACTATAAACTAACATTGAGTACCTCAAATTGCACATTTAAGCGTTAATGTCCCACAATTCTCAAAACTGCCAAACTAACCCTTTTTCCATTTCAAGGTTCCAAATGGATCTAAATTGATCTCCAAAGCTTATAAAACACATATAATATTAATCCTAGATCATAGGAAACTTTCAACATTTTTCCCATTCTTTATCATTACTAAAAAGCATAAAGTAGCTAGGGTAAACTTTTCATCCAATTTCAAGCATGAATTCAAGCTCTTGTGATTTAATTCATGTTATTCTAATCTTCATAACATCAAATTCAATCAAAATTAAACCAATCTACATAACCCTGGCTATGGCTATAACTTATACATGCACTTTTAGATGATTTTAATCATCACTCATGTTTGGAAATTAATCTACAACCTTAGTAACATAAAAATCCTTCATCAAATCTTCAAAATCACACATGTTCTTCAACCACCCAATTCATGAATATCAACTCTAAGCATGATTTCCATGTAAATTTTATACCAAATGACAGTGAATTTCAAGAGGATTAATTCTCTAGCTAATAACTTAACCCAAAAATTAATCCAATAAGCTTAAAAATCAATTTCAAAATCTTACCCCTTTAGCCATGGAGGTTCACTCCAGAATTGAAGAAGAAAAGTTGATTTTCCTTTTTTTTTTTTTGCTCAATAATTATGGCTTAAAACACTTTGCACAAAACTAATATAATTGAATTTAAAATTCAATTAATGAGAAATTCCAACTTTTCCATTAATGAATCATGGTAATTACCAATTTCCATTGAAATATCTTCCTTTAAAATATCTCATAGTCAAAGATAACCCAACTTGAAGTTGACTTTCTATTTTAGCCATGAAATTTTCAAAAATTGAAATTTAGTCACTTAATTTTTGTCTATTTCAGCTAAATAGTGAAAATTAACTTTAATTCAATTGTTCCATGCTAAAATTCATTTTTATAAAATATATAAATAACATCTAACATCCTTTCAATTTCCGTAAAATTCTGGTTTGATCCAAATATCCAATTTGTTACCAAATTTTACTGCTTAATAACTTTTAATACAAATGCCGAATCAAAATTCTTATTACCACAAAAGTTATTATTTCAAGACAAACTATTCATTTACAAGCCAAAATATATAATTTTTAAAATTACCTTTTTAGTCCCCTAAACTTTTCAAAATTTATACTTTGGCCACTAAACTTTCAATACTTACATTTTGGTCACTAGTCAAAATTTGGGATATTAAAATTCTCTTCCCCTTAAAGAAAATGTGTCCTTGAATTTTCCATATGTATTTACATATCTGAAGCAAACAGATGAGGAAACTGCTTTTTCATATCATCTTCTTATTCCCAAATCGTTTCTTCCATTTTATAAATTCATCAAAGAACTTTTATCAGTGAAATTACCTTATTCCTCAATTTTTTTAACTCCATACACTAATATCTTTACTGGTTCTTATTCATATGAAAAATCTGGTTGGATCTCAATTTCCTTTGGTGTAATCACATGTGAAGAATCTGATCGATACTTTCAAAGCATCGATACGTGAAATACATTATGAATTTTGTCTATCTCTGGAGACAATGCTAACTGGTAAGCTACCGATTCACTCTCTTTATAATTTCATACGACCAATGAATCTAAGATTTAACTTTACTTTATGCTTGAATCTCATAATCTTTTCTAAGATGAAACTTTGAGAAATACTTTATAACCTCCATGTTATTCGATCCTTTTTTAATATTTTTTATCTTTGCTTTGAAGATATTTAATCTAACATGTCAAAACAAGTCTCAACTTTAACTTTGTAACAAGTGCACCATCATTCTTCATTGAAAATCAATCATCTAAAGCTTTCAAAACAGAGAAGATCTTTCAAATAAGTGCGTCAACTACCATATTAACCTTTCTAAGATGATAATAAATAATCACATCAAAATCTTTTAAAAACTCATTTCATCTCCTTTTCCTTATATTCAATTCCTTCTGAGTTAGCAGATACTTCAAACTTTTAAAACTTGTATAAATATAATATCGCTTATCATAAGTAGTGGCGCCATTCTTTTAAAGCAAATACTACAGTTTCTAACTCCAAATTATGGACTAGATATTTTCGTCATACATTTTTTTCTTCTTCTTATATTAATATGCATCCCAATCCATTATAAGATGCATCACTGAAATTACATAATCTTTACTTGATTCTGATTCCATTAAAACCAGTGTTTCTGTCAGAATCTTTGTAAGTATATCGAAACTTTCTTGGTACTTTTTTGTCCAAACAAATGGCACATCTTTTCTAAACATCCTCGTAAGCGGAGAAGCAATTATCAAAAAATTCTTCACGAATCGCCGATAAAAGCCAATGAATCCCAAGAAATTTTGAACTTCATAACATTCTTCAGAATTTTCATTCTATTATAATTTGTACTTTCTTGAAATCTACTCTGATACTTTCTGTTGTAATCACATGGCCAAGATAACAATTCATAGCAACCAGAATTCACATATTGACAACTTGGCATATAACTTTTCATTTCACATTGTCTGAAGTATAATGCGAAGATAAGTGTCGTGTTCCTCTTTAGTCTTAGAATAATCTCAAAATATCATCAATACATACAATCACAAATACATCAAATCTATGAATATTGCAGAGGCATTAGTGTAACATCCTCAATACCGGGTTAGTGAACAAATTGTAATATTTTAGGATTTGGTCATTTAAAATGGAATAGTTGAAAAGTTTAATGATTTATTTGGAAATATTACCTTAAAGATGCTAGTAATTATAAAAGGTATTAAGGGCAAAAGGGTCATTTGACCAAGAAATGAATTAAAAATAGGATATGGTAAGGATATATACACGTGGGAAAGAAGAGATTTCTCCAGAGCTTTCTTCTTTCTTCTTCTTCTTCTTCTTCTTTTTCATACGTGAAAGAGAGCCAAGCAAAGGTAAGCTTTCTGATTTGTTGATTATTTGTTAATTTAAAGTTTGGGTTTTGATCGTTAGATGATAACTAAGCTTAAGGAAAGCTTAAGTTATCTTAAAATCAAAAGAGAAAAGAGTTAGGGAAGATTAAAGATTTGGAGTTCTTGAATGAAATTTTGATATAGAGTTGATAATTAGAATTGTAAGTTGAATTTGACTTGTCATCAATCTAGTTAAGACATATGAAGTGTTAGAAGTGGAATTAAATCATGTTGCAAAGTTGGTATAATTCTTGAATCTCATAAGGAGGATAGGATTTTGGGGTTTAAGATGAAATAAATGAGTATAGATTAGTTTAAATAGGTGTATAAGAGTTAAGAATAGAAAAGGTTATGAAATATAAAGAGTTGAGAGAATAAAGAATGGATGTTCGTGCTCAAAGTACCATTTATGGGTTGTGTGCATCGATGCATCTTCAATGTGCATCGATGCACTCTCAAATAAATGAACATCGAATGCAATTAGTGCATCGATGCATAAGGAGTGCATCGATGCACCTGCTTAAAATACAAACATCGAATAGGATTTATGCACCGATGCATGGATAGTGCATCGATGCACCTGTCAAGGGATGTGTCGAAACGATTTTTTTTTCTTAAAGGTGAGATTTTAAAAGCCACATTAGTTCTTAATTATCTCTTTTTAATTTAAAAACAAATGTGATTTAAAAGACCTCTCGTTTCGAAAAAAATTTGGATTTCCTTTACGATCGAAAAATACGGTTCAAAGAGTCGCCACCAATCTTTGATTAGGGTGTGATTGGGCACCCAAAAATATTTTTTATTTTAAATAAAAATTAATTTTAATTAAAAAACAATTAAGGTCTGCGTTACCAAAATCCGAGTTCGGGAGTCGGTTACGTGCAGGGAAGGATTAGCACCCCCACAACGCCCTAAAACGGTACCTAGTCGATTAATTAATGTCTTTGCAATGAACTTTACAAATTCAAATTTAATTTGATTTTTGATCCCATAAAACAAAGATGTAAATTTAAAAACATTCAAAAGAAATCAAATAAATTAAATTAAAATTACCATGTCGTTTTAGAAAGATAAAGAATGTTCGATTATTTATAAATATCGAGACCAGATCTTAAAACTATAACAACCTTTTCTCGATAAATTTAAATAAACGAACATTTCCTTTTCTCTCGTTCCCAAATTTTAGGTGACGAATCAATTTTTTTGTTTCACTTTCGGGATACACTTTTAATTTAAAATCGTATGTAATATGTCGAGTTATGCAAATGAGGTTACCATGCAATTCATGTAAAAAATGTCATATGATCACATATAAATTAAGGAACACACAAAGAGCTATCATGCAAAAGTAACATATTCATACAAAAATTACATACACCTATTAATAATATAATGTATAAGTTAAACACATGTAATATAGGATACATAGAGACATCGTACAATATAATAGCTAAAGCATATTCAATATAAATATGTATATAATACTTACGAACTATTGTTCAAATAAAAACATGCATCACATAATAATTAAAACATATTTAATATAAACATATATAATACTTACGAACTAATGTTCAAATAACATAAAAAAAGGCACAGCTCCATGATTTAAACGTGAAAACATGAAACTTCTGAGGGATTGGAATTCTGATTTTACTAAACAAATTTGATGGCCAAAAATTAATTATCCCAAAAATTTTAACATAGAATCTAATTAACTAAAATAAGCCTAAACCTAATCCCAATTAAACAAACTTGTCGCCTCTCACTTCTCTCCACTCACCCCCTCTCACTCTTCTTCCTTGCTCGGCTACTCATCTCTCAAGAAAACAGCCACTGTAGCCTAACCCAAAACCACCGGACCAGCCATCGTGGCCCTCTATTGCTCAAGCCCCCCCCCGACGACGCTATATTCAACTCCCACTCGTCTTACGCACGACCAAGACTTCATTACTCCAACGAGAACCCGACCTAGCAAGGTAACGAACTAACTCTTCTATTTCTGTTTTTTTATACATATTTAAAACCTAATAGATGAGAGCTAACCTAAATAAATGATGTGCAAAGATTCAAGTAACTCACCACAACTTTACCCAACTCTAAAGACGTTGATACCTCGGCAAAAGAACTCTAAAGCCTATAATTAATTTACTTCAAATGACAAAGTTATTCCCGATTGCACCTATTTCTAATTTCATATCTTGGATTTGCACTTAGAGTGAAAATTAATGAAACAAATGAAGAGGAAAAAAAAAAGAAAAAAAAACTAATGTAAGTAACAATGAAGAAAAAACCTTGTATGAATTGAATTTCTCCTTGCACTTTGCTATTTTCTATAAAAGGATTTGATGGGGAATGTATTTTTGCCTCTGCTCTCTTTTCTCAATCTTTTTTTTTTGGTTCTGATATCCTCCTCTTCTTCGTGTCCTCTCTTTTCTGTCTGTGTTCTCCCTTTCCTCTTTTTTTTTTTTGAAGTTTTCAGTGGTTAATCCATAAAAACCGACCCTCACCTCCACTTTGCTTTGGTTAACTCCCAATAACCACTTTTTTAGTTTTTTAGGATTTCATGTGGACTGGAGGCTTGGAGGATGATACTATTGGGTCATTGGGCTTGAGGTGGGCCTTCAACAGGTTAAGTTCTTCTTTAGGCCTGCCATTGCTTCGGGTCTGCTCCGATCTAGCCCTGGACAAAAACGAGCATCTACAGGATGCATCAATACATGGTGTAGTGCATCGATGCATGCCTTCATTAAAAGATGAAAATGGCTTTCTTCTGGCCTATGAAGTGATAGCTTAGAATATATCAATTAGTATATTGATATGTATCAATGTGTTATTATTATATAGATATAGAATGAAAGCTTGTTCCGAAACAATTGAAGAATTAGAATCAAATCAAATCAAGCAAGGCTAAGGTGAGTGCAATTTCATTGTACTTATGTTATAGAATAAGCATTGGCTTGCGATGAGCCAGTGACAGAGTTACTATGGTAATAAGTAACTCGTAAAATGTTATTTGATTTATGAATTCTATGTATGCATGAGTCTATGTGACATGATTTATATGATTCATATGATATGTGATACTGAACTACATGAATATATGAGAATATTATATCAGTGGTGTGATAGATTTGACATTATTTTGTGTGATATGTGTTTACATGATCACAAGACATTAGTTATATGAAAGAGAAAGTATACGTGATACGTGAAAGTGAATCATATGTTTATATGAAAAGTGACATGAATTACATAAAAGTAAACTATGTGACTATATACACATGTGATATGTGACAGAAGAAAAGTAATATGTGATCATACGAGCAATGAAAGTGTATAAGTGAAAATGCCCATGTTATGTGTATTGAGAGCTAGAGGTATAGTTAGCATGCCAAGAGTCGAGGGTTTACCTATGTTCTAAGGAACATATGGACAGTTTACCTAGGTTCTTCGGGACCTATAGACAGTTACCGAGGATCTTTATGACCTCTGGATAGTTACCGAGGATCTTTATGACCTCTGGATAGGTCTTTCGGGACATTTATACGAGCTGTGGTGACAGCATAGTGGTGCACAACCTCAATAGACTCACGTATCTACAGTTCTCGCATGTGTACCATGGGCTAATAAAGAGACAATATTAATAAACTGGATATGATGATATGTTTGTTTCCTTATGAAATGTTATGTGTGATATATGATGGTACAAATAATAATTATAAGATTATATGATAAAAGGAATCAATAATAGTGATAAGAATGAAGATGATGATATAGTTGCTTGTGTGTATTTGATTTACGATAGGATATATGTTTTACATGGCATGATATATATATGTTATATGGTATACGTGAGTACATGTTAAGGTATATAGGAATGAGTATAATTGATTGACATAATGATATAATAACCAATCTATAAGATATATGATATGGATATAAAAGATCATAGGAATATGAGATAAGAGATATGAATGATAATGACATATATGTAGGTATGTACTTGTTATATGTAAAAGAATGTGAGTTGTGTGAAATGACGGTAGTAATTATTTATGTATGATTACTAGTTAAAGTTACATTATATGTTTATTGCCTCACTAAGTCTGTGACTTAGCGTGTAAGTGATTTACACGTTGGTACCAAGAATCGGGAAGAACATAAATAGGAGCGGCAAGAACAGCAGCACTGCTAGAAGATCATATCAGAAGTAACTGTTAAAGTATGTATTTTGATGGTGTATAGTGTGTTGGTATGTAAGAACAGTGTTAGTTACAAATGCTCTGATCAGTTTTGTCTTGTTTTGGTTAACTCGTGTACAGTAACAATGTTATTTTAATAAAGTTTTAAATTTCCTCGGTTTTCGTTAAAAGTTAAAGTTTGAAAAGTTAATATGACACCTGAGACTTGTATCCGAGTCGGATACAGGTTGAGGGTGTTACATTTAATGGTATTAGACCTACGGTTTAGTCGATTCTCGGCTTAAACCAAAGTCTAGAGTGTCTTATAAAGTATACATGCCAACAAAATAGTGAAAACTTCTGATCTGATATAATAGTAAGTGTGTTGTTTTGCTGATAGAATAATATGGGTATGGTTTTATAGATGTCTGGATATGATAATTCTCGAAGTCAAGCGAGAGATGATCGACCCGCTGAAAGTAGTAATTCACCTGCCTTGGCCCGGCAAGGTGAAGAACAGGCACCTTCTGGAGTACCTATAGCTGATCAAGATGTGTTCTTTAGAACATTAGATACAGTATTGACGCGTTTCTAACCTCCTGCTACTTCAACTCCAAGAATGAATGTTGCAAAGGAGTTTAAGGGTTTTGGAGCTCCAGAGTTTAGGGGTGAAGCCGAAGAAGGTCCGGTTACCGCAGACCTTTGGCTTAATGATGTAAAGGTTATGTTAGAAGGACTTCATTGTTCTAATGTGGAGAAATTAGATGGAGTGGTCTCCTTGCTTCGTGGGCAAGCTAGAATTTGGTGGACGAATGTTACTCTGAGACTGACAAGTGATCAAGTGACCTGGTCTTTATTCTTAGAAGAATTTAAGCACAAGTATATAGGAGACCAGTTTATTCAGAAAATGAAGCAAGAATTCTTGAATTTGAACAGATGAATCGCATAGTGTATGAGTACGAGTTTAATAAGTTAAGTCATTTTGCGGCTGAGTTGGTCCCAACAGAGAAGGATACGTGTGAGTGGTTTGTAGAGGGTTTACGCCCGAGGTTGAAAGAAATATTAATAGTGTTGAACTTTTCTTCATTTCAAGAAATAGTAAATCGTGCTAAAGCTCTAGAGAGAGCTTAGAATGAAAGGTTTGGGGATCAAAAAATCTAATCCTCTAAAAGAACAGGGGCTTCATCGAGTTCTGCACCACCCAAGAGAGGTAGAGATTCTGGTTTTCAGTCTCAGGCAAGGACTGGATCGGTGGTATCCTCTGTTAGAGAATCAAATCAGACAAGAACTAGAAAGACCCAATCAGCAGGGTCTGGTGATGGAAGAGCACAGCAGAGACATTGTCAGACTTATGGAAGATATCACGGTAGGACGTATAGAGTTAAATCTGGATCTTGTTTCCGATGTGGGGAACCAGGACATTTCATGAGAGATTGTCCATTGGGGACAGAAGAGCATGCACAGTTGGATCGATATGCTTCTATGTCTCGAAGAGGAAGGGGTAGAGGAAGAGGTAGAAGGCAACCTGAATCCTCTACTCAACATGAAATACGTTCCACTGCTCGAATGTATAATATTAATACCAAAGAAGATTTTGATGATCCAGAGATAATAGCAAATATTTTTTTTATTGTACAGTAAATGCGTTATGATATTGGTTGATCCGAGTATATATATACATGACTAGTGAATGGGTGAGAGAATTGAGAATGTAGATAAAAGTCATTTATAGTAATATTAAAGTGACAAATTTAGTAAGGCACAGTGTTCAAGTAAATTAGATATATTGGAGATGGACTAGTTATATAGTTAGTATGCAAATGATAATTGTAAATTAGGAAGAGGTATAACTAATCAGCTTAGACGGATTGGAAATGTCAGTGTTGAAGGATATATGTTATGAGGAAAAATATTAAAAGAGCAAGTGATAGGAGTATGTTTTGGAAGAGTTTGGGGAATATATATATATATTTGTGATTAGTTTATAAGACAAAGATAAATGAAATATTTGAATTTGAATCAAGAAAAAGAAAAAGAAAAAAGAAAGAAGGTTTAATAAGTTAAGGAAATAAAGGATGAGTTATTTTGATTAGAAAGAACATATATGTGGATGATTTGATGAAGGTTTACATTTTTCTTTAGAGAAGTGGGTTGAATAACAAAGTAATGTGAGAATGAATATAGTAAAGTTAAAGGATTTAACAGAAAAGTTTGAGATGAAAAGGAATAAATATATTTTGACTAAATAAGAATTTTACAAGGGATAAGGTTGTGCAAGTAGTGTTAAATATCATAATTATGGAAATACGATATGGAAGGTTATTTAAAGATAAATATAAGTGTTATGAAAGGATTATGAAAGCATAAAGAAAAAGGATATGATCTATGAGACAAGAAGATGGTGATTTATGAAGAATTAATTTGATATAGAGAAATTAATTAGAATAAGATTTTGGTTACTGTTTATATGGTAAATGACATTAGAGGTTAAAGAATGAGGTTATGTATAACTAAAGTGGATTATCAAAGTTACAAAGATGCGATGAATATCGGTAATCAGAAATGAGTGTACGTGATATGAGAAAGTATGAAAGTATGAAGGACATGATATAGTTTGGTTATGTATAAGAAGATCTTGATTATAACAGGATAAGTGGATAAAGAAATGAAAAGAATTGAGTTTAAAGGATCAGATATAAGAGAGACTATATGGAACGGTAGATGATAAGTTCGATATAGAAGTGAAGGAAAATGTGCAAGGTGATATGAAAAGATTGTTTGATTTTGTAAAATATATGTTTAATCACATTTGAAGAAGATTCAAGATTATATTCTTCTTTAAATGATAAGGAAATAAGAGTTTGGTTACTGTCTATGGGATGAGTAACATTATATGGATTTTATGGAGGTCAAAGGAAAATGTAAAAATTGAAAGAGTGGGAAAGATAGATAAAGATTGGATTCTTTAAAAATTGAAGGCAAATCACTTATTATAAATTACGAAGGAATAAATTGAAAACAAAAACAACATGAGAACATTAGAATATATGTTCTTATCAAGATGTACAGTGAAAAATTCGAGGATGAATTTTCTTTAAAAGAGGGGAGATTTGTAACATCCTCAATACCGGGTTAGTGACCAAATTGTAATATTTCAGGATTTGGTGATTTAAAATGAAATAGTTGAAAAGTTTAATGATTTATTTGGAAATATTACCTTAAAGATGCTAGTAATTATAAAAGGTATTAAGGTCAAAAGGGTCATTTGACCAAGAAATGAATTAAAAATGGGATATGGTAAGGATATATACACGTGGGAAAAGATAGATTTCTACAGAGCTTTCTTCTTTCTTCTTCTTCTTCTTCTTCTTCATACGTGAAAGAGAGCCAAGAAAAGTTAAGCTTTCTGATCTTTTGATTATTTGTTAATTTAAAGTTTGGGTTTTGATCGTTAGATGATAACTAAGCTTAAGGAAAGCTTAAGTTATCTTAAAATCAAAAGATAAAAGAGTTATGGAAGATTAAAGATTTGGAGTTCTTGAATGAAATTTTGATATAGAGTTGATAATTAGAATTGGAAGTTAGATTTGACTTGTCATTAATCTAGTTAAGACATATGAAGTGTTAGAAGTGGAATTAAATCATGTTGCGAAGTTGGTATAATTCTTGAATCTCATAAGGATGATAGGATTTTAGGGTTTAAGATGAAATAATTAGTATAGATTAGTTTAAATAGGTGTATAAGAGTTAAGAATAGAAAAAGGGATGAACTATAAAGAGTTGAGAGAATAAAGAAGGGATTTTCATGCTCAAAGTATCATTTCTGGGTTGTGTGCATCGATGCATCTTTAATTTGCATCGATGCACTCTCAAATAAATGAACATTGAATGCAATTATTACATCGATGCATAAGGAGTGCATCGATGTACCTGCTTAAAATACAAACATCGAATAGGATTTATGCACCGATGCATGAATAGTGCATCGATGCACCTGTCAAGGGATGCATCGATACATGGTGTAGTGCATCGATGCATGCCTTCATTAAAAGATGAAAATGGCTTTCTTCTAGCCTATGAAATGATAGCATATAATATATCAATTAGTATATTGATATGTATCAATGTGTTATTATTATGTAGATATAGAATGAAAGCTTGTTCCGGAACAATTGAAGAATTAGAATCAAATCAAAGCAAGCAAGGCTAAGGTGAGTGCAATTTCATTGTACTTATGTTATAGAATAAGCATTGGTTTGCGATGAGCCAGTGACGGAGTTACTATGGTAATAAGTAACTCGTAAAATGTTATTTGATTTGTGAATTCTATGTATGCATGAGTCTATGTGACATGATTTATATGATTCATATGATATGTGATACTGAACTATATGAATATATGAGAATATTATATCAGTGGTGTGATAGATTTGACATGTTATTTTATGTGATACGTGTTTACATGATCACAAGACATGAGTTATATGAAAGAGAAAGTATACGTGATACGTGAAAGTGAATCATATATTTATATGAAAAGTGACATGAATTACATGAAAGTAAACTATGTGACTACATGCACATGTGATATGTGACAGAAGAAAAGTAATATGTGATCATACGAGCAATGAAAGTGTATAAGTGAAAATGCCCATGTTATGTGTATTGAGAGCTAGAGATATAGTTTGCATGCCAAGAGTCAAGGGTTTACCTATGTTCTAAGGAACATATGGACAGTTTACCTAGGTTCTTCGGGACCTATGGACAGCTACCGAGGATCTTTATGACCTCTGGATAGTTACCGAGGATCTTTATGACCTTTGGATAGGTCCTTCGGGACATTTATACTAGCTGTGGTGACAGCATAGTGGTGCACAACCTCAATAGACTGACGTATCTACAGTTCTCACATGTGTACCATGGTCTAATAAAGAGATAATATTAATAAACTGGATATGATGATATGTTTGTTTCCTTATGAAATGTTACGTGTGATATATGATGGTACAAATGGTAATTATAAGATTATATGATAAAAGAAATCAATAATAGTGATAAGAATGAAGATGATGATATAGTTGCTTATGTGTATTTGATTTACGATAGGATATATGTTTTACATGGCATGATATATATATGTTATATGGTATACGTGAGTACATGTTAAGGTATATAGGAATGAGTATAATTGATTGACATAATGATATAATAACCAATCTATAAGATATATGATATGGATATAAAAGATGATAGGAATAGGATATATGGTACATAAGTATGTACTTGTTATATGTAAAAGTATGTGAGTTATGTGAAATGATGGTAGTAATTGTTTATGTATGATTACTAGTTAAAGTTACATTATATGTTTATTGCCTCACTAAGTCTGTGACTTAGCGTGTAAGTGATTTACACGTAGGTACCAAGAATCGGGAAGAACAGAAATAGGAGCGGCAAGAACAACAACACTGCTAGAAGATCAGATCAGAAGTAACTGTTAAAGTATGTATTTTGATGGTGTATAGTGTGTTGGCATGTAAGAAAAGTGTTAGTTACAAATGCTCTGATCAGTTTTGTCTTGTTTTGGTTAACTCGTGTACATTAACAATGTTATTTTAATAAAGTTTTAAATTTCCTTGGTTTTCGTTAAAAGTTAAAGTTTGAAAAGTCAATGTGACACCTCAGACTTGTATCCGGGCCAGATATGGGTTGAGGGTGTTACAATTAGTCAATCCAATTGATCTCTTTACGAACTCATAGTTACCATATCAGGTTCTAAAACTCATCTTCAGAACATCTTCATCTTTAATCACCAACTGATAATACCTAAATCGAAGATTAATCTTCGAAATTACTAAAGTACCTTTAAGTTAATCAAATATATCATCGATCCTTGGAAAAGAGTACTTATTCTTCACCGTAAATTTATTCAACTAAGGGTAATATATACATAATTGTATTGATCCATCTTTCTTTTTAACTAAGAACACGAGTGCACCCCACAGAAACAAACTCAGTCTAATAAGCTCCAATCAAGTAAATCATGTAATTATGCCTTTAGCTTTCTGAATTCGGTTGGAACATTCGGTACGGGACCATTGAGATAATTATTGTACCAGAAAAATATCAATCTTAAACTCCCCTCCTCGATCAGGAGGTAATCCAGGTAACTTATCATGAAATACATATGAAAACTCTCGAACTGTCAAAATATCTTTCAATCTAACTTCAAGTATTAAGTTGTCGATTACATTTACTTGAAAAGCTTAACAGCCTTTTAACGTCAATTTTTTGTCGTTATTGCAAGTATCACATTAAGCAATAATTTTGCTCTTTTTTTTACTACTATTGTTTCGAAACCATTCGCATTTTTTGGAAATAATCGCTTCTTGTGACAATCTACCCAACCATGATGTGGAGATAACCAATCATTTATTAGAACTAAATATTCATGTGTTCCACTCTTAACGGTAAATTGCTACTTTACTACTTGTAATTATTCTTTATACACTTTCTCACTTCTATAATCCTACTCAAATTACTATAATCTTGAAACCCTTCGATTCTTTCCGATCAAAAACTACCCTCTTTCAATCTCATTGTAATTCTTTTAGAAGGATAACATAATTATCATCTAAATCATTAAGAACTTAGCTTTCTTTAAACTTTTAGCGGATAATTTACTTAATGCTTACTCAGATTCTCTAATCCTAAGAATTTGGTCTTTAATCTATCACTCAAGATTAACTCAAATCATACATTTTTAAGCAACCTAATACTTAACTTACATAATTTTCAAAAAATTAAATTTACTTATAATAACTGCAGAATCAACAATAAATTCAATAATATATGGATCCCCATCAGACTCAACTTCTCTTGCAATCCTTTTTAAACCTTCTAATAGATTCCTCTAATTCAGTAACCTCATTAAACGTTGGGGCATTTCTTCCATAGAATGGAGAAAAATCCCTTACAACTCCAACTCTTCTAAGGCAAGATACTAAAGTCCTCCTGGTCTATTTAGATCGATTTCAATCTCGATCTTCTTTTTAGTATATCAACTTTCTTACCCTTATCCTTAGTTTCCAACATCTAACACATTTACATTTTAAAATTTCATTAGTAAAGAGCAGCATAATCGTTAATAAAAATCACCTTACCATACCAAATCAGTAATATCGACATCCTAGTGACATGTACACATTTTTAACATAAAATAAGCTCAGTTAAGGCTGAGAATCGGCTAAACCTACAGGTCTGGTACCAATACATGTATATATCTCGAAATACGAATTATAGATGTCACATCAATATTTCTACTTTCTTTGAATTGAAACCATTAAAATTTTGATCTATTTTAAAAACTCAGTTTAATAAATTATATCCATCTTGATAGTCGAGTAGTGTCGTAAAATTATAATCTATCATTCAAATCAAAATCAGTTCTAAGCAACAATTAGACAATGTAGTGTTGTTTCGCGACACTTATGAAACTGTCTAAATGTTGCTAACTTTAAAATCATTGGGTTTTTCCTCTTTAAAACATTTTATGATATAGTACTATTTAATCATATTATCATATATAATTATGCTAAATAAAATAAAACAGCCTTATTTTATTATTACAAACCATTGTAAATAGAAATCAAACAGATCTACCAAATAGATAACTTATACATGCCACTGAAAATCAAACTAATACTTGAGATGTCTTAATGATACAGTAGGTAGGTTGATTACCACAGAGATGCATCGGAGGGCTCCTCACTTCACATTCTTTCTTTTTTCTGAACCTACGCATGAAAACCATCACACGCTAAGCAAAACTTAGTGAGGTAGTATAACTAATTAAGGTGAGCTAAATTAAAATATCATAATAATAATTCAAAACATTAATATTAAATTCAATGAAATCGTTGAAATTCCAAACCGACTTATTCAAACGGATTTTGCTCGTCAAAAACCTGAAAATCATAATCTCAAAATTTTATGAGAATCATAGTAATCAACATTAATCATAATCAACATTTCAGAGTCATATTCCTCAGAAAAATTTCAGAAACTTTTACATTCGGACACATTTCAGAACTTTCGCTTTCAGATTTCATTTTTCATTTAAATACCTTTCTGAGCTTTTATCTTTCATATTTTTAGCCCAATATATATGTAAGATAATGTAAGGTATGTGAGTCAGACGAGTGTGCGCAATAAGCACTCCAATGTTATCATCAGAATCAGAATATGCACTCCAAGTGCAATCATATCATTTGCACCAACGGTGCTAGTCATAATGTACACAAATTTACCATATCATAATCATAATATCATAATCACTACACCTCATGAAATGCCAATTGTACCTATAATTCTCAATGCAACATACAATGAGTTTTCAGTTCATATCATATTCATTTATAGATCAACATTCCAATTCGGAATTAAATCATACTTTTTAAGATAAAACATATGATATTGACTTATCACAAGTCTTCCTCAATCAGAATAATTAAATAAATAAATTGTACTCACATTAATAATTTATATACAAGTCAAAACATAAGCCTCACTAAGCTTAAAGCTTAATTATTTGATTTATATTCGCTTCTTCACGAGTTATCACAATTTCATATTCCAACAGTTTGCACTACCTTAAAAATAAATATTATTAAGTACTTATATACACATTTAATAATTATTCCTTTTATACCAATAGAAATTAGACTTGAATAATAATCTAACCATATAAGGCACTTCTTCTAGTTCAACTTGTACAATTTATAGTGAATTTTCAAAATTGACTTACAAAAGTTATTTTGAGCAGAATATGTTGTCCTATTTTCTGACCTATCCTCGATTAAAATTTCATATCTTTTTTTATACTTCTCATAATTTGTATACGTTTGTTTTAAACAAAACTAGACTGCTATATAAATCTAACGGTAAAAAATATTCATCCCCTAATCATTTCTGTATAATTTCTGGTGATTTTCTAAACTTAATGTTCAGAACATAAATTCTATGCAGATTTCACCAATTTGCATTTTCAGCTTATTCACTAATTTTATTAATTCCCCAAATGCACTTACATGCATGAATCACAAAGTCACAACACATTAGGAGTCACTTCTTACCATAGCAACTCCGTCACTGGCTTCGCAAGTCAGTGTTTGCACAATAGCATAATTACGAAATAAATATGCACTCACTTTTGCCTCATTATCGAACATTCTCTATGATAATCTTCTTAATCCCGCACTTTTTCCTTTCCTTTCGAGTTACTTGGATCACTAGATTTATCGTGGTATGACGAAGTCATATAACAAAATAAAATATTCAAACTATACATTAGTATCGTACTAACATAATCTAGACTTATTAATATAAAAAGTATATAGAAATAAAATCGATACTTAATCGATATAAAACTAAATCATAAATCCATAATAATTTCAACTTTGTTATAACTCATTGGATTCCATAAATATTTATTTTCATCATTCACCTTTCCTCTTTTGTTAATTTCACAATCAAACCACTAATTATGAATTCTTTTTTAGAATTCATATCAATTTTTCCATTTAATTCATAATAGGCTTTCACCATTATTATCATTTCACAATAATTGCCAGATTTTCCAGCACTTTCATAACGTACTCAATTTAACACCTTAACATCCAAAAGCTTGTGATTTCATCCTCTATTTCCTTAGACTTTTCGAATTCCACCATTAAAATTTACCAAATTTGCAAATTGGTTCCAATCAACTCTCTAACTTAAAATTCCAGTATGTAATCACTATAAACCAATATTGAGTACCTCAAATTGCACATTTACACATTAATGTCCCACAATTCTCAAAATTTGCAAACTAACCCTTTTTCCATTTCATGGTTCCAAATGGATCCAAATTGATCTCCAAAGCTTATAGAACACATATAATATTAATACTTGACCATAGAAAATTTTCAACATTTTTCTTATATTTTTTTCATGGCCGAAAATCATAAAGTAGCTAGGGTAAACTTTTCATTCAATTTCAAGCATGAATTCAAGCTCCTATGATTTAATTCATGCTATTCTAATCTTCATAACATAAAATTCAATCAAAATTAAACCAATCTCCATAAACCCTAGCAATGGCTAAAACTTATTCATGCACTTTTAGATAATTTTAATCATCACTCGTGCTTGGAAATTAATCTACAACCTTAGTTACGCAAAAATCCCCCATCAAATCTTCAAAATCAAATATGTTCTTCAACCACCCAATTCATGAATCTCAACATCTAAGCATGATTTCCATGTAATTTTTATACCAAATGACAGAGAATTTCAAGAGGATTAATTCTCTATCTAATAGCTTAACCCAAATATCAATCGAATAAGTTTAAAAATCAATTTAAAAATTTTACCCCTCTAGCCATGGAGGTTCACGACAGCATTGAAGAAGAAAAGTTGATTTTCCTTTTTTTTCAATAATTATGGCTTAAAACACTTGGCACAAAACTAATATAATTGAATCTAAAATTCAATTAATGAGAAATTCCAACTTTGTCATTAATAAATCATGATAATTTCCAATTGCCATTGGAATATCTTCCAATAAAATATCTCATAGTCAGAAATAAACCAACTTGAAGTTGACATTCTACTTTAACCATACAATTTTCAAAAATTACAATTTAGTCAATTAATTTTTCCCTATTTCTGCTAAATAAAGAAAATTAACTTCAATTTAATTGTTCCACGCCAAATTTCATTGTTATAAAATATGGAAATAATATTTCCAACCTTTATCTAACTTCCTTTGAATTTTTGTAAAATTTTAGTTCGATCCAATTATCCAATTTCTTATCGGATTTTACTACTTAATGACATTTAATACAAATCCTGAATCAAAATTATGATTCCCATGAAAATTCTTATTTTAAGACAAACAATTCATTTACAGGCCAAAATATATAACTTTTAAAATTAGCTTTTTAATCCTTAAACTTTTCAAAATTTATACTTTGGCCACTAAACTTTTAAAACTTACATTTTGGTCACTACTAAAAATTTGAAGTATTGCAAATTTTGTTTAAGTGTTAATAGGAAAACATATAAGCTCTATCTTGATCAGTCGTGTCGACAAAGAACCGAAAGAATACCAAAAGGCATAGGAAAACATGTCATAAAGGCAGATGAAAACGTGCAACACAGGCAGACATATTGAAAATCAAAAAACAAAAGAAGAAAAAAAGATATGATATGATATGATATAGAAAAAGAAAATAAAGAATAACGGCTGTCGACAACCAACATTAAAGTTGGTGCCGCTACCAATCAATAAAGATGAAAAATAAAAGAAATAAGCGGCAAACGAATGAGAGAAAACTAGGTTTTTAGGTATTTTTTGCAATTGAGAGATATGTAATTAAGGTATGATATACCTAAAACATATAACTAAATTATTTAATGAAAATGTAAAATTCAATAACGGTAGAATAAATTTATCTAGTTTTGAAATCAAGTTTGAGCTGTCGAACTCATTAATTATCCCTAAATTATATACGCATAGCATCAATAGGACTTAATTTTTAATTTATTATGAGTTTGCCAAATACTTTTAAGGTTCGATTGGATGAGGAAATTTGATGAGGTGATTTTTTATTAAAATTTTAAAAATGAAATTATTTTTTGACTAAAAATAATGGGTATTTTTTGACAAAAAATAATGGGTATTTTTTGACAAAAATAATGGAAAATTTAAAAATAAATTTATCTGTTTGAGATTATATTGTATAACAACGATTATAACTATAAGCTACCATCTACATAGTAATGCAGGAATTATAAACATTGCAAAGACATAAAATTGTTTAAGGGCCGAAAGAAAAATATATATAACTTTTTATTTTAAATTTATAATTTTATAAATTTTAAAAAAAGTTAAAATATTCAATAAAATCAGATGTTTATAAATTAAAATCTTATCCACTCAACCTCACCCCGCCCGGATGCCAACCAACCAATTATTTTTATTACATTGATTCTTTCTATAATTATTTACTTTCATTTATAGGTAGAGTATAAATGACACTCCGATAATATGATGTTGCTTTGTTGAGTATTTTGTTGAGTCTTCAACTATTAAAAGTTATACAATGGTCATCCAATTATACATTATATTCTAAATTTGTCCTTTTATGTTGAAAATTGATGGAATTATGAATTGGATGTTAATTTTCTATATTAGATATGATAAAATATGATCTTAGGATTTCAAACGACTATCATATCTCAGACAGTATTTAACATTTAGCTCAAATTGTTGTTAATTTTGTAACTGAAATGATGAGTTTGGAACATAATAAATAGTTGGATGACCATTTTATAAGGTATTCAACAAAGTAATATCTTATAGTTGAGGGACCATTTTATAACTTTTAATAGTCGGAGGACTCAACAAAGCAGTGTCATATAGTTAGAGAACCATTTGTGTACTTTACCCTTCATTTTTTAAGGGTAAATTATGTGTTTAATACTTAAACTATCAGTTTTGATCTATTTTAGAACTTAAACGTCTAATTTTTTAAAATCATACGTAAAGTTTAATTTTTGTTTCATTTTAGTACATACAATTAAAAAAGTACATACAATTAAAAAAGTTAATTTTTGTTTCATTTTAGGATCTGTTTGTTTTACGTAAAATAATTTTCGAAAAATAATTTTCTCCTTTTCCAGTATTTGGTTGGAGGAAAATTGATTGGTCTACGTAAAACATATTTCTGATCAACAAAATTTTCTTTGCATTTTTTGGAAAATGACTTTCGGTCTGATTTTTTGTAAGTCATTTTATGAACTTTTCACTTCAAAAAATAAATACTTAAAATAAGTTTTATTTTATATATTAATATAATATTTTAATATCATTTTGATCAAAATATTATTTATAAAAATATTTAAAATATATTTATTAATATTTTAATCACATAATATTATATTTTAAATATTATAATAATATACTCAATTATATTATGATAATAGAAGATATTATTTTTTTATTTTAATAATTTCTAAAAGATTTTCAACTAGTGAAAAAAGATTTACACAAACTCTTCTAAACACCGTAAAATATTTTTCAGAAAATGTAAATCATTTTACGAAAAACATTTCATGAAAAATATTTTCAGTGAAACAAACGGACCATTAATACCCATGTTCAAAATATAAAGTTAAGTTTTAAAAAAATAAAAGTTTAAGTACTAAAACATACTAAAATTGATAGTTTATGTACTAAAAGAATTAAGTATTTAATGGCATGGTATAAAATGAAATAAAAATTAAATGTTATATATAATTTAAAAAATTATAAATATAAATATTAAAACTGATTAAAACTGAGGCACTAAACATCTAGTTTACCCTTCAGGTTTTTTAATTGTAAACACTAGTAGAAGGTTGCAGTCGTGAGTGGTGCAGCCAGCAGAAACAGAAAACCTGGGCCCCACGTAAGGCTGTCGGACGTCAAAATATCATCAATTCCCATTTGTTTAAACGCCAATAAAATACTAAAAAGGCTTAAAAATTGAATCTTTGTTGTATGTTATCTTCTCAGGCTTGAATCCGTCACTGTTCTTCGTGACCATTCGATTTCCCGTAAAGAAATTTATATCAGCTCAGATCTCTTCGTCTTTGATCATTCAACCCATCGGGTGAAAAGATGAGAGAAGTTATAAGCATTCATATAGGCCAAGCTGGGATTCAGGTTGGAAATTCCTGTTGGGAGCTCTACTGTCTCGAACATGAAATCCAACCCGATGGAATGATGCCAAGGTTCTCTCTTTTTCTTCTCATTTGTGATCAAAATCGAAAAACCCATTTTTTATCTACCAAATAAAAGTACTGATTTTGTAGTCCTGGAAAGTAGTGACACTTGTTTTTCCTGTTTGATTACAGTGACACCTCTGTGGGTGTGGCACATGATGCTTTCAACACTTTCTTCAGCGAAACGGGGTCGGGGAAGCATGTGCCTAGAGCCGTGTGTGTGGATCTTGAACCCACCGTGATCCACGAAGTTAGGAATGGTCATTACCGCCAGCTCTTCCACCCTGAACTGCTTATCTCCGGAAAGGAAGATGCCGCCAACAACTTTGCCAGAGGCCACTACACAAGTACTAAACTGTGGTTGTGTTTTGGTTGGTAGCTTTAACTTTTTGGTTGGTTTAAACTGTGGTGCTTGTGTTTTGCAGTTGGCAAGGAAATTGTCGATCTCTTCCTTGACCGTGTCCGGATGTTAGCTGATAATTGCACCGGATTACAAGGGTTTCTGGTGTTCAATGCTGTTGGTGGTGGGACTGGTTCTGGCCTAGGGTCTTTGTTGTTAGAGCTCTTATCGGTAGATTATGGAAAGAAGTCGAAGCTTTGGTTTACCATCTATCCTTCACCTCAGGTAACTAATAATGGATGATGTTTTGCCTTTGGAACTTTTTTGTAATAGCAATTTTCGATATCGAGAATGCTCATTTGTTGAACTTTGCAGGTCTCGACGGCGGTTGTGGAGCCTTAATTACAACCAATCATTTCCTTCTCGATAGGGTCGGAATAGGCCAGACCGGGCTACAGGGGCTTATGGTATGGTCTGGCCTAGCCTGGCCTATGTAATAAAAAGGCTAAAATAGACCAGACTTAGGCTTATTATTAAGCCTTATAAGCATGATAGGTCGATCTATTTAGAGTGATTACTTTGTAAAATGTGTCAAAGTTAGATTGACTTAATAGAGATTTTACTTTAAAATTAGTGACTAAACTGAAAATATTTTGTTAAACTATAGGATCTAGAAAATAATTAAGCCTAAATTTAATATATAAACCTAAAACTAAACAAACTCCCTTTCTCCCGTTTCTTTCTCTCTTCAATCTATCTCACTCTAATCATCTCTCACAAGCGAGTCCCCTACCATTGTTTCATTTATTTTTTTATTAAATGATCATAACAAACAAAGAGAAATATCAACAAAATAGAGCACAAAATAGAGCATAGACAGTATGGATGCCTAGACAGCAGCAGTATTTGATGGTGTGTTAGTGTAGGCGTCGAGAACATCAAGGTATGGTGCTTACCTTTAGTACTGTGCAGACAGGTATATGGGATAAAAATTAGTGTTTAAAATACTTATATTATTTTTTTGTACCAATATAAATATGTTCAACTAAATTAACAGTATATTAAAAATTAAATCAAATTATATATTAAGGGTTTGTTTAACCTATTATAGAATGTGTGTAATTTTTTTTAGTAAAAATAACTATCAAATGAATATTAAATGTTTATTGTGAAATAGGCTTTTAAACATGTTTTTAAACAGGCCAGGCCGAGCCAAAATAAAAATCTTTGACAAGCTACAGGCTCAGGCCTACAAAATTCATCGTAGGCCAGGCTCAGACCTATTAAAGCTTGGCCTGGCCTATTCCTACCCCTACTTCTCGAGCACACGGATGTGGCTGTGCTCTTGGACAATGAAGCAATTTATGACATATGCCGCAGGTCGCTTGATATTGAGAGGCCGACTTATACCAACTTGAACCGTTTAATATCTCAAATCATATAATCCTTGACGACTTCTTTAAGGTTCGATGGAGCCATTAACGTGGACGTTACTGAGTTCCAAACCAGTCTGGTTCCGTATCCTCCTATCCATTTCATGCTCTCTTAGCATACCACGAGCAATTGTCGGTTCCTGAGATCACTAATGTTGTGTTTGAGCCCGCTAGCATGATGGCAAAGTGTGATCCTAGGCATGGGAAGTACATGGCATGCTGCCTCATGTATAGAGGAGATGTTGTCCCCTAGGATGTTAATGTTGCTGTTGCTACTATCAAAACGAAGAGGACCATGCAATTTGTTGACTGGTAAGAAAATTTCATATCGGTTCACTAGCTAGCAATTTGGTTTGGTAGTTAATTGATATTAGTGCTTTAGGTTTGATTTATCTGAACCAGAATTCTGTTTTTCGAAGTTTATTCATGTAGTCTCACATGCTTTAGGATTGGTTCATTAATGCAAGCATATCTTAAAAGCTTTTTTGTTTGGTTGTACAGGTGCCCAACCGGCTTCAAATGCGGCATTAACTATCAGCCCCCAACTGTTGTACCTGGAAGCGATCTTGCCAAGGTGCAGCGAGTTGTTTGCATGATAAGCAATAATACGACAGTGGCCGAGGTGTTTGCACGCATTGATCACATGTTCGATCTCATGTACGCAAAGAGAGCTTTCGTGCATTGGTATGTTGATGAGGGCATGGAAGAAGGTGAGTTCTCCGAAGCCCGTGAGGATCTGGCTGCTCTTGAAAAAGAATATGAAGAAGTCGGTGCTGAAGGCATTGATGACGAAGAGGATGGTGAAGACTATTGATGTTTGTCGTAACCGATTTTCGTCTGGGCACAAAATATTTATTTGGCGGGAAAAGTGATGTGAATAAATGGTTTTGAAAATAATTTGGGAGTTGCCATCGGCCTTTTGGGTCAAGTAGGTCGAATACCTAAAAATTATATTTTAACAGAGTTTTTAAGAAAACATCAGTTAAAAGATGAACTGATCTGCGTTTATAACCAAAAATTCTTCCTTTTTAATAATAAAAAGGGATTCGTGGTCGGTTACGTTTAGAGAAGGATTAGCACCCCTACAATGCCCAAAATTGGTACTTTTTAATTATAAATTGTCTCTATTATTAGAAATTTAAAAATTCAAAATATATTTAATTTATAATCCTATTATTTCAAAATTATAATTATGAGAAAAAAATAATTTATATAAAATATTTATTTAATTAGAAATATCAGAAAATGACTTCTAGGTGCCTTAAGACAGCTCTTTTCTTCGATATTAATAAATATTAATATAATAATTTAAATAAAATTATAATTTTTTTATAATATTTAATTTTAAAATACCAGAATAGGACATCCAGTTGTATTAAGACCGGCCTTTTCTTCGATATTGAAAAATAAATAAATATTGAAATAATTTATGTAAAAAAATATAATTTATTATTTATTATATATATATTTATATGACTATATAATAATAAAAATAATATTTAGATATATAAACAAGTAAAAATACAATTAGAACTATATATCTAAAAGTAGTAAAATAAATGAAAATATTTAAAATTAGTGATTAAATTATAATAAAATTAAAATTAAAAACCTAATTTAATATTAATTATTTAAAATTATAGGGATTAAACATATCATTTTCCTTATTTATTAATTTGGTGACTAAAATAAACTTATACAAAATTCGAATATCAGATTAAAATAAATTAAAAATATATACTCATGATTAAAATATTATTTATTAAAATTAAGGGACTAAATATGTTATTTATCCTAAATATTTATAAATACGGTTAAGGGCTAAAATATAAATAAATAAAATTTAGAGACCAAATTAAAAGGATTATTAATTTGACTTAGTGACTAAAATGTAAAGATTACAAGTTAGGATGGTTGCGGACGGGATTTAACAAATAAAAATTACACAAATAGCCCTCCCCGAAACGACGTCATTCGGGAAGGGCTATTTAAGCTCGAAACCGGCTGGCCCGAAGGGCCAGCTCTCATTTCTTCTTTTTTCTCTCTCTCTCTTCTCTAAGAGAATGCAAATTCTCTCGCTTCTCTCTAAAATAGAGATAAGCTCTCTGGTCGGCAGTCGTTCGCCGGCGTTGACCCCACTGCCGGCCACCGCCTTCGGTGGCCGGAAAATTTTTTTTTACACTAAAGCGTAGATCGGACCGTCCTAATGACGGTTCCGGTGGTCTTTTCTTTTAAATAGCTCCCGATCGGAGCAAATCTAAGAAAATACATTCGGTTTTCGAATGTTTTTGGTGACGTCTAGAGGTCGGTGGTGACTCCGATCAAGGCGGTGGCTTCCACGGTTAGTTTCTCTCCTTCCTTTCCTTGCTAATTTAGTGATTTGCTTTCTGTTTTTTTTTTTTGTTCTCTGCTTTTGCTGGTTTTTCCCCTTCTTCTTTGCAGGTTGGGTGATGGCTTTATAGCCATCACCGGCGCTTGTCTCGGACCGGTCCTAAGGGTGGAGTTCGGTGAGTCACCGGGCTATGTGGTGACTCACCCCTATAGCTTGCAACGTGGGTGGGGGGTGTTGAAGCAGCAAAGCTTCTGGAGTCTTCAGCGAGGCGGCGGCGTCGTGGCTGAAGTGGGTTTGAGCATCTGGCAGTTGACCGTCGGCAACGGTCTCTGGCAACTGGAGAGGCAGCTGCGGCGCTAGGGTTAGAAACCCTAGCTGAAACCCTAAATGTTTAGGGTTTCAGTTTGGGTCTGGGCCGGTTGATTGGGCCTTCGATTTTTGGGCTTGTAATTATTATTATTATTATTATTATTATTATTATTATTATTATTATATTTTTTAATAATAATAATAATAATATATATAATAATTATAATAATAATAAATAAATAAAAATGGATAAAAAGTTAGTATCTTCAGCTGCCCCTCTTTGCTCATTCTTATGTTAACAAGAATAGGGCAAAGACAAAAAGATAAAAAAATTTATCCATTTTGACTTCACTTGATTATGATGGAGATGTTGAATAAATCATTCTCTTTCTTCAGATGAGTTCTTCTCATTATGAACTTTCCACTGGGGATGATGTTGACCTATTTCCTTCTATGATAGAGTCATTCAAAAGATTGAATAAACTCTTCTCATTATGAACTTCTTCTTTCTCCTTCAGATGAGTTCTCATTATGAACTTTCTCTGGAAAGGTTGATGCTAATCTATCTGCTTCTGTGATAGAATTATGCAAAATGTTGAATAAGCTCTTCTCATTGTGAACTTTTTCTTCTTCAGATGAGTTCTTCTCATTATGAACTCGAACTGGAAAAGTTGATACATCAAGTGATGGATTTGAGCAAATGGTTGAACAAATTCTTTTCATTATGAATTTCTTCTTCTTCAGATGATGAGTTCTTCTCATTATGAACCCTACCTGGCAATGTTGATCCATCAAACGATGAATTCAAACAAAAGGTTGAACAAATTCTTCTCATTATGAACTTCTTCTTCCTTATTCAGATGAGTTCTTCTCATTATGAACTCGACCTGGAAATGTTGATCCACCGAATGATGAATTTAAGCAAAAAGTTGAACAAGTTCTTCTCATTATGAACTTTTTCTGCCTTCTTCAGATGAGTTCTTCTCATTATGAACTTTCTCTGGAAAAGCTGATCCATCAAATGATGGATTTGAATCTTTGCTAAAATCTTTGAAATTCCTGTCAAAATTCAACATGGATAAGAATGAATGACAATGCACCTATTTTTGCAAATGCCTAAATATGATGCATGAATGTTAAATTATTTGATTTCAGATTGGTGAACTGAGTATTTCTTCAGTTGTAGAAACCTAATAAATCTTTCTTCTTCAAATCAGAGAATCTATCATCTTTGATAAATGTAGATGTAGATATGCCTGAATTTTTGCATAATGTCACCAAACCACTTGAGAATAAAACTCAATAGTATAGGCTCTTGAAAAGCTCGCACTCATGCAACATGTTGATTCTGATAACAACTCATCTGATTATGAAGTGATATTTCAAGATAATTTCGCAGATATCGATAGTTCTTTTAATAACGAGAAAATCTTGAATTCTGATTCTGATGAGGAGAGTAAACTGTTATACTTAAAAAGAAATGGGATTCTCAGAGGCTGAGGCTTCAATAGCCATGAAGAGATGTGGTTCAGATTCATCAATTACAAAATTGACAGATTTTATATGTGCTGCTCAAATGGCTAATGCTGCTGACACATTTTTTTCGGTAAAAGGTAAGAAGCCATTATGCAATGATCTCAATTACAAGAAAAGGCGAAACCTGGGGTATGATTTTTGGGAAAGGAATAAGCAGAAGAAGCTTGAAAAGAAGCTTCTTAATGAAGACGATCATGCAGTTCATCTTTTAATTCCAATGACTGGTTCTGTGGTTCCTACCAAACCAGATCAGATAACTCAAAGAACACTTCCAGAAGATGCTATTGGGTCCTCTTATTTCTACTATGATCGCATTCATCTTTCAAATTCAATGATTGATTCTGTGGTTTCATACCAAACCAGATCATATAACTCAAAGAACACTTCCAGAAGATGCTGTGAGCACATTCATCTTTCAAATTAAATGATTGGTTCTGTGGTTTCATACCAAACCAGATCAGATAACTCAAAGAACACTTCCAGAAGATGCTATGAGCACATTCATCTTTCAAATTAAATGATTGGTTTTTCGGGGTTCATACCAAACCAGATCAGATAACTCAAAGAACACTTCCAGAAGATGCTATGAGCACATGGCACTTGTTCCACTTGAATCTGATGAGGTGGAAATGCTTCTAGGTTTCTCTAGGATCAATGATACAGAGGTTGCCTTTTACGGTCTTGGCATACTTTTGAAAACAGATGTGCAAGAACTGAATGATGATCGGTTGGAGCAATTGATGAGTAGTTTTAACGGCCTTGACCTTGTTGTCGGTGGCATCCAGTGTAACAACCTTACTGGAAGAAATAAACATCATTCATGGGCTTGAAGATTCTTGTTGGTGCATTTACTTGCAAGGATTGCTACAACAAACTGTCTCTTCTGCTGCTCCAATATATTCCACTCTTTTCGAATCATGGAACGGTTTAGTTGACAGTAAAACTTGTCATCTTCAACTTTTGGAATACTGTAACCAATGTTACCCTATATAACCAGAGTGCAAATAATGACTTGTTCATGGCTTTATGATGGTGATGATTTGCTTACTTTGTATTCCATGCCTTTAAAAGTATTATCATAAAGTGATATTCAGAAATCTTTAACTTATTTCAAAATTATGTTAATTCATAGAAGAATAAATTGAATTTTTGAAAATAAATTGAATCTCAAATAAATTGAACTTGGAATTTATTAATAAATAGATAGAATTGTACTCAAAGTTATGGCAAGCACAAGAATGATAAAAATTCAAATTACTCAACAAATTATTAGCATAAGTATTTCTAAATTAATCAAATTGACACAATTTAGAGTAATGATGTAAGCTTTTGTCTGGAAGATCTCAAACGTTGTCAAAATGCTTGTAGATGTGAAGTTTCTCCCAAACTGTCAAAATCTTAAGAGAGTTCAATTGCCAGATGCCTAATATCAACATGCATTTGAGCCACCCTTTCAGGTTTTCAACTCAAATCCTTCCTTTGGTTACAAGATGCCCTTTGCGGGTTTTCATCTTGACCCCCTTTCTCTTTTCTTTTTTCTTTTCTCTTTTTTTTTCTTTCTTTTTTTTTCCTTTTTTTCTTCAAGCATAATATTTCTTGACAGAATCCAAGTTTATTGGATTTCTCAGAATTTTTCCATCCATTTCTGCCAAGATCAACGCTCCTCCGGAAAAGGCCTTTTTTACAACGTATGGCCCTTCCCAATTAGGCATCCATTTCCCACAGAAATCTTTATGTATAGGCAAAATCTTTTTTAGTACTAGACCACCCTCTTGGAATTCTCTTGGATGTACTTTCTTGTCATGAGACTTCATCATCCGTTTCTGATACATCTGTCCATGGCAAATAGCTTTCAATCTTTTCTCCTCAATAAGGTTCAATTGATCAAATCTAGCTTGGGTCCATTCGGATTCATCTAATTTTGTTTCTCTCAGCATTCAAAGCGATGGAATCTCAACTTTAATTAGTAAGACTGCTTCCATCCCGTAGACTAAAGAAAAAGGTGTTGCCCCAGTAGATGTTCGAACAGTAGTTCGGTATGCATATAAAGCAAAATGTAACTTCTTGTGCCAATCTTTGTAAGTTTTAGTGGTCTTTGTAATGATTCTCTTGATGTTCTTATTTGCTGCTTCAACTGCCCCATTCATCTTTGGACGATATGCCACTGAGTTTGCATGTTTGATCTTAAACTGTGCACAAAGTTCGGTCATCATTTATTTGTTCAGGTTCAGAGCATTATCTGTAATGATCCTTTCTGGTAGGCCATACCGGCAAACTATCTCTTTCTTTATGAATTTGCAGACTGTGGACCTATTAATATTGGCATATGAAGCAGCTTCAACCCATTTGGTAAAATAATCAATTACCACAAGGATGAAGCAATGTCCATTCGATGCTTTTGGTGTGATTGCACCAATGACATCTATTCCCCACATAGAAAATGGCCAGGGTGCTGTCATTACATGTAAAGGAGATGGGGGTACATGAATCTTGTCTGCATATATCTGACATTTATGACATTTTCTTGCATAATCAATGCAATCTGTGTGCATGGTAGCCCAATAGTATCCATATCTCATTATTTTTCTGGCCATGGAAAGACCATTTGCATGTGTTCCACATATTCCACTGTATACTTCTTCAATGATGCTTCTGGCTTCGCTGGTATTTAAACATCTCAATAGCATTTGATCATTGCTTCTTCTATACATAATCTCGCCATCAAGAAAATATCCAGCAGCCATTCTTCTCAAGGTTCTTTTATCAACTTCAGATGCATTTTGTGGATAACTTTGATTTTTGTTATATTGCAGGATATCATGATACCATGGTTTACCGTCTACCTCTTCTTCCACACTATAATAGTGTGCAGGAATTTCATATACTTGCATTTTGATTGGCATCATATCAACTTTCTTAGTTGCCTGAAACATAGCAGCTAATGTAGCCAAAGCATCTGCCATTTGATTTTCTTCTCGAGGGAGATAATTGAAGGTGACTTTCTCAAATTCTTTCACTAATTTGAGGATAAAATTCCGGTATTCCAACAATTTGGGATCTTTTGTTTCCCATTCACCTCGTAATTGATACACCACTAACGATGAATCTCCATATATCTTGAGACCTTTGATTTTTCTTTCTATAGCTGCTTTTAATCCCATGACACAAGCTTCGTATTCCGCCATGTTATTGGTGCAAAAGAAATCCAGTCTACTTGTAAAGGGATAATAAATATTTTCTGGAGAAATTAACACTGCCCCGATTCCTCGTCCCAAGGCGTTGGATGCTCCGTCAAAGTAAAGCTTCCAAAATGCAGATGCATCATTTGTTCCGACTTCTTCATTCATGGATATGCACAACAAATCTTCATCTGGAAAATTGAAACTCAAAGGCTGATAATCATTTGATACACGACTGGCCAGAAAATCAGCTATGACACTTCCTTTTATCGCTTTTTGGTTGACATATACAATATCAAACTCAGATAATAACATTTGCCATCTAGCCATTCTGCATGTCAAAGCTGGTGATTCCATTAAGAATTTCAAAGGATAAAGTTTGGATATCAGCCAAGTAGTATGATATAACATATATTGTCTGAGTCTTCGAGTAGCCCACACCAAAGCACAACATAATTTTTGTATTGGTGGATATCGAATTTCATAATCAGTAAATTTCTTGCTCAGATAATAAATAGCTTTTTCTTTTCTTCCAGATTCACCATGCTGTCCTAGCACACATCCCATCGAATTTTCAAAGATTGTCAAATAGAGAATTAACGGTCTATCAGGCATTGGTGATACTAAAATGGGGGCATTGGATAAATATTTCTTAATAATATCCAAAGTTTCTTGACATTCATCATTCCAGACTTCAGGATTGTTCTTTCGAAGTAATTTGAACACTGTATCACATTTGTCAGTTAATTGAGAAATGAACCGAGATATATAATTTAATCTTCCCAAAAAGCCTCGAACTTCTTTTTTTGTATTGGGTGGTGGAAGATCTTGAATTGCTTTTACTTTATCTGGATCAATCTCGATTCCTTTTTTGCTGACCACAACTCCCAAAAGTTTCCCGGAAGTTACCCCAAAAGTGCATTTAGCGGGGTTGAGCTTTAATTGATACTTCCTTAATCTCTGGGAAAGCTTTCTCAGATTTTGAATATGTTCTTCTTCAGTTCGGGATTTAGCAATCATGTCATCTACATATACTTCAATCTCTTTGTGCATCATGTCATGAAACAAAGTTACCATGGCTCTTTGATACGTTGCCCCTGTATTTTTCAATCCAAATGGCATCACTTTATAGCAGAATGTGCCCCACATGGTTACAAATGTTGTTTTTTCCATGTCTTCAGGATTCATTTTTATCTGATTATATCCTGAAAAGCCATCCATGAATGAAAACCATGTGTGTCCTGCAGTATTGTCCACCAAGGTGTCTATGTGGCGTAATGGAAAGCTATCTTTCGGACTAGCTTTGTTGAGATCTCTGTAATCCACACACATTCGAACTTTCCCATTTTTCTTCGGTACGGGAACAATGTTGGCTACCCATTCTGGGTATTTAGCTGCCTGTAGGAAACCTGCATTAATCTGTTTCATTACTTCCTCTTTGATCTGTAACAACATTTCTGGCCTCATTCGCCTGAGCTTTTGTTGGACCGGTTTATATTCTGGATTGATTGGAAGCTTGTGCATCACTATATCTGTACTCAAACCAGGCATATCTTGATAAGACCAGGCGAAGATATCTTTGAACTCTTGAAGAAGATTTATCAATTCTTGTTTTATATGGATTGTCAGAGTAGTACCAATTTTCACCTCTTTCATTTCTTCATCTGTTCCCAGATTCACAGTTTCAATCTCTTCTTTGTGAGGTAGAATTTGTTTATCTTCTTTTTCTACCAGTCTTAATAATTCAGTAGGAACATCACATTTTAGTTCATCCTCACACCCATTGATTTCTTCTAGACATATGAGCTGCTCTAAATTTATCTCTTGATTAAATTTAGGAATAAACATGCTATTAACGTTGTGACACCTGCAAATTTAAGTCGGACATATTTCCGAAAGAATATAGTAAATTTATGAAATAAATTAATGTAAAAATGTAAGAAAATGTAAAGAATGATTGCCATCTGAAAATTTTAAAGAAAATTTCTTATATTTAACCTAATTTCCTTTACAAGATAACAAAAAGTTTTCATACTTTTGAGCTAAACATAAAGATTAGTTCTGAATATTACTCTGTGTTAATATTAAAAACTATAGGAAGGTCTTCAGTGGTCTAATTATTGAGTGTTTCTCCAGGAAAACATGGGTGAATCCTATCCAAGTATTTGCCAGTCTTGTTGTCATTCCTGATCATGTTGATAAATAATCCATTCGTAGCTTCTTCAATTATGCTTTGATCTTTCGTCAACTTTTCTTCTTTAAAGGCCTCAACAAGCTGTTGTTCTACATTAATTGTTCCCCCTGATCTGAATGTGGTCTTCAACTGTGGGAAAAACATGTGTTCCCAAAGGATTTCTTTTCCTTTCAACCTTGCCTTTCTGTCTTCACATCTTCTTTTCATCTCTTTGTTCTTTTGCTGAAAATTGGGCTTAAATCCAAGCCCAAAACGATCTTTCTTCATCTTTATACTTACAGGAACTGAAATCCCTTGAAGATTCTTTCCTAAACCTTTCCCAGCTTTAGCTCCGATGCCTAAAGTTTGTCGTACCGTCATCTTGGTACAATCAGATAATCTGGGATATGGAATTTTGCTTCCTTCTGCAATAAAGGTTGCATTAAAAAATTCAAGAGCTCGGAAAGAACATTCGAGAGCATCATCATTGGTTTCAATATATGGAGCATCACTTGTTATAGACGCAATGATTTCTTCTTCAGCTCCTACGCATATTAGTTGTCCATCAACAACAAATTTCAATTTCTGATGTAATGAAGAAGGAACGGCTCCTGCTGAATGAATCCATGGCCTCCCTAATAAACAATTATATGTAGGGTGGATGTCCATCACCACAAAGTCAATATTGTACACGACTGGTCCGATTAACAACGGTATTTCCATTTTCCCAAGCACCTCTTTTTGAGTACCATCAAAGGCTCGTACTACATTCTGATAACTCTTCATGTGTGATTTATCCACAGGCATTCTTTGAAGTGTAACTAGAGGCATAAAGTTGAGAGCAGATCCATTGTCAATCAATACTCCTGGCAAAACATGACCATGACAATGTGTAGTGATATTCAAAGCTTTTACTGACCCCATTCCGCCTTCAGGTATTTCATCATCCGTGAACGTTATGTAATTGTCAGCGGCTATATGTCCCATAATTCTGTCAAGTTTATTGAGGGATATATCTTCAGGGATAAATGTTTGATTAAGCATTCTCATCAAAGCATTTCTATGTGCTTCTGAATTCATCAATAGATCAAGAATAGAAATTCTCGCTTGTTGTTTGTGTAGTTGTTCAACCACACTATACTCACTATGTTTCAGGAATTTCAAAAATTCTTGTGCTTGTTTTTCTGTTATAGGCTCATTGAATGCTGGAGGGGATTCATCATCAAATACTTTTTGGGGTATTACCATGGTTTTTCCTTTTGTTTTCACTTGTTCCGAGGCATTGGATGTTTCGGGAGAGTAACATCTCCCACTTCTTGTAAAGAAATCGACTTCACTCACTGCTTCAGATGTCGAACCCAGACTCTATATTTTCTCTTCTATTTTTTCTAGCGAAACAGATCCTCCTACCATTGAAACATTGGTAGTATAATTCCAAGGTACTCGGTGAGTATCCTTGTATGGAAATGGTAGAGGAGTGGTGATAACTACTTTCGGCTTTATTGGTGCAGGAATCGCCGTAGATGATTTCACATTAATGATCACAGGATCACTTGTTCTCTGACTAGGTTTAGAATCCTCTGATGAACAAACATCATCTTCTTTTTTTCCTGGTTCTTCTTCAAATAATTATATCTCTCCGCTATTCATCAATTCTTGCAACAAATCCTTAAACTTAGGACATATTTGAATTTCATGCCCCTTCTCTTGATGATATTCACAATAATTCTTGACTTCATTATGCTTTGGCCTGAATTGTTGTGGAATTATACCGGCTAAAGAGAGTTATTGAAATACCCAAACAAAAGGAGATTTAATTTCAGAAATGTCAGTTTTTGTTTTCTTTCTGTTCTCTTCCTGAATTGCATTCACGTTTTTATCTCCATGATTTGGCAATGGATGATTTGATGTAGATGGTGAATTGAATTCCAACTTTCCAGTGTTGATCAAATTTTGAACCACCCTTTTGAATGCCAAACAGTTTTCAATAGAATGACCCGTAATTCCTTCATGGTAAACACAGTGTGCCTTTACATCATACCATGGAGGGAATGGTGGTTGCATGGAAACCAAAGGATAAGGCCGTATGACATCTGCTTTTATTAACGAATCATAGATCTCTGCATAGGGTACTGGTAAAGGTGTAAAAGACAACCTTTCATTTTCCTTTCGAGATCCTCTGGACTCTGCTCGATTAGTGCTTGTTTCCTCTTTCTTAACCCTTGGTTGGGTTATTGTAACACTTTTCGATGAATCCTTGTTGTAAGAGTTTACATTGTTGATTTCATTCTCTTTTTTCCGGTACATAGGTCTTTTGGAACTAGACCCTTCATTTGATTCAATTTTGCCAATTTTCAAGACATTTTCAATGAGTTCTCCAGAAATGACCAAATCTGCAAAATTTCTGGTTGCATTCCACATTAGATGATTTAAATAAGGAGCTTTCAATGTATGGACAAATATTAATGTGGCCTCTTTTTCTGACAAAGGTGGTTGAACTTGGGCTGCTGTGTCACGCCATCTCTGAGCATACTGTCTGAACGTTTCGTTATTCTTTTTCTCTAAATTTTAGAGAGTCTATCTATCAGGGACCATGTCTGTTACGTGGCGGTACTGCTCTAAGAATGCTTTAGCCAGATCTTTCCAAGATCTAATGTTGGCTTTGGTCAATTGAGTATACCATTTTAAGGCTGGTCCTGTCAAACTATCTTGAAAGCAGTGAATTAACAATTTCTCATCTTTCACATATCCTGCCATTCTGCGACAAAACATAGTAATGTGGGATGAAGGGCATGTGGTACCGTCATATCTATCAAATTCGGGAGCTTTGAACTTGATGGGGAGGATTAGGTCTGGAACCAAACTCAACTCACTAGCGTCAAATCCATAGAATGATTCAGTTATTTCCACGGATTTCATTCGTTCTTCTAAGCTCTTGATCTGTCTGGTCAATTCTTCATTTACTTTTTCTTTTTCATTCAGCTCATTCAAATCTGGGATTAAATGCTCAGTATTAAAATCCCCTATTTTCACATCTGATATAAGTGGATTTTTGTTTGAAGATGCAGGATCCTCTTATCGATTTTCATGTGGTTTGGCTTCTTGAAATGCTGATGTGCGAGCATTGATTTGTATAGGTGTAGTACCAGAGTGATAAATTGGTTCTAGTGGAAAACCTAAAGGATACATAGGTTCTTGGTCGAAAGATACAGGATTTTCATGCATTTTTCCAATGATAGCCTGCCTTTTAAACATGTCTTCTATTTTCTGCATCATGCTGTCTTGTGAATTTGCAATACTGGCTTCAATTTTCTCCAGCTTCATTCTCATTTCTGCTTGTTCTTTATTACGTTGTTCCTCAATACATTGTATTTTATCCTCCATAATTCTCTTAATAGCTTGTCTAGTACCGTAGTGATGTTGTATTTCTCTTTTGGCCAGAATAACTGCGATTGAAAAATCTTCTGATATTATTATAAATTTTTTCAAATTTTAATTAATGAATTTTATCTTAATAATAAAAATTATACATAAAGAAAATAATGCAATGAATAATGAATGTATGCAAAATGCATGTATCCAAAAGGTATTGATCCAAAAAGTTAACTGTCATAGAACAACTTTCATCGGCATACAAAAGTTTCTTTATAATAGTTCATAACTACAGATAAGGCGTAGCTTTCCTATTAAGCTCTATAATTTCTTTCATTAGCCATGACACCTTCTTTCCGAACTTAGAAACTGGATCAACGTGATGCTCAATTATTTTAGCTTCAACAGCTAGTTCCCCAACATATCTAGCAACTTCGCTCATTTGTACCATGGCCTCGAATACCACATTTATTATTTCTTCACTTCTTTCTACATAGAAATCAGTTGACTTTTGCCATTGTTCATTAGTTCCTTCAAGAGTTTGCTCTAACTCAGTGATTCTGACTTGGCAATTGTACAGAGTTTTTTCAAGATCTCTAATGCATCTTCACAGTGAAGCACTTTCCTCATTACTTTCTTTGAGATCATTAGGTCCTAGACGAACCTTTTCTTGAAATAATGACTCTTCAAGTTGCAAAATGTAAGCATTAAACTCTGCATTTTTGTTTCTAGACTGATCCAGATCTTCTTCAAGTTTTGTTCGTGCTTCTTGCATTCTTTGATTAAGCTTCTGGATTTGAACATTCTTGTTTCTGCATCTTTGCATCCAATTGCTAGCCATTTCTTGCTCTACCTCAAGTTTGGTGTTGAAATTCTTTCTTTCCAGCTCCCATTTTTCTTTTTCGACATTGAACTCTTCAATCCTTTGGCCACTAACTTCAAGTTCGGCAATCAGCTGGTTCATTTCAGATTCAAATCCCTTGAACATGATATTTTTCTCACCCTCAAATTTATCAAGAATATCACTCTTCATTTCTTCTAAATCTTTGGCTCGATCCCTTTCTCTTTGCATTTCATTCATGATTTCGCGGTGTTCAGCTTTATGTTTTATAATTCGCTCTCTTCTGTCAACCTCAAAATCTTCCATTTTTTGCTTTCCTTTCTCAAGGCTTTTGAGTAGACGGCTATTCTTTCCTTTCAGATCTTCAACTCGACTTTTCTCGATGTTCAATTCTCTGGTCATCTGTACTGTTGATTGGCTTGGTCCTGATGCTTTCCGGGATTTATATAACTCCTGGTAATTTTTCTTTAATGCTCTAAATTCACCATCAACTTTTTCTTTGTTTTCTCTCAACATGGCACATTGTGATGAATGAAAGTCAATGTCAACACCCAACATAGCTTTATCTCGTCTCATTTGCTCTAATTCTCTCGACCAGCCTTCTCTTTCTGCTTCAAACTCAGCTCTCAGGATTTCAATCTCTGATGGAACCACCTTAATGCGATCTTCCATAGAGATATCCTCATTTTGATCTGGTAGAGGAATATTTTCATTTTTCCTGACAGATCTCCATTCCTCATAATCAGGAGTTAGCATTTCTTTTGCTGCTTTAGCTCGGATACAAAAAGTTGTTTTCCAAGCTGTAAAGGCTTCCATGATCTTTCTTTTATAATTTTTGCTGTGGAATGCGAACTCAGATGAATGTAATCCAGCGGTGACAGGTACAAATTGACGACCCTCATACTGTCTTATGACCAGAAGTGGTGCATATCCAATTCCTCCCCATAATCCGAGCAGCATTATCCAATTGTAATCACCACATTTATAAAAGAATTCTCTTTGGATTTGCCATGGGGCTCGCCAAACAATGTCATTGCTTTGCAGATTTTGAAAGGCATTAATCCACATATCTTTCTTAATTTCTTTCGGTCATTTTTGCTCCAGAAATTCTTTTAATGGTGAGTAATCCGTATTAAAGCACCGGTATGAAACCTTTTCTGTCCTCCAGAAATGGCTACGGATCCAAACATATAACAATTGGGTACACCCTGAGAATCGTCCACCTCCTAGCTTTCTACAAGCATTTAACGATCTGAAAGTCTCTGCTAGAATTGCAGAAGCAGGATTAATCTTTTTTGGTAGCTGCTCAAACAAATCTACTACTGCAGCTTCAATATATCCCAATACTTTTGGGAAGATGACCATACCATACATACCCAGAGCAAATAGATCGAATCGTACTTTAGTGTTGGATGACTCTGAATAAGTTCTTTAATGTTAATCCAAGCAATGCCTTCGCTTTCACCTTTTTGTTTTGTACGGGATGCCACCCATTCTTCTCGTACTCCGGCAATCTTTGCTAATTTAACTCGAAAGGTTTGAGTTTTAATTGACTTTGAATAAATTCGATTTTCCAAAGCCCCTTCTATATGTAGCAAAGTTGTGTATTCTTCAATAGTAGGGACCAAGTCCTCCTTATTGAGAGTGAAGCAATTATACCCTGGATTCCAGAATTGAATTAGGGCTCGAAGTAGGTCATCATCAACTTCAACATAGAGCAAATATGGGATGTCTCCGTAAGTCTGATAAAACTGCAACTTTTTGTTTGAGTCCCAACTTTCCCAAATGCTTCGCAAATCTTGCATATCATTTCTTTTTAGCGAAACTGGAGCATAACTGGCCAAGTTCGATACATAATCATCTTGCAGACTGTCTCCTCCTTGTCTTTGTAAGTCCTCAGCCCACTGTCTTACTTCTGAGTTTAGAATTATTTGATTTGAACACTTTTTATCCATGGATGAAGGCTTTCCAATGAGACAATTAACACGAGGATCAATGCCTTTTATCCTGTATGATGCTATGCAAACAAAAGAAATAAAGAACACAAAAAAAAGAAATGAATTAGTTTACATAATAAAGGAAAAAAAATTGATAATAATGTCTACCTAAATATTTCTATTTAAACATGCTTTCTTCATACTTTAAAAAATTTAAATTCACATGCAATTTATTCAGTAAGAAAATAAATAAATTAAAAGAAAAGTTAGAATTCATTTCTCCTGTGTGTACACCTATTTTGGACAAAATTTCGGCATGGCTTCAGATCGGAAGAGTTTCTAGGGTTTATTATATGCAGGGCTTCAGATCTAAGAATAAAGGTACCCGAATTGTCCTTGTTAGTGCCCCCTTGGGCTGTTAACCCTCAATCCTAGTCCATCACAGACTAAAGTGGATCGAGTTCAATTCGAGAGGATACACTTCTCTATGCCTAACACGGAGAATAAATTCTCACGAAGACATAGAGCATATGAACCCCGAAAGTTACTTACTAGGTCTGACACGGAGAATAAATTCTCACGAAGACGTCGCTTTCACTCCCACTTAAAAGGGACAAACTCAATTATAGAGCTTTATGTTATGCAATGCAAGTGTTGTGTGTGAGGAGAAATGTTCAAACCTCTGACAGAAAAAATAAATAATGAAATAAAATACTTGTAAATAAAATGAAATATAAATAAGGAAATATATAAATACTATGAAAATAATAAGTATATAAAAAATTTTGAAAAGAAAGAATTATAAATCAAATATATGAATTTTTTAATTTATAATTAATAGAGACAATTAATAATTGGTTTTAAAGTTTGACCAGTCCCCAGTGGAGTCGCCAAGCTGTCGTAACCGGTTTTCGTCCGGGCACAAAATATTTATTTGGCGGGAAAAGTGATGTGAATAAATGGTTTTGAAAATAATTTGGGAGTCGCCATCGGCCTTTTGGGTCAGGTAGGTCGAATACCTAAAAATTATCTTTTAACAGAGTTTTTAAGAAAACATCAGTTAAAAGATGAACTGATATGCGTTTATAACCAAAAATTCTTTCTTTTTAATAATAACAAGGGATTCGTGGTCGGTTACGTTTAGGGAAGGATTAGAACCCCTACAACGCCCAAAATTGGTACTTTTTAATTATAAATTGTCTCTATTATTAGAAATTTAAAAATTCAAAATATATTTAATTTATAATCCTATTATTTCAAAATTATAATTATAGAAAAAAATAATTTATATAAAATATTTATTTAATTAGAAATATCAGAAAATGACTTCTAGGTGCCTTAAGACAGCTCTTTTCTTCGATATTAATAAATATTAATATAATAATTTAAATAAAATTATAATTTTTTTATAATATTTAATTTTAAAATACCAGAATAGGACATCCAGTTGTATTAAGACCGCCCTTTTCTTCGATATTGAAAAATAAATAAATATTGAAATAATTTATGTAAAAAAATATAATTTATTATTTATATATATATTTATATGACTATATAATAATAAAAATAATATTTAGATATATAAATAAGTAAAATTAAAACATAAAAATACAATTAGAACTATATATCTAAAAGCAGTAAAATAAATGAAAATATTTAAAATTAGTGAATAAATTATAATAAAATTAAAATTAAAAACCTAATTTAATATTAATTATTTAAAATTATAGGGATTAAACATATCATTTTCCTTATTTATTAATTTGGTGACTAAAATAAACTTATATAAAATTCGAATATCTGATTAAAATAAATTAAAAATATATACTCAGGATTAAAATATTATTTATTAAAATTAAGGGACTAAATATGTTATTTATCCTAAATATTTATAAATACAGGTTAAGGGCTAAAATATAAATAAATAAAATTTAGAGACCAAATTAAAAGGATTATTAATTTGATTTAGTGACTAAAATGTAAATATTACAAGTTAGGATGGTTGCGGACGGGATTTAACAATTAAAAATTACACAAATAGCCCTCCCCGAAACGACGTCGTTCGGGTAGGGCTATTTAAGCCCGAAACCGGGCCAGCTCTCATTTCTTATTTTTTTCTCTCTCTCTCTTCTCTGAGAGAATGCAAATTCTCTCGCTTCTCTCTAAAACAAAGAGAAGCTCTCTGGCCGGCAGCCGTTCGCCGGCGTTGACCCCGTTGTCGGCCACTGTCTTCGGTGGCCGGAAATTTTTTTTTTACACTAAAGCGTAGATCGGACCGTCCTAATGACGGTTCCGGTGGTCTTTTCTTTTAAATAGCTCCCGATCGGAGCAAATCTAAGAAAATACCTTCGGTTTTCGAAGGTTTTTGGTGACGTCTAGAGGCCGGTGGTGACTCCGATCAAGGCGATGGCTTCCACGATAAATTTCTCTCCTTCCTTTCCTTGCTGTTTTAGTGATTTGCTTTCTGTTTTTTTTTTTTTTTGTTCTCTGTTTTTGCTGGTTCTTCCCCTTCTTCTTTGCAGGTTGGGTGATGGCTTTATAGCCATCACCGGCACTTGTCTCGGACCGGTCCTAAGGGTGGAGTTCGGTGAGTCACCGGGCTATGTGGTGACTCACCCCTATAGCTTGCAACGTGGGCGGCGGGTGTTGAAGCAGCAAAGCTTCTGGAGTCTTCAGCGAGGCGGCGGCGTCGTGGCTGAAGTGGGTTAGAAACTGGAGAGGCGGCTGCGGCGCTAGGGTTAGAAACCCTAGCTGAAACCCTAAATGTTTAGGGTTTCAGTTTGGGTCTGGACCGGTTGATTGGGCCTTCGATTTTTGGGCTTGTAATTTTTATTATTATTATTATACATATTTTTTTTAATAATAATAATAATATATATATAATTATAATAATAATTAATTATAATAATAATAATAAATAAATAAAAATGGATAAAAAGTTAGAATCTTCAATGTTCTTATGCAAAGATCTTTACTTTGAAGATCGGTTCAGTGTCCGAGGGTACTCCTACCTCCCTTTCCCGTGCCCTTCCGTATTGATTTATCTTGTGTAGCACTGCCTTCCTGCGTGTCAAATTTTATTTTGTTGAATGTTGTCTTCTTTGTTATCAAGGATTTGCCTACGGCCTGGCCTTCTGTATGCTGCCAATGAAGTAATCTTAAAGTTGTGTTAATTCTTCAATGTTCTTTTGTCATAAATGTTGCCTTCTATTTATGAAAGTGTGTCATTCCGTCTGTCTATATTTCATGAGCAATAAATTGCCTTTAATAATCATTCTGCTTGTATAGTACCTGTCATATTTATGGTTGCTGTAAGACTGTCAAATGGTTCCTAAAATCAACTTATTAGAGTCTGCACTTGTTATGAGAGTGCACTATGGAATTGTCATGAAAATGGTATAGGGACCATAAACTGAAATAGTTATAATTTTCATTTCAGACAGTGAAAATTGTTGTTTCAAGTTCTTCCTAAAGCAACACTAGAAACATACAACCTCAAGTTACTGTCTTTCGTGGTAGAAAGAATCAGCTCTGGCAGAACAAGTGGCAAAGTGTAGGAAGATCCCAGATAGCATCATCTGGATCAAATGCATTCTGGAAGTACTCATTAATCCCATTCATTGCGTATAAAGTTGCCGATATCTGTCTTTCGACCTTCAACCTTTTGAATTCCTGATGCTCTTGATCAATTCCTTGGGGCAATAGACTAGCATCTTGAGGAAACTCCGGTCCTTGGATAAATGGAATCTGATCAAGTCCTGTGGCGATAGGCCTGGTTTGACTGAACTGCGATGGGGCCGGTTCGAATTCCCTAATGAAATTGCTCAACTCCGGCCTATACGTGCCATCGAACATCTGGACCGAATTACATGTGAAACCATCATCCCCGACGCTGGACACGAAGCTATCGGTGCTACCAGCATGACTGATGGTGCCATTACCTCTAACAATAGTACTTGCTTTGATAGTGATTTTGTTGTTGGTGTTACTACAAGCCCCTTACCTCAAACTCTTCTTATGATCAAGCAGGTTCCTAATCTTTAACGAGAGACGAGAATCGATCGGAACATGAGTGGCGAAATTGATCCGCGTATTCGAACCCCGGAGAAGGCAAGCGGCTTCATCATAAGCTCTGGCAACTTCCTTGGCCGTCTCGAACGTCCCGAACCACATCCTTATCTAAAGCGTTGTGTTCTTGATCTCGGAAACCCATTTCCCCGAAGGCCGCTTCCATACTCCGACGAACTTACTCCTATCGATAGCTGCAGCTCTCTCCTTCAGTTTGCCCTTTGGTTGGCTTTGAACTTGGTGTTGCTCCATTGGAGAGAATGCTTTTGGCCATTGAACTAGGGTTTGGTTTTTATATTGAGTGGTTTGAAGTGGTGGGAGGGTTGTCTCACATTTTTGTCAGGATGTTGGGGATGTTGTTTGTTCCATTGTTAGGGACTGAAATCTCAAGGTTAAGTTGACCAAATCATATGATGATGATCTTGTCAAGGCTTGACACTTGGAGAAAGTTGGCTCCCACTAAAGCAGACTGAGTCTTTGGAAGGATCCAATAGGAAAGATGTAACATTCCAAACTACGGTTAATAATTAAATTGTAAAATTTCATAATTTGGTGATTAAAGTAAAATAGTTGAATAGATCAAGAATTTATTTTAAGATATTTTATGAAGGGTTATTAGTAATTATTAAAGGAATTAAAGGACAAAATGATCATTTGACTTAGAAATGATAAGATAAGGATATATATGGGGATAAGGTTGAGTGATTTCTCCAGAAATCTCTTCCTTCTTCTTCTTCTCCACCGTGAACCTAAGGGAATAAAGGTGAGTTTCTTTGTTAGCTGATTATTTATTGATTTTAAGTATGAGTTTTGATCTTTAGGTGATACTTAAGCTTAAAGAAAATTGAAGTTGTCTTATAATCAAAAGATTTGTAAGTTATGAGAGATTAAAGATAAGAAGTTTCTAAATGAATTTTTGAAAAAGAGTTGATAAAAGAACTTTGAGATGAATTTGACTTGTCATAAGTATGAAGAAGAAGTTATAAGTGTTAGAAGTAAGTTTGGATTACATGAAAAATTCAGTAAGATTCTTAGTTTTAGAATCTGAATGAGATAGGGGAGATAATAAGGTGTTGGAATGATAGAAGTTAGTTAAAATGGTTGTAGTTGAGTTGAGTGATATAAAAGAAGTTTTATATAAGCAAATTTAATGAAAAGTTGTGGAATTTTGAGGTGAAAAAGTCTTATCTGGGCAGGGTGTATCGGTACACTATGAATGAGTACCGATACACTAAGACCAATTTTGAAGGTGTATCGATACATTAAGGTGTGTATCGATACCTATGAATTTCAAATTGAATTTGGGTACCGATACACCAGGAGCGTATCGGTGCACTCCTAAAGGAAAATTTGAAGTTTGGTTAATTAAATTAGCTTAAGTTATTAATATCAAGTTATAAGGTTTAGGTTTCTGATAATTGTCTTTAAAAATTATATTTATGTAGATATAGAGCCAAAATGAGTTTCGAAACAATTGACAAGTAAGATTGATCAAGTGAAAGACAAGGAGATATAGGTGAGTGCAATTTAATTTGTATTTATGTTATTGATCAAACATTGGCTTGCGATGAGCCAGTGACAGAGTTATTATGGTAAGAAGTAACTTCTAAAATGTTATGTGATATATGTTATATGATATGAGATAGATGGTTACACATACATGTGGTATGTGATGGAAGAGAAGAAATATGCGAGCATAAGAGCAATGATATGAATCATAATGATAGTGCCCATGTTATGTGATATGAGAGCTAGGGGTATAGTTGGCATGCCAAGAGTCGAGGGTTACCTATGTTCTTCGGGACATATGGACTGATTACCTATGTTCTTCGGAACAAATGGACTGGTCTTTCGGGACATCGATTGAGCTGTGGTGACAACATAATAGTGCATAACATCAATGTACTCACATACCTTAAGTTCTCAATAATGTACATAAGCTTACAAGAGGTATTAAAAGCGTTGTTATTGTTATATGTTATCATGTGATTACTATTTACACTCAAGTACATGTGACATGATTGAATGATTTGTTTATATGCTCATATTTATAGGAAATGCATTATTATTATATTTTATGCCTCACTCAGTCTATGACTTAGCGTGTAAGTAATTTACACGTAGGTACTGAGAAAGGAGGATCAAAGCTAAGTTCAAAGGAACAACATATCTCCGCTCAAAGATCATATCAGAAGTAAATTACACAGTATGTCTTGTTATATGATAAATAGGTTGGCATGTAAATAAAGTCGGTAAATTAAGTATGTATGTTCTGATTGAGTTTTGTAATGTTTTAAACGTATTTATGTAAATGGTAACTTTATAGTGATGAAAGTTTAATAATTTTTATGAGTTTTATACATGTTGGGCGGAAATACTGTAGCAGTGCATCAGTCCACTGTAGCAGTGCATCGATACACATTTTAAATTCGATGTTTTTGTGCATCGGTACACTGTTCACGGAATTGTTCATTACTATTTGCACAGTATCGATATTATTCATACAATATAGTACTATTCATAAAAACATTTTTTGCCTTAGATTTGTTATAACGAACATAATTCAACAGTATATTATTGTATTTTCTTAATATAAGTCCAAATGCTCTGTTATTTTTTAAGAATATTGTTTTAAAAAGTCAATGTGACATCTCAGACTTATATCCAGGTCGGGTACGGGTTGGGGGTGTTACAAAAGAAACAACAAACAGAGTGGAATCTCAACCAGGCTGAATTAGAAACTGGAAAAAGTTAATTGCATCATATGTTCTTAATCTATGACCCTAGTATTAAATTAGTCCCCAAACTTCTAAATATTTTAATTTAATCCTTAAACTATAACTATTGTTCTAAATTAGTACTTAAACTTTTGAGCATTTCATTTTCATCTCCAAATTATGATCTTAATTTTAAATTGGTCCCCAAACTTTTTAAATATTTTAATTTTATCCTAAATTATATATATATACTAATCACATCTCTTGTTAATAAAACCATTGGGCCAATTTATATTACTATATGATTGAAAAAAATATTGGTTAAACTAAGGTTGAAACGGATTACATATTTGGATGAATTTTGGGATGAAATTGGAAGATCTAAAAGTACAGGGACCAATTTAGACTGATATTCATAGTTTAGGGAAGAAAATAAAATATTCAAAAATTGAGGACTAATTTAGAATGATATCATAGTTTAAGGATGAAATTGAAATGTTTAAAAGTTTAGAGACTGATGATGAGGGTTTTGGGCATGTATGAAGCAATTAACTCTTAATTGAATGGTGTTCTAATTTTACTCTTTATGCTGTTATTTAAACAGCTGAAGAAAACGTGAGTATTTTTAGATTTTAAAAATGAGTAAATTTAATAAAACAATTGCTTCCATAATCAATGACTAAACCTTTAGTTCAGGATTCATCCTTACTATGTACTAAAACTTGACATTCCATTATTAACCATAAATAAATAATGAGTAAGTAAATTTCTTGTATTCCATTCTGATAAATTGAAAACTTTTAATATTCTAAACCAAAGGATTTCAGCACAAAATGTCTATAAATTAAGAAGTTCTGAGAGAAGAAAATGGAAAAGGTAAACATGAGCAAACCCACAACCCAATATATTATTGTTTTTTGTGATCAAAACTGCAAACATAATGAAAGAATTACAAATCCAAATCGGGAAATCTTTGAAAAACTGAAACGAAGAAACACACGAGACCAAAACTGCTTCAAGAATAGTCTTCTCAAACCTCATGCTACCCACACCAAATCATCACTCGCTTCTTCTTCTTCTTCTTCTTCTTCTTCTTCTTTTATAGACTCAATACCCATATTATAAATAGATACCTTATACTATACAAATTCCATAATTAACTAAAATAAATAGCGGGAAGAGTTCATCTCGATCACCATGACTTTTCGCCCTCAATCACACCTTCATCACGCAAAAACAAAGGGAAAAGAATTTTGTATAATAATATGGTTCACATGCAAGAAGGATGCCTGTCGAGCAAATTTACTTGAACTATGCGGACAGGAGGGATTGCAGAGCGAGCTGTTGTTGCGGCTGCAAAGACGACCAAGTTAAGGCCAATGCTTCCGGTGGCAAAGTCTGCTGAAGCTGCTTCAGTAGATTCGCCATCCGACTTGAGGTTTGCTCTGTTGCTAAATCCTTTCCACATAAAACCTTCAATATAGTATATAGTTCATCAAATGCACCCCAGATACCGAACTACCAGATAAATAAGACCAGATGGGTAGTGACAACAGAAAATTTTCATTTTCAAGCGCACAGTTGTTCGAGCAAAGCCATTCTAAGAGCCTTTAGGATTTTGAAAAAGCAACTTAAAATTTTTACCTCAGCAAACACCGCAACAATCTTAGGAAGGGAATTATGGTTGGGACCCAAAACTTCATTGTCGGACCTGAACACACATACATTGTCAAATAATGGGCAGCGACGGGATATTGCGGCAAAAAGTGAACTTCTTAAACGAGATCAGCACAGTTAGAAGTTGATTTTACCTCTCAACCATTGAACAAAGTTGTTCATGAACGACTTTGGCTTCAATCAGATCACCTTTTATTGGCAAGCAGTTTAACCATGCAGGAACAACCTATCAAATACAAAGGGTAGCGTGTTCAAGACCAACCAATATTAAGAAAACAGAAATGAAGCATTAAAATAAGCTATATGAGTACACGACACAAGCAACCAGTTACTTTAGTGAAAAATGCAAAGCAGATTGAAAAGTGTAAACACGGAACTACTGAAATTGATCTGAAGTTAAAGAATATCGATATGTGATAGTAATAGAGATGATCCACAAGCCCCTCACCAGTCAAGCTCATGGGTGTCTTTCATTGGTTTGTCTGGATTCAGTTTGCTCATTAGACAAAAAAAGTTTATCGTACATGTTGAGTAATGCTTCAACAAATTATAATTTACTTGTCCATGTAATCTAATAAAAGGAAAAGCTGTGTTCTACATTAATCTACCAGGCATCAGATAATCTACAAGATATACCTCTGTAATTTCACAATTTACAAGAGGGGGTCTGAAAATCAAGGATTATATGTAAAATGTAAAATCATTGCAATGTCCGCATCCATCATACCGATTACTGAACGATTTGCAGTGACAAATCACCAATATTCCTATAACTAGTGGTTTTATAAACTAAATTTTTGGGTTAATTTAGTGACAGAGAGAGGGAAATGTTTGCCAGTGTTATTGAAAACCTTAGGGAAACCCCTCAAGTGTGATCAATCTACTTTTCAGAGACAATGACGCTTAATTTGACACAGCTATGCATACATAAAACTATGTGATACTTTAAAAAATGATTGCATGAACGTATATGAAACCCTTAAATTTATTAAGCAGCCACCAACCAAAACCAAAGAGGGAATAATGTGATTATCAATCTCACCAAGATTCTCCACTACCCTAACTAGAATAGCAGATAATTCTGCAATAGTTTCAGGCACAAAGATAGAGAACAGTGTATGAACCCAAACTGGCACTCTTTCTATTTTGTGCTTAGGGCTCATGGTACTGGTGTTAACAAACAATAGTTCATAAAAACATATTTGTTTTAATGCACGCAACAGATATTCATTTCATATCAAAAGGTCTAATCAACTTGGAAAGCTAATTTTATTGCCTGCAATACCTGAGTTGCATCAATACTGTCGCGGTGGAACAGACATATTTTTCCTAATGCGGAAACAGCATTATCATAAGCCATAACGTTTTCAGGTAGCAAAGCATTTGGATGTCCTATTACAGCATTTAACCTTGATAAAGCCTCTGGAAGAAGTCGCAAATAATATGTTATTCTTGCAAGAAATAATCTCCATAGACCAATCATGCAAAACATTACCTCCAACAACTGGCATAAATACAGGTCCACCAAATTCTGCACAAACGCCAAGTCCATATACTGCTGCCTGAACATAAAATTCTTACATTTATTACAATCTCAACAGTCTATGGTGCTTTGGATGCCAGAACAAGAAAATACAGACCTGTCGCACATCTGGGTTCTCATCATTGCAAGCCTCCAACATGAAAGGAAGATATGTTTCATAATATCTGTTTCAAAAACATTACAGCAATTATATCAAATGATACTCTATGATAATAATTAACATAAGAAAATTAGGCAACCTACTTTAGAGCTGCTTCACGACACTGTTCCACAACATCATCAAAAATACAAATCGCAACCCTTCTTTCTTCAGCTGTCTTATCTTTACCCTGTATTTAAACCCAAAAAGAGAGAGAAACATAAATGAGCATACTTCAGGAAAGAACATTTTTATTCTGGATGTTGCTTGACAACTGATTTTGAAAACAGAGAACTTTCTCAGAACTTACCCACATAGGTGTAAGATATGAAGATAGCTCATCAAAGAAAGGCAAGAAAGAGGTTTTAAACGTTTTGATCAAAGTTCCCAAGATTTCACCCACCTGGAAGAAAAATGCTCGTTAAGGCAAGAAATAGGAGGCTTTAATGGATCAGGACAGGAAAAATCATATAAAAAAATATTGTCCAGCATTAATGTGCTGTATCAATCAGAGATTTTATTTTAAGACTTACTTGGTAGAAAACTTCTTCCTCTTGTTCATTTTCGTCTTTAATTAACTCTCCCTCCTCAGCATCAAAGTCTTCAGCTTTAGCTCTTTCAGCTCTCTCACTTTTTCTGGTCGCACTAGCTGTGATTACTTGTTTTATCTCATCCACAATAGATCTAACCTGACTTTCATCTAGAAGAAGACCAGAGATCTGAAAGAAGAAAATTCTCAGACATTGCGAATAAAAGACAAAGGTCATGAATGAAACACTGAAATACTTTTTCGAGAACTTAGTCTATGTATCAACTGAAAGAAGAAAAACACAAGAGATCAGAAACAACCCAGGAGAATACTGGGGAGCAGTTTTAACAGGCACGACAGGTTTAATTCAGTAATTAGTTCAAATTATTAGCTAATATTAAAATGACATTGAGTTCAAGTAAGCATTCTAGTTTTATTTATTTATTGAGATATTTTTGCTTCTAATCATCAGTTGCCCAATAAAATTCATCCAAAGCAGAATAAATTCAAAAGAGATAAGGGTGAGCAGAATATACAATACAAAATTAACTTTATTTAAAATTAGTACAAACCTGTACACATTCATTCAATGCATCTAGCATGCTTGCGCATATCTCCATATCAGGTTCCTGCAAGAATATGGTAATTCAAGTTTTCATATAAAGAAAACAAAATATCAATAAAGCAAGCTTCAATGCATGAATTCTTTTAAGAAACAATAAGAACCTTATGCAATGCCTCCACTAGAGCTGGAATAATGTAATCAGACAATTGCTTTATATAGGTCTCATTACGCCCTTGAGCTATTCCCTTCTCCACAGCTAATTTTGCAGAACGTAATAATTCTGGCATGGCTACAAACAAAAAAAATGGCCAAGACAATTTGATAAAATCCTAACAAACTTGCAAAATATTTTAAGAGAAGTATCATAACTCTTCTACCTGAAACAGCTGCTTTTCTAACTTCTTCGTGGAAATAAAATTTAAGAAGAGGAACAAGAGTTGGAGCAACCTGCATCATATGTCCACCATTTTGTTATTATCATATTGCTAGAATACTTAACCAAAACAGTGAATAGAACACACCTGATCAATCCATGGAAAAAATCCTTCCTTCAACTCGTCAGCATAGCAACAAAGCATGTTACATGCTGTTGCCTTTTCCTCCAGGACACTAGTCTTGATCCCAATTCTTTTATCCCCAAGGGTAATGGTTTCCATACTGTGAACATAATGCCAGAGATAATCGTAAGATAACACAATATAACTTAGGGAAAAATAACATCCTATTTCTCTAAGCTAACCACTTGACATTTTCGATGAACATAGCTAGGCAGAACTCTGTGGCTCCAAGAGGTGTGGTGTGTTCACATGAGTATAGGCGTGCATTTCTCAGATCCTTTTGAGTTTCTACATAGCATAAAGAGAAGTAGAAAAGAGAGGAAAGAGGAGATAGAGCCTTGGCCTATATACAAATGACGGGGGAGGATAAACAAGATATACGCGAATGTATCAAAATTCAAGTTACTTATTACCATGATATTAGAACAGTAGAACGGTATGCCAAATAACATTGCTCAAAATAAAATCCTAATGCTATAAGACAACCATACACGGATGCTAGGATACTGTGTGTGTCCATGTGGTGTCCATGCACATGCTAGCATGAGTCTGTGACTCTGTCTCTCAGATTGCCCATGTTTGCAAACGTAAGAGACGAGATAAAGAGTTTTTTCACCTATACAGATGAGCGAGGAGAATAGACAAGATATACATGCATGTATCAACATTTATGTTGCTTTACTGGCATAACTAGTTAAAACAGTAACAAAGTATAACCTTTCATCACTAGAATACTCAATATCATTATCTGAATCTGCAGAAGTAATAGTTACATCTGGCTTCAGTTGAGCAGACTGGAGAAGGGGAGGCATTACAACACTCATATAAGGGAGGAAGTCTTGCCCCAAACACTTGCAGAGTCTGGCCCATGCCTGTAATAAGGTGATACAATCATAAGCAAGGACAATTAAATGTGAAAGATATTGTCTAAACATTTTCCGTCCTATGGGCATACTTGCAGCATGTAACTTGTTGTCGGGTCATCTGTTTCCATTTGGGATCCTTGCAATGACATAAGCACTTCCATAACCTTGCAAGAAGGAAAAAGAATAAGATGAAATGTCAGTTTGATTCGAGAACAAGGGAAGTAGGTGTGCATTCTCATTGAGAAAAAAGTCAAACATAAAAGTATGTTTCATCCCATAACAAGTATATGAGAAATGTGCATGTGTGCAATCATTCAATATTTCATTAGACTTAACTAACTACATGTGCTATAATCAGAGTAAAACTTAAATAAGAGATCAACTTGATGGGCACCTTCCTCTAGTGCAACCCAAATACTTCTGAGAAATGAGAAACGCGTATTTTTCTTTGGAAAGTGAAGGCAGATACATGCTCCAAATTGCTCCATTCAACTCCCCCTAACTAATGATATCACTAAACTCAAATACCTCGACCACCATGACTTTTGAGATATAAGAAATAACTAGAAGATGAAAAGAAAACAAATTGATGCATGACATAGTGTTTTCAGTCGTTAACGAACCTGCTTAGCATCATTTCTGAACTTCTCCTTTCCAACAGCCATTCCAACAAGACTAATACACTCCATGGATTTGGCACGAAGCATACGGCTAGATTTGTCAGTTGCATTGACCAAAATAGCTTTCAGGTAAGGCATAACTGCATCATAATATTTTTGGAAGTGCTCCTGCAAAACCCCATATTGTTAATCTGAGTCATCTTGGTACACAATATATAATGTAATAATCAATATAGGTTTCTTTCAGGTAAAATCTATACCTGAGATGAGTCGGCAACTGATGCCAAAGCAGTCAAGGCACCTTCTTGCACCATTTGTTTCCCATTCTGCATGACATAGCATATATTTAGACAAACAAAAAAATTCTCGACTTATAAAGTTAATTCATGCATTCTTGATGTGACATTTATAATTCTACCCATCATACCTGTAAAAGCACAAGCAATTTGCTAACTATTCCATCTAGGTAAGGTGTTAAAATTTCCGGAGTGCAGTTTTCACTGAAGTTGAGCACAGCTGATGCAGCATGGGCCTGTTCAGAGAGAAATATATATAGCAAAATAAACCCTTATATCAAATCAACAATAAAACCTTGAAAATAGAAGTACCTAATTGCCAGGAAAAAAGTTCAAAAATCTTAAGATTATGATACGACTCTTAAATTTTTTCACACAAAGAGAATAAGCTAAGTTTACTTCAGTTTCCTGAATAATATGCAGCATCCACTTCCCAATCAATTAATTCCCTTCACAATGTTATCAGGCTCTTGAAAAATGTATCACCATTTTAGAGGTTAATCAGTAAATATGATGGCAACACCTGAAGTCCAAATTCCATTTTTTCTTCCAAGAACAGGCAAGCAAGGGAATAGTACAATGAAATCTAAAAACTGAAAGATCATTATTTGATAATGTAAGATATCTTTTGGTCATTTAGAAATCTTGAATAATGACATACATGATAGAACCAAATAAGAACATATCCACTCAAACAAATTTTAGTATGCCTTGTCAACTTTAAAAGCAAGAAACTACAGAAACAAGATGGAATATAAAATACATAGGGGAGGGGGGTTATCGATTACATCATATATGCAAACACAGAAATAAAAAGGAAAGATAAGATGAACATTTTTTTCTATGTAAAGCAACAAAGGGAATACTAGCGTGAATCAAACCTTTAGCAACAGTCAGAAGCAAAACCTGGCATCCTGAAAGTAAATTATATATTTGTGACTAACCTGTACTCTAGGATTTTGGAAATCATCAATAGCAGCAGCTAAGGCAGGCAACACTCTTTGGTGATATTGGTTCTGCAAATCTGGACCCAAGTCGGTAGACAATTGCCCAATTGCATTAATAGCCGCCCACCTCACACGGGGATGAGGATCATTAAAGGAATTCAAGACCATAGAAACCACTTGTTCCAGATTTTTAACCATAACCTGCAAGTCCAGCAATAAATTAAAATACAAGCTTCCATCACACTCGAGACTACCATTACAAAGGAAGCAAATTTATTAGTTCATTTCAGGAGCTGGATGAACCAAAAATTTTACTAATAAACACTAGTACTCACAAAGTACATTGAACTAGAATATACCTTGGAACAACCCTCGGCAATCTGAGCAAGGGCAATCAAAGCCGCATGGTGCTTTTGCCACTCAGGAGCAGCCAAATAAGCCGGCAACTGCTCCGATGCAACAGGAACAATTGTATTTCCGCCTAAAGAAATTGCCAGACGGTCCAAACACTCCTGTCCGACAGCATAGTTGCTAGTTTCGACAGCATCCTCATCCTCAGTTTCCGCAGTATGCCAGGCTGCATTATCCTCAATATCCAGCAACATTTTCATCAAAATTGCAAACAACTTACTAATAAATTGCGGCAGCTTCCTCATCATTCCAGGAGCACGTTCTCTCGCTTCTGCCAATGTGATCACAAATTCTATTGCCAAGTGACGAGTACCTTCCTCTAGTGGTTCTGCCTCCGCAATCTGCAGCATGGACCCCACCACATCAACGAGCTGCCTCCTAAGAAACCGAGGCTCAGTCTCTGCCAACTCAATCAACAGCTCCAAAGCCTCCTGAGCGGTAGCCTCGTTGCCGTTATTCAAAGCCTCCATCAACGTCTTCAACATTGCTGGTAAAAGATCCTGAAACCTATCACGGTCAGACGAGCTGGTTAGACACTGAATAAAACTGAGACAGCATTCAAGGCAGCGATTTTGACATCAGCATTCGAGCTTTCACTCAAGCACTTGAAAAAGACAGCATGCAGATCCTTTATAAAAGGAGTCAACACATCTTCGGTATATTGACTCAGCTGCGCAAATATCAAAAAAGCAGACTCCTGCAGTCTAGGAGAATCGGAAGACACGCATTGAAACATAAACGGCAACAGCTCAGGCCAGCCGTTCTCCGGCAAAATACCGGAAGCAAGCTCCGCGATCGTATCACACAGCTTTCTAGACAGAGTCTGACTGGTTTCAGCTTGGATTTGAGACAAAAGTACGGATTTCAGAGAGGAGTGAGTGGCGCCGTTGAGACGAGGCCAAATATAGGAGTCGTCACGGGTCAATAGCTTACGGAGGAGGATAGTGGCCATGGCACGCGTCTGCGGCTGAGCACAGACCTGGAGGAGGTGGGCGAGGCGGAGGCAGAGGGCGTCGGGATCGGATTGCTTGCAGAGATTGAATAAAGCCTCGGCGTGAGAACGCTGTTCGTTGGATGAAGACATCAAGTGGGAGATTAAGGTCCCTAATGGAGCCGAGTCGGATCCCAAGATGATAGCTAGCTGGGATTGCTGGTCCATGGCGGCGGCGCCGGAAATGATGATCGGATTAAAATCAAGAAGATGATGATGTCTCTCTCAATCTGTCTCAGAGGCCGAAAGGCTCAGAGAGGGGTTAGAGGGTGGGAAAAGAGAGTAGCGAGGACTTTAAAGGTTTAAGAGAGAGCTAAGGGTTGGGAAGGAAAATGATTTTGAATTTTTCAGGTAACGGATAAAGAGTTTTATGTGAAATAAATAAAATTTTAAAATTAAATTTATGAGATTTTTATCTTTAATTAGATATTGATTTGATTTGATTTTAAATATATATTTATGATTAATTTTTTTAATATTGCAGTCGAAAAAATTGTTTGAATAGAACACTATCGAAATTATTTCTTTATTGTTACAGTACATCCTAAAGACGTGTTGCAATCCATACTACTTTAATATAAATTTGACCATATTTTTTTCATATTTCATTTTTTATTTAATTTTTAATCATTAGATAAAAAATTGAGAAAGTTAAATTGGGGGGATGCAGTAGGAGTTGCATGGTGTTTCATGCGATCTTGGGGAGACGCGGAGAGTCAGTGTGACTTCGATGTCTATTGTAACATTCATCTCATTCGAGTAAATATCTCTCAGGTGCCCTATTTGAACAATTTTTTTCCCGAATGCATTATTGCAAAAAAATACCCATATATTTAGACTTAATATTAGAATAGGTGTCTAAACTATACTTAAATTTTGAATAAATATCTAAATTGTTTTTGGATTCATCCATGTCTAACGTTATAAATGTTCTATTTATTTAGGTGCATAAGCCATCAACGGCGTTAATTTCCCATGTTAAGTGACATATATCACAATCTTGTGATTTTAAAATTTGTTTTTTTAAATATTTAAAATATTTTGATATTTATAAAAAACACTAACTTTTATTATATTATAAAATGACCCTAAAATCTTAAATCTAATCATAATTTGTCGTTTCCCACGTAGTCTCTGACATACTTCTAGTCATATGTTTTCATATTTGGCGTCGATTGGCCGTTGAAATCACATGGGATCATGATTTTCATCCCAGGGTTCGTGAGGTATAAAACAGTAATTCATCGTCGATCGGTCACGATTACATGGTGTTTTGGTCGTTCGGGTGAGGTGAGGTCGGGTGGAGCTTCGTCGACTGCAAAAGGCGACGACCAGCGTGGATTTTGGGCCTTGAAATTAAGATTTTCAAAGTTTTGGGGTTATTTCAAAATGTTAGTGTTTTTCTTTAAAATATATATATAATTTTATTTATTTATAATTTTAAATAAAAAATTTAAAATCACCATATTATGACATGTCTCACTTAAGCAGGAAATTGATGTCGCTGACAATCCGGGTACCTAAATAGGCAATGTTTGTGACGTTAGGCACCTAGATGAGTCAACAAATAGTTTAGGCGCTTATTCAAAAATTTAGGTATGGTTTGGGCCCTTATTTTGGTATTAAGCCATATATTTATATATATGATAAATTATATGGTAAACTACAAGTTTAGTACCTAATTATTGTAACGTATACGTCTTGTAATACGAGCAAGAGATGTCATATCAACATATCAGATATTTGTTGAACATAAATGCTTAAAATTTTATTTCTGTTTAAAACGCCCCTTTTACCATTTAAAATTCATTTTCTTTAACATGCATAGTCATAACGTGATAATTTATTGTTCCAAATAAAACTGATTTATACAGCAATTAGGCAGTTCCATGTTGTTTCATATTTACTTACTATTGCTTAATATTGCTTAATTTAAAATCATTTTTAATAACATTCATATTTCTCATTCATAAATACAATTATAACTAAAATTAACCATAATTAAATAGTCTTAAATTACTATTACATACCCTTTTTAAAATAAATATGATGAAACAACCCGACGGATCGATATAATGTACATGTCACTAATAAGTCAAAGTTAGGATGTCTTATTGATATTTTTTGTAGGTTTGATTTCCATAAGATGTTGGGAAGCTCTTCACTTTACATTCCATTTCTTTATTTGAACTTACGCATGAAAATTATCACGCGCTAAGTAAAACTTAGTGAGACAAATAAATATATTAGGGTGAGCTATATCAGTAGAATATCATAAATAATTTAGAACATAAAAAATAAATGTAAATAAAAAATTTTAAGTTTTCAAACTGGACTTTCCAAGCCGTTTTTCCTCATCAGAAACCTGAAAATCATGTTCTTATAATTTTATCAAATTTACGATAATCAACATCAGAAATAGTATACTTTGTATAAACTTTCCATTCAGACACTTTTAAGAACTTTTATATTTCATATTCATATTCTTTTCCTTACAATCACTATAAGAACTTTCCTTATTTCATTTTCATAGCCCACTGTATTTTATGAGAATGCAATGTATATGAGTCAGACGAGTGTATGCGCACAAACACTACACTTGTAATACCCCAAGTATTTGGTAGGTGATCATAGTGAAAGGATTTAAAATTTGGTGGTTAAATTGAGTAAATTGAAAAATATAAGGGATGATTTAGGAATTTATGTTTGAGACTTATTAGTAATAATGGAATAATGTAGGGGAAATTTGTTCATTTAGATTGAATAAATTTAATATTCATTTAATTGGGTTATTTAATAAAAGTGAATAGGAGAATATGAGGATAAGTTCTGTTGGTTCTCTCCTCTTCTTCTTCCTCACATCTCGAGCCCCCATAGCAAAGGTAAGGCTTCATCTAATTAGTTTTTCCTTTCGTTTTTGGATTGGTTTTAAAACCTTAAGTGTTATAAAGGCTTAAGGAAAGTTCAAGGAGGATTAAAACTAAACGATGAAGGATTTATTTTAGATTTAAGAAAATGGTTTTTAAATGATTTGATGAAATTTGGTCTGATATTGAAGTTTAAAGGTATATTTGACTTGCCAAAGAGGTAAATAAGAGATTAAGAACCTTATAAGTGGTTAAAAACATGTTTGAAATTTGGGTGTGATTTTAGTTTTAAAGGGTTCTTTGGAATTTTTGGATTTTATAGGGAGATTTATGGATGTAAGACAATTGGTTTAATAATGATGAGTTTAAGGTTATGATTGGTGATAAAAGTAAGAGATTTAGGCGAAATGTGGTAAAAATTGAAGTGAAATATGAAAAATATGGGTTAGGGTTTGGTATTGGAAGAACAGTACCGATACTATAGGGTTAAATTTGAGGAAAGAGGATGAACACGGTGAACAGTATTGATACTGAAGTGGGTATCGATACCAAGAGGAAGGTATTAATACCATTATTGAAAAATGGATTCCAAAATGCGAAAATGGTATTGATACTGAAGGAAGTATCGATACCATAGGAGGGGTATCGATACCATAGGAGGGGTGCCAATAATATTCAGCCTGTAAATTTAAGTTGGGATGAACTTTAATAGAATTCAAGAATAATAGTACTTTGAGTACTATTATTTCGTATAAATGTTGGAAAATATACTAACATTTGTATTGTATGTGTGTGAATATGGATGTTTGTGTAGATCGTAACCAAGCTCCTGAATCCAACAAGAAAAAGGGCAAGGATAAAGTTGTCAAATAGTTGGACATCAGTAAGTTATAATAGTGAGGCATACCAGGTGACTGCATTTATTGTACTTATATGAGATAAGGGTGACTTGCGATGAGTCAACCTTGAATGGTTGATTAAAGTATGTTTTACAGTATTTTGATATGCTTTCGTAACATTTATGGAATTGATACAAGAGTAATTGTAGAGTATGAACTGCTCTAAAATGAATAGATGAATGTTTATGTTAATGTGATCTACAAAGTTGATTGAATAGCCCATTGTATTTGCATTGAGATTCATAGGTGCATTTCAACATACACTGTATGTAATGGTTATCGATCGATTTTATGTAATACATAACAGTGCATTTTCGTAACAATATTGTGTACTTTTGGCACTAGATGTGCAATCATGGTATTATAATGAGTTTGGGAATCACCATTTTGTTATATAATTATGTATAAAAGTTATCAATCGATTTTGTTTAATGCATAATGGTGCATTTTCGTATCAATACTTTGTGTACTTTCAGCACTGTGTGTATCCATGGAATTCATAATAAGTTTGTGAATTTCCATTTCGACACTTCGGTGAAATGCATGTACCTTGCATTCTCATTTGGCATACATTGGGAAAATAATTGATTAAATTGGAAAATACAGATTGATAGGTATGTTGGTCATACTAAATATAGTTTATTAGGTTTTTGAATGAAGATTGGTTCACCAAGCCAGTTTATGTAATGATATGTTTTATACGATTTTCATTCGTATTTTGATATTTTATGATATGTTTATATTTAAGTACAATTCATTTTGTATTTCTATGCCTCACTAAGTAAATACTTAGTATGTGTTGATTTCACATGTAGGAAATAACAAAGACTAACGGAGTAAGGAGTACAGTGAACATCATCAATCAAAGGTTTCCTCATCAGTAACTGTAGGACATTTATGTCTACTTTTGAAAATTAAATGGCATGTATTTGGACTTATGAAAATGCTCTGGAATTGTATTCTGATTTATAATTTTTGTAATATGTTATAACATTAAGATTATTTTAACTATGGAAAGTTGACGAACGTTTTAATTATTATTATATAAAATGTTTTGTTTTAATTTAGAAACAAAATTTTACGGGTTACAAATAAGGAAATGTTTAAAAAGTCATGTAACACCTTGACTTATGTACAAAACGTATATGAGAAATGGGTCTTACAACACCATGTTATCACATAACCAGAACATATAAGCACACATAGTGCTATCACATCGAAAATGAGCACACACAGTGCTATCACGTCAGAAATCATAATATGTACACAAAGTACAATCACATCAAAAATATATTAGTATACTTTCAGGTAACACCACAGTATATCACTTCAGAAACGTAATATGCACACAAAGTGCAATCACATCATAATCAAATTATGAATACAAAGTGCAATCACCTCGAAAATATGCTAGTGTTGTAACACCCCCAACTCGTATCCGACCCGGATACGAATTTGAAGTGTCACATTGACTATTCAAAACATGTACTTTTATAAAAACCATAAAGAATTTAAAACTTTCATTTATTATAAGGTTATTCTTTTACATAAACATGTTCAAAACATTACCAAACTCCATCAGAGCATACAGACTTAATGGCTTTGTTTACATGCCAACATACTAAATTATATAACAAGACATACTTTACAAAATATTTCTGATCTGATCTTCGAGTGGAGATATGTTATTCTGCTGGTCCTACTCTTGATCATCTTGCTTATCAACACCTATGTGTAAGACACTTACACGTTAAGTCATAGACTTAGTGAGACATGTAAATACATAATGTAAACTAACAAATGCATGTGTGTATATATATATATATATATATAATACAACATCATTCTTGTATAAATACTTAAAATATCCTTAATATGCTTATCATTACTTATTTTATTATCACTAATACTTTTCTATCATATGAGCATATACTTGACATAAATATATAATATAAACTCTAAATCCCCAAAATGCATGAATCATTACTATAACCACAACATACACAACACATATCGTCTCATATAACAAATACACATATACATTTATTATTATTATCCTCATTCTTATTATCATATAATCCTGAACTTATCATTTATACACATCATATACACACAGATGTCATTTCACAAAGGAACACACATATTATCATAGAAAGTTATTTATTATCTTTAAAGCCCATGTATATTTTGGAGAACTTAAGGTATGTGTGTACATAGAGGTTGTGCACATATGCAATCACCAAAGCTCATATAATTCCCACTAAGGGCGCGTAGAATTTGTCTTGAATGACCACTATGTCCCGAATGACCACTATCACATATCACTTATGTCCCGAAGGACCACGAAGAACCCTCGACTCTTGGCATGTCAACTATACCTATAGCTCTCATATCACATAACATGGGCATTATCTGTTATATCATTTCATATATTCACATAGGCATATAGTTTATTTTCACGTAGCACATTTCCATATACTTATCATTCACTTTCCATATAGCTTTTCACATTTAATTGTATTCTTTTTCTCATAGCTCATAGTCAAGAGTCTTATCTCATAAACATATATACACATATACATGTTCTCATATAATTTATATCATTTCAATTATATATTTAACATAGCTTAGTACACTGATATATATTCACATAACTCATTTAACATACATAGCATATCATGTAACATTCTACTAGAGTCACATCATTTATCACACATACATACCTTCACACAGACCACATGTACATATGCACTTAACATCTAGACGTATGCCTTCACTCTTATACATTTAACATCATAACATTACCTACTTATGTTCCTGTATCCATATAGCCTAAAATCAAAATTAAACTTATCACAAGTCCTAATTCCCTTACGTAACCAAATCTTAAAATCATGTACTCACCTGGGTCTCAATGGACACTAACAAGCTCTTATTCTTTCTTGAATCTTACTCTGACGACCTATCTGAACTTTGCTTCCGATCGATGTCTACACGAATACACGATTTAATGAATGACGAGATTCAAATTTCTTAATACGATTCATATCAATATAAACTAATTAAAACTCCAATTTCAACTTTCCAACTTAAGGGGTATCGGTACCACCCTTACGGTACGATACCTCTACACTAGGGTATCGATACCCTTCCTAGGTATCGATACCAAAATTAGCTTTGAAGTTCTCTGGGTATCAATACCCTCCACTTAGGTATTGATACCTCTTCCATATTGTATCGATATTGTTCATACATGGATCGATACCCCATGTATCAATCCTCATAATTTGCCTTGTAGTATCGGTACCCCTTCAACAGGTACTGTTACCCCTTGCCCAGATTTTCATTTTTAAGCCCAAAAATTAACACTTTGCCCCCCCCCCAAATTATACTTGTTAACCTCCCCTTATGCCTTAAAACTTATTTATACATATATAAACCTTCTTTAAACACTATAACACTTCATTATCTTTCATAACTAACCATAATTCTTGAATCCAAGAATTTCATCAAACTTTCCATGTGTTCTAAATTCATTTCAAATGCTTAAATCTTCTTAATCCTTCTAATGAAAGTCAAATTTATCAATAGAACTTCAAAAACTTATTATACAAATAATTCACTTGGAAACCCCTTATATTAAATCCCTAAAATTTACCATTCTTTTAAGTTTCTATCACTCCTTAAGCTTCCATACCTTTTCTAATACCCTAAGAAACAAAACCAAACTTAATTTAACAGAAATAAGTAACTGATATCTTCTTTACCTTAAGCTATGTGTCATGGTGGAGAGGAGAAGAAGAAAGATGAAGAGAAGATTCTAGCTTTCCTTTTTCTCCCTTTTCTCTTCCACGTGGTTACTTTATAACCATAACAAATAATTATCTTGGTTATCAAATTACCATTATGCCCTTAAATCTTTTATATCTACAAAATAATCCTCTTAATTAAAATTTCCAATTAAGTCCCTAAACTTATAAATTTTCATAATTTGATCACCAAATTTCAAAAACTTATATTTTAATCACTAACCCAACTTTTGGGATGTTACAAATCTCCCATACTTTAAGAAAATTTGTCCTCGAATTTTCACTTAATAGCAAGATATAACAATCTTTTTTCCTATTAACCTTATACTCATATATAGTTCTCATTCAAAACTCTCTACATAAAACTTCAATGATTACTATTACTTGTACAAAATCTTGTTTTAAAAAGAAATTTGCTCATACTATATACAAACTTAACACAAATAATTCACTTGAAAACCATGCCCTAATAATCGATCTCTAACAGTTCATTACTTATCACCTCCAAATTATTTTCACTTCTTCTTCTAATTGTCATTAGCATGTAACTATATAAATCTCAAATCTATTCAAATCAAAACAACTTTACCACATTATTGAAATTTACCTTCCATAATATATGAATCCTCAAAATCTTCATTTGCGTCCAAATTATAAACTCGTGTAGTTGGATACCATCCTATTGAGTGAATGACTCAGATTGATTCCTTCTAATGCCTCTACCTCTACTTCTCTGAGATACCATAACATACCTCCCTCTCTGTACCGTATCATCAGTCATAAGTGGGCAATCTCGAATGAAATGTCCAACATCCCCGCATCTAAAACAGGCTCCTGAAATCACTCTACAAACTCTTGTATGATTCTTTCCACAATATGAACATTGCCTGGATTGACTGAGATTTGATCTTTTAGCAGTAAAAGCGGCTGATTCCAACATATCCTGAGTTGGAGAATCCAATTCTCTATTTTTCTTTGATGGCGAGGAACTCAACGAAGTACCCATTCTCTTATACTTCTGAATTTTCTGCTCTTTAAATCTCTCACTCTAAACTCTTTCTAGAGCTTTAGCTCGATTAATCATTTCTTGAAACGATGACAAATTCAAGGCTATCAACAACTCTCTTAGCCTAGGGCGCAAACCCTCCACAAACCAATCACATACATCCTTCTCAGTCGGAATAAGCTCAGCAGTAAAACGACTTAACTTGTTAAACTCATATTCATATTCATATACTGTATGTAACATCCTCCACACCGGGTTAGTGATCAAATTGTGAAATTTTAAAATTTAGTGACCAAAGTAGATAAATTGAATAGTTGAAAGATTTAATGGGAATGTTTCATGTAGGATGGATAAGCAAAGAAGGGAAATTAAAGGGGTAAATGAGTCTTTTGACAAGGAAACAATTAAATATTAGTTTATGGGATTTTATAAACCACGTGGAAGCTAGTGAGTAAGACCAAAAGTTTCCAGATTTTTCTTCTTCTTCTTTCCCGTGAGACCAAGCTAAATGTGAGTTTTCTTGTTAATCAAATTCTTGATGAATTTAAGGTTGCTTATTGATCATTAGATGATAACCTAAGCTTAAAATTTCACAATTTGATCACTAACCCGGTATGGAGGATGTTACACTGTATAATTCTCTTGTTTCAAATTCAGAAATTCTTGTTTCATTTCTGATATATTGGTCACCAATGTACTTACGCTGGAATTCTTCCAAAAAAAATAACCATGTCACTTGATCACTTCTTAATCTCATGGTGACATTTGTCCACCATATTCTAGCTTGTCCCCGCAACAGCAAAACTATTACATCCAATTTCTCCACGTCAGAACAGCAGTCTTCTAACATTAACTTAACATCGTTCAACCAAAGATCCGCAACAACTGGATCTTCCTCAGCTTCGCCCTTAACTCAGGTGCTCCCAAACCTGTCAATTCCTTAGCTATATTCATTCGAGGAGCTGAGGGCGTAGAGGGTTGAAAACGCGATAAAACAGCGTTTAACGTCCCGAAAAATAACCCTTGATCTCTCACTGGTACTATTGGAGGTGTTCACTCTTCACCATGTCTGGCCAGGGCAGGTGAATTGCTACTAACTTCAAGTCTATTACTTCTCCTTTCACTTCGAGGACTCTCCCGATCAGACATCTAATACATAACCATATAGCTTTATTAGCAAACAATATACTCATGACTCTATTAGATCAGAAACTTTCACTTTTTGTTGGCATGTATACCTTTTCAAAACACTTTTGACTTCGGTTTAAACCTAGAATCGGATAAACATTAGCTCTGATACCATTAAATGTAACATCCCCAACCCGTATCCGACTCAGATACGAATCCGAAGTGTCACATTGACTATTCAAAACATGTACTTTTATAAAAACCATAAAGATTTTAAAACTTTCATTTACTATAAGGTTATATAAACATGTTTAAAACATTACCAAACTCCATCAGAGCATACAGACTTAATGGTTTTGTTTACATGCCAACATACTAAATTACATAACAAGACATACTTTAAAATATATTTTTGATCAGATCTTTGAGTAGAGACATGCTAACATACTATAGCAGTACTGTAGCAGTGCATCGATACATAATTGATATTCTAAATTTTCACAGTTCACGGTACTGTTCATACGGTACTGTTCACTGTTCATACCATATTTTAATGTTCATAAAACGTATATTTTCTTAAATTAGTTATAACAAACATGATTTAACAATATATTATCGCATTTTCTTAAAAAGAGTTCAAATATTTTGATATTTTGTAAGAATATCATTTTTAAAAGTCAATGTGACATCTCGGACTCGTATCCAGGTCGGGTACAAGTTGGGTGTTACACGAAGGACCACGTAGAACCCTAGACTCTTGGCATGCCAACTATACCTATAGCTCTCATATCACATAACATGGGCATTATTTGTTATATCATTTCACATAGGCACATAGTTTATTTTCACGTAGCACATTTCCATATACTTCTCATTCACTTTCTACATAGCTTTTCACATTTACTTGTATTATTTTTCACAAAGCTCATAGTCAAGAGTCTGATCTCATAAATATATATACACATATACATGTTATCATATAATTCATATCATTTCAATTATATCATTTAGCATAGCTTGTTACACTAACATATATTCACATAACTCATTTAACATACATAGCATATCATGTAACATTCTACTAGAGTCACATCATTTATCACACATGCATACCTTCACATAGACCACATATACATATGCACTTAACATCATAACATTACCTACTTATGTTCCAGTATCCATATAGCCTGAAATCAGAATTAGACTTATCATAAGTCTTAGGGTCTGTTTGTTTCACTGAAAACATTTTACGGAAAATGAAATCTGGAAAATGTTTTACAGAAATGTAAAACATTTTCTAGAAAACATTTTCCACTGTTTGGTTAATTTTCCTGAAAACTGTTTTCAGAATTTGTTTTTAATGAAGAAACTATACATATTGAATATGTTTTATTATTTATTATTTTTTAAAAGTTGCTTTTTTTATATATATAATTATATTTTATAAAAATATGTATTTTAAAAAATATTAATAATTGATTAAAAATATATTATAAAAGTTTATAAATCCTAAGAATGTTTAATTAATAGTACACCAAATTAAAACAACAATAATACATAACATTGTACTAATAATAATATTATCAAATTAAAACAACAATAATATACAACCGTAATAATACATAGTCTAATTCATAATTAGTGCTACAACACATCAATCCAACAATACAAATACTGAAGTCTATACTACAATACATTAGAGTTAAAATGTTGTCCAAGTCATAAATTATTATACACCACATTTAAAGTTTACATCTTAACCTTGGGTAAACTTTTGAAGCCAAATTTTCCTATGCTTTGTTTTTTTAGCCAAGAAAGCTTTGGCCTCAAGCTCATTCTTGGCTAGAAAATCGAAGACCTCACAAAGAAAGTCGTCACCAAATCCTTCTTTCTCCATTGACATAACTTCTTCGTAAAGATATGGTGTCCTATCCTCGGTAAATTTTTTGAGTGCTTCAGCAATCTCACCAAGTTTCTCACCTACAAACTGAATATGATCATGCTCGACGTTTTCTTGGACATTCTTCCTTTTACGTTTTGATGTACCAGATGAAGATATGTTTGCTCTTTCCTCATCGACATGTTGAGTGTCGAAATTTAATGGTATTGATCCTTCATTAATATCATCCAAGTCTATATCGGCAAAAGTTCTAGCAAAACTCCCTGTTTCCATATCTTGACCGACAACAAGAGCCATCTCATCATAAGAATCAATTTTTTTGTTCAAAAATTGACCATATTTCGGGTGTGCCTGTTAAATATTATACACAATTAGAATAACAAGTATAATTTAACTCTCAAGTAAAAATAGTATATAGAAATTACCGTACTATAGCGTCATATGTCACTCCGTCACAGGTTATCATTTTCATGTTGTCGTCCCATCCTAATCCACTGTTTTCATGAATTGTACATATAGTTTTCCATGTGTTTTTTACAGCCCTCAAATGATTTTCCACGTGTTTAGCGTCACATTGGACTCCAAATTTTTCAGAAATAGATGTTTCAACTCGCTTTATAGAAACTGATTTGAAGGTATTAGATGGCTTATTACCTTTTTGTGCCTCCTCTGCAAGTATTTCCAGGAAATGACGTTCCATTGGTTTTGTCCACCTAAAATTTTTTGATGTGCTCATTGCTAATAATCATATAAATTGAAAGCAATTAGACAATGGAACACAAAATTTTAAAACTTACAATAATAATGATTAAATTTCAAACATAACTGAAAACATAACATTATCTATTTCATAGTATAACAAACTTAAACCAACAACCTAAAAATAAAATTGTCAACATCCATAAAATTTAACTTCAATGTTATGTCTTTGCCCAAAAGTGTCGACTATGAGAGCAAGGATTGACAAGTACAAAATCTAACCCAATAGATACAATTAAATACGCTAAATGTTAACCAGAAGTCGTATACATGCATATATTTTCAGTTCCTACGTAATGATGCCATCCCAAAATATACTAAGGTAACAATAAATGATGGAACGCAAATTTTAAAACTTACAATAATATATAAATTTCAAACATAACTGGAAACATAACATTATTTATTTCATAGTCTAACAAACTTAAACCAACAACCTAAAAATAAAATTGTCAACGCCCATAAAATTTAACTTCAATAAAACAGTAGCAAGTTCAATTTCCAACAAACTAAAAACAACAATATCCATCATACGTAATATACAAATACTTGGAATAAATATCAACTAATTACATATTTATATTTATATAATCAATCCACATAGCTTCTGCAATTTCATCTCTTTTACTAGCCCATTCTCTAGCTTCTTCTCTCTCTTCTCATTGTGTAAGCATTGATGTTATCGAATAAGGCTCAGGTTCCTCATACATTCCTTCATTAATTATATCATTAGGATCAACTCCCATTATATGGTTATGAATGATAGTACAAGCCAAGACTACGTCTATCTGTGTTTGAAAATCCCAAAATGGTTCAGCATCTAACACACGAAAACGTTTCTTTAAAATTCCAAACACTCGCTCAACAGTTGTTCGCAATGATGAATGACGAAGATTAAAAAGTTCCTTCGCATTTTCTGGACGATGATTACTGAACTCTTTTAAATGATATCGAACACCACGATATGGAGAGATAATTCCATTTCGGATGCCATATCCAGCATCAGCAAGATAATATTTACCTACAATTTAACAAACTATTATTATTACTTAATATATTATGCGTTGAAATTAATTAATTAATATTATTAAAGCTAATTATTACCTTCTGGAATACTAAATCCTCTTGGGCGTGTAAGTGCATCAGTTAAAATACGAGAATCATGTGCACTGCCTTCCCAACCAGCTAGAACATACAAAAATTTCAGGTCAAACTTAATGGCAGCTAATACATTCTGTGTCGTTCCCCCTTTACGACTACGAAACCTTCCTTGAATGTTAGGTGGAACAGATGCACGAATATGATTTCCATCTAATGCTCCCACACAATCTTTAAAGTATGGGTAAAACCTTGAATTGTTTATTATTTCAGGAGGAGTTGACTCATCGGGTAACCTAATAGCTAATTTATATAACTTCATAATAGCCCTCAACACAATCCTAAAGTAACGGTGAATTGTCTCAATTGATCTATAATATCTTGATCCAATCACTCAAAATCTTACATTATGACCAATTATATGTAAAAATATGATAACTTGCTCCTTAACATTCATCGATCTTGTCGACTGTAAAAAATTGTTCCTAGTAAGGATGTCACACAAATTAAAGAACGCAAGTGGTTGCATTCGTATTATGTCGATACAATTCTGATCACCTGTATATAAAATACTATTGATGTAATTTTCTCTTTCATCATCTCGATTCACCTGACATTGATGACTTATTTGCTTTCTAGATTTTATTCTGTGAATCCAAAGAGCCCCAAAAGCCAATGCTGAAGCAGCAACTCCCACTATGGTTTTATGAATAGAATTATGTTCCATCTACAAAGAAATGATCGTAATAATTTATGAATACTTGAACTGCAAAATAAATACTTGAGGTAGTTATGGAAAGATTATCTCACATTATTCTTGAGGTAGTTGATAATGGTGATTGGAAAGTTTTAAAATTATCTACAAAAGTCACTAATATTAGTATCTACTTTGATGCGCTACTGTTGTTTCTATCTATTTTTTTTCCAACTAAAAGTAAAAGCTTTTAATTATCTTGTTGACATTTACAAAGTTAAATCTCAGGAATTGGCAACTGGATTGCAGATGAAGCGTTATACCAAGTTAGTGCACCCTTTATATACAAGATTGATTGTTGCATATTTTAAGATGTTTAGGATAAACCAATGAAATAAGCTCTTTTGTAATCTGGATATGGAACGTTTCTTATGCATAGTTTTGACATATCCAAATGAAAATTCTACAATATTTGTTGCACTAAAAAACTAGAGTTTCCACTTGAGGTTGAGATTACCATAAATATACTTTTCATTGTTTTATCCTTGACATTGTTTTTGGGAAAACAAGTAATGATCTTAAAGTTCCATTTCTAGATAGCTTGTTCAGTCTGTTATTTAGTTTGAAAAGTTTTAGAGAAATAGAAAATATTCAATTTAGATTCACTGGTCCTAGAAGGTTGATATGATACAATTGTTTGGGGAGGGGTAGTCTTCTCATTTCACAATAACTTTATTCATGAAGGGCTTTGTATAGAGAGAATACAAACATCACAAAGGCTTAAAACACCATGGAACAAAACAGAACAATTCTTGTGTCCATTGTAGACAGAATAGTAGATGGGTTGAGTTGATGGCATCCACCCAACCGACCAACAACAAAAAAAACACTATAAATTAAAGTTTCATAGCTTCTGATAAGTATATTGAGAACCAAAAAGTAAAGGTAAATGATGATTTCTCAGTTGAGATTAAACAAACCCATATTGAAATTTCACAGAAACTATAAACAAAATCAGAAATCGAAGAAACTATAAACAAACCCAGATTGAAATTTCACAGAAACTATAAACGAAATCAGAAATCGCAGAAGTGAAATAAGGAAAAAGAAAAGGGAGATGAAGAAATGATACATACTTGAGAAATGAAATCTGCGCGCCTCGCCGGTGTGAAGGACTTCAAACGGTCGCCGGTGTGGAGCAAGCGACGGGAGAAATCAATCTTGGTCTTATCTGTGTGGATCAAGAGAAGCTTGGAAAACAACTTACCCTTTTAGAAATGGTAAGTTGAAATACCGTGGATTTGCTGAGTTTTCCCTTGACCGTAAAATATTTTACGTTGACTGGGAGTTTTAAGCAAACCAAACACCTGAAAACGGGGAAAACATTTTCCGTAAAATGTTTTCCCCGTTCCAAACAGACCGTTAATTCCCTTACGAAACCAAATCTTAAAATCATGTACTCACCTGGGTCTCAATGGACACTACAAGCTCTTGTTCTTTCTTGGGAATCTTACTCTGGCGACCTATCTGAACTTTGCTTCCGATCGATGTCTACACGAAACATGATTTAATGAATGACGAGATTCAAATTTCTTAATACGATTCATATCAATATAAACTAATTAAAACTCCAATTTAACTTTCCAACTTAAGGGGTATCGGTACCACCCTTACGGTACCGATACCTCTACTCTAGTGTATCGATACCCTCCACATAGGTATCGATACTGTTCATACAGGCATCAATACCCCATGTATTCAATCCTCATAATTTGCCTTGTAGTATCGGTACCCCTTCAATAGGTATCGATACCCCTTGCCCAGATTTTTCATTTTTATGCCCAAAAATTAACACTTTTCTCCCAAATTATACTTGTTAACCTCTCCTTATGCCTTAAAATTTATTTATACATATATAAACCCTCTTTAAACACTATAACACTTTATTATCTTTCATAACTAACCATAATTCTTGAATCCAATAATTTCATCAAACTTTCCATGTGTTCTAAATTCATTTCAAATGCTTCAATCTTCTTAATCCTTCTAATGACAAGTTAAATTTATCAATAGAACTTCAAAAACCTTATTATACAAACAATTCACTTGGAAACCCCTTATATTAAATCCCTAAAATTTACCATTTTTTAAGTTTCTATCACTCCTTAACCTTCCATACCTTTTCTAACACCCCAAGAAACAAAACCAAACTTAATTTAACAGAAATAACCAACTAAAATCTTCCTTACCTTAAGCTATGGGACACGGTGGAGATGAGAAGAAGAAATATGAAGAGAAGATTCTAGCTTTCCTTTTTCTCCCTTTTTTTCCCACGTGGTTAATTTATAACCATAACAAATAATTATCTTGGTTGTCAAATGACCATTATGCCCTTAAATCTTTTCATCTCTACAAACCAATCATCTTAATTAAAATTCTCAATTAAGTCCTCGAACTTATAAATTTTCATAATTTGATCACCAAATTTCAAAAACTTATATTTTAGTCACTAACCCAACTTTTGGGATGTTACAAGTGTACCTTCAGGTAACACCACTATATATCACAATCACTCCACCTTATGACATGTTGTTTGTGCCTTAAACTCTCAATGCAACATACAATGTGCTTTCACATCATATTCCATTCATTCCATAATCAATATTTCAGATTCATAATTATTTTTTACTTTATCATCGTTAAAACATAACTTGGGAAGTTCATATCCTAAATCATTCATAAAATATTTGCATAAACATAATAGAAATATTTCATAATCAAAATTAAATCTTACTTTTAAAAACATATGAAGTTGACTTATCGCAAGTCTTCCTCAATTAGAATAATTAAATAAATAAACATCATTCACTTTAATACTTTATATAAGTCAAAACATAAACCTCACTAAGATTTAAGCTTAATTCTTTGCTTTTGATTTGCTTCTTCACGAGTTTATCACAAATTCATATTCCGACAATTTGTCCTACCTTCAAAGAAATATTATTCTATACCATTATACACATTTAAAAATATTTACTTACACCACTGGAAACTAGACTCAAATACGATTCCAACCATATAAGGCAATTCTTTTAGTTCAACTTATACAATTAATAGCGAATTTTCAAATTTGACTGATAGAAGTTGTTTGAGCAGAATATGTTGCTCTATTTTCTGACTTATCATCGATTAAAATTTTATATCTTTTATTGTACACCTCGAAATCATTATTCGTTTGTTTTAAACAAAACTAGACTGATATACAAATTCAACACTATACAATTTCAATCCAATACTTTAACATTTAAAACCTTACAATTTCATCCCAAACTTTCTTAACTTTTCAGTTTCAAACACCCAAATTTGATAAAATTGAAATTTGTCCACAACTCAATATTTAAACTAAAAAATCAGCATATAACTAAAATTTCCAGCTTTGATATTTCTCATTTTAAAATAATACCAACATGTTTTCAAAGTCACAAACAAGTCCTTAATGTTTTGGGACTTTTCGAATTTTCGACCTTAAACTTTACCAAACTTACAATTTGGTTTCAACCAACTTTATAACTTAAAATTCCAGCATTTCTACTATTAAAATTCAGCATTAACACTCTAACTATCACATTTATGCAATAAAGTCCCACAATTCTCAAAACTTGTATATTATCCCTTTTACCAACTCAAGCTTCCAAATTGATCTCCAAGTCTCATAGAATATTTCTAATAACATTTCTAGGCCATAGGAAAAATTTTTATAATTTTCCCTAATTTCTTCATATGGCCGAATATTTCAAGTAGCTTTAGGCATGATTTCTATTCAATTTCAAGCATGAATTCAACTTTTTAACATCAAATTCATGCTATTCTAATCATAATAACATCAAATTACATCAAAATCCAATCACTCTCTAATACCCTAGCATGATCGAACATCATATAAGCATATACAATTAATTTTAATCATCATACATGCCTTATGATTAATCACTAACATCAAAAACATAAAAATCCTTCATCAATTCTCAAAATTCCTAAACCTTACATAAACTCTAATTTTCAATCTCATGAAATATGCATGTTCACCATGTAATATTTATACCCAATGATAGAGAATTTCATATAGATTAATTCTCTATCTAATAGCTTAATCAAAAAATCAATCATGTAGGCTTAAAAATGAATTTGAAATTTTTCCTTACCTTACCATGGAGACTCACGGCCAAGCTTGATGGAGAGCAAAAATTATCATGAAATTTCTAGCAAATTTCATGAACATTTGGCATTTAATTAACTTAATTGAATTTTTAATTTGGGAAATTCCAAAATTACCATTAATGAATCTTGATAATTACCAAAGGCCATTGAATTATCTTCCATTAAAATATTCCATAGTCAAAGATGAACAAACTTGACTTTGACTTTCTACTTTGGCCATGAAATTTTCAAAAATTCCATTTTAGTCATTAAAATTTTCACTGTTCGGACAAATCTGAAAAATTACCCTATTCTGAACTAAATTTCTCTGATCTAAAATAGGGAAATAATATTTCCAACATTAGCTAATATCCTTCTAATTTTCATAAAATTCTGATTCGATCTGATTATCCGATTTCTATACCGAACTTTAACGCTTTATAGCTTTCAACACAAATCTCATATCAATAATCTGATTACCATAAAAAATCTTGGTTTAAGCCAAACTGTTCATATACATATTAAAATATATAACTTTTTCAAAATTATATTTTTAGTCCATAAACTTTTTCAAATTTATATTTTATCTCCTAAACTTTCAAAACTTTCATTTTAGTGACTAGCGAAAATCTGCGGTATTACAATTATCATTTTTATTCCGTTTTGATCACTTAATTATTTTTATTTCAAAATCATATGTAATATTACATTTTGATTTCATTTTGGTCACTCGCGATTATAAAATTAATGGTGATATTGAAATGTCACCGTAAGATAATGTCACATTATTATTGAAAAAAAATTGATATAAACTACCGATTTCTAATCTATTGATTGATTAATCCAGATCGAGTACTGTATAGTCGATTGCAAATTTTTGATGTACTCAATCGTTGGATGTGATATCAAATTACGCGAATGAGACAACAAATCGACAATAAAAAGAGGGGGGAATAAAGACATAAATAAAAATAAAAATATTTTTTAAACATGTATACCACCACTAATACTTTATCGTTTTACACTCTTAATCCTCCACTAAATTACGTTGTTTGGCATCCTTTGGTCTCCACGTTTTCACTGAAATGAAAAATGCTATCCATATAATTTGAAGTCCAAACTAAAGTTCAGTGATAGATTTGATATTGAATCTGAATAGTTAAGATTCAAATTATTAATTTTTCTTCGTACCAAGCCATTTACATCCTTAGTATCAAGCAAAAACTTAAATTTAGAGGTGTATCTTTTGTTTTATAGTACATGGTACTGGGGCTATTCTATCGACAAAATTGGCCCATTAGGGCAAATGGAAAAGAAATTAACTAAATAGGTCACCCAAAGGATCTACGATATTTACTACACTGTCAGGATAAGTGGATTCTGTGTGGGCCAATAATTTATTGTTTTTATTGTAACTCATCACGTCGAGATAGCGAGTCCTTTAAAAAATTATTTTTATTTTAATTGAAAAAAATAAAAATGAGAAATTAAAAAAAAAGGTGAACTCATCACCTCGAGGTGAAGAGTTCCTTCGAATTCAAAATTACTTGACGTTGGTCAATGGGCAGTTGCAACGGTCACTTGCAACAGTCACATGGAACTAGTCACCTCGAGGTGATGAGTTCCACCGGATTTTAAAACATACTAGTTGTTTATAGCCATTACAAATGGGTTTATAAATAGAGGTTTGGGGTTTTAATTTTTCATCAAAGCCTGAATCCAAAAAAAATTGAGGGAAAAACCTATTTTCTATGAAAAATCCCAAAAAATGGCTTCCCAAGCAGAAATGTTGCTCCTCGACAACGTCCATGTTTCGTCGATCGAACTTCGACTGGAAGAAGAATGTAGTATTCGTCAACGCGGGATGACTTCAGGAAATTCGCATCAACGGATGCTGATATACATTCAGCAATCCAATCTATTTCTAGCTATATTTTTACGTGGCTTCAAGTTGTACCTGACATTGATTGAGGCTCTGATCGAACGTTGACAGTCGGAGACACACACTTTTCATTTCCCGAGTGGTGAAGCGACAATTACCTTGGAAGATGCCACTTACAAAATATGTGTTCTTGTCAATGGAGCCCTGGTGGTGAGGCAGAACGCATATGACCCATCGATGGCCACTATCCAAGGTCATGGAGAGCTTTCGGGTATAGATGATGGGGTTGGAGACCAAATTTCAAGTGACGGTAGACTCTACCGAGGACGAAGTTATTTTTACATCACGGGCATATCCATCCAACTGATCGGAGGGGTGTTATTACTGGATAAATCTGGTAATTTGGCACATACTTAGTATCTGCCAATATTAAACTTCGTTGAGTGTAACATCCCAAACTATGGTTAGTGACCAAATTATAAAGTTTCAGAATTTGGTGACTAAAGTAGAAGAATGGATTAGTTCAGTGATTTATTTGAAAGTATTTCCTAAAAGTTATTAGTAATTATTAAAGGAACTAAAGGGTAAAATGGTCATTTGATCATTTAAGGGAATTAAAAATGTGATAGTGGGGATATATATTTTTACACGTGGGAGTGTAGGAAACCAAAAACAATGTTTCCAGAATTCTCTTCTCCTCCTTTCTTCTTTGTGCGTGAAGCTCCAGCTCAAAGGTGAGTTTCTTAATTAGTTGGTTATTTGTTGAATTAAAAGTTGGGTTATGATTCTTAGGTGATACTTAAGCTTAAGGAAAGCTTAAGTTATCTTAAAATCAAAAGATAAATGAGTTAGGGAAGATTAAAGATTTGGAGTTCTTGAGTGAATTTCCGGAATATAGTTGATAAGTTGAACTTGAAGTTAAATTTGACTTGTCATCAGCTTAATTAAGAAGTATTAAGTGTTAGAATTGGATTTGAAACATGTGGAAAATAGGGTATGATTCTTGAAGTTCCTAAAGAGGAGAGGATATTAAGGTTAAAGATGAGATAAATGAATATTAATGAGTTTAAGTATGTATATATAAGTTAGGAATATGAAAGGGGTTGAAATATAAAGGATTTAATCCATAAAGAATGAATTTTCGGGTTCAAAAAGAGGATTCTGGGCAGAGTGCATCGATGCATATTCATAGTGCACCGATGCATCAAGGTTAAAACCCAGAAATTGTTTGAAGGTGTATCGATGCACAAGTAGTGCATCGATGAACTCTTTTAAAATAAAAACATCTAATGCAATTAGTGTATAGATGCATAAGGCATGCATCGATGCATCCCAGTAATAAACATACATCGAATGTATTTTGTGCACCGATGCACAAGTAGTGCATCGATTCATCGGTAGGGAATGCATCGATACACTGTGCAGTGCATCGATGCATACCTTCACTAAAAGATGAAATGGGCTTTTCTTTTAGCCTAAGAAGTGACAATTTAGAAGATATCAATTAGTATACTGATATGTATCAATGTATTATTATGATGTAGATATAGAATGAAGCTTGTTCCGGAACAATCTAAGGATTAAGATTGATTTAAAGGAAACAAGGCTGGTGAGTGCATATTCTCTAGTATATGAGGTTTAATGGAAAATAAGACTTGCTATAAGGATAATGAAATGATAGGTATATGTGAATATATGTATTGATGTGTTTTTGTATGTATTGTAAGATTATATGTTTATGTGATAACATGATGAGATGACAATGATTTACATATCATATGAACATATGAGAAATGTTATGAGCTATATGAAAGAGAAAGTATATGTGATACGTGAAGGTGAATCATATGTTTATATAAATATGAACTCATATGAGAATTGACATGAACTACGTGATTACATGTATATGTGAATGAAACCATGAGCTTATATGAATATATTATATGGTTACATGAATATGTAAAAGGATATAAAAGATAATGCCCATGTTATGTGTCATGAGAGCTAGGGGTATAGTTGGTATGCCAAGAGTCGAGGGTCTATGTGGTCCTTCAGGACATATATGTATTCTTTGGAACATGTGTGAAGTCTGGTGAGACACATACTTGATCCTTGGCATATGTATATGATTCTTAAGGAATGATATGTGGTCCTTCGGGACATATATGTATTCTTTGGAACATGTGTGAAGTATGGTGAGACACATACTTGATCCCTAGTATATGTATATGATTTTTAAGGAATGATATGTGGTCCTTATGGACATTATTATATGGCACTACGGTGCAATTCTACGCGGCACTCCGATGCAATTATATGCGGCACTTCGGTGCAACTATATGAGTTGTGGTGACAGCATTAGTGCACAACCTCTATGTACTCGCATATCTTTAGTTCTCACATGTGTATCATGGGCTATTAAATAGATAATATTAATAAAAATGAAGATGATATTATAGTTGCCTGGGTGTACGTGTTTTATGATAGTATATATGGTATATGTTATATGATATACATGAGTACAGGTTAAGGTATATGTGAATGAGTATAATTGATTTAAATGATGATATAATAATAAGTCTATAAGATATATGATATGGACATAAGAGATCATAGGAACATGAGATAAGAGATATGAATGATAATGACATATATGTATGTATATATATTTGTTACATGTAAAAGTATGAGTTGTATGAAATGATAGTAGTAATTGTTTATGTATGATTATTAGTTACAGTTTACCTTATATGTTTATTGCCTCACTAAGTCTTTGACTTAACGTGTAAGTGATTTACACGTAGGTTTTGAGAAGAGTAAAGAGCAATGAGGAGCAAGACAGATCAGTTCTCCTTACTAAAGGTCAGATCAAAAAAGAGCTGAATAATATGTATTTTAGTATATAAAGTTCTAGTTGGCATGTTTTCAAAAGAATATATTGTTTAAGCTATGAACAGTTTTATAAATGTTTTGAATAGTTAGATGTAAATAAATAAGTGAAATATACACGCTCTGATTGGTTTTGTAATAATAAAAATGACTTTTATGTAAATTAGTCATTTATATGTTATAAATGACTAGTGCCTAGATTAAAAGAGTGTTATACGTGTTGAAAGGGTTTTTTTAAAAAAATGGTTATCGACTTAGTTGGAATCAGTTGTATTTCAAGTTAAAAGTTCAAATTGTATGAAATTCAGACTTACTTAAGTAGTAGAGTTTGGTTATGGATAATTAAATGAGAAGTTAAAGATAGATGTGAAGTAAGATACGAAAGTGGAGGAATGGATTAAGTGTTTTGCTAGAGATTAAATAATGTGAAGGATAAGAAGTATTTTAAATGTATCAAGTGAGGTAGATACTGTTTTTTTTTATTTAAGATGGAAAGAGTTAGCGTTGGCTAACAAGATTATGGAACGGAATGTATTGGAATTACAAGATTTCAAGATATGGTATGTTATGATAACTAAATATGAAGCGAATCTGGATACAATTGTATACTGTGATTATAGTAAAGTGATAGAGTGAAGAAGTGAGGATTCAAATGTTTGAGTAAAACTAAGGATTGATAAGAAGAGTTTAAGTATGGGTACATCAATGATCAGTTTATAAATAAAGGAAGTTAGAATGTTAAGCTTGAATAATGGAAGTGACATGGTGTATGAGATTGAATGTTTATTTGATTAGTTGAGTAAACTATTGTTGAAATAATTCTGACTGCAAAGAATGTATATGAATGGTTCGATGAAGGTTTACGTTTTAGATTGGAAGAACCGATGTTGACTAACAGAGTTATAAGATAGTAGTGTATTAAAGTTAAAGGATTAGAAGAATATTTCAGGGTAAGCTAATTATATATGGTGTGGATTGAGATATGGTTATGTATTTTAATCATTGAAATGAAAAGTAATAAAGGAGACAAGGCATAATATTGTATATGAATGAGAGCATGGGTTCGATAAGTGAATTACATTGGGTTGATTTCAACTAAAATGATGTTTATGATTAATTTGATCAGTGCTTATGCCCTAGATTGAAAAGTTGTTACTAATTAGCTGTAATGGCATGGATGTTAGAGTTATAAGCTTTGAAGGAAAGATAAAGTAAGTTAATCAAATGAGATATGAATATGGATGTGGTTGTGTATGTTGATCATATATATATGATATAGGCAAGGAGATAAATATTTATGTGTTTTAAAGAAAGTTTTGATGGAAGAAAATACAAGTAAGATACGATAAGAATGAGGTTCTGTATAAGTGAAGTTGATTAGTAAAGTTATAAAGATATAATAAAGATTGGTAATCAGAGATGAGTTTAAGTGATAGGAAAAGAGTATGTGAACATGAAAGAAAGATAAGATTGGTGTATAAGAAGATTTTGATTTATGAAGGAAATGAAAGGATGAAGTTTAAAGAATCAGATGTGATAAAGGTTATGTTAAGATATAGATTATAAGTTTAACTAGAAGTAAGAAAGGTATGTCAGGTGATATGAGAAATTGTTTAGTTATGCAAAGTGTATGTTTAATCAGTTATGATGAAGATTTAAGGTTGTGTTTCTTGGTCAAGTGGATGTAGTCAGAGAAATGAAGAAAGATTTATATGTATTAAGGAAGTTTTGGAGTCAATCAAGTAAGGATGAAATAAAAGTTTGGTTATTCTTGCAAGACAATTGAAGATTGACAAGGAATTTGATTGATTTATGAGTTTGAGTAATAAGAATTAATGTTATTGTCTATCTGATAAGTGACATGATAGGAGATACAAAGTAAAAAGGTAGTCAAATAATTGAAATGATAAGAACCAAGTTATTAATGATGATAGAAAAGATTAAGTTCAGAAAGCAGCATGAGAACGTTAGAAGATATGTTATTCTCAGGATGTGCAATGAAAATTCAAGGACGAATTTTTAAAAGGGGGGAGATTTGTAACATCCCAAACTATGGGTTAGTGACCAAATTGTAAAGTTTCAGAATTTGGTGACTAAAGTAGAAGAATGGATTAGTTCAGTGATTTATTTGAAAGTATTTCCTAAAAGTTGTTAGTAATTATTAAAGGAACTAAAGGGTAAAATGGTCATTTGATCATTTAAGGGAATTAAAAATGTGATAGTGGGGATATATATTTTTACACGTGGGAGTGTAGGAAACCAAAAACAATGTTTCCAGAATTCTCTTCTCCTCCTTTCTTCTTTGTGCGTGAAGCTCCAGCTCAAAGGTGAGTTTCTTAATTAGTTGGTTATTTGTTGAATTAAAAGTTGGGTTATGATTCTTAGGTGATACTTAAGCTTAAGGAAAGCTTAAGTTATCTTAAAATCAAAAGATAAATGAGTTAGGGAAGATTAAAGATTTGGAGTTCTTGAGTGAATTTCCGGAATGGAGTTGATAAGTTGAACTTGAAGTTAAATTTGACTTGTCATCAGCTTAATTAAGAAGTATTAAGTGTTAGAATTGGATTTGAAACATGTGGAAAATAGGGTATGCTTCTTGAAGTTCCTAAAGAGGAGAGGATATTAAGGTTAAAGATGAGATAAATGAATATTAATGAGTTTAAGTATGTATATGTAAGTTAGGAATATGAAAGGGGTCGAAATATGAAGGATTTAATCCAAAAAAAATGAATTTTCGGGTTCAAAAAGAGGATTCTGGGCAGAGTGCATCGATGCATATTCATAGTGCACCGATGCATCAAGGTTAAAACCCAGAAATTGTTTGAAGGTGTATCGATGCACAGGTAGTGCATCGATGCACTCTTTTAAAATAAAAACATCGAATGCAATTAGTGTATAGATGCATAAGGCATGCATCGATGCATCCCAGTAATACACAAACATCGAATGTATTTTGTGCACCGATGCACAAGTAGTGCATCGATTCATCGGTAGGGAATGCATCGATACACCATGCAGTGCATCGATGCATACCTTCATTAAAAGATGAAATGGGCTTTTCTTTTAGCCTAAGAAGTGACAATTTAGAAGATATCAATTAGTATACTGATATGTATCAATGTATTATTATGATGTAGATATAGAATGAAGCTTGTTCCGGAACAATCTAAGGATTAAGATTGATTCAAAGCAAACAAGGCTGGTGTGCATATTCTCTAGTATATGAGGTTCATGGAAAATAAGACTTGCGATAAGTCTATTTCCAAAAGTGAAAAACATGAATTCATAGAAGTATGTATTTGTTATGATTTATATGTGTGCATGAGTATATGTGTTATTGATATGAATATGGTAAGTAAAAGGGATTAATGGTGATGATAAGAATAATAATAAGGATAATGAAATGATAGGTATATGTGAATATATGTATTGAGGTGTTTTTGTATGTATTGTAAGATTATATGTTTATGTGATAACATGATTAGATGACAATGATTTACATATCATATGAACACATGAGAAATGTTATGAGTTATATGAAAGAGAAAGTATATGTGATACGTGAAGGTGAATCATATGTTTATATAAATATGAACTCATATGAGAATTGACATGAACTACGTGATTACATGTATATGTGAATGAAACCATGAGCTTATATGAATTAATTATATGGTTACATGAATATGTAAAAGGATATAAAAGATAATGCCCATGTTATGTGTCATGAGAGCTAGGGGTATAGATGGTATGCCAAGAGTCGAGGGTCTATGTGGTCCTTCGGGACATATATGTATTCTTTGGAACATGTGTGAAGTCTGGTGAGACACATACTTGATCCTTGGCATATGTATATGATTCTTAAGGAATGATATGTGGTCCTTCGGGATGTATATATATTCTTTGAAACATGTGTGAAGTATGGTGAGACACATACTTGATCCGTAGTATATGTATATGATTCTTAAGGAATGATATGTGGTCCTTATGGACATTATTATATGGCATTACGGTGCAATTCTATGCGGCACTCCGGTGCAATTATATGTGGCACTTCGGTGCAATTATATGAGCTGTGATGACAGCATTAGTGAACAACCTCTATGTACTCGCAAATCTTTAGTTCTCACATGTATATCATGGGATATTAAATAGATAATATTAATAAAAATGAAGATGATATTATAGTTGCATGGGTGTACGTGTTTTATGATAGTATATATGGTATATGTTATATGATATACATGAGTACAGGTTAAGGTATATGTGAATGAGTATAATTGATTTAAATGATGATATAATAATAAGTCTATAAGATATATGATATGGACATAAGTGATCATAGGAACATGAGATAAGAGATATGAATGATAATGACATATATGTATGTATATATATTTGTTACATGTAAAAGTATGAGTTGTATGAAATGATAGTAGTAAATTGTTTATGTATGATTATTAGTTACAGTTTACCTTATATGTTTATTGCCTCACTAAGTCTTTGACTTAGCATGTAAGTGATTTACACGTAGGTTTTGAGAAGAGTAAAGAGCAATGTGGAGCAAGACAGGTCAGTTCTCCTTACTAAAGGTCAGATCAGAAAAGAGGTGAATAATATGTATTTTAGTATATAAAGTTCTAGTTGGCATGTTTTCAAAAGAATATATTGTTTAAGCTATGAACAGTTTTATAAATGTTTTGAATAGTTATATGTAAATAAATAAGTGAAATATACACGCTCTGATTGGTTTTGTAATAATAAAAATGACTTTTATGTAAATTAGTCATTTATATGTTATAAAAGTTTTAAATTACTCACTATTTTATACAAGTACGTGTTTTAAAAGGTCAATGTGACACCTCGGATTCGTATCCGAGTCGGATACGGGTTGGGGTGTTACATTTAATGGTATCAGAGTTACGGTTTAGCCGATTCTAAGCATCAATCGAAGTAAAAAGTGTTTTAAAAAGTATACATGCCAACATAGAGTGAATAATTTCTGATCTGATAGTGTAAGGAGTGTATTGTCTTGCTAATAGAATTAAAATGTTATGTTATATTAGATGTATGATCATGAGAGCTTCCAAAGTGAAGCACAAGGCAATAGACTGAAGGTAATAGCATTCACCTGCCCTGTCTAGGCAGGGAGAAGATCGAAAAACCTCAGGAAGTGCCTGTATAAACTTAGAGAATGTCTTCAACATGTTGAAGAATATTCTGATGAATTTTTAATTTATACTTCTTTAACTTATAGAATGAATGTATTGAATTAGTTGAAAAAGTTAAGAGCACCCAAGTTCAAGGATGGATTTGAGGAAGGTTCTGTTGTTACAGACCTATGGTTAGATGATATGATAGAAGGTTTTCATTTCTCCAAAGAGGAGAAATTAAATTGAGTAGTTTCGTTACTACTTTGGCAAGTTAGAGTATGGTGGACAATTGTCACCATGAGAATGTCAAAAGATCAAATGATGCTGTGACAATTTATAGGAGAGTTCAGAATAAGTGCATCAGTGACAAGTGTATGATATATATATATATGAAGTCAGAGTTTATAAATTTGAGGCAGAGGGAAATTGTAATGTGTATGGACAAGAGTATAGTTTGATAAGTAGAGTGAAAGTTTGTGAAACTAATTTGAATGAAAATGATGTTTGCAAGTGATGTGTAGAGGGCTAGTGCCTAGATTAAAAGAGTGTTATACGTGTTGAAAGGGTTTTTTTTAAAAAAAAGTGGTTATCGACTTAGTTGGAATCAGTTGTATTTCAAGTTAAAAGTTCAAATTGTATGAAAGTCAGACTTACTTAAGTAATAGAGTTTGGTTATGGATAATTAAATGAGAAGTTAAAGATAGATGTGAAGTAAGCTATGAAAGTGGAGGAATGGATTAAGTGTTTTGCTAGAGATTAAATAATGTAAAGGATAAGAAGAATTTTAAATGTATCAAGTGAGGTTGATACTGTTTTTTTATTTAAGATGGAAAGTAGCGTTGGCTAACAAGATTATGGGACAAAATGTACTGGAATTACAAGATTTCAAGATATGGTAGGTTATGATAACTAAATATGAAGAAAATCTGGATACAATTGTATACTGTGATTATAGTAAAGTGATAGAGTGAAAGAAGTGAGGATTCAAATGTTTGAGTAAAACTAAGGATTGATAAGAAGAGTTTAAGTATGGGTACATCAATGATCAGTTTATAAATAAAGGAAGTTAGAATGTTAAGCTTGAATAATGGAAGTGACATGGTGTATGAGATTGAATGTTTATTTGATTAGTTGAGTAAACTATTGTTGAAATAATTCTGACTGCAAAGAATGTATATGAATGGTTCGATGAAGGTTTACGTTTTAGATTGGAAGAACCGATGTTGACTAACAGAGTTATAAGATAGTAGTGTATTAAAGTTAAAGGATTAGAAGATGATTTCAGGGTAAGCTAATTATGTATGGTGTGGATTGAGATATGGTTATGTATTTTAATCATTGAAAAGAAAAGTAATAAAGGAGACAAGGCATAATACTGTATATGAATGAGAGTATGGGTTCGATAAGTGAATTACATTGATATCAACTAAAATGATGTTTATGATTAATTTGACTAGGGCTTACGCCCTAGATTGAAAAGTTGTTACTAATTAGCTGTAATGGCATGGATGTTAGAGTTATAAGCTTTGAAGGAAAGATAAAGTAAGTTAATCAAATGAGATATGAATATGGATGTGGTTGTGGTTGTTGATCATATAGATATGATATAGGCAAGGAGATAAATATTTATGTGTTTTAAAGAAAGTTTTTGATGGAAGAAAATACAAGCAAGATACGATAAGAATGAGGTTATGTATAAGTGAAGTTGATTAGTAAAGTTATAAAGCTATAATAAAGATTGGTAATCAGAGATGAGTTTAAGTGATAGGAAAAGAGTATGTGAACATGAAAGAAAGATATGATTGGTGTATAAGAAGATTTTGATTTATGAAGGAAATGAAAGGATGAAGTTTAAAGAATCAGATGTGATAAAGGTTATGTTAAGATATAGATTATAAGTTTAACTAGAAGTAAGAAAGGTATGTCAGGTGATATGAGAAATTGTTTAGTTTTGCAACGTGTATGTTTAATCAGTTATGATGAAGATTTAAGGTTATGTTTCTTGGTCAAGTGGATGTAGTCAGAGAAATGAAGAAAGATTTATATGTATTAAGGAAGTATTGGAGTCAGTCAAGTAAGGATGAAATAAAAGTTTGGTTATTCTTGCAAGACAATTGAAGATTGCCAAGGAATTTGGTTGATTTATGAGTTTGAGTAATAAGAATTAATGTTATTGTCTATATGATAAGTGACATGATAGGAGATATAAAGTAAAAAGGTAGTCGAATAATTGAAATGATAAGAACTAAGTTATTAATGATGATACAAAAGATTAAGTTCAGAAAGCAGCATGAGAACGTTAGAAGATATGTTCTTCTCAGGATGTGCAATGAAAATTCAAGGATGATTTTTTAAAAGGGGGGATATTTGTAACATCCCAAACTATGGGTTAGTGACCAAATTGTAAAGTTTCAGAATTTGGTGACTAAAGTAGAAGAATGGATTAGTTCAGTGATTTATTTGAAAGTATTTCCTAAAAGTTGTTAGTAATTATTAAAGGAACTAAAGGGTAAAATGGTCATTTGATCATTTAAGGGAATTAAAATGTGATAGTGGGGATATATTTTTACACGTGGGAGTGTAGGAAACCAAAAACAATGTTTCCAGAATTCTCTTCTCCTCATTTCTTCTTTGTGCGTGAAGCTCCAGCTCAAAGGTGAGTTTCTTAATTAGTTGGTTATTGTTGAATTAAAGTTGGGTTATGATTCTTAGGTGATACTTAAGCTTAAGGAAAGCTTAAGTTATCTTAAAATCAAAAGATAAATGAGTTAGGGAAGATTAAATATTTGGAGTTCTTGAGTGAATTTCCGGAATAGAGTTGATAAGTTGAACTTGAAGTTAAATTTGACTTGTCATCAGCTTAATTAAGAAGTATTAAGTGTTAGAATTGGATTTGAAACATGTGGAAAATAGGGTATGATTCTTGAAGTTCTAAAGAGGAGAGGATATAAGGTTAAAGATGAGATAATGAATATTAATGAGTTTAAGTATGTATATGTAAGTTAGGAATATGAAAGGGTTGAAATATGAAGGATTTAATCCAAAAGAATGAATTTTTGGGTTCAAAAAGAGGATTCTAGGCAGAGTGCATCGATGCATATTCATAGTGCACCGATGCATCAAGGTTAAAGCCCAGAAATTGTTTGAAGGTGTATCGATGCACAAGTAGTGCATCGATGCACTCTTTTAAAATAAAAACATCGAATGCAATTAGTGTATCAATGCATAAGGCATGCATCGATGCATCCCAGTAATAAACAAACATCGAATGTATTTTGTGCACCGATGCACAAGTAGTGCATCGATTCATCGGTAGGGAATGCATCGATACACTGTGCAGTGCATCGATGCATACCTTCATTAAAAGATGAAATGGGCTTTTCTTTTAGCCTAAGAAGTGACAATTTAGAAGATATCAATTAGTATACTGATATGTATCAATGTATTATTATGATGTAGATATAGAATGAAGCTTGTTCCGGAACAATCTAAGGATTAAGATTGATTCAAAGCAAACAAGGCTGGTGAGTGCATATTCTCTAGTATATGAGGTTCAATGGAAAATAAGACTTGCGATAAGTCTATTTCCAAAAGTGAAAAACATGAATTCATAGAAGTATGTATTTGTTATGATTTATATGTGTGCATGAGTATATGTTATTGATATGAATATGGTAAGTAAGGGATTAATGGTGATGATAAGAATAATAATAAGGATAATGAAATGATAGGTATATGTGAATATATGTATTGAGGTGTTTTTGTATGTATTGTAAGATTATATGTTTATGTGATAACATGATTAGATGACAATGATTTACATATCATATGAACACATGAGAAATGTTATGAGTTATATGAAAGAGAAAGTATATGTGATACGTGAAGGTGAATCATATGTTTATATAAATATGAACTCATATGAGAATTGACATGAACTACGTGATTACATGTATATGTGAATGAAACCATGAGCTTATATGAATTAATTATATGGTTACATGAATATGTAAAAGGATATAAAAGATAATGCCCATGTTATGTGTCATGAGAGCTAGGGGTATAGATGGTATGCCAAGAGTCGAGGGTCTATGTGGTCCTTCGGGACATATATGTATTCTTTGGAACATGTGTGAAGTCTGGTGAGACACATACTTGATCCTTGGCATATGTATATGATTCTTAAGGAATGATATGTGGTCCTTCGGGATGTATATATATTCTTTGAAACATGTGTGAAGTATGGTGAGACACATACTTGATCCGTAGTATATGTATATGATTCTTAAGGAATGATATGTGGTCCTTATGGACATTATTATATGGCACTACGGTGCAATTCTACGTGGCACTCCGGTGCAATTATATGTGGCACTCCAGTGCAATTATATGTGGCACTTCGGTGCAATTATATGAGCTGTGGTGACAGCATTATTGCACAACCTCTATGTACTCGCATATCTTTAGCTCTCACATGTGTATCATGGGCTATTAAATAGGTAATATTAATAAAAATGAAGATGATATTATAGTTGTCTGGGTGTACGTGTTTTATGATAGTATATATGGTATATGTTATATGATATACATGAGTACAGGTTAAGGTATATGTGAATGATATAATTGATTGAAATGATGATATAATAATAAGTCTATAAGATATATGATATGGACATAAGAGAGATCATAGGAACATGAGATAAGAGATATGAATGATAATGACATATATGTATGTATATATATTTGTTACATGTAAAAGTATGAGTTGTATGAAATGATAGTAGTAATTGTTTATGTATGATTATTAGTTACAGTTTACCTTATATGTATATTGCCTCACTAAGTCTTTGACTTAGCGTGTAAGTGATTTACACGTAGGTTTTGAGAAGAGTAAAGAGCAATGTGGAGCAAGACAAGTCAGTTCTCCTTACTAAAGTTCAGATCAGAAAAGATGTGAATAATATGTATTTTAGTATATAAAGGTCTAGTTGGCATGTTTTCAAAAGAATATATTGTTTAAGCTATGAACAGTTTTATAAATGTTTTAAATAGTTATATGTAAATAAATAAGTGAAATATACACGCTCTGATTGGTTTTGTAATAATAAAAATGACTTTTATGTAAATTAGTCATTTATATGTTATAAAAGTTTTAAATTACTCACTATTTTATATAAGTACGTGTTTTAAAAGGTCAATGTGACACCTCGGATTTGTATCCGGGTCGGATACGGGTTGGGGTGTTACATTTAATGGTATCAGAGCTACGGTTTAGCCGATTCTAGGCATCAATCGAAGTAAAAAGTGTTTTAAAAAGTATACATGCCAACATAGAGTGAATAATTTCTTATCTGATAGTGTAAGGAGTGTATTGTCTTGCTAATAGAATTAAAATGTTATGTTATATTATATGTATGATCATGAGAGCTTCCAAAGTGAAGCACAAGGCAATAGACTGAAGGTAATAGCATTCACCTACCCTGGCCAGGCAGAGAGAAGAGCGAAAAACCTCAGGAGGTGCCTGGTATAAACTTAGGGAATGTCTTCACCATGTTGAAGAATATTCTAATGAATTTTCAATTTATACTTCTTTAACTTATAGAATGAATGTATTGAACTAGTTGAAAAAGTTTAGAGCACTCGAGTTCAAGGATGGATTTGAGGAAGGTTCTGTTGTTACAGACCTATGGTTAGATGATATGATAGAAGGTTTTCATTTCTCCAAAGAGGATAAATTAAATTGAGTAGTTTTGTTACTACTTTGGCAAGTTAGAGATTGGTGGACAATTGTCACCATGAGAATGTCAAAAGATCAAATGATGCAGTGAGAATTTATAGTAGAGTTCAGAATAAGTGCATCAGTGACAAGTGTATGATATATATATATGAAGTCAGAGTTTATGAATTTGAGGCAGAGGGAAATTGTAATGTGTATGGACAAGAGTATAGTTCGATAAGTAGAGTGAAAGTTTGTGAAACTAATTTGAATGAAAATGATGTTTGTAAGTGATATGTAGAGGGCTAGTGCCTAGATTAAAAGAGTGTTATACGTGTTGAAAGGGTTTTTTTTAAAAAGTGGTTATCGACTTAGTTGGAATCAGTTGTATTTCAAGTTAAAATTTCAAATTGTATGAAAGTCAGACTTACTTAAGTAATAGAGTTTGGTTATGGATAATTAAATGAGAAGTTAAAGATAGATGTGAAGTAAGATATGAAAGTGGAGGAATGGATTAAGTGTTTTGCTAGAGATTAAGTAATGTGAAGGATAAGAAGTATTTTAAATGTATCAAGTGAGGTAGATACTGTTTTTTTATTTAAGATGGAAAGAGTTAGCGTTGGCTAACAAGATTATGGGACGGAATGTATTGGAATTACAAGATTTCAATATATGGTAGGTTATGATAACTAAATATGAAGCGAATCTGGATACAATTGTATACTGTGATTATAGTAAAGTGATAGAGTGAAGGAAGTGAGGATTCAAATGTTTGAGTAAAACTAAGGATTGATAAGAAGAGTTAAGTATGGGTACATCAATGATCAGTTTATAAATAAAGGAAGTTAGAATGTTAAGCTTGAATAATGGAAGTGACATGGTGTATGATATTGAATGTTTATTTGATTAGTTGAGTAAACTATTGTTGAAATAATTCTGACTGCAAAGAATGTATATGAATGGTTCGATGAAGGTTTACGTTTTAGATTGGAAGAACCGATGTTGACTAACAAAGTTATAAGATAGTAGTGTATTAAAGTTAAAGGATTTGAAGATGATTTCAGGGTAAGCTAATTATGTATGGTGTGGATTGAGATATGGTTATGTATTTTAATCATTGAAATGAAAAGTAATAAAGGAGACAAGGCATAATATTGTATATGAATGAGAGTATGGGTTCGATAAATGAATTACATTGGGTTGATTTCAACTAAAATGATGTTTATGATTAATTTGATCAGGGCTTACGCCCTAGATTGAAACGTTGTTACTAATTAGTTGTATTGGCATGGATGTTAGAGTTATAAGCTTTGAAGGAAAGATAAAGTAAGTTAATCAAATGAGATATAAATCTGGATGTGGTTGTGTATGTTGATCATATAGATATGATATAGGCAAGGAGATAAATATTTATGTGTTTTAAAGAAAGTTTTGATGGAAGAAAATACAAGCAAGATACAATAAGAATGAGGTTATGTATAAGTGAAGTTGATTAGTAAAGTTATAAAGATATAATAAAGATTGGTAATCAGAGATGAGTTTAAGTGATAGGAAAAGAGTATGTGAACATGAAAGAAAGATATGATTGGTGTATAAGAAGATTTTGATTTATGAAGGAAATGAAAGGATGAAGTTTAAAGAATCAGATGTGATAAAGGTTATGTTAGATATAGATTATAAGTTTAACTAGAAGTAAGAAAGGTATGTCAGGTGATATGAGAAATTGTTTAGTTTTGCAACGTGTATGTTTAATCAGTTATGATGAAGATTTAAGGTTATGTTTCTTGGTCAAGTGGATGTAGTCAGAGAAATGAAGAAAGATTTATATGTATTAAGGAAGTATTGGAGTCAGTCAAGTAAGGATGAAATAAAAGTTTGGTTATTCTTGCAAGACAATTGAAGATTGACAAGGAATTTGATTGATTTATGAGTTTGAGTAATAAGAATTAATGTTATTGTCTATCTGATAAGTGACATGATAGGAGATATAAAGTAAAAAGGTAGTCAAATAATTGAAATGATAAGAACCAAGTTATTAATGATGATACAACAGATTAAGTTAAGAAAGCAACATGAGAACGTTAGAAGATATGTTCTTCTCAGGATGTGCAGTGAAAATTCGAGGACGAATTTTTAAAAGGAGGGAGATTTGTAACATCCCAAACTATGGGTTAGTGACCAAATTGTAAAGTTTTAGAATTTGGTGACTAAAGTAGAAGAATGGATTAGTTCAGTGATTTATTTGAAAGTATTTCCTAAAAGTTGTTAGTAATTATTAAAGGAACTAAAGGGTAAAATGGTCATTTGATCATTTAAGGGAATTAAAAACGTGATAGTGTGGATATATATTTTTATACGTGGGAGTGTAGGAAACCAAAAACAATGTTTCCAGAATTCTCTTCTCCTCCTTTCTTCTTTGTGCGTGAAGCTCCAGCTCAAAGGTGAGTTTCTTAATTAGTTGGTTATTTGTTGAATTAAAAGTTGGGTTATGATTCTTAGGTGATACTTAAGCTTAAGGAAAGCTTAAGTTATCTTAAAATCAAAAGATAAATGAGTTAGGGAAGATTAAAGATTTGGAGTTCTTGAGTGAATTTCCGGAATGGAGTTGATAAGTTGAACTTGAAGTTAAATTTGACTTGTCATCAGCTTAATTAAGAAGTATTAAGTGTTAGAATTGGATTTGAAACATGTGGAAAATAGGGTATGATTCTTGAAGTTCCTAAAGAGGAGAGGATATTAAGGTTAAAGATGAGATAATGATATAATGAGTTTAAGTATGTATATGTAAGTTAGGAATATGAAAGGGGTTGAAATATGAAGGATTTAACCCAAAAAGAATGAATTTTTGGGTTTAAAAAGAGGATTCTGGGCAGAGTGCATCGATTTATATTCATAGTGCACCGATGCATCAAGGTTAAAACCCAGAAATTGTTTGAAGGTGTATCGATGCACAGGTAGTGCATCGATGCACTCTTTTAAAATAAAAACATCGAATGCAATTAGTGTATAGATGCATAAGGCATGCATCGATGCATAAGGCATGCATCGATGCATAAGGCATGCATCGATGCATCCCAGTAATAAACAAACATCGAATGTATTTTGTGCACCGATGCACAAGTAGTGCATCGATTCATCGGTAGGGAATGCATCGATACACTGTGCAGTGCATCATTGCATACCTTCATTAAAAGATGAAATGGGCTTTTCTTTTAGTCTAAGAAGTGACAATTTAGAAGATATCAATTAGTATATTGATATGTATCAATGTATTATTATGATGTAGATATAGAATGAAGCTTGTTCTGGAACAATCTAAGGATTAAGATTGATTCAAAGCAAACACGGCTGGTGAGTGCATATTCTCTAGTATATGAGGTTCAATGGAAAATAAGACTTGCGATAAGTCTATTTCCAAAAGTGAAAAACATGAATTCATAGAAGTATGTATTTGTTATGATTTATATGTGTGCATGAGTATATGTGTTATTGATATGAATATGGTAAGTAAAAGGGATTAATGTTGATGATAAGAATAATAATAAGGATAATGAAATGATAGGTATGTGAATATATGTATGAGGTGTTTTGTATGTATTGTAAGATTATATGTTTATGTGATAACATGATGAGATGACAATGATTTACATATCATATGAACACATGAGAAATGTTATGAGCTATATGAAAGAGAAAGTATATGTGATACGTGAAGGTGAATCATATGTTTATATAAATATGAACTCATATGAGAATTGACATGAACTACGTGATTACATGTATATGTGAATGAAACCATGAGCTTATATGAATATGATATGGTTACATGAATATGTAAAAGGATATAAAAGATAATGCCCATGTTATGTGTCATGAGAGCTAGGGGTATAGTTGGCATGCCAAGAGTCGAGGGTCTATGTGATCCTTCGGGACATATATGTATTCTTTGGAACATGTGTGAAGTCTGGTGAGACACATACTTGATCCTTTGCATATGTATATGATTCTTAAGGAATGATATGTGGTCCTTCGGGACATATATGTATTCTTTGGAACATGTGTGAAGTCTGGTAAGACACATACTTGATCCCTAGTATATGTATATGATTCATAAGGAATGATATGTGGTCCTTATGGACATTATTATATGGCACTACGGTCCAATTCTACGCGGCACTCCGGTGCAATTATATGTGGCACTTCAGTGCAATTATATTAGTTGTGGTGACAGCATTAGTGCACAACCTCTATGTACTCGCATATCTTTAATTCTCACATATGTATCATGGGCTATTAAATAGATAATATTAATAAAAATGAAGATGATATTATAGTTGCCTGGGTGTACGTGTTTTATGATAGTATATATGGTATATGTTATATGATATACATGAGTACAGGTTAAGGTATATGTGAATGAGTATAATTGATTGAAATGATGATATAATAATAAGTCTATAAGATATATGATATGGACATAAGAGATCATATGAACATGAGATAAGAGATATGAATGATAATGACATATATGTATGTATGTATGTATATATATTTGTTACATGTAAAAGTATGAGTTGTATGAAATGATAGTAGTAATTGTTTATGTATGATTATTAGTTACAGTTTACCTTATATTTTTATTGCCTCACTAAGTCTTTGACTTAGCGTGTAAGTGATTTACACGTAGGTTTCGAGAAGAGTAAAGAGCAATGTGGAGCAAGACAAGTCAATTCTCCTTACTAAAGGTTAGATCAGAAAAGAGGTGAATAATATGTATTTTAGTATATAAAGTTCTAGTTGGCATGTTTTCAAAAGAATATATTGTTTAAGCTATGAACAGTTTTATAAATGTTTTGAATAGTTATATGTAAATAATTAAGTGAAATATACACGCTCTGATTGGTTTTGTAATAATAAAAATGACTTTTATGTAAATTAGTCATTTATATGTTATAAAAGTTTTAAATTACTCACTATTTTATACAAGTACGTGTTTTAAAAGGTCAATGTAACACCTCGGATTCGTATCCGGGTCGGATACGGGTTGGGGTGTTACATTGAGTGTCGCAAAACCAGTTGGGGCTCGACGATTTTTGCCTTTCTGTACCAGGAGCTTTGCAAGGTTGCAATCGTTTAGTAGGATAATATTGCTACAGTCGTAGGCTTGGTATCAGTTGCCTTTTTCATGTCGATTACAACAGTCCCCTCGAGTTTCCTCTTGTCGGAAGGTATTTTTTTTTCTTAATTTTTTTCTTTTTTATATTTTATTTTTATATATTTTTAATTTTTATTTTTACATTTTTTAGATGACGCCATAAAATAACTAAGACGAAGTTGTTGGGTGCCACTACAAAAGATGTACGGATGAGGATCGACATCGCAGATCGATATGCGGTATAAATTTTTCTTTCATTATTTTTTTCAATAGTTTAGCTTGATATATATTAATTTTAGTATTTAATTTTTCATAGTTTTCTTGGATTCCATATATTGACGAAGAGGTCTATCGGTTATTGTCACTAGACTTTTTCGAGGGGGCCAATGTATGGTGTGTCATGACGCCGTTGCTTCATTTTACGATTGTTTAGTGGCACGCCATTGATAGAGTATTTCGACAGTTTGCGTCGCATCAGTCAATTCCTATGCAAATCAAAGAGATGTATGTGCATCATCAAATTGATATGCATGGAAAACATTCGGAAAATTGGTCGGCGATGTACACTCCCTATATCGAGCAATGGAATCAACGTCACCTATCGCTCTCCTCGTGTTATAAGATTACATCGGTGGACTTAGATTTCGACTATTCTCCCTATCTCCGAAATTACAAAGCAAATGAGAAACTATATCTCACGACACCATAATAGAGTAGAGAATGGGAACAACATCAGGCCAGATTCTCCAAGTCCAAGAAGAAATCATCGACGTCTTCGTTTTCTGCTTCAGCATCTGCAGTTGAAGATTACTTTAATGTATCTCAAGCTAGTTTTGGTTTCCATAACTCATATCATTTATAGTCAACGAAGATACGGGTCAGGCTGAATGGGATTATATCATATATAGTCAATGAAGTAGCCAAGTCGAATCAGCAACGGCAATAATGGCGTCAAACAACATAAGCCCATCCCCGTATTCTGAAGGTGCGTCTCAGAGTGTGTTAAGTACACCTCAATTTTTTCAACAATCACCCAAGATGAAGACGATAACGACGACGACGACGATCGAGACAGACCCCGACGTACTCGACAATCCTTGCAGCGTTATCATTCGACAACTCCTCGGTATCGTCAAGAACTTAGAAAATATAATTGTAAACAATTTTATCTTAATAAAAAAAATTTAATTTTATTAATTAATTTATTTTTAAAATTTTAATTTATTTTTTAAAATTTATTCCGGAGACCCGTCACAAGTGACAGTTGCAGCTACCCGTTGATGAACTGTTATAAAACGGCTAGAGAAACAGGTCTGCATAATTAAAAATATTCTGCTCTGTAGAGAACAAGTTCTGTGAATATCGATTGCCAAAACTGCTCAATATACTTGTGTTTTTTGTGTTTTCTTATCATGCATGTGGTTGCGGATTTCTTTTTTGGGCTTTAGATCATGATGCCCTTCAAAATGGTGGAATTTGTAGTTTAATCATACGAGAAATGTCAGTATTGCTTGAAAGCATAGCTGATATTGTTTTCTTTCTGTTCCAAGTCCTGTCCTGTTTGTTATTAAAAAAAAATTGTTCTGTGATAGTTTTGCTGTTAATGCAAATGGATTAGGAGATAAGATTGTAACAGAAAACACTGCTTTGAGAGATTGCTTGCGTGTCTGTGAGTGATCTTATCGTCTACGGACACTCGGACAAGCACCGGAGTCAGAAGTATTCTTTTCCTGGTAATCTTCAGTGGTGGCTTTTGTAAGAACTGAATTAATCTTTATATGTGTGCTGGCTAAGTTAGCTTGTCTAGATATTACTGAGGCTTGAACATCTGACCTTTGCCCTACAACAAAGGCTTGGAATCACAAGTTGGATGTTTTTACGGACATTTTCCTAGAATTATGTCATCTTATGAGACATTAACAAAAAAATGTGTACATGGGATGTCGTTTCTAAGAACAATGATGGCCTATATCATATTTTCTATTCACACCAAAGGATGAACTAACTAAGAATGTACTCTCTGCCTGTGATATGTTAGCTTCAAGTGTTCCTTTTAAAATAAGGGAGGACTGCAATCTGGTATGGTTGCTTCTCTGGAATATTTATTTTTCCGTCCGAGTGCACGGATAAACTTAGGGTTCATTTCTTCAGTGGTTAGCTCTAAGGCCACCAGCAGCTAGCACTTCTTTGAGACATTATCAGTTGCAGCCAAATCCGAAATTGGAGTTTCGAGGTGTTGTTCTTCGTGCAACCAATCCGAGACTTGCTCGGCTGCTCCTGTAGTCCGCTTGCATGACAACTGAATAATGTTCCGAAGAAGTGGCTTCCTCCTCCATCACATAACCATCCTCCAATAGCAACAATGCATGAAAGCTATTCGAGATCTCAAGGTTAATCGGTTTTCAGTGAAGGCTGAGCCGCCTATTCGACTTGGGGAGTTCAAGTCTGCACTATCTTCTTGTTCCTCCAGTCCAGATCAACTACCCTATCGATCGAGTCTGTGTCAATGATCTCTTCAACCTCGAAGTTAAAGTCCTTGACCGATGAGTTGCATCTGTGATGGTTACTGATTCTTTGTTTGCCAACCAAGTTTCCTTCCTCATCCACTGGAGTCATCTGAATGTAACAAAAGAAGCACTGTCAGCCATCCTCAGCACATTCTTTTCATTTGCAAAAAAAAATGAAACACAAATACATTTTTTACCTTGACATTAGTAAGATCTACATTGTTCTCCCTTAGAAATGAAACGAAGTCATTGAGATTTTCTTCTAATGGACGATAGTGACCGCTGTGAGGCCAAACTGCCTGTTGAACAAGTAACAGCAAAAGCTTAGATAATAACCGGCACCAAGTAACCGGTAACAGCTCAATGATAGTATGGATAGCTATACCTTGAGGACACCGTTGTCGATGACTAATCTTCCGGAAGCAATAGTGGCACCTCCGGCCAAGAAGCTAGAATGTTGAAATGTACCCTTTTTCTTCACGCCAACATACAAGATCTTCGACGTGCTGAGGACGAAAATCCACTTGGCATCGTCCATTTCGTCAATCGTATGGAGAAGCTTCCCCGTTTGCTTGTATACGAGCTTTCCGTCCACCACAATAACTTCATAAGGCTTCCTTTCTATCTGTATAGCGGATGATTGATTGTTTGAGTAACGTTTTGAATATAAATCCAGAGAAACTTAGGTAGAAGAAATAGATATAAAGACCCACCGGACCCAGATATTTGATGCACTGCAGTTGAAGCTTTGATCTTGGACATCTTTCTATATGTACTTCTTTCCCTTCCCCAATGTCCAGCCTGCATTTGCAAAACAAATTCATCAATTTCTTCAACTCTGAATCAAAATATCTCCCTAGTGAACAAAAACAAAGAAAATTACCAGTAAAAAAAGGGTTCTTGACTCTGAGAATGGAGCCATTGTTTATAATAAAAGTGTAAATTGTGTCCATACCGATGCCTCAGGTCAATCTGAAAAACACATAAAACTTGAATAACTAACAAAGGTCATTGAACCATGTTAATTTATAGAAAAGTTCACTTACTGCCTCGAGCCAGTCTTGCAAGGCAAGCTTTTGAGCCTTGTCATTCTTCGATAAACCTTTCCCAACCTTGGCAGCAGTGGCGCATTCCATTATTTGGAAAATGGTTAAATTTAACTTAATGTGTTAAGAGAAAAAAAATTACAATTTTTGCATACTCATTAATTTTTAAAAAAAGAAAATTAAAATTTTAGACCTATTCTTAAATTTGTGGATCCACCGCTTGGCAGCCCTTGTTCTCGCCCTCAACCATCGCGAAATCGCAGTTTCATGTTTACCGATATAGAAAAACGATACGGAACTCCTCTTCAGCTGTGCAAAATCCAAGAGCTTCCACCTACATTACACCAAACAATTGCATTAGAAAAAATAAAACAAAAGAAGCTGTGCATAGAAATGCAGACATATACAATGCAGACATATACACAGCTACACCAAGTCTGTTCCACAAGAACTGCACAATCTGCGAGCCTTCTCCTTGTTCGAAAACTCGTGTTCGAACTCTCTGAATCTAAACTAATGGAGCTCACTCCCATCTCTCTGAAACATGCAAAAAAGAAGGTGCTTGAGATTCTTCTCTAATGTTTCGGTTTTTCTTCTACCAGTTGACCATGAAACACAGTTCGAAATCTGGGTGCAAGAACCGAAGTTGCCATTGGTTACTTCGGACCTGTTCGGATATCGCTTATATATTTGAATATTGAGGCAGTACAAAGTGTTCTGGCCTGAACACGGCTTTGTCCTCGGTTCGTTTTCTGACACGCGAGCTGGTTGGGCTGCTTATTATAATTATTTGTATATAATTGAGTTCTTGAGAATGTAGGGAATTATTTGTAGGGAATTATTTATAGGGATTATTTTTCATTGCAGACGCACATATTAAGATTGTATATGAAGACTGTTCATCTATGTATTTATTTATTTATTTATACACGCATTTGCATCTTATCTTTATTTTTAATTTTCTGACTGCCGGAGGTCTTCCACGGAAGCTGCTCTCAACCTGGCGTTGGGTTCAACCTACTATCCTACCTCCCCTTACCCATTGCATATGGTAATCAAATGGTAATCAAGGTTTTGTTGTTGAGTTCTTGAGAGTTTAATCCATGGTAACTAAACTTTCAATTTTTTCAAAACTTAATGTTAAATTTTGAACGTGGTAACTAAAGTTTTTAACAAAAAGTACTAAAATAAAACAAAAATTAAACTTTAGGTATAGTTTTGAAAAAAAATTAAAAGTTTAAGTTCTAAAAGTAAAACAAACTAAAACTGATAGTTTAAGTACTAATTACGTAATTTACCCCTTTATAGATTTTAATCTCAAACATACAACATGAACTGAGTGACATCCATTGTAAATGAATTGTTGTTATTCCTTGAAGATCTGAATTAGAATATCATAGGTTAAAAAAAATTAAACAAATATTATCTTATACTTACCCAGATTAATAAAGAAAATAATCTCAGGCATGCAGCATGCATCCAGCAGAAGCTTTTATTATATATTTATTAAAAAATATTAATTTTTATTTAATAAAAATAAAGATTTAATTGAAAAAAATAATATATGAAGGACTATTGTTGAAATTGTCCCTAAATATATAAGATAAAATTAAATTTTTCTCGAGTTGAATATTTTTCACCCTAAATCTGAACTCTATCCGAACCTGATTTTTTTTTTTTTAAATCTGATATGATCGGATAGGTCGAGTCGAAACTTATCTGGTTCAGGTCTTATGTCCATCCCTATTGATAACTCGTCAAAAAAGTTTAATTTATGAAAAAAATTGATAGTTTTGAAACATGCTATGTAACAAAAAGAACTAGAAAAATGAGGTAACCAATTATATTTCCCACAATCCCAGCCCACCTATTCCAAATTAACTATTTAAACCGATTTCTTTAACAAAGTGCTATCCTTTAAACTTTTTTAAAAATATTTTTAAAGTAACCATACATTAGAAAATACTATAATAATGCGAAAGAAAATTCAATTTATAATTGAAAAGTGGTACATATATTGTAAGTGCATGCATATAATATTAATATTTGAACATCGAAGATCTTAGATAAGGGAATTCAACTTTGTCACCCAAACTGTAAACGTAATTTTGTTTTTGACCATGTGTCCTATAATTCACAAAACAAAATATAATTTTATCATAATTTATAAATATTATTAGAATTTTATCCAAATTTTATATTTCAAATTGAAAAGCAAATCTTTTAGGCAATTAGGCTGTGGCCTAACACTCTGCCCCTGTCGGTCCATTTTCCATATCCACGTTTTGGAAATTATATTATATTTAGGGTAAATTATGCATTTCATGCCAAATTATTAGTTTTGGTATATTATAGTACATAAATAATTTTTTTCAAAATCATAATTAACGTTTAGTTTTGTTTCATTTTACTACCTCACCGTTAAAAACTTAACGGACGAGCTCGTCAGCCATTGTATCTACAGTCACCAGTCGACGCATTTATTGGTCGATGAATCTCAAACTTCCTAACACATCTTTTCGATCCTCTGAACGTGATTCCGACCTCCGTTTCACCGAAAAAATGCCTCAATCTCCCCAAATGAATGATGAACTCTTCGACTTCTTTATCATCTGATCTCCATCGTCAACCGTTCGATGGGCCCAAAATTAGGCTATGTTAGTTGGCTCGTCATTCTCTCGTGGTCCACCATTCAGATCAGTTGTCTGTCCACCAGAGTTATGCCATGTGTGCCCGTCCATTGAGTTTTCAATGGCGAATACTAAAATGAAACAAAAACTAAAAATTAAGTTTGATCTTGAAAAAGAATTAAAAATTTAGATACTAAAACATACTAAAATTAATAATTTAAGTACTAATTACGACCTTATCTCCTTTTCGCCCCTCGCGATAGCTAAGTCAGCCTCACTCAAACTCGTGCTAGTGTGGGAAAGTGTTGGCAAGGAAACGAAGAAGACAAGTAAAGAGACTTTGTGGGAAATCTTGTTTATATGCTTGAATGCTTACAACTCTTGGATGATTTGCAAATGAGGAACCTACACCTATTTATACTATCCCACCTCCTCAATGGACGGTGGAGATTGACTTTATCCTACGGTTGGGAGAGATTCTCTAGAATTCTCCACATTCTGTACCTAACATGGAATACTTTAGATAATCTCTAGAATGCTCTAATATGTACAAGTATGTTCTACAATACTCTACATATGTATAAGCCTTGAAGGTTCTAGAGTAATCTACACTATTCTATTAAACCTCCAAGACTAATGTGGCCCAAAATAGCCCAAGGTGTGGGAAAAGAGCCCAATTTCGTGACATCCTCCCCCACCTATTTCGACGTTGTCCTCGTCGCCTCGTACTCTCTGAGATGTTCTTCGAACTGCCACAAGTCTTCGGCTAGTTCCCATGTTGCCTCGGACTCTGGTAGTCCTTTGAACTGTTGTGGCAAAAGCTTCACAAGGACTAAGTCTCCAACGGTGAACTCTCGATGTCGCCTCTTCTTGTCCGCCCACTTTTTCATCTTTTTCCTAGCTTTCTCCAAACATGCGCAGGCGATGTCGGCGTTCTCCTCCCATGACTTAGCCATCTTGGTGGCTCCAGGACTTTTACCCTCGTTAAGCGGCATTGGCAATGTGTGCGGCGTGAGCGGTTATTGTCCGGTCGTAAGCTCGAATGGGCTCCGGCCTGTGGCTTCACTCCGCTGCAGGTTATAGGAGAATTGGGCGACATTTAGCAACTTTGTCCAATCTCGCTGGTTGGCACTCACGAAGTGCCGCAAATAACACTCCAACAAGGCGTTCACCCGTTAGGTATGCCCATCAGTTTGAGGGTGAAAGCTTGTGGAGAAATTTAACTCGGTTCCAAGGAGCTTGAATAATTCTGACCATAGGCGTCCGGTGAATTGAGGATCTTGATCACTGATGATGCTCCTTGATAAGCCCCAATCTTCACGACGTTCTTGAAGAACGGTCGCGCGGCCTCCTTAGTAGTGCAATCCTTGGGGCATGGTATGAAGGTCCCATACTTAGAAAATCGGTCCACGACGACCATGATCGACCCATATCCCTTGGATTTGGGCAATGCACTATTGAAATCCAATGTGATCGAATCCCAAGGTCTTTTGGGAACTGGTAAAGGTTCGAGTAATCCCACCGGCTGTTGGTTTTCCACTTTGTCTTATTGGCACACAAGATAAGTCTTCACGTAAAGCTCCACACTATCCTTCATCTGAGGCCAAAAGTATGTTGTTTCTAACAATTCCATAGTGCACTTTTGGCACATATGACCGGCCCACTTGGTGTCGTGGCACTCTTTAATAAGATCTCGCCTTAAGTTATCCTACTTTGGAACATAGATTCGTCGTCCCTTGGTGTAAAGTAGACCTTCCTCTACCCAAAACCGTTGGGTTTTACCTTCTCTAGCCAACTTTATCAATTCTCTTGCCATTGGATCTTGTTCAAGGCCTTCTTTGATGAGTTCCAACACGATTCCCTTGGCTAAAGAGATCGCGGCAAACTTCGTCTTTTGACTTAAGGTATAGGCTACGACGTTGGCTTTGCCCGGCTTGTATTCCAACTTGTAGTCGAACTCGGCTAGGAAGTCCTGCCACCTGGCTTATTTCGGTGACAGCTTCTTCTGAGTTTAAAAGTAACTCATCGCCACGTTGTCGGTCTTGACGGTGAAGTGTGCGCCGAGTAAATAATGTCTTCATACCTGCAAGCAATGTATGATAGCCGTCATCTCCTTCTCTTGCATCGTGTATCGCCTCTCGGTGTCGTTCAGCTTGTAACTCTCAAATGTTATCGGATGTCCCTCTTGCATTAGTACTCCCCCGATAACGAAGTCGGATGCATCGGTATGTACTTCGAATGGTTTGGTAAAGTCGGGTAAGGCCAAGACAGGTTCTTGGCTCATTGTTGCCTTCAGGTCCTCAAAGGCCTTCTGACATTGTTCTTACCCTACTCTCACACCAATGCGTCGAAGAACAAGGATAAGTACCCAGCCAAAGGTGGGGGAGAATGGCGGGAGAATAACCAATGCAACTGAGACCGAGATCACCGAAAGCCACAGACTAAGGAGGGAGATCGAGATCGACGTCCGGGCCGAAGGGACTACGAAGAAAAGAAAAAGGCCTTCATTCCTAAAGAGGATGTTTACCCTTATTTAATCAGTTGGGATTAAACAAATGTTGGAAAATCGCGAGGGAAATCCGGACAAACGAAATACAAACTGTCAGTTCTGGGGATCTCCATGCAAACCAGATTAAGATTGGGTACCTTGAACCGTACAAGATGATACGATGATTACGTGTCATCTTTCGATTCGACCACGTCGTGTTGTCCGATCTAAGAGATACAGCCCTAACTAACACCCTATTCTTCTGGTTTTTGCAAAATGGCTAATCATTAGGTAATGAACTGATTTAATTGATTAATTAATTAATTTTAGGTGTGGAAACATTTAATTCTATGCCCTAATCTTTAGCTAAGCTCAATGTGACAGCCTGCCGCAAATAATTAATGCGTTTGGGTGGGATTAACATAAATAAAAACAATTAAATAATTTTGGAAACAAGTTTCATTAATGAATGAGTATAGCTCATTTTATAATCACATAATTCGTTCATTTAAAATAAAATTTAAATTCTCTTTCTTTTTTGTCTTTATTAATCGATGACGGTATCAACTTTAATGTTAGCGACATATCATCGATATTCTTTATTGTCATTTTCTTTTCTTATATCACAATTCTATTTCCTTATTTTTTTTTATTTTTAATAAGTCTGTTTGTATGTCACGTTTCATTTGTCTTTATGACATGATTTCTTATGCTTTTTGATATTTTTTTTATTGTTTGGTCTTTTTGTTAGGATTTATGAAGCTCAAATTGACAACCGAAAATTGCCAAGAACGGGTGATTTGACTTTTTGAGAGATTAGGGAGTAAGGAGTAAAAGGATAAGAAAAATGCACAATGATTTATAATGGTTCGACTTCTCAACTAAGTCTACATCCACTACTTAAGCTCCTCACTTAGGATTTTCTAGCAGATCCACTAATTTGTTCTTTCTTTTTTATGGACAAAGAGATAACATTTACAAACTCTCTAGTTTTTCAAAGGCTTAGCTAGAACCAAAATCCATTTTACAAAAGGAAAGAAGAGTAAACAAAGAAACATCTAAAAGATAGGTGTTTACAAAATTAAAGCTCACTAAAACACAGATATTTACAAAAGAAATTAAATAAAGAGTGAAAAGCTCTTATCTTGTGTTTGATTGCTTAGATAAGTGTTCTAACCCTTCTTCAAGTGTCTTGAACTTGTATTTATATGTTGGATTAAGGTTGTGGTCGTTTCTAACCGTTGGGGATTATTTTTAGTCGTTTGGGGATGTTTTCTCTGCAAAAATAAACTACACAAGACAGGGAGTATTTGTACTCCATTAATGAGTATCGGTATTTCCTTTAATATATTTAAATAAAACTAGTTGTTACTAGTCGTTGGGCCTGACGGTATCGATACTGAGACCATGATATCGATACTACTATGTAAAGTAGTATCGATACTCCTTTGAGTATCATTACTATTTTGCTTTCAGGAATTTGAGTAAGTTGGTAGTATCGATACTATCTAGAGAGTATCGATATTTCTCTTACATTTGGTATCGGTACCATATGAACATTATCGATACTTTATACATGAAAAACTATTTTTGTGCCTAAATTCAAGGTTATGGACTTTGAATTATTTTTGAAAACTTTGAACAAATTCAATTCAACTCCAAAAATATTTTTGCCTTAATTTGTTATATCAAAATATTATAAAACATGGTTCAACAATATACCCTTTTTATATAACAAAACATTTCAAAATTTATTTTTGGCAAAACTCCCCCTTAATAAAACATTTAATGAAAAAGAGACATATTTTGGAAAATGTTAAAGCTCTCCCCCTTTTTCATGGAGAAATTGAATTTTTCAAACATATATTTCCCTCTTTTTTGTTATATAAAAATAATTCAAAATTTTAAGGTACAAAACAAAAATGGAGAGTAAGTAGTAATTTTTAACATTAAAACCATTTGAAAAATCAAAGTTGCCCCTCAATAAAAGCTTTCCAAACAAGGATTTGACTTTAAAATCATGACACTTAAAAGACATTAAATTTCAACAAAACTGAACAAACAAGTTAGTAGCACAAGAAATTCAATATATCCAAGTCTAAAATACTTTATGCAAAACCAATTGTTGCATTTAAATGCATGTGTATAATGCTATCAAAAAATGTTATGCAAAAAAATTGATATCAATTGTTAGAGAGATATCATTTGCAATAAATCACATGCATAAACATTTAAATTATGGTCAAAAATTAAAATTTGTAAAATCAAAGTATTTGAAAAATTGATATCAATTGTTAGAGAGATATCAATTGCATTTAAAATCAATTTTGACCAAAATTTATTACGATGAACTAAAAATTATGGAAAATCATTAAATCTTTAAAATGTCCATCATAACACCTTTTAAACATACATGAGCTAGAAAACATAAAATCATTTAAAATCAAAACTGATGCATGCTTAAAACTAAATGAGAAATCAATTAATCAAAGCAAAAATATTAAGCTTAGAGGCTACCCATTCCTTTTCAAGTGTGGCTAGAGCATTTGAATATCTTCACTTTCATTACCATTGCTCACACACACCTACAAGAGACATTTTTTTGGATTTTGGTATCCTAATTACTTTGAATCCTTGAACATTAGTTATATGCCCCTTGTTCCCTTAGGAACCCATACTTGTCTAATTTTAAAAGATTATTTTTTCTTTATGGGACAAGTATGTTCCAAATGACCAAGAAAATAGCAATGTGCGCATTTTGTCATTTTTAAAACAGATGAATTGTTTTTCGAAATGATTTATTTTTCTTTTGTTAAACATTCAAGATTAACTTTCAAATTGTAATACCCCAAAAATTCAGATAATTACCAAAATGAATATTTTGAAAGTTTGATGGTCAAAGTAGAAAGTTGGGAAAAAGTTGAGTTATTAGTGAATCAAAGGTTATGAGTTGGATTGAGAATAGATATCAAGTCCATAAAATTTGATAGAGTTACCTTGTGAAGGTAAATATGAGAAAATGGATTGTCTAACCTTCCATGTTACAATGAATTATTGTATAGATCGAAATTGATTCTCAAGAACTTGAAAAGTGTCAAGTTCGTAATGATAAGAAAAAGGAGTAAATTTGTTTACTAGTGTGATTTTAGCATTAATTGCTATGAAGTTATTGCTACAAATTTATCAAGTTTTCTTATTGGATGATGTGAATATCGAGTGATATTATAGACCCATAGGTCACGGTCATGATACAAGTGTTAGTCAGACAAATAGTAAATGTTTGATAAAGATTCATGATCTTATGTTACCGGTGAATCTTATGGGATCATCATTAACGAGTTGTAGATCATTTTGATCATGAGTTGGTTGTCTCTACAATAAGGTTGGGTTAAAGGTCGCAAGAAGCGATTAATTTAGAAAAATGTGGAGAAATTAAAAATTTTAATGATTGATGAAAAAGTGAAATTGTCACTAAAGTGATATCAACAATGGTTATGATTAAGATAATGTAAAAAGGATGCATAGTTTTTCTAGCTAAGGTGATAGATACTCAAGTATCTAAAGTAAGATCATATGATATTTCCATAACTCGGGAATTTCCATATGTCGTTTTAGATTTATTATTATGGGTTACCTCCAGATTGAGAGGTGGAATTCAATATTAATGGTTATCAAGGCATTGATCTTGTATTTATGGGTTCGTATCGACTGGTTGAGATTGAGTTAAGAGAATATATAACCAATTGCAAGAACTGCTAGATTGAGGATTCTTTAGACCACGTATTATACCTTGGGGCAAACCAGTATTGTTTATAAAAAATGGATATATGCAATTATGCATAGATTATTGAAAAGATTATTGATAGTTAAACAAAGTAACTATCATGAACAAATATCCTATTTTGAGGATTGATGACTTGTTTTATCAGCTTAAAAGGTAAATATGAGAAAATGGATTGTCTAACCTTCCATGTTGCAATGAATTATTGTATAGATCGAAATTGATTCTCAAGAACTTGAAAAGTGTCAAGTTCGTATTGATAAGAAAAAGGAGTAAATTTGTTTACTAGTGTGATTTTAGCATTAATTGCTATGAAGTTATTGCTACAAATTTATCAAGTTTTCTTATTGGATGATGTGAATATCGAGTGATATTATAGACCCATAGGTCACGGTCATGATACAAGTGTTAGTCAGACAAATAGTAAATGTTTGATAAAGATTCATGATCTTATGTTACCGGTGAATCTTATGGGATCATCATTAACGAGTTGTAGATCATTTTGATCATGAGTTGGTTGTCTCTACAATAAGGTTGGGTTAAAGGTCGCAAGAAGCGATTAATTTAGAAAAATGTGGAGAAATTAAAATTTTTAATGATTGATGAAAAAGTGAAATTGTCACTAAAGTGATATCAACAATGGTTATGATTAAGATGATGTAAAAAGGATGCATAGCTTTTCTAGCTAAGGTGATAGATACTCAAGTATCTAAAGTAAGATCATATGATATTTCCATAACTCGGGAATTTCCATATGTCGTTTTAGATTTATTATTATGGGTTACCTCCAGATTGAGAGGTGGAATTCAATATTAATGGTTATCAAGGCATTGATCTTGTATTTATGGGTTCGTATCGACTGGTTGAGATTGAGTTAAGAGAATATATAACCAATTGCAAGAACTGCTAGATTGAGGATTCTTTAGACCACGTATTATACCTTGGGGGCAAACCAGTATTGTTTATAAAAAATGGATATATGCAATTATGCATAGATTATTGAAAAGATTATTGATAGTTAAACAAAGTAACTATCATGAACAAATATCCTATTTTGAGGATTGATGACTTGTTTTATCAGCTTAACAGGTAAATATGAGAAAATGGATTGTCTAACCTTCCATGTTGCAATGAATTATTGTATAGATCGAAATTGATTCTCAAGAACTTGAAAAGTGTCAAGTTCGTATTGATAAGAAAAAGGAGTAAATTTGTTTACTAGTGTGATTTTAGCATTAATTTCTATGAAGTTATTGCTACAAATTTATCAAGTTTTCTTATTGAATGATGTGAACATTGAAATTTTCATTTGAGATGGAAAATGTTGTAAATGCTAAAGAATAATTTCTATGGATCCTTAAGAATGAAATAAGGAATTCTAAAGTGGAAATAGTCAATTCTACTTGATATCGAGTGATATTATAGCGGAAGACCCATAGGTCACGGTCATGATACAAGTGTTAGTCAGACAAATAGTAAATGTTTGATAAAGATTCATGATCTTATGTTACCGGTGAATCTTATGGGATCATCAATAACGAGTTGTAGATCATTTTGATCATGAGTTGGTTGTCTCTACAATAAGGTTGGGTTAAAGGTCGCAAGAAGCGATTAATTTAGAAAAATGCAGAGAAATTAAAAATTTTAATGATTGATGAAAAAGTGAAATCGTCACTAAAGTGATATCAACAATGGTTATGATTAAGATGATGGTTGCTTCTCCTTTGACCAAGCTCTTGAGAAAGGATGTTTCATTTGCTTGGATTTAGAAATGTCAAGAGAGTTTTAAAAGCTTTAAAGAATATTTTAACGGAAGCACCAGTGTTGGTACAACCGAAATCAGACAAAGAGTATGTGGTGTATAGTGATACATCTCATAATGGTTTAGGTTGTGTACTTTTACAAGAAGGTAGGGTGGTAGCCTATTCTTCTCGACAATTAAAGGCGCACGAGAGGAATTATCCTACTCATGATCTTGAGTTAGCAGCAGTAGTTTTTACTCTAAAGACTTTGAAATCAAGTCAGATGGATGGTTGTATTATCGAGGAAGAATCTGTATTCCACATAATAATTAATTGAAGAAAGATATTCTTTCTCAGGCACATTATAGTCCACTGACTATACATACAGGTGGGAACAAAATGTATCATGATGTAAAGAGTCATTTTGGTGGCTGTGTATGAAAAGAAACACTACTAAGTTTGTTGCTACATGTTTGACATGTCAACAAGTAAAAGTTGATTATCAAGTGCTTTCGTAATTGTTGCAACTGATTTCTAATCAAGAGTGGAAATCGTAAAGAGTCACCATGGATTTTGTTATAGGGTTATCTTTGACAACAAATAAAAAGGGTTCCATTTGGGTGTTAGTGACCAATTAACTAAATCGGCATATTTCATTTCGATGTAATTGGACTATGCATTGGATAAATATACAAAGTTGTATATCAAGGAGATAGTTCGATTACAAAGAGTATAAGTGTCCATTATATCTGACAGAGATCCAAAGTTTACTTTAAGACTGGGAAATATTTGCATAAAGTGTTTGGTATTTGATTTAATTTCAGTATGATTTTTCATCCATAGACGGATGATAAGTCAGAAAGTACTATTCAGATATTGGAAGATATGCTGAGTGAATGTTTGATTGATTATAAGGAATCATGGGAAAAGAAAAGTATTTTTTCTTAGTAGAATTTTTCTTCAATGACATTATTAAATTAAGCATCAAGATAACTTCGTGTGAAGTTTTATATGGGAGAAAATGTTGAACACCATTGAGTGGGTTAGAGTTAAAAGATCGAAATTTTGTTGACCTAGATTTTTATTGAAAGAGGTTGAGGATGAAGTAAAAATAATGTCAAGATGACATTGGATCGACAAAAGTCTTATGTAGACTTGAAGTGAAAAAAAATATTGAATTTCCATGAAGGTGATAAAGTTTTTCTTAAGGTATCGCCTTAGAAAAATATTTTGCGCCCAAAACACAAAGGAAAATTAAGTCTAAGATTTATTGGATCTTATGAGATATTAAAAAGAGTTGGACTGATGGCTTATCAGTTAGCATTAACTCTTGAAGTAATTGAGATCCAGTGTTGGACAAAGTACACAATAAATATTTTGAAAGTTTGATGGTCAAAGTAGAAAGTTGGGAAAAAGTTGAGGAAATTAAGTGATAAATTTCCTAAAAAGAATTTTATTCTATAAATAGATGGTTTACTCTTGAGAGTGGAGTTTTATAGAAATCATATTTTTGGAATTGGAATTTTAGTAAAGAAAAACTAGAAAGGATTAAAGCCGGTAAGAAAATCGGTATTTCAGATCGAATTGGAATTTTACAAAAAATTTGAAGGATGTTATAAAATGGTTGGAATTATTATTTTAATATTTTGGATTAGAGAAATTTGGTCTGGAAATGTGCAAATTTTCAGATTTAACCGAAACAATGGAATTTAGTGACTAAAACGTAAATTTTGAAAATTTAATGGGAAAATTCAGAAATTTAAAGTCAAAAATATTTCATCTTTGACTTTGAAAGATGATAAGGATGAGGTGTATAGGTTTTATGGTGAATATGAAAATTCATTAATGGCAAAAATGGAAATTCATATTGATTTGAATAAAAAAAAATCCATTATACCATGTGATGGATTATTTAATATTAGACTATCAATAATATGGAGCATTTTCAGCTTCTTCCTCATCCAAGCTTGCCGTGGGTTTACTTCAAAGGTAAGGGAAAGATTCAACTCAAATTTCAAGCAATATACTTAGGATTTTGAGTAAGTTGTAAAAAGAAAATTGTTATATGTGAAAATTCTATCTTTTGGTACCAATATTGTATGATAATCTTGTTGGTGTTCAAAGATCTCAAATCTAAGGGTTTGTGTTCATATAAAGGGTCATGAAATTAATGATGGATCTTGATGTTTGTGAGGTAGTTGATTCATATTCTAGCATGAAAGATGATTAGAACATGTTTAATCTTTTTAGAACTTGTTCTTTAAATTTCGGCCATGAATGGTTTGAGTGAGAAAAATTATGGAAAAATTATATATGGGTTGGAATTGATAAAGGAAGTTTTCTACAAGCTTTAGAAAAATTGGGGATCATTTCGTAAGTTTTGAAAAGTTGGGGATAAATTCATAAATTTTGGAAAATTGATGAAGAACCTAGGGATATAGTTAAAAGAAACAGTTAGATTCTGAATTTGGCAATAGGTTCAAAAATTCACCAGAAATTATATAAAAATAATTTGGAGATTACTTTTATATATTTGTGTTCATATATCTATCTAGTTTTGTTTAAAACAAACGGGGATCAATTTCAAGGTGAATACAAAAAGATATGAATTTTTAACTGAGAAAATGTCAGAAAATTCGGACAGCAGATTCTGCAAAACAGATTATGTTGATCAACTTTGAAAATTCACCATAAATTGCAAAAAAATGAATTAGGAGGATTTCTTTATATGGATTGATTCGTATTCGAGTTTAGTTTTCAACAGATTAAACGGAATTAAATTCCAGTGTGTATATCAATACATAATACGGATTCTTTAAAGGTAGTGCGAGTTGTCTGAATATAGAGTTATTATGGGATATGTTTATGTTATTACAATACCAACATATGTATCGTTATGAATTGGTGATTTATGCAGATTGTGATTGATTTGTAATCGAAGCAAATCAAATATAAAAGGACTTATGGTGGACAATAGTGAGGCTCATATATTTTGAAAGATATAAAGTGTCAAGGTGAGTGCAATACATGCATGAAATTATACATGGATGTTTTATACATCATTAGGAAGACTTGCGATAAGTCGACCTTGTTTTATCAACATGATATTATATCATATTTTTATAAATTGACATGATATTGATATGTCAGAGATTGAAATTATAATGCATTGAGTTTGAAAAATGTGATATTTTACCATGAATGTTATTTCGGGTATGAACTGCCCAATGTTAAATATTGATAATATACTTTGTCATGGATGGATCAAATAAAATAGACTGTATGCCCAAGTCAGTTATTTAGGGACAGGGTATAATTGGCATGCCATAGAGTCCAGCAGCAGGCTGCATACGGGATACAGTAAAGGATACCTAGTGTATATGGTGGATATGACCTTATGTGCCATACGGAACTATACTTAAGAATACTTAGTACAGATGGTAGACATGACCTTATGTGTCATACGGATTAGCACTACGGTTCTTATAGTTGACTCGTGTACCCAGGGTCCTCAGGGTTGTATATTGGGCTATTGTATATGGTTTATGGTTTATTGGTTAATAAATGGTAAGTTTTGCAAATAAGCTTACGAGTTATTAGAATGAATGGCAAGTATTTTGGAAAGAATATTTTTATATTCAGTTATGATATTTTGATCATGGTAAAATATTGAATATGCTATTAGCATGGTTTTATGTCATTGGATTTGAAATCTAAATTCATGCATGAATTGTACTGCACTAAATATTGTTTTAATTGCCTCACTAAGTTTATACTTAGCGTGTGATGATTTTCACGTGTAGGTAAAAAGTCAGTAATGGAATAAAGAGTTTAAAGCGTCGTCAAAGATCGAGAAGTATATTTCAATATCAGTAAGACATCCTAAGTTGAAATGTTAGTTTTATTAGTGGCATGTAATTATAAATGTTTTATTTGTTTTGTTAAACAAATTTGGAAAAAAAATGGAATTTTTATGAATTTATATGTATTTTTCGAAAGTTACTGTAGTAGTTATTGTAGCGGTTACTGTTCATTGCTACAGTAACCACGTTTAACAAAATTTTCCCGAATATAAAAGGGAAACCGATTCCCCTACTGTTCATCGCCACTGTTCACTGTTCCCGGGTACTGTTCACTATTTTAAAAAAAATCTTTTGAATTAAATTGGTTACAACGAAACATGATTTATATGATATGAAAATTTTATAATATCATTTACCATTTTAAGCAAATATATTTTAAATCACGGTTTTAATTTTGAAAAATGTTTTCAAAATTCGGGTGACATCTATAATCTGTATAGGTATAATTATACGGGTTATGGGTGTTACACAAATCAAGATTTTCTTTTTCCAAATCTTCAATTTTGGTTTTTTAAAGCTCAAAATCATTTTTTCAAAAATTTCATTTTACATTTCAAAATCCAATTTTACTTTCAAAAGAGAATCATTTTCAACCTTGAATTGTGAAATCAATTTCTTATATTTGGAATTCATGGTCTCAAATTCCAAATACAATTCACCATAGGCAACTTGTAACTCATCAAACGAATAAGAATTTAATTCACTAGAGTTCTAAGTTACCATTAAATCTTCATTGATGGCCATAAGGCATAGGTTGACTACTTCATCTTCTTCATTGGAGTCATCTTCATCACTCCAAGCTGCCAAAAATGCCTTCTTCTTACTTGATCCCTTCTTCTTTAGGAGGGGACAATCATACTTGACATGCCCCGTTCTTTGACAATTGAAACACACCGGGGGACTCTTTTTTTATCGATTCATACTTCACTTCCTTAGAAGTCATGATTCTCTTGAATCTTTAGAAGAGCTTGGACATCTCTTCTTCTTCATCGTCGTCTTTATCCACCTCTTTATTTGATTCTTGATTGCTCTAATTGGTGGATTTGAAGGCAATGCCTACCTCATTCTTCTTGTTCTTCATCATCTTCTTCTTCCTTTACCATCAACTCATGAATGAGAAGAGAGCTAATAAGCTCATCAAGAGTGAATGACTTGAGGTTCTTAGCTTAATCGTTATCTTCTTCGATTGTCACAACTTTGGAAGAGATTAGATCATATTCCTCACAAGCTTCTCATTAGGGATTACTTCTCTAAATCCCTTGAGATCATTGACATATTGATGTCTTCATCTAGTTTCATCTTGAAATTCTCATAGTTATGGTTGAGAATACTGATTTTGGTTTCCCTCACTCATTGGTTCCTTCATGAGTGACTTGGAGCTTGTCCCAAATCTCATTGGCATTAGAACAAGAGAAGATTCTTCCATATTCATTCGGGCAAAATGCACAAAAGAGGATGTGCATAGCCTTAGCATTGAGTTAGAACTTCTTCCTCTCTCCATCACTCTAATCATCTATCTCACCGGCTGGAATAGAGTATCATATCATGATTGAGTTCCAAGCTCCTAGATTATTTGCATGAATAAATATCATCATCATATTCTTACAATAGGCATAGTTTGAACCATTGAAATAAGGTGGCTCGTTCACCGATTGAGAGTCTTCAATGTAGTAAGAATCGGAGGACGAAGTCATCTTCTTGTCGATTGAGTTAAAAATTAGTAGAGCTTCTTCAAGGATCATCTCAAGGTGATTAAACATTCTAATGAGTCTAGCTCTGATACCAATTGCTAAGATTTATGAAGCTCAAATTGACAACCTAAAATTGCCAAGAATTTGTGAATTGGCTTTTTGAGAGATTAGGGAGTAAGGAATAAAATGATAAGAAAAATGCATAATGATTTATTGTAGTTAAACTTCTCAACTAAGTCTGCATCTACTACCTAAGCTCCTCACTTAGGATTTTTCAACAAATCCACTAATTTGTTCTTTATTTTCAAGGACAAAGAGATAACCTTTACAAACTTCCTATCCTTTTAAAGGCTAAGCTAGAACCAAACCCCCTTTTACAAAATAAAAAAAGAGTAAACAAAGAAACCTCTAAAAGATAGGTGTTGAAAACATTTTGATGTTTCGATATAACAAATTAAGTATAAATGAATTTTAAGATTTTACAAATCATTTCCTAAGTATATTCGATTCAATTATTCGAATATTAAAATATTACTCCAAGTTTTTCAAATGTCAAAATCAATCCTTACTTAAAGTGTAAAATTATGTTTTAATCTCAAAATATTTTTAAAATAAATATTACAAAGTATTTCGAGCCTTAATCGAGCCAAAAATAATTTTTAAATAGAAGGGCTTCAAGAAAAACCATATGGTATCGATACCCCTATGCCAATTTTGGCTCCGATAAAAACAGAATGCTCGGATGGTACCGGTACCCCCCATATGGTACTGATACCCCTAGTCATTTAACAGTCGAAATATTTTAATTTTACACTGCTGGTACATATACCCTTTGAAGGGGTATCGATACCACCCACGCTCCTCAACTATTTTATTAATTGTTTTCACACAATAACAGCTCTATTGACTCCACTAATGATTCCCAACGTTCAGAAGTGATCCAATGAGTATTTAAACAAGCTTAGGAGCCATTGATCAATAACAATCAACGAGAATTGAGAGAGAATCAAAGAGAAAGTATCAAACCCCAAGTTTGAGCATTTTCAAGCCTATTTCATTCAATATTCATTTTTGCTTACAAGAACACTTATTGTACTCAATTGTATTATTCTTGAGTGTTCTTTCTTTGTTCTAGAATTGTGCAAACATCTTGCCTTGTGAGGTTTTTCTGTAAGTTTGCGAAATTTGTATTGTTCTCTTTGGGAGAGAGTGTTCTCAAGAATTTGGGGTATAATTCTTGAGGGATTTATAAGGTTACTCTTTGTCCTCAAAAGAAAGAAAAATTAGTGAATTTATGGAAAAGCCTTAGTATGGATAGCTAAGGTAGTGGATGTAAACTTTGGTTGAGAAAGTCGAACCACTCTAAATCATTGTGCAATTATTTTCTATTTTCTGTAAAAGCTTCCACCGAAATTTTTATTGCCAATTCACCCCCTCTTGGCCGATTCGTTGATCGATTAACTCAACAATAGGTGTTTACAAAATTAAAGCTCACAAAAAAACAACTATTTACAAGAGAAATGAAATAAAGAGTGAAAAGATATTCTCTTGTGTTTGATTGCTTAGATAGGTGTTCTACCCCTTCTTCAAGTGTCTTGAACTTGTATTTATATGTTGGAATAAGGTTGTTACCATTTCTAGCCATTGGGGATGATTTCTAGCCGTTTGGGGATGTTTTCACTGTAAAAAAATTGCCCAGGACAGGGAGTATCGGTACTCCATTAATGAGTATCGGTACTTCCTTTAATATATTTAAATAAAACTAGCTGTTACAATTCGTTGGGCTTGACGGTATCGATACTGTGACCATGGTATCGATACTATTATGTAAAGTAGTATCTATACTCCTTTGAGTATCGGTACCTATTTTGCATTCTAGAATTTGAGCAAGCTGGTAGTATTGATACTACCTTGAGATTATCGATACTTCTCTTACCTTTGGTATTGGTACCATATGAATAGGATCGGTACTGTTCATATAGTATTGATACTGTAAGAACAGTAGTGGTACTTCGTACATGAAAAACTATTTTTGTACTCAAATTCAAGGTCAATGAACTTTGAATTATTTTTGAAAACTTCGAACAAATTCAATTCAAGTCCAAAAACATTTTGTCTTAATTTGTTATATCAAAATATTATAAAACATTTCAACATTTTTTTATTTATCTTTTTAAGAGATTATTTAACATCGCCACGACTGATCAAGATGATAATTATATGATATTTTGTTGATTTTCCCTGCTTTGGACCTTCGGATGAGATTTGAACACTCAATTTGCATTCATGGATAGCTTCTCACATCACTCGAGTTTGATTTACGATTTGTGGGTGGTCTTTCAATAGATCGATTATCTTTTATGGTTCGCTTGATGATGCATTCATATATATTTGTATCAATATTTGTTCGAGTTTCTTGGTTATATTTTAATCTTTCCTTGTATGGTTCTTATATAATCTTAAGTTGCTAGTTTGTTTAAATAATTTTAGGAAGTTGTCCTAATTATGTGTTTAATTTACAATTATGATTGTAAATCTTCTTCGTAACTTGAGATATTTTTTATTTTGAGTAAAATTAGTTGTTTCTATTAAAAAAATATTGGGCTTGTGACAAAAGGGTAACTTATGGTCACAATCAAATGTGGCCTTTAAGCATGGTTATTATTTGGTATTGCTAATATATGAAAAATAATATTTTAGATATTTTTTATATCAATGTATTAATTAATAATTTTATAAATATTTAAAAATAAAATGTTTAGTATTTAACTTGTTACATTATAGCACGAATCAAGCGACCTCGGTAGTAAAAAAGATATTGTTATTCTTTGAGGTCTCGAGTTCGAACACCAGGAATGTCAGGGGTGTGAGCGTTCAATGTCAAATGATTGAGAGTTATCTTTCAACATATATTGTCTCATACTTACTCCAGATTAATTAAAAAAAAACTAGTTACACTATAAAGTTATATGCTTGTTTTAATATTTTGAGTGATTATAAACTAGGGTAAACTACTTCAAATACCACTCACTTTAGGCTCGGGCTCATTTATTCCACCAACATTTCAATTTTGATAATTTTAACACTAACGTTTAAGTTTAACTACAATTATATCACTCTGTCGTTAATGGAATAATGGCACAATGACATGACATCTCCGTGCCGTGACGTTGCTGACGTGACTCTCTCACCAAAACGACGTCGTTTTGGCATGATTGTGTTTGGTGCTAAAAAAACCAAAACGACGTAGTTTTGTTTGATAAAATTTAGTAAAAATATGCTTTTGAAGGGATTTGAACTCAAGACCTCTTTCGAATCAAAAAACAATGTTTAACCACTGCACCAACTTAAAATTTTAATTTAATTTTACAAACATAATATACATAACATGAGTAATATTCCAAAAGTTACTTTCTAGAAATCCCATGAAATTATTAAAATTCTCTAAAAACTCCTTAAATTCCAGAAAATCTCAAAAACTCCTAAGTTTCTAAAAATCTCAAAAAAATATAAACTCTAGATCGTAATCCCTAAAAATCATAAGATTCATTTTTAGGGAGTTTATTTCTAAGAAAACCCATGAAATTATTAAAATTCCCAAAAAATACCTCAAATTCTAGAAAAATCTCAAAATTTCCTAAATTTCTAAAAAATCCAAAAAAAATCATCATAAGATTCATTTTTTAGGGAGTTTATAATTTTTGGTGATCCCTAAATTCATTCAAAAAAATAAATCTTATGATTTTTAGGTATTACAATTTAGAGTTTATATATATATATATTGAGATTTTTAGAAATTTAGGAGTTTTTTTGAGATTTTCTAGAATTTAAGGTGTTTTTTGAGAATTTTAATAATTTCATGGGGGTTTTTTTAGAAAATAACTTTTGGAATATTGACTCATATTATGCATATTATGTTTGTAAAATTAAATCAAAACTTTAAGTTGGTGTAGTGGTTAAACCTTATTTTTTATTCAAAAGGTCTTGAGTTCAAATCCCCTCAAAAGGATAACCTTACTAAATTTTCTCAAATAAAATTACGTCATTTTGGGTTTTTCAGTACCAAATACAGTTATGCCAAAACGACATCGTTTTGGTGATGGAGCCACGCCAACAACGTCACGACATAGAGATGTCATGTCATCGTGTCGTTAATCCATTAACGGCGGAGTGGCATAATTGCATTTAAACTTAAACGTTAGTGTTAAAATTAACCAAATTGAAACGTTGGTGGCATAAACGAGCTTGAGCCTAAAGGTGAGTGGTGTTTGAAGTAGTTTACCCTATAAACTAATATATATTATTGGTACTTTTCTAATCAACAAATCCACTTTGCAAACACAATTATTTTAACTCTAAACCTCAAGCGACAATAACATTCTTTTTAACTATTGAGATCATTCAATGAATTTAAGTTATATCGTTTTTCTACAAGTACCATCACTTAAATCGTTAGATAAAATATTTAAAACATCATTTAATATTAAAATTTATCAAGTGATCTAAATAATAAAAAAAACAATATTCTTCTTAAAAAATCTGAATTTAGACAATTGCATGTCCAGAATGTGTATGTATTATCTTCGCCATGCAACATTTAGACCATCAAATATTTTCCAAAGTTCAGTCTAACGAGCATCTTATAAAATCAATTATATAATGAAAACTAAAATCTGTAGCACGTTTTTAGTTCCATGGTGTAGTGGTTAGCACTCTGGACTCTGAATCCAGCGACCTGAATTCAACTCCCGGTGGGACCTTACATTTTTCCATTTTTATACTTATATGATTATATCAATGGCCGTAACTGATGATGGACGGTTAAACCATTTAACCCTCATGCTGGTGCAAAAAATGTAAGAAAAATGGACACATCACGTGGCTCAACCTACTTCCAGTTGTTTACCTACTTCGCATCGCTTTCTTACCTAACCTTTTATTGGTCTTAATTTGCAGTGCGGTAGAAGACGAAGACAAAGACACCGGGCAGTCATGACACAAGCACCATCAACGAACCGAGCATCACGACCTCCGGCGGACAGGCGTCGGAGCATTAAACTTCGACGAGGCCCAACACATCCATCAACTCATAAAACAAGAAGTTTCCAAAGCAAAGGCAGGCCAATTACGGGCAAGAGAGATGTAGAGAGAGGTGGTGAGTAGCAGAGTGCTGAAGCCGAACCACCCACATGCACTCCACCAGTTCGTCTATTACTCCGTCTATGCCCATTGGGATGCTTCCGTTCATGGCCCTCCTCTTTACTTCTTCCCTTCTCTGCACTCTCTCTCTCTCTCTTTCCCTTTCCCTTTTCTCTACTTGTTTAGCTAAGTTTACTAAACCCTTTTTTTCCCCAGACATGAATCTAAGCTTACAAACATGGACGAATAATGGAAACTCACGGTCCAAAGCTCTTGGGAGCTTCATACTGAGGTAAACTACAAGATCTCTTGCTGAGTTGCTGTTATTCTCCTTGTTCCTTATGGAGCATGCAACACAAACAAATTAACCACTTCTTTCTCCTGGTTGAATGATGGTTAGGTTTACTGGTCGATCATACTAAAAGAGATTGCGGTTACGTTTCGTGAGCCGCCCAAGTGCATCCTGGATTATACCACTGATAAATCAAGACCCGGGGGAATTTGGCTTCCCGGTTCCGTTTTGAACATCGCCGAATGTTGCTTGTTATCCTCGAGTCATCTAAGAAAAGAGGACGATAGTTGTGCAATCGTATGGAGAGACGAAGGCGACGATGATTCCGATGTGAACCGTATGACACTTAAACAGCTTCGAGACCTAGTCGTTTATGCTTTCATTTACTTGACCTGCAAGCATTGCAACTCTTATTTCCTAAGCTTATTTTTGATTTACAGGCTGGTGGCGAATGCACTGCAGGGAAGTTTCGGAAAGGGTGATGCAATTGTCATTGATATGCCGATGACAGTAAATGCAGTTATTATATATCTGGCAATAGTTTTAGCCGGACTCGTCGTTGTATCTATAGCCGATAGTTTTGCTGCCGAGGAAATCGCGACGCGTTTGCAGGTCTCGAAGGTGAAGGCTATCTTCACTCAGGTGTTCTTCCAATCCTGTAGGAAATCTCTGCTTATCGGTTCACTCCGGCTTATCTGCCAATAGATTCCGCGATTAACATACTGTTCTCGTCCGGAACCACAGGTGGAAATTTTTTCGATTTATGATCTACATTCAGTACATTTTCGTTACCAGTTTGGAGATTTTCATGTATGCTATATTGGACTTGACCAGGGGAACCTAAAGCTATTCCGTGGACACAACTCTCTCCAATTCGCTGTTCTTTTGAAGCATTAATTCACAATGATGTCGGAGTCGGAGATGTTTACTGCTGGCCTACGAATCTAGGATGGGTGATGGGACCGATTTTACTCTTCTCGTGCTTTCTAACCGGTGCAACCCTTGTTCTCTATCATGGATCTCCTTTGGGCCGTGGTTTCGGGAAATTCGTTCATGATGCAGGAGTAACTGTTTTGGGCACAGTGCCAAGTCTACTGAAAACTTGGAAGAATACAAAGTGTATGGAAGGCTTAGACTGGACAAATCTTTCCCTTATCCAAAAACCAAACTTTTGCATCGGTTAAAATTCTCGTAATCGGTTTTCTACGGGTGCAGATCTTTTGCTAGCACTGGAGAAGCCTCTAATGTCGATGATGACCTTTGGCTTTCATCTAAATCTTACTACAAGCCTGTTCTTGAATGTTACGGGGGCACCAAGCTAGCATCATGTTACATCATGGGAGTCCGCTGCAGCCACAAGCTTTCGGAGCGTTTAGCACTGCATCGATGATAACCAATGTAGTCATCTTGGATGAGCATGGAGTTCCCTATGTAAGAACTTAATCCGAAAGTTGGTGCAGTTTCCTTTGCAACAATTTCTAATAGAACTTGATAATTCCCCAGATTACATATATAACACATATGACTGGCCTTTGTGACAGCCGGACGATAAAGCTTGTGTCGGTGAAGTTGATTTATTGCCTCACTACTTGGAAGCAACTGATAGATTGCTTAACGCTGATCACGAGGATGTTTACTTCAAGGGAATGCCGACATTTAAGGGAATGGTATGGTTTTTGGATTCTGTGGTCAATAATAGTTCTGTCGAATGCTCGATGAAGCGGGGATTACAAAAAGAAAGATTGCTTAGAACAATGTTCAAGCAACGACCGCTTCGTACTCTCCCCTCGACGAATGCTTCGACCAGCTATCTTATGATTTGATACATGTTCTTGACATCCCTTAGGAGGCATGGGGATATCCTCAAGAGAATGGTCGGAGGCTATCTTGTTGTCCAAGGAAATCTGATGACACAATGAATCTTGGTGGCATTAAGGTATTCCACCCTTCCTCCCTCCAATTGTAGCCTTGTAATTTAAGCAAACTATATCATAAATTTGCAGACAAGCTCTGTTGAAATCAAACGTGTTTGTGACAGCGCGGATGAAAGCATCTCAGAGACTGCTGCAGTCAGTGTGGCACCACCCATGGTGGTCTGGAACTGTTGGTGATTTTCGTGGTTCTAAAGAAAGGGTTTGATCAACAACCGGGGAAGCTGAAGACGGTGTTATCGAAAGCCATTCAAACCAACCTCAGCCCCTTGTTCAAGGTTCGGTTCCTCGATGTTTTAACATCTTTTCATTCATATGTAGTTTCGGCAACCAAGCATCACCATATAACTCGATCAGAATTCTCGGATTCAAAAGTCAAAATTAAAGTCGTTTTCAATTGCGTGAAAAAATACAAGCATATTGATATTTTATCGATAACAGGTGAACGGTGTGAAGATAGTCCCGGAGTTTCCCCGGACTGCTTCAAACAAATTGCTTAGGAGAGTATTGAGGGACCAAATACAGCATGAACTGTCTGTCAGAAGCAGGATGTGAAGTGTATATATATATATATACCACGTGGGATGTTCTGAAATTGAATTTTTATTAAGCAGGATGAATTTTTATTGAACTATGTATAAAATAATTTGCATAAGCGTCAAGTAAAACTGTAACTTTTAGGCATGATCATAATGCACTACGAGTTGGGATTGAGTAAAATCATATGGATTAATCATTAAGAAAATGTTCTCAGCATCCTTCTACAGATCCTCAACACTCAAAACGGATATTATTCTACAGATGAAATAAACAAAAACCTCACATTCTGCCAGAAATGATGCGTTCGCCCCCACAGTGTTGGGCTCAGCTCTTCGACCTCGTCTTTGTAGAACCATAATTGAAGGAAACAAAGCCTCATTGGCCACAAGCAGCCTTGCTGTGACCGAACAACCACCATTGCAGACAGCCAATCTTTATCTTAAGTTTTGAAAGGAGCTCTCAGCACAACCTCACTGCAGAGCGCTGGCCACCAGATACAGAGGCTCATCAACTCGGCGGCACTTCCCTTTACAGGAAGTATTCAGGTGTCCTGCGGGTCACATCGGGCTCTCCTCTCCTCGGAGCTGGCTCAAACTGCAACAACACAATACTTGTAAACTGTTTATATACGGATGTGCTAGCAAATATATACATAAAGCTCTCACCTGAATAAATGTATGACCCTTGCAGTCATCAACTTCCAAGATGGAAGCCATGTTTCCACATCGATAGCAATAATTAGGTGCACTGAATATAGTAACAAGGTTTTGTTCCTGCCAAAAGGAGTTAATGATGGGAATTGCACAAATCTGATATCAGCACTCAAAGAGTAAGTAAATACATGACCCCAATTGAATCCTTCCATGACCAGCTGATGTGCCCTGGCAATAAGCTTCAAATTGTTTTTACGGTTAAATTGCTCGGATATGTCCTGGAGTACCGTAAAAATTAATATGGTATAGCAAATTATGAAAAAAAATATATCCTTGAAAACTAGAAAAGAAAGCTAAAGAAATGAATAATACTTGGCCAAAGGTATATCCAGCACCCCTTGGGGAAATGCCCCAACCACATCGATCATCGGGGTCGGACCACAATAGATCACACATGGGACCTTCATGAGGGACTTCTTGAGCGCGGTCAAAGTTACGTATGTTATCCAGGGTTTCAATTGCCGGAGACAACCCACCATGGAGACAGAAAATTTCAGATTCGACCTTCAGAAACCCCAAAAGTCTGCCGCTTAGAATCAATCATTAACAAAAGCCAAATGAAAACATAACAAAAAGAATACATTTGCAAACCCAAGTTAGTGTTCTAATTTCAAGCTAAAAGTTCACAAAAGATCATAGCAAACATCAAACAATAAATAATATACTAACCAATGCTGTTAATGGAAAATAATCAAATAGATCAGTGAAAGTCTTCCAAACATTTGCAGTGCCATATCTGCAATCAAAATAGAAAACATACCTTCAAATAAGGACCAGTAATTCAATAAAAGAATAATTAAAACAGAACCATCATAATGTTAGGAAACTATTAATTGTTTTCTGCAAATATAAACAACGATAAATTTTCAAAACCAGAATTACATGTTAAGTGAATCCTGCCTTCTCAAAATACTTAAGAACCCTTTAATGTTAGGCAACTTCATTGCAAAATAAGCATATATGTACGTGTCTATATATGTACATCTAGATCGAAATAACTTAATCAAAAATTTTCTTACACCAGCATATCACTAATTCCCTATCATAGTACGTTACTTGTTTTCTATTTATCATGTTAGGTTCATGCATGAAAGCTGTCCACATTGACCGATAAATATAATCGGGTTACCTTCCAAGCAGTCCCAATAGACAAATTAAGCCTTTAAGCCTAATGAACTTTAGAAATCACAATTCACACATGCACACAAACACATATATATAGAGAGAGAGAGAGCAAGATTATAAGATACTCACTTCCTTAGACATTCATCATAAAAACCATACACTTGAGTAATCTGCATTTTAAATATAAAACCATCAAGTAGATAAATAACTTGCAAAGGAAAAAGAGAATGACAATAATTTTTTTTACAAAAAAGATATGTGTAATGAACAATCACTTAGAAACATAACAAACCTGACGACTCTCATGATTTCCCCTCAGAATTGTAATCCGTTGGGGGTAACGCACTTTGATGGCTACCAAGAGCTGAATAAAAGTCAATCAGAAACAAATTATAAGTTGAAACCTCAGCACTGCCCAAATAACTGGAATGAATTAAGGTTCTGAACAAAAATAATTCATAGAATGAAAAATCACCACAATTATACAGGTATATGTAAGACTCCACCTTAAGTTGGTTAGATTAATTATGTTAACAGGAAAAAATTCAACTTATTGATTATAGTTTCATTGTTTTCTTGTTTGACTCCCATACATTGTTGATGAATCCGCATAATATTGAATATCACGTTTCATTATTTTTAGCTTTTAGTTAAATACTTATTTCATGTTTTGAACATCATATTATTTCATACGAACAAAGATTGAGTATCGATGATGAACATATTACAACAAAAAAACTCATACAAACTTGTTTGAGTAATGATGTTTTCAGCTAAAAAATACTAAGCATGTGGAGATCTTTATAATGCTAACATCCACCACCTAAGATGAAAAAAAATACAAAATATGTGGCTTCTATTTAAATTCATCGTACAAAGAACCTTATTAATCAGAAGAACTGCCATTAATATAACTTTAGAGAAAATCATGTAGCCATCATATTTCTTTAAAAATCACTACAAACTTAAATCAGCAAAGAGAAAGTAAGTTCTTAATAGAGATCAACACTAGCTGAAAAAAAATCAGTAAAAGAATAAATTATTCCAGGTTGAACAGATTCAAAAAAAGCTGGACAACTCAATACTTACTGTTACAGTTTCAACCGAATAGTAACCACGATCAACATAATCTCCCATGAACAAGTAATTTGTGTCTGGACACTGACCATAAATTTTGAACCAAAAAGTAAATGTTAAAAATGAAACAATGAACTAATGGAAAAAGAATTAACAGCAGTGGAACAACAAAATCAATTCAAGCTTAGAAGGTATGAAAGTCATTTTGATCCCAAGAAATCATTTTACATTACTGGCATCTTTGTTCAAAAGCATGGAAGTCATTTTGATTTCATGAGTATTATTTTAAATTACAAGCATCGGTGTTCAAGTGAATAGCCTATTCCATACAGATTAGTAATGGAAAATCTATAGAGCAGGAGCATGGTTACACATGCATGATGGTAGTTATCATGATTTATGAATGCCGGACAAGAAGAAAACAATACATGTCTTCTTTTTCAAATCGTTCATAACAGTTAGAATCACATTTGATACACAAATTAGCAGCCTCAATCAGAAAATCACCTTCCCTCCGATTCGAAAAAGCTCTGCAAGATCATGAAACTGCCCATGGATATCACCACATATTGTAACAGGGGTTTTAACAGGCTGTCCTGCACCAAAAATAAATAAATAAATGGAGTCACAAGAATCCCGCCATAGATGCAATGCTGCTGCAAATAAAAATAAATGAATCGAGAAAACACAAACCGCCATTAAAAAATATGATATTGGGGAAACAATAAAAGAAACAAAATAGAATTAGATACACCTGAACATTGCTTTCGTTCCTTAAAATCTCCTTAGCCTTGTCACATAGCTGCTTAATCTAATTTATGAAGTTGAAAAAAAAAACAAAATAAGAACAGATAAGCAATGAATTCAACCAAATATAAAAAAAAATACACACACAAAATGGATCAATGAAAAGGAAATCGATTATCCACAGATCAAGAAGCAAATAAATCGATTCCGAATAGATCCATTCCATTTTAGAATGAAAATGAAATACCTCTTGCTCCGATAAGGGCTTACACTGCATCAGCTGAGAAATATGTTTGTCCAACTTATCAGGTGAATTTGAATACTCCATGTTTGTTTTAATTATCCTTAATTCCAAAAAGTTCTCACGACTTACTTTTTCATAATAAAAAAATCCAATTTTTTTTTCAGAAAGAGAAATCAAATAGGAGAAAATTAAAATTTCTGGAGAGAAATAAAAAAAAAAAAAGAAAGGGAGAGATGGTGAGATGGTGAAGAGGCTAATGTTTGTTTGTGAAGGACGAGCAGAAAAATTCAGTTAAGATTTGTTTAACTGATTGTGTAATTTGATCAATTCAATTGATTGCTTGGATATCTGATTTAGATTGATTAAAGGATTCAGTTATGACAGGTTAATTGGATTTATTTATTTTGGAAAATATCATCAGAGGTCCCTGTACTTCTAGAAAAAACTAATGTGACCCTCCGATTTAGAAAATAAATTAAATGCGGCTCTTTGATCAATATTTGTCGTCGTTAACCATTATGATACTGGCATGACAGTTCAATATACTGACATGACGGTCCACTGTGCTAACGTAATAGTTCACTGGTTGATAACGTGACAGATGACATGACATATGGTCTAAACTAGTAACTCAAACATGACAGATGGACTATCACGTTAGCACTGTGGACTGTAATGTCAGCACTGTGAACAACCAACGACGGAAAAACATTAATCAAAGAACCATATAGATTTATTTTCTAAGTTGAAGAATTACATTAAAAGAAAAAATAATACAAAATCCATATTAGTTTTTTTAAAAGTATAGTAACCTACTTTTCGCCATTTATTTTTTTACCAATAATCAAATTAATTAATTTTATTCGAGTATGTTATAAAATTAAGGTTTTTTTTTCAGAAATAGGTTAAAGCATATAAACTGAAAATTAGGAAAATTAGGGATTCGCAAACTCCGGTACCCGGATTTTTGGGTACCCAAAATATCCGGGTCGGTGATTTTTCGGCCCGTGTCTTGACCTGAATGTTGCGGGTATTCGATAATCGGGTATCTGAATTTTGCGGGTATCCGGGTTTTTTTCCTTCAAATTATTAATTTTAAAAAATATACACAAATTTAAATGTTCGGAACTTCGAATTACATACTTCAACATCCGAACATAAAATTTAAAAGTTCGAAATACAAAATCTAATAATCTATAATATAAATAATCCATTATATTATATATATATATAATCCATAAAATAAATAAAAACTAACTGTATACCCGGAAAAACACAATTTTGTGACCCGGGCCTGATCTGAGAAATGTCTGGCTAGATATCCAACCCGGTCATGTAATTTTTTTTAGAAATTACCCGATTTTTAAATGTTCGGGTCGGTGAGTCAGGTCAACCGGATCGAGTATTTTTTCTCACCTCTTCAGAAAACAGTGTTATGAACAACAGTAGCGGAGATACAATCTGAATATTTATAATTGAAATATAAAAATATATTACTAAAGGGAGTCCATTGAGTAAGATCATGAGCGGAGTATTGGATTATTGGTGATGCGCCAGATAAGGTGCACATAAATACGAAGATGAGTGCTCAAATAGTTATTGTATTTTAATAAGTTTTGGGATGGATTGAGGGGTTCTGGTGCTGTCTATTCCTAGAATTTTTAAGTTATTTTATACTTTAAATTTTTTTATATTTTATATTAATTATCTAATTTCACATCTTTTAAAATTTTAAAATTTTATATTTTTTTTCAATCAATAATATTTTATAGTGTAAATAAGAAGATGCCTAGATCATCTGACGACCTCTAGAAGATGTCCGAACAACCTAATAACGACTTATGAACTACACAACTCACAGGATCATATATAACAGGGGAAAAATATCTTATCTTTCACCGTATTTTTTCCGAATTCGTCATATCTTTCATGCATCTTTCTAAGATCATCAAATCTCCTTATGTCTTTATCCTTACATTGTAGCAAACACCCTAATTGAAAAAAAAATTCCTAACACTTTATTTAAGTCATTATTTTTTCCAATGCATTGTCTAAGAAATTTTATTATTATTCATGTGTTCTAGGTAAATTTGTTTGGATGATGTGTTGAAAAAAATCATAAAGGTGGTGTGAATTTTATTTGTTTAAATAGGTGAATGTCAGTGTCGAAAAAGACGTTTGGATTATATGATGTTTTTGACAAAAATGCAAGAAAAATACGACGTTTTTCATATGTTTGTTTAGTTAAAACATCGAGTCTTTCATGTGTCTTCATAAAAATACCGGGTGGTCTAATTGTCTTTGACACTATACTATAGATGCAACCGTATTTGAGAAAATAAAATCCAACGATCTCTACTTGGGATTTTTTTACTTTTCGACTTGAGTAGTTCTGTCAAGCTGATATGATTAATTAATAAAAATAATATTAATTTATTATTTATTCAAATGGTATCCTAAAAAGTTTATTTAAAAGAATAACGGAGTACTGTTTTAGTAAAGAGATGCCATCCTAAAAAGGTTATATAAACTCATGAATTAATATATATATATATATACATATATAATATGAGATTTAATATGTAATAAACATTTTCTCGTGTTGTTTTAGTATTTTTTATTTTAAAAAATTTAATGAAAAACACTTCTAAAATAATTTAAATATAAGAATAATAATATAATTTGAAATTTTTATTTATAATTTTTCTAATACATTTTGGTTGCTTTCAACTTTTGTAGAAAAGCAAATGGGGCAAGGAAAAAGAAAATGATGTGATTGAGCATAAATTTAAGGCATGCTGTTTCTTAATTTGTCTTTAACCGTAATTTTTTTATTTATTAATTCAACAACACAATATATTTTGGTTTAAACTTTAGAAATTAAAATCTGTCAAATTCGTAATTTAAGGAGTAATTCGGGGGATAAACGTAATTTTAACAGCACAGTAAAATCAGTGGTGTAACTTACCAAATTTGGGTGCGTTTTGAGACCACTCATTCCCTCTTAGCCGCAAATTTTGTACGGACATATCTAATTTATATGAAATTATTTAGTTCAATTATTTTTCATAAATTTAATTCTAAATATAATTTAACGCGAACTAAGTTATATTGATAGTAAATTTTTTTTTTCTTTCACTTGATTAATCTGAATTAATTCACGTTGTATAACTAATTTGTATCGGTATTGAGAATTTTATCTTTAAATAAATCATATCTTATATTTACTATAAATTAATAAAAATATCACATATAATTAAAAATTTCTGAGAAAATTCGAATTTCGGCTAATGCAGAAACAACGCCAGAAGATACTTTTCTAACATGTGAAGGAAAATAAAATAAAATATACAGAAACTCGAGAGAAGTTTTTAAAAAATAAAAATCTCATTTTATATTTCTTCTCGGCTCTATGTCTGCATAAATATCAGGGTTTCTTTTTTTCCTTTATTATTCTGTTCGGATCTTGAGTATTTTCAACGACAGACTTCAGGGTCTTCTCATTATCAGGTTTCCATCTATCTCTTGCTCGCTACTCTCTCTGGATATGTAATATTTACTCAAATTTGTCTGTGCATTTGAATCTTTTATGGGTTTTTGTATTTTCCTTTTGTTTGTTCAAAGTATTGATAAGATCGGGTTCGTTTCATTTTTCTTTCCCTTTTTACAGTTTTCTTAATAAATATCTTGATAAATTTGCACTTGGGTTTTTTTTTTATTATGCGACAGAAGCATTTTTTTCAATCAATCGAATAAATCGTTGTTTATGTTTTGTATATTAAGTTTCCGGTTATGTTTTGTATTTTTTTGAGCTGATTGTTTACATTGACGTGCTGCATTTGGGTGACGGTTACTTCATTTGTTTTGATGGGTTTTATGTTTTTTTTTCAGGCTTGACAAATTTCATTTTGGGGAAGTTAACTTGGTGGATTTTGACTAAAAAGGGTTTTGTTGAAAAAAATTGGAATCTCGGGTGCTTGTGAATTGTAATGACTACCCGAACATCATGGGCAGATTTGGCTGCAAATTCTGCAGCTGATAATATAGGTGTTGGTTCTTCATCTGATAGCAACAAAGCTTCTGGTTCTGCTTCTGGTAGTGGTCGACCTGTTTATGTGCCTCCACATCTCCGTAATCGCCCACCCTCTGCAGACCCACCTGCTCCTACTTCCACTGGCCCTGCTTCAAGTAATGACCGACATGGACAAGGGGGATCTCGATGGGCTGCTCCTAGGAATGATTATAACAACCGTTCGGGGTATGGTGGTGGTGGTCGACCTGGTGGGTGGGGTGGAAGAAGTGGTGGTTGGGATCGTGGGAGGGATAGGGAAGTTAATCCATTTGGAAATGATGATGATATAGAGCAAGCGTTTAGTGAACAAGAGAACACTGCAATCAACTTTGATGCCTATGAAGACATTCCTGTGGAGACAAGTGGTGACAACATTCCACCACCTGTTAATACTTTTGCAGAGATTGACTTGGGTGAAGCTCTGAATCTAAACATCCGAAGGTGCAAGTATGTGAAGCCGACACCTGTTCAGCGGTATGGCATCCCCATTTCACTCGCCGGACGGGATTTGATGGCATGTGCTCAGACTGGCTCTGGAAAGACAGCTGCCTTCTGTTTTCCAATTATCAGTGGAATTATGAGAGGCCTGGTTCCACAAAAATCATTACGTGGAGCACGCACAGTTTTCCCATTAGCTCTTATTCTCTCTCCGACTAGGGAGCTGTCAATGCAAGTGGGTGTCTTATTTTGACAATTCAAATGATGTGCTTTTATTAACAACTTGGAATTTATATTCAGTGTTTGTTATTGCAGATACATGAGGAAGCCAGGAAGTTCTCTTATCAAACAGGTGTTAAGGTGGTTGTTGCTTATGGAGGTGCTCCTATTAACCAACAGGTAACCTTTCTCTCTATTTCCCTTTCTTTTCAGTTTACCTATTATTTAAGTTAATCTGAATTTCTAATATAGTGTTGCTACAATTTTGATGCATTAACCGTATCTTAAAAAAAGAGTTTCACTATAATTTTGCCGGTCAAGGTGGAATTATTTTCTCTTGGGCAAGTAGTAACATTCTTTGGCATATTTTAAGTTTATATGCTCATCCTAGTGTTGTCAAGGGCGCAAGGTGCACTCTAATTGCTAGAATCCATAAATTTCCTTGGTGCAAGGCACGAAAAAGTGTTTTTGTATGTGTATGATTAGCTTAAAGAGATATAATTATGATAACAAAAATTATAGCGGCATAGGTTATCTACAAAACATGCAATTTGTTTTGGTTAACTGATTGGTATAACTTTCTCATTTTTTGAGTGCTTAAATAACAAGAAGTAGAGTTTGATGTTATGGCCTTCCTTACCAGTGAAGTTAGGTCTAATGAAAAAATTAAAAGAAATTAGAAAGAACTTCAATTAGGCAGATATTTTATGCCTCCCGCCTTTGAGGAAAATCACACCAAGGCACTTATCAGATGCACTTTCCCTGAAAGTGTCTGATGCACTTTTTGTCTTCAAATATTTGACATTCTAGTATCATTTTGCTGCTTAGTCTTTGTCATCATTTTTGTCTTAAATTTTATGTTTGAATTTTATTTTAGAGTAAATTGATGGTATTTTATTTGAACAGCTGAGGGAACTGGAAAGAGGTGTTGATATTCTTGTGGCAACTCCTGGAAGATTGGTAGATTTGCTTGAGAGGGCTAGAGTTTCTCTAGAGATGATCAGGTACTTGGCCCTTGATGAGGCAGACAGAATGTTGGACATGGGTTTTGAGCCTCAAATAAGAAAGATTGTGGAACAAATGGACATGCCCCCACCTGGTGTTAGACAAACAATGCTATTCAGTGCCACCTTTCCAAGGGAGATACAGGTTGATCCCGTCTTTGTAATGAACCCTGCTAGAGAATTTACATAATTGATTAGTTTCTTATCAGTTTTCAATGTCTTGTTCATGCATTAGCTCTTTATTGTATGAAGTTCTTTATTAGATTCATACATGGCATGCATATTACTGTATGATTATGTAAGATTATTTTTTTTGTTACATTTGCATTATTGTGTTGGAATTTTAGTTTTTATATGTTATAGTGAGAGCACTTCAGCGAGAAAGGCTTTTTAGCAAAACACCATTGCATTCTTGCCACTTAAATTGCAACCATATTGGTACTTAGAACACTATTTGGAGTGCGTGTATCTAGTTTTCTTGTAACTATATACCCTTCCATTATTTTTTCATGTAGAGACTGGCCTCTGATTTTCTTGCCAATTATATTTTCTTGGCTGTGGGACGAGTTGGATCAAGTACTGATTTGATTGTCCAAAGAGTAGAATTTGTTCAAGAGTCAGACAAAAGAAGTCACCTTATGGACCTTCTTCATGCTCAGAGAGCAAATGGTGCCCAGGGCAAGGTACTTATTGTTTTGTACCTGTGGTACTTTATCCTAATGATGTAATGAAAATTCCTGTATGAATCAGATTAGCACACTTCGTAAATCATGTCTATTTTTGGTTTTGTGGATTTGGCTGAAGCTTTCTTAGTTGATATCCTTTTATTTTAATCTTGCAGCAAGCTCTTACATTAGTTTTTGTTGAGACAAAAAAGGGAGCTGATTCACTGGAACATTGGCTCTGCATGAATGGTTTTCCTGCAACTACCATTCATGGTGATAGAACCCAGCAGGTAAAATATGGTTGTTTTCATTTTCATTTTGTAGTTTTTATGCATGTTATTTGTTTTAAATTGAACTGTTAGTTTCATAGGGGAAAAAAAGGTATATAAACCCCCAATGTTTTATTGTGGTTCCAACAGAGCTTTAGGCCATGCTTGGTTTCCCAAAACATTTTCTATTTTCGTATTTTTTAAAAATTTCTGTTTTCCAGAAACTGAAAAACATGTTCAGTAAATAGAAATAAAAGTTGTTTTCAGTAATGAAAATATGAAAACACATTTGTTCATCTATCTTCTTGTAATAGAAACATCATAAAGAAAATCCCTACATTCATATGGATTTGAACCAGGGTCAGACATTTAATATATAAAAATTGTTGAAGAAGAGAGTTTTTCGTCTACATGGATTTGAACCTGGGTCAATCCATTAAGTTAGAAAAATTCATGTTTTCAACTTTTTCAATTTTGCATAACATTTTTAGTGAAGACAATGAAAACAACTTTTTATTGTTTTCTATTCACATTTTCATTTCCATTTTCTAAAATTTTAACCAAACACGTTTTCTTCATTGTTTTCTATTTTCTGAAACAGTTGCTGCAGGCATTATGGGTATTTGCAACTTACCTGTTATATCTATCAACTTGTTTTTAGTCTCTCTGTTTTTTTTTTTTTGGGGGGGGGGGAGGGTGAGCAAACCGCAAATCTATCAGCTTCTAGTTAGGAGCTGGTCCATAATTCTTAGCAAATCCATTATAAGTGCTTTTGTCCCTTTTATATCCTCTGCCTAGATGAGGTCATTGTATCCCCCTTTTAGATTCTTGTTTCCTCCCCTCATATGCTCACTGTCCTAAATTATCCATTGGTTTGGTAGTAGTCATGTAACACCCTAGACCGGTACGACACACAGTCAACCGATTTAAGGTGCTACACGGAACCACCGAAGTGGCTAACCAATTTCAAACCTACTTTCTTTTACTTTAAAACGACTCTTTTACATTTGAGAGCCCTCAAAATATATAGATACCTACATACTAACTCTTAACTGACTTTACAAATCAATACAACTGAATTCATGAATATACATGCCATTTAAGAAACTTGTGATGTACTCTGCTCTGCACTAGGTCTGGACCTCGGTCTCTTTAAAGCTTTTCAACTGCTGGATCTACTAACCTACCCACGGAAACATCCGAGCACCACACTAACAACTAAAACATACTAAATGCATCACTGAAAAGCTCAAGCTATCAAGTCTATTGGTATAAGGTCTACTGCTATCTATTATGTTCTACTAGCCCACTCCTTGAGTGTTGGATCTTGCACCCAAGCTAGTCTGCTTTAAAATTGCTTTAGTGAGTATTCGAGAATACTCACTCTCTAAGCTATGGTAGATATCATGGTGCGACTGAGGGTTCTACATCTCAAAGCTCACACGCCCCTCTAGTCTACCATGGATAGGCCCTTGGAATTCTCTGCATCGGAAACCATGTCCCTGACTAACCCACCTTTTCTTCTAAAGAGTGTTAAGGCCTCGGCAAACATAGTTAGTCAGAAGGGCATCGGCCCTACCTAAGGATATCCGGACTGAAACTATATTGTCCACTCTGCTAGCTTTTCTAAAGGAACTTAGGTTTCCTGGTCGTTTTCCCCAGCATTCAAACAAGGCTAGTTTTATTTCTCCTAACTTTAACTTGTTTCTACGTTTGAAAATAACATTAACGTTTTCACTTGTAGTCTTATATGAAGAATTACTAAAATGTTGGGGTACCTCGAGTCTAAAACGCTAAAAAAATTCCTTTACTGCTCAAAACAGACTGAAAGTATTCGATACTATCCCTGGAGTATCGACACTCCTGCTAAAGTTTCGATACTTTATATAAGTGCTGATACTTTTTTAGCCCTATGTTTTGGCAAGTTTCGATACTTGTTTGGGAGTTTCGAAACTATTCCTAAAGTATCGATACTCTTGTAAGAGTATCGGTACTCCTACCCATAAAACACGTATTTTGCTTGGAATGATGAACAAGTATCGATATTATCCCTATAGTATCGATACTCTACCTACAGAAAACATATTTTCACTCGAAAATCTCTTATTCATCTAACCCAAAGACCTTAGTGAGGTCCCCAAACGTTCTTAAAGTCTTATGTGATTAAAGAGGAGCATAAATAAGGCTTTACAAGGTACTTAATCAAAACATGGAAACTACCATGATCATGCAACACTAAGCTTTATAATTAACTCTCAATTTAGAAAACATCTCTAATGATCACTAGGAGTATGAAAGGGTTGATAGTGTGTTACTTGGCCTCCTTGGTTGCTAAAATCTCCCTCAACTCAATTAGGAGTAATCTTACCTTTATATTTTGCTTTGAAACTCTTTTTCACCTCTTTAACTAAACCAAACAAGGAAATAGATTACTATTCAACTAGAGGTTAGATTAAGCTTAAATACAACTCCTATAATTCAAAACTACCCAAAAACAAGCTTAAAACACTTGATTTCTCTCAACACTTGAAAACCTATTTTGAAATCTTAACCCAAAACCTATGATTTAGGGCTTAAAAAAGAGCTTGAGGGAAGAAGATTAAGGTTCTTACCTTGGTTTCTTCAAACTAAACTTGGAACTCTAAAAACTTGCTCCTCTTTGGCTTATTCTGGAAAAGGAAGAAGAAAAGAGAAGAGAAGAGGAAGAAGAAGATATTTTTGGGGAAGGTTCTCTTGAAATCCTTCAAAATAAGGGGGGTTTATAATCTTTAAAACCAACTATGTGTAAACTACTCTTTTGGTCCTTTCCTTTTTACCTCTACTAAAAACCATCACTTACCTTTAATTTTTGGGCCTTATTTAAGCCCAATACCTATATAACTTAGTTCAATTATCTTGGGAAGTTTAAATTGTTTGACTTAAAGGCCTCGGGTTGACCCAAATTATTGACTCGGGTTTCATGTCATTACAACTCTCCTCTCCTACAAGAAATTTCGTCTCCGAAATTTCCCTAGGGAAAGGTCTCACTCTGAAACTCTATTGGGCGTCTACTACAGATCTTGACTGCTAGAACATCTAACTCTATGGGCTAGAAACTCGAACCCCAATCTTAAGATCATCTGCTAAAACTCTCTTTCTCTAACTGGGAATCCTTATGGCACTCCACAACTCACTCCTAACACTAAATCTTTATTTTACTATCCTTAATTGTGTTAACTTACAGCACAACTTGATAACCTCTTCTATCCACTGGGTTTAGACAACTCTGAGACTTTATGGCACTTGCCAACTCTTCTACTAAAATCAACTTCGATGCTTATGTTGCGCAACTCTAATCTAATACTCATCTACACTAACCAACTGCTTCTTCGAGTTTATGGTTTCTCAACGAAACCTTCACTAGAGAAAACCTTTTGTGCCCTAATGCCCGACATAAACTTTAAACTCATATCTATTGTGGCATGAGCTCTCTACTATTGCAGATGCAGAAGTACGACATAACTCTGTAGGGCTTGTATACTCATAAACTCTTTACTGACATTGACTGACTTTGATCGACACTGACCCGCGGGTCCTAGGAACGTAAATCCTGACGCTCTGATACCATTAAATGTAACACCCTAGACCAATACGACACACAGTTGATTGATTTAAGGTGCTACACGGAACCATCGAAGTGGTTAACCAACTTCAAACTTATTTTCTTGTACTTTAAAACGACTTTACATCTGAAAGCCCTCAAAATATATAGATACCTACATATTAACTCTTAATTGACTTTACAACTCAATACAACTGAATTCATGAATATACATGTCATTCAAGAAACTTTTGATGTACAATGCTCTGCATTGGTCTAGACTTCGGTCTCTTTAAAGCTTCTTAACTGCTGGATCTACTAACCCGCCCATGGAAACATCCACGCTACACTAACAACTAAAACATACTAAAATCATCACTGAAAAGCTCAAACTATCAAGTCTACTGGTATAAGGTCTACTGCTATCTGTTCTGTTTTACTAGCCCACTCTGAGTGTTGGACCTTGTGCCCAAGCTAGTCTGGTTTAAAACTGCTTTAGTGAGTATTCAAGAATACTCTCTAACCCATGGTAGACATCATGGTGCGGCTGAGGGTTTTGCATCTCGGAGCTCCCTCACCTCTCTAGTATACCATGGATATGGCTCCCGAAATTCTCTGCATCGGAAACCGTACCCTTGACTAAACCACCCTTTTTCTAATGAGTGTTAAGGCCTCGACGAACATAGCTAGTTAGAAGGGCCTTGGCCCTACCTAAAGATATTCGGATTGAAACTAAGTGTTGACTCTGCTAGCTTTTCTAAAAGAACTCGGGTGTCCTGGTCATTTTCCCGAGCATTCAAACAAGGTTAATTTTATTTTTCCTAACTTTAACTTGTTTCTACATTTGAAAATAACATTAACGTTCTCACTTGTAGTCTTATCTGAAGAATTACTAAAGTGTTGGGGTACCTCGAGTCTAAAACGCTCAAAAACTGTCTTTACTGCTCAAAACAGACTGAAAATATCGATACTTTCCCTGTAGTATCGATACTCATGCTAAAGTTTCGATACTTTATACAAGTACCGATATTTTTTAGCCCTCTGTTCTGGCAAGTTTCGATACTTGCCTGCGAGTTTCGAAACTATTCCTAAAGTATTGATACTCTTGTAAGAGTATCGATACTCCTACCCAGAAAATATTTATTTTGCTTGGAATGATGAACAAGTATTGATACTATCCATATAGTATCGATACCTCCACCTGCAGAAAACACATTTTCACTCGAAAATCTCCTATTCATCTAACCCAACGACCTAGTGAGGTCCCTAAACGCTATTAATGTCTTATGTGATTAAAGAGTAGCATAAATAAGGCTTTACAAGGTACTTAAACATCAAAACATGGAAATTACCATTTATCATGCAACACTAAGCTTTATAATTAACTCACAATCTAGAAAACATCTCTAATGATCACTAGGAGTATGAAAGGGTTGATAGTGTGTTACATGGCCTCCTTGTTTGCTAAAATCTCCCTCAACTCAACTAGTAGTCACCTTACCTTTATCTTTTGCTTTGAAACTCTTTTTCACCTCTTTAAGTAATTCAAGGAAGGAAATGGATTACTACTAAACTAGAGATTAGATTAAACATAAATACAACTCTTATAACTCAAATCTACCAAAAAACAAGCTTAAAAGAAGGGCTTAAAAAGGAGCTTGAGGGAAGAAGATTATGGTTCTTATCTTGGTTTCTTCAAACTAAACTTGGAACTCTAAAAACTTGCTCCTCTTTGGCATATTCTGGAGAAGGAAGAAGAAAGGAGAAGAGAAGAGGAAGAAGAAGATATTTTTGAGGAAGGTTCTCTTGAAATCCATCTAAAGAAAGGATTTATAACCTTTAAAACCAACTATGGGTAAACTACTCTTTGGGTCCTTCTTTTCGCCTCTACTTAAAAAAATCACTTAACCTTAACTCTTGGGCCTTATTTATTTAAGCCATATACCTATACAACTGGGTCCAATTATCTTGGGAAGTTTAATTGGCCGGGTTTCGAGGCATTACAGCTCACTACTCTATTCTTAGCTATGTCTTGTTTTTGCTTTGAAATAGTCTTGGTTTGCATTAATCACGTTGTGTCCGTAGTCCATACTTTAGGTTTGACATTTATCATCAACCCTGTCTCATACATATTTTGAGCAGTTCTTTGTTTTACGTGTTCTTTCTACTCTTGTAAGGTATTGTTTTGGCCGTTTGGCTCACAGTTATTTACCTCTTGTTAAGATACCCGTTTATCATGTAAATTGCAGGAAAGAGAACAAGCATTACGGTCATTTAAAAGTGGTGCTACCCCGATCCTAGTAGCTACTGATGTGGCAGCTCGTGGTCTTGATATTCCTCATGTTGCACATGTGGTGAACTTTGACCTTCCTAATGATATTGATGACTATGTTCATCGAATTGGACGAACAGGGCGTGCAGGCAAAACTGGTTTGGCCACGGCATTCTTCAATGATAACAATGCTTCGTTGGCAAAGTCATTAGCTGATCTAATGCAAGAAGCAAATCAAGAGGTGCCTGCTTGGCTCACTCGATATGCAGCTCGTTCATTTGGAGGGAGGAGTCGTCGCCCTGGAGGGGGCCGGTTTGGTGGTCGCGACTTTCGGAGGGATTCATCTTTCAACAGGGGAGGATCAGATTACTATGGTGGAGGTAATAATGCAGGTGGGTATGGTGGTGGCTACAGTGCAAATGTTGCCAGTGCATGGGATTGATAAACTCATTTCTTTTTTAGTTCTTTTGAGCGTCTAATAGTAGTAGAGCTTCCCATTCAACCATAGGGACTATATTTTCTTGGGTTTACTTATATTTTGCTGTTAGTCATTGTTGTTTCATACATTAGGAGGGTTTATATGACTGGCGGAAGGATGGTGTTTGAAAGAGTCGAAGTTGTGTGTATTGTGTTTAGTAGGGGCATTGGTGAAGAAGTTCTAACCAAAAATAGGGATCACTTCATACTCAGTTGCTGTCATCTTTTGGTCATTTACTGGTAATTTTGTTAGCTGATGTAATGGGTTGTAGAATGTCATGGAAGAGAGGAGCAACATGATGTCTGCCATTCCATTTCTTATATACCTCCTCCTCTTTCCGCTGCTAATGGAGGTGGGGGCAGTGGTTTGAGTCGTGTTTTAGTATCAGTTGTACTGTACTGTACTCTATTGTAATGGTATCATTTGTGAAAAATGAAATATAGGGGGCTCTTTAAGATCAGACATTGAGTTTGTCATTCAGTTCAGCCTTTTGAATTTCTTGTTTATTATTGTTGTTGTGTCACTTGCTACAAAACTGTGGTGGTATTATTGAAAATTTGAAACCTTGTAGGGAGGGAATAAGACAAATTACTTCTTATTTTCACTCCCATTTTCTTTTGTTAGTCTATTTCTATTTTCTAACTGAGCCTGGAAAACAGGAACAACATCATGAATGCCGTATTTGTTTTTCTATAAAATGAATTTTAAATGAAAAATAATTATATGTTATTTCTAAATTTATTTTGGTTTAGATTTGTTTTAGCCTATGTTTAGATATGTTTTAATTATACGTTCAATTGTGTTTTATAATGGTTAATTTAGGTTATGATAATTTGGTGGTTGTGTTATTTGTAATTTTTGCGCTAGATGATAACTATGTGTATATGTATTCAAACTCACAACCTTTAAAAAGATAGTAGCAGAGTATATAATTTAAGACTTGTCAATTATCTCATGTAACTTTTGTCTCTGTAGTAGATTTAACTTATCATTTTTGTATCTATCATATTTTCATATAATTTAGCTCTCGAAATTGTTTAATTGTATTATTTTATATCTTACCCCTAATTTAAAATTTAAAATTATAAACTCTAAATCTTAATTTAAGATTTATAATTTAAGGTTTTAAGCTAAGAATAAGATATAAAATAATATAATTAAATAACTTTAAGGATTAAATTGATATAAAAATGATAAATTAGGTTTAATACAGAGATAAAGTGAGCCTTAAGCCTAAATTTACAATAGAGGAACAAAGGGAGAGAGTTTTGCCCTAACAATTGTAAACAAAGTAGTTTAAACTACCTTTGTCTTGTAGACTTGAACGTTAATTCACTCAAGAGTTTGAAAACAAAACTTACATTAGTTTGACAACAAAACTTACATTAAATTGACAAATTAGTTTCTTTATGTAAGAAAACATAATCTAAAGAAGTTAGTTGGTGATAGCCATGGGCAAAAGTTCCACGATAATGCATGGGGAAAATTTTATTTCCCAAAATAATGTTGTAATGCGATTATTTCCCTAAATGGGGCGATTGATACAGGAAACATGGATCTCTCAACGTCTTTAGCAGATTCCTCGGCGTCTTCAGGTTTGCTGCACCGAGGGATATCTCGACGTCTTCAACACATTTTGCATGGAAAATCGGATGTCTAGGCGTCTTTAACACAATTGTATGCAAACATGGAGGTCTAGGCGTCTTTAACATTCAAACATGGAGGTATAGGAGTCTTTAACACATTTCATGAAGGTCTCGACGTCTTCAAATTCAAAATTGGAGGGCTCGACGTCTGCAACACAGTTTCCATGCTCGTTGGATCTTTCGGTGTCTTCCATTAGTTTAATAGATTATGGAGCAAAACGAGGAAACCATGGGAAGATAATGGGTTGTAACCAGGAGGAATAAGATTAATAATTTTAGTGCAGGCCAGTCCTATAAAAGAGCACAAAACAAAGTAAAAGTTTGCATGTGATAATGGCAATAATCCATCTAAAACAGAATACAAAACAACATAAAACAAAGCAAAAACAAAGCATACATTTTAGAAAAGTTAATCAATAATGCATCGATAATGGGCAATAATGCAGAGAAAATTTTGCATGGGGTCGAGCTGGAAATCACTGTATGCATGTGAAGTAATAATGGTGTCGTAATAATGGACCGAAGATGATTTATAAATAGAGGATAATGGGAGGGAAGTGTGAGTTCGAGGAGAAGTTAGAAAAGAAGATAAGAAAAGCTTACATGTTCGATGAGAGTTCTTGCGGGGGAAAAAGAGAAAAAAATTCAAACAAATGAAGAAATAAATCAAATATTTAGTAAGTTTTATGTAATTTTTATAATTGTTCCATTATGTTAATTTTAAATAGAAATTAATTAGATATTTTTTTATTTTAAAGAATGAACTATATTTTTTATTTTGCTAATGAGTAGGTTTAGTGGTTGGTAGATATTAATTATCTATTAACATCCCGATAGGTTGGTGGTTGCAGGTTATTAATTATCCATTATAATAAGTATGAATGTAATTTATTCTGAATATCTTTATTTTAACGTGTAGAGAAAATGAGCAACAATTTTTTTCACGATTGTCCACTACAATAGACATATGATGGAAAATGACAATAGACATATGATGGAAAATGAGGTCGGGGTTATTTTTCAGTCTGAAACACCTATAAATATGATGTTTAAAAGGGACATCACATTTGTAGAGATAAGGAGAGGATAGAAAGAAAAATTCGTGCTAAAACTGATGGGTTGAGGTACAGATTTATGGTATGTCCCAATCCGGTCAGGTATTGTAACATCCTCAATACCGGGTAAGTGACTAAATTGTAAAATTTTAGAATTTGGGGATAAAAGTAGAAAAGTTGAATAGTTCAATGATTTATGTGGAGATATTTCCTGAAAGTTATTAGTAATTATTAAAGGAGATTAAGGGCAAAATGGTCTTTGTTATCTTAAAATCAAAGTATGATGGAGTTAGGAGGGATTAAAGATTTGATTTTCTTGGGTGAAATCTTGAAATAGAGTTCATAACTGAAGTTGGAAGTTAAATTTGACTTGTCAAGGGTCTAATTAAGAAGTTAGAAGCCATAGAATGTGAATTAAAACATATTGCAAAGTTGGTTTAATTCTTGAGTTACATATGAGGAATAAAATTTTGAAGTTAAAGATGGTTTATATGGGTATAAATTGGTTTAAGCATGTGTATATGAGTTGAGAAAATGAAAGGGGATGAAAGATGAAGCATTTGAGTCGATTTGATTAGATTTTCAGGATTTAAAATGAATTATGGGCTATGTGCATCGATGCACATTCAAGGGTGCACCGATGCATCAAGGGTAAATTTTCAGAATTTGTACAGTGTATCGATGCACAGGGAGTGCATCGATGCACCCATATTAATGGAAACATCGAATGTAATTGGTGCATCGATGCATAATGAGTGCATCGATGCATCCCCTTAAAATGAAAACATCGAAGGTGATTGGTGAATCGATGCACTGTTGAATGCATCGATGCACTTCAAGGGAAATAGAATTATACCTTTCTTTTGGTCTAAGAAATGATAGATTAGTGTATATCAATTGGATAATAATATGTATCGATGTATGATTATATAGATATCGAGCACGAACAAGTCCCAGAATGATTATCAAGTCAAGATTTGATCGAAAGAAAGGAAATCATAAAGTGGATTGGATCTTAGTGAGGCTCAGGTGAGTGCATAGTAGTTAGTTTATGGTGCTAAATGGAAACAAGACTTGTGATAAGTCTATTTCCTATGTTAGAATGCATGAATATATGATTATAAGTATATGAATGACATGAATTGTATGTATGCTGGATTATATGTGTTAACATGTTTTTGATTGTGAGGATATGAGAAGTATGAGCTATGTAATCTTATGAGAATATGAAAAGAAGCTATGTGATTACATGTATATGTGAAAAAAGCTATGAGCTTATATGACATGTGAAATGATAAAGTGAAAATGCCCATGTTATATGATACGAGAGCTATAGGTATAGTTGGCATGCCAAGAGTCGAGGGTCTACGCGGTCCTTCAGGACATACAGTGGTCCTTCGGGACATACAGTGATCCTTCGGGATATTTCATAGGTCATTCGGGACAAAAATTTCATAGCCCCTAGTAGGACCCCTACGAGCTGTGGTGACAGCATAGTGCACAACCTCAATAGACTCACATATCTACAGTTCTCACAGGTGTACATGGGCTAATAAAAGATAACATTGAATACAATGTATGTGATAAATATATATGTTTTGTGACATGCATTATATGATATGATATATGATATATGCGTGTTAATGATTATTGTATATGTTATAAGATATATGATATGAACATAATAGAAATGTGAATGATAATAATATGATAATGATATATTAGAAGATAATTATATGCATGTGTGGATTTGATATATGAATGGATATATGTTTGGGTATGAGGTGATAGCAGTAATTGTTCATGCATGATTATAAGCTATAGTTTATATTTTATGTTTATTGCCTCACTAAGTCATCGACATAGCGTGTGATTGTTTCACACGTAGGTTAACAAAGTTAGAAGAGTAAAGAGCAATGTGGAGCAAGACAGGTCAGTCCTCCTTACCAAATGTCAGATCAGAAGAAAGATGAATAATATGTATTTTAATACATAAAGTTCTAGTTGGCATGTATTCAAAATAATATATTATATAAGCTTTGAATAGTTCGATAAAGGTTTTGAATAAGTTATATGTAATAATAAATTTTAAATTACTCACTATTTTATACAAGTTAAGGTTTTTGAAAAGTCAATGTGACGCTTCGGACTCAGATCCGGGTCGAATACGGGTTGGGGTGTTACATTAAATGGTATCAGAGCTACGGTTTAGTCGATTCTCGGCATAAACTAAAGTCCAAAGTGTTATAAAATGTGTACATGCCAACACAGAGTGAAAAATTTCTGATCTGGTAGTGTAAGGAGTTTGCTGTCTTGCTAATAGAATAAAATTTGTATGATGTAGTAGGAATTGATTATAGAAATTGTCAAAGTAAAGTAAATCGATAGTTGAAAAATCTGATGGTGATAGCAATTCACCTGCCCTGGCCAGGCAGGATGAAGAGCGGAAACCTCAGAAAATGTCTTATAAGATTAAAGGTTGATTTCAGAAAGTTGAAATCATATTAGAATAGTGAAAGAAGATCTATATTGTTTTGAATCGGAAAAGCGATATGGATTAGTTTTGTTAGTATGTGGATAAGATAGAATATGGTGAACAAGTGTCACCATAAGAACGTTAAAAAGATCGAATGATGTGGTGAGTACTTATAGAAGAACTCAAGGATAAGTGCATCAGTGACAAGCGTATAAGATGTATAAAGTCAGAGCTTATGAGTTTGAAACGAAGTGATAGTATTGAGGATAAACACGAGTATGTTTATGATAAGGGTTTGCAGTTAAGATGGAAAGAGTTAACGTTGGCTAACCAAAGTATGTGATAAAAATGTACTAGAATTATAAGATATTGTCAGGATATGATAACCAAATATGAAATGGATCTGGATACAGTTGTATATTTGGATCATAGTAATGTGGTATAGTAAAGGAAAATGAAGTAAGGATTTGCATATTTGAGTAAAGTTGAGGATTGATAAGAAGAGGTTAAGAATAGTATATCAATGATCAGATTATAAGACAAAGGAAGTCAGAATGTTGAGTTTGAGCATTGGAAATTTCATGGTGTATGAGGATAGAGGTGAAATTGATAAGTTAAGTATTTGCATGGAACCTTAAGGAAGGAAAATAAAAGTATAAGAAATGATAAAGAATGAAGTTTTGTATAAGTAAATGGGTTATCAAAGTTATGAGGATGCCATGAAGATTGGTACATAGAGATGAGTATAGGTGATAAGACAAGAGTATGTGAACATGAAAGAAAAGATATGATTTGGGTATAAGGAATAAATAAAGGAATAATGGAATAAAGAAATAAAAGGGATGAGTTAAAGGATCAGATATGATAAAGGTTATATGGAAGTGTAGATGACAATTTTGATATAGAAGTAAGAAAAGTGTGCAAGGTGATGTGAAAAGATTCTTTAAAAGTGTATGTTAATTATATTTAAAGAAGATCTAATGTTGTGTTCTCGGTCAAATGATGATAGAAAAAGAGTTTGGTTATGGTTATAAGGTAATTAGAGATGGATGTTAATGTCTACATGATTAGTGATATTATATGAAGTCGTAGAAATGGTCAAAGGAAAATGCATAATGGAATGAGAGAAAAGACAGAAAGAGATTAAAGTTACTAGTTACTATTTATATGATAAGTGACAGTAGATAAATGTATAAAGGAAAGTGACAATTGAAGAAATAAAGGAAGTATGATTAAGTAAATGAAGTAGCATGAGAACATTAGAGGAGATGTTCTTATTGATATGTCCAGTGAAAATTCGAGGACGAATTTTCTTAAAAGGAGAGGAGATTTGTAACATCCTCAATACCGGGTTAGTGACTAAATTGTAAAATTTTAGAATTTGGGGATAAAAGTAGAAAAGTTGAATAGTTTAATGATTTATGTGGAGATATTTCCTGAAAGTTATTAGTAATTATTAAAGGAGATTAAGGGCAAAATGGTCTTTATTATCTAAATATAATTATCTTATCTCTTTATTAAGAGATAAGCTTCTGGGGGAGAGTTATCTGGAAAACTCTTCTCCCTTCTTCTTCATCCCGTATCTTCAAGCTCAAAGGTAAGTTTGTGATTTCTTGATTAATTGTTGATTTTAAGGTTGGGTTTTGATGATTAGATGATAACTAAGCTTAAGGAAAGCTTAAGTTATCTTAAAATCAAAGTATGATGGAGTTAGGAGGGATTAAAGATTTGATGTTCTTGGGTGAATCTTGAAATAGAGTTCATAACTGAAGTTGGAAGTTAAATTTGACTTGTCAAGGGTCTAATTAAGAAGTTAGAAGCCATAGAATGTGAATTAAAACATATTGCAAAGTTGGTTTAATTCTTGAGTTACATATGAGGAATAAAATTTTAAAGTTAAAGATGGTTTATATGGGTATAAATTGGTTTAAGCATGTGTATATGAGTTGAGAAAATGAAAGGGGATGAAAGATGAAGCATTTGAGTCGATTTGAGTAGATTTTCGGTATTTAAAATGAATTCTGGGATATGTTCATCGATGCACATTCAAGGGTGCACCGATGCATCAAGGGTAAATTTTTAGAATTTGTACAAAGTGTATCGATGCACAGGGAGTGCATCGATGCACCCATATTAATGGAAACATCGAATGTAATTGGTGCATCGATGCATAAAGAGTGCATCGATGCATCCCCTTAAAATGAAAACATCGAAGGTGATTGGTGCATCGATGCACTGTTGAATGCATCGATGCACTTCAAGGGAAATAAAATTATACCTTTCTTTTGGTTTAAGAAATGATAGATTAGTGTATATCAATTGGATACTAATATGTATCAATGTATGATTATATAGATATCGAGCACGAACAAGTCCCGAAACGATTATCAAGTCAAGATTCGATCGAAAGAAAGGAAATCATAAAGTGGATTGGATCTTAGAGAGGCTCAGGTGAGTGCATAGTAGTTAGTTTATGGTGCTAAATGGAAACAAGACTTGTGATAAGTCTATTTCCTATGTTAGAATGCATGAATATATGATTATAAGTATATGAATGACATGAATTGTATGTATGCTGGATTATATGTGTTAACATGTTTTTGATTGTGAGGATATGAGAAGTATGAGCTATGTAATCTTATGAGAATATGAAAAGAAGCTATGTGATTACATGTATATGTGAAAGAAGCTATGAGCTTATATGACATGTGAAATGATAAAGTGAAAATGCCCATGTTATATGATACTAGAGCTATAGGTATAGTTGGCATGCCAAGAGTCGAGGGTCTACGCGGTCCTTCAGGACATACAGTGGTCCTTCGGGACATACAGTGATCCTTCGGGATATTTCATAGGTCATTCGGGATAAAAATTTCATAGCCCCTAGTGGGACCCCTACGAGCTGTGGTGACAGCATAGTGCACATCCTCAATAGACTCGCATATCTACAGTTCTCACAGGTGTACATGGGCTAATAAGAGATAACATTGAATACAATGTATGTGATAAATATATGTGTTTTGTGACATGAATTATATGATATGATATATGTGTGTTAATGATTATTGTATATGTTATAAGATATATGATATGAACATAATAGAAATGTGAATGATAATAATATGATAATGATATATTAGAAGATAATTATATGCATGTGTGGATTTGATATATGAATGGATATATGTTTGGGTATGAGGTGATAGCAGTAATTGTTCATGCATGATTACAAGCTATAGTTTATATTTTATGTTTATTGCCTCACTAAGTCATCGACTTGGCGTATGATTGTTTCACACGTAGGTTAACAAAGTTAGAAGAGTAAAGAGAAATGTGGAGCAAGACAGGTCAGTTCTCCTTACCAAATGTCAGATCAGAAGAAAGGTGAATAATATGTATTTTAATACATAAAGTTCTAGTTGGCATGTATTCAAAATAATATATTGTATAAGCTCTGAATAGTTTGATAAATGTTTTGAATAAGTTATATGTAATAATAAATTTTAAATTACTCACTATTTTATACAAGTTAAGGTGTTTGAAAAGTCAATGTGACGCTTCGGACTCGGATCCGGGTTGGGTGTGTTACAGGTATGCTGCAGTACCAGTTGAAGAAGATGATGATATTATAACTATGGTTGAATTACATGACTCAACAAATATTCCAATTATTGAGTTATTTGTTGAGTTGTGTAATATATCTAATATGCCTGGGTCATCGAGAAATGCGGTTGGAACTTTATCTCAAATGGGTTTCGAGAGACATTTCGATAATCTGACATATAGGTCGATGAACATCTTTGTGGCGATGTTGGAAGGTGAAAATGAAGTTGGTGGAACATCTGGAGCCGCACAGTATGACGCTGAAAATCGATAGGAAGAAATACTTGAAGATTCCAGTGAAGATGAAGAATCTGAAGATCCGCATTTGGATGAGGATGACGTTATGTTCGATGGTGATGAAGCTGATATCAATATTGGTGAATATATGACACCCTATCAACCTACCCCTCATATGCAGGAGATTGATTATTAAGCAATGAGGGCACCGAAATTCTCGGATATACCACATTTAACTTCAGGCTACATGATTGAATCATCCGATAACTCTGGTGAATTATCAGTTGGGAAGCAATATAGAGGAAAAAAAGAAGCTACACTAGCGATTAAAGAGTATTGCATAAGAGGCCATGTAGATTGCAAGGTTGTAGAGTCCAACCAGAAAACTTTGTACGCGAAGTGTGTTAAATATGGGCCTGAGTGTAAGTGGCTGATCAGAGTGTCCAAAATACAGAGGCAAGATGTTTGGGTCATCAAAAGGTACAATTATCCACACACATGTTTGCAAAACTCTGTCGAACAATACCACCGGCTACTGGACTCCGATGTAATTTGTCAATATGTGAAGGTTTTGGTTGAACAAAATCCAAGGATCCCTTGCTCGGTGTTAGCTGCATCTATAAGGGACCAGTTCGGATATAATGTAAATACAAACTCATTTGGCATGAGAATGAGAAGGCAATGAGGTTGATATATGGTGATTGGGGTACATCATGCAATGAGTTATCTGATTTGTTACGAGCTATGAAACAATTCATACCTGGAACCATCGTGAAGTCTCAAACCATACCTGCATACAACCGAGAAGGTCAACTTGTTCTAGGGAAGAGAATTTTCCATAGACTATTTTGGGCATTCAAGTCATGCATAAAAGGTTTTCCATTTTGTAAACGTATGGTCCAAGTAGATGGTACGTGGTTATACAGTCAATACAGACATATATTATTGATAGTAGTTGCGCATGATGGTCAACGAAATATAATCCCAATTGCATTCGACATCGTTGAAGGAGATACGACAAAGGCTTGGGACTTCTTTCTGACTAATCCACGTAAGTATGTCGTCCGAGAAGAAGGAGTTTCCTTGATATCTGATCGAGGAACAGGCCTCTTTGCAGCAATTGAACGACCGGGTAGTCGTTGGACACCTTCGCACGTATATCCCGCATATTGTATCCGTCATATTGGTAAGAATTGTATTGAGAAGTTTCATAACGATCGTATTCGTAGGGAGATAGTCAGCATGGGTAAAAAAAAATTCAGCATTTGTACCCATTTATATGTTTGTTTATAAATTAACTTTAGCAGAATATCTATTTTGAACCAGGATATAAACTATGCGAACCAAATTTTGATAAGAGATTAAAGGATTTGAAGGCCATAGATGAGCGTGTTTGGAACTGGGCGTCGAAAATCGAGCGGGAGAAGTGGTTGCAAGTCGGTTTCGTTGTGGTCATTGTACTTGTTCAGGAGTTTGTTTATCATAACCAACATGCTCGTTCATTATAACCAACCTGCTCATTCATCGAGGGCATAGGTTCCGGTGTTGTTAATATATGCCCACCACCACTATGCTTTCCCATCTGAGGACAAATACTCGTACTTGTCATCATAGATGTCATCTGATCAATTATTTGTTGCCCCAAACATGGGAGAGAACATGAGTGATTGATGAGGAACATGCTGAGGAGTGTAGGGCGTAACACCAGAATCACCAACCACTTGACTAAATGATCTTGTGTGATCAAAAGATTCTGGTGGGATATTATCCATTGCCTCTTGTTCTGCTCCACGGTGAGAAGAACTCCCACTTCTTCTTGGTTTTTCGGGTTTACCAAATTTTTTTGTATACTCTATAAATTGTCGTCTTTCTCTGTCCGTTGTCAAGAACGACTTTCCATGTTCCCAAAAATAATTTAGGTAATCCGAACTCTGGAAGTCAAAGTCATCCACTTGTATGGGAGTGAGCGTTGGCAAGTATGAACCCATGTTATTCCAATGATTGATATGGTTGGCATGCCTCACCGACCCTATCCCGCCCATCTAATTTGTGAAGAGCGTCATGATTCTTTGGAATTACTGGAATAGGTTGGTGGAAGCCGAACTGTCTCAACACTCTATCGGCAAATTGAAACTCCACAAATGCGAAATGGATCAATGGTGTAACAACACACCAATATTGACAACCCTCCCAGACATATTGCGGTACGCACGACATAATTTCTTCATCATCATACGGCCTCCAAATAAACTATAAATCAAAATTATATAGTTATTATTTAATTAAATAATTATAAAAATCAGAAAATAAATAAAGAACAATATTATAATATATACATAATGAAAAATAAATTCGCTAAATAATCTTATATATACCTCAACTTTGCATTTGATGTCAATCTTAAATCTAAACTCTTTCACGTTATTATGTGCCAACCACGTTCTTTTTATTTTATGCCTCCATCTGTATACCAATCAAAATAAAATTCTGTAATTATTTTTCCTTTACAAAATATTCTTTAATTAATTTAAGATCAAATATTTTAAATAAAAAAATTACCTTCCGACAAGAGGAAAACCAACTGCAGTTCGGCTAATCGGTGTTAACCATGGAATTTTGTACCATGCCCACGATTGTAATAACATCGTGCATCCACCGATTTCAGTCATATACGCATCATTTACAAGTAATGACGCCTTGCACATCTCGCGATACAAGAACACCAATATTGTCGATCCCCAACTATACTGAAGGGTCATAAAGAAGTTATCCAAAAACGGAGTATATTTTATATGGACAAGATTACTGATTTATCCGGTATCAAGATTCCGTCGATCAATCATAATATATATGCTCGAGATGCATATATAATGTCTTGCTCACTACAATGAGGATCGAGCTTAAACTTATTTGCCAACCAGGATAATCTTAGCCGTGACCCTTTTGTTAAATCTTTGTGTGGTACCTTCCCAAGGTAACTCTCATATATTGCAAACACATTAAGCTCAGTATTTCCCACCACTGCCATTCCATTTGTAGGAACACCGAGTTGTAAAGTAACATCCTCCAAAGTGATCGTACATTCACCACACAGAAGATGAAAGGTATGAGTTTATGGTCTCCACCATTCAATTAATGCACTGATCAAACCGGAGACCAATTGAAATTCTCTTACAAAAGCGACATCATAAAAACCGACTATTTTCAAATTATCGACAATACGTTGATCTGACATCTCACAATTGATAAGTCGAGGACGAAGGACTCGTTGTTCGTCATCCTGCAATTTGTTAATCCATGTAATTAGAATTAATTCATCTTTCTCTAATAAAAAAATATTATTCGATCATATTATCAGTTCTCCCAAATGACTCGAAATGTGTCGACCGTCTAGCCTCAAAAGAACGTTTTCTTTTGCTATGTTTCAACAAATCTAGACACAAAAAATTAAATATTACACTCAAATACAACTTAATATGTTGGAAAAAAAATAAACGGAGTTCACATGGGAAACGAGAGAGAACTTACGAATTTTTCATTATAACAACCGGTTATTGTTTTATTCAAGTTTTCAACAATAGCAAGGAAGTTATCTACTTTAATAAAAAAAATAAAAACAATAGTAATGATATTCGATCAACATTTTCACTCACATGAATTTTCAAGCCTTATTTTCTAATTTGGTTCTCAACATTTCTAAACTTTGCAATTTAATCCCTAAACTTATAAATTCTTTCAAATTAAACCAATTAAGCATACTAATACTAAATTCCAGCATAGTATACCAAATTTTAATAATTTACATCTTAATCCTTAAATTTCTAAAAGTTTGCAAAAACGTCCTTATAACTTTTTAATGTTCCACAATGGTCCAAAGCTTATTTCAAAGTATGTAACAACATATAAATCAAAATTTCACAACATGACAATAATCATAAAATTACATTAATTTTTTAACCGTAAACTAAGAAATGAAAGAATGAACAGGTGGATAAAACACTAAACCTTTAAACGAAGAAGAATATGAGATCTACGGCTGTAGTTTTAAAATTACCTGAATTTTTTTACCACGATAATTTCCTCTCCTCTCCTCAAACTTTTTCTTCTGTAATTGGAATCCCCTGCACATTTCATTCCCTAACCCAACCGAGCCCTCTTATTATAAGTGTCTCGTGCATTAAATTATTGGCATCCCTGTGTTCTTGCATTATTGGTGAACCTATTGCGTCCCGTGCATGCATTATTGGTGGACTTATCCCGTGCATGCTGCTGATGAAGAAGACGTTGAGAAATCCACCCCCAAGGCTGAAGAAGACGTCGAGAGATCCTGCCACATGCGAAAGACGCCGAGACATCTCACATGCAATATGAAGAAGACGTCGAGAGATCCCATTGCATGCATGCATGCAAGATTCCTGCGCCTTCTCTACTCACGTCCACATGCATATATTCAGCAGCAGCTGCTCACGTCGAGGCCCCCAGCTTCAACAGCAACAGCTCCCACATGCAACAGTAAATATGAAGACGTCGAGATATCCATTGAAAGAATGCAACACTAAAGACGCTGAAATATCCCAACCTTTACATGTTATATATAGCAAACACCCTATTTAGGGAAATAATTGTCTGATTTCATTATTTTAGAAATTAAACATTCACATATGCATTATTTGGGTTGTTTTGCCGAAAGCGATGGGTCCAACATGTCAATAAAAAATTGTTGCATTTTTATTGAATAAAATGCAAATTAATTTCATTTATGTAATAAACATTTATAATTTTTAGAGTAAAAAGGACAGAGTGCAAATTTTTAATTTTTAATGTTTAATGTTTGAGTGCAAAATTTTAGGTCCAGCTATGACGCCTGCGTGTTTGCTAATCAGTTGAGACTTTTGAGTTTGAGAGGGATATTTGTTAAAGGAAAAAAAATTGTTCCTATTTTATTAAAAAAAAAAGAGAGGAAGGAAACAAACAAAGAAGCAAGTAAAGTCGGTTTTCTTTTGTGCATACTAAGATTAAAATTTCAATTTTGAAGGTCGGAGAATGAGATTCTGAGTACTTTTTCCCCCTCTGAATTGGGGTCTCGATCTGGGTTTCTTAGAACTGGTTGTTTTGTATTAGATTTTGACTCTTTTCTATCAATTTTTGCTCTTGAAAGATGGAGCAATCTATTTCTCAACACTCATCCAATGCTCTAAGAGGGTTTCGAGTTCAAGCTCCATTGGTAAGCTCTTACCCCTTTTCTGTGAAATTTATGATTTTCTTAGAGATACACAGCTGATGAATGTATTGAAAACTTTATTTGAAGATTCCTCTCTGTGATTTGGTTTTAATGGAAATTTGAAGATACCCAGATGGGTAATTTACTTAACTGAGAAATTGGGGTTCTAAAACATGAGACTTTGACAAGGTTTAGTGTTCTCTACAATGGGTTCTTTTTTTTTTTAAAAGCTTAGTTGTTGTTTTGTTTATTGATGATGGGAGTTCTGCTCTTTTCACTGACTTTTTCCCTCTTTGGGGTAGCTATTGAGTTCGAGATCAAATCCTTTTGAACCAATCTACCATTGTTTTTGGCGGTAATTTGGGATTGGTTCAAAAAGAATTTGGACCAGTACTACAGTTTCTATATTATATCTGGAAAAATCTGAGATGCAAAGTTTCTAGGAGTGAAGATGAACTCTTATATTGTGGTCATTGATTAAAGCTAATGATGCATAAGTGGTTTTAGAATTGGTAAAATGGATGCCCTCCAATCTCAGTACAGTAGAAGAAATTGCAAAGAAAGAGTTTTCGGGCGAATTTGCACCATGGCTTCAGTAGCTGAAGCTTTAGATAGAATTCTCATCACAATGTGGCATCTGGCACATGCCACGTTAAATTGAACAGCTTTTCATGGAATCAAATAAATAATCAGGGTATGAGTTGATCAACTGGTAATTTCTGATTTGTCTTTAGAAAATTTGAAAGTTTTCTTTGGTTATCATCTGGAAATGATACAGATTGTTGCTTTTGTTGATATTCTTTGTAAGCCCACGAATCAGGAGTAAGGAAAGCATAATGAATGGTCGATTATGCATTCAATGTGAATAATTTGTTTCTTTTTCTTTCTTTTTTTCCTGTTCAACATCTTTATCATATTCAGTTGTTCGTTGTTTTTGCAGGTTGATTCGGTATCTTGCTATTGTAAAGTGGATTCTGGATTGAAGACTGTTGCCGTGGCAAGAAAATTTGTCCCTGGATCGAAGCTCTGTATCCAGCCTGATATCAATCCCAATGCGCACAAGAGTAGAAGCTCCCGCAGAGAGAGGACTCAAATCCAGCCACCTCTCCTTCCTGGCCTTCCTGATGATCTTGCCATTGCATGCCTGATTCGAGTTCCTCGTACTGAGCACCGAAAAGTCCGCATAGTTTGCAAGAGATGGTATCGCCTTCTGGCTGGTAACTTCTTTTATTCTCTTAGGAAAAGTCTTGGAATGGCAGAAGAGTGGGTTTATATCTTCAAACGTGATAGTGATGGGAAGATATCATGGAATGCATTTGATCCTATCAATCAGTTGTGGCAGCCACTTCCTCCAGTTCCAAGGGAGTATTCTGAGGCCCTTGGTTTTGGTTGTGCTGTTTTAAGTGGTTGCCACCTGTACTTGTTTGGAGGGAAGGATCGACAAAGGGGTTCAATGAGACGTGTTATTTTCTATAGTGCCCGGACAAACAAGTGGCACAGAGCACCAGATATGCTTCGAAAACGTCATCTATTTGGTTCCTGTGTAATAAATAACTGCCTTTATGTGGCTGGTGGAGAATGTGAGGAAATTCATAGGACTTTACGATCCGCTGAAGTTTATGACCCTAACAAGAACAGATGGAGTTTTGTTCAAGATATGAGCACTGCTATGGTACCTTTCATTGGGATAGTTTGTGATGGGAAGTGGTTTGTAAAAGGAATGGGATCCCATCATGAGGTTATGAGCGAAGCATACGATCCTGAATCTAATTCCTGGTCTCCTGTTAGTAGTGGAATGGTTTCTGGTTGGTGCAACCCTAGCATCTCTTTAAACGGACAGCTCTACGCCCTAGATTGCCGTGATGGATGCAAGCTTAGGTTGTACGATGGAGCCACTGATTCATGGAATAAATTCATTGATAGTAAGCTTCATTTAGGGAGTTCTCGAGCCTTGGAGGCTGCTGCCCTTGTTCATCTCAACGGCAAGCTTTGTATCGTCCGCAATAACAAGAGTGTTAGTCTCGTCGATGTATCCAGTCCGCACAAACAGGTTGAGAGCAACCCTCAGCTTTGGAAGAACATTGGTGGCAGAGGTCATTTGAGGACTCTTTTTACAAATATATGGTCAAGTATAGCAGGCCGAAGTGGCGTGAGAAGTCATATTGTTCATTGTCAGGTCCTTCAAGTATGAGGAGGGGGATTAAGATTCAATTATCCATGTCGAAATCTCCTTCCTCATTTAGGATCGTCATGCCTCGGTGTTCGGATTTCAAATGTCCATTCATTAATATCGATGGTGACCAACCAGGGGAGGGGATTGATTAAGAATGTTCTCGTGATCGACTCGAAGAAGTGAAACAATGAAGTCGTCGTCCAAGGGCGGTTTAGAGATAGATGTTGAAGACCGGCGGGGACGTCATCCCATGATGCATTGCAGGTGAGGTGGTTCACCATTGATGGGGCTGGTCCTTCACATTCACGAGGAGAGCAAATTCTTGTAAATGGTGATTTAGGGTTCAAGACTTTTTGTAGCATGTATTAAAGCCCTAATCTTAAATGTACAATGTCTTTTGAGGATTAAGATGTTATTAATGATTAGGGTAATTGAGGCAGATCTAGTGCTGGAAACATGTTGATAATTGGATTAGTGGAAGAAACAACAATAAATGTCCGACACATAATCATTATTAGCCTCTTTAATCACTGTTGGGAATGGAATCAAATCAAATAAAAAACATGACTTAGGTCAATTGTTTATTTGTCAGAAAGTTCATCAGTGAAGCATGCGCTGAGCGTGCCGCCTCCCCCCCCCCCCAATTATGTCTTGCTGTCGGTCGTTATGGAGAGAGCCGGAAGACATCTTATGTTTAAACTTGTAATAATCATAAAATTATAATATAATCAACTAATAAAATTAAAATTTATTTAATTGTAATCATTTTGACATTGATTCTTTACTCTTAAAAGGTCGATATTTATTATTTCAAACTTATATCCTCACGGGATTCTTGTTATATATGTGAGCGATCTTTAGATAAAAATAATTTATCATAATATTAAGAGTGCTTTTGATAGAGTATGCTTGCAATACGTGAAAGAATGAACTTGCTTTATTTGTTAGTATTATAAAAAAATTAAATTTATTAATTTATTTTAAATAAGAATGAAGTTTTTTATAATAATGTTTTAATTATAACTTCTGAAAGAATAAAAATGGTTCATTTATTATCAAATTAATAATTTAATGACCGTAAGTGTGTTTTATCCAAAATAAGAATAAATGAATAAAAAGTTTTGATGATAGTTATGGATAGAGTGATGAAAAGGCAGTACGAAGAGGATGGGTGATTAAGCACGACACGTAATAAGGGACAAACACTTGAAGTTGATGAAACGTGACACTGGTAAAGTCCACCAACCTTTTCTTCTATTCCTTACACGTATTCTAACATTAGGGTAAATTGTGCATTTAGTATTTAAGTTATCACTTTTTTATCTATTTTAATATTTAAATTTTTATTTTTCAAACATTATCTAATATTTAGTTTCCATTTCATTTTATTAACACACTATTAAAAACTTCACGCATTCATTATCTCAACTATCAATTTTGGTTCATTTTAGTAATTAAATTTTTAATTTTTCAAAACTTAACTTTAAATTTTTAACTTTATACTAAAATAGAAATAAAAACTAAAATTTTTAATGATATGTACTAAAATGAAAGAAAAAAACTGAATTTTAAGTATATTTTTAAAAATTAAAAGTTTATATACTAAAACAGACAAAAACTGATAGTTTGTGTGATAAATACATATTTTATCCAAAAATTATTTTTTTGTCAAAACAAGTTAATTCTTTATACAAACAATTAGTATTGAAGAATATCAGGGTCGGGGTTAGGACGTTAGAGGTCCTGTGCAAATTATTAAAAAGATGCCCTTAAATTCTTAAAAGAATACCCTTAGTAAAAATTGCAAAGCTTGAATGCAGTATATATAGGGAGATATGTGATATTACTAACTCAAATCTTAACGGTGTGAGATAGGAAAATCATGAAGATAAGCTCATTTCTCGTTAAGTGGAGTTAGACAAAAAAAAGATTTTTATTGTAATAAATCTAATTTTTTTAGGCCCTTGCTATTCCGGGGCCCTGCCCGGTCATACTTGTTGTGCTGCCTTTAGCCCCGCCTCCGAAGAATACCATATAATATCCAATTATTTAATAATATGTATCTCATTTCCCACGTAACCTAGCATATCACGATCTCTTTTATCTCCCGACACAAATTCCAAAAGTAAAATGCCAAACAATTTAGGCATCCATCTCCATGTCCAAGCAGGGACACTTGCTCAAGATCTACAAAGAAAACGATGTTATAATAATATGTCTCAACTCTCGTGCATGAACCATGTTACATTGTGTTGGAAGCGTAGATGAGTTCTCGATAATTTATAACTCGAACTTTTATTTATTGATACAAAACAAAATATTTTACAACGACACTACCTCAATTTTACAATACTACAATACTAGCTGCGGCTAGTTTACAAACGCAACCTCACTATTTTCAGCTTTGCTAAGCTCTCTCAATTCTCTCTAATTTTTCTCTCGTATGTTTTTCTTTTCTCTCTACTCACACATTTACATGTTTGATTTGCTCACACACATATATATATATATAATAAACAGACATTGAAGATTGTAGAAGCTGCTCAAATTCTCCATTATTGCCGCCTTATTGCTTGTCTTGATTTGCTTTCATTAAAAAAAATTGCCGAAATACTAGTGCATTTAGTGAGTGCACTGCCATGTTTTAGCTTTCTACACAAGTCTTTTCAACAAGTTGAGTTTGACTTCCAGCACTCTCCCTCAAACTCGACTTTCCATTCTGAGTTTTTCTTTGAGTCGGTTGAATATATTTGCTCTCAATAGTTTTGTGAAAATATCTGCTAGTTGATCTTTAGTTCTGCAGTAAATTAGCTCCATATTTTTGTTCTTCACCTGCTCTCATATAAAGTGATACTTTGTATCGATATGCTTGCTTCGGCTATGAGAGACTGGATTCTTAGCAAGGGAAATTGTAGACTTGTTGTCGACATAGATTGTAATTGGTTCTTCTTGTGCCAAATTTAGCTCGTGCAAAATATTCTTTAACCACATTGCTTGGCAAGTGCACGCTGCTGCGATTATGTATTCAGCTTCACATGTTGAAAGAGCTACCGTTTGTTGCTTCTTTGATGACCATGAAAATGCTGCAGAGCCGATATGAAATAGATATCCAGTTGTCCTTTTCCGATCATCTAAGTCTCCCCCATAATCACTATCAGAATAACCAACCAGCTTCGAATTTTCTGAATGCGTGTAGAATAAGCCATGACCTGTTGTACCTTTGACATATCTAAGGATGTTTTTTGCTGCAATCCAATGATCTTGTTTCGGATTCTCCATGAATATGCTTAACAATCCCACAACGTATGTTATGTCTGGTCGTGTGATAGTTAGATACCTTAGACTTCCAACGATGCTTTTAAACAACGTCGGATTCACTTGCTCTCTTGTTGAATTCACACTTAATTTGACTCCTGGTTATGCTGGAGTGGCTACCGGCTTGCAATCTTCCACTCTGAATTTTCTTAAAATTTCTTCTGCATACTTCTTTTGTGATATAAATATTCCTTCTTGCATTTGCTTCACTTCAACTCCAAGGAAGTATGACATTTCTCCAATATCTGTCATTTCAAATTTTTTAGTCATAGCTTTCTTAAAATCATTGAACATACCTGGATTATTTCCTGTGAAAATCATGTCGTCCATATATAAGCACACGATCATGATATCACCGTCTTCAGTTTTATTTGTGTATAAGGCATGCTCGTATGGACTCTTCATGAACCCGTTTCTCTGGAAATATTCATCAATCCTCGTGTTCCATGCTCTCGGGGCTTGCTTCAGACCATATAGTGCTTTCTTCAATCGATAAACTTTGTCTTCATGTCCCTTTTTAATGTATCCAGGTGGTTGCTCAATATAAACTTCTTCTTCTAGGTAGCCATTTAGAAATGCTGACTTCATATCCATTTGATAAATTTTCCATCCATTTGATAAATTTTCCATCCTTTTTGTGCTACGACTGCTGTGAGAAGTCTGATGGTCTCGATCCTTGTTACTGGAGCAAATACTTCATCATAGTCTATTCCTTGTCTTTGCTTATAACCTTTGACAACTAGCCTCGCTTTGTTCTTCTCGACCTTTCCTTCTTTATTGGTCTTTGTCTTGTAAACCAATTTTACTCCAATTGGGTTATGGCCTTCTGGTTGTCTTGTTAGCTCCCATGTATCATTTCTTTCTATTGATGCAATTTCTTCATCCATTGCATTCCTCCATTTGTCATCTTCAACCGCTTCTTCGTATGTTATTGGATCACTGTTCACAAGCAAGCAGAAAAGTGAAACATTATTTAGTTCATAATCGTTGTACCTTTCTGGCATTCTTCTCTCTCTTATGGATCTTCGAACTTCTGTGGGAGGTGCTTCAGAATCTTCTATTATGTTGCTGGCATCGTTGCTGCTGCTTGACGATGATGGTATATTTTGTTGAGGACCTTGATCATCAACTTGTTCATCATCTTTATCTTCATTAAAAAATAGTCCTTCAACTTTCTTTTCCTCTTTGCTCCACCTCCAATAGTCTGCTTCATCGAACTCGACATCTCTTGAAATAATTATCTTCTTGGTAAGAGGATTATATAATTTGTAAGCTTTTCTTCTTTCATCATAGCCAATGAAAATACATTTTTCTCCTATGTCATCAAGCTTCTTTCTGGTCTGTTCAGGAACATGGGCATATGCGGTGCATCCAAAAATCTTGAGGTGTCCAACTCCTGGTTTCTGTCCACTCCATGCTTCGTTTGGCGTCATATACTTCACACTTTTTGTTGGACATCGGTTCAATAGGTAAACTGCACATCGAATTGCTTCAGCCCATAAATTTCTCGGTAGTTGCTTGCCTTTTATCATGCTTCTCGCCATATCTAGGATTGTGCGGTTCTTTCTTTCTGCAACTCCATTTTGTTGTGGCGTGTATCTGGCTGTCAGTTGATGGATGATGCCATGCTCTTTGCAAAATTCTTCAAATAACTTTGATGTATATTCGCCTCCTCTATCTGACCTGAGTATCTTTAAATATTGACCGCTTTGTTTTTCCTCCATTGCTTTAAATTCTTTCAATTTTTCCAGCGCTTCTGACTTTTCTTTCAAGATGTAAATCCAACATTTCCTACTAAAATCATCAATAAAAGTTATGTAGTACTTGTTACCGCCAAGCGATGATATATCAAAAGGACCGGCTATATCTGTGTGTACTATCTCCAGCGGTCTTCGGGCACGCCAGGATCTACCAACTTCAAAGCTTTTTTTATGTTGCTTTCCTTTGATGCAAGCCTCAGATAATTGATTTGGAGGGTTGATCTTTGGTAGTCCTTTCACCATGTTTGTTTTTGATAACAACTTCAAACCAAAAAATCCAAGATGTCCATATCTTAGATGACATAGCCATTAATCATCTTTGATCGCGATCTTCATGCACTTGACTTCTCCCGACTCGATATCAATTGTAAAGAGACGATTTCGAGTCATATCAGCTTGGGCTATCAATTCTCCTTCTTTATTTTTGATGGCAAACGAGCGGTTCTTCATCTGCACTTCGTATCATTTTTCCAGGAGTTGACCAAGACTGATGATATTGTTTTTCAAAGCAGGTACATAATAAACATCTGAAATATATTTCTTTTCTCCATTTCTCTCAGTAATCATGACTTCGCATTTTCCTTTTATTTATGCATGCGAGTCATCTCCGAACGTTACTCGCCCATGAACTGTTTCATCTAATTTCACAAATAGTTCCCTTTGACCACACATATGGTTACTGACACAATTATCAAGATACCAAATATTTTTCTTGAATTCCTCATTTCCTTTATAAGTGAGGAATACATGAGATTTTCCAATTTTTTCTTCTTCAGCTGATGCTACGTTATTTCTTTCTTCTTGTTTAAGAGCAGATTTACAGTCATAACTGTAATGACCATACTTATTGCAATTATAACATTGTACCTGGAATTTATTTCCTTGCTGATATCTGCCTCGTCCTCGGCCTCTGAATCCTCGTCCATGTCTTGATGTTGGATTGTTTCCACTTATTTGATCGATGCCATATGATCGACCACCACGTCCACGAGTTCCTCGTCCTCCTCTGTATCTTCCACGATAACCACCATGATTTCCTCGACCTCGTGTGTAGCTGCTGCTGCTTCTCCTTCGTTGACATTCATCTTGCTTTGTAGAGCTTACTCCAAATTTTCTGAATCTTCATTTTGTTTTATTTTCTTCTCATGGACTTGAAGTGAACCCACAAGCTCATTGATCGATATCTGAGATAAATCTTTTGATTCTTCGATTGCCACAACCACGTAATCGAATTTTCTTGTCAATGATCGCAAATTGTTTTCCATCACTCTAACAACGTCGAGTGATTCACCATTTCTTTTCATTTCATTTACGACCGCTTTCATACGGCTAATATAATCATCGATGATTTCTGTATTTTTCATTTTTAACATCTCAAACTTAGCTCGAAGAGTTTGTAAGCGTACATTTTTTGCTTTTTCGGCACCTTGTAGAGATTTTTGCAAAATCTCCCACGCTTGTTTTTTAGTCTTCACATCAAAATTTTTTCAAAGGTAGATTCGTCTACTCCTTGAAAAATAAAGAATAACGCTCTTTTGTCTTTTTTTTGGGATTCCTTCAATACCTTCTTTTCTTCATTGGTCAGGGCTGCTTCTGCTTCTGCATTTTCAAGCTCGGTGTAATCATCCTCGATGATATCCCAACAATCTTGGGAGCCTAGTAACGCCTTCATTTGAATGCTCCAATTTCCGTAATTCGTCTTTGTCAATCTCAGAATTTGTGGTTGAATCATATTGGCTATCTTCTCCACCACCTTGAACTCGAACCAAGCTTTGATACCACTTGTTGGAAGCGTAGATGTGTTCTCGATAATTTATAACTCGAACTTTTATTTATTGATACGAAACAAAATATTTTACAACGACACTACCTCAATTTTACAATACTACAATACTAGTTGCGGCTAGTTTACAAACGCAACCTCACTATTTTAAGCTTTGCTAAGCTCTCTCAATTCTCTCTAATTTTTCTCTCGTATGTTTTTCTTTCCTCTCTACTCACACACTTACATGCTTGCTTTGCTCACATATATATATATATATATATATATATATAAAATAAACCGACATTGAAGATTGTAGAAGCTGCTCAAATTCTCCATTATTGCTGCCTTATTGCTTGTCTTGATTTGCTTTCATTAAAAAAATTTTGCCGACATACTAGTGCATTTAGTGCACTGCCACGTTTTAGCTTTCTACACAATTCTTTTCAACAAGTTGAGTTTGACTTCCAGCCCATTGCACATGAATGTCGACAAATTAGTACGACCACACCTGGCTCGGTTAGTCTTTCACCCTTTGTCTTTTGTAATTAAGATTTGCGTATTAAATGTAATTTCCCAAATATTAGGCGATTTTAGCGAAAAATCACTCTAATAGATTTTATTTACGTATCAAACATCCTTTCAGAAAATTTTATCGATCTAGTATCCTTTACAGAAAGACACGGATGTTTACGTTGATGTGGCGCCAACTCAAACATCATTCAATCCTTTCTCCTTTATGAGACGGGTGCTAGATCTGTAAAATTTTTTAAAATGGTATATGTAAATTAATTTTTCAATAAAATCACCAAAATATTATTATTATTCTATGGTACGCAAAGAGAGAAGTCAAACACGAGAGGAGAGGAGTGAAGAAAATATAATCTATGGCAAAAAGGTTGACGAAAACTGATGACAGATTGATGGGATTTGAGCAATACGATCACTGTTGCGTGATATATAATGGCAGTGGAAGGTACAATTTGCATGCAGAAAACAAAAATTTATACATCAATGGAAGCAAGCTTAACTTAGCTCAACATTTGGTGTTGCAGTCGTTTTCTCAGTTTCACCTACACAATCATACCTACAGAAACAAGTGACATCACTGCTTTCTTCTTTTTTTCTGCTTCATCAATGTTCTTTGCAAAGAAAACTTAAAGGTAACGTTTTCTCCATGCCTTTGCCTTTCAATTTTGTCTACCAAACTTGCATGCTTGAAAACTCACCTTTTATATGTCTGCCTTCATGTTTTAATCTTTCGCTTCATTGAAGAAGCTTAGCTTTTGATTTTTGTATCCCTTTGTTGTTCTCCTTACGAAATCGCAGTTTCTAACCATGAAAGGCAAAGCTGTGGAAGTATATAGCAACGGTTTCGTCAAATATTATAGCATTCCATTAGATCTTCCTTGTAAGAAACATCCACAATCATCATCGGTCGGTATATGTGCTTATTGTCTCAAGGATCGTTTAGTGAAGCTGGTTTGCTCCGATTGTGGAGAGCAGCGTGTCACGGACTTAATCGCTCAATAAGCCTCGTGCGGCCTTAGCTCCTTTTCGCCCCTTGCGATAGCTAAGTCAGCCTCACTCGAACTCGTGCTAGAGAAAGGATTGGCAAGGAAACAAAGAAGAAAGGAAAGAACTTAGAGAGAAAGCTTGTTGAATGCTTGAATGCTTACAACTCTTGGATGATTTACAAATGAGGATTCTACACATATTTATAGCATCCCACCTCTTCAATGGACGGTGGAGATTGATTTGATCCTACGGTAGGGAGAGATTCTCTAGAATTCTCCATTATTTCCTACCTAACATGGAAGACTCTAGAATGCTTCTAGAATATGTACAAGTCTTGAGTGTTCTAGAATAATCTACACTATTCTATCAACCTCCAAGACCAAATGTGGCCCAACATAGCCCAAAGTGTGGGGAAAAGGCCCAATTTCGTGACATTCTCCCCCACCTATTCTGGCGTCGTCCTCGTCGCCTCGTACGCTTTGAGATGTTCTTCAAACTGCCATAAGTCTTCAGCTAGCTCCCATGTTGCCTCGGACTCTGGTAGCCCTTTCCACTTGATTAAATACTCGGTACGCGGTGGGACTCCTCTCTTGCGGACCGTCCTGCTTGTGAGCACCGTTTCCACCTCTTTGTCATAAGACTTGGTTACTACGGGAGGTGCTCGATGCGAATACCCTCGGCTTGGGTCTTCCTTGTCGGCATGGTATGGCTTGAGCATACTTACATGGAAGACCGGATGAATCTTAAGTGTACTTGGCAAGTCTAAGCGATAAGACACTTTTCCCACCTTGGCAAGTACTTGGAATGGTCCCTCGTATCTCCGTATTAGTCCTTTGTGAACGCTTCGGAGGGCTTTGAATTGTTGTGGCAAAAGCTTCACAAAGACTAGGTCTCCAACGGAGAACTCTCGATGTCGCCTCTTCTCGTCCGCCCATTTCTTCATCTTCTTTCGTGCTTTCTCCAGACATGCGCGGGCGATGTCGGCGTTCTCCTCCCATGAATTAGCCATCTTGGCGGCCCCGGGACTCTTACCCTCGTCAAGTGGCATTGTCAATGTGTGCGGCGTGAGCGGTTGTTGTCCGGTCGCAAGCTCGAACGGACTCCGGCCTGTGGCTTCACTTCGCTGCAAGTTATAAGAGAATTGGGCGACGTCTAGCAATTTAGCCCAATCTCGCTGGTTAGCACTCACAAAGTGCCGTAAATAACACTCCAACAAGGAGTTCACCCGTTCGGTCTGCCCATCAGTTTGAGGGTGAAAGCTTGTGGAGAAATTTAACTCGGTGCCAAGGAGCTTGAACAATTCCGTCCAAAGGCGTCCGGTAAATCGAGGGTCTCGATCACTGATGATGCTCCTTGGTAGGCCCCAATGCTTCACGACATTCTTGAAGAATACTCGCGCGGCCTCCTCCGCAGTGCAATCCTTGGGGCATGGTATGAAAGTCCCATACTTAGAAAATCGGTCCACGACGACCATGATCGAACCGTATCCCTCGGACTTGGGTAATGCACTAATGAAATCCAAGGTGATCGCATCCCAAGGTCTTTGGGGAACTGGTAAAGGTTCCAGTAATCCCGTCGACTGTCGGTTCTCCACTTTGTCTTGTTGGCACACAAGACAAGTCTTCACGTAAAGCTCCATGCTATCCTTCATATAGGGCCAATAGTATGCCGTCTCTAGCAATGCCATAGTGCGCTTTTGACCCGGATGACCAGCCCACTTGGTGTCGTGACACTCTTTGACAAGATCTCGCCTTAAGTTATCCCACTTTGGAACATAGATTCGTCGTCCCTTGGTGTAGAGTAGACCGTCCTCTACCCAAAACCGTTGGGTTTTGCCATCGCTAGCCAGCTTTACTAATTCTCTTGCCATTGGATCTTGCTCAAGGCCCTCCTTGATGCGCTCCAACACGGTTCCCTTGGCTAGAGAGATCGCAGCGAGCTCCGCCTTTCGACTTAAGGCATCGGCTACAACGTTGGCTTTGCCCGGCTTATATTCCAACGTGTAGTCGAACTCGGCTAGGAAGTCTTGCCACCTAGCTTGTTTTGGTGATAGCTTCTTCTGGGTCTGAAAGTAACTCGTCGCCACGTTGTCGGTCTTGATGGTGAAGTGCGCGCCGAGTAAGTAATGTCTCCATACCCCGCAAGCAATGGATGATGGCCGTCATCTCCTTCTCTTTGCACCGTGTACCGCCTCTCGGTGTCATTCAGCTTGCGGCTCTCAAATGCTATCGGATGCCCCTCTTGCATTAATACTCCCCCGATTGCGAAGTCGGATGCATCAGTATGCACCTCGAACGGCATGGTAAAGTCGGGTAAGGCCAAGACAGGTTCTTGGCTAATTGCTGCCTTCAGGTTCTCAAAGGCCTTCTGACATTGTTCGGGCCACTCCCATGCCTTCCCCTTCTTGAGTAGGTCCGTCAATGGTGATGCTCGCGCTGAGTAGCCCTGTATAAACCAGCGATAATAATTTACTAGACCAAGGAAGGACCTCGTCTCACTTACCTTGGTCGGCGGCTCCCACTCGGTTATGGCCTTGATTTTGTTCTTGTCCATTAATAGCTTCCCGTGACCGATTACATGTCCAAGGAAGTGTACTTCCTCGGTGGCAAACGTGCACTTTTCCTTCTTGACGTACAGCTCGTTTTCTCGAAGTATCTTGAACACAATCCTCAAGTGGTCTACATGTTCTTCGATGGAATTACTGTATACCACGATATCGTCCAAGTACACCACCATGAACTGGTCCAAGTACGGTTGGAAGAGCTTGTTCATGAGCGTGCAAAACGTCGTCGGTGCATTGGTTAGACCAAAGGGCATGACCAACCACTCGTACGATCCGTATCGGGTGATGCATGCAGTCTTTGGCTCGTCGCCTTCTGCTATTCGAACTTGGTAGTAGCCTTTTTGCAAGTCCATCTTCGTGTACACCTTGGCTCCTCCAAGTCTGTCAAATAAATCGGCAATCAAAGGGATCGGGTAGCGATTTTTAATGGTTACCTTGTTAAGTGCCCGGTAATCGACGCACATGCGCAATGACCCATCGTGCTTCTTTTGGAAGAGTACCGGTGCGCCATACGGTGCCTTCGAAGGTCGAATCATTCCCATATCTACTAGCTCCTTGAGTTGCCTTCGAAGTTCCTCAAGTTCGGGTGGGGCCATTCGGTAGGGTGCCAGGGCAGGCGGCTTGGCACCGGGTTCCAACTCGATCTTGTGATCCACCTCACGCCTTGGGGGAAGTTTATTTGGTAACTCGGGCGGCATCACGTCCTTGTTTTCCTCTAGGACTTCACGGATGATCAATGGTAGGTCATCCGTTTTCTCGATCTCGTCATCTTCCTTTAGCATGGCCAAGTAAGTAATGTCCCCTTTCTTGATGCCTTTACCAAGTTGTATGGCCGAGAGTTGTGTGGCATCTCGACCTTTCTCTTTTGGTGCCTCGACCGTGGGGATCATGCAAGGAGATCCTTTCTCCAAGATACAAACAGAACTAAAAGAAGGCATAGGGGATAGCGGTTACCTGTCGGAGAAAGTCTAACCCCAAAACGACCTTAAAGTCATCCATGGGAATGACAGAAAAGTTCACTTGGCCCTTCCAAGTGCCTAAGCGTAGCTCGACCCCTCGTGCCACGCCATGGAGTGGTACAGCTTGTGTGTTTACCGTCTTGAGCCATCCTGTGCTCCCAGTGTATTTTAGGCCCCAAACGGTTGGCTTCGTCTTTAGACACGAAATTATGGGTAGCTCCCGTGTCCACCATGGCTCTTGTTGACTTCTCGTTGATCACCGCTTCCACATACATGAGCCCATTACTCGATGTTGGTGTCAATGGCTTGGCCTTCAAGGCGTTTAGAACTTGGAGTGACCCCATCTCGGCTTGAGACTCTGTGTCTTGACGATCGACGATGGCAGACAATGAACCAAGTTTGGGACAGCTACTCATCGGATGTGGTCCTTTACACAAGAAGCATCCTCCTTTGGGAACGAAGGCCTTTTTCTTCTCTTCATAGTCCCTTCGGCCCGGACGTCGATCACGATCTCCCTCTTTAGTTTGTGGCCTTCGGTGATCTCGGTCTCGGTTGCCTTGGTAATTCTCCCGCCGTTCTCCCCCACCTTTGGCTGGATACTTATCTTTATTTTTCGTTGCATTGGTGTGGGAGTAGGGTTGGAAGTCGACAAGTGACTCGGCGATGGCAATGGCCTCATCAACCGTTTTAATGTCCCGACGGTGCATCTCTTGCTTGGCCCATCCTTATAGTCCATCAATGAAGTAGAACAAGAGATCTTCTTCGGACATATTGGGAATTTGAAGCATAAGGGTTGTGAATTCTTTCACATAGTCCGCATGATACCCGTTGCTTCAACTCCCGCAATTTCTTGCGAGCCTCGTAGACCACATTCTCGGGATAGAAGTGTCTTGAGTTCTTTCTTGAACTCATCCCACGTATCTACCCGACAAGCTCCTCGCTCAATGTCGGCATGTTTCCTACGCCACCATAACATAGCAGTATCGGAAAGATATAAGGCAGCGGTCTTTACCTTGGCGGCCTCGTCGTTAAGGCCGATTCCCTCAAAGTATTGCTCCATCCGCCATAGGTAGTTTTCGACTTCCTTGGCGTCCCTTGCCCCGTTGAACCCTTGTGGCTTGGGGCACTCGACCCTCGGGGTGGAGACATGGTTAGCGCTCCCGCTAACGGCGGCTCTCTTGCAGAGCGTCAAGTCCTCCCGCATCCCCTCGATGCTTTCACGGACGGCTTGGATCATATCCTCGAGCTATATGAACCGAGCTTCCACCTCGTTGTTGGTCTCTTCGGCATTTCCTTTGAGTGTGTCAACTTGCTCCAAGACATGGTCCTCCAACGTCTTGAAGTCGTGCTGGACCCTTTCCAGCTTCTCGCCAAACTCTGCCACCATCGGTTCTATGGAAGTGCTCTCGCGGGCCTTACTTTGGTCCCTCTTCTTATTCTTGTTGGTGGGTGCAGCTTCTCTTCCACGTTCCTCAGCAACAATCGACTCGTTCGAATTTCCGGCCATTCCTACAATACACGTGCACGATATTGACGCCTTTACTGGCTCTGATACCAACTGTCACGGACTTAATCGCTCAATAAGCCTCGTGCGGCCTTAGCTCCTTTTCGCCCCTTGCGATAGCTAAGTCAGCCTCACTCGAACTCGTGCTAGAGAAAGGATTGGCAAGGAAACAAAGAAGAAAGGAAAGAACTTAGAGAGAAAGCTTGTTGAATGCTTACAACTCTTGGATGATTTACAAATGAGGATTCTACACCTATTTATAGCATCCCACCTCTTCAATGGACGGTGGAGATTGATTTGATCCTACGGTAGGGAGAGATTCTCTAGAATTCTCCATTATTTCCTACCTAACATGGAAGACTCTAGAATGCTTCTAGAATATGTACAAGTCTTGAGTGTTCTAGAATAATCTACACTATTCTATCAACCTCCAAGACCAAATGTGGCCCATCATAGCCCAAAGTGTGGGGAAAAGGCCCAATTTCGTGACAAGCGGCTGTCTTCATGTTCCTACACTGAGATCTCCTCCAACCCTCGTACATCATGCACCGGTGAAGTGGGCAGCGTTGGCCGTGTCTCGTTCTTGATAGAGAATGAGAACAGGGACCAATCTCTTCTCAACCCGAAGCACAAAGTAGAGACAAATCTGAAGATGTTATCTTTCTCAAAAGAAGTAGCAGTAGCTGCGTTGTGATCAAAAGGAAGAATGGGTTCTGGAGATTCGGAAGGTTGTTTAGGAAGAAGAGAGACAAAGGGACGATCAACGAGAAGAACGATGTATGGGTCGTTGATTACAATGGGGTGCCAAGGTCAAGGTCTCTGTAGTTTCAGGGGAGGTGGGTTCTTCGGTTCGGAAGATGGAGGTGACTCGATGAGTTTTTCGGCTGTTCGGAGTTCTTCGATTTCGGCTGCTCGGAGTTCCAGTGTGAACGGTGGTCTATGTGTTGATCCCGAGAGGAAAAGCGGGTTCGACAGTGATCGAAGAGACAGCACTTTCGTGGAGTCCGATGTTGTTGCTGCTGATATCAAAGCAATGAGAAAACCTGGGGGTGGTGTGCTGGATCTTGATGCCGCTGGTTTCAGTACAGCAAACAGGCGTGTGTTCTCACCGGTGGGGAAGATTCGGGCTTCATCCACTTGAAATTCGAGTTCCCATTGGAATCTAAAGGAGATATTGATACCGCTGCTTTTGGCAGCGTGGGGAGTGCTGTCGATGTCGGTTCGAATTCGATTCAGAATGGTTTGGTTGGTGATAATGGGGTCTTTTGTGGTGGTGGTTCATGTAGGGTAACAGTGAATGAAAGAGGGATCAAAAGGAGCAGAAAAAGTTTCAAGGGATGGAGATGGATTTTCAGGAACAACCAGGAAGAAAAATGGGGAGCTTATGGTCGTTGAATAACCCTAATCAGCTTTTAGGTCAATGTTCCAATCCTTTGTTTTCCGTGGTGTTTCATGCACATGCTTTCACATCCTTTTGTCAATGTAGTTATGGTGGTCATCAAGTAATGAAACATAAGTCGAGTCATGTAATGGATAGTGAATTTGGACATTTGATATAATTTCAACATGCAAAAAAATTAAACCTGGATATCAAAGATGATACTTCTTAGATTACCAACAATGCCTCTAAAAATTCATTGCACTGTTTTTCTCTCATTTCCTCATTGTGAAGTTGTGAAAATACAAAGAGGCCAAAATCAGTTTGAGCATCAGTCCTGTTCATGATTCTAAATACCTTAGAACCCTTTCCAATTTCTCAGCCTTGATATAATCTATTTCAGTGAGAGGGCCTGCCGGAAATGGAGTGATTTCGACAGTAAGATGAGGGGTAGGAAGCTCGTCAAATAGTGCTCTAACGTTTTTGCAGCATATACTTTCACCGTGTGCACTCTCCCTCCTTATCTGGCAACCCTGCAGACAAATTTCAAAACACCGTGATTCCATGCTGTATCCAATATCGAAAGGATAGTGATAATGCTTTAGTTCTAGACTTCTATCACCTTGTGAGAAGTGGCATCAGTGAAATGATCATCATCAGAGAGAAGGGATGCAACTGCTTTTAGTAGTCGTCGGCCTTCAGATTTGGAAGGACCCCTGTTGTTTCTTTTAGGTGTCCCTTTTGTGGTTGGATGCCACTTGCTCACCAAGTTTCTTTTATCAGCTGCTTCCTTGTCTACAAGGAAAACAAAGTTGATTATTATAATGATTTGAAGAAGTTTTAATTGGAGCAGCCAATATTATTTTTGCCCATTTAGCTTTTAAAGCTCAAAAGCTGTGCCAATAGCAACGCTAAACAAATGAGGCCCTAAGAATGCTGCATTACAATTAGATTATACCTCAAATTATGATGGGCATTAACAGTTTAATATCAGCATGCAGTCTGCTACATGGAGAGCACAAGCACAAAATAATTACTTGTTAAACCAAGAATCTATGCAATACAAAGTACAAACCCCATAGACTCGGTGCTCCAATAGTTTTGAGTTCCATCATTGTAACCCTAGTATAAATAAGCTGTAAAAATATTACAGCCACAACTTATCATTTTTATTTTCTTTGAATTAAAAGAAAACAAGATGTTTCCCTTAACCCTAAGCAAGTTCTACTTGAGTTCCATCTTTCCTACTCGTGTGTTCAGCCTTATTTCTTTTGATTATTGTTGTTTTTCTTCTTCCCAACATCAATATTCTTGTCATAGATCGACACAAAAAAGAACTCTGGCAATCTCAAATTTTGTTAAGTTTTAAGATACCATTCACAACTGCAAATGCAAAGCAAGTCCAAACATTTTAAAATCAAAGTAGAACACCTACGTGTTGTAATTGGTTCTCTTATCAGCCACAAGAGGTACAATGTCTAAAAGGTTTGTGCGATCAACTATTTTAACACAAGAACAAGTGTTCTGCAACTTCTCAATAGAAATGCACACAGGAACAACAACAAATGGCCGAGTAAAGTCATTCCACAGGTTTATAAACTCGATTAAAATTACTGCTAATTCTTCGCACAATTTCATAGTTGTGGGAATACAACAAAACATTGGTGCATTGATGATCAGCTGTGTGTTGCATTCATTTAAATGGTTGACCAAACGTTAGTAGAGCTTAAGACTTCATCTAGGGGGATGGGATTTTTATCTCCAATAGTTCAAATCTTGGAGAAATGTTTTGTTCATCCAAACTAAACTCAAACCTCTAACAGGATTTATTTATATGTTTCGTTGAACTTGCACACCTCAAGACAATTAAACAATTAACCTTTGATCTTGATCTTACATAGGCAAAAACATCTTTATCAATATGCTTGAAATAACTGAAAAAATTGGTAGGGAAATAAAAGAAAAAGCCATAAATTAACCTGGACTCCCTCATATATTCTCCAACCACTTAAACCCAAATCAGCACTCTCCCCAACAGTTTCACCATCCTCCATCCCTAACCAATGAAAACACAGAACAAAGAAATCAAAACCCAAAAAAGAATCATTGGTAAGTAGTTAAAAAAACAAAGAAAAAAAAGTCAATCTTGATACAATATGTAGAATAACAACCTGAGACAAGTGGGTTAGCCTGAGATCCAGCTAACCCAAACTTCAAAAGAGCGTAGTAAATGCAAAGGCGACCAGCCCAGAGGACGGGAGCCTCAAGCATGGAAGTAGCATAGCTGGGCGAGAGACAGAGCGGTGATGTTCTGTGGGAAGGTACGATAGAGAAGATGGGAAAAGGGATTTGGGGAGTAAAAGGGAGGGCTTTAGGGAGTTTAAGTTGGAGTCGATTTCGGCGAAGGGTGTTGAAGGTGAAAGGAAGCTGCTTTGAACTAGAGAGGGTAACATTTCTCGATTTGCATAACAATGGAGCTGCGAATTTTGGGGTTTCACAGTATGACTGGATCAAGGATGGGATTTTGTTAAACGGGAAGGATCTGAGAATGGAGGAGCATTGGCTTTGGCTTTTGCTTTTGCTTTTGCTTCGAGTATTGTAGCGTTGTGATAGAGATAGATAAGTTATGCAGTAAAGGACAAAACGAATGGGCTTTGCTAATGCCGTTAGCTGCCGATGAAAGGGAATTGACGCACCCTCTCTTTCCCATCTTATCCTTCCATCCCATAATAATATCTCGGTTGAGGCCAAACAAATCGACCTCTTGATAGATCGGGTCAAATTAAATTATAAAATTTAGGGTAAATAACGCAAATGGTCTCTCAATTATCAAAAGTTACAAAATAATTCTTCGACTATAAAATGTTATTTTTCCGAGTCTATCGACTATTAAAAGTTATAAAATGGTCACCGACTATTAATTATGTTCCAAACTCATCTTTTTTGTTAAAAAAATAGATGATATTATGAGTTGAACGTTAACTTGTTGACTATGAAACGATAAAATTTGATCCCAAAATCTCAGACGACTATCATATCCTAGTTATCATGTTAACATCCAGCTGAAACAACCACCAATTTTTAACAGAAAATGACGAGTCTGGAATATATGAATAGTTGGGTGACCATTTTGTAACTTTTAATAGTCGAAGGGCTCGACAAAGCAACACTCTATAATCGAAGGATCATATTGTAACTTTTAATAATCGAGGGACTTAATAAAACAATACTTTATAGTCGGGAGACCATTTGTATTCTTTGCCCTAAAATTTAATTATAAGTATATTTCTAATAAAATATTATATTAAAATTTAATTTCAAAAAAAATAATGATTATTTTATAATAATATGATAGATTTAATTATTATTTTATAATTTTATAATAATTATTTTATAATAATTTATTAATTTTTAAATAATTGTTTTTTTAAAAAATATAATGGTTAAAATGATTATTTGAGAGGGCTCTTATATACTTTACCCTAATATAATACCATATTATAAACATTACTGAATGTGTTGACCTAAAATATATTAGATTTGGGTAAATTAAGTGTTTAGGTATATAAATTATCAGTTTTTATTCATTTTAGCATTTTAATTTTTAATTTTTTAAATTATATTTAAAGTTTTGTTTTGGTTTCATTTTAGTACCTGCATGTAAAATTTAATGTTATATTTTGAAAAAAATTTGAAAGTTTAAGTATTAAAACAGATTAAAACTAATAGTTTAGGTACTAAATGTGCAATTTTACCCTAAATATTTATGGACTATAGTAGTGGAAGAGAAGCATGCAGGACAGGCGGCATAACCACTAAAACTAAGAGGCCACCACAAGGGGCAGCAAAGAGAAGGGAACAAGGCCAGCTCCCAACAGTAATCAATCGGCACATAGGAACAGTAAAAATAAACCATCAAATGATGTTAAATTCAAATGGGGACAGTAAAGTATGATCTATAAACATGTTTCTGAATTTGAGTTTTGGAAGCACCGTGAGATCGATTCGTTTCATTGGGAACCAACGTATATTGAAATTGTTAGACTTCCACTATCAGTGCAGATTCAAAGGCAGGGTGGGATGGCGCATGTTTAGACTTCTGGGTTCAAAATCATTAAGCTTTCCGTCAGTAAGTTTGTGACACAAGTTTCACTGCTCCACACTGAAATCCTTAATTGCCTAATACCACACATTGATTTCCTTAAACTTGCTTCATACATACTACATTCCAATGGCCCTTTTCACTCGCATGTCACTTGAAAACTTTAATTTCCAAATTAACATTCATTGCATATTCATTTTTAAATTATTATTCTTTTTTATAGCGTGTCACGTTAAACATATAGTTTTGTTGATATACCAAAAGTAGGTTGGTGTTGTAGAGATTAAAAATAGGAAAATGAGATCTCAATTCCACGACGGTTTCATTAAATATCTTGCAACTAGAATCATTTTTTTTTCGATCCAGTCCCTCCACCACCGCGAACCCCAGTCAGATTCAGGCATGATACACTTTTTAGTTATTGGGAGAACCCAAATAGTCTCTTTGGATACAGGAAACAGTTCTCAGAGATATTTTTTCCTTTGGAAGATACATGAGCGAAACAATCAACCTATTGATATTAGAAGACCAAAAGATTCTTCCAATGTATCATTTCTGGGTCCAATGGAATTCCTAGGTATAGGAAGAAGCCCTGTCAAATAGATATTTTTTCTTTCGACCATATTTCGATTGTTAATACGATATATAATGACCGCTACTACAAAGTACTACACCATTGATCATGAAATATCGATTGCTTGTTGAACCCTGTTAATTGCGTGAAAGTAGGATACTCCAAATTCGGGGGTCCAAGAGTTTTATAAAACATTATTGGTGGAAAAAATGTGATAAAAAAAAATATATATGGTGTGTATTGAATATATGTATTTGTATAAGCATGAGTCAAGTTGAATAATAATAATAACTTGAATGTATAAACTTATCTTTAATCACTCGATGAAAATATGTTTAATAATCTATGTTTAAACATTTGATAAATTTCAGACCTAAATAATGTGGGATTTAAGAAATTCATCGACAATCATATGACTTTTAAGTTATTAAAGGCAAATTTTAAATTTGACTCTCATATATTACTATGATTAAAGATAGTCTTTTTTATATAAAAAACTCATTTATTTTAAAACATAATAACGTACAAAGTTCAGGACATGAGTAACAAAATTAAATATATGCCTTTAAAAGTTTAAAATTCAACATGCTTATTGCTTGATAAATATAAGTGTATAAATATAATATTTTAAATATGTATTTATTGAGCGGCCAAAACCAATAATGTACATGTGTTATTGGTTTCGTTATAAATAAGAATCTTTGATATATACTGTCTGTGTTTATTTATTAATTTTAATATTTAAAATTTTGCTTTTCCAATACAAAAGCTGAATGCAGAAATCTGGGTTGTGCTCACCCATTTTATGAACACCATCCAAAGGTTCAATATGCTGCACAAGTCTCCAGGTTGGGTATTTTAAGCAATAACATTAAATTCTCAGCAAGTACAGTCAACTAAGGAAGGAATTATGCCATCAAAAAAACAGGATTCAAGCTGACGATTTAAAACAAAGCCTAAACTTGGAGAAAAAAGAGAGAAAGGAAGGGTAATCAGTAATGCATGACATAACAATTATACTCAACAACAGCATCCCCGGTTGCCGGGTCAAAACGATGAGTTTTAGCCTGAACATAGCCTCTAGCAAACCGGAAAAGTCCACTCCCTCGATCACCGGCATCTCCCTCAATTTGGAGAACACAGTGTTCCTCCCCAGTATCGTTATAGTGCTCCCATTGTATTTCCCTTCCATGAAAGCGAAATTCATGGCCATCAACAGCCCAACTTCCTGCTGAGACGCCGCCGAGTAAACCCCTGTGCTCTCCCCACCATTTTCGAGCTCATCTCCGGTCCCATCGTCAAAGGGTCGTCTATCACGCTGATCATCCCGAACGCCGTCGATGAGTTCTTCGATGGCATAACCACGGGGACCGCCGTTGGGTTTCGCCCTCCCAGGATGTCGTGCCAGTAAAGCTTGAAGTGGCTGAGCTTTTCCTTCTTGTTAAGCCCCAAAAACTTCCTGTCCGCGGCTCGCACGAAGCTGTCGTCTTCTGCTAAAGCTGAAGCAATGGAAATGGTGAAGAGGAAGAAGATGAAAAGTCTAGCCATGATTCTGCGGTGGGGAAATTTCAGAAGACCCTACCGTGATGGAGTATTTGCTGGATTGTTTTCATGTCCTCCACTTAATGATCTATATAGTATAGTGATTAAGCAGGCTTCTAGAAATTATATTTTTATATTGTTTTTAATGTTTATTTCTAATTACCAACCCCATTAGAGGATCTGCTTAATGGAGCATGACTGAATTTTTAACCAATCCTTGTTCGAATGGCAAGATACTAACAATCTAAATGGAGCATTACTGAATTGTTAATCAATCCTTGTTTTAGTGGCAAGAGATTAATCATTTTAAGATTTGAATTGAATTATGAATTTAATTAAAATAACGTGATAAATAAGAAAATTCTATATCCCAAGTTCAAGAAAATATTCTGGCCGTTGAACAAACCAAGAGTTATCAAAGGCTCGTAGAATAAGATGTCCAATAATTTCTCGAAAGCCTATTTTAAAAACATTGCAATTTATTTTCGACCTATACATTAGTTGAAGGAAAGTGACGGTGGTGCTTAGAAAGTCAAGTATGGGTTGGTGAACCTAACGCGTTGGTGTGCGGCCATGGTGTCATATACTTTAATGATGTGATGACCCACGCAGGAGCATGACCATCTTTTTTCAAACAATGTGCGCCGAAAAAAAGGGCAAAGAAGAGTGCATTCTTTATAGGGTCAAAATACTAATGGTTTTTAAGTAATATTTATTAAAGATAATTTTTATATATTTAATATTATACGTTAAGGTAATATTTATTTAAAGATAATTTTTATATATTAATATTATACGTTCATATGTTTAGTATTCTTGATACTCGAATCTAATATCTTAAAAAATAATAATATTTCTTTACTACTGGCATCACTTAATTTATGCTAAAAATACTTAAAAGTAGGAATCCACTATGATGATCCACCTCTTAAAAATCGAGGCTTAAAAACCAAGTGTGAATCATTTGCTTAAAGTTTTGAAGCCCAATCCAAACATAAAAGTTTCTTCAACAAACATTGAAATGGGTTGGTTAAATGAAGGTCCATAATATTAATTCTCAGCGGCTTAGTGCTTACGACCCACTCATACATAAAATTTAGTGTTTTATTTGATGATGACATAAAGAATATGTGAAATAAAACTATACATTTAAATTTGTTATTAAAATTATTTAAAGGTGTAATTATAAATGACTTACTTTATTAACCATAAAAACTGAATGGCCTAATTTGATTAAATTATAAATTATTTAATAAATTTATGGTTTAATAAAAAGTTAAATTTCATATTTTAAAATATATTTTTTTCCGAAACAATTGGGGAATTATCCATTTCCTATATTTGACATTGCTGATGTCTTTCTACAAATATGGAATGTCTTCATTGGTCCAACTAAGTAGCTGCATCAATCATTTTCACATAACAATTCAGCAAGCACATGTCACTAAACTCCCAATGCTCCACATTTTGCCACTTGTCAAACCTTAATCAGCCAGCCTCAATGTCCCGTCTGTCGAAACACCTAACCTGTCACATTCCTGTCTTGGATTCACTCATTCTCCTTTTAAGATTTTTTTTAATTGACGTTTAAAAAAAATTAATATTGTTTGTAAAATCAAAATAATGCAGATCAAATATTAACTTTTTGGTTAATGTATACAAATGGTGCTCTGATTATATGGTATTATTTTATTGAGTCTATCAACTATTAAAAGTTATAAAATGATCACTCGACTATTCATTATATTCCAAACTCATCATTTTTGGTTAAAAAATGATAATGGGTTGAGTGGATGTTAGCCTACTGACTGGAATATGATAGTCGTTTGAAATTATTATATCAAATTATATCATATCAGTAAGCAAGTTAACATCTAATTCAAATTACCATCATTTTTAAATAAAAAAGGACGAGTTTGTAACACAATGAATAATCGAGTAACTATTTTGTAACTTTTAATAGTTAAGGGACTTAAAAAGTAATATCTTATAGTCATGAGACAATTTTGAAACTTTTAATAATCGAAAGACTCAATAAAGTAACTCCCTATAGCCGAGGGACCATTTATGTACTTACCCTAACTTTTTATACTTCAAATTTTAGATTAAAACATTATCACATATAATTTTATATGTATCCCCTAGACCTAGCTAAGAGTTACAACTGAATCAGAGTGACCACATTGATCACATAAATAGGTCACGAGTGAAATGTGTTTAGTAAATATTTTTAAAATCATTTACCAATACAAATATAAGAAATAATTTCATGCCACATTTTAAGAGGTTGAAAATAAATTTTTAACCATACTGTATACAATCGAGACCACACTCCGATAGCCAAACTGGTCATATATCTGGATAGTTTATAGTAACTAATCGATACTAACTACGCCTTATGCTTCTCACAATCAGTAATACTAGGTTGCATATCTTTAATCGAACGTGCGGAGTCGAGTTGAGCTTAACAGAGGTGATTCAGACTTATAAGAGAGCGATATGGAGACATGTGACCACCGAGGTTGGTTTGCAGTGAACTTAGCGAAAACATGACTTCTACAAAACCTGAAAATTGTTTTTCTTCACCCTACTAACGGTGACGATATTATAAACAAGGTTATCACTACTCGAACAAAAATGCCAAGACGAATCCAACGGTGCCGACGGTGACATCGATGGAGGTCATATCGACGACGAATAGAACAAAACTCAAATATAGAGAGAGAGATGAGAGACAATTTTGTTATTTGTGTTGTTTAAAAATGAAATGGGGGGGGTGGAAAGAAACCAAAAAATAATGGGTTTGAATGTTTTAAGATGTTTTTAAGAAAATATGGTTTAATTATAATGCAAGTCACTGCACTTTTAAAAAGTTTACAATTAGCGTCATTTTGGGGTGTGACAACTCTTCTCCCTTAAGAAAATTTTGACCTCAAAATTTTACCTGACAGAAAAGATGATGGAACAATATCCTCATACTCTTAAGTCTACCAAATGGCTTTCACAAGGCTATTTGTTTCCCAAAACTCGATACTCGATAATAATATATAGGGTGAGTCAGAATGATAATACCTTAATGTAGACAAAAGACAATAATATGCTCAGTCACTGATGATAACTAAAGATGAAATACAATTATTAATATAAGCAAGCCAACTAATAATAAACAATCTACCAAACTATCTAGGAACCTTGTGATATAACTTTCAACCTATCTTTTAGAATATGAATAATCAATTCAAACAACTCACCAGACTGAGGATAATAAGTTGTAATGAAGTTTTAATCACGAACACAAAACCTTAAGAAGAATATTTTAGAAACGTGACATAAACATCAGATCTCGGTCATTCGTTATGGATAAGGAAATCTCACAAATATGAACAATCTCAAAAGTAAGCAACCTAGTTAGTTAACATGAACATAACTAGTTTGAACCAGGATAAAATAAATGAACTTGTCGAGATGATCGATAAAACACAAACTGAATCTTACTTGGACATAGTCAAAGATAATACACTGAAAGAGTCTACAATCGCTCATTCACAAATCCATTCTAAAATATGTATGGGTTGAAATAAACGAGGCAGAAATAGAATTTTAGTTTTTTTATTTACTTTCAGAGTAATACAAATGTTATATCCTTTCAGTTTTCAGAGTATATCCAATACATAGAAAATTCTTATATACGATCCCCTTCAGAATACCTCAAAACTTATACTCATATTTTAGAATAATTAACATCAAATATGGAGATAACAATTATTAAGGAAGAGCTATGTTAGTGTTGAGGCAATTTCCCCAAGTCATATTGAAATAGAATGGTACAATATATATTTCTTAACCGACTGAGGAAGCTATTAGTAAATATCATAATTAATTTACAAAGGATTTGAAAGAAATCAAAATATTTCAAACCAAAATAATATTCCATTCTAGAATGTAAAACTTTACATAAATCTTTGACAACTCAAGGGTACATATATAATATTGGTAAAAATTCATTCTTTTTTTCATAGAAAATGATGATGTGATTGAATAAGAACTCAAACAAGTTAACGTTATTACAAGAATCCATTTAAATTCTTATATTGTCGTACAAAACTGGGATTTTATCAAAACTCACAATTAAGATGATCATGGAAGAATATTTAATTATATGATATATGATGTAAGGTACTCCTACCTTAATTTGATTATGGATCTAAGAAGGAAGAAAAACAACCTACATAAGTGAAATGCTCAAATAGATGGCTTGGTAGTTGATGTAAAGGTGAAATGGAGGGCTACTTATGTTATGAATATGGTAGCGGAAGTAGAATGATATGGCTATGGTTTGGTTTATGAAATAAATGATGTTTAGTGAGGATAGTATCTTAGAAAGACCAAGGAAGAACCAGTGCTACAATGAACAAAGACCCAGCCTTACAAATCTTTCTAAGGGGTGGTAACAAATTACTTGGACCCACTATCTATAAGGAGAAATGAACCACAAGTATCAAGGAGTAGGGGTTGACGCCACAAGTAATTAACTTACTTGATAAGTCGATAAAAGTCACAAGGACTTGAGAAAAGAGAATAATCTCACTTAAATTATATGAAAGGTGTGTTACAAAATGAATGGGACTAGCCTATTTATAGGAATTGAAGGGACACGGCCGAATGAAAACATAATGGTTATGTCAGCCCTTGTGTCTCTTTAAAAATACATAATTCAATTGAATAATTAAGATGAATGCATATGTGATGATTCGGCTGGTTGGAAGGGGCATGTTTCATGGCCGAATAGTGCTTGAGTCCTTTCAAGTTGGTGCCAATTTGAAGGGTGAGGGCTGCTTGGTCGAATGGTTATAACCATTCATATTTGGTGCCTAAAGGAGACACACGCATAACACATTGCTTGGCTAGTCACAAGGCATGCACATGGTTCTCTAGGAGGCTTATGGTGTAGCCTTATGCATATGATGAAGACCAAACATGTACAATAACCTTGGGCGTGAGTTGAGCTATCTTCAAGCTTGCATGTGTATAGTTAGCTAGCAATGCAAGGGTTGGTGGTGAAGTATCTTCTTAGCCGTGATCTCCCAAGCTCCCTAGCATCTCTTTCATCTATGTTCAGTTACATTTGTTGTCATTTTCAGTAACTTGTCTTCAATTAGTCCAACTAGCTGAGATGAGCTAACCTTGAGCTCCTCTAACTGAGTTGAGCTTCCCTTTGTGTCCCGCGAGCTGCCATGATGTTTGTAGCTAATTGCGAGTTGCAAATGGATCCCAAATATTCCAACAAGCTGCCCCAATGTGTACCATGCTCCCATGTACCTACATGCGCAAAGAAAACAAGGTAAATCAAAGGTATTAAGCTTATATGATCCAATTACCTTGCTGACGTGCATGGATATGATCTTGTGAGCTATGTATGTATGTCATGTGATAAGTACATAAGGATATAACATATGTAAGCTAATGTATAAGACTTAGTACCTAAAATGAATGCACATGAGCTAACAAATGAATGATTAAACATGGTGTCATTTCATGAATGTAATGAATCATGCTTAAATGAATGCAAGACTAATCTAACTTACTTAACATACTTGAAATAACAATGTGTATAAATTATAAAGATGTGAATATTCTAAGTTACTTTACTCATTAAATCACATAACTAACAACCTTAGCATGATATGTATGATTATTTCATAGGTGCAAAATGATATAAAGTTAGTAAAATATTAAGAGGTTTAAGAATACTCCCTTTGCATGTGGTGAAAATGTGCTTGCATCATCCCCTCTTCTTTAAGGCGATTTGTCCTCAAATCAAGCCTTTGAAATGTTTGAAGTGTTTATCATTTTATTCTTGCATCGCTTTACCTTCTTTTGGCAAAAAAAAGTATCATTTGGACGAATGTGTTCTTCCAATAGGTACCATTTCACAAGATCTCTTATTACGCCTTTCTTTGGAATATAAATTGCCAACATGTACCATTTTAGAATGATCTTCTTCTAAGGATATCATTTTTGGAAGTGACATTTCATTTGGATTTCCCTGAAAAATAGAGAGACATGATGTTTCAAATGAAGGGGTACTTACCTTTTGACGACATGAACCATGGCCTTTGATGAAGAGTTGTGACTTTGAATCCCAACCATCGCCATGATTCGTTGGAATCTCTTCAAATTTCAGCATCGAACCATCATATTTCTTCATGAAGAAGTTCAGTTTCATGTCTTGTCCACCTTCATTCTTCAATGGTAGTTTGTCTTTTTGCAAGGCTTTGACACTCCTTCGCATATGCATTTGATCTTATTGGACTTCTTTAGGGGTCAAAGGCATCAAAGTTATCTTGCGTCCTTCATGTTTAAAGGAGTATTGGTTGTGATAACAATCATGAATGGCCCTTTTATCATACTGCCATGGCCTTCCATGTAGAATGTGGCTAGCATGCATAGGGACAATATCACAAAGTACCTCATCCTTGTACCTACCAATTGAAAAAGAAATTAGGACCTATTTAGTAACGTTTAACTCACCTCATTCTTTGAGCCATTAGAGTTTATATGGAGTTGAATGCTTTAAGGTTGTCAAGCCAATTTTATCCACCATAATAGTGTTAGCTACATTTGTACAACTCCCTCCATCAATAATCATTGTACAAACCTTATCCTTTACATAACACCTTGTGTGAAAAATGTTTTTTTTGTAGATCCTCCTTAATTGATTGTGATTGGAGGCATCTCTTTGAAACAAGTATTTCTCCATAATCAGCATTGTCTATTGGCTTTTCTTCACGGATTGCTTCTGGTTCCTCATCATGAACATGCTCTTTAGAATCTAAGACAATATCTCCATTGTCTAGCAATATTATAGTGTTTCGGTTGGGACATTGGCTTGTAACATGTCTTTTTCCAAAGCACTTAAAACACTTGATGTCTTTGGACCGCTCTAAAGTGTTTGTTTACCTTTCTTACCCTTGCTGGATTCACCACTTGTATTATTTTAGATCCCTCAACATTATCATTTATTTAGATTGGGGTTGGCTTCTGAAAAGTATTAGGCTCTTGTTTCCATTTGGTGGCCGAACTTGGACTACTCCGGTTGAAGATATTTCTTTTAATTTGTTGTTCGATTTTTATGGCCACATGTACCATCTCTTCAATCTCTACATAATGTTACAGTTCAACAAAGTTAGCAATTTTAGGATTTAAGACAGATAAAAACCTTTCCATGGTTGCTTCCCTATCTTCATCAATATTGGCTCGAATCATGGCAATCTCCATTTCCTTGAAATAATCTTCAACGCTCTGGCTTCCTTGTTTAAGATTTTAAAGCTTGTGATAAAGATCTCGGTGATAATGAGTAGGCAAAAACCTTTTCCTCATAGTGGCCTTCATTTATTCCCAAGTATTGATTGGGCGTTCACTATTTCTTCTCCTTGAACTTACTAATTTATCCCACCAAACGAGGACGTAGTCCATAAATTCCAAAGCGGTAAGCCTTACTTTCTTTTGCTTCAAATAGTTTTGGCATTAAAAAATATGCCCGATTTTGATTACCCAGTCAAGATATACTTCCGGATCAATTCGTCATTGAAATAGAGAAATTGATACCTTGATGTTGCTGAAGTTATCATTTTGGTACCTTTCTCCTTGACTCCTATGGACATATCTTCTTGTTCCTTAGGTGATTTTCTATACCTCAGCCTGCTCCTCAAATTCTTCTTCCATTCAAGAGCGAATTATCCTTTGGCCACCCAATGATGCTTCAACTTGATCCATTCTTTCATGTAAGGGCTCTAACTCTAGATTCAAATTTTTTGCCATCTCATGCATAATTGCTTGAGTTTGCAAGTTAGGGGCTTCTCTTTTAGGTGTTCGTCCTGGATTCCGAGACATGGTTAGTGAAATAAAGAAAAGAAAATGTGTAAAAAGACCTTACCAAATAATACTCTCACAAAGCCTCACAAGTTCACTCTAAGGAAACTTAAATTTCACTTAATCCGCTCGTGTTTGCACTTTAGTACTTCAAGGCTTTTACTAGTCCTCTTCTGGTCTCTCACGCTCAAGCCTTTTTCCTCTTAATATCTTTGTCTCGAGTTCTATGTAAATTTACTCAAAACTATACCAAGTAAAGTTTACTTGTTGTGTGTCAGCTGCAAATGGTTAGTAGGAATGTAAAGCAAAATATATTGAAAATGGTGTCTTAGAAATAAGAAAGAAGAGAATAAATGGATTACTTACACAAAGTCACTTCACAACCTTTCTATCACCGCAATCAATTTTAGATGCTTACTTGAAATGCTTGGTGAAGAGACTTGTTGTTGTTTCTTTCAACTTTTCTTTGCAAATTTCTTTTCTTTTCTTCTTTTTCTTTTCTTCTTTGAGTTTTTTTTTTTGTATTTTGACTTTGTTGTTGTTTCACGTTGCTTTTCCCTCCAAAGCTCTAAATATCGCTTGATGTAAGGTACTCCTACCTTAAATTGATTGTGGATCTACGAAGGAATCAATACAACCTGCATAAGTGAAAGGCTCAAATAGATGGCTTGGTAGTTGATGTAAAGGTGAAATGGAGGGTTATTTATGTTATGAATTTGGTAGCGGAAGTAGGATGATATGGCTATGGTTTGGTTTATAAAATAAAGGATGTTTAGTGAGGATAATATCTTAGAAAGACCAAGAAAGAACCAATGCTACAATGAACAAAGACCCAGCCTTACAAATCTTTCTAAGGGGTGGTAACAAAGGACTTGGACCCACTATCTATAAGGAGATATGAACCAAAAGTATCAAGGAATAGGGGTTGACACAACAACTAATTAAATTACTTGATAAGTCGATAAAAGTCACAAGGACTTGAGAAAAGAGAATAATCTAACTTAAATTATATGAAAGGTGCGTTACAAAATGAATAGGACTAGCCTATTTATAGGAATTGAAGGGACATGTCCGAATGGAAACATAATGGTTCGGCCAGCCCTTGTGTCTCTTTAAAAATACATAATTTAATTGAAGAATTAAGATGAATACATAGGTGATGATTCGCCTGGTTAGAAGGGGCATGTCTCATGGCTGAATAGTGCTTGAGTCATTTCAAGTTGGCGTCAATTTGAAGGGTGATAGCTATTTGGCCGAATGATTATATAACCATTCATATTTGGCGCATAAAGGAGGTACACGTATATCACATGACTTGGCTGGTCACAAGGCGTGCACATGGTTCTCTAGGAGGCTTATGGTGTAGCCTTATGCATATGATGAAGACCAAACATGTACAACAGCCTTGGACGTGAGTTGAGCTATCTTCAAGCTTGTATGTGTATAGCTAGCTAGCAATGCAAGAGCTGGTGGTGAAGTATCTTCTTAGCCGTGATCTCCCAAGCTCCCTAGCATCTCCTTCAGCTATGTTCAGCTACAGTTGTTGTCATTTTCAGCAACTTGTCTTTGTCGTAACCGATTTTCGGCGATACGACGAGTCTCGACTTTTTTCTGAAAACCTGATTTTGTTAAAAAAATATTTCAGAATCGTCATCGACATTTTGAGTTAGGTAGGTCGAATACCCAAAAAAATTCTTTTAAAAGATTTTTTTTAAGAAAAAAATAATTTTAAAAGATTTACCGATCTACATGTAACCAGAAATTAAGTTTTCAGTAATGAAAAAAGTTCGGGGGTCAATTACGTGTGGGGAAGGATAAGTACCCCCACAACGCCCAAAATTGGTACCCATCGATTATATATTGTCTCTAAATAGTAAAAATCTAAGAAGTCGAATACATATTTAAATTACGATTCCGTTATTCCAAATTCAACCATACAATATTATAGAACAAAAATTCTAAGAAAAAGTAGAAAATATTCCCATATTTCCAATTGAAGAGAAAATACTCCCTAATATACTTTAGGACGAATATTTCTCTTTCCAACTGAAATAAAAGAAATATAATAATTTTTCCTAAGAATTCAATAATAAATTATATAAAGAAAGAAAATAAACCCATTAATCCGAATTATTATTATTAGAAAAGATAAGGGATATTCAATTATTTAAAAATACCGAGACTAAATCCCTAATAAAATTATGTGAATTATCTCGATAAGTTTAAAATAATGAATATTTTCTTTTCCCTTCAAAATTAATTAATTTTAAATGCAATAAATCAATTTTTTAGGGTTTTTCTAGTGGGATATTTATTTATTTTAAAATATCGGAAAAGGACATCTAGTTGTCTTAAGACTGTCCCTTTTTAATATTTTAAAATACATAAATACTGCCCTTAATTCAATTATGTAATCAGTTGAGTTATGCTAATTGAGGCTTTTAAACGAAATACAAATGATACATTGAAGCATTTAAAAAAATATATAAATACACATACAGATTTTAAGACTATTTTTAACTTTATTTTACTTTATAGTTAAGATACATATTTTCTAAATATGATATTAAACATAGAACATAATATTTATTCTAAAATATAATAAAAATGTAAAATAAAATATTAATATTTGTACCATGCTCTACATACAATCTTATATACACAATAAAGTAATATATAATACAAGTTAAATAAATATCTAAAACATAAAACATTCTTTAATGGTACCAATAAACAATATACATTTGTATTCATTCATAATTTATTGACAAAAATAAGTGAAAAATAATTTTAAGATTATAAACATTAATAAAAACAAATATCATGGCATGAAATAAGAAAATCACATAACAGGAGCACTAGAATTCTAAATAAACCATAAATATAAGACTAAAATGGAAAATCATAAACATCAGTACCCAATTTCGAACAAAAAAATACATACAACAAAGGACTAAATTAAAATAATATAAAACCAAGTATCAAATTCGCAAATCATGTAAAATAAAAGAAATAGTGACCAAATCACAAAAACGCTAAACTTAAAGGGACCTAAGGTACGATTAACCCTAAAAAATGACTAACACGCTGATCATATTAAACAAAAAAGACCAAAAGGGTGATTTAACCCTAAACTAGTGACCAGAACACAAAACACGCTAAAGGTCTCGGGACCTTAGCGTGTTTTACCCAAAAATCCTAAAATATCAACACCTCCCCCATTTCCAGATTTCATTTCTGCACAAAAACAGCCCAAACTCCTTCTCTCTTTTCTTTCTCACTCCAAACAGTGTTGCACGCCGAAACCAAGACAAAGCTCGGCCACCACACGCCGGTGGTGGCCCTCATACGCTCGTGTTAGTCACACGCACTCACATCTTACCAGATTTGGCCTCAGACCACCCTAAACCGAGACTAAGACCATGACCCTAAACGACCAAAAGGGTTTTCAACGCTCTTCTTTCACAACGAAGACACCCTAACGGCGAGAACTCAACCGATCGGGGAAGGTCAACTCTCTCCTAAATTGTTATTTTATTTCATTTTTTGTTTTTTTACCCTATAACTAGCATCCAATAGAAAAAAGAAACACACATACACATAAGAATACCTTCAAACGAGATTGCTGAAAAAAAACTGATTGTATTTCCCTTTTGATTGCTCTGATTTTTTTTTCTTTTTTTTTTGATTTCTCCGAAAAATCCTCCTTCTCTATACATTTTCTTTTTCATCTGTTATATATACATATTCTTACATAAATTTAGCTTAAAATAATAACCTAATCTAATACTAGGTTGTTGTTTATGATGATTGTGGGTTTTAATGCTCCGGATATTCTGGGGTTTTGTTGATATCTCTGACAGGCTTTGACCGGCGTGGTAGTGGCGGTGGTTGTACTTGGAACCGGTGACGGCGACTGTAGGCATGATGTCTATAGTATTAGGGTTAGGGTTATGTATCGGGTTTGGTCCTGTACTCAGGTCGATAGGTTTGAGTTTTATTTGGGATTAGGTTGTTTGGGGTTTAGTTAGGGTCTATTGGGCTTGAGTCTTTGAGGTTTAGGGGTTATAAGATTTAGGGTATAAAAAATGGTGGTTATAACTGCCCCTGTTTGCTTATTGCTATGAAACAGGAATGAAGCAAAGATATAAAAACACCAGTTTTCATATTGGTCTCTTCTTGTCACTTTGTCACCTCTTCACTGCAAATGCCAATTCTTCTCTTTCCGTGATAGTTGCACCAAAAGTGATGCCGATCCAACTCCTTATGAGATGGATTTAGATGACAATGTTTGATCCACCTCATTCTGTGATGAACGAAATATTGGTGATGTTCCAACTTCGTATGCGATGGAAACAAGTTAAGGTTGAACAAGTTCTTCTCATTATGAACTTCTTCTCCCTCATCAGATGAGTTCTTCTCATTATGAACTCCCAACTGAAAATGTTGATCTCTCGAGTGAGGTGTTGCTGATTCAACTCCATATTCGATGAATCGAGCTAAGGTTGAACAAGTTCTTCTCATTATGAACTTCTTCTCCTTTTTTCAGATGAGTTATTCTCATTATGAACTCTTTTAGAAATGTTGATTCACCTCCTTCTGGGGTGAATTTGAAAGGAACATGCTCTTCTCATTACGAACCTTCTCCTTTAGGACGAGTTATTCTCATTATGAACTCTTCTGGAAATGTTGATTCACCTCTTTCTAGGGTGAATTTGAAAGGAACAAGCTCTTCTCATTACGAACCTTCTCCTTTAGGACGAGTTCTTCTCATTATGAACTCTTCTAGAAATGTCGATTCACCTCCTTCTAGGGTAAATTATAGTTGTTATTGAATATCCCTGCATTTCTGTCAAAACATTTCAATGAACATGAATGGGTGAGTATGCTCCTATTTATAGATGCCTACTGATGTATGTATGATGTTGTTTTAATATTGTGCGCTCTGCTGTCCCACAAATCTTCATTTCTAATGCGCCATTTGATCTTTTGTTTGCATTCCATGCTTTTTTCTTGTTCCCATACAAATCCTCTTCTGCTTCCATTTGAACTGCTCATCTCTGTCAGGTATATAATTTCTTGATAAGATTTTGTCTTAGCACACACCAAAATATCATTGTTTTCAATGTGCTTTTCGATATTTTAGCTCACATGCATTTTCCTTGGCCATATTTTACCCTACACTCTTCGACTATATACACGAGTATTAGGGTCATGACTTACTTTAAACTCTCTGTACTGGAAATATTAGTTCAAAGTAATACCAAGAAACCTTTTATTTTCTTTTTAATGCCATGTTAATCTACTTACAAGATTTTTATGTGTATGTACAAAACAAATATAATTGGGCTTGAAATAACAAACTTTGAATTTACCGACAAGGAATTGAATTTACAAAGTGATGGCGATCATATAAATAGTAGTAATTTAGAACTACAAGTTAGATGTCCATATGGATCACTAGAATGAGTTTTCCTGAACCAATCCACTTGATATAATTCGGAGCATTGAATTGAGCTTCTGTCTGGAGGACTTCAAATGTCGCCAGAATGTCTGTAGACGTGAAGCTTCTCTCAAAATATCAGACTCTAAAGAGGGTTTATCTGTCTGATGCCTAATCCCAAAATGCCTTTGAGTTACCTTTTCAGGTTTTCAACTCAAAGCCTTCCTTTGGTTTCAAGATGTCATTTGTGGATTTTCATCTCGAACCCTCATTTTTTTCTTTTTTCTTTTTTTCTTTTTTCATTTTTTTTCATTTTTTTCATCTTTTTTCTTTTTTATTATTTTTCACCTTTTCATTTTTTTCATTCATTCTTCCTTTTTTCTTCAAGTATAATACTTCTTGACAGAGTCTGAGTTTACCGAATTTCTCAGTTTTTTCCCATCCATCTCTGCCAAAATCAACGCTCCCCCAGAGAAGGCCTTGTTGACAACATATATACCTTCCCAATTAGGCATCCATTTCCCTCAAAAATCTTTATGAATTGGCAGGATCTTTTTTAGAACCAGATCACCCTCTCGAAATTCTCTTGGATGAACCTTCTTATCATGAGCTCTCATCATCCGTTTCTGATACATCTAACCATGGCAAATGGCTTTTAACCTCTTTTCTTCAGTAAGATTCAACTGGTCAAACCGAGCCTGAACCCATCAAACTTTACCTCTTTCAAAATTTGAAGTGATGGGATTTCCACTTCCACTGGCAAGACTGCCTCCATCCCATAGACTAAAGAGAAAGGCATTGCCCCTATCGAAGTTCGTACTGTAGTTCGATATGCATACAAAGCAAAGGGTAATTTGTCGTGCCAATCTCTATAAGTATCAGTGGTCTTTGTAATGATCCTCTTAATATTTTTATTTACTGCTTCCACTGCTCCATTCATCTTTGAACGATAAGTCACTGAATTAGAATGTTTTATCTTGAACTGGGGACAAAGTTCTACCACCATTTTGTTATTCAGATTGGTGGCATTATCTGTGATGATTCTTTTTGGCAGCCCATACCGATAAATTATCTATTTCTTTATGAATTTACAAACTGTAGATCTCATGATATTGGAATATGAGGCGGCCTCAACCCACTTAGTGAAGTAATCAATTACCACAAGTATGAAACGATGTCCATTCGAAGCCTTTGGTGTAATTGCCCCAATGACATCCATACCCCACATATAAAACAACCATGGTGCAGTCATTACGTGCAAAGGTGACGGAGGTGTATGGATCTTTTCTCCATAGATTTGACATATTCTACATCTTATTGCATAATCAATGCATTCTGAATGCATAGTGGCCCAATAGTATCTGTATCTCATGATCTTCCTGGCCATAGAAAGCCCATTTGTATGTGTTCCACATATCCCTTCATGCACCTCTTCAAGTATATTTCTTGCTTCTCGGGCATCCACACATCTCATCAAGACTTGATCACTACCATTTCTGTACAAAACTTCCCCATCCAAGAAATATCCAGCAACAATTCTCCTTATTATCTTTTTATCAATCTCAAACACCTGTTGTGGGTAAGTTTGATGCTTGATGTATTGCAAGATGTCATAATACTATGGACAACCATCTACGTCTTCTTGTAGGCTATAACAATGTGCCGGGGTTTTATATATTTGCATTTTAATTGGTATCATGTCAACTTTTCTATTTGCTTGAAACATTGCAGCTAGTGTGGCCAAAGTATCTGCCATTTGATTATCTTCTGTAGGGAGATAATTAAAAGTGACATCTTTAAATTCTTTTACCAATTCAAGGATCAATCTTTTGTATTCCACTAATTTTGGATCTTTTGTCTCCCATTCTCCTCGTAATTGGTACACCACCAATGAGGAATCTCCATATACTTTGAGCACTTTAATTTTTCTTTCCATGACTGCAGTTAACCCCATGGCACAAGCCTCATATTTTGTCATATTATTGGTGCAAAAGAACTCCAATCTGTTTGTAAAAGGATAATAGACATTTTCTGGGGAAATCAATACCGCTCCAATTCCTCATCCTAAAGCATTGGACGCCCCATCAAAATACAACCTCCAGGACTTATCATCTGAAATTGTTTCATCCTTAGTTGTGACGCACATCAGATCTTCGTCAGGAAAATTAAAGTTTAAGGACTCATAATCATCCGAGGCACGACTTGTAAGGAAATCTGCTATGATACTCCCTTTGATTGCTTTTTGGTTTACATACACAATGTCAAATTCTGATAACAACATCTGTCACCTAGCCAATCTACTAGTTAGAGCCGGTGATTCCATCAAATATTTCAATGGGTCAAGTTTAGATATCAACCAAGTAGTATGGTACAACATGTATTTCCTGAGCCTCCAGGTAGCCCATACTAAAGCACAACATAGCTTTTGAATTGGCGGGTATCTAATCTCGTAATTGGTGAACTTTTTGCTCAAATAATAGATGACTCTCTCTTTCCTTCCAGATTCGTCATGCTACCCCAGCACACACCCCATCGAATTCTCAAAGACCGTTAGGTAAAGGATTAATAGTCTACCAGGGACTGGTGATACCAGAATTGGAGCATTGGACAAATATTTCTTGATTATCTCCAAAATCTTTTGACACTCGTCATTCCAAACTTCGGGGTTGTTCTTTCGAAGCAATTTGAAAACTGGGTCGCATTTCTCAGTTAATTGCGAAATGAATCGAGATATATAATTTAACCTTCCCAGAAAACCTCGAACTTCTTTTTGTGTACGAGGTGGTGGAAGATCTTGAATGACCTTTACTTTGTCCGGATCGATCTCAATTCCTCTTTGACTAACCACGAAGCCCAAGAGTTTTCCTGACATTACCCCGAAGGTACATTTAGTTTGATTGAGTTTCAATTGATACTTTCTCAATCTTTGGAAAAGCTTCCTCAAGTTTTGAATGTGTTCTTCTTCAGTCTTGGATTTAACAATCATGTCATCCACATATACTTCAATCTCTTTATGAATCATGTCGTGGAAAAGAGTCACCATAGCTCTTTGGTAAGTTACCCCAGCATCCTTCAAACCAAATATCATCATTTTATAGCAAAATATGCCCCACATAGTCACAAATGTGGTTTTTCCATGTCTTCAGTGTTCATTTTGATTTGGCTATAACCAGAGAAGCCATCCATAAAAGAAAACCATGAATATCCAACAGTGTTATCCACTAAGTATTTATATGAGGTAACGGAAAATTATCTTTTGGGCTTGCTCTGTTGAGATCTCTATAATCCACGCACATGCAGACTTTTCCATTTTTCTTTGGCACGGGGACTATGTTAGCGACCAATTCCGGATACTTTGCTGCCTGAAGAAACCCTACATCAATCTATTTCATCACTTCCTCTTTAATTTTTAACAGTATCTATGGCCTCATTATTCTGAGGTTTTGTTGAACTGGCTTACACATAAGCTTTATCGGAAGCTTGTGCACCACTATGTCTGTACTCAACCTTGGCATATCTTGGTAAGACCATGTAAAGATGTCTTTGAATTCTCGGAGCAGATCTATTAGGTCTCGTCTTATTTCAACTGAAAGAGCACTGTCGATCTTTACTTCTCTCTTTCCATCATCAGTTTCCAAGTTTATAATCTCAGTCTCCTCCTGGTGAGGTAAGATCTGTTTGTTCTCCTTTTCCACCAGTCTTAATAGTTCGTTAGGAACATCACATTCTACCTCATCTTGACACTCATTGATTTCTTCCAGACATATGGGCCGCTCAAAGTTTATCTCAGGATTAATTTCAGAAACATTCGTGCTATTAATATTGTAGCACCTGCAAAGGGAAAAATTGAATCGAATATATATTTGGGAGGAGTGACCAAAATTTATGAAATGAATGTAAAGAATGAAGAATAAAGAATGAAGAATGAAAATGTATATAATGATGGCCATTTGAGAAACAAAAAATATGTCTTTCATTGAAAGCAAGTAGAGTTAAAATAGCTGCCATTACAAAAAGATTCCTTAATACTCGCGGGCACAAGCATAAGGATTAGTTATGGGTATTACTTTGAATTAATCTTAAACACTACAGGGAGATCCTCTGTAGTATAATTTTTCAGCGTTTCTCCTGAGAAACAAGGACGAATTCTAGCCAAATATTTTTCCGCTTTATCTTTCCCAGTTATCATGTTGATAACCAAATTCTCCATGGCTTCGTCAAACAAGTCTCTGTCTTTTATATGCTCTTCTTCATCAATTGCTCTGGCTAACTGTTGCTCCATATCGTACACTCCTCCAAACTTGAATGAGCTCTTTAGGGGAGGGAAAAACATACGATCCCACAGAATGTCCTCTCCTTTCAGTCTAACTCTTCTGACTTTACCTCTCTTCTTTAATTCTTTCTTTCTTTGCTGAGAATCAGGCTCAAATCCAAGCCCAAAGCGGTCACGCTTCATCATGAAAAATTTGGGATGTAAAGTCCCCTGCAAGCATTTACCGAGACCCTTTCTAATTTTAGCTCCTTTTCCTAGAGTCTCCCGGACAATCATCTTAGTGCAATAAGATAAACGCGGTAGAGGAATCTTGTTTCCTTCAGCAACGAAAGTAGCGTTGACAAATTCTAAGGCTCTGAAGGAACATTCTAGGGCATTCTCATTGGTCTCAATGTATGGGGTGCCAATCATCACGGAAGCAATGATCTCTTCTTCTGCCCCAATACTGATCAACTGGTCATCTATCACAAATTTCAATTTTTGATGCAAGGACGAAGGGACTGCCCCTGCAGAATGAATCCATGGTCTCCCAAGCAAGTAGTTATATGATGGGTTGATGTCCATTGCCACAAAATCAATATTGTAGACAGTTGGTCCAATCAACAGTGGTACCTCCATCTTTCCAAGCACATCCCGTTGGGTTCTATCAAAAGGCTCTAACAACATTTTGGTAGGCCCTCATATGTGAGCTGTCCACTGGTAATCTTCATAATGTGGCTATAGGCATAACATTGAGTGCCGACCCATTGTCAATCTAAACATCTGGTAAGACTTGACCATGGTAGTGAGTTGTGATATTGAGGGCTTTTACCGATCCCATTCCATCATCAGGAATTTCATCATCAGTGAAAGTTATGTAATTTTCTGCAGCTATATGCCCCACAATTCGATCCAATTTGTTCACTATTATATACTCAGGCACAAATGTTTGATTGAGCACTATGAGTAGAGCATTCCGATGTACTTCTGAATTCATTCACAGATCTAGAATCGAAAATTCGTGCTTGTTGTTTGTGTAGCTGCTCTACTACACTATACTCACTATGTTTTAAGAATTTCAAGAATTCTTGTGCTTGTGCCTCAGTTACCGGCTCATTGATTATTGGTGGGGGCTCATCATTAAAGATCCTTTGTTGTATCACTGTAGCTTTTCCTTTTGCTTTCACCGTGTCTTTTTCTTTTAATGCCTCAGGAGAATAACACCTCCCACTTTTTGTAAAGTGCCCTACTTCACTTACTATTTCATTCATCGAGTTGCGTCATGATGTTTTCTCGTTTTCTTCATCTACTTTTATTTTTTTTCTAGCGAACCAGATCCCCTTATCATTGAAACATTTGCAGTGTAGTTCCAAGGCACCTTGCGAGTATCTTTAAATGGAAATGGTGAAGGGGTCGTGATAACAACTTTTGACTTCACTGACACGAAATTCATTACAGATGGTCTCATAGTGATGACCACGGGCTTGTTTGTCTTATGCATTGGCTTGGAATTTTCTTTTGTGCAGACATCTTCTCTTATTTCCTTATATCTCTCAAAGAATTCTATTTTCTTGTTGTCCATCAATTTTTGTAGTAACCCCTAAATTCATGACAAAACTGAATTTTGTGTTATTCTTCTTGGTGATATTCACAATAATTTCCACATTCATTGGGTTTTGTCTTAGGATCTTGTCGAATTATGCCGGCCTTATAAAGTTGTTGGACTATCTATCTTCTCCCCTCCACCTGTGTTTCTTCTTTTCCATCTTTCTCTTCGTACTGGGTTTCTACTGCTACATAAATTACGTGCCCGTGTTCGAGGATTTAATGAACCAGATCAAGTTCTTCCTCATGCTGGCCCCGGTCGTTCTTCTGCTTCACTGCTTTTCGGGGAACATTCCGAGCCTGATTCTTCACCGAGCAGGAGGGTCGCCGTGGGGGGTAGCACTTGTGCTCGTGCTCCTTTTCTATATGATCTCCTATCAGTCTTCGTTCCATGGACGCTGGTTCCCATTTGGGGCATAAATCATCAAATTTAACAGATATTGTACCATGTACGTAAGGTTGAGGTTGAGCTTTGCTTCTTCTTGTGTAATAATTTTTTTTATAGTTATAACATCGTCTGGAGGTTGCAGTGTTGATATATTATGTGTAAATTTCATCTGTTGTTATCGGTTTTGTAACTGCTGTCTTTAGGTGAAGAGTTCACCGTAAGAGTAATCATTTCTCTGGTTATTTCGGCTTTGAAACTTGTGGTAATTAAACGAAAGGGAACAATAAGATTAGTAGGCTGCTGATGGGAAATTAAGAGGTTAATGTCATAAACTTTGTAACTAAACTTGCTTTTTGTAAAGTAAGCCCAGATGATTTGTATCACCCCTGAAAACCAGAGGCCTAGGCCCTAGAGTCTAGTGTTAGAGTGCAGGATTTGTAGGGTACGGTGGAAAGCCCAGACCCTCTCATCCACACGAGTTTGAACGTTAAATCAAAGGTTGGTTATTGTATAAATGCTCTTTTGTGTTAAATTCAAAAACTTACTATAAGATTAACTAATCTACTATTTCTAGTTACATATTATATTAATAATATATTCTTTTAATAGGCAAACACAAATAAATTTTCAAAATAAATAATATAATTAAATTTAAGAATTAATATAAAAAATTTAGATTTCAAAATAGACACATGTTGATCTTAGCTTATACATAGGTCCGCTATTGATGTTTAGCTACACCATTTTTTCTCTTCACCGTATACCTATTTTAAAATTTTGGGTAAATTACACATTTCGCATCTAACTATCATTTTTGATCCGTTTTAGTATTTAAACTTTTCACTTTCAAAATCAAATCTAAAGTTTAGTTTTTTTTATTTTAATACCTTATTCAAAATTTAACGTTACATTTTGAAAAATTGAAAGTTTATGTACTAAAATAGACCAAAATGATAGTGTAGGTACTAAATGCATTGGATTTTTAATGATGGGTACTAAAATGAACTAAAAGACTAAACATTGAGTATAGTTTTGAAAAAAAAAGTTTTAAGTACTAAAACAAACAAAACCAATTAATTTATTTAGGTACTAAATACGTTGTATTATATTATGTACTACATGAAACATGCATATAAAATTTATTGCTATTTCGTAGTCATTAAGACGACAATGTTAGCATATTTTGTCTTCTCGAGCGACAAATGTTCACCCACATGGTGTGCATATTTTGCGTACAAATCATCAATAATAGTCTTTCCAAAATGATCTACGAATACAGATTTAGTAACTGCTCTCAGACCATTTGCAACATTTTGCCCACTTTTACTCTTTGAATACATAATCTTCATCATAATCATTATCTTCAAAATCCCAATTCCTTTTAAAAAATTTCTATTTTGTCAAGAACAAAACACCCTTCATTTTCGATAATTTCCCATACTTCTTCTGCGCATGGGAAATAGTAAGGCACATTGAATGAATCCATATCCGATTGATGCACCAATCCCTGAACCAAAAAGATTGTTCACTAACGTATGTGTAAACAAATTAAATCCATATATACACACGCACACTTTGTGTGTTATTGAATAAGAAAAGTACAGAACCTCAGTCACCAAGTCACTGAGTGATTTGGTAAAAGGATCCCATAGACCACAATTGTCTTTGCTTCTACCAATTAAGGTAAGCAGCATTCGTCCTTCGTCTACCAATTCTTCGGAACGAAAGCTTAAGAAATTCGAAAAATCGATTCGAAACTGCTCCGAATATATTCTAGATACATTAGGTGGACTTGACTTTGCTACATATACGTTCCCCTTGTTATTCTCAACTCCTTCTGGGACCTAAAATTCATTCATAGTCGTATAAGCATATATATACCCATCTCTCTGCACGACAACACAGATGGCTAACCTTGGAGAGCCAATGAAGACTGTAACAAGAATGAACAAAGTGAATGGTTTTGCTTGGGAAGAGTCTTTCATGAAAGGAGCCTGCAACTCGGGCTACGAAGCAACTCCCCATCGGGTCTTCCCTGAGCCTGCCATTGAAAGCAGGAACATATCTAAAGACAGTGTTGAAGTCGTTGTGGGGAAGATCATTTAGGAAGATATGAAGCTCAGGTGGTTCCCAGTGTTGTTGTCGGCAAATGGTGGTGATGGTATCAATAAAAAACAATTAATATTGGGCACGTAATTATAATACCCAAATCGCAATTCAAGACAATTACAAATGTTAACTCAATAAAAGAAAAACAATTAGGATTTGTCGTTGAATCACAATAATTACTAGGGAAAAAATATTAACGCAACATTAACAATCGCAGTGGTCCAACACCAAAAGGAAATCCATTTTCATTAATAAAACCAATTTATAAGCGTAGGGTTTTTTTTTTTTAAGAAAATAGAAAGTACAACGGCCATGAACTGTTAAAAAACTTTTTATTTATGATTTTATACAAAAGTTTAATCTTCTATATCATAAGTAATAAAATCAATTGATTCTTAAAGATTCAACATGATCCGACATGATATCATTTGTTAGAATCAAACCATAAATTAATATAAAAAATTAATCAGAATCTAAGCATATCAAATCATCAAGAATAAAATGCTAGATTGGGAAGTGTATATGAATTAATCAATAAATTGAAATCCTTGAGTCTTTCTTTGATTGTAACATTCCAAGAAGATAAGTTTGCTCTTTCCGTAAAAGCTCTCTGACGGGATAAGAGTAATACAAGTTAACCTATTTTTTGGGGACCACTTGCTATTAGCTCAATCTTTTAAGTATTTATAATGTTGCCCCTCATCAAATAATAAATACAACATATGATATATACACTTTAATTTCATGACACTTTAAAACATATAACACATGTAACATAATTGGTCATTTAATTTTGTGTCATATTTTATGATAACATTATACATTATACATACGTGCCCACAAACGTGAATTTTAATCTAACAGAATTAACGTAAAAAGATTGAAAATTTTACTTTAATTTATGAATGTTTCGGCTGAGAAGAAGAGGGTGTATGTGTAGAGTATAGAAGAGTGTATGCCACTTATTAAATCATTTCGTACATGAAATTTTAGTGGAATTTTATTCTTCATTTGAAAGTGATATTTTTAATGCAAATCTGATTATCACTCTTGCTGTTGTGTATATTTCACTCTTGAATTTTATTCATTCTTTGTATATAAATGATTGAATCATTGATTTTCATGTTAACAATTTAACAATAAAATTTAATTGTGTTGTACAATAGGTTTCTAGATTATCTTAAAATATGAAGATCTACTTTTGAGAGAGATTATTTTCTCATATGTTGATTTTTTATATGGTTAAAAACCAATAAAACAAAAGCATATATATATATTATTTAGCTAAGGTTATAACAAAATAATATATGTTTTAAATATTCTCAAATATTTGACAATGAACATTTAATCAATCTATTGCGGTCATTGGTGTTTGAACCCATGACCTCCAATAATAATAACAATTACTTTAATCAATGAAGTAAAATAAACGACTTTTTGTAGTTAAAAGGATCTAAAGAGAGAGGCTAGGTGAATAATTAAAGTTGAACATCATAATGCCTAAATTTTTAGAATCAAAACTCATTCACTCACAGAACTTGTTTCAACTTAATCATCCTGTGTTAATCTTGGATTAAATTTGTAAGTTGATCAAATTTGGTTTTTAACCCACATTTCACTGGAACTCCCAGGGGTTTTAAGTTAAATACTCCTATATGGTTTTAACTTGTGTTAGGACCGTCTTTCGGTTGGACCCCAAAATTGGGCTTCGACTTGGATTAAACGAATTAGGAGTCGTCACCTATCATTTATTTTAAAACAAATGGGTTGATCAGATACCTTATTTCTTACCTGATCTGTTTCTTACCAGTGATATGTCAGATTCGGGAGTCGTTACAGTCAAGGAAGGGTTAGCACCCTTGAACAGCCCTTTCGGTACTACGTAATTTCCAGCTGTCTTTAATTAAGAAAGTTGTAATTTTAAATTGAAAGGTAAAATAACGATCTGGATTACTTACCTCTGATTGGTTGAAATACCCTTAAACGATAAAAGAACGTTAGATTTGTAGAGAAGTACGTAATCAAATTAGTACAGAAAGTGTGAAAATGTGAAAATAATGAACAAAGCAGGAAGATGAAAAAGAAAATTTATAAAGTGAATAGAAATAAAAACCATAAACTAGAAAAATAAAATGATAACATAAATAAACAAAGTAAAAGAAATAAAATAAAAACAAAACAACCATAAAACGGAAATAAGGCAAAGGAAAAAAATGAAATTAAATAGAAAAAATAAGAATAAAACAAAACCAAAATGATAAATAAAAAAGGTAGAATAATAAAGTAATATATATAATCCGGTGCTTACAAAAATACATGTATATAAAATATTAGGTAATAACAAAAATAGTAATAACAATAGTAAAAAAAGAGTTAAAAATATATGTACACATATAAATAAGCATTAAGGAAAAAATATAAAAGTAAATAAATAAATAAAAAGGTAAATAACTAAAAATAGTAATAAATCAAAAAAGAATAGTGTAAAAAATGATAAAAATAAAACAATATGTACATAATAATAAGGGAGTTAATTTGAAAAAAAATTAAAATTGGGGCCCATTTAAATAATATTTGGGGCGAGATTGAAAGAAAACCAAAGCTGAGGGTTGAATTTAAAAGGAATTTGGAATCAAAATCGTATTTAGGGTCAAATTGAATCTTCAAAAAACAACACGAGGACTAAAAGAACAGTTTACCCACTCCAGAGTGAAAACATGTGGGTCATGTGGTTACGGACCGGGTCATGGAGGTCTGACGGGTTTGGTATAAGACCAAAAAAAATCTTTTAATTCTTCATTTCTCCTCCTCTTCCACGAAAGCCCTCCCACATCTCTCTTTTTCTCTCAATTGTTCTTGAGAGATGAAGAACAGCGCCTGGGTTTTCCAGATTCCGGCACCGTGCCGCCTCGCCGGCCGTCGTTGACCGGCGCTGTCCGTCGTTCATCGGTGACAAACCTTAAAAATTTTTAATTTTTCCGAAAGCCCATAACACCCTCGTCACGAAAAACACCATAGTTTTTTAAAACAAGCCTCGTAGGGGTGTAGATTTAAAAGAGAAATTTTCGAATACCTTTATTCCGGTCATCGACTTTTAGCGTTTTAAATCCAAGAGAGACAACATGCAACTCGAAAAAAATGAAAGGTGAGCCTTTTTACCTTATGCTTATCCTCTAATAATCGCAAAAATGCTTCGAATATCACTGCTCGTATTTTGTGTAAAATAATTGCAACAGTTTGCTTGTATTTCGTATATCAACCGTTCGTACAATGAGTTTGATTACAAGCATATTTATAGGGTGAAAAAAAACCCTACTTTTAGACTATAATCTTGAGTCCTAATCGCACTAAACTACTTTTAGACGTGCGCCGTGAAACTAGAATAGAGACGTGAGGCGTGGGAACCCGGGTTGATTGTTGTGGTGCTGCTTGGGATGCTAGGGTTCTGGAAACCCTAGTCTGCGTGCATGTTGGGCTTGGACCACTGTGCACTGTTGGGTCACGTGTGACTTGGTTTCGAGCCTACAAATGTAAAAAATGAGATTAATAATATTATTTATATATACATAATATAATGACAAAATTTATGTGTCTACAGCTGCCCCTATTTACTTATTATCGTGTAACAAAAATCGAACAAAGATTAAAAGACACAGATTTTATCCATATCGAATACCCTCTGTCGTAGAGTTGAAATATGATATTAAGACTGGTTTGTCAATTTAAATCGCAAAATAACTCCCTCGTCGTGAGGTTGAGTCGAAACTGGAAAATTCTGAGCACGAAATCCTTCGTCATGAAGTTGAAATCCAATGTAGGTTTTCTTTGTTTCGAGGCCAATATCCTTCACCGTGAAGTTGAAATTAACTCTGAAACTGGAAAGTTTATTGACACTCATTCTTTAAGTTGGATATCATTCGTCTTGAAGTTGAAATCCAATCTTGAGATGGAGGCTACTTGCGTGTACGATTCCCTTCGTCGTGAAGTTGAAACCGCGGGTGGCCCCTTCGTCATGAAGTTGAGCCTAGTAATTGGATATCCTTCGTCATGAAGTTGAAATCCAAATATTGTTCCGAATCCAATATCATCCGCCGTGAAGTTGAAATTGGTTCTGGAACTAGGAAATTATTTGTTGACAGCCAGCCGCCCCTTCGCTGTGAAGTTGAGCTTGTGCTGTCTTGAGTCTAACATCCTTCATCGTGAAGTTAAAATTGACTCTGAATGAAATTGAAAAGTTATTTGTTGACAATCAGCCGCCCCTTCGTCGTGAATTTGAGCTTATGTTGTCTTGGGTCCAACATCATTCGCTGTGAAGTTGAAATTGGTTCTAAAATTGGGAAGCCCCTTCGTCGTGAAGTTGAGCCCCGAATGGCACGATATCCTCCATCGTGGAGTTGAAATCGTGGATGCGTGGGTACGATATCCTCCGTCGTGGAGTTAAAATCGCGGATGACCCCTTTATCGTGAAGTTGAGCCTTGACTTGAATGTTCTTTGTCTTGAAGTTGAAATCCAAGTATGTATGTTGCGGGTGGACACGATTCCCTTCGCCGTGAAGTTGAAACCTTGGATGACCCCTTTATTTGGAAGTTTGGCTTCGAGCTAGATATCCTTCGTCGTGAAGTTGAAATCTACTCTCGAACAAATTGTGTCGCTTAGAGTTCAATATCCTTCGCTGCGAAGTTGAAATTGACTCTAGCTAAAACCTGAAAAAGTTATGCATATATGTGATGCGATGAATGCAATGCTCTTAGGTGTTCCTAAAATGCATATGCAACATATGTTATCTTGGGGCTCTGGAGAGAAATCTCGATCTCCGGTTGCCTGTCTGGAATCTTAATTCTGGAATCTTGAAGTTCCAATCCCAGGTCTTGAATTATTCAAATGTTGAAATCTGATGTGCATATTTTTTTTATCCTTGATTTGGGAAATACTTCTCGACCATCTCAAGTATATGCATGAGCCTTAATCGGCTTCTGAGTACCTATACTTTTCAATGAATCTTTGTACAGTAATATGCGATTATCTTTTGCATAAGTAGATAAATCTTTGAGTTTAAGTTCAATTCAAGATGCTCAAAAGGAATTGATTTAGAGAAAAGATCGTCTTTTATTCATATATTTTATTCATGAGAAAAAAAAAAACAAATAACACATGACAAATATTCTGGAAAATGAATACATGATGAGGTGTAAATAATGTCTTAGATCTCGATAATATGGGCACTTCTAAGCTAAAAAGTCGTCAGGTGACTTTGAACACAGCCTTTTCCAAGGGATATTTGAAAATACGACAACGTGCTGGAGAGTGCAACCTTTCTCCGACTTGTTGAGTTTGTAGAAGATTCAGATGTCGGGATGTTTCCACTGTCAATATCCAAATCGCCCTTTTCGGGTTTTCATCTTGAACCCTCCTTATTTTTCTTTTTCTTTTGTTCTTTTTCTCTTTTTTCCTTTTTTTAATTTAGGGCGCCCTTTCGGGTTTTTACCCTAAACGTTTTTTCTCTTTTTTGTTTTTTGTTTTTTTTGTTTTTTTTTCTGACTTAAGATGTCTTTGCAGGTTTTTATCCTAAGCAAAGTACTTTTTGACTGCATCCAAGTTGATGGGATATGGCAGTTTAGGTGTCCATAAGGTCCTTTATCTCCGGAGAATGCCTTTTTTCACGACATAAGGTCCTTCCCAATTTGGTGTCCATTTTCCTCAGAAATCTTTCTGGACTGGCCAAATTCTTTTTAGCACCAGATCTCCTTCGCGGAATATTCTCGACGCACCTTTTTATCATGTGCTCGGATTATTCGTTTCTGATAGATTTGACCATGATGAATAACTTTCAGTCTCTTTTCATCTATCAGGTTGAACTGATCATATCTAGATTGTACACACTCTGCATCATCCAGTTTGACCTCTGTCAAGACCCGGAGTGACAGAATCTCTACTTAAATGGGTAGCACTGCTTCTATTCCATAAGCTAAGAAAAATGGAGTTACCCCAGTCGAGGTTCGTACCGAGGTTCGATAAGCGAACAAAGCAAAAGGCAACTTCTCATGCCAGTCTTTGTAAGTTTCAGTCGTTTTCTCCACTATCTTCTTAATGTTTTTGTTTGTTGCTTCTACTGCTCTGTTCATCTTTGGTCTGTAAGTAGTGAAATTGCGATGTTTTATGTTGAACTGTTCACAAGCAGCATTCATCATCTTGTTGTTCAAGTTTGTTATGGTATTGGTGATAATCCTTTCAGGTAGACCATACCGACATATTATCTCTTTTTTCAGAAACTTGCAAATAGTGGACTGAGTAACACTGGCATATGATGCATCTTCTACCCATTTTGTGAAGTAATCGATGGCTACAAGGATGAAATGGTGACCATTTGAATCCTTTGGATGGATTTTCCCAATATCAACCATGCCCCACACAGAGAAAGGCCAGGGCGACGTCATCACATGAAGTGGATGAGGTGGAACATTGATTTTATCTCCGTAAATCTGACATTTATGACATCTTCTAGCATAGTTGATATAATCACTTTCCAGTGTGGACCAAAAATATCCGCATCTCATTATTTGTCTTGACATCATATGTCCATTTACATGTGCTCCACAAACTCCATCATGTACTTCTTTCACTATCATTTTTGCCTCTTCAGCATCGACGCGCCTTAACAGGACTTGATTATGGCTTTTCTTGTATAAAACCTCTCTGTCAATGACGTATCCAGCTGCCAGCCTTCTAAGGGTTCTCTTATCGATTTCGGTGGCTTCTTCTGGATAACTCCAATGCTTGATATACTGCAGAATGTCATAGTACCAAGGCTTAGTGTCTTTCACATCTTCAATTTGGTAACAATGAGCCGGGTATTCATACGACTGCATATTAATTGTCATCATTTCAGACTCCCCGCCAGCCTTGAATACGGCTGCCAAGGTACCTAAAGCATCATCCATTTGATTTTCTTCTCTAGGCACGTAGTGGAAGGTGACTTCATCGAATTCTTCAAGCAGATCTAGTATTAGTCTCTAGTATTCCATTAGCTTTGTATTCTTGGTTTCGCATTCTCCGCGGAGCTGATAGATTACTAATGTTGAATCTCCGTATATCCACAAGGTCTTTATGCTTTGCCTTAGTGTAGCTCGGATTCCCAAGACACAGACTTTATACTCTGCCATGTTATTGGTGCAATCGAAGTTCAGTCTACTGGTAAATGGGTAGTGATTCCCTTCTGGAGAGATCAGGATTGCCCCGATGCCATGCCCTAATACATTTGATGCACCATCGAAATGCATTCTCCAGGAACTGTCCATTGAAGTACTTGCTTCTTCTAAGGATATATCCATCAAGTCTTCATCTGGAAAATCAAAGTCCAATGGCTTGTAATTCTCATCGGTTCTACTAGCCAAGAACTTCGATATGACACTTCCTTTGATTGCTTTTTGGCTTACGTACTCGATGTCAAATTCAGACAAGAGCATCTGCCAACGGGCTAACCTTCCAGATAGAGCAGGTACACCCATCATGTACTTCAGGGGATCTAACTTGGAAATCAGCCAAGTAGTGTGGTACAACATGTATTGTCAGAGTCTTTTTGTGGCACAGACTAAAGCACAACAAACCTTCTCGATAGGAGGATATCTAACCTCGCAATCGGTGAACTTCTTGCTTAAATAGTAGATGGCTCTTTCCTTCTTCCCGGATTCATCATGTTGGCTTAGGACACACCCCATGGAGTTCTCGAATATAGAGAGATACAAGAACAGAGGTTTGTCCGAGATAGGGGACATCAGGACAGGAGAGTGAGACAAATACTCCTTTACTTTCTCGAATGCAATCTGACATTTTTCATCCCACGCTCCAGCGTTGTTCTTTCAGAGAAGACAGAAGATTGGGTCACACTTGTCGGTTAACTGAGATATGAACTGTGCTATGTAGTTCATTCTGCCTAGAAAACCTCTGACCTCTTTTTGTGTTCGTGGTAGAGGTAGACTTTGAATAGCCTTAACTTTATCGGAATCAACCTCGATGTATTTTCTGCTGACCACGAAGCCTAATAGTTTTCTAGATGTTACCCCGAAGGTGCACTTGCTAGGGTTCAATCTCAGTTGGAACTTTCTCAATCTATGGAAGAGCTTTATCAAGTTCTCGACATGTTCATTCTAGGTTTGTGCCTTGACAATCATGTCATCGACATAAACCTCAATTTCCTTGTGCATCATGTCATGGAATAGGATCACCATAGCCCTTTGATATGTTGCCCCAACATTCTTCAGTCTAAAAGGCATCACCTTGTAGAAGAAGGTTCCCCACATTGTGATGAATGTGGTTTTCTCTATGTCTTCAGGATGCATCTTGATCTGGTTATATCCCAAAAATCCATCCATGAATGAAAAGAAAGCATTCCCGGTCGTTTTGTCTACCAACGTGTCAATATGAGGTAGAGGAAAATTATCTTTAGGGATCGCCTTGTTAAGGTCCCGGTAATCGACGCACATACGAACCTTCTCGTCTTTCTTCGGAACTAGCACTATATTGGCCACCCACTTTGGATACTTAGCCACTTGAAGAAAACCAGCATCAAATTGCTTTTTGACTTCTTCTTTGATCTTAAGGAGCATTTCTGGTCGTATCCTTCTCAGTTTCTGTTGCACGGGTTTGCATTCTGGCTTAATTGGTAGTTTATGAACTACCATATATGTGTCTAGTCCCGGCATGTCTTGATATGATCAGTCGAACACATCTCTATACTCTTGAAGTAAGACTACCAGGTTTTGTCTTGCTTCAGCCGAGAGAGTCGTGCCGATTCTAACCTCTTTTTTATCCTCTTTAGTACCCAGATTCAAGACTCGGTAGCCTCCTCATATGGAAGTATTTGTTTATCTTCTCTTTCCACCATTCTCAGCAATTCGATAGGCAAGTTGCACTCCTCTTCAGTGTCTTATTCATTGAATTCCCCTAGATAAATGGCCGTTTCAAAATCTACCTTCGGATCAGGATCATCAGTGCCTGCATTATTGTTATCTGGGGTCCTGAAAGAACAATGAAGATATGGGTGTGTGAGAGGAAATATCCCACACGAAACAGTCAAAGAATTAAATTTGAAAGAAAATGGAAATGAAATACTGGAATGAAGAAAATAGACAATCATAGAATTAAATTTGAAAGAAAATGGAAATGAAGAGCTGGAATGAAGAAAATAGACAATGAATTCGAAAAGAAATGAAAGAAAATTTGTTTGCCATGGACATAGGAAAAAATGCATCCTTTATTGAAATTAAACCAAATGTTTATTCACCCTTACAAAAGATCACCTATTGCCCCTTGTATAGGCAAATAGGGATAGTTGGAATATGACTCTGAAAGCTTCTTGTAAACCACATGTAATTCTTCCACCGACCAGCTGCTAGGCACGAACCTAGGTGGCAGAGGGCATATCCCAGATCTATCTTCGTTGTCAACATCTTCTGTGGTCACGGCATTGATGCTTAGATCTTCCAGAGCCACTTCTAACTCGGATGTGGTGGTTTCAAACACATAACCACCTGACTTAAATGTGCGGTAAAGAGGCGGGAATGCCATGGGTTCCCGTTGAAGTTCACCTCCAGTTAACTTGGCTAGTCTTCTTTCTCGGTTCTTCTGGACTTTCTTCCTCTTTTCATGGTAACTGGGCTGAAAACCGAGACCAAACTGATCTAACTTCAAAACAGGAAGGACTGGATTGATCCTTCCTTGTAGCAACTGTAATACCCCAAAAATTTAGACAATGACCAAAATGAAAATTTTGAAAGTCTGATGGTCAAAGTATAAAACTTGGGAAAAGTCTAGGGAATTAAGTGATAATTTTCCTAAAAATAATTGTATTCCATAAAAGATGATTTACTCTTGAGAGTGGAGTTTTATGGAAAACATATTTTTGGAATTTGAATTTTAGTAAAGAAAAACTAGAAATGGTTAAAGTCCGATAAGGAATCGGTAATTTTGATCGAATTGGAATTTTACAAAAATTTGAAGGATGCTATAAAATGGTTGGAAATATTATTTTAATATTTTAGATCAGAGAAATTGGTATGGATATGTGCAATTTTTCAGATTTGACCGAAACAGTGGAATTTAGTGACTAAAACGCAATTTTTGAAAATTCAAGGGGAAATTCATAAATAAAAGTCAAATTAATTTATATTTGACTTTGTAATATGATAATGATTAGATGACTTGGTTTTATGGTGAATATGGAAATTCATTAATGGCAAAAATGGAAATTCCTATAGGATTGAATAAAAAAAGGCTATCATAATATATATTGCCATGTGATAGATTAAATTATCATAAAATATCAATCATGGAAGAGCAATTCCAGCTTCTTCTTCCTCAAGGGCCGGCACTTTCAAGCAAGAAAGGTAAACATATTTAGTTTTAATTTTGAAGCTATTTCTTGAGAATTAGACTCGGTGTGGTTAGGAAAAATGTTCTACGTTCAATTCTCTACATTGTGACATGAATATTGCTAGGGTTCATGCTCAAGTTCTTCTTGAGTTGATGAAAGGGGAAGTTGATTCTTGTGTTTTAGGGGTTATGAAGAGTTAAGTGATTTTAAAGAATTGGTTGTAAGAAATGATGAAGAACCTAAGAATGAAGTTAAAGAAAACAGTTTGGATTTTTAATCTGGCAGTAGGTTCGAAAATTCACCATAAATTATATAAAAATAATTTTGAGGTTATTTTTATATATTATGTTCATAAATCAATATATTTTCTTTTAAAACAAACGTGGATCAATTTCAAGGTGTATACAAAGATATATGAATTTTGAACCAAGGAAAGGTCAGAAAAATAGGACAACATATTCTGCAAAACAGATTCTGTTAGTAAACTTTGAAAATTCACCATAAATTGTACAGAATGCATTAGAAGGATTTATTTATATGGATAGATTCGTATTCGAGTATAGTTTTCAATGGAAGAAATGGAATTAAATTCCAGTGTGTATATCAATACAGAATATTGATTCTTTAAAGGCAGTGCAAGTTGTCAGAATATGAAAATTTTAGAAAGTCTGGTGATTGTAATACAAATTTCGAATGGTTGGGAGTGTTTATTGTAATTATGCCTTTGTATGGGTACTTGGTTTATAATCCTTTCAATACTGGAATTTTTGGTATTAAGAATTCAAGTGGTAAAATGGTGAAGAACCATTTTGAGTAAATTGGAAAAGTTGGTTCCAATATTAAAAAGAATTAATAAGAGTTAAAGTAGTTGGTGGTGAATAGTTTGAAGTATGATTATGGAATTTATTTTGGAAATATGTTCATGTTAGTACAATACTAACATGTATATAGTTATGAATCTATATTTTGTACATATCGTGATTTACTCAGTGTTCAAAGCAATTCGAGTATAAAAGGAAAGGGTTAATATGGACATTAGTGAGGCACATATGTTGGAAATTATAAAGTGTCAAGGTGAGTGCAATACATGCATGAAATTATACATGGATGTTGTATACATCAATAGGAAGACTTGCGATAAGTCGACCTTGTTTATATCGGCATCATTTTATATCTTTTTTATAAATTGACATTGATATGTCAGAGTATGAAATTAAAATGCATTGATCATGAAAAATATGATATTTTACCATGAATGTTTTCGGGTATGAACTGCCCAATGTTAAATTTGATAATATATTTTTCCATGGTTGGATCAAATAAAATAGACTATATGCCCAAGTAAGTCATTGAGGGATAGGGTATAGTTGGCATGCCATAGAGTATAGCAGTTGCAGGTTTATATTAGCACTATAGTGTATAAAGACACTAAGTGCAGGTTTATGTTCGGATTAGCACTATAGCGTAAGCTTAGTATAGGTGGTGGGCACGACCTTATGTGTATTGTCTAGATTAGCACTATGGCGTAAGCTTAGTGCAGGTTTAGCACTACGGTGCATGTATTTTACTCGAATACCCAAGGTCCTCATGGTTGTATATTGGTCTATAGGCTATGATTTATGGATAATGGTTTATTGCTAGTAAATGGTAAGCATGAAAATAAGCTTACGAGCTTATGGAATAATGGCAAGTATGTTGGTAAAAATAAGCTTACGAGCTTATGGTACAAATGGTAAGTATTTTGGTAAAATAAGCTTACGAGCTTATGGCTATTAAATGGTAAAATATTGGATATGTTGGTATTATAATTTTATGGCATTTTGAAATTTACATTAAAAAAATCATGCATGAATTGTATTGCACTGTTAAATGTTTTAATTGCCTCACTAAGTATATACTTAGCGTGTGATGATTTTCACGCGTAGGTAAAAAGCGGAATAAAGAGTTCAAAGTGATATCAAGCATCGAGAGGTATATTTCAATATCAGTAAGACATCCTACGATGGAATTTGATTTTAGATAATGGCATGTAATTTGAAAATGTTCAATTTACTTGTTGAATAAATTTTGGAAATTTTTATAATGATGAAAGGTCATTTTTTATGAATTTATATGTATTTTCGGAAGTTACTGTAGCATGAACAGTGACCACGTTTTGAGAAAAATTTCCAAAATAATTTTGGGGTACTAATTCCCCTAACAAGGAATCGATTCCCCTACTGTTCATCGCCAATGTTCACTGTTACTGTTCACGGGGTACTGTTCACTATTCGTAAAAAAATCTTTTGAATTAAATTCGTTATAATGAAACATAATTTATATGATATGATATGATATTTTTATAATATCAATTACCATTTTAAGAAAATAAATTTTTAAATCACTTGTAAAAGTGGAAATGGTTTTAATTATTTAGGTGACATCTATAATCTGTATAGGTATAATTATGCAGGTTATGGGTGTTACAACAACTTCCCAAATCCTGTTCCGGTCTTGGCGCCTTGTCCCAAGGTTTGCTTGATTTTCATCTTGGTGCACTGGGAGAGTCGAGGTTTAGGAATCCTTTTTTCTTCTGCCACGAATGTGGCATTCATGAATTTTAAGGAGCGGAATGAGCAGTCCACCACTTCCTCATCCACTTCGATGTATAGTGCTTCCGTGGTCACACTTGCCACTATATCTTCCTCAGCATTGATAATTATTAAGGCCTCGTCAATAACAAAATTTAACTTTTTGGTGCAGCGTGGAGGGTACTACACCTGCTTGATGAATCCATGGCCTTCCCAAAAGACATCTATAGGACGGCATGATATCCATCACAAGGAACTCAATATCATAGGTTGTTGGTCTGATGGTCAACGGTACCTCGATCTTACCGACTACCTCTCGTTTGGTCCCGTCAAATGCTCGGACCATATTCTGACAGGCTCTCATATGAGAGGTATTTATTGGCAGCCTCTTCAATGTCACCAAAGGCATCATGTTCAGGGCTGAGCCATTGTCAATCAATACACTCGGTAAAACGTGCCCCTTGCAATACATAGTAATATGCAGTGCCTTTGTTCGACCTTTTCCCCCGGATGAAATCTCATCATCTGAAAACGAGATGAGATTATCAACTTGAATATTGTTCACTAGTCGATCCATCTTGTTGGCTGGTATGTCTTGTGTCACGAACGTTTGATTAAGAACCTTCAACAGTGCTTCTCAGTGTGCCTCTGAGTTTAAAAATAGTGCTAGCATTGAAGTACGCGTAGGTAAGTTATGGAGTTGTTCTATAATGTTATACTCGCTGTGCTTCAAGATCTTGAGGAACTCTTTAGCTTCTTGCTCCTTTATAGGTTCATTGACAACTATCACATCTTCTTGAATGGCTCAAGTAGTCTTTGCCCCACTTTGCTATCACATCCTTTGGAAGTACTCACCTGGCATTCATACTTCCATGGCACTTGCCGATTGTCCTTGTATTGAAAAGGCCGAGGTGTTATGATCACCACCCTGGCTGGTGTTGTTACTGTCATATTTGCCTTAGAGATAATTATCAAAGGACTACCCTACCAAATCTTCTGTCTGATGATTCTCCGGTGGCACAAACATCTACTTTAAAAGAATCTTGAATTTCTTCGTAAAATTTCAGCTCTTTTCGGTCCATCATGAGCTGGACTATTGATCTGAATTCTGGGCACTCTTGCACATTATGCCCCTCTTCGTTGTGGTAACAACAATGGTTACCATCTTCAATCCTTTTTGCACATGAATGGGGTGTAAGAAGCCCCGCCTTTACTATTTGGCTCCATATCCAAGCCAAAGGAGTTTTAACTTCCGAAATACATATTTTGATTCTCCTGCCATTCTCGATGGTGATTGCGTTGATTTCTATCTCCTGATGATTAGGAAAGGGATTCTGGGCGACGTTCGGTGCTCCGGAGTTGAAATGGATTCAATTTTTGTTTCGCATTCGTTGTACCAGTCTCTTGAATGCGAGACAATTTTCAATTGAATGCCCCTGTACACCTCCATGATATTCACAGTGGGTGTTCTCATCAAGCCATTTCGGATAGAGGGGCTTTATCGGATCCATAAGATAGGGTGACACCGCGTAAGTGTCGAAGAGTTATTGATATAACTCTTTATATGTCATGGGAATGGGATCGAACTGTTCCCTTTCCATTTCTCTTCTTGGTTCTCTCTGAGTTTGGTTAGAAGTACCGGATGGTACAGCTGCAGTTGTTTTTGAACTTGAGATCGTAACACCTTTGCTAGCGTTGTAGGTGTTGACATTGTTAATCTCGCGGTCCTTGTTCTTCATGGGAGGCTTTCTACTAGAGTCACCTCCTCAATCTTTCCTTGCTTTATGGCCAGTTCAACCATCTCACCAGCCATAACCAGATCTGAGAAACTTCCCGATGTGATTGCCACCAGGTGCCCGAAATAAGGTGTCTTCAGGGTCTGTACAAATAACTTTCTAGTTTCCTTTTCATCCAAGGGTGGATGAACTTGCACAGATAAATCCCTCCATCTATGTACGTATTGTCGGAAACTTTCGTTATGCTTCTTTTCCAGGCTCTGCAGCATAACTCAGTCTGGTCTCATATCATTGATATGTTTGTACTGCTCTAAGAAAGACTTGGCTAAGTCTTTCCATGTCTTGATATGAGTTCGGCTGAGCTGGTTGTACCATCGGATAGCTGAACCGGATAAGCTCTCCTGAAAGCAGTGGATCAAAAGTTGGTCATTTCCCCCGTACCCTGTCATCTTTCGACAGAATATAGTGATATGGGCCGAAGGGCAGCTATTCCCGTCGAACTTCTCGAACTCCGGGACCTTAAACTTTGGTGGAAACACCAAATCTGGGACTAGGCTCAGCTCTATTGCGTCCACTCCATAATAATCATGGTCTCCTTGGACCATCTTCATCTGATCTTCTAGCATTCTGGTTTTTTCTTCCATCTTTTTTGCCTTATCTTCCTCATTGAAATCCAGGATATTATAATCATCCGGATGATTGTCAGGACCGGTTGTGGAAGTTTGTAAATTTGCAACAACTTTTCCTTTGGTGGCAGATGAGTCACCTTGCAGTCCATGTAAGATCCCGGATGAGACAACCACCTGTGGGGTCGGTGGTATGGTTATCCTCTTAGATGCACCTACTCTGGGTGCACTTGCTTATTGTTGTAAACCATATAACTTAGCCACGATCTGATCGACTAAGGACTCCGTGCTTTTCTTGATAGACTCCATGGTACTTTGACTGTTCTGAGCCATTTTATCCTCCAACTCTTTCTGCAGTCTTGCCATGTTCTCTTTGATCTTCTCGATTTTGGCCTCCATTTGTCTCTTTTTTTGCTCGAGTATTGTGTGGGTGATGCGTATCTAATACTTGCGGTGGTAATCTTGGTGTCTGAGACATGTTCTGTTAGTTAATACGAATGTAAAAACATGGAAAATATAAAAATAAACATGAAATATATAAAATGCAAAGTATGCAATATATGATGTATGCAATTTGGAGGCATTGATCCAGAAAAGTGTTCATTATTATAAATAATCCTTATTCATAAAAAAATGTTTTATCTTTTAAGAGACATAAAAACAAATTAAATGTGCATTCAGACTAAATCCTCTAGACCCCGAACAACTTCTAATAAGTTGACAAGTCTTCTGCCTTCATCTGTCACTGGTTGAATACCTTGTCGAACCACTCCAGCTTCCCTTGCCAGGTCGCGAAGATGACGGGCTACTTTCTGTACTTGATCCAGGAAATCTTGGATGGTTGCGTCTCTAGCCCTCACCCTTCGTTGTGCTTGCTCCTAACAGAAACACCACTGTAATCCTCCGTCAAAGGGCACTATCTGAAGCTTATTTGCTTGCCTCTTGAACCCATCTACAATAGCTTCTAACTCAGCTATTGTCTTCCCATATTTCTCATGTTGTTTCTCTAAGTCAGTCACCTGGATTCTCAAGCGTTGGTTTTGATGTTGACTGTTTGTCAAGCGCCTTTGAGCAGTCTTCAATTGTTCCTTCCAAGCTCTTTCATCAGGCCCCTCGAACTTTCTTTTCAGACTGTGAGCTTCGTCTTTCCTTCGAGCTTCCATTGATAACGTTTAGCTTCCAGTTTCTTAACCCTTTGCTTCAGCTCGTTATTCACAGCTTTAAACTCTGCCTTGGCTATCTCAAGTCCAAAAGGGACAGGCCTGAGATGTTCCTCCATAGTCCGAGTGTCTTCACAGTCTGGCACCGGGACGTTATCACTCTTTCTCAATCTTTTCCACTCCATATAATCCAGAGTAAGCATGTCTCTGGCAGCTACAACATCCATCCGGAATACTTTCTTCCATGAATCGACTGCTTCCTTAATCATCTTCTTATAACTGTCACCGCTACACACAAACTCTGATTTAATTAGTCCGTATATTGCGGGGACAAACTGACGTGCCCCATACTGTCTAAGTGCCAATAACGGAGTATACCCAACTGCACCCCAAAGTCCAAGTAAAGTCATAGTATCAGAATCCCCACACCAGAAAAGAACGTCACCGAGGAACAACCAGAGGGCTCTCCAAGTAATATCCCGATCCTGAAGATGTGTAAAAACTTTCATCCACTTTTCCTTTGAAGCACCTTCATGCCATTTCATTGTGATGAACTCTCCTAAAGGTGAATATGTGGTTCTAAATCAGCGGTAGACAATCCCGTTAGTCTTCCAGAAGTGGTCATGAATCCAAACTTGAAGGAGCTGGACACACCCAACGAACCTTCCTCCGCCAGATCTTCGACAATGGTTGAGAGATCGAAAGGTTTCAGCTAAGATGGATGGTGCTAGGTTAACCTATCTCGGAAGTTGTTCAAATAATTCCACCACTGCTGTGTCAATACAACCCAATGCCTTCGGAAAGATAATCAACCCGTACAGACCTAGTGCAAAAAGGTCTATAGTCTTCCACTCATCAGGGTGGTTCTTCATTAATTGCCTTATGTGGATCCATTTAATTCCTTCCCCACTACCTGTGCACTGAGTCCGGTCAATTACCCATTTTTTGTCTACTCCCGCAACCCTGGCTAGTGTATTCTTAAAAGGCTGACTTTTAATGTGTTTAATGTAGGCTCGCTCTAGTTTGATGTTTTCACAGTGTAGTAGGGTAGTGTATTCTTCAATGGTGGGCACCATGTCCTCCCGATTAAAAGTGAAACAACTATATCCCGGGTTCCAGAATTGAACAAGGGCTCTGATTAAAGGCTCATCAGTCTTAACTTAGAGTAAAAGCGCAATGTCACCGTACCGTTGGCTGAACTTCTATTTTCTATCATTCTTCCAATTGTCCCAGATGTCTCGAAGCTCTTGCACATTGTTCTGTTTTAGGCTGATAGAGGCGTAACTAACCAGTTCTGACACATAGCTCCATTGAAGACTGTCTCCCTTTTCCTTCTGAGTCTTTTCGGACCATAGTCGTACCTCAGGGTTTTTAATCTCTTGCATTACAACACGTTTGTCCATTTTTTCAGATTATTTTGTGTATAACAAACATCGTTTTAGGGATCAATGGCCTCTTGTTATGATGCAAATGCTAAGAAAACAAACACAAAGGCAAAAAGTTAGTAAAGTAAAAATAAATAAATAAAAAGTGACAAAAAGAAGGAAGAAAAAAAAAACAAAACAAAAAGAAACGTGGTTAGGGTAAAAATATCCTAGGTTTTGGCATGTGGTTTTGGGGTAGGCTCTATTTCTCCATAGTCTCCCGGTTTAGGTTCTAAAAAATGGTACCCGAGTTCTCCTTACCGGTGCCCCCTTGGGCTTGCCATACCCTTAATCCTAAACCCATCACAGGCTTGTGTGGACCAAGTTAAACTCGAGAGGACACATTCCCTTATGCCCATATGGAGAATAAATTCACACGAAGGCATAAGGTATATGAATCCCGAAGGGTACTTGCTAGGCCTATACGGTGAATAAATTCACACGAAGACATCACTTTCACCCCCACTTAAAACGAGTTTGGAGCTCGGGTTTAGAGCCTTAGATGAAAAATCTTTAAGGGCTGAAATAATTAGAAAACGGTTAGTACAACTATTTACTCGAAAAATATAATCAAAAGTAAGTAAAAAATGATCGAAATATTACCTTAAAATTTAAACTTACCCTTTTCGTTAAAAAGACAACTGAAAATTACCTTAGCCTGACTCACTTACCTGTGTCCCCAGTGGAGTCGCCAAGCTGTCGGAACCGTCTTTCGGTTGGGCCCCGGAATTGGGCTTCGACTTGGATTAAACGAATTAGGAGTCGCCACCGATCATTTATTTTAAAACAAATGGGTTGATCGGATACCTTATTTCTTACCTGATCTGCGTCTTACCAGTGATATGTCGGATTCGGGAGTCGGTTACAGTTAAGGAAGGGTTAGCACCCTTGAACTGCCCTTTCGGTACTACGTAATTTCCAGCTGTCTTTAATTAAGAAAGTTGTAATTTTAAATTGAAAGGTAAAATAACGATCTGGATTACTTACCTCTGATTCGTTGAAATACCCTTAAACGATAAAATAACGTTAGATTTGTAGAGAAGTACGTAATCAAATTAGTACAGAAAGTGTGTAAATGTGAAAATAATGAACAAAGCAGGAAGATGAAAAATAAAATTTATAAAGTGAATAGAAATAAAAACCATAAACTAGAAAAATAAGATGATAACATAAATAAACAAAGTAAAAGAAATAAAATAGAAACAAAACAACCATAAAACGGAAATAAGGCAAAGGAAAAAAATGAAATTAAATAGAAAAATAAGAATAAAACAAAACCAAAATGATAAATAAAAGAAGGTAGAATAATAAAGTAATATATATAATCCGGTGCTTGCAAAAATACAAGTATATAAAATATTAGGTAATAACAAAAATAGTAATAACAATAGTAAAAAAAGAGTTAAAAATATATGTACACATATAAATAAGCATTAAGGAAAAATATATAAGTAAATAAATAAATAAAAAGGTAAATAACTAAAAATAGTAATAAATCAAAAAAGAATAGTGTAAAAAATGATAAAAATAAAACAATATGTACATAATAATAAGGGAGTTAATTTGAAAAAAAAATTAAAATTGGGGCCAATTTAAATAATATTTGGGGCGAGATTGAAAGAAAACCAAAGCTAAGGGTTGAATTTAAAAGGAAATTGGAATCAAAATTGTATTTAAGGTCAAATTGAATCTTCAAAAAACAACACGAGGACTAAAAGCACAGTTTACCCACTCCAGAGTGAAAACACGCGAGTCGTGTGGTTATGGGTCGGGTCATGGAGGTCTGACGGGTTTGGTATAAGACCCAAAAAAATCTTTTTATTCTTCATTTCTCCTCCTCTTCCACGAAAGCCCTCCCCCCATCTCTTTTTTTCTCTCAATTGTTCTTGAGAGATGAAGAACAACGCCTGGGTTTTCCAGATTCCGGCACCGTGCCGCCGTTCATCGGTGGCAAACCTTAAAAATTTTTAATTTTTCCAAAAGCTCATAACACCCTTGTCATGAAAAACACCATTGTTTTTTAAAACAAGCCTCGTAGGGGTGTAGATATAAAAGAGAAATTTTCGAATACCCCCATTCCGGTCATCGGCTTTTAGTGTTTTAAATCCAAGAGAGACAACATGCAACTCGAAAAAAAATGAAAGGTGAGCCTTTTTACCTTATGCTTCTCCTCTAATAATCTCAAAAATGCTTCGAATAGCACTGCTCGTATTTTGTGTAAAATAATTGCAACAGTTTCCTTGTATTTCGTATATCAACCGACCGTACAATGAGTTTGATTACAAGCATATTTATAGGGTGAAAACCCCCCTATTTTTAGACTATAATCTTGAGTCCTAATCGCACTAAACTACTGCTTTATTTTGTTGTTGATGATTAATGGGTTTCGTTCGCCGGACGCTTCGGAGTTGTTGGAGGCGAGAGACGTGCGCCGTGAAACTCGGAGAGAGACGTGAGGCGTGGGAACTCTGGTTGACTGTTACGGCGCTGCTTGGGATGCTAGGGTTATGGAAACCCTAGCCTGCGTGCATGTTGGGCCAGGACCACTGTGTGCTGTTGGGCCACGTGTGACCTGGTTTCGGGCCTGCAAATGTAAAAAACGAGATTAATAATATTATTTATATATACATAATATAATGACGAAAATCATGTGTCTACAACTTGATCACCTACTTCTATTATAATTTTTGGTAAACCTAATTCATCTTTGAAATTCAAAACCTGCCATTTTCATGATCATTTTCTTCCTCAAATCTATCCTGGGTTTTTGAATCTATAATTTCCCTAACCTTCATCTCTTGCCTTCATATATATTTTCTTTTAAGACCAATATCTAATGGTGGAAAATGATTCAATCATCGTTTTGAACACTAAATTAGCAGTTCTGGCGTCAGAAACATTGTATTCCAGCGATAGCAACTACAAGCATCGCCCCAGCAAGCGTGCCAGGCATGATCACGGTGCGTCGTTAGTAAGGTTCAAAGGTGTCGTGCCGCAGCAAAATGGGCATTGGGGTGCACAGATATACGCCAACCATCAGCGGATATGGCTTGGCACGTTCAAGTCCAAGAGAGAAGCAGCCATGGCTTACGACAGCGCCGCCATAAAGATACGTAGAGGAGGCGACACGCATAGGAACCTCCCATGGACCGATCTCAACGTCAAAGAACCGGACTTTCAGAGCCTTTATTCGACCGAAGATTTGTTGAACATGATCAGGGACGGTTCGTATCGAGGCTAGGTGGAAGATTTCGTCAAGATCTTGCCTAAGAAAGATGGGAAATTGGCCACCAATCTCAACAAAAAGCTTGTGCATGGCGATACACACTTCTCATGCATGCAACTTTTTCTTAAGGAACTAACACCAAGCGATGTCGGCAAGCTTAACAGGCTCGTGATCCCCAAGAAATACCCCGTCAAACACTTCCATCACATTTGCGAGACCGATCAACAAAGCCTGGTGGGTGGGATCGAATACATCGAACTTGTCTTCTACGACAAACTAATGATGACATGGAGATTCCGATACTGCTATTGGAGGAGTAGCCAAAGCTTTGTTTTCACTAGGGGCTGGAGCCGATTCGTGAAGGAGAAGAAACTCGGCGAGAAAGACAGCGTGACATTTTGCGCATGTGAGTGCCCTGGTGGGAGTCAAAATGGCAGAAATTTCTTCCACATCGATGTGGATTACAATGGAGAAAGCTGTTGCATCGATGACGTCGATAAGAAAAGGACTAACACGGCGGTGGAGTTGGAGCTGAACTTGGGGAACAAGAATTACACTAAAACTAGAAGTATTGAGTTGAATGAAGATAGATCGAGCTTTAGATGGATTGGAATCGGGTCGTAATGTAAAGGAGAAAAGTATTACTCTTTTCGGAGTACATATCAACTGATGAACATGTAGGTCTAACTAGTGAATTTCAGGCTGCTTTGTTAAATTTAGTTGCTTTTTGGTGTATTGAGACTATTATAATGTATATTAATATAATCCCAACAATTAGAACAACTAAATCCTGGGCTAGATTGTAGAAGAATAAGAACTAACCAATGAAGAATACATCAAAATCTCATAATTTTAGTATTAATGTACTTGATGAGAATAATATTAGTATTTGGAGTTTTAGAATTGCTTCTCTTCTTCCTTTGATAATAAATTATCCGGTCAAAATAGTGCTTATTAGATAAACTCTTTGTAAATCCAAAGGTTATAACTTGATCTGTTCATCAAACATCAAAACTTCCGATTCAATAATGTGATATTATAAAAGTAAATGAACACTTGTTAGTTTAACTTAACTTTATGTAGACACCTATTTTCGTCCGGGACTTATTTAGTATATATTAATATTATATTTTATCTTTGTATTTTAATTTCAAAAGATGTTAGTATTTCAATTATGATTTAGGATATTATTTTGAATATTATTTTATTTTATCTTTATTTTAGGTATTTTAGTTTAAATAGTTTTAAGTGTTTTAATTAGGATAAAAGATTTTATTTTAGTAATTATTTTTAGCTTGTTTTTAGGAATTTTATGGGTATAAATATCCTCCCAGGGTAAGTCTAAGGTAAGTCTAAGAAGACACATATGAAATCACAACACATCTGAGAATAAAATCTTCTTTTTCTCTCTAGCTTTCTCTCTATTTTTGCATACTCCTTTATTTTCTTTTAATTTTCGTTTTCAACAAATGCTAAGTATGTCTTTGGTCATACTTAGCTAATTTTCTTTTAAGCCGAGAGTTAAAGCGAAGACTTAATTCCAAACGTGAGAATTGTAAGAAGGATTGACTTATTGAAGCATGTTCGACTTTCCGAGAACACACTTAGTAAAATTATTTGCTAAAAGGAAACTGAGATTGGAATCAGTTATTGTTGAAACAACATAATCTGAGTCGGCAGCGAAGAATTGTCCTTGTAAGCCGACGTGAATTTTGAAGTAAAGATCTGTTTCGATGATCCAATGAATTTCAAAGCTAAAGTATGAGACTACTTTCACTATGAGTTTCTCTTTATCTCAATCTCTTTAGATTATTTATTTAATTATTTTCTTTTATTTAATTCTTATATTTTATTTTAAAAACAACTTTTAAAAATCTTTTTATCTTTGTTACTATTATTTATTATTTTATTATATTTCCCTTTTTTATTTTATTTTGTTTTATCTTTATTTTTTCACTTTTTAAATTTTATTTTATTTTTATTTTCTCTTTTAACATTTTTTTTATTTTTTATTATTTTCTTTTCTGAAATTTAATGTTTTCTTCATTTATGTTATATAACATTTTTTAAAATTTAATATTTACTTCTTTGATTTATTTTTTTAATTTAATTTTTATTTGATATTTCTTTTATTTTATAATCTAACGTTTTCAACTTTTTAGAAGTAATTTCAATCGATCAAAGGTAATTAATTCGAATCGAATCTTTAAATTTTAATTTTAATTTTAATTTTCGCAATTAAGACAACCGACAAATTAAAATGGTACCGAAAGGGCAGTTCAAGGGTGCTAATCCTTCATTAACTGTAACCGACTCCCGAATCCGATATATTTCTGGTAAAACGCAGATCAGGTAAGATGGTGTCCAATTAACCTAAATATTTTTAAATGATCAATGGCGATTCTAACGTGTTTTATTTAAGTTGAAGCCCAATTCCGGGCCCACCCGAAAGACGGCCGCGACACTTTCAAATCAAACAAATACGAGATTATACTCTAAAGGAAATTGTTATAGCAAAGCAAAGGGATTAAATTTCAGTGTCCAAAGAGTATAAGGACTGAAGGTGAATTAGACATTTTTAGTTTGAAAAGCTACCAAACAAGTAAAACCTTCGTGGCCCTCAGATTGTATGGAGTTGTCCAACTAAACAACACTCAAACTCCTAACTGCTTTAATAAACTCTTTTGTTTTTTTTTTCATTCTTTTACTGAGATCTTGTTGCTGGGAGGTTCTTCTGCAGGTATAATATAATCAATTTTTTAATATTGATTTTTTATGTGAATAATTGTTCTTTGGTTTTGGGTAGTGATTAGATATCTGTTAAGATTTAGATCCCATTAGAGAGGTACTGAATTCTTCATCATAAAGTCAACTTCATCGTAACATTGAAGGGAAGTTAACTGGGAAAGTTTTATTTCATGAATTGTTGGCATATTTAACTCTAGCTTGTTGATCAAGTGCTAATCATGTAATTTGATTGGGCAAGTCAAGCTTATCAATGATTTCAGATTGCTTGTTGATAATTCTAGTGATGAATTCATAGTTACTTGTTTTGCTTAGTAGTGTTGTTCTAGATTAATGATCAATACTTTATTAAATGGGATAAATACACATCTACTATATCTATAGATGATTATGGTAGATGTTAGTAGAACAAATTACTGAAATTTGTTTTTCCACTATGTTCTGCTTTATATGTAAATGTGAAGGCTTGACTGGATTCTTATTTCAAGCTATGTCCAAGGCAAATTAATGAGTTTGTTGCTCTCTGTACTTCAAGTTGTTGAAAATTATTCAGTTAATGTTTTTCCTTTAGAGTGAAGTTATTGGTGTGTGCGAATTTGGTGAAGATTTGTTATAGAATATGTCTGATAATTTTTTATATTTTCCCAAGTCTTTTATACATTAATTCTTTATTAAGTTTCGAATGCATTGTTTGGTTTCTGTCCACTTAAAAGACCCTGTGATGGTTACGAGAGAATTAAGGAATAGAACGAAGAGATAATAGGAAATAGAAGCAGAAGAAAGATGAAGAAATTCCGTTTTCATTCAAAATATGCCTATCTTTTCATTTACAAGTACCCGTTTTATTTACATACACAGTACTAGGGAATCTATCTAAGCTAGCTGGTTGTCCTTGCATAACTAATTCTGTTGTCATCACAGAAATTGGGCTTCTGGATGGGCTAGCCACTCTTCACCCAGATCTGTTGGACTACCCACCTGTATCTGTTGGGCTGATGTTTTAATTCTTCCCATGCTCCTCATGTGCCCACTCATCAGGTAAATCATCCCCAATGCAGTCTCAATCCCTAACCCTTGTCTTCTTTTTTTCCCCAATTCATCTTTGATCTCTCACCCTTCATCTTCTACCTCTCGTCCTCCTTCTCCCACTGTGACAATACCCGCCCCATGAGACTATCCTTTTCCCCAAAGATCAAAAGATGGAAACTGTCCTCGAAGCACAAAGTAGTCTTCCCATGTATAGTTCTTCTCATCCAGGTTAGTCCATCGAACCAACAACTGAGTTATTGGTTTATTTTGTCGATTAACTATTCGTCTGCCCAATATCTTACACGGTTCTACCTTGAACTGACCATCTTCATCAACCACAGGAGGATCTGTTAAAGATGTTGATGCTTCCCCAACATGTTTCTTCCATAGACTGACATGAAAAACTGGGTGCAGACGCAAGGTTTCTGGTAAGTCCAATCTGTATACCACCTCTCCAATTCTTTCTATAATCTTGTAAGGACCATAAAATCTCGCTGCTAATTTCAAATTATTTTCTCAGGGCAAGGGAAGTTTGTATGTACGGCTACAATTTTAGGTAAACTTCATCCCCCACTTAAAACACTCTTTCTGATATTTTATTATATGCTTTATGCTTCATACAATTGCTGGCATGTTCCAATTGTAACTTAACCAATTGTCTAATTTCTTCTCTGCTACGCATTAATTCCACTATAGCCTATACTTGAGTCTCTGTATGCCATACCATTATAGGAGGCTTGTAGCCATATAGGGCTTGAAAGGGTATTAGTTTTAGGGCAGTATGGTAGGTGGTATGATACCACCACTCAGCATGAGACAACCATTTATCCCACTGTTTTGGTTAAAAAAATAGAGACCCCTTAGATACTGTTCTAAACACTGGTTTACTCTTTCTGTCTGTCTATTGGTTTCATGAAGTAAGCAGTGCTAAATAGGGTCTTAGTCCCCAATTGCTTCATTAGTTTTCTCCAAAAGAGGCTAGTGAAAGTCTTGTCTCCGTCTGAAATGACCATTTTAGGTTGGCCATGAAACTTATAGATATGATCCAGGTATAGTTTAGCTACATCTGCTGCAAAGTAAGGGTGTGACAGTGCTAAAAATGGCTATATTTTGTAAACTTGTCAACCACCACTAGAATATAATTTTTCCTCAATGATGTGGGTAAACCATCTATAAAGTCCATAGTAATTACCTCCCAAGCTTGTCGAGGAATAGGTAGTGACTGTAGCAGTCCTGGTTTAGAAACATGTTTCACCTTAGTTTGTTGACACACTGCACAAGCTCTTACATAAGTTGCCACCATAGCTTTAAGCCTAGGCCAATAGAAATAAGACCTAATCCATTGATAGATAGTTTGGCTTCCAGAATGACCTCCATGAGGTGAATCATGTAGTATCTGAAGAATCTTTAGTCTAACAGACCCAACAGTCCCAATATAGACTCTATCCTTAAATCTAAGGATACCCTTGAATATCTCCACTTAGGATCAATAGTTAATTTGGAAATCCATTCAGTAGTCATTAGATCCTCTTTATAACCGTCTTCCACATCCTGAACCCAGCTAGGAATGATTAGGGTTGTGCCCATAGCAAAACACTGACCTTGATCTTCCCATTGTCTAGATAAGAAATCTGCTACCACATTCTATTATCATTTTCTATATTGAACAGTGTAGTCCAAACCCGATAGCTTAGTCAATCCTTTCCTCTAAATTACAGTACTTAATTTCTGCTCCAATAAGTACTTCAAAGGTTCATGGTTTATTTTGATTACAAAAGGATTACCCTCTAAGTAATGTCTCCACTTAGAAACTGCTAATAGAATAGCAAGATACTCTCTTTCATAAATAGAGAGGTCAGTATGTCTAGGACTAAGAGCGTTACTAAGATATGCAATAGGTCACACCATCTTGAGATAATACAACACTTATGCCTCCTGAATTGGCATCTGTTTCCAAGTAAAAATTCTTGCTAAAATCTAGTAGAGCTAAAATAGGGGCAACACACATAACTCTTTTAAGATCTTCAAAGGTAGTCAAGGTTGCACTATCCCACTTAAAATTGTATTTTTTTAAGCATATGTGTCAATGGTCTGCTGATAGTACCATAGTCTTTAATAAATCTTCTATAGTAACCTGTTAAACCCATAATTCCACGCAAGGATTTCAAGGACTTAGGAAGAGGCCAATTCTTCATTGCTTCCACCTTACTAGGATCAGTAGCTACTCCTGCAGCTGAAATAATATGTCCCAAGTATTCTACTTGGGTCTATCCATAAAAACATTTGGAGAACTTTGCAAATAACTGGTTAGCTTGTAACATATCCAAAACCCTTTGTAAATGAGTAATATGGTCTGTCATAGAACTGTTGTAGACTAAGATGTCATCAAAAAACACCAAAACAAACTTTTACGTAATGGACTAAATAATTAATTCATTAATGCCTGAAATGTAGCAGGGGCATTAGTAAGACCAAAAGATATTACCTTAAATTCGTAGTGGCCTTGATAAGTTTTGAATGCAGTTTTGTGAATGTTTGCATTCTTAATTCTGATTTGCCAATATCCTAATGTGAGGTCAATCTTTGAAAAATAGACAGCACCATGTAATTCATCCAATAAATCCTCCACAACAGGAATAGGAAATTTATCCTTAACAATCATACTGTTTAGTTGTCTGTAATTCACACAGAACCTCCAAGTACCATCCTTCTTTTTAATTAGGAGACATGGAGAAGCAAATAGACTCTTGCTAGGTTGAATAATAGAGGAGGATAACATGGTAGCAATTTGTCTTTCTACCTCAGCTTTTTGGTTATGTGGAAATCTGTAGGACCTTAGATTCACAGGAACTGATTCAGGCTTAAGAGGAATAGCATTATCATAGTTTCTTATTGGTGGGAGGCCTGTTGGTTAAACAAAAATAGATTTGTATCTCTCTAGGAGAGGTTGAATAGTTGTAGGAATAGGTTTGGAACTCTCTGTCATAGATAGCAGTACTACATGCCTCAAAATAGCATAGTCTAAAGTTGTCATTTTCAGTAGTGTAGCCCCTGAAATTTGTTGCAAAAAATTTGAGGGATGCTGGCCATTTATAACAATTTGTTCATCTTGGTGTACAAAACTTAGAGTCATTTTGTTGAATTTCATCAAGATTGGATTGAATAATTTCATCTATTCAACACCTAACACCATATCACTTCCATCCAATTTTAGAAGTCTAAAATCATGAATAAAATAATGTCCTTGCATATGCCATTCTACCTTATTACATCTTGCTGAACTGTAGAGTTGTTGTCCATTAGCCATTGTAATAGCGAAAGGATAAGGTGTATTCACTTGAATACCAGCATCAGCCCACTATGGTGTTAAAAAACTGTGGGTACTACCATTGTCAATTAAAATGTTCAATGGTATGCCTTGAATAGTGCCCTGAATTCTCAATATATTATGGCCAATATTCCCAGTGATAACATTCATAGATATTTCTAGGCTCTCCTCCTCTTCTAGAATTTGCTTCTCTGAATCAGTAGGTAAAGTTTCTGAAGGAATAACAATCTCATCCTCAATCATCATGTTTAATTGTTTTGTTTTGCACTAGTGACCTGGGATAAATTTTTCACCACACTTAAAGCATAGGTTATTCTGCCTTCTGTATTCTATTAGGTTCTACTTTGGTGGTATAATGTTTGAATTCTTTTTTGGTAATGGTAATTGATTTGGCTTATAAATAGGTAGAGGATTTGGGTAGGGTAGGTTTCTAAAAGATGGTCTCTATCTTTTACTCTCAAATTCAACAGATAACTCATACAATTTAGCTTGCCTGCATGCCTCAGACACTGTCTTAGGGTCTAGAGCCTTGACTCTGTGTTTAATATCGTCTCTTAACCCACTAATAAATAAAGAAACAAATAATTATTCACATAAAGTAGGATTTTGTAAGAGCATGTGAGGCTGTAGTTCTTCAAATCTATCCTGATACTCCTCAACAGACCCTTTTTGTACTAATTTTATAAACTCCTCCACTATATCAGCAAAGGCTCTATCACAGAACCTATGACAAAGGTCTGCCTCAAACTCATGCCAGGTCATATAATGTTTTTGCATAATATAACCATCAAACTAAATTTCTGCTTTACCCGTTAAATACATTGTAGCCACCTCTACTCTTTTCTCATCAGCAATACTATAAAGAGAAAAATACTTAAGGCATTTTTGTATCCAACCTCGTGGATTAATTCCTTCAAAAAAAGGTAGCTCAATTTTAGGTCTATGCCACATAGTTCCTTAAGTATTAAAAGACCCCTTGTCCTTCTTTTATCTACCTCTAAGCCCACTGTAATGTTTTTAACAGCACTATTCTCACCCACTTGATTATCATTTTTAAAACTAGTCATATGAGCAGGTAATTCATCTGTTTTAGACTTGAGGATCTCAGGTTCATCAGGTTTATAAGTAAACTTATACTTGTCATTAATCACTGTTCATTAGGTTCATCACGATTTTCATGTTTATATTCGATTCAACCATTTAAATATAAAAATTCTTTTTAAAGTCAAAAACTCTATATTTACTCTTTACTCTTTTGAAAAACTCAAGTCATATACTGAAAATAATTTTCAAACATTTTACAAAGGGTTTCGGATTTTAATTGAGTCAATAATTAAATTTTAACCTTAGAATATTAATATTGCAAGAACAATATTGATATTGTTCTAATGGTACCGATACATGTATCGATACCAATGTGTAAAAATACATAGCAGTATTGATACATGTACCGATACTAGTGTGTAAAATTACACAGTAGTATTGATACTGATATCGATATTCCCTTTAAGTTTTTGACAAACATGATTATAGTTTGCTATTTTCGTACCGATACTCTATATGGAGTACCGATACTCTCCTCTTCTCAACAGTTAAATTTTTATAATTAATGCAGGCAGTACTGATAGTCTACGCCCGAGTACGGGTACTCAAGACGTCTGGGTAACATTTATTGTGGGAAAATTCTTCCCAACAACTCTATTAACTCCCACAACAACTCAAACGACTAAAATTGAATGAAGAGGTATAAAAACAAGATTCCAAGTCATATGTAAAGACAAAAAATCATAGAGAAAGCCAAAGCAATCAAATTGAACCAAGATTCAAGTCAACATTCTTTTTGCTTTCAAAGAACACTTGTGTACTCATTTGTTTTATTTTGTTGAGTGTACTCTAAGGTGACGTTTGGTTCGCTGGAATCCCTTGGAATTAGGGAAAATTGGAATCAAATTCCATCACTTTCCCATGTTTGGTTCAAGTTTTCAAAGGGAGAATTGGAAAGTAAATTCCATCAAGGGAGGGAAAGTAAATTCCATCTATAACATGTAATTGAAATCCTTTAGAGAAGGGAATGTGAAATTTGACCATACTACTCTCATTAATATTTTGGTATTCGAGTCGGATTTTTTTAAAAAAATTCGGGATCGGGTCAGATGTTTTTAAAAAACTTTGGGTTGGGTCGGGTTTTTTTAAGTTTGATATTCGGGTCGGGTCGGGTCGGGTTTTTTAAATTGTGATATTCGGGTTTGGATTGGGGTTTTTTAAAAAAAATTCAAGATCGGGATAGATTTTTTTAAAAAAAAATTCGGGTTCATGGTTGGGTCGGGTCAGGTTTTTTTAAGTTTGATATTCGGGTCGGGTCAGGTCGGGTTTTTTAAAGTGTGATATTCGGGTCGGGGTCGGGTTTAGGGTGAAAAATACCCGACTCGACCCGAAAAAAATATAATTTTACCTTATATATTTAGGAATAATTACAATAATACCCCTCTCTATATATTTTTTTCAATTAAGTCACTGTTTTTATTGAATAAAAATAGTTTTTTTTATTATTTCGGGTCGGGTCGGGTAGACCAAAAACCCGACTCATTGCCATCCCTAATTGGGATGATTTTAACTTATGATGTTTATTAGTATGATTTTTATAATTTATTGAAATGAATAATCAATAAATAAAATGAAAATTTAATATTTTTTAAATTTTTATAATATATTGCTACATATGGAATTAGAATTGGATTCCAATTCAATTTCCTGCCAACCGAACAGGTTTCAGATTCAGATTACAATTTCTTCAGATTCTAATTCCTTCACATATTCCAATTCCCTCATAAACATTCCAGCGAACCAAACGCCACCTAAGTTTGTTATTTGTAATTTCCTTTTAGGAATGATGATACACTTGAGATTTTGTGGTATAAGTTTAAGTGTGTTGTAAGGTTACATCTTGTTCTAAAATGTTTGAACAAATTAGTGAATTTGTTGAAATATATAGTGTAGAGGCTAAGATAGTGGATGTAAACTTCATTGAGGAAGTTGAACTACTCTAAAATTGCTTATGTCCAATTTTTTATTTTCTTGTAAAAAGTTTCTATCAATTTTTTATTTGTCAATTCACCCCTCTTGAATATTTCATTGGTTCGATTAACTCAACACGATGAATGCTTGACGTGATATTGTCAACCATTTTATAAGGATGAGTTGAACTCATAAAGCATCCGGTTTTGTGATCAGAGTGAAATCATTTTTCATAATGAATGTTTTGTTATGATCGTAAGCACCGTGTATACCAAGACCACCATGGTTTATTGGTTGGTAAACTGAATCCCCGTTGACGAGAGAAACTCTAGAAGCAATAGGGGAATAGCTCCAAATAAAATTTCGAATGAGCCGTTCAATTTCATTGCATACTCTTTTGGGGAGAAGAATCATTTGCATGAAATAAATGGGAATGGCCGAGGGAACAGGTTTTGCCAAGGTGATACGACCAACAAGGGAGAAGGTTTTGGCATCCTACCAATATAAATGAGCTTCCATTTTGTCAAGAATAAAGTTGTAATATAAGCAAGAGACCCGTTTATTAATAACCGGTATTCCAAGATATTTGCCCAAAGAATCCACAGTTTGGAATCCAAGTCTTGTGTTGATAGAAGATTGGAGATCCGGAGCGGTTGAAAGCGAAAAAAAATATTTGTCTTCTTTTTGCTAATCCAATGGCCGAAGTAGAGACAAAAAATTGTAAGGATAATATCAAGATTGTTTGCTTGATCCATACTCGCCATAGCATAAAGGATGAGGTCGTCAGCAAAGAAAAGATGTGAGGGGGTGTCATTGCGAACAAAATGAAAAGGTCGCCATGTTCCCGAGGTGATAACAGTTGATACAATACCCTAAACATTCTGTAGCAAGGACAAAAAGGTACGATGAAAGTGGGTCGCCTTATCTCACCACCTTTCAGGACGAAAACCAATAGTAAAGTCACTATTCCATTTAATCAACATTGATGAAAAGGTAATATAGTCCATGATTATACGGATAATATCAGGTGAGAATCCTGCAGCAAGAAGAGTGCCCTTGATGAAATCCCGTCAAAGGTGATCAAAGGCCTTCTCAGAATCTATTTTGATTGCCATCTATTTTTGTTTAGATTTAGAAGTTCTCATAGAATGTATGACCTCTTGATTAATGATGATGTTATCGGTAATGTGTCGATCAAAGACAAAGCTGGTTTGGTTGGGCTTTAATAGAATCTGCATAATAAACTTTAGACGTCGAACAATGACCATTGTGGGGAGTTTATAGACTACCGAGAATATACTGATAGGACGAAAGTCACCCAAAGTTTCAGGAGTACTTGTTTTGGGGATCAAAACAAGAAGTGTACGATTTAGTTCAGCTTCCAAGGAACTACACCTAAAGACCGTTTGAATTGTAGAGCAAAATGAATGGCCAACAATACCCCAGTTTTTTTTTTTTGTTTTGAAAAATTTCAGCGTGAAGACTGTCTATACCTGGTGACTTGAGGATAGTCATGTCCTTGAGAGCAATGTGGATCTCGTCAGGTGTAGGAACCTCATCAATGGCTTGCATGGTCAAATTTGGTACATGGGGAAAACTCCCAATAATTGGGAAGTTTTCGTGTGGGTGTTTATCGAGAGTGAAGATTTCGGAAATAGTTGACGACCTCAATTTGTAAGATGTCATTTTCACTACACCATTATTGAGCTTGAGAGTCGAGATTTGATTTTGTTGTTTTCTAACAGTGATTTTTTTGGTAAAAGTACTCGGTATTTCTGTCCCCCAAGATAATTCAATCGGTTCTCGATTTCTAGTGCCAAAGGAGTTCTTCATTGTCCAAAACATTCTCGAGCTCAATGAGAAGTTCGACTTCAAGATTTGCTAAAAAAAACCAGAATGATGGGTGCTTAAAACATTCTGGATGCCGCACAAATGAACCATGAGAGATTTTTTCTTTCTACCGATGTAACCAAAAAATAAATTGGTTCCAATATCCGTAGCTACGGTAAGATTAGAGATGGTTCTTGAGAGATTGTTACTTGGAATCTAGTTGTCTCCAACCATGTGTTTGAAATCGATGTGAGATTGCCAGATAGAGAAGTAAAGAAAGCGCTTTTTAGTGCGATGCCCAGGGGGATCTCCAACTTTAAGGAAAATTGATTGGTGGTCGGAGCGCATTCGTAGAAGATGTTGAATAGTAGAGTTGGGGAAAGATTCATACCACAAGGAATTACATATGACTCTGTCAAGGCAAACGTGTGAAATTCCACGAGACCAAGTAAAATTTGGGCCATGAAACCCATGTCTCTTCAATTACAGAGGCAAAGAAGATATTGAAAAAACTTGCAGGGTTTTGAGGAAGCTGCGCAACCTTTCCTTTTAGAAGAATAAAGAGTGGTGTCGAAATCGCCAAGAATGATACAAAAAAAGTTGATCATAGTAGCAAGATTATAGAGATTAGTCCATAGAGCACGTCTTTTAGAGGCCTTGTGGCTGGCATAGACGATAGTAGCCAGGAAAGCATTGTTGGTATGTTTATAGGTGATGTGACAGTAGACAAATTGAAAATTGTTAATGAGGATTTCCACATCAAGAGAATCATACCAACAAAGCCAGATACCTCCTAAAAACTCGATGGCTTCGACTCGGTGAGAGTTTAGGAAACCATGAGCTTTAATGACAGAATCGGCATGATCACTACTAATATGTGGTTCCATAAAGCTGACAAGGTCTAAGTGAAAGTCGTGAATATATTGGTGAGCGACAGTAACAAATTTAGGGTTCCCACAACCTTGAACATTCCAACAAAGAAATTTAAAGTCCATAGGAAAGGAATAAAGTGGGAAGGCCATTCCAACACTTATTGTTGCATCGAAGAGCTCGATACACCCAACGGGCCAGCATCTATCATAGCCGAATCAATCTTGGGGCCATTGAGGTCAATCATATTCAGGGCACCAGCACGTAAATTGAGGTCAGACGGCTTAGATGGTATGTTGATAGGCGAAGAGTTGTAGTTGTTGTTTGGGACATCAGGAACAGTAACAACAGAATGCTTACTTATCCAAGGGAACGAGTGAGCAGGTCTTTACGATAACGCGACCAGCGTTGATGGAGTTAGTGGTAGCAAGGATTTTGAGGGAGCTCTTGTTGGGGAGAAATTTTCTGTTAGTATTGCTTCTGGTGGGACTTATGAAGGCGGAAGGAACATATGCATGGTAGGGCAGTAGGGATGGTAATGGCGTTGGTATCTTCAGAGACAACACTAAAAGACACAATATTAGGACAACCGTTGTTTTCATAGAGAGGATTAAACCTAGAATCAGAGTTAACAGATTCATTGTTATGATCATTATAAGTCTATTGTGTGTGTTGGTTTCTTATTTGTCTTCTATCTACGAGCATCCATGTGTTAAAGGAGTCATCAGTACCCGTTGGTTTTGTAGGGGTGATATTTTTGACTTATTCATTAGATCTTCATGAGCATCTGGGCAAGAATCTTTAATATGGTCATATTTGTTGCAATAAAAGAAAACAGTAGGGAGTGATTCATACTCTATTATTTGAATACGTCCGTTAATAGAGATGTTTAAGATGAGAGGTTTATTGAGATCAATACGTATGGTCATTCTCGCAAAGCACCCTCTATGGCCGTACTCGATCTGATAATCGATCTTGGTGATTAGACTAATGTTTTCACCAATTTTCAGTGATGATGCTGCACTTATAAAGGGTGACGGGGAGGCCTAACAATCGTATCCATGCAATGATTTTTCTTAAGTAAGGTTGGGATGTAGAGAAGTCAACGGTCCATGTTCTAACGTTATGTAATGTCCAAACACCGTACAAGGGTCCTCAACCAAGACCTTCAAGTAATTGGATGGTTTCAGAAGGTGACGAGGTAATAGTAATTTTTTGCATCCATTAGTTTGGAAGGTTGTTTGGGTTTCCAAAGATTGTATATTTTGTTTCAGAGGGTTGTGTACCCTATGCGCCTCCCTAAGAGTTTGACAATCACATTTTGGTCGAAACTCTTTGCTGCAAGGGTTGGATACGGTCATTGAATTCGATTGATATTAGTTCATCCACAACAGAGTGAGTGACATCTCTATCTAGTATATCAATGTTGTCTTCTTCAATGATTTTCTTATCAGGGGATGGGATCTGATTTTTTGTCTCCCATTAGTTCATCTTTGTGATAGATCGGTTGTTACTAGAGGCAGATTGATCAGTTTGTGTTCCATCAGATTGTCCCCCCTTAAGGCCATTCTATGGTCGATGATCTGTGTCCATAGGGGTTTCAGAGGCAAAGGGAGGGCTAGTATTGGAGGCAGGTTGGAAGACCATCGGGTGGACGACTTCATCAGGGGATCTTCTGTGAAACGAACAAGTTTTTTTTGGGTTGGGGGGTCGCTAGGGTTTTCAGAGAAAATTGCCATTTTTCGGTTTATTTTTTCTTTGATTCATGTAAACTTCACATTCTTCGTTAAGTATTTTTTTTTTAATTTGATCATTAAATCAATAATGCGATTGACATGACATACTCATATATAATTTTATATAATAAATTAGTATTATTTAATGATATTACAATATATATATATAATCAATCTTAAATTAAGAAAAATTTGTTGGCTTTGGAGCTGCTAATATAATAAGTAACCTACGTGGCAGTTCAACTGCTTTAATTTCTTCCTTTGTGTTATTTTTCCTTTGTTCTTTCATTAATAATTTAAGATAAATGTTGGAATTTGGCTCTTAGCTTAGGGTAAAACTGTTGGTTTCATCTCAGGTAAATTACCCATTTAGACGATGAGATAGCAAATTGTTGATGACGTGATATATCATACCAAAACGTTGTTTTGGTACGACTGCTCTAATACCTAAAACGATGTTGTTTTAGACATTGAACTTTAGAGGTGTACCGATTTTTCCATTAACTTTTACACAATTTATTTTTTTTTGCACTACACTTTTTGGCCTTGTCAACAGTAAATTATCGTCACATGATTAGTTTTTTTTTATCATATTTCGTGACAAAATCGGTATCAAAATGTTTGTAGTTCACTCTCTATTCTTCTTGTATGATTAGTTTTTCACGTAACTCACTCAAAATTGACAATATTAAACAAGAAAATCTATCATTTTTAGATGTTTGGAGATTTTATCAGATTTATGGGATTTGAGATGTTTGTTCGAAAATCTGAATGGTGAAGAGCATTACTTCAGGAAGACGAATAATATACCTCAAAACTAGCTTCGTCAGACGATCTTTGAAAGATATCGGAGTATTAATACGTTGAATTTTTAAATTAAATTTTGTTGATTTTGAATGAGATTCGCGGAAAACCGATCCTAATAATGAGTGAAATTACGAACGTTTAGATGCTTATCTTGTCGCGAAATATGACCGATAATGGGCAGTGTTTGGCTACTGATGGTGCCAAGAAAGCGCAATAAAGTTCATTGACAAGATTAATACACACCTAAAGTCCTGTGTTTAAAAATGACATTGTTTAGGCATCAAAACAGTCGCACCAAAATGACATCGTTTAGGTACTAAACGCATTAAGTTTTAAACGGTGTAATACTCAAATGAAACAAAAACTAAATATTAGGTATGGTTTTGAAAAAATTGAAAGTTAGGTACTAAAACGGACCAAAATTGATAGTTTATGTACTAAATGCGTAGTTTTCCCTTTTATCTTTTATATCCAAATCTCAACACCGATTTCCAGTTTTCCTAAAATTCGTATCTCTGTGTATGACAAAATGCTTCTATGAGTTGTAAAGTAAAATTTGCTTGAATATTTCTGGGCATAATTTTGTTTTCTTTTGATGGGTTATCTTATTTTGCTCATGAAAATTGCAAGATTTTGTTGAATGTTTCTCGTCCAATGATTTGGTTGCTGCAGTTGCATACACAAAACAGACATTACTTCTTCCATCTTCATTCCTTCTGTAAACTTTTATGATTGCATACAAAGAAGGAGAATATGCTATAACCCCAGTGCAGTTCAAAGGACTCAATTGGAAGGCATTCTTCCTAGAAAGGTTATGGGTGATTGTTTTGCAGAAAGCAGGATTACCCAGCTAACTTTAGCTGTTTTTGTTGCACAGATGCAAGTGGTTTTGGCCTCACGTGATTGATCACATGAGACATGTTATCTGATCAAGAAGATATTCTAAATCTGCATTATTAGTGGAAATCCCAACATGCACTTGATGATTTTTTTAATGGACTTACTGCCCTACTTTGCTGCCATTAGTTTCCTCCAACCTATTGTCACCTTTTCCTGAAGATATCTCTCAATGCCTTAGCTCCCAAGTCATCTCTGTTACATTTCTTTTCCAAAAGAAGATCAATATGAAATTCATTCATGGAGCACTGTTTGCTGTCTTTGCCTTGATAATCTTTCATCTACTCATCTGTTCTCCGTTGTCGCCTCACTGTTGGAGAAACGCTCGCCCAAGAACTAGAAATCAACCGAGGAGATTGCTTGGTTCTTTTGCTTCCGTTTCTGCAAATCTAAGCAAGTTGAGTGAAGCCATTCATGATCCTTTGGAGACAAGTCTTAGAAAAGCACCGCCGAGTGCTTCGAATCCCAACCAAAACAAGTGACTCCGGCGCTTGCCTACTGCGCCTAGAGATCCAAGGAAGAAAGAGAAGTGAAGTCCAATTCTCTTTCAACATTTTTGCAGTTTTCTTACTTTTACTGTATCTGCAACTCTTGTTTTGCGGTAGATGTAGGGCTGAGAGTAAACTTTTATTCACACCTGTGATATTTGTGCTACTCATTGTTTGTTTCCATTATTTTTTATTTTTCCTAGAAATTGCACCATTCTGAATTGAATCATCCTTCTCTTGAACTCACCAGTTTCTCTACATGTGATGCACAAAACAATATTTGGGTACTTTATTCTTTTGTTAATTTTTTTTTTAGTTAACATGGTCCATGGGGCAGATTATATAAAGACAACTAAACATGTTACCTTGTAATAATACTGATACAAGTCCTTCCAAGTAGAGACTAGAACAGAAAAAAGGGTAAATTACAATTTCATCATTGGAACTCTACTCTCTCTTATTTTGTTCATTGAACTTTAAAAGTTCTCAATTTTCTTATTGAACTTAATACATTAGGTTTTTCTGGTCACTGAACTTTTCTCTTTTTCATATTTTGGTCACTCCGTTGTTAAATAGTTAACGACGTTAAAAATGATACCATTAAAAAAAATTTCACCAAAACGATATCGTTTTGCATCTATAAAACATCTCATTTTAATGCCGTTAACTATTTAACGACCGAGTGACAAAAACCCAATGTATTAGTTCAGTGAAGAAATTGAACAAATTTAAAGTGCATTGAGTGAAATAAGAGTGAGAACAAAGTTTAATTACCGAATTTGTAATTTACACAAAACAAGATTAAAATGAAAAACATTTTGAGAAAATTTAGAAGACGAGTGACCAAACTCACTATTATGTTCTCGAGTAATTTTTTTAATAATTATGTTAAGAACTTGTTTTAAAAAATAATATAAAATTTTAACGTGCATAAAATTAAATTATCAATAAAAAATATATTTTTAACCTCTAATCCTTCTATGGCCGTTAGATTATACTTTGGGAACGTGGGATATACACAAACAACTGAGGTATTTCATGGACAGATATACTTACCATTATATAATAATTATTAAAATAGCATTAAGCATTCCAGATAATTATTAAAATAGATAAAAATTAATGTATAATATTTTAAATTTAATGATAGTTCTTATCTTATTTTTTTTTTTTGGATAATCAATTTCATTACCCAAGAAAGCAGAATTCTGCTACAAAAAAAAACCAACTCATTACAACACATCATCCATCTAGTAGCAAAGCATTACCAAAGAGAACAGATGCAAAACAAAGGCTAAACAAAGGCTAACAAGGAACAGAGAAACAACATCACAATTATGAAATACCCCAGCTAACACAAAGGGCAATGTTCCTAGAGTCACTTCTGTTAATTGGCCAACCATCGAGTCGAATCTGGATATCAGTTTTAATGCTCAGCAGGATATCACTCATCGGCCTAAGCAATCCACCATACAGTCTGTTGTTCCTTTCTCTCCATATGACATACACATAGCTTGTCAAAGCAAGCTTAAACACTCACGTGAGAAGGGACTTTCCTTTAAGGCAGTGAGCAGCCCATGAAAGCTCGCCTTCCCAGTGGCTTACTCTTCGGTTAACTCCACAGAGCAGAAGGATGGCCTTCCACAGGCTTTTAGCATAATCACATTCAAAGAAAATGTGATTTCTAGTCTCAGGCACCAAATCACAGAAGAGACATCGATCATTCTCTATTACTAGTCCCATTTGCATCAGTCTAACCCGGGTGGGAAGCCTATCCAAAATGGCCATCCACAGAATTATGTTGTGCTTAGGGATGTGCCCGGAAAACCAAACCAGATGATGCCAAGCAACCTTTGGAGCCACGATGCGCAAGTCCTCCCATATCTGCCTAGTACTGAGGGCACAATCACGGTTAATAAAGAGATGATTAACCGAATGTCTCATCTTTAACAGCTTTTTGAAATTCCAGCTAGCATCAGTAGGAGGAACCATATGCCAAAAATCTGCATTTTTAATGTAGATTTTAAAAAACACAATAATTCTATGAATTTCTTGAAATATATTAAAGAATTAATTGTATAATTTAAATATTTTTTTAAAAGTGATTGATTTTAAAAACTTAGTTAAAGTCTCATTTGTCAAAACTCAAAAAATCTATGCTTGAATATTATATTATATTAGGACTTGCATTTATTTTGTTTATTTACAAATAGGGGACATCATAAATCTTTAAAAGGGCCCATAAAAGAACCCTAATTAAAAGATGAAAATTAGAAACCCTCTAAATCTAAAAGTCTACGACAATATTAATATACAATAAAAAATATACTATTAAAAATGTTATTTTTTTAATATTTTCAGTCCTATTTAAAATATTATTTTTTTACTAAAAATATTATTTTTACTAATTAATTTTTAATAGAACCCAATATTAATATTTTCAGTAAAATAATGTTTTAAATATAATTTTACCAAAAATGTTAAATATTTTATGTAGCATTTAATATTAATATTTTTGATAAAAAAAAAAAATTTTAAATAATACTTTATTAAAAAATTTAAAAAATAATAATATTTTCGTATTTCTTTATTCGTATATTAACCCGTCCCAAATTACAATCAAAGAAAAAATCGAGAGAACTCTTTCCAACGCCGACGCCAGTCGCACATTCGCCGTCTGTCCATCTAATCCTTGACTGGCGGCCACATCTACGAACGTTTCTCGCCGGTATTACTCGCTTTCACTCTGAGTTGCAGCCATGTATGGAGGGGGTGAGTAGTTAGAAAATTTATCCTCATTAGGCATTGTGTGTGTTTGTTGTTCTAAGCCTTCCAAAATTCCAATGACAGAAATGTATAAAAAGTAAAAGTCATGGATATTATTAAAAAGGTATTAAAAAGAAGATATAGATGTTACACTCTATGGATGTGACCTGCATTACTCGGCTACCCTGGTCTTAAGTCTCCATAATTTCCTATTAGAGGTCATGTCCTCAGTAAGAGCTAAATCCTTCAAATCAGATATCAAGTAGTCTTCCCACTTCCGCCTTGTCGTCATCTCCTTCTGGCACCGTCGACTGTAATCGACTCTACCCTCCTGACCGCATCTGACGGTTGTCGCCTAAGGACATGCCCAAACCACCGTAGTCTTCCATCTCTCAATTTTTCGGATACATGCACCACCCCCAAGGACATCCTAATAGTAGAGTTTGGTGTCATGTCCTACAGAGTCCTACCACATGCCTATCGAAACATTCTCATTTCTGCGACATTCATCCTCCTTACGTGATCCTTTTTGATTGCCCAACATTCTGATCCATATAGCAGCGCTGGTCTTATTGTCATTCTATAAAATTTTTCCTTAAGTTTTAGAGGCACCTTCTTGTCATACAAAACTCCAGTAGCAGCCCTCCACTTTAGCCATTCCGTGTTTATACGGTATGTAACGTCATCATCTACACTCTCATCTTTATGTATCATAGACCCTAGGTACTTGAAACAATCCTTTGAGGGGAGAACGTATCCTTCTATGCATACTTCTACATATTTATCGTTTTGGTTCCAACTGAAGTTTGAACATAAATACTCTGTCTTTTCAATATTGATCCTTAGACCTTTTTCTTCCAAAGCAATCTTCCAGGTAGCCAGTCTACTATTCAGCTCAGTTTTTGTTTCAGCAACTAGGACAATGTCGTCAGCGAAAAGCATACACCATGGAACACCGTCTGGTGTCGCACAATAGATGTCGTTCATAATAAAGGCGAAGATGTAAGGGCTAAGAGCCGACCCCTGGTGGAATCCGATTTCCACCGGGAATGCCTCGATGTCGCCAACTGCAGTCCTGACGTATGTAGTAGATATACAGTACATATCACGAATCACCCGGATATTAGTTGACAGCTGCTTGCATTGTTCATGTGGTGTCTACCCTAAAGAATGGGGTTGTTGTTGATGGGGACATTGTTGATAACATCTGGGATCATGCTTTCAAGGATTGTTTACTTATTGATCCTAAGGAACATCCGATGCTACTTGCTGAACATTCATCCAACACTCAACTACAGAGGGAGAAGTCAGAATTTCCAAGTCCTCGAGCTTAGTTAATTTTCTTTCCTTTTTTCTTTCTCCAATCTGAAAGCCTGCTGTTTGGTTTTGTTAAAATCTAACAGGACAGCGGAACTCATGTTTGAAAAGTACAAAGTTCCTGCTCTGTTTTTGACCAAGAATGCGGCATTACCATTTTCCTCATTTCCAAATATTACTGTCGGTTCTTACATCATTTGCATCAGGACGTGCTACCTCTGTTGTTATTGATTGGTATGATTCATATTCTTAAATTTTCCTGTAATCAGAGAGTGGTTCTAATACATTGTGGAAACAGAGACAAAAGCAATGCTCTCTGTTGTTTCTTTGATGAAAGAACAGTACATATATAGCCTGGAGAGGCTTTTGGGTTCAGACCTAAGGCCGGAATCCATCCGTTAAATCAAGTTTTCGTTGCTTTTTTTACTTACATTTTTTACGTATAACTATTAATTTCTTTAGTGGTGGAGGATCAACTATGGTTGCCCCAGTACATGGCGGTTATGTTCTTCAAAAGGTATTTCCCCCCCCTCTCCCTCTCTCCCCCTTTCTGTCTACTTTACCTGTCAAGTAGGCTTTCCCCCAAAAGATTATTCTATGTTGAGTTGCTCTGGAAAGGAATACAAAAATTTAGTTGTATATAGAGAGCTTTTTCTGGTCAAATTTCTGATCTTGTGACTGGAGTTGACAATATGTTAGCAGCTATGATAAGTTGCAAATTCTTACTGTTAAAAATTTTATAACTGAGGCCGAATATGTACCTTGGCTTTATTAGTTGATTGTTTCACTCTTCATTTTCTTATGCCAAGTAATGATTTGCTGGGAAAGCAAAATTGTGCAATTATCATAATTTTTTATACTGAAAATGAACTTCCTGTTGGCATAGTTGTAAAAAGCGCGTCTGAGGCGCAAAAGCGCAGAGGCTCACTGAACGAGGCTTTTTCAACACTGAAGCGAGACACGTAGCCTAGGCGCTGAGGCGCGAGGCTCAGTCGAGGCGCAATTGACGCGCGATGTGGGCTTAAAACCTTGTAATTACAACTGAACAATCGATGCTTCTTATCAATTCTTCAAGCGATCGTCAAAGACAACGCGAACCCACGGTCAAGATCGAACAACACCGATGACAAAGAAAATGAACGAGGGAAAAGGAGGTTCTTCAATATAAATTAAGGGGGGAAATTCTAAAAGAAGAAGAAGAAGAGAGCTTGGGAATCTGAATTTGGTGGTTTTGTGTAATCTTCCTTTTGGGTTGTGTTTCTCGTACAAAAAAATCGCGATGCGAGCTGAACATGGAGAGGACTATGAGGCTTTTTATTTTCAAAAACTTTCACCCCAAGTGAAAAGACGAAGAAGAGACCCCAGAAACGGTGATTCCTTAATTATTTTTTAACTTTAATTTGAATTAATTTAAGTTTAAACACACAAATATTCCTCTAAATTTTTTACCATTTCTTTTACATTTTATTCTTTCTACGCGTCTATCAATGTTGACTTTAGTTTGTTTTATTTATTTATTTAATCGTTCCTTTATAAAATTATTTATTTTTTAGTATGTGAAATATAATCGAGCATTAAAGCGGCGTTATAATTTAGTCTATGTGAAATATAATCGAGCGTTAAAGCGGCGTTATAATCATCGTGATGTCATTGATCCAATCTCTTTGGATGACATTGATGAAAGTAACGAATGGTTGCTTGGTAAAATGGATGAGGATGAAGAAGAAATTGAAGATTATGTGTTTGATGATGACGATTTGACATGGAAGAATGTTGCTATAGCTTCCGGAGCTTATGAGCGTGACCATAATACTAGAAGAAAGAATATTGCTAGTTCAAGCTCGAAAGGAAAGGAAAAAGCTAGACCCTCCTTATAGATGAAGATGATGAAGTTGTTATGCTAGATGAGGGTGACACTGAAAAAGAAGACATTGGAGATTGTGAGACGGATGAGGAGAAAGATGATGACATACCACTTCACGATGATAATGAGGATGAGTTTGATGATTATTATCAATGACTTTATTTGATGTTTTGTTTATGCATGTTGGATGTTTTTGTTAAACTTAGTACTTGATTATGCTTGTTGATAGCTTTTATGACGATAGGTTAGTATTTTGAATCTGAGAATGAACTCTATTGAACCCTAATATTGGGTATATATGATATTTGAATTTGATTGCATTAATATATACATGTATTATAATTTTTTGAATATCATGTGTCTCGCCTTCGTGAATCTCGCGGCTTTCATACGCCTCGCGACTCAAGGCTCTAGGACACTTTACCCCTCGATGCGCCTTGACCCTTTGATAACTTTGCCTGTTGGATAAATTCTATTTCTGTGAGATCTTTAACCTTTTGATTGATTGCTTTAACTTTTTTTTTTAAATCTCACTTGCCTTTACCTGAATGATCTGTCTTTTTGTCTTAACCTTTCCCTTGTTACCATTTTTTTTATTGCAATAAACAGGCAGTGTCTTCTTCTCCTATTGGAGGAGAATTTCTTACTGATTGCTTGATGAAAAGCTTGGAAAGCAAAGGCATCGTGGTAAGTGATGGTGGTATTAAGTAATTGATGAGAACTCCCGTGTCAGTCCTCATTGCTTCAATTTATACTGTTCTCTTTCCTTATGTCTGTAGATAAAACCAAGGTACTCTTTTAAGAGAAAGGAAATACAACCTGGGGTGTTTCAGGTATTTTATAATATACTGGAACCCATTTAAGGTCTATGCCATTAGTTGCTTTTGTTTTTTGAATTTCATACACACATGTCATCTCAAGTTCAACTTCTTTGGCAACAGTCACTGGCAACCCTAATGAAATTAGACAAAAACCTGTTCATCCTTTTTCTTTGATAACACTGTTGCACAAAACCCATTTAAGGTTCATGATCAGTTTTGAGACTCATTTTGAAATCCTTGATACTGCTCAAATGTGGCAAGGGGTAGATTGCATCACTCCCTGCTTTCTGTGCGATGTTGACATATGCAAACCAGAGAACTGAAAAATAAGAAAAATAAAATGATGTTAGGGCAATTTGAATATTAACAGTCACCGAGGAATAGTTAAAAATTTGAACATTGATTAAAATTCCCTTTCCTATCTTTTCTTATGGTATGGGGTGAGGCGGAATCCCTTATTTAAATATATGCCATATAGTATAAATTAAATCTTAATAAAAGAGGAAGCAAACGAACTGCAATGTACTCTAATGGAAATTTACTCCTGCTGCTGTTTCACTTTTTCTTGTTCCTATTAGTTTCTAGTAAATAACCTACATTGCTTTCTGAAAATTCCCTTTACTTTTGTTTTGGGAATTTCAGACTGTAGATGTTGATTTGCCACACACAACAGAATCCTACAAGCTTTATTCCCAGGTTTGTTTTTAATCATTGTTATCCCTTTCCAAACTGACATTTTCGTTCCTGTAATACCTTTGTATCTTCTTACAACAGAGAGTGATTGCAGGCGATATCAAGGAATGTGTCTGTCGAGCTCCAGATACTCCATATGATGGTTTGTATTTGTTCGCCATCTTCTTTTCTTTAGAAGTCATGCCACTTCATGCTTTTATTCCTATTTTATGTTTGTATGTTATGTATGTTTTTAATCATAGAAGCTGCCTTCAATAATATATCAAAGATCCTTTTCCGCTATAGCTGGAATGCTTCCTATGATATTATGCTTTTTAAAAAATTTCTTTCCTGTGAAGTTGATGTTAATTTGATTTTACAGCTTTATGATTTGCTTCACTTGCAGAAAGTTCATATTCAAATATCCCAATGACCCCATATGAGCTTCCTGATGGCCAGTGAGTTCCTTACTAGTTTATTAGCACCGATTTGTTATCATAATTTGGTTGCTTTTGTTCCTTGGATCTCAATTTCTGTTGCTACTAATATTAATTGATCTTGCATTTTCTTTTATGTTAATTCAGGACAACTGAATTTGGTGGTGATAGACTCAAGATCCCTGATATTCTGTTTAACCCATCTTTGGCTCAGGTAGGAGTTCTTCAAACTTTGGGGATCTTGATTTCATTTTTTCAATGTTTTTTGTGCACCTGCAGTCTCTTTTTCCTTGAAATTTATTTGTATCCAAGTTCTGTTGGGGGGCATTATCCAGTGTGAAACGTGATTAGAGAAAAACAAGAGATGGAAGAAATTTGGGGAATAGAGGGATTCGGAAAGAAATAGAATAATCAGGAGAGAACAGCAAAATGATCCTAGGTTAGAGAAATCAGAATTCAACCAAAATCTTTATGATTTAATGATACCAGAAATTGAACCTCAAATCCTTATTGAGATGTCAAACATCAGTGCGACTCTAATGCTCTAATGCTTAGAAAACAATTGTAGCACTAAAAATGCAAATAGCGAGCATAAAAAACAAGAAAGCTTGTATCTAGATTCTTACAAAATAAACTCATAAAACGTAGTAAATTAACAAAAACAAAATCTTAAGGACCTTATTCCATAAGCACTTCTTTCCAACATGCTTCATCAGCATGTTTCTTGTCAATAGATGATCTTTTGAACATTCTTCAGTATGCAACATTTTGTCCTGAAGAGATATGCATTCTGCATTTTTTAATGACACTGATAAAATATACATGGCCTTTTTTTTTATATAAGAATGAAGATTTATTAAAATCAAGAGTCGGAGTTCAACTTATGAGCCTCGTTAAAAACCTCCCTACTCTAATTGGAGGAAAATAGTACTACATAAGAGAACAAAACAGACCAAAAACGAAAGCCAGGCAAACAAAGATCACCATCACCTAATAAAAGGCAACTCAAGAGCAAAAAGCACTACCGACCAAAATAATCAAAAACTGCAACCATCTAAAAAAACAGCATAACAATTTCAACCGAAAAAGCTTCCTCGACAAGCATCAACACATGCAGAGACAGCAAAAGCGAACAGAGACAGCAAAGGCGTTTCCAAAAGCTCCAGAGCGAACAACCATAGAAAAATCTCGATAAAGAAACTGCTACCGTACTAAATACAAGATGCAACCAGCACTAAGCTCAATTAAAAGCCCCCAACCTTGAAGAGAGTACGTTCTCAACAAACCAACAATCACCAACCAGTCGACCATTCCACCATCATGCCTCCACAGATAGGACCAAAACTTAATATAAGGCATCCTCCTACGCAAGAAAAAATCTCAGAACAGCACACCCATCAGCTGATATTGCACTGAAAAAGCTCAAGGAAAAGCCTATATAACCACCATATAAGAAATGCAGAACAATAACTCAACGATATCATGAACCGGCCCTAATTCGTTCTTAACTTAGCAAAGACCAAAAAACACTTCTCTGATAGAAAAGTATATTCCAAGACCCCCTTAGTCAATTCAATTTGATCAAACTTTTGCCTCCACAGAATCACCTACAAACCTAAAATACTCCCACCATACCATAATACCATCTTTCAATCCTAAAAAACCACTAGTATCAACAAATCTAGGACATCCTCACTCAACCTTCCTCATGAACAGAAATCCTTGATAACGGCACTCTAACCTTAGAAAAAGAGAACCCACCATAAACGCCTCAGAAGCCAAGAAAACGAACTCATGGACATACCAAGAAAACTCCCAACTACGTTCCCAACAAAAGCAGCCAATCTAGAATCTTAATCTCACACCAGCACCAACTAAAAAATCACTGTAGACGACTTACACGCTTTAGAAAACTTAAATTCTCCCGAATCCTAAACCCCCACTACAAGGCGAAACAGATTCACAAAAAACCCTTTAAATAACCTACTCCAGGACCTCCAAAAAACCACGACAGGGACCTCAAATTTCAAATGCAAAAAACCTTACGCCTGCCCTACAACTCCCTCACTACCCTCAACACAATTCTAACGACACTAACTCCTCAAGAACCTTCCTTTCTGGACCAGCAAACGTAAAACCAAGCATCTTCACTACTGACAGAGTCTCCTCCGCTTCAACATAGGCAGCAGCCCACCTATTCTTTAAATCCGAATCTGAAAGAGATCTACCTGATAATTCAGAGGATACTAGAACAGACTTCTTCAACTTGGATCTCTTCTTCTCCTCTCAGCTTTCGAGAGTACTTTGTCCTGAATATCCAAAAGAGAGCCGAATTTCTTCATCTTCTTTTTTTTCCTAATGGACTGATCTTGCAAGAGCGACACATCTTCGGAAACTCCCCCTACACGCACATTTTCAGATTCCTTAAATATAATTGAATTACCTTTTTCATTAGAGTTCACTGTACCCAAGTTAATACCACCACACGTTCCCCCTAAATATACATGGTCTTAAACTTGTTCTTCAGCTTATTTTGGATTTGTCTAATGTACATGGCCTTAAAATTTTTATGTTCATATTATTTCTGGTTTTCTTTCTTTTACTAGACAATTCCTGGAGTGGACAATTTTTCTGAGATTTCATCTTCTCGTGGCTTGCCACAAGTGGCATGCTAGTTTATTTCATGCTTTTTTCCTTTAAATCAACCTCTTATATTTTACAAGGATTACTTAATTAAGCTTTCCCCACCCCCCCTATTTTTGCAGGTCATAGAAAGCATCAATAGATGTGACGTTGACAACAGGAAAGAATTGTTTGGCAGTATATTGGTAAGTCAGCCACACCCAAGCAAACCTGTCCTTAAGTGTCCTGATAATTTTTTCATCTTGAATTTTTTTTTTCAAATATCATTTCCAGAACAAGTAGCTTATTTGACTGGATAAAATGTGCATTAATAATTCAATTGATAAACATGTATAATCTTTTAAGGCGTGGATATTTGTGCATGACTGATATTATCACTTCTGCTATTCATTCATATTGCAGCTTGCTGGTGGCACAGCATCTATGCAACAGTTGAAAGAACGACTTGGGAAAGACTTGCTGGAGGTATTCTTGTTTGTTTTCCATTCCTGCACAAGTTTTTTTTGTCTCCTTTTGATCCTATAGCTTGATTTCATGTTGTTAAATTTATATTTTTTTCTGTAATAGTAGTTGTTGATGGTCTGACATAATCCTTGAAAAATGATTTCTTATCACCATAGTTTCTTCCGTCATAGTTCTGCATGTTGGTAGAAAATTTTCTTAGCAAAATAACTCTACCATTGTCTGATAATATGAAGGAATCTCCTCAAGCTGCTAGAGTTAAAGTATCGGCAAGTGGAAATGCAACAGAAAGAAGATTCAGGTTCGTTGTGGTTTGATTTCATTTTTTTGGTTCAACGTCTTATTCTTTTTTGCTTGGCAATTTCTATTCTTTTCTGGTCCTGAGAAATGCTCTCTTTTTTGAGCCATCGTCAATATTCTTTGTTTCTATATTTATGCTTTCATTTGTGTGAACCCACTTCTCTCGAATTCTCTAATGCTTCCGGACTTGGATTTCAGAATTTGGATTTGTATGTCATCTGCTATTTAAATTATAAAGAATGAAATGTATACATTAGTGATAGTTAAGATTCAATATAATATATAGTTGAATAGTATAAAAACATGGATTTATCAAATCCAAATTCATATCAGTGATATAGGCATCGAACAAGTCCGTGGATTTGAGAATTAATGATGAATGCTGCATTTTTTTAGCATTTTATCACTCTATTTACACTATCTTTTGAAATCCAAGTTCGCAAACATTACTTAAATTCTTTTGCGCATGCCAGGTAAATATGTTGTTAACTAATGATTGTCGCATATGCTGTAGTACACATAATTACTTAAGCTTATAGATTAAGGAAAGTAGCATGGAAACCTCAAAGGGAAAATATAGAATTCATGAACCTATAAGATGAATGATTAAATTCCATAATGATTTACCTTCTATTGATTAAGATTACCAAAGTCAATCCATTCATAACAAGACCAAAAGAACTTATTACCTTTTCTAGTTTGCCATTTTTTATCATAAGATTGTGTAAAGTTCTTGTAAGATTTTTTGTTTTACTTGCATTAAATGTTCTGCCTATATGTATGAAACAGTGTTTGTATAGGAGGTAGTATATTGGCATCTCTTGGTTCATTCCAGCAAATGTGGTTCTCCAAGTCTGAGTAAGCATCATGTTTCCCTTTCCATATTGCGATCTCGATGTTATAAACAGAACATCAGTAGCAGTAACCATATAGTAGGTTATAGTAAATTACTTAATTTGAAATGCATGCGTCTGACAGGTATGAAGAAGATGGAGCTTCATACATCCAAAGAAAATGCCCTTAAGATGAAGAAGATGATAGGCATTTGCATTTATTGACATGGTAAGCAAATGCTAAGCCATTCACATAAACTTTTGTTTCTCCATTTTGCCACTGGAGCCCATTTTCATTTTTTCTAGGTTAAGGATCTACTTCTGTTGGACCCAAAATCGTCCCATTCGTGCTAACTAACTATTCCCCGATTGATATCGGTCAATGTAAGATATTCTATTTACAAGACTATGATGTTTATTATCATCCTAGATGGTGCAGCATTCATGGCTATAAGGAAAGATGATTTTTTCTTCTTCTTTGTTCCAAATTCGAGCTATGTTAATTTATCTAGTTTAAGTTGCCAGTTTTCTGGTGTTGTTTAATATCTTTGTTAAAATATGATTGCAAAGTATGCTGAAGATGTTAACTTTTATCGTAGCATTCTGAAACACTAATGATTAGATTTTGTTACACTAATGTGGATAAAAGATATTTTTATATAAAAAAGTGGAGTTATTAATTACATGGGTTTTATTTTTTGCACATGAATGTAGGATGATTTATAAACATTATTGGAGTGGCAATAAGGGATGGGAGGTTAATTATAAAAATATTTTATAAACATTTATTTTCTGTATCATACTATATTTTCAACAATAAAATTTGTTATTTTAAATCTTAGTTAAGTTTGATCTACAATAATACAAATCAAATTACCTCAATAGTTAAAAGAATAATTATTATTTTTAGAGGTCTTAGATTCGAACATCCACAAAAAATAGGTAAATCAATCGATTTCAAAGTCCACCCTTCCCTTTATATGGGAGTAGCAGAGCTTCAAGCAGCGAAATATATCTTCGAAAAAGTAGTAAACCACAACATCAACTAAACAATGTTGAAGCCACAACAGATTCATGGTTCTCATTCAATCAGAAGCTTACTTCCTTTCCCAAACCAGTTCTTCCATGATTTCTCTACCCAGCTTTTCTCCCACTCCATAACTCAAAGATGGATCAAACACGTAAAAATGTTAAACTTGGGTCCCACCCCACTCCTGTTAAAGCAGCTCTAACCAACACTACTGAGAAACATGTTTCTGTCAAGGCTACTGTCATTGCAAAGCAAACCGTCACTAGTTTTTATCAAAAACAAAGGCATTCAACAAGGCCTCGATGAAATCCAAGATTTGCTGGGCAAAACACTGCTGTTGGAGATTGTTAGTGCCCACCTTGATCCTAGTAAGTAAACCAAGACAACCCTTTTTTTGTTTGTGTTTTTTGGGATGATGAAATCTTTTCCTTCTCAAGTTGCTTATGAGACTTTGCAGAGACTGGATTAGAGAAGAATAGAATTAAAGGGTATGCACATCGTGTAAGCAAGGATGGGAGCAATGTTAAGTATGAAGCCGAGTTTGAAATCCCTGCAGATTTCGGTGAGATCGGTGCTGTTGTTGTGAAAACGAGCATCATAATGAAATGTTTATCGAGGACATGGTGTTTGATGGTGTGCCAAATGGAGCTGTTAGCGTCAGCTGTAAATCTTGGGTTCATTCCAAGTTTGATAATCCTCGAAACAGAGTATTCTTCACCAACAAGGTCAAGATTTTTACTCTTTTTTCTTAGTTCATATATATATATATATATATCACCATTGACATTGTTTTTAAAAGCTTGAAAACTCTCTATTGGAGCAGTCGTATTTGCCATCCGAGACACCAAGTGGATTGAGGAAACTTAGAGAACATGAGCTCTTGAATTTACAAGGAGAGGGCAAGGAGATCGTAAATCCTTCTAAAGGATTTATGATTACGACGACATTGACACCGATCCAAACAAGAAACGAATCGGTTCTTGGCGGCAAAGACTTCCCATATCCTCGCCGTTGTCGAACTGACGTCCTCGTTGCCGTACAGGTAAGATAACCAACAACACAACTTTAACAAGTCTGTATTAAAAACATAACCTGAACTATAAGGATTCATAAAATGGTTTTAATGCAGATCCGAGTTACGAGAAATGGGAAGCCGGTTTCTATGTGTCGAGGGACGAAGCATTCTCGGAGGTGAAGCAGCTGACTTTCTCCACAAATTTCATGCACTCGATGTTGACGACAATAATACCGTGGCTCAAAGCTACGATCCTCGACCCTGATCTCGGATTTCCAACCTTCAACGCCATTGACGAGCTTTACACTCAAGGGCTTAACTTGCCAGCCCTTGATAAGAAAGAGCTTTGGAATCAGTCATCCCTAGGCTTATCAAGAACGTCTCCAACAAAGCTCACAGTATTTTGCGCTTCGAGACGCCTGAAACACTGGACAGCAACTTCTATCGCAACATAACGTCATGATCATTATTTTATATGAAACACTCATTTTATTGTGTGGTTTGGCCTTTGCAGTAGACAAATTCTTTTGGTTGAGGGATGAGGAATTTTCTAGGCAAACTCTTGTTGGACTTGACCCTCTTAGTATAAAACTTGTGACGGTAGTAAGGGGGCACAGATTGTACTTGTTATGATTCTTTTCTGTGTATAGTTTGGAGTTTTTTTGTTTAACTCGTCGTTGTTGGTTATAGGAATGACCATTGAAGAGCAGGCTCGACCCTGAGATCTACATTCCTGCAGAATCCGCAATCACCACCGACATTATTCAACAAGAAATCAATGAAGTCATGACGGTCCATAACGTAATTTGAATTACATGTTTTTAGATGCATTGCGTTTATTGTATTTGTGGATATAACATTGTAATTTTTCTTTAATGTCCATTTATGCAGGCGATATATAAAAAGAGTTTATTCATCCTTAATTACCATGACTTTGTTACAACTCAAGAGAAGAGAGGATTAATCTAGAGAAAGAAAAGAATGAAGGAATAGAGAAACTGAGAAGTTCATTCATTCTAGTCATGAGGAAATTGCCTCAGCATCCAGGTATTATTTAGTTACAAATTGTACTGAGAATCTAAGGATGCCAGGTGGTTGTCCTTTACTAACTAACTCTATCTTTTCTTCTCTTTTGCAGGTACTGGGCTTCTGGATTTGGGCTTCTCCAACTCAGCCGAGTAAGTTAATATTCACTTGCAATTCACGTGACTTGTAAATTTCCCAATTCATTCCCTTCAATCCCTAACATTCGCTCTTCAATTCCCAATTCTTTCTCGTTTCCTCGTCTTCCTTCGTCTCCTACTGTGACAATACCCGCCCCTTGAGACGATCCTTATCCCCAAGGATCGAATGCTGGAAATTGGCCATTGAGAACCGAAAAATCTTCCAAGTTCTCCCATTGAACTAAAAGCTGAGTTACCGGTTTGTTGTTACGATTAACAATACGCCTGCCCATTATCTTCAAGGGTTGGATTTTTAACTGACCATCTTCATCTACTGCAGGAAGATCGGTTGTAGAGGTCGATGATTCCCCAATGCGTTTCTTCAGTAGGCTAACATGGAATATGGGGTGCAGTCGTGATGTCTCTGGTAAGTCCAAACGATATGCAACTTCTCCTTTTTTTTGACAATCTTTTATGGGCCATAATACTTGGATGCCAACTTCAGATTTTTTCGCAAGGCGAGTGAAGTTTGTATGTAAGGTTGTAAATTGAGGTAAACCTCGTCCCTAATTTCAAATACTCTCTCTGATATTTTCTTGTCTGCATGTTGCTTCATTATATTGCTAGCCAATTCCAACTGATGTTTAACTAGTTGTCGAATTTCCTCTCTGTTGTTCATCATTTCATTCACAATTTGTACTTGAGAGTTTGTATGACATACTATAATTGGGGGTTTGTAGCCATATAGGGCTTAGAAAAGAGTACGTCGTAGGGCGGTGTGGTAGGTGGTGTTTTACCACCACTTGACATGGGGTAACCATTTAGCCCATTGTTTAGGTTGCAAAAAACAGAGTCGTCGGAGATACTGCTCCAAACATTGATTGACCCTCTCTGTTTGACAATCTATTTTGTATGGTAAGCAGTACTAAACAGGGTTCTAATACCTAGTTATTTCATCAGTTCCCTCTAAAAGACACTAGTAAATCTTATCCCTGTCTGAAATGGCCATTTTGGGCTGACCATGTAGTTTATAGACATTGTCTAGATATAATTTAGCTACCTCAGCTGCAGAATAAGGTTGAGACAATGCCGAGAAATAATTGTATTTGGTGAATTTGTCCACTACTACTAGGATGCAAATTTTCTTTAGGGATGTAGGTAGACCCTCTATAAAATCCATTGTAATGATTTCCCAGGCTTGGTTAGGAATAGGCAGGGGCTGTAGTAAGACAGGCTTTGCTATATGTTCCACCTTAGTTTGCTGACAAACTGCACAACACTTCACATAAGTAGCCACTATAGCCTTAAGTCTAGGCCAATAAAAATTAGATTTTATCATGTGATATGTAGTTTGTTCTCCTGAATGACCTCCATGTGGAGAATCATGCAAGGTTTGAAGAATCTGTAGTCTAAGACTTCCATCAGTCCCAATATACACCCTTCCATTGTATCTGAGGATATCCTTTGAATATTTCCATCTAATGTCAGCGGTAGGACTGACAGATAGGATTGGAATCCATTCTTTAGCTAGTTTATCCTCCTTGTATCTGTATTCTACCTCCTGAACTCAGCTAGGTATTAATAATGTCACTCCCATAGCAAAGCATTGAGCTTGATCTTCCCACTGCCTAGATAAAGGATCTATAACCACATTAGATTTTCCTTTTTGTACTGAATAGTATAGTCCAGTCCCAGCAGTTTGGTCAACTATTTTTTCTAAATAGTGGTAGTCAACTTTTTCTCTAAAAGATACTTCAAGGGTTCATGGCCATTCTTAATAACAAAAGGTTTGCTTTCCAGATAATGTCTCCACTTGGAAACTGCTAATAGTATAGCAAGGTATTCACGTTCATATATGGAAAGGGTAGAGTGTCGAGGGCTGAGAGCCTTACTAATAGGCAATAGGTCGACCATCTTGTAAGAGTACAACGCCTATTCCCCCAGAACTAGCATCCGTTTCTAAACAGAAACTCTTAGGAAAATCTGGTAATGCTAAGACAGGAGCAGAACATAACTTTTTTAAGGTCTTCAAAGGCAGTAAAAGCTTTAGAACTCCATTTAAAATAGCCATTCTTTAGTAGTTGTGTCAAAGGTCTGCTAATAACTCCATAGTTTCTAATAAATCTTCGGTAGTACCCTGTTAAACCCAGAAACTCGTGTAGAGACATAAGGGTTTTAAGCATAGGCCAAGTCTGCATTGCTTCCACTTTGCTAGGGTCAGTAGCCACCCTTGCAGCTAAAATGATGTGGCGTAAGTACTCCACCTAAGTTTTCCAAAAAAACATTTGGATAATTTTGTAAATAATTAGTTTACTTGTAAAACTTCTAAAACATTCTGCAAATGATTAATGTGGTCCTTCATACTGCTGTTGTACACCAAAATATCATCAGAGAACACCAATTCAAACTTTCTAAGTAAATAACTAAATAATTCATTCATAAGAGCCTGAAATGTAGTAGGAGCATTTGTAAGGCCAAAAGGAATACATTGAATTCATAATGGCCTTGATATGTCCTAAAGGTTGTCTTGTAAATGTCCTCTGATCTGATTCTAATTTGTCAGTATCCTAATCTCATATCAATTTTAGAAAAATAAATTGCCCTATTTAATTCATCTAGTAAATCCTTTACCATAGGAATAGGAAATTTATCATTTACTGTCATATTGTTTAACTTCATGTAGTCTACACAAAATCTCCAAGTGTCATCTTTCTTTTTAATAAGGAGACATGGAGGGGTAAAAGGGCTCATGCTAGGTTATATAACAAAGGAAGAGAGCATGCTAGAAATATGTTTTTCTACCTCAGCCTTTTGATTGTGAGCAAACCTATAGGGTCTTAAATTAACAGGTGTAGAATCAGGTTTGAGTGGAATGACATGGTCATGACTTCTTTCTGGTGGTAGACCTTCATGTTCAGCAAAACTTACACTGTACTTCTCTAATAGGGGTTAGATTTAAGTAGGATTAGGTTGTGGATTCCCTATCATACTTAGCAGAACAATGTGGCCCATAATATATGAATCCCATGTTATAATTTTTAGTAATGTAGCCTCTGAAATCTATTATAGTGTTGTAGATGGTTGTTGACCCTGAATAACAATTTACTCTCCTTGGTGGTCAAAGCTTAATGTCATATTGTTGAAATCCATTAGTGTTGGACTAAATAACTTCATCCAGTCAACCCTTATGACCATGTCACTTCCACCTAGTTTAAGTAATCTGAAATCATGTATAAAAGAGTGACCTTGTATTTTCCATTCAACCTTGTTGCATCTAGCTGAACTAAAAAGCTGTTGTCCATTAGCTACAGTAGTGTCCAACATCAGCCCATTGTGGGGTTAAAAAACTGTGGGTACTGCCACTATCAATCAAAATATTCAATGGTTTACCCTAAATAGTTCCTTAGATTCTCAATGTATTATGGCCAATGTAGCCAGTAATAGCATTCATAGAAATCTCTAGGTTCTCTTCTTCTTGCAGTATACGTTGGTCTGAATCACTACGAAAAACCTCTAAGGGAGTAGTGGTATCTTCTTCAGTAATCATGTTCAGGTGTCTCGGTTTACACTGATGACCTGAAGCAATTTTCTCACCACACTTAAAACATAGATTATTTTGCCTTTTGTAGTCAGCGAGGTTTTGTTTTGGTGGTGGTAGGAATGTTGTCTTGGGAGGCAATGGTAGTGAATTTGGCTTAGAAACAGTGATTGGGTTTGGGTAGGTGGGTTTTTACAAGATGTTCGCATTCTTCTGTTCTCAAACTCAACATATAATTTATAAACCTTAGTTTGCTTGCATGCTTCAGAAAGAGTTTTAGGATCTAGAGCCTTATCCTTGTGTTTAATGTCTTCTCTAAGCCCACTGATAAAAAGTGATACAAAGAAATCCTCACTTAAGGTAGGATTTTGTAATAGCATGTGAGGTTGTAGCTCTTCAAATATTTCTTGATAATCCTCAACAGAACCTTTCTGAATCGGCTTTGTAAATTCTTCCACTATATCAGAAAAGGACCGGTCACTGAATCTGTGACAAAGATATGCTTCAAACTCATGCCACGTCACATGGTGTTACTGCATGATATAGCCATCGAACCAAATCTCTTCCTTACCCGTTATATACATAGTGGCTACTTCTACACTCTGATCTATAGGAACACTACAGAGGGAAAAATATTTAATACATTTTTGGAGCCACCCCCTAGGATTGACCCTTTGAAGAACGATAGTTCAATCTTAGGTCGATGCCACATCGACCCTGAAGTATTAAAGGAACCCCTTGGGCCTCATTTATCAACTTCATAACCAAACATAATGGGTCTAGATTCACTGTTTTCACCCATTTGATTATCAGACTTAAAACTATTCTTAGGAGTTGAAAAATCAGCATGTTTAGGCTTCAAAATCCCAGGTTCATCAGGTTTATAAGTAAATCGCGACTTATCATTAATCACAGTGACCATACAGGTTTATTTCCTTGGTTTTTAGAAGTATTAGGAGTTTTTACCTATTCACTAGCAGAGATATCCTGATCACTATTTTTTCCCGTCAGGATCTTCAAAAGCTCCTCTACATAACTTTGGTTGTTGGTTATCCTGGATTCCAATTAGGTAATATGGTTTTCTTGATTTTTTTACCATTTAGGGGGATTAGTTTATTCTTGGGCTTGTTTCACCAATGTAGTTAGATCTTCAATTTGTTTTAGCGCCGAGAGGTCAGTATTAGCCATAATCAAATTCTTCTTTGGCATACCCACTCAAAAACTTGCCAGGAATGGAGGCTCTGGATACCAATTGTTACAATTCAAGAGAAGAGATAATTAGTTGAGAGAAAGAAAAGAAGAAATGAATAGAGAAAATGAGAAGTTCATTCATTCTAGTCATGAGGAAATTGCCTCAGCATCCAGGTATTATTTAGTTACAAATTGTACTGAGTATCTAAGGATGAAAGGTGGTTGTCATTTACTAACTAACTCTATCTTTTCTTCTCTTCTGCAGGTATTGGGCTTCCAGATTTAGGCTACTCTAACTCAGCCGGGTAAGTTAATACTCACCTGCAATTCACGTGACTTGCAAATTTCCCAATTCATTCCTTTCAAACCCTAACCCTCGCTCTTCAATTCCCAATTCTTTCTTGTTTCCTCGTCTCACTTTTTCCCCTACTGTGACAGACTTATTCCTACCCTATGTTGAGAAAGTTAGAGAGCTTAAAGGCCTAGCACTTTACGGATCACGAACCATGATTTTCTTGAACCTTTACGAGACTTTGAAGCCGATAGCCATCGAGATAAATCGACCATCGATGGACGGGAAACCAAAATAGAAGGAAGTATACACGTCTTGTTTGCATTCCACCAGAGATTGGTTTTGGAAACTTGCCAAAACTCAAGTTCTTGATCATGATTCAATCTACCACCAGCTTGTTAGTCATTGGTATTTACATAGTTCCATTGATTCAATTTCTTGATTGATTTGGACAACAAAGGAAACCTGAAACTGTGTTTTTCAGGTTGAGAACTCGCTCTTGTGGTGAACCTTATGTCATTGCAACCAATCGACAACTCAATGTGATGCATCCGATTTATCGACTACTGCATCCTCATCTCCGGTACATGATGGAGATCAATGCATTGGCCTGAGAATCATTAGTCTCGGTTGATGGACCGATTGAGAAAATGATGACCCTTGGCAAGTATTATTTAGAAGTCAGCTCCGTCTTTTACAACCAACATTGGCAATTCAATCAGTAACCATTGCCTACTGATTTGATTAGCATGTGAAATTTCTTCATCATCTCATTCTTTTTTTATTATTGATTATGAATTTTTGTTTATTGATTACGTTTTGTTTCATATTTTTCAGGAGAATTGCGGTTGAGGATCCAAATGCTCTAACAATCAAAGACTACCCTTATGCAAGTGATGGTCTTGGTCTTTTACTATGGGATTCCCTCAAGCAATGGGTTACTTAGAAAAAATGAAGAAATAATGTGTTTTATTTCTTGAATAAGTACAAGGCTTCCTTTTATACAGAGGGAAATTACAACAAAAAAGGAAACTAATTAGAGCCAATATTTGGCAGCTTCTATTTTCCTACTTTGTCTTGATTTACAACTTTTACTTTCTATATTTACATAGAAAACAGATCCTAGAATATCTCATGGATTATGACTAAATCAAGGCTTTTAATGACCAAATTTCCAACACTCCCCCTCAAGCTCGTTTAAAGATATCTTCCATAGCCAGCTTGTTAGTCAGCTTACCAAATTGCTTCTTGTGTAGTCCCTTCGTTAGTACATCAACTAATTGTTCATCAGTTGGAAGATATGTCATGCATATTATTCCCGCATTGACTTTCTCCTTGATGAAATGTTTATCCACTTCTATATGTTTCGTACGATCATGAAGAACTAGATTATAAGCGATAGCAATAGCAGCTTTATTTTCATAATAGACCTTCATTGGAGTCGAGTAAGAAAACTTCAATTCTTCAAGAATCTTTTTTATCCACATCACCTCGCAGATTCCATGGGCAATGGCTCTGAATTTTGCTTCAGTACTACTTCTAGCTACCACGTTTTGTTTTTTAATCCGCCATGTAACTAGGTTTCCTCCAACCGCCATGTAACTATGTTTCCTCCAACAAAGGAACAATGTCCAGACGTTGATCTTCTGTCTGTAACACTTCCTGCCCAATCTGCGTCTGTGTAGACTTCAATTTGAAGATGTCCATGTTTCTTGAACAGTAAGCCTCTTCCTGGAGTTCCTTTCAAATATCTTAAGATCCTATAGATGACCTCAAAATGCTCCGTCCCTGGTGAGTGCATGAATTGACTTACCATGCTAACTGCAAAAGCAATATCATGCCATGTATGAGACAAGTAAATCAACTTCCCTACAAGTCTCTGATATTGTTCCCTGTCTTTTACTTTTTCAACCTTAGCAGCTTGTATCTTCAAGTTTGGCTCAATCAGAGTTTCAACCATCTTATAACCAAGTAGACATGTTTCTCCAAGGAGATGAAGAACATATTTTCTCTGATTGACATATGCTTTCCTTAGATCTTGCAAATTTCATCCTAAGGAAATACTTAAGAGCTCCCAGGTCCTTAATTTGGAACTCTTTGTCTAGTCTTTTCTTTAGAATAACTAATTTTGTTTCATCATCACCAGTGAGAATAATATCATCACCATAAACAATCAAAATTGTAACTTTACCATCTTTTGAATGTTTATAAAATACTGTGTGATCAGCTTGACTCTGCAAGAAGCCATAATTGATAATTGTCTTTCCAATGCGGTCAAACCAAGCTCTTGGTGACTGTTTGAGTCCATATAGTGACTTATGTAATCTGCATACTTTGTTACTGCCAAGTTTCTTCTCAAATCCAGGCGGTAGGCTCATATACACCTCCTCTTCTAGATCACCATTGAGAAATGCATTTTTAATGTCAAGTTGATGTAGAGGCCAATCGGAGTTCACTGCAAGAGATAACAACACTCTAATAGAATTTATTTTAGAAACAGGAGAAAAAGTCTCTTGGTAGTCAATCCCATATGTCTGAGTAAATCCTTTAGCCACCAATCTCACATTGTATCTCTCAACGCTTCCATCAGCTTTACTTTTTATTATAAACACCCATTTACACCTGACTATTTTCTTACCTTTGGGTAGATCAACAATCTCCCATGTACAACTTCTCCTTAGAGCATTCATCTCCTCCATGACTGCTAATTTCCAATTCGGATCATCCAATGCTTCATGTATATTCCTTGGAACAAACAAATGTGAAATTCTAGATTGAAAGCTTTATGGTTTTTTGATAGTCTGTAATAGGAAATATATTTTGTAATGGGATGTTGAATGCAATTTCGGACACCTTTCCTAAGTGCTATAGGGACATCAAGATGAGGAATACTAGGTGAATTGTGGGACAAAGTTGAGGAAATCAAAGGTGTAGTATGGATAAGATTACCTGAAGTTTTGACACCAGAACTCATATCTTCATATTAGTTTCGTGCAGGGTTGATATTTGAGTCCTTATTTCTCAAATGAAATCTCTTCCAAGTATAAACTTGAATATCAGAATTCAAATCACGTTGATTAGTTTGTAGTACTTCTCCCCCTGAACAAGAATCTCCTTCACTAGGCACCAACGAACCTGGTTCTCCTAGGCAATCATTATTAGAAAAACTTGAATTTGGATTTTCAAAGCGACCACTCTCAGAAATGCGTGGGTTTTGTGGAGGATAAATGACATTGGGTAGTGGGATAGAAATGTCCCAAAAAGTGTCTTCTACATCACTTGTCTCCCCCTAAAGATAATATTTTGTGAAATAAGGTTTTGTTTCCAAAAACTACACATCCATACTCACATGATTTTTTTTGTTTGAGGATCAAAACATTTATACCCCTTTTTATTTAAAGAGTACAAAAAAAAATGTATTTAATAGCACGTGGGTCAAGTTTTGAACGAAATAGGCATGGAACATGAACGTAGACAGTAAATCCAAAAACTTTGACAGGTAAATCAAAAAACAACCTTATTTGAGGAAAAAATGATTTTAGGAAATCGAGTGGAGTTTTGTATGTTAGCACCTTAGTAGGCATCCTATTTATCAAGTAAGTGGTCGTTAAAACTGCTTCACCCTATAAGTATTTGGAAACATGCATGTAAAACAATATGACACGTGCTACTTCAAGTAAATGTTTATTTTTTCGTTATGCAATGCCATTTTGTTGAGTGGTATCCCGACATATAGAGTGATGAAAAATCTTTGTCCTTCAAAAAATCTCTTTCTCCTTAAAAAAATCACCTAAGTGTTCATTAAAATATTCTGTTCCATTGTCAGAATGTAAAATACTAATATTGGTTTGAAATTGGTTTTCAAACAGAGTGTAAAATTTTTTGAATAAATCTTTCACGTCAGACTTTTTATTCATTAGATAAATCCAACATAAACATATGTGGTCATCAATAAAAGTAATAAACCACCTTTTACCAGAAATAGTAGTAACTTTAGAAGGGCCCCAAACATCATTATGAATCAGATAAAAAGGTTTGGAGGCCTTGTAATCTTTTGGTAAATAGGGGGAACGACAGTTTTTTGAAAAAAAATACAATTTTCACAATGAAAAGAAGAACAATCAATCCCTTTAAATAATTATGGAAATAGGTGTTTCAAATAAAGAAAACTAGGATGTCCTAGTCTATATTACCACAACATTATTTTTTCTCAAACAGAAATTGAACTAGTACTACTAAAGCTCTGAACTTTTTTATTACTGATAAATACTTCATCAAAGTAATAAAGACATTCAATCATCCTAGCACATCCAATCATCATCCATAGTTCCGATCTTGAAATTCACAATGTAATTCAAAGAAGGTAATGCAACAATTAGAATCTCTAGATAGTTTATTGACAGACAAAAGATTGTAGGCTAATTTAGGGACATGAAGAACATTATTGAGATTATTTTTTTCTGTCAGTTTAATGAGTCCTTTTCCTGCAGTAGGTGAAAAACTACCACTGTCAATTCTAATTTTTTCATTTCTAGGGCAAGTTGAATAGATATTAAATAAATGAGAAAAACTGGTTATGTGATCTGAGGCTCCAGAATCTATTATCCATGGAGAGGAATTTGGACAAGAAAGGGCTTTAGGATTACTACTTGTTTGTGCCAAAGAAACACTAGGAATACCAGATGAGGGATTAGATTTTATCAGCTTCAAGAGATGATCAATCTTCTCTTTGTTGAATGGACCTGAGGTGATTTACGACGCGACTTCGGACATGGCTACGGTGATTTTGGAGCTGATGTGTTTTAGGGTTAAGACACGATTATAACTCTTATACCAACTTTAAAAAATGAAGAAATAATATGTGTCTTATTTCTTGAATGAGTACAAGACTTCCTTTTATACAGAGGGAAATTACAACAAAAAAGGAAACTAATTAGAGTTAATATTTGACAGTTTCTACTTTCCTACTTTGTCTTGATTTACAACTTTTACTTCTATATTTACATAGAAAACAGATCCTATAATATCTCATGGATTATGACTAAATCAAGGCTTTCAATGACCGAATTTCCAACAGTTACTGAGTATGTTAATCACTATTATCCGAACCCAAGCATGGTAGAAGCTGATCAAGAGCTTCAAGCATGGACCAAAATCCAAACCGTCGGGCACGGTGACAAGAAAGATGAACCGTGGTGGTCGGTCCTTAAAACCATAAAAGACTTAATCAAGATCCTCATGACTATAATTTGGGTTGCATCATGTCAGCATGCAGCTGTCAACTTTGGGCAATACACATATGCAGGGTAATTCCCTAGCAGGCCTTCATTCACAAGAACTAAAATGCCAAACGAAGACCCTACCGACGACGAATGGTGGCAGTTCTTGAGGAAACCCGGAGCCACATTGCTCGAATGATTTCCTTTGCAGATTCAATCAACTCGAGCAATGTCAATTTGAGATGTGATCTTACATCATTCTCCTGATGAAGAGTATGTAGGGGGCAAACCGAAGCCATCTTGGGTCGAAGAACCCGTTATAAGAGATGCATTCGAAAGACTTCATGGGATGTTGAAGCAAGTTGAAGGCATAATCGATGAAAGGAATGCAGACTGTAATTTGAAGAACCGAAATGGAGCAGACATTACACCTTACGATCTTCTTAAGGCATTTTTCGGAGTTTATCAATAAGTTTATGAAAATTGCATTAACAGTAAGTAGCATCAGTAAGTTTATGAATAAGTTTATGAACTGAGCTGTCTGAGTTTATAACATGATACGAATAACAATTTTGTAACTCCCTTGCTAATTTTCTATATAATCTCTTCATCTTTGTCTACAACAATAGTAGATAAAAAGAATTCGAGGCTATAACAATATTTTTTATTATTAATTTGGGATAAGTACAATGTAGTATCTATTTAAAAATAACTTTAAATCATTTGACATTAAACGTTCACATTCTTGTCAATCGCTTGAATGGGAAACATTAAGAAATAATAATAATTTTTTTACTACTGAAGTCTCTCGGTTCATGCGGAACTATAACAATAGATAAAAGAATTTGAGACTAACATAATAATAATAATAATAATAATAATAATAATAATAATAATTTTTCCCTACTGTATTGTTGAATCTAGTTTAGATTAATTTGTCGTAAATCATACTGAACTTTTATCTAATGTATTATTTATTTATTTATTAGTTGACATTTTTAGTATTATAGCATCATTTTTATTTTTATTTTTCTTCATTTTCACGGTTAACTGTCACTCTCCATATAATTTAATGATTTTTATATTATTTTATTTAAAATTAATAAAATATAATTTAAATAGTCTTATAATTTATAATTAAACAATAAAATTTCACATCTAATTAAAAAATTAAAAAAAAACCCTTCATTCATTCGCATGTTAATATTTTCTTTTAATACAATGTTTAATCTACTTATACTCTTTTAAGTAAAAAAAATATTACATATTACATATCTAAAATTATTGTGATATTACAGTCGATTACAGTCGACGGTGCCAGAAGAAGAGGATGACTAAGGTGAAAGTGGGAAGACTACTTGAAAACTGATTTGAAGGATTTAACCCTTACCGAGGACATGACCTCAGATAGAAAAGTATAGAGACTTAAGATCAGGGTAGCTGAGTAGTACGGGTCACATCCTTAGGATGTATCATCTCTGTCTTTTTTTAATGCCTTTATAGAAATTTCCATGACTTCTACTTTGTATACGTCTCTGTCATTGTAATTTATGAAGACTAAGAACTAGGGTATTGGAGAAATGTTGCCTTAGTTTAGGTTTTAACCTATTTGACCTTATTTCTTCCCGTTGCTTTCTATCGTTGACTTCTGTGTATTCTTCTCTTCATGTTTCCTCTTTTTAATTTTAGTCGGATCTTATGTTTCTGTCTATATACAAAGCTTTTTACGCAGAGATTTAATTGCAGTGATTAATTCTCATTACAGATGTGCATATGTAAACTGTATATGTAAATTGTTTAACTATGTATTTATTTTTATACATGCATTGCATTTTATATTTATTTTTAATTTTCTGATTGCCGGAAGTCTTCCACGAAAACTGTTCTCAACCTGACATTGGGGACAACCTACTACCCTACCTCCCCTTACCCCATTACATATAAGAATAAGATTTTGTTGTTATTTTTGTTGTATTAATCAAATTAAAATAAACCCATCACAATGTAGACACCCGTTTTTGACCGGGCTTAAAAAATATTATTAATATTATTATTATATTTATTATTAATAAAATTATTACATGTGCTTGCAGGCCCAGTTCCCGTTACAATTCAATCCAAATTACAAGTTACAATGCAATAAATTGGATCAAGACCCAACAGTCCAATACAAGATCCAACAGTTATAAGACTTGGATCCGGACTGACCCATTACAGATTAGGGTTTTGAAACCCTAAAACTACAACATCCAGTCGCCGCCGCCCTTGCAGCCGTTGGATCTAATGAAGATCCAACGGTCCTCAGCTAGTAGATATTAGGGTTTTACCCTATAGTCATCCAGCGCCGCCGCCAGTGACCAGTCCAGTCCACGCCACCGAGCACGTCGCCGCATGTTCTAGCCGAACGCTCCGATCGAGCCACCGGACCAGCCATCACCGACGAGCCATCGAGCAACACCATCGTCATTGCATATGTCAACATGCAACCAAAAATAATAAAATCAGACCAAATAAATGTTGAATCCACTGAGCATATTATTTTATCAAGCCAAATCTAAAAAATTCGGTGTTGATATCTACTCTACCACTACTTGAAAAATTAGTGGAAAACGCACCAAATATTCATTATAAATGGTGCATGCAAGGATCCGAAAGAGGAGATTGGAACCGAAGGCCATATTCGAACAGAGACAAAAAAACCAGTAAGAAATCGGAACAGGAAGCATTCAAAAGAGATCTTACCGAGGGGAGAATCGTTGGAAGCGGTGGAGCATCAAAGGTCACTGAATCTCAACTTATATTCGAGAGGTAAAATATTAAGATCTACAGTTTTATAGGAGGTTTTAGTTTAAGAGAGGTTCGGTTTTGGGTCGAGGGTGACGAGAGAAAAATTTTGGGACCATTCGGTCCCTACGCCGCCGCGCCGGCCTCCGTGGACTACCCACTGCCGGTGAACTCACTGAAGAGAGAACTGAGAGCATTTTTCTCAGGCTCTCTCTCTTCATTCTGCTAAAATTAAAAGAAATGAGAAAGGATTGAAAATTTTAGCCTATGATTAGGCTTATATATGATTGGGAAAACACGGTCGTTTTAGCCCAATCCTGTCCATGTTTTTCAGTCATGGAATAACCACACGTTTAGTCCTTGTAGATTTGTATCCATACCTTATAGTCATTAAATGAAGTTTTATTTATCTTATTTTCAGTTTTAACATTTCGGTTTTATATATTATAGTCCTTAGATCAATATTTTTGTATTTCTAATATTGCCTCCATGCTTTACTCGAATTTAATTTCAGTCCTAATTGGTAATGTAATTAGTTTCTGTTTGTTTATACATTTGATTTTTAATTTTCTGCATGTTTCTTTTTAGTCCTTCTGCATTTGTATCTTTATTTTCAAGTCATAAAATAAAGTTATGTTTATTTTGTTTTAAGTATTTTATTTTTAATATTTATATTTTAGTCACACTATTATATGTTATATTATTATTTGACTTTAGTTATAATGTTTGTAATTATTGTATCTTAGTCACTGATTTATATTGTTATAATATTTTCGGTTATGTTCAATTTAACCACTAAATTTTTAAATATCTTATTTTAGTCATGTCATTGTTATAATATTATTTGTTTCAGGTTTATTTATTTATAGAGTTTTCATTAAAATATTATTTGTTTCAATTTGACCATATTATATTATACATATTTTTTCCTTAACATAATTGGTATATTTTTCATCAATATTTAAATTTCACCCATGTTGTGCATATTTAATTTTTAAAACCCTTGAGATGAGCACCTAGGCTATTTTTTAGTTTTAGTGGCACCCATTTTCAAATACCTGATATCAAGAATCCATTATTTTGAAATCCCACCACTACACGAGGTCCACCATTATTTTGAATGCATTCATTTCATTTTGGATGTATTTGCTTGTTTGGTTTTGTTATTGTTTAGATTATTTGTTAATTATATGTTTAATATTTTACTATTTATGTTGAGTTTTAATTTACTTTATTTTTTTATCTAGTAAGAATTAATATTATGATATATTTGTGTGTGTATATATATATATATTACTTAATACATATTAATAATAAATTTTAATTAATTTATGATATTTTGGTTGAACTTATTTATATTTTAGTTCGTTTGGAATATACATTTTCCTTAATATATATATATATACTCAAAAATAGTCTTCAAAATTTATATTTTTAATATTCTAGTCTTTAACTTTCTGTTTTTGTCATTTTAGCCTTTTAATTTTCTAATTCTGATTCCTAAAGTTTTTTATTTTGGTCTTTATAAATTTAAATATATAAATATTTTTTTTGCTATTTTGTATTTAGATTTGTAATATTTATTTGTTTTACTCCAGTCGTTTGAATTTCCTCATTTAATTTATTAATTTAAAGCAATTAATTAATATTCAATAAATGGATCATAATTTAGCTTTTTATTATATTCATTATTTCTACCATTTATGTTGTGTAAGTAACACAGTACCAATTTTGGGCGTTGTGGGGGTGTTAATCCTTCCCCATGCGTAACCGACTCCCGAACCCGTTTAATCGAATTTTTGGTAAATACAGACCAATTTTTGTCTTACAAATGATTTTTCTTAAAAGTGTTTTTAAAAGACGTTTTTAGGTATTCGACCTACCTAACTCAAAGGTTGATGACGACTCTATCCGATTTATTCCAAATCAATTCAAAATCACTCAGATTTTTCCAAAATTAAAGTCGTAACTGTTTTTAAAACATTGTCCCACAAAAAAACGGTTACGACACACAACATAAAAAAATAATTTCATGCTAGCTTTTGTAGTGTTTTCAGTGAAATATCGTAGCACTGACACACAAATCTAAATGAAGTCGAAGATAAGATAATCAGCCTCTTCATATATATGGGTTTGGCATTGGTCCCCAACAACAACCCTAAAAGGATAGGTGTGCGGTGTGCCCCAATATTTATTGAATAATCAATTCATGTATATATTTATTAATGATTATTATCAAGTCAATTGTTAGTAAAAAATATTAAAAAATCAATTCATGAAGTCAGTATAATAAATATAGGCTTAATTATAAAATAAGTGCGCAATCTATAGTACTTTTCACGAATAGGTACTTAAATTATTTTTTTAATGATTATGGTGTCTAACATTACAAAAGCTACCGCTTTAAGTGTCTAGACCATTAACGGCGTTAATTTCTTTTGTTAAGTGACACATGTTACAATCATATGATTTTAAAAAATTTATTAAAACTTAAAATTATATATATATATAACACAAAAAATTTGAAATAACCTAAAAATTTTAAAAATTTTCATTTCAACCCCTAAACCCACATCGACCGCCATCCTTTTCTGTCGACGAAGCTCCACCCGACCCCATGATCCCCACCTACCCCGGTGATCAAGACCCCTAGGAAATCGTGGCTGGTCAATGGTTAATCGATGGTGGATCGACGTTTTATACCTCGCAAACTCTAAGATGAAAATCACGATCTCAAACGATTCTGACGGTCAATCGATGACAACTACGACGACGTATGTAGGGGCTACGTCGGTAGGGACGGAGCCATGTAGGCCCTTGGGGGGCCAGTGCCCCACCTCCCAAATTCTTTTACCATTAAAAATATAGGGATAATTATCTATTTAGGCTTTTAGATTTTGATTTATTTTGATTTTGCCCTCCATTTTTATTGTTAATTATATTTTGCTCCCTTTGAACTAAAATCCTAGCTTCGTCCTTATACGTCGGCGACAGTGGTCATGGTCTAAAAGGACGATGATGGAAAGTTAGGGTTATGATTTTAGGGATTCTAGGGATTTTGTGTTTTTTTTTTTGCAATTTAAGAGAAATTAAGTTTTTTAAATATAATAATATTTTAAATAATTTTTTAAAATAAATTTTAAAATTTTCAGATTGTGACTCGTGTCACTTAATTTAATAAATTAATGTTGTTGATGATACAAATACTTAAAGTGATAACATTTGTAACCATAAACAAAAAGATCGTTTAAAAAATAGTTTAAACCTCTATTCAATTAAAACGTTATAATTTAGATATCTATTTTATATTTAAACCATAAAGTAAGATCTATATGGATATGGCATTTTCATCAAAATGTCCCCCTCAGACCCATTAATTACCTGTCGGGCACTCTTAAAAAAATACTTTCAGATGCTTCTTACAGATGTGTTAGATTCTTAAGCTCGCCAATTTCAGAAGGAATAACATCTTGTAGCTTGTTCCGTCTCAAATTACTACAACAAAAACATATAATTAAATAAATTACATGAAAAATACTCATTATCTCATAACCAATATTTAAAACAAAAGAACAAACAGAATTTTAAGGCGTTTGAGTCGCCCAATATAATTAATCTTATATTCGATCTTACATGAATATACTATTTCCCCTTTGATATATCAGTTTCAAAATTTAATTTAGTATAAACCTTAATAATAAATATTAACCTAATGTAATTATTTAAATATATTAACATATAAAAATATATAATCTTAATTAATATAAACTTTAATAATAAATATTAACCTAATGTAATTTAACAATAGTGTATAAGTAGATTAATTAGATATAAAGATAAAAAAGTTAAGAAATACATCTTTTAGCTTTTATCCCACATTGTCAATAAATATAACCTAAACACTCCAATATGCCTATATAAGCTAACCCCATTAAGTTTTTCAACTCATAGAACTAATATGTATTAAATTAAGATGTTAGTATCTATAGTTTTATATTTTTAATTTTTTTTGAAACATTTTTTTTGAAAATGCTTTGAGGTATGATGTGGACTTTGGAAGGCATGCCCCTTGAAACATGTCTTTTCACGTGGTGTTATGTCAATATTTCTCATTGAAGGCGTGCTTCATAATCCGTATCTTTTGTATATGTCAGAGGTTTAAAAAAGGTGCGGATGACGATCCGCATCTTTCCTTGTGTGGAGCCAGTTTAGATAGAACCCCGCGAAGGCGCAGATGATGATCCGCGTTTTGTCAGAAAATGTGTTAGATTGATAATATTAAAAGAAAATGTATCTGACGGATAATTAATGAGTTTGAGGGTGATATTTCGATAAAAACGCCTATAAATATTTTCTTCTTTCACGCAACCCAAAATGCATGCATGGAAAGTTTGTGGTTGCAATCAAATTAATGATCACTGAAGATGACAACCAGATGGGCATGCAGTGACAGTACTGTACCCTTACCAAACGGCAACATCCTTCATCTAATCACCGCTACGATTGACAAAATTAATACTGACGATATATTTCTTCTTCATTTCCGTAATTGATGTCCCATATTATCAATCAGATGGAGCAACGCTGAGTGGTCAATAATGAGATGATCTAATTGATAAAATTAATTAACAATAATATATTTATTGATCGATAATAATTAAATAATTAAATGTTTTGATTGATAATATTGAAATATCGATAATAAAAGTAAAAGGCTTAAATAATTGAGTGATTAATGATATAGTTTACCCGAAATAATTTACTTTAAAATTTTAATTAATTTATAGTTATATGTTGAGCTCTTTAAAATTTTATTTTTTATGTAAATTAATGGTGCTCATGGTTGGTGGTAAACATCGGTGCTCGTTGAGCGTCATCGAATTTTCCTTTGATGATATATTAATTAAGAATAATACATCGTATGTAATATTTAGTTTAAATTTTATTTTAATATTCCGTTATTAAAAATTAACAATAATATTAATATATCATAATAAATTAGTATCATATCATCATTGAAAAAAATCTTATTATATTAAAGTAAACCCTAAAATAAACATTAAGTATAATTTAAAAAAAACATAAACTTTAAATATTAAAATAAAAATACGAATAATAATTTAAGTACTAAACATATAAATTACCATATTTATTAATATTGATCAACTTTATCGCAAGTGCTTGCTATTGTTAGGGCATCACATTTTATTTTAAATACTCATTTTCAATGGTCATATTCGCATATGAGATATGTATAAAATTACATATTTGTAATAATATGTATATAAAAAATAATATGTAATTAGAGATGATCATGGAATTAAATTTTTAGTTTATTTGAATCTAACTCAAATATAATTTTAGTTAAATTATGTATTTAGTATCTAAACTATTAATTTTGATTCGTTTTAGTACATAAACTTTTATTTTTTAAAAAAAAAAAATCATACCTAACGTTTAATTTTGTTTTATTTTAGTACCCCACCGTTTAAAGCTTAACACGTTTAGTACTTGGACTTAAAAAATAAAATAAAAATTAAAACATGGGTACTAAAATGAAACAAAAACTAAACTTTAGATATAGTTTTGAAAAAATTAAAATTAAAACGAACTAAAATTGATAGTTTAAGTATTAAACACATAGTTTTCCCCAATTCGATTAAATTTAAATTTAAAATAAATCATCTAATCTAAATTTTAAGATATAAATGATCTAATCCACCTCTAATATGAATATGCATAAAAAATGTATCATTTATTAAATAAAGTAGTTACTGAATCAACTACACTCCAGTTACTTAAATTGAGCACGTGATCAATTATATATTGGAAAAACTTTTATATAAAATCTACCTCCAGAATTAATGACTTCATATTTCCATTTATTGGTTGGTGTCTCAGACTTGCACGTAAATGTATCCATCTCTTCTACTATTAATTAGATGAACCATCATTGAGACAATGATGTATATGGCACGTGGGAAATTGAAAGGAAGAGCCACAATCAAGTTTTTGTTTGTTTATTATTGAAGTATTTGGGGCCATCCATTAATGAATTTTGGATGAAATTTCGACATCAGTTTTTGTGTTATGTATGAGTTGTGCTATGAGAGTTTAGTCTCCTTTTATATCATTTTGGTTTAGTTTTAAAATTTTGATCACGACTCAAATTATAATTATTAAATTTATTAAGTTATATTTTATTATTATTATTATTATTATTTTATAATGTGTAATAAAATGTTTAGATCATTTTATTTTTATTCTTATTATCAATTTATCAGGTCATTTTTAAGTTGATTTGAAATTAGATTCAGTTCAAGTTCGGGTCGAGTTAATTTCAATTCGGATCAATATTAGTTGAAGTCAAAACAGTTCAGGTCCGAATCAGTTAAATATCAGGTTAATCCAGGTCGAATCTAGTTTAGATTGGGTCACATCATTGACAGACACAATTCAGGTCGGATCTTACCGGGTACGGATTTACTTTAGGTCAATTTATTTTTGGGTTAATTATTTTTCGTCTTTCATGAACGTCAAATTGTAATTTGTAATTGTATATGATTTGGAGTAAATTAAAAAATATATATATAATTATGGGTCTATTTTGATAAAAAAAATGTAATTTTAAGGACTAAATTTAACAAACATTAAATACAAATTGAAATTTAAATAAATTAAACAACACACACGGATGAGATATCAAATCAAAATAATTATAAAATGTGAAGTTGAAATTAATATAAAAATGGACTAAATTGCATCTACTTAAAAAGTTGGCGAACAAAAGTTTATAGGGTTTAGAGATTATGATATAATTTATATAGTTTGAAATGAAGTTTATTATGCGATTTATAAAGTTTGAAGTAAATTACAAAAATATAAATAAGCATGGGCCAATTTAAGATACAAATATAATTTTAAGGTCTAAATTGAACAAATATGAAATTATAAATTAAAATTTAAATAAATTAAATAACACGTAAGGATTAAATCAAAATAATTGTAAAATGTGAAATTGAAATTAATATAAAAATAGATTTAATTGCATTCATTTCAAAAGTTAGAAAGCAAAAATTTATAAGATTTAGATATTATAATATAATTTCAAGAAATAAACTGTAACTTAAATAAATTAAATAACATGCAAGAATCAAATTGAAACATGTAGATACTCAATTTGTCGGACTCTTTAAGTCTCATTTACACACACATATATATCTTATTAGTTAGTTTAAATATAAGGACTTGTTAGATTAATTATTTAATTATATATATGTTAGGGGGCTCTATATAGGCACATATATTATATTATCAGCTTTGTGAATGAATATACATGTGTATGTTTAATTATATACGGGCTACTTGTTAATAATTATTTATGATTACATATTATTATTATTTATGCTTGTGGTCAAATTATATATATGTATTTATACACGTATAATATATAAATACTAGTGGATTTTAAAGAGCACTAATTTTATTAATTTCATTTTACAGGTCCAAATAGCAGTCAAAGCCCGAAAGACTGGTCTAACATTCCCAAGCCCAACCGACTAGAGGCCCTAACAATAGCCCAATTGCCAGCTAGGGTTTGGAGGAAACCCTAGTTTCCCTCCCTTGTCTAGAGCCGCACAAGCTCACAACTGTGAGATATGGACACTACAAACGGTCCAGATCATGGGTCAATTTAGGGTTTATTAACCCTAAGATCATATACTGTCGTCGTCACATGATTTTAACAGTTGGATCAAGTCAGCGATCCAACGACCTAGCTTCACTCGAGGATGCCAATCGTCCAGATCTCGTGTGTGAGATGCACAAGCATCGTTCCAGCAGCCTCACATGCCCACGCCTGGTACCCCCCGCGCCTACAACGATCGTATGTCCCCTGCTACATTCCCTCTGCCTTGGCAGTGGCAGAAGGGAAGAGCCTCCTCGACGCAAAACTCCAACAAAGCACGAAGGGGTATTTCAGGCCCTCAGATCAGCCACAGCAAGATCCCTCGCATACGAAGCCAAAATAAAAAGAAAAGATATCAGAAACAAAAAGAAACGGGAGGAAAAACATATAACAGAGGGCAAAAAAAGGAGGCAAGGGGAACATCAGAAAAAGAAAAGAAACAGGGGAAAAAGCTCTTTATTTGATCTCCATTATTTATGTATATATGTATATATGCATTTGTTAGCTCACTGTGATAGGCACATATATATGTATATATGCATTTGCGCATGTATGATATTAAATCTTACAAGGAACATGGTTGTTTCATATATGCATGAATGAGCAGCATAGGTGTATGCTAATTGCTGCCCAAATTATCGCGACATATGTGCATAAATATATATTCTTCAAGTATGTTTTAGCCCCATTTTATTTTTGTTATTTTTTTATGATGAATTAAATATTTTCTTTTAATCACTCTATAACTTAGTACTAATGGTACCTAGTATCTATTGTTTTAAAATCTTTAGGGTATGCATTTTCTTATCCAAATTCAAAATGTTGTTGACCTTTAATATGTTCATAAACAGTATATGATTGTAATTGTTTGTGCTTATAAATTTAACCATGCGACATCCTTTATTCAGTATATATGATGCACTCATGAGCATAACTAGAACCAATTCGAATAATTGAATTAAGGGTAATGCTCTTTGATTTTAGGGTTTTCGTGAAGTGAATTAAGGGTAATGCCCTTTGCATTTAGGGTTTTCGTGAAGTGATTGTCTTAACGTATAAGAAAATTACTTACGATAATTTTAAAATAAAAGTGCATCCCATTAAGTGAAACCCTAAAATTTGACCATACCTAAAATTTAGGGAATGAGAGAAAAAGAAATGTCTGTCTATTTAAATTCTTCGAGAAAAGATCGTTAAAACTTATAAAAGGTATGATCTCGACGTCTTTAAATAATCGAATATCCTTCTTCTTTCTAAAAGGATTGACAATCTTTAATTAATTGGTCTTATTCTGTTATTTCATATATATTTGAACATTTTAATGGAATTGTATTATTTCTTTATTTCGATTGGAGTAGGAATTGACTGCCTCAAGGTATGAGAGGCTGTTTATTCTTGATAGAAAATAATTAAATATTATTATGTTTCGTTTTAAAATTAAAAAAATCTTATTTGAAGGGTGTCGAAACGATTTTTCCTTAAAAGTGAAAATGTGAGATTTTGAAAACCACATCAATTTTTTGACTTATCTCTTTCAATTGATTTTTAATTTAAAAACAAATGCGATTTAAAAACCTCTCGTTTTGAAAATTTTTTGGATTTTCTTTACGATCGAAAAAATACGGTTCAAAGAGTCGCCACCAATCTTTGATTAGGGTGTGATTGGGCACCCAAAAATGTTTGTTATTTAAAAAATAATAATTTTAATTAAAACAACAAATTAATGTCTGTGTTACCAAAATCCGAGTTCGGGAGTCGGTTACGTGCAGGGAAGGATTAGCACCCCCACAGCGCCCTAAATCGGTACCTAGTCGATTAACTAACGTCTTTGCAATGAACTTTACAAATTTGAACTTAATTTGAATTTTGATCCCATAAAACAAAGATGTGAATTTAATAATATTCAAAAACACCCAAATAAATTAAATTAAAATTACCAAGTCGTTTTAAAAAGATAAAGAATGTTTGATTATTTACAAATATCGAGACCAGATCTTAAAAGCTATAACAACATTTTCTCGATAAATTTAAATAGCCGAACATTTCTTTTTTCTTCCATTCTCAAATTTTAAAGTGATGGATCAATTTTTAGGCGTCACTAATGGGATACACTTTTATTTTAAAATCATTAAAAGCGGACCTCAAATGCGTTATAACAACCCACTTAAAACAATTTTAAATTAAAAGTGTATTACCCTTAATCCAATTATGCAATATGTCGAGTTATGCAAATGAGGATGTCATACAAATTGTGCAAAAAGTATGTCATGCCAAAATTTAATTAAACAAAATTAAAATATCATACAACTTGACATAAAAAAACTTATATACATATATTTAAAATTAAAAACTATAACCATGCATAAAATATAAAAAAAATGACGCTATGTTAAATAAATAATGAAATCTAATTCTATATATATGGTCAAACATGCTTACACGTGAGATTAAATTAAATAACATATTTTATTTAGGCATTACAAACTAAAAAAAACTATGAACATCCAAGGGCCAAAACGAACATAAAAAAAAATAGCAATAGAAAATCAAATAGCAAAGCTGGAACATGGATATGCTTAAGGGACTAAAATGCACAAAAAATAAAATTACAGGTTAAATTCGAAAGTTCATACAAAACCAAGATAACTAGCACCAGGACTAAATCAAGAATCCACAAAATTACAGTTCAAATGTAAAAACAACATGGAATTGAAAACAACTTAGCCTAGGACTAAAAAGAAAACGCGTAAACTTAGAAGATATAAACAGAAACCCAAAAGACAACAATCTAAAGACCAAAATGAAAAACTTTGAACATTAGAGGATTACACACATGATTAGCCCCTTCTTGGCCGTGCACACATTTCTTTGAGCTTATGCACTGTCGTTTCATGCTTCACTCATAACCCTTAAACTAAAATTAAAACCACATGTATTATTGGACCATAAACCTCACCTTTCTTCACTATCTTAACCCCCTTCTTTTCCTTCTTTTATTCTTCCCCTCCAACCTCACGACCATCACTCAAGGATACCCAACTCTTCGACAATGGTATGGTACTCGAAACACTAAGGTAAATTTTAAACCTTATTTATTTTTATTTTTTTTGGAACCCCGATAGATGATAACCCAAGACCAAAAAAAAAATACATGCAAGGACTCAAATCACTCATGGAAATCTTACCCAACTCCGACAACTTTATCACCTCGGTAGTGGAATCCTACAGTCTACGACCCATTCACTTTCAACAACAAAGCTATACAGAAGGTATCTACTTATATTTCCAGATTTTAGGATTTGTATTTAATTTGAAAATAATTAAAACAATTGAAGAAAAGGTAAAAAAAATTAATGTAAATAACGACGAAGAAAAACCTTGTATGAATTGAATTTCTCTTTGTATTGCTCTCGTTCGCTAAAAAGAGGGAACTCCTCTGATTCCTTTGATCTTCAAATGGGGAAAATACAGTTCAATGTTTTTTTGTTACTATTTTCTGTACAGAGAAACAATGGGGGACCCCTTTTCTTTCTGCTTTCCTTTTTTTCGATTAATTGTTTTTGTCTCTGGCTAATTACCCCATGTTTTTTTCTCCGTGTCCGTGTAATATCCTGGTTTCCAGTTTCCAGTAGTTAATTGTAACTTAAAAAATGACCATTACAGTTTCCTCATTGCTCCTGTATCCTTCCTATGACCGAACAATACTTTTCTCTCATTTTTCCGCTTGTTACCCCATAACCATTTTTACTTTTCAGGGCTTCACGTGGATTGAGCCTTAAATAATGACACTGTTGTTTTTGGGCTGCTTTGGGCTCTCACTGATTCACACTGTAACTCGTACTGGATCTAGAACTCGAACGAAGTCCCCGGACGAAACCGAGCATCTACAGCTGCCCCTCCTTGCTTATTTTCGTATAACGAGAATAGAGCAAAGATCAAAAGATGATCGAGTTTTTCCGGTCTTGAGAACTTCAAAAGATTAAAGCACCCCACTGTCACTTCGGGAGAAATGAAACTTGAAAAATATTCAAATGATGGGTGTGCTCCTTATTCCTTCAAGGAGTATAAGACTCGAACAATCTTCAGCAAATGTGTCTTCTCCCTATTCGTTCAGGGAGTATAAGACTCGAACAATCTTCAACAAACAGGTCCGCTCCCTATTCTTTCAAGGAGTATAAGACTCGAACAATCTTCAGCAAATGGGTTCTCTCCCTATTCTTTCAGGGAGTATAGAACTCGAACAATCTTCAGCGAACGTGTCTGCTCCCTATTCATTCAGGGAGTATAAGACTCGAACAATCTTCAACTAACGTGTCCACTCCCTATTCCTTCAGAGAGTATAGGACTCGATCTTCATAAAATGAATTTACTTCACCACTCTTCTATGAAGGCTTATGATTGACTTTTTTCGAAGGTCAAACCTGAAAATCAAACATTATCCATCATGAGCATATGCTTGAAAATATTATATTCAAAAATTTAGAATTTGAGAAAATTTCTAAAAAATCCATCTCCATCGTAAAAACTTGTCTGGGAGCCATTAGATACGTGAATCTGCTTTGGCTCATTTTTCGTATAAACATCATTCTTGTCAAGATCTCAAAACCAGTTATCTTCATCTCGATGCTTTAATATCTTCAATCTTCAACTATCCCTATGAAACCTGTAGATATTTAAGTCATCATGCAATTATGAATGCCATGATCCTATTCATGTCTAAAATGTATGCAATTTAATGCATTTTCTTCTCCGAAGGAATAACATCTCCTTTGATCTTGATGGAACTCGGATTCATCTTAGGCACAGAACGTTTGACCAGTTCACCCCAGCTAACAATCTCAATTCCATATCTATCGGCTTAACAGGACCTTGACTCTTTCCTTTCTTGAAAGCCGCCAGTTCCCATGACCAACTTCTCGATCAATAACAATCTCTTTTGGTCTTTTTATCATGGCTGAGATTTTCTATGAACTTCAAGATTTTAGTTTCTCGTAACCACACAAGCTTACATGTTAAAACCATCATCAGCTTCAGAATACCTGCATTTTCCAAAACCTTTTGCACAATAATACAAAATGATCTCATGTACTTCAGATTAAGCTATATGTTTTAACTTTTCAAAATAAGATGCTTACAAAAGGGAAATTAACAAGAAAATGCATCTCTTTATTTATATAAATACAGAGAATTTTTAAGTAACCACATGGTAAACTTTTAACTGGAAAAAGTAAAAGAACAAAAGAGTAGGCGTCTTCAAAGATCAATAATGAAATGCTTTTGAACTGGCACGCCGTTAGAATGACTCGAGTGTAGCTTCTATCGAAAGGATCTCCAAAATTGTGATGATGCTTAAGGGTGTGAAGCTACTTATAAACTCCCAAATATCCCATCATTGGATGCCCTAAACCAGTATTGAATCTCATGTGCATTCAATTTCTCTCCTGGTTATTTCAATCAAGACTCATTAATCTTTAGTCTCAACCCTGATCACCAACTTTCATTGTTACTACCCATATTAGGAGCTCATTCTACTTCCAAAATCAATTCAGAACCTCCACCATGCACGAATTCTGAATTTAAACAAAACTCAAGTCGCCCTTTGCGGGTTTTCAACTTGAGACCTCCTTTGGTTTCAAGACGCCCTTTGCGAATTTTTTATCTTGAACCCCCTTTTTATTTTTCTATATTTTGTTTTCTTTTTTCATCTTTTTTTCATTTATTTTTTCTTCAATTTTCTATTTTTTTTCTATTTTTTTCTTTTTTCCTTTTCCTTTTTCATTTTTTTCTCATTTTTCTTTTCATTTTCTTTTCATTTTTTTCTCATTTTTTTCTTCATTTTTTCATTTTTTCATTTTTTCATTTTTTCATTTTTTTAATTTTTTTCAATTTTCTTTTTATTTTTCATTTCTTTTTCAGGCGAAATACCTCTTAACAGCGTCGGAATTCACTGGATAGGGTAATTCCGATCCATCCATTTCAATTAAGACTAGAGCTCCACCAGAAAAGGCTTTCTTGACAACATAAGGTCCTTCCCAGTTGGGCATCCATTTTTCTCGGAAATCCTTCTGAACAGGCAAAATCCTTTTAAGCACCAAATCTCCCTCATGGAATTCTCGAAGGCGAACTTTCTTACCATGTGCCTGTATCATACGTTTTTGGTACATCTGACAATGAAAAATAACTTTCAATCTCTTTTCTTCAATCAGATTCAATTGGTCATACCTAGCCTCTACCCATTATGCCTCATTGAGCTTCACCTTTGACAAAATCCGAAGTGAGGGAATTTCCACCTCAATAGGTAAGACGGCTTCCATCCCATATACGAGAGAAAATGGAGTTACCCCAGTTGACGTCCGTACTGAAGTTCGATAGGCAAACAGAGCAAATGGCAACTTCTCATGCCAATCCTTATAGGTTTCAGTCATATTCTCTATGAGCCTTTTGATGTTCTTATTAGCTGCCTCTACTGCCCCATTCATCTTCGGGCGATAAGTGGTGGAATTATGATGCTTTATTTTGAACTGCTTACAGATCGAATCCATAATCTTATTGTTTAAATTAAACGCATTATCGGCGATAATCCTCTCTGGTAAACCATATCTACAAATGATCTCTTTCTTTAAGAATTTGCATATTGTCGACTGGTAACATTTGCATAAGAAACTGCTTCTACCCACTTGGTGAAGTAATAAATGGCTACCAGAATGAAGCGATGACCATTTGAAGCTTTGGGCGAAATTTGTCCAATAACATCCATGCCCCACATTGAGAATGGCCACAAAGCTGTCATTACATGCAACGGATGAGGAGGAGTATGTATCTTATCTCCATAAATCTGACATTTGTGACATTTTCGGGTATAATTAATACAATATGTTTCTATAGTTGACCAATAATACCCAAATCTCATAATCTGCCTAGCCATAACATGCCCATTAGCATGGGTACCACATATTCCCTCATGCACTTCTTCAAGAATCAACTTGGCTTCTTTCGTGTCAACACACCTTAAAAAGACTTAATCTAGACTTTTCTTGTATAGGGTCTCACCATCAAGCACATACCCTGATGTCATTCTTCTAATGGTTCTCTTGTCATTCTTAGTCGCCTGTTCTGGATAACTCTGATATCTTATATATTACAATATATCATAATACCAAGGGTTTCTATCTTATTCCTCTTCAATATTAAAACAATGGGTTGGATACTCATAAGCCTTCATTTCAATGGGTGTCATATTTGAATGCTCGTTCATCTTAAATACTGCTGCCAGTATGGCCAAAGCATCTGCCATTTGATTCTCTTCTTTGGGGAGATAATTGAAAGTTACTTCTTCAAATTCTTCAACAAGTTCCATAACCAACTTACGGTATTCTACAAGCTTGGGATCTTTTATCTCCCATTCTCCCATGAGTTGGTAAATTACCAAAGCTGAATCCCCATACACCTTGACCATTTTTACTTTGCGTTCAACGACAGCTCTAAGACCCAGAACACAAGCTTCATACTCGGCCATATTGTTTGTACAATCAAAATTAAGCCGAATGGTGAAAGGATAATGTTCTCCCTCTGGTGAGACCAAAATTGCCCCGATTCCATGTCTCATGGCATTTGAAGCACCATCGAAGTTCAACTTCCAATATTTACTAGTGGATGCCATTGCTTATTCTACCGAAATAGACATTAAATCCTCATCTGGGAAATCAAAGCTCAACGACTCATATTCTTCCGAAGCCCTACTTGCAATGAATTCCGCTATAGCACTTCCTTTAATTGCTGTCTGGTTTACATACTGGATGTCAAATTCGGACAATAGGATCTGCCAACGAGCTAATCTTCCAGATAATGCAGGCACACCCATTAGATATTTCAAGGGATCTAGCTTGGATATAAGCCAAGTAGTATGATACAACATATATTGCCTAAGCCTTCGGGTAGCCCATACTAAAGCGCAACACAACTTTTCAATGGGTGAGTATCTTGTCTCATATTCAGTGAACTTCTTACTGAGATAATAGATAGCCCTTTCTTTCTTCTCAGTTTGGTCAAGTTGCCCCAGCACACACCCCATTGAATTTTCATAAACCGACAAATACAGAATCAATGGTTTGCCTGAGATGGGTTGCGCCAAGATTGGAGTACTCGACAAATATCTTTTCACTGCTTCAAAAGCTCTTTGACAATCCTCACTCCATTCCCCTGAGTTATTCTTACGAAGAAGGCGGAGTATGGGATCACACTTTTCCGTCAACTGTTTAGCTGTGAAATAAACCGAGCTATATAATTCAATCTCCCCAAAAATCCTCTGACTTCTTTTTGTGTTCGTGGGGCTGGCAAGTCTTGAATAACTTTTAATTTATCTGGGTCTATTTCAATTCCTTTTTGGCTTAGTACGAATCCCAATAGCTTCCTAGATGTCACCCCAAAAGTACATTTATTTGGGTTGAGTTTTAGCTGGCATCTTCTTAGTCTTTTAAAGAGTTTTCTCAAATTCCTAATATGTTCTTCCTCTGTCTAAGCTTTGACAATCATATCATCGACATAAACTTCTATTTCTTTATGCATCTTGTCGTGAAATTACGTCACCATGGCCCTTTGATATGTTGCCCCTGCGTTCTTCAATCCAAACGGAATTACTTTATAACAAAACATTCCCTACATGGTAACGAACGTTGTTTTTTCCATATCTTCAGGGTTCATCTTAATTTGATTATAGCCAAAGAAATCATCCATAAAAGAGAACAAATAATTTCCAGCAGTATTATCCACTAGAGTGTCTATATGTGGCAAAGGAAAATTATCTTTTGGAATAGCTCGGTTGAGATCCCTGTAGTCGATGCACATTCGAACTTTCCCATCCTTCTTCGGTACTGGGACGATATTCGCCACCCACTCAGGATATTTAGCCACTTTAAGAAACCCAGCATCAAATTGTTTCTTCACTTCTTCTTTAATCTTGAGCAACGTCTCAAGTCTCATTCTTCTCAGTTTTTGTTGTACCGACTTACACTCAGGCTTTATTGGCAGTTTGTGGACAACCAACTCTGTATCTAAAACTGGCATATCTTCGTATGACCAAGCAAACACATCCTTGTATTCTCGAAGCAATTCTATCAAATCTTGTCGACCTCCAACTGACAGAGTGGTACCAATCTTTACTTCTCTCTTATCCTCAAATGTCCCCAAATTCAAAATCTCAGTAGACTCTTTATGAGGCAGAATCCGCTTATCTTTATTCTCCACCATTTTCAGTAATTCAGAAGGTAGTTCGCATCCCTCATCATCATCACAATCCTCGATTTTCCCTTGACATATAGGCTTCTCGAAATCAATATCCGGGTCAGAGTCATTAGCATTCATATTATTGATATATGAGTTACTGAAAGAAAAACGAAAGAGAAGACATATATACATATAAACATATGGGAGGATCCTTTCCCATATAAAGAAATAGAAAGGAATAAATACATACATATATACAACAAAGAATGAATGAAAAAAATGCATGGGAGAATGTTTGCCATTTTGAACTAACAGAATGCATCTTTTATTGAAAACGAGCTAAAACAAATAGCTTAACCCTTTACATAAAATCACCTATTGCCCCAGGGTATGAACAACAGGGAGAAAGTTCCAGTGCATTACTCTGTAAAAGATTTGTAAACTACAACAGCTCTTTCGCGGTCCAATTATTTAACACGAAGCCCGGCGGTGCAGGATAAATGCCTATAGCTCTCATTTCCTCAAACTCACCATCAGTTATAACATTAATGCCTAAATCTTCCCTGGCATTCTCAACCATCATCTCATTACTCCTTGAATTCCCTTGAAACATATGCCCTTTTGTTAATGTGGATATTTTATTAATGAATATGAAATATATGATTATGAATGAATAAAATGCGATGCAAAAATTTAAATGTATTTAAAAATGCATATGCAAAATGCAGGGTGTTGATCCTGGAACGACTCCTTAGAACAACTCCTTATATTAGAACGATGTTCAATTACAAAGTTGAAATATATCACAAATAAATCTGCACCATCTCTCCTATTTGTTGTACATGTGCTAGCAACTCCACAATCTTTTGGTTTTCTTCAGCCTCGGGATCCAATTCTTTAGTCACATCAGCAGCTTCCTCAAATTGAATGACCAAATATTGAGCTATTCCTTGCACGTGTCCTAGGTAACAAGCAATAAGGTCCTCTCTTTGCTTAACTCTCGCCTGAGCTCACTCCTATCGAAAACGCCACTGTACATCCCCCTCATAAGGAATTATCGATAACTCACTTGCTCGCCTCTGAAAATCTTGAACCATGGCTTCAAGCTCACTCACTTGTTTTTTCAGACTCTCAACCTCCCCATGGCTCGAGCTACCTTCCATGCTTCGATATCATCGTAATACAGTCTTTAAACTGGAAATCTTCCCCTTCAACTTCTCATTCTGGGACTGACTCTCTTGTAACCGCTGTTCTAAAGAATCCTTTTCTTTCGATAAAATCTTCACTTGGTGCCTGCTTTGTTTGAGCTCTTCTTGACTCTCTTGAGGCTCGCCACTTCTTGCCTCCATTCGACAGATGAATTACTCGATCTAGAACCTGTCTGAGCTTTTATCATTAGCTGATAAGTTAACCGAAGATCATCAAAGTCTAGCCGAAGTTGCTTCTCCACTTTTTCAATTCGATCTGCTCTACTCTTCTGAATGTCAATCTCCAATCCCTTTTGATATACTTCATCTTCTAGCTTCTACAAAGTCATTCTCCATTGTCTCCGTTCTACTTCGAAATCGTACTTAGCTAACTCTAATGGATATGGCACCATTCTCAACTGTTCTTCCATAAGCTGAATGTTTTCAGGATTCACCATCGGGATGTTTTCATTTACGCGACCACTTCTCCACTTCTTTACTCTTGAGATAACTCAAGATCATAGGTGAATAGATTCACACGACGAGTTTGCTTCCAAGCCTCAGTAACCCCTTTAAATTTACCCTTATATTGATCTCCTTTGAATATAAAATCCGACCCTACCAAGTCCCATGTGGCTGGAATGAACTACCTTGACCCATACTGTATGAAAACTAATATCGGTGTATACCCAATAGAACCCCATATACCTGGGAAAAGAACCCAATCTCGCTCTCCACATCAGTAAAGTATACCCGAAGAGACATTCCACGAAGCTCGCCATAAAATATCACCAACTCTAATATCCTTGAAGATGACCATCCATTTTTCTTCGGTGAAGCCCTCAGGCCATTCTTTAGAAAGAAAATCCTTCAAAGGCGAAAACCCATCTAGAAACACCCGTCCTGCTTCCCTTTCAAGATGTTTGAAATGACTAAGAATCCACACTAACAACAAAGGCGCACATCTATAAAGCGTCATTCCCTCGTGCCTACTAGAACTCAAAGACTGGAACGTCTCAGCTAGAATGACTGGAACATGATCCACGTGTTTGTCTAATCTTTCAAATAAGTCAACGACTGATACGTCTACATACCCTAGCACATTTGTAAAAATAACGAGCCCATAAATTCCTAAAGCAAACAAGTCAAGCTTCTTTCTCTTATCAGGGTGATAATCAACTACTTCTTTCAGAGCAGCCCAAGAGATGCACTCACTGTCTCCCTTATTCTTAATGTTTATGACTACTCAATTTTCACTTATTCCGGTCATCAATAGTAATTTCTTCTTAAATGAAGAAGTGACTGGCATCTTGGTATATATTCTATCTATTTGGGACCTCGAACAACGGACCAAAGCTTGATACTCCTCTATTATTGGTGTCAGATCCACCCTACCAAATGTGAAACAGCTATAAGCCAGATTCCAGAACTACGCCAATGCTCTAAACAGATTTCGGTCAATAGGAACATCCAGAAGATAAGGAATATCACCATACAACTGATAAAACATCTCTTTGTCGGCTGCTTCCCATCTTCCCCATACCTCTTTTAGTTCATTCAGATCATTCTGATGTACGTTGATGTGAGTATAACCAAATAACTCCGACATATATCCAGGCATCACACTGTCCCCGTTAGTCAGTTAGGACTGTTCCGACCACCTCAGAACATCTGCATTATCCTCAACCTCTTTCTGAACCATTCGTTCCATATTACTGCCTTTTATATAAACATCGATCCCAAATCAACACCATGTAATGGATAGTGCAATGCAAAACAGAAAAAATAAAGCAAATACAACAAAAGATCAGTTAGTAAGCATAAAGCAATTAAGTCGGGATAATAATTTGTTCAAGAATCCTACCCACACATGCTGGCTACCCAATCATGCTTTAGTAGATCATACCCAACATGATATCTATCCCCATGCTTTGTTTGAACATTAAAACCCTAACCGCATGATATCTAATTCGCATGCTTGCTCGAGAAAAATAAACCTAACCGCATGATCTCTAGTTCGCATGTATTTATTCGAAAAGCAAAAATAAATGACTCAAAAAGCTTTTCCTTGTGTACCCTCCTCACGGGATTCTTAAGGTTCGGGTTTGGCTCAACCTAAGTTCAGGCTCTACGTTCACTATATGTTGGGTTCGGTTCTAAAGTAATAGGTTCTCGAATTGTCCTTGTTGATGCCCCCTAGGGCTGCCGAACCCTTAATCCTAGCCCATCACAAGCTTTAGGGGATCAAGTTCAATTTCGAGGGAACACACCTCCTTATGTCCGTGCGGAGGTGAATACCATCACGAGGACCATAAGGCGTGAGCTCCAGGAGCGATCCACTATCCCATGCGGAGGTGAAAACCACACGAGGGCATAGTCTCCCACTCTTACTTAATTTGGACGGAGCGGGGTTTTAGCTCATGTCATGAAAATGCAGCTGTGCAGTGTGTGAGGAAAAGCGAAAAAACACACAAAACACTCAAAATCAATTCCCAAAACACACAATTATTCTGAAATCATTAGAAAACAGATCAGTACAACTATCTAATTGTTAATCAAATTAAATAATAAAAAAATCAAAATACAAACAAAACTCATTAAAAACCAAACAAGGGATCAAAAATCAAATTAAAATGAATTTATAATTTTCAATTGCAAAGACGATTAATTAATTGACTATAGGCATGACTCTTTAAAAAAAGGTCCCCAGCAGAGTCGCCAAGCTGTCGAAACGATTTTTCCTTAAAAGTGAAAATGTGAGATTTTGAAAACCACATCAATTTTTGACTTATCTCTTTCAATTGATTTTTAATTTAAAAACAAATGCGATTTAAAAACCTCTCATTTCAAAAAATTTTTGGATTTCCTTTACGATCGAAAAAATACGGTTAAAAGAGTCGCCACCAATCTTTGATTAGGGTGTGATTGGGCACCCAAAAATGTTTGTTATTTTTAAAAAAATTAATTTTAATTAAAACAACAAATTAAGGTATGCGTTACCAAAATCTGAGTTTGGGAGTCGGTTACGTGCGGGGAAGGATTAGCACCCCCACAGCACCCTAAATCGGTACCTAGTCGATTAACTAACGTCTTTGCAATGAACATTACAAATTCAAACTTAATTTGAATTTTGATCTCATAAAACAAAGATGTGAATTTAATAATATTCAAAAACACCCAAATAAATTAAATTAAAATTACCAAGTCATTTTAGAAAGATAAAGAATATTCGATTATTTACAAATATCGAGACCAGATCTTAAAAGCTATAACAACCTTTTCTCGATAAATTTAAATAGCTGAACATTTCTTTTTCTTCCATTCCCAAATTTTAAAGTGATGGATCAATTTTTAGGCGTCACTAATGTGATACACTTTTATTTTAAAATCATTAAAAGCGGACCTCAAATGCATTATGACAACCCACTTAAAATAATTTTAAATTAAAAGTGTATTACCCTTAATCCAATTATGTAATATGTCGAGTTATGCAAATGAGGATATCATACAAATTGCGCAAAAAGTATGTCATGCCAAAAATTAATTAAACAAAATTAAAATATCACACAACTTGACATAAAAAATCGTATATACATATTTAAAATTAAAAACTATAACCATGCATATAATATAAAAAAATGACGCTATGTTAAATAAATAATGAAATCTGATTCTATACATATGGTCAAACATGCTTACACGTGAGATTAAATTAAATAACATATTTTATTTAGGCATTACAAACTAAAAAAAAACTATGAACATCCAAGGGCCAAAACGAACATAAAAAAATCAGCAATAGAAAATCAAATCGCAAAGCTGGAACATGGATATGCTTAAGGGACTAAAATGCACAAAAAATAAAATTACATGTTAAATTTGAAAGTTCATACAAAACCAAGATAACTAGCACCAGGACTAAAACAAGAATCCACAAAATTATAGTTCAAATGTAAAAACAACATGGAATTGAAAAAAGCTTAGCCTAGGATTAAAAAGAAAACGCGTAAACTTAGAAGATATAAACAGAAACCCAAAAGACAGCAATCTAAAGACCAAAATGAAAAACTTTAAACATTAGAGGATTACACACATGATTAGCCCCTTCTTGGCCATGCACACATTTCTTTGAGCCTATGCACTGTCGTTTCATGCTTCACTCATAACCCTTAAACTAAAATTAAAACCACATGTATTATTGGACCAGAAACCTCACCGTTCTTCACTGTCTTAACCCCCTTCTTTTCCTTCTTTTATTCTTCCCCTCCAACCTCACGACCATCACTCAAGGATACCCAACTCTTCGACAATGGTATGTTACTCGAAACACTAAGGTAAATTTTAAACCTTATTTATTTCTATTTTTTTGGAACCCCGATAGATGATAACCCAAGACCAAAAAAAAATTACATGCAAGGACTCAAATCACTCATGGCAATCTTACTCAACTCCGACAACTTTATCACCACGGTAGTGGAATCCTATAGTCTACGACCCATTCACTTTCAACAACAAAGCTATACAGAAGGTATCTACTTATATTTTCAGATTTTAGGATTTGCATTTAATTTGAAAATAATTAAAACAATTGAAGAAAAGGTAAAAAAAAAATTAATGTAAATAACGACGAAGAAAAACCTTGTATGAATTGAAATTCTCTTTGTATTGTTCTCGTTCGTTAAAAGAGGGAACTCCTCTGTTTCCTTTGATCTTCAAATGGGGAAAATACAGTTCAATGTTTTTTTGTTACTATTTTCTGTAAAGAGAAACAATGGGGGACCCTTTTTCTTTCTATTTTCCTTTTTTCGATTAATTGTTGCCGTCTCTAGCTAATTACCCCCTATTTTTTTCTCTGTGTCTATGTAATATCCTGGTTGCCAGTTTCCAGTAGTTAATTGTAACTTAAAAACTGACCATTACAGTTTCCTCATTACTCCTGTATCATTCCCATGACCGAACAATACTTTTCTCTCATTTTTCCGCTTGTTACCCCCATAACCGTTTTTATTTTTCAGGGCTTCACGTAGACTGGGCCTTAAATAATGATCCTACTATTTTTGGGCTGCTTTGGGCTCTCACTGATCCACACTGTAACTCGTACTGGATCTAGAACTTGAACGAAGTCCCTGGATGAAACCGAGCATCTATAAAGGGATCTTAAATTAAATTAAATTTGAACACGTAAATTTCATTGCAAAGACAACTAATTAATCGACTAGGTACCGATTTAGGGTGCAGTGGGGGTGCTAATCCTTCCCCACACGTAATCGACTTACGAACTTAATTCTTGGTACGTAAGCCTAAGATGTTGTTTTAATAAAATTAAAATTATTTTTATTACAATGACAACCATCTTGGGTGCTCAATCACACCCTAGTCAAAGATTGGTGGCTACTCCTCGAACCGTATTTTACTTTAAAAAGAAACACCAAATTAATCGAGACGAGATTTTTTAAAATCAAACTTATTTAAAAATTAAATCAGTTGTTTTTTAAGAAAAAAATCATTTTGACAGCTTGGCGACTCTACTAGGGACATAATTTTTTGAGAGCCCGACCATTAGTCAATTAGTTAATTGTCTTTACAATAAAAATTAAAAGTTCTATCTAATTTAATTCTTGATCATTTGTTTGGTTTAAATAAATTTGTTGTTTGCAATTTGACTAACCATAAAATAGTTGGACTGATTTGTTTACTAATGTTTTCAGATTAAATGTGTCTTTAAGGGAATTGAGAAATGAGTTTCGTGTGTTGTGTGATTGTGTGTTTTTTTAGCTTTTCCTCACACACTATGCACTTGCATTATCATAACATGAGCTAAAACCCCACTCCGCCCTATTTAAGTAGGAGTGAGAAACTACTCCCTCGTGTGGTTTTCAACTCTGTATGGGATAGTGGGTCGCTCTTAGGGCTCACGTTTTATGGTCCTCGTGATGGTTTTCACCTCCTAATGGACATAAGGAGGTGTGTTCCATGAATTAAACTCAATTTGAAAGCCTATGATGGGCCAGAATTGAAGGTTTGGTAGCACAATGGGGCACCGACAATGACAATTCGAGAACCTTTTACTTTAGAGCCAAACCAAAATTATAGTGAACTTAGAATCTAAACCTAGGTCGAGCCTAACCCAAACCTAAAGAATCCCTTGAGGAGGGTACACAAGGAAAAACTCTTTTGAGTCTTTTAATTTTTGTAGTATAATTTTGCTTTTCGAATAAATGTATGAGAACTAAAGATCATGTGGTTAGGTTTATTTTTTCAAATAAACAAGCAAACTAGATGGCATGAGGTTAGGATTTTGATGATAAGCAAAGCATGGGGATATAAATCATGTTTGGGTAGGATCTGCTAAAATATGATTGGGTAGCCAGCATGTGAGGGTAGGTTTTATTGACAAAATATATTATACTCGATTGATTTCTTTATGATTACCAACTAATTTTCTTTTACCTTTTTATTTTATTTTGATTTTATTTTTACATTATACTATTCATTCCATGGTGTTGATCCGTGATCGATATCCATATAGAAGGCTAGTAATATGTAATGAAGGGTCCAAAAAGAGGTAGAAGAAATGTAAATGTTCTAAGATGATCCGAGCAGTCCCAACTTACCAATGAAGATAGCTTACAGCCTAGATATGTGTCAAAATTTGATTGGTTACACCCACATCAATGTCCGTCAAAATGATTTGAGCGAGTTGAAAGAGATATGGGGAACTAGTCGATAAACAATTGTTCTATAAGGTCTATGGTGATATTTCCTATCTCCTAGACGTTCCGATTGATCGAAATTTGTTTAGAGCTCTTGTGTAATTCTAGAACCCCACATAAAGTTGCTTTACTTTTGGCCGAGTGGATCTAACACCTACCATAGAGGAGTATCATGCCTTGATTCGTTGCCCGAGATTCCAAGCAAATCGAGTGTATACAAAACTGTCAAACACTAGTTCTTTAAAAAAGAAACAACTTTTGATGATTGGAATGAATGAAAAATGGGTCGTAAGAAGCATCAAGAAGAAAGGAGATAGTGAATGCATCACCTAGAATGCTCTTCGAGAGGTAATTGATCGTCATCCAGATAAGAGAAATAAGATATACCTGTTTTCTCTGGGTATTTATGGGCTAGTCATATTCCCAAAGGTCCTGGGGCATATTGATGTGTCAGTGGTTGATTTATTCGAAAGATTGGATAGGTATATGGATCTCGTTCTAAATATATTGGTCGAGACATTCCGTTCCTTAAACCCTTGAAGATACTAGGGAAAGGGTTCTTTATAGAGTGTGTACCACTGTTTCTATTTTAGATCCTTAATAATTTCAAAAACGTTGAGAGGTCGCCTGGTCGAGTGTTTCTAGAAGGGTTTTTGCCCTTGAAGGATTTTATTTCCCAAGAATGGTCTGGGGGTTTCTTTGAAGAAAAATGGATGGTCATTTTCAAATATATCCGAGATGGCGAAATATTATGGCGTGCTTCATGGAATATCTCTTCAGATATACTCTATAGGCGTGGAAATCAAGATTATGTTCTTTTTCTAGGTATATGGGGTTCCGTGGGGGATATGCTCATCTACTGTTTTCCAGACAATATGGGTCAATACAGTTCATTCTTACAACTTGGGATTTATCTGGGTCATAATTTGAATTCAAATGAGTGGTACAAAAGTAAAGTCAAATGGGTTACTGACGCATGGAAGTAGACACATCGAGCAAATCTCTTCACCTTCGACCTGAAGTTTTCACAACAATACGAGGAATGGAGAAGTAATCGAGTTAATGATAATGTCCTAATGGTCAATCTCGAAAATACCCAACCCATGGAAGAACATCTTAAAGTCTTACCATATTCGTTAGAATTAGCCAAATGTGATTTTGAGGCTGAAAGAAAGCAGTGGAAAGAAACATTACAAAATATGGAGGACGAGGTGTACCAAAAAGGAGTGGAGATCGATATCCAAAAAGATCAAGCTGACCGAGTTGAAAAAATAGAAAAGCAACTCATATTAGATTTTAAGGATCTTTAGTTGTCATACCAACGGATGGTAAAAGTTCATATGGTCGCTAGCTCAAGTAAATCACCCGCTGAGTGGAGGAAGGAAGTAGTAAGTCTGAAGAGAGAAGCTGAAGAAAGTAAATAAGAGCTCAAGCAGAGTAAACATCAGGCCAAGATACTTTCAAAAGAAAAGAGCTCATTAGAGCAACAACTGCAAGAGTGTCAAACCCAAAATGATAAATTGAAAGGAAATGTTTTGAGTTTAGAGGTGACATTACGGCGATATCGGAGCTGAGAAGGAAACTCGAGTCGTGGGGAGGTCAAAAGCCTGAGAAAGCGAGTAAATGAGCTTGAGACTATGGTTCAAGATTTTTCAGGAGAAGAGCAAGTGAACTTTTGATAGTCCCTTATGAAGGAGCTATACAGTGGCACCTTCGTTGGGAGCAGGTTCAATGGAGAGTTAAACAAAGGGTTGACCTCATTACTAGCTACCTGGAACATACTCAAGGAGTGGCTCAATACTTGGTTGACGTAGCATATGAAGTTGTTACTGTGAGTGAAGGATTGGAACCCAAGACTGAAGATGCTCATAGGATTTTGGATTTACTTGGGCACATGCAACAATTAGGGGAGATAGCTCAGATCTATTTGTGATATGTTTAAGCCTTGAAATCGAACTTCGTTTCCAATATAAAAAGGTGTTCTAAGAAATTGTTCCAGAATCAACACATTGCATTTTGCATCTTTATTTTATTTTTCACATTGCATTTTATCTGTTTCATTACATTCTATTAATTCATAGTCATATTTTTCATATTCATTAATAAAATATCAACCTTAATAAAAAAACAATGTGTGGTAGAATACTGGGAATTTCCAAGCATCCGTACAACACCAGGAAAAAACAATGGATGACAAAATTGCCTAGATTGAGAAAACTCAGCAAGAGATACAAGAAAACATGAGAAAGACGCAATAAGATATGTAAAATGCCCAGAGAGAGATATTTGTGAAGTTTTCTAGTCACTTGAAGGGAGAAATCCCGAGCATGGAAAAAGCCATGTGCTTGAAACTATGACTGAGATACCACTCTACCCACCTAGGTTCACCCCGACTCAATCCCAGACACTCCAAGAAACACCTATTCATACAGGGAAAGTGCACATTAATCCAGTTGATACCTTTATAAATTTATATCCAGGAGCTAGCTCACACTAGGAAGAACATGAGTATCACCAAGTCCCAGATTTTGATGAAGAAGCCAGGTTAGAGCAAAACAAATAGCTAGAGGATAAAATTAGGGATATGAAGGAAGATACTAATATGTATAAAATCGATGCCAAGGAGTTGAGTCTGGTTTCTGACTTGGTGCTGCCTCTGAAATTCAAAGTTCCTAACTTTGAGAAGTTTTATGGCACAAGATGTCCCTCTGTCCACATCACAATGTTCTGCAGGAAAATGATTGGTTACGTAGGGAATGATCAACATTTGATCCATTTCATCTAGGAGAGTTTAGAAAGTTCTTCTATTAGATGGTACAATCAGCTGAGCAGAGTTCATATCAAGCCGTGGAAAGATTTGGCCAAAGCTTTTCTTGAGCAATATAAGCATGTGAAGGATGTGAGGCCCAATCGAATTATGTTGCAAAGTATGGAAAAGAGATACAATGAGAGTTTTAGACTCAGAGATGGAGAGACGTAGATATACAAGTCCATATGTCGCTCTAAGAAGAAGACACAAACATTCTCTTTATAAACACTTTAAGAGCTCATTTCATTATCCATCTCATAGGGAATTTATCTAAGAGTTTTGCTGACTTGGTCACAGCAAGGGAGATAATTGAGATGGTAATTAAGAGTGAGAGACTCCATTAAGGTGAGTCCAAAAAGAAACCACCGGTGAGGAAGAAAGATAATGAGGTAAAAAACGTGAACAAATATGACTCTAGTAACATCAATATTTCTCGACCCCAAGCCACAGGGTCATCTACATAAAATTATGCTAAGTAGGGGGCAAGGGAGCCAAGGCTAGAGAAAAAAGCTTCAGTTTGATCTAATCCATATGTCCTGCAAGGAGTTATTCCAGATCTTATATGAAAGACATGTGGTGTCACCTTACCATATGTCACCTCTATAACCTCCCTATCCTAAATGGTATGATGTTAGTGTTCAATGTGAGTATCATGTAGGGGTTCATGGATATTCAATAAATAACCACACTACCTTTAAGAAAATTTTCTAAAGGTTAAGGCAAAAGAACGCAATCAATTTTGGTGTTAGTGAGCAATGAAACGTGGCCCAGAACCCACTACCAAACAATGCATGTACATGAATCAATGTAGTTACTTAAAAAAGAGAAAAATAGATCATAACAAAGGGAGTGAGGTAAAGTCACCAATGCAATGGATATGGGGTCAAATGATCAAGGCATGGCTATTGGTCCTTAATCTATTAGCTGAATGAATTAAGAAAGAGAATGTATGCCAATATCACAATTGCAATGGATACGCCATACAAGACTGTTCTGAATTTCGATCTTTGGTGTAAATAATGATGAACGACAAAGAGATGGAATTTTACAAAGAAGCCGTTAAAGAAGAAGAGGCAAAAGCGTGTGCATATGACAGTTCTTCTAGGGGAGTTTACAATACCAATTGCCCTTTAGTCATCTCACCAAAAACCCGTGTGGTAGAAAAAGTAACTCCTAAGGTGGTAATCGTGCCCCTGTCTCCATTCCCTTATAATCACAATAAATAAGTTCCTTAGAGATATGAGTGCAAGATAGACAATGAAGAAAGAAAATAAAGAAGTGAGTGAGGTAGGCCATTTCACCAGGAGTGAGAGATATTACTATTCAATCAGCCCAAAGAACCTGAGAAGAGATCTACTAATGACAAAGGAAAGAAGGTGGACCTGTTGTTAAAGGAGGATGAACCTACTATCAATGAACCAGTGACCGAGAACGAGGATGTATAATTTCTAAATTTTTTGAAATACATCGAATATATATCATTGTTGAAAAGCTGTACAAACTTTATGCTCGCATCTCGGTACTTGCTTTTATATTGAGCTTTGTGGCACACTGAGATGCTCTGTTGAAAGTCTTGAATCAGACTTTCGTACCGAAGGATTTACCAATGGATAAGCTAGATAGATTGGTTGTGAATATTCAAGCTGATAACTTTATTTCCATTTTCGATGACGAGATTCCGTATGGGATGATTGGTAGCCACAAAACTCTACATATCACTATTAGGTGCAAAGGGCTTGTTTTATCTCGAGAACTAGTTGACAATGGCTTTGCACTTAATGTGATGCTATTAGTAACCCTAAAGAAGCTATCTATTGATAGTACATACATAAAGAGTTGGCAAAACGTCGTTTTGAGCATTCGATGAAATGAAGAGAAGTTTTAGGGAAGATTGACATCCCTAACTATTGGCCCATCTACTTATGAGGACGAGTTCCTTGTTATGGACATCATGCCTACCTAAAATTACCTATTAGGAAGGCCTTGGATCCATTAGGCATGTGCAGTTCTATCCACACTGCACCAAAAGTTAAAATTTGTGATTGAGGGGAGGCTGATATATATTAACGCTGAGTAAGACATTATTGCTTTTGTTTCCCCTACTCCCCTTATGTTAAAGTAGATAAGAAAGTTGTGGAATGTTTCTTCAGATCCCTGGAGTTTATGAATGCAATATTCTTAGCTGAGGGAAGAAAGATGCCCAAACCTAGACTATCCAACTACACCCGAATATAACTCAAACTAACTCTAGGAAGGGAGCCAAGGCTCGCAAAGGGTTAGGGAGCCACCTGTAAGGACCTGTCAATCCCATCTTTCCTACCACAGAAAGAGATCGCTTTGTCTTAGGATATCAACCAACCTTGAGGGAAAATTGAAGGGAATCTATAAGAGCCAAGATAGGAGTAAAATGAGGTTAGCTGGAGAGGACTTCAGTTGGGACTCGATGACTTTCCCACCGTTGTATGATACCTTTGTGTCTAGAGGTCATATGTTATAAGGTAGTCAGCATGTCAAGAAACCCATCGTCGAGGATGTATTGAAAGATCTGGGCATTAATGTGATACTGGATGATGAGGCTGAGGAAAGAATGGATGTTGGAATCTATCCCGCACTGCCAGGCTTCGTGCTAAACAATTTGACTGCGGAGGAATTATCTGTAGTTTACAAACCTTTTTCAGAATAATACATGAAAACTTTCCCTGTTATCTAAACTTGGGGCAGTAGGTGATCTTATGTAAATGGTTAATCTATCTGTTTTTAATTTTCAATAAAAGATGCATTTCTATTAATTCACAAAGTGGAAAGATTCTTCCATGCATTTCTTCATTCTTTATTATTTATATATTATTTATTTCTATTTATCTTGATATGTGATAGATTCTCTTGTATGTGTATATGTATATATCCTTTCGTTCTTCATTCTTTCAAGACCTCAAATATCAATTGCATGAATACCAATGACACTGACCCGAAGATTAATTTTGAGTTACCTATATGTTAGGGGGAAATCGAGGGTCGCGATAATGATGAGGAATGTGACTTAATTTCTGAACTACTAAAAATGGTGGAAATGGAGGATAAGCATATTCTACCTCATGAAGAGCCCACTAAAAATTTAAATCTGGGATCAGATGAAGATAGGAAAAAGATAAACATTAACACCACCCATTCTGTCGAGGGACATCAGAGTCTGATCGAACTATTTTGAGAGTACAAAGATGTATTTGCTTGGTCATATGAAGACATGCCGGGTTTGGTCACAAAATTAATGGTACACAAATTGTCGATAAAGCCAGAATGTAGACCTGTGCAACAAAAGCTTAGAATGATGAGACCCGAGATGTTGTTAAAAATTAAAGATGAAGCAAAGAAGAAATTTGATGCTGGTTTCCTTAAGGTGGCCAAATACCCTGAGCTGGTGGCAAATATTGTCACAGTACCAAACAAGGATAGGAAAGTTCATATGTGCATTGACTACAAAGATCTCAATAGAGCCAGTCCTAAGTATAATTTCCCTTTGCCACACATAGACATGCTGATGGACAATACTGCTGGAAATTTCCTATTTTCATTCATGGATTGATTCTCTGACTACAATCAAATAAAGATGCATCCTAAAGATATGGAAAAAACTATGTTTGTCACTATGTCGAGCATATTTTGCTACAAGGTGATGCCATTTGGGCTGAATAATGCAGGGAAAACCTACCAGAGAGCCATGGTAACACTGTTTCATGACATGATACATAAAGAAATATAATTTTATGTTGGTGATATGATTGTCAAGTCCAAGACAGAGGAAGAACACGTTGAAAATTTGAGAAAACTCTTCCAGAGGTGAAGGAAATGCCAACTGAAACTCAGTCCAAATAATTGTACTTTTGGGGTAACGTCTGGAAAGCTCTTGGGGTTTATAATGAGAAAGAAAGGGATTGAAATAGATCCAGATAAAGTTAAAGCCATTCAAAATTTACCACTCCCACAAACACAAAAAGAAGTCTAAGGATTCCTAGGGAGGTTAAATTACATTGCTCAATTTATCTCACAACTGACTGAGAAATGTAACCCTCTTTTTCATCTTCTCCACAAATACAACTCAAGAGTATGGAGTGATGATTGTTAAGAAGCTTTTAAAGTTGTCAAGCAATATTTGCCAAATACCCCTGTCCTAGTGCCACCTATCCCAAGCAAACCATTATTTCTCTACATGTCAATCTTTAATAACTCCATAGGGTATGAATTAGGACATCATGACCATATTGAAAGGAAAGAGAGAGTAATTTACTATCTCAACAACAAGTTCACTGATTACCAGGCAAGGTACTCGCCGATCGAAAAGTTATGTTGCGCTTTGGTTTGGTCTACTCAAAGGCTCAGTCAATATATGTTGTATCACACCACTTGGTTGATCTCTAGACTTGACCCTTTGAAATATCTAATGGGTGTACCTGCTCTATCTGGAAGATTAGCTCGGTGGCAGATTCTATTGTCAGAGTTTGACATTCAATATATAAGTCAAAAAGCAGTTAAAGGGAGCACCATAGTAGATTTTATTGCAAGTAGGGCTTTTGAAGAATATGAGCCACTAGTTTTGATTTTCCAGATGAAGATCTAATGACTATTTCATTAGAGGAAACAATTATGTCTACCAATGAACATTGGAAGTTGAACTTCGATAGTGCTTCAAATGCTTTGGGGTATGAAATTGGGGCAATTTTGGTTTCGCCTAGTGGAGAACATTATCCTTTCACTAGTTGGTTGAATTTTGATTGCACAAACAATATGACTGAGTACGAAGCTTGTGTTTTGGGTCTGAGAGATGCTATTGAACGAAAAATAAAAACACTCAAAGTATATAGAGATTCAGCTCTAGTAATTTATCAACTTAGTGGAGGGTGGCAGACAAAAGATCCCAAACTGATATAATACAACAAATTGGTTATAAAGCTTATCGGAAAATTTGAATAAGTAACATTCAATTACCTCCCCATAGAAGACAATCAAATGGCATATGCCTTGGTCACTTTGGCAACAACCTTTAAAGTAAATGAACATTCAAATTAGATGCCCATTGAGATGCATGTTTATGAGTATCCAACCCATTGCTTTAACATTGAAGAGGAAAAAGTTGGAAATCCCTGGTATTATGTTATCTTGCAATACATCAGATATCAAAGTTATCCTGAGTAGGCAACCGAGAATGACAAAAGAACTATTAAAAGGATGGTTCAATGAAATACGCTTGATGGTGAGATCTTGTACAAGAAAAGTCTATATCAGGTTCAGTTGAGGTATGTTGATGCTAAGAAAGCTAAAATGATTCTCGAGGAAGAGCATGAGGGGGGTGTAGTACCCATGCCAATGGACATACAATGGCTAGGAAAATAATGAGATTTGGGTATTATTGGTCAACAATGGAGATCGATTGCATCAATTATGCTAGAAAATGTCACAAGTGTCAAATATGAAGAAAAAATCAATTATTCTAGGAAAATATGCATTTGTCGTTATGGTTTACCAAAAAGAATCATCTCTGACAATGACTTGAACTCAAACAATAAGATGATGGAATCAGTTTGTGAGTAGTTCAAGATAAAGTATCATAATTCCATCACTTATCACCCAAAGATGAATGAGGCAGTAGGGGCAACTAATAAGAACATTAAGAGGCTTATAGAGAAGATGACTGAGACTTATAAAGATTGGCATGAGAAGTTACCATTTACTCTATTTGCTTATCGAACTTTGGTGCGGACGTCAACTGGGGCAACTCCATTTTCTTTAGCCTATGGGATGAAAGATGTGTTACCCATTGAGGTAAAAATTCCCTCACTTCGAATTTTGCCAGAGGTAAAGCTAGATGAGGTAGAATGGATACAAGCTAGATACGACCAATTGAATCTGATCAAAGAAAAAATATTGAAAGCTATTTGTTATCGCAAGATGTACCAGAAGCGCATGATACGAGCATATGATAAGAAATTTCACCCACGAAAGTTTCATAAGGGAGATATGGTGCTTAGAAGGATCCTACCCATTCAAAAGAATGTTTGAGGAAAATAGATGCCAAACTGGGAATAACCTTATGTTGTGAAGAAAGCCTTTTTTGGAGGAGATTTGATCCTTACTGAGATGAATGGACTAGACTTAACCAACCCAGTTAATTCCAATACGATCAAGAAATACTTTGCCTGAAGAAAAAAGAGAAAAAATTAGAAAAAAAAGAAAAACGAAAAAAGAAAGAAAAAAAAAGGGAAAAAGAAAGAAGAAAAGAAAAAAATAAATAAAAGAGAGTTCAAGATGAAAATCTGTAAAGGGTGTCTTAAAACCAAAGGAGGTCTCAAGTTGAAAACACAAAGGGAAGCTTGAGTGCAATTTAAATTCAGGATTCGTGCATGGTGAAGGTTCTGAATCGATTTTGAAATCGAAAGAGCTCTTGATTTGTGCGATAACATTAAATGGTGATTAGGGTTGGGACTAGAGATTGATAAATGCTTAATTAAACAACTAGAAAAGAAATTGAATGCATACGAGATTCAATATTGGTCTATAGCATCCAACATCTAGAGATTTGGTAGTCTAGAGGGAACTTCACACCCTTATGCATTGTCACAATTCTCGAGATCCCTTTAACAGAAGCTACACTTGAGTCACTATGCGGCATGTTAGTTTAAAAGCATTCGTACTATTGATATCTGGGGACGTCTACTTCATTTTCTTTTTCCAATTAAAAGTTTTCCATGTATTTGCCCAAAAAACTCTTTTCATTTATATAAATAAAAAGAAGTCTTTTTCTTGTAAACACTTTGTTGCAAGCATCCTACTTTGAAAGTAAAAACATGTAGTTTAACTTGAAAAGCATGGGTTCATCATGTATTATTGTGAAAAAAGTTTTGGAAAAGTGTAGGTGTTTTAAAGTTGACAATGGTTTTAGCATGCGAATTGAATGGTGTTGGGTTACAAGAAATTAAAACCTTGGAATGTGCAAAAACAAGTTTAAGCATGTTGGGGATAACCCAAGATGTTTATCACTAATCAAGTAGCTGGTCATGAATACTTTCGAGTTTCAAGAAGGAAGAAAACCAAAGTCATGTCCAACCAAAGCATATAGGATCAAGATCATCAGTTGGGGAGAATTGATCATGATTTATGTACCTAATATTGGACCGATACACAAGACGACTAACGAAGGAGGATTATTCTTCGAAAAAGAAAATACAGTTAAATTGCATTATTGTACACATTTTAGGCATAAACAGGATCATGACATTCATAAATGCAAGATAACATATGTAATTAAGTATCTACAGGTCTTCCAAGAGAAAATCGCAAGTGGGTAAAGTAGAAACATCAAGATAAAAGAAACTAATTCAAAGCCTCAGAGAGAGGTTCGAATGACAATAGAATTAGTGTAGATTTCCATATCTGATGGCTACGAGACAAGTTTTCACATGAGAAATTGATTTTCAAAGATCCTCCTAAATTCTAAACCTTCAGGTGTGATGTTTTCAAATTCTCAAACATACACTAACAAGAGGTAATGTTTATTTTTAGATTCGATATTCTTAAAGACCAGAGAAATAAATTGATCACACTTCAATTCTTTCCAAAGAGTGGTGGAGTGAATCAAATTTATTTAAAATATATGGTTTTCCCTAAATAGTAGCATATCAGATCCCCATTTTTCTCAGATTTGGTCTTCCTAAAGAGCAGCGAAGCAAATCAAGTTCGATTCAATCTTCCCTAAAGAGTAGTGAGTGGATCGAATTTTTTTTCCGAGTCTGATCTCCCTTAAAGACTAGTAGAGCAGATCTTCATTCTTTCAAATTTGGTCTTCCTGAAAAGCAGTGAAGTAAATCAACCTAAATTCAATCTTCCCTGAAGAGCAGCAAAGTGAATAAAAAATTTGCGGGATCTGGTTACTTGAAAAAGTGGAGCAGATCAAGTTTTAAGTGGAGCAGATCAAGTTTTAAGTGGAGCAGATCAAGTCTGACCTTACCTAGAGTTGTAGTAGAGCTGACTAAACTTTCAAATTCCTCATAACCGAACAAATATGACCATCTTTTGATCTTTTCTCTATTCCCGTTGCACGATAATAAGCAAAGTGAGGCAACCAGTGATACTCAATTTGTCTAGAGTCTTTAAGTCTCATTTATATATATATATATATATATATATAGTTATTTTAAATATAAGGATTTATTAGGATAATTATTTAATTACATATATTTTAGGGGGCATACTATAAAGGCACACATATTATTAGTATTGTGAATGAATATATATGTGTTTAATTATATACGTGCTACTTATTAATAATTATTTATGATTACATATTATTATTAGTTATGCTTGTGGTCATATATATATATATATATATATTGGGTGTATGAAATTATTATTACTATATATATACATATAAATATATTATAAGTAATTAAATTGAATGTATATACATAAATATAAGTGTATTTTAAAGAGCACTAATTTTATTAATTTCATTTTACAGGCCCAAATAGCAGTCAAAGCATGAAAGACTGGTCTAACATTCCCAAGCCCAACTGGCTAGAGGCCCTAAGCAATAACCCAAGTTCCTGTTAGGGTTTGGAGGAAACCCTAGTTTCCTTCCCCTGTTCAACTCCGCACAAGCTCACACCCGTGAGATCTTGACACTACCAACAGTCCATATCAAGGGTTGATTTCGGGTTTATTAACCCTAAGATCATCTACTAATGTCGCTACATGATGTTAATCATTGGATTCATTCAGCAACCCAACGACTTAGCTTCACTTGAGGAGGCTTACCGTCCAGATCTCGGGTGTGAGATGAACATGAATTGTTCCAGCAGCCACACCAACAAGATCTCTTGCATGCAAAGCCAAAATAAAAAGAAAAGATATAAAAAACAAAAAGAAATGGGAAGAAGACATATAACTAGGCCTGTAAACGAACCGAACGTACACGAACGGAGGTATGTTCATGTTCGTTCATTTAAAAAATAAACGAACATAAACGAACACGAACATAAACGAACAAAAATTTTTTTGTTCATGTTCGTTTATTAAGGAATATAACTTGTTCATGTTCGTTCATTTAATAAATAAACGAACATAAACGAACACGAACATAAACGAACACGAACATAAATGAACACGAACATAAACGTTGGAGACCCTAACTTCCATTGTTCTTTCATGAAAAATAATCGACAATGCAAATCAATCAAATCTACAGTGATAAATAGCGTAAGAGCTAATTAGCAGTGATGAAATGTTTGAAGATATCAAATATTTAGATCGATCTTTTAAAGATATTAAATGATTCACACGACTTTAATTTAACGCTATAACATTTATCTTAGTGGTCCATGATTACATATGAACAATCATTTTCCACTACGTTATTCTAATAAATTCGCCGGCTAAAAGTTTTATGACATCAATGTCAGCCTTTAGTGAGGTTTGTTAATAATGGTCATTTCCGTTGGAAGAGTAGAAAATTTAACAGCATGAAGATTTCGAACGGTACAAATTGGACTACAATGCAATAACATAGATCCGAAATCCCTTCGATACTACATATCATAACTTATATTATTGCTAAACCACCATTCAAAATTTTAACGTACCTAAAGTCTACACCACAACTAAAGGTCGCACAAAAACTATGAAAAACAAAGTTCATTATCAAAATGTATTTTCTACTTATTAATGGGTTCTTCTTAGAAAACCCATTACTTCCGCTATTACACTTTTCAGAAATTGCATAGAAACCTTTTTTGTTTTCTGGAAAATTCTATATATTTTTCTCTTTACTGATGCTCATATACTTCCGATTGTTACTTTTATCTTCCCATCTATTTCTAGAAAGAAGTATGATGTTTTCTTGAGTTTTAGATGTGAAGATACTCGCAATAACTTTACATATCAACTATTAAGCCAAATAAAACAGAGAAAGAGATGAAAACAGACCTGTAAAACTTCAGATTACACTAGGGTTTGGGAAAAAAAGGGGAAAATGAATATAGGTGCGAGGTGCCTCACGGGTTAACATATTGTATTTAATCTCCAAATAAAATTGGGTTAATCATGGAGTTGGTCATCAGAATATCAGATTAATTAATATTTTTAAGATACTTACAAATTGGTCAACAAAATTTATTTAAGAAGATTGGGTTAAACATAAATGAATGAACATAAACGAACATAACCGAACGAACATAAACGAATATAACTGAACGAACATAACCGAACGTTCACGAACGTAAATGAACGAACGAGACCTATGTTCATGTTCGTTCATTTAATTAAACGAACACAAAATCTTGTTCATGTTCGTTCATTTAATAAATAAACACACATAAACGAACTTCCCGCCGCACTGTTCATGAACGGTTCGATGAACGTTCAGTTCATTTACAGGCCTACATATAACAGAGGGAAAAAAGAGGAGATGGGGGGAACATCAGATAAAAAAGAAACGGGGGAAAAATCTCTTATGACAGAGCAAGCAAATACCAAAAAAAAAGAGAAAAACACAAAAAGGAAAAAACCTTACCTTTCTTGTGGGAAGAGGGTCAACGTCGTCGCCCATAGTTAAAACACCCCTGAGTCACCAAAGGTAAATCCTTTTGCCATCTTTTGAGTGCTTTTAGGGTTATAGAGAGGGTTTCTTTTGTCATGGCTTAAGCGTTTTTGAGTGTATGTTTTTGTAGGGAGTGGTTAGATGTCGTTTAGCCCCTCATCGGAGCCTATATATGGCGGTGGCCATGGTGGCCTCTTGGTTTTACAGAGAAAGGGTGAAAGAAAGAAAAAGAAATAGATGAGTAGAGAGGAGAGAACGGTGCAAGTATAGTTTGGTTAGAAATAGTGATGATAATTAGGGTTTTCATTTTAGCCTAAGTAAGGTTTTAAGTGGGGTACATGAAACGACAATGTTTTGGGGTAAGGGATATCCATTCCAACGCCTCAGGCGGGTTATTTATTGTGTAAACCCCATCAATTTTTGTTTTATTCCATTTTGACCCCATTTCATAATTTTTGGATTATTGATTTTGCCTCCTTATTTTTACGCTTTCCATTTTATCCCTTAGGCTTTGCCTCTTAAAGTTATGCGTGATTATACGTTATGTAATTTTTTCTGATTTTCACTTTAGTCCATGCTATATGCTTGCTTATATTTTGTATTGATTGTGCTTCTAGCATGTTATTTCAAGAGCTTTTATTTTAGTCCTTATTTGATCTCCATTGTTTTTCTACTTTTAGCCTCCCATGATTTCTGTACTAGCATCTTAGCCCACTGTGATGGGCACGTATATATATGTATATATGCATTTCCACATGTATGATATTAAATCTTATAAGTAACATGGTTGTTTCATATATGCATGAATGAGCATCATGTGTGGAAGCTAATTACATGCCCAAATTATCGTGACATATGCGCATATATATATATATATATATATGCGCATATGTGGGTGTATGCTGATTACATGCCCAAATTATCGTGACATATTCATATATATATTCTTCAAGCATATTTTACCTTCATTTTAATTTTGTTATTTTTTTTATGATGAATTAAATATTTTCTTTTAATCAGTCTATAATTTAGTTCTAATGGTACATAGTATCTATTGTTTTAAAATCTTTAGGGTATGCATTTTCTTGTCCAAATTCAAATGTTGTTCACCTTTAATATGTTCATAAACCGTATATGATTGTAATTGTTTGTGCATATAAATTTAAGCATGCGACATCCTTTATTCAATATACATGATGCACTCATGAGCATAACTAGATCCAATTCAAATAATTGAATTAAGGATAATGCCCTTTGATTTTAAGGTTGTCGTGAAGTGACTGTCTTAATTTATAAGAAAGTTACTTCAAATAATTTTAAAATAAAAGTGTATTCCATCAAGTGAAACCCTAAAATTTAATCATACATAAATTTTGGGGAACGAGAGAAAAAGAAATGTCTGTCTATTTAAATTCTTCGAGAAAATATCATTAAAACTTTTAAAAGGTCCGATTTCAACGTCTTTAAATAATCGAATATCCTTATTCTTTCTAAAAGGATTGGTAATATTTAATTAACTAGTTTTATTCTATTATTTCATATATTTGAACATTATAATAGAATTGTAGTATTTCTTTATTTCGATTGGAGTAGGAATTGACTAGCTCAAGGTATGAGAAGTCATTTATTCTCGATAGGAAATAATTAAATATTATTAATGTTTCGTTCTGAAATTCAAAAAATCTTATTTGAAGGGATATAAAATTAAATTAAATTCGAACTCATAAATTTCATTGCAAAGACAACTAATTAATCGACTAGGTATCGATTTAGGATGAAGTGGGGGTGCTAATCCTTCCCCACGCGTAATCGACTCCCAAACTCAATTCTTGGTACGTAGACCTAAGACATTATTTTAATAAAATTAAAATTATTTTTATTATAATGATAATCGTCTTGGGTGCACAATCACACCCTAATCAAAGATTGGTGGTGACTTCTCGAACTGTTTTTTTACTTTAAAAGGAAAACCAAATTAATCGAGATGAGATTTTTTAAAATCACAGCCCTTAGACTTTAGTCCTAAATTATATTATTTTAAATGTTTTTAATTATAATTTATCATATTTTGATTATGTTAAAGATAAATTATGATAAATTTGGTTTTTTAATAATTATAATTTTTTTATTTTTAAAAAATAAAAAAAAAAAATAATAATTATTAAAAAACAAAATTTATCACAATTTATATTTAAATGCATCATCAAAATGATAAATTATAATTAATAACATTTAAAATAATATAATTTATTACTAAAGTCCAAGGGCTGTGATCTATAGTTAAACACGAGTGCATCAAAATATGTTCATTAAATGATGATTTATGAGCCATACAACTCCCATTTTTCAAGAAAATAAGCGACAAAGACAAAAAGAGACAGCATTTTTCAAAAAAAAATATTTAAATTATTATATAAAAATAAATTAAATTTATAAATATCTATATTAATTTTAAATAATTTAATAAAATCATGTTCAATAAATAAATTATTTGATACAATTAATTTAATAATTATAATTAATATTTATAGTAAAAGAATTATAATTAATATAAAAAGTAAATTTATTAATTTAATTATCATAATTAAGAATTTGTTTCAACTTTTAAAAAATAATTATATTAATTATTATAGTTTATTATAAATTCAAAATTTCACAACTTTATCAATTATAACTTATAAGTGAGGGTAAATATAAAGTCAGATAAATATAAGTTAAGTTCAATATCAAAATAGGTTAATTACTTGATTTGTTATCAACATATTAGGTAGCGCCTAAAATGTTACCAAATTTTAAGCTGATGGAGCCTTAGAAATCCGACGATAACAAAATAGGTTAATTACTCGAAACATTATCAACCATAATAACATAATAAGTAGTGCTTATTTAATGTAATAGGTAGCACTTGTTTAAAGTTGATAGTGCCTTAGAAATCCGATGATAACAAAATAAGTTAATTACTTGATTTGTTTTCAATATTATCCATATATTACCGTGTACATTATTAATTTACCTATTAGTTTAAAGTAATAGGTATCGAAATTATAAGAATCGATACTTATATGACAGTATCGATACTTGTACATTTACGCCTATTATCATGTTATACTTTTACCATTTACATTGTAATTTTACCTATTACTTTAAAGTAATCGGTTTCAAAATTACGGGTGTCGATACTTTGTACATGTGTATCGATACATTTAGCGTGCAAATTGTTGAGAAACATACTGAACTAACAATATCGATACCTATATATAAAGTATCGATACTTGGTATATACGCTTATTATCATTATACCGGTAAAACGTTTACCCTTTACATTGTAAATTTACCTATTACTTTAAAGTAATAGGTTTTGAAAGTCCAAGTATTGATACTTATTATATGTGTATCGATACTTTTTGCGTGCAAATCGTTTGAGATGTATACTGGAATAACAATATCAATATATGTATAATAAGTATCGAAACTTGGATATTTTCATACTTTGCATATATTGTTTTGAAATTATAAAAATTGATACTTTAATAATATCCTAACAAATAAATGTTGTACCCACCCTTCAACTACCACTTCCTAATATAATTGAAAGCACCACTGAATCATGTTGTTTTATGAACCTCTACTTCAACTTCTATCATCAAAATTCATCATCAACTTCTCAAATTTGCCTATTACTTTAAAATAATAGGTTTTTAAAGTCCAAGTATTGATACTTGTTATATGTGTAGCGATACTTTTTGCTAGCAAATTGTTTGAGAAACTTATTGTAATAAAAATATCGATACCTATATTAAAGGTATCAATGCTTTATGTTTACAACCATTATCATTAAAATGGTAGATTTTTACCGTTTACATTATAAATTTACCTATTAATTTAAAGTAATAGGTTTTGAAAGTCCAAGTATCGATACTTGTTATATTTGTAGCGATACTTTTTTCGAGCAAATTGTTTGAGAAGCTTACTGTAATAAAAGTATCAATACCTATATTAAAGATCATATTTACCGTTTAATTTATATTTTAAAATTAATATTGCCGATACGTGGAGTAGGTGTACAATACTTTATTAATTAGTATTGATATTTCAACAATCCTCAAATTTAAAATACATATACTTGTAGTATGGGTACCAATACAGAAACGTAAGTATGGATACATAAACTATGCAATTTATGTTTCAAAATTAATATTGTCGATACTTGGAGTTGGTGTAAAATACTGTAATAACTCATTCATCTTTTATCAAATGATATGGAGCAATCATCTAACAACGCTTCATAGATAACATGTTGTGACATATTCAGAGCAATCAACTAACATGAAACGTCATGAAAATTTCGACCATAGGCACAAGCTATAAGATTAGATATGTGAAGAGTGCCTTCCGGATCGAATCCATGTCATCTAGCTCATGAAGATAGGATAACCGTAAACTGAAACCTTCTAAGAGAAACATACATGATGTAGAAGAAGATGTAAATTTAAAATCTTCAAGGGGATGAATCTGGTTCTAAAACATTTAAAGCATCAGAAGCATATCAGACTTATGATTTGGGTGGTACACGGGAAATGCAACCAAATCCAACCAAAATTCTCGAGAATCGAACGATACATCTTTTAATAATAATAAAAAGAATTGAAGGATACACACATAAATAACAAGTATCTGTACTTGGAATTTCGAAACCTATTACTTTAAAGTAAAAAATAAATTAACAATTTAAACGGATAAAAGTGTTCCGGTATAATGAAAATAGCCGTAAATAACAAGTGGTGATACTTGTCATTTACGCCTATTTTCATTACACCGGTAGACTTTTAACATTTACATTGTTAATTTAGGCGTATGAAAATAGCCGTAAAAGGCTACAACGTTTATGATGCTTTAACTGTTTGAAAACTAGATGCACCCCCTTCGAGATTTTAAATCTGCATCTACTTGTACTTCAGGTATATTTCTCTTAGACATTTTCGATTTACGGTTATCCTATCTTCATGAGCTGGATGGAATGGATTCGATCTAAAAGTCATTCTTCATATATCCAATCTTTTAGCTTGTGCCTTAAAATTATGATGGTTTGGATTTTCCTGATGTTTCATGTAGGAAAAAACAATGGAAATTAGGATTAATCAACGCTAACATGAAAATTATATAAGTTAATAAGAAAAGAATCTTATAAATGGAATTTGATGTTACAAATGCAACATATATTAACTACTTTCTTTCGAGGCATGTATCACAACATTTGACAGTAGCCTTACAGTAGCAGAACCTCCCGAGGCAATGAACATGTTGTTGTTTGAAGGGAACAAAGCAAAAAAGCTCATATTTATAGTGGAGCTCAAATTCAAATTCAATTTGAGAACTGCATAATTGTTTCTTATTGTTCAAGTAACATGTGTTAACAGCCAAAAAGTAGGGAAAGACACAACCAATACTGTTTGAAAGCTGACTTGCTTCACAGAAAGAAAGCAGTCAAGCGAAAGGAAGACAAAACGAGAAAGTCACATACTATAATGGATTCTTTACAGTGCCCTAATCAGAATAGAATCTTTATTGTGTAAGTCATATGTTGTATTGTGGATAGAAATATTAAAATACACAATTATTGTTTGATATGTTTGAGTACATTAAAATTGAAAATAATGCATTATGTGTATGGATAAAAAAATATACACACAATATAAGTAAACAAAACATACAAAACAATGTTATACATAACAATCATGTCATCAATAAATAAATAAAGCATGTTCTAATTGTCCACCCACAAAGAAAATAAACCAAATAAAAAGGGTTATTTATGAAAAAATCCGGAACATTAGGCGTCTTCAACAAATTTTCCAAATACTCGTGAATGTTTCCGCCGTTGATGAGGAAATATATAAATAATTGAAATAAAAAAATGAAACATGTTTAATAATGTAATAAGAAACCAATTTCGCATAAGTGGGTATAAATTTGTGTCATACCTAAAGTATTATCGTTCAAAGATGAAGCATCAAAGGAATGTGAACATATGTAACTGTATTTCTATATAAATACATAAATTGTGAATGAACAAATGTATCAACATATAGCTTAATAGAAAGAACATATGGCAAACATATAACTTACTGGATTATAAATATTTTTTTCTGCTGAATCATCCACCAATAGTGTATTTCCTGGGTTGTATTGAGAAAACACATTTCAAACATCTTGCAGATCTTTATAGTAGGTTACTTCATATTTTTTTTGCACTTTCATTTATCATGTTTATAGAAATAGTCAAACATAAATTTGTAGGAATCATAAATAAATAAAAGTAAGTAACACAAAAAACATGCATTTTACCCAAATGAATATAAACTGGTTAGACAATAAAGGTAGTTTGTCAAGTGCACGATCAATGTTATGCCTTATTTTGTTAACAATTACCATGAGAAACATCCAATTGTAAATTATCCATTTATCTATAGTAATTCAATCGCTTAATAGTGCTTACCTCAACTTCGAATACCAAATGGCAACAACAAAGTTTTATAAACAAAAATGAAGAAATTCATATACACCTGGTCTCATTATAACATCTGCAACATGAACAAAATGACATTAAAATGGTACGTTTATAGGTTAAAATAATGTATAGAAATAAACAAATTTAAAACCTTTGGTATTTTTTGAAAAGTAGGAAATGACTCCATTAACATAAAAATGACAAGTTTTCTTATCGGTGGTGTTGTATATTTGTTTGGATCTTCATCCTCGTCAACATTATCTGTAATGTCATACTCTTCATTCAGCACTTGGTTGTCCACCGCCTTCTCCACTACTGTTATAAGAAAAGCTAATACATTTTATAACATGTAAATATTTAGAACATGAATAATGAATTACCTAACTCATATGATATCGTTGACGGAATTCGTTACACAATTTATGGATTTCATCATGCAATGATGAAATATCGGCTCGTATTTCCCCGATTTGGTCATTAATGTGCCCCACACGAGAATCAAAATGCTCTTCATCCCTAGCCTCTTCCATCGGAGCGTCTTCCATCAGTTGATGGTCGTCATTGTCAATGGGGTCCAATTGCTCTTTCTCTTGTTCTACTCCAATGCCATTTTTTAGTCCAACCGACATTTTCAATAAATTTGTATCCAACTTTAATCATGGATAACATGTCAATCTTCCGGGATAAGCGAGCAGAGTAGTCAAGCAAAAAATCCACCTCATTCTTCTTCAACAGATGGTAATAACACATCTATATGGAAGTGAAGTTGTAATGGATTCACCCTTTTGACTAAATTAATAAGTGTTTCAAACATCAGTTATGCAATGTTGGACCAGTGAATTGATGGAAAAAATTTCACCGGAAGGCCGAATAAACCAAGTGAGAATTTTCTGAAACACTTTGACCTCCACATCTAGGTAAATGGGGATATTTCTATCCACACATTTAATTGTAGGATTTAAATCAGTTTTATTGGAATCCCCTTTATTCTCGACACCTATACTCGCAGCAATAAAATCCATATATATATATTATGCTACTTTTTATGTACGATATTTTCTAAATCCACAATTTTTATACGAAGGCAATTCCACAAGTGAATTTATTCGTGAAACTATGAATAGAGTTAGAAATGTCATACAGAGGATATAACCCAACTTGAATGATCAAATTCTTGCAATGAACCAGGTATGTATTTTATATACTTAAATTGTTTGAAAAAACTCATAAATTATCATGTTTAAACTAGTAATTCATTTATTTTTTATTTGTTGCTTTATCAAGACAAATGGATTCTTTTGGAAACCATTAGCTCAAGCTGCAATTTTGAAGACTAACCCTGGTAAACAAAAAGAATTTATCCTCTGTAGTTTTGTAGATAATAAAGATATTTGTATAAATACTTTATGAATTATATCTTAATATTTATGTTTTTTGTAGTTTAATGGTGGATTAATTATGGAATTGTGCACCACAACTTCAATGCGTCGCTGTCAAAGTTTTGAGTCAAACTTCATCCTCAAATTGTGAGCGTAATTGGAGTACTTTTAGTTTGATCCATACAAAGAAGAGAAATAGACTCAAGCATAAAAATCTTCAAAAATTGGTTTATGTCCATTATAGTATAAGGTTGAAGCTGAGACACATGCAAAGAAAAAGTGCACAAGAATTAGAAATGGGTTTTAATCCGATTAATCTTGAAAATATTTTTGAAGAAGATGACCTACTAAATGCATGGATTGAAGAAAGAGAAAATGCTACACTTGATAGTGAACAAAATTTATCATGGTTGCCTGAGGAGTTACTTAATAAACTGATGAAGAAACTCAAGGTGAAGATATAAACAGTTCACCTACTCCATCTAATGAGGAAATGTTCAACTATCGACGTCAAGTTATGATGATGATGATGGTGATAATGAAGGTAAGTACCAAATAGAATATGGAGACATTTATTCTACTGTTTTCATGGAGATTAAGGTATGTCCAGATATACTTATGATGATAATTCAGATTTGTATAGAACAAATGCATCACAAAATAGAAGAGACGACGATGATATAAATAATAGGAGGATGGGAGAACACTTTTATAATTCATTTGCAGGTTCATCATCATATAGTTCAGCTACAAATGATAATGAAATTAGTCAATCATCTCATGGTTCTCATTCTTACCAACCAAATTCATGTTATCCACCTTACCTTGAACAAAATCCAAGTTATGGATTTTTTGGTCATCATTTATCATACAACATGTTTCCTACCAATGATGCATCTGATAATGCACATAATGTGATGTTCTCCTCACATGGAATAGGAAAGAATCGAAATCAAGATAATGACGAAGATGAAAATGCTTCAGATCCGCCACGCCATTCATTTTGGTGGTGAACTGTAAGATATAGAATTTTTATATTTATAGTTATGTATTTTTTTCTTTCTAATTTATGTAAAATGAATATTTTTATGTTTCAATATAAAAAATTTGATATGATTTTAGTGATATTGTTTATATGTTATTCATTAACATTATAATTGTTATTACATATTATCTAGTATGATAGCACTTCCGTGGTTTATATTTGTTTTTAATAATTTTTTATCTATGAAATTAAATTTTTATTTTCAAAATAAAATATTAAAAGAGTATATTAATATTAGCATATTAAAAGATAATTTTAAAATGTATAAATATAGTATTTTAGATGTATTGTGATTTTTGAGGAAGAGATCATGCCCGCGAAAGCCGTAACACGTTACTTAACTTCCAAAGTATTCGCAACTGCGAAATCACACCCGCAACAAAATCCGCCACCACAATTTGATACTATAGGGTTACCAAGATCGTTGTATACATCATAATCATAAACCCTATCAAAGGATTTGCGCTCTCCTTGCCATCACCCCTCAATACCTTCAGCTCCTCCTCTCTTAGCTTCTTCAATCCATTTGGAGTCTCCCACGGCAATTATGACTGTATGCATCTCCAAATATATCAAAATCTCATGCATTTATATATATATATATATATATATATATATATATAAATACGTATATAAATACCATCTCATTATAATTTTGTGTAGTTTTTGTGTAGTTATGAATTAAGATTTGACTATGTTTGTGAAGAAGACTCTCTTTTGAGGATTGTCGAACTTGGAATGAACCCAGGAAGCACATTTTACTTTGACAGGTCCATTATGGAAACCATCAATGACGATTTCCTGCAGATACATCTCCCGGTGATCCTCGTTCTCAATGACGACAGCACCAACTTGTCCAAAATCTGCTGGAACTTCAAACTTTGCCTCGTATTTCACGTTATCGTTCTCCTTGTTCACCTGTCGGGCATAACCTTTAATTGTCTTCTTCTTCCCTCCTATTCCAGCAAATCCAAATGTTCTTGTTAATTATGTGTATTTCAGTTTTGGTCTAATTATGATCTCAGTCCCTAATACATTTGAAATTTGAAAATTAACCCTTTAATCTTTCAATATTCAATGAAATGAAAGTTTTAACAGTTGATGAAATAAGTTTAAAATGTGTGAAGAGTTTAGTGACTAAGAACTTAATTAGATCTTTATTTTCCTCCTAAAGAAAAACATACTTGGATCAAGCTCAGCACTAACAAGCTCCAACAGCAGAGTTCTACCGAGCAAGTCTTGTATGTCATCAAGCTCTCGGTTTAGCCCTAAATTTTTCATTGAACTAACGGCCGTTTGTTTTACCGTGACGGTAGCCTTGACACCGTCGGCCTTCTCAGTTCCGGGGTGGACCGCTTTAATATTTCTGGTGAAAAACGCCAGTTTACACTTATTACGAGCTTTGTTGAAAGAAGTTCGGTGTGGGTTAAAGGGAAGAGCAGAGCCATGGAGCAATGGATTCTTTATTGGCAGTATCGTTTTGATGGATTCGAACAGGCAAGCTTGAGGTTTCAGCATGGCTTAGGGGACGACGGAACTATATGTTTATGTGTTTTGCATAAAAGGGGCGATCAAAAGGTTCTATAAATACAAAGAGTGGGAAACTGGGGATTTTCAGGCACGTGGGAAATTGAATAATAAAATGGATCCATAATCCATCAATATCTTTATTATTTTGATTTGTTTATCTGTAGAGTAAGTTGACTTATAGTTTTTCTTAATAATTGAAATAAGTATAAAATAGTATTTATTTTAAAATAATTTTTAAAAATTTAATGTTAAATATTTATATTTTCAATTTTTTTTAAAATTTAAATTTGAAATTCCAAAACATAACAATAATTTTTTATTTTCGAGGTTGCTTTGTTTGTGTTAACCTATAAATTACCTATTAGATTGGGATAAAAATATAAAGTAGTTTGTGAATGTTTTAAACTCGGTTTGATTAAAATTTAATAAATATTTGATTTGAATTTATTCGATTTGAAATTGAGTTTAACTCGAGATTTTAACTGTTGAATTGAGTAAAGTCGAACTTGATTCAATAAATACGCGAGTAATTCGCTAAATTTTTTATGATATTTTGATAGTTATCTTAAAATATTTTTCATTAAAAAATTATTAATTTACTAAAAGATAATAAAAATGATAAATTTTTAATCTATTAATTTTCTAGCAAAAAAAAATTATTAATTATTAATGAATATTTTATAACACCGATAATCAAATTTTATTTATTATTTAATATTTGTGGATTGTAGCCTCGGAATTTAAACTTTGAAATTGAATCATACAATTTTTTTGTTAAATTAATTAATTTATGTTTATATTAAGCTCTATATAATATAATATATTTTACCTATAGTTTAGAAATAAAGTAAAAAGTTTCGGTGAGTTTAACGAAGTACGCAATAATGAGCTATAATTTTTTTAACAAATACGAGTCGAAAACATTTTAACGTGTTTAACGAGCAACAACTTTTTCTAACGAGTAAAAATCGAATATTATCAAACTCACGATAGACTCGCACAATAAGTACTACTAGTATTATCATATATCAAATAATTATGAAGTCATATTAATTTGGGTGCTCTCTAACATTGCTGCAGCTAAAGGGCTGGCAAAAAGAGTGTTTTTACTGCAATGTTTGAAAAGAAAGGTTCTGAATTAATTGATAGGCAAATAAGAATAACTTAAAATGGTGAAAAACTAAGCCATAAAAGGAAGAAAAGATTCCCGATACCTAATGAACGAGCACTAAAGGATGAGCATTGCAACGGAACCAAATTCCCATATTTGTAGTAATAGGAGAAGGTAAAACCCAGACTCCAAATGACAACACCATCCGAACGGGATCAAAAGTTAGAGGCTTAAATATCCTTCCTCTCACCTCTCGAACCACGTCCTTGGTCGACTCTGTTGAACCAGCTGGGTAAAACAACCATTAAAGAAGAAGAACTATCATAAAGAACAAAGGGTAGTAAACCGTATAAAATGTTTGGAAGGATTAGGTATCGGAGAATATAAGTTAGAGACAGACCGTTGTTTATTAGAACTCCAAGTGAGCAGGTGTTTCCCAAGAAGAACACAGTAGCCAAGGGGCGGATGCATATGGCCACATAGGGGCGAATGCACACCCATTATTTTAGGTTAGATATTTAATATAGTTCAATATATTAAAAAGAAGAAAAAATAAGAAATTTTGTATACTATTATATTGAAAATACGATTATTAAATTTTTTGAACCCTCATTTCTAAATTTTTGGATCCTGTAGCCTGAGATATACCGACGATCATCAGGATCACTACCCCAGTCAGCATCTGTAAAACCACGAATAAACAAATCATCAGTTTCAAGATCAATCCACAAACCAAATCCAATGTACCTTTAAGATAGCGAAAAATTCTTTTGACTGACACCCAATGAGTTTGACACGGTTGTTGCATATTTTGTGACACCTTGTTCACAATAAAAGCTATGTCAGGGTGAGTATGGCACAATATAGCAGCGCCCCAACCGCACTACGATAAAGTCGAGGATTCATATGTTCACCTCCGCTGTTGCTCAACTAGAGAGTCACAGGCATAGGTGTTTCAACCAGGCGCACTTGATCTAGTCCAAACCTGGTCAACAGATCCTCAATATACTTACGTTGACATAGGACCAGTCCCCCACTTACATGAATAACCTCAATACCCAGAAAATAATGAACCAAAATCAAGTCCTTCAAAGAGAACTCAGCATGTAGTTGATCAGTAACCTGCTGGATGTGTTCTTCAGACGACTCTGTCACTAAAATATCATCCATATAAACCACAATGTAAGTGACAATAGTAGTGAGGAACAAAAAACAAGTTGTCCCGCACAAGAAGATTTAAAACCCAAGATATACAATAGTCACACAGTTTCGTGAACCAATTACGTTAAACATCCATATCTGCATCGATATAAAAGCTCTGACATTTTCCGCGTACAGGAGGCGCCCCGCACTTGACCCGATACACCCTCTGTTGTTAAATGTGAGCCTAGGCTCACTAGGTTCCGAATTTGGGAGCTTGACGCAATCATGAACGACATCACCATTATCATCATCTGCAATTTCATACCAAAGTGTCATTATCGACCGTTCGGTTGTATTTCATTTTCCAATTACTCCAAGTGCATGTTTGTAAAGAGAAAATGTTGAGAAAAATTTAGAGTATACAACTCTAACCTTACTAATATTGGATCCAAACAAGTAAACAAATTTATTGTATTATACCCACAATAAAAGACACTACAACACTTTCCAAAGATCACTCACAATTTGAAGAGAAATTAAACACTCAATAGAAAGCTCACAACTTATACTCAAGACACTACACTCAAATTTTTTGATGATTCATAACTCAAATGCAAGGGGTATTTATAGTCCTCACCATGCAACCTAAACCATACAAATATTAAATTGAGAAATATTCCTAGCCATACATTATTACCACCTACTCCATTAAATTTCTAGTCATACATTATTGCCACCTACTCCAACTACTCCACCTACTCCATTAAATTGAGAAACTTTCATTGTGTTGCCTTTAGATAAAATGAATTGGGTAGGTTGTGCTTTGTAATGGGCTGGGGTTGATTTTCAACACTCACCCTCAACACCAGCTCTCATTATTTTCACTGTGTCGAGCTGACAACAAAATATTTTGAACTTGCCTGAACTCAAACTTTTTGTGAACAAGTTTGCAACTTGATCGTCCGTCTTGAAATGTTTCATCTCGATTTCTTGTTGCAGAACTTTTTCTCTGATGAAGTGGTAGTGCACTTTAACATGTTTAGTTCTTGCATAAAAGATTGGATTCTCTACCAAACGAATTGCCGACTGATTGTCACAGTACAATGGAACTGCATAATCTGCTGGTTGATATAGATTATTCATCAACTGTATCAACCATGTACTCTCTTGAGCTGCCATTGCTACTGCTCGATACTCAGCTTTGGTGGTTGACAATGATACCGTTGGCTGTCTCTTTCTACACCAAGAAATTGTCCCAAAGCCAAGCTTAAACACATACCCAGTTGTTGATCTTCTAGTGTCATGATCTCCTGCATAATCAGCATCACAATAACCAACTAACTTGCAATCTTCATATTTCTTGTACAAAAGACCATAGTCAATTGTATTCTTCACATCTCTCAGTATTCGTCGAATTGCTTCCAAACGAGGCTTCTTTGGATTTTGCATATACCGACTCATCACACCAACTTTATAAGAAATGTCAGGTCGAGTCAAGGTTAAGTAGATTAGACTACCTACCAATTGTTGATACATTTTCGCATCTTCTAAATCTTTTCCTTCACGTGCACACATTTTGGCATTTGGTTCCATTGGCGTTGAAATCGACTTGTATTCGAGCATTCCAAACCTCTTCAACAAATCTTTGGCATATTTCTGTTGACACAGAAATATTCCTTCGTGTGTGTGGTTAACCTCTAGACCAAGGAAGTGCTTAAGTTGTCCAAGTTCCTTCATCTGGAAACGAACTGATAAATTCTCCTTTGTTTGAAGAATTTCTGTCTCATCATCACCGGTTATGATTAAGTCATCCACGTACACTAGCACGATAGCTAGTTTACCTTCAATGGCTTTGGCAAACAAGCTAGAATCTGCAGATGTTACTGAATAGCCACTTTTCGTTAGAAATTCAGCAATCTTACCATACTACGCCCTAGGTCTTGTTTCAATCCGTAGAGTGTTTTTCGTAGCTTACACACATATTCATGATGATCTTGGCTCTGAAAACCCATTGGTTGGGTCATGTAAATCTCTCGATCTAGCTCTCCATGAAGAAAAGCATTCTTCAAATCCATCTGCCATAAATTCCAGTATTTGTTGGCTGCAAATGCAAGTAGGACTCGTACTGTTGTAATTTTTGCGACAGGACTAAATGTTTCATCATAGTCTAGTCCATAATGTTGAGAGAAACCCTGAACTACCAATCGTGCCTTGTACCTCTTGATTGACCCATCTGGACGGCGCTTTATCTTGTAAACCCATTTGTAAGATATGGGTTTCACATATTTTGTCTTTGGTATAAGATCCCAAGTTTTATTTTTCTGAAGTGCATCGATCTTTTCTTTCATAGCTATCATCCACTCAGAACTCTGTGATGCTTCTTCGAACATCTCAGACTCTGTTGCTTCTTCAATTATGGTTGCATTGACATATTTGGGATTTGGTCTTCGTATTCTTGTTGACCTTCGAAGTGAAGATTGTGGAATTGATTATTTGTTTCACTAGGCCCACTTTCTTCGTTTGGTTGTTGATACACGCCAGTTTGCTAAGGATTTGAGTCACTCTTTGTTCGACATCATCGCCATTTGGATCTCCTGATTTATCTGAACTTGTTTGGAGTTGAACAGTATACTCCCCTATCTTTTGTTGCAGCTTGTCTCCAAATTCTCTCGAATCTGGCAACACCTCCTTCTCTGAGGACCACCAAGAAGATACTTCATTAAATACCAAATTTCGTGACGTATAGCATCTTCCACTCATTAGATCACAACATTTCCACCCCTTTCTCTGGTTGTCGTATCCCACAAAGATACATCTAACGACTTTCTTGTCAAACTTGCTCCGTAAATGATCAGGAACAAACATATAACATACACATCCAAATACTCGAAAGTAACTAACTGTAGGTTTCATGTTCCATAGTTTCTCAAAGGGTGAAACAAATTCTAACCTTGGTTGAGGAAGTCTGTTGATCAAAAGGCTGCAGTCCTCATTGCTTCAGCCCAAAACCTTCCAGGTACGTTCTTTGCATGTAGCATACTTTGACAAATTTCTGCAAGATGCCGATTTTTCTTTCTGCTACACATTTTGTTGTGGCGTGTTGGCACAAGTATACTGATGTCGTATTCTACATTCCCTTAGGTATTGAGAGAACTCGTTTGAGCTATATTCTCCTCCGTTGTCTATGTGCAAGCAACATATCTTCTTTCCCACCTTCAGTTAACTCTCTGAACTCTTTAAACTTTAAGAAAGTGTCAGATTTTTCTTTCATAAAGAAAATCCACATATACCTGGAGAAGTCATCAATGAATGTTACCATATACCATACCGCTAATTGACTGTTGCTTAACCGACCCAAATACATCAGAGTGAACCAACTCCAACGGTTCTTTTAGTTTAAACTTTGACTCGCCATATGGTAATTGGTGTGGTTTACCATACTGGCATCCCGTACAGACCGTGTATATTCTCACGTCTAGTTGAAGAAGCCCCTTAAGTATCGACTTCTTCACCATCACACTTAGCTTGGAATAGCTAACGTGACCTAACCGCATGTTTCATAGATCTGATGTCACATTTTTTTCTTGTCTTGTCTACATATACAGACTCTGCTGACATCACGTAGATTGACTCCAAACGTCTCCCCTCCATTGTCGGTGTTTCTGAGATTTTGAGGTCACGATAAACCTTCACTTCTTGGGGACCAAATAAGACATAATGGCCTGATGATGTCAATTGAGCCACATATGGCAAATTTTTCTTTATTCCTGGGACATGGTAAATATCTTGAAGTTGCACCTGGTTAGAATTATATCGAGGCGTAACTATCGTCTTACTGATGTGAGTTATCGATAATCTTGAGTTGTCAGTTGTCACCACCACACGACTTCCCTTGTACTCAGACAGGTTTTGTAACTTTTGTTTGTCACCTGTCATATGATTTGAGTAGCTTGAATCTACGATCCAATCATTCTCGTAGTCAATTTGTTCTGGTGTTGTTACAGTGAGAGCTAATTCTTCTTCCTCCATAGCGAATAAAGCTTCAGCATCCCAACCATCTTCACTATTCTCCTTCGAGCTGGAAGTAGTAGTATTACTTTCAACAGGATTTTTCTTAGTCCAATAGTCTTTTTCCATGTGGACCATCTTCTCACAGTTGTAGCACTTGCCATCGAACTTTCTACTATTACTGTGATTCTTGGAAGCTCCCCTTGAATGAGAGGCTCCATTTCCTTGGTAACTTTTCACCTTGTCACCATTCTTTTTAGATCCACTGTCAGTATATCGCTTGAAAGTGCCTTTTGCTTTTGCTGGTGTAGAGTGCTTCCTCTTCACCCTTCAGCGAGACTCCTCCCATTTACTTGGCCATGGCTTCTTAACCTGCAAGCAAATTTTTGAACTCAACAAGCGATGGTTGTGTTGGTCATCCTTGTACAGTGGCAACAAACCTTCGATATTCGGGTCTCAAACTAGGGATAATTATTCTCTTTATCCTGATTTCTCTAATAGGAGTTGTCGTATCTAACTCTGAAATCTCACGGCATATCGACTTTACCTTGTGAAAGTATTAAAGCAATCGTCATGTCGTGTTGCGCCATCGATAGTAACTCATTCTCGAGAAGTTGCAATCTTGTATCATTCTTCTTTGAAAAGAGTGTAACAAAAGTGTCACATGCTTCTTTTGGTGTTTTAGCATCCCGGATGTGCTCTAACATTTCTTCTTCAATTGTGGTCTTTAAAGCAAACATCGCTTTGCCTACTTTAATTTTCCATTTTCAGAAGATACCATTGGCATCTTCTGCCGCCGGTTGTGTAACTTCATCACCATCGACAACCTCCCAAAGGTCCTGACCATGTAAGTATGACTCCATACATGTTACCCACTGTTGTAGTTTTTGTTGTTGAGCTTCTTGATTCCTCCAACTACTTGAAGGTCACCCATCTTAACGACAAGGCTTTGACTACACCGAACAAACTTGAGTAACAAACGTGCATATACTAAATTACTCTAAACAAAAGAAGTTGCACAAAGTTTTTAATAACCCCGACAATAATCTCAATAAATATTTTATGATGTGAAAGATCAATTAAAACTGCAGCCACAGAGCATACTCACAATTTCAAGAAACCTTAAAAAGTGGCTCTGATGCCAAATTTGTTGTGAAACATTTAGAGTATACAACTCTAACCTTACTAATATTGGACCCAAGCAAGTAAACAAATTACTTGTATTATATCCACAATAAAAGACACTACAACACTTTTCAAAGATCACTCACAATTTGAAGATAAATAAACACTAAATAAAAAGCTCACAACTTATACTCAAGACACTGCACTCAAATTTTTGGATGATTCATAACTCAAATGCAAAGGGGTATTTATAGTCATCACCATGCAACCTATACCATACAAATATTAAATTAAGAAATATTCATAGTCATACATTATTACCACCTACTCCACTACTCAATTAAATTACTAGTCATACATTACGTCACCTACTCCATCTAATCCATTAAATTGCTAGTCATACATTATTGCCACCTATTCCACCTACTCCATTAAATTGAGAAACTTCCATTGTGTTGCCTTTAGATAAAATTGATTGGGTAGGTTATGCTTTGTAATGGGCTGGGGTTGATTTTCAACAGAAAAAACCCACAATACCTTCGGGGAAGGTGGTGATTCTAATATACTGAACCTCTACTGCACAACAGCGAACACCCCAACCTTGCAAGCAGGACAAGGGATGGAAATATACTGCTTGGTTGTCGGATTCCAGAGAACATAATTATTTTCTGTAGGATGTAAGAAGAGCATCAAACCATTGCAGCTGTCCAGCAGAAGGTCCGCTCTATAACCAGAGTTGAACAACGTGGATCCATTGCGGACGATAGGAGGCCAAGCACCGTCATTGAACCCGGGCTCGGGCTCGGAAATCAACACTCGATGAATCATTTTACCATTCCAACCAGTTCCAAAGCGTAAATCAAACCCGAAAAGGGAAGGGATGGTGTTATCGTGGGGACGAAATAACGATGGACCAATAAGTGCCAGCCTTGTAAATACAAGAGCATTGCATCATAATCTTGGGTGGCAAACGGCAAAGCACGTCGATCAACAAATCATCGCAGATCGGCCCATCGTTTCTTCCCGGACCTACAACTATGTTGTGCCTACGGATGCAAGTAGCAACGATTCGCTTCACCGTATTTCTATTCTTCGACATTGTTGAATTTAAATTGAAATTCCAAAGGATTTTCTAATAGAAAGAGCCTAACGACACCCAATTTCCTCCCCAGTAAATAAGTTAGTAAACTACAAATATTGCTGATTCGAATAAACGTACTATATCACCCAGAAAAGTGATACCTACCTACTAGGGTTTTGCCGGCTGCTTTCTACCCAAATAAGTTTATTTTATGAATAGTGTTCGGGTATTTAATTTTAAAATTATTAATTATCCTAAAAACTATAGATGAAATCAAATATATTATTTAAAAATTATCTACAAATCTGGTAAAGATGAAAAGGATAAGAAAAAAAAAACACGTTTAAGATCCATAATCCATCTCAATTTCATTCTAGAAACCACAAAAGGGAGTTGTGATTGATTATTCCTAGGCTCGTTGAACGAACACGAATGGATTATGTTTATATTTGTTCGTTTAATTTTAATCGAATAAATGAACGGACACAAACACAAACGAACAAAAAATTTCTTATTTATGTCCGTTCGTTAAAGAATGTAGCTTGTTCGTGTTCGTTCATTTAAATGATAAATGAACACAAATGAACGAACACAAACGAACGAATATGAACGAACACAAACGAACGGATATGAACGAACACAATATAAAAACGTAAATGAACACAAATGAACGAACGTAAACAAACACAATAAATGAACATAAATGAACGTAAACGAACATAAATGAAAATATATATTTTTTCTTTCCTAACAATTTTAGGAATATATTTTATTTAATTATTTTGAGTTTTTTTTATTTGTATTTAAAATTAATTAAAATTTAAAATATTTATGAGTATCAGATTAAAATTTATTGGGCTTTAATATTTTAAATGGGTCTAGAGATATTGGGCTAAACATAAATGAATGCACATAAACGAACATGAACGAACTTAAATGAACGAACATATTACCGAACGTTCACGAATGCAAATGAACGAACGAGACCTCTGTTTATGTTCGTTCATTTAATTAAACAAATACAAAATATTGTTCATGTTCGTTCGTTTAATAAATAAACAAACATAAACGAACATCCAGTCAAATAGTTCACTGAATGTTCGGTTCATTTACCTGCCTAATTATCCCAAAAGCCTAAGATTCATATGATTGAGTAATTCTTGTTCATGTATAATTCTAGAACATCAACGGGGCCTATGTTTCGCTACCTCATTTCGGCCTCTGACCCAAAATCAACGGGGCGCTTATCCTCATTTGTTTCGCTAACGCTAACCCGATCCACATTTGCACTACCATCCAAGCCAGCAACTTATCAAAGGTCATTTGTGTCGACTCATCTTTCCTGGTTTGCTTGCCAGCACCTTTGGCCCTCCATTGAAGTTAAGTTCTTGGCAACTGTTGACCATTTAGCACCGAGCTTAACATTGGACGTGACGTATTGCTCCGAGGCGACGGCATTGCAACCAAACATTTCATCCGTGTCTTTCAATTAAACTATGCATCATAGAATGGAACTGCTACTAAATCTTATCGGGGTAAAATAATGGTCACCGATCATATGATATTGTTTTGATGAATCCTCAACCATTAAAAATTATCAAATAATCTTTTGATTATAAGATATTATTTTGTTGAGTTCACTAACTATTAAAAATTATAAAATGGTCACTCAACTATTTATATGTTCTAAACTAGTATTTTTCTATTAAAAAAATGACGACAGTCTGAGCTGGACGTTAACTTGCTGATTGTAATATGATAAAACTTAATACCAAAATCACAAACGATTATTATATCTTAATCAGCAAATTAACTTCCAATTCAGACAGTCATTATTTTTCAACAAAAAAACAAGTTTAAAATGTATAAGTTGTCAAGTGATCATTTGTAATTTTCAATATTTGAAGAATTCAACAAAGATAATATTTTATAATTAAAAGAATATTTTATAATTTCTGATGATCAAATGGATAAATAAAATAATATCCTATAACCAATAAATAATTTGCGTACTTTACTCGCCTTATTATGGTTGACGCTATCCTTCCTTGCCTAATTGTTGTACGGGATTCCATTATCAACAATTATATCCCCAGCTTCTTGTTTGTTTCAAACTTCCTTTTCAATATAAAAATAAAGTATAGTAATGGTTACTGAATTTTTTTAAAGCTGTCATTTAGGTCCCTTAACTTTTAAAATTTGTAATACAATCCTCTAACATTTAGTTCATTTACAATATGATCCTCCAACATTTAGTCTGTTTGCAATATGGTCCCCCAACATTTAGTCCGTTTGCAATATGATCCCCCAACATTTAGTCCGTTTGCAATATGATCCCCCAACATTTAGTCCGTTTGCAATATGGTCCCCGACCATTTGACGTCGCTACACTGTCGTTAGTACGTATTCAATATGGTCACTGAACTTTTTAGGCGCTTGCATTTAGGTCCCCTAACTTTTAAAACTTGCAACACATTCCTAAATTTCATTCTAAACCCCAAATTCCTTTTCAATCTCAAATTTCCTTTTTCGCTTCTCTCTTCTCATTTCTAGCGTAACTTTTCAGTCGGGGATGCATGGGAAATTATAATCTAACTTTGAATTATGTGGAGGTGTTGACTTGAATAAGGATCCATTGAGAGAAGACCCGACCAAGGGACTATCGAGACCATCAAAAATTCAAGGTGTAATGTTAGATACAGGTCTTCTCAGGTGAAGCATAGATGTTCAATGAAATGCTTGTGATAAAAAAATGGGGTTAGAAATGCAGAGTTGACAAATACTACGAAGATGAACTAAGTATCATTGTTGAAAGTCACCAACAAAGCTAGAATTATTTTGTATAAATGACATATAATAATTTCTTCGTTTAATCCATCCGCTTAAAGATTTTCCAAAAGATGATCAAATATAATGAAATCCCAAACAGCGCATTCACCTCTCATTTGGTTTTTGTTCTTCAATTTTCCGCCATGTAAAATTGTAAACCCAAACAATGCTCTGTCTTTCAGCTTTTTATTTACAAAGAAAAAATGGAGGAAGAATTGCTGGAACGCAACACTGATTGTGTTTATTTCTTAGCCTCTCCCCTCACTTGCAAGAAGGTATTTATTTTCTCTTTTGGGCTATCCAGAAGTAAGCTTTTCCTCTTTCGTACTTTCCATTTTCAGCTCGCATTGTGTTTTTTTGTTGAAATTTTTGTGTTTCTTGAACTGCATGTCAATGATCTGGATATTCAGTGTTAGTTTTGAACCAAAACCATCTAATTTTCTTTCTTTCTTCTTAATCAAAACTTTTGGTACTCCTTATGAAAGATATTCAATCCATCAGAATAGAAGTGAAATATGGTCCTAGGCTAAATTTTTTTTATCTTCTTATTTGGTTTTTCTTTAAATCAGGGAATTGGTTGTGAATATCGACATAGTGAAATCGCCAGGCTCAATCCGAGATACTGCTGGTACTAGTTTATTGGGAATTGTATTGACCCGACCTGTGGTTTTCGACGTCCTGTGAGCTCATATTCTTTTTAATAAGTTCATGTTGATTATGGGACTGATATATCATGACGAATTAATTTTTTTACATGTTTTGGAAATTTTACAGTTGAATTGTATTGAATTATAGCTTTAGAAGACAATTATGCATGCACACAACTCGAAATGAATCATGACAGGGTAGTATTTTTGGAGCAGCTACTTGACCCTGTCATGATGCCTTTCGAGTTGCAAAAGAGACTGAGAGGTGAATGCGTTGTTTGGGATTTCATTATATTTGATCATCTATTGAAAAATGTTTAAGCACAAGGATTAAACGAAGAAATTTTTATATGCCATTTATACAAAAAAATTCCAGCTTTGTTGGCGACTTTCATATTGATACTTAGTTCATCTTAGTATATTTGTCAACTCTCCATTTCTAACCCCATTTTTTCTCATAAGCATTTCATCAAACATTTATGCTTCACCTAAGATGACTTGTATCTAACATTACACCTTGAATCGTTATGGTCCCGATAGTCCCTTGGTCGGGTTTTCTCTCAATGGACCCTTATTCAAGTTAACACCTCCACATTCAAAGTTAGATTAGAATTTCCCATGCATCCCAGACTGAAAAGTTACGCTGGAAATGAGAAGAGAGAAGCGAAAAAGAAAATTTAAGATCGAAAAGGAATTTAGGGTTTAGAATGAAATTTAGGAATATGTTGTAAGTTTTAAAAGTTGGGAGACCTAAATGCAAGCGTTTGAAAAGTTCAGTGACCATATTGAATACGTACTAACGACAGTGTAGCGACGTCAAACGATCGGGGACCATATTGCAAACGTACTAAATGTTGGGGGACTATATTATAAGTTTTAAAAGTTGGGGGACCTAAATGAAAGCTTTAGAAAAGTTCAGTGACCATTACTATACTTTACCCTTAAAAATAAGATAAATTACGTATTAAGTACCTAAAGATTCAATTTTTACAAAATTATACCTAAAATTTAATTTTTGTTTCATTAGGTCTCTTAGGAGAAGAGAAGTGCTTAACCGGATGAGCTAGCATAAGTAATTCAATATAAATGTCAAAATATATATTTAACTTAAATTAACTATCATTATAAAATTAAAGAAATTTGTTAGATTTATGATTCCAACGTAGAATATCTCATAAAATATTCAAGCATTTAATCACTAAATAAGATTAAAAATTAATTTAATACATACCAAATTATTATTGAACATATAAAAATATTAAATTAAAATTAAATAATTTCTCATTTTAATTTAAAATAAAAATAAATAATAATTAAATAATAATTATGTATTTTATAAGATCAATATTATTTTATTTTAAAAAAATACATGTATTGTATCATAAGTAATTTAAAATATATGTATTTAATTTAATTTTTTATAAGTTAAATGATAATTTTGGTATGTATTAAATTAATTAGTAATCTTATTTCGTAATTAAATACTATTGTCACGGGGCTAGACTTCTGCTTGCTGATTCTTGTGACACTTAGACTAATTCTAAGTTGAAAGAGCGCCTAAGTCAGCCTTCACCACGTCCTTGTGAGTCTTGGGCTCACCAAGTGACACACTAACCCGCCAGGGTTAGACCAATGTAACAGAAACTAAACAACAATGGGGTTAATCCAAACCACCAAGGGAGAACAACTCTAGGAAGCATAAACACTGTCGAAACTCTCTAAGTCACATACTTAACTCACTTTGGAACTCTGAAAGAACTGTGGGAAAGTAAACATTCTCGAGGCTACTTGGTCTTCACGTTCGGCAACACAAGCCACAATGGCTTAAGCACAAACAGAAAACAAGCTAGCAAACTTAAGTAACAAAGCCACACAGGTTAGAAGACTAAAAACAAAGGCTACAAATGAACAATGAAGAATTAAAGAGTATATGTCTGAGTTTTCTTACTCTATCAAGAGAAGATTTCTAATGGATGATTACAAATGAGGAGAAGATCTCTTTATTTATAGTTGAGGCCCTCAAAAACCAACGGTCTAGATCAAAGTACATCAACGACTTACATTGAATCCAAACCTATCAAATCTCCATCTTAAGAAATTTAAATTCAAACAATATTATGAATTTAATTAAGTTTTTATCTACTTAAATTAAAAGATAATCATATTCACTCTGTAACCTTCCAAGGAACGGGCCAAGTTTGATGGTTATGGGCAAGCCTAATACTCCGTCGAACATGTAACACCCTCGTTGCTTCTCTCGAGCACCCTAAAAAATGACCCTTCTCGGACTCGTAAGCATTCTCCAAAAATTGGACCAACATAAGCTTGGCTTGTGATAAGTCCAAGTCTACACACACAAAACCCCTTTTCTGAGTAATGGTACCAAAGTCTCGTACCCTAAGGTACAATTCGTGATAATCTCCCCCACTTGATCTAACAACACCCTCGTTGCTTGGTAAGGTCACTTGGTCTTCGAACACCTTGGAAGAATCTTCAACAAAACACCTTGGCCCACTTCACGCCTTGGTTCATATCATTATGACTTAACACGATCTAACCCTTGTTGTATACATCTTGAGTATAGGAAATTCATCCTACCCATTTGCATTCACCCAAACTTGGATGTATCTCATCCAACGAAAAAGACTTAGTTACTCCGTAAAGCTGGTTAGGTTCTCGACCTACACCAATCAGCAAGGCAAATCAAACTAAATAACACTGAAAAAGTGTTTGAGATGTACCTCCCTTGATTACTCCTCAACACATATACTCTCTAAGTCAGCCCTTCTTGCTCATGAAGTCTGACACTCCCAGTATCGACACTTCTATTATGAAGTTCGCTGCTTCAACTCACACCGTACCCCTATCTCGAAGCTAGTGCCACTCTCACTATGCTATTGGGTGGAGAGACTAACTTCCTCCATGTCCCTCGAAGGCTTGGACTCCATCAACCCATCCTTGGTTGTTTCTCCGATGGTGTTACCAAAAGCAATGTTCCACTCCCTCGGAACATCAACACACTGAATAGTTGTCAAACCCTTGGATGCTCTCTTCCCATCTCAAAACAATGACACTATACATTGCCTTCGAGAATCCAAAATGTACATGACATTGACCCAGGAAAAGATGAAAGAAGGAACTCAGTCAAGGAAGCCCACCCCAATGACGAAATCAAAGTCATCTATCGGGATTACCTAGAACACCTCCTTACCACTCAATTTGGCAATCTACAACTTTATCCCCTTTGTCAATCCAATAATTGGAACCTCTTTAGAATTAACATTTTTGATCTTTAACTTTGAAGGTTGAACTGAAAGATTAAATTTCTTTGCAGCCTCCTTCGACATGAATAAGTCAGATTCCTTCGTATCTACTAAGGCAACTCCCGATTGTCCCGCAACTGTGATGTTAACAAACATCAACCCCCTATGCTTCTGGCCTCTCGTAGCCTGGGCATAACTCAAGATCATTGTGCCAAGTTGCATGGCCTCATCGATCCTGTACACATCCTTCTTCTCAGATGCCTTGATCATAGGCTCGTCCATCTTCTTAGACAACTATGGTTCATCCAAGAAAGCTTGCAACTCCTGTGTCCTCTTACATCTATAACCCTTCGAATGCTCATCTCTTACCCTTGGCCTACGACACTTGTTAGTTTTACTTGTGCCAATTTCAGACTTGTCATATTCACTGATGATTGCATCTCCTCTTAGTGGACTTCCATATTCATTAGGAGAATTTCGCTCCCCATTTCTCGACAACCCTTCAACATGGATTGATTTGCCATGACCCACAGCTTTCTTCGACTTGGGTGTCTTCTTGAATCCAATTTCAATGATGGACTCGATGAATTTCAAGGCTTGAGACAACACTTTGACTCCCTTTCTCTCTATCTCCGACTTTGCCCACGACTTCAATCCCTCTATGAAGGTGAATAACCCATCTTCTTCAGTTACCTCTGGGAATTTGAACATGAGTTCCTTGAATTGACTCGCATACTCTTTCAGCATCCCATCATGTCTAAGATTCATTAACTTAGACCATGCCTCATTTTTGGCAAGCACTGAGGATAATTGTTCCTCCAATGATTCAGGCTCTTTTGGCTTTGAGCCAACTGCAACTTCCGCTGCGATGTCTACCTCCTCGGTATCCTTGGCAAGTTCTTTGGCAACTTATCTTTTAGACAAACCATTCTTCTCTTGACCTTTCACGGCTTAGCAGAAACAAACTTCATCAAACCAAGCTTGACAGTCTCACTACTCTTGGCCTTTTCCTTTTCTTTAGACTGTTTGACTCGATCTGGGAAATCTCGCACCATGTGTTGACATTTACACTAGAAACACTCCAATTGCTCTGGCTTATTTACCCTCGGTTTTCCTGCTTGGTCCTTTATTTTTGTACCGAGCTTTGCTTTATCTGTGTAATCTCGCAATTTGTGTGCTCATTGACAATAGAAACACTTCTATGGCTCTTATTTATTTACCCTCGAATTTCATGCTTCACCACTTGCATTAGCGTCGAGTTGTATCCCATTTGGTAAATTATTGGCTTTGTGTGGTCCCTCACATAGGAAACACTTCAGTGGGTAGCGCTTATTTACCCTCAGCTTTCCTACTCTACCACCTGCATTCCCTCTGAACACAGCTCCTGGTCTGATTGCTTTGACTGTGGCAATATCACCATCTTTTCCTTCCCCTCATTCTGCCTCGCTTTCACCCTTGACGAGTGCATTAAGATGAATTTTTTAGGACACCCTCAATCAAATGAGGACATCATAGAAGTAGAATTTTAGAGGCTTACCTTTTTTACTCACGGACATGGTCTTGCCATGATTCCCTGATGACTTGTTCTATCCAAGATCAGTTGACTTTCCGAGTCACTCGAAGATCTTTCTTTGTTATCTATCCACTTTCGCTCTTCGTGAACTCCCCTACTTTCATCATTATCACTGGGCATAGGTCTGGACGATTAAGTATCACTTGACTTGACTTCCGCAAGTTCTAACCGTGACTCAGCTACAGCTCCGGCTTCCGAATAACTTTGGGCATTACTCTACTTAACTTTTAGTATCTTCCTTGGTCTAAGTCATTCCAAGAAGGTCTTGCACGCCCCACAATCACTCATTTCACCCTTACACATAAGTAGCTCACTCTTGAGCCCATTTCCCTCTTCCCTCAAAGCTGCTACCTCAGGCCTGAACGCATTACTCATCACTAGCAATGACCAATCATTAAGATTTTGTTACGCCATGGCCTTGAACCTATTTCTCATGGCTTCTAACTATTCAAGACGTGATTCAAAAACTCCTTAGACCTCATCGGCTTCTTCGACGAAGCTTTCAAAGCTATCTATCTGCATCTTCATCGACATTGCAACTTCTCTCATTCTTTACCTTTGTAGTACAACCCCACCATCAACACCATGGCTCTCTACACTATTCTCTATGGGAACATCTCTTTGCTATGCCATATCGATTACTCTTTCCCCAAACAAGCTGGAACAATCATTGAATCCACAATGACTCGAGCCATCACACTTTAACATACTCGTATGGTTTTCGACCACTTGTCTTAAAGCAAGCTCCGTTATCATTTTCCACTACTCGAACGCTCGTTGTCACGTCACAATGACTTGCTCTGATACCACTTTTCATGGAGCTAGACTTTTGCTAGCTGATTCGTACGACACTTAGACGAATTCTAAGTTGAAAGAACCCTTAAATCAGCCTTCACCATGTCATTGTAAGTCTCGAGCTCAACAAGCGATACACTAACTGCTAGAGTTAGACCAATGCAGCAAAAACTAATCAATAATGGGGTTAATCCAAGCTATCAAAGAAGAACAACTCTGGGAAGCACAAACACTGTTGAAACTCTCTAAGTCACAAAGACTTAACTCACTTTGGAACTTTGAAAGAATCATGGGAAAGTAAACTTTCTTCGAGGCTACTCAATCTTCATGATCGGCAATACAAGCCACAAAGGCTTAAGCAAAAAGAGAAAGCAAGCTAACAAGCTTAAGTAACAAAGCTACATAGGCTAGAAGACTAAAAACAGAGGCTACAAAGGAACAAGGAAGAATTCAAGAGTAAATTCCTGAGTTTTATTTCTCTCTCGAGAGAAGATTTCCAATGGATGATTACAAACGAGGGGAGGAGCTCTCTATTTATTGTTGAAGCCCTAAAAAACCAACGATCTAGATCAAAGTACATCAACGACTTACATTGAATCCAATCCTATCAAAACTATATCTTAAGGAATTTGAATTCAAGCAACATTAACTCTTTAATTAAGTATTTATCTACTTAAATTAAAAGAAAATCTTATCCACTCTGAATCTTTTGAAGGAACGGGCCAAGTCTGATGGTTCTGGGCAAGATCAATACTGTATAACTCTTCTACGAAATTCGCACACATGTCTCGGCTCGAATCCACGATCCTTGACCAATTTCCCCCCATTGAAAATGTAACACCCTCGTTGCTTCTCCCAAGCACCTTCTAAAATGATCTTTCTCGGACTCGTAAGCATTCTCCAAGAACTGGGCCAACATAAGCTTGGTCTGTGACAAGCCCAAGTCTGGACATACAAAACCCCTTTTCTGAGCAATGGTGTCAAAGTCTCGGAGACTAAGGTGTGATCCGTGACACTATCATCTCAATTTTACAATAATATTTAATTTACATTTATTAAATTATTTAAAAGTTTTTAAACTTGTGGTTAATTAAAAGGAAACATATTATATACTTGAACATACGTAAATTGTCGAACTTTATATTATTATAGTAAAATATATCGTGAACTGAACTGAAGTATTATGAAAATTTAGAAAAGAATCAAAGTTTTTTTTCTTTTTTTTGTTATGGTTTTGACGCCGCATAAATAAATCATGATGTTGACCACACAACATAAGACAGACCAAACAGAAAACCCTGTGCAAATAAATGCAGCAAGAAAAACAAGCAATCGCATGTCGCGTAGGAGAAAATTGGATCCCACAACAATAGGAGTCCAAAAAGACAACTACTTGAAAACAAAACAATGAAAAATACTAATCAAACGCCCTCATAAATCTAAATTATGGAGCTTCAGGTTGAAGGCTTGAAGCTGATATTTTTATTTATTTATTTATTTTAATATCCTAATTTAAAATTATCCTAAAAATAATAAAAACATATTTCAATTCTTTTAAAAAAATTATAAAATGAAAATAATAATATTAATCTCACCTCTCAAAATGAACAACTCGCTTCATACGTGAGTACAAAATTGCAATAGTGAGTCTTGGATTATTATAAGACGGAAAAAGCATGTTAAATGTTGTCTTTCAGAAAAACACAATAAACAAGTTACACGTGTAATGGATTTGGGTACTGATTTGACGTCACTACTGCATTATTGTTTCGACTCTTGTAATTATTTCTACTTGAATATCCAATGTATTCAGCTACTGATAGGATCTATTCATACTGATACCTAGAGATTGGTAATCTGATTCAATCTATTCCTACTCAAACCTACAGGTTGTATAATTTTAAACCACACTTTCCTAAATTAAGGTATAATATCTATATAGTTTCGATTTCTCTTTTTAAAAATTAAGCATCTTTTATAGTTTACTCTTTTAGTTTTTTATGATTTCTATATACTTTAATCCTAAGTTTGATTTAATTCTTTTTATGGTTAATCTTAAGATTTATTTAGATATGTATTATATATATTTATTATATTTTAATTTAAAATAATAATTTCATAATACTCAATTCTATTAAAATTATTAATTTTATTTTATTTTATTATAATTGTCGCAATTAGCCCTTTGGCAAAAAAACCGACTAGTTACGAAGATAAAAATTTTCTTTTGAAAAGAATTTTGATAAAAATTATGTAGTTTTAATAAAATATTTTATTTTATCAAAAATACCAAATTTTGGTATTCAAAAACCATAAATTGATACCTAGTCGATTACTCTATATTAAAATTAGAATTTTTAGTTCGATATTTTATTTAATTTAAAAATCATTATGTATGCAAATTTAAAAAAGATATTCGTGTATTAGGTTCAATAACATCCACCCTCAAGCATTTAGCAAACATTGCCTCGAAGATTAAGAAATCATGATATGAGATTTTGAAAAGGATGTCGATTTACTTCGAGAATTACCAATGGTCACCCCCTGAACATAACACGAAGGATACACTATTAATTCCTTGATAAATGAACATTCCCTTATTATTATAAAACAAAATGCAACAACAAACTATTTATGAACTAATTATATTAGTGGACTAATTAAGGTTTTCCTCTAACTTAAAGTGTCAAATTATGTAATTTACAGAACCTAGAGGACTAAACCTAAAAAATAGAGACTAATAGTAATTCTAGTCAACTTTTTTACCAATTATTGAATCGAATAATCGAAATAGACCCCATGCATTTTAATGCGAGAACCAAATCAAATTATTCCCAAAATTAAAGACTAAAGTGAAATTAAACCTAAAATGGAGGCTCTAATATTAATCTTAATTTATTTTAACCAATTATTGAATCAAATCATCGAAATGGACTCTCAAACATTTTAATGCAAGTGTCAAATCAAATTATTCCCTAAATTAAGGGACTAAAGTGTAAGAAATCTAAATCTAAGGTCTAACTTCAAAGTATAAATCTACTAATTATGAACTAAATTAAAATGATCCTAAACTAATGGTTAACCCTAAAATCTAATAAATTAAGAAAAACTTAAAGAAGTAGATTAAAAGTACCAAAATAAAAATAAATAAAAAGGATAAAAAGCATAAAAATCTAAATTTACTAAAATTAACAATATAAGAATAAAAAATTAATTAATAAGTTGCAAATTGTAAAGTGAATTTACTAAATGAAATTAATATTAGAGTTAATTAATGGCATAATTAAGGGACTAAATTAAAACTAGTACATCTAATTAGAGACCTAATTCAAATAAATTACACAAATTCTAGCATAGTGACTAAATTGAATTAGATGTAAATTAAACATGCAAAATTAGAATTATGACGGTGACCTAAATGCAAAAATGCACATAAAATTAACAGGACTAAAGCATAAATATTCCATTTTAACCAACCTAAAATACACTAGCTTATGAAATTTGTAAATTTACAAAATCAAGACATTAAAATTGAATCAAAAGCGAAACAATCATTACAAGTGACTAAAATGAGAAGAAATGCTAAAAGTGGGAGGATCTAAGTGTAATTATACCTTAAAGTTTCAATGGCTAAATGCTAATAAACCTAGAAGCCTTAGTATAAATACTTAATATTATCTTAAACTAACCTATTCACAACCCTAATTCTCTACTCTCATGCGTCTCTATTTTGAGAGTTTCAAACTCTCCCAAAACTTTCAACCGTGAAACATAGTGGTTAACTTTCCTCCACGCCAAACATTGTTCACCGATGAAAACCCATCTCCGGCTACTCCTCCCTTATCCTTAAACCACTCCCAAATTAATCTAAAACTTTAATTTTCCTTGTATAACCTTCGTTCCTTTTATTTTAAACTAACCTAATCACAACCCTAACGCTCTACTCTCATGCGCCTCTATTTTGAGAGTTCAAACTCTTTCAAAACTTTCAACCGTGAAACCCTAGTGGTTAACTATCCTCCAACCCAAACATCATTTATCGGTGGAATCCCATCTCCGACTACTTCTCCCTTATCCTCAAATCACTCCCAAATTAATCTAAAACTTTAACTTTCCTTCTATAACCTTCTTTCCTTTTCTCTGTAAAACCGAACACTATAAGCCCTCATTTATTTCAGATTTCAACCACTACCAGCGGTGGTCGGACTATCCAATATCAGCCCAAAACAAAAACCTAAACTCCTTATACCTTCATCTAAATAAAATGAACGACCACTTACAATTCCTATAAACTAGACCCCTCTCTTTGTAACACCCATCTCCCGTATACCTTTCCGTACACGAGACACGGATGTCCCTTCACTTTATACAATGTTTTTCATTTAAAAACCCGTAGAAATTTGTTTCAATTTGATCAATTACAAAATATGATATTTCTATAAACAAAATACTAAAACTATCACTTAATTACATTACAAAATATTTATCATAGTTTAATTACATGCCAACTAAGTTCTCAAAATGAATAAGATTGTCATAATGTTACTGATGAGTCAACCTTTAATTGATGAAAGCTGCTGCTACTACACTTCTTACACAACTAATCTTTGTCTTTACCTACGCGTGACATAAACACACGTTAAGTATTTACTTAGTGAGATATACTGTAAAGATATTACAATTATACGACAATATCTTATGAATATTGAATGAAGAATTGAATTGCATCATTCATAAGGACCACTTAAGCCCTTCTCAGTTAACCCATAATTCTTTCATACCATCATGGAAATTTTTCTAGTATGTTTATTATACCTATTCTTCTATATCTTTTCCCCCATTATTCTTTGTTTGCCTTATGCATATTTAATGTAAAAGTACTACACATGTATAACACCAAGGTGCCAATTGATCATGTATCTTTTACAATCATTATGGTAGCACCATAAATACTATTAATACACCGTTTGTATTTTCATTTGGGCATCATTTCCTGCCCATTATGTTTCGTTCACATTTTTCCTTTACAATATCCATTCATATTAGTTATGCAATGTTGAACATTATATATACATATACATATATATATATATATATATATCATGCCTTCATATCACTTATGCACCACTCATATCAAAATACATTAAATTTCCTTTATTCTTTTACCCAAAGGTATTTAGCCTTTCATTTAACTTGCATATTTGACACATTTCTGTCAAATGTACCACTAATTCATTATTCTTTTATTCAATAATGTTTTACCGTTCATCTTTTATTCAATAATGTTTTACCGTTCATCGTTTACTCAACAATATTTAACCGTTCATTTAACTGGCATAATTGATACCTTTCTGTCAAATGCACAGCTAGGCCATTATTCTTTTATTCAACAGTACTTAACCGTTCATCTAATTGGCATAATTGACACCTTTATGTCAAATGCACAACTAGGCCATTATTCTTTTACTCACGGTACTTAACCGTTCATCTAACTGACATAATTGACACCTTTATGTCAAATGAACAGCTAGGCCATTATTCTTTTACTCAACGATACTTAACCGTTAATCTAACTGACATAATTGACACATTTTTGTCAAATGCACAGCTAGGCCTCAAAGGTACTTAACCTTTCATCTAACTGGCATAATTGAAACCTTTATGTCAAATGCACAACTAGGCCTCAAAGGCACTTAGCCTTTCATTAACTGATATAAATGACACCTTTTTGTCATATGCACAGTTAGGCCTCAAAGGCACTTAGCCTTTCATCTAACTGGCATAAATGACACCTTCTGTCATATTACAGTTTGGCCTTAAATCTTTTATTTTGGAATAGTTTCTACTCTAATACTTACTTTTAATATCAATTAACTCTCTTTTAATTTATTATAACCCTTATACATTTGTACCCTTAGTGTTCACAGGATAATTTACTAACTTCTTATTCCTGTTCATTTATTAAGATGCACACGTAGTGCCTATACCGTCATTTCTCAACCATTTCTATAATCCCTGTAGTTAGCATACCCATTACCAATATAAAGATACATTTCCTTATTATGTAGTTCTTATGTTTATACACATATTTCCCATAAATTCATACATTTAGTATGAATCTCTTATCATTTTAGCACACAAGGTGCCCAATACAGAAAATTATACACTAAGTATGAATTTCCTAACATTTTAGCACACAAAGTGCCCTATACGGTAATTCGTACACTGAGTATGAATTTATTAACATTTTAGCACACTTAGTGCCATTTGATAATCACCATACATACATCAATAATTCATACCACTATGACTATCATAACATATACGTACATAATTAAATGCACTCACCTGGATTGTCTCGCTATTATACCCAAATTCCAAAGTTGATCTCTCCGGTACTTGGTTTCGATCTACTCAAGCATCCATTAAAACAAGTACCATACCCAATGTTAGTATATTCCTTAACCTTGTACTTTAAAAATATTCAAAATATCATTATCTCAATTTCCCATAATAATTTCAACCTAATTGGTCGTTCTTAGTTCAATAGTATCGATACTACTACCCTGGTACCGATACTTCTATACTATGGTACCGATACCCCCTTATAGTATCGATATCAATTTTAAGTTCGAAGTTGCCTAGTATCGATACCCTTACCATGAGATCGATACTACCATACTATGGTACCAATACCCCCTTACGGTATCGATACCAATTTTAGATTCGATGTTGCTTGGTATCGATACCCTTACCATGGTATCGATACTAATTCAATCAGTATCAATACTACTCAGCTAATTCATCCCATTTTAGCCTATAATATCGATACTGTTCTATCAGTACCGATACCCTTGCCTAGATTTTCCATTTTTAGCTCGAATATCACCCAAATGAGGTTAAATTTCGTTATATAAACACCATACAATGCTATTAAACTCTTCTTTAGCTATCCATACTAACATTCCTTAAATTATCCTCTTAAAACATCTAAAATCTTACAAGAACATTCAATTCTAAGAATCACACCACTTTTCCTAATATGTTCTTAATACTATCCAATGCTTCTAATCTCTTATTTACCTCTTTGACAAGTCAAATCTACCAATAAACATCAACAAACACTCATATATTAACATATCACTTCAAAACTCATTTTCTAAAATTTCTCATATTTCCTCCATTTCATAGTTTTAACCTTTTTTAATCCTTCATTAAGCTTACATATCACTTGATGTTACCAAAGCAACCCATAATTTAAAGAAAGAACTAGATAATGAAAGTTTACCTTATACCATGGAGGAGAGCACTACTCATGTTAAGAAGAAGAAGAAGAAGAAGAAGAAGAGAAATGCTCTATTTTCCTCTTTTTCCCATATTTAAATTCATTCATCTTCTTAAAGACTAAAGTGCCCTCTTACTTTATCAATTGATACAATTTAGTCTAAACACTATTCCAAATCATTCTCATCTTTTATCATTAGTTCGAATAAATCATTATATTTTTAAATCATTTCAATAAAGTCCTAACTCAATATTTGGGGTATTACACTCTTTATCCTCTCCGACGACCGACCAAAGCATTTAAAGAACTTAATCGATTTACAAATCTATCTAACCCATATAATATTCTTATTTTTTAATATTCTCCTTTAAATCGAAACTATAAAGAAAGCTTTAAAAAATAAAAAAGAATAAAACCTTTCAAAAAAATTATTGTTGATTGCCTCCACTAGGGTTGTTTACAAAGTTTCATTTTGGGTTTTATACCCCATCTTTTTGCAGAAGATAAAATGGTAAAAAAATAAAAAGATAAATCTAATCATTTTCTTCTCATTTGTCTTCATGTGAGGATCGATTCTTTGTTGACTATTTTTCTAGAATTTGTTGAATGAAAGGGGACCACTGATTTGCTTTTGTTGCTCATGAAAATGAATGAAAGTTTCCATATTCTTCTGGCTGGAGGTGCATGAGTGTGAAGAAAACTGACAAAACTCGAAAACCTTAACATCTTGGTCGTCCAACTTTGGGCAAATCGAACGGTCAGCGTATGAAGCTCTAGAAGCTTTTGGCGGTGGGCAGCTAAGGGTTAAAAAACCTTAGAATTTGTTGATGACATGAACCTGAACCATGTTAGTCAATACAAATGCAATGCAAAATGCATGTATGCAAAAGATATTGATCCAAAAATAAACTACATAAAGATTCTTGAAGAACACACAATGTCTAAGCACATTGGAAAGCAAAATCAGAAATTACAAATATAATCTAACTTTATCTCATAATTTTTCAATTCCTAACAACAGACGGATAATGCGTCGCTCTTCATCTAACTCTGGCACCACATATATCCTCAAGGCTTCATCTTCTTGAGACATCTAAAAAATTATCGGGTGATCTCACGAGCTTGATCCATTGCTTTCTCCATTGACTTGTGTTGATCATTAATCGTCTCTTTCGCATTACGAAGCATGGTCCCAATTTCTTGGTCAGTAAGAGGATTACTTTCCTCAAGGCAACAAATACGCTCATTAAATCTACACAGGAACTCTCTAACTTAGAGATCTTGATTTTCAAGGCCATATTTTCATCTCTAGTCATTTTCCTAGCCGATGCATGAACCAATTCAATTCATTCTAACTTGGCTACCCTCTTCCTCAGAGCCTCATTTTCTTGTTGGAGAATTAAACTATTGTTGTTATACGGGTTTTGAAAAGCTCCCTCTAAACTGATAATTTGTGCTTCAAGCTACTCTATCTATGCTTACTTTTGCCTCAATTCAAGACTAATACCATCACGCAACTAAGTTAACTCATTGATTTGTAGAATGGCTCACCTCTTTTCTTCTTCATTCTTTCTAGCATGTTTCTTAGCTCCATCTAGCCTTATTCTTAGATCCTTAGATGTGTAGTGGAGATTTTGGGCTTTCATAGTCTTGTGTAACTCCTTGTAATCCTTATCCATAACGTCAAATCTTTATTGAATCTTTTGCTTGTCTTTGGTCAGCTGCTTTATAATCCATTCTCATTTATTCGCCTCGAGATCCACCATAAATCTTTCATCTGAAAATTTTCATTGTTCAATCTCTCTATCAATATTCATTTATCTTATATTTTCTCTTAATATCTCAACTTCAGTTGGACCCCTTCTCAATCGCTCTACCATAGTTAAACTATCCTCCAGATTTGGCCTAGGAACATTGTCATTTACTTGTCTCTTTCTCCATTCTTCATAATATGGAGTGAACACTGGCTCATTCATCTTAAATTTGAGACGGTGAGAAACTTCCAAGTATGGTATATATTCGAGATCTACTCTCTATGGTTTAGTGTTGAGAAAACAAATTAGGATTCATTTAATCCTCGAGTAGTTAGAATAAATTGGCGAGTGTTAAACTACATGAGGACCAATAGAGTAGTATAGCATATTGCACCCCATAACTCATGCAACATGATCAAATCATCATCTCTACGTCTATATACCATGTCCTCTTTTGGTAGCCAATAAGCTTTCCAGACCACTTTAGTGTCTTTCATTTTTTTTAAAGCTTCAGTCCATTCTTTCCTCTTACGATGGTCAGGAATCGTACAATGCTTGAGGAAATCTCCTAAAGATGAAAATGTGTGATTGATAACTTCGAGCCCATCCTTTTCCAACTACCCAAGAATGACTCCACCACCAAACTACCAGCAAATACACACATCCAGTGAGTCAGCCTTCCTCAAATCGCCTACACTCATTTAAAGATCTGAATGTTTCTAGAAAAATATTTGGAGCATGATTTATCCTTCTTCCCAGAACCTCAAAGAAATATATTACTGCGATGTCAATATGACCCAAGTCTTTAGAGAATATTGTCAACCAATATATCGCTAAGGCAAACAAGTTTCTTTTTCTCTTTGATGGTGCTTGTTCACAAATTATGCTTTTTAAATTTGCCCAAGAAATTCCATCATTATGAGTATGTTCGACTATTCACTCATTTGGTTTTCCAGTAAGCAACGTAATTTTTGTTACAAATTCCTTTGATCGAGCTGTTTTGGTATAAATCGAACATCTCCCAATATTTGGTATGTTCAGTAGAGTAGTGTATTCTTCAATGGTAGAGGTCATATCTACTTTACCAAAGGTGAAACACCGGTAAGCAAGATTCTAGCATTATGTCATAGCTCAGACAACATCAACATCAATCATGATCTTCATCAACTTGACTATATCCCCATATGCTAACTTGAACAAAACTTTCTCGTTTTCATCCCATATCCCAAATTTGCAGAAGCTCTAACCAATGAGTTTGTTTAATAGTAAAAAAACTTTTGTGAGCAAATTGGAACCTTCACCAGTGATGCATCTATCTCCAAATTGGGCTTTCTTGAACTCAGACCATAGGTGAATTTCTGAAATTATATCAAACCCATCAGAAGCCATTGTTATCTCAAGAATTCTCTAGTGATGATCGGATGATTTTAGGATCAATACTTTCTAATGTCATGCCATGTTTATGTAATGATAATGAAACATGCAAGACAAAAAGGCAAACAAGAAATTAAGTTAGTAAAACTAAAAATTAAAGACAAGCAAGAAAGTTTAATTAATAAATTAATTGTAAGTATGTTAAGAAAACACTAAAAAAATTCAAAGTCCTAATCACATTCGTTTTAATTCTCTTAGGGTATTCATATGGCTCTAGAGAGGTAACTTGCCACGTGAAGTTTGGTTCTAAAAAAAAGTTCCCAAACTGTCCTTACAACCTGCTATGGTTAATAAAGACTTCGATTCTAGCCCATTACAGACTTTTTGAATCGAATCCAATATGGATCACATCACTAAATGTATGCGAGGGAAAATAATATCCGAACAGACACTTAGAATGCTTTCCAGATGTACTTTTCCAGACCTACACGAGGAAGACCAATGTTCCTCGATGGTGTGCATTTCCCCTACTTAGGTGAAACGGGACAAAGCTCAGGTATAGAGCTATGATATGCAATAATTCTAAATATATTCAATCAAGTGAAAGCATTAACGTGAGAGATTTGTTTTTCAAATTTTGAAAAAGCATAATGAATCGTAGATTAAATAAATTTGAACTCAAATTTTCTAAATTGTAAATATATGGTAATCAACTTGTGGCTCGACTTGACTCTCAATTTTTATTTTGGAAAACAAAAGTCCCAAGCGGAGTCATCGAGCTATCGCAACTGACCCTTCGAGGGAAAAACTAATTAGTTACGACAATGGAGTTTTTCTTTAGAAAAGGGTTTTGATGAAAAGTTTGGAGTCACCACCAATTATTTTTAAGGTGCGATTGGAACACCTAAAATTATGTAGTTTTAATAAAACATTTTTATTTTATAAAAAAAATACCAAATTTTGGTCTGCAAAAACTAGAAATCGGGTTTAGGAGTCAATTACACGTGGGGAAGGATTATCATCCCCACAACGCCTAGAAATTGGTACCTAGTTGAATACCTCATATTTAAAATTGGAAATTTTGAGTTTGAGATTTTATTTAATTTAAAAATCATTATGTATTCAAATTTGAAAAGGATATTCATTTATTGAGACCAATAACATCCACCCTCAAACATTTATGCAAAAGCTTAATTATTGACCCCAATAAACGAATATTTCCTTGAAGATTAAGAAATCAAGATATGGGATTTTGAAAAGGATGTCGATTTACTTTGGGAATCACCAATGGTCACCTCCTGAGCATAACACAGATGATACACTATTAATTCCTTGATAAATGAACATTGCACTTTTATTTAAAAAAATGCAATCAAACAACCATTTATGAACCTAATTATACTAGTGGATTGATTAAGGTTTTCCTCTAACTTAAAGTGTCAAATTATGTAATGTAAAGAATCTAGAGGATTAAATCTAAAAAAGGAGGCTCTAATATTGATCGTAATCAATTTTTACCAATTATTGAATAGAATAGTCAAAATGGACCCTCGAGCATTTTAATATGAGAGCCAAATCGAATTATTCCCTAAAATAAAGGACTAAAGTTAAATTAAACCTAAAGTATAGGCTCTATATTAATCATAATTTATTTTAACCAATTATTGAATCGAATAATCGAAATAGATCCTCGGGCATTTTAATTCGAGGGCCAAATTGAATTATTCCCTAAATTAAGGTACGAAAGTGTGAGAAATCTAAATCTAAGGTCTAACTTGAAAGTCTAAATCTACTAATTATAAACTAAATTAAAGAGATCCTAAACTAAAAGTAAACCCTAAAATCTAATAAATTAAAGAAGATACATTAAAAGCACCAAAATAAAACAAATAAAAAGGATAAGAATGAATAAAAAATCTAAATTTACTAAAATTAACAATATAAAAATAAAAAATAATTAATAATTTTTTAATTGTAAAGTGAATTTATTGAACTAAATTAATAATAGAATTAAATAATGGCATAATTAAGGGACCAAATTAAAACCAGTGCATCTAATTAGGGACCAAATTCAAATAAATTACACAAATTTTAGCATAATGACTAAATTGAAGCGAATGTAAATTAAACATGCAAAATCGGAATTATAACAGTGACCTAAGTGCGAAAACAAGCCTAAATTAAGGGGACTAAAGCATAAATATTATATTTTAACAACCTAAAATACACTAACTCATGAAATCTGTAAATTTACGAAATCATTACATTAAAATTAAATCAAAAGCGAAACTTGTTGCGTATTGTGAGTACTATAAAATTATACGCAAATAATGTGCAAGTATACACAATTACTCAAGTAATAAAGTGATGAGTGAGTATCGTCTCCACAGGGATTGGAAGGATCTTGAGTAAAGTTTATGCACTACTCTAAAGTAATTAAGTATAGCTAATGGTATTCACAAATGATTATTCCGAGGCAAATGAAATGTGTATGAGTAACAAAAGGAAATGACATGGCAAAGGAAAAATGGTAAAGATAGTAAATAAATGAAATAGCTTGATAATCCTCACAAGGGAAATTACTTCGGGAATGAGTGATGGGGAATGATTTAAGAATGCTAAAACTTATCTCTCTAGCAGATTTAATCTACCTAAGCTTCACTTGCTCGACAGGGTTTGCTGAAAATGCTCTCGCTATCTCTAGTCAAAGGAACCTAATAGAATAGAATGCCACAACATCTCCTCTCGGTCTCAACTATGGCAGCCTACACTATTGATAAAAACTACCCTTTTTAGTCGTTGAAATCCTATCTTAGTCTCTCTCAAGTACTAAGGGATTAGGATATAGTATTACTAGGCCGGTTCAAAGCTTATGAAAATACTATAGCACATTGCTTATGAGGATCTTGTCTTGTGTTTCTCTCGATACTACAAGTATTTGTAGTTAGGTTTCTCTCGTACACCTAACCTTCATCTAAGAAATGGACATTCTCATGCCTCTTACAAGCTTAGACGATGAAGTATACATAAGCAAAGCAAACAAATAACAAAGATAAACATAAATCCACCATTAAAATAAAGTTTAAACATCCATCAAAACAACCCCGCCAAATAAGGTTAGTTCATGGTGGGGGTTCGAATATTCCATGAAAAAAAACATGAAAATCATTCCTCCCAAACAACCTAAATAAAAAAATAAAAGAAAACAATAAAGGGATAGAGGAAAAAGCCTTCGACGCACGCTATCAGAGCTCCCCTCGGCCACCACGAACTGTCTTAGGTCCCTAGCTTCTCTCGGACTCCTAGCTCGCCACTCCCTCGAGCTTCACCAATAGAGGAACACCAAGAAAAATGGAGGATGAAAAACGGTGGAGAATATGATAATTTTCTGGGTTGGTAACCTTTTTTTTCTTCCACACACTCTCTCTCTCTTGTGAGGTGTAATATATAATAAAAATATTTAAGGGTAATGATGAGGTTGTTACACTCAAAATACCCCTCATACCCCTAGGGTCATTTCTTGTGCATGAACCTTATCTTGTAGGTGGCATTGGTCCCCTAGCAGGCGGTTACAACCATCATTCACGTGATTTGAAAGCTGTCCTTTTGTGAAAATATCTTTTTATCCTTTTCTGCGCCAGAAATGCCTATGCATTTCAATCTTCTTCAGAATGTGTAATGTCACGGCATTCTTTCCCAGCTCGTCTTTTTTGCTTGTTATTTCCTCCACATCACTAAAAACCATACCTTCATCCTGATATAGCACCTTAATAAAATAAAATAACACAACCACCAAAAATACAATTATCTGCAGCTACATACATATAAAATAACCTATATGCACCCTTAAACAAACAATAACTTTAGTGAAAAAGACCTTAAAAGTAGTCTTTTTACGGAGTTATCAATAAGCAAGTTCTAGAACGACCAAAGAGTTAGGATCAATCAAGAGAGATAAAGTCATAAAAGTTGATTTGGATTAAGTGAGGCTAAGGTGAGTGCATGTTATAGTATAGATGTAGTTTTATGGAAATAAAACTTGTGATAAGTCTATTTCCTATGTTTAAATTTCATGGTCCAATAGGTATGAACATGCATATATTATGATCATTATAAGCATATGCATAAGAGTTATATGTTTATATGTTTTGATACATGCTATACGATCAATGTGAACATAATCAAATAATATATGTTATATGACATGAAATAGATTATTATATGTACATGTGATATGTATTAGGAGATAAGACATATGTGATTATAAGAGAAATGATATGAGTACATAAACATTTGATGAATTAGTGATTATATGGAACATATAAATATTCAAGCCCATGTTATGTGATATGAGAGCTATAGGTATAGTTGGCATGCAAAGAGTTGAGGGTTATATGAGGTCTTTTGGGATATATATGAGGTCTTTCAGGACATACATGAGTCCTCTGGGACACATTTTATATGCCACTCAGTGGACAATTATACGAGTTGTGGTGACAACATATGTGCACAACCTTAATGTACTCGCATACCTTAAGTTCTCAGCAACGTACATGGGCATATAAAAGATATAAAAAGAGTTTACATTTTTATAAGATATCAAGTTATTATTGTGAATGATGAATCATATGTGACATGATTAAATAGTGATATGATAATTGTGAGTGTATATGAAACGATTGGATTACATGTTCGTATTTTAGGAAATGCATTATTGTATTATATGCCTCACTAAGTCGATGACTTAGCATGTGAGTGTTTCACACGTAGGTACTAAGAAGCATGAGGATCAGAACTAGGATCGGCAGAAATAACATAACTCTACCAGAAGATCAGATCAGAAGTAATTTACACAATATGTATTTTGTTGTACTGAGTATGTTGGCATGTAGACAAAGTTGTGAATTACGTATGCTTTGATCAATTTTGTAATGTTTTGAACATACTTATGTAAATTAGTTAAATTTATTTTAATGAAAGTTTAAATTTTCATGATTTTTATAAGTGTAAAGATTTTTGAAAAGTCAATATGACACCTCAGATTCGTATCCGGGTCGGGTACCGGTTGGGGGTGTTACATACATTCATTGATTTGAACACTTTAGCTAAAACATCATGGGAAGGGTTCTTTAGGCGCATATGCCACAACTCATATGAACTAGGTGTAAAGGAAGATACATGACCCTCTGCATAAGCACAACTACTTGGCGTCTGACCCATCTCAAACGAATAAAAACCATCATTTTCTTTTACTGCACAGTAACACTTCACCTGTCTTGTTTTCACAAACACAACACTCTTTGGCATAGAACTCAAAGTAGATGTTATTATCCTTAGTAAGCTTCGAAACTAAAGGTAAATTATTAGTTACTCTTGAAACATACAATAAATCAGTAAAGAATAAAGCATGAGATGATGAACATATAATTGAATCACCAGTTGAACTAACATCTAAAGCTATACTATCTCTAACTACAAGTTTACCTGGCGAGAGAATTCAGGCTTGTGAGCAACATTAGTAGTATCAGGAGTTACATGGCGTGTAGCTCCTAAATTCATTACCCAGTGTTCTCGAGCAATAGTAGCCACATACATAGTACTAAATTGCGGCCGCAACGCAATGTAACACCCGCATCATAACGTTTTTTACGCAATATCGACGCAATGCGGTAAGGGAAACGTATCACGATTGTTGTGGTAAAAAACCGTTACGTAACACCGCAACACGCTATAAATTGCGCCGCAACAAGCTTTAAATTATTTGAAATATAAAATTACATTGATGAATTGTTCTAATTTAATTCTTAAAAATAGATTATAAATATATATCATTAATAATATTGTAATGGTTATGTTTAAAATTAGTTACTTAAATTTGAATTAATTAAATTATTTATTAACTTTATTTTATAATTAAATTAATTTAAATTTAAATTGAATTTTCTCATATATAAAATTGATGTCATTAATTTAAATTAAATTTTTATATTAATATTAAGTATCATAATTATATGTTTATTTATTATTATATTGGGAATAATTGATAGATAATACAGTAAAGAACTTCATAATATTTACATTCCGCTGATATGTTATAAAAATTTTAAATTTTAAATTGTGATATCTTGTTTAGATATTTATTATGCTATTTTTTATGTAGGATATTTTCTAAATCCACAATTTTTATATGGATGCAATTCCACAAGTGAAGTGATTCTTGAAACTATGAATGGAGTTAGAAATGTCATATAGAGTATATAACTCAACTTGAATGATCAAATTCTTGCAATGAACTAGATATGTATTTTATATACTTAAATTGTTTGAAAAAATCATAAATTATTATGTTTAAACTACTAATTCATTTATTTTTTTAGTTGTTTCTATATCGAGACAAAATGGATTCTTTTGGAACACTATTAGCTCAAGCAGCAATTTTGAAGACTAATCCTGGTAAACAAAAAGAATTTATCATCTATAGTTTTGTAGATAATAAAAAAATATAAATACTTTATGAATTATATCTTAATATTTATGTTTTTTTATCTGAATGGTGGATTAATTATGGAAATTGTAAACCACAACTTCAACGCATCACTGTCAAAGTTTTGAGTCAAACAACTTCGTCTTCAAATTGTGAGCGTAATTGGAGTACTTTTAGTTTGATCCATACAAAGAAGAGAAATAGACTCAAACATAAAAAGCTTTAAATTTTGGTTTTTTTCCATTATAATATGAGGTTGAAGCTGAGACACATGCAAAGAAAAATGCACAAGAATTAGAAATGAGTCTTAATTTGATTAATCTTGAAAATATTTTTGAAGAATATGACCTACTAAATTCATGGATTGAAGAAAGAGAAAAAGCTACACTTGATGGTGAACAAAATTTCTCATGGTTGCCTGAGGATTTCTTAATGAAACTGATGAAGAAACTCAAGATGAAGATATGAACAATTCACCTACTCCATATAATGAGGAAAATGTTCAATTATCGACGTCAAGTTGTGATGATGATGATGACGACGACGATGGTGGTGGTTGTGATGACTATGGTGGTGATAATGAAGGTACGAATCAACAGAATATGGACACATTTATTATACTGCTTTTCATGGAGATCAAAGTACGTCAGATATCCTTACGATGATAATTCAGGCTTGTATAGAACAAATGCATCACAAATAGAAAAGATTATGATGATAGAACTCATAGGGGGATAGGAGAACACTTTTATGATTCATTTGCAGGTTCATCATCATATAGTTCAGCTATAAATGATAATGAAATTAGTGAATCATCTCATGGTTCTCATTCTTACCAACCAAATTCATGTTATCCATTTACCTTGAACAAAATCCAAGTTATGGATTTTTTTGTCATCATTTATTATACAATATGTTTCCTACCAATGATGAATCTTATGATACACATAATGTGATATCTTCTTCACATGGAATAAGAAGGAATTAAAACCAAGATAATGATGAAGATGGAAATGTTTTAAATCCGCCACACCATTCATTTTGGTGGTGAACTGTAATATATATAATTTTTATATTGGTAGTTATGTATTTTTTTTTCCTTTCTAAATTATGTAAAATGAACTTTTTTATGTTACAATACAAAAAAATTGATATGATTTTAGTGATATTGTTTATATGTTATTCATTAACATTATAATTGTTATTACTCATTATCAGTATGATAACACTTCTATGATTTATATTTTTTTTTGATAAATTTTTATCTATGAAATTAAATTTTTATTTTCAAAATAAAATATTAAAAGAGTATATTAATATTAGTATATTAAAAGATAACGGTAAAATGTATAAATATAATATTTTAGACGTATTGTAATTTTTGAGGAAGAGATCACGCCCGCGACATCCGCAACACATTACGTAATGTCCGAAACCGCAACACCGCAACGGCATCCGCAACCACAATTTGATACTATGATACATGTGCTTGAGGTTGAGTTCGATCTTGAACATCAGACCGTCTCCTAGCACAACACGCACACCTAGAATCTTCATTAGTAGTCGAGGAGTAATAGGCATTCCTTGAACCACCCTTATGATTCGAGCTACTGTCAGTAGTCACCCCGGGAAATTCTTTGCCAAAATAGTACGAACACCTATCCACCAAGTATCCAATATTTCCACAAAGCTGACACTACAACCGACCACGCCCCCTTTCACCAGATTGCGATAACTGATTTTCAGGCTTGCAATCTTGATTGTAATGACGATCTTGATCATATTTATTCTGAACAGTATTGTACGAAAGATTGGCACTGATCGGCAAGAACTCAGTCTGGGCTTCAAAGCCAGCCAGTTGAGTTTCAGCATCATTTAAAGTAGAGCAAACCGTATCAAGAGACAAGGTTTTTCTTTTTGTTTGCCAACGCCAGAGTTTTAAAAAACGATATGCGACCGCGATTTCGGCCGTGATATACGGTTTCGCCGCCGACCGAGTTACCCGCGACGGCCGCAATAACGTCCGCGACGATCGCGCGACGGCCGCAATCACGGTAAATTCGAAATAACCGAAAACACGACCGCGACCGCGATTTGAAACCCTGACCAAACTACCATGAAAGGCTGATATTCCTTGGGAAGTCCTTTTAGAATGCTAGTTATGTGCTCAGCATGAGAATGACACTCCCACACGACTCCAAGGCATCACAAACCTCGTTTACATGAGTGAGGTAAGTCCTCGTACTGTCATTACCCTTCTTGAGCGACTGAAGTTTGTAGTGTAAATTAATGACTACAGTAGTAGACCGTTTCGCAAAGAATTGGAGAACCTTGCTTCAGACTGCCGCTGCAGTAACTGCTCCAACAACCTGGGACAAGTTATGAGGACTAATCGTGGACCATAGCCAAGAGGTGAGGGCATTGGGAACAGTCGCTCTAGACGATGGCTTCTGATCGTAAGCAACACTTGTTGTTTCTAGAGCAAGTAGTTCATCTCATCAAGAACTACATTAAATTTCTTGTTTTGAAGATCTTGGTACTACTTCCAGAAAACTCCATAAGCTCAAACACCACAAAAGACGCCAAGAAATGAGCAACAAAAGCAAAGAACCCTCAGAACTATCCAGCGAACAATACCATAACAGAAAGTACAACTAACTGAAAATAAAGTATATTTTCTACACATACAATATGCATTACATGATGTTCTTCTTATAATGCACTTATGTACCCTCAACTAGGTTACCGGAAGAACCACCCTTCCGTTATACAAGTTAGGTAGGTTAACAACTACCTAACAACCTTAGCACATGGTCTCACAACACTCGCAAGTTCCCCTTCCTAACATAAAATTATGCGTCGGTCCTTCATGGAAATAGTTTGGCAAATACCAGTGGCTTATAATGTGGTGATAGAAAGAATCATGAGCCAAAATATGAACCTTGGCAAGCCTCCAGAGCCGGACATCGGACATCGGCGGTCGATTTAGCTCGATGGCTAGCGGCCTCAATGTTTCATCTGGATTTAAGAAGAACAGTGTGCGAGATCCATAAAGTGTTCTGCCTTCAACGTCTCTTACTTTCTCAGCGTTTGGCAAGAACCAGTTGTGACAGTCTAGGATAAATAGCTTCGTTTTCTCTATTACCTGCATTAATTGAAACTCAAACGAGTTATTTGTTTTTCTCTGAGATCATTTTAGTTTGTAATAAAAAAAAAACAGTGGAAGATCTCTTGGCCTAAGCTTCGAAAGCTGCTTTACCTCTTCAACTGTCGTATAACTATCCCCCCATCATTTCTTTGGTAATGGTTGATTCCGAGGGACCGTAAATTTCTGGGTCAAGTTTTCGTTTCAATGACCATTCCTGTGATATTATTTCATACAAAACACAGTGACAAATCACAATTTCTAGGAATCAAACTAACTAATCGAAAAGATTGTATCTATAACCGCACATTTAAGAAAACGCTCAAATGGAAAATAATGAATAGATCCAATAAGCAAATAAAATAATTGAATCTCAAATTGTAAAGTTTTCATAAGTTTATTTTTTTTAAAGAAACATGGTAAAAATCAATACATTTTATATATGAATTCCACACAGCTTTAATTTGACCACCTTTGTAATTCCTTTAAATGCCTTGTAAATTATATGAATGGTGTTATCAAATGGACTTCAAATTTCAATTATTAAATTAAGAATTTTTGTGAAAGAAAAAACGTACTTGGGTTAAGCCTAGTACTAACATGCTCCAAGAGCAGTGTCCTACGGAGCAAAAAATAATAATAATAATACTAATAATATTAGTGAGAAAAATATATTCTATCCGTATGAGTTTGTATAATTCTATTCATTTTGACATATTCAACTGTAAGTGTTGTTAGGTATTATATGTTTAAATAGTTACATTTATAAAATTTGTTTATAATAATCCTTCTACTATTAAAAAATAACTTATATTTACATTATTCAAAACTCCTAAAACTCTAATTTAAACGTATTTGACTTCATGATAAATTCACATCACAATTACTAAAGTCACTTGATAGATTAAATCATAAAGATTTTTTATATAATAATTTATTAAAAAATTCACATCATAACGAATTTGAATATGTTATGATATCATATTCATAATTTAGAACATTATACTTGGAGAAAAAACAAATCACATACACCATAATCATCATTATTACGTAACATCTTAAAATTTATATACTCAACATACACCACAATTATAAGTTAATATTATGATTCTAATAAAATTATAATTCTTTAAAAATAATTATCTTTTTAAAATAAAGTTGAAATAAATTTTAAAAATATTTTTTTGTAAAGGAATGTGTAGACACCCATTTTCGTCTGGGGCACGACTCTGGCATGAAACGGTCTGACGTGACAATTTCTAGAAGGTCCAGTCAACATTTCAAGAAGCACAAATGGTTGGCCGCATGTTTCTGAAATTCTGATTTGAATTAAACTCAAGTTTATGATAATATTTTAAATATTATATTTTATCTTTGTATTTTAATTTAAATAGATGTTAGTATTTCAATTAGGATTTAGAATATTATTTTAAATATTATTTTATTTTATCTTTGTTTTAGGTATTTTAGTTTAAATAGTTTTAAGTATTTTAATTAGAATCAAATATATTATTTTAGGAATTTGAAGGTTATAAATACCCTTTCAGGGTAAGCCTAGAACACGACACATTTGAGAATAAAATCTCCTTTTTCTCTCTAGTTTTCCTTCTATTTTTTGCACGCCTGTTTATTTTCTTTAAAATTTCGTTTATTTTGCTAAGTATGACTTTGGTCATGCTTAGCTAATTTTCTTTTAAGCCGAAGGTTAAAGCGAAGGCTCAATTCCAAACGTGAGAATTAAGGATTTGCTTATTGAACCATATTCGACTTTCCGATAACACGCGTAGAAATTTTGTTTTCTAAGAGGAAATTGAGATCGGAACCAGTTATTGTTGAAACAACATAATCCGAATCGGTAGCGAAGAATTGTCCTTGTAAGCTGACGTGAAATTTGAAGTAAAGATTTGTTTTGATGATCCGAGGAATTTGAGGCAAAACTGAAGTCTGAGGCTGCTTTCACTATAAGTTTATCTTTATCTTTATTTAATTTTTTTTATTTAATTCTTATCTTTTATTTTAAAAACAACTTTTAAAAATCCATTTTTATCTTTACAACTATTATTTATCATTTTAATATATTTCCCTTTTTATTTATTATTATTTTATTTATTATACCTTTTCTATTATATCACTACTAATTTATGTTTATTTTAATCCATGAATTTTAATTTATTTCAATTTGATCCTTTATTTTTTTCCTTCCTTGTATTTTCTATAAAATTTAACACTTCTTTTTTTAATTTATTTTGTTTTATTTTTATTTTCCCACTTTTTATTTTATTTTGTTTTGTTTTTATTTTCTCTTTTAACATTTTTTATATTTTATTATTTTTCTTTTCTGAAATTTAATATTTTCTTTATTTATTTTATTTTTTCTTTTAACATTTTTTATATAACATTTTTTTAAAATTTAAAATTTTCTTCTTTTATTTAATTTTTTAATCTAACGTTTTTAACTTTTTAAAGGTAATTTCAATCGATCAAAGGTAAGTAATTCGAATCAAATCTTTAAATTTTAATTTTCGCAATTAAGACAACCGAAAATATAAAATGGTACCGACAGGGCACTTTAAGGGTGCTCATCCTTCCTTGATTGTAACTGACTCCCGAATCCGACATATCTCAGGTAAAACGCAGATCAGGTAAGATGGTGTCTGATTAACCTAATATTTTTTAAAATGATCAGTGGCGACTCTAACCCATTTGTTCAAGTCGAAGCTCAATTCCGAGCCCACCCGAAAGACGGTTGTGACAGCTGGGGAGAGGTAAGTGAGACAGGCTAGAATTAATTTTTGGTTGTCTTTTTAAGCGAAAATAACATGTTTAAATTTTAATTTATTTATTCGATTATTATTATTTACCTTTGATTATTTTTCAAATAAATAATTGTACTGACGTTTTTTCAATGATTTCAGATTTTTAAAATTTTCATCTCTGGCTCTATAACCGAGCTCCAAACCCTTTTTAAATAACAAGTGAAAATGACGCCTTCGTGGGAATTTATTCTCAGTATAAGCCTAACAAGTAACCTTCGGGATTCATACAACTTATGTCTTCGTGTTAATTTATTCTCCGTATAGACATAAGGGAATGTATCCTCTCGATTTTAACTTGGTCCACATGAGCTTGTAATGGGCTTAGGACTAAGGGTCTGACAAGCCCAAGGGGGCACCAACAAGGAGAACTCATGTACCTTTTTTAGAACCTAAACCGAGATACTACATGGAATTAGAGCCCACCCCAAAACCACATTTCAAAACCTATGTTGTCTTGAATTATTTCCTACTTTAGTTTCTTTCAAAGCATGCGAACTAGAAAATATATGGTTAGGACTTGTTCAAAATTAGCATGCGGGATAGAGATCATGTTCAAAATTAGCATGCGGGATAGAGATCATGTCCGGGTAGGAATAATAAGCATGTGGGATGGATATCATATGGGGTAGGAATAAATAACACTTTTGTACCAATAAAGATTATTTATAATAACAGATGTGTTTTTTGGATCAATGCCTCAAACATTTCATGCATCATGCATTTATACATATCTTGCATTTATTATTTTTCTTCATTTCTTTACATTCACGTTAACTAACAGAAAATGTCTCATCATAAGAGGGAACAAACACCGCATATACCTCCATAAGCCTTGGACGCACATTATCCTTACGACACTCGCACAAAGAAAAGACAAAAGGTTGGCCAAATTAAACGGGAAAGATTTTCAATGGGAACCCATGGTTTTTCCACCTCTTTATGAAACGTTTAAATCCGGTGGTTATGAGTTTGGGACTAGCTCACCAGATTTGGAGGTTGCTTTGGAAGATTGGAGTATTAAAGCTATAATCGCAGATAATGTTAAAAATACTGATGGATCAGGAATCCGCCCTTTGCAACCTGGATGGTGTTTAGCAAATAGACGGCTGAAGAATTACATGTGTTTTTCAAATTTCTTTCAGAGTAATACTAAAACTATACCTATTCGCTTACATCCGGGGCAATAGGTGATCTTTTGTAAGGATGAATAAATGTTTTTTAAGTTCAATAAAAGATGTAGTTTCTTTCACGACGAACATTTTTCTTATTTCTTTTGAACTCAAATTTTTTTAGTACTTTTCTTTTGAATTCAATTTTCTTTCGTTCAGTACTTCGTTTTATCCTCTTTGAAATTTAATTTTTGATCATTCTGTGTGGGATATTTTCCTCTCACACATGCACGTTTCATTTCTCCTTCAGGTCCCAAGATAATGATAATACACGTGCTGATGATACTAACCCGGAAGTGGATTTTAAACAATTCGTTTACCTTGGGGAAATTGATGAATGTGACAATGAAGACGAGTGCAGTTTAGCCTTCGAATTGTTAAGGATGGTAAAAAGAGAAGACATACAAATATTGCCACATGGAGAGAAAATCGAAGTTCTGAATCTAGATACAGAAGAGGAAAGAAAGAAAGTCAAAATTGGCACAACTCTCTCAACTGAAGTAAGAAAAAACTTAATATTCTTACTTCAAGAATACAAAGATGTGTTTGCATGGTCGTATCAAGACATGTCGGGGCTGGATACAGATATGGTAGTCCACAAACTGTCTATCAAGCCAGAATGCAAACATGTTCAACAAAAGCTAAGGAGAATGAGACTTGAAATACTCCTTAAGATCAAGGAAGAATTCAAGAAACAGTTCGATGATGGTTTCCTTTAAGTGGCCAAGTATCCGGAATGGGTGGCTAACATAGTGTCGGTTCCAAAGAAAAACGAGAAAGTACGTATGTGTGTCGATTACCGAGCCTTAACAAGGCAAAGCCCCAAAGATAATATTTCTCTGCCACACATAGACAATCTGGTGGATAATACTGTCGGTAATACTTTCATCTCATTCATGGATGGATTCTCAGGATATAACCAAATTAAAATGCATCCTGAGGACATGGAAAAGACTACATTCGTCACAATGTAGGAAACTTTCTACTACAAGCTGATGCCCTTCGAATTAAAGAATATAAGGGTAACTTATCAAACAGTTATGGTGACCTTGTTTCATGACACGATGTATAAAGAAATCAAGGTTTATGTCTATGACATGATTGTCAAAGCACAAACCGAATATGAACATGTCGAGAATCTGAGAAAACTCCTTCAAAGATTAAGAAAGTTCCAACAAATATACATTCGGGGTAACATCTGGAAAGCTGTTAGGGGTCGTGGTCAATATGAGAGGCATCAAAGTCAATCCAGATAAAGTCAAAGCCAACCAAAATTTACCTCCCCATAAATATAGAAAGAGGTTCGAGGTTTTCTAGGCAGATTAAATTACATAGCGCGGTTCATATCTCAATTAACCGACAAGTGCGACCCAATTTCTGCCTTATTCGAAAGAACAACTCTGGAACATGGGATGAGGATTGTCAGACTACATTCGAGAAGATAAAAGAATATTTATCTTATACCCCTGTCTTAATGTCTCCCATCCAGGGAAAAACTCTTTTCTTATATTTATCCATATTTGAGAATTCAATGGGGTGTGTTCGGGGTTAGCATGATGAATCCTGGAGAAAAGAAAGGGTCATTTATTACCTAAGTAAAAAGTTCACTGATTGAGAGGTCAGATATCCTCCTATCGAAAAGGTTTGTTATGGTTTAGTCTAGGCTACACTTAGACTCAGACAATATATTTTATACCACGCCACTTGGATGATTTCCAAGTTATACCCACTAAAGTATATGATGGGTGTACCTACTCTCTCTGGAAGGCTAGCCCCATGGCAGATGTTGTTTTTTGAGTTTGACATCGAGTACGTGAACCAAAAGCTATAAACAGAAATGCATATCATATTTCTTGGCAAGTAGAACTGCTAAAAATTACAAACCGCTAGACTTTGACTTCACAGACAAAGACTTAATGGCCATATCCTTAGAAAAAGAAAGTACTTCCACATGTGATTCCTGGAAAATGCATTTTAATGGTGCATCAAATGCATTAGGACATGACATTAGGCCAATACTGATCTCCCCTGAAGAAAATCATTACCCATTCACTAGCTGACTGAATTTTGATTGCACCAATATCATGGCAGAGTATGAGGCTTGTGTTTTAGGGATTCGAGTTGCTATTGGAAAAAATACAAAGACCTTATGGGTCTATGGAGATTTGACTTTAGTGATCTATCAGCTCCATGGAGAATGGGAAACAAATGATGTAAAGCTGGTGGAGTATCGAAAGCTAATATTGGATCTACTCGAAGAATTTGACGAAGTCTATTTCCATTATGTACCAAGAGAAGAAAACCAAATGGCCAATGTTTTAGCTACCTTGGAAACCGTATTCAAGGTTGGCGGTGAGTTGATATGATTCCAATTGACATGCAGTGTATGAGTACCCAACTCATTGTACCAAATTGAGGAAGTAAAAGACATTAAGTCCTGGTATCATGATATTCTACAATACATCAAAAATTGAAGTTATCCAGAGGAAGCCATCGAAACTGATAAAAGAACTATTAGAACGATGGCGGTTGGATATGTTCTTGATAGAAAGGTCTTGTACAAGAAAAATCATGATCAGATCTTGATGAGATGTAAAATCTTTATTCCACCTCAACATCTTCATGTAATAACCGCACCATGGCCATTCTCTATATGGGGCATGGATGTTATCGGGCAAATTCATCTGAAGGCTTCAAATGGTCATCGTTTCATTCTTGTGGAAATCGACTATTTCACGAAATGGGTAGAGACTACATCATATGCTAGTGTCATTCAGTCCACTACTTCTAAGTTCCTGAAAAAAGAGATTATATATCAATTTGGTTTACCTGAAAGAATCATTACCGATAATGCCAAGAACCTGAACAATAAGATAATGGACGTTGCTTGTGAATAATTTAACATAAAGCATCACAACTCTACTGTTTATAGACCGAAAATGAATGGAGCAGTAGAAGCAGCAAACAAAAATATCAAGAAGATATTGGAGAAAACAACTGAGATATACAAGGATTGGCATGAGAAATTACCTTTTGCTTTGTTTGCTTACCGAACCTCGGTACAAACTTCGACTGGGGCAACCTTGTTCTCATTAGCATATGGGATAGAGGCAGTACTGCCCATTGAGGTAGAGATTCCATAACTCCGGGTCTTGTCAGAAGTTAAACTAGATGATGCAGAATGGGTCCAAACTCGATATGATCAGTTGAACCTAATAGAGGAAAAGAGGTTGAAAGCCATTCATCATGATCAACTCTACCAAAAACGAATGATCCGAGCACATAATAAAAATGTACGCCTAAGAGTATTCCATGAAGGGGATCTTATACTAAAGAGAATTTGTCCAATTCAAAAAGATTTCAGAGGAAAATGGAGGTCAAATTGGGAAGGACCTTATGTATTAAATAATGCTTTCTATGAAGGAGCACTTATTCTGGCTGAAATGGACGGATCGGAATTACCAAATCCCGTTAATTCGGATGCAGTCAAAAAAAATATTTCTCTTAGGGTGAAAAACTGAAAGGGAACCCTAAATTGAAAAACGTTTAAGGTGAAAACCCGAAAGGACGCCTTAAATTTAAAAAAATGGGTCTAAGATGAAAACCCACAAATGAAGTCTTGAGACCAAGGATGGATCCAAGTTGAAAACCCGAAAGAACAATTTGGATAAGAATTTAGGAAAGGTTCTGCGTCACAACATCCAAATCTTTTACAGACTTAACGATTCGGGGACATATGGTACTTTCCAAATATTGTCACATTTTCAGAGTCCCCCTAACAAAGGTTATACTCAAAAGTCATCTAACGCATATCATTCAAAGGCATCTGCATTATTAAGATCTAATACATCTGTTTATTTCTTTATTTGACTCTCCAAAATGTTTGTCATATACTTTGATCCTTTTTCCTTATAAATAAATATGGCCATTCTCTAAGTTAATTCCTTTTAAGCATCTTGGATTGAATTTAAACTTAATGATTTATTCACTCTTGAAAAGATAATCGTGTATTACTGTACAAAGATTTTCTTGAAAGGTACAAGTATTCGAAAACCGATCAGGGCTTATGCACTCTACTTGAGATAACTGAAAGGCATTTCCGAAACCAAGACTAGAAATAAAATTTTATACTTCGGATTTAAACATAATGAAGAATCCAAGATCAAGATCAAAATTCAAGACTAAAAGAGTGCTTAATAATCTCAAGATTAAAGTTAGTCCATCCAACCAGGAATACAAGTTCACTGGATTGAGAGAACAATTATTCAAAGATCATATATTTTCAATGAACCCAAAGGTGTAAATAATGAAACTGGTGGAGCAGAGACAACCAAAGATTGAAGATTTACCTCTAAATCCTAAAATAACATATTTCACATATGTACTTTAGGCACCCGTAAGAGCATTGCATCCATAGCATCGCATATGTGCATAACTTTGCAGATTCTGGTTAGAGTCAAGTTTCAACTTCAAGAGGAAAGATGCTCGATTAAAAAAAGCCTTCAAAAATTGATGGTGGTTTCTTAACTCAGCGGCGAAGAGCTATGCCTCAACCAACTTGACATATTGAAAGATAACAGTTCTTAGAATCAACTTCAGACGGGTTCGAGAGCCAATTCAGAACAGATTCAGTTCAACTTAACTCAACGATGAATGGCTAGTTTCCAGTTAACGTTTTCAAGCTAGATTTCAACTCCACGACGGTGGATATCTGGCTGACACAATATATCACTTGGCTTTCCCGTGAAGGGGAGTCATCTAAAAAATTATGATCGGCTTAGACTCGCAAAGGGGGACCATCCTTTATTTAGAGGAAATTTACAGCATAGCTTAAGTCGAGAAAAACTGTCTGTCAATAAACAACTTTCCAGTTAAGATTTTGAGCTAGATTTCAACTTCACAGTGAAAGATATTGAACTCGACACGACATAACTTACACATGATTAGATTTCAACTTCACAACGAAGGATATCCAACCCAAAGGTAATTTTTCGAAGCACTACAACTCGAGATTGGATTTCAACTTCACAACGAAGGACATCCAATTCAAAGCTCAACTTCATAGCGAAGAAGCCATCCACGATTTCAACTTCACGAAGAACGATATAGTGCCCAAAAGGATTGACTTAGTTTCACAACAAATGAGTCACCTGCAATAATAGGGGGGTTATCTCCCATCTTGTTACAACATAGCTCAAGGTTAAAAGGGCTATATGTCAACAAAAAAACTTTTGAGTTCGATTCCATTCAGCTCTATGACATATCAACCGCATGGTAGAAGTGAGGAAATACTTTCTAGTTGAAGCTTAAACCGAGGTCTTTAACTCAAGAAGAAGACCTGGGTTGACTGTAATTTAGCAACAATGAACTATATCCCAGTCAAATTTACAGCATAGCTCAAGGTGAGAAAGGCTATTTGTCAACAAAAACCTTTGAGTTCGATTCCATTTAGCTTGAGGGCATATCAACCACATGGTAGCATCGAGGAACTACTTTGCAAACCGAGGTCTTTAAAGCGATAAGAAGACCGAGGTTGACTACGATTTGGAAACAATAAGCCACCTTCCAATTCAAATTTGAACTACGATTTAAAATTCAAGAATATAGATATCATTTCAAGACTGACTCAACTTCGTGAAAGATGATTCATTCGCAACTCAATTTAACAGTGAGTTATTCCTAATTACAATATCAGAGTCAATTTTCAACTCCACAATGGAGGATATTAATCAAGGACCTATAACACCCTTAACCCATATTCGACCCAAATATGAGTCCGAGGTGTCACATTGACTTTTTAAACTTTGACACTTAAAGAAAAACAGGGAAATTTTAAACTTTCATTAAAACCAAATACATTAATTTACATAAAAGAGACCATAAAATACAAAATCGATCAGAGCATTCGTAATTAACCACTTATTACATGCCAACACTCTATACACACCCAAAATATGTACTTTGTCAATTACTTCTGATATGATCTTTTAGTAGTGATGATGTCATTGCCGCCTCTATTACACCTCCTCTTGATTCTTGGTACCTACGTGTAAATCACTTACACGCTAAGTCATAGACTTAGTGAGGCATAATATAAAAAATATATATATATAACAATGCATTCATGAACATGAATTCTTATATCTGATCATGACCTTTTTATTTGTATGCATCTATTTCACTATAACATATATGACGGTAACATGCACATATAAAACATATATTCTTATGCTAATTCCACTTTAACTTATCTTTGAATTGCCCATGTACATTATGGAGAACAAAAGTATATGAGTACATAGAGGTTGTGCACTATGTTGTCACCACAGCTCGTATAATTCCCTCAAGGGGCACTGAATATTTGTCCCGAAGGACCACTATGTCCCGAAGGACCACTGATTGTTCCGAAGAACCACTATTTCCCGAAGGACCACTGATAGTACCTCGACTCTTGGAATGCCAATTATACCTATAGCTCTCATATTAAATAACACGGGCTTAATTATAAATACTTATCTCATTTCATATCTCTTTCATCACTGTCCATATAAACACATAAGTCACTTCATATGATCATTTTCATTATTTCACATATCTGGAAGAATTCTCTGATAATGGCATTCATTCATATAATACCATGTTAATCATGAATGAAAAATGCATGAAATCACTATAACGTTAACACATATATATGTATGCATGTGCATGAATATAAAATCATAAATTCAATGATAAGAGATAGACTTATCGCAAGTCTTGTCTCAATTCCATTTCATCTAGGATATGCACTCACCTTGGCCTTGCTTATTTTAACTTGATTCTAATCCTTTGTTTTTTCCGGAATGAAATTATGTTATATAACTACATAGTAATACATTGTTACTAATCAGTATAATAATTAATATATTCTAAATTATCACTCCTTAGGCTAAAAAGAAAGTTATTTTCATCTTTTAATGAAGACATGCATCGATGCACTACACCATGTATCGATGCATCCCTTGACGGGTGCATCGATGCACAATTTATACATCCCTTGACAGGTGCATCGATGCACAATCTATGCATCGGTACATAAATCCCATTCGATGTTTGTATTTTAAGGGGGTGTATCGATGCACTACTTGTGCATCGATACACTAACGGCATTCGATGTTTTTATTTTAAAGGAGTGCATAGATACACCTCATGTGCATCGATACACCTTGAACAATTTCTATGATTTTACCTTTGATGAATCGGTACACATTGAATGTGCATCGATGCACACAACCCAGAAATGTTATTTTAGCACGAAAATCTCTTCATAATCCTCTCAACACTTCATATTTCCCATCTTTTTATCTCCTTAACTTGCATACATCTACTTAAACTAATTAATACCCATTCAATACCTCTTATACTTAAAAATTCAATCCTCCACATAGATTTCAAATATGAACTATTTTTCAAAATTCCATTCAAGCACTCCTAATCTTTAATTCTTCCTACACTCTTTATCTTGTTGTTTTAAAGCAAATTAAGTTTTCCTTAAGCTTAATTGACATTTAAGGAGCAAAACCAAACTTAAATTTCAGCCAACAATTAGCTTATGAAAAATCTCACCTTTGCTATAAGTCTTCACGTTTGGGAGAAAAGAAGAGAAGAAGAGAACTCTGGAACCTTGGTTTTTCTTTCTTCTCTTCCACGTGTAGCTAATATATATAAATCCCTTCTTTAATTATTTTCCTTGCAAAAGACCATTCTATCCTTTATTCTTTCTTCTTTATAATTTGATCCTACACAACATTTCATATAAGTCCTTGCACTAATCAATTATTATACTTTAAATCACCAAATTCTGAAACTTTACAATTTAGTCACTAACCCGGTATTGAGGATGTTACAGGACCCCTTCATACCGAACGAAAATTTGTGTCCTTTTATCTTTGTCTTATTTTTCGTTACACGAAAAATGATAAAGAGGGACAGCTGTAGACACCTATTTTCGTCTGGGGTACGACTCTGGGCATGACACAGTTGACGTGGAAATTTCAGAAGGTCCAGTCAACGTTTCTAGAAGCACGAATGGATTGGCCGCATGTTTCCAGAATTCGGATTTAAATTAAACTCGAGTTTAAGATAATATTTTAGACATTATATTTTATCTTTGTATTTTATTTTAAATATATGTTACTATTTCAATTAGGATTTAGGATATTATTATAAATATTATTTTATTTTATCTTTGTTTTAGGTATTTTAGTTTAAATAGTTTTAAGTGTTTTAATTAGGATAAAAGATATTATTTTAGGAATTATCTTTAGCTTGTTTTTAGGAGTTTGAAGGCTATAAATACCCTCTCAGGGTAAGCCTAGAAACACGACACATTTGAGAATAAAATCTCCTTTTTCTCTCTAGTTTTCCTTCTATTTTTAGCACACTTCTTTATTTTCTTTAAAATTTCATTTATTTTGCTAAGTATGACTTTGGTCATGCTTAGCTAATTTTTTTTAAGATGAAGGTTAAAGCGGAGGCTCAATTCCAAACGTGAGAATTAAGGATTTGTTTATTGAAGCATATTCAACTTTCTGATAACACACTTGGAAAAATTGTTTGTTAAGAGGAAACTGAGATCGGAACCAGCTATTGTTGAAACAACATAATCTGAATCGATTGCGAAGACTTTTCCTTGTAAGCCGACGTGAATTTTGAAGTAAAGATTTATTTCGATGATCCAAGGAATTTGAAGCTGAAGTCTGAGGCTGCTTTCCCTATAAGTTTATTTTTATCTCAATCTCATTAGATTATTTTTTTAATTATTTTCTTTTATTTAATTCTTATATTTTATTTTAAAAACAACTTTTAAAAACCCCTTTTTATCTTTACTACTATTATTTATTATTTTATTATATTTCCCTTTTTATTTATTATTATTATTTTATTATACCTTTTTAACTTTATTACTATTTTATGTTTATTTTAATCTATGAATTTTAATTCATTTCAATTTGATCCTTTATTTCTTTTCTTTCCTTGTATTTTTTTAAAAGTTAACACTTCTTTTTTTATTTTTTTTATTTTTATTTTCCCACTTCTTTTTTATTTTATTTTATTTTATTTTATTTTCTCTTTTAACATTTTTTTATATTTTATTATTTTTCTTTTCTGAAATTTAATATTTCTTTATTTATTTTATTTTTTATTTTAACATTTTTATATAACATTTTTTTTAAAAAAATTAACATTTCCTTCCTTGATTTATTTTTTAATCTAACGTTTTCAACTTTTTAGATATAATTTCAATCGATCAAAGGTAAGTAATTCGAATCGAATCTTTAAATTTTAATTTTTGTAATTAAGACAACCGACAAATTAAAATGATATCGAAAGGGCAGTTCAAGGGTGCTAATCATTCCTTGACTGTAACCGACTCTTGAATCTGACATATCTCAGGTAAAACGCATATCAGTAAAGATGGTGTCCGGTCAACCTAAATATTTTTTTAAAATGATCGGTGGCGACTCTAATCTATTTATTCAAGTCGAAGCTCAATTTTGGGCCCACCCGAAAGATAGTTGCGACAAAATGATTATATAATGTAAGGATGTTTAGATAATTTATAAATTTGTATTTGATGAGGAAAATCGATTTTAATTTTAAATTGTTTTAAATAGTAATTAATTTATGTTAAAGTAAATAAAACTAAGTGTTATATCTTTTATAAATTTAATCTTATAGATTTATGTTTTGTTTATTATTAGATTAAAAATATGAAAATTATATATCAACAAGTAAGAACGTTAGAGATATATGGACTCAATTAAAAATAAATATAGTTACTAATTTAATGAAAATAAAATTATATTATATTTGATCTAACTAATTAGCTAATAAATCTGGCTTTTTTTACCAATAGGGTTCTTAGAATAAAAAATTAGGGTTTTATGCATCCTCAACATATTTCGTCGATCGAACTCCGACCAGAAGAAGAAAGGATTATTCATCAGTACGGATGACTTCGAGAGATCTGCATCCACAGATGTTGATATATCTTCAGCAATCCGATCTATTTTCAGCCATATTTGTATGTGGCTTCAAGGTGTACCCGGACGTTGATTAAGGCTCTGATTGAACATTGTTGGTCCAAGACGTACACTTTCCATTTTCTAGTGGTGAATCGACTATTACTTTGGAAGACGTCGCTTACCAACTCGGTGTTCCTATTGATGGAGCCCCCGTAGTGAGGTAGAATAATTACGACCCTAGGACATTGGTCTATCAAGTTTTGGGAAAGTTGTCACCATCAGAGTTCATTGATGGCTATCGGGTACAGATGACGTGGTTGGAGTCTAAATTCTAAGTGACGGTAAACTCTACTGAGGACGAGCTTATTTTTGCGTCCCAAACATATATTCTCCTACTGATCGGAGGGGTATTATTACTTGATAAATTTGTAATTTGGCACACACTCAGTTTCTTCGAATATTAAATGACTTTCCTAAGTGTCATAATACAAGTTGGGGCTCGACGATTTTAGCCTTTCTATAACGGGAGCTTTGCAAGGCTGCAATTGTTGAACGGGTTGAAAAGTCGATGTAGCAGGCTGTCTAATATTGCTACAATCCTGGGCTTGGTATCGGTTCCTATTTTTTACACCAATTACAATAGCCCCGGTCGAGTTTCCTCTTGCTGGAAGGTAATTTTTAAACTTTTTATTTTAAATTTGATTAACTTAATTAATTTTTATATGTTTTAATCTTTTTCTATTTTTAAATATTTTAGATGGTTCCATAAAATAACCGAGACGAAGTTATCGGGTGCCACTGCAAAATGTATACGGATGAGGATCGACATCACCGATCGATATGGGGTATACATTAGTTCTTTTATTATTTTTATTTTAAAATTTATAAACTTTATATATATTAACTTTGATATTTAATATTTATAGTTTTTTGGCTTTCGTATGCTGACGACGAGATCTACCGATTATTGCCATCACAATTTTTTAGGAGTCTTATTTATGGTGTGTCACGACGCCGTTATTGATAAGTGTTTTATTTAGTTATTATTTTGCTTTTTAATTGCTTCGTAATCATTGGTTTTTGTGGCTTATTTGTTCATTTTGATTCATTTTCTGTGCAAGATGCTATATTCTTGAAATTGCACTAAAATGACATAATTCTGTTTTTTTTTTAATTTTCGGAATCAAAGCTGGATTAGTGGGCATGACTTTGGGCATGAAACATCTGACAAGGCGTGACGTCAACACCTTCTAGAAGGTTCAGTCAGTGCTTCTAGAAGAACGAATGGATCAGCCGCACGTTTTTGTAATTCGAATTTGAATTAAACTCATATTTTAGGATATTATTTTAACTATTATATTTTATCTTATCTCTGTTTTAGGTATTTTAGTTTAAATAGTTTTAAGTATTTTAATTAGGATTTATTTTAAGATTATTTTTACCTTGTTTTAGGATTTTGAAGGCTATAAATACCCTCTCAGGGTAAGCCTAGAAACATATCTCTCAACGACTGATAATTTACTCTTCTTATTTCTCTCTAGCTTTATAAAATTCTCTCTTTTATTTCCTTTAAGTTTTCGATTTTTTTATTTTAAAGTTTGGTTTTCAAATATGCTAAGTATGACTTTGGTCATGCTTAGCTAATTTTCTTTTAAGCCGAAGGCTAAAGAGAAGGCTCAATTCCAAACGTGAGAATTGTAAGGCACTTAAATCGCTTCAGATTTTTCTCTCTATTTTCTGGGCTTATTTTCAAATCAAAACGATTTTCAAAACCAAAAGTCGGCTTTGGTCTGGATGTTGTTATGGTTAACATGGGATGAAGGATAGGCTTATTGAAACACATTCGACTTCCTGTGAACACACTTAGCAAAACTGTTTGCTAAGAGAAAACTAAGATCGGAATTAGTTATTGTTGAAACAACATAATCTGAGTCGACATATTAAGATCGGAATCAGTTATTGTTACTTAGATTAACTCACAAACCGAAATTTAAGAGTGCACTTGGATATTATGTATACAAAGCATAGTCACAAGGAATTGTCCTTGTAGACAAGAAGCCGACATGAATCTTGAAGTAAAAATCTATTTCGATGATCCGAGGAATTTGAGGCAAATCTGAAGCCTGAGGCTCTTTCTACCATATATTTTTTATCTCAATTTATTTTATTTATTTGTTTGTTTATTTAATCTTTATCTCATTTTATTTCTTTAAACAATTTAAAAACTCTCCATTTTTATCTTTATCATTATCTTATAATTATTATTTATTATTTTATTATTTTATCCTTATCTTCCATTTTAAATGATTTATATTTAATTATTTATTTTATTATTTTATTCTTATCTTTTTATCTTAATACAAAATTTTATCTTCTTCTAAATCAAAAAGTCCACTAAATCTGAAACACAAGAGTCCATGTGGATAAACTCTGCTTCTCTATTTTACTCTCACTTTTTATTTATTAAGAAGCCGGAATTATTTTTATAGTAAAACGACAATTATCAGTTATTATATTTTGCTATTATTGAGTGGCACACCATTGATAGAGTACTGCGACAATATGTGTTGTATCAACCGATTCTTACGCAAATCGTTGAGATGAACGTGCTCCATTGAATTGATACACGTGGAAAACATACCAAAAATTGGCCGACGAAGCTCGCTTACTACATTGAGCTATGAAATCAGCGTCACCTATCGCTCCCCGTGTTATGAGATTACACCGCTATACCTAGATTTCGACCATTCTCCCTATCTCCAAAATTACAAAGCAAATGGAAAATCATATTTTACGACACCACAACAAAGGGGCCTGCTTCCCCAATTCCAAGATGAAATCATCGGCGTCTTCTTCTTTTGCTTCAGCATCTGTAGCTTAAGATTACTTTTTATACGTCTCAAGCTAGTTTCGGTTCTATCCTGCATATCATACTTCAACCAAGACTTAGTTGACTTGGGTTAGAGGTTCATGGGATGCAATGCAACACAGTCAAACATCTTCAACAGAACATGCGGGTGAGGGTGAATGAGATCATATTGTATATAGTTAAGAACATAGTTGCCAAGTCGACTCAGTAACGACAATGATGGCGTCAAATACCATAAGCCCGTCAATGTATTTCGAAGGTGGATCTTAGAGTGTTAAGTACACCTCCTCGGCGAGATGAAGACGACGGCGACGAAAACAACAACAACAACAACAACAACAATGATTAAGGTCGTTGCCCTGCGTAGTTGAGGAGCCCCGCGCCATTATCATTCAAACACTCCTCGACATGGCGAGTTCCATTATGACCGCTACAAAATGTTATTTTAATAAAAAATATTATTTTTAATTAATTTATTATTTTAAAATTTAATCCAGACGAACTTGTCACTTCGACATGACGAGTTCTATTGTGACCGTTACACAACTGCCCATTAACCAACGACTAGTTTTTTGAATTTGAAGGAACTATTCACCTTGATGTGACGAGTTATCATCTTTTTTTAATTTTAAATTTTAATTTTTTTTAATAATAATAATTTTTTAATGGACTCGTATCTCGACATGATGAATTTTCTTAAAACAATAAATTAATGGCCCACATGAGATCCACTCATCCGGTCCATTAAAAAATTATACTTCAACCCAACACTTTAGCAAATATCATATATCCCTAATTAAAAGTTGAGAATGGGTAAAAACCTATTTTTTTATTCTAAATGCCCTTTTGGGACAAAAACAAATCCAATAAATCAAATATAATTTGAGATATAACGTATAATAGACAAATTACATTATTTTAAACTAAGTGAAGAAATAACTAATAGCCAGTTCTGTTTGATGGAATTGGTTTTCCCCGAAATACGGTCTCGTGTTTATTTGACGTAAAAAGTTTTACGAATAATGTTTTCCTCATTTTTCGGTGTTTGGTTGGAGGAAAACTGGTTGGTCAACTTAAAACATTTTTCTGATCAACAGAATTTCCTTTGTGTTTTCTGGAAAATGACTTAAGGTCTGATTTTCTGTAAGTCATTTTCGAACTTTTTACTTCGAATAATAAATACTCGAAAATTTTATTTTATGAATTTAATATTAATAAAATATTTTAATATCATTTTAATCAAAATATTAATTATTAAAATATTTCAAATATATTTATTAATATTTATAATAATATAATATTATATTTTTAATATTATAATAAAATAATCAATTATATTATAATAATATAAGATGCTATATTTTTATTTTAATAATATATAATAAATTATTACAAATTTATTTATATTATTTGTTAATTTTATAGAAATAATATTATTAAATTATTAATAATGAATAATATTATTTATATATTTAATATTAATATAATAATCTAATAATATTTTTATTTCAATAAAATATACCAATATTAATATTTTTATTAAAAAATTATAAAAATGATATTTAATAATAAATAAATAATTTTAATAATATTAAGTTTTATGATAAATAATATTATTTATTGTATTTAATATTTGTAATAAATAATTTAAAAAAAACTCATCAACTAGTGAAAAAAAATGTTTAAACAATATCTTCAAACATCGTAAAACGTTTTTCAGAGAGAAAATGTTTTTCAAAAAAATGTAATTCATTTTTCATAATCCAATTTCCAGAAAACCAAATACAATCAAACAAACAGAGCCTAAGATGTATCTTCTTCTTCTAGGTATTCCCGGGAGTGCCAAAGGGGTCACGGATCGAGTGATGGGGAACGCAGCTTGCGGCGGAAGTTTAAGTTGGCAATCAAAACATTCGAATCTCAACGAAACCAAATCGCTACATTTGTAGTAATACTAGAAAACAAGACGTGGAGTCCAGCTGATAGCACCTTCGTCTGAGATCGGATTGAAGTTTAAAACGGCAAATTCTTCCTTCTCTGTTGGATACTTGTCCCTCAAATCGACTATTCGAGGGTGTCTGCCCAATGCCTGGAGGCAAACACGGTGCTTAAAATCCATTCACTAGTATCATCATTAAACATCCATATTCGAATTGATTTTAAACTATTGACGTTCTCTGCATACTGATGGCGTCCCATGCATGAACCGATACACCATTCTCCATTCTCGATCTCACTGTGATCTCCATTGGGAAGTTTAACGTAATCGCAAATGACATGGACATTACTATCGTCGATGGTGTACCACAAAAGCAGGCGAAGTCGACCTAATCGAAATAGCTTGCCATGCAAGTAAACAGACTTGTAACTAGACTGAAAGTGTTGTCATCGACCGGGCGATTGTACTTCACTTTCCGTACTTCAGACCATGAGTAATGATGTAAACACAAAACATCCACAACACCGTCTTTAGGGAAGCTAAGGATTCTAACAACGCGACCTCGACAGCAAGAACGGATAAAAAACTCCGGTTACCCTGAGGACAAGGGATAACGAGACTTTGCCGGGTTGTCGGATTCCACAAAACATACTCGTATTTCGAGGGGTGTTGGAAGAGCATCAAGCCATTGCCGGAGTCGAGCAAATAGTCTCCGCTGCCCAAATAGTTTCCGAAGATTTCAGTGCGGACAAAATCAGGCCAATTAGCAGACATAGCCTGAGCCACAACCATAGAGTCAGGAAGTAATACTCTACGAATCATTTTCTTGAATTTATTCTCAACGTTGATATCACATCCCAAAAAGGGTGTTACTTTGGGCACACAATGGCCAAATATCAATGCGTACCAGCCTTTGGAAACGCAACAGCAACTCACCATAATCTTAAGTGGCAATCGGCAAAGCACTTCAATCAGCAAATCATCGCATAAAGGACCGTTGTTTCTTGCCGGAGCAACTAACTTGTTGTGTCCACCGATGTCAGTAGCCTCCATTCGCCCCACTGTGTCCCCTTTCACCGGCATGTGTGAATTCAAGTTGAACTTCCGAAAAGATTTTCTTAACTATTAGGCAACTGAAAAGGCCTAATGCAATTTACACAATTTCAATAAACCTTTTATAGGTTTTTCTTGTTGCTTTTACACCAAGAAAAGAGATACCCTACTAGGTCTTTTACTTCAAATGATGTGTTTATATATGTTTATAATTCGGTAAACAAATTTTAAACTAACTCAAATATTTTTTAAATTATTTTAATAGTTTATGCTTCGGTAAATTATTAACTGCTTTTGTAGATGTTGAGTGGACATCAAATGTGGATGATCGAAGGTCAATCTCTGGTAATTTTGTTTCCTTTGGAAAAAACCTGGTTATGTGGAATTCAAAGAAGTAAAAAATAGTTTCAAGGTCAACTACTGATGTCACTTCTGATGTGGTTTGGTTGGAAGCATTGTTATGTGACATGAAGATTGAGATGCAGACAACGCCAGTTGTGTGGAGTGACAATTCAGATGCAATATCAATGAGCTCCAATCCTGTTTACCTCTCAAACACCAAACATGTAGAGCTGGATGCCCACTTTGTGCGTGAGAAGGTTGCGGCAGAAAAGCTCAAGGTGAATTTTGTTCCCACTCTGCATCAAACTGCAGATGGTTTGACTAAGGCGTTTTCAAAGGACTCTTTTTCTATGTTTTGACAGAAATTAGGAGTGTTTTCAGCAGCATAAGTTGAAGAAGGAAAAAAGTAGGAGTATATTTGATGTATTCTAGAAGACTGATGTATGTCAATTATTGACAACTCAACTAGCTCAGTTAGGGTTGTTAGCTTGTTAGTTGAGAGCAATTTAAGGTTAGTTAGGACTCTATTTTCTGTATAAAAGAATGTGTCCTCCTGTAGTTGAAGTCACGCATGCAATAATAAAAAAGTGTTTTCATATTCTATTCCTATCTTCTGATTTCCTAATAGAGACCTTGGCTCCCTCATCTTGCAGTTCACCTCAAATCTCACGAACACTCACAACACAAATCACATCATGACATCCACAAACGGTCAAACCTCACATCTCATTGAGAGGGTCCTATTTAATCTCCATCTCATAGTCGTTTTAACCTTAATCTGCCTAGGGTCACAGTGGACCCCCAAGCGACCCATAAGAACCCCTTCTTAGTAAGGATTTTCTTCAATAGTTGAAACACAAAGTCCTGTTCCAATTAAGAATATCCATCAAGCCTAACCCTCTCGAATTTAGGTAAATAAATTTGTCACCAATTCACTTTAGCACCAGAAGCGGATGATTTTTTACCTCTCCAAAAAACCAAGCATAAAGCTGCTCCAATCTTCGCACCACCACTTTTGGGAGTAGGAGTTCCAATACCAATAATTAACAATACTAAACAAGATTGAACGAATCAATTATAATCTGCCAGCATAACTCAATTTCCTGTTACACCAATACTCCAATCTATTATGAGAACTCCTAATCAACGCTTGATAATCAGTTTCAGACAACCTTCTCGTAATCAAAGGAATACCAAGAACCCCCAGAACACCTAATTTGAAACCAGAAAAATGAACATGTACATAGATATAACTCTCCAAAGACCATATTTGAAAAATAAAAATAAAAATTGAAAATATCCATATTCGTTTTGCACTATCCGAATTCGAATAACATAACTTCGGAACCTTTCATCTCTGTGCCTATAAAACCCCTTTCCTTCACAGACCCGGCCAAATTCAAGAAGCAACATCCATGGCTGGCTGGCTACAATCAAAGCAGCTAGAAATGTATATATGCATATTTCCTTTCCTTCGACGGACAAAGTTACCCCTGTGATTAACAGGTAACAGTCCATGCAGTCGGTTCCACAGTACATTAGTAACGATGTTAGTAGCTGCAGGTTTGACACCGGCAGCGATTTCCTCTTCTCAGCAGCCTTGTTCGATTGGGAGTTTTCTTCCTCCAACTTACGATCGACAGCGAATTGCAGTTCTTCTTCATTTAGCATACACTGATAACAACTGTAACAATCCATCCGCGGGTAAATTCCTGATGCTACGGATGCCCTTTACGATGTTTTGAAAGAAATGACAGTTTCTGATCATTTGATTACTAAAGGGATAGCAAATGAAAAACTCACTCAACATGTTGAAAAGGTGTTGCAATGCTGCCAAGAGTAAACATCCCTCAGTCCTGGTACATCCCATACGTTCATTATGAAAAATACTGATATGTAACGGTGTCGATATTTTCAGGTGGATTACGAGATGGCATTAGAGTATGCAAGACAAACGGAGGAACCGAGAGAGGGAAAAAATTATTAGATGGACTGGCTCACATGTCATCCGTGGTCCAACTAAATAATTTTTTTTCATTTTATTTTTTACAAATTAATCTTCACTTCTTTCTTACATGTAAATAAGGAGTGAATATTTTCAAAAATAAAATAATAAAGAGTGGATAATTATTTAAAATTTATTTTAAAATTAATGGATATAATTTCTTAGGACCATAGATGACGTGGTGAACCGATTCCATGAAATAATTTATGATCACTTAACGGTAAAGGTAACTTTTTTATATCCATATATAGTCCCATATTTTGTCTTTACACTCTTTCTATAGGGACTTTGTCATGCACACTTATTTCTAATTATTTACACCATTTGCTTTCGATATAGCAATTTAGCCACCTCATTTTAATGATTTGGTTTCACTACAAACAAAACCATAAACCATATATTTCTGTTGAATTTGAACGTACGTTATTGGAATAGTTAGATGCACGTGAAGTTGTTAAGGTGGTTAGCTGAGTAGTTGGAGTTAGGTGTACAGTTAGACTAATTTTGAAGCTGCTATAAAATCTTTGTAGTTGTAATATAGCAAAATGAAGGGGGATTCATTAATCTTCCATTTCCTTTATGTTTGATTTAGTTTTCCAATATGGTATCTTTCGCTAAAACTCCTCGAAAAGTGTCATGTGATCTGGAGCTCGAGGAAGCAGAAGATTGTTTCAAGATCGACCATGGAGGCAAAATATCGTAGTGTTGCAGATGCAGCAGCAGAAGTAACTTGGATTAATGCATTGCTAGCTAATTTGGGTGTAAAGCAACGTGAAGAGCCAATTATTGGTGTGATAATACTAGCGCCATTGTCCAGTGGCGGATCCATAAATTTATAAATGGGGTCCAAAATTTTAATTTTCTTTTCTTAAAAATAATGGGAGTGCACTTGACCCCTAGGGGGCTTAATGCATCCGCCCCTGCCATTGTCATGAGCGTGAATCCGGTTTATCATGCTTAGTCTAAACATGTGGATATGGATGTTCACTTTATTAGAGAAAAGGTTGCTGCTAAAGTGTTACGTGTCAGCTATGTTCCGACCAGCTGTCTGGTTGCAGACGATCTCACAAACCCTCTGACTAAAGCTGCGTTTGAAGTTTTCAAGAACAATGTGTGTGTCTTACCTTGTTAACACAAAAGGAGGAAGTAGAGGAAATATTGGAATAGTTAGATGCATGTGAAGCTGTTAAGGTGGTTAAGGTAGTTAGCTAAGCAGTTGGAGTTACGTGTACGGTTAGATTAACTTTGAAGCTGCTATAAAACCATTGTAGTTGTAATGCAGCAAAATCAAGGAGACTCATTAATCTTTCATTTCTTTATGTTTGATTCAGTTTTCCAACATACCAATATATGTTAACCTCAACTTCTTAGTATTACTGATATTCAACTTATTGATGAATTAATCAGATACTAGATTCAATCAATTGAGCTTTTCAATTATGGGCATAGCATAAATAAATAATAAATTTTTTAATATATATATATATATGAAGTGAGTTAATGGGAGACCAATGTCATAGATATAGAAGGTGTTATCTGTATAAAGCCCATGTATTGTAACTCGTAGATACCGCGAGAAATCAAGGAGATTTTTGAAAGAAGAAAAGAAAAAAGGGTTTGTAGTAGCCCAATAGAAAATGAAAGGGGCAGCAAAGCAAAGCCAACCCCAACATCGAGTCAGAAGACAGCCCCACGCGTGGGCAGCCAAACAAAAACAACTCTTCCCCACGCATGTCACCCAACCAACCTCACTCTTCCCACGTGTGACTTACTTTCTTCTTCTTTTTTTACTTTTGGTAAAAAAAAAACTTAGGTCTCTATATTTTTTTAAAAAATTAATATAACCTTGTATTATTTTTCTTTTAATGTGACTCTCCAACTCAAAAAATAAATTCAATGTAATCCTTTGACTAGCGTTTTTTATCATTAACCGTTACATTGCTGATGTGGCAATTCACAGTGTTGATATAGTGGTCTACGATACTGACATGATAGTCCAAGATGGTATATTAACGTGACAGATTGATTAAATTGGTAACTCACACATGACAGATAGACTATCACATCAGCACCATAAACCACTACATCATTACCGTGAACTGGAACGCCAGCACTGCAATAGTCAAATGGTCACATTGAGTTTATTTTCTAAGTTGGAAGACTATAGTGAGAAAAACAATAATACAATGTCACATTAATTTTTATCAAAAGTATAGGGACCTCTGATGACATTTTACCTTTACTTTTTATTTTTCGAGTTTTAACAACCAAATAATAATACAATTATTATTATTATTATTCATGCTAAAAATAAAAATAAAGAAATATTCAAAAGAAAAATGGTTTGGTAAGAGATTCAGTCTTTTGTTAACAGATCTTTCATTGTCCCAAGTTCCCAACCCACATGTCCCCACTGCCTTTTCAGTCTTAAGTTCTTCATTTGCTTCATACCTTTTCAAATGAAAATATAATTGCTTTTCCCATTCTTGAAGAAAGCTTGATCCTTTAGTTAACATTCTTACAAAAAAGGTAACATTTTTCTTTACTTTTCTTATGCTTAGTTTTTGGTTAAGAATTGTGTTTCTGGGTTGGTTTTAGTAGTTGTTTAAGGTTTGAAACTGTGTTTTCTTGGTTTACACTGTAAGTTTAGATGGTAATAATATCAATAATGTATGGTAAAAGATAATACATGTTCCCTCTTTGCTTGGCTTAGTTGTTTCCAATGTTTGGTTTGATAGGTTTTCTTGTTTTAGATCTGTTTCTTTTTTTCTTTTCTTTTCTTTTTTACAAGAAACGCACATTCATTATCTTATTGTACGTTTTGACAAATGTTTTCTGTTTTAATGCTGTTTGGTAACTGGGAAATTTCTTCTTTTTCCCCCAGCTTCCTTCTTTTAAAAGAATCTTCAAGTTCACATCACTTTGGCTGTTAATTTAAACTACATTAAATGCTCCATTACTGACAAATATAATGACAGCTCATTGAAACAAGACCACTGTTTTTGCTACTGTTGTACTATATTGTTGTTGTTTCATTTTACTCAGAATCCAGATGGAAGTGTGATTTGTTGTAACTTATGTTAATAGTTCTTCCTGGATTTTGCAGGTGTTCTGTGGTTCAAGTTGAAAGCTTTCCTACTAGTGTCTGCCTAGTGATTGTAGCCGGTTTTTGTGTATCAAGTTGAAAGCTTTCATTTTTGTGGTAATAAAGAAAACCAGACACTTCAGTTTTTGTTTCTGATAACTCTTGTCCCTTTTTACCTCTTTCTTAACTGTAAAGTGTGCTTTAGCACAAAGATGCAGAAGCCTCCGCAAGCTGTAGACTTAGCCTTGAAGGAGACCTCTCCGAACATCAGGGCAGGAGCTGTTTCAGGCGATAAGCTTTCGAGAACCTATGACCTCGTTGAGCAAATGCAATACCTTTATGTTCGGGTTGTGAAGGCCAAGGATTTACCAGGAAAAGCTGTTACTGGTAGTTGTGATCCGTATGTCGAAGTTAAACTCGGGAACTACAAGGGAATCACCAAGTATTTCGAGAAGAAGAGCAATCCGGAATGGAATCGAGTGTTTGCTTTCTCTAAAGAAGGATTCAAGCTTCTGTTTTGGAAGTGTATCTGAAGGAAAAGGATGCTGTAGCAGATGATTTAATTGGCAGGGCTGAAGATACTCATTTTTTTTCATTTGAATATTATTTATATTATTATTATTATTATATTATTATTATTATTATTATATATATTATTATTATTAAAAAAATAATTACAAACCAGCCCAGACCCAAAAGGAAACCCTAAACCAATTTAGGGTTTCAGCTAGGGTTTCCAAACCCTAGCTCCCAGCCGCCGCTTCCAGTGAGTTCCAGTCGCCCCACGTCTACACTGCCGAAGCCTCTAGAAACACCACGAAGCCACACACGTTGAAGCCCTATGGTGAGTCACCACCATAGCTATGGTGACTCACCGAAGCTTCCCTCTTTGGACTGGTCCGATCCGAGCACTGTGGCGGCTATAAAAAGCCACCACCAAACCTGAAAAAGGAGGACAGAGAGGGAGAATCGGAGAAAAACGGGGAGCAAGAACAAAGAGAGATACGAATATCAACCAAAAAGCCAGACCAACGGCAAGCAACCACCCAAAGCAGTCAAATATTGAAAGAAAAGAAATGAGAGAAACTTACCGAGGAAGCCACAACCATCGGATCCCTCCAAACCGTCGTCGAACAGTGAAAATACCGAAGGTATTTTCTTAGATCTAGAAAATTCCAGGGATTTTTAGGACAAACGGAGGCTATATTCGGCTTTAGAAGGTCGAGATCTATGCTCTAGGGTAGTTTAGGAGTTCCGGTCACCGTGAGCGGTTTGGGTATTTAAATACCCAAACGGTCGGCCCTTCGGGCCATTTATTTCACATATGGGTAAACCCCATCCCCAAATATGGCCTCCGTTTGGGTATTTAAAACCCTCCCCAAATGACGTCGTTTTGGGGAGGGTATCTGTGTAATTTCACATATGGGTAAACCCCATCCGCAGTCCATCATTTTTGTAACTTTACATTTTAGTCACTGAATCAAATTTATGATCCTTTTAATTTGGTCTCTAAATTTTATTTATTTATATTTTAGCCCTTAACCGTAATTATAAATATTTTAGATAAAATATATTTAGTCCTTTAGTTTTAATAATTAATATTTTAATCCCGAGTACATATTTTTAATTTATTTTAATCTGATATTCGAATTTTATATAATTTTAGTTTAGTCACTAAATTAATAAATAAGGAAAATAGCATATTTAGTCACTCATTTTTTAAATACTTAATTACGAATTAGGTATTTAATTTTATTAGATTATAATTTAGTCACTAATTTCAATTTTTTATTTTAAATATATAGTTTTAATTTTGTTCATTGTTTAGTTTTATGTTAATTTTATATGTTTACTTTTTATTATTACTATTATTACTATTATTTAACTATATATATATATTTATATAATAAATAATATGTATTTTATCTTAGTTAATTATTTTTAACTTATTTTAATCCTATTTTAATATTTATTTATTTTCCAATATTAAGAAACGGCAGTCTTAAAATAACTGGATGTTCATTTTTGATATTTTTAAATAAATAAATATCTTATTTTATAAATTATATATTAATTGTTTTAATTATTTATTTATTTTTATCAAAGAAAAGAGCTGTCTTAAGGCACCTAGAAGTCCTTTTCTGATATTTCTAAATAAATAAATATTTTATTTATAAATATATATAAATTAATATATATTTTTCATAATTATAATCTTAAAATAATAGGATTATAAATTAAATATATTTTGAATTTTTAATTTCTAATAATAGAGACAATTTCTAATTAAAAAGTATCAATTTTGGGCGTTGTAGGGGTGCTAATCCTTCCCTAAACGTGACCGACCACGAATCCCTTTTTATTATTAAAAAAACAAAGTTTTGGTTAAAACGCATATCAGTTTATCTTTTAATCGATGTTTTCTTAAAAACTCTTTTAAAAGATGATTTTTAGGTATTCGACCTACCTGACCCAAAAGGCCGATGGCGACTCCCAAATTATTTTAAAAACCATTTATTCACATCACTTTTCCCGCCAAATAAATATTTCGTGCCCGGACGAAAACCGATTACGACAGCTTGGCGACTCCGCTGGGGAACTGTCAAACTTTAAAATTAATTATAAATTGTCTCTATTAATTAGAAATTAAAAATTCATTTATTTAATTTTTAATTCTTTTCTTTCAAATTTTTTATTACTTATTATTTTTATATTATTTTATTAATATTTTTTCAGGTATTAATTATTTTATTTATCTGTTAGAGGTTTGAACATTTCTCCTCACACACAACACTTGCATTGCATAACATAAAGCTCTGTAATTGAGTTTGTCCCTTTTAAGTGGGAGTGAAAGCGACGTCTTCGTGAGAATTTATTCTCCGTGTCAGACCTAGCAAGTAGCTTTCGGGGTTCATATGCTCTATGTCTTCGTGAGAATTTATTCTCCGTGTCAGGTATAGAGAAATATATCGCCTCGAATTGAACTCGATCCGCTTAAGTCTGTAATGGACTAGGATTGAGGGTTGATAGCCCAAGGGGGCATCAACAAGGATAGTTCGATACCTTTACTCCTATAACTGAAAACCTGCATATAATAAACCCTAGAAACTCTCCTGATCTGAAACCATGCCGAAATTTTGTCAGTGGGTATACACAAAGGAGAAATAAGTTCTAGCTTTTAATTTATTTTATTTCTTTTTTCCTGAATAAATGCATGCGAACTAGAAATCATGCGGTTAGGTTAAATTTTCCAAACAAAGCATGGAACTAGAAAGCATAAGGTTAAGATTTATACCTTGATAGATAGATTTTTTTTCCATTAGTTGGTACTAACTATTCTATTTTTTTATTTTTTCATGCATATTACATTGCTATAATATGTTCATATTGATTTCTTTTGTTTGCATTACATGATCATGGCATAACCAAAAGGTGTTGACTTGAAAGACTGTTCATCATATTGGAAAGAAATCGTAAATGGACAAAAAGTTTTATGATCAGACAAAATATGATGCGGCCAAGGAAAGATATCCTGAAGAAACTATGAGGATCGAGGGAAGTTCTGCACACAGAGAACAAGTTATATTAATACCAAAAGTACTCCACAAAGATTCTGCCAGATTGATACCAAAAGCAGTCTATGGTAAGAGTATCAGTCGAGACATTCAGAGTAGTGGAGATTTTTATGAAGCTCAAGCATGTTATTTGAAGGAATTGAACGACCAAAACAAGAAATTGAACACATAAATGAAAACTATGCATGAAGATTTTCAGAAAACCAGTCAAGCCTTTCAAAATACTGGCCTAGGAAGTACCCCAGAAGAGTGGATCACAGGGGTCACCAAGCTGAAAAAGAACTGCAACATATATGAAGATCTTGTTCAAGAACTTCTTAGACAGAAAGGATCTCTTACAAGGGAAAATGAGCAACTTCGAGAAGTGACACAGAAGATGAAAGAGAATGTCATAGAAGAAGTTGCAGTCCAGACAAGCAATATGGTTCTTAAATGATAGATTTAGCTGATTTTACAAGGAGATGAAGTAGACTGAAGACTCAACTTTTTGAGCATGAATGGAAACTAATTAGGCTTTGGAAAAGTTAGGAGTAAAATATATCCCTATATGTAAAGTTTTGTTTGATGTACCGAAACTTTTGCGTTCAATGAAATCTGTTCTAAGTTGATCACTCTTGAGTAACACCTTTTCATACATGCATTTGTATTTTGCATTTGTACATTTTTACGTTTGTATTTACATTTACATTTTTAAATTTACATCATGCATTAAAACATATTAATTAAATAATAATGTTTATTTATTTTCAATATCAAAGAAAAGGGCAGTCTTAATATAACTGGATGTCCTATTCTGGTATTTTAAATAATTTACATTTACATTTTTACAATTGCATATTTACATTTGGCATCTTTTCATTTGTATTTTTATGTTTGCTTTTATATTGCACAATTTGTATTCTTATTATTACATTCACATATTTACATTTGCCTTTGGCATCTTTGCATTTTTTATGTCATAATACATTAAAACATTCATTAAAATAAGGATTTCAAATGAAGTGATCTTGGTTTTTCCTTGAAGCAAGAACGCTTAGCACGACACAAGAAAAATGTCTAAAGAAACTGAGGATAGGCTATCCAAATTAAAGATAGAGCAAAAAGAGATACAGGAAGAATTGAGGAGCAAGTTGGCACAAATCGAAGCTAATTCTCAGATCGATCTACTGAACAATATGAAAGAAATGATTGAGAAGCATTTGACTGCTAGAAAGAATCTTGTTGAAAACTCCACAAATCCTCTGGGTATTACACCTGCTCATATTCCTGAGCACACCTCTGTACGTCAGGAAATCCAATCACCAGTTCACTTCACTGTTAAGAAACAACAATATCAGGCTGGAGTTTCGTTCCCCACTGACTGTCTTACTGCTTCTGGGTTAAAGCCAAATGAATTCTGTACTACTTCTAGAGAGACGGTTAAGTCATTTTATGAGTTTGACGCCAAAGAACTGAACTTGGTCCCCGAATTAATTCTCCCACCAAATTTTAAAATTTTAGATTTTGAGAAGTATAATGGGACCACATATCCTGAATATCATATCACTATATACTGTCGTCGTATGACTGGCTATGTAGAGAATGAAAAAATTGTTGATCCACTGTTTCCAAGACAGTTTATCCGGGTCTGCATCCAAATGGTATAATCAGCTAAAACGTACTCAAATACGTTCTTGGAGGGACTTATCTCAAGCCTTTTTGGGTCAATACAATCACATGGCTGATATGGCCCCTGATCGAACAATGTTGCAAAACATGAATATAAAGTGCAATGAAAGTTTTCGACAGTATTCACAATGATGGAATGGCGTCGCTTTTCAAGTGCATCCACCATTGACTGAAAGGGAGTTCACTACTTTGTTCATCAGTACATTAAAATTTCCCTATATTAATCATATGATAGGGGCTGCCACTAATAATTTCTCTGACATCGTCATGATTAGAGAAATGATCGAAATACCTATCAAGAATGGCAAGATAAACGGCTCTGACGATACTAACATCGAGAAAGAAGTTGAGGTTAATATAATGAGGTCTTATTCAGTTAAACATGGTGTCAAACCTTATAAAGTGGTCAAGAAGAAAAAGAATGTGTAGGGTTTTCAATTTCCTCCCTTCCATTGTTCGAGTGAAAAACTGCATTCAAAAATGCTCTCAGCCAGATTAACTACTCCACGACTTGTTCCACCACAGTGGCCTCCAAATGAGAATTGGACCTATAAGGTGGTTTCTTGGATAAATCAGACTGGAATTTCAAATTGTTCAGCTAAGGTTCCTGGTAACCTTGAGGGAAATTTCCAAGATCCTTTAGAGCAAACAATTCAAAAATATAAGGTAAAAGAAGGGGTGAAGGTTCAATGTTCAGAAATTGTTGCTTCAACAGAGACTAATATGACCAAATCCTGCAAAGAAAATGGGAAAAGAAATCAAAAGGCTCCCATGGATGTAATTCGAGATTGGCCTATAGGTCTAAGAAAGAATGAGGCAGATATAACCCAGAAGACACCTCAGATACATGTATCAGATTTTCCGAAAACCAGTAAGGCAAAGGACAACTTAAGAAATCTGGTTAATATTACCCCAATTATAGTTGAAATGAGCATTCAGAACCCCCCTCGATAACATGAGAGCATTCATTCGTTCAGAACGATCAAAGAAAGTGATAGCCTCGTGAGCGAGAAAAACTCTGAAGGTGTTTCAAGAATCTATCTCAGACCTGTACCCTCATTTGGTTAAAAGTCAATACATTACACCAAGATTGGTGAAGATGTCACCAAAGCCTTATGCCCATTGCTATGATCAAAATAGCTTCTGTAATTTTCACTTGGGAATATCTGGACATTCAACAGGGAATTGTTGGTTAATGTTAAAGGAAATAGAGACGCTCGTCGACAAGGGAGTCTTGACACAAGAAACGATCAAGGAATGGGGGGCAAATAAGAATAAAAATCCTGGGCCAAGTACACACCCAATAATAGAGGAGTAATGATGCATAAACAAATGGAAGTGTTATCTACCACTGTAGTACTTTCTATTTTCAGCATCTTGTTTGAATATGTTTTTGTTCCTTTCCTTTTGTGCAATAAATAAATATGTGTTTCTTTTATGGTTATGAGCAAGGAGTCAAATTTTAATCTTGAGATTATTGAGTATCAAGTAGATTAAATATTCTTTTAATTTTTCAAGAGTTATAGATCTATTGGCAAGTGGTAAAATTATATCTTCAATATCCCATCCAATGCCAATTACTCAAACCAAATCCTGACACTACAAAGATTCTGAAGAAATGTCTCCACCTGTTTTTACACCTACTCCAAATGTTTACCTTTTCGGGTATAGTTGATTGATGATACTACATTCCACCATATACATGACTTCAAAAGTCACACATTTGTCTTTTCGAACACAAAACCATCATAAACCAAAGACCTCAAAAAGAACCAAACTTTCAATTATCCGTGAATCTTACTACAAGAAGAGACGAGATGAGGCATCAGGGACCAACTCATTGATGATAATTTTGAGTGATTAGGGCATACTCAAAGAAGAAGGGGAAAGTGATTGATTGAAATAAATATATCATGCATTAATTACATTTTTTCATGTAAATAAAGTTAATCTTGAATATTCATCCCCCTGTGGATACCTCTTTTTACAAAGGTTTCTGTGTATAAGATGATGAACGGCATTGTTTCATTTATCCTTTAATATATATATATATATATATATATATCCTTTGTTGTCCCCATTTGAGCCTGAATAATTTTTCTTCTAATTCAACCCTAACCAAGGATCACCCTCTACATTGGGGGGCAAGGTAAAGGATATTGGCTCACAAGAATAAAGATTGTCAATATAGTTTTATTACAAAGACAAGTTTCCATGAAGTCATGAAAGTTTTGAACTACAAAGTATGTCAAATACAGAGTGCTTGAAGATCAATCCAATCAAGAATAATGGAAAACCTACAAAATGCAAAAGGAAAAGGAGGTGCTCAAAGCAATTGAAGTATTATACTCATCCAGCAAAGAAAGAAGGAAAAAAAAGAAGAAGAAAAAGGAAAATTGAATCAAGATGGGTGACTTATTGAGCCTCAAGTTCCAAGGTTGCTCAAGTACGAACAAGAAGAGCAAAAAATGCTGAAGATATGAGAAATTGGAAATGAATCCAAAATTTGGCAGTCTAGAGGGATTCAAATGATGGAAAAATCCCCAACAAAGCAGATCCAAGTTAAGCAAGGCAAGATTGATGGCATCAGAATGAATTGATCCTTGGTTTGATTACCCTTAAACACTTATTTGGGCCTTTTTATCCATTTCTTTCGTAACCATAAGCCATGGCCTACGTTACGTACCTGAAAAGTCCATTCTAATCATACATGGATTTCTAAGTAAAAGATGATATCTTTAGAATTCATTCCACCTTCCAAGATTGATTTTTATTTGCAAAAATTGGTTTTTAAAATCTTTAATGCATGATATGAAAAATGATAAAGGGGGGTTCAAGATGTAAATTTTTAAATAACATCTTGAAACCAAAGGAGGATTCGAGTTGAAAACCTGAAAAGGCGGCTCGAATATTGAATGGTGCAATAACAACATAAGAGACAATCTTAAGCTCTTAATGAAGCACCACACATCTCAAAAACGTTTCTGATATTCTGGAAACGAGAAGCATCTCTACAAGATGAGCATAACAACCATTTCTTCAAGTTAGTGGAAGCCCGAAGCGACATAATGAACCAACTTAAAAGAACCTACTTTACCAGAATCCACCTACACCTTAAATCAGTCAATAGTTTTGACACTTGCCATAGGACTATGATTTTTGAATGATTTAAAAGTGTAGTTGATTTATTTGATATTCATTAAACTCATTGTTTATGATCTGATTCTATTGTGAACTTGAGAAGGGCAATATTTTGTAAAATTCTTTCATTCTTCAATAAAGAAAGGAGAAAAAAAAACATTTTTAAACAGGACAGTCTCAAATGAGGAAGTTCTTTGAAACAATTGTTGCTTGTTCTACCTCTGTTGTAGAAAAATAATGAACGAGGCCAGAATAATGAAGCACTTCACATTTTTTAAGGCAAGTGGTCCAAGAAGCCAGAAAGTCTGGAAAATTGAACTTGTGACACTCTCCTATGACATTATTAACGGCTCATCAAGAAATATTATCGTTTATCTCATGCTGAGGTCGATAAGCATCACCAGACAAATTATTTTCCCCAGCCATCAATCCATGTTCTCTAGAAGATTACATCATAGAGCCATAAACAAGTCACTACCTGCACTCTGGTTATACTGTGATACTGACTCAAGTCTTGATACATCATTGCTACTTCTTCCATGCTGATCAATTTCCTTGACAAGATTATATCCATTATGTCTTTCAGAAGATTGTTGAACTTGAAATTGAGAACATATGGCACAGAATAGGACATTGGAACAGAATCTACCCTTATAGGCCTTTTATATAGGGTAACATTGGTTACAGGATTCCAAAAGTTGAAGATAACCCGTTTTACCATCAATTAAACCATTCTATGATTTGAAAAGAGTGGGATATATTGGAGCAGCAGAAGAGACAGTTGTCGTGGCAGTCATTGCAAGAAAATGCACCAACAAAAATCTTCTATTTCATCTGATGATGTTTATTTCTTCCAGTAAGGTTGTTACAATGGATGCCACCGACAACCAGGTCGAATCCGCCAAATCTACTCATCAATTGCTCTAATCAATCACCATTCAGTTCTTGCACATCTATTTTCAAAAATATGCCAAGACAGGTAGAAGGCAACCTCTGCACCACTGATCCCAGAGAAAAGAGACAGGACATTGATATCATTGGAGAACATGTCTCTAGCAGCTCCTCATGTATAGTTTTTAGGAAACCTAGAAGCATTTCCACCTCATCAGGTTCAAGTGGAGTAACTTTATTCCTTCCAACCCATACCAGATTCCATTTTCAGCACTCATCAAGAACATACTTCTGGACACTCGAATATGGCTCATCGTCATAAGCTTCAAGAGCCTTACAGATCATTTCTGTCAATTTGGCACTTCCTGTACATGTTTGTAAACAGTTCAACTTTGTTCTTGGATCCCAAGAAGGCCATCATTTCTTTGTCAATGGAAAAATATCATGTATAGTGCGTGGAGAAAACATGATAAGAGTAAATCTGTTCTCAATTGGCAGATTATGAATATAGCCCCTTTTCAGTGTAGAAGTATGAAAATGCTTCGAATCTACAAATTCTGGCTCTACATCGAATAAGTACTGTGATATTTCAGTCCAAACCAACTGGAGCAAGTGTCAAGTTCTCATAGTAGAAATAAGGAGACCCAATAACATCTTCTGGAAGTGTTCTTTGAGTTATCTGATTTGGTTTGGTATGAACCCCAAAACCAATCATTAGATTTGAAAGATGAATTTGCTCATAGTAGAAATAAGGAGACCCAATAGCATCTTCTGGAAGTGTTCTTTGAGTTATCTGATATGGTTTGGTATGAACCCTAAAACCAATCATTAGATTTAAAAGATGAATTTGCTCATAGTAGAAATAAGGATACCCAATAGCATCTTCTGGAAGTGTTCTTTGAGTTATTTGATCTGGTTCGGTAGGAACCCCAGAACCAATCATTGGAATTGAAAGATGAACTGAATGATCGTCTTCATTAAGAAGCTTCTTTTCAAGCTTCCTCTGCTTCTTCCTTTTCAAAAATCATAGCCCAAGTTTCGCCTTTGCTTGTAATTGGGATCATTGCATAATGACTTCCTATCTTCTACCATAAGAAGTGCGTCAGTAGCCTTAGCCAGTTGATCAGCACATATAAAATCTGTCAATTCTGCAATTGATGAATCTGGACCACATCTCTCCATGGTTATTGAAGTCTCAGCCTCTGAGAATCCCATTTTTGTCAAGTATAACAGTTTATTCTCCTCATCAGAATCAGAATTCAGGATTTCCTCGATATCAGAAAAACTATCAATATCTGTGAAATCATCCTGAAAGATCACTTCATAATCAGATGAGTTGTTATCAGAATCAACATGTTGTATGGGTGTGGATTTTTCAAGAGCTTGTACCACTGTATATATAGTCTTGCTATTGCATCATATTACTGTTTGCATAAATTGGTTTCTCTCCCACAGAAAAGTATATTTCAGAGATGGCCTTCATTGAAAGATGATAAGCCACTGTGTCAGCCTAGAACGGATTACCAAGCTATTTTTACTACTATGTCTGATTAAATCCCTCTAGATACAGAAAATGGTCACCTCATTCAGAAGAGGCACATATCTCAGACGTTTCTGTCAAAATGATTGATTGCTTCTTAAGTCTGTGACAACGTGAAGAGAATTCCTCCAGTTACTTGACAACACTGCTGTTTAGTGACACCATAATGAGAGCATTCAAGATAAACAGATTTGGGGCACGAATAAATCCACATGTACCATAACAATGCATTGTCAAAATTGGACCTCATAGGGATCATGAGATTCAAGTCAAACAGACATTGAAAATAAACCAGAATTAGAATGTTGGGGCCATTTTGAAGGCCCAAGTCAGACAGATCCATGTGGGACATCTTGAGGGCCAATTTCAACCAGAAATAGAATATTGGGGCATTTTGAAGGCTCACAACAATATGAATATTTGGGCATTCTTGGAGGCTCATCTCAACAAGAAATAATGTTGAGCACACTTTTAACATCAGTATCAGCAAATGTTGGGGGTATTTTAAAGGTTCTTTCAGACAGATCCATGTGGGGCATTTTGAAGGCTCAAATTATATTAGCAAAATGTTAGGGCATGCTGAAAACCCCTTTCAATCAAAATCAGGAGTATTAAAGTATTCTGAATATTTATATCAGTAAAATGTTAGGGCATGCTGAAAGCCCCTTTCAATCAGAATCAGGACTGTTGATGCATTTTGAACACTTGTATTAGCCAATGTTGGGGCATGCTGAAGACCCATATCATCCTGTGTCGAGAGCATTGACTTGAACAAATATTTCTAATGAGACATAAAGATATGAAGAATGAAAATGGTGAAACAGTGACAGTCGAGCTGACTATACATAATTGCTTCATTCATTAGGCAGTTATATCAGGGTCTTGTTGTTTAACAAATATTTACTCAACAAGTATGGTTTCAAATACCCAATCTTCTTAACCATGTGTCACATGACAGTGTGTTATTTGTTAATCTACATCACAATCGCATGAATAAAGATGGTTCCCCAGGCAGACTACTCGATCCAGGGTTCAGTTCCTGAAGATCTCAGCTTTGAATTTTGCATTATCCGTATCGGTGATGATTGGAAATATTTCTTTGAGATTCCTGGCAGTTAGTTTCAACCATAACGTTGGGATTATGAAGTTGTTTTTCACATCGGTTTTTGCTTACTTGATGACATTGGAAAGGGAGACTCGACTCACTTATATTACTGTTATTCCCGTTGTTATTGGGATCATCATTGCTAGCCAAGATGAACTGAGTTTTCATCTATTTTGGTTTTATCATGTGCGTTTCATCCTCAGCAGCAAGAAATCCATGGAAATCTTTATGTACATGGATCCTATAGATGAAGTGTTTCTACTTTCTACAATGCTCATTACAGAAGAAAACGTGATCAGTATTACATTTTTCCTTGCTCGAGATGATATCAAGAGTAATTAGTGTCTTCTATTCAATTCGACACCAGCATATCTTGTGAATTTGACCAAATTTTTTGTCATACCAACATCACATTTGAATCCCCATTGAGTTTTGTTCTCAAATGGTCTTGTAACATCATACAAAAACTTTGAACACCATGCAAAAGATTCAATGATTGAGAAATCTTGGCATAAGCCACAAAAAAGGATGAATGTGTTGTCAAATGTTTTACGAACATTTGAGCTGAAACCACATGAGATGAAGAATGTGTTGTCAAAATGTTTTACGAACTAGTTATTCTGATGTTGAACCAATGTTGTGATCATATGGTTTCTATTTTTGATCCAAGATGAAGTCTGTCTTCTTCAACCCCAAGATTAGAAGTGAGATATGATTTCTTTCCACAGAAGGAGAGCTGAAATTTTAACAATAAGAAACTATTGGAGCCAACTAAGATCAAACAATAGGTTATTGTTAAACATCTTTACATGATATGGTTTGAGTTGATTTGTTCGAGATCCAATTAGATGTGGAGACATGAAAGGAATTGGAATAAATCCTCCTTGTGATATGTTTCAAGAGTCAAATCAGAACAGACTCTACTCTCCTAATTAATTCCTGCTGAGTCAGGCATATCTACATCTACACTCTTCAAAGATGATAGATTCTCTTTTTAAAGATGACAGATTCTCTTTTCAAAGATGAAAGCTTTATCGGATTTCTGCACAACTCCAAGAAAGTTGGTTTTATCCAAGACAAAATGGGGCATCAAGGTCATAGTTCTGACTACGACAAGAGTTCCACAAATGAAACAATTCTTCTGAGACTTTCATGAAGCAAAGAAGACATAAAGATACAAGTTGATCAGATGGTTCTTCAGAAATGCAAGCTTGATAGCATAAGTTGCTACACTGATATCCAGAGGTGACCCTGGCAATAAATGATGAAGTGGAGGAAAACCGAGTTCACCATTTTGAAGTCAAATGAAGATTGCATCAACATTCATGCATCATATTTAGACATTTGCAAAATAGGAGCATTTTCATTCATTTTATTCATGTTGAATATTTGACAGGAATTTTAAAGGTTTTAGCAAAGTTGAATTCATTATTCGATGGATTAACATTACCAGGTCAAGTTCATAATGAGAAGAACTCATCTGAAGAAGAAGAAGAAGTTCATAATGAGAAGAACTTGTTCAACTTTTCACTTGAATTCATCATTCGATGGATCACATTACCAGGTCGAGTTCATAATGAGAAGAACACATATGAAGAAGGAATAAGAAGTTTATAATGAGAAGAATTTGTTCAACCTTTTGCTTAAATCCATCACTCGATGGATCAACTTTTCCAGAGAAAGTTCATAATGAGAAGAACTCATCTAAAGAAGTAGAAGAAGTTCATAATGAGAAGAACTTGTTCAACTTTTCGCTTGAATTCATTATTCGATGGATCAGCATTACCAGGTCGAGTTCATAATGAGAATAACTCATCTGAAGAAGGAAGAAGAAGTTCATAATGAGAAGAATTTGTTCAACCTTTTGCTTAAATTCATCACTTGATGGATCAACTTTTCCAGAGGAAGTTCATAATGAGAAGAACTCATCTGAAGAAGAAGAAGAAGTTCATAATGAGAAGAACTTGTTCAACTTTTCGCTTGAATTCATCATTCGATGGATCAGCATTACCAGGTCGAGTTCATAATGAGAAGAACTCATCTGAAGAAGGAAGAAGAAGTTCATAATGAGAAGAATTTGTTCAACCTTTTGCTTGAATTCATCACTCGATGGATCAACTTTTCCAGAGAAAGTTCATAATGAGAAGAACTCATCTGAAGTAGGAAGAAGAAATTCATAATGAGAAGAAATTGTTCAACCTTTTGCTTGAATTCATCACTCGATGGATCAACTTTTCCAGAGAGAGTTCATAATGAGAAGAATTCATCTGAGGAAGGAAGAAGAAGTTCATAATGAGAAGAACTTGTTCAATCTTTTGCATGATTCTATCACAGAAGGAGATAGATCAGCATCAACATTTCCAGATTACATCACATAAGGAGATAAATTATCATCCCCGGTGGAAAAGTTCATAATAAGAAGAACTAATCCCAAAGAAGAATTTGTTCAACATTCCCTTCATAATCAAGTAAAGTCAAATGAAAAAAACTTATTATCTTTTCATCTTTGCTCTATTCTTATTAACACAAGAATAAACAAAGAGGGGCAGCTGAAGATACTCATTTTTTTCATTTGAATATTATTTATATTATTATTATTATTATTATTCTTATTATATATTATTATTATTATTAAAAAAATAATTACAAACCGACCCAGACCCAAAAGGAAACCCTAAACCAATTTAGGGTTTCAGCTAGGGTTTCCAAACCCTAGCTCTCAGCCGCCGCTTCCAGTGAGTTCCAGCCGCCCCACGTCTACACTGCCGAAGCCTCCAGAAACACCACGAAGCCACACACGTTGAAGCCCTATGGTGAGTCACCACTATAGCTATGGTGAGTCACCACTATAGCTATGGTGACTCACCGAAGCTTCCCTCTTTGGACTGGTCCGATCCGACCACTGTGGTGGCTATAAAAAGCCACCACCAAACCTGAAAAATGAGGACAGAGAGGGAGAATCGGAGAAAAACGGGGAGCAAGAACAAAGAGAGATACGAATATCAACCAAAAAGCCAGAGACCAACGGCAAGCAACCACCCAAAGCAGTCAAATATTGAAAGAAAAAAAAGGAGAGAAACTTACCGAGAAAGCCACGACCATCGGATCCCTCCAAACCGTCGTCGAACAGTGAAAATACCGAAGGTATTTTCTTAGATCTAGAAAATTCCGGGGATTTTTAGGATAAACGGAGGCCATATTTGCTTTAGAAGGTCGAGATCTATGCTCTAGGGTAGTTTAGGAGTTCCAGTCACTGTGAGCGGTGGCCGGCGGTGGCAATCGGCGCCGGAAACGGAGGTCGGTTTTCTCTTCCGGCGAGAGAAAACGAGAGCTTAAAGAGAGAGAAGCAAAATCAGAGAATGAAATAAATGGCCCGAAGGGCCAGCCGTTTGGGTATTTAAAACCCTCCCCAAAAGACGTCGTTTTGGGGAGGGTATCTGTGTAATTTCACATATGGGTAAACCTCATCCGCAGTCCATCATTTTTGTAACTTTACATTTTAGTCACTGAATCAAATTTATGATCCTTTTAATTTGGTCTCTAAATTTATTTATTTATATTTTAGCCCTTAACCGTAATTATAAATATTTTAGATAAAATACGTATTTAGTCCTTTAGTTTTAATAATTAATATTTTAATCCCGAGTACATATTTTTAATTTATTTTAATCTGATATTCGAATTTTATATAATTTTAGTTTAGTCATTAAATTAATAAATAAGGAAAATAGCATATTTAGTCACTCATTTTTTAAATACTTAATTACGAATTAGGTATTTAATTTTTTTAGATTATAATTTAGTCACTAATTTCAATTTTTTATTTTAAATATATAGTTTTAATTTTGTCCATTGTTTAGTTTTATGTTAATTTTATATGTTTACTTTTTATTATTACTATTATTACTATTATTTAACTATATATATATATATATATATATTTATATAATAAATAATATGTATTTTATCTTAGTTAATTATTTTTAACTTATTTTAATCCTATTTTAATATTTATTTATTTTCCAATATTAAGAAAGGGCAGTCTTAAAATAACTGGATGTCCATTTTCTGATATTTTTAAATAAATAAATATCGTATTTTATAAATTATATATTAATTGCTTTAATTATTTATTTATTTTTATCAAAGAAAAGAGTTGTCTTAAGGCACCTAGAAGTCTTTTTCTGATATTTCTAAATAAATAAATATTTTATTTATAAATATATATAAATTAATATATATTTTTCATAATTATAATCTTAAAATAATAGGATTATAAATTAAATATATTTTGAATTTTTAATTTCTAATAATAGAGAATTTTTAATTAAAAAGTACCAATTTTGGGCGTTGTAGGGGTGCTAATCCTTCCCTAAACGTGACCGACCACAAATCCCTTTTTATTATTAAAAAAACAAATTTTTGGTTAAAACGCAGATCAGTTTATCTTTTAATCGATGTTTTCTTAAAAACTCTTTTAAAAGATGATTTTTAGGTATTCGACCTACCTGACCCAAAAGGCCGATGGCGACTCCCAAATTATTTTAAAAACCATTTATTCACATCACTTTTCTCGCCAAATAAATATTTCGTGCCCGGACGAAAACCGGTTACGACAGCAGGGCTCTGTTCGATCTCAATGAAATACTGAAAAGGATTCCTCCGGACAGTCCATTGGCACCGCAGTGGTATAGATTGGAGGATCGAAAGGGTAATAAAGCCAAGGGAGAGCTCATGCTTGCTGTCTGGATGGGAACTCAAGGAGAGAGGCATTTCCCGATTCATGGCATTCGGATGCTGCATCGGTTGGTCCTGATGCCGTCTCAAACATCCGATCGAAAGTCTATCTTTCCCCCAAGCTTTGGTATGTGAGGGTGAATGTGATTGAAGCTCAAGACTTGGTACCAACCGATAAAAGCAGGTTCCCTGAGGTTTTCGTGAAAGCAGTTCTTGGAAATCAGGCTTTGAGAACTAGAGTATCTCAAAGTAAGACTATCAACTCAATGTGAAATGAGGATTTAATGTTTGTAGCTGCTGAACCTTTTGAGGAGCCTTTGGTTCTAAGTGTGGAAGATAGGGTCGGATCCAACAAGGATGAAACCTTGGGCATGTGTATGATCCCTCTCCATATCTTACAGAGAAGGCTAGACCATAAACCGGTGAACAGTTGGTGGCTCAATCTCGAGAAACACATTATTGTTGATGGAGAGAAAAAAGATAAAATTTGCAAGAAGGATTCACTTGAGGATCTGTTTAGAAGGAGGGTTTCATGTTTTGGATGAATCTACACACTATACTAGTGATCTTAGGCTGACAGCAAAACAGTTATGGAGACCAAGCATTGGAATTCTGGAACTGGGCATTCTAAGTGCTCATGGACTAATGCCAACGAAAACGACGAGGAACCACAGATGCTTATTGTGTGGCCAAGTATGGGCAGAAATGGATCCGGACTAGGACGATCGTTGACAACTTTATGCCACGGTGGAAGGAGCAGTACACTTGGGAGGTTTTTGACAATTGTACTGTCATTACAGTGGGCGTTTTTGACAATGGTTGTATACATGGGGGATTGGGAAGGTACGGATACGGTTTTCTACACTTGAAGCTGATAGGGTCTATACTCACTCGTACCCCCTTTTGGTGCTGCATCCTTCAGGGGTTAAATAGACTGATGAAATTCAATTGGCTTTGAGGTTCACCTGCTCGAGCTTATTAACATGCTGCATATGTATTCACATCCACTATTGCCTAAGATGCACTACATTCATCCGCTGTCTGTGATTCAGCTTGATGTCTTGAGGCACTATGTAGATTGTCTAGATGAGGCTAAGTCGGGCTGAGCCACCATTGAGGAAGGAAGTTGTAGAGTACATGCTTGATGTCGATTCGCTTATGTGGAGCATGAGGAGAAGCAAAGCAAACTTCTTCAGAATCATGGGAGTTCTGAGTGGGTTGATTGCTGTTGGAAAATGGTGTAACCAAATCTGCAACTGGAGAAACCTCTTACAGCCATTTTGATTCACATCCTTTTCATTATATTGGTTCTTTATCCCGAGCTGATACTTCCCACAGTTTTTCTCTACCTTTTCCTAGTCGGAATCTGGAACTTCCGCTGAGGCCACGGCACCCTCCTCACATGGACACGCGACTCTCTCATGCTGATGCTGCTCGTCCTGATGAATTAGATGAAGAGTTTGATACCTTCCCCACTTCTCGGCCTTCCGATATTGTCCGAATGAGATACGATCGTATAAGAAGCATAGGAGGCAGAGTTCAGACCGTGATCGGTGACCTCGCAACTCAAGGGGAAAGATTCCAGTCTCTACTAAGCTGGAGGGACCCTAGAGCAACCACTGATCGCCGCCTTGGTTCTTTACATCGCGTCATTCCAAGTCATCACTCTTCTCATGGGTCTTATGTCTTACAGCATCCGAGGTTCCGCCACAAGCTTCCGTCTACACCTCTTAACTTCTTTAGGAGGTTGCCTGCGAGATCAGACAGTATGTTATGAGCTAAAGTCAATGTGCTTACCGTCTCCTTGTGTTGGTGACAAATTCATGGTTTTGTTATAAATTGTGTAATTTTCATTTTCCTTATTTAGTAATCTTCATGCTGCAGTCTGGTTTTATGCTTCTTTCCTCCTGTCAATCTGTTGTATCTTATGTCGTCAATTTCTAGATTTCAACCACAATTCCATTTCTCTCGTTCCCAAGCGTTCGGTTTCAGACGAAATTAGCTGATTCCATGTGCAGGGTAGACCAGATGCCAGTTTAACGTTTCATTTTTTTCGGATCAGAGAATTTCAGACCACCTTGTTCTTTCAACAAGAAATCTTGCATCAATCAAGTAATATGTTTACGTAAAAAGAGTTCGATTCTACATAGACAAAATGGCTTGGCCGTTACACCAACCCAAAAGATACTTCAACCTTTGTTATATTAAATAGGCAAAACAAGCGAGCATGACATTGAAACAGCCTGATCAATCATACATGAAAAATAGCTACATAACTGTATACAATTCAGGCTCAACATGAGAATGGTCTGACCAGAGTTGGATCTCTCCATCTCATGTCTCCGACTGCATTTCCTTTTTCCTTTTTACGGGCAAACAACAGATCACTAATAACTGCTGATTAAATCAAAATACCAAAACTAATAATAGTTGGATAAAATCATAAAAGGATGCTTCCACGGTCATGCAGGGAAAACCAGCTATGAACGATGGAAAGAAAATTGTATGATTGTCAGTTAACCAGCATGTGATCGAATCCTGCACCGGATTGAAGAGATGGTACCCGACTCACCCCGACATTGTGAAGCAACTGCTGCAGCCACCTAGTGGTTTGATCTTCCTAGAAGCATGGACAAATTGGATGAGACAAACAAGGAATATGTACAAAGAATTTGAATCAATCTTTTTTAGAAAGGATTTCAAGATAAAATGAGTTCTCATATCGAATCGACTAAATATAAACCTTAACAGCTGGACTCTACAAGATAAAATACAACTTGATTATCGTGCATTTATTATAACCAATAGTAAAAACTAGAAATATTAGTCCTTACACGAAGGCAACTACTAAAGGTCGCATCTCGTAACATATCTGGTAGGCAACTTCTTAACGCATCGCAAGCCCTGTATTATGAAGGAAAGCCTAGAGACGTCAATTTTATGCATAAACCTCAAAATGAAATTACAGAAAAGTAAAGAAAGAGGGTGAGCTAAAGGCCAAACCCAATGAGCAGATCCATGATTGACTACATTAACAAACCTTGGGTTATCTGACAATCGAAGATAACATCGAATAATATGTTTTAACAGTCGTGAAGAGGGTTGCTCAGCAAGTGCTGCAACCATAGTTCCTAGAACTCGACCAACTGCAAAAAACCGCTCTGCAGTAGTGCAAATATAGTCCAAGCCAACATCATCCAGTAGAATTTTCTGAACTATAAAAGTGGCAACCTGCCATCAAACAATCATTGTAACTTATCGAGAAAGTTAACTGGTATAGAAACCCATTTTTGGGTATTCAAGTCTGCCAAAAATAAAAAATTGTTTATATATTTGCCAGCCTTGGCAGGCTGCCCGGCTGCAGGAATCTCAAGAATGCAATTTGGTATCCTAAAACTTTCACCACTAAAACAATAAAAATAATTTCAGATGGAATACATAGGGAAGCAGAAAACACAGATAATTTAGCACAGTTGGTAAAAGTAACGAAATCAACAAACCCAACTGTTTTTGATAGTTCACTTCCCATCTCCATTGTGCGCAGACATAAGGGGATTATCTCAGTTGAAAGAAGGAAGCTGATAACTTCCGTTTCATCAACCTGCAAAAGAAAGAAAGAGCATTTTATCAGTATATTTAGAATTATTACGCAGGCACATATGAATAACAATAAAGAGATATTTGCTGGTCTGATTCCAATTTTACACTTATAATGTCTCTTTCCCACATGTTAAGTTGAGTGTTGCATGGAACAAAGATTTTTACATAAGAGACAAAGATAATATATTTAAAAAAAAAAGCCAACATACAGAACATCATCTATTGCATGCTCTCAAATCTGAGGGATCAAAACAGGGAAAGAGAAGAAAAAACAGTATACATAATTGACTTCTTCCCCCTTTCTGATACATATTACATTTTTCAAGTGGAAAGACATCACTAACTACCTAGGAGATAGAGGCACAACACTCTCGACTAAAGAGATAGGGAACAGCAAGTAACAAGGAACTCCCTAGTTCATGTAGTTCATTAAATTAGGCTCCTGATAAGCATGCAATATATAATTCCTACTGGGTAGCTGATTATGATTACAGAGTTCAAGTGACACATGCGAGGAAACCACTAATCAAATAGGGTTTTAGGATAGCCATCAAAGCTCTTTCTTTACACAGTTTATTACAAGCCTCTTTGACCATAAATTTCTAGAGGCTGCCTATGGAGTTTATAATAATATGCAGTAGTCATGCAAAGCCCCTCGTCCTATTTACAGCAGTGGGTGAACCACATCTTTTGTCATTCTCTATTTGTTTATCATATATTTTTACACAAGTCCACTCAATCCTCCCCATGATTTTAGTCATAGAGTACCACTTTACTTTTAGAATTCTTTCACACTTCTTTTGATCATGCATTTACTTCAACCTAGCATGATCTAGTTCAATGTATAATGGCATTATATTCCATGAAGATTGAGGATCACATTGCTGGAAACTCAATCAACTTAAATAAAAAGAATGAATTACCTTCACCAAGGCACCAATGACACCTAAGCTAGTAAGCCTCAAATACTCAAAAGGCCTTGATTTACTTGTTGTATTAAGGAAAGGATACAGATACAAGGGTATATGAGCTGCGAATGTAAAATAATTAATATGAGTTGTCAATTAGAATACATGCAGCTTTATACAGGTTATGTAAAAACTATTTTTCACTTGTTAAATAAATATAGGAAGCAAGAAAGTAACATCACTAATGCGAGAAAAAAAAAAGGAAAGTTAATTTATTCGAGGAGAGAGGGAAGAATGCAGACAATAATACACTTAACCACAAGCAAAAGGACCAAGCAACTAAGTGATAATGTGGAAACAAAATGTAACCTAACCCTCTACAAATAAGCTATGCATGCAACCCAAAGGGCATAAGGCACACAGGATAGAACTTTTACTTCAAGTGTACCTACAAAAGATAGATGCACAAATGTACAACATTAATTCAAGTTTTCTGTCATTAAAACCTCATGAAAAGGAACAAGAAACCAATTTACTTCAACTTTCAATATTTTTCTCTTTTAAAAAGCTCGAAGGCTAAGAAAAATGCATTAAGTTTCAATCAACAACTTTACCCCATTGCCCAACATAAAAGAGCGTTTAACGCACAATCATCATAGTTGTAAAAGTTATTAAAAGATGTTGGAAATTTTACAATAATAAACCATTAACTTATGCATATAGCAATTTGTTTACTGTACAATCAGCTACTATATAAAATTTATAGTAGTATTCTCACAGGAATTTCAGTTCAAATAAAATTTCACTAATTATAGGAGTGTTTTTAATTTATACAAAATCATTTGAAACATAACTACATTAAAAGAAGTATTATTATTCTAAAAACTGTCGCTGAAATGATAATCTCCACAAGTGAGGCTAAAGGTTTTCCATATGACCATTCAATAATTCAATGTTTTATTCCTTTTCATAAACATGCTCATGTAAACCCAGTAGAGCGAAATAACTCTATCGTTGGTGTTTAGGATAATCAGTCTAGAAAAGAAATCTTATGGTGAAAATGATATTTGAAAAAATCAGTTAAATTGTCTATTCCACGACCTCACAGTATTTCTCTTCCTATCCAACGAATACTTGACTTTTATGAGTTTAGCAACAAGAAATCTCAATATGATGACTTGTACTCTGGCACCTGGAGGCAATTCCATTTTGACGGCATGCTATTTCAGAGGACTATATCCATAATTAATCACAAAATGTTCTTATGTATGCAACTTCAAGAATTAAATTAAAAAAAGTAAATATTCAGGTCCTGTGTTAAGCAACAAAGTGGTATCCTCATCAGATAAGAATGTACCATTTAGGAATAACATCCTTGTGTCCGGATGAGAAGCCACACACTGTAAGAAAAGATGAAAATTAAGACATGTTAGCAGAAATTTAAAAGAAAAGAAAATAGTGGACTGGTCACTTGGCTTGGTTGAACCAAGAACTGAACATATGAGTCCAATAAGTATAAATAAACCGGCTCAGCCAGAAAACCGAATTAAAACGGCTTTAGGTTTTCAATTATTATTCTTTTAAGTGGTGGGAATTTGTATCTCTAGCTTTCTATTACTATATTAACTACCATAACATTTATCTTTTTCCTTTGTTATTTCATATCAATTCAATATTAAAACCATGTATAAGATGTTTAAACCCCCCCCCCACACCTTTTACTGAAACAGCCAGTTGGATTGATTGAACTGAAACTGACAGCTCTACCAGTTCAACCTCTGGTCTGAGTTTTTCTTATTTGTTCGTTAATTAACAATGCATTTGCAATGGGCTTTTTTTAGTTTTCGGGTTGGTCTGGTTGTAATTGGTGTTATTGAACTCCTGGTGTATTTGGTTTCTAGCAATAAAATAATTGAGGCACTCTTTTCCTCCTTCCAATGTCCATTGAACTATACTTGTAGCTCGATGGTTATGAAGGGGGTTTTTAACGAAGCCTCCTATTTTTATCAACAAAAAAAAATTAGCAATGCGTTTGAATTGAAAACTACCAAAATAAACAAAAGTTCCATAAAAATCCATCTTTTTTCTCCTTCAACAACAATTTAAGGGGAAAAAATGTAAAACAACCCCACAGGTAACATTAGTCAGGACTCATGAGTTACCATTAGTGAAGTGAAAATTCAATCCAACAGAAACAGTAGGAAGGCCAAAAAGACATCACCTGAAGCAGTGCAAGAGCATTACAAACTCGATTCGACTGAGCTGGGGTTAGATTTGGTGGTGAGAGAACAGGATAAATTGAGACTATCTCCTGCAAGAAAAAATGGCTGCATCAAGAAACTGAGACAGAATACATGCCTAACTATGACAATTTTTCAATTTCCAATAGGGAACTCAATTAATAAAAGGAAATATAAGAAGCATCTAGAATGTCAGAAGTGGTCATTTGACTAAAAAAGGCAAGAATCTACTTGTTTTGACCCCAAAAAAATAATGACAGAGAACTTTTCCAAGTGCAAGTTAAAGTGAAAATAAACTCAAAAATCAATTTACACCAGGTATACATTTATTTTGAAGCAAACATTTGCCTTTTCTCCCCAATTAATCATTTCTCATAAGACAAAAAACCCTACTTTATGGAACATATAAAAGATCATACGAACGAAAGGCAACATTTAATTATATACTATAAAAGATTTTCCAAAAGATTGTTGATTAAATTACCTTCGATAGTTCGAGAAGAGCGTTCTCTCGGAGATCAGGGCTGCTGAGATCAAGAACTAAATGCTCGGCCGTTGCCATTTTCCGATCCTTGTTAGCCGGGGCTCCGCCGGCAGCTTGATTAGACGCGCTGGGTCCTCCAAAAGGCGAATTCATCGATAGAGATTGAAGCAGATTTACCGTTTGCATAAATAACAGAAATAAGAAAGTAAAAACTTTCCTTTTTCAAAGAGGGAAAGTATTGTACCCGAAAAGGAAAAAAATGAGGGAGAACTTTGTTTCACATACTTCGTAAAATAAATACTTATCGCCACGTACATTACATGCGCGTGAGATTGGCAATCAATTCTGCCCAATTGAGTCTTGAGTAAACTACAAATTTAGTACTTAAACTATTACTTTAATTCATTTTGATACATATATTTTATTTTATTTTATTTTTCTAATGTCCTTTATATAAATATTCTCGGCCATATTTAATACTTAGAATCATTTTTCATCACTCCTTATATTGACGACTTTTTGATTAAACAAGCCACGATGAACTTTCCTTTTGCATGCTTAATATTTAGACGAGTCTAATGTTATTTTAACTTTTGAATTTTATGTTATGGTCCTTAAAGAATCTTATGAATATTTTAATTTAAGATATCATAGATTATAATTTAGAGAAAATAACCTCAGTGACCAAAAATGTCTTATAATATATGATTTTAACCAACTTTTTTTGGATTTGCCAAAATAACCAACTAAATCGCAATGCGATCGATAATTCGCAACGCGATCTCCTGTATCGCAAATCAGTTTCCAGATTCGCAACGCGAACTTCGACTATCGCATTGCGATTTACATATTCGCATTGCGATAGTCCAAGTTCGCGTTGCGATAGTCGAAGTTCGCGTTGCGATTTATTCCAAGTTCGTTGCGATAGTCGAATCCAAGTTCGCGTTGCGATTTGTTCCAAATTCGTTGCGATAGTCCAAAATCGCAACTACTGGTGGTATTGCATTTGTTTCTTAAGAATTTTCTCTAAAAATATAGTATTCGCGCAGACGTGTCGAAAACACGTATTACCACGACCCGAGAAGAGACGGAGGCGGCGCGCGAGAGTCCCCCTTGTTCTCTATCACTCAACAAGGAAGTGTGAAAGCCAAGCCTTAAATACCATTCCCAATAGTGTTTCCAATACTATGTGAGATTGAGCATTACCAACACTTGTTCCCAATACTATGTGGGATTGAGCCTTAAATAATGATATTATTTTTGAATGTTTTGCTTAAAATTGCAATAATCGCGATTGATTGTAGATTGACTTTTAATTATGACATATTTAATCGTATAATACTAATGCAATTGGTTGCTGATTCAGTTGTTTTAAGGTGCATGATTGTTAATTGTTTCCTGAATAATCACATTGTATTGGAAACAAGTGTTGGTAATGCTCAATCCCACATAGTATTGGAAACACTATTGGGAATGGTATTTAAGGCTTGGCTTTCCCACTTCCTTGTTGAGTGATAGAGAACAAGGGGGACTCTCGCGCGCCGCCGCTGCCACTGTCCGTCTCGTCTCGGGTCGTGGTCGTGGTCGTGGTCGTGGTCGTGGTAATACTTGTCTTCGATACGTCCGTGCGAATACTATATTTTTAGAGAAAATTCTTAAGAAACAAATGCAATACCACCAGTCATTGCGATTTTGGACTATCGCAACGAATTTGGAATAAATCGCAACGCGAACTTGGACTATCGCAACGAATTTTGAATAAATCGCAACGCGAACTTCGACTATTGCAATGAATTTGGAATAAATCGCAACGGGAACTTCGACTATCGCAACGAATTTGGAAAATCGCAACGCGAACTTCGACTATCGCAACGAATTTGGAAAATCGCAACGCGAACTTCGACTATCGCAACGAATTTGGAAAATTGCAACGCGAACTTCAACTATCGCAACGAATTTGGAAAATCGCAACGCGAACTTCGACTATCGCAACGCGAACTTGGACTATCGCAATGCGAATATGTAAATCGCATTGCGATAGTCCAAGTTCGCGTTGCGATAGTCGAAGTTCGCGTTGCGAATCTGAAAACTGATTTGCGATACCGGAGATCGCGTTGCGAATTATCGATCGCATTGCAATTTAGTTGGTCATTTTGGCAAATCCAAAAAAAGTTGGTTAAAATCGTATATTATAAGACATTTTTGGTCACTAAGGTTATTTTCTCTATAATTTATATAGTATCTATTGCGATTTATCTTAAGTGTCAAACTTATTTATATATTTTGCCCTTAGTATATTGATTTTGATAATCATTACAATTTATTTAAACTAATTCATTTAAATAACACTATTGTATGATACTTATCTACGAACAATTCATCGGACTAATATAAAGATAAATTTATTTTAAATTTATTTGTAAATTAAATTCACTTAAAATATTTTTAATTATATTTATAAATGTAAAATCATAACTTGATTAAAGAACAAAAAATTTAGTTTCAGACAACACATAATTAATACAAATAGAACAGGATTATGAATCATTCGTTAAATATAAATAATTCAATTATTACTTTATATAATAACTATTTTCACAAAATATTTACAATTGAACTTTAAAATAAAAATAAACAAATAAAATTTTTAAAAAATACTGATACAATTTAAAAATGTCAAGTGTCATGTGCTTAATGATGTTATAAAAAAAGTATTATTTGAAATTTTGGATATTAATAAATCTTCAACGAGTTTTTCAATGTAAAAGTATTTTTCTAGTATCATAGGTTGACTCAATATTAATATTTTAAACATGATTTTTTTTATTTAAAAAGAGTTGTTCGAGAGTACTTTTACGTTTCAAACGGGATATTGAACTAAAAGCACTTCCATATACATTATTGAAGAAAAAATCTTTAAGTATCAAATTGAAAAAAGAAAATAAGTTCAAGAGTTAAATTGAATTTAACCTTTAAATAATAAAAAAATATTTTTGGATACTATTTTGTTAGACCCGGGTCCAATGTGCAATTCGGGTTATATAAAATAAATTCCCAAAAAAAATTGAAAAGTTCTTTAAGGTTCTTCACAATTTACTTACAGAGTTTGGAAGTTAGCAGAGCAAACGATGTGGAGATCAATGGCGGCAAGGTCCACGCAGTTGGTAGGACGGGGATTTCGTGCTTCCCAAATGAACCAGGTTCTATCTGAAACTCGTAAACCTTTCAATTCCTTTCCTAAAACATCATTCCCGCCATTCCATCGCTTTTTCTCCCATTCATCTTCCAATGAATCGTGGGATCCCGAGTTGGATTTTATTGCTAGGATTGAAACTAACGCCGCCCAAGTTCCCTCTTTTGAAGGTCTCGCCAGTGATGAGACCCAGATAGACAGTTTTATCCCTGGAGATTCCAAAAACGACATGGAAGAAGAAATCCAAGATTATGAGCTTGATGCTAACAGGTTAGAAAATGTGTTGTCTTTGTTGCAAAGTAAAGTTGATGGGTCTTTGGAGTCTAGTCTTAATGTTATGGCTTTGGATTTGCGTGTGTTGAAAGTCAAAGGAAATTAGGCAGCACATGAGTTGCTAAATGGGCGGCTGCAAATGGTCCAAATTAGGCAGTCATTTTAGTTGAAAATGTGTAAGGGTAAATTACCCAATTTACTCTCTAAACTTTAGAATATTTACAAGATTAGTCCTTAAGCTTCAACTATAAATACCCTAACCCATTTAGCTTCAAAATTATCCCCAAATCATTCTAGCTCTCTCTCAAGTGTTTTTGGTAAACACCTGTAAATTTTCTCCCTTTAGTAAAAGATCTGCAACAGTCCAGAGATGTAGGTATAATTGGCTAAACTCCGTTATCAATTTTGAGTATTATTTTTCCGCTTTTATTTCACATTCTCACTAATCTGATTATAGGAAAATTACTCGGTTATTTCCCAACAACTGGTATCAGAGCTTTTGATTGTGAATTTTGTCAATTTTTCTATGATATTACTATTCACATGAATAGTGAATTTCGTGAATAGTGAAATTTGGTCGACGATACGAGCTTGTCGACGGAGGTGTTCTAATATACAGTGATTCACATAAATTGTCAGAAACGATCCAAACGAAGCCAGATTCGAGTAGGAGCAATGGTTGCAGACGAAGGGAATGTGAAAATTGAGAAGTTGAATGGTGCGCTCAAGACCTTCTTGGAAGGACTTAGACCAGGGGCAATGCTCGGGGGAGAGCAAGGTGATGCCGAGAGACTTTTGGAGGCCATAGCTGTAGTCGAAAAGCTGACTGAGCTTGCAGATGTCAAGTCAAGTAGCGCTGTGTTGTCCATGCCCATGCCCAGAGATAGTGGCAATAATGGGGGAGACCGGAAAAAGGTACAGCGGGGAGATGGTAGAGGAAGCTCTTCAAATGGCCAATGTGAACCATTGACTGTTCGTAGCCAAGGAAAGTCATCAGGAAAGAATGGCAAGGCTATGTCCGGTGCGAAGAAGAATGTGAGCAAAGAAAAGTTAAAGTGCTACTTCTGTGATGATCCTCATTTGATTAGAGAATGTCCCGAGAAGCGTCGCCTTACAACCATCATGAAGAGGTTGAGAGAAGGAGAAGTAGCAGGAATTGGCGCGGTTGCAAGTGTTAAAGCTCCCAAGCCAGGGAAAATACTTGGTCCGATTGAGGGGATCAATGCGCCAAGCAAGGAACAAGACATAGTACGACTACAAGATCTCAAGTAGTTAATCCAAGATCGAGACGTGGCGAGACTATGGGTGTCAAAGCAGTCGAGCACAGAAAAGTACCCGGTGCGATAGCAAGAGATAAAGTCGTCAAGTCTAGGGTGCAAAGTGAGCAAGTCCGCTCACAATATGCCAGAATAGAGGCGTGGTCCAAGTTGAGGCGTCTCAGGCATAAAGGGACACTTAAGGAGTATGTGAGTCGATTCAGAAGACTCATGCTCAAAGTCCAAAGTTTGACTGAAGAAGATGGGTTCTTCACCTTCATGTTCGGATTGAAGCCATTGGTGAAGAAAGTGTTGGAGCGAAGGGAAGTCAATGACATGTCTAAAGCCTTGACAACCACCGAGTCCATCAAATAATTTGGAGACAAGAAGAACAAGACTTCCAAAGCAAAGTCGAAAACCGAGGGTAGCGGCAAGAGATTCCGTAACGAAGGCAAGTCATAGGATGAGGAATGTTGTTCCTCGAGTGGTAGAGAAAGTCCACTCAATGATAAACCAGATGGTGGATCTGGAGAAGATGTGTGCAGTCTTGACACAAGTTCAAGTGTCAAAGATGCTAAGCCGAGGGTAAGAGTCGAGAAAGCGAGAAGGCGCAGACTTAAGATGCCAGAAATGTTGCAAGATTACCTTAGAGGAGTCGAGTCATCCAATGTGATGGATGAGCCCAGGATCGAGTTTTCCAGAGAATAGGACGAACCCAAGATCGAGGGGGCGTTGAGAGTTGGCTCAATACGGTTAATTTTTGCCAAGGCAAGTAGAAATCAAGTGCAGGAGGAGTTACCCATGTCCAAGGAGTTTGTCGAACATGTTCGCGTAGAGAACATGGCTTCAGAGACCATCATAAGATAAGGGTCGAAGCAAGGGCTTGCCGAGGATATTCAAGTGAGGAACAATCCTTCAAAGACTAGTAGACAAGAGTCAAAGGAAGCCAAGACGTTGAGGGACAAGGCAACCATGGAGAAACTACCCATTTACATGGTGAGAAGTGAGCTCCAACCTTCGTGTTAGAAGGGAGTATGCAAGAAGAGGAATCAGACTTTTTCGTGAGAAAGTATCGATGCATAGTGGCGCAAAGAACTCCAATGATAAGGGTTCAATGTGAGAAGTTTCAGACTTCATGTAATAAGAAGGGCTGACGTAATTTTGAGTATGTCATGGTTTGTACTAGACCAGATACTGCTGAAGCAGTAGGAGCTGTTAACAAAGATGGTGACTACGGACAAACTGAAGTTGTGTCCAACTTTAGTTGGCATGCTAGAGTAACAAGAGCAGAAATGATGTTGCATTGTTCAAGGTGTGAAGACAGATTAAAATCAAGCTTCAAGTAGGAGATTGTTGAAAGTCAAAGGAAATTAGGCAGCACATGGGCTGCTAAATGGGCGGCTGCAAATGGTTCAAATTAGGCAGCCATTTTAGTTGAAAATGTGCAAGGGTAAATTACCCAATTTACTCCCTAAACTTTAGGGTATTTATAAGATTAGTCCTTAAGCTTCAACTATAAATACCCTAACCCATTTAGTTTCAAAATTATCCCCAAATCATTCTAACTCTCTCTCAAGTGTTTTTTGTAAACATCTGTAAATTTTCTTCCTTTAGTAAAAGATCTGCAGTAGTCTAGAGACGTAGGCATAATTGGCTGAACTCCGTTATCAATTTCGGATATTATTTTTTCGCTTTTATTTCACATTCTCACTAATCTGGTTATAGGGAAATTACTCGGTTATTTCTCAATAGCGTGAAGGTTTTGTTTTCAAGGCTCTTCAGACTCCATATATTTCAGGTAAAAATTTGCTTAGGTTTTTCAAATGGGTAATGAAGAAACCTGAGCTTAAAGTGACTACCTCTGTTGTCGAGTCCCTTGTTAAGGTTATTTGTAGTGATATTAAAATGAAGAATGCCTATGATTTATAGGATTTGGTTAAGGAAATTGGGGAGAAAGATACTGAGGTTTTGACTGTTGATGTTCTTAATGAGTTGATTGCTCTGTTTTCCAAGTTAGGTAAAGGAAAGGCAGCCGTGGAGGTGTTTGATAAATTCTCGGATTTTGGGTGTATCCCGAATGCGGAAACTTATTATTTCACTATTGAAGCTCTGTATCGACGGTCTTTTTATGAGTGGGCTTGGTCTGTATGTGAAAAGATGCTTGATGCAAGGAGCTTACCTGATGGTGAACCATTTGGAAAGATTATATCCTGGTTTTGTAAAGGGGATAAGGCTAAGTAAGTTCACGTTGTTTATTTGTCGGCTGAGGGAAAAAACAAGAATCTTCCTCGGTCTTCTGTTAATTTCTTGATCAGTTCACTCTGTAAGAAGGATGAAACAGTGAAGTTAGCTTCGGAGATGCTGGATGGCTTCTCGGGAGAAGCAAGAAAATATGCAATCAAGCCTTTCTCAACTGTTGTTCGTGGTCTGTGTAGGATGAAGGATGTTGATGAAGCGAAAAAGGTTCTTCTGAAGATGATTGAACAGAGCCCACCTCCTGGAAAATGCGGTTTTTAATTCAGTTGTTGGTGGCTACTCGAAGGTCGGAGATATGGACAAAGCAAAGGAGGTGATGAAATTGATGGAGCATAGGGATTTGAAACCTGATGTCTAGGCCTACACTGTTGTGATGAGTGGTTATGCAAATTGTGGCCAAATGGATCAAGCTTGCGAAGTATTATCAGAAGCCAAGAAAAAGCATACGAAGCTGACTCTAGTGACTTATCACACTCTAATTCGTGGATACTGCAAACTTGAACGGTTTGACAAGGCTTTGAAGCTGTTGGCTGAAATGAAAAATTTTGGGGTTCAACCTAACGTTGACGAATACAATAAACTGATCCAGTCTCTTTGCTTAAAGGTCTTGGATTGGCAAACAGTCGAGAAGATACTTAATGAAATGAAGGAGAACGGCTTGAACCTTAATGGAATCACTCGAAGTCTTATAACGACAGTTAAGGAGCTGGAGGCAGAGGGAATGAACAGTTTGGAAGCAACTATTGAAGTTTAAAATCTTTGCTGATTTTAGGGAATGGATGTCACATTATGATGTTCAACCCTAAATTTTGTAGCCTCCCCTCCATTACTGACATTAGATGAAAAGGTGAGGCCAGTGTTTGATTTCTTTGTTGTCATCTATTTACATGAATTAACTGAGACCATGTGTGTGTGTGTGTTTTAATTTCTAGGGATGCATTTTTGGGTTCTTTATGCGTTTAAATTTGGAACACAACTTTCCTTGTAGAATTGGTTTTTGTTTCTTTGCAAGTGAATAAGGAACTGTTCAACGTGTATCAATTTATATTGGAAGTTCTATGGTTATTTCTACTGAATTAGGGGATTGTGTGCCACGTTTACCTAAACAATTCCACTGATATAGACCTCCAGTGGCCAGAGCCGACTTCCTAGTGGCTTTGGTTGCCAGCTGCTTAAGCCTTCCCTCCTGTTGATTTCCCTGTTTGTTTTGTTCGAGCCATCGGTGAAGACTGGTTACAAAGAAAATCAACGGGATTTGCTGATTGGATTTGTGATCGATGCCAAGGGGAAATGAATTTACAAGAAATTTCAGATAGAGCACGGGAACTTAGAAAAAATTTACAGTGGCGAAAATCTAAGCGGTTAGATTATAGTGGTAAACTACTCATTAAGTACCTAAATTATCATATTTGTTTCGAATTAAACTTTCATTTGATTTAAAATCCTACTTTTTATTTTGTATTAGTGTCTCGCTATTACAAACTTAATGAATTGTATGTGACACCTTGTATAGATAAATTGTATCATTCATCAGTCAATTATCTTCTCACTCTTATATTGGTTACTAAATTTAATCTTTTCAATTTAATTACTTAATTTTTAAATTACTCCTAATCTAATCGCTTTAACTTTTAAATTTATTTTTTTATTTTAATTATATATTAACAAAATAATAATAAATGTCATGTCACAAAAATTATTAATAAAATAAATTAGAGTGATTAAAATAGGAGCAATTTGAAAGTTGTTTTAAACTTTAGAGACTAAAATATGAATGACAAGATAGTTGTGTGATGATTGACGTAATTTACCTATAAAAATACAATGTCATTAAATTTTTAACGGTGTAGTACTAAAATGAAATAAAATGTAAATGACTATGGATAATTTTCGAGTCACGATCGGGTAAATAATTTTCGAGTTGCGATCAGGTCATGATTTGTGACACTAATTTATAATTAAGGTTTTCTTGTGCTAATTAAAAATAAAATTGCATATAAATTTGGATGATCCGTGAAACTAATTTGTAATTAATGTTTTCTTGTGCTAATTAAAAATAAAATTGCATATAAATTTAGGTAATCATAAAGTAAAATTTGATATATTTAATTAAAAATAAAATTGCATATAAATTAAGTATATTTAATGTATAATATACCATTTTTATTTTTGTACAACTATATATATAATTTTTAAATGTTACTTTTATAAATCTCTTATAACAATATTAATATGACATCTGTTTAAATTCACATATAATTCTATAATTAAAGTACATTAAATATATAATTAAGGGTTAACTACATGGAAAATCACTTACGTTTATGTTTTATCCACTTTTGGTAATTGATTTCAAAAAACATAAGATATTGTCACGTTTATTTTTATTTAATTAAGATGTGGTCACTTTCATTTTATTTAATTAAGACGCAATCATCTTGGGCTAACTGTTGTTAACAATTAACATGATATGTGATATGATAGTTGGTATAATCACACATTTGGTCCCTATTATTTACATATTCTCTCAATTTAGTCATACTTTTAACTGATGTTAACGGCAGTTAACTTGAGTGACCATATCTTAATTAAATAAAACGAAAGTGACAATATCTTATGTTTTTTTAAATCAGTGAGCAAAAGTGGACAAAACATAAACGTAAGTGATTTTTCATATTGTTAACCCTATAATTAAACATGATTTACTTAAAAATTATTTAATAAATAAAATAAATTTAAATTTAAAATACTTAATTTTGTTTGAAGTTAAACATTATTTACTTAAAAATTAATTTTATAATTTTTAATATAGTTAATTATTTACTGTTTTCTATTTACAAATAGAAAAAAATGTATATATAAATAATATGATGTAATTTCTTTTATATTTAAATAAAAAATTAATGGAATTAGTGGGTATTTCCTAAATTGTAAAGGTTCGTAGAATTTTCATCAAAATTTTATAATGGTAAATTTCAATATTCACCTGTAGTCACTACTCACTAGTCAGTCATGGCAAATTTACGCTTTAACTCAGAAAAAAGTAAATTTGGATTTAATTTCAGTAAAAAATAAAAGATCCATTACAGAAATTCACAAGACTTACCTTCTGTAACAAGTAACAAAAAAAAAACCTTTTCTGAACAAATAGAAGATGGTTCAGGCAACAGACTGTCATCAAGTTTCCAAGTACTCACTGAGACCATCTCTTCTTTGGAGTAGAATCTTTCGATTTTGCTTCTTAATTCTCTTCGAATCTCGACTAGTCGACACTTGCCTTTGTCTCGAAGAAGGTGGTTTGGACTTGTTATTCATTGATATTTCCCTTAATGGAGTAACTGGTTCAGGCATCGAATGGCAATCGGTTTGTCTCGTAAAAGAGCTTGAAACTTTTGCAGGTGCTGATTTCTGCTGTCCCTTTAAAGGGGAGTCATCGTTCTCGAAACTAACTTCCTCGGCTTTGGAAAGCGGAGCTTGGGGGCGGTTCTTTGGGGAGGAATCCGAATCAGATGAGGAAGGGCTAGTAGTACTATCCATGTCGTAGAGGAGGTTATCCATCATGGGTGGAATTTGCCAATAGTTTGGACTTGAAGTAGACGAGGAAGCTCTTTGAAGCCTGGTCAGCTGGACAACCTTTCAAATTTACTTACTAAATTTAAAATAGAGCTGACAAGAACTACTCACCTTTTGTTCCAGAACCACCATGTCCTTCTTCAATCGAGTAATTATCGTGTTCTTTCTGCATATAATGTTCTCCAACTCGGATATCCTCTGTTACCAGAAAACATTTGTACGCGAAGAAACCAAAGGGTGCAGTTTAGCAAGTGAAAAAGGTGAACAAAAATGAAAATTACCTTCAAAGTAGCCACATTGGATGACTGGACAGAAGTGTTTAGTTCCTTTATGATCGCATCCTTCTCTTCGCATTTCCTCTTAAGATTGAAGACATCGTGTTCTATTGCATGGTTGTTCAGCTGCAAATGAGCATGCACAACATCAAACCAAAGAAATATTGAAGCCTTTGACAATAAACATAAATCGGATTCCGGCAATCCAAACGACGTAAATCCTCCATCACCTGGGTTTCTGATGCAGATGTGACACTCGAAGCCCAGTCCGACAAATCCGACATGCGATGCTCCTCGTGCTCTGTCTCGTTTGACAATGCCATCTCATTCGCACCCGAGGTTTTTACAATGTAGTTACCCTGACACATCAAAGAAAAAGGGAAAATAAAACCATTTCAATCAAGTGACTGAAGAAGATAATTCACATGCAACTCCCATAAATCGGATTCTTACTTTAATCTGTTCCCGATGCTGATAGCAAATCCAACAACCACAATCATCAACCTTTACACTCCCAGAACCAAAAGTTCCATTCAATGAAGATTCTACTTCAGTATTGGCCCATGTTCCCGGCTTCTCTTCGGTGTTATTCAGCTGTTCGCATAGACTGTCTACCTTCTGCTGCATGCTTGAAAGCACCTCATCCTGCAAATCCAGTCATATAAAATCAAATCAGATCGATTCAGGATAATTCTGCACTTAAATGACTAGCAAAAACTTAAATTCGATTCAAAATTCAACCGGGAGATTGGAGATTTTATACAAATGGAAAGCAAAATAATCGAATACAAGACATGTGAATTTGAATTTTAAGTGTTCATCGACCATAGATAAGTATCTGTTACAAAGTAATTAAGTCAAGCAAATGTATCTGCAACTGATGATAGAAATATGTATGCAGGTAGGTAATCAGAAAGCAATTTAACACTAAATATCTTCTTAATCATGCATAACAGAATCAATTGTGAATTAATTGAACTCTGAAACTCCATAGATTAATAAATGAGAAAACCCAATAGACTAACACTACTAAAACTAAAGTGAAAAATTACGTAAATAATTGCTACTAAAATTAAACAGTAAGTAAGAAAACAAACCCTTAGCTCGACCGATTTCTTGAGTTGGCAAATCAACCGATTCTTCTTAGACTCAACGGTCGCCAAGCCGATCACCGCCACGATCAAGAACCTTTCAACGGGACTAAATAGCTCCCAGGCCACGGCCTCCTCTCGGCCCAAACCGCCTCCTATAGCTCGAGCCGAGCTGGCTTCCTCGGCATCCAGGAGGAGCCCCTGAAGGGAAAGCCAAGACAGCCGCCCAGAAGAAGGAACAACCGGCCGGCTGCGCTTGGCGAAGTTGGTTGAGAGGCGTCGAGGCAAGGAGCGAACGGGGAAAGAGAGACCGACGATGGTGGCGCCATGTCAGCTTAACCGGCTTCTTCCATCGCCAAACAACGACGAATAAGATATAGATGGAGCGTTTGTGTATACAAAAGCTTTGATTGATTGGGTAATTGGTACGAAATTAGGAAACAAATTTGAATTTCGATCCTTTTTAAGTAACAAGGATTTAACACCACTAAATCAAAAACTTTCCTTTTCTTTTGTGGGGATAAATAAAAGGCAACTTGGAATGTAGAAATTGTGCAATCAATATTTTTATATAAAATTTGAGATTTAATTCATAGAATTTGACAAATATGTGCATGAGATTCAGTTAATATATAGTTTGGGCATGCAGCCTATGACGATAGTGATGGTGAAGACAACACCACTAAATCTGACGTTTTGGTGGACAATATAGGACTTATGGTTTCATCTATGGGCCTGTTCCAATCAACACAAATGAAACAATTTGTTTTTAGAAAAGAGAGTGAAGGGTTATAAATTACGGCATTGTATATTTCTCCCTGTTTGAAGCCATGTCTTGCGCCGCATATGTTGTACTCGGCCTGCCTTAGATCCCAAGCATTTGAGCCGCTACCCCGACTATACTATTATAAATTTACTTAAAGTAAAAATAAGTCTTTAAATTATACCTTAATTTAATTTTAGGTGTAGGTATCTAATATTTTTTCGTCTTTCTAAGTGTAATATTTTATTATTACACTTTTAGGTGCTTATGCAATAATAGCCGTTAAAAAAAAATCAAATGTGTCATGTTTATATTTTGGTTTAATGTAAAAATAAATGTTCAAACTATATCTTAAGTTAATTTTATGTGTTAAATTTTTTTCATCAAAAGTAGGTGTCTAACGTCTTCAATATTACATTTTTAGATACTTACGCAGTAATGACCATTAAAATATCATTAAGTGATATGTGTCATGTTTATATATTTTTTATTTTTTAAAAAAACTTGATAATATTATTAATTTTTTATATAAAAATCAGTTTTTCTAAAATTAAAAAATCCTACCATTCTAAAATCTCTTATTTAACTCTATTATCAGTTGTCGTTGATATCACTAACCGCCTTCGCCATCGTCGAATAGTCAATCATCCGTCGTCGAACCTCTAATTGCAGATATTCCCTCTTGATGTGGTCTCAATCTCCTTAAATCTATAATCCAAACTTAAATCCTTAAACCTAATTCTCAAATCCCTAACTCTAATTCCAAATTTATCATTCTCACTTTAATTTAATTTTAGAGATTAATGAGATCAGTGGAGGGAGGGTTTGAATGTAACCGGGGGATTTGCATATATGTGGGGGAGAATTTTTTTCTTTAAATTGTTTTTTTAAAAAATAAAATTTTTAAAAATAAATAAATGAAATACATATCAGACAACGATCGAATTTAACGGTCGTTACAGCCTATGCATTTAAAAGTGTAGCGTCAGAAATATTAGACACATATTGTAACACCCCCAGACTCGTACCTGACCCGAATACGAGTTTGAGGTGTCACATTGACTTTTCAATTTTTGACTCCTGACAAAATTCAAAGAAAATTTAAAACTTTCATTAAAATAACAGCTTTTTATTTACATACACTGACCACAATAACCAAAATCGATCAAGTCTATTTAACTCAACCAGTTAGTACATGCCAACTATAATCAAATTAACCAAACACCTTTAAATCATCTATTTTCTTATCTGAAATTTTGTAAGGGAGTTACTAACCTGTCTTGCTCTTCTTCGCTTCTCTTCTTCTCTTCTCGCTTCTTTAACCTACGTGTGAAATAATCACACGTTAAGTCAATGACTTAGTGAGGCGTAAACAAACTGACTATAGCATATCATAACTAATTTCTATTATGCACATCTCATGTAATCATGATAAACCATAAAATGCATCCAAACATATATATATATATATATACTTATTGTATTTTGCATAACATATACATATATATTGTTTCACAAAGAAACACACATATCATCATATGATTCTATTAACATATTTCCTATCACAAAGCATATAAAGCGTATGTAATAAATTTCTCATTATCTCTTTAATAGTCTTATTTTCATTCTTTATCTTTTAGTCATATGTTCTTGTACCTATTCTTCTTAACCAAGCTATATACACATCTCCATCATATCACATATATCATTTCACACCATAAAGATTACAAACAAAGCACGTAATATCATACAAGGTTCTTTATATCTCTTTTTATTAGCCCATGTACACATGTGAGAACTATAGATATGTGAGTCTATAGAGGTTGTGCAATAATGCTGTCACCACAACTCGTATAAATGCACCGAAGTGCCACGTAGAATTGCAACTAAGTGCCGTGTAGAAATGCACCGAAGTGCCATATAAGATGTCCCTAAGGACCACGTAGAAAATTCCTTAAGAATCATATACATATGCTAAGGACCAAATATGTGTCTCAGAGACCTCATACATGTTCCAAAGAATACATATATATCCCGAAGGACCGCGTAAACCCTCGACTCTTGGCATGCCAACTATACCCTTAGCTCTCATGACACATATCATGGGCATTATCTTTTATATCCTTTTTCATATTCATGTAAACATACACATATTAAACTCGTAGCTTCATTCATATACATGTAATCACGTAGTTTATGTAAATTCTCATATCATTTCGTATTCATTGTATCATATGGCATATAACACTTCTCTTGTGTTCCTATAAACAAGTCATATCCTATGACTTATATCTTTTCGTATAATTTATGCTTTAATCTCTTATATTCACTTGATTCAATATCATTTAACTTGTTTCACTTTCTCATATCACATATACTTTCTATTTCATATATCTAATGTCCTGTATCATATCTTGTAATCGTGTAAACATGTCTCTTTAATATAATTTACATAGGAATGCCCTATATTTATATCATATAATGATTTAGCCTAAGTCAACCTTTATAAAGTTATAATACATGTTTAAATAATCTCATTCTATCCTATAAATAATTTCTACTTATCTTATCTCACTTCCCCTTTTACTTACATAATTCAAAACCATAGTTTTCTTTAACTATATAAATCTTCCTATATAACTTATGTATCCTTATTATGCATATGCCCTCGAATTTATACTATCATCATAGAGTCTTCTAACCTTTCTCGTGTAATCACCTATACCATGTAATATGACTTATACTTTATTATTTTATGCTCACTTGTTTATTACATTCCTTATGTCTCTATCATATAATTTATTTCATGTTCTTCCATTATTACATTTTAGTGTTTTACACAAATCCTATAGCATATACAAAGCATATCAATATTTTTCGTTATGCATACATACAATTAATGTAAAACATATAATCACATATAACACATATAATAATAACAAACACATAATCTTATTCATGACTTCATGCATATTATTCTAGGAAATAGACTCATCGCAAGTCCTATTTCCATTAAACAATACATGTCCCTATTATGCACTCACCTGGCCTCACTAGTCAATACCGATCTGTTATCTTTTCCTTGATTGATCTCACTTGCCAAGTTCCGGAACTTGTTTAAGCTCTGCATCTACATAGTAATTCATTGATACTTATCATTATACTAATTAATATATTCTATACTATCATTCCTTGGGTTAAAAGAAAAGCTATTTTCATCTTTTAATGAAGGTATGCATCGATGCACACCTGCATCGATGCATAAATCCTATTCGATGTTTACATTTAAAGGGGTACATCGATGCACTGATGGCATTGATGTTCATATTTTAAAAGAGTGCATCGATTCACTTCAGGTGCATCAATACACCTTGAACAATTTCTGGGATTTATCCTTGATGCATCGGTGCACATTGAATGTGCATCGATGCACATAGCCCATAAATGTTATTTTAGCACAAATATCTTTTTATAATCCTCTCAACACTTTATATTTCACCTCCTTTTATATATCAAACTTGTATACACTTACTTAAACTAATTATTATCCATTCAATACTTCTAAAACTTAGAAATCCAATTCTCCATATGGAATTTAAGAATATCACTCAAATTCCAACATGTTCTAATTTTAATTCTAACACTTCCTATTCCTTAATTAGCTTGATGACAAGTCAAATCCCACTTCCAATTTTTATTATGAACTCTAATCCAAGATTTCACTTTTCTACTTCCTTTCTTTAATTCTTCATGTACTCCTCATCTTATTGTTTTAAGATAATCTAAGCTCTCCTTAAGCTTAGTTATCATCTAATGATCATAACCAGTGTTAAATTCAGTTAAATATTAACCATCAAGAAATCTTACCATTGCTCTTGACTTCCACACGTGAAGAAGAAAGGAGAAGAAGAGAACTCTGGAACTAGAACCTTGTCTCCCTTCATTTCCACGTGTTATCTCCTATGTAAAGGAGGAAAAAATCTTCCTTGTGAAATTACTATTATACCTTTCAACATTTCCATAATTATCATCTAATCCAATAAGGAATTATTCCTATTTAAGTCATTGAACTTTAACTTGATTCGAAATCAAGCACATAGTTTTCAAAATTTACAATTTAGTCACTTACCCTGATTTTGGGATGTTACAAATCTCCCCCCTTTAAAGAAAATTCTTCCTCGAATTTTCACTGCATACCTTTATAACATCATGCCTTCTAATATTTTCATGTTGCTTCATTTCTTTAATCTTTCTTGTTACCACTAGCAAACTTACCATTTCCTCATACTCAATTCTTCATATACGTCCATATCTTTATAAGTCCATATAATATCATTCATTATATAAACAGTAACCCCAATCCTTATTCCTCAATATTATAGATCAATTGATCTTTTTCATCATTCTCTATGTGTTTTGAACATAAATCAAGCTTTTGCTCATTTCTGAATCCTTGTCTGCATTACTATACACACAATCTTTTCATATAATCCCCAGGTATTTGTTCAAAGAATCCTCATTCATTCTCGTTCTTCTAATAATTGAAAATTGTATCATTTTAATATCAAACTTATAACTTATACCTCAATATACTTCTATTCTTGTCATACTGATCTTTTAATCTCCATCTTTGATTTTCCTATCCCTTATTCTTTATACTTTAAAATCAAAATCTTCTTATGCATATTATATATTATATCTATATTATTATATATCTATATATATATATATATATATATATATATATATTCATATATTCTTTTCTTATCATTATACTCATCTCTAATTAATAATCATGTCTCAATTCACACCATACTTAGTTAATTTACCCTGACATCATCTTTTGATCCTTTAACTTTAATACACTTATCATCATTTAATTATGTTAGTCAACACCAAGTATTCCAATCCAACGCATAAACCTTTATCGAACCATTCATATACATTCTTTCAGTCGGAATTATCTCAACAATAGTTTACTTAACTTATCAAATCCACATTTACTCTCCTACACCATGAAATTTTCGTTGTTCCAACTCAACATTCTAACTTCCTTTATCTTATAAAATGATCACTGATGTACCTATTCTTAAACTCTTCTTATCAATCCTTAGCTTTACTCAAACATACGAATCCTCACCTTCTTCACTACGTCACATTATTATGATCAAAATATACAACTGTATCCTAATCCATCAACTTTGGTTGTCTTATCCTGACAATATCTCAAAATATTAAATTTCTATACATTTTCCATCACATAATTTGTTTAGCCAACGCTAACTCTTTCCATCTAAAATGAAAACCCTTATTCTATCCACATTCTTGCTTATACACGGTACTATTCCTTTATTTCAAACTCATAAACTCTGGTTGTATATATCTTATACGCTTGTCACTGATACACTTATTCTCGAACTCTCTACAAATTCTAACCACATCCTTAGATCTTTTAACTTTCTTATGGTGGAACTTGTTCACCATATTCTATCGTATCTATGAAATAATAAGAATACTTCATATCACTTTTCCGATTCAAACCTGTGAAAACTTTCTATCACTATTCTAATATGATTTCAACTTTTTGAAATCAGTCTTTGGTCTTATGAGGCACTTCCTGAGGTGTCTGCTTTTCATCCTACCTGGTCAGGGCAGGTGAATTGCTACTACCATTAGGTTCACCCCTCGCTTTCTTTGAAATTCTCATAATTAAATTTCTACTATATATTATACTAATCTTATTCTATTAGCAAGACAACATACTCCTTACACTATCAGATCAGAAATTTTTCACTATGTGTTGGCATGTACACATTTTATGACACTTTGGACTTCAGTTTATGTCGAGAATCGGACTAAACCTTAACTCTGATACCATTAAATGTAACACCTCCCAACCCGTACCCAACCCGAATACGAGTCTGAGGTGTCACATTGACTTTTCAAATTTTGAAACTTGACAAAATTAAAAGAAAATTTAAAACTTTCATTAAAATAACATCGTTTTATTTACATACACTGACCACAATAACCAAAATCGACCAGAGCATATTTAACTCAATCATTTAGTACATGCCAACTATAATCAAATTAATCAAACATCTTTAAATCATCTATTTTCTGATCTGAAATTTTGTAAGGGAGTTGCTAACCTGTCTTACTCTTCTTCGCTTCTCTTCTCGCTTCTTTAACCTACGTGTGAAACAATCACACGCTAAGTCGATGACTTAGTGAGGCGTAAACAAACTGACTATAGCATATCATAACTAATTTCTATTATGCACATTTCATGTAATCATGATAACCATAAAATGCATCCAAAATATAATATATATATATATATATATATATATATATATATATATATATATATGTACTTATTGCATTTTCATATCATATACATACATATTGTTTCACAAAGAAACACACATATCATCATATAATTCTATTAGCATATTCCCCATCACAAAGCATATAAAGCGTATGTAATAAATTTCTCATTATCTCTTTATTAGTCTTATTTTCATTCTTTATCTTTTAGTCATATGTTTTTGTACCTATTATTCTTAACCAAGCTATATACACATCTCCATCATATCACACATATCATTTCACACCATAAAGATTACAAACAAAGCACACAATATCATATCATCTTCTTTATTAGCCCATGTACACATGTGAGAACTATAGATATGTGAGTCTATAGAGGTTGTGTACTAATGCTGTCACCACAGCTCGTATAAATGCACCGAAGTGCCATATAAGATGTCCCTAAGGACCACGTAAAAAATTCCTTAAGAATCATATACATATGCTAAGGACCAAATATGTGTCTCAGAGACCTCATACATGTTCCAAAGAATACATATATATCCCGAAGGACCGCGTAGACCCTCGACCCTTGGCATGCCAACTATACCCCTAGCTCTCATGACACATATCATTGGCATTATCTTTTATATCCTTTTTCATATTCATGTAAACATATCACATATTCATATAAACTCGTAGCTTCATTCACATATACATGTAATCACGTAGTTTATGTAAATTCTCATATCGTTTTGTATTCATTGTATCACATGGCATATAACACTTCTCTTGTATTCCTATAATCAAGTCATATCCTATGACTTATATCTTTTCGTATAATTTATGCTTTAATCTCTTATATTCACTTGATTCCATATCATTTAACTTGTTTCACTTTCTCATATCACATATACTTTCTCTTTCATATATCTAATGTCCTGTATCATATCTTGTAATCGTGTAAACATGTCTCTTTAATATAATTTACATAGGAATGCCCTATATTTATATCATATAATGATTTAGCCTAAGTCATCCTTTATAAAGTTATAATACATGTTTAAATAATCTCATTTTATCCTATAAATAATTTCTAGTTATCTTATGTCACTTCTCATTTTACTTACATAATTCATAAACCATAGTTTTCTTTAACTATATAAATCTTCCCTATATAACTTATGTATCCTTATTTATGCATATGGCCTCGAATTTATACTATCATCATAGAGTCTTCTAACCTTTCTCGTGTAATCACTTATACCATGTAATATGACTTATACTTGATTATTTATGCTCACTTGTTCATTACATTCCTTATGTCTCTATCATATAATTTATTTCATGTTCTTTCATTATTACATTTTAGTGTTTTACACAAATCCTATAGCATATACAAAGCATATCAATATTTTTCGTTATGCATACATACAATTAATGTAAAACATATAATCACATATAACACATATAATAATAACAAACACATAATCTTATTCATGACTTCATGCATATTATTCTAGGAAATAGACTCATCGCAAGTCCTATTTCCATTAAACAATACATGTCCCTATTATGCACTCACATGGCCTCACTAGTCAATACCGATCTGTTATCTTTTCCTTGATCGATCTCACTTGCCAAGTTCTTGAACTTGTTTAAGCTCTGCATCTACACAATAATTCATATACAGCAGTATACTAATTAATTATTATAAACTATCATTCCTTGGGTTAAAAAAAAAACTGTTTTCATCTTTTAATGAAGGTATGCATCGATGCACCACACCCTGCATCGATGCATAAATCCTATTCGATGTTTACATTTAAGGGGGTGCATCGATGCACTACTTGTGCATCGATGCACTGATGGCATTCGATGTTCGTATTTTAAAAGAGTGCATCGATGCACTTCAGGTGCATCGATACACCTTGAACGATTTCTGGATTTATCCTTGATGCAACGGTGCACATTGAATGTGCATCGATGCACATAGCCCAGAAATGTTATTTTAGCACAAATATCTCTTTATAATCTTCTCAACACTTTATATTTCACCTCCTTTTATATCTCAAACTTGCATACACTTAAACTAATTATTATCCATTCAATACTTCTAAAACTTAGAAATCCAATTCTCCATATGGAATTTAAGAATCTCACTCAAATTCCAACATGTTCCAATTTTAATTCTAACACTTCCTATTCCTTAATTAGCTTGATGACAAGTCAAATCCCACTTCCAATTCTTATTATGAACTCTAATCCAAGATTTCACTTTTCTACTTCCTTTATTTAATTCTTTATGTACTCCTCATCTTATTGTTTTAAGATAATCTAAGCTCTCCTTAAGCTTAGTTATCATCTAATGATCATAACCCAGTCTTAAATTCAGTTAAATATTAACCAATAAGAAATCTTACCTTTGCTCTTGGCTTCCACACGTGAAGAAGAAAGGAGAAGAAGAGAACTCTGGAACTAGAACATTGTCTCCCTTCATTTCCACGTGTTATCTCCTATATAAAGAAGGAAAAAATCTTCCTTGTGAAATTACTATTATACCCTTCAGCATTTCCATAATTATAATCTAATCCAATAAGGAATTATTCCTATTTAAGTCATTGAACTTTTAACTTGATTCGAAATCGAGCACATAGTTTTCAAAATTTACAATTTAGTCACTTACCCTGATTTTGGGATGTTACACATATTCTTAACGAACATTTCTTTGAGCATCTCAAGTTAACTTAGGGTATAGTTCAAGCACTTATTTTAACCTTAAGCAAAAATTTAAATATGACACATGTCACTTAATAGTTATTACTGTGTAGGAACCTAAAATATAACAAAATAAAGTATTAGACATTTGAAAATGTAATAGAGAATTTTAGACACATGTTTTTAACAAAAAAATCTTTAAGCACTTAAAGTTAACTTAGGGTATAATATTTCTTAATTATTAATAATAGATATATTTTGTTTAAATTTAAATTTTAAAATAATATTATGGGAAGCGATGTGATGTTTGGTGTTATTAAATTAGCTTAGCGAGTCAGAGTCGACAGAATCACTGTTATTGACTCCCCCTGGATGCTACTACCAACCCCAATAACACAGCCTGGTTGGCTGCCCCCAATTACTACTTATATATCTTATTATCAGCATTAGCTTAAATTATCAGATCATGCAATAACAGGGAAGCCATGTTTGATGAACCAGTTTTTCTAATAAACTACAACAAAATAGATCTATAGCGGCATTATTAGCGGCATTTTGATAGTAAACGCTGTTAATGCTGCTAACTTTACACATATAACAACGTTTATAGCCAAAACACCACAAAATAGTAATATTAGCGGTATTTTTAGATAAACTCCGCTAAAACTCATACTTTAGTGGTGTTTTTGAGAAAAACACCATAATAGATTAAACATATTGTGACGTTTGTAATTACAAACGCCGTAAGTCCTATACCCTTTAGCAGCATTTATAGAAAACGCCGTAATAGAATAAATCAATAGGTACGCAATTCATGGTTTTTTTAATAAACGTCGCATTAGTCTCATCAATTTATGGCGTTTTTTAAAAACACGTCGTTATTGCATTCATTTGTGGCATTTGAATTTATAAATGCCTCGAAGATTATATCTTTAATCCAGTGAAACCCTTTCCCCCCTTCAATCTATTTCTTTACCTATTTTCAAACATCCATACGTTTACTCCACGAATTGCTACTGCTCATTGCCGTTCGAAGCCGTCGTCACCTCCAACGTCACACCGTTCAACGTCATCGCGAGACTACCGCCGTCAAGGTAAACATTTACATATTGCGTTTTCAAACATTAAAAATCAGTTGCTTTGTTTTTTTTCCCTTTGTTTTACAAAATTTGCAGAGCATTGTTTGAATCGACTTGTCCATTGTTTTCCTCATAAATTGATGTGGCGAATGGTTTGTGAAATCGTTAAGAGAGGTATCATAGGTGTGCTCCTCCTTTCGTCTATAATATTCCCCCATCATTATGTTCAAAAATTGGTAGAAAGCTAGTTTAGGGTTTATCTTATAAGATTGTCGGCTCCTACAACACTAACATCCAATAACAAAGCTGGAAAATTTCATTATTCCAGCTGCCAAGACCCGGCTTAACTCTCTGTTGCTCACTCCGAAGAATTTATGTATAGAGTTCTTTTATTGGTCTTAGATCATTATAAGATAGTATCTGATTAAAAAAGTTTTAGCTAATTGATAATGTCATAAAATGAATGTAAACACACTTTGTTGATGTAATTTCTTAAAATAAAAAAAATTTAAAGAAAAGAATTTATGTTGATAAGAATATCACATGCTAAGTTACTAACTAGGTTGTGTATTTCAATTTAATATCATTCAAATAACATAACCATCTGCTGACAAAAGGAAATCCAGTTTAACAGATACAAAGCAAACAAGCATGCATTCCTCTCATTTTTTGATTTCTTCTCGAGAATAAGCTGCTCTTGTATTTCGAAACTGGGAGCAAAGAAATAAGTTCTTGGGAAAGACCTCGACTTTGAACAAACGTCGGTAATTTTTTCTATTGTTGTTTGCTGCTGTGTTTCTGATTTTAACTTTTTTTTCTATTGTTGTTTGCTGTTTTTTACTGTGTTTCTGCTATGTCTCCCTCTCGGCAGTGATGAGTGAGAAGTTAAGCCAGCAAATTTTTTTTGATTTTTGAGAATAAGATATAACTTTATAGGATTCTTTCAAGATTTATATCAAAAAATCTTATATACATACTTTCAATATGAAAATATAACTTTAAAAACTTAAAACTACCTTACACAGTAAAATGTTTGTGCTCAATAAACTCACATCCAAGAAGAAGATTAAAAATTTTAAGTTACAATAAAAACAAGTTAATGTTCACAAGGAAGATGAAAAAGTTCAAATACAAATAGAATTGTGTCACTTTAACGGTGGAGTAAGCTTTCTTGATGTTATTCATCAATTTGGAGATTCCTTTTATACCATCTAATGATTATTTAATCATTTGGAGCTGTTGAGAAGCATTCGAACTGTGCATATTTGCACATTTGGTCTTGAATAGTTAATTCGACACAAAAAAAAGGTTAAGATATCTAATTGCATAAAAAAATTATCACATTACACATAAATAACAAAATTAGATACTAAAAATTATATTTATTTTTAATAATAATTAATAAAGCTACTATTAGATCCATGGATAGAGAACACCTTCATCGGTATTGGCAATTTGGTCAATTATGACTAGAAATTTGATTAGGGAATGCTTTTGGGACCAATTGGTGCCTATATTTTCACTAATAATAATATTTTCACTAAAATTGTTGTTTGTTTATTGCAGATATTACACCCAGGAGAAAATTAAGTGATCAGCGTATTGTTCGAGCTTCTCAAGAGGAGGGAAGAAGAAACAAAAATGATGAATCGAGTGGTGTTAGATCTTCAAAAATTCCTAATGCTGTTGAAAAAAGTTGTAGAAATTGAAGGTAATGTTCGACACTTTATTTAATTGTTGGTTTATTTTCAAACTTTACATTAAATTATTTCTTATAGTTGAAAATGGTCGAAGTCACAAAACTAGAGGGCATACAACATTGAAGGAATTACCACTTCCTCCTAGGAACCATGAAAGTTTCAAGAAAAGATGTCGATCACCTATTGTCCTAGAAGTACGTCTTCTATCCGGTTACTTAGGCAATGTTGCAGTAATGCCAATATTATACCATCAATTATGAGTCATGGCATGAAATGTTAAATAGTAGCAAAAATCAGGATGTGTATTTTGTTAAGGTAATAATGCCATATAATAGATTAATCCATGATAGTTTTGTAATACCCCAAATTTTAGTTAGTGACTAAAATGTAAATTTTGAAAGTTTAGTAACCAAAGTAAAAAGTGGAAAAGTTTAGGAGCTAAGTGGTAATTTTCCCAAAAATAATTTTTATTCCATAGATAGATAGTTTATTTTTGAGAGTTGGGCTTTATTGAAATTAGATTCTTGATTTAGAATTTATGTTGAAAACTAGAAAGGTTAAGTCTGGTAAGAAATTGATAAATGGATCGAATAGAAATTTTAGAAAAAATTGAAGAATATAAATTAGGCTTAAAAATATTATTCACATGTTAGAGTGATGGGAATAATATGGATCATTGTATTTGAAGATTTATTTTCATGTTAAATTTGGATGTTGGATTAAAGTGGCAAAATGCATTTTTGGAAAATTGCTTGGTAAAATTTGAAAAAGGGTAAAATAATTTGTTCATCTTTGCTTTTGAAAGATATAAGGTTATGTGGCTTGGTTGGATGGTAATTATCAAGTTCATTAATGGAAAATGGACATTGTCATTAAATGAATATTTATTCATTTTAAGCTTAATAAGGTTAAATTAACATGAAAATTAAGTTAGAAATTCATGAAACTTAGCTTATTTCTAGCATCAGCTGTTAACACTGTATAAGGAGAGATTTTTTTTTTTGATTTTGAGTAATTTCCTTTGGATTTTGGCTCATGTCGTGAAATAGAAAATTGTTCCACGCAGATTTATTTTCATGTTAAATTTGGATGTTGGATTAAGTGGCAAAATGCATTTTTGGAAAATTGCTGGTAAAATTTGAAAAGGGTAAAATAATTTGTTCATCTTTGAATTTTGAAAGATATAAGGTTTATGTGGCTTGGTGGATGGTAATTATCAAGTTTCATTAATGGAAAATGGACATTTGTCATTAAATGAATATTTTATTCATTTTAAGCTTAAATAAGGTTAAATTAACAGAATTAAGTTAGAAATTTCATGAAACTTAGCTTATTTTAGCATCAGCTGTTAACACTGTATAAGGTAAGAATTTTTTTTTGATTTTTGAGTAATTTCCTTTGATTTTGGATAATGTCGTGAAATAGAAAATTGTTCCACGCGAAAAAAAACTATCATTTGGTACTAATATTACATGCTAATCTTGCTTGTGTTCAAGATACCAAATTTAGGGTTTGTGTTCACATTATGGTTTGTGTTCACATTATGGTTTTATGAAATTGATGGAGGATTATGATGTTTTTGAGGTTGTAGATCATATAAGCATGATTATTGATTAAAACTTGTACATGGCTAAATAAGCCTATGTTGATTTCGGCCAAACCATAACATAGGGAAGGATATTTTGATGAATGAAATGTTGAATTGAGGTTTATTTCATGTTGAACTAGTGGAAATCTTGAACCCCAAACTATATATATTCGACCTTGAGGAAATAGGTTGGGAAAAATTGGGGAAAATTTCTCATGGCTTAGAAATGATATTTGGAAGGTTCTAAAAGTCTTAGAATTTTTTTGGCCAAAGTGTAATTTTCAAAAGTTGAGGGACCTATTTGACAATTTTGAAAAGTCATGAGATGATTGTGTAATTAATCAATATTTGATGTACCCTATTAGAAATTATTGTTTGAAGGCTAAAATTGAAGTTAGAATGTGAAATTAAGCCATTTTGGAAAGGTTGAAAAGTTTAAGTACAAAATGGTGAATATTGAGAAAGTTAGTGGCTTAAGTGGTAATTTTGGTATTGTTGAGATATTAGGCTGTAAGTTTAATGCTGGAAAATTTTTGGGCTTATATGGGCTTTAATTGAAGAATTTATGACAAGGGCCCAATATGAATAAAAATGAAAAGTTAGAATGATTTTATAAATAATTAGAAAATAATAGTACTATTAAGTATTATTATTTTGTATAAATGTTAGTAATGATACTAACATTGTATTTTATATTTGTATGTGATTATGGATGCTTTTATAGATCGTAATAAAATTCCTAAGACAAGCAAACAAAATGGCAAAGATAAAGTTACAGAATAGTCGGACAACAGTAAGGCATAATATTGAGGCATACCAGGTGAGTGCTTTTATTATGTACTTATATGATATGAGGACGACTTGAAATGAGTCAACCTTGAATGTTTTTATAAAAGCATGTTTTATTGTATTTTGAAATATTTTCATAAAATTTATGAAAATGATTTTACGAATAATTTTGGGTATAAACTGCCCTAAATAGATGGATGAATTTTATTGTTTTAATAGCTATCAATGTTTCAGAATATATGTTTAATCTGTGAATTTGATTTAAAGGCCTATTGTATGTGCATTGAGAGTCGTAAGTGCATTTCGACATACTTTGTGTATGATGGTTATCGATCGATTTTGTTTAATGCATATGTTGCATTTTCGTATCAGTACTTTGTGTACTTTCAGCACTATGTGTGCATCCATGGTATTCATAATGAGTTTGTGAATTACCATTTTGGCACTATATGTGCATCCATGGTATTCATAATGAGTTTGTGAATTACCATTTCGACACTATGTGTGCACCCATGATATTCATAATGAAGTCGTGAATTACTATTCCGTTACATTAGTATAGTATTGTTATCACAACAGAACCTATGCTTTCGTTTAGCACTTATGCAACTCATGTAACTTGCATTCTCATTTGACATATATTGGGAAAATAAATAGATACTTTGGAAAATACTGATTAATAGATATACTGGGCATACTAAATATTGTTTCCCATGTTATGTGAAAGAAAAATTGTTTACGAAGTTAGTTTTATATATTACTATTATTTATATGATTAAATTAGTATGTTGATATTTTACGATATACTTATCTTTTGGTTACATCTCATTTATATTATTATGCCTCACTAAGTGAATACTTAGCGTGTGATGGTTTCACATATAGGTAATTGCATACAAACGGAGTAAGGAGTGCAGCTGATATCGTAAATTAAAGGTTGCCTCATCAGTAACTGTATGACATCTATGTCTACTTTTGATATCACTAGATGAATACTTTGGAAAATACTGATTAATAGGTATATTGGGCATACTAAATATTGTTTCGCATGTTATGTGAAAGAAAATTTGTTTACCAAGTTAGTTTTATATATTACTATTATTTATACGATTAAATTAGTATGTTGATATTTTACGATATTCTTATGTTTTGGTTACACCTCATGACTAAGTGAATACTTAGCGTGTGATGGTTTCACATGTAGGTAATTGTGTACAAACGGAGTAAAAAGTGCAGCTGATATCGTAAATCAAAGGTTGCCTCATCAATAACTATATGATATCTATGTCTACTTTTGATATCACTGGATGGCATTTATATACTAAAGTAATGAACGTTTTTTTATTATATATAAAAATGTTTTATTTAAAGAACCAAAATTTTACTAGTTTTTAAGTATAAAATGTTTTAAAGGTAGTGTAACATTTGTGACTCATGTACGGGGACTATACAGGAAATGAGTTACATTTATGGTATCAGAGCTACAAATTAGCCAATTTTTGGTTAAAATCGGGTGTATTTTACTTTAAAAGGGTTTACATGCCACTAGGATGTCAAAGTTACTAATATGGTGTCGATATGATATGATTGATGTCACTCCTTACTAACTTGAGTTGTTATTATTATGTATATCGTATTAGATGTCAAAATCTACGAATTCATAGAGAGCGACTGAACAAGAAGTTCGAGAAGGGTCGGGTAGCGAGAGAAATGAAGGTAATAGTGAGCATATGATCCAGTCTGAGCACGCTAGTGCACCGATACATTAGGGTATGCCAGTGTCAGATCATAGAGCTTTTATGCATGCTCTCGATGCGATCTTAACTCGATTTCAAGCTCCTCTGCCTTCCCTTACTCCTCCAACATCATAGATGTTAATCCCGAAAGAGCTGAAAAGTTTGGGAGCACCCGAGTTCAAGGGAGAAGAGGATGAAGGCCCCATAGATGCTGACTTATGGTTAAACGACATCAAGGTGATGCTTGAAAACCTTCACTGCTCAGATTCTGAAAAGTTAGATAGAGTTGTATCTTTACTTCGAGGATCAGCTCGAGTGTGGTGGACGAACACCATGATGTATGCACCGCCTGAGCAAGTAACTTAACAGTTCTTTCAGTATGAATTTAAGAACAAGTACATTGGCGAATAGTTTTGCGCGATGCTAAAGTTTCTTAATCTAAACAAGGTGATCGAGCATACATGAGTACGAGGTTGAATATAACAAGTTAAGCCTTTTTTTCTATTGAAGTAGTTCCCAATGACAAGGCTCGACGTGATTGGTTTATCGAGTGATTGAGGCCTAAGATGAAAGAGATAACGTTGGTGTTAAACTTGCCTACCTTGCAAGAAGTGATAAATTGAGCTAAGGTAATCGAAAGAGCTCAAGAGGAGACTTTAACAGCAGAGCAGAGTATGCAGATAGGGAAAATAGTTGGAACGTCTTCAACTTTCTATCATGCCAAGAGAGGCAAGGGTTCCCAATACAATAATAGAGTCGGATCTGCTACAGTTTCACAGAAGAATAAATAATCACAGTCTTTTGCTGCTAGTTCGGGTAGAGCATAAATCAGTGCAAACTGAGAGATCATCATCAACATCTCATAGAGGCAGAGTAGATCCAAAGGAGAATCTGGGTCAATCTAGCGACCAAAGACGCGGGAATTAGCCAGAATTTATAACATTAAGACTAATGAGATCAGGATGACCCAAAGATTATAACAGGTACGTTCAATCTTTTTGATGAACTTGTATTTGTTTTGGTTGACCCTGGATCTACGCACTCTTATATTAGTACAAAGTGATTAGGGCTAGAAGATTCTGTTAGAACCAATCTTTAGTGAGATGAAGCGTAAACCCTACAATTTATAGTGCAAGGGTAACTCAAATATGTAGAAAATGCTCGATAAAGATTCAATGGGCTATTTTCCCAGCAAACTTGATAGAGTATCCTTTTGACGAGCTCGAGATTATTTTAGGTTTGGATTGGTTGTCTCCACATCATGGATGGGTGGATTGCCACAAGAAGCGATTATTTTTTAAGGATGTAGAGGCTTCAGAAATCATAGTAATTGGTGAAAAAGCGAAAGCACCATCCAATATGATACCAGCAATGACTACAAAGAAAATGATGTCGGAAGGGTGTATAGTTTTCTCGCTAATGTAATAGGCACTCAAATACCGGAAGTGAGAATAGATGATATTCCAACAATTCGAGAATTTCCAGATGTTTTTTCGGAAGAATTATTAGGTTCACCTCCAGACCATAAGGTGGAATTCATGATTGATGTTTACCCGGTATTGAACCTATTTCTATGGCTCCATATCGAATGGCCCTAACTGAGCTAAGAAAATTAAAGGCCCAATTATAGGAGTTGCTCGATCGAGGATTCATCAGACCTAGTGCTTCACCTTGGGGATCACCAGTACTTTTTGTGAAAAAGAAATATGGGTCTATGCGATTATGCATAGATTATCGACAGTTAAATATGGTAACAATAAAGAACAAGTATCCTCTTCTGAGGATTGATGATCTTCTTGATCAACTAAAAGGCACAATAGTGTTCTCTAAGATAGTCATTCGATCATGATACCACCAATTAAAAATTAAAGAATGGATATTCCAAAGACAACTTTTTGGACTCGATATGATATTATAAATTTATGGTGATGCCCTTCGGTTTAACTAATGCTCATGTAGCATGGATTTGATGAACCAAGTATTCCAACCTTATCTGGATCAGTTTGTGGTGGTATTTTGGTGATATTTTGGTATATCAAATTCAAGAAAGGAGCATGATGCTCATATTCGTACCGTTCTTCAGATTCTTCGAGAAAAAAGTTGTATGCCAAACTGTCCAAGTGTGAATTCTGGTTAGAAGAGGTTACTTTCCTTGGCCATGTTGTCTCGACAGAAGGCATAAGAATAGATCCCAAAAAGATTCAAGCTATAGTGGTTTGGAAACTACCAAAGAATGTTTCTGAGGCTCGGAGTTTCTTGGGACTTGCTGGTTATTATCAAAGGTTCGTGAAAAACTTTTCGATGTTAGCTTCACCGCTAACCAAGTTGTTAAGAAAAGATGTGCCTTTAGTTTGGACGTAGAAATGCCAAGAGAGTTTTGAAACGCTAAAGAAGATTTTAACAGAGGCACCAGTACTTGTACAACATGAGTCGGGTAAAAATTTTGTGAATTTTAGTGATGCATCTCATAACGAATTGGGATGTGTGCTTATGCAAGAAGGGAAAGTTGTGGCCTATGCCTCGAGACAGTTGAAAACTCACGAGATGAATTACCCGAAGCATAATTTAGAATTGGCAGCGGTCGTGTTTGCTTTGAATATTTGGCGTCATTATCTGTTGGTGAGCGTGTTATATTTATACATATCACAAAAGTCTAAAGTACTTGTTGACTCAAAAGAGCTGAACTTGAGGCAGAGAAAATGGTTCAAGCTTTTGAAATATTATGATATGATCATCGATTATCAACCAGGGAAGGCTAATGTGGTAGCTGATGCACTTAGCCGAAAGACTTTTGCAGCTTTACGAGTTTTGGATGCATGTCTATCGTTAAACGAAGATGGTGCCTTGGTTGCTGAGCTTAAGTTAAAGCTGATGCTTTTGGATTGGATAAAACTGCTGCAAGGAAAGATGAAAAATGTTTGGCAAGAATTGCACAAGTAAAAAGGCGAGACTAAAGACTTTGAAGTCAGACTGATGGATGCTTATATTATCGAGAAAGACTTTTCATTCCGATAATGAAGAAATAAAGATAGATATTCTCTTTGAGGCATATTATAGTCAATTAACTATGCATCCAGGAGGAAATAAGATGCACTAGGATATAAGAGTCGATATTCGGGCCTGGAATAAAAGCTATCATAGAGTTTGTTGCAACATGTTTGACATGTAAAAGCTGAACATCAAGTGCCTTCTGGATTGTTACAACCGATATCCATTCCTGAATGGAAGTGGGAACGCGTCACTATGAATTTTTTATAGGGCTACCTTTGACACCCAAAAGGACTCGATATGGGTGATTGTGGACAGATTGACCAAGAAAACTCACTTTATTCCAGTTCAGACAGATTATCGATGGATAAGTATGTTGAGTTGTACATAAAAGATATAGTTTGGCTACATGGATTTTTCCTGTATCGATAGTATCAGACAAAGATACAAGATTTACTTCAAGATTCTAGAATTCTTTGTACGAGGTCTGGGTACTTGATTGAATTTCAACACAACTTTTCATCCACGATAGATGGTAAGTTGGAACGAACTATTGAGATATTGAGGATATGCTAAGCATGTGTGATTGAATTCAAAGGATCATGGGAAAGATATTTGTCTTAAGAGGATTTACCTACAATGATAGCTATCAATCGAGTATCAAGATGACGTATGAAGCCTTGTATGGGAGGAAGTGTCGAACACCATTAAATTAGTTTGAGTTAAAAGATCGAGATCTAGTTGGCCCTGATTTAATGAAAAAAATGAAAGATAAAGTGAAAGTTATCCAAGATAATCTTAAGATAGCTTCTGATCTACTAAATTCTTATGCAGATCTAAAGATGAAAGAGATTGAATATCAAGTCGGAGATAAGGTATTTCTGAAGGTATCGTATTGGAATAAAATATTACGGTTTGGACGCAAAGGAAAGCTGAGTCCGAGATTTATTGAACCTTATGAGATTTTGAAAAGATACGGACCAGTAGCTTATCATTTAGCCTTGCCTCCCGAAATGGACAAGATTCATAATGTTTTCACGTGTCGATGCTAAGGAAGTATCGATCAGATCTGTCGTATATTATCACACCAGAGAAATAGAGATTCGACCAAATTTAACTTATGAAAGGAACCAAGATCCTAGCTAGAGGAATCAAAGAATTACGAAACAAGATGATTCCTTTAGTAAAAGTTCTTTGGAGGAATCATAAAGTCGAGGAAACTACTTGGGAAAGGGAAGAAAACATGAAAATACAATATTCGCATCTCTTCACATCAAGTACGCACTAAAATTTGAGGATAAATTTTTATTAAGGGGGGAATATTTGTAATACCCAAAATCTTGGTTAGTGACTAAAATGTAAATTTTGAAAGATTACTGACCAAAGTATAAAAGTGGGAAAAGTTTAGGGACCTAAGTGGTAATTTTCTCAAAATTAATTTTTATTCCACAGATAGATAGTTTATTCTTGAGAGTGGAGTTTTATTAAAATTATATTCTTTTTCTGGAATTTATGTTGAAATCTAGAAAGGGTTAAAGTCTGGTAAGAAATCGGTATATCGGATCGAATAGAAATTTTGGAAAAATTTGAAGGATGATAAATTAGGCTTAAAAATATTATTTCCACATGTTAGAATGATGTAAAATAAAATAGATAATTGGATTTGAAGATTTATTTCCATGTTAAATTTGGATCGTTGGATTAAAGTGGTAAGATTGTAATTTTTGGAAAATTGCTTGGTAAAATTGGAAAAAAGGTAAAATAATTTGTTCATCTTTGAATTTTGAAAGATGATAAGGTTGATTTTGCTTGGTTGGATTTTAATTATCAAGTTTCATTAATGGCAAAATGGACATTTGTCATTAAATGTATATTTTATTCATTTTAAGCTTAAATAAGGTTAAATTAACATGAAATTAAGTTAGAAATTTCATGAAACTTAGCTTATTTTCTTGAAACCAGCTATGAACACCATTCTAAGGTAAGAGAAAATTTCTTTTTTATTTTTGAGAAATTTTCTTTATATTTTGAATTATGTCGTGAAATAAAAAATTGTTCTACGTGAAAACGCTATCATGTGGTACCAATATTGCATGCTAATCTTGCTTGTGTTCAAAGATCCCAAATTTTTGGTTTTATGTTCACATTATGGTTTACGAAATTGATGAATGATTATGATGTTTTTGAGGTTGTAGAATTATATACAAACATGATAGTTGATTAAAATCACTTGTACTTGGCTAAATAAGCCTATGTTGATTTCGGCCAAACCATAACTTTAGAAGGATGTATTTTGATGAAATTTAGTTAGAGTTTTGATTTTAGAGTTCTTGAAACGTTGAATCGAGGTTGATTTCATGTTCGAACCTAGTGGAAATCTTGAACCCCAAACTATATACTATTTGACCTTGAGAAAATAGGTTGGGAAAATTGTGGAAAAATTCCCATGACTTAGAAATGATATTTGGAAGGTTCTAAAAGTTTTAGAAAAACTTTTGGGCTAAATTGTAAATTTTCAAAAGTTGAGGGACCTATTTAGTAATTTTGAAAAGTCATGGGATGATTGTGTAATTAATCAATATTTGATGTATCCTACTGGAAATTATTGTTTTAGGCCTGAAATTGAACTTAGAATGTGAAATTAAGCTATTTTGGAAAGTTGGTAAAGTTTAAGTACAAAATGGTGAATGAAAGTTAGTGACTTAAGTGGTAATTTTGGTATTGTTGAGATATTGGGCTATAAGTTTAATGATGGAAAATTGTTGGGCTTATTTACGCTTTAATTGAAGAATTTATGACAAGGGCTCCATATGAATAAAAAGGAAAAATTAGAATGATTTTAATAATAATTAGAAAATAATAGTACTATTAAGTATTATTATTTTGTATAAATATTAGTAATGATACTAACATTGTATTTTATATTTTTATGTGTGATTATGGATGCTTGTGTAGATCGTAATCAAATTCCTAAGACAAGCAAACAAAAAGGCAATGATAAAGTTACAGAATAGTCGGACTATAATAAGGCATAATATTGAGGCATGCCAGGTGAGTGCATTTATTATGTACTTATATGATATGAGGACGATTTGTGATTAGTCAACCTAGAATGTTTTTATAAAAACATATTTTATCGTATTTTGAAATTTTTTTCATAAAGTTTATGAAAATGATTTTATGAATAATTTTAGGGTATAAACTGCCCTAAAATAAATGGATGAATTTTATATTGTTTTAATAGCTATCAATGTTTCAGAATAAATGTTTAATCTGCGAATTTGATTTAAAGGCCTATTGTACGTGAATTGAGAGTTGCAGGTGCATTTCGACATACTTTGTGTATGATGGTTATCGATCGATTTTGTTTAATGCATATGTTGCATTCTCATATCAATACTTTGTGTACTTTCGGCTCTAGGTGTGCATCCATGGTATTCATAATAAGTTTGTGAATTACCATTTCGACACTATGTGTGTATCCATGGTATTCATAATGAGTTTGTGAATTACCATTTCGACACTATGTGTGCACCTATAGTATTCATAATGAGGTTGTGAATTACCATTTTGTTACATTAGTATAGTGTTGTTGTCACCACATAACCTATGCTTTCGTTTAGCACTTATTTGCAACTCATGTACCTTGCATTCTCATTTGACATACATTGGGAAAATAAATGGGTACTTTGGAAAATACTGATTATAGGTATGTTGGGCATACTAAATATTGTTTCGCAAGTTATGTGAAAGAAATTTGGTTTACCAAGTCAGTTTTATATATTACTATTATTTATACGATTAAATTAGTATATTGATATTTTAAGATATGCTTATCTTTTGGTTACGCCTCATTTATATTATTATGCCTCACTAAGTGAATACTTAGCGTGTGATGGTTTCACGCATAGGTAATAGTTTACGAATAGAGTAAGGAGTGCAATTGACATCGTAAATCAAAGGTTGCCTCATCAGTAACTGTATGACATTTATGTCTACTTTTGATATCACTAGATGGCATGTAATATATATATATATATGATAATTCTCTGGTATGTATTTGACATATGAGTTGTAGTATTTACTACGTTTGAACTTTAAGGTTATTTTATATACGAATAGTTAATGAACGTTTTTATTATTATTATATAAAAATGTTTTATTTAAAGAAACCAAAATTTTACTGGTTTTTAAGTACACAAATATTTTAAAGGTCGTGTGACATCTGTGACTCGAGTACGGGGACGTATACGGGAAATGGGTGTTACAAGTTCAATAGTAATTTATATTTACTTTGAAAATTTATGTTATTTGTAGGAGAAATTTTCTTTAGAGGTCTAGACGATTATTTGAAGCAAGCGTTAGGGAAGAAATGGAGAGATCGCAAGAGTTCTTTAAAAAATAAATATTTCAAGATCATCTCAGCCTTGAAGAGAAGCTGCAAATTGTCCCACCTAGAATGCTCAAGTATCAACGGGAAAATTCAGTCAAGTTTTGGAGTTCAAAGAAAGGAGAGGTATGATGCATTTTTAAATAATACTATTACGTCATTATAATATTGACTTTATAAGTACAAATTGTAAATTGTAGGATCGATAGCATGTTGGTGTTGCTAGCAGACAATAACAAAAGTTTACTCGCATAACTTGATCAAAGAGCTTTGCTTGTATAGTTAATGATGAGGTATTATTGATTATTCACATAGTGATTTACAATTGGTAGCACATAGTAACAAAAATTATTTATATTATTAATTAATTTTTTCTAAGACTTAATATTTATTCTATATTGTAGGAAAATACGTCTGGTACTAAAGTTGGACGAATAAAGCTCTTCGACATGACACATACAAAAAATGATGGCACTCCTATAACTGATGAAGCTGCAGAAATTATGGTACATTTATTGGACACAATATTTGAATTATGTTATAATTATATATATAATATGACATTTTTATTTAAAATAATGATTGAATTGATTATTAGTAAAAACTGAGGGATAAAAGGGCGGAGTATGAAGCTACAACTTCATGTCATGGTATTGTTAATGCAGATGAGATCGAAAATCAAGTTATTAATCAAGTTTTGTGTAACACCCCAACCCGTACCCGACCCGGATACAAGTCAGAGATGTCACATTGACTTTTTAAAAAAATATTCTTACAAATAACAGAACATTTGGACTTATATTAAGAAAATATGATAATATACTGTTGAATTATGTTTTGTTATAACAAATTTAAGGTAAAAATATTTTTATGAATAATATCGATACTGTATGATAGTACTGATACTGTGTGAACAGTACCGATGCTCAAAAACAACGAATGTAAAATATGTATCGATATTGCTACAGTGTACCGATACACTACTACAGTAATTTCAGCCCAACATATATAAAACTCATAAAAAATTTAAACTTTCATCACTATAAAGTTACCATTTACATAAATACGTTTAAAACATTTCAAAACTCGATCAGAGCATACATACTTAATTTAACGACTTTGTTTACATGCCAACCTATTTATCACATAACAAGACATACTGTGTAATTTACTTCTGATCTGATCTTCGAGTGGAGATATGTTGTTCTGCTGAGCTTATATTGGATCCTTCTATTTTTCGGTACCTACATGTAAAACACATAAATGCTAAGTCATAGACTTAGCGAGGCATAAAATATAATAATAATGCATCTCATACACATATGAACATGTAATCTAATTATTCTATCATGTCACAACTAATTCAGTGTAAATAATAATAGCATGATAACATGTAATAATACAAACACTTTTGAAACCTTTTGTAAGCCCATGTACATTACTGAGAACTTTAAGGTATGTGAGTACATTGAGGTTGTGCACTTATGCTGTCACCACAGCTCGTATAAGGCCCCACTAAGGGCATGTGAAATTTGTCCCGAAGGACCACTTATAACATATATATCCCGAAGGACCACGTAGAACCCTCGACTCTTGGCATGCCAACTATACCTATAACTCTCATATCATATAACATGGGCATTATTCTTATGCTTCATATGTTCATGTACTCATGTCATTTCTCCTGTAATCACATATGTCTTTTCTTCTATCACATATCATATGAATCATATATCATTTATCAAATCATGTCAACACATATAACTTATGCATGCATTGTAAATCAAATAACATTTTAGGAGTCACTTCTTACCATAGTAACTATGTCACTGGCTCATCACAAGCCAATGTTTGTTCAATAACATAAGTACAAATTAAATTGCACTCACCTATATCTCCTTGTCTTTCCCTCGATCAATCTTACTTGTCAATTATTCCAAAACTCATTTAGACTCAATATCTACATAAACATAATTTCTGAGACAATAATCAGAAACCTAAACCTTATAACTTAATGTTAATAACTTAAGCTAATTTAATGAATCAACATTACTTTTCCTTGAGGGGGTATCGGTACACTATAGGGGATCGGTACAGTATGGGGGTATCAGTACCCAAATTAGCTTCGAAATTTTCTTTTAAAAGGGAGTATCGATACACTGCCTGTGTATCAATACACTTATTGCATTCGATGTTTCTTCATTTAAGAATGTATCGGTACATATTGAATGTGTACTGATACACCTTGCCCATAAATTGTATTTTAAGCACGAAAATTCACTCTTTTAAGCTTCAACACTTCATGTTTCCTCCCCTTTGATGTTCCTAACTCACATACATATTCTTAAACCAATTTATACTCATTTATCGCATCTTAAACCTCAAAATCCTATTCTCCATAAAGAAATCAATAATCATACCGAATTTTCAAGATGTTCTAAATCCAATTCTATCACTTCATATCTCTTAATTTAGTTGATGACAAGTCAAATTCCATCTCAAAGTTCTTTTATCAAATTTTTTTTTTCCAGAAATTCATTTAGAAACTTCTTATATTTAATCTCTCATAAATTCTTCATCTTTTGATTATAAGACAACTTAAGCTTAAGTATCACCTAAGGATCAAAACACACTCTTAAAATCAACAAATAATCAGCTAACAAAGAAACTCACCTTTGCCTTTGGTAGCTCACGTCTGAGGAAGAAGAATAATAAAATTTTCTGGAGAAATCTTCTCCCTTCCTTATCTTATACAGGGAAATAAAAATCTTTTATGTCAAATGACCATTTTCCCCTTTACTTCATTTAATAATTACTAACTATAATTCATAAAATATCTCCAAATTAATTCTTGACCTATTCAACTATTTTATTTTAATCACCAAATTCGGAAGTTTTACAATTTAGTCACTAACCCGTAGTTTGGGATGCTACATTTTGAGTCCTAAAAGATATGGTCGGGTTCGCTTTCAAGGATTATTCGTTACCCTAACCAAATATTTTGGATCCATTTCATCTCAGTACATGTCATCACATAACCAGTCTTCCCAATCAAAAGTTAGTCGTTTAAAATAACAGTTGGCTCAAATGGATGAATAATTTGCTAAAATAAAAGCCGAAACTGAAGTAGAGAGAGAAGCATCATATCAGAAAAAATATGAAGTCTTTCAAAATCAACTTCAAGCTATGATGCAGATGATACGACAAAATCAAACCCAAAGTCCACCATATTGGGTGCAATATATATATATATGTTTTTTTCTTCTAGTTAACAATGTTGAACTACATTATATTTCACTTTAATGTAAATTTTGATTTATTATTTTGGATTTCAAGTTTGTTGGATAGTGCTACAGGTTAAAATTTTAAATTGGGGTAATAGAAGAGCAGAAAACAACAATTGAAAATCAATTTTAATTAGCAGTGTTTGTATAATAAAACATCACTAAATACATAGTCAATACCGACGTTTGTAAAACAAAACACCACTAAAGTTCAATATCATTTGCGGGGCTTATATAGAAAACGCCACTATATAGCGGCGTTTTACATTCACAAACGCCACTATATATTAGAACATTTAGCAGCGATTTTGGGAATAAACACCACTAAAGAAAAGATAAGTAGTGGCGTTTGTAAAAAAATTGTGGCCTTTGACGTTCACAAACGCCGCAAATTTTTGCGGCATTTGTTTTAGCGACGTATAAAACGCCACTATATGACCAAAAAACACCGCTAAAAACCCCTTTTTCTTTAGTGATGATAACAGATTAAAATTAGATTTTATAAAGAAGAACATGCATAACCCTTTGAATTATAACCAAACTCTAAAACCTTATTATTTTTATACAACTAAACTATTAAACATTTCTTTTCCATGCTGTATCAAATCTGACAGAACCCAAATCAGATTTTTGTTTACTTCAAAATTAAAACCCTCAACAGGTGACTTTTTTTTAAATTTAAATACTTTTAAATACTATTTTTAGGTCAGATTTCTGCAAAATTTTAGGATTGGAAACATGCATAATTTAGTTTTTAATTAATATATGTCGAGAGATTTCCTCTTCCACCTTGAGAAGAGGTTCTTACAGATAAGGTTCTCCTGACATATGACTCTTCCACCGCCTTGTCGGAAAGTTTATGCTTATTAATTTAACTTTTTATTTTATTTATTATCTTTCTCAAGGACAATAATTTAGTATCCAATAATATCATTTAGTTTTTTTATAATGTTTATATTTTTTAGAATCAGTTTATTTAATATTTTTCTATTCACAAATATAACTGATTCTAGAATATATATATATATATATATATTTATATTTCACAATTTCATGTATATAAATTTAAGGGTAAATTACGTGTTTCATACTTATATTATCATTTTTTGTCTGTTTTAATACTTAAAGTTTCAAGTTTTTCAAAATCATACCTAAGGTTTAGTTTTTATTTCATTCTAGTACCTCGTAATTAAAAACTTAACATCATTGTATTTTTCATGAGTAAATTACATCATTCACCAGTCAACTATCTTCTCATTCCTATTTTGACACTAAAGTTTAAAAATTTTCAATTTAACTATTCAACTTTCAAATTGCTCATATTTTAGTCACTCTAATTTTTTTATTTATAATTTTTGTGGCATGATTTTTTTATTAATTTATAAATATATAATTAAAAATAAAAAAACGTTTGAAAGTTAGAGTGATTAACTTAAGAGTGAAATTTAAGTAAGTAAATTAAAAATTTTAAACTTGTGTGGCAAAAATAGGAGTGATAAACAATTGAGTAATGAATAATGCAATTTACCCATAAAAATGTACCACGGGCAAATCACTAATTAAATTTTTGACGACGAGGTGTTAAAACGAAACAAAAAAACCAAACATTAGGTATGATTTTGAAAAAAACTGAATGTTTAGATACTAAACGAATTAAAACTGATAGTTTAGGCACTATATGTATAATTTATCCTAAGTTTAATAAAAATAAAAATTTAAAATCGAATTAAAGTAGGATAAATATATGATACGTCCCATCATTTCTTGATGGTGATCACTTTTGTTGAGTGACGAGGGACACTGAAATCAATATCTCCTGTTCGATACCCAAATAACTAACATGACTACCTCGTGGCTTGTCTTCTAAACCGTCGTCTTCTATCCATGATCTCAACTTAACTAGAACCCCTGTGTCTTTCTTGGTTGGAATGAACGGCCTAGATCAGCGGAGCTTATATATACCATGTGTTTAAATCAGAATAGTATGCTTATAATGATAACTCCGTCATTCGAAATTATTATTATACAATCTTGATACCATCGATAATCTTAATAACACTCATTATTATATTCGTAATCATAATATTCGTAATCATAATAAACATAATATAATTAAAAACATAATCACAACACTGTCTACATCTTTTATTATCCACCGTAATACTTCATAGACTGTCAATAAAGAGTGATTTCCAAAGGACCGAACCAGCAATCCCTCTGTAGAAGACAAATTCAGTGGTTGGCGTTTTACCGGTTGATTAGAATAGTCCAGAAATTTAATTTGAATATAAATTTATCATGAACGTTAGGGGTAAAACTGTCCGAAAAATATCAGTTGGCGCTTAAAAATAAACATATCTTGATACATGCCACCGTGCTTCACTCCCCCGACGTAGACATCCCCCGTTTCAGACTAAACAAAAGAAACGATGCAGATTGCAGAGGTTGTGCAGCACTATCCTGGAAATATTACTTGATGTAATCTCCACCGTTAACGGCTTCCCGCCATCCGACAGGGCAGCGCTGTTAGCATTCAAGGCAGCTCTCCACGAGCCTCACTTGGGAATCTTCGATTCATGGACGGGCACCGACTGTTGCCACAACTGGTACGGGATCAGATGCGACGCCGAGTCACACAAAGTCGCCGACATTAACCTGCGCGGCGAGTCACAAGACCCCATCTTCGAGCGAGCTCACCGGACCGGTTATATGACCGGTTTTATCTCCCCCGATATATGCAAGTTAACTCGCCTTTCCAGTATCACTATAGCTGACTGGAAAGGAATCACTGGTGAGATCCCTAAATGCATCACTACGCTGTCGTTTCTCCGAATCCTCGACTTGATTGGTAATAAAATATTGGGAGAAACTCCTGCTGATATTGGGAAACTACAACGTCTCACGGTTCTAAATATTGCGGATAACCAAATATCGGGGCGGATCCCGGCTTCATTGACGGTTTTATCGAGCTTGATGCATCTCGATTTGAGAAAAAAAAAATATCGGGTCTGATCCCGAGGAAATTCGGGCGACTCCGGATGTTGAGCAGGGCTTTGTTGAGCGGGAACCAAATAAGCGGTTCAATCCCCATCTCTATATCTCGCATTTATCGTCTTGCTGATTTGGACCTTTCAGTGAACAATTTATCGGGGGCGATTCCTCCTTCTCTCGGGAAAATGCGGTTCTCTCAACATTGAATTTGGACTGCAACAACATATCGGGTACGATACCAACGACTCTCTTGACTTCCTCCATTGGAAGCTTAAACTTGAGTCGAAATGCGTTAGAAGGAAAAATCTCTGAAGATTTTGGGCGGAGATCTTATTTTACCGCCATTGATTTAGCCTACAACAAGCTTTCCGGCTCGATCCCGGGAACTTTGGTGGTGGCATATTACATCGGACACCTAGATTTGAGTTACAACCACATATGTGGGCTAATTCCGGCCGGAGAACCCTTTGATCATCTTGAAGCATCGTCATTTACTCATAACGATTGTCTAAGTGGAAAACCACATAGAGCTTGTTGATTATGAAGTTAATATTATTTTTTTGGCTTAGTAGATTTAATTTATAATTTTTCTATCTATCTTTTTTTTAATAATTTAACTTTTAAAGTTATTGGTATTATCTTAATCCTAAAGTTAGTTTTGACTAATAGAATTGTAATCTTATACATTTGTTGTTGTTAGTAAATTTCACGTCGGCCAATATTTTTAACCTAGCTTAATGATGATGTGATATTTATTAAAAATAGATAATAAAATATTTATTAAATACAATATCTAGAAAAAAAATCCCCAAAATTTTAACATAATCTTTTAATCTCACTAAAATAAATGATAAAATTTTATAAAATTTTTCAAACCTTTGTATTTAGTAAATATTTTAACTTAATCCCTTAATTTATGGTTACAAAAAACTATCAGTTCTGTTAGTCAAAAGTCAACAAACTTCGAGGGTTAAGATGATGTCGTTAAACAAATTCGAGAGTTAAATTACTGCAAAAAATCATAGGAATGAAAATAATAAACTAAATCTAGTATATGAGAAAAATTACCTTTTAATTTTGTTTTCAATGTAAACTGATTACTGATAATTATGTAAGCTTGATATTTACTTGAATTAATCATTCCACGTCGAGAAAATTTTAGGATTTGAGCCCTGAACCGATTCGTCGGACCAACTGTCATTAGGGTTGTACATGTATAATTAATTGTATCGTTTAGTCTAAACAATCGGTTAACCGTTAGAATGGTTACGAGATTTTTAACAGTAACCTAATCGTTAAGAAACAGTTAATCGTTACTAGCACTTCAGTTATATGTTAACCTTGCGGTTAACCTATTATAATTATTTGTAAAAAATCATAATTTAACTACAAAAATGCAGCACTTAACACATGCTTACACTAATATAAGTTGATAAAAAATAAAAAAATGTAGCACTTAACACATACTTACACCGGTGTCAGTATGTACAACTCCCAATCCAAACAATAAATACATAATTATAATTATTTTGTACAAGTATATTTCTGTATTTTCAAAGAAAAAAAAACATATCAAGCTACTTGTGTACAAATTTTATTATATATATATATATATATATATATAAATTAGAAATAGTAGAAATTTATATTAAGTTATTTGTATAATAAATTAAAATTTTAATTATAAATTTAATTTGATAACAACTAATCTTTGGTTAACCATTTATCAAAATTTGTAACCATAACCTTAATCGTTAACTATAATTTTTAACAGTGTGGTTAATCGAAATCGTTTAACAATAACAGTTTGGTTAATTAACCTCTTAAATGTAACTGTTATACCAATTAATGGTTGCGATTAACAATTACAAATTTTTGTAACACCATTTGAAATTTTCGAAAGCTCGAATCGACAATCGAAACGTTTTGCAAAGAGGGGTCGGAACGGTTTTTGTAATTAGGGAGTATGAAGATTGAAATATAGAGAACTGCACAGCAATTTATAGTGGTTCGACTTCTCAACCAAGTCTACATCCACTACCTTAGCTCCTCGCCAAGGATTTTCCAATAAAATCACTAATTTGTTCTTTCTTTTTCAAGGAAAAAGAGATAACCTTTACAATTCCTTAGTTTTTCACGGGCTAAACTAGAACCTTTCCCCTAGTTTTTCAAAGGCTAAGGTAGAACCAAAACCCCTTTACAATGAAAGGAAATGTAAACAAGAAAACCTCTCTAAGGTAGGGTGTTTACAAATAATTAAGCTCACGAGAACAAAATATTTACAATAGAAAGATGAAAATAAGAATGAAAAACTCTTCTCCTGTGTTTGATTGCTTGGATAGTTGTTCTCTTACTTCTTCAAGTGTCCTTAGCTTGTATTTATAGCTTAGAATGAGTTTGAAGTCGTATATAGCCGTTGGGGATGTTTTGGAGCCGTTTGGGGATGATTTTTCCTGCAATAACAGGCTACCCATAACATGGTGCATCGTTACCCCTTCATTAAATTCAAATAAACTAGCAGTTACTAGTCGTTGCAGCCAGGGTGCATGGATGCACAACAGGGTGCATCGATGTACTAATTGCATTCGATGTTTTAGTGCATGAATGCACTATAGGGTGAATCGATGCACAGTGCATGGATGCACTGCACAATGCATGGATACACTTTGACACCCTTTAGCATTTTTGCTCAAATCTGAATTTAATGGACTTTGAATTATTTTTTGAAACCTTTTTAAAAACTTTGAATAAATTCAATTCAAGTTCAAAAACATTTTGCCTTTAAATTTGTTATATCGAAACATAATTCAATAATCTCCCTCTTTTTGATATAACAAAACATTTGAAAAATTGTTTTTGGAAAAACTCCCCCTTAATAAAATTTTTAATGAAAAATATACCAATTGTTAACAAAATGATATCAATTGTTAAAAAAATATCAATTGTTACCAATTGTTGGAAAATATATGAAAATGTTAAGCTCCCCATTTTTCTCCCCATTTTTCATTAAGAAATTGAATTTTTCAAACCAAAATTCTCCCCCTTTTTGTTATATAAAAAATAATTCAATATTTGAAGTTCAAAATAACTTTGGAGAGTAAGTAGTAAATTTGACATTTAAAAAATCATTTGAAAAATCAAAGCCCCCCCCCCCCCCTCAATAATAGCTTTCCAAACAAAATTTAGCTTTTAAGATCATGACACTTAAACAAAATTGAATTTCAACAAAGAATAACAAACATGTTGTAGCACATGAAATTCAATATATCCAAGTCTAAAATACTTTATGCAATACCAATAGTTGAAATTAAGTACATATGCATAAAGTTTTATAAAAATGTTATGCATTTGAAAAAAAACATTTTGATATCAATTGTTAGAGAGATATCATTTTCATCTAAACTACATGCATAAACATTTAAATTTAGGTCAAAAATTTAAAATTTGTAAAATAAAAGTATTTGAAAATTTGATATCAATTGTTAGAGAGATATAATTTGCATTTAAAACCAATTTTGACCAAAATTTATTATGATGAACAAAACAATTATGAAAAATCATTAAAAATTTAAAATGTTCATCATAACAATTTTTTTAACATACATGAGATTAAAAACAATGCATAATCATTTAAAATCAAAACTCATGCATGCATAAATCCAAATGAGCAACCAAATAATCAAAAACATTAAGCTTAGAGGTTACCCATTCCTTTTTCATGTGTGGCTATAGCATTTGAATATCTTCACTTTTATCACCATTGCTCCCACACACCTATAAGAGACATTTTATTTCGATTTTGGTATCCAAATTGCTTTGGATCCATGAACATTAGTTTCAATGCCCCTTGTTCCTTTCGGAATCCATACTTGTCTAATTTTAGAACTTTTTCCTTTCTTCAAAGGACAAGTATGTTCCTTATGACCATGAAAATGACAATGTGAGCATTTTGTCATTTCTAAACATAATAAGTTGTTTTTAGAAATTAATTTTTTTTCTTTTGTTAAGCTTTTAAGCTTAACTTCTAACTCAAAATTTTTCTTTTCTAAATCATTTATTTTGATTTTTGAAAGCTCTAAATCATTTTTCAAAATTTTATTTTGATTTTTAAATTCAGCTCTAGCTTTCAAAATTGATTTATTTTCAATTTTGAGTTTTGAAATTAATTTCGTATATTTGGAATTCATGGTCTCAAATCCCAAATACAACTTATTATAAGCATCTTGTAACTCATCAAAAGAATATGAATTTAATTCATTTGAGTTAGAAGATACCTCGGGCTCTTCACGAGCCATTAAAGATACCACCTTTGTTGGTTCTTCTTTATTCTTTCAATGGATTTCCTTGAGCTTATTCCAAAGCTCCTTGGCACTTGAACACGAAGATACCACGTGCATGGCCTTGGCATTTTTTTGAGCTTTCTTCTATTCTTAGTCACTCCACTTCTTTTCCTTCTTCTTTGGAGAAGAGTATCCACTCTTGATCATCTCCCATGCATCAAGATCATTTTCTTAGATAAATAACTTCATTAATTTCTTCCAATGATGATAGTTAGCTCCATTGAAGTATGGAGGTTTCTCGCGCTTGGTAGGGAGTCTTCCATGTGGAACGAGCCGGAGGTGGAAGCCATCTTCTCGGTTGTGTCAGGAATTGGTAGAGCGTCTTCTAGGACCTTCTCAAGGTGGTTAAACCTTCTAACGAGTTAGGATCTGATGCCAATTGTTAGGATTTTCGAAAGCTCAAATCGACAATCGAAACGTTTTGCAAAGAGGGGTAGGAAAGGTTTTTGTAATTAGGGAGTAAGGAGATTGAAAGATAGAGAGTTGCATCGCGATTTATAGTGGTTCGACTTCTCAACCAAGTCCACATCCACTACCTTAGCTCCTCACCAAGGATTTTCAAATAAATTCACTAATTTGTTCTTTCTTTTTCAAGGACAAAGAGATAACCTTTACAACTCCCTAGTTTTTCACGAGCTAAACTAGAACCTTTCCCCTAGCTTTTCAATGGCTAAGCTAGAACCAAAACCCTTTATAATGAAAGGAAATGTAAACAAGAAAACCTCTCTAAGGTAGGGTGTTTACAAATAATTAAGCTCACGAGAACAAAATATTTACAAGAGAAAGATGAAAATAAGAATGAAAAACTCTTCTCCTATGTTTGATTGCTTGGATAGTTGTTCTCTTACTTTTTCAAGTGTCCTTAGCTTGTATTTATAGCTTGGAATGAGTTTGAAGTCGTATATAGCCGTTGGGATAATTTGGAGCCGTTTGGGGATGATTTTTCTGCAATAATAGGCTGCCCATAACATGGTGTATCGATACCCCTTCATTAAATTCAAATAAACTAGCCGTTGCAGCCAGGGTGCATCGATGCACAGCAGGGTACATCGATGCACTAATTACATTCAGTGTTTGAGTGCATGGGTGCATTACAGGGTGCATCGATGCATTGCAGAGTGCATGGATACACTTTGACACCCTTTAGAATTTTTGCTCAAATTCGAATTTAATTGACTTTGAATTATTTTTGAAACCTTTTTAAAAACTTCGAATAAATTCAATTCAAGTCGAAAAACATTTTGCCTTTAAATTTGTTATATCAAAATATAATTCAATACACCCTAATCGAATCAAACTCGAAATCTAGAGGATTAGAATATCACACAAACCATGTAGGTAGCTAACTATTTTTGAAAACGTTTAACCAGATTTAACATCCGAGCACAATATAAATACTCATATATAATACGGTGACAAAATATAAGTATTTAAAAATGGGGGACTCCCAACAACAGTCTTTAAAAATACATAAGAGTAAAATAGATTTTACGAATCAAATAATAACAAAGGCATATGACAATACATGCCCTCTACAATACTCGAGACATACTCTACTATAGGATCAGGTCTGAAAGTCCTGAATCTGATGACAAGCTCCTCAACTGACACCTAAGAACTTACGCATGGAAACACATTCCATACGTTGAGCTCACAAGCTCAATGCCACACAAATAACCATAATATACTACATGGACTCAGCATATTATGGTTATGAACATTTGTATATACTATCACAAAAACAAAAGTAAGAATCATGGTATAGCTCGGGGTCAGTCAACATCATGAAACTCACACCCTTATTTGTTTACTGAAGAACTTTAGGTGAGACTTAGGTTACATAACATCAACATCTCCCTATACCTCGAGCTAGGTCTGGGTCATATATCATCGATACCTCGTTGGGGTAGTCTATTCCTCTAGAGTACTCATGATGTGCCAGGGTCACTTAGCATCGACACAACATCCAACTAGCATTTAAAGTGTCCAAGCACTAGATTGGATATATCCAGATAATCTCTTAATCAATTATACCAACGCTATATATAAGTAACTCAGGTATCCTCAATGTTTTCTTAAGCGTTAAGGAAGGCATAAGTTTTATGGAATCTTACCTTATGAAGATCTTATGTTATCATACAATTATTAAGGTTTTCACTTGTAAGCTTATTAGAAGGTTTCCCTCAACCCAAGGCTCTTTTTTGTCATCCCTTCAATTCAAGCTAACCGTATTGCCCAAAGATTCAAGAGGGTACCGATACTCATTCTTGGGTATCGATACTTCATCTCCTAGGGTATCGATACTTCCTCGAGTATCGTTACCTAATTTACCTTCGATGTTTTGTAAAATACCTCGGTATCGATACCCCCATATGGGTGTATCAATACTCTATCCTAGGTATAGATACTCCCATGAGTATCGATACCAAAACGGCCAACTAGAATCTAATCAAGTCCTCGAGTGTGGATATATGGCCCCGAGTATCGATAACACTTTAGCAGTATCGCTACTCCTTGATGGAGTAGTATCGTTACTATTCTTTAGTACCGATACCTTATGCTTAGAAAACTCTGTTTTTCTAGTATAAAACTTCCCAAAAACACTCCTAAAGTGTCCCCAATACCCCCAAATGATCTTTAAAGATTATTTAACACTTAGGTCATAAAAGTTCATCACTTTATACATAAACAAAAACAAATTTCCATTTTCATGCTTTGAACCCCCAAATGCACCCTAAATGTCTCATACACGCATACAAGCATCAAACTACACATGTTGATCTACAAGCAGTAAGAAAAGGTTAGAAGTGTGTTACCTTACACTTAAGAGTTGTAATAACTACCTCAAGCTCACCCAAGCACTTCTTTCTCTTTTCCGCTCATATTTGAGCTTTCACCCACCTCTTCACTAACCAAAAGCAATTAAATTGATTACTAACTTACTTGAAGGCTAATAAAAAGTAGAAACATGATTATAAACTATTAAGGACATATTTGGAACACCCAAGTTCTCTAAAATTCAAAACCTTCTAAAACCCCCACCAGGGCCTCCATGGCCAAACCTTGAGATTAAGAGCTCAAAAGGAAGCTCTATGATGAAGATTATTAATCTTATCTTTACAATTTCGAGCTAGTAAGATTGAGCAATAAAGCTACTACCTTGTACCAACTTGGAGAATAAGAAAAGAGAAAAGAAAATGTGAAGAAAAAGAAAAGATGAAGAGCCTTCCAAATATGTGACCTCACCATATTAAAGAGAAACAAGCCTTATTTTCAAACAGGGGTAAAATTGCTACTTTGTCCTCTCTCTTTCAACCTCAATCTAAAAATATCATTTTTTTTTCTCTTCATAATAGGCTCAATCCAATCTCAAATCACTCAATATTTGGACAAAGCCTCCTCACAAGCCTAAAAGATTTATATAATTCTATCTCGAGTTAACGCGAATCTACTAACTTGGGAATAGAGGCATTACAACTCTCTCCTCCTAAACGAAAATTCCATCTTCAAAATTTATCTGAGTACAATAGATGCAAATATTAAAGTTGGATATCTTCTTCGGTCTCCCAAGTTGCTTACTCGATCCTATGGTCCCTCCACAAAAACCTTCACTAATGAAATTTGCTTGTTTCTCAATTCATTGACCTCTCGATTTAAGGTCCTTATTGGTTCCTCCTCGTAGGTTATATATTGACTTACTTCGATTTTCTCTAACGGGATGATATGGAAAGGGTCTGAATGATACCTCCTAAGCATCAATACATATAACACATTGTGAATACAATCCATCTGAAGCGGTAAGGTAAGTTGGTAGGATACGAGTCTGACTCTCTCAAGAATCTCGTAGGGTCTAATGAAGCGTAGAGTTAACTTTCCTTTGCATCCAAACCTAAGCTCTTTCTTCCAATGTGACACCTTGAGGAAAACTTTATCGCCTAACTCAAACTCTATGTCTTTACTCTTCAATTTGGTGTATGTTCTTCGTTGATCAAAAGCTTCCATAAAATGACTCTGAATCAATCAAACTTTTTCTTTTTTTTCTCTGATCAACTCGGGGCCAATCAATTTTTTCTCAATAAGCTTTGTCCAACATGAAGGCATCATACATTTTCTTCCATACAAGGCTTCATAAGGGGTCATCTAAATGCTTGACTGATAGTTATTGTTGGAGACAATTTCGCCTAATGAGATATGATCCCCCCAACTACCCTCGAGGCCTAACATGTAACACCTAAGCATGTCGTCCAAAATATGAATCACACGCTCGGACTAGTCATCTCTATACGTGCGGAAAACAATACTAAAATGTAGTCAGAGGCCTAAGGCCTCATAGAGTGCTTTCCAAAATCTAAACGTAAAATGTGGATCTTGATCGGAGATGATTGACATCGATACTTCATGTAATCTTAATATCTCCTGAATATACAGTCTAGCCAACTTTTCAAGGATGAAATTCATGCGAATCGGTAGAAAATGAGCAGACTTGGTCAATATGTCGACTACTACCCATATTGCGTCGTACTTTTTTCGTGTCATCAATAACCCAATAAATAATCCATGGTCACTCTATCCATTTCCACTGCAGAATTTGATGGGATAAAATAATCCTGATGGGATGTTCTATCTTTACTTGTTGAGATGCCAAGAACCTAGACATGAACTCAGATATTTCTTTTTTCATACTTGGCCACTAATATGACTTATTAAGGTCTTGATTCATCTTGTTTCCTCCAGGATAAACTATAAATGGATTGAAATGTGCCTTACTAAGGATCTTGGTTCGTAACTCTTTTCTCAATGGAACTCACAAACAACCTCGAAAATACATGATGTCGTCGTTCTTTAACTCGAATACAGGTGCCTTACCTCGAAAAGTCTATTCATCCCTGGACATCAAATGGTTTTTGGTCCTCTAAAGTTTTCTCACTTCCTTAACCAAATTAGGTTTAATTTGTAACTCGGCTAACAATCCACTATCGGCTGTCAAACTCAAACGTGCAAGAAAGGCTCAAAGACCAGATAATGTCTTTCGAATCAAGGTTTATGCAACCACATTCTCTTTACCAGGTGGTGATCGATCACACAATCATAATCCTTAAGCAACTCCACTCAATGTCCCTACCTCAAGTTTAACTCTTTTTACGTGAACAAATACTTCAAACTCTTATGGTCGGTGAAGATGTACTATTTCTCTACGAAAAGGTAGTGCCTCTAAATCTTCAGAGCAAAGACCACGTCGGCTTGTTCCAAATCATGAGTAGGGTAGTTGCATTAATGCAGTTTAAGCTGTCGGGATGCATATGTAACCGCTTGACCCTCTTTCATCAGAACGTATCCCAAACCGTTAAGGGAAGCATAACTAAACACATTATATTCCTTACCTGACTCTTGTTGAGTCAACACCGGTGCTTGAGTTAAAATCTCATTTAGCCTCTTGAAACTCTGCTAATGTTTATCATCACACACGAATGACACTCATTTTTTTCATTAACTTAGTTATTGGGGGAAATAATAGAGAACCCCTTTATGAAGTGACGATAGTACCCGACAAGTCCTAGAAAACTACGCACCTCAACAATCAAAACTCATACTTACCGAACTTGGCGAATAACTGACGCTCCCTCAAGGTTTGATGTACAAGACGGATGTGACAGTTATACTCCTCCTCCGAACGTGAGTATACTAGGATATCATCGAGAAATACCTCTAAAAATTGGTCTAGATATTGATGTAAGATTCTATTCATTAAGTCTATGAACATGACTGGAGCATTGGTAAGACTGAAAGGCATCACTATTAACACATATTGACCATACCGGGTCCCAAATACAGTCTTTTCTATATCGACCTCCTTAATCTTCAATTAATAGTAACCCAACCTCAAGTCAATCTTGGAGAATACTCTATCTCCATCTTACTTCAGTATGTGTACAACCTCATGGCCAATAACATTTAGGACCCGACATGGTAATCTTCAAAAAATTGTTAATCCTTGGAAGGGGATATCTATTTTTCATGGCTAACTTGTTTAATTAACGGTAATCGATGTACAACATCATTGATCCATCTTTGTTCTTTACAAATAACACTGGCGCTCCACATGGTGATAAGTTTGGTCAGATAAATCCTCGTGCTATAAGTTCTTGAAGTTGGGTCATTAGTTCCTTCAAATTTGTCGGTTGAATGTGGTAAGGACAGATGGACATCGGAGTTGAACTTGAAATGACCTCAATATAAAACTCTAGTTCTCTATCGGGTAGTAAACACAACAACTCCTCTAGAAAAACATTGGGAAAGTTTATCACTGTGTTAATCTCCTTAAGCATTGGATTCGAAACACGAGTATCTACAACATGAGCTAAGAAGGACTCACATCCCATGCTTATCAACTTATAGGCCTCCAAGGCCGAAAAAATCCTCGAAGTATATTGAGATCATCGCATTCCACCATGATTTTAGTTCCATCCAAATTACAAAATTTGAGTTGTCTAGCTATACACATTAGACTCTCGTCATGCTCGGATAATCAATCCATCCCAAGTATTACCTCAAATTCTCGAAACGGTAATAACATCAGGTTAACTGGGAAGGTTTGTCCTCGGATATCTATCAAGCACCTATGGCGGACCTTGTCTACTAACACATCTAACACATCTATCGAGCACCTATGGTTTGGTTAATTAACCTGTTAAATGTAACGGTTATACTGGTTAATGGTTATGGTTTTTTATAACACCCTAATCCAATCCGACCTGAAATCTAGAGGATTAGAATGTCAAACAAAACCACCTAAATGACTAAAACATTTTTTAAAAAATATTTAACCATATTAAATTTCCAAACATAATATAAATACCCAATTATAATACGATTACAAAATATAAGTATTTAAAATATAAGGGAGCTCCTAACAATAGTCTCTAAAAATAGATAAGAGTAAAACATAATTTACGACTCAAATAATAACAAGAGACTATGGTAGTACATGCCCTCTACAATACTCGAGACATACTCTGCTAAACGATCGGGTATAGAAGTCTTAAATCTGGCACGAAAACACATTCCATACGCTGAGCTCACAACCTTAGGGCCACACAAATAACCTTGCTATAATACATGCATCCAACATATAAGCATGCTACAAGCATAATTATAAATGTTTGTATACACTATCACAACAACAAAATTAAGCATATTGGTATAGCTTGGGGTTACTTAGTATTATGAAACTCACACCCCTATTTGCTTAATGTAGAACCTTATGCAAGACCTGGGTCACAGAGCATCAGCAACTCCTTATACCTTGGGCTAGGTCTAGGTCACGTAGCATCGATACCTCATTTGGCTAGTCTACTACTCTAGAGTACTCGGGATGTGCCCGAGTCACTTAACATCGGCACAACATCCAACTAGCATTTAAAGTGTACAAGCACTAGATTGGATATATCTCAATAATCCCTTATTCAATTATATCAACATCGTACATAAGTAACGCGAATTTCCTCAATGTTTTTCCAAGCATCAAGCAAGGCATAAGTCTTATGGAATCTTATCTCATATAGATCTTATGTTATCATACAATTATTAAGGTTTTCACTTGTAAGCTTATTAGAAGGTTTTCCTCAACCCAAGACTCCTTTTTCATCATTCCAATTCAAGCTAACCTTATAGCCCAAAGATTCACGAGAGTATCGATACTCCCCCTTAGGTATCATTACTTTATCTCTTAGTGTATTGATACTTCCTCGAGTATTGATACCAAATTTACCTTCGATGTTTTAAAAATGCCTTGGTATCGATACCACTATATAGAGGTATCGATACTCTACCCAGGTATCGATACTCCCATGAGTAATGATACGAAAATGGCCTACTGTAATCTGATCAAGTCCCGTGTATCAATACTAGTTCTCGATTATCGATACTAGGCCCCGATTATTGATACCACATGAGTAATATTGACACTCCTTTATGGTATATCGATATTATTCTTACAAAACCTTTGAATTTTGCCCATTCACGATGATCAGTATTGATACTATAAGAACATTATCAATACCCTATTCCATGAGTATCGATACCAAAACGGCTTACTAGAATATGATCAAGTCCCCGAGTATCGAAACTAGTTCTCGAGTATCGATATTAGGCCCCAATTATCATTACAAATTGAGTAACATCGATACTCCTTGATGGGATATTGATACTCTCCTTACAAACCTTTTAAATTTTGCCTATTCGCGACAAGCAGTATCGGTATTGTTCTTATAGTGTCGATACCCTATGCCTAGAAAATTAGGTTTATCTTATCTAAAACTTCTCAAAACACTCCTAAAGTGTCCCCAAGACCCTTAAATGGTGTTTAAATATCATTTAACACTTAAAGGTCATCATTTTATGCATAAACAACAACAAATTCCCATTTTCATGCTTTGAACCCCCAAATGTACCCCAAATAGCTCATACATACATACAAGCATCAAACTACTCGTGTTGATTTACAAGAAGTAAGGAAAGGTTAAAAGTGTGCTACCTTTCACCTAGGAGTTGTAGGAACCATCTCAAGCTCACCCAATTACTTTTTTCTCTATACCTTTCACCTTTGAGCTTTCAATCACTTCTCTTACTAACCAAAAGTAATTAAATGGATTACTAACTTACTTAAATTATTATAAAAAGTAAAAATGTGATTTTAAACTCTTAGGGACGAATTTGGAACACCCGAGAGCTCTAAAATCCAAAACCCTTCTAAAAACCCCCCACTATGGCCTCCAAGACCAAACCTTGAGATTAAGAGCTCAAAAGGGAGCTCTAGGGGAGAAGATTATTAATATAACCTTTAACATTTCGGGCTAGAAAAATTGAGTAATAAAGCTACTACTTTGTACTAGTTTGGAGAACAAGAAGATAATAAAGAAAAAAGTGAAGAAGAAGACAATATGGAGAGCCCTCCCAATATGTGACCTCACCATCTTAAAGAGAAATCAACCTTATTTTCAAACAAGGGTCATATTGTTACTTTAGTTCTCCCTCTTTCAATCACAATCCAAAAATATACTTTTTACTTCATAATGAGCTCAATCCAAGCTCAAACCATTCAATACTTGGACAAGGGCTGCTCACAAGCCTAAAAGGTTTACATAATTCTATCTCAAGTTGACTTGAATCTACTAACCTGAGAATCGGGGCATTATAATATTTTAACACCCCTAGTTGCAATAGTCGACGGAAAGTATATCATAATTAACTTTAAAACAACCAAAGGTAAAATGATCTCTTAAGTTATCTAGAAATACATAAAATAAAATAAAAAAACCATCTTCATCTTTTGGGCCTTGACCATCCCAATGCAAGGCTAATACCTCTAGTATACTAGGCCTAACTGATCCTTTAATCAATTTTTAAAATATATATATTAATCAAACCAACCAAACTAGTCTACACTTGGATATGAAACCTGAGAAATAGCCTCAAAAGTAAAGAGAATATTTCTTAAGAGACATAGAAATGAGCAGTTTTATATGTAATTATGTGTGTCTTTATTATCTATATTTGAAATAGATTACAAATTTATTTTTGGGTAATTTTATATTCATCCAGCTAAATATTATAATTTCATATCATTACTTTTGATTGAAGCAACTAATTTAATTAAAAATAGAAAATATCCCAAATTACAATGAAAATTTACAATCATAATTGTAAATTAAACACGTAATTAAGATAATTTCTTATTGAAAAAAACTAGCAACTTAAAATCACATAATGACCATACAAGAAAAGATTAAAAATCTAACCAAGATATAAACAGATCTGATCGTATCAGTAAATGAACCATAAAAAGGAGGTCAAGCTATTGAAAGACCATAGAAATACCATAAAACAGACTCAAGCGGCATGAAAAGCTATCCACAAACGCAAATTGGGCATCTAAATCCAATTTAAGGGTGCAAAGTAGGGAAAATCAACAAAATATCATATGAGTGTCATCTTGATCAGTCGTGTCGATGTCAAATCAACTCTCAGAAAAAGATAAATGAAAAATGGTCAAACAACTGAAAAATATGTCAAAAGCCAGAAGAAAACATATCATAAAGGCAGATGAAATTGTGATATACATGCAAGACTTATTCAAAAAAAATATAGACGTTATATAAGAAAATAAAAATACAATAAAATTAAATAACATATCAAATAATGTTACATTTCAATACTTATTATGAAAATATAATCTTATATCTCATTAAATAGATGTGATCTAAACTGATAGTATTACTAACCAATCATCAATGAAGACCTGAGGGTGTGGGTAAGGACAATTGTACCATAAAAAATTAAATTAACATGTATTTTAAGTATTATTTTATATATTTTTAATTGATATTTTTTTCCGTACATAAAATCATGTGTTCATTCCTAATCATGATCGACCTTGTACCCCAAAACATAAAAGAGCCAAGCCTAGTTTAAAAATAGCGTAAATTATGCATTTAGTACCTAAACTATCAGTTTTGGTCTGTTTTATTACTTAAACGTTCAATTTTTTCAAAATCATACCTAAAGTTTAGTTTTTGTTTCATTTTAGTACCCCAATTCAAAACTTAACGTTAATTTTTTGAAAAAAAAATTGAAAGTTTAGGTGCTAAAACGGAACAAAACTTATAGTTTAGGTACTAAACACGTTAAGTTTTTAACAGTGGGTTACTAAAATAAAATAAAATCTAAACATTTGATATGAGTTTGAAAAATTGAAAGTCTAAGTACTAAAACAAACCAAAACTAATAGTTTAGGTATTAAAAGCATAGTTTACCTTTAATATTCAATTCTGATTCCACCCATGTATCTACCTATCATGATTCTAAATCATGACATACTAAAAAATAATTTTTTGTAGATAAAGGATGATGAAAATACTATGGTCAGACATGTCACTATGTAACATAAATGTTACAAGAAAATTATAAATTTGTTAACTGAACTTTACTCTCTCTCCTATTTCACTTATTGTACTTTAAATCTTTTCAATTTTCTCATTGAACTTAAACCATTGGATTTTTATCTCTTGGCAGATAAATAGTTAACAACGTTAAAATATATTGTTAACGTCGTTAACTATTTAATCGCAGAGCAACCAATATAGGGGAGAGAGTAAAGTTCAGGACCAAAAAACCCAATGTATTAAGTTCATTGAGGAAATTTAAAACTTTTAAAGTTCAATACGCAAAATAAGAGAGAGAGAGTAAAGTTCGATGATGAAATTTGTAATTTACCTAATAAATAAATATCCTTTTTATCATTGTTGTGTTAAATCTACATGTATAGTGAAAAAACAGCAAAATCCCTATACAAACATTGCCCCAAATCGTAAACCATACAAAATGAAATATGACATGAAAACTTGAGCGTTTTTTATATGAAATATGAATGTAATTTAAGAGTAGCTATTATAAAGGGCGTTTTTACCCAAATAATCAACAATTACCTGTCAGGCTCCCTTTCTCCAAATCTTACCGATCTAACATCTATTCTGAAAAAGTGATAATAAATCACATTTCACGATACACGCCTTACTGACGTTGTACGCACCAATTTTTTTTACCAAACCAAACAGCATGACATGCCCTGTTGCTACCTCACCGCTGCCACCAAACAACAACCCAGCTGCAAGCGCCATCCTCTGCCACCTCCATGACCTGTCAGCAGCCCATACCCGATCATTTCATCACCAAATTTTGTAAAATTTTGTAAGGGTATAAAACCCACGAAATCAACAATGTAAAAGGGATTATCAGCGATAAAACCAAAAAAGTTTGAGAATTCTTTTTTCCTTTACTTTCTTACACAACAAATAACCAAATCGAAAATAAAAACAAACGAAAGAGTAAAAAGAGTTTATTACGTTCGGTCAAAGCTTTGTCGGTGGTCGGGGCCTCATCTCAACGATCCAAATGGTAAAGATGGAGACGAAACCACCATGACCAATATATTGAAAAAGAGTGGCGATCCAACGGTGGACAGTGGCCGATCAAAGAGAAGAAAATCGAATGGTCTTCGGCTATTTTGCGACAAACGACACCTTCTCTCGCAAAACGGACCCCAGATCAGAGATGGGAAGACCGAGACAAACCACCCGATGAAATTTAGTGGCCATCGGCCACCGTAGGCGGCGACGACGGGGCTGCGCAATGGCGGTTGGCACGACGGCCGACGGGTGGAAAGCTACTGACGATCGCCGATTTTCTAGAGAGAGAAGAGACCCTCTCTCTCTAAAGATATTTAAAAAAAAGTGAAATGAAATAAAAAAGAAAAATGTTGGTATTTATAGGAAAACTTTAGGGGAAATTAGAATTTAAATCCCTCTAAGTTTGGCGTGTTTTGTAAAATGGCCACATGACGGGACAGTTTCTGTAGTTTACCTATTTCTGATGCATGTTGTATAATTTTTTGTTTAATTCTCTTTAGGTCACTTCAAGTTTAGTGTGTTTTGCGTTTTGGTCACCATTTTATTTTATTTTATTTTATATAATGTTCGAATTGGATACATGGTTTTGTATTAGTTTAATTTAATCATATGTTTGATAAATTGTTTTTTTAGATTGGCTATTGATATTTATGTTCTTTCAATTTAGTCCTACATATTTATGGTTTTATTACTATTCTGGTGTTCCTATTATGTTATTTTCTTGTTTTATACTATGATATTTGTTTTATTAATGTTTATAATACCAAAGTTACTATACATTTATTTTTGTCACCATGTTATGAATAAATCCACATGTATATTGTTTTCTTGTACCATTAAGTATATTTTATTTATTATATATTTATTTCACTTACATTATTATGTATTATATATTTATTTCACTTACATTGTTATATATTACTTTATTATATATTTATATAATACTACATGTATTGCATCGTGTATAAATATTATATTTTACATCTTAGTATATTTTATAATAAATATTATGTTTAATGTTAAATATCATATTTAGAGAATATATGTATAGATTTATAAAGTAAAATAAAGTTGAAATACCTTAAAATTGTTTTAGTCCATATGTATATTTATATTTTTTTTCTTTAAATGCTTTAATTTACCATTTTAATTTAAATATATTTTATTTAGGCATTCGTATTTAATCATGACCTTTTATTTCACCTGAAAGCCTCATAAGCATAATTTGACTGATTTCATAATTGAATTAAAGGCAATATTTATTTATTTTAAAAATATTAAGAAATGATCGTCTTAAAGTAACTAGATGTTCTATTCTTATATTTTAAAATAAATAAATACCCAACTACAATAACCTAAAAAATAAAGTATGCTTAATTTAATCAAGATTAAAGAGAAAAGGAAATGTTCTTTTATTTAAACTTATCGAGATAATTCGCCTAATTTTATTAAGGATTAGGTCTCGATATTTTTAAATAATTGAACATCCCTTATCTTTTCGCTGTAATTTGGATTAATTGATTTTATTTGGTCGAATCAAATTATTTTAATCTAAAATTATTGGGAGAAATTGTTATATTCCTTTTATTTTAGTTGGAAAGAGAAATATTCATCTTAAAGTATTTTAGGGATTATTTTCTCTTCGATTGGAAATATTGAAATATTTTCTATTCCTCCTTAGAATTTTTCGTTCAATAAAAATTGCATGGTTGAATTTGGAATAATATGATCGTAACTTAAATTTGTATTCGAATTCTTAGATTTCCACTATTAGAGACAATTTATAATCGATGGGGTACCAATTTTGGGCGTTGTGGGGGTAATTATCCTTCCCCACGTGTAATCGATCCCCGAACCCCTTTTTTATTTCAAAAAAGAATGAATATTTGGTTACACGTAGATTGATTTATCTTTTAAAATGATGTTTTCTTAAAAAAAAACTCTTTTAAAATAAAATTTTTAGGTATTCGACCTTTCTAACCCAAAGGGTTGATGGTGACTCCAAAACATTTCAAAGAAAAAACCTCAACTCGTACTAAGCTTTCCCCCCGCCCAGGCGAAAAATGATGTCGACAGCTTGACGACTCTGCTGGGGACCTAGTGGATAAAGCCCTAAATCGATTATATATTATCTCTATAGTAGCAAATTGAGAATCCAATTTTATTCCTTTTAATTTTTTATTTTATGTAATTTTATATCCTTATATACTGATGTTTGTATTTGATTGATTTTCATATATTAAAATTTTGGATTCATTTTGGCTCGATTTTAGTGTGGTTGTTTGTCAAAGGTTTGAGAATTTCTCCTCACACACAACACATGCATTACATAACATAAGCTCTATACTCGAGCTCTTTCTCCTTTAAGTGGGAGTGAAAGCGACGTCTTTGTGATAATTTATTCTCTGTGTCAGACACAGCAAGTAGCTTTCGGGGTTCATATGTCCTACGTCTTCGTGAGGATTTATTCTCTATGTCAGGCATAGGGAAATGTGCCCTCTTGAATTGAACTCAATCCGCTTAAGCCTATAATGGGTGAGGATTTAAGGTCTGGCTCGCCCAAGGTGGCACCGACAAGGACAATTCTAGTACCTTTACTCCTAGAACCGAAACTCTACATATAATAAATCGTAGAAACCCACCCGATCTAAGACCATGCCAAAATTATGTCCATATGTACCCAAATAAGTGTACACAAAAGAGAAATGAACTCTTACTTTCGTCTTTTAATTTATTCGATGGATTATTTTTGAATAAGTGCATGTGAACTACAAATTATGTGGGTAGGGTTTTAATTTCCTCTATGTGTTTATTTCACTGCATTTTATGGTTAATTTACCAGTTGAATTTAATCTTTTCATATTTTACTAACATACATTTCCTCTTTTTGATCATTATTTTTGCTAACATCTTTTCCTTGTCCTGTTGTTTTATTTGTGCATAAACATTCTGTTAATACCCAAGGCATTTATCAAATTTAGAAGGCTTTTAGAATGAAAATGTCACAAGAAGGGGTAAATATTTGTATATTCTTTGACATATTGGGACATTGTGAGTTCTTTGAAAGTTGTTCTATGATAATTATCTTGAAATTAACACATGTTTCATACATTTCATGTCATAGAAGAAATTGATTCCAGAGTTAATAGTTACATTAGAAGGCTTTCAATACAACAATGTCACTTGAAAAAGTAGAATAGAAATGTAAAAACGCATCAATGGTCCAGAAGGGTGCTCCAGTAAACAACTGAAGAGCTACGTCAAGCTGAAATACATAAAGCTCAAATGATGCAGTAAAACAAGCTTTTCAAGGGTGCTACAACGATGTTGATACAACTAGCCGAAAAGAAATAATTTGTTTGAAGTCTACAAGCAAAAATGATAACCAACACAAGACAATGGATGATGTCAGTCGCATATGGTCGCTCAACAAATGCATTTCTGGAAAAGAAGTCGAAGCGTTGGAATTTTCCATCAATCCAAGGATAAAAGAAGATTGTTTCCTTGCATATTCGATCAAAATTGAAGAAGTCGAGTAGTATGACATGATTTGTAGTTTCCATATACCTCAGTGTATTGAGACATTGTGTGTTCTTTGAAAGTTGTTTTACAACAATTAATTTGGGATCAATTCTTTTTCTTTTTTTTTTGCATTCACATTTTGCGTTTTGCATTCCCATTTTTACATCTTTGCATTTGCATAAGCATCTTTTCATCTTTACATTAGCATCTATACTTCGTACATTGCATGATATACATTGAATATCAACGTTCTTTAATCATGGATCCTGTTAGTAACTCGCAAAATCTTTTGAGGTAAATTGAATTCACTCATTCGTACCTAGAAAATGTTAGAGAGATATGGACGTGATGCAATCACCATCTGAAGATCGAAGAACACCAATGAGAATGGTGGGGCATTGTAGCGCAAGGTTCATAATTTAATCAATTCAGGGGGCATGGACATTCGATGAATAATGGGCTTTCTGATGCAAACCGAGGAAAAAAACCATTGCAGCTGTAACACCCCCAACCCGTATCCGACCCGGATACGAGTCCGAAGTGACACATTGACTTTTTAAACATCTATTCGTATAAAATAGTGGGTAATTTAAAAACTTTGATAACATTTAAATTATTTCCAAACGTTTACGACAGATATCAGAGTTCATACCATTTATATCTTTAGACTACATGCCAACTACACTCTGTAAACAGTACATACATTTTCTGATCTGACATTTGGTAAGGAAAACTGACCTGTCTTGCTCCGCATTACTCTTTACTCTTCTCGAAACCTACGTGTGAAACAATCACACGCTAAGTCGAAGACTTAGTGAGGCATAACGACTTATAATGCACTTCATAACATATATCAATACATGCATGTTCTGTTCTATCATGTTATACCAATTTCATGCATTCTTCGTATCATATAAGATCATATCAGATTAATTACAGTAAATACATACAGACACATAATTCATCATTAACAGTTTATCATGTAATCACATACTCTTATTGTTAACAATTTTCAATCAAACACTATACACACACAACATCATATGATTCACGTAACACATTTCAAACCACTTATAAACCCATCGTATACATATCACATTCAGTATGCTTGTTTAATCACTTTATTAGCCCATGTACACTAGTGAGAACTTAAGATATGTGAGTACATTGAGGTTGTGCACACATATGCTGTCACCACAGCTCGATCAATGTCCCGAAGGACCAGTCCATAGATTCCGAAGAACCTAGGTAATCAGTCCATATGTCCCGAAGGACATAGGTAAACAGTCCATATGTTCCGAAGAACATAGGTAAACAGTCCATATGTTCCGAAGAACATAGGTAAACAGTCCATATGTTCCGAAGAACATAGGTAAACCCTCGACCCTTGGCATGCCAACTATACCCCTAGCTCTCATATCACATAACATGGGCATTATCATTTATAACAGTTCACATTACTTATTCATATTCTTTCTCTTATAACCACATATCTTTTCTTTTCAGTCACGTATCACATGTACGTGTAATCATTGATCTCATAACATATACTTGTTTTCACATATATATTCATATCATTTCACATATACACTTTCATATCACAGGCCATATAAGCTCATATCTTTCTCATGCAGTCACATAGTTCAGTTTCACATATGTTCATATATATACATTACATAGCACATACTTCTCATAACATTACATTCAAAAGCATGTTAACACATATAATCATGCATACATACAATTCATGTCATTCATATACGTATAATCATATATTCATGCATTCTAACAGAGGAAAAAGACTTGTCGCAAGTCTTGTTTCCATTTAGCACCATAAACTAATTAATATGCACTCACCTGGCCTCACTAGTCAATTCCAATCTCTTATCTTTCCCTTTGATCGATCTTACTTGCCAAACGTTCCGGAATTCTTTATGCGTAGAATCTACATAAATGTACATTTCGGGACAATCATTAGATACCTACACCTTGTAATTGGATACTAGCAACTTAAACGAACTTATTAAACCCATATTCCCAATTTTCCTTTAGGGGGAATCGGTTCCCCCCTATGGGGTATCGATTCCCTCCAGACATTCTGGAATTCTGTCGTTTGAAGGGGTATCGGTTCCCCTTGAATGGGTACCGATTCCCCTTACCCAGAAATCATATTTTCAACCCGAAAATTCCTTCATTTTCACTCAAACACTTCATATATCATCTCCTTTTCATTCTTAACTCTAGTACACATACTTAAACCAATCTATATTCATTTATTTCATCTTAAACCTCAAAATCCTATCTTCCATATATAATTCAAAAATCATATCAAATTTTCTATATGTTCAAAATCAAATTCTATCATTCCAAATCTCTTAATTTAACCATTGACAAGTCAAATTTAACTTCAAATTCTACTTATCAATTCTTTTCCAAAGTTTCATATAAAAACTCCAAATCTTTAATCTCTCATAACCCCTCCATCATTTGTTTTTAAGATGATTTAAGCTTTCCTTAAGCTTATTTAATACCCAAAGAATCAAAACTAAGCTTAAAACTTAAGAATTAACCACTGAAATTAACTTACCTTTTGTAGCTAGCCCACGCGAAGAAGAGAAAGCAAGAAGAAGAAAGCTTCCAGATAGCTCTCTTCCCACGTTTTTCACTCTTATAAAAGGGGGAAGAATATCTTTTAAAGGAAAAGACCATACTACCCTTAATTTCCTTTAATAATTACCAAATAACCTTTAATATAAATTCAAATAATCATTGAATTCTTTCATTCTTATACTTTAGTCACCAAATTCTGAAACTCTACAATTTGGTCACTAACCCGGTATTGCGGATGTTACAAATCTCCCCTCCTTATAAGAAAATTCGTCCTCGAATTTTCACTGCACATCTTAATAGGAACATATCTTCTAATGTTCTTATGTTGCTTCCTTGACTTATTCTTTCTTGTCATTATCAGAAACTTACTTTTCAATCCTTTAGTTTTCCAACTATCTTTTTCGTTTATACCTTCATCTCTATATCAAAACTATCCTCTGTACTTCCATACTTATCGTATCTGATTCTTTTAAATCAATCCCTTTCATTTCTTTACTCCTTATTCCTTATACATAAATCATATATTTCCTTTCATATTCACACTCTTGTCTTATCACTTATACTCATCTTTATGTACCAATCTTCATTGCATCCTCATTATTCTGATAACCCCTTTCTTATACATAACTTCATTCTTTATCATTTCTTATACTTGTATTTTCCTTCCTGAAGGTTCCATTCAAATACTTATCTCTGTTTCTACATCATAGCTATCTGCTCAGAATATACAATTATATTCAAATTCATATCATAATCAATTAACTCCATTCTATTCTTCCTCCAATCTTATAACTCTAGCACATTTACTCTGTCAGCTAGATAATAACTTTGGTTCAGTCTAGGGCACAATCCCTCTTATACCAATCATATACATTCTTTCAAATCTAAATTATCTTAACATTCGCTTACTCAACTTATCAATTTCACCTCTATTCTCATACATCCTGAAATTTCTTTTACTCAAACTCAACATTCTGACTTCCTGTGTCCTATAATCTGATCATCGATATACATATTCTCAAACTCTTCTTATCAATCCTCAGCTTTACTTAAATATACAAATTCTTACTTCTTTTCCTTTACTATACCACATTACTATGATCCAAATATGCAACTGTATCCAGATCCATTACGGATTTGGTTCTCATATCCTGACAATATCTTATAATCTTATCATTCCAGTACATTTTTTTTATCAAATACTCTAGTTAGCCCATACTAACTCTTTTCATCTTAACTGCAAACCCTTATCATAAACATACTCTTGTTTATGCGCAATACTATCACTTCGTTTCAAACTCATAAACTCTGACTTTATACATCTTATACACTTGTCACTGATGCACTTATCCTTAAGTTCTTCTATACGTACTCATCACGTCCTTAGATCTTTTTAACATTCTTATGGTGACACCCGTTCACCATATTCTATCTTATCCACATAATAACTCTATATCGTTTTTCCGATTCCAAACGATGAAAACTTTCTATCATTATTCAGATATGATTTCAGCTTTCTGAAATCAACTTTTGATCTTACTAGGCATTTCCTGAGGTGTCCGCTCTTCATCCTGCCTGGCCAGGGCAAGTGAATAGCTATCACAATCAGGAATATCACCTTTCACTTACTTTGAAATTATCACGATCGGATTTCTACTGTATTAAACTATTCTTATTCTATTAGCAAGATAACATATTCCTTACACTATCAGATCAGAAATTTTTTAATCTATGTTGGCATGTACACCTTTTATGACACTTTGGACTTCGGTTTATGCCGAGAATCGGCTAAACCTTAGCTCTGATACCATTAAATGTAACACCCCCAACCCGTATCCGACCCGGATACGAGTCCGAAGTGACACATTGACTTTTTAAACATCTATTCGTATAAAATAGTGGGTAATTTAAAAACTTTGATAACATTTAAATTATTTCCAAACGTTTACGACAGATATCAGAGTTCATACCATTTATATCTTTAGACTACATGCCAACTACACTCTGTAAACAGTACATACATTTTCTGATCTGACATTTGGTAAGGAAAACTGACCTGTCTTGCTCCGCATTACTCTTTACTCTTCTCGAAACCTACGTGTGAAACAATCACACGCTAAGTCGAAGACTTAGTGAGGCATAACGACTTATAATGCACTTCATAACATATATCAATACATGCATGTTCTGTTCTATCATGTTATACCAATTTCATGCATTCTTCGTATCATATAAGATCATATCAGATTAATTACAGTAAATACATACAGACACATAATTCATCATTAACAGTTTATCATGTAATCACATACTCTTATTGTTAACAATTTTCAATCAAACACTATACACACACAACATCATATGATTCACGTAACACATTTCAAACCACTTATAAACCCATCGTATACATATCACATTCAGTATGCTTGTTTAATCACTTTATTAGCCCATGTACACTAGTGAGAACTTAAGATATGTGAGTACATTGAGGTTGTGCACACATATGCTGTCACCACAGCTCGATCAATGTCCCGAAGGACCAGTCCATAGATTCCGAAGAACCTAGGTAATCAGTCCATATGTCCCGAAGGACATAGGTAAACAGTCCATATGTTCCGAAGAACATAGGTAAACAGTCCATATGTTCCGAAGAACATAGGTAAACAGTCCATATGTTCCGAAGAACATAGGTAAACCCTCGACCCTTGGCATGCCAACTATACCCCTAGCTCTCATATCACATAACATGGGCATTATCATTTATAACAGTTCACATTACTTATTCATATTCTTTCTCTTATAACCACATATCTTTTCTTTCAGTCACGTATCACATGTACGTGTAATCATTGATCTCATAACATATACTTGTTTTCACATATATATTTCATATCATTTCACATATACACTTTCATATCACAGGCCATATAAGCTCATATCTTTCTCATGCAGTCACATAGTTCAGTTTCACATATGTTCATATATATACATTACATAGCACATACTTCTCATAACATTACATTCAAAAGCATGTTAACACATATAATCATGCATACATACAATTCATGTCATTCATATACGTATAATCATATTTCATGCATTCTAACAGAGGAAAAAGACTTGTCGCAAGTCTTGTTTCCATTTAGCACCATAAACTAATTAATATGCACTCACCTGGCCTCACTAGTCAATTCCAATCTCTTATCTTTCCCTTTGATCGATCTTACTTGCCAAACGTTCCGGAATTCTTTATGCGTAGAATCTACATAAATGTACATTTCGGGACAATCATTAGATACCTACACCTTGTAATTGGATACTAGCAACTTAAACGAACTTATTAAACCCATATTCCCAATTTTTCCTTTAGGGGAATCGGTTCCCCCCTATGGGGTATCGATTCCCTCCAGACATTCTGGAATTCTGTCGTTTGAAGGGGTATCGGTTCCCCTTGAATGGGTACCGATTCCCCTTACCCAGAAATCATATTTTCAACCCGAAAATTCCTTCATTTTCACTCAAACACTTCATATATCATCTCCTTTTCATTCTTAACTCTAGTACACATACTTAAACCAATCTATATTCATTTATTTCATCTTAAACCTCAAAATCCTATCTTCCATATATAATTCAAAAATCATATTAAATTTTCTATATGTTCAAAATCAAATTCTATCATTCCAAATCTCTTAATTTAACCATTGACAAGTCAAATTTAACTTCAAATTCTACTTATCAATTCTTTTCCAAAGTTTCATATAAAAACTCCAAATCTTTAATCTCTCATAACCCCTCCATCATTTGTTTTTAAGATGATTTAAGCTTTCCTTAAGCTTATTTAATACCCAAAGAATCAAAACTAAGCTTAAAACTTAAGAATTAACCAACTGAAATTAACTTACCTTTTGTAGCTAGCCCCACGCGAAGAAGAGAAAGCAAGAAGAAGAAAGCTTCCAGATAGCTCTCTTCCCACGTTTTTCACTCTTATAAAAGGGGGGAAGAATATCTTTTAAAGGAAAAGACCATACTACCCTTAATTTCCTTTAATAATTACCAAATAACCTTTAATATAAATTCAAATAATCATTGAATTCTTTCATTCTTATACTTTAGTCACCAAATTCTGAAACTCTACAATTTGGTCACTAACCCGGTATTGCGGATGTTACAGCAGCCACTACGAACTTTCGATGCACTTGCTTATTTTCTTGTTTAAACATCTTTTCTTTCTCTTTTCATTAAAATGTTTGTAAGTCACTTGACGTTATAACATTTCAAATAAAATGATTCCTTCTTAGGAAATTAACAATTAGCAAAATTTAATCTTGAAATTCCTTGAATATCATTTTAATTAATAACTTTTTAATAATTGAGGTTGTAAATCTTTGAAAAATGACAAGATTGAACCCTATCAAAACAAAGACCCCTTGATCTGAATCTAAACATACTCCAGAATATACATCAGAGCATACCATTCTCTTGCAGGGACCTAGCTAGTCTTCTCTTTACATGAAGAAACAATCAAAGAACTTGGCATTCAGGTATATGTTAGGAGATGACAAAATGGGGCAACTTGCACATGAGATTGCTAAGCTAATTGGTTCCTACTTCTGTTAATGACGTTCAATGATGATCATGATCTTCACAGATAGAATTGTCGAGTAGGTGAATCTAATTTAGGTCAGTTGCTTGGAAATTGAACTCTAACGATGAGATTTTCTAAACTACAACAAACACCGGGACTGTAACAGATTCTCCTTGACAAGCTTAAGAAATGGAATCCGTATACCCATAATATATATATATAGATATATGTATGTATACAGTAAAGTTGAGCTATTCCGCTAAAGCAATTGGTTATAGAGGAAACTCAAAAGCCCTGACTTTATGAATAGATTACATTCAAACCATGACATTGATCATGTACATGGCAATTCGGTGTTTTCTCCACTGTGATTGTCAGATCAAAGACTATGTGATGATATGAATTCGTCAGCTAGCCAAACAAAGGAAATTATAATATATAATGTACAATAAATCTGACTTCAGCTAGCCAAACAGAAAAATAAATCTAATTTACTAAATAAGGAGTTTCAGTGAATATGGATTAAGGGAGTTGAGGAACACCTGTTATAGTTGAACTCACACGAGCACTCAGAAATCTCATTTTAGACCGATATTTCTACACTACCTTTGCTAGAGGAGTCTACGAAGCTTGAGCAAATGAAAGATTTCAGAGAACTAAAACAAAAGTGTTCTAAAGACTCTGGCAATTGACTATGCTAATTGTGAAATTTTGTCGGTGTTGAAAACATTTTGATGTTTCCATATACAAATTAAGTGTTATTGAATTTTATGATTTTATAAACATTTTTAAAGTATATTCGATTAAATTATTTGAATATCACAAATATTACTCCAAGTTTTTCAAAGGTCAATTTCAATCCTTACTTAAGTGTAAAATTGTGTTTTAAACTTAAAATATTTTTGAAACAATTTTTGACAAAGTATTTCAAACCATAATCGAGCTAAAAATGATTTTTAGGAAGGGATGTACCGATAAACTCTTTAGTGTATCGATGCACACCAAACATCGAACCTATTTTGTATACCAATACACAACCATGCATCGATACACTCCTGGGTCTGAGAAAAATCGAATGCAATTAGTGTATTGATGCACCTTGAGTATATCGATACACTAGGTCATATAACGGTCGAAATATTTGAATTTTACACACAGTGTACCGATACACTCTTGAGAGTGTACCGATGCACCTATGCTCCCAACGTTTAGAAGTGATTCAATGAGTATTTAAACAAGCTTAGGAGCCATTGATCAACAACAATTAAGAAGAGAAGCTAAAGAATCAAAGAGAAAGCTTTAAACTTATTGTTTGAGCATTTCAAGCCTATTTTTCATTCAATATTCTTTTTGTTTTCAAGAACACTCTTTGTACTCAATTGTATTCATCTATGAGTGTTCTTTCTTTGTTCTAGAATTGTGCAAACATCTTACCTTATGAGGTTTTTCTGTAAGTTTGCAAAATTTGTGTATTTCTCTTTGGGAGAGAGTGTTCTCAAGAATTTGGGGTATAATTCTTGAGGGATTTGTAAGGTTACTTTTTGTCCTAAAAAGAAAGACAAATTAGTGAATTTGTGGAAAATTCTTAGTGTGGATAGCTAAGGTAGTGGACGTAGACTTTGGTTGAGAAAGTCGAACCAATCTAAATTGTTGTGCAATTATTTTCTATTTTCCGCAAAAGCTTCCACCAAAATTTTAATTGCCAATTCACCCCCCTTGGCTATTTCGTTGATCGATTAACTCAACAGTCTGCCTCCGATCAAAATGCCAAGCCAAGAAAGAGGTGCATACCATAATCTTCATGAAGGACGAATCAATGAAACAAACCTTAGAATTTAGGTAGCCAACCTCAAAACCAATATTTTGATCTTGATATTTGTTAAAGATTTGCAACTATCAAAGATTAAAAGAGAAATTGATTCTTTTGATATCCAATGAACTCCTGTTTTATGATTTGTTTCAATTGTGACACTTAGAAGGAGGCAATATTTTTTCAAAATTATTTTCAATATTTTTCAAAATTTTGAAAATAAAAAGAACAAGAAAAACATTTTCAAACAAGATAATCTATTTGGAAACGTATCTTGGAATTCAACGAATATCCCTCCAAAGCTCAAGATCGAAGCTAGGGCAAGGGAAAGCCAAATGTTTGGGCCAAAATTTGATGGGGTAAAGAAAACAAATTGTCTCAGGTCGAGGTTTGCAATAGTACACCCTAGTTGAAATGAAGACAAACTGAGCCAGGGATAGAATGAAGAATGCTCTCGCAACTATTCTCCTTCCCACCTAGAAAACATACAGATCACACATACATACATGGCACATGAAATTTGCATCTTTACATTCATCATCACGCACAATAAAAACTTTGATTTTCCCTCTCATGAGGATACTTTAAAAAAATATTTCACTTGAAATTTTGTATTTCTTAAAGATATTTTTCCCCTCTCATGAGGACAAATTCAATAATTCATCAAATAAAATATAAACTTCATTATGACACCCGTGAACATACAAGATAGGCAGTTATAAATACATCATTTCAATTTTTCAGGAAATAAAAGCTCAGAAATAACCAAATGTCTCCAACCTAAAAGAACAATGTTATATACATATTTGACTTCCTGAAGTTAACAATTAAATCTTCTGAAGACATTTCCTCAACGTGCAGGAACAAGTAGACTCTCTGTCTCCTTGGGTGTTATTTCTGTCGAAACAAAATGTCGTCTAGCTAGAGACATAGTTTTCTTAAAAACAAAATTTGTCTCACTTGAGACATTTTCCTTCGGAACACAAATTTCAAAAAAAATTTCTTAAAAACAAAATTTGTCTGATTTGAGATATTTTCTCTCAAAACGAATTTCATCTTACCTATGATATTTTCCTTTGGAGAACAAATTCCAAAGTTGTTTACCTTGAACCAAATTTTGTCTCGCTTGAGACATTTCTCTCAAAACAAACATCGTCTCGCGTGAGACATTCTCCCAAAATTTTGAAATATTTAAAACAAAATTGATCTCACATGAGATAGTTTTCCAATGAACAAATTTTGTCTCGCTGGAAACAATATTCATTAAAAAAAGAATTTTATCTCACTTGAGACAATTTCTACTCAAAACAAATTTTGTATCTCTTGAGACAATTTCTCTTGAAACAAAATCTTTGATTATGTTTCCCTTGAAACAAAATTTTGTCTCTCTTGAGACAATTTCTCTTGAAACCAAAATCTTTGTATATGTTTCCCTTGAAACAAAGTTTGTCTCCCTTGAGACAGTTTCTCTTGAAACACCAATCTTTGACATCGTTTTCCTTGAAACGAACTTCGTCTCGCTTGAGACAGTTTTCCCTCGAAATAAAATTTATCTCACTCGAGATTGTTTTTCTTAAAACCATAAGATTTTATCTCGCTTGAGATTATTTCACTCGAAATAGAAGATTTTATCTCACTTGAGATAGTTTCGCTCGAAACAAAAGATTTTTAGAAACTAAGCTTGATTTTCAGGGGTTTCTCGATGTTTTCAAATGAATTTGAAAGAAGCTAAGCCTAATTTTAGGTGTTTCTTAATGTTTTCAAATGAATTTTAAAGAAATTAAGCCTAATTTTTAAGGATTTCTTGATGTTTTCAAATGATTTTTTTAGAAACTAAGCCTGATTTTCAGGGGTTCCTTGATAATGATTTTCAATAAGTTTTTAAAAGGAAACTAAGCTTAATTTTTAGGAGTTCCTTGACAACTATGAAACTAAGCTTGATTTGCAAGGGTTTCTTGATGGGTAAGTCCTTCGGACCATCAGTAAGTCTTTCAACCATGGTACTTAAATCCTTCGGGTCATTTATAAGTCTTTCGAGCAAAATGATAAGTCCTTCTGGCCATCCATAAGATATTCGAGCATGATGTTTTCAACATTTCCTTTGCTTGATTCACAACACTTCGAATTAGCAACACCCCACCAGAGGGGTTAACATTTCCTATTGCTCGATTCACACACTTCGAATCAGCTTAAGTCCTTCGGGCCATCCATATGACCTTCGGGCAAGAAGTTTTCAATATTTCCTTTTCTCGATTCACAACACTTTGAATCAGCAATGCCCCACTAGATGGGTTAACATTTCCTATTGATCGATTCACACACTTCGAAACAGCTTAAGTCCTTCGTGCCATCCATAAGACCTTCGGGCAGGGCGTTTTCAATATTTTCTTTACTCGATTCACAACACTTCGAATTAGTAATGCCCCACCATAGGGGTTAATATTTCCTATTGCTCAATTCACACACTTCAAATCAGCTTAAGTCTATTGGGCCATCCATAAGACCTTCGGGCAGGATGTTTTCAACATTTCCTTTGCTAGATTCATAAACTTCGAATCAGCATAAGTCCTTCGAGCCATCAGTAAGTCTTTCGAGCATGATGAGTAAGTTCTTCGGGCCATCAGTAAGTCTTTCGAGCATGATTCTTAAATCTTTCGGGTCATCATAAGTCTTTCGAGCAAGATGATAAGTGCTTCGGGCCATCCATAAGACCTTCGGGCAGCATGTTTTCAAATGAGTTTTTAGAAACTAAGCCTGATTTTCAGGGGTTTCTTGATGATTAACTCCAAAGAATTTTTAAAGAAAGCTAAGCCTAATTTTTAGGGGTTCCTTAAGGAGAACTAAAAATGAAAGATTTGTAGAAACTAAGCTTATTTTTAGGGTTTTCTTGAAGTTTTACATGAATTTTTGGAATAATCTAAGCCTAATTTTAGGGATTCCTTGATAACTGTAAATGAATCTTTTTGAAGAAGCTAAATTTATCAAAAGAAATTTTTTTACTGGGGCAAGATGTGCCCATTCACAAGTCAAGATTCGCAAGAATACACTCACGTACAACAGGTAAAGAAGACAACCAAACCAAGAAAAGAATGAATGTGTCTCTAGTAATGAAGACTGCCCTTACAACCATTTCCAACAAATCAAGAAAACCTGCATTCATACATGAATTTGCATTTTTGCATCATACATTTCATCATTTCATACACATGATAAATTTTGATTTCCCTCTCATGAGGCTATCTGTAAAGTTTATTTTGAAAAACTATTTTGTCCTTCTTAGGATCATTTTTTCTAGGGAATTGTTTGAGTCCTTCTTAGGACCGTTTTTCTGGGATGTCGCATGATTCTTTTTTAAGATTTGTTCCCTAGAAGCATTTTCAATTATGTATTTCTTCCAACTTGACATTTCTAGGCCACTTCAATGAGAATGAGTAGTTTCGTATCCAATATGGACCCAACAAATACAAAAACTCAACAATTTGCAACATTAAGGAATTCAAAAAGCCAACAAAGATCTCATTTCACGATTTCAGCAAAGAATTAGTCCACTTTTCACCATTGAAAGAAATGGATCTCAACAAAATTAAGGACCATCGGGTCATTACCTTCGGGTACTTTAAATACAAATCACTGATACATGATAATCTTTTGTAGGTTTAAAACTCTTCAAAGAGAGGGAAAACCAATCAACATTTCCAATGGAGAGTTCATAATGAGAATAACTCATCTGACAGAGGGAGAAGAAGTTCATAATAAGAAGAGCTTGTTCGACCTATCACTCGATTCACGGCATTTCGAATCAGTGACGCCTCTCTTGAGCAATAAATATTTCAAATGGAGAGTAAATAATGAGAAGAACTCATCCAGAAAAAAAGAGAAGAAGTTCATACGATATTTCGATTCAGTGACGCCTCGCTTGAGGGATTAACACTTCAAATGGAGAGTTCATAATGAGAAGAACTCATCCGAAAAAGGGAGAAGAAGTTCATAATGAGAAAAGCTTATTCAACTTATCGCTCGATTCACGACATTTCGAATCAGTTATACCTCGCTTGAGGGATTAACATTTCAAATAGAGAGTTCATAATGAGAATAACACATCCGACGAGGGAGAAGTTCATAATGAGAAGAGTTTGTTCAACCTATCATCTGATTTACAACACTTCAAATCAGCAACACCTCACTCGAGGGATCAACATTTCCAATGGAGAGTTCATAATGAGAAGAAATCATCCTATGAAGGAGAAGAAGTTCATAATGAGAAGAACTTGTTCAACCTCTCTTGTTTCCATCGCATAAGGAGTTGGAACAAAAACAACATTTCGTTCGATTTTATCACAGAATGAAGTGGATCAACATTTTCATTTCACTCAAATCCATCGCATAAGGAGTTGGATCAGCATCACTTGGGTCAACCATCGCAGAAGATAGTGGATTGACATCCCCAACGAATAGTTCATAATGAGAAAAACTCACCCGATAAGAAGAACTTGGAGCTCGAGTGTTTGGCAATCCGATTAGATGAAAAATTGGTGTTTTATGTCTTTGCTCCATTCTTGTTCCACAGCAACGAGAAAAAAGGGGCAGCTGTACGCACCAATTTTTTTATCAAACCAATCATCAGGCCATACCCTACTACTACCTCACCCCTACCACCAAACGGCAACCCAGCTGCCAACGTCATCCCATGCCACCTTCATGCCCTGTCAGCAGCCCATACCCGATCATTTCATCACCAAATTTTGTAAAATTTTATAAGGGTATAAAACCATCGAAATCAGCAATGTAAAATGGATTATCAGTAATAAAAACCAAAAAAAAATTTGAGAATTCTTTTCTCCTTTACTTTCTTACGCAATAAAGAACCAAATCAAAAATAAAAACAAACGAAAGAGTAACAAGAGTTTCTTACGTTCGGCAAGTGCTTCGCCAGCGGTTGGGGCCTCATCTCAACAATCCGAATAGTGAAGATGGAGAGGAAACAACCACGACCAACATACTGAAAAATGGTGGCAATCCAACGGTTGATGAAGGCGGATCGGAGAAAAGAAAATCGAACGATCTTCGACTATTTCATGACAAACAGTACCTCCTATCGCAAAACGAACCCCAGATCAGAGATGGGGAGACCGATACGGACCTCCTGATGAAATTTGGTGTCCATCGACAGATGACCGACGGGTAGTAAGCTACGGGCGATCGCCGGTTTTCTAGAGTGAGCCCCTCTCTCTAAAGATATTTTTAAAAATGTGAAATGAAATAAAAGAAAAAGAAAATATTAGTATTTATATGAAAACTTTAGGGGAAATTACACTTTAAATCCCTCTAAATTTGGCGTGTTTTGTAAAATGGTCACTTGAAGGGACCGTTTATGTAGTTTACCCATTTCTTATGCATGTTGTATAATTTTTGGTTTAATTCTCTTTAGGTCCCTTCAAGTTTAGTTTGTTTTGCGTTTTGGTCACCATTTTATTTTATTTTATATAATGTTCGAATTTGATGCATGGTTTTGTATTAGTTTAATTTAGTCATCTGTTTGATATATATTTTTTAGATTGGCTACTTATATTTATGTTATTTCATTTTAGTCCTATATATTTATGGTTTTATTACAATTCTGGTGCTCCTATTCTATTATTTTCTTGTTTCATGCTATAATATTTGTTTTATTAATGTTTATAATACCAAAGTTACTATACATTTATTTTTGTCACCATGTTATGAATGAATCCAAATGTATATTGTTTTATTGTACCATTAAGTATATTTTATTTATTAGATATTTATTTCACTTACATTGTTATATATTACTTTATTATATATTTATATAATACTACATGTATTGCATCGTGTATAAATATTATATTTTACATCTTAGTATATTTTATAATAAATATTATGTTTAATGTTAAATATCATATTTAGAAAATATATGTATAGATTTATAAAGTAAAATAAAGTTGAAATACCTTAAAATTGTTTTAGTCCATATGTATATTTATATTTTTTTTCTTTAAATGCTTTAATTTACCATTTTAATTTAAATATATTTTATTTAGGCATTTATATTTAATCATGACATTTTATTTCGCCTGAAAGCCTCATAAGCATAACTCGACTGATTTCATAATTGGATTAAAGGAAGTATTTATTTATTTTAAAAATATTAAGAAATGATCATCTTAAAGTAACTTGATGTCATATTCTGATATTTTAAAATAAATAAATACCCAACTAGAATAACCTAAAAAATAGAGTATGCTTAATTTAATCAAGATTAAAGAGAAAAGGAAATGTTCTTTTATTTAAACTTATCTAGACAATTCACCTAATTTTATTAAGGACTATGTCTCGATATTTTTATGTAATTGAACATCCCTTATCTTTTCGAATTAAATCTGTAATTGGATTAATTGATTTTATTTGGTCAATCAAATTATTTTAATCTCAAAAAATTTGGAAGAAATTGTTATATTCCTTTTATTTCAGTTTGAAAGAGAAATATTCGTCCTAAAGTATTTTAGGGATTATTTTCTCTTCGATTGGAAATATTGGAATATTTTATATTCCTCCTTAGAATTTTTCGTTCAATAAAAATTGCATGGTTGAATTTGGAATAATAAGATTGTAACTTAAATTTTTTGAATTCTTAGATTTCCACTATTAGAGACAATTTATAATCGACGGGGTACCAATTTTGGGTATTGTGGGGGTGCTTATCCTTCCTCACACGTAATCGATCCCCGAACCCCTTTTTTATTTCAAAAAATAATGAATCTCTGGTTACACGTAGATTGGTTTATCTTTTAAAATGATGTTTTCTTAAAAACTCATTTAAAAGAAAATTTTTAGGTATTTGACCTACCTAACGCAAAATGTTGATGGCAACTCCAAAACATTTCAAAACCTTTTCAAAGAAAAAACCCAAGTCGTACTAAGTTTTTCCCCCGCCCGGGCGAAAAATGATGTCGACAGACGTGGATGGAAGGCGCGGATCATGAAGCGTGCCTTCCTGAGGTTCTCTCCGTGCTGACGCCATGGTAGAAAATCACATATTGTAATTCTCTCATTCGAGGGGTTTTCTGACATGTCAAGGAAGCGCGAATCGTGAAGCGCGTCTTTAATTATTCCCATCTCAATTATTATCCATTCTATTATTACCACAACTGCCTTAAATCCCGGATGACCCATCTCCCTCCCTTATAAATAACCCTAAATCTAAATATCAAACCACACCAAAATTACATTCACATTCTTCCTTCTATAAATTCTTTCTATCAAGTAGATTTTGTTACAGTTTTTAGAAGGTAAAATTATTTTTTATTATATTATATTTTATTTCATATTTAATTTATTTAACCAAATTTTATTATACTAATTATTTTTATTACTTTTTGCGGTTGTAAAATGGAAGGCAATATCATATATCGAGACATTTTTCGATATATTAATAATATTAAATTAGGTTATTTAAATTATTTTGAAGTGTTTTTAATTTTTTTTAGTATTAGTTTATATTTTAATTCGTATACTATTTATTCAATTAGTAGAATAATCGTATATTAGAAACAATTATTCATTTTTGTAGATATAAGACTTTCAAACTCTCAAACTCTCAAAATGAGGCATATTTCAGCTATTGTTTACTATAATGGAGAAATTCGGGAAGATGAAACTGGCGTTATCTTCGCATCAAATTATTTTGTCACCTTATCCTTCAAGAGAAAAATCACTCTTAATGAGCGGATCACTAAAGTTTCAAGGAATGTTGATGATGCAAGTACTAAAAGAATGTCCTCACTTCAGTACATATTTCCAATTGCACTATTTTCGTTAACTTATATAACATTCGAACTCTCCAAAGATGACGATATTGCTATGATGGTTGATGCTTAGAATCAAAATCCAAATGTTGTTACACAAATGTATGCCATATTTGTTGAAGTGTCTGATGTTCGTGGTATGTCATTATGTTCTCACTATGGACTGGCTCAACAAGATGATCAAGTTGACAACCCAACTAAAGTAATGTGGAATGATTTTAACTCGATAATGGGAAATCCACATCCCGGTACCATCCCATCAAGTTCAATGGGGAGACATTCATCAGCAACTTGTTATGATCTATACCGAGGTAGCACGAACAATCCATATCGCAACATCAGTTTCAATTTAAAGGGAAGGCATTCATATACCAATTTCTTTTACCTTTATATAGGGATGCCCACGACACAGTAATCTGTTTAGTACCCATTTGACACGATACCTTCAAGTTACAGTAGAGGCATTCAACTACGAGCTGTTTCAACCTCAATGTGGAGATGTCTATGACACATCACATCACTCAATTCAAAACTCATATGACATGATGCCTTTAAGTTCAACGGGAAGACATTCAACTACTAGCTTCTTTGACCTAAATATCGACATCACATAGGAACCTCTTCGTGATCCAGGTGCATATGGTGCTAAGATTGTACTATTCTTTGAGCCAGAATCACTATAGTTCAACATGGACTCCGGTGATGATGATGTAGATAAATTTCCTACAGATACAGTACACACCGAACCTCCAACACTCTTCTATGAAGCTGACTATAATGCAATGTTCGGGCCATTATTTATAGATATGTCTAATGTTGGTGACTACGGACTTAACTCATCAGTCAATGATGGTGAGTTATATATCGGAATAGAGTTTCCATCCAAAGAAGAAGCGATGATTGCAATTAATAATTACAGCATTCGTAATTCTGCTCACTTCAGAGTCGATCGATCCACCACCGAAAAGTATGTCTTCCACTGTTTCTAAAGTGATAACAGATGCAACTAGATAGTTCGTGTATCAAAGATGAAGAGGAAAAACAACATATGATAATTAACAGTATACAATGATCCTCATACATATTGTGCTAGAGGGATCAACAGGACCATCACAACTTGGACTCCAACATTATCTGCAAAGTCTTCATGCCCATGTTCAAAGCAAGCTCCCATATAGTTATTACGGTGTTGATTTCAACTATACAGTCTCAATATGGATACATCGTCTCCTACAAGAAAGCGTGGAAAACAAAATAGAATGTCATTAAAAAACTTCAAGAAGAATGGGATTCATATCACAACGAACTACCAAGTTGGTTTAGTAGTGCGTAGACTAAATCATGGGACAATAGTCGCCTTTGAAACTTACAATTTATAACTTAATAATCGAGTTCTTCGCGATTGATGTTAATTCTATCAGCTTTTTTGGACCTACCCATAGTGCATCAATTCGACCTTAAATGGGGCGCGCCATTTGCCAGTAACAGTTTTGGTTAAAATGACGTAATTTCGTTTGGGAGCCCTTTTTTCTTAGCTTGGGGGAAAACTCAAACTTGGATGCAAACGGCCATGTTTATCACCTAAGATTAGTTGTATATATACAAAACAAAGATTGTTGCATCAAATGGAATGTCTGTAACAAGCTTCTCTTGAACCCATTAATTATTTCATGTTACAGAAATGTCACAACCTCTTTAAGGGATCGAAGCTAACTCATTCAAAGTTAATCTACAAGACAGGTGATATTACTTTGGGTTTTTTCAAGCTTTGAAGTATCCATGCTCCCATGTCATAACAGCTTGCTCTTATACCCGTCAAGACTATAACCCTTTTGTGAATCCTGTATACTGACTTACTACAATATTTAAAGTATATGAATTTGAGTTCCCCCCGATAGGTAATGAGAAAGACTTAGATGAGGTTCAAAATTAGCTTTTGATTGTACCAGAGTTGTCCTTATTGAAGGAGGCAGGTCATCCAAAGTCTACTCGAATTCATTGTGATATGGATATTCGAGAGACGTCAAAAGAAAACAAAAGATGTGGGCATAGTAGAAACCTAGTCCACGATAGGAAAAAAATTTCCATATCTTTTATCATCACGTAACCGTTGAGTATCACAATGTAATTGTATTTTATGAAATATCAGTTTGTGTTATTTCATTTTTGTTTACTTTTAATTAATTTCATTTGAGCATTAAAAAAAATGAGCTACTCAAGTGAAAATTAAATAAAAACACTACAAACTAAATAGTAAAAATAATTAAAACAATTAAATACAAATGTTACAATTCAAACGACTAAATAATAACAACATTAAGAAACAAAATAAATAAGAAGTCCATAATTCAATACATTTGTTGATAAACAAAGAAAATTAGATAAAAACATTACAAACTAAACAAGTCTATCGATGTCTGTGTCTTGAATGTGTTCCACAGGGCGGTGACTGTCTACTTCGATATGGGTTTCTTCTTATAACTTTCTCTATCTCCTCACTCTCATCATCATCATCAGCAATATCAGCTACATTTTGTTAATAAGAGATAAATGATGATGTAGCACCTCCATAGAATAAGGACCCTAGAGGTGTATGGCTAACCATCCTACCGCTCATAGAAAACTATAAAAACTGCAAAAACATTAACATCGATGACTGCGATCCATACTGAGCCTGAGGTGTCTTTGTTTGTGGTGAATCATCATTCGCCAAATAAGCAACATATTAAGACCATGCTAGATTTATAAGCAAGCTAGTTTAATATCCGCTGGGAGGTGTCATAAAACCCTATGGTGGTGGCATCTGAACCGGTTGCGGTGCCATCTGAAACGGTTGCGGTGTATCCATGTATAATGGTGTCCACGAGTTGGGGGACGATGATGTTGTGATGGTGGACATTTTTCTCGACGCCGATGAATGCTCCCATCTCGTGTTTCCTCAAAAAGTAGGAATGACTTCCTGTTCATGTTGAACCACTCATAATAGTCACTCACAACCGAATAATTATCCACATAAATTGGCTCCCTAATGGGAATACGTCCACATCGATCATCTCATATCATTATCCACTTGTTATGCTTCAACAACTAGTTGACACCCTTTCTGCCCCGTCTATCGACGTTATGTATATTGTCGAGATTCTTAGGTTCTTCAGGAATATTTTGTTCGAAACCAAATTGAAAGAGCACGCGATCAATAGGATACCACTCGATAATAACATAACATATGAGAAGGACCACCGCCATCTATACATCTAATGAGCCACTCAAGTGAGGTGGGATGCAAAGCCTCATTTTTTAAGTAGAATAAGGAGCCCATTCAAACTAAAACAAATATATATAATTCTTATCAAAATAATATTCTAATTATATAACGATAATTAAAGGTAAATAATAAAATTTAAATACACACCTCTGTACCAGTCTTCTAATCAATGAGTTGTCAAATTTCTTCCAATTCATCTGGTATATCATGATGATTTTTCCTTGTACATGACCACCTATTCAATGTAAAAAAAATTTCATTATTTACTCAAAAAAATTATTTATATACAAACTCAATATTGAAATTACCTCAACAATAAAGAGAAGACTAATAGGTTATTCACGACCGACATAAAAAGGGCATGTAATACCACGCCCATTATTAGAGAAGAAGAAGACAATAAAGAGAAGACTAATAGGTTATTCAAAAAAAAAGGGCATGTAATACCAGAAACTCAATAGCATTTTTTTATAATTAGCTACCCGACACATTTCTCTATATAGAGATACCAAAACTACGGAGCCCCAACTGAGTCTACCAACAACGTGAAAATCTTCGAGGTGATGCAACCACATACAATGAACTTGGTTGCAAGATTTATTGGGCATAAGGATTTCTCCTATGAATTGTAATATGCAAGCTCGGGAAAATATTTTAGTTTGTTCCTCATAACAATCTTCACTTAAATGTTTAAAATTTGAAGCCAATCATGATAATGATATTCGACTAATGTTAAAATTAGGCAGGATACCTTCAAGATACTCCTCGCACAAGGAATGTCAATTACCATCTGCCACTCCAGAAATAACATCTCTATCTACCAGAAGCCTCCAATATATAGAAACATCCTCCAGCGTAATAATGCACTCCCTACACAGAAGATATAATATGTGTGTCTCTGGTCTCCACATCTTAATCAGTGTAGAAATAAGGTTGGATTCAAGGTTACAGTGCCCTTCGTATTTTTCTATGTAACCGAATCCAACCTTAGCTAAATACAGCCAGACACGACTCGGTATTTCTAATTTAGCGTTATGAATAAATGGATTCAATATACGATCATTCCCCTAATTAAATAATTAATATACAAATTAAAATATAATATAATACTAAAAAATAAATAAAACATTCACAATAATTAAAATAACACAATTTAAAATTATTATTGTATCGATAAATGACTCGAGATATAATTCTCATCTAAACGCAACAACTCACATCCCATTTTATAACTGTAAAAAGTAATAAGAAAATTAATAAATTAAATAATAAACTATTAAATGATTATAATATAATAAAAAATTATAGTTTCTAAAAACGATAACAAAAGTTACTTAAAACTTGCTATAAGAATTGATAAGGAAGAGAATAATTTTTTTTGGTATGGTTTGAGTGTTATATGAGATTGTATTTATAGGAGGGATGGGAAGGAGACGGGCGGTATTAAATGAGGTAGGTGATAAATTTTTTGTCATATGTCAAATTTCAAGCTAATACGCGGATTACAATCATGAATTTTTAATGTGACGTCAGCTCAGATAGAATCTCAAGAAGATGCACTTCATGATCTGCATCTTCCGTCTATGTCTGCAATGCACGTATCTTAAAATATGTTTTATTATCACCTAGTAAGAAATAATACTAGATCAGTAATATTTAGAGAAATAATATCTAGCAAATAATTATAGATTTATAAGTGATATATATATATATATATATAATTATAAAAAACGCCATTACAAAGTATACAAACAGTACATGCCGTATATATTGTGTCAGTTGAAATATAGTACGTATTCTGATGATTTGAAAGCTTTGACGTGACATCTCATTAGAAATCTTTTAACCCTTTTTTGCACCCTCAAAACTCTTTCAAGTAAAGCTGCCACCAAGATCTCATCTCTTTGGGTTCAAAGTTTGGACTGGCCATTACCATTTGACACGCACACCAACAGGTACTGTATTAAATAATGTCGACCTATCGCATCATTAGCTTACCTCCTTTTTTTTCTTTCTTCACGTACAGTCTCTTCCTAACTGCCATTATCACACAAGCAGAAGAGGAAGAAGAACATGACACAGACTACTCTTCTTCTCTCTCAAACACACTCATATATATATATATATATATGTGTGATCAAATATATATATATATATATGATCAAATATAGATTTTATGTGCTGCTAAGTTGAACGCCTGCAGTAATTTATTAAAACGTAACCACTGAATTCAGATGATAATTCTACATTTCCCTGATTAGAATTACAGATGAGGAGTCTCTAGGAGTACCACCAAGCTAAAAGAAAACCCAGAAAACTAAATAAACGGAGGGGGTAGAAACTCCAATGGATCATAAAGGCTTATTGATATGTGTTACTGAGAGAATTCATTGTCCTGTTCGTTTTCAGAACCTGGTTCATCTTCTTCATCAAAGCAGTCAATCCCATAAGCCGAATGCCCATTCCCGAATTCTTTAATATGATCTTTGAGAGATCTCTTGTGTTTAAAATCAGACCCACAGCTACAATACCAGAGTTTCCCACAGTTCTTCTCGTGTGTCCTCCAATCACCTCGCACTGCAAAGCTCTTCCCGCATTTCCTGCACATGAAAGGCTTGATCCCATGCTTCCTCTTGTAATGTGTCTGAAGGGTTCTGAAATCTTTGAGTGGCTTCGAGCGAGGATGGTCGATGTTGTTCTGACACCCAGGTGCACAACAATAGCAAGGCAGCCTCAGCATTGCCGTCGGTTGGGTTCCCCTTAGTGACTCTGGCCCCTTCCTATACTGAGATCCATGCCCCCACATATGCATCTATACACATTTTTTTTCAGAAAAAAATCAAAGCAAATTTTGAATTCATCAAAGATCATGACAGGACCCCTTTTTAAAGAAAAGCAAAAGTGTTCTGCAAATCATGGGTTCCATCGAAAGAATATTTGCTTGCATTAATGGTCCATGGAACAAGAAACTTTCAGTAATAAGTCTAAACACAGCTTTCTGATTTTTTTTTCAAATAAAGAACCATTTTTTTCTCAACAGGACTAATTAGGGTTCCATTCCTATTGTGTGTTTGGAATGTATTTTCTCCGGCTATTATTGTATGCATTAAAAGAAGAGAAGACGAAATGGTAATTGTAACTTTATTAAAGAAGGGTTTTAGGGCTTTTTGATGAAGATTCATCTGATAAGCCTGGGTGGAAACTGGGATACTTACAGTTCTTGGACATCAACCAATGTGTGGAACACAAACTTCAAGGTACCAAAAAAAAGCATAAATCTTGTGTTGTTCAATCACATAAAGAGAGTTAGTGATCTTATTCTCAACTGGACCAGCTCTAGATTTATTCTTAATTTTCAAATCCCAACACCCACAAATCATGCAAAAGTAAAGGGATGGACTAAATGAAAGATTTAAGAAAAAATGTATACTTTATTCAAAGTGTTGAAAGCAGGAAAAAAAAGAAATATTTCATTAAAGTGTAAAAAAGAAGAAAAAGAGGAAAACCCTACGGACCCATATGTTCCTATCTTATAATCATAACCAGGCTTAGAATAAAAGTGAAGTGTTGAAATAAAAAAGAATAAAACATGGGTTTCCTTTCTATTTTGCCTTTAGATTTAAGGTTACCTGCATGTTGTTGTATCTGTTGAAGGTCTTGAAGCAAAGTGGGCATGAAAACTGAGTAGGTCCAATCAGAATCTGGGATGGAGTTGGGATCCAATATTGACCCTTGTTGAGGCTATTCGATAGGTATTGCGAAGCATTAACAGTGTCACGATCTTCTTTATCTGCGGCCGACTCCGAGTCTTGTTGATATAAGCAGCAGACGATGAGGTTGCAAATCTGGAGATCAAATCAGCAGCGGCAGCACAAGAAGTAGGGCTTGCAGGTGCGAGTCCCAAATGAAGAGCAACAGTGACGGTTTCTTCATCGTTTTCATTGCTTTTCTCCACTTCCATGGAAGAACTCACTTGTTGCTTTTTATCAAACTTCGTTGGAAGAAGAGGGAGAGCTTCTTTCAGTGGAGGGGAAGAAGGGTTCTCATGGAATATCGTGTTGGAGCAGCCCTTGTAGTAGTAGCCACTAACAGGAGCCAGTGGAGACGGACTCGAAGTGGATGGGGAGTGAGAGAAAGGGGTGAGATTGAACCAGCCATTGAAGTAATTGGAGTAAGGATCGGAATCAGACATGGTCTAGGAAAGGAGGAAGAAGAAGATAGGGTTTTGTTTTTAGGTTGAGGCTTGAGAGAGACCAAAAAGTTTATATGGGGGGACTCAATGAGATCACCAGAAAAAAAACCCAAAATTATAAGACTAAACAAAACAGAAAAATAATGGAAATGAATCTCGGGAAGTAGAAATAAGAAGATAAATGTTGAAGTGGTAGTACTTACTGTGGGAAAAGTGCAAGAAAAATGGTTTGTCACTCTAATTTAATGGTGGGGAAAGGGGAGTAAAGGCAGTCAGTAATTGGTTCTATAGTTTTGCCTCCCCCTTCTTACTCCCTGTTTCTCACTAACAGACAAAATGTTCTCCTTTAAAAGAAGCCATCTCCAATTTAAATAACATCTCAACATGATTTCATAAATTAAAAAGTTAAATTTAACTCGTTTAGGTTTTGTTTGTTTTTATGTAATTGATTTTTTAGAAAATATTTTTTTTAATTTTTGGTATTTAGTTAATAAAAAATAGATGATCAATGTAATTCATTTTCATATCTAGTTATCAATTTTATTTTGTTTTAGTACATGAACTTTTATTTATTTTAAAATCATATCTAAGTTTAACTTTTTGTTTTATTTTAGTACTCCGCCGTTAAAAATTTAATGACACTGTATTTTTATGAGTAAATTACATAATTCCTCATCAACTATCTTATCCTTCCGATCTTGGTCACTAAAATTTAAAAAAATTCAATTTAACTACTCAACTTTCAAACTGCTCACCTGTAATCACTCTAATATGTTTTATTAATAATTTTTGTAACATAGAATTTTTATTTTATTAATATATAATTAAAATGAAAAATTAAATTCAAAAGTTAGAGTGATTAAATTAGGAATAATTTTAAAGTTAAGTAATTAAATTTAAAAATTAAACTTCAATGATCAAAATAAGAGTGACAAGATAATTGAATGATGAATGATATAATTGACCTATAAAAAGGTGTCACATAAAATAGTTCCATTAAGTTTTTAGGGGTGAGATATCATACCAAAACAAAAAATAAAAGTTTACATACTAAAACTAAATAGGACTAATAGTTAAAGTGCTAAATGTGTAGTTTACGCATTATTTATGTAAAATAGAAAGAGGGAAAGAATTAGAGAAGATTTGGGATGGGTTAGTTGATTGGCCTCGGGAAACAGATAATGTAAACCGATCTGAAAGGAGCGAAGGCAACAGTTACTTGGGTGGGCGCGCTGTTGTCGGCTTGGCTCAGTACCTCGTCTTAAACTGTCCCCAACCAACTTCACTGTTCACACCCCTACTTAGAATGGTCAAAATATTCAAATTTAATTGATCGATTTGATTTGATTTGATTTGATCTTAAAAATATTAATGAATTTGGATAGAATTGAGATTAGAATTTTAGTCTAAAATTGAGATAGATTCAAGGCAGGATAAAAGCTAAAAACTATCGAGATAGGATGGGATCAAATATAAATATATTTTCAGATCAAAATCAAGACGACTAAAAATTGACCTACCACTCCCGGTGCCATCCTTACTCCCACTCTATTTCTCCATCTGAATATAATATATTACTATTTTTTTGTTATAGTTATAACCAGTGACGAATCTACTCTTATATTAAGGTGGTCACATATCTATTTTAAAAATTAAGTTTTTTATCAATTATTTATTTTATTAATTATGTTCACATTGAAGTTTTATTTGTGTTCACTCGTACGGAAATTTTATATTATCAATGCATGTGTATCTATTCTTGGAATATTTTTGAATCTACTACCAATTATAATTTAATATATGAATATATTTTTAAATTTGAAGTAAGTATAAAGTAATATCTATTTAAAGATAACTCTTAACTATTTGATATTGAAGATTTACACTTATGATAATTTGATCTCAAAAAATAACTTTTATCACCGAGATTATTTGATCTATCAATTCATCGGTGATCATTGAATTGATAAAGATGCGTAAATAAATAAAGAAGGCGTTATTTATGTGGTTCCGCGCAAGTGAAGTATATAAGAACTTGAGAACGACAATCGCGTACACAGCCCACTCGCATAGCATGGGGTCGGGTCACTCGGCCCGCCTCAATAATGTACTTTATGATATTCATAGGGAAAATAAAACATATTACCAAAGTTGTGTTTTTTTTTAATTTGAATATTGCAACAAATTAGTAATTAATTAATATTTAAACAACTCTTATTGATTAAGCAATACAATTAATGTTTTACTTCTTTAAAAATTTTAATAAATAATGAATTAAATGATGGTGTATTTTAATTTTTTTTATTGTATTTTATATTGATACTCTATCTCCGTCCCTTATAATTTCATAAGTTTGTCCTTCTAAAGTGTTATAAATTTGACTTGCCATAAAATATTGCATATGATGATGAAAGAGCTTGAATTGGGTGTAAAAGGTTTTTCTTCAAAAGTTTGAGAGCATTCAACAATTAGCACCCTTAACTTCCTATTATTTCATCCATATTTATCTTATAATCTATATTTAAAATTCATAATTGTCTTCTTAAATAATATAATCTCCCAGACTCGAATATTAGTTCTTCATTATGAATATAATATACTTATTATAACCTTTTTGGTTATAATCTCCCAACACTGATAACCTTTTTGGAGCCACGAGTCAAAAAATGATTTTTCATGCATGCATGCAGAGTAAAATGTAATGTTTTTGGTTAAACGCTAGGCGGAATTAATTAACTTGGGAAGATTAGTTTGACAATTGACATGCATGATTTTCCGAGGTAAACGTTGTCTTCTTTTCAACAAACATGCCGCCATGGTAGACTAAGGTGGTTTTTGTTTTTACTGTCTAAGGTCTGCAAAGTTCTTATGTATGCGCGGCACAGACGTGGCCTTATGTCTGCAAACGTCTTCTAATCTCTTCAAACAGGTTTTATATTTAATTTTATATTATATTATATTTGATTTTAATTTTAATATTAATTTTTTAAATAAATTAAATATTAATTTTTTAATATTATATTATAGATATTAATTTTTTAAATAAATAAAATATTAATTTTTTAATATTATATTATAGATATTTAATTTTATATCATATAAATTATTTTATATATTATTAAAATTTTATATTTATTTTAATTATTTTGATTTAAGTTTAAATATAATATTTTTTTGGATTTGTTATTTTTAAATTATATTTAAACTTTTTATACAACATGTAAGTATTTAAACCACATTGCTTAATAAAAAATGATTTCATTGTTTGATAATTAAGATTTTAAAATATAAAAAATTATAAATTATGTTTTTAAAATTTTAAAATATAATCAAAATTAAATAAAAAATAATCATAAAATAATTTTTATAAATTAAAAAATATTTTCTAAAAATATCATATAATTATAAAAATAAATTATGAATATATATTTTAAAAAAATTAAAAGTATTACATAATTGCATATTTTAAAAAAATCATATAATTTAATGATCATTTATTATATATTTTATTCTATAAAACTTATAAAACTAATAATACATGTGATTATGTGAGACTTATAATAAAATTAATAAGGTGATGTTTGTTTTTCTAATAAATTTATTATTGTAGTTGTATGAAACATTTAAATTTCAGTATTGTAAAACTAAAATTATTTAAATCTCATTATTGCAAAACTCTTTTAAGTTTAAAAAATCAGTTTATTTATATTTCAGTTTATTTTAGCAGCCTGCAGACGTTAAAAAACAAACAGTCTTCTTCTTGCAAACTGCAGACTTTTAGTCCACCTCTTCTGCTGTAGATGTGATCCGCAGACTGCAGACTTTTTACCTCTGCAAAAACAAACACCGCCTAAGAAACAGGATGGGGTAAACAAATATAGATATTAGTTTTGAATGCACAAACTCTAATTTTAAAAATTATTTCCCGAGTATTAAAATGTGCTTAACAAATTAGTGTTTATTTTAAATAATATTTTCCGAGGTGGAGTTGGTGTTCCAATACGATCCCAATGTTCCCGAGACAGCACGAGTATGTTGGTAGTAATTTGTTTGAGAATCTCATTGAAACTTCATGTCTGTGTGTTGTTCTCTCATGTCCAAACATTTGCCTCTGTTTCCTCTAATACCGTCTCACAAAAGGCACCAACCAAACACTTTATACTTAAATACAAAATGATAATATTTAATAACTAATAGTTTTTGCGTGAAATACGAAAATGGTTCCTCGACTATTAAATGTTACAAAATATTCATTCAACTATGGAGTGTTGCCACTACAACAAAATATGTTTTTAGCGGCGTTTTTTCGTCATATAGCGGTGTTTTTAAGCGTCGATAAAAACCTTTCTAGCACGAAAACAAACGCTGCTAAAATAAAAGTCGCAAAAGTTTTGCGGCATTTGTGAACATAAAACGCCACTAAAGGTTATTCTTTTTAGCGACGTTTAAGAAAATGTTGCTATTTATCTTTTCTTTAGTGGCGTTTGTTCTCGAAAACGTTTCTATTTATCTTTTCTTTAGTGACGTTTGTTCCCAAAAATGCTGCAAAAGGTTAGGTCATTTAGCAGCGTTTTTTGGAACAACCGACGCAAAAAGGTTATGTCATTTTGTGGCGTTTTGGGAAGAAACGTCGCAAAAGGTAGGTAATTTAGTAGCATTTTTTAAAGTAAAACGTCGCAAAAAGTAGGTAATTTAGTGGCATTTTTAAGTAAAATGCCACAATTGTGTAGTCCATTAGTGGTGTTTTTTAATCTTAAAATGCTGCCAAATCAAAATGTTATTTTATGGTATTTATTACCTAAATTTAATATCATGTAACAATATTCAATAACAACTACCTTAAAATTTAATTACAATTCAAATTAAGTAAAAATAGTTGACAATAAAAGTTTACAAACAATTTTCCTTATTTGATGAAGCATCGTTAAGTTTTTACATGCACAATCTGTGAGTCTTCATTGCTCCTTCATGGGAAAGGAAGTAAAAAACCAGTTTTTCTTATTTGATGAAGCATCGTTAAGTTTTTCCTCCGTGTAAATTGTAAATGGAGAACCTCTTCATCCATTTCACCAAATAAATCCCCTAGCTCCAGGTAGGGGTGTTCAAATTTTCGAACTAATTCGGTTAACCGATCGAACCGAATTAGTTCGGTTAATTCGGTCGGCCACCGAATTAGTTCGGTCGGTTAACAGTTAAGAAAATTTTTAGAATTCAATTAACGGTTAATTCGGTTCGAAATCGGTTAATTAACTGAAATTAAATTTTAAATATATTATATATAACATATGAGCTTAGCCCAAACTATTTAAAACTCAATTAATAATTTAAGATTCAATAACTTTTAAACCTAAATCAATATTAATTAATTAAAATTATTATATAAAATTTTTTATTTTATAATTATATATTATTTAAATTAATTGTAAACTGTTTTTTTGAATTAAAAAATATTAAATATATTATATATAACATATGGGCTAAGCCCAAACCATTTAAAACCCAATTAATAATTTAAGATCCAATAACTTTTAAACTTAAATCAATATTAATTAATTAAAATATTTATATAAATTTTTTATTTTATAATTATATATTATTTAAATTAATTATAAACTATTTTTTGAATTAAAAAATATTTAATTTTTATATAAATTCGAAATTCTAAAAAAATTCGGTTAATTTGAAAATTAACCGAACTTTATTCGGTTCGGTTAATATTTTCGAAAAAAAGTTCGGTTCGGTTAACGGTTAAAGAAAAAAAAAGTTCGGTTAATTCGCCTAATGGTAGTTCGGTCGGTTCGGCTACCGAATTAACCGAATGAACAACCCTAGCTCCAGGTCACCAATAATACTCCTTGCACGCTTCAATGCTTCCCTTGAAATAGATAATGACCTTCCACCTACAGTATAAAACAAAAAAGATAGTTACCTGCAATATAAAACAAAAAAAGAGCTCGATTCATCAATTTCACGATCATCTTGGTAAATATACTAAATGATTTTAGTAACCTATGCTATTTGGTTTTTATAAAAACAGAGAAACCATTATCGATAAAAGTTCAATTCCTACATATTCCATATTTCTAATTCAGCTGCAAATTTTGAGATATAAAATAAAAAATAAATCACATATGTTTCTTTTCTAAATTGCAAAAAGGTTTTAGTTATTAAAAAATTAAAGTAAAAAAGAGAAGCATTTACTTGGAGTAACAGTAGAGGCAGTGTCGTTTTCATCGAGGATAGATAATGCTTGTGCAATTGAAGATTCTTTCAACGCTACAGATTTCCCCAATTCAATTATAAGCATTGGGTATTTATCTACTCTTCTACCATCGTTCTCAATAAGCTTCGAACATTCTGCGTAGGATCTATGAAATTTGAGATCACAAAATAAAAATATAGAGGTGAAAAGATTCAGAGATTATTACCTTGAAGCAAGAGATCGTTCATGGAAGGGAGTGGAGGAATCGGAGCTCCGTTCGGGTCGTCATCGGGTTTTGACGGCAGGAACGGACTGGAAGCCTCCTAGTGATAATATGATTCGGCGTTAGAGAAAATCTACCACGTGAACGTTCTGATGATATTGCTTAGGGATTGATTTCTTTTTATTGTGTCCATGCATATAAAAGTGAGTTTTAGCACTAATTCTTTTTACTCTGTGCATGACTCACTAATTCAGTTTCATTCACAACTCATAAATTAAAACCAGAAGCAGACCATGAAACTAGTTTACAGTCAACATGAAAATACTTGTCTAAATTCTGCATTGTCCATTAAAGCTAGTTATGGCTAGGTTTACAGTCAACATGCAAACGCTTGTCCAGAAACAGAAATAGACCATGAAGCTAGTTTACAATACAATCAATCGTGGGTTTACATTATGTCTCATTCATAAACATACGTGTAACATTTAGTATCTATTATTATTAGTTTTCTCTAAGTGATTAATTTGATTAATTAATTATATTCAGAATAGATTTGCCGATTAACTAAATTTTAAAAAAAAATCTTTAATCAACCCCGATCACTAATCGATTTATCAAACTAATTCAAATTGTGCACAACTGTCATTACTATTCTATGAAAGAATGAAGGTATTGATTATTCAAAAATCAAACTTGAAACTAATTATAGCTTTAATTGATGATATTAGAACAAGTCTTGTGCACATTACTTCATATTAGTTCTGTATCGAGTTAAAAGAAGGGAAACTGTGTTTCCTTTGTCTAGACCATGAAATGCGCTTAATTCATAGGTTAAATCGATAGCGAAAACCAGCATTTCTTTTCCAAGATTAGAGGAATCAGAAAAGTTCGACCACTACAATAGAAGCCAAATCCTTTGACTAAACCTTGTTTTGTTCACTCTCTTAACGCAACAACCATCCCACGAATTTACAATCAAAGCTCTTTACTTTTGAATAATAGGAAACAAACGCAAAACTCCCAAGTTCAACAAACAGAAAAACTCCAGCAAGCAACAACAAGATTTAATTTCAAATCAGAATCCAATGAGTTTTTATGAAGCAAACATAGTATTCTTCTTAGGGTTTTTAGTAACATGGATGCCATGAGAAGAGATTAAAAATGTACCTGGATTTTGAGCCTTTAGGAGCGACTGACAGTGTGATGGTGGTGACTGGCGGTGTGACAGTGGTGACTAGAGTGCCAATTTGACGAAGATGCTCGCTGAGGATGGAGGAAGAAAGGTTTAGGAAGAAACAAATTAGGAATAGGGGGAGGGGAGAGGGGATTTATGCATCCAAGACGACGTTTTAATAACAAATGCCACTAAAAATACGACTCTATTGTGGTATTTTAATAACAAACTCCACTAACGTGTGCTTCTACTGTGATGTTTCAACAACAAACGCCACTAACATGCGCCTATATTGCGGCATTTTAATAATAAACGCCACTAAGGTACGAATCTATTGTGGCGTTTTAGTAACAAACGCCACTAAGGTTCACCTCTATTGTGGTGTTTTTATAACAGATGCCACTAAGGTACGGCTCTGTAGTGCCGTTTTAGTGACAAACGCCACTAAGGTTCTCCTCTATTGCAGCGTTTCAGCAACAAAGTCACTAAGGTGCCTCTATTGTGGCGTTTTTATAACAAACATCTATAGCGGCATTTTAATGACAAACGTCGCTAATTTTGATATTCAATGGCGTTTTTTATAAGAACGCCGCTATATGTGAAATCTTACTGGCGTTTGTATTATAAACGCTGCGAAAAGCGCCATTATAGATACATTCTGCTGTAGTGTGCTTTGTTGAATCCCTCGATTATTAAAACTTAGAAAATGGTCACCCGACTGTTCATTATGTTCCAAACTTGTCCTTTTCCGTTAAAAAATGGAAGATATTTTGAGCTGAACGTTAACTTGTTGACTGTGATATGATAAAATTTAATCTCAAAATCTCAAACGGCTATCAAATCTCAGTCATCATGTTAACTTCTTGTTTAAACAACCGTCAATTTTTTTAACGAAAAATGACGAGTATGGAACACAATGAATAACCGAATGATCATTTTGTAACTTTTAATGGGTGAGCGACTCAACAAAGCAGTCCTCCATAATTGAGGGATCATTTTGTAACTTATAATTATCAATGGACTTAATAAAGCAACACCGTATAGTCGGGAGACTATTTGCCTTCTTTACCCTATTTTTTAGCTTGACGGTGCATGACGATTTTAGTTTTTTTAAGTGTTATTGATTTTTTATATTCAATTGAACTCTTAAATTGAAAAATCAAATCATTTAAGTTGTTAAATTAAGAAATCAAATCAATTAAATATTTTAACTACTTTTTATCTTAATAATTTCTTCTTAAAATATTACTATGATGTGGTACATCGTGATGTCATATATTATATCAACATTGTATTTAAAAGTAAGGTAAGTATAAGTTAAAGAATTACTTGATAAAATTTTAAAACAAAAGACTTATTTAAAAATATAACAACTTCATTAATTCTTTTTAGAAGCTTGAGGACTTTTGAGCCAATTTCTTATCTTCTAATTTGCTTTTCTGGCAACGTGGAGGGTAAATTAAGACTTGAGATTAAGTAAGTTTCCTTTTGACGTGACTTTTTAAAGGTGTTTTTAGGTGAAAACTTCTACCGCAAAATTAATATTTTTTGATTCAATAAATTATTGCTTAATAATTTATATTAATTATTAATGCCTTTTGTAATTTTTTATCAAAATAAGTATTTAACTAATTATATCGTAATAATTTTATATCCGAAAAAGTATTATTACTATATTTTTTCTTAATAAAATATTTCATATATAAAAATATTATTAATGAATTATCATAAATTTTTTTTTATAATTTTTATTATATTTTAAGTTTATATATTTTATATATTATAGTATTAATAAGTGTAAATATATTTTAAATATTATATTTTTAATTTACAACATAATAGATATTTTATCATTTTAAATTCACTTTTTAACAACAATACCAACCATTTAAATTTTAAGCTACATTTTTATATAACACTTTTAAAATTGCTTTTCTATAACAATTTTATAAATCACTTTTCAAATGCATTACCAAACTAACCCTAAGTGAGACCCGTTTTAACAGCCCAGTCAACGTATTATTGACAAACTATTTGATAGGATTAAAGTTGGATAATTATGAATTTTAGCTTTTCCTCTGAATGAAAATTGATAAAGTAATATCTTTATTTTAATTTATCAGAGTGTAGTTAACATTTATAAAAATGATCTAAATATTGGTAAATACATGGACTCAAATTTTTAAAAGAGTATATATTTTGATCATTTAATTAGTATAAAATTACAGTAACATATGCTTCGCAGCAAGCATATTCGATTTGAGCGTAATCACAAGAAACTAGAAAAATTAAAATCCCACACTTGAATTGGGAAACCCTTCATTTATTGTTTATTTGAATGTAGATATCTCTTATATGTGATGATACAGTTGTGGTGTTTAATTCAACTAGCAGTTTATTAATTAATCATCAGACCCCCTATTATTTAGTGTGACTTTTTAACAATATGGCATGTTTCTTTAATTAATATTTTAGGTAATTATGGTTTGAATAAAGTTATATTTTTAGAAAACTAATTCGAACGAGAGAATAATAATAAAGAGAATTCAAATTAGACGATCCAACATCTTAATACGTGAAGGCGTATAATTCTCAACGAATTTAAAGTAAGGTGATAGAGAAAATCACAAACAATTACAAAGTAAATATTCTTGAAAAACATAGTAAATTAATTACCCGCAAAGAGGGCTACGACTCGAAGGAATAACCACAAAGCTTGCAATAAACCAATTGATGACTTGATGTAGCTACAATCCCTTCTCTTATTAATCTTGGATTGAATCAAATAGTGGTTGAAATCATAAAGCATGTACAGAAATTGCTTCTGTTTTATTAAATAATTAGGGTTCTTTTAACTTGGCGCAAACATTCATATAGGTTGGAGGTGATATATGATGGTAAGGAAAGGGATGGGATGGAACGAATAGAGGTGGGGAGGAGACTTGAAGGTTTGAGGTGGAATCGAATATAATGAAGGACATAGAGGCTTACATATGCAATAAAGTTGAAATAAAGGAGATAGAGGAAAATGGAAAATTTAGATGACAAGTGGGTGATACGAAGTTTACTTGTAATACGTGGGAGGTGGAGGTGATTTGTAGACGTATGGACGAGGTGGGGGTGACTTGTACACATATGGAGACGGAGGTGGTGATTCATACTTGTATGGAGATGGTAGAGGTGACTTGTATACATATGAAGGAGGAGCCAGTGACTTGTATACATATGGAGGTCCTGATGATTCGTACTTGTATGGAGGAGGAGGAGGTTATTCATATTTGTATGGTGGAGGAAGGAGTGATTTGTACACATATGGAGGTGGAGGTAGTGATTCATGCTTGTATGGTGGAGGTGGTGGTGACTTGTATACATACAAAGGAGGAGGAGGTGATTTGTACTTGTATGGAGGAGACGGCGATGATTCATATTTGTATGGAGGAGGTGGGGGTGACTTGTACACATATGGAGGTGTAGGTGGTAATTCGTACTTGTATGGAGGAGGTGGTGGTGACTTGTACACGTATGAAGGAGGAGATGGTGATTTGTATATGTACGGAGGTGGTGGTGGTGTCTTGTATACATATGGAGGAGGAGGTGGTGATTTGTACTTGTATGGAGGAGGATGTAGTGATTCATATTTATATGAGGAAGGTGGGAGTGACTTGTACACATATGGAGGTGGAGTTGGTGATTCGTAGTTGTATGGAAGAGGTGGAGGTGACTTGTACACATATGGAAGAGGAGGTGGTGATTTGTATATGTATGGAGGTGGTGGTGGTGACTCATATTTGTACGGAGGTGGTGGTGGTGATTTGTACTTGTACGGAGGTGGAGGTGGTGACTCGTAATTGTATGGGGGAGGTGGTAGCGATTTGTTCTTGTACATAGAATGAGGTGGTTGGTCATACTTGTACGGAGGTGGGGGTGACTTGTATTTGTATAGAGGTGAAGGTGGAGTCTCATACTTGTACAGAGGTGAAGTTGGAGACTCATACTTGTACGGAGGTGGTGGTGGTGACTTGTACTGGTATGGAGGTGGAGGTGGTGACTCGTACTTGTACGGAGGAGGTGCTGGCGACTTGTATTTGTATGGAGCTGGAGGTGGGGACTCATACTTGTACGGAGGTGGTGGTGGTGACTTGTACTTGTATGGAGGCGGAGGTGGTGACTCGTACTTGTACGGAGGAAGAGATGGTGACTTGTACTTGTATGGAGGTGAAGGTGGTGACTCGTACTTGTACGGAGGAAGAGGTGGTGGCTTGTATTTGTATGGAGGTGGAGACTCATATTTGTAAGGAGGAAGAGGCGGTGACTCGTATTTGTACAGAGAAAATGGTGGTGACTTTACTTGTACGGAGGTGGAGGTGAAGACTCATACTTGTACGGAGACGGTGGTGGTGACTTATAAGTGTATGGTGACAGAGTTGATGACTGGTACTTATATAAAGGTGGAGGAGACCACTTGCATAGATATGGAGGAGGTGGTGATGATTCATACTTGTATGGAGCCGGCTCGCCGTCGGCAGCAACATTGCTTATTATCAAGCACACTGCCAAGGCATAAGATAGGTATGACCAAATCTTGGCCATTTTGAGGGAATAAAGCACAAAAACTCCCAACTTCTTCGCACTTTCTATACCATACGAATCGAAGACTATTTGTTATCATGTATTGTGAACTACAACGGAGAGCTTGAAGTTTATATACTAAGCTCTCCAATATGCTATACCATTTTAAATTGGTCCATATGAAACTTCCTCTACCCATCCAAATAATTTATTTCCATATGTCTATCAAATGTCAAATTAATTATTGAAAAGGAGTGTGACATCCCACTAACTCCTATACTGGATTGTACTCGAAATGTTCTCAACAAACTTCTTAAATTAAAAAATTGTTGAAATCTTCAACTAAATATATCATTTCATATCTCACAAAACAGATTAAGTGAAAAGGGTGCAATTGGGTGGATCTTTTCTTTTCTTCATGTCAGTGAAACTCATTTTCTTCAATCACAATTCTCTTGTTCTTCCTGTGATTGCTATTCGGGAAATGAAAGTAATAATTGCAAAATTAATCTTTGAATTTAGTTACTTTTTTCATTTTAGTCATCAAATTTTAAGCTTAATTATACAAAGTCATAAATACTTTATTTTAATTTTATGCATATTATTTTCTAACCCCATCCTAACCGCAACCATAGGCTATGGTGATACTAATATGACTCAATGTAAGACTATTTTTAGCCGTCCGTTTTCATTTCTATCATTTATTTATTATTATATCTCCTTTGATCACATTCTGCATATGGCAAAAGATTACAATATTTCAATGGTAGTATCATAATGTAACAAAGATGCCTTTTCCTTCTTTTCCTCTTTTCAATCGCATCTTAAATGTGTGTATATGTGTCCCATATGCATAAATCAATTATTAAATTATTTTGCATGATTTGAAGTTAGTAACCATGCCCATATCTATACCTTCAAATGCAAGTGTGGGCTCATTAGATATTGAAAAGATGATTATGTGAATTAGAAGCAAATACAAAGATTTATATGTGATCGAAATAATAAGGCCACAACCGTTTATATTACATTATTTCTTTATAAAATTATTGTTATTATTTTTTTTTAATTTTCCTCCCGGTTTCAAGAGATTTCACTCTGACTAATCCAGAACGATCCACGTCGCACACCTAATTTTATTACGTGAGTCTCTAGACAAGAATTTCTACATATACAATGACTCAAATCCGAAATCTTGCTTAAGTGTATAAAGCTGCTTATTAGTTGAACCAACCCGTGTGATATAATTAAATTCTAATTAATATCCCTTATTTATTTATTTCCCTATTTATCTCTCTCAAAGTCCCCTTCCAAACCGTTTACTACTTAGACCCATCAACCAACTGTTTTTTGCTCCTTATATCTTTCCAAAATTCTAAGCAAACCCCCCCCCCCCAACCATCACCATCGTCATCATCACCATGAACCCTCCTCTCCTAACCCTTTCTCTTTCACTTTATAAAACCCATTTCACAAAACCCTGTCAGTTATCAAAAAATGGAATAACCCACAAACATTACATAACCCATTTCACAAAACCCTCACTTGTATTTGATTTCCATGATGAGGAAGCCTAACAATGGTGGTGCAACCGCTACTACTAACAAGCTTAGGAAAGGGTTGTGGTCACCGGAGGAAGATGAGAAGCTCATCAACTATATGTTAACCAATGGTCAAGGTTGTTGGAGCAATGTAGCCAGAAATGCTGGCCTGCAAAGGTGTGGCAAGAGCTGCCGCCTTCGTTGGATCAATTACCTGAGACCGGTCTCAAACGAGGCGCCATATCGCCTCCGGAAGAAGAGCTTATCATCCATTTGCATTCCATTCTCGGCAGCAGGTCTGCCCTTCATCCCTATCCTGCATGCATGCTTAACTTTTAGAAGAACACTAACTTGGTCAAATTCGGGTTTTGGTCCCTTTATTATGCTCAACTTTGGTCCTTTACGTTCGGTATTTTAAGCGGAACAGTTAACTATTTTGACTAACCAATGAAATTATAACAATAGAGAGACTAAATTATGTCAAATTAAAGAATCCCAAATATGAATATAGTGGGGGGATTAGAATCACAATTTGACCAAATTTGAATGAGTGTGATATATGCTGTTCTGGAGTAATCATTATAGAAATGGTCTAATTGCTTTCTTCATTGGGCACTGCGTTTCAACCCTGTTTATGATTTCATTGACAAGATAAGAGGTTTTGAGCAGTCATCTTCATCATTATAGTCCCCTCACCCCCATATCAGAAAGGAAACATAAAGCAGTACTTCTTTTCATCTCTTTTAAATGTTAATTACAATTTTGGTCCTTGTACTATATTCAAATTCCTATATTTTTAATTTTGGTCCCTCTAATTTTGTGATTTGAGAATCACAAAAGAGTAGTACCAATGAAGAGATATCCTTGTTTGGTTAATTGCTTTGAAAATACTCTAGCCCTATGTACCAACCGTTTGAGTTGAAGATACTCAAACCCTAAAATTATACCATGCTTTTCGGCTTGTATAGAACTAAAGCATCCATGCATGAAAAACATTGACCCTTGTTTCCAATCTTTGTTGTTTCAAAGGTGGTCTCAAATTGCGGCTCGCCTCCCTGGTCGTACCGACAATGAAATCAAGAACTTTTGGAATTCAACGATAAAGAAAAGGATCAAGAAATCGTCATCGTCGTCCTCACGGAACGCAAGCGATTCATGGACGTCGAGCCCTAACAATGAATCCCAGACCGTCGGCGGGTTCTTGTCTGTGGAGGAACAACGGGTTCTGCCCATGTACGTCGATTTGTCCTCGACTTTGTCCAACTCTTCTTTGCAATCCACGGTCTTGAATGTTGAATCCCACTGGACCATTGTTCGGTGCCACCACCGGATACTTTGCGACTAAGGTTAAGTCGGTACAAATCGCGACTGTTTCTACGGAGAAAATGAGATATTCGGTAACGTCAACAATGTGGAGGAACTATATATCCCTCCTTTAGAAACCGTTGGAGAAAACCTTAAAGTCGAAAATACATTTGATAGCGACATCGTCACCGCCGCTGTGACCACCATCACCAACATTAACAACAACCCTTTTAGCATAAAATCAGAGAACATAACGGCCAGCCCGGCCATCGGGAATTTTTGGCTAGGAGAAGAGCTTAAAGTTGGAGAATGGGATTTAGAGGACTTGATGAAAGATGTTTCTTCCTTTCCGTTTCTCGACTTCAAAATTTGAATTATTAAACAGTTAGGTCAAGAAATTAAAACCCCATAATCCATTTCCAAACCTTAAACCCTGTCTCTTTGATAGTGAAGAAAACTACAAAAATCCTAGATTCCGTCAATACTTACAAAACCAGTAGGTTTTTTCTTTTCTTTTTTTTGAGTTTTGCCTCTCACGAAAACATTTGTACGAGGTTGTAGGATAGCTAAGTCTGGAATAATAGTGGGATAGTATTAAATTACTGTTGCAATTTAATATAGTAATAATCTCCTAACGATTTAAAGTCATCATAATATCAAATTACATCTATAATATAGAAATATTGAGATTTTTAGAATGTATGTTATCGGTCATGGACTTGGGCAAGGCAAGTAAAGTGGTCGTCTTTTTTGAAAATTTACAATTATCATGTAATTTAAATTTTTCTAGTTGAAATATATATTTGTCCCCTAAGATTTTATAAATTTAAGTTTACCTCTTAAAACTTTATAAATTCTAATTTACCATTTTAATATAAAATCTTACGTATATTCTCGTATAATACATAACATCCACACAAATATCGCGGATACAAATACAATTTAGATTTATAAATGTGTCATGAAAATCTTTGTAAGTAATTATTTTATTATCAACAATAAGTGTATTTTGATTTGATTTTAAATGTATTAAATAAGCCATGTAAACAGAGTCGTGAATAAATGCAGTATTTTATCTCTACAGTAACGTAGTTGGCATGTTTAATTGTTAATTTATTTTGATTACATATAGAAGTAAATAGATGATTACATGAAAATATAAATGAAAAATATATGCAAATAAATAATACTTTCCTCGATAAAAATTAAAATAGGACTAAAGGGAGTACATAAATTCTAAAACTTAAAGAATTTATCAAATGGATTGAGGGGAGTGTTGTTCTTCCTAGAGATATTGGGTTCGAATAGATACATTTGCAGTCAGAAAAATCTTAAAACTTTATTTTTTTTCTTTTAACTTATTTTCACCTAGTGATCACATCACGTACTTTTTAAATTTTGTTAGACAGAATTCAAATTACAAATTCTAATCTTTTATTTGAATTGATAAGTTGTATAATTTTTTAAAATAAATAGATAATTTTATTTATCCAGAAAACATATATGTATTCATGGACAACTAAAGCCAAGGCAAAAATGAATATAAGCTTGTGTAATTATAAGATTAATTTGACGTGGTCGTCGAAACTAACTAAATTGAATGTCATACCATAAGTCTCCATTATTATACTATATGATAGATAATATAAAACCTACATGAATAAATAATGTATACAAATTTATACAAATATTTTTGTATAGGATAAGTTGAATATAATTATTACATAAAACTAAATATTAATTTATTAAAATATATTTTGTATAGGATAAGTTGAATATAATTATTACATAAAATATAAACATAATATAAATATAAGGGTTTTTCTATTTTTTTATTTTCTTACATAGGATGATATTAATTTTCCATTCAAGACTAGAAAGAGATTTATTTATGTTATAAAGATTGCATTTTGACAGAAATATATAAAAAAAACAAATTAAAAATCGTGTTCTTGAATTTAAATTTTATTATAATCACTTATATCTAATATATTTAGTGATTAATATAGATCGTATACTATAAACTACAAAGGTTAATTATAATGATAATCCTTTCATCATAATTTATTTCATTCATAGTGTTATAATTTAACCGTCGATGTTACTTAAAAAATCTGATACCTTATCTTATTAAAAAAACAAATAATTATAACACGAAATTCGTTAATAGTCACCTAATTACTTTGGGGGAATTATTAATTATTTTTTATACAATCTAAGACACCTAAATTAGCCTTTAATGGTTGAGATGTCCATATCCATTACCAAATTAAAATCTTGGATTGGAAATGAATTAAAATTGGAGGTTGGTGCAAAGAAGTAAGTATTAAGCAACACAATGCAAAGCCTACTATGACTTGAAAATTAATAGAACACTACATCAAAACAGGCTTTTTGCGGCATTTTTTTTACCTTTAGCGGCGTTAAGACACAACAAACGCCGCGAAAACCGTCGTTGAAAATAGCGCCGCTAAAGTTCGCGGCATATTTTTTAAAAAAAAACGCCGCAATGGGTATTGATATTTAGCGGCGTTTGTCACAAAAACGCCGTAATAGGTGTTGATATTTAGCGGCGTTTGTCATAAAAATGCCACAATAAATGTTGATATTTAGCGGCGTTTGTCATAAAAACGCCGCAATAGGTGTAGATATTTAGCGGCGTTTTTTAGACAAACGCCGCAATAGGTTATGATGTTTAGCGGTGTTTTTATCTAAAACACTACAGTAGGTGTTGATGTTTTGCGGCGTTTTCCCATAAACGCCGCAGTAGGTTTTGATGTTTTGCGGCGTTAAGGTCTGTATATAGAGGCGTTTCTAGGATAAAAACGCCGTTAAATGTATGGTATATTGTGGCGTTTTTTTTACAAACGCCACTAAATAAAACAGAATTTAACAGTCCTAAAAATTATGCTTGATTACCCCAAAACTATTTTTTCAACATGTTCCATTATCCAACAAACAAAACAATAATAACATCAAACTCTATATCCATAACAAACAACATCAAATCCAATATAATAAATAAAAGTTTTCATTAACGTAATACAAGTTCAGTTACACAAGGTTCAGTAGAATGCTCATAATATAAATGAGATTACGATGGTGAATTCTGAGGTTGCATTTTATGAATCATCAGCATCATATCATTGAGTCATTTTTTAAATTCTTGACATCTCTGCTAATATGCTGCTTCTCTTTGTGCTGCCGCTGCTTTTGCTGCTGCTTCTGCTGCTGCTCTCTCTACTTCCCTTGCTTCATTTTCCGCTTTCAAGTTAGCCATTTGTTGATCCATCTCAGCCAACTTTTCTTTTAAACGACAAACTTCTTGGTGGGAAGATCGAGACTGTGATGACATGTACTATGATGAACTGGATCCAAAATATTTGGTGGGAGTAACAAATGATCCTTGACAACGTACCCGACCATATTTTTCAGGACCCAAAACGTCATTAATAGCTTGGTTTTCAATGTCATCATCATTAACAATACCTTGACTCGAAGCAGTAACATGATACTCAGCCTTTTTCTCCCTCAATTTTTCCTAATAAAGTGAATAATTAATTAAAATAAAAATGTCATGGTACAAATATAAATAAAGTCTAGTAAATTTAAAACATCTACCCAAAAAACGTACCATAATTTCTATAGCGTCAGCAATCATAGGAGTGTTATCCTTCTTCGTATGTGTCATGTCGAAGAGTTGGATTCGACCAACTTTAGAACCGGATGTATTTTCCTACAATGTACCATAATATAATTACTATGAGTTAGTATGTACATGGAATACAAAAAACTATTTCAATATTCTATAATACCTCCTCATGAGCTATACAAGCAAAACTCTTCGATCCAGCCGTGTGCGTAAACTTTTGTTGTTGCCTGCTAGCAACAACAATATGCTCTCGGTCCTACAATGTCAAACAACCACTTTTAATGATGATTTACAATTCGTTACAATTATTTCTGAAAAATACATCATACCTATCCTTTTTGTGAACTCCAAAATCTGACTGCATCTTCCCATTGGTACCTGAGCATTCCTGGTGGGACTTTGCAACTTCTCTTCAAGGCTGAGATCATTCTTGAAGTATTTCTTCTTTAAGGAGCTCTTATGATCCCTCCATATCTTCCCTAACGTTTGCTTCACATGATCATCAGAGACCTCTAAAGAAAATTTCTTCTATATAACATATAAGTGTGCACTGTAAGTATAAATTAGTATTGAATTTCTATAGAGTATGAATTATAATGACATTATTACCTTAACAAAATCCAACGCTTGATTTTTGTTACTATTAGGCATTTCGCACCATGACTCGTAATTGATCGGTAACAGATTTGCATTACGTCCAACTATGCCTAAGTAACCTGCTAGAAGACGTGATTCTGGGCTAATAGGTTGACCGACATCGTTTCTTGAAACTTTGACACGATGCCCAGGAGAAAGTTGGTATAATTCCTTCAATGTTGTATGTCCTCGAGTCTTGCGCGTTCCAGCATTTTCAACTATATAAGAAATTATTCAATGCTAGTTTTGAAAATGAACAAAGTAGTAAATAATGTTTCGAAGATTACTTTGAATTTCTACGTCTTCTTCAACAGTTTTCGGAACTTCAGAAGACTCATGTGCATTCGATTCCTCGTTATTTCTTTCTTCATGGTCTTCAGAAGCTCGAACAACCCGCAAATTATTTATTTTTCTCCTCGGCATGATATCTATAATAAACAAACATGAGTAATAAAAAAAAAGAATTAATTAATGAATATATTGAAAGACAACATGTTAAAGGTTATAACATTATAAATAAATAAATGAAGATATAAAATTGTACAAAAGTCTTATATAATGTCAGTTGTCATAAATATCTTCATCAACGTCCTCCCGAACCCACTGAAATTGTGTTGTATTACTGATAGTTTCATCTAAGTTTTGTGGTAGTAGAGGTAAACTTTCTGATCTTGTTTCAATATCATCTATACTTCCATCCCCGATGTCTATCAAGTCTCTGGGAGTATTTCGAAGCACAACATACCAACCGTCATCCATTGGATCGTGACAATAAAATACTTGTTTCACTTGAGAAGAAAATACATATGGTTCATCCATCAAACGTTGACCCGTGTGAATTAATCGAGATAAATTCACCATTGTAAACCCGAATTTATCTCTTTTTATACATCTGTTTACATCAACCCAGTCACATCGAAACAACACAACCTTTCGTTTTCCATAATAATCTAACTCAATAATGTCCGTAAGATTTCCATAATAATCGACCTTCCCTCTTGCGATTATTGTCCCTTACAGTAGCATAACTTGTAGTTGACGAAGTAACTATGACTCCACAATTTTGTGTCTTCTTAATCTTTCACGAGATTTTGTGTGGAACCTGAACCCATTAATGAGGAAGGCATTATATCTTTTAACTATTCTATTCGGACCTTGAGAAAGCCATTTAACTTCTTCACTAACTTCTCTCCCACTCCAAACCTATTACACATGAATGGTGAATTAATTTGCATTGACGTCGATATAAAAAGCAAGACGTATATAATTTATAAGTGTTCCGTAAGATTTAGTTGCTTACTGTCTGGCCTAACCATTCATGAAAAGTTTCTGTGAATAACTTATGTAGCTCTCTCTCTTCGGGACAATGCTCGAGATCTCAATACTTCTTTAAACTCACTATAAAGAATATTATGTCATTAAATATTGATAAATATAAAAGATAAAGAGATTTCATTAGGATTGGGTCCGAAAGACTTACGTGTGAAAGAGATATATTGAATTGTGATGGAAAAGAACATATCGGTGTGCTTGTACCCAAGACGTGTCATCTAAGTGTGCAATTTCAACTTTCCCTAATGGTTGACCATAACTTCCAAAGAAATAATGTTGAGGTAAGTCATCAGTACTTAACACATCATTTCGATTTGGTCTAATCCATCTTGTTTCAACATCTTCCAAATATCTAGAGAAAAATATCATACATTCTTCTGCCAAATACCCTTAAGCAATTGATCATTCCAGATAATGCTTATTACGACAATAAGACTTCAACTTGCCCAAGAACCTATACACAAAACAACATACTACTTAAATACATTTGAGTGAGAGGTATAATCAGTAGTAATTTGAAACTTGTAATTCAAATAATACCTCTCTATAGGGTACATCCATCGATAGAAAACTGGACCACTAACTCTTGCTTCGTGAGAGATGAATTAGCAGATGCACCATAATTGTGAAGAATGAAGGTGGAAATATCTTCTCCAAGTTGCATAAAGTCAAGGTGACTCGATCTTGTAGTTTATCAAGTTCTTCAACCATTAGAACTTTCCCACATATGGCTTTATTATATTAGAAAGTTCAATGATACAAGATGTCACCTTACTCGACATGCAACCGCGAACAGCTACTGGCAGTAAATCTTGCATTAATATGTGATAATCATGTGACTTTAAACCATAAAGTCTTCGATCTTTAACACTGACACATCGAGAAATGTTTGATGCATACCCATCTGGGACTTTTATATCCTTCAACACCGTGCAAAACACTTATTTTTCTTTCTTTGAAAGAGAAAAAATAGAAGGCGGCAAGAAATTTCTTCCATTTGGACGTAATTACGGATGAAGATCATGTCGAATTCTCATGTCCACTAAGTCAAGTCAACTCTTAAGATTATCTTTAGATTTTCTGCCATCATTCAGAATGGTCTCGATAATATTCTACAAACATTCTTCTCAATATGAATTACATCAAGATTATGTCTCAAAATCTTCTTTTTCCAATAAGGCAACTCAGAAAATATATCATCTTTTTTCACAAGTCTACCTCGTTTGGATCATCCTCTTCATCAAACTCATCATCAGTTTGTTCATCAACTTCAACCTCTTCATTGACTTGCTTTGCCTTTTTCTTTGATCGTGCACTACTTGGTTGATTCATCTTTCCATAAGTAAAATTGATATTTTTCAACATTCTGAATATTTGAGAGCTGGTTGTTTGGTCAGGAGCATTTCGAAACTCTTCATCACCATTAAACATATTCTTTTGACTTCTAAATCTATGATTATCAAGTAACCACCGACGATGTCCCATATAAGAGAAATTCTTTCCATTAACCAACCACTTCGAACATATTTCTATAGCACAACAAGGACAAGCGTAACGACCTTTGGTACTCCAACCCGATAAATTTGCATACGTAGGAAAATCATTAATTGTCCATAATAAAGTCACGCGTAAATTAAAGTTCTCATTCGTCAACACATCGTACGTTTCGACCCCTTCCCATAACTGTTTCAACTCTGCAATTAGTGGCTGTATGTAAATATCAATATCATTTTCGGGGCCTTTCTCGCCGGGGATTATCATGGATAAGATGAAAGATGATTTTTTTATGCAAATCCAGGGAGGCAAATTGTATGGAACAAGTACAACAGGCCAAGTACTATACGAAGTACTCATGATTTTGAATGGATTAAACCCATCAGTTGCAAGACCGAGCCTGACATTTCGAGGATCTCTCGTAAAACTTGTTGTCAAATGACTTCCAAGATAAAGAATCCGCTGGATGCCATAATAATCCATCATCGGTTCTTCCATCATGATGCCACCTCATAGACTCAGCAATCTTGGAGGACATAAACAATCTTTATAGCCTAGGTATGAGAGGAAAATATCGTAAAATCTTAATCGGTTTCTTTCTTGATCGTGCTTGAGCTTCATCCTCAGTATCATTTTCTACCTCTCTAATCATCCATCGAGATTTTCCACATACATGGCAAGAGTCCTGATTTTTTCGATCACCCCAATACAACATACAATCATTCGGACAACTATGAATTTTGTCATATGCAAGAACCAAATATGTTACCATTTTCTTCATATCTTTACATGATTGAGGGATTTTTGCAAAAGGAAACACTTCTCCTAGTAACTCCAACAATTGCGTAAAGGAGTTACCAGTCCACCCTCCCAAGCATTTTAAGTGGAAAAGACGAATGCAGAAAGAAAACTTTGAAAACTTTGATCCCTCATAAAGTTGTTCATTCATTTCATTCAGCAACTTGTAAAACTTTGCCGCTTCTCCATTTGGCTCTTCAATACTTCTAATTCTTCACATCTCAATGAAATCATTAACATCATTATGACAATAATTTTCTGTAACATACTGCTGATGAGTGTGCATATTAAATGCATCTCCTAACATCCCTTCCATGTCATCTTCTCTAAAAGTTGGATGGTGAGAAGGAGCAGGATAAGTCGAATAACTCGTGGAAGCATATCTATCTGATACAAACTCTCCATGAAAGATCCATTTTCTATACCCCCGAACAAATCCAAAAATAACTAGATGCTCGTACACAACTTCACAAATGTGCCAGTTAATGTTAACACAGTTCTTATAAGGGCAAAGAATCATATTCTCTTGGCTTGCATTCAGAAAAGCTAAATTTAGAAATTTTTAGACTCCATTTCGATATTCGACGCTTACCCTTGAGAAATCCATCCAACTCTTATCCATTTCGTATTTCTGGAGTTTCAAATTCAAATATTAATTGCTAATATTATAGATAAATTTAGAACCTAAATAGAAACATTACATTGAATTCTATCACCGTCTCTCTTTGTGGATAATCTATAAATTCTAGAATAAATTCCAATTAGGTCTTAGATATACCCTGACCCTAAACTGGGAGAGTCACACCTGACCTAAACATTTTTCGATCAAACCTTTCAACCCCGACAATTAGTCCCCTTTCATTTTCCTAAACAATAGTTTTAACTTTCATGCTTTTATTAGAACTCTATACAATCATTTTTACTGTATGAACTAATCAATCTAAAAATTACTAAATCTTTATATTGATAATTAAAGTATTCTTATATTTAATTGTGGAGAGATTTAAATACAAATAATAAAATAACCTAACAACAAGTTATAAAGATATAACGTCCATTTATCCATCCCATGGTGAGTTGTTAGGATCGATTCTAATCATCTAAGAGTCTTTTTGATTATTTGGACGTCTCGAACAATTATAATCAACCTACTAAAAAATTAGGTAATTATATATAAAATTTAGATCAAATCATGAATTAAATTTTACAATTTTACCATTCAAAGAAACGAGGTTCAAAGAAACAAACCTGGGTAATGTTCACTAAAACTCTCTGAGAATCAACCTTTCAAGAAAAAAAATAGTAGACAAGTGCAAACAAAGGGTCCACAAATGTAGTATTCACTGATTTGGAGCTTTAAAAAACCTGAATTCACAAACACAAATAATTATCTAACATCAGTAAGGACTAACATTAACAAATTGACCCCATCAAAATTCTAACACCTCCCTTGGTCACATGTGTAAAGTTATATACAAACAACCAACAATAAGAGCTATAATCATTTCAACTTTAATTAAAAATCAGTTCAATATAAGTAACTTTCATCCACAATAAAAAATCACTGACAAGCAAGGTTTACATAAATCGATTCTGAAACTAAGAGTTGGTATATAGTTAGTTAGTGTATACTTTCTCCCCTACTTGTTTTAATATAAAATTGCACAAGTCACACATAACATGTTGATTGCAATGTGGGCAGCGCCAGATGGCTTCTAGAGTTTATGTCAACATAGTTATTGAAATCAAAGCACTACACCAAATCAAAGAAATTTTATAAACATCAGGAACAAGATGAACCAGACTACCATGAGAATTGCAACACGACTAGGCAAGTAAAAAACTGTTACTTGAAGTATATATTTTTAGTCAGGCTTTTCGAAATGAAAGCAAGATTCAGCGATGAAGGTTTAAGAGGATCAAAATTCGTCGTAAGGTTTAAGAGGATCAAAATTCGCCGTAAGGATTTCAGGATGTAGTGAGCTATTAACTCAGGCAAACTGCTGTAAAACTTCAAGTTCCACAACTTTATTAATAAAAAATACCTCAAGAAATACTCACAAAAGAAATGTAACAATGGATAATAGGAGCAACATATTTCATCTATTTTAGGTGGATTAGTATTTCATTTGAAATATCATTATGGATAATAGGAGCAATATTATGATGTAAGAAAGAAACAGAAAAACCTGAACTTGAATTCACATAAAAATGTTGTGAAAGCAACATATTGCATCTTTTGCAGGTGGATTGGTATTTCATTTGCAATATCATGATGGATAATAGGAAAAAATGGTGGCCAAATTTTATCCTCTATTACAATTCCAGCTACCAAGAAGAAGGCAGGAACATATGTCAAAATCAAGCTTACCTGGCAATACACAAGTTATCGAGATAAAAGGGGAAAAAAAGAACCTACCCCGTGCTATTGCATCCTCATTCCATTTCAATTCCTACAAAATATAAAGATAACATTCAGTTACTATGAGCACAATTTGTTCTGGAAGCAGATGAATTGTAAAACCACCTGACAGATAACACAATTACATATTATATCAGAACATTCAAGGATCAAGTCATTGTATAATTTAGAATTTTCATAACAAAAAGGAAAATACTTCATAAAAAAAAGATATTTTACAAGCATTGAGATAGATAAAACAATTAAACATAAATTTAGAGTCAAAACTACAGTTTTCATTTTCTGTGTGCAGATAGCAATAATTAAATTGCATCAGAAATGTGTATAATTTGAAATTCAATGCAAAAGGGATGACTTATAACAAATGATACCAAAAAAAATAAATTGGAAGAACCAGATTGATTATTCATTGGCAAGCCTCACCCGAGTGCAAACAGATGAGAACAAATTACATGTTCCCGCTTATTCAGTTCAGCCTCTTTTACTTTAAGTTCATTCTCTCTAGCTTTCAAATCCTAGATTTGACAAGACAAAAATATCAAAATAAGTCTTTTGCTTAAACATAATATCCAGAAACATGACAATTGGCCATTCAACATATGGAAACTTTTAGGATACCTTGGTAGAATCAAGAGGAATATCTACGGTTGCACCATGGTCATATGGTTCAGGAGGGAGGGGTGAAAGCCTTGATGTTGCAGGAGGAACACTACCAGGGTTCTAAATTTTTTGTATTTAACAAGACTTTAAGCATTTGCACAGATAACATTAATTTATGCATTCACAAGCACAACAAATATAACAGTAAATATAAGACAAGAAAGTAAACCATTCGCAAAGTCAATAAGCACTCTTGCAAAATGAGGTTCAAAGCAAGGTTTAAGCTAATGAGGAAATGAGTCCCATACAAATATTGGACAAATGATGATGCACAAAACTGCACCTAGAACCGGGTTTCAACATGCCATATTCTGAAATATCATGATACTCATGACTTTCAAACCACATCTTCCGTCTCAGGAAAAAGCATATGTTCATCCCTACATTATACTTCTCATTGAGTTTTGATTTCATTCTTGGCCTACATAATGTGGTCTTTCTTGTAGTACCTATTTTTGGATCTACCTGATATAAATTCTAAGAAAACGCTGCTAAAGAATAGGGAAAGAAAAGAATTTATTCAAACTGGACAACATAAAACGCAATTTCTGGGAAGAGTTATCAATTCAAACATTGTTAGCATCTTTGTCGTAATGATAACAAAACAAACCATTGCAACAACCAGAAAACTATAATCGAGTCTCACAACCCTTAATTAGTTAGAATAAAGTCAAAGTGTGATTAACATGTGAAAATGGATCAATTTTCACTAGTCACTGCAACCAACCTATGCATTACATGCATGCCCTTTGAATTAACTACTAAGAGAAAGAAAGCCTAACCTGGGTATCGCGAAAAGCTTCTCGTTTTCATCGCGTAATTTTCCGCCAGTCTGAAATCAGAGAGAAATCGAAGGGAAACAAGGGAAGAAGGATTAAGAAATGCTAGGTTGGATTTTAGTTCTCGACCGAAGATTGTTGGAAGCGACGACGTTGGAGGCGAAGGATGATGGGTGTAGTGAAGGAGAGCAGTGAAGGAGATGGAAAGGAAAATCGTGATGGAAAAATGGCTAGGGCGAATGGTGAATTAAAACGGACTTTGCGGCATTTAACAATATAAACGCCATTGAAGGGTAACCAATTGCGGTGTTTTAATTATAAACGCAACTAATGTTAAAAACATTTGCGGCGTTTTTTTGTCAAAACGCCATAAATGTATCATTAATTTACGGCGTTTGTTACTACAACGCCGCTATATGTGCAACCTATTGCGGCGTTTTTGTCAAAACGCTGCTAAAGTACTAATTTATTGCGGCATTTATTAAAAAACGCCGCTATATGTCTAAAGTTAATGACGTTTAAATAAAATACATTTGCGGCGTTTTTTATCTAAACGCCACTAATGTATGAATTATTTGTGGCGTTTGTTACCAAAATGCCGCTATATGTGAACCATATTACGGCATTTTTATCAAAACACCGCTAAAGTACTAATTTGTTATGGTGTTTATTAAAAAACGCCGCTATATGTCTAAAGTTAATGATGTTTAAATAAAAAACATTTGCGGTACTAATGTACAAATCATTTGCGGCGTTTGTTATCAAAACGCCGCTAAAGTACTAATCTATTGCGGCATTTATTAAAAACGCCGCTATATGTCTAAAGTTAATGACGTTTAAATAAAAAACATTTGCGGCATTTTCTATCAAAAAGCCACTAAAGTCCGAATCATTTGCAGGGTTTGATACCAAAACGCCGCTATATGTTAACCATATTACAACATTTTTCTCGAAACGCCGCTAAAGTACTAATATGTTGCGACATTTATTAAAAAACGCCGCTATATGTCTAAATTTAGTGGCGTTTGTAAACAAACGACACTAATTACCTTTATTTAGATAAAAATGATTTTACATATTTAATTTCTACTCTACATCAGCTAAACTGACTGATATATGTAGCTTTATGTAATTAACAAATATACATTTTAATTAACCCACAAGTTATGCAAAATAAAACCTAACAACAAAATAAATTACCCCTTCCCATAACTGTTTCAACTCTGCAATCAGAGGGCATATTTGGTCGCCGAGACATTCAAAAGACGACGTTACTTGGAATCGTGCTCAGCCTGTTGTTGTACTAGGGAAAAAGGTTTGAGGGAAGAAGAATTGAAATGATTTTAGGGTTCAGGTAAGAGAAAAAGAGGACTATATATTGAACATTTTGCGTCGTTTTTTAAAAAAAGCCACTATATAACATACTTTTGCGACGTTTATAAAAAAACCACTATTGATTAATACTATTGTGGCGTTTGTCTAAAAACGACGCGAAAGTATTAATTATTGCGGCGTTTGAGGTATAAACGCCGCTAAATTACCACTATATTGTGGCGTTTGGCCTAAAACGCCGTAAAATTTATTCTCTATTGCGGCGTTTCTTGTTAAAACGCCACTATATGTCCACTATATTACAGCGTTTGTACATAAAACACCACTAAAAACAACCATATTGCGGCGTTTATCAAAAAACGCTGCACCATTAATACTCAATAGTGGCATTTTTATACAAATGCCGCTAAATGACTACTCTTTTTTGGCGTTTTTTGAAAAAATGCCGCTATATTATCATTTGACGACGTTTGGATTATAAACGCCGCTATATTTCAAAATATTGTGGCGTTTACTCTCCAAACGCCGCTACAGAACACTTTTGCTGTAGTGGAAGGGAAAGGGGTGGCCATACATTTATATTTTTAAATTTCTAAATCATTTTCCTTAATACTTTTATTACTTATTAGCTAAATTCATTGTGAGTTGAGTTTATTATTATTGCTATTTAATTTGCAGGAGTGATGAAGGTCAAATTATGATTGTGGTCCTTTGACCATGCTAAAATTTTGGATTTGATCTCCATGCTTTAATTTAATATAATTTGGGGCTTCTATTTTATAATGTTATAACTTAAATAATGTTAATTATTTTGATTAAAATTGTTGACATGGGTTTTTTCTTGAAAACACACATTAAAAAAAAAAAAATCATCGCCATCGTATAAGCTAGGAGAACATACTGTTGAAGAAAAAATTGTTAGTGTTTCAATCAAAACAGTTAATGGATTTATTTTATGGACTAATTAATGATATTATATAAGTAGGTGGGTCAAATCATGTAAGACTGAAGTAAATGAGTTACATTTTATATTTTTAAAAAATATATTACGATTAAAAATATTTAATTTAAATCGAGTATGATAAAATTTTAATATATTAGCAATCCTCCGATAAGGACAATACTATAGTTTAATTTGGTAATAGTAATGGATGGTTGTTTTGTATTTAATCATGGAAAGTGATGGTGCTTAAAACTAGGCTAACCATTTGATAATTGCCTGCTTTAAAGGCTTTCGCTATTTTTGCAATTTTCAAATAGGCCTAAATTATCAATTTTGATATTTTAGTACTTAAATTTTTTTTTAAAATAACACTTAAAGTTTAGTTTTTGTTTTATTTTATTATCTCACCGTTAAAATTTAGTTCTATTTCATTTTAGTATCTTACGTTTTTGTTTCATTTAGTACCCACATTTAAAATTTAACGTTAAGTTTTGGATTTTTTTTTGAAAGTTTAAGTACTAAAACAGACCAAAACTGATGATATTTTAGGTATTAAACACGTTAAGTTTTTTAACGAGGATACTAAAATAAAACAAAAATTAAACTTTAGTATGATTTTAAAAAAAATTAAAAATTTAGCATTAAAATGACAAATATGATAATTTAGGTATTAAATACATAATTTACCCTAAAAAAAGGTTAAGTAAATATTTGAGCGACGCCTGAGAGACTCGGGGGAACCCCATGTACTTAGCAGGCACACGCCTTAACCACTCGACCAAAGTGTCGCTTGATAACAAGCCTAATTGTATTTAAATTGAATTTTCAATGTAAAATCTTGGATTTTGGCTTGCACGGTTCAATAATATTTCAGTAGACAGTTACATTTGATTTGACCCATTCGTTCTAATAAAATAATATATTTATTTAATAAAATTAGTATTTTTTTATGAAGAATTGGTAATAAAAGAAACTTAAAATTGAATGAATACTATTTTATATTTATCTTGTAAAAATAGACCAAGCTTATTTGTCGTTACTATGAATAAAAGTGGTCCCGGGCTTGAGACACGCGTTTCCCGTATTTTATGCTCATCAAGTGCGTGTCACGTGGGCCTTACCTTCCATATTCCAATTCTCTCCCCCCTTTTCTTACTTATATTTTCTTTCCCTCCGTCTTTGATAACGTACTCGCTTCTTCACCGGCAACCGGCTCTTCACCGGTTTTATGCTCTCAGTCAAGCGAAGGTCAATGCCCCTTTCAAAAGTCTTAGTTTGATTAAGAATACGTGAGAAGAGCGAGAACGGATTGGTCACGAGGAAAATAATGAAATGGTCCACGTTTCGGTAAAAGCTCGACATAACCTGGAATCCCAATAGTTGGTGACGCGATCAAAAGCTTACTTCTCAGAGTTGAAGTACGCAATAAATAAATAAAGTTTTAGAAAGGTGAAGCTCTTCTTTAGTGTTGTACTGAGAAATGAACGGAAACTAGATTGACTTTCTCTCTCTTACTAGTTTTGATTTTCTCTCTTGGAAAGTCCCCGGAATTTAGGGTTTTTGTTTCTCTTCCTCTCTTCTCGGCTAAACGGGTAAGTGTCCTTTTCAATTTCAATTCCCTTTTGTTATTTGGTATCTTCATTTTCTGTTTGTTTTCAGTTGTTTCTTCTTTTGCCTTTCTTTTTTGGGTAATTTTTGAAGTGGGATTGGAATCAGTTTAGGGTGTCGAGGGTCTTTTCCTCTGGTTTAAAATTCCCTCGAGAATTATGTGTTTGGGGTTACGAAATTTGAGGTTTTAGTTGTGGATTTTGATGAATTGAGGTGACCTCTAGCGTTAGAAACTTTGGGATTTGTGAGATAATACGGGAAAGAAAATTGGTGAAGCGTGCAAAGCTTAAACTTTGAGCAGACCGAGGAAAGAACTTTCTCGAGACATAAAAAGAATGTTCTAAACTTTAATGTTTTGGAAAACGTCGCAAGTAAATAGACTTGCTACCTATAAATTGTGAAGAAGAACAGTAGTTGAGGAACTTTTATTTTATTTGTAATAAAATGCAAAATCCTTGATGTATTTTTGGATAATTCCACAAGTCCATGGAATTTTAAACATAGAACAAGTAGCAAAATTTTCTAATATCTTCCCCACAGTTATATAAATTTTACTAACATGGACACAGAATATATTAATTTTGCCATTTCTGGGTTTTGTATACATATGTGGTCAAAGTTTGGTGTTATTGCTTTTTATGCTTCCATTTCTCATTTTGAAATAAGCTTTGCTTTATTCGTCTGAGGAATGTGGAAATTATTTCTTTCCCTTTTTATGTTTTCTTTCTGCTTTGCTTTGTTCTGTTAGTCACATGTGCCATCACGTAAGTAAGAAGAATTTTCATTTCCAAAGAACAAATTTCCATTTGCATATTACGAATTGACTATCATTTGAGTTTTTTATGGAAGAATGCAGTCAAATTCAGTAGATGGAAGCCAATTAGAACCTGGGGTGCATGGTGTTCATCCAACAGCAGTTTATTCTGAATTAAAGTGGCCTAATATCGGTTATGGTTCCATCTCCACGGGAGTGAGAGGAGTAAACTCATTAAATTTATCTTCAATGGAATGCACTAATGGTTCAGAGTCAAATGATGGGCATTCACTATCCAACGGTGGGCTGAATGAAGAGGATGGTGTTAATAAAGAAACACAAACTACGGCATCCTCTCGGGCAGGTACTTCACATCATTATTCTAGTAATATCTTTAGGAAATAACTACTAAAATGATGTTAGTAATATAAATGGTTAAGTCTCTACAAAGTTTGTTTTTGGGTCATACTCTTCTCCATTTCTTGACTTCCAAGCTTGAACATGGATCTATAGATGGTTTAAAGTATATATTGTTTTAGGTTCTGTTTAGTGTTTACGAATGTTTCATGTAAACCATCAGTTCTTTTCAAATGTGTTTAAAGTATTAAACTGAAAAATCTAATGGTTCAGTTAAATATGCTGTAGTTTTCCAGAATACTAGAACACATTTGGTCTCTCTTGACTGGTATAACCGTATAAGTAAATGTGCTATGAAGTAATATTTTCGGTGCTCTCTATAGAGCTTTAGCGGCCTAATATGTTGGTACTACTGTCTGGTACTGATTATTCTTTTCATACAAGAGATTGGTGGTTGATGGGTTGCCAACCATTTTCTTCTATTCATTTGCAGTTGGAAATGGTGGACAAGAACATCACAATTTGCAGTTTGTTGCATCTTCAGTACCCACTATGCGTGATGAAGGCCTCACGCAGCCTCCCCTTTTCGAGCTTGTTGGTCATTCAATTGTAAGTACCTCGGGCCCAAGATTTTCTGTTCTGTACAATTAGGGATATCGTTGTTTCAGAACTTTTTTTGAAGGATTCCTAATTTTCTTCCAATCCTTTTCCAGGCATGTGCATCAAATCCATATATGGATCCACATTATGGAGGAATGATGGCAGCTTATGGACATCAGCCTTTGGTATGGAGCTTTAGTCTGTCAATCAATATGATTATGATCTAATATAATGCTTTCTTCTCTTATGATTTCATCATTTTCCTCTTATTAATTTTATCTTAAATTTTTTCTGCTTGTACATTTGTTTCTGTTAGTGTTTTTATCTTTTGCATGAAATCATTCTCTTGAGACATCAAGGTTACACTGATGCTTCAAAATAGATTGCAGTTTTAGCTGGTGATTATAGTACGGATTTGTCATGACTAAACAAATGCATATATTTATTATTCCATTCCACTTAATAAACATTTCTGCTGCCTAACTTGCATTTTCGAATGCAAAGCATAATCATTATTTTCTGGATGGAAAAAAGAACTTGACTGTTCTTTCCTTGCTTGGTTTTAGTTGGAGAGGAATCCAACAGGATTCGCACTTTGCTCATTTTTCAGCATGTTACATGTTCTATTCAGTGTTGTCGAGGGTTTTTATACACTTGAGGCACAAGAAGCAAAAAATGTGCTTTGCCCGAGCAAAAATGGTATTATGTATGTGTGTTTCCTTACCTTGTGTAGGGTTAGTTTACCAAATTTAATTGAGGAAACCTGGTATGATTTTGGATTTCTAATTCTTTCCAATTCTGAATATTTAATTCATCATCTGGCCATGATATTGCATTTGAATTTCTGAGGTACAAAAAGGAAAAATGGTTGGTGAAACATCGAGAAGAGAAATGGCTACCTAAGGAACAATGTCTCTGGTGTTTTTGCATAGTAGATTGGCTGGATTTCTTTTCCTTACCTGGTCTCTGAATCAGTTAGTGGTTTATTTCCATCCATTGATTTGTCTTTCCCCTCTTTTTCTTCCTATCTTTGTGGAGTTTTAGAGATTGTTGACATGGGATGCAAGGGAAGAGGGAAATCCAACTGAAGCATTATTTTACTATGTTACACATCTTCTTCTCTTTGTTACTTTTTTATAATATGATAAAATCCTCTAAATCAAGAGCATTATTGCAATAAGATTCTTCATTTGAGAACCTTGTTTTGATACTAGATGTTCCAGAAATGGTGCACCTTCTAATGGGTATTTTTTTTTTGCTATGTCCAGGGTTATCCTCCATTTGTTGGAATATCTCATGCAAGAATGACTTTGCCGATTGAAATGGCACAAGAGCCTGTTTATGTAAATGCAAAACAATACCAGGGAATCCTGAGGAGAAGGCAGGCCCGTGCCAAAGCAGAACTTGAGAAGAAGGTTATAAATCTCGAAAGGTAAATAAAAAACCTCTCTCTTAGTTGATTGACAGTTTAAACAAGAGTATTTTAAATGTTGCCTATTAGAGTTCAAATAACTACTTTGTGAGAAATCTGTTCCATTTTATTGTAAAATTTGCGGTGCATGTCATCTGACCTCTATCTGTGTTATACCTCATTTCCTATAACCTACAGCCCTATCTTCACGAATCTAGGCACCAGCATGCTTTGCGTAGGGCGAGAGGTAGTGGAGGACGGTTTGCGAAGAAAACAGATGCCGATACTGATACGGGAGAAGCAAAAGGGTCAGGTTCAGGTCCTGCCTTATCTCAGTCTCCAAGTTCCTCCAGTTCTGAACCATTGCAAACTGATTCTGCCGAAACCTGGACCTCCACCCTCACCCTGCAAGAAGCAAGAGTATCTCATGTGCATGGCACGCACCATGTGAACAGCAGCAGTCATTATCAGAAATTAGGCAGTAGCATCTCCTCTAATCAGGCCGCTTGCTATCCGGTGAACGGAGGACACCCTTTCAAAAGCTGAAGGGTTGGTCAAACTCCAAGACTTGTCCTCGACCACAATCATGGCAATTTCATTGTCGAGGGGCAAGTCATTCTTGGCTTCTGTTAGACGGAAGGGGAGAAGAACATTGTTTTCGTCTTCTTTGCTTCTATCAAATTTCCCGAGCCTGCATTTCTGTACATATACTGCTGAATAGAACTGAATAGTATGTAGTCAAGGTAGTGGTTTGATGGAGGTTTCATAATAAGATGGCACACAGGTTTTATTTGTCGTTTCAAGTTGAAAGACGTTTCGTTTTGTAAATCGGTGTCTATGAGCATGGTAGATGATACAGCAAGTTGCTTATTTTTTTAATCATTTTTATAAATAGCAACTTAAATAATACTTCTAACAAAAAAGGCAGGATAAAGGGTTATAGGCCGTTGACCATATGGTCAAAAGCATCTTTGAATTCTTTTTGTGACCTTTGACCGAGATGTGGTCAGTCAACAAATATCTTTTAACTAATAATAATAAATAAAAATTTAGCTTTAATTATTTCCGTCCAAGTTCAATGTTATGTAGCACTACATCCACATTAGGTATAATTAATCATATAAATCACACCCATAACATCAAGACTAATCACGTCATCCCTTCCATGGTCAAGTGAATTACATCCCTCCATTAATTTTAAAATAATTTTAAAATAGTTGTCTACTCTTTATTTACACGTAGGAAAGAGGTAATTGTCTATTCTTTATTTATATGTAGGAAAGAGGTGGAGATTCACTTTGAGGAAAAAATGATATAAAAAATGTTATTTAAGAAAGAGATGAATATTCACTTTAAAAAAACAAGATAAAAAATATTATTGGTTGGAATCATGAATGACGTGCTAAATCGGGTTTCTTATCGTATAATTAATCATATAATCATTAATCGTTCTAAAATGTTTTAGATTAACACACTAGGCTACTCAAAAGTGTATTCTAATATTATCTCAACATTAGTAAAAGAAATAATTAGAGTTTCTTACAAGTGATTTTCCAGTAGACTATAGAATCCATCTTTCTTCACAACATGAACAATAATAATATTTTCGTATTTAGCAGCAATAAAGAATTTGCTTCTAAATTATTGGAAAATAGACTGCCGTAAAAAGACACATTAACATTACAACAACAACAACAACAAAACCTTATTCCCATATGTATGGGGTAAGGGGAGGTAGGGTAGTAGGCTGACCCCAAACACAAGGTTGAGAGCAATTCTGTGGAAGACCTCCGACAGTCAGAAAATTAAAAATAAAGATAAAATGCAATGCATGTATAAATAAATAAGTAAATACATAGTTGAACAATCTTCATATGCGCGTCTGTAATGGGAAGTAACCCCTGCAAATAAATCCTTGCGTAAAAATTCTCTGCATATAGACAGAAACGTAAGACCCGGCTAAATTTAAAAAGAGGAAACCTGAAGAGAATGATACACAGAAGTCAACGATGGCAAGCTACGAGAAGGACTAAAGTTAAATGGGTTAAAATCTAAACTAATGAAACACTACTCAGCTACCCTAGTTCTAAGCCTTCATATATTCCAATGACAGAAACATATAAAAAATAGAAGTTATGGTAATTGCTACAAAGGCATTAAAAAGAAGACAGAGATGTTACACCGTATGGTTGTGACCCACACTACTCGGCTACCTTAGTCTTAAGTCTCCATAATTTCCTATCAGAGGTCATGTCCTCGGTAAGGGCTAAATCATTCAAATCAGATCTCAAGCAGTCTTCCCACTTCCGCCTTGGTCGTCATCTCCTTCTGACACCGTCGACTCTACCCTCCTGACCGCATCCGACGGTTGTCGCCTAAGGACATGCCCAAACCACCGTAGTCTTCCCTCCCTCAATTTTTCGGATACAGGCACCACCCCCAAGGACATCCTAATAGCAGAGTTTGGTGTCATGTCCCACAGAGTCCTACCACATGCCCATCGAAGCATTCTCATTTATGCGGCCTCCATCCTCCTTACGTGATCCTTCTTGATTGCCCAACATTCTGGTCCATACAGTAGCGCTGGTCTTATTGCCATTCTATAAAATTTTCCCTTAAGTTTTAGAGCACCTTCTTGTCACACAAAACTCCAGTAGCATCCCTCCACTTTAGCCATCCTGCCTTTATACTGTGTGTAACGTCATCATTTACACCCCCATCTTTATGTATCATAGACCCTAGGTACTTGAAACAAACCTTTGAGGGGAGAACGTGTCCTTCTATGCATACTTCTACATCTTCATCGTTTTGGTTCCACTGAAGTTTGAACATAAATACTTGTCTTTTCAGTATTGATCCTTAGACCTTTTTCTTCCAAAGCAATCTTCCAGGTAGTCAGTCTACTATTCAGCTCAGTTTTTGTTTCAGCAACTAGGACAATGTCATCAGCGAAAAGCATACACTATGGAACACCGTCTGGTGTCGCACAATAAATGTCGTCCATAATCAAGGCGAAGATGTAAGGGCTAAGAGCCAACCCCTGGTGGAGTCTGATTTCCACCGGGAATGCCTCAGTGTTGCCAACTATAGTCCTCACTTATGTAGTAGATCTACAGTATATATCACAAATCGCTCGGATATAAGTAATTGGGATCCGTCTCGTTTCCAAGGTCTTCCAGATCATATCGCGGGGAACGCTATCATACGCCTTCTCAAGGTCAATTAACGCCATGTGAAGATCTTTATTTTTTCCCTATATTTCTCCATAAGCCATCAAAGTAGATGAATCGCCTCCGTAGTAGACCTGCCTGGCATAAAGCCAAATTGGTTTTCTGAAACCCTAGTAACCTGTCTCAACCTAGCCTCTATCACCCTTTCCCATAGCTTCATGGTATGGCTGAGTAGTTTAATACCTTTGTAGTTGTCACAACGATGGGGATCTCCTTTATTCTTATAGATTGGTATCACCGTAGACTCTCTCCACTCCTCTAGCATCTTGGTAGTCTCTAAAATAATATTAAAGATGTTTGTCAACCACTTAACTCCCTCTTCTCCTAGGGCCAACCATACAATGATTGGAATTTGATATGGAGCGATAACTTTGTCCCTCCCCATATTTCTCAGAGCCATTTTGACTTCCTCAAACCCAATCCTACTTGTAGGGTAGTCATTTACCGTAGTATGATGGTCGGTTGACCCATCAACGATACTATCTCTACAGGGAGAGGCACCTTCATTAAATAAGCCAAAGAAGTAACTACCCCAAACCCTCTTAATATCATGATCTTTCACTAAAAGAACACCATTGTTGTCCTTAATAAACCTAATGCTACCTAGATCATTTTTCCTATTTTCCCTGGATTTTACAAGCCTGAGGATGCCGTTTTGTTCTTCCTTGGTGTCTAATCTCTTGTATATTTCCTCGTATGCCTTATCCTTTGCTTTAGCCACTGTTTTCTTGGCTTCCCTCTTTGCCTCCTTGTATATTTGTTTAGCTCTCGATCTTTCTTCGTCGTCATTGCATTGTAGAACTCCTTGAAGCAAGTTTGCTTTGTCTTCACCTTAGTTTGGACTTCATCGTTCCACCACCACGATTCTTTATGTTCCTTGACCTTCCCTGACGACAACCCAAGGGTGTTTTTGCCCACCTCTCTGAGGGTATTTGCTATATTTTTCCATAACATATCTGCATTATTTGAGTTTGTAGTTCCAAAACCTGTATTAGACAAAACCTTACTCCTAAAGTCATTAGCTGTCGCTCCATGTAAGTTCTTCCAAAGGATCCTAGTTTACCAAGTTTATCCCTCCTCTGAGTGCTCCGCCTGTGGTATACATGGAACACCAAAACCAACAATATGTGTTGTGATGCACATGCCTCTTCGGGAACACCTTACAGTCAATGCAAGCCCATTGATCCCGATTTCGAAACCAGGATGTAGTCGATTTGGATACAATGTCCCCCGCTATGAAACGTAATCAAGTTCCCATATCTCTTGTTAAAGAAGGAGTTATTGACCACCATATCATGTACAGTAGCAAATTCAAGCAACGTACGCCCCTCCTCGTTACTACTACCAAAACCGAAACCCCTATAAACACCGTCATACCCATCGGTTGCACTACCTATATGGCCATTGAAGTCTCCCCGTATGAAAACTCTTAGGTCCTCCGGAATGCTCCTAAGTACATCATCTAACTGATCCCAGAAGCAACGTTTCTCCCCTTCCCCTAGGCCAACGTGTGGGGCGTACACTGAAAGGACATTCACCACTTCCGCTTCTATAATAACCTTAATCATCATGATCCTATCTCGGTATCTACAAACTTCAACTACATTTTCCTTGAGCCTAGAGGATACCAAGATACCCACCCAATTTCTAGCGTTATTTACACCTGAATACCACAACTTGTACCCATTACAGTCTCTGGCGCGAGCCTCTTTCCACCTAGTCTCCTGAATACATGTAAAATCTATTTTCCTATTACTAAGTATGTCGGTCAGCTCCAGCAGCCTAGCATTTAATGTTCCTACATTCAACGAACAAACTCTAAGTCTAATCTCCTTGACACCACTCTGTCGAGCCCTCCCCCTACACCCTATGGGGTCTAAAAGGACATGACTTTAAGTAATCATCTATAGCCAAAGCTATGAGGAACTATGAAAAAGGAATCCAAAGAAGACAGAAGATGCACACTCACGGTAACCGACGCTCAAGTAAGGTGTCTCTTTCAATCCTTTAAAACCAAATTGAATAATTTTTTTTTAAATTAAAGCAAAATATGGGAGCTCTTTTTTCCTTCCCACTTCCTTCACTTTTTCTTAGTTACTAAATAGATAACAATGCAACCAAACCCAAAACATAGTTACGCCAAAATTTCAAAAATTAAAATAAAAACCCATTTTTCCAATAAAATCACTTACAAAGAACAAGAATCATGCATATAAGCTTAGGTATAAGAATTATACAAAGAGAAAAGATCGTGTTTGGATCTAGATCACAACACAGGTTCTTCAGCTAAAACTGAAGTGTTTTTACTCAGATCTAATGGCGAGAAGAGTTAAAAATAGAGAAAAATCCAAAGGAATAAAAGAACAAAGCAAAACCAAAAGCGGAAGAAATAAAGAATCCTGTAAACTCTTACCAAAATGCAGAGCAATGTAGATCTGGTGAAACCAGAGTAAGAAAGCAAAGTAAAAGTATCAAAGTGAAAAACAATTATGTAAAAAGCAGAATAAAGAATACCATAAAGCAAGATGAAAATAACAGGAAAACAATAAGATATTCAAAGCAAAAGAAATGAGATTGCAAACCAGCAGAGAACCCCTTTAGATCGCTACAATGAATGAATGGCTCCCCGAGATTAGAACAACTCTCCAAATTCCGTATACCCGAAAGATGGAGTGGACTCTGGTGGTACTGCTCTTCTCTTAACTCAAGGCAACACTATATGAGAGAAGAAATTATTACATAAACCATTTCCACCACCTCATCTATGGTCCTTAACCAATTAAATGAGTACATATCACATTTATTTTTCATAAAATATTTCCTTAAAAATTAAAATTTTCAAATCATCTTCTTTTTTATCTCATCCTCTCCATCCCTAATCTTAAAATATCAAATATTCATGTTTGGTCTACTCTTTCTTTAATCCACCATTATAATCTAAATAAAAAATCACCACTTCTTCTTTATCTCATCCTTTTCTTCCCCAATCTTAAGCATTAAATATCCATGTTTTGCTATGCTCTTTCTTTGGTTCACTATTATAATCAAGATTTAAAACCTAATTCAAAATTTTTAAATTTCTTTCAAATTTATTATTTTCTTATTATTTATTTTTATATTTATTTTTTTTCTTAACCAACAAAATCTCATTAAAAACATATATGAGAATTTCTATATTGATGTATGATATATGAGAATTTCCTTCTATATAGCACAATTGTAAAGGATTAATGCTTAAGATGGATTATATTGGTGAACCAAAGAAAGAACATAGCAAAAACATGGAGAGTTAATCCTTAAGATTGAGAAATAAAAGGATAAGATAAACAACAAGTGATGATTTTTAATTTAGATTATAGTGGTGGATTAAAGAAAGAGTAGGGCAAAACATGAAGATTTGATGTTTTAAGATTGGGGAAGGTGAAGATGGGATAAAGAAGAAGATGGTGATTTGGAAATTTTAATTTTTAAGGAAATATGATGTGAAAAATAAATGTGATGTGTACTCATTTAATTGGTTAAGGACCATGAATGTGGTGGTGGAAAGGGTTCATGTAATAATTTCTCTTATGAGAGTGTTTTTAATGTAAACAATTGCTTTGGTATCTCTAAATGAATGAAATTGCCCTCTATTTATATGTTAAACAATGAGGGTAAAATCGTTATTTCCAAAGCACAATTTAGTTCTATTAAACATAAAATTAAATGGCACTTATACTTACATTTGATTCTTTATTGCTTTCTTGAGAATTGCTAATGTCAAATGATCAATTGAGACTGTTTTCTATTACAATGACATATTTTTCTCTGTGAAATGAGATTAATTTTGTTCTAAATATACAATATTTTTATGTTGACTCGTTTAGTTTATTGTTGACTGCATTTACAACCAGTGAAGCCTGAAACAAACGCTACAGAACCAAAGCGAAGTAAAGTTAAGATATTCAAAGAAGAGAGCAATTTCATTAGATACCCTCTCAATGAGGAGATATTGATCGATACCCTGAACACAAACGAGGCTGCAAAGTAATTAATTAAGTTCCACGGGAGCTATCAATAGTATAATCGAGATGAGCGAGGTACAAGGTCTTTTTCGTTTATGCTTCGGACTAAAACCCCCGGTGGAAAAGTCCCGGCCAAGTGCTACTTGATTATGGACGATCTTGCTGATCAATTCGGTATTGGAACTTTGCGTTTGACGATACGGAAAACCTTTTAGCTCCATGGTGTTTTGAAGGACCTCAAAACTGTGATGAGCACCATTATTAGAAACATGGGTTCGACCCTTGGTGCTTGCGGGGATCTAAATTGGAATGTGCTTGCTCCCGTTGTGCCATTAATGACGAAAGAATACTAGTTTGCACAAGAAACTGCTGATAATATTGCTGCATTGTTAACTCCTCATTCAGTTTTTTACTATGATTTATGGGTGAATGAGGAGAAATTCATGATATCGGAGCCTCTGGAAGTCGTGAAAGCTAGGAATGATAATTCTCATGGAACGAGTTTCCCTAATTTTCCTGAGCTGATATATGAGACACAGTTCTTGCCAAGGAAGTTTAAGATTGTTGTGACTGTGCCTACTGATAATTCAGTGGATATCCTCACAAATGATATCAGTGTTGCGGTAGTTTCTGATGAAAATGGGGAGCCTCAGGGTTTCAACATATATGTAAGACTAACGGAGGATCAAATAAATCATATCTTTCCCTTTTATCTTGCACAATTTATATACGTAAAAGCATCCATTTCTCGTAATTGTTATTGTAGGTTGGCGGTGGCATGGGGAGAACCCATAGGCTAGAGACCACTTACCCACAATAGGAAAACCACTCGGTTATGTACCAAAGGGGGACATTTTGTATGCTATTAAAGCCATAATTTAAATGTGCGAATCACCCCAAACCAAAACCTCATTGTGTGACATTCGTAGTGCATGGAAGCGTCCTATTACCACGGCTCTTGCTCAAGCTGGGCTCACTAGTAGAAAAAACCCCTTTAATGACGCTCATTGCGCGTCATCTATAGGTGCGGATGACACACATTTGCCTGTCGTTGAAGCCACCGACATGAATTTAAGATGACGCGCAACAGTGCGTCATAAATTTATGACGCGCATTTATGAAACGCATTTATGACGCGCATTTATGACGCACATTTATGACACGCATTTATGACATGTATTTATGACGCACATTTATGATTCTCATTGCGCGTCATTGAAGCCCCCGTCATAAATGAAGACGACACACATTTGTGTGTCATAAATTTATGACACGAATTTATGACTTACATTGTGTCATTGAAGCACACGTTATTAGAAAAGATGACACACATTCGTGTGTCGTTATTGTATATCGTAAATTATATATATATATATTGTAGATTGACAAATAATCAAACTAAATCACATTTAATGCCTCATAATACTAAATATATATATCATATTATATATAAGCAATCCATTTGCATACAATATATTAACATTAAGTTATCAAAAATATTGTAATCATATGTCGATACAAAATATCACGACATAATAAAGTTTTCTACATAAGATACATCAAATAAGATAACGATGTTTAGAGATGCATCGTTATTGGTGATTCTGAAGAGACAACATAAGGATCTGCAATATATAGTCCATGAAGGCTCTTACTTGGCCTTTGAGATGTCATAGAATGAAGCAGGTGTCTTCCTGGATTTGATACAAAGTTCCTGGAAACATGAGACATTTTCTTTATAATTAGTTATGCAACCTCGAATATAGAGTTCAAAACATTCTCTTTCAAGGACATAAACTTGTTTATACCTCGATTGCAGAAGCCAAACGTAGAACTGTAGCTTCACCCCATGGATGACCTATTAGTTGTAAACCTATGGGAAGTCCTTGTTTGTCAACCTGGAATAAGCATAAGAAGAAAGAAAATGAGCCACAAGTTCTGACGGTTTCATTACAATAGTTTTGGGTATTCTTTACGGTAGAACATGATCAACTCCACCCTTTTAGCCGGTTTATGTTTCCAGGTCCAGAGAGAACATAAAGTTTAATTAGTTTGGAAAAAGAAACCTAAGCTATAGAGTTACCAGGGGTAGTTTGAACTTGACTCAACTATGCAGCAAGCCATAATCGAATCTAACAAAATGTACGATTGAATTTGGGACCTCAAGTAAGAAGGAATGTCTCACACAAATGTCACCTTCACAACCGCTCCAGCAAAAGAAAATGAGCATATACTTTCCAACCGCTCTAGGAGTATATCTCACACAAATGTTTCATTCACAACCGCTCCAGCAAAAGAAAATGAGCATATACTTGAAACTAAAAGGATGCATCCTTTCCAACCATTTGAGAAACCCTAGTAAGGGAGCTCTATATTCACATTTTTGTTATTAGCAATTTATTACTCAATTGATGAATTCAAATTTTAACTACAAGCTAAACTCTAGTAAGCATGTCCTACAAACATATCTACAATGAAAATAGACCAATCTACTCTATCTTTATTGAAAAATAAACAAAAAATGTTAAAATAAAGACCACAAAACCTACATCATGCCATTATCCTGAAAGAAAACATGCAAGAACAAATGATACAGGAAGATTATGAATTTAGTAATTGAAAGAAAAAGAAGGCAAAAGATGATACCTCTTCATCATCCTCAAAATCTTCTTCATCATCATCCTGCATCAGGTTATGAAAAATTTAAAGGAAGCATAAGATAATCATAAATGGTATAAAAAAAACCGGGGGAAGAATCCAAAGTAAATGAAGTTACATTATTGAAATATGTGAGGGGATTGGGCCATAAATCCTCCTTGATTATCTCTGCTACCTGTAGTGTTTATCAAGTGAAAGCTTAGGCCAGGCGCCAACTCTTTAACAAAATGAGAAAAAAAGAAGGAAAACCTACATTCACACAGCACATGCATAAAGAGTTTACCTCATCATGAATTTCATCCATGTCATCTTTCTGCTGAGAATCAGAAAACCAGGCAAAGAAGCTGCATTCACGTGTAATAAATTTAGTATAATATAGAGATGGTGGTTAAGTGAAAGAGGCAAAATCAAATACAAGACAATGTCATAAATGACCCAAGCTTTGCAGTACAACAAATTCTTACCATGTTAGAAGTTATAATGCAACTTAATAAACTAAAAGAAAAATATAAATGCATACTATTTATAATCACAATACACAATAATACATAATGCATGTGTAATCTTAATTTGTCTGCACTAAAAAAGGAAAACTCTATCTGCCAAGGTTTAGCTCTACATAACAAAAGGAAGATGACTCATGAAATAACTAAGATTCTTATAAGATGCTAAGCTGAAGTTCAATAAAATTATTGAGAAAAAAAATGAAGTGACTATAATACACAACAGAGAAATTAATCTCAGGTTTTATGTGACTAAAGTCCTCAGGCTGGGGAGAAATTTGATTGACAAATATGATAGCAACCCTTTCTTCAGCAAACTGTATCTTGTTTCCTTTCTTCTCATGGTCAACTCCATTTGGCAAGCCCTTGACATTTAGAAAACTAATTTAACATGATAACCAAAGGAAACAAATAACATGAGTAGACATGAAAATAGAAGAAACCCTCACCATGCCTTCTTTCCACTTGATTTTGGAAGCACTAATCTTGGTTCCTTCATCAAGGAAGGTGAAGGTCTTCGTAAGGTTCGCATCTTCAAAGTATGGATTGGGATCGAAGTTCTGAAAAATATAACAAAAGCCAGTCAACAAATTGTGATGACTGATTAGACCATGATTAAATGTAAAATGCAACTTCAATTTCCTACAGAATAAGATAAGAAAAGGAAAATAAATAAACTTACAAATGTAATAAAGTAGCCAGATTTCAAATCTTTAAAATCTTCCACTTAAAGTGAGCTAATATACTTAAATATCTATCAAGCAACAAAAGGTTGAAAATAAGAAGAATGAATAAATAAGAAAGAAATTACCTAGAATTACATATTTATAAATGAATGAATAAATAAATGGAACTAAATTTTTTTTTGCAAAGTAATAGAAGTGCTGAACCAGTTTCAGTTTGGGAAAGAAGTGATATTAAACCTTCTGATCTCGTCATTCAAAAGTTCACCAAGAGCAGGATGACTCAAGAACTGTACATAAAAGAACAAATCAAATGAAATCCTTCTTCTCAACATGGAGACAGATTTAAGGGGAAAATCCCTAAATTGATAAGAAATAATAGAAGAGCTTACAGCTGTTAACCAGAAATCAAGAATCGACTTAATCTTCTCATTCCGCTTATCATAGATTGGCTTGCGTATTTCATTGTACTTATGCTCACTTCCAAAACTTTCTCACTCGCCTCCTCATTAATCTACAAAATACCAAAAAAGGAATACCAATAGAAACACCAGATATAACCATTTACCACTTACAAAAAAGCTCAAAGCATACATATGTAAATTAAATCACCTCAGCAATTAGACATGATATTCTAAAGTAACCTCGCTAAACAACGTGTTTAATAACTCTTTAGGTTACAATGAAACAGATAACAAAACAGTGAAAAAAGCGGCAATAGAATAAACCTTGAGGAGGGAATTCAGATTTAAACATGGGTTTTTCTGGAATCTCAATTTTCTGCAACATCTGCAAAAACTAAACATGAAAATCACCATTAAAATTTTGTTAGATAATAGACTCGTATTTTAAACTGAGTAACAAATATATAGACAAAACAAAGAGGAAACTTACAAAACAAACAAGAAGAAGAAGAGGGTCGATTCATCTATTTAAAGTTGTAAATACAACTAAACAAAAAACCAAAAAAAATAAATCGTACTGATATTATAGAACAAGAGAGTGGGATCATTGTGAGGACGAGGCGGAGGGAGAGACGGTGGCGCAGTGGAAGAGACGGAGATCGTCGAGTTCATCGGAGGTAGATTTTCATTACTTGCAAAAGTTTTAAAGTTGCATAATTTTATGGCACATTAGTAGCTAGACAAGACTGCTAGTATGGGATCACACAAACCATTACGCTTTACACTGTTGCGTAGAATCGCACAAAACTTGTTTGCCTTACTCTCCTTCATTTTGACATAATTCATTTATCGAATTAGACGAACAGCTGACTGGTTCTTGCTATGAAAAAACATCCTAAATATGTGGACCCCCTGAACTTAACTGATATGGCATGCCCAGCTTTCCCACTTTGTCCTTTGGCAATAACTCAAGCGGGTCAAAGCTGTCTTCGAGGAGGTATGTTGTATATTCATCAAAAATCATGTTCAAATTAAATGAACCCTTTATCCCCCAACAAGAAGACTGAACTAAAACTGTAGTTCAAATGATTACCTGAATATCGTAAATAGATCGGCACTGCCTAATTTCAGGTTGGACTCAAGTACAGTGAATTGTGGTTATTAGGGTAATTGGTTGGTTGCGATATATAACCCTCTAGATCCAACTTATACGATACGACCATAATAGAAATTTCCAAAATAAGTTTAACATTTTAAAAATCAAAACCTCTTTAAAAACATAGTTATAATAGTAAAACTCAACTCGACCAATATAAAACATGAAATATCACAAGTAAAACAAAATACCAATAACCATTGACAAAATAATCCATACATCAGAGGTGAAAGGAAATAATCCGTTAAAGAAGTATATCAAAATAATATACATATGTCACCAAAATAAATATAGTTCGGAAGATTAAAACATTACAACAAAATATATTGTTCGGAATGCGTCGATCCTCCAAGTGTCGGGTCTGGGGTATCTATCCAAAAATATCTGAAAGAAAAAAAAGATGGGGAAGTGAGCTAGGGAGCTGAGTGTGTTCCAACAGTGCTAAATAAAACATATGAATAATTTTAAAATCAGTTCAGTTTCATAGTTTGAAAGTTACAATACAATTTTTTAGTAAAATCATATAGTTACCATCCAACCTTACACCAAATGCAGTTCTCCAGAATTATATCCATAAGAACTTACCATAGGTCCATAAGATCTAGGAGCCAACCTAAGAGAGCACCTTGGGTCCATAAGGACTTACCCTAGTCGATGCATAGGAGCCACCTGAGAGGAGTGCCCTTAGGTCCATAAGGACTTACCCAATACACAAAGGAAATGAGCCACCCTATGGGAGCGCCATAGAGTCCATAAGGTCTTACAACTAGTCCCATTGACCTAGGAGCCCACCCAAGGGTTGTCTTAGGTCCATAAGGAATTACTAGCTTGATCGGAACTGAACCTGCAAAGCTTCCAGAGTACATCCCAGAATTTCCCCAGTGAAAAAAGTTTCAGACATTACTAATAAATCAGAACTCAAAGGCCAAACATTTTTTAGTAAACAATAACCAGAGAACATGTATCAGTCAAACTATAATTTAAAATCAATAAAACAAATATCAGGGATTTAGGAAATTAATAAATCATAATCAGGCTTTTCAGTCATTTAAATCGATCATGTTTCAAATCAGGTAAAACATTCATGTACACATGGTAATTCAGATAGATACTTAAAAATAGATATATAGCACACAAGGAACACACCTCACAAAAAGGATCGATCTGAGAAATCTACTGAACACTAGAATCGCTATGATCAAAAGTAGTACATGACCTAGTAGTCACGGCTCAAGCGGTCAGACGGATCGAGATGAGTTAGGTCGAGCAATTGAACGGTTAGGAGAATCACAGGTACTCTCAACGAAGGACGATGGAGGTCGTCAATAGGAGGAAGACTCATCTTGGTTTTGGTCGAAACAGAGTGGGGAACCAGGTGGCAGTGAAACGAATGAAGCTCGGGATCGGTGCAAAATCGATAGAACTCGAGGGAGAATTTTAGTTTTCCGATGAACATTGAACAAGATCTTCACAGCGAACGACAAGACCAACCGACGCGAGAGTGGTAAAGTTTTGTTCGGTGTGGGATGAATACGTTTGGTGACAGCAGTAAGACCTACGAATGCTTGTGGTGGTTGAAATCGGTTAAAAGATAAAAATAGGTTTTTAGGTTTTGACAAAACTTCACAGGGTCCTCTACGATGATCAACAGTGATTCACGATGAATAGCCTAGAGGGATTTTGGCCACGAGTTGACGACGAACCTTCTGACGGTGGTGGTGACTACCACTACTGGCCATAGACTAGAGAACGACGATGGTGATGAGTTAGGGAGAGAGATGAGTGCTCTAGAAGACTGAATTTCATATGGGGAAAGATAAAAATAGATGCACCAAAGAATATCGATTTTAGAATCCCCTAAATCAATTTAAAATAAATTATTAGTTAAATCCCATCATCTACAATAGTATAGCTTAAATAGTAAAGGTTAAAAGAGAAGGTTCTGGAGGACGCGGGTTCAAAACTCACAACCACACATATTATTTTATTTTTGAGCCAAAGGATAATGGTAATTCATGATTCAAGTCCTTGAACTGATTGGAATCTTACGAAATAGATCCTAAGTTTACAAATTCTCATAAATTAGTCCCTCAAAAGAATAATTAAAATTATTAATATAAATCCATAATTTTTAGGGTATGACAATTCTCTTCCTCTTAAAAGAATTTTGCCCTCAAAATTCACCAAGTCGAATAGGTATGGAACTAAGCCTTTAGTGGTTCCTTCGAAGAACAAGATTAAGCACTCTATCTATGATAACAAGCTATCTCACTAGACTCGTAATGATAACATTTATCTCAATATACTAAATCAGAATCTGAGGGCCTCGGGATATAGAGCTCGAAATATAAGAATAGATGAGATCATTCTCAATAAATGCATGATAAGGGACATAAATAATAATAAGTATACCTGCAAAAATCTTAGGCTCATATCAGTCATCAAAACGTCTAGTAGCGTAGACAAAAGCATGATGTCTAACATCAGACAAAGTTGGTTCTCTACTCTATTGTGATCGGGCTCTACCATCAGTCCTAGAAGCAGATCCAGAACTCCTACCCTGACTATGACTCATAGTTGGGGTCTGAATAGAAGCCTGGGAATGAGCAGGGGTTACACTAGATGTACGCTCAAAACAGGCAGAGTGGGGAAAATTCCTAAGGAAATGCTCATTAGACCCACAACGATAACGTATACCCTTTTTTTCTGACACTCCCCTCCATCGATTACTATAATACTCACAACTTGGCATAGGAAAGAAACCTGAAGAGTCGCATCGACTAACTGTTAAGGGTGAAGGTGATGCAGACCTCGAGTATGTATGACTCCTTTAAGGGCTGCAAAATAAAATTTCTTCTCAAGACGGGAAGAAACTCAGATACACTAGAAGGTCTCCTAGACCGCTTTCGATATACTCTTTCTCTATAGGAGTCGTAGTCTCAACTTCCTCAACATCATTCGTTCTCTCTACCAGAGTATCAAATACCTCATTCTGGTGAGTAAAAACCTGCCAACGCAACTCATACCTAAGTCCCTGAGCAAACTTATGACACTTATTTCTCTCAGTAGGTACCAAGCAAGAACCATATTTCAACAACTTCAAAAAATCAAACTCATACTAGAAATAATCATATGTCCCTAAACTAGGTCTGGGACTGTTGTCGTCTCTGCGCGAGATATCGCTCTCCCAGAACCGATTCTTAAAATGCTCCCTAAATAAGTCACACGTCAGACGATCGATCAGAACACTACTCACTATAGAATTCCACTAGGTGTGGGCATTCGCATCCAACATGGATATTGTAACAGCCTCAATATCGAGTTAGTCACTAAATTGTAAAACTTCAAAATTTAGTGACTAAAGCAGAATAATTGAATAGTATTGTAATTGGGTATATGGTTAAATTGCAAGGAAGATAGAATTGAAGGATAGAATAGTCATTTGTATGGAAAATAATTAAAGAAGAGATATATATTAGATACACATGGAAAAGATTGAAGTAAAACACAAGGTTCCAGAGTTCTCTTATTCTCTTCTTTCTCCACACGTGAAGAGGTTAAAACAAATGTGAGATTTCTCATGAGCTAATTGTTTGCTGAAATTTAAGTTTTGTTCTGATCATTAGATGCTAAATAAGCTTAAGGAAAGCTTAAGTTGCTTTAAAACAACAAGATGAAGAGTGTATAAAGAATTAAAGGTTAAGAGTTCTGAATGAAATTTTGAAATAAAGTTCATAATGAGAATTGGAAGTTGAATTTGACCTGTCACCAACTTGATTGAGGGATATGAATGTTAGAATTAGATTTAGAACATGTTGGAATTTGAGTGAGATTCTTGAATTTTATATGGAGGATTGGATTTATAAGTTTTAGAGGTATTGATTGGATAATAATTAGTTTAACTAGGTGTATGCAAGTTAGAGACATAAAAGGAGGTGAAATAGGAAGTGTTGAGAGGATTATGAAGGGATTTTTCGTGCTCAAAATACCCCCTTAAAATACAAATATCGAATGGGATTTGTGTACCGATGCATAGATAGTGCATCGATGCACACGTTAAGGGATGCATCGATACACTGTGTAGTGCATCGATGCATACCTTCATTAAAAGATGAAAATAGCTTTCCTTTTAGCCTAAGGATTGATAGTTTAGAATATATCAATTAGTATACTGATATGTACCAATGTATTACTATGTAGATATAGAACGTAATCTTGTTCCGGAACAATCGAAGGATTAGAATCGAGTCAAAGCAAGGCTAAGGTGAGTGCATATCTCATATGAAATTGTATTGAGATAAGACTTGCGATGAGTCTATCTCTTATAGTTAAACTTATGATTTCACATTCATGTACATGCATATTTATATATGTATTAATGCTAAAGTGCTTTTATGCATAATTTATTCATGCTTGAATATGAACTTATTTGAATGAATGCAATTATATGAGAATCCATTCAGGTATGAGAAATAATGAAAATGATCATGTGTACTCATATGAAATTATATGAACGCGGTATTGGAGCGTTTTCAACCTTCTGTTACTTCAACTCCGAGAATGAATATTACAAAGGAGTTGAAGGGTTTAGGAGCACCAGAGTTTAGAGGTGAAGCCAAAAAAGGTCATGTTACTGCGGACATTTGGCTTAATGATGTGAAAATTATGCTTGAAGGACTTCATTGTTCTGATGCTGACAAGTTGGATGGAGTAGTCTCTTTGCTCCGAGGGCAAGCCAGGATTTGGTGGACCAATGTTATATTGAGAATGTTTGTTAATCAGGTAACTTGGTCCTTGTTTTTAGAAGAGTTCAAGCATAAATACATCGGAGATCAATTTATCGATAGATGAAACAAGAGTTCATGAATCGAAGCAATGGAACCGTACAGTTTATGAATACGAGTGTGAATCAACAAGCTGAGCCGCTTCGCTGCTGAGTTAATTCCTACAGAGAAGATGCTTGCGAGTGGTTTGTAGAGGGATTATCCTCATTTAAAAGAGATATTATTGTGTTGAACTTATCTTCATGTCAAGAAGTGGTGAATTGTGCTAAAGCTCTAGAAAGAGCTCAAAATGAGAGGTTCAGAGATTTTTGAGCTCAGACTTCAAAAAGATCAGGCGCATCATCGAGTGATGCACCATCAAAAATTGGCAAAGATGTGAGTTCTCGACCCCAAGTGAGATCAGAGTCACTTACATCTTTTGCGAGGGGATCAAATCAGATGAGGGGTCAACAGACACATTCAGTGGGATCTGGAGCTGGGAGATCTAACCCAAGTCAAGTCAGACAATGCCACATTACGGAAAGAATCACTCGGGATATGTTGGATGATTTATGGAGTCTTTTTAAATTTGGGGACATCAGGCATTTTGTTCGGGATTATCGCATGTTAGCTGGTGAATTGCTCAGCCAGAAAGGTCTACCTCGGCTACCCAGAGGGGAAGAGGTAGAGTCAGGGGAAGAAGTCAGTCAGAGTCTCAGCTCACAAGAGATACGTTCTACAGCTCGTTGTATAATCTCAAGACTAGCGAGGATCGAGATGGCCCAGAGATTATCGGAGGTTTTTTTAGTTGTATGACAAGAATGTGTTTGTATTGATCGATTCTGGGTCTACTTATTCTTACATTTGTAGTAAATTAGTAAAAGATTGAATATTCGTTAGAAGTTATTAGTAGTGAGGTGGTAGTGACTAATCCGATAGGGCACAGTGCTCGAGTCAATATGATGTGTCGAGGGTGTCCCATACGAATTCAGGGAATTGAATTCCCTGCTAATCTGATGGAATTATCTTTAGACGAATTTGAGGTGATACTGGGAATGGATTGTTATATCGTCAGTACGCTAATGTTGATTGTAGACTGAAAAGAGTAACGTTGAGAAGTTCAGAAGGTATAGAAGTTATTGTATTTAGTGAATGATGGAACTCATTGGCTAATATAATATCAGTGATGTTGGCAAAGAAGTTATTGTTACAGGGATATGAAGGGTTTATTGTTAGTGTGTTGGATGTTAGAGCTAAAGAGAAGGGGATTGAAGAAATTCCTATAGTTAGAGAGTTTTCCGATGTTTTTCCTGTAGAATTATCGGGTTTGCCTCTAGACAGAGAGGTAGAATTTCATATTTAGGTAATGCCAGGAACTGCACCTATCTCCATGGCACCATACAGAATGGCCCTAAAAGAGTTACAAGAATTAAAGATCCAATTACAAGAATATGGACAAAGGGTTTATCAGACTGAGTGTCTCACCTGGGGAGCTCCAGTTTTGTTCGTCAAAAAGAATGATGGATCCATGCGTCTTTGCATTGATTATAGACAACTCAATAAAGTGACCATCAAGAACAAGTATCCCTCCCCCGAATTGACGATTTATTTGATCAATTAAAGGGAGCTTCAGTATTTTCAAAAATTAATTTACGTTCTGGTTACCATCAATTGAAGATTCAAGATAAAGATATTCTGAAGATAGCTTTTGAACGAGATATGGTCATTATGAGTTCATAGTAATGCCCTTAGGGGTAACCAATGTACCTGCCGCTTTCATGGATCTCATGAACCGAATATTTCAACCCTATTTGGATCGATTCATAGTGGTGTTTATCAATGATATTTTAGTGTATTCAAAGTCAGAAGAAGATCATAGTTCACATTTTAAAGATTGTTCTATAGATTTTGAGAGAAAAGAAGCTTTATGCTAAACTCTCCAAATGTGAATTCTGGTTGGAGAAGTGACTTTCCTTGAACATGTGATTTTTACAGAAGGAATTCGAGTGGATCCCCAAAAGATTAAATCCATTTAAGAGTGGGAAGTTCCAAAGAATGTGTTAGAAGTCCGGAGTTTTCTGGGGTTAGCAGGCTATTACCGAAGGTTCGTTAAAAACTTCTCGATAATAGAATTACCCCTAACTAAATTATTGAGGAAGGAGATAAAATTTGTGTGGACTCCAGAGTGCCAAGAGAGTTTTGAAAGGTTAAAGAATATTTTGACAGAAGCTCGTGTTGGTTCAACCCGAGTCTGGCAAGAACTTTGTAGTGTATAGTGATGTGTCTCATAATGGCTTGGGATGTGTGTTAATGCAAGAAGGTAAAGTGGTGGCTTATGCATCGAGACAATTAAAACCGCACGAAAAGAACTATCCAATGCATGATCTGGAGATGGCTGCAGTAGTATTCGCTCTTAAGATCTAGCGTCACTACTTGTATGGTGAACGATGCTACTTGTATACAGACCATAAGAGTTTGAAATATTTGATGACTCAAAAGGAGTTAAATTTAAGACAGAGGAGATGGGTTGAATTCCTAAAAGATTATGATGTAGTGATCGGTTTCATCCGGGAAAGCAAATGTGGTAGCAGATGCCTTAAGTCAGAAGATGTTTGCAGCCTTACGTACTATTAATGCCAGACTATCGTTAAGAGGAGACGGTGCTATATGTGCGGAATTGACTCTCAAGCCATCATGGCTAGATCGAATTAAAGAATTACAAGCTAGAGATGAAAAGTGTTCAAAGAAGTTACAGAAGATAAGAAATGGAGAGGTTACGGATTATGAATTGAAGACTGATGGGAACCTATATTATCAAGAAAGATTAGTGATCCCCGATATTAATGAATTGAAGAAAGACTTGCTAACGGAAGCTCACTGTAGTCATTGACCATGCATCCTGGAGGAAACAAAATGTATATGGATCTCAAGAGTCGATATTGGTGGCATGGAATGAAAAGAGATATTATGGAATTCGTATCCAAATATTTAACATGTCACAAGTTAAAGTTAAACATCATGTTCCGTCAGGATTTTGCAACCAATGTCTATTCCTTAGTGGAAATGAGAGAATGTAACAATTGATTTTTGTAACGGGGTTACCTTTGACTCCGAATAAAAGAGATTCAGTCTAGGTGATTGTAGACAGATTGACTAAATCAGCTCATTTTATTCCGGTACGAGTTGACTTTTCCATGGATAAATATACCGAGCTGTATATCAGGGAGATTATACGTCTACATGGTGTACCTGTTTCTATTATTTCAGATCGAGATCCATAGTTTACTTCACGGTTTTGGAAATCATTACATAGAGCATTGGGAAATCGGTTAAACTTTAGTACATCGTTTCATCCTTAAACCGATGGGCAATCTGAGCGAACAATCCAAATTTTAGAGGATGTGTTGAGAGCTTGTGTTATCGAGTTCGAAGGATCATGACAGAGGTACTTGCCACTTGCCGAATTTGCATATAACTACAGTTATCAATCAAGTATTAAAATGGCACCTTATGAAGCTCTTTATGGAGGAAGATGTCGTACGCCCCTAAATTGGTTCGAGCTTAAAGATAAAGAAATTCTTAGTCCTGAGTTGATCCAGGAAGTGGAAGAAAAGGTCCAAGTAATTCAAAGTAATCTCAAAGCAGCAATTGATAGACATAAATCATACAAGGATCTAAAAAGAAAAGAGATAGAATATCAAATTGGAGATAAAGTGTTTCTCAAAGTTCCTCCTTGTAAGAAGGTGTTGAGGTTTGGTCGAAGAGGAAAGTTAAGTCCTCGGTTCATTGGACCTTATGAGACCATAAAGAGAGTTGGACCAGTGGTATATCAATGGGCATTGCCACATGAAATGGAGAAAATTTATTATGTCTTCCATGTTTCAATGCTTCGGAAGTATCGATCTGATCCTTCCCACATTGTGACTCCAGAAGAAATTGAGGTTCAACCGGATTTAACGTATGAGGAAGAACTGGTTCAAATCTTAGCTCGTGAGATTAAACAATTAAGGAATAAGACTATTCCATTGGTTAAAGTCTTGTGGAGGAATCATAAGGTAGAAGAAGCAACATGGGAGCGTGAAGAAGACATGAGGATTCAATACCCCATCTCTTTACGTAATGAAAATTCGAGGATAAATTTTCTTAAGGGGGAGATTTCTAACAACCTCAATATCGGGTTAGTGACTAAATTGTAAAACTTCAGAATTTGGTGACTAAAGCAGAATAATTGAATAGTATTGTAATTGGGTATAGGGTTAAATTACAAGCAAGATGAAATTGAAGGATAGAATAGTCATTTGCATGGAAAATAATTAAAAAAGAGATATATATTAGCTACACGTAGAAGAGATTGAAGCAAAAACACAAGGTTCCAGAGTTCTCTTATTCTCTTCTTTCTCCACACGTGAAGAGGTTAAAACAAAGGTGAGGTTTCTCATGAGCTAATTGTTTGTTGAAATTTAAGTTTTGTTCTGATCATTAGATGCTAATTAAGCTTAAGGAAAGCTTAAGTTGCTTTAAAACAACAAGATGAAGAGTGTAGGAAGAATTAAAGGTAAAGAGTTCTTGAATGAAATTTTGAAATAAAGTTCATAATGAGAATTGGAAGTTGAATTTGATCTGTCACCAACTTGATTGAGGGATATGAAGTGTTAGACATAGATTTAGAACATGTTGGAATTTGAGTGAGATTCTTGAATTTTATATGGATGATTGGATTTTTATGTTTTAGAGGTATTGATTGGATAATAATTAGTTTAAGTAGGTGTATGCAAGTTAGAGACATAAAAAGAGGTGAAATAGGAAGTGTTGAGAGGATTATGAAGGGATTTTCGTGCTCAAAATAACATTTATGGGTTGTGTGCATCGATACACATTCAATGTGTACTGATGCATTCTCAAATAAATGAACATCGAATGCAATTAGTGAATCGATGCAGGAGGAGTGCATCGATGCACACGTTAAGGGATGTATCGATACACGTGTAGTGCATCGATGCATACCTTCATTAAAAGATGAAAATAACTTTCTTTTTAGCCTAAGAAGTGATAGTTTAGAATAAATCAATTAGTATACTGATATGTACCAATGTATTACTATGTAGCTATATAACATAATCTTGTTCCGGAACAAATTAAGGATTAGAATCTAGTCAAAGCAAGGCTAAGGTGAGTGCATATCTCATATGAAATTGTATTGAGATAAGACTTGCGATGAGTCTATATCTTATAGTTAAACTTATGATTTCACATTCATTTACATGCATATTTATATATGTATTAATGCTATAGTGCTTTCATGCATAATTTATTCATTGTTTACTATGAACTTATTTGAATGAATTCAATTATATGAGAATCCATTCAGGTATGAGAAATAATGAAAATGATCATGTGTACTCATATGAAGTAAATTATGTGTTTATGTGAAAAGTGATAGAAGAGATATGAAAATAAGAATTGTATTATAATTAAGCCCATGTTACTTAATGTGAGAGTTGTAGGTATAATTGGCATGCCATGAGTCGAAGGATTATCAGTAGTCCTTCAGGACATAGTGGTCCTTTGAGACAAATATTCAGTGCCCCTAGTGGGTTTTTAGTCGAGCTGTGATGACAACATTGTGCATAACCTCAGTGTACTCGTGTACCTTCTATTCTAAATATCATATATGGTGATCCAAAGATAAATTAAAGTGAAACTAGCATAAGAATACAAGTTTTATGTATGTGCATGTTATCATCATATATGTTATAGTGTAATAGATACATGCAAGTTGAAATGTCATGATCAATGGTAAGAAGGCATGTTCATGAATTCATTGTTATACATGTATATACATATATTTATGTTATACCTCACTAAGTCTGTGACTTAGCGTGTAAGTGATTTACACGAAGGTACCAAGAATCGGGAAGAATAGAAATAGGAGTGGCAAGAAAAGCGACACTGCTAATAGATCAGATTAGAAGTAACTGATAAAGTATGTATTTTATTGTGTATAATGTGTTGGCATGTAAGAAAAGTGTCAGTTATGAATGCTCTGATTGATTTTGGTCAATTTATGTAAATAAATTACCTTTATTTTAATGAAAGTTTTAAATTTTCCTTGAATTTTGTCAAGAGTCAAAGTTTGAAAAGTCAATGTGACACCTCAGACTCGTATTCGGGTCGGGTACGGGTTGGGGGTGTTACAGATATAACTCTCAAATATCTCCTCTATGGATCTAAACCTAGCTGATCCATATGTCTCTCGGTATCGCAAAGCCAATCCTTGGCCTCAGTTAGAGTTCTACCAGTAGGGTCTGCAAAGGTCCTAACTTTATTCGTAATAAGGGTATGAGAATTAGGAACCTCGGGTGGTAACGCCTGCTGCTCTAACTGCACCCTGAATCAGTTGGAAAAATTGGCTACCGAGATTCTCATCCATAACAACACTAATAGGCTCGGTCCTAGAAGTTGATGCTCATCAATCGGGGTAGTCAAACCTATACCAGGGGCAGGTAACGAATCTCTCGGGATCGAAGAATCACTAGGGGCAAGAAGGTCATGTCGAAGTAATGGGTCAACCGTTGAATCGAAAAATTTAATAGGTCAACCTCGCGCACGAGTAGATCGTCGACCTCGTTTAGTACTCATCTCGGGGTAGTCTTTAGATAAACTACATAAGATAAAACTTAGGGTTAGATTTGGAACTTGGAGTCTCGTACACAATAAACTTGTAAAAACTTGGTGACATGGCCTTCAGTACTTATTTTGTAAAACATTTCAAAACTGTATTTTTATTGTGGAACTATCTACAGTCCGAGGTTTAAAACCAAAAACTCTGATACCACAAATTGTAACCCCGTAGACCCAACCTATACGATACGACCAGATCTAGAGGATTACAATAGAAATTTCCAAAACAAGTTCAACACTTTAAAAATCAAAACCTCTTTAAAAACATAGTTATAATAGTAAAACTTAACTCGAGTAATATAACACATGAAATATCACAAGTGAAACAAAATATCAATAACCATTGACAAGATAATCTATACATTAAAGGTGATATAAAATAGGTCATAAAACTAGTATATCAAAATAATAGGCGCATGCCATCAAAATAAAGGTAGTTTGGAATATTAGAATATTATAACAAAATATATTGTACGAAATGAGTCGATCCTCCAAGTGTTGGGTTTGGGGTTCATATCCAAAATTATTTGAAAGGAAAAAGATGAAGAAGTGGGCTATGGAGCTCAGTGTGTTCCAACGGTGCTAAAAAACATATTATAATTTTAAAATCAGTTCAGTTTCATAGTATGAAAGTAGCAATATAGTTTTCAGTAAAATCACAGAGTTACCATCCAACCTTACACTAAATGCAGTTCCTCATAATTACATCCATAAGGACTTACCCTAGGCCCATAGGATCTAGGAGTCAACCTAAGGGAGTACATTGGGTCTATAAGGACTTATCCTAGCCGAAGCATAGGATCCACCTGAGGGGAGTGCCCTCAGATCTATAAGGACTTAACCAATGCACACCCTATGAGAGTGTCATAGGGTCCATAAGGTCTTCCACTAATCTCATTGCTTGATCGAAGCTGAACCTGCAGAGCTTCCAGAGTACATCCCATAAGTTTCCATTAAAAACAATTTCAGACAATATTAGTAAATCATGAAATTAGAGGCCAAAAATATTTTTAGTAAACATAACCAAAGAACATGTATTAGTGAAACCAGAATTTAAAATCAATAAAACAAATATCATGGATTTAAGAAATCAATAAACCAGAATCAGTTTTTTTAGTCATTTAAATCGGTCATGTTTCAAATCATATAAAACATTCATGTGCACATGGTAATTCAGATAGATATTTAAAAACAAATATATAGCACACAAGGAACAAATCTCGCAAAAAGGGTTGGTCTGAGAAATCTACTGAACACCGGTATCGCTACGATCAAAAGCAGTACACGACCTAGTAGTCATGACTCACGCGGTTGGACGGATTGAGAAGAAATGGGTCGAGCAGTCAAACGGTCAAGAGAATCACGAATATCCTCAACAATAGACGATGGAGGTCGTGTCGGTGGGAAGAAGACTCGTCTGGGTTTTGGTTGGAACATAGTAGGGAACCAGGTAGTGGTGGTGGCGGTGGCGGTGAGACGAACGAAGCTCGGGATCGGCGAGAAATCGACAGAACTCGAGGGAGAACTTTAGTTTTTTGGCGAACGTTCAATGAGATCTCCACGGCAAATGGCGGGGCCACCAGACGCGAGAGTGATCAGGTTTTGTTCGGCGTGGGACAATGCTCTGTTTGAGAACAATTACAGTGATGAGTTAGGGAGAGAAATGAGTGCCCTAGAAAGCTGAGTTTCATACGGAAAAAGGTAAAACTAGATGCACCAAAGAATATCATTTTTAGAATCCCCTAAATCAATTTAAAATAAATTATTCGTTAGATACCATCATCTACAGTAGCATAGCTAAAATGGTAAAGGTCCAAAGAGAAGGTTCTCGAGGGGTGGGTTCAAAATTCACAACCACACATATTATTTTATTTTTGAACCAAAGGAAAATGGCAATTCATGATTCATGTCCTTGAATTGATTGGAATCTTAAGAAATAGTTCCTAAGTTCTCGAATTCTCATAAATTAGTCCCTCTAAAGAATAGTTAAAGTTATTAATATAAATCCATAATTTTCGGGCTGTGACACGCTAGACCATACATGGCTGAGCTTGGACTGGTTGGTGATGGCCCGAACAGCTATCAGGTAGTTTGATTATCTGACATGATACCTTTATGTGGTAATAATTAGTAGGACAACTTGATAATTTTCTTCTTTTTTGTTAAAATCAGATTTGGCTTGGAGGAACACCTAATCAAACTCAATCAGCAAGGACTTTTATGAACAAAATCAAAGTTCAGGATCTTGAAAAAGTTTTTGAGCCCTTGTTCTACTATCGGAAACGAAAAAGACGACCCAAAGAATCATTCGGCGACTTCACAACTTGCATGGTAGTATTGTTATTCTCTTTGCTTGTTAATCGTCGTTATCCTCCTCCTTTTGAAACATCCTCTACGGTCAAATGAAATTCATGGACTAGGAAACTGATGAGCATGAAGATCTCTTCCTCAGGGATTTGAAAAACTTCAGGAGCTGGTGGACAAATGGGAAGGCCCAGTGCAATCGGCGGCAAGGTGCCTTTCTCTGATAAAGAGACATACGAAGGCATGAAAGAGCTTGCAAACCTGCAGAAAAGACTGCTCATCAGCTGGCGATGGAAGTCATTAGCAATTTCGTCGCTGCCCAACAGTGTTTCTTCGGGCTTGAGATATGGGTTTCTTGTGATCATTTTGGATTCGAGTTTCGGCCTCATTTTAGCTTTAGATGGGATCCGAGTTATGTATATAAGCTATCATTGTGTCCCCTATGTTTTTTGTTGTTGAGGATTGTGGAGTTTGTGTAATTCTTGTAGCTTAGGAATGAGCATCAAAAGCTTTTATGACGACTAATAATGGCAAATCCGAGATTTAATTTTGAAAACCAACTGGTCTCTCCATGTCTGTTTAACTAAAATGGAATACCCAATCGTGGAAAAGCTCTTTAATTTTCAAAATCAAACATAAATAAGGCAGTCAAGTCAAGCTCTGGTTCTCACATAACAAAGGTCTCGGCTTTATTTGAAAACAATTAAGAAAGAGAGAGAATTTGACTGTGTGCTGATTGCATGGAGAAGCCATCAATGGGAGCAGCTACAACAACAGATGGCAATACCAACCAGCCCCATTTGCCACCACACAGGCCTACAAGGAAAGCACCAAAGCCCAAGGAAATTCAATTTTAGTACAACTTTTAGCTTATGATTTAGTGGAGAATCAATTAACCAACATAATTATTGTACGCTACAATTCATCTTCATTTTGAAAAATCGATTAAATTATATTTTTCTTTTTAAAAATAGAAGGAATCAATATTATGAAAAATATCGATTTTATCTTAAAAATCTAAAATTAGTAAAACAATATAGATTTATTTATGGTTTTTATTATTTTTATTAAAATTATATAATTAAACCTTCAAATCAACTAATTCTTAATTCAACTAATTGAATAGATCAATCCAATTTAATTTTTAAACACATGACCCAAAGATCCAATATGTTTGATTATTTATTCGTGATTATTCAATTGATATTATATTGTATATATTAATTAGTTAACAAATTTACGTATTAATTTAATGAAATTGTTTTTATTAAATGATTTTTTCGAAGATACTATCAAATCTCATTATTTAAAAAAAAATAAATTCTAAATAAAATAAGGGATATATTTGGATCGGATATTCAATCCGAAAATATGGGTATTCGATTTTTCGGATCAGATTTGAATATCTATTTTAGTTATCCAAAATTTTAGATATCTAAATTTGCACTCCCCTACTGCTAACCAATGAGAAACATAAAATCAAGGGTAAATTATATATTTAATACATAAATTGTTAGTTTTGGTATGTTTTAGTGCATAAACTTTTAATTTTTTTAAATTATACCTAAAATTTAGTTTTTGCTTAATGTTAGTATCCGTTCAAAATTTAACGTTATGTTTTGAAAATTTTGTAAGTTTAGGTACTAAATGGACTAAAACTAACAGTTTAGGTACTAAATGCGTTAAGTTTTTAATAACAATATACTAAAATGAAATAAAACTAAACATAAATATAATTTTTTTTTAAAATTGAATGTTTAGGTATTAAAATAGGATATAGTTTACCTTAAAATGGATATTTTTTTTAGTGAGAGCAGTTGGTGTGTTAATTAATCATTTTTTGTTCTACTTTAATAATTATTATTGTTCCGCTATATATTTTTACATTTTATAAAATAAGTAGGAGTATGAAATTCTTCTTGAAATCAATGAATAAAGACCTAGGTGGATCCCACCGCACTCTATAATTCTCGCACATATCAATGGCTTACACGCTCCTACGTGAATATTTTGTTTTATTTTGAGTTTCCATCTAACTCACTACACTTAGCTTTTAATTTGATTTGTATAATCACAACATCCACGGTAAGAATCAAGCCACTATAGTGATTAAAGAGAAGATTATTACTATTTTTATAGGTTTTAGATTCGAACATCAATAACTACGAGATATTTAAACATTCACTATTAAATGATTAAAAGTATTAAAAACCTATTTTATCACTTATAATGAAATCACACTAGAATGATAAAAAATCAATTAAGAATTGATCATTTTTAGGATAAATAATATATTGAGTTACTCAACTAATAAATGTTTATAATTTGGTTATTAGATTATTTTTTTATATTTTGGTCACTAAAGATAATTTTATTTTATTCAACTAATTGTTACTCAAAAATAACTCAACCATTGAATTATTACCTGTCAGGCACTGATCATCCTAATTTTACCGATCTAACACACTTTGTGAGAGTGTGACAAAAAGGCGCGAATCATCATCTGTAACACCCCTGACCCGTATCCAACCCGGATATGAATCTGAAGTGTCACATTGATTTTTCAAAACATATGCAAATAATAAATAAGAACAAATTTAAATTTATTGATCGACATAAAAAGGTATAAACCTTAATTTAAATAAGGAACTTATTTCGCATTCCTGTTTACATAAAACTTTGATAATATACAAAAATACAAAATATATGAGTTTACAAAATAGATCAGAGCATTTATAAATTAAACGCATAATATATGCCAACAGTTACAATATTACAAAACAACTACATTTAATTTATTCTGATATGATCTTCAAAGGTGTACGCTATCCACGCCAAACTTCACTATTCTGCTTTCTCCAAACCTACACATGAGAAAATCACACGCTAAGTCGATGACTTAGTGAGGCAAATACTAATAGTGCTAACTTAGTAAACAATATCTTATTTGTTTTATTTAAAACGTTTTATAAAGAACTCACATTATTTTCCATATCAAAAGTATAATTATGAATAGTTTAACTTTGTATATCTTTGTTCCAAATGCCCAATGTATACTACTGAGAACACTAGGTATTTGAGTACATTGAGGTTTTGCACTAATGTTATCACCACAGCTCGTAATTTGCACCGAAGTGCCATATAATTATCCCGAATGACCACATATGTTGCACCCAAGTGCCACACAGGTTTGCACCTAAGTGCCACATATTTATCCCAAATGACCACATTATTGTCCCGAATGACCACATAAAACCCTCGACTCTTGGCATTACAACTATACCTATAATCCTCGTACATATACTTTGGGCTATTAATCACATAATTATGTTCAATCATTATTCGAAGTGTTTCTTACTCATATAGTATCTCTCTCATAGAGTCTTTTCATATTCACTTGTTCAAAGTTCACATTTCCATAATCATATAATCATAAAACATAGATCATATAATACAAATTGAATAAAACATTGCAATATAACAATAAAGAAATTATAAAGTTTTCGATCAAAAACACTGAGGTTGGCTTATCGCAAGCCTTCCTTAATTCTGTTACAAAACCGAGAAATTGCACTCACCTTTGCCTCACTGAAGTCTAGTCTAAATCCTTAACCCTTTCGAATCGATACCTAATATGTCGTGCTGATAGGAAGTTGATTACGTTCAATCACTATACAAAACAATCAAAAAAGCAATATCGTTCTTCGAATCATTTATATCCAATCAAAATAACTTGTGATACAAGAAACTCTTACTTTCCATTTCATGCCTAGAAGTATCAGTACTACCCCTCCAGTACCGATACTTTCCTTTAAGGGTATCGATACCTCCTCGAGGTACCGATACCAATTTGGCATTTTGTAATCGCATCTTAAAAAATGGTATCGATACCATCCCCCTGGTATCGATACTACCCACACAATATCGATACCCTCTTCAACTGGTATCGATACTACCCTTAAAAATACACATATTAATCCCTTGAAGTATCAGTACTATTCTAACGGTACCGATACCCAAAGCCCATAATGACCATTTTTACTTCAAAAATAACCCCAACAACCTCCTAAATCTATCATATACATCATACTTTAAGCCTTTGAAATCCCCCTTATACTTCCAAACCAATTGGTACACATTTACTACTCCTAAACATACAAAATCTCAATAAAACACTTACATCTAAAAATCATACCATGTTTTCAACCAAGCTCTTAATCATTTATAATACTCCTAAACCTTTAATTAGCTCATTGACAAGTCAAATATCTCAACAAAACTTCAAAAACTACTCCATATCAAAATTTCATCTAAAACCCCATTTTAAAAATTTATCTCTAATAGACGCATCTTGTTGTTTTAATACTATATAAGCTTTCCTTAAGCTTATACAACACCCCAACTTCCATAACAAAACCAAAAATGAAAGGAAAACTATAACTTTCAAAATCTTACCTTTGTATGGAGAGGTGCACGGTAAGAAGAAGAAGGAAAGAAAGAATGAAAGAAAGAAGGAAAGAAAGAAGGAAAGAAAGAAGGAAAGAAAGAAGGAAAAGCTTTCAGAATCTCCACTCCACGTGTTTAACCCCTACATATAGCAAATAATTATCCTTTATCATGAAAAGACCATAATTCCCTCTCCAATATATCAAAATTTCTATAAATCCCTATACAGAAATTCCATCATAAATCCTTGAATTTATCAACTTATTATAATTTAACCACCGAGTTTTAAATTCTTACATTTTAACCATTGACCAGATAATTAGGATGTTACAAATCTCCTCCTTAAGAAAATTCATCCTCGAATTTTCATTGCACAAAAAGGTGGGGATATTTCTTCCTCATATCTTCTTCACTATCCTACGTAGCTTCTTCTACTTTATGGTTCCTCCAAATAACCTTAACTAGTGGAATCGTCTTATTCCTCAACTGCTTGCTCTCAAAAGATAAAATCTGAACATGTTCTTCCTCATATGTTAAATCAGATTGAACTTTTATTTCATCTGGAGTAATGATTTGTGCAGGATCTGATCGATATCGCCTAAGCATAGACACATAGAATAAATTGTGGATCTTTTTCATCTTTGGTGAAAACGCTAACTGATATACCACATGTCCAACTTTCTTCAGAACTTCATAAGGTCCAATGAACCTAGGACTCAGTTTTCCTTTACACCCAAAGTGAAGCACTTTCTTCCAAGGTGATACTTTCAAAAATACCTTATCACCTACTTGAAATTCAATTTATTTTCTTTTTAAATCGGCGTATGCCTTTTATCTGTCTGAGGCCGCTTTCAAATTGTGCTGAATCACCTAAACCTTTTCTTCCATTTTTTTAATCAAATTCAGACTATGAACTTCCCAATCTCTTAATTCATACCAATTGAGTGGTATTCTATACTTCCTTCCATACAATCCTTCATATAGTGCCATCTTGATGTTAGATTGGTAGCTATTATTATAAACAAATTCAACAAGCGATAAATACTTTTCCCATAATCCAACAAAATCAATTACACATGCTCTCAACATATCTTCAAGAATATGAATTGTTTGCTCTGATTGACCATCAGTCTGAGGATGAAAAGCAGTGCTAAAATTCAATCGAGTACCCAAAGATCCTTACAAATACTTCCAAAATCTCAAAGTAAATCTGATATCTCTATCAGAAACTATTGAGATTGGAATACCATGCAGTCGCACTATCTCCTTGATATACAATTCCGTATGTTTCTCCATAGAGAAATCCGTTCGTACATGGATAAAATGCGTAGTCTTTGTAAGGTGATCCATAATTACCCAAATCAAATCCTTTTTCCCCGGTGATAAGGGCAAACCTGTTACAAAATCCATCGTAATGTTTTCCCATTTCCACTGAGGAATTGAGATGGGTTGCAATAATCTCGAAGGCATTTGATGTTCAGTTTTCACTTGTTGGCAATTTAAGCACTTTACTACAAATTCTGTAATGTCTCTTTTCATGCCTAGTCTTTCAAATCTTGATACATCTTGTTTCCTTCTGGGTGCATCATTTAAGGACTACAATGTTCTTCATACAATATATCTCTTTTCAACTCGTCATCATAAGGAACGCACACCTGATTTTTGAAATATAAACGCCCATCCGACTTAACTTCGAAGTCTTTGAGTTCACATTTCTATCCTCGTTCGAACCAAGTTAAACACTAATCATATTTCTTTTGTAATTCCTTAATCGGCTCTAATAATAATGGCTTCAACATTAACTCAGCCATCAATGCACCATTTTCCTTTAGCACAATTCGAGCATCCAAACTATGCTAAGCGGTAAAAGCCTTTCTACTAAGAGCATCTGCTACAACGTTGGCTTTCCCATGATAATAATTGATTATTGCATCATAATATTTCAACAACTCCATCCATCTTCTTTGCCTCAAATTGAACTCCTTCTGCGTCAATAAATACTTCAAACTCTTATGATCGGTGAAGATGTAGCAACGTTCACCATATAAATAGTGCCGCCAAATTTTCAATGCAAAGACCAAAACTGCTAACTCCAGATCATTTTTCGAATAATTCTTTTCATGAGGCTTAAATTGTCTTGAAGCATAAGTCACTACCTTTCCATCTTGCATTAAAAAGTAACACAAACCATTATGGGAAGCATCACTAAAAATCGTGAAATCTTTGTTTGATTCCGGTTGCACCAACACCGGAGCTTCCGTCAGAACTTTCTTCAATGCTTAAAAGGTCTTTTGACAATCAGGATTCCATTCAAAATACACATCTTTTCTTAACAATTTGGTTAAAGGTAGAGATATCATCTAAAAGTTTTTAACAAATCTTCGATAATAACCTGTGAGACCCAAGAAACTTTAAACTTTCGACATATTCTTCGGAATCTCCCATTCTAACACAGCTTTAACTTTTTGAGGATCTACCCGAATACCCAAGGTAGAAACCACATATCCCAGAAATACCACTTCAGATAACCAAAACTCACAGTTTGAGAACTTTGCATAAATTTTCTTGTCTCGCAATGTTTGAAGAACCACACAAAGATGGATATCATGCTTCTCCTTAGACCTTGAATACACCAAGATGTCATCAGTAAAGAAGACCACGAACTGATCAAGATACGGTTGAAAAATTATATTCATCAAGTACATGAACGTTGCAAGTGCATTAGTTAGTCTGAATGTCATTACTACAAATTCGTAATGACCATATCGGGTCCTAAACGTCGTCTTTGGAACATCTTTTTCTTGGATTTTCAGCTGATGATACCCTGAACACAAATCAATCTTTGAAAATACTGCAGCTCCCTTAAGTTGATCAAATAAATCATCTATCCTTGGAAGAGGATACTTGTTTTTTATGGTCACATTGATAAGCTGACAATAATCAATACAAAGGCGCATCGAGCCATCTTTCTTCTTTACGAATAACACTGGAGCACCCCAAGGTGACACACTAGGTCTAATAAACCCTTTATCTAAAAGCTCCTACAACTGAGCTTTTAACTCTTTTAACTCCTTCGGTGTCATCCTATAAGGAGCCATTAAATTTGGTTCTGATTCTGACATTACTTCAAATCTGAAACTCAACCTCCCTATCTGGAGGTAACCTAGGTAATTCATCCGGAAATACTTCTGGAAACTCTCTGACTATTAGAATATATTCAAGCTTATTTTCGTTGACTCTTGTATCAATTATATTAGCAATATACGCTTAGCATCCTTACAGCATCAACTTCCGAGCCGACATCAACGATATCACATTAGCTAAGGGATTAATTCTTTTGCTGACCACACTAACATCCAATCCCTCAAGACTTGTTAATTGAACTCGCTTAAGTTGTCAATCCACATTGGCATGATAATGGTAACGCCAATCCATAACTAGGATGACCTTGAATTCTTCAAAGGGTAATTCCATTAGATTAACAAGGAATTCAATTCCCTGAATCAATAGAGGACACCCTCAACATATATGTCTCACTCGAGCACTATTTCATAATGGATTCATCACAATCACCTCACTAAGATTAGGCTCTAACGGAATATTTAAGTCTTTAACCAGTTTATTACTGACAAAGGAATAATTCGATCCCGGATCAATCAAAACTAAAACAGATTTACTAGCTATCTGAAAAGTACCTGCAATGATTTCAGGATCATCACAATATTTATTGGTATTCAAATTGTACACCTGAGATGTAGAGCATACTTCAGGTTGAGCGGTCGACTCAGATTGATTCCTTCCTCTACCTCTACCTCTTCCTCTCATAAGAACAACCGTGAATCTTTCTGTCTGGGCAGGCTCTTCCGTCACGAATAAAATACCCTGCCTCTCAACACATAAAGCAAGCTCTAGACATCCTTCTGTAAACTCCACTATGATTTTTCCCACAGTGCTGGCACAATTTCGGCTTGTCCACTATGGATTCCACCGAATAAGTTTGTCTTACTCTTCCCAGATTTGATCCTCTACCGGAGGATGCTGTGGATTCTGCTCTAGTCTGAGGTAAAGAACTCGAACCTCTACTCTTCTTTGATTAAGAAGAACTAGACGACACAACAAATCTCTTATTCCATTGCGTCTTTTGTTCCACAAATCTTTTATTTTGAGCTCGCTCCAAAGCTTTAGCTCAGTTCATTACCTATTGGAAGGAAAAAAGGTTGAGTTCCAATAATAACATTTCAATCTGGGGAGTAAACCATCCATAAACCAATCACAAGAGTCCTTATCTGTAGGGACCAACTCTGCAGCAAAACGACTCAACTTGTTGAATTCGTACTCGAACTAATACATCGTGCGATTTTCTTATTTTAAACTTATAATTTCTTGTTTCATCTGCCTGATGAACGGATCCCCTATATACTTATTCTTAAACTCCTCCAGAAAGAATGACCAAGTCACCTGATCCCTTGAAACTCTCATCATCACATTCGACCACCAAATTTTAGTTTGACCTCTTATTAACGAAACTACACCATCCAATTTCTGCATTTTAGAACAATGGATATTCTCTAGCATAACTTCAAGTCATGAAGCCACATATCGGTAACAACTGGACTTTCCTTAGATTCTCCCTAAAATTATGGTGCTCTAAGGCTTCTCAACTCCTTAAGAACATTCATCTTAAGAATTGAGGGTGCAGACAATTAGAAACGCGTCAGGACAACGTTTGGAAGAAGGTCATCTGATCTTGTACAGGCACTCTCTATGGTGCCTGCTCCTCACCATGCCTGTTTGGGGCAGGTGAGTTACTACTCTCCTCCATCATATCTCCCGTATCACTTCGGGAGCCTTCAAAGTTCAACAGTTATTAAGATCAATTCACTAAAGGTATTAGCAAGGATAACATATTGATCACCTTATCAGTTCAAAAAGACTTTATTTCAACCATAGCTATGATACCATTAAATGTAACACCCTAACCCGTATCCGATCCGGATACGAATCCGAGGTGTCACATTAACTTTTCAAAACATATACGAATAATAAATAAGAACAAATTTAAATTTATTGATCGAAATAAAAATGTATAAACCTTAATTTAAATAAGGAACTCATTTTGCATTCATGTTTACATAAAAATTTGATAATATAGAAAAATACAAAATATATCAGAGCATTTCCAAATTAAACGTATAATACATGCCAACAGTTACATTTTTACGAAATATCTACATTTAATTTATGCTGATCTGATCTTCAAAGGTGTATGCTATCCACACAAAACTTCACTCTTCTACTTTCTTCAAACTTACTCGTGAGAAAATCACACGCTAAGTCGATGACTTAGTGAGACAAATACTAATAATGCTAACTTAGTAAACAAGATCTTATTTATTTTATTCAAAACATTTTACAAAGAACTCTAATTATTTTCCATATCAAAAGTATACTTATAAATAGTTTCACTTTGTATATCTTTGTTCTAAATGCCCAAGGTATACTACTGAGAATGCTAGGTATTTGAATACACTGAGGTTGTGTACTAATGTTATCACCACAGCTCGTAATTTGCACCGAAGTGCCACATAATTGTCCCGAATGACCACATAGGTTACACCGAAGTGTCACATAGGTTATAGTGTCACATAGGTTTGCACCGAAGTGCCACATAGGTTTGCACTGAAGTGCCACATATTTATCCCAAAGAGCCATATAATGGTCCTGAAGGACCACATAAAACCCTTGACTCTTGGCATGCCAACTATACCTCTAATCCTCATACATATACTTTGGGCTATTTATCACATAATTATGTTCAATCATTATTCGAAGTGTTTCTTATTCACATAGTATCTATCTCATAGAGTCTTTTCACATTCACTTGTTCAAAGTTTACATTTCCATAATCATATAATCATAAAACATAGATCATATAATACAAATTGAATAAAACATTGCAATATAACAATAAAGAAATTATAAAGGTTTTGATCGAAAACACTGAGGTTGGCTTATCGCAAGCCTTCCTTAATTCTGTTACAAAACCAAGAAATTGCACTCACCTTTGCCTAACTGAAGTCTAGTCCAAATCCTTAACCCTTTCGAATTGATACTTATTATGTCGAGCTAACATGAAGTTGATTATGTTCCATCAATGCACAAAATAATCGAAAATCAATATCGTTCTTCGAATAATTTATATCTAATCAAAATAACTTGTGATGCAAGAAACTTTTACTTTGCATTTCGTGCCTAGAAGTATCGGTACTACCCCTCAGTACCGAAACTTTCCTTCAAGGGTATTGATACCTCCTCAAGGTACCAATATCAATTTGGCATTATGGAATCGCATCTTAAAAAATGATATCGATGCCATCCCCTGGTATCGATACTACCCATACAGTATCGATACCCTCTTCAACTGGTATCGATACTACCCTTAAAAATACACATATTAATCCCTTGAAGTATCGGTACTATTCTAACGATACCAATACTCGAAGCCCATTATGGCCATTTTTACTTCGAAAATAACCCTAACAACCTCCTAAATCTCTCATATACATCGTACCTTAAGCCTTTGAACTTCCCCTTAAACTTCCAAACCAGCTGGTACACATTTACTACTCCTAAACATATAAAATCTCAGTAAAACACTTACATCTAAAAATCATACCATATTTTCAACCAAGCTCTTAATCATTTCTAATACTCCTAAACCTTTAATTAGCTCATTGACAAGTCAAATATGTCAATAAAACTTCAAAAACTACCCCATATCAAAATTTCATCTAAAAATCTATTTTACAAATTCATCTCTAATATACTCATCCAATTGTTTTAATACTATATAAACTTTATTTAAGCTTATACAACACCCTTACTACCATAACTAAACCAAAAATTAAAGGAAAACTATAACTTTCATAATCTTACCTTTGTATGGAGAGGTGTACGACAAGAAGAAGAAGGAAAGAAATAAGGAAAAGCTTTCAGAACCACCACTCCACTTGTTTAACCCCTACATATAGGAGATAATTATCCTTTATCATGAAAAGACCATATTGCCCTCTCCAATATATCAAAACTTCCATCAAGCCCTACACAAAAATTTTATCATAAATCCTTGAATTTATCAACTTATTATAATTTAACCGCAGAGTTTAAAATTCTTACATTTTAACCACTGACCAGATAATTGGGATGTTACATTATCCGTGCCTTTTTGGGGTTCATCCGAGCTGACGCTATATAGGGGTAAAGCGCGGTTCACCATCCGTGTCTTTCTAGGGTTCTGTCACGCTGCGAAGGTGCGGATCACTATTTGTGCCTTATATTATTTGCTTGAATTATTGGATACTCTATCATTACCCGAACCCTATGAATCACTCACCCCTACCCTATAAATAACATAGTTAATAAACATAAAACCACACCAAAATTTAATTTCATATTTTCCTTCTATAATTTTCCTTTGTCAAGCTGAGTAGATTTTGTTGTAGTTATTAGAAGACAAAATTAATTTTTATTATATTATTTCCATTTTAAATTTAATCATTGGATTAAATTTTTTGTACTATTGAGTCTGTTTTATTTTGTGCGGGTATAAAATGGAAGAAGATATCAAATCTCGAGACATTTTGCCAAGACGACAACAATGTTAAATTGTGTTATTAAATTTACTTTGAATTTTTTAAATGTTTTAGCATTAGTTTATTTTTAAGTTCATATATTATTTATTTAATTAGGTTTATTTAATCTATTATTTTTCCAGATATAAGACTCTCAATCTTTCAAACTCTAAAAATGAGGCGTATTTCAACTATTGTTTACTATGGAAAAATTAGAGAAGATGAAACAAGCATTATCTTTGCATTAAATCATTCTATCAGAACATCCTTCAAGAGAAACATCGCTCTTGAGGAACTGATCACTAAAATTTCAAGGAAGGTTCATGTTGGAATTACTAGAAGAATGTCCTCACTTCGGTACAGATTTCCAACAACAGTATTTTCGTTAACTTATATAGCGTTCGAACTCTCCAATGATAACGATGTTGTTATGATGGTTGATTCTCAGAATCAAAATCCAGATGCGAAATCATAGATGTATATGACATTTGTTGAAGTGTACGATTCATGGTATGTTATTATACTCCCACTATGGGCTGGCTCAACAAGATGGTCAAGTTGACAACCCAACTACAGTAATGTGTAATAATTTTAACGCCATAATGGGAAATCCACATCATGGTACCATCTCATCAAGTTTAATGGTGAGGCATTCATCCACAACTTGTTACGATGTCTATCGAGGTGGCTCCACGAACAATCCGTATGGTAATGTCACTTCTAGTTCAAGGGGAATGTATTCATCTACCAATTTCTTTGACTTGAATATGCCGGATGCCATCGACACAACAATCTATTCAGTACCCATTTGATACGATGCCCTCAAGTTCTAGGGGAGGTATTCAACTACAATTTTTTTCAACCTCAATATCGAGATACCCGTGACAAAACACTTAGTCCAAAACTCGTATGACATGAAGCAGTCAAGTTCAAGGGGAAGACATTCAACTACCAGCTTGTTATACCTAAATATTAGCATCACAGAGGAACATTCATCTCCACTATAATAACCTCTTCGTGAGCCAGGTGCAGATAGTGCTGAGACTGAACTATTCATGTAACATCCTCAATACCAGGTTAGTGATCAAATTGTAAAGTTTCAAAATTTGGTGACTATAGTAGAACAATGGATTAGTTCAATGATTTATTTGGAAATAAATCATAAAAGTTATTAGTAATTATTAGATGAATTGAAGGGCAAAATGTTCATTTTAAGGAAAATAATTAAATATGGTTATATATACAAGTGGGTGGAAGGGAGAAGAAATCAAAAGGTTCTAGAGTTCTCTTCTCTTTTCTTCTTCCTTCTTCATACGTGAAGGCTTGAACCAAAGGTGAGTCTTCTATTTAGATAATTTCTGGTTAAATTTAAGGTTGGGCTATGATCATTAGATGATAACTAAGCTTAAGGAAAAATTAAGTTATTTTTAAATCAAAAGATAAAGGAGTTAGGGAAGATTAAATATTTGGAGTTCTTGAGTGAAATATTGAAATAGAGTTTATAATAAGAATTGAAAGTTGAATTTGACTTACCATCAATAAGAATAAGAGATTTATGAAGTTAGAAAGGATTAATAACAAAGTTGAAAGTTTAGTAAGATTCTTAAATTTTAAAAATCATGATGAAATATGGAAGGTAAAGATGGTTTATATGGATATAAGTTGGTTTAAGTAATGGTAGTTGAGTTTAATGACATGATAGGGGCTCAAAATAGAAGAATTGAGTGTAGAGTTGATGGTTTTCGGGCTTAAAAGTGTATCGATGCACATTTAATGTGTATCGATGCACTCTTTAAAGAAGAAACATCGAATGCAATTAGTGAATCGATGCATAAGGAGTGCATCAATGCATCCCCTTAAAATGAAAACATCGAAGGTGATGTGTGTATCGATGCATAGGTAGTGCATCGATGCACATGTTAAAGAATGCATCGATGCACTTCAAGGGGAAATAAAAATAGACCTTTCTTTTGGTCTAAGAAATGATAGATTAGAGAATATCAATTGGATATTGATATGTATCAATGTATGGTTATGTAGATATCGAACATGAACAAGTTCCAGAATGATTATTAAGTTAAGATTCGATCGAAAGAGAGGAAATCATAAAAGTGGATTGGAACGTAGTGAGGCCAAGGTGAGTGCATCTTATTTTTTATAAGATTATATGGAAATTGGACTTGTGATAAGTCTATTTCCTATAGTAATAGCTCATTAAGTCTTGATTATAAGTATGTTAACAACATGAAGTGTATGTATGTTTGATTATATGAATTGATATGTTTTTGTATGTGCTATGTCGTTTATGTAAAAACACTATTAAATGTTAATGGGAGAATATAAATTAAGTTATGAAATTATAAGAATATAGAAGATAAGTCAAGTGATATATGGAAATGGAAATAGATGTCTATAAAGAGTCACAGGAGAATAAATATAAGTCATATGATAATGAAATATAAGACTATGTGAATACATGGTTATGAGATAAAAATATGTAATAATAGGTAAATATGATGAAAGTGAGTTCATGAGAAGTGATAGGAACTAGGTAAACATGTGTAACAATATATGGATAATAGAAACATGAGTTGGACAAGTACATAGTGGTATGATCCATTATGAGAATTAGTATAATAGAGCTTTTTGATTTAATGAGATTTAAGGGAACTAAATAAGATTGAATTATAGAATGAAATGGGAATAGTATATCATTTAGGAAACTTGAATATAAAGGGATGATACGAATATATAAGATAAGTTATATGCTAAAGATTTATAGAGCTATATGAAAAGGTTATAAGGAATATATTAAATTAAATTAAGTAAATAGATTAAATTAATATATAAATAAAATACTATTAAATGATACATGTTTAAAAATACGACATAGTTTATGTAATCTAAGGGAATACAAAGAAATGAAGCATAAGGTAGATGATATGACATAAGTTATTATATACATATATAATATATAAGTAATATTAAAGGACTCAAAAAATTGATATAAGCTATGTGGAAGTGTTCTAGGTGTTTTTATGTGCTATAGGAAGTATATATATGATCATATGTGAACAAGATATGCTATGTATGTTTACATGAACATCCGAGAAATGATATAAGCTATATAATATGATCAACGTGATTATATGCACTTTGGATATATGTTATATGACATGGATCTATGTGACTACATATATATGTGAAAGAAGCTATGAGCTTATATGACATGTGATATGAAAGTTTATATGTGGAATGATATAAGTGAAAATGCCCATGTTATATGATATGAGAGCTATAGTTATAGTTGACATGCTAAGAGTCGAGGGTCTACGCAGTCCTTTGGGACATATAGTGATCATTCGGGATATTTCATAGTGGTCCTTCGGGACAAATTTCATAGCCCATAAGAGCTGTAGTGACAACATAGTTCACAACCTCAATAGACTCACATATTTACAGTTCTCACAGATGTACATGGGCTAACAAAGAGATAACAATAAATATATATATTACATGTAAAGTATATGCTTTTGTGATATGAATTGTATTATATGATATATGAGATGATGTGTATATTGCTTGATTAATTGAATCATATGTGGCTTAAAAGAATGAATATATGAGACATAGATGATAAGAATATGGATAGTGGAATAAGGTTAGTAATGGAAATAGTGTGAGATATGTATATGTGTATATTACATTGTATGAAATGTTAAATTGTTTTGGTATGACATAATGAGATGATGTGTTCCTGCATGTTTAAATAATTAGAGTTCTTTTATAAATATAATGTCTCACTAAGTCATAGACTTAGCGTGTGATTGTTTCACATGTAGGTTACAGAAGTGAGAAGAATAAAGATCAATGTGGAGCAAGACAGGTCAGTTCTCCTTACCAAATGTCAGATCAGAAGAAAGTTGAATAATATGTATTTTAATATATGAAGTTCTAGTTGGCATGCATTCAAAATAATATATTGTATAAGCTCTGAGTAGTTCTGTAAATGTTTTGAATAGTCAATGTGACACCTCGGACTCGAATCCGGGTCGGATACGGGTTGGGGTGTTACAATTCATTGACCAAGAATCACCGCAGTTCAACTTGAACTCCGGTGATGATGATGTAGATGAAGTTCCCACAACTACGGTACACACCGAACCTCTAACACACATGTATAAAGTTGACTATGGTGCAATGTACGGGTCAGAATTTGTGGATATGCCTAATGTTGGTGACTATGGATTTAATTCATCAGTCAATGATGGTGAGTTATATATCAGAATGGAGTTTCCATCGAAAGAAGAAACGATGATTGATATTAAGAATTAAAACATTCGTAATTCTATTCACTCTAAAGTCGACCGATCTACCACCACAAAGTATGTCTACTACTGTGTCCAACGTGATAACTGATGTAACTGGATGGTTCTTGCATCGAAGAAGAAGAGGAAAAATAACATATGAGAACTAACAATATACAAAGGTCCTCATACATATTGTGCTAGATGGATCAACCAAGATCATCCTAACTTGGACTCCGACATTATCTGTCAAGTCATCATGCCCATGGTCAAAGCAAGCTCCCATATAGCTATTGATGTGTTAATTTCAGTTATACAGTCTCAATATGGGTACACCGTCTCCTACAGGAAAGCATGAAAGGCAAAGCAAAATGCCATTAAAAACTACACTATGAGTGGGATTTATCCTATAATGAACTACCAAGTTGTTTTAGGGTAGTGCGCAGACTGAATCCTAGGACAATACTGGACTTCAAAATTTGTCATGCATACAGCAATGATCGAGTGCTTGGCGATCGATGCCAATTCTATCGACTGTTTTGGACTTACCCATAATGCATTAATGATGTGAAATACTACAAGCCCGTGGTCCAGATTGATGAGACATTCTTGATAGAAAATACAAACAAGTTCTACTATTGGTAGTTGTTCAAGATGATAATCGTAATATTCTTCCAGTTGTTTTTACCCTTGTTGAAGGAAAATATGCATATTCTTGGGGTTTTTCCTAAAACTTACGTTTACATGTTGCCATGAGGGAAAAATATGTGTCATTTCAGATAGTGGAGCTGGAATCAAAGCAGCAATGGACTCTTTGGGTTCATTGTGGCAACCACCCTATGTCCAAAAACGATATTGTGTCCAACATTTTGCCATGAACTATCATGGAAAGTTTAAGAAGAATGATGAATACCAATTACTTGTGCGTATGAGTATCTAACATTTCTTAATTTTATTTTTGTAGAATTTTTTTAGGAACATAACAGTAAGTACTACATAAATTGCTCAGGTTACAAACTACTACCTTAGACGTTTGAGTCCATGCTTCAAGAATTATGAGGGAAAAATGAGCAAGGATACAATTATATCAGCCTCATCAACAAAGAAATGTGGACAAATGCATATGATGGTAGATATCGATATAGACATATGATGACCAACTTGGCTGAGGCTATTAATTTGACCTTAAAGGGGCATGCCATTTACCAATTACAACTTTGGTTTGGGAGCACTTTTTACCAAGCTCGTGGACAAGCTCAAACTTGGATGCAAAACGGTAATGTTTATCACCCAAGATTAGTTACAGATCTACAAAAAAGAATTTCTCCTTCAACTAAAATATTTGTAACTAGCTTCTATCAAACCCATGAATTATTTTGTGTCACAAAAATGCCACAGCCTCTTTAAGGGATTGAAGCTAACTCATTCTGAGTTAATCTACATGACAAGTGGTGTGACTGTGGGTTTTGTCAAGCTCCAAAGTATTCATGCTCCTATGTTATAACAACTTTCTCTTATACCCATCAAGACTTTAACCGTTTTGTGGATCTAGTATTCAGACTTTCAGAAGTATTTAAGGCATATAAATTTGAGTTCCCCCAATAGGTAATGAGGACGAGGTTCAGAATTGGCTTCTGATTGTACCATATATATCCTTATTTAGGGAAACGGGTCGTCCAAAATCCACTTGAATTCACTCTGATATGTATATTCGAGAGACGTCCAAAGAAAACAAAAAATGTGAGCATTGTAGAAACCTAGGCCATAATAGGAAAAAGCGTCCATCTCTTTTATCATCACGTAACAATTGATGTTGTACAGACTAAATTTTTTTTTATGAAATATTAGTTTATATTATTTCGTTTACGTTTACGTTCAAGTAATGATCTACTCAAGTGAATATTAATTGCAAAAATTGGGCAAACTAAATAATAAAAACAATTTATTAAATTAATTAATAAACACAAAATAAATAAAAAGTTATTATATAAAAATATTACATTTGCTGTTAAATAAAGAAAACTAAATAAAAACATTACAAACTAAATATGTCTATCGATTTCTATATCTCGAATATGTTCCACAGGGCGGCGGTTGTCTATTTCGATGAGGGTTTCTTTGTATAAGTTGTTATTCCTCCTCACTCTCATCACCATCATCATTGACAGCAGCAACAACAGGTATATTCTGTTGATCAGGGACGGATGATGATGTACCACCTCCATAGAATGAGGATCATAGAGGTGTATAACTAACCATCTCACCGCTCATAGAAAAATATGAAAACATAGATATCGATGTATGTAAAAATTGGGTCAGAGGTGTTTGAGCATGTGGTTGCGCATCACCCGCCAAATAAACAGCATATAAAGCCCACACTGGATTTTCAAGCATGAAACTATAATATCCGCTTGGAGGGATCATAAAACCCTATGGTGATGGTATCAAAACGTACTTTAGTGGCATCTGAAATGGAGGTGGTTCATCTGAAATAGTTATAGAGCCATCTGAAATAGTTGCATCCCCATCTGAAACCACTGCGAAATGTAACCCAGTGTAGATGGTGGCTACTGTGATGGTTCCAATTTTGCAGCTGAAGACAAATCAAAAAGCGTCTACTCTTCTTCCACAAGTCGGGGCTTACCGTTCGTGTTGAACCACTTGTAGTAGTCATCTGCAACTGAATATTGTTCCACATAAATTGACTCCCTACGGGGAATGCATGAATTATGTTTCATCACACATAATACGTCGATCCTCGCACATCATCACCCACTCGTTGTGTTTCATCAGCTAGTTTACTTCTTTTTTTCCCCGTCTATCGATGTTATGCAAATTGTCGAGATTCATAGGTGCTTATGGAATAGATTGTAAGAAACAAAATTTCTAGAGCATACGATCAGTCGGATGCCACTCGACAATAACATAACATATCAGAGGGACCACTGACATCCATACATCTAATAGGCCACTCATATTAGGTGGGATACAATGCCTCATTTCGTTAGTAGCATAAGAAGTCCATTGAAACTACAACAAATATATATATTATTCTTTTCAAAATAATATTTTAATTATATAACGATAATTAAAGGTAAATAAAAAAAATTATTACATACTCGTGTACCAGTTTTTTATCAATGAGTAGTCGAATTTCTTCTAATTCATCTGGCATATCACGATGATCTTTCCTTATACATGAACACCTATTCAGTGTAAAAATATATTCTTTATATACTCAAAAAATTATTTATATACAAACTCAGTATTGAAATTATTTCAGCAATAACGAGAAGACTAACGAGTTCTTCACTACCGGATATAAAAAGGGATACGATACCACGCCCATGACTGTAGAAGAAGGAGACATACGCCAATAGCATATTTTCAATAACCAGTTCCTCGACACATTTCTCTATACGGAGAAGCCAAAATTGCGGAGCCCCAACTGAATGACCCAACAACTCAAAAATCAGCGAGATGACGCAACCACATACAATAAACTTGGTTGCGAGATTTATCGGGCATCACGATCCCTCCTATCAGTCTTAATATGAAAGCCCATGCAACTCTTTTAGCCTGTTCCTTGGAACAGTCTTCACTTAAATGTTCAACATATGTTGCCAACCATGATAACGGTATTCAGCCACCATTGAAATCAGGCGAGATACCTTTAGAATACTCCTCTCACAACGAATACCATTCACCATTTTCCACACCCGAAATGACATCCCCATATACCGGTATACTCAAATGTAAGGAAACATCCTCCAGCGTAATCATACACTCCCCATACGAAAGATGGAACGTGTGTGTCTCCGGTCTCCACCTCTCAATCAGTGGAAAAATAAGATTGCTTTTAAGGTTATAATATCCTTTATATCTAGCTATGTAACCGAATCCACCTTTTATTAAATACGGCCATACACAACTTCGTATCTCTAACTTAGCATTACTAATAAATGGGTCTAATATATAGTCATTCCCCTAATTAAATAAATAGTATACAGATTAAAATATAAACTAATGCTAAAAAATAAATAAATAAAATATTCACAATAATTAACATAACACAATAATAAAACTAATACAAATCAAATAAATTGTTACCATATCGACAAAATGACTCGTGATATGATTCTCATCTAAACACAATAATCTGCTTTCCATTTTATAACTGCAAAACATAAAAAAGTAGGTAGTAAAATATAATAAAATAATTAAATATTTAATTATTATAATATAATAACAATAATTTTAACTTTTAAGAATAATAACAGAACCTACTTGACCTTTGTTAGAATGAGTGATAAGAAGAGACTATTTTCGTTTTGGTGTGATTTGAGGGTTGTATGAGGGGTATTTATAGGGGAGAGGGATGAGGGAAATAAGGAGAACAATTTAGGGGTAATTTTGGAAGGCGCATATAGTGATTCGTGCCTTCGCCGCGTGTTAGAACCCTATGAAGACGCGGAAGGTGATTCACACTTTACCCTACGTGATGTCAGCTCGGACGAACTCCAAGAAGGCACAAATCATCATCCGCGCCTTTTTTTCATGTTTTCAAAAACGATGTTAGATCGATAAAATTAGGGCAATCGGTGCCTGACAGGTAATTATTTAATGGTTTTGTGATTTTTAGGTAAAAATGCCCCACCACCAGCCACAGTAACCAATGTCCATCGTCGCCTTCATTTTCACCCCATTCCCACCCTTCTCTCCTCCCACTAAGCCCACCCCTAAATTCTCCACCGGTTTCACACTTCGCTTGCATCTCTACCTTTCCTCCTCCGATTTCCGCCCTCACCAACTTTCCCCATTCTTGACTTTCTCCATCCTTTCCAGCGGAGATGGCGGTGACATTAACAACAACAACAAGAACAATAACTTGGGTGGTGGCGGTGGAAACAATGACAATGGGAAAGGAAATGGTTGTGATGAGAATGCGGGTGATGAGAACAAGAGAAAGGTGATGATTATACTGGCAGAGGCAGGGAGATCAATGGAGAGCCTCTGAAGGACTTGGCGATGAGGATCCAACCAGAAAAGGTTCCCGGGGCTCGAAAAATCAGGGATCATGCATTGGTTGTTGCAGTTGGGCTGGTTTAAAGAAAGGCTTTTGGTTGATGATATTTTCTTAGCTGAAGTTGGCATAGAATGTGGCTTTGGGATCTTCACCAAGGTTCTTTTTCTTTGTTCCGTTTTGTTGAACTATGTTTCGATATAACAATTTAAGGCAAAATGGTTTTTGGACTTGAATTGAATTTACAAAACATATTTGGACTTGAATTAAATTTACAAAATATATTTGGACTTAATTGAATTTATTCAAAATTTACAAAAATAATTCAAAGTTCTTTTAATTTAAAATTGAGCACAAAAATGTTTTTATGAATAGTAATTTACTATTTGAACATTAAATTACTATTTGAACAGTAAATCACTGTTTCCCCCCAAGGCTCAAAAAATTCCAGTATGTAAAAGGGGAACTGATTCCTCCCAAGGGGGTATCGATTCCCTCACTGTTCATCAGCCCAACGATCATAATATTTGAATATTATGAAGGGGTATCGATTCCCTATGAAGGGGTACCGATTCCCCCCATTCTGGGCAGCCTATTTTTGCAGAAAAATCATTCCCAAACGGCTCCAAAAACATCCCCAACGGCTAGATATGACTTTAAATACATTCCAAGCTATAAATACAAGCTAAGGAAACTTGAAGAAGTAAGAGAACAACTATCTAAGTAATCAAACACAAGAGAAGAGTTTTTCATTCTTATTTCATCTTTCTCTTGTAAATATTTTATTCTTGTGAGCTTAATTCTCGTAAACACCTACCTTAGAGAGGCTTTATTGTTTACATCTTTTATCCTTTTGTAAAGGGGAAAGGTTCTAGCTTAGCCCGTGTAAAAGCTAGGGAAAGGTTCTAGTTTAGCCCGGAAAAACTAGGGAGTTGTAAGGTTATCTCTTTGTCCTCAAAAGAAAGAACAAATTAGTGAATTTGTTGGAAAATCCTTGGTGAGGAGCTAAGGTAGTGGATGTAGACTTTGGTTGAGAAAGTCGAACCACTCTAAATCGCTGTGCAGTTTTCTATCTTTCAATCTCTTTACTCCCTAAACACAAAACCGTTCTGACCCCTCTTTGCAAATCATTCTGGTTGTCGTTTCGAGCTTCCGAAAATCCTAACACGTTTAAATTATGCCTTTTGAGTTCTTAGTTTCCTTTATATAAATTTATATAGATTTTGCTATGAAATTTATAATGTGGCTTTATCTTGGTTATATTTGTATGCAATAAGTAAAATTCCTTGTGATCTTTGTCCATTAGATGAATTTTAGGGTAATTTATACAAGTCAAAATCTTAGAGGCGATCATCAATGAAATGAAATGTATTTTTTCAAAGAAACATAATTGCCTATAGAAGGACTAATAGAGTGGAGATCTGCTTGAATTTGTCTAAATACACTACAACAAATTTGTCAATTTATGACGGAATTTATATATGACATTGCATATAACGTCACAAAATATACTATAATGTGACGTTTTTTTCTATTCGTCGTATTTATTGATTAATGATATATTTTTTATGACAATTTCAAAAATGGTCATTGATTTTCGTCACTATATGCTTGGCACCAAAACCTTCCCATCAATATTTTTAGTGGGAAACCTTTTAATGACATTTAGATAAAATAATGACATTGTAAAATCGTCTCCAATGAAAAAAATGTATTAGTGACAATTTATTATAACGACGATTCGATTTCAATTAGTGACATTGCACATTTGTCACAAATAAGTTTTATTCGTGACAATTTAATTCGTCATATTTTATAAGACAATAAAATGACGTTTTATTATTGTCACAAAAAATAGTTTTAGCATGAAGAAATCAATATTTGTCACTTATTGCTATCTTTTTTTTATATGACGATTTTAAAAGACATCATGAAGTTACATCACTTAATGTTAAAAAAAAGACAATCTAAAAACATTATCAAACAATGCAATTTACAGAGTTTTTTTTGTGTTTTTAATTTTATTGACATTATTCTGTATTAGGTTATTTCACATTCAAATATTTCTTTAGAGAAAAACTTAAAATAATAAATCGTAAAAAAAATGACCAGATGATTTTTTTATATATTATTATACTTCTATGATTTCCATGATTTTACATCAAAGTGTTAGGAAATTTGATATTTATAGTTGATCATAGAAATACCCATAAAGCTTCAATATATTTAGATACATATAACATCAACAATATTAAAATATAAAATATTACTCTTGTAATAAAAATAAAACATAACAAAAAATTATGTGTTACTTATAAGCTTTCTCGTAATGGCACAATCGAAGCTTGTTAAATTCCCCTTTTATCCCCTTTCATTACTCACCTTTTAAATTCCCCTATTCTCCCCCTTTTATCGTATCAAGGGTTTTAGATTCCCCTTTTCTTGCTAAAATCAAGCTTGTTTCTTTCTCCTTGAAGCAATTCCTTCCCAATGAGCAACAACGAAGGGATTAACTTCAACATGTCCGGCCTCGGCGATGGTAGTGATCCCTTGCCATTCTTAATCTTTCATCTCCACCGCTTCACTGTTATCGCTTCCTTCACTGTTTTTGGTTTCTCTTTTTGGTTACAGCTCTTAATGAGGAAGCTCTAGCTGGTCTCGTTAACGCTCTCAAAGTCGGTGGCTTCCGGAATTGTTTTTGGTTTCTTTGTTTAGTTTCGACCTGTTTTTCTTTTCCTTTTCAGTTATTGATGTTTTGGCTTTGCAGAATAAGCTTCAAAATCTTATTGGGATTACGTTGAGACTGAATTATCAAGGAGAGGTTTTGAGAGCTGCGTTTTGATGGTAGTTGAATCGATTTTGTTATGGTGAAAAAGTAGAAAACAAGAGGGAGAAAGAAGAAGAAGAAGGAATAACAAGAGTGTATGACAGATTTAGTTTGGAATTTATTGTGTTGGAGGAATCGATGGGATTATGGACTTGTGATTCGGAGTTGGGGGAGATGGGGCAATTGTGGTTGATTTATTAGATTTCTTCTGTTTCTTCATTCAACCTCTTCATTTGTTTGTTCATTGGTTTTTGTTTTTTGTGTTTCGCTATCTGTATCTTCGTGATATTCCTTAGGATTCAATTTCGATTATTTTTTTCACAAATACAGCAAGATCACCAGAAGAAGGTGATAATTCATTTATTTTTTCACCTTTTCTTTTTGTGTGTTAGGAGTTTATTTTTATTATTATTAAAAACAATTGTAATTATTGACAAATTATTGTGCGCAATTTGAGCTGTTATGTTGGTTAGTTATGTGAGACATGAAAATATGGGGTTGTTGTGCTTTGGAGTGTTTTGTGCCGTGTTGGATGTGGGAGATATTCTTGTCACTGAAGCAATGATTTTATCTTGAGATATTTTCCTCTTTCGTTGAATAAAGTTAGTGAAATGAGTTTCGAATACAAGGAGGGAGAGATAAAACAAAATGAATTTAATGCATATTTTGATATGGAATAAGTGAGTTTCATTCATTTTCTGGAATGCTATATATTGAAATAATGGCTTTATACTCCTCTTTGATCCAATTTAAGTCCATTTTTCTTTAGTTTTCTGAAATATATTATATATTTTTAGTTTCCATGCATCTTCCGTCTTCTACCAGGCTTTGATTAACTGGATGTTGCCGCTATATATGTAGAAAGTAAAGAATTGGATTCCTTTATTGTTAATTTAGTACAATAAGTTTGTCTTCTTTTACAACCTTTTGCTATGCTGCCGGTCTGAAACTTAATTATATATACATAAAGAATTGTGTTTAAAATTTTAATTTGTCTTTTTTTTAATATTGGTTTTCTCTGTTGAAAGTAATTGTTTAATGCGTAGGTGATGAGTTTAATGTCTGTATGACCATATTGTGATTGAAAAGAAGGAAATTGTAGGTTACCTAGTATTTCGTTTTATTTCAGGTAGATATAGTCACATACTAATGAATTGAAGGTAGATTACTTACTAATGACATTGTTGTATTATTTACTTTTCTTGTTTTTTTTTCTTTCTGTCCAATATTTGTATGCTGATCTTTTTTTCAGTTATTGATCTTTGTTTACTTTTATGGTAGGGATTACAACGGTTTTTCACAGAGCATAAAATTAAGTTATCGAAGGTACAGTTCTATTTTTCTTTCATGAACATTTTTGTCAGTTTCTTCACTTTCAGTTTAGAAAGATAATCTGATTTATCAGCTTCGAATAAAACTAATATTTATGTAGCTTTCAAGGTGCGCATCTTTATTTATCAGCTTCGAATTCCCCCTTTCAAGGTGCACCTAAGTTTGGTTGATGAACAAAATCATGAACATATATGTTTCTGAATTTGTAATGTGTAATGTGTCATCTCATAGAGTTTTACATTCAGCGATCTTGTCCTTGTTGAGAAAGGATTAAGTTGTTTAGCTATGTATTATTTAAAACCATATTGGTTAAATTTATAATGAACTTTTTATTCATTACTGCTATTCTTGTGCATCTTCTATACAGTGCCTGAAGAGGAAGATATTATATGAACAACAAATAGAGCAGCTTGGGAACTTCCAGATTCGTATTCATGATCAAGTGAGCTTGATTTTTCTTCTTCTTTTTCAATGTTTTAACTATTCCCTTGGAGGGCTTATTGTTACTATAACTATAACATTACTTAATTGTATATATTTTGCACCAGATTATAGTACTAGAAGCGGTTCATCAATTTCAATATCCAGGTAATTGGTATTTTTTTAATATTTTATTTTACTGTTAAATATAATTGATTTTTTGTATAATTTAGATGGTTTCGTCATTTTTATTTTAATATTTAGCATTTTTACATAGTTGTATTTGTTATGGTTTTAGTTTTAGGGTCTTTTTGTTCTTACCCAAAGTAGTTGCATTTTTACAAAATTAAATATTTTATATAGTTGAGATGGTTTCGTCAAACTCAAATGAAGATTATGAGATCTGCTTTATTAGTTGTCAGAATTCTTGTGACCTCACTTCAATTTTTAGGTAAACAATATTTTAAATAAATAAAATAATTATATAATTTTAATTATGATAATTAACGTGCTAATTATTTTTGCAGCTTCAAATGATACCACAAACTCATTATCAACAGACTCGCAGTTGACACAAGATTTGGATTGAGATTCTCGCAAAAAGTTATTCCACAAGTCATAATATGGTCATATTATTTTTATTTTCTTTGAACATTTAAGTATTTTTATATTTATAAAAATGACATTATTATGTTTTCTAGTGAAATATTCATATAAATTTTATTATTTTACAATGAGTAAACTATGTTATTTTTTCTTTAAATTAATATAAGTATTTTCATTTTAATATATATTGTCATATTATGGTGACAATCTTTATTTTGTCACTATATTGGAGAAAATTGTATAAGGTGGCGTTATGCATAATCATCATTCAAAATACTATTACATAACGTTATATTATGTCACTAAAAATTTGACAATATCTCTTTTGTAATATATAGGTTGATTTTATTGTAGTATTCGTGACGATATAAATTATTAATAAAAATATTATATAATTTAGTGATGAAACTAACTGTCATGCAATATAAGTTATAAAATGACGTTATGCATAAGTGTCATTCATAATACTATTAGGTAACGTTATATTACGTCACTGAAAATGTGACAATATCTCTTTTGTCTCATATAGATTGATTTTAATGTATTATTCATGACGATGTGAATTATTAATAACAAAATTTTATATAATTTAATGATGTAACTAGTTGTCATTGAGTATCAATTATAAAGTGACGTTATGTATAAACGTCATTTATACTGCTAATAGATGACCATGTATTGCGTCACTAATATTGTGATAACTTTTTCTTTCATCACGTATACAAAGAAATTATTGAGTTATTAATGACGATATGGTTTATCAATGACGAAAATGTACATTATTTGGTGACATCATTATATATTTAATAATACGTGACGAAATCTTATACATCGTCACATTGGACATTTAGTGACACACCTAGGGTGACGTTCGCTATGATGTCAATTTTTATGTCACAAAATACAAATAGTGACATAAATGTATGTTTCAATGACAATATTTCAGATGCCACAAATAATCAATTTTGTTGTAGTGATATTCTTCGGTCTTGCTTGTGTTAGTACTGGTTTCATTTAGGATTACATGTTCCTACTTGTGTCAACAGTGGTCATCACCGATCGGCGTCTCTTCCTGGTGTAACCTAATATAATCACTTGATTTGAGTCTTAATCTAAGCAACTGTACCAAATTTCCGTCTCGCATGGTGGTCTAGTCTTGAACGATTGTAATTTTGTAATAACTTGACCTCTCTATCTCTCATGTACTCCTCCATTCTGCATGGCCTATTTGGTTTTGTCACTTCAAATTTAACTACTGTCATACTCATGTTAATTTCCTGTTTTCTTAGACTGCTGCAGAATATGAGCGTCGCAGAGAACTTTTTCAAGGAGCTCGAAATTGTATTTGCGCATGTGGTATGGTTGTTTACCTCACAAATAGTTATTTCGATCATGTACCTTTTAGGGCTTCTTTTGTTTTGAATAGCAAGGATGACTTGTTTGTCCAAATTCAATGAAAACTACTGTCATACAAATGTTGGAGCCTTTACTACACAAGCACAAGCTTATGTTGAGTGCAATATGCTTCGGTCTTCGAACAGGCAACACATACTTAGGCTCCCTATTGTAAGACTCGATATTGATCTTAAAAGTTTCACTTGCTACAATAGTATAGTCATTTCATTGCCTACAGCTTCTCATTTTTTTGCGTTTTTCCAAAACGCTCCTATAGGCGGGTGGATTATGCTCGCTTGGTCGGTATGCAGATAGCACAGGAAGAGGAGAATCCTGTGCTGGAATGATCTTTGTGCCGTTTAATATTCTCCGTTGGAACAATCAACGCTGTTACAACCTCGGTTCCTTGAAAGGAGGTTTGCTGGTAATGGTATTTTTTAGAGGATTCATTGAATACAAATACATATGTCAAGATTTAGGATAGGCCTAACCATTGGGGCAAACATGAATGATCTTCTCGGCTTTCAGTAGCATTTAGACAAACATAAAAGAAAGGTTTTCTTCTCCATATATTGTCCCCCCCCCCCTTTTTTTGTACTTGAATTGAGACAGAGACATTGTCGCATGTTTCGTTTAAAGACAATATATCAAACGTCTTATACTTGTTTAAGATGTTCTTTCCCTTATAAAATGCATGCCTGATACGAAGCTTATAACAACATTATGTAGTAATAGTATTTTGGGTAAAGTACACAAATGGTCCTTCGACTATAGGGCGTTGTTTTATTAGGTCACTCGGACAATTAAAAGTTACAAAACTGTCCTCTGACTATAGAATGTTGCTTTGTTGAGTCCCTTGACTATTACAAGCTACAAAATAGTTACACAACTATTCATTATGTTCCAAACTCATCATTTTTCATTAAAAATTAATGGTATTCTGAGTTGAATGTTAACATGCTGATTATGATATGATAAAATATTATCTCAGAATTTTAAAAAATTATCATATCTCAATCATCATGTTAATGTCCAACTTAGACAATCGTCAATCTTTTAACGAAATGGACAAGTTTGGAACATAATGAATAGACGGTGGTCATTTTGCAACTTTTAATTGTCAAGTGACTCAACAAAGCAACACTTTATAGTTTGAAGACTATTTTGTAACTTTTAATAGTCGTAAGACTTAATAAAGTAGTACCCTATAATCGGACTATTTATGTACTTTACCTTATTATTTTCATGTGATAGGTATTAAATTTTGTTCTAAAAATTTATAGAGGGATAATATAATAATTGTCTTTAAACATGTACATAGAAAAATTATAATGATTATTTTAGGTTAGATTATATTGATTCAGAATTTTTTTATCTTAAACTCTAACTTGTATTGATGTCGACTTTTTCCTTCATAAAATTTATTTAAAACCCAATGTTGAAAGAAGATAATATTATAATATTAGATTGAGTTTGGGGTTCAAATTATTTGTTGTTCTCTAATTACATCAATATTTCTAGACGAACTCTTTACAAAATTGGATTAAATTAAATTTTTAAATAATAAAAAATTGAAGAAAAATCATTTTACATTATTTTAACCTTGATAGTAAAGTTTAAGATTTCCAATATTTGTATATGCAATAATAATGGTTTCAGATATACCTTTTTTTTTATTACCAAGTCCATTTAAACCTAGTCTCACACTCAACCGAACCAGGCACCAGGTCAGGTTAGGTTTGGATAGAAGATTAAAAAAAAATTAACGGAGAATAATAATGTAATTTTTTAAATAATAATTATTTTTTATTTTATATTAGATTATATTATAATTAGATGAAAGATATATATTCTTTTAATCGAATCAAAAATAATATATAATTTTCGAATCAAATTTAAATAAATAATATATTCAAATCAGATTAATCATACACCCAACCATAATCCCAACGATAAGTCACCCACTTCACACATTTCTAAGCCAACAACAAAAAGATAAACCGACATGAAATGACCAGATAAACCATTCCACGACATGTCCGACTCTTCCTGCCCGGATTGCAAACAACCAACCGAGGTTGTGTTCGACCACTCAGCCGGCGACACAGTTTGCTCCGAGTGTAGTCTGGTTCTGGAGTCTCATTCCATCGACGAGACCTCCTAGTGGCGAATCTTCGCCAATGAGTCAGCCGACAACGACCCAGTCCGTGTTGGTGGTCCGTCGAATCCACTCCTGGTCGACGCCGGCCTCTCCACTGTCATTTCAAACCCTAATGGATCCTCTTCTAACTTCTGTACTTCCTCTCTGGGACGATGGCAAACCATGGGCCAACCCCGACCGCTCCATCATCCAGTCCTTTAAGACCATTGCCACCATGTCTGATAGGGTTTTCGGTTTCTTGTTCTTGTAAACAAGAATGGATGCTTTGTTTTTTTGTTAAATGTGTGGGGGTTTTGTAATTGATTAATGCAGTCATTGGACAGTAGTTGATTATGCATGAATTTTAAAAATAATTATATTCTATTCTATTCTATTATATTATATTATATTATATTATATTATATTATATTATATTAAGAGGCATGCGGCCGTATTCTGTTGAAAAGATTAGTGATAAGTAACAGCTAACAGTTTCTTAATCCGCTTTGTTGCAATCAAAATTAGGGATGAGTATGAGTCAGGTTTTGACTAAACCAATCTAACTCGAAAAATATATACCATCTATCCGACTTGATTTTTTAGATAAAATCTGAACTCGATCCGTCCCAAAATAATAAAAAATATTATTTCTATTCAATAAAAATATTGATTTAATTAAAAAATAATATATATAGAGATATTATTGTAATTATTCCTAAATATATATAAGGTAAAATTATATTTTTTGGGTGTCGGGTAGGGTATTTTCACCCTAAACCCGAACACGACCCGAATATCACCTTTAAAAAATCTGACCCGAACCGAACCCGAATTGTTTTTAAAAAAAACCGACCCAATCGAGTCGGGTTCGGGTCCCATGCCCATCCCTAACCATATAGTTTTAAATATTCAATGTTAAGATGGGTTAAAATTGAAATTAGCCATGTAATTGCTTGTACTCGGCGTATAACTAAACATTCATATTGTCGGAACCGTCTTTTGAGTGGGTCTGGAATTCGGCTTCGACTTGAATGAAATGGTTAGAGTCGCCACCGATCATTTATTTTAAAGAATAGGTTGATCGGATACCTCGATTTCTTACATGATCTGCATCTTACCAAAGATATGTCAGATTCGGGAGTCGGTTACAGTTAAGGAAAGATTAGCACCCTTGAAATGCCCTTTCGGCTCTAATTAATTTCCAGTTATCTTAATTAAGAAAATGACAAGTTAAATTAAAAGGTAAGATATAATCCAAATTACTTACCTCTGATGGATTTAAGTACCCTTAAAAATCAAAAGAATGTTAAATTGATAAAGTAAAAAAAAAAACAGAAAAAATTAGAAAAGAAGATGTACATTACATTATGGTACCTTAAACATAAAGAAAAACAAATAAACCCTAAAATAAAAATGAAAAACAGGTCTAGAAATGTAGCTAAGTTGAAAAGAGGGACAAAATTAAAAGATAAAAAAGGAACGAGTTTAACATGAAAAATGAAACGAAATAGAATATAAAACCCAAAAAGAGAAAAGAAAATAATTTAAAAATTAAATAAAAAAGGAAATTAAAGAAAAATTTAAAGAAATAAAAAAAAGAAACAAAAAAAGAAAAATAAATGGTAATAAATAAAGAGATATATATAAAATAGAAACAAAAAATAAAGAAAAAATAAATAAATAATATATATATATATATATATATATATAAATGTTAGATAAAAATATATATAAAGAAAAATAAAAATAGAATGAGCAAAAAAACAATAAATAAAATGAATAATAAAGAATATATATATATATATATATATATATATATATATATATAATTGTTAGATTAAATAATAAATAGATAAAAAAATAATTAAATCAAAAATTAAATAAAAGGGACTAAATTAGAATAAAAATAAATTAGGTGGCCAAAATTAAAAGCATTTCGTAGTATAAATCAATTTTCGGGGGCAAGATAAGCGTTCAGAAAATACAGGGGGGGACAGAAAATACGTTTTTCGAAAGGTTTTTATGCCCTCTTTTAAAATATCCACGTTTTTTTTAAAAACAACCTTGAGGAAGGCTAGATCTATGAAAAGATCTTTCGCATGCCCCTTCTCCTTCTCATCGGGTTCTTTTTCCGAGGGCTTTTTTGATTCAAAGAAGAGAACTAGGCAATATACGCAAGCTAAAAGTCAACCGAACAAAGGTAAAAACGGTACCTTATTTATTTTCGTTTCAAAAAGTACAAATGCTCATATTTCTTCTTGTCGATTTCCATATGAGATTTTTGTATGTATTTTTTCTAGTATTTCGTGTCCAAAATCGTGTGATCTTACATCGTTTAAATAGCATGGTGTACCCCCTATTTTGAGTAGGTTTAGAGTTCTAATTCAACTCAAATACTATCTTTGTTGTTGCATGTCGAGAGAACGCCGAGAAAGTCGGAGCCTTGTTGACTGAGCAATTGGGGCTTGCGGTGCTGAGAAGGATGAGAGGAAAGTTAGGGTTTCAAACCCTAGCTGATTCAAGTCTAGACCGGTTCAGGTCTAGACCGGTTCGGGCTACTGTTGGGTAGCTACTTTGGGTCCACTACTGGGCTTCTAGGTTGCTCCAGTCGGGTCGCGCATTGGGCTTGGGTCTGGGTGCTCTGTTGGGCCACGATTGATTTTTTATTCGGGCCTGAAACATGTAAATGAAATGAATAATATATATATATATATATATATATATGTTGAATATAATATATATAAATATTATATATATAGTGATATAAATATGTAACACATGCGATACATAAATCACACAAATCGGGACGAAATGACGTGTCAACAGCTGCCCCTCTTTCCTCATTATCGTGTAACAAAAATAGGGAAAAGATTTAAAAGACATAAATTTCATCCACATCGAATGTCCTCTGTCGTAGAGTTGAAATCCGATGTCTTGATGGATTTGTCATAACCCATTGAATCATGAAATGACTCCCTCGTCGTGAGGTTAAGTTGAACTAGAAAATTCTGAGCGTGATATCATTCGTCGCGAAGTTGAAACCTAACTCAGAGCATTGGAAAGTAGCTCCGGGATCGTCTTCTAGCCTAAGACGCTTTATCGTGAAGCTGAAACTTGACCTAAAGACTTTGGTGTTGCTGTGTTACAGATGACTCATTCGTCGTGAAGTTGGGTCAATCTTTTGGGTACGATATCCTTCTTTGTGAAGTAGAAATCGTAGGAAAATGGAAAAGTGGCTTATTGTTGCCATTCTTAACCTTGGTCCTTTCCTCGACTTAAAGTCCTTGGTATGAAAATTTTGACCGAAAAGTAGTTCTTTGTTGCTACCTTGCGGTGAATACGTCCTCGAGCTAAATGGTATCGAACTCGATAGTGTTTGTTGACAGATAACCCTTCTTGCCCTTGAGTTATAATGTACTTGACTGGGGAATAAATCCCTGTTGTTGCAAATGACTTTAAGTCGATCCATTGAGCACGATATCTTTCGTCGTGAAGTTGAAATTGTGGATGGCTCATTCGTTGTAAAGTTGAGCTTTGAGTTGGATATCCTTCGTTGTGAAGTTGAAATACAAGTATTGTTTTGACTTTGCGTTGGACATCCTTCGTTGTGAAGTTGAAATCCAATATTGAATATTGTTTGGCTTTGAGTTGGATATCCTTCGTTGTGAAGTTAAAATTCAATCTTGTATAAATTGTGTCGCTTCGAGTCTAATATGCTTCGCTGTGAAGTTGAAATTGACTCTAGTATGAATCTGCAAAATTATACACATATGCGATGCTATGGATGCAATACTCTTATATGTGCCTAAAATGCATATGTGAAATATATTATTTTGGGCTCTAGAGAGAAATCTCGATCTCCGGTTTCCTGTCTTGGTGACTCTTGATTCTGGAATCTTAAATTTCTGATTCTCGATCTTGAACTCTTTGAATGTTTAAATCTGATATGCATATTCTATATTTTATTCTTGATTTAGGAAATTCTTCTCAACCATCTCAAGTTTGTGCATGAGCCTTGATCGGCTTCCGAGTACCTGTACTTTTTAAAAATCTTTGTATAGTAATATGCAATTATCTTTTTCAGAAGTGAATAAATTTTTAGGTTTAAATTCAACCCAAGATGCTTGAAAATAATTGATTTAGAGAAATGATCATCTTTATTCATAAGGAAAAAAAGAACAAACAATACATGACAAACATTTTGGAAAATGAATACATAAATGAAGTGTGAATGGATGTCTTAGATCTCAATAATGTGGGCACTCCTGAACTGATATGCCGTTGGTTGACTTTGAATACAACATTTGCCAAGGGATCTTCGAAGATGCGACGACGTTAAGGAGAGTGCAACTTTTCTCTGACTCGTTAAGTTTGTAGAAGATTCGGATGTCGGGATGTTTCACTATCTAGATTAAGGACCTTTCTTGAATCAATATCCAAATCGCCCTTTCAGGTTTTTAATTTGGACTCATCCTTGGTTCCAAGACGCCCTTTGCGAGTTTTTATCTTGAACCTACCTTATTTCTTTTCTATTTCCTTATTTCTTTTTCTTTTCTTTTTCTCTTTTTTTTATTTAGGGTCCCCTTTAGGGTTTTTACCCTAAAGGTTTTTTCTTTTTCTTTTTCTTTTTTGACATAAGACGCCCTCTCGAGTTTTCATCCTAAATGAAGTATTTTGTGACTGCATCCGAATTGACGAGATTTGGCAATTTCGGTCTGTCCATTTCAGCCAGGACAAGTGCGCCTCTAGAGAAGGCCTTTTTCACGACATAAGGTCCCTCCCAATTTGGTATCCATTTTCCTATGAAGTCTTTTTGAATTGGCCAAATTCTTTTAAGCATGAGATCTCCTTCACAGAATACTCTCGGGCTCACCTTCTTTTCATGTGCTCGAATCATTCGTTTCTGATAGATTTGACCATGATGAATGACTTTCAATCTCTTTTCCTCTATTAGATTGAGCTGAACATATCGGGATTGTATCCATTCTACATCATGTAGTTTGACTTATGACAAGACCTGGAGTGATGGGATTTCCACCTCAATGGGCAGCACTGCTTCCATTCCATATGCTAATGAAAATGGGGTTACCCCAGTCGATGTTCGTACCGAGGTTCGGTAGGCAAACAAAACAAAAGGTAACTTCTCGTGTCAATCTTTATAGGTCTCAGTTGTCTTCTCCACTATCTTCTTAATGATTTTATTTGATACTTCTACTGCTCTATTCACCTTTGGTCTATAAGCAGTAGAGTTATGATGCTTGATGTTAAATTGCTCACAAGAACCATCCATCATTTTGTTTTTTAAGTTTGTAGCGTTATCGATAATGATCCTTTCAAGTAAATCATACCAACATATGATCTCATTCTTTAAAAACTTGTAAATAGTGACTGAGTGACACTGGCATATGATGCAGCCTCTACCCATTTCGTGAAATAATCAATTTCCCCAAGGATGAACCGATGACCATTTGAAGCCTTCGGATGGATTTGCCTGATAACATCCATGCCTCACATAGAGAAAGGTCATGGTGACGTCATCACATGAAGTGGATGTGGTGGAACATTATTTTATCTCCGTAGATTTGATATTTATGACACCTTTTAGCATAATTAATGCAGTCACTTTCCAGTGTGGACCAAAAATATCCGTATCTCATTATTTATCTTGACATCATATGTCCATTTGCGTACGTTCCAAAAACTCTGTCATGTACTTCTTCCACTATCATCTTAGCCTCTTCTGCATCTACACACCTTAATAGGATTTGATCATGGCTTTTCTTGTACAAGACCTCCCCATCAAGGATGTATCCAGCTGTCATCCGTCTAATGGTTCTTTTGTCAGTTTCGATGGCTTCCTCTGGATAACTTCGATTCTTGATATATTGTAGAATGTTATGGTACCAGAGCTTAGTGTCTTTCACCTCCTCGATCTGGTAACAATGAGCCGGGTACTCATACGACTGCATGTCAATTGGCATTATTTCAAACTTCCTGCCAGCCTTAAATGTGGATGCCAAGGTAGCTAAAATATCAGCCATTTGATTTTCTTCCCTATGCACATAGTGGAAGGTGACTTCATCGAATTCTTCAAAAAAATCTAGTATTAGCTTCCGATACTCTACCAGCTTTACATCATTGGTTTCACATTCTCCACGGAACTGATAGATTACTAAGGTTGAATCTTCATATACCCGCAAGGTCTTTATATTTTACCCCAGCGCAGCTCGAATCCCCAAAACACAAGCCTCATATTCTGTCATGTTGTTGGTGCAATCGAAATTCAATCTGCTAGTGAATGGGTAATGATTCCATTATGGGGAGACCAGGATTACCCCAATACCATGTCCTAATGCATTTGATGCACCATCAAAATGCATTCTTCAGAAACTGTCTGTTGAATACTTGCTTCTTCTAAGGATATTGTCATTAAGTCTTCATCTGGGAAGTCAAAGTCCAGCAGCTCGTAATTTTCATCTGTTCTGCTTTCCAAGAAATCTGATATGACACTTCCTTTTATGGCTTTCTGGCTCACATACTCGATGTCAAATTCAGACAACAACATCTGCCATCGGGCTAATCTTCTAGAGATAATATGTACACCCATCATGTACTTTAGAGGGTTTAACTTGGAAATCAACCAAGTGGTATGATACATCATGTATTGTTTGAGTCTTCGTGTAGCCCAAACTAAGGCACAACAAACCTTTTCGATAGGAGGATATACACAATCGATGAACTTCTTGCTCAAGTAGTAGATGAACCTTTTCTTCATTCCTTTCGAACTCATCATGTTGACCCAAGACACACCCCATTGAGTTCTCGAATATGGATATATACAAGAACATAGGTTTTCCCGGAATAGGGGACATCAAGATAGGAGTGTAAGACAAATACTCCTTTATTTTCTCAAATGCAATTTGACAGTTCTCATCCCATGCTCTAAGGTTGTTCTTTTATAGAAGGCGAAAGATTGGATCACATTTGTCAGTTAACTAAGATATGAACCATGTTGTGTAGTTCAATCTGCCTAGAAAACCTCGAACTTCTTTCTCTAATTACGGGGAGTAGATTCTTGATAGTCTTAACCTTATCGGGATCGACTTCAATGCCTTTCCTACTAACCACGAAGCCTAACAGTTTCCCCGATATTACTCCGAAGGTACACTTTCTAGGGTTCAGCCTCAGCTGGAACTTTCTTAATCTTTGGAAGAGCTTTCTTAGATTCTCGACATGTTCACTCTCGGTTTGTGCCTTGACAATCATGTCATCAACATAAACCTTAATTTCTTTATGTATCATGTTGTGAAACAGGGTCATAATAACTCTCTGATATGTTACCCCATCATTCTTCAATCCGAATGATATCACTTTGTAGTAGAAAGTTCCTCACATTGTGACGAACGTGATCTTCTCTATGTCTTCATGATGCATCTTAATCTGGTTATATCCTGAGAATCTGTCCATGAATGAAAAGAAAACATTCCCGACTGTATTATCTACCAATGTGTCAATGTATGGCAGAGGAAATTTGTCTTTGGGACTTGCCTTGTTAAGGTCTCGGTAATCAACACATATGCACACTTTCCCGTCTTTCTTCGGAACCGGCACTATGTTGGCCACCCACTCCGGATACTTGGCCACTTGGAGGAAACCAACATTGAATTGCTTCTTGACTTCTTCTTTAATCTTAAGGAGCATCTCAGGTCGCATTCTCCTTAGCTTTTGTTGCACGAGTTTGTATTCTGGTTTGATAGGCAATTTATGGACTATCATATCAGTGTCTAGTCCCGACATGTCTTGATACGACCATGCGAACACATCTCTGTATTCTTGAAGTAAGACTATCAAGTTTTATCTTACTTCAGGTAAAAGAGTTGTACCGATTTTAACCTCATTTCTCTCCTCTTCTGTGCCCAGATTCAAGATTTTGATATTCTCCTCATGTGGCAGTATTTGTTTGTCTTCTCTTTCTACCATTCTCAACAATTCGGTAGGTAAGTTGCACTCCTCTTCATTGTCGTATTCATCAAATTCCCTGAGACAAATGGCCGATTCAAAATCCACCTCCAGATCAGGATCATCAGTGCCTGCATTATCGTTATTTGGGGACCTGAAAGAAAAAGAAAATGTGTATGCGTGAGAGGAAAATATCCCACACGGAACAGTTGAAAAATTAAGTTCGAAAGAGAATGAAATGAAGTACTGAAATGAAGAAAATAGAGAAAATGAATTCAAAAGAGATGAAATAAGAAAACTTATTTGCCATGAAAGAAATTGCATCTTTTATTGAATTTAAACAATACGTTTATTCACCCTTACAAAAGATCGCCTATTGGCTTGGGTATAGGAAAATAGGGATAGTTCAAATATTACTCTAAAAGACATTTGTAAATCATCGGCAGTTCTTCCGCCGACCAATTGCTAAGCACAGACCTAGGTGGCAGTGGGCAGATTCCTGATCTGTCAGTGTCTTGAGCATTTCCTGTGGTTACGAAATTGATGCTCAAATATTTCAGAGCCGCTTCTAAATCTAATGAGGTGGTCTCGAACATATAACCACATGACTTGAATGTGTTGTAAAGAGGCGGGAATATCATGGGTTCCCATTGGAATTCTCTTCCAGTTAACCTAGCTATCATTCTTTCTCGGTTTTTCTGAATTTTCTTCCTCTTTTCTTGGTGAGTGGGCTGAAAACCAAGCCTAAACTGATCGAGTTTTGATATAGGAAGGAATGGACTTATCCTTCCCAAAGTCTGTCAGATCTCCATTCTAGTACACTTAGAAAACCGGGGTTTAGGAATCCTCCTTCTTTCTGCCACAAATGTGGCATTCACAAATTCTAAGGAGCGGAATAAACATTCTACCGCATCTTCGTCTACTTTAACGTACGGGGCATCCGTGGTCACACTCACCAAGATATCCTCTTCGACATTAATAATCACCAAGGCCCCATCAATGACAAATTTGACTTTTTGATGCAGCGTGGATGGTAATGTACCAACTTGATGAATCCAAGACCTTCCCAAAAGACAGTTGTAGGAAGGCATGATGTCCATTACTAAGAACTCAATATTATAGGTGGTAGGTCCGATGGTTAATGGCACCTCAATCTTGCCAACTACCTCTATTTTGGTCCCATGAAATGCTCGGACCACACTTTGGTAGGTTCTCATGTGAGAGGTATCCATTGGCAGCCTCTTCAATGTGACTAAAGGCATTACGTTAAGGGTTGACACATTGTCGATAAAAATATTTGGTAAAGTGTGCCCCTTACAGTGGGTGGTGATATGTAATGCCTTAGTTCGACCTCTCCCTCTAGATGGAATCTCATCATCTGAAAATGAGATAAGATTATCAGCTTGAATGTTGTTTACCAATTGATCTATATTGCTGACTGGTATGTTTTGTGGCACGAATGTCTGATTTAGGACCTTCAACAGTGCCTCTCAGTGTGTCTACGAGTTCAACAATAGTGCCAACATTGAAGCTCGTGTTGGTAGGTTGTGTAGTTGTTCTACGATGCTATATTCGTTGTGATTCAAGAATTTGAGAAATTTTCTAGCTTCTTCCTCTTTTATGGGCTCATTGATAGCCAGTACATATTCTTTGAAAGGTTCAAGTGGTATCTACTCCACTTTGTTATCATCTTCTCTTGAAGTGCTCACCTGACATTTATACTTCCATGCCACTTGTCGATTGTCCTTGTAGTGAAAAGATTGGGTTATTGTGATCACCACATTTGCTTGTGTCGTTACTGCTTTCTTTGTTTTAGGGGTAATTATCAAAGGGCTACCAGAGAATCTTGAAATTCTTCATAAAACTCCAGCTCCTTCCTATCCATCATGAGCTGGACTAAGGCTTTGAATTCTGGGCAATCCTGCATCTCATGCCCCTCTTCATTGTGGTAACAACAGTGGTTACCATCTCCATTCCTTGTTGTATCTAACTGTGGTGTGAGAAGCCATGTCTTTACCATTTGGCTTCATATCCAATCCAAAGGAGATTTTACCTCCGAAACACTAGTTTTGATTCTCCTTCCCTTCTCGGTAGTGACTATGTTAATCCCGGTCTCCTAATGATTAGGCATGGGATTTTATGGAACGTTCGGTGCTCCAGAGCTAAAGTGGATCCAATTCTTGTTACGCATTCGTTGTACAAGCCTCTTGAATACGAGGTAATTTTCGATCGTGTGCTCCTACAAACAACCATGGTATTCGTAGTGAGCATTCTCGTCATACCATCTGGGGTAAGGGGGCTTCATTGGCTCCATAGGGTAAGGTGATACCACATGAGTGTCAAAAAGCTATTGGTATAGTTCTTTGTATGACATGGGAATAGGATCGAATTGCTCCTTCTCTCTTTATTTCTTAGGTTCCCTCTGATTTTGTTTAGAAGTACCTGACGGTACAACTGCAGTTGTTTTTGTGCTTGAGAACGTAACACCTTTGTTGGCATTGTAGGTGTTGACGTTATTGATCTCTCTATCTTTGTTCTTCATGGGAGGCTTCTTGCTAGATTGTCCTCCATCTATTTTTCCTTGTTTTATGGCCAGATCAATCATCTCTCCGGCTATAACTAAGTCTAAAAAAGCTTCCTGATATGATTACGACCAGGTGCCCGAAGTAAGGAGCCTTTAAGGTCTGTACAAAAAGCTTCTTAGTTTCCTTTTCATCCAAGGGTGGATGAACTTACACAGTCAAATCCCTCCATCTCTGTGCGTACTGTCGGAAACTTTCGTTATATTTTTTCTCCAGGCTTTGTACCATAACTCGGTCTGGTCTCATATCGTTAATGTGTTTGTACTGTTCCAGGAAAAACTTAGCCAGATCTTTCCAGGTCTTGATATGAGATCAATTCAGCTGATTGTACTACTAGATAGCTGAACTGGACATGCTCTCCTGGAAGCAATGAATCAGGAGTTGATCATTTCCCCACACATCTTGTCATTTTTCGATAGAACATAGTGATATGGGATGAGGGGCAACTATTTCCATCGAATTTCTCGAACTCAGGGACTATGAATTTTGGCTAAAGCACCAAATTCGGGACCAGGCTGAGCTCCAATGCATCTATTCCATAATAATCACAGTGCCATTTGATCACCTTCATTTGGTCTTCCAGCATTTTAATTTTTTCTTCCATCTTATTCGCTTTGTCTTCCTCATCAAAATCTGGGATATGGTAATCTTCTAGATTATTGTCAGGGTTGGTTGCAGAAGTTTGTATCTTTGCAACATATGAGACTTTCCCTTTTACCGCAGACAAGTCCCCTTGCAGTTTGGGTAATATTCCAGGTGAGATAACCACCTGTTGCAAACCAGATAACTTGGCCATAATTTTATCGACCAAGGATTCTTGGCTCTTCATAATTATGTCCAGGGTGTTCTGAGTTATCTTTTCTTTTAGCTCTATATGCAGTTTTAACATATTCTCCTCTAGTTGACCGATTATAGCCTCTAGTTGTCTTTTTTCGTTCAAGTATTGTACGGATGATGCGTGTCTAGATTTTGTGGAGGTAAACTCGGTGTTTGTTCTTTCTTCTGACGAGACATTTTCTGTTAGTTAATATGAATGTAAAAACATGGAAAATAGAAAAATAAACATGGAAAATAAAATGTAAATTGTTAGATGTATGATGTATATGATTTAGAGGCATTAATCGAGAAAAGTGCATGTTATTATAAATAATCCTTATTTAAACAAAAGTGTTTTATCTTTTAAGAGACAAAAAACATATCAAATGTATATCTGGACTAAATCCTCTAGAGCTCAAACAACTTATAATAGGTTGACCAGTCTTCTTCTTTTATCTATCACTGTTGAATGCCTTGTCGAACCACTCCGGCTTCCCTTCCTAATCCATGCAAATGACGAGCTTCCTTCTGTACTTGCTTCAGGAAATCACGGATGACTGCATCTCTAGCCTTCACCCTTTGCTGAGCTTGTTCCCAACGGAAATGCCATTGTAACCTCCATCAAAAAGCAATATCTGAAGCTCGTTTGCTTGCCTCTTGAATCCGTCTATAATGTCTTCTAACTCATATATGGTTTGGCCATCCCGTTCTTGTTTTTTATGAAGAGACTTCTCTAAGTCAGCTATCTGGATTCTCAAACGCTTTTTCTGATGATGGTTATCTATCAAACGCCTCTGAGCAATTTTCAGCTATTCTTTCAGAGTCTCTCTCTATCATCATGCCCTTAAAACTTCCTTTTCAAGCTACTAGCTTCACCTTTCCAGTACTCAGAAGTCCTTTTTAGATTAGAGTTATTATGGACTTGCTCTTGGTACCCCTTTCTCAAGTCTTTGAACTCAAAACAGACTTTCTGTTTCAGTTCATTCTTCACAGCTTCAAATTCTTCCCTTGCTATATCCAGTTCAGAGGGAACAAGCTTAAGATGTTCCTCCATAGTCCGGGTATCCTCACAATCTGGCACTGGGATGTTGTCATTTTTCCTTAACCTTTGTCACTCCAAATAGTCAAGAGTGAGCATGTCTTTGGCAGCCACGACATCCATTCAAAACACCTTCTTCCATGACACATCTACTTACTTGACCTTTTTCTTGTAGTTGTCACCATTGTATATAAACTCTGATCCAGATAGTCTGTACGTTGCTGGGATAAACTGACGTGCCCCATAATGTCGAAATGCTAAAAGCGGAGAGTACCCAACTCCCCCATAGTCCAAGTAGTTTCATAATGTTTGAATTACCACATTGGAAGAGAATGTCACTATGGGTCAACCAATGAGCTCTCCAGGCAATATCTCAGTCCTGAAGATGTGTGAAGACTTTCATCCATTTTTCTTTTGATGCACCCTCATGCCATTTCAGAGTAATGAATTCTCCCAAAGGTGAATAAGTGGTGCTGAATCGGTGGTAGGCAATCCCGTTAGTTTTCCAGAAATGGTTGTGAATCCAGACTTGGAAAAGTTGAGCACACTCTATGAATTTTCCTCCGCTAGTCTTTCTGTAGTGGTTGAGAGAGCGGAAGGTCTCAGCTAACATTTTCGGTAATGGATTTACTCGCCTCGGCAGTTGTTCAAATAGTTCCACCACAGCTGCGTCGATGCATCCCAAAGCCTTCGGGAAGATAACCAAACCATAAAGGCCTAGTGGGAAAATATCTATTATCTTCCATTCATCAGGGTTATTCTTCATTAGTTGCTTGATGTCAGACCAAGGAATTTCTTCCCCGCTACCTCTGCGTTGAGTCCAATCAGTTACCCATTTCTCGTCTACTCCCGTAACATTTGCCAACCCATTTTTGAAGGACTGACTTTTGATGTGCTTGATATAGGCTCGCTCCAATCTGATGCTTTCACAGTGTAGCAGTGTAGTATACTCTTTGATTGTGGGCACCATGTCCTCCTGGTTGAAGGTGAAACAGTTGTACCCCTGATTCCATAATTGAATCAAGGCTCAGATTAAGGGCTCATTTATTTTGACATAGAGTAAGAGTGTGATATCAACATACCGCTACCTAAACTTCTTCTTTCTATCACCTTTCCAACTATCCCAAATCCTCTATAACTCTTGGACATCATTCTGCTTTAGGCTAACAGAGGCGTAGCTAACCAGTTCTGACACATAGCTTTCTTGAAGACTGTCTCCCTTATCTTTCTAAGTCTTTTCGGACCTTAGTCGTACCTCGGCATTTTTTACCTCTTGTATTACAACCCCTTTGTCCATTAATTCATATTATTTATTTGTAACAAGCACTTTTTTATGGACCAATAGCCTCTTTTTATGATGAAAATGCTAAAAAGACAAACACGAAAGCAAAAATTTAGTAAGATAAAAATATAAATGCTGAAGAAAAGAAAAATAAAAAAGAGGGCAAACTGCATGAGCAAGAAAATCATCCTAGGATTTGAAATGGGGTTTTGGGGTAGGCTTTAATTCTATGTAGTCTCCCAGTTTAGGTTCTAAAAAAAGGTACCCGAGTTCTCCTTGCTGGTGCCCCCTTAGGCTTGCCAGACCCTTAGTCCTAAGCCCATTACAAGCTTGTGTGGACTAAGTTAAACTCGAGATGATAAATTCCCTTATGCCCATACGGAGAATAAATTCACACGAAGCATAAGGTATATGAATCCCGAAGGTTACTTGGTAGGCCTATACGGAGAATAAATTCTCACGAGAGTGTCACTTTCACACCCATTTAAAAATGGGTTTGGAGCTCGGGTATAGAGCCTTAGATGGAAAAAAGCTTAAAAGGGCTGAAATCATTGAAAGAAATCGTCAGTACAACTGTTTATCTGAAAAAAATAATCAAAAGTAAGTAATAAGGATCGAAACGTTACCTTAAAATTTAAAATTACTTTTTTCATTAAAAAGACAACTGGAAATTAACCTTTAGCCTCACTCACTTACATGTTTCTAGTGGATTTACCAAACTATCGGAACCGTCTTTCGGATGGGCCCGGAATTGGGCTTTGACTTGAATGGAATGGTTAGAGTCACCACTGATCATTTATTTTAAAGAATAGGTTAATCGGATATCTCGATTTCTTACTTGATCTGCATCTTACCAAAGATATGTCGGATTCGGGAGTCGGTTACAGTCAAAGAAGGATTAGCACCCTTGAACTGCCCTTTCAGTACTAATTATTTTCTAGTTGTCTTAATCAAGAAAATGATAAGTTAAATTAAAAGGTAAGATATGATCCAAATTACTTACCTCTGATGGATTTAAGTACCCTTAAAAATAAAAGAATGTTAAACTGATAAAGTAAAAAATAGAACAAATTAGAAGAAAATATGTACATTACATTATGGTACCTTAAACATAAAAAAAACAAATAAATCCATAAAATGAAAATGAAAACAGGCCCAAAAATGTAGCTAAGTTGAGAAGAGGGGACAAAATAAAAAGATAAAAAAGAAACGAGAATAACATGAAAATGAAACGAAATAGAATATAAATCCCAAAAAGAGAAGAAAAATAATAAAAAAACTAAAAAACAAATTAAAGAAAAAAGCAAATTAAAAGAAAATAAAAGAAATATAAAAAACAGAAACAAAAGAAGGTAAATAAAATGTAATAAAAAAGATATATATGAAACAGAAAGAAAAGAAAGAAAAAAATAAAAAATAATATATATATATATATGTAAAAAATGTTAGATAAAAAAATATATAAAGAAAAACATAAACATAATGAGCAAAAAATAAATAATTAATAATAGAGAATATATATATATATATATATATATTTGTTAGATTAAATAAATAAATAAATAGATAAAAATAATAATTAAATCGTAAATTAAATAAAAGGGACTAAATTGGAATAAAAATAAATTAAGTGGCCAAAATTAAAAGTATTTCGTAGTAAAAATCAATTTTTGGGGGCAAGATAAGCGTTCAGAAAATACGGGGAACTGAAAGTGAGAATAACCCCCCTTTTGTTTACAAAACACGCGGATCTCAGGGGTATATGGACCGGGTTACAGGTCGGTCCGACGATTTGGCGGGTAACTATAAAAGTTAAAATTAAAAACCCATTTTCATTTCCCCTCCCCATTTCGTTTCGATCAAACTCCAGAAAACCCAAAAGCTCTCAAACCTTTATCGTGTTCTTCATTTTCACGAAGAACACAACCACCAAACCCAGAAATCCGCCGGCCACTGCCTCGTCGACCGCCAATCATCGACGGTGATCAAATTTTTTTAAACATTTTTTGAAAGATTTTTCTGCCCTCTTTTCAAATATCCACTTATTTAAAAAAAACAACCTCAAGGAGGGCTAGATCTAAGAAAATATCTTTCCAATGCCCCTCTTCTTTCCCATCGATTTCTTTTTCCGAGAGCTTTTTCAGGTCAAAGAAGAAAACTAGGCAACATACGAAAGCTAAAAGTCAACCGAACAAAGGTAAAAACGATACCTTTCTTATTTATTTTTATTTTGAAAAGTACAAATGCTCGTATTTCTTCTTGCCGAATTCCATCTGAGATTTTTGTATATATTTTTGCTAGTATTTCGTGTCCAAAATCGTGTGATCTTACATCGTTTAAATATCCTGGTGTACCCCCTATTTTGAGTGGGTTTAGAGTTCTAATTCAAATCAAATGCTATCTTTGTTGTTGCATGTTTATTGGTGATGCCGAGAGGATGCCGGGAAAGTCGGAGCCTTGTTGACCTAGAAGTTAGGGCTTGCGGCGCTGAGAAGGATTAGAGGAAAGCTAGGGTTTAAAACCCTAGCTGATTCGGGTCTAAACCGGTTCGGGTCTAGACCGATTCGGGCTGCTATTGGGTAGCTGCTTCGGGTCCACTGTTGGGCTTCTGGATTGCTCCAGTCGGGTCGCGCGTTAGCCTTAGGTTTGGGTGCTCTGTTGGGCCACAGTTTGCATTTGTATTCGGGCCTAAAACATGTAAATGAAATGAATAATATATATATATATATATATTGAATATAATATATATAAATATTATATATATGGTGATATAAATATGTAACACATGCGATACATAAATCATATAAATTGGGACGAAATGACGTGTCTACGCCTATATATAGATATAATTCTCTAAAAAATATTAAGTTCATAAACTTAAAATTTTAAACTCTTGAATCAAAATAACATTTAATTTCTACACGAGTTACTTGTATTGGTTTGTTTTTTGTTCAAAGTATATTTTACAAGAAATATTCAAGAAAGTTGAAGATTAAAATCCGCTTAGAGGGAGAAACCAATATTCCATTTTTGGTTGCTTCTGTAACACCCCCAACCCGTATACGACTCGGAGGTGTTTCATTGACTTTTTAAACATCTTTCTTTGTGAAATGACTAAAAGTTAAATTCACAATTCAAGAAAATGGTTACTTTTTATTTATTTAAAATTAATTTGTTTTACAAAATATATTAGAGATTATACAATTTAAATCTTTAGATTACATGCCAACTATAATCTTTAGATTACATGCCAACTATAATCTATATAACAAAATACCTATACTCCACTACAATTCTGATCTGATCTGTGGAAAGGAGAATCTGACCTGTCCTGCTCCTCTTCTCTTCTCTTCTCGCTTTCCGGAACCTACGTGTGAAACACTCACACACTAAGTCTATGACTTAGTGAGGCATATAAAATATATAAGGTAACAATAATTCCTAACAATGAATGCATGATTTATACCATCATATCATACATCCTCATTTACACTTTCATGTAATCAATATATATATCATCATGTCATATAGAATTGTCTATTATTCCAGATTCATATAATCATTTATATTTACTCTACTAAGCTTATATCTCATTCTCAATATCATCCTTTAAACCATTTCTTTTGTATAACTATTACTCATATAATTACTATTCCAAAGTCACATATCTTATCTCTTATTTCCATATACTCCTATTTACCATATAACCCATAGATTATTGTAACATATTCTATATCATACTCTAGTATACTAATTCCTTATATTCTATTAATTCATTTTTCACATAATTTGCCACATAAACATATTATTATAACTTATCATAACTTAATTCCTATGATATTCTCATATGACTTCATTTCCTAGATCTTGGTATTGTGTTTTATATCCCCTAAGAATTTAACAAGTTTTAGATCACCATTTCTTTAAAATATATAAAATTTCCTATACAACTTATTTCTGTACATATTTCCTATTTGATGTACTATTTATTTATCTCAATTATTTTATCTCAATTCTCATTTCTTAATATAATTCTATTATACTAGTTTACCTACAAAGTATATTCTCACCGTATAATCATAATTATTTTATTCACATAATCTTATAGTTCAACAATTTATTACTTATACATATACTTATGGAGTTCACATCATTTCTCATGTAATTACTTGTAACATAACATATAAGTTCATTTTATTCTCTCATATTCAAGTATATCATACATATTTCATATAGAAACTATAACATATACAACACATGCAACCAACATACTCCTATCCAAATGCCCATGTACATCTATGAGAAGTTAAGGTATGCGAGTACTTTGAGGTTGTGCACATATGCTGTCACCACAGCTCGTATAAGGGTCCACTGAGTGGCATGTGAAATATATCCTGAAGGACCTATGAATATGTCCAAAAGGACCAGTGTCTATATCCCGAAGGATCTATGAAACCCTCGACTCTTGGCATGCCAACTATACCTATAGCTCTCATATCACATAACATGGGCATTCTCTTTCATATCATTTCCATATTCATATAGACATATAGTTCACTTTCACATATCACATATATTTTTCTTATTTCTATCTCATTGTTCTTTCATATATATCATTATCACATTTTCATATCATATATCTTATAATTGATTCTTATATCATCACTTGTTTCCTTTGTACCCATTCACAATCACACTAACATGTACTCACACTATCATTTAACATATACAATAATCAATAACACACACATGTATCATGTCAAAAATATGCTCATATCAATGAATACATATATTCTACTATAGGAAATAGACTTGTCACAAGTCTTCTTTTCATTACACATCATATAACTAGTATGCACTCACCTGGCCTCACTAGTCAACACCGCTTTCTTATCTTATCTCGATGCCTATTTCTTGTCGACTTGCCCAGACATTGCTCTTAATCAATATCTACACAATCATGTATACATATCAACATTCCAAATACTATAATTCAATCCTTAATTTCTTAAGCTATAAGAAAAAGTTAATCCAAATTTTCTCTTGCAAGGGCATCGGTACCTCCCCCTAGGTATCAATACCCATATTGCATTCTGTAATTCTTGTTCAAAGATGGTATCGATACCTTCCTTGAGATATCAGTACCTGATGAATGGGTACCGATACCACTTTGCCCAGATATCACTTTCTAATCCCGAAAATCACTTCATTTCAGCTCAAATGCTTCATATTTCATCCTCTTTTATATTCTTAACCTACATACACATGCTTAAACTCATTAATACTCATTTATCACATCTCTAACCTCAAATTCCTATTCTCTACATGGAATTAAATAATCATACCAATTTTTCACTTGTTCTAAATTCAATTCTAACACTTCACACTCCTTAATTTCACTAATTACAAGTTAAATTTGGTCTTGGAATCTAATTACTATCTTTCTATCAAGATTTCATTTAAGAACAATTCATCTTAGATCCTTTATATTCTCTTCATTTTATAGTTTTAAAGTAAATTAAGCTTTCCTTAAGCCTAATTTTCACCTAATTATCAAAACCAAACTTGAATTTCAACTAATTATTAATTAACAATAAAACTCACCTTTATTTTGGGCCTTTACGTATGAAGAAAAGAGGAGAAGAAGAGAACTCTGGAAGCTATTTTGCCTTCCATCCAATTCCACGTGGCTCACTCCCTTAAAAAGGGAAAATAAAAATCTTTCCTTGCCAAATGACTATTTTACCTTTTACTTCATTTAATAATTACCAACAATCATTCACAAAATATTTCGAAATAAGTCCTTAAACTTTTCAATCTTCTTAATTCATGCTTCATAGTTTCCATAAATTCTATTTTGGTCACTAACATGGTTTTTGGGATGTTACAAATCTCCCCTCCTTTAACAAAATTCTTCCTCAAATTTTCACTGCACACATTTATAATATCATATCTTCTAATATTTTCATGTTGCTTCCTTCACTTAATCTTTCCTGTTTACCGCTAGTAAACTTACCATTTTTCTCCACTCAATTCTTCATTTACGTCCAAATCTTTATAAGTCCATATAATATCATTCATAATATAGACAGTAACTCCAATCCTTATTCCTCAATATTATGAATCAATTGATCTCTTTCATCTTTCTTTAAGTGCTTTACACATAAACCAAACTTTTACTCATTTCTTAATCATTGTCTGTATTACTATATACACACAATCTTTTCATATAACCTTACGTATTTGTCCAAAGAATAATCACCCCTTTTAAAATAATAACATGTTTTAACTTACTCCCCTTCCTTATACAAATCCTAATTAATCTCCAACTAAATTCGGATACATAACTTATAACGATTCTTTCTTGTTTCACTATGAATTTAAAATTTTACTACCTCAGTATCAAACTTGTAATCTATACCTCAATCTTACCCTTGCATACTGGATCCTTTAAACTCCATCTTTTCTATTTCTTTATCCAAATATTTTTCCATACATCAAAATTTCTTTATAACATAGGCCATATCTTTTCTTTCTTTTTCAATGCTCTTTTCCTATCACTTATACTCATCTCTGATTATCGATCTTTATCACATCTTCATAACTTTGAAATTTAACTTTTCTCATACAGAACCTCATTCTTTATCAGCTCTTATACTTATATTTCTTTCACTTAATTCATCAATTACCAAATTAAAATAATTTCTAATCTATTAAAATATTGGTTCTACTTCCTTAAAGCTCCCTTAAACTTATAAATCTCCATCTCTTTGACTACTTCTTATCTACATAATCATAACGAATAAATATATCCAAATCCACCCCATACTTAGTTATCTTGACTTAATATCATCTTCTAATCCTTTAACTCCAATACACTTACCATCATATAACTTTTCTATTCAGTACCAGTTATTCCAATCTATAGTGTAACCCTTCATCGAACCATTTATATACATTCTTCTCAGTCGTAATTAACCCAGCAATAATTTACTTAACTTATCAAATCCACATCCTTCCTCATACACTATGCAATTTCATTTGTTCAACTCAACATTATAACTTCCTTTGTCTTGTAAACTAATCACCGACGTACACATTCTTAAACTCTTCCGAAATAATATCCACATTACTTTATCCATTTTAAATACTTTTTCTTCTTCAATTTACATACTTCCTAATAGAACTTTTAATCCATTCCACAACTTTCACATCTTAACTTCATCTGATAAACTTATCACTGAATACTTATTCTTGAAATTTTCTAGCTAATAACCACATCCCTAAATCTTCTATCATTCTTATGTTAACATCTATTCACTATACTTCAACTCATCCACATAGTAACTAAACTACTTCATCTAACTTCTTCACTTCAAAACAGTGGAGCCTCTTTAACGTTTTTATGGTAACACTTGTTCACCATATTCTATCTTATCCACATAATAACAAAACTACTCCATATCACTTTTTTAATTCAAAACAGTGAAAACCTTCTATCACTATTCAGATATAATTTCAATTTTATGAAATCAAACTTTGATCTTACGAGGCACTTCATGAGGTGTCCGCTATTCATCTTGCCTGGCCAGAGCAGGTGAATTACTACCACCATCATGTTTATCACCTCTCAATTCACTTCGACCATTCTCATAACTATCTCATACTAATCTTATTCTAGTAGAAAGATAACATACTTCTTACACTATCTGATTAGAAATTTTCACTTTTAGTTGGCATGTACACATTTTAAAAATCCTTTGACATAACTTTAAGCCCGGCTAAACCTTAGCTCTGATACCATTAAATGTAACACCCCAACCCATATCTGACCCGGATCCGAGTTCGAGGTTCCACATTGACTTTTCAAACATTTCTCTTTACAAAATGACTAAAAGTTAAATTCACAATTCAAGAAAATGATTACTTTTTATTTATTTAAAATTAATTTGTTTTACAAAATATAACAAAGCTTATATAATTTAAATCTTTAGACTACATGTGTAATATCCCAAAATAAGGGTTGTTGACTAAAATGGAAGTTTTAAAAATTTGATGTCTGATTTTGAAAGATTAAAAAGTTTAGGGATTTAATTGGAAAATTATGTGAGTGGGATTAATTAGTAAAGATGGAAAGAAATAAGGGTAAAAGGGTTATTTGACAAGAAAGATTTTCATCTTTCTTTTTGTAGGCTATAAAATGTGGGGATTAAGAGAAAAATGAGAGATTTCTCCAGAAACTTTCTTTTTCTTCCTTCGTACGTGAAGAGCCAAGCAAAGGTAAGATTTCTTGTTGGTTGATCTTTAGCTAAATTTAAGATTGGGTTGTTATCATTAGATGATAATTAAGCTTAAGGAAAGCTTAGGTTATCTTAAAATCAAAGGATAAATGGGTTATGAGAAATTAAAGATTTGGAGTTTTTAATGAAAACTTGGAATAGAGTTGATAAGTAGAATTGGATGCCAAATTTGACTTGTCATCAACTTAATTAAGAGATTTGAAGTAATAGAATTGAATTTGGAACATGTTGAAAATTGAATTTAATTCTTGAATTTTATATGGATGATAGGATTTTGAGGTTTAAGAGGTGGTAAATGAGTATTAATAAGTTTAAGCATGTGTATGTAAGTTAGGAATATGTAAGGGGATAAAATATCAAACAATTACAATGAATTGAGTGAATTTTTGGGTGAAAAAGTCTGTTCTGGGTAGAGTGTATCGGTACCATATGAACAAGTACTGATATACTAAGACCAATTTTGAAGAACATCTTCATGGTGTATAGATATATTAAGGAGTGTATCGATACCCCCTTGAAACAAAAGTTTCGAATGTAATTTGTGTATCGATGCATAGTTAGTATACTGATACACCAGTGAAGGGATGTACCGATACCCTATAGTATGTACTGATAAACTTATAAATGAAAATGGAAATAAATCTTTCTTTTAGTTTAAGAAATGAAAGATCAGAGTATGTCAAGTGGAATGTTAATATGTACATTATACGTGTGATTGTGTAGATATCAATAGAAAGCAATGTCCGGACAAGGTGTCAAGTAATAACCATCAAGAAGAGATAAGGATTTGGTATTGAATAGTGAGGCCAGGTGAGTGCATCTTATTTTAATATAGGATTATATGGAAATTGGACTTGAGACAAGTCTATTTCCTATAATTATAGTTCATTAAGTCATGAATATAAGTATGTGAATTTCATGATTTGTGTGTATACATGATTATATGTGTTGATAGGTTCTTCTATGTGCTATATGATTTATGTGAAAATATTATTATGTGATACATGAAAATGTAATATAAACTACGTATAAGGGATGAGCCATGTAAGTATATGTCTATGAAGAGAAATAAGAGAACAAAACCATATGATAATAAAATATGAGACTATGTGAATATATGTCTATAAGATAAATTATGTAATAATAGGAGCATATGATAAAAGTGAATTTATGAGAAGCGATATGAACTAGGTAAGCATGATAAAGGCTATATGTATAATAGGAACATGAATTGGGTAAGTATATAGTTGTGTGATATTTAAATGAATTAGTATAATAGAATTATACGATTTAATAAGAATTGAGATAAGATAAATAACATTGACCTATAGGACAAAATGAGAATAGTATATCAATTAGGAAACTTGAACATAAGTGATGATACGAACATATAAGATAAGCTATAAGGGGAAGATTTATGTACTTGAATAAAATTATGACACATGGGTTATATTATAAAGATCTATGGAGCCATATGAGAAGGTTATAGGGACTATATGAAATTGAAATAAGTAAATAGATTAAATTGGTATATAAATGAAATAATAAAAGTGATATATGTTTATAAGTATGACATAGGTTACGTGATTTAGGTGAATACAAGAGAATGGAGCATAAGCTATATGATATTATATAAGTTATTATATACATATATGCTATATGTTATTAAGTAATGTGAAATGACTTGAAAAGTTGATTTAAGCTATGCAAAAGTGATCTATGTGACTATATGTATATGTGATACAAGCTATATTATATGTTATCTATATGACAATGAGCCATAAGGCTACATGAAAATGTTACATGATATGATACATGTGAAAAGAAGATATGAGATTACAAGTACAAGGATATGAGTATGTGATAATTTGTGTGATTATATGAATATGTAAATATGTGATAAATATAATAATAATGCCCATGTTATGTAAAATGAGAGCTAGGGGTATAGTTGGCATGCCAAGAGTAGAGGGTTACATAGGTCCTTCGGGACATATACACAGGTCCTTCGGGACATATGTATAGGTCCTTCGGGACATATGCATAGGTCCTTCGGGACATATTTCACATGCCACTCAGTGGGACTTATACGAGTTGTGGTGACAGCATGTGTGCACAACTTCAATGTACTCGCATATCTTTAGTTCTCACATGTGTACATGGGCTAATAAAGAGATAACACTGAATATAATATATGTAATATATATATATATGATGTGTGATATGAATTGTATGACATGATATATGTGTGTTATATGTTATTGCATTTGTTATATGATATACATTAATATATGTTAATGTATATGAGAATGAGTATAAATGATTTATATGGTGATATAAGAATTTGTTATAAGATATAGAATATGAACATAAGAGATCATATGAACAAGAGATAAGAGATAAGAAGGATAATAGTATAGAATCATCAAAAAAACATAAATGATGACATGTATGTGTGTATGTATGTAATTTTTACATGAAAAAATATATGAGTTGTATGATATGATAGCGTAAAATATTCATGCATGGTTAGTGTATGTAAATTACATTAGATGTGTTTTTATGCCTCGCTAAGTCATAGACTTAGCGTGTGAGTGTTTCACACGTAGGTTCCAGAAATCGAGAATAGAAGCTAAGAGGAACGAAACAGGTCAGTATCTCCTTTACGAAGTTTAAATCAGAAAATAATTTTAATAATGTGTACCTTGTTATATTTAGTTGGAATTTACTAAGAGAATTCAGTTGAATATGCTCTGATATGTTTTGTAAAACCAAATGATTTTTAATTAATGTAAAGTAGTCATTTTCTTGAGTTGTGAACTTACATTTTAGCTATTTGTAAACAAAAGCGTTTGAAAAGTTGAATGTGACACCTCGAACACGTATTTGGGTCGGATACGAGTTGGGGTGTTATATTTAATGGTACCAGAGCTAAGGTTTATCCGATTCTAGGCTTAAACCGAAGATAAAAGAGTTTTTAAAATATATACATTCCAACTAAAAGTGAAAAAAAATTATGATATGATAGTGTAAAGAGTATGTTGTCTTGCTAATAAAATAAGATTATTATGATATAGTAGGAATTTGATTATGATAGTTTTGAAGCGAAGTGAGAGGCAATATCTCTGATTGTGGTAGCAATTCACATGCCCTGACCAGGTAGGATGAAGAGTAGACATCTCAGGGAGTTCCTTTGTAAAAGTAAAGAATTGTTTTTAGAATATTGAAACGCATTCGAATAGTGTTAGATGATCTCCACAGTTCCAAAGTGGAGAAGTTAGATGAAGTAGTTTAGTTATTATGTGGATAAGTTGATGTATAGTGAACAACTGTTATTATGAGAATGATAGAAGATTCAATGATGTGGTTATTAGTTTGGAAAAGTTCGTTAATAAGTATCTTGGTGATAAGTTTATCAGAAATATGAAAACATAATTTATAAATTTGAAACAGAAGAATCGTAATGTGTATAGATAAGAGTATAGTTTGATAAGTTAAGTGAATAATAGTCAGCTAATTTGAAGGAAAATACTGTAGATATGGTTCAGAAGAGTTTAAGAATGGGTACATTAGTGATCAGTTTGTAAGACAAGAGAAGTTGGAATGTTGAATTGAATTAAGGAAAATGTATTGTGTATGAGTAAGAATGTAGGTTTGATAAGTTAAGTAAATTATTGGTGGATTAATTCTGACTGGAAATAATGTATATAAATGGTTCGAGGAAAGTTTGCGCTCTAGATTGGAAGTATTGGTGTTGGCTAATTAAATTATGTGATAGTAAGTATATTAGAGTTAAAGAATTAGAATATGATGTCAGGGTAAGTTAACCAAGTATGATGTGGATTTGGATATGGTGGTGTATTCTGAGTATGTAAATGCAAGGTAATAAAGGAGATAAGGATTCATATGGTTGAGGGAAACATAAGTACAAGAGATAATAAAGAATGATAGTTAAGGATAAATATAAGTGATAGGAAAAGAGTATGTGAACATGAAAGAAAAGATTTGATCTGTGTATAAGGAGATTTTAATTTTTGAAGGAATAAAGGAATAATGGAATAAGGAAATGAAAGGATGAAGTTGAAAGGATTAGATATGATAAAAGTTATGTTGAGGTATAGATTATAAGTTTGATGAAATAATAAAGGTACGTCGGGTAATATGAGAGATTATTGATTATGTAAAGTGTATGTTTTAATCATCTATGATGAAGATTTAAGGTTATGTTTCTTGGTCAAGTAGATGTAGTTAGAGAAATAAAGAATGATTTATATGTATTAAGAAAGTTTTAGAGGTAGTCAAGTGATGATGAAACAAAAAGTTTGGTTATTATTGCAAGACAATTGAAGAAGGATAAAGAATTTAATCAATTTATGAGTTTGAGTAATAAGAATTGATGTTATTGTCTACATGATAAGCGATAGTAGAGGGATGTATCAAAGAGAAGGGTAGTTGAAGAATTAAAGGAAGAAAAGACAAGTTTTTGACGGTGACAGAAAAGATTAAATTGAGAAGGTAACATGAGAATATGAATAGGATATCTGTAGACAATATCTTCATCTATTAGTGCAATGAAAATTCGAGGACAGATTTTCTTAAAAGGGGGGGAGATTTGTAATATCCCAAAATAAGGGCTAATGACTAAAATGGAAGTTTTAAAAATTTGAAGTATAATTTAGAAAGATTAAAAAGTTCAAGGACTTAATTGAAAAATTAAGTGAGTGGGATTAATTAGTAAAGATGGAAATAAATAAGGGTAAAAGGGCCATTTGACAAGAAAATTTTTATCTTTCTTTTTGTAGGCTATAAAATGTGGGGATTAAGAGGAAAATGAGAGATTTCTCCAAATTCTTCATTCTTCTTCCTTCGTACGTGAAGACTAAAGCAAAGGTAAGATTTCTTGTTGGTTGATCTTTAGCTAAATTTAAGATTGAGTTATGATCATTAGATGATAATTAAGCTTAAGGAAAGCTTAAGTTATCTTAAAACCAAAGGATGAAGGAGTTATGAGAAATTAAAGATTTGGAGTTTTTGAATGAAAACTTAGAATAGAGTTGATAAGTAGAATTGGAATCCAAATTTGACATGTCATCAACTTAATTAAGAGATATGAAGTAATATAATTGAATTTGGAACATGTTAAAAATTAAGTTTAATTCTTGAATTTCATATGGATGATAGGATTTTGAGGTTTAAGAGGTGGTAAATGAGTATTAATGAGTTTAAGCATGTGTATGTAAGTTAGGAATATGTAAGGGGATGAAATATGAAACAATTGCACTAAATTGAGTGAATTTTTGGGTGAAAAAGTCTGTTCAGGAAAAGTGTACCGGTACTCTATGAACAGGTACCAATACACTAAGACCAATTTTAAAGAGCATCTTCATGGTGTATCGATACATTAAGGAGTGTATTGATACCCCCTTGAAACGAAAAGTTTCGAATGAAATTTGTGTATCGATACATAGGCAGTGTACCGATACACTAGTGAAGGTATATACCTATACCATATAGTGTGTACCGATACACTTATAAAGGAAAATGGAAATAAATATTTCTTTTAGTTTAAGAAATGAAATATAAGAGTACGTCAAGTGGAATGCTAATATGTATATTATACGTGTGATTGTGTAGATATCAATAGAGAGCAATGTCCGGACAAGGTGTCAAGTAATAACCATAAAAAAGAGATAAGGATTTGGTATTGACTAGTGAGGCTAGGTGAGTGCATCTTATTTTAATATAGGATTATATGGAAATTGGACTTGCGATAAGTCTATTTCCTATAATTATAGTGCATTAAGTCATGAATATAAGTATGTGAATTTCATGATTTGTGTGTATGCATGATTATATGTATTGATATGTTCTTGTATGTGATATATGATTTATGTAAAAATACTATTATGTGATACATGAAAATGTAATATAAACTGCGTATAAGTGATGAGTCGTGTAAGTATATGTCCATGAACAGAAATAAAAGAACAAAATATAAACCATATGATAATGAAATATTAGACTATGTGAATACATGTCTATAAGATAAATTATGTAATAATACGAGAATATGATAAAAGTGAATTTATGAGAAGCGATATGAACTAGGTAAGCATGTATAAAGGCTATAAGAATAATAGGAACATGAATTGGGTAAGTACATACTTATGTGATATTTAAATGAATTAGTAGAATAGAATTATACGATTTAATAAGAATTGAGATAAGCTAAATAACATTGACCTATAGGATAAAATGAGAATAGTATATTAATTAGGAAACTTGAACATAAGTGATGATACGAACATATAAGATAAGCTATAAGGGGAAGATTTATGTACTTGAATAAAATTATGACACATGGGTTATATTATAAAGATCTATGGAGCCATATGAGAAGGTTATAGGGACTATATGAAATTGAAATAAATAAATAGATTAAATTAGTATATAAATGAAATAATAAAAGTGATATATGTTTATAATTATGACATAGGTTACATGATTTAGGTGAATACAAGAGAATGGAGCATAAGCTATATGATATCATATAAGTTATTATATACATATATGATATATTTATTAAGTAATGTGAAATGACTTGAAAAGTTTATTTAAGTTATGCAAAAGTGATCTATGTGACTATATATATATGTGATACAAGCTATATGATATGTTATCTATATGACAATGAGCTACGAGGCTACACGAGAATGTTACATGATATGATATATGTGAAAAGAAGATATGAGATTACAAGTACAAGGATATGAGTATGTGATAATTTGTGTGATTATATGAATATGTAAATATGTGATAAATATAATGATAATGCCCATGTTATGTAAAATGAGAGCTAGGGGTATAGTTGGCATGCCAAGAGTCGAGGGCTAATAAGAGATAACCCTAAATATATAGCGTGTGAGTGTTTCACACGTAGGTTCCAAAAATTGATAAGAGAAGCTAAGAGGAGCAAGACAGAACAATATCTCCTTTACGAAGTTCAGATCATAAAAGAATTTTAATAATGTGTACCTTGTTATATTTAGTTGGCATGTACTAAGAGAATTGAGTTGAATATGCTATGATATGTTTTGTAAAACCAAATGATTTTTAATTAATTTAAAGTAGTCATTTTCTTGAGTTATGAACTTACACTTTAGCTATTTATAAAGAAAATCGTTTGAAAAGTTAAATGTGACACCTCGGACTCGTATTCGGGTCGGATACGGGCTGAGGGTGTTACAATATGCCAACTACAATCTATATAACAAAATACCTATACTCCACTACAATTTTGATCTGATATATGGAAAGGAGAATCTGACATGTATTGCTCCTCTTCTCTTCTCACTTTCGGGAATCTACGTGGGAAACACTCACAAGCTAAGTCTATGACTTAATGAGGCATATAAAATATATAAGGTAGCTATAACTCCTAACACTGAATGCATGATTTATACCATCATATCATACATCCTCATTTACGCTTTCATGTAATCATATATATATATATATATATATGCATATATTATCATGTCATATAGAATTGTCTATTATTCCATATTCATATAATCATTTATATTTACTCCACTAAGCTTATATCACATTCTCTTGTTATCCTTTAAACCATTTCTTTTATATAACTATTACTCATATAATTACTATTGCAGAGTCACATATCTTATCTCTTATTTCCATATACTCCTATTTACCATATAACTGATAGATTATTGTTACATATTCTATATCATATTCTAGTATATTAATTCCTTATATTTTATTAGTTCATTTTCCACATAATTTGCCACATAAACATATTATATAACTTATTAACTTAATTCCTATGATATTCTCATATGACTTCATTTCCTAGCTATTGGTACTGTGTTTTATATCCCCTAAGAATTTAACAAGTTTTAGATCACCATTTCATTGAAATATATAGAATTTCCTATACAACTTATTTCTGTACATATTTCCTATTTGATGTACTATTTATTTATCTCAATTATTTTATCTCAATTCTCATTTCCTAATATAATTCTATTATACTAGTTTACCTACAAATTATATTCTCACCATATAATCAAAATTATTCTATTCATATAATCTTATAGTTCACCACTTTATTACTTATACATATACTTATGGAGTTCACATCATTTCTCATGTAATTACTTGTAACATATCATATAAGTTCATTTTATTCTATTATATTCAAATATATCATACATATTTCACATAGAAACTATAACATATACAACACATGCAACCAACATACTCCTATCCAAATGCGCAACCACATATAACAATCACCTCAACTTCGTTATATTATATTTTTATTAGCCCATGTACATCTGTGAGAACTTAATGTATGCGAGTACTTTGAGATTGTGCACATATGCTGTTACCACAGCTCGTATAAGGGTACACTTAGTGGCATGTGAAATATGTCCCAAAGGACCTATGAATATGTCCCGAAGGACCTGTGTCTATATCTCGTAGGATCTATGAAACCCTCGACTCTTGGCATGCCAACTATACCTATAGCTCTCATATCACATAACATGGGTATTCTCTTTCATATCATTTCCCATATTCATATAGACATATGGTTCACTTTCACATATCACATATATTTTTCTTATTTCTATCTCATAGTTCTTTCACATAGCTCATTATCACTTTTTCATATCATATATCTTATAATAGATTCTTATATCATCACTTGTTTCCTTTGTACCCATTCACAATCACACTAACATGTACTTACATATATCATTTAACATATGCAATAATCAATAACACACATGTAACATGTCAAACATATGCTCATATCAATGAATTCATGCATTCTACTATAGAAAATAGACTTGTCACAAGTCTTTTTCTTTCCATTACACATCATATAACTAGTATGCATTTACCTGGCCTCACTAGTCAATGTCGCTTTCTTATCTTATCTCGATGCCTATTTCTTGTCGACTTGCCTGGACGTTGCTCTCGATCGATATCTACACAATCATGTATACATATCAACATTCTAAACTATAATTTAATCTTTAATTTCTTAAGATAGAAGAAAAAATTAATCCAATTTTTTTCTTGCAAGGGTATCGGTACCTCCCCTAGGTATCGATACCCATATTGAATTATGTAATCCTCGTTCAAAGATGATATTGATACCTTCCTTAAGGTATCAATACCCTGGGTATTGATACAGTTCTTCATGTATCGGTACCCTTTGAATGTCTTCCTAAATTTACTCTTGAGGTATCAGTACCTGATGAATGGGTACTGATACCCCTTACCCATAAATCACTTTCTATGCCCAAAAATCACTTCATTTCAGCTCAAATGCTTCGTATTTCATCCCCTTTTATATTCTTAACTTACATACACATGCTTAAACTCATTAATACTCACTTATCACATCTCTAACCTCAAAAATCCTATTCTCTACATGGAATTCAAGAATCATACCAATTTTTCCACTTGTTCTAAATTCAATTCTAACACTTCAAACTCCTTAATTCCACTAATGACAAGTCAAATTTGGTCTTGGAATCTAATTACTATCTTTCTATCAAGAGTTCATTTAAGAACCCTTCATCTTAAATCCTTTATATTCTCTTCATTTTATAGTTTTAAAGCAAATTAAGCTTTCCTTAAGCTTAATTTTCACCTAATGATCAAAACCAAAATTGAATTTCAACTAATTGTTAATTAATAATAAAACTCACCTTTATTTTGGGCCTTCACGTATGAAGAAGAGAGGAGAAGAAGAGAACTCTGAAAGCTATTTTTACCTTCCATCCATTTCCACGTGGCTCACTCCTTTAAAAAGGGAAAATAAAAATCTTTCCTTGCCAAATGACCATTTTACCCTTTACTTCATTTAATAATTTCCAACAATCCTTCACAAAATATTTCCAAATAAGTCCCAGAACTTTTCAATCTTCTTAATTCATGCTTCAAAGTTTCCACAAATTCTATTTTGGTCACTAACCTGGTTTTTGGGATGTTACAGTTTCTCTTTATATTGCTTGTAGACAAGAAGACAAACTTCGTACTGTCAAGGGTATGCATGCCATTAACTCCAAAATAAACATCTTTATTAGTGATTAATTATCACAATCATTGTTTAGAATCCCCTAATATCCTAAACCAGAGATATGCTCCGTCGCCACCGGAGCCACGAAGAAGGAAATTGGCCGTGTGAAAGAGTATATCGTGAAGCAATTGGAGGTGGAGATAGGCCAGTCCATGGAAATGGGCACAATACATGCCGGTGAATTTCTCGTATTTTTTCTCTACGTCGTTTATAAGTTTTGTAGATATATAATGGGTGGATCGGATTTATTGATTCGGGAGTGAATTATCAGAGACGTTTCTGCTCGCATCTTGGAATGAGTAATCAAACAGTCAAGGCTGCTCAAAAAGTTGTGCATAAATCTCAAGAGCTGGATATTATAACATATATTTGAAATCATATGAACTAGATTCAAACATAAGACATCCAAAAGATCTAATCTGAATCCTATCCATTATAACCTTATACAAATTTGGGTAACAGGAGAATCCCCATATCGATTGCAGCAGCTGTTATTTACATGATAACCCAGATCTCGGATGATAAGAAGCTTCTCAAAGATTAGAACAATTTGCAAACATATATATGCATGCATGTATGTATGCATGTATGTATGCATGATTCCTTTATTTAAGCTGTAGATATATCATTAGCAACAGAAGTGGCAGAAGGGACAATAAGAAATTCCTACAAAGACCTTCATCCCCATGCTTCTAAGCTGGTTCCAACCTGGTTTGTCAGACCAGAAGACATCAAGAATCTTTGCAGTCCTTAAAATCAAAATAATTTTAATTGCTTTTGTTGTTCCGGTTTTACCTCTAACTTGTATCGGCGAGTCGTTTGTTCGCGATATAATGTTGTTCGAATTTAGATTGTGTGATAGACATAGATATGTTCAGTTTTCTTAAGATAACAATTGTCGAATGAGGGTAGTGTAAGGAAAATGAAGAGTAGCTGAAACGAAGAAGTAGCATTTTTTACAAGGTATAGCCAGCGTTGGAATTAAAGTTGTTTATCATTTTTATCAATAATTTTTCATTTTCATCTATTTTAGCAATAGATTCTAGTTTAGTGTCAATGTAAACATCATATCGTTGAATTGTTAATTTTATGATTACGTGGTCATTTTTCTACATAATTTTAGTTTATATACCAATGTCACTAAACTCAAGTTTACATATTGATATGATGATTGTGGGTCAAATAGTTGTTATACATCAATCATCATTTGTGATTAGTTGTCGCTTATGAAAAACTTATTACTAAAATATTTGCATTTCACTCATCTTTCTTCTTATCAATTGATTTTCTATGAAACACACTCAAATATAATGAAAATTCGTTTAAATGTTCTAATGCTTTGATTTCCTCTAATGGTAATACGATGAAACTAGTTTTGAGTTATGTTATTCGCCTTCTCAAAAAAAGAATTTGACATTTGAACTTTCAAATAAACATCTCGAATACAGAAAAAATAATCAAACCAAACTAGAATTTTGAAGGATTATTCTCTTTGGCAAGTTTATAGTTGGGCTTGGTGTCGTAACCGTCTTTCGGGTGGGCCCGAAATTGGGCTTCGACTTAAATAAAATATGCAAGAGTCGCCACCAATCAGTTATATATATTTTTAAAAAACTAATTAGGTTGATCGGACACCTCAATTGACCCTCTTACCTGATCTGCATTTTACCATAAATATGTTAGGTTCGGGAGTCGGTTACAGTCAATGAAGGATTAGCACCCTCGTACTGTCCTTTCGGTACTAATTTAATTTCTCAGTTGTCTTAATTGCGAAAATTGAAAGTTAAATTGGAATTTAAAAAGTTTTTATTCGAACTACTTACCTTTGATCGATTAGAAGTACCCTTAAAAATAAAAAAAAAATATTAGATCGTGAAATAAAATATATAAATAATTCAAAAAAAGAAAAAAAGTTTTTACAAAATATAAAAACAAAAGGACTAAATTGAAACAAATTAAAGTTGAGGGACCTAATTAATACTAAAGATATGCTGTAAAGAAAAATAAGAGTTAGAGGGGTTAAATTGCAAAAAACATAAATTAAAAATAGTGATTAAATCGAATTAATTGAAAATTCAAAGGCAAAATTAATATAGGTGACCAAAATAAATTACACATCAAAATGATAGGGATTGCGGAAATAATTTAACTTTTTCATAATTACACAATGGGACCCCTATAAATAACACCCAAAACACAAAAAATATCATTCTACCCATTTCACGGAAAAAAAATTCTCACAACAAAAAAACTCTCAAACACTCTCCTCCAAAATCCCAACCGGCTAATGGTCGACCACTAACCAGCCACAACCCCACAGCTCCGGCCACCACCTCCGGTGGACGAAAAAGCCCAAACTTCACAAAAACGCTCCCTTCAATAACCTAAACCCAAATTCAAAACTTGAATCCTCTAAAAAATCCCAAACAACGTAGATCTAGGGTGAAAGTTGCGACTTTTACCTTTCCTGGTGAACCTTTTCAACTTCCGTCGATAGAGACCAACACTGCTTTTAGTCTTTACTTTGCTTTGCTTCGGTGTTTTTATTCTCTTTTCGTTGTATTTTTCTTCTGTATTTTCGTATGTTGCTAGGTTTTTTTGTGATTCAGTTACTTGATCAGTTTCTTCGCTATTGGTTGCTCCGATGATGGTTCTCTTGTGATTTTTGTAGTGGTGATGTTCGTTGGGTTTTTTTCTCTTATCCCTATGCTTTGGTGAGGCCCTTATTTTTAGCCTTCGAATGGGGGTTACTTCCCTTGAATCAGGTGTTGTAGTCCCGAATTTGACGTGATTTTGGGCGAGATCGATTCTCTCGGCATGTAGTTGCTGAAAAAATGGGGGAGGTTTTCCCCTCCGATCTGTTCGGATTTTGTTTTGATTTGATCTTCGAGCTCACCATTATTTTCTATTTTGGGCGCGTATTGCTCTCGTGCCGACGCATGGTCCTTATGCGCCATACTTGACTCTTGATATCTTGATCGTGCGGCGCTCTTGCTACATGTTAAACCCTAATAAACTTGGACTTTGAACTAGGTCTACTGGGTCAGGCTACCCAATTGGGCCCTAGACCTTTGGACCTTGAATTTAGACCTAACAAAAAAAAGTGAAATAAATAAATAATATAATATAAATAACTAACTAAAAATATATTTATTATACGTTTTCAAAGCCGTTTTTAAAACTATATATTATACATTTTTAAAATTATTTTAAAAACTTTATTATACATTTTTAAAATTATTTTAAAATACTATATACTATATACTATATGTTTTCAAAACCGCTTCAAATTATTTTAAAAACTATATACTATATGTTTTCAAAACCGTTTTTAAAAAACTATATAATATATGTTTTCAAAAATTGTTTTCAAAACTATATAATATGTGTTTTCAAAAATTGTTTTTCAAAACTATATAATATACGTTTTCAAAAATGTGTTTTCAAAATTATATAATATATGTTTTTAAATCGTATTTTCAAAACCATATTATATACATTTTCAAAAATCAATTTTTTTAAAAACTATATATTATATATTTTTAAAAATCATTTTCTAAAAACTATATGTTATACGTTTTTTCAAAAATATTTTCAAAAACTATATTATATTATTATTTATACTAAATAAGTCCTGAACGAAAATGGGTGTCTACAGCTACCCCTCTTTGTCCATTTTTCGTGTAAAGAAATATAGGAAAAAGATAAAAGGACACAGATTTTCGTTCGGTGCACATGGACTTGAAAAAAAGAGTGTTCCTGTGAGGGTTGTCGATTTCTGAGTTTAAAATATGCCTTAATGTTGTAGTCGAATCTTTTATCGACTATCCTCTACTGCAGAGTTGAGATTCAACTTAAAACATAGAGGAAGACTCTCTGTTGTTGAGCCGTATTGTGGGTGACTCCTTCGTCATAGAGTTGAGTCAATCTTGAGATGTCTTTAAACACGATATCCTTTGTCATGAAGTTGAAATCGTGGTTCAAAATCTGAACTGGAAAGTGGCTTCTTGTTGCCAAATCGTTTGGATTAAAGACCTCGGTTCAACCGAAAAATAGTTTCTCAATGCTACTATGCGGTCGATATGCCATCGAGCTGAATGGAATCAAACTAGAAAGTTTTTTTTTGACAGATAGCCCTCCTCGCGTTGAGCTATGTCGTAAATTTGGCTGAGAGATAGTTCCTTGTTACTAAATCGCAACCAACATAGGTATTCTTCTTGGCTTAAAGACCTTGGTTTAAAATTCAACTGGGAAGTAGTTCCTCGATGCTACAATGCGGTTGATACACCCTTGAGCTGAAAAAAATTGAACTCGATAGTTTTTGTTGACATACAACTTTTCTCGACTTAAGCTATGATGTGAAAAGTTCCTTTAAGTAAAGGATGGCTCCCCTTCACAGGTCTAATCCAGTCATAATTCTTTAGATGACTTCCTTTCACGGGAAAGCCAAGTGGTATATTCTTCAGGTGGTTCCCCTTCGCAGGTCTGAACTAGGTGAGATGATCTTTGGATGACTCCCCTTCACGGGAAAGTCATGTGAGATGTTCTTCGAGTGACTCCTCTTTGCGAGATAGCCAAGTGAGGTAGTCTTTCAGCCGGATATCATAGGTCATGGAGTTGAAATACAACTTGAAAACTTTTATTGGAAGCTAGCCACTCACCGTTGAGTTAAACTAAACTGAATTCATTTTGAACCGGCTCTCGAACCCGTCTGAATTTGCTCTCGAACCCAATTTAAGGTTGATTATAAGATTCACCGATCTTTCTATAGGTCAAGTTGGTTGCGGCGTAGCTCCTCGCCGTTGAGTTTAGCATCCACCATCATTTTTTTTAAAACACTTTTGAATCTAGTATCCCTCGTCGGGAAGTTGAAACTTGACTCTAAAGCTGCAGCAATTATGTATGCAAAAATGATAAATGTGATTCTCTTAAGTATGTCTAAGATGTATGCAAAATGAATTAGTTCTTGTTTTATTTCTTGGATGGAGTCTCATTCTTTGTATGCTGGTCTTATCCTTGGAATCGATCATGCCCCAGCACTGACGGCCTTATGGAAAATATCTGACATTTTCTCATTTGTTAGCTCAATCCAGTTATCTTTCTCTCTTGATTGTATGGATCATTTTTAATCCAAAGATTCTTAAACGTTCTTTTAGCCTTTATTTACTCGATGGAGTGAGACTATTTTGCATTTCGTTGAATGATCAACTACTGGAACAAGTTGAATCATCATCATAGTCGACACATCAATATCTAGTGAAAGGCTTCCTTACGTGGCTTGGAAGCTCAAATGGCAACTTCTTCAGCTAAGGCTACCTCTTCCAGTGTCCGTAAAATTATTTTGATTGTCATGGGAAAAGACTGGCGAACAAGAAGGCATGCTACCTTGAAATTATATCAAGCAACTTCAGTGCTTCTTGTGAGTTCTCTTCTTCTTGCAGAGTACTTTGAATTTCTTGCACGGGAATCTTGGCAACAAATCTTGTCTTTATTATATACGTCGTTGAGTTATAAGCATCTCGCTTTCTTCCTCTCACGCTCATTTGGGCTATCATTATCATCAAGACTTGCATTCCTTTTATTTCTCTTTGATATAGCATTCTCAAATACAAATGTAAACTCATGCTTCAGGAGGGACCCGATAGTGAATGAATTTATCACAAGCTAAACTCTTTCCAACCAACTCATTGTTGTAGATCTCTTGCACCTTACTTGACGACCATTTTCGTAGTAAAGAGAGACACAGTGTTGGATAAAGCAACCATCTGTATTGCTCATATTCACTTTGAAATGATTGGTTAGAATGGTTATTTTTTGTCCCTTTGATCTAGTATAACGTTTGGCCATGGATTGTAACACTATTGTAACACCCCCAACCCGTACCCGATCCGGATACAAATCCGATGTGTCATATTGACTTTTCAAAACATTTACTTGTACAAAAGAGTGAATAATTTTAAAACTTTTACTAAATAAAACTGAATAATTACATAAAATACAATCATATAATTTACAAAACCGATTATAGCATATCGGGTTCAAATATTTATTTACATGCCGACCACAATTAGTATTACAAAATGCATACTATTAAATTCTTTTCTGATCTGATCTTTGGAAAGGAGAAACTGACATGTCTTGCTTAACTTTTATCATTCTTCCTCTTCTTGAAACCTACATGTGAAACAATCACTCGCTAAGTCGTTGACTTAGTGAGGCATATAAAACGTATAATAGTAACCATAGAACATTTCACATAACAAAATGCATACATGCACATATACAATCATTATCATGATCTCTATCATTATCATTAACCCATTTATCATATGATCTTGTACTTATCATTTCTATATATCATATAACACATATATCATTTCACAAAGAACCACACATAACATTATATAATTCCGATAACACATTTCATATCACCAAAAGCATATACATCACATATATTGTATTTTTTTATTATCTCTTTATTAGCCCATCGTACATTTGTGATTCATTGTGAACAATAATAACATGATATCATATAACAATGCAAACACTTTTGGTATCTTTTATAGGCCCATGTACATTACTGAGAACTCAAAGTATGCGAGTACACTGAGGTTGTGCACATATGTTGTCATGACAACTCGTATAAATTTCCACTAGGGGCAATGAACACTTGTCCCAGAGGACCACTTTGTCTCGAATGACCACTTTGTCCCGAAGGACCACTATATCCCGAAGTACCACTTTGAACCCTCGACGCTTGGCATGCCAACTATACCCCTGGATCTCATATCACATAACATGGGCATTATCATTTATAACATTTCACACATTCATATAGGCACATATTTCACTTACACGTAGAACATTTTCATATGATTCACATTCACATGTCACTTGGCTTATATTCTTTCTCACATAGCCACATAGATCCATGTCATATAACATATATCACAAGTGCATGTAATCACGTAGTATATGTAAACACGTATGTCATATCATGTTCACATATGTTCATATATACATCACATAGCACATAGAATAACATATAAGCTTATACATGTTTTCATGTACATACGTTCATATAGTTCGTATATCAATGATATATAACTTATCCCTCAGTTTTACATAATCACTTATATCACATTAATTATATATTATTTCCATGTATTTACTTATATTGGATTCACGTATCTTATATTACATATTCTTATAATCACTTATGTTAATACCACATAGCTTGTATTATAATTTCATATATTCATGTAGTTTAGTATCACATATCGCATATACATGTAATCATGTAAATCATGTCACATATAATAATATATGACACATCTACCCATTTTTATATACTCATGCACACATAATAATTCCATCAATCACAAATAAAATAATATTTTAAGCGTCACTTCTTACCATAGTAACTCCATCACTGGCTCATCGCAAGCCAATGTTTGTTCGATGACATAAGTACAAATTAAATTTCACTCACCTTGACACTTTATATATCCAAATCCACTTCTATGATTTATCTCTTTGGATTGATCCTAACTTTGCAGTCGTTTCAAAACTTGCTTGTGCTCAATATCTACGCAATCATACATATAATATCCATATCAGCATTTCAAATATTATAATTCGATCCGTCATTTCTTAGACTAAAAAAAGATTTAATTCTATTTCCCTTTTCAGTGTATCGATACCCACTATAGGGTATCGGTACATCCCTTCACTAGTGTATCAGTACACTGTCTATGTATCGGTACACAAATTACATTCGATTTTCTTATTCCAAAAATAGTATCGATACTCTCCTTAGGGTATCGGTACCCCAACTATGTGAATGTTACACTTAAATCACCCATCTTTCAAACTTCCAAAATGGTCATATTTCGCATCTAAATGCTCATTTTAATTCCAAAACAACAATTTCTAGCATAGTACAACAACTATTAAACAATTATACAAGCATTTACAACTTTTCCACAATTATTGAATTAATCCCCCAACTTTTCCACAAATTTCAAAAATTTGTAATCATATCATTTCACAAAGAACCACATATAACATTATATAATTTCGGTAACACATTTCATATCACCAAAAGCATATACATCACATATATTGTATTTGTTATTATCTCTTTATTAGCCCATAGTACACTTGTGATTCAGTGTGAACAATAATAACATGATATCATATAACAATGCAATCACTTTTGGTATCTTTTATAGGCCCATGTACATTACTGAGAACTCAAGGTATGCGAGTACACTGAGGTTGTGCACATATGTTGTCACCACAGCTCCTATAAATTCCCACTAGGGGCACTGAACACTTGTCCCAAAGGACCACTATGTCCCGAAGGACCACTTTGTCCCGAAGGACCACTTTGTCCCGAAGGACCACTTTGTCTCGAAGGACCACTATGTCTCGAAGGACCATTTTGAACCCTCAACTCTTGGCATGCCAACTATACTCGTGGCTCTCATATGACATAACATGGGCATTATCATTTATAACATTTCACACATTCATATAGGCACATATTTTACTTACACGTAGAACATTTTCATATGATTCATATTCACATGTCACATGGCTTATATTCTTTCTCACATAGTCTCATAGGTCTATGTAATATAACATATATCACAAGTGCATGTAATCACGTAGTACATGTAAACACGTGTGTCAAATCTTGTTCACATATGTTCATATATACATCACATAGCACATAGAATAACATATAAACTTATACATGTATTCATGTACATACTTTCATATAGTCTATATATCAATGGTATATAACTTATCTCACAGTTTTACATAATCACTTATATCACATTAATTATATATTATTTCCATGTATTTACTTATATTGGATTCACGTATCTTATATTACATATTCTTATAATCACTTATGTCAATACCACATAGCTTGTATTATAATTTCATATATTCATGTAGTTTAGTATCACATATCGCATATACATGTAATCATGTAAATCATGTCACATATAATAACATATGACACATATACCCATTTTTATATACTCATGCACACAAAAGAATTCCATCAATCACAAATCAAATAATATTTTGGGAGTCACTTCTTACCATAGTAACTCCACCACTGGCTCATCTCAAGCCAATGTTTGTTCGATAACATAAGTACAAATTAAATTGCACTCACCTTGACACTTTATATATCCAAATCCACTTCTATGCTTTATCTCTTTGGATTGATCCTAAATTTGTAGGCGTTTCAGAACTTGCTTGTGCTCAATATCTACACAATCATACATATAATATCCATATCAACATTCCAAATATTATAATTCGATCTGTCATTTCTTAGACTAAAAGAAAGATTTAATTATTTTTCCATTTTCAGTGTATCGGTACCCACTATAGGGTATTTGTACATCCCTTCACTGGTATATCGGTACATTACCTATGTATTTGTACACAAATTACATTCGAAGTTCTTGTTCCAAAAATAGTATTGATACTCTCCTTAGGGTATCGGTACCCCAACTATGTGAATATTGCACTTAAATCACCCATCTTTTCAAACTTCCAAAATGGTCATATTTCACGTCTAAATGCTCATTTTAATTCCAAAACAGCAATTTCTAGAATAGTACATCAACTATTAAACAATTATACAATCATTTATAACTTTTCTAAAATTACTGAATTAGACCCCAACTTTTCAAAAATTACAAAATGGTTCCTAAATTTTCTAAGGCTTGTAGAATACTACCTACATCATTTTCAAACCTTATATAATTTTCCATAATTTTTGTCACTCAAATACATCATGGCCGAATTTTCAAAGAATAATTTCTATAAAGATTGAACATGTTTTAACAATAAATCAAGCTTGAAAATGAATCTCCAACCTCTAAATCATCAAGATTTATCATCAATTTCATGAATCCTATCATGAACATAAACCCTTAGATTTGGGATCTTTGAAATCCAAAAAGATTAGAAAGAAATATTGGTACCAAATGATAGCGTTTTTCGCGTATATCACTTTCCTATTTTACGGCATAACTCGAATTCCAAAAGAATTGGCTCAAAAATTGAAAACAAAATGTTTTCTTACCTTTGGGAGAGCTCACGTCTTTGCTGTTAGAAGATGAAGAAATTCATATGATATTTCTTCATCTTTCTTAATTAAATATTGAATAAAAAATTCATTAAATGTCAAATTACCACTTTACCCTTGAAATCAAAATATATATACTAATTTACCCTTAATGAACTTGATATTTACATTATACCAAGCCACAGAAACCTTATCATCTTTCAAATTCAAAGATGAACAAAATATATTCCCACTTTACCATTTTGCCCTTGCAAATTCCAAAACTTACAATTTTGTCACTTTAATCCAATAGTCCAAAATTAAACATGGAATTAAACCATTAAATATTATTTTCTAATATTTTAAAAATGTGAAAATAATATATTTATTTCCTTATTTTTGAGACCAATTATAACTTTTTGAAATTATAATTTTGGTCCCTAAACTTTTCAAAGTTTATACTTTGGTCACCAAACTTTACAACATCTTATAATTTGGTCACTAACTAAATCCATTTATGGAATAAAATTATTTTTGAGAAAAATACCACTTAGATCTTTAAATGTTTCCCAATTTTCTACTATGATCATCAAACTTTCAAATTTTACATTTTGGTCACTAGTCCTCTTTTTGGGATGTACAACTATCTTCTTCTTCGCAACATCAAGCTCTATTTTGATAGAAACCACGTCATGAGATACGAGTGGTGGAAAGAGAAGAGATTGGAAACCTGGAGATACCTCACATCGTTTCAAGTCCTTCAACCGATTTTTCTAGAAACTATGTCTTGTCTGAGATATACCATTTTTTTTCTAAAGATTTGGGATAAAAATGATTTCAGAGTAATTGAAGCAAAGTATCAGTTCATTAACATAAAATAAACGAATCACACAAGGTGTTTTAAAAAGTTATAGCCCTTTGACCAGTATCAAGATCCATTAGTGATATGAGAAGGCAACGCGATTTGGTTTTGAATTTCATGGTTTTTAAATAGAATGTAAACAAAATAGTGCAACTGATGTACTACACTGTAAGGCCCTTTAGAGATCATTTCTATTTCAGTTCTCAGGAATATTCCATTTGTTCAAGTTTCGTAGATTCCTTAAGAAAAGATAGCGTTAAATTTTCGATCTAAAAACAAAACCCTTGAGTTCTTTTGTGTAGTCCACTATAACAGATGTTTCTTGACACTCTTAGTCAATCTTTCATCGAAGTTTAATTTCAAATCCACATTTATTTCAGGCCTTATCGCTATTCTTTAAATTATACTTTGTTAAACTTGATGTCCTCGCTTTAGATTTTGCTGGGAGATTCATCTCGACACATAGAGTAGTATTATGATCTGAATGTACTCGTATTCATAAAGTTAGGGAACTTAACAATGCACATTACTTTAGTGGAATATCCTTAGTTAAAGGATTTAAGTGTCATAAAGTCTTCAACTTGACAAATTCAAATGAAACTCACTTCATAAAGCTCGGACATTACCACCATAGTTGCTTCAAACATTACCTCCGAAGATTAACAGTCTATTACTTTCAGCGGAGTGCTCCCAGCGTTGTTAATATTATCGTTCATTAATATCACATTAATTATTCAATTTTGAGATTTTCTAAGTTTGTCAGGAATAATATGCTATAGTCTGAGTGTCACTGATCTAAGCCAAATTTTTTTATTCCACCATTCCATTTTTGAAAATTGTATATCGTCACGAAACATCCTTAACAGACATGCAAACTAAACTGATCTTGTGATGTCATGCATCGGAGATGCCCATCTTATTTACTTCCATACTTGTATGAGTGAAATATCATTTTTCTTTTTCGGGTAAAAGATATGGATCTTGTGTTTTTTTAAAAGGAAATTGATCTCGGTATATGTTAAAAGGCTATAACCTCATTTCCCAAAATGTGTATTTCAATATACTTGATATTCATTGAATTTTAAACAATTCTCTATTACACAAAGAAATGTTATTTTAAAAGAAAGGTTCAAGCATGTAAAAGATAAATTCAAACAAGACATTGTTTCATAGGTAACACAACTCTATGGAAATAGTAATGATATCCTATTGTCTCATCCCAAAATACCTCGCTCCTCGGTTACAACATTTACTTTTTCAGACCCATCTCCAGTTGCACAAACATCCGCTTCGGGAGTGTCATTGTTTTCATCGTAAAATTCTAGCTCTTTTCTGTCCATCGTTAGTTGTATCAAGGCTCTAAATTCGACACATTTTTGTACATCATGCCCTTCTTCATTGTGATAACAACAGTTGTTACCACCTTCATGTTTCGATGTATCAGAATGGATACAAGAAACCCTACTTTCACCATCTATCTCTATACCCAGGCTAGGGGATGCATTATTTCAGCAACACTTGTTTTGACTATCTTGTTCATTTCCTCAACAATTGCATTAACTCTGCCTTCTTGGTGGTTAGGAAAAGGGTTCTGTATAATATTCGGTGTCCCTGAGTTATTGAAGTGGATCAAATTCTTGTTTCGCATTCTTTGTATGATCCTCTTGAATGCGAGGCAATTCTCTATAGTGTGTCATGGGACATCGCCATGATATTCACAATGTGTGTTCTCATCATACCACCTGGGGTATTGAGGCTTTATAGGTTCCACCGGGTATGGTGACACTATATGAGTGTCAAAGAGTTTCTAATAAAGTTCTTTGTAGGTCATGGAATAGGATCAAAATATTCCCTTTTTGTTTCCTTCCTAGGTTCCCTTGAATCTTGTCTAGAAGTACCTGACGATACAACAACAGTTGATTTTGGGTTGGAGATTGTAACGCCTTTGTTGTTGTAGGTTTTGATGTTGTTGACCTCTTCATCCCTCTTCTTCATAGGAGGTTTCTTACTAGTCTCCTCTTCATCAATTTTGCCTTGTTTTATGGCCATTTCTATAATCTCCCCGGCCATAACTAAGTTAGAAAATTTTCCATATGTGATTGCAACTAGGTGCCCAAAGTAAGGAGCCTTCAGTGTTTGTACGAAGAGCTTCCTGGTTTCCTTCTCATCCAAAGGTGGATGAACTTGCACAGTCAAATCTCTCCATCTCTGTGCATATTGTCTGAAACTTACGTTATGCTTCTTCTCCATGCTTTGCAGAATAACTCAATCTACTCTCATATCATTTACATGTTTGTATTATTCAGTTGGTTGTACTACCGGATGGATGAACTAGACAAGCTCTCCTAGAAGCAATGAATCAGGAGTTGGTCATTTCCTACGTATCTTGTCATCTTTCGACAAAACATGGTAATGTGAGCTGACAGGCAGCTGTTCCCATCGAACTTCTCAAACTCAGAGGATTTGAATTTCGGAGGAAGAACCAAATCTGAGACTAAACTTGGTTTCACGTCATCGACTCCACAGCAATCATGGTCTCCCTTAACCATCTTTATTTGGTCCTCCAACTACTTGATTTTCTCTTCCATTTTCTTTGCCTTATCCTCTTCATCAAAATCTAATATATGGTAATCATCTGGATTATTATCAGGGTTGAATACAGAAGTCTATACTTTTACAGCAGACGAGGCCTTTTTTTTTGCAGCGGATGAGTCCCCTTGAAGTCCTAGTAAGTTTCAAGTGGAATAACCATTTGCGGGTAGGTGGCATAGTTACCCCTTCAGGTGTCCCTGTCCCAGGTGCACTTGCTTGATTCAGGCCAGCTAATTTTGCAACAATTTGATCAACCAAAGACTCTTGGCTTTTGGTGATCGACTCCGGAGTATTTTGATTATTCTGACTTATTTTCTCCTCCAGCTCTTTTTGTAATCTTAGCATGTTCTCTTCAAGTTGAGCTATCTTCGTTTCCATTTTCTTCTTCTTTGAATGAGTGTTATGAGGATGAGGTGTGTCCAATGCTTGGGGTGATATGTCCAGTGTTTGTTCCTTTTGACGAGACATTTTCTGTTAGTTAATGTGAATGTAAAGAAATGAAGAGCAATAACAAATGAATGCATGATACATGAAATATTCGAGGCATTGATCCAAGAATGCGTGTGTTATTATAAATAATCTTTATTAGCACAAAAGTTTTATTTCTTAAGAGACAAAAACATCTTAAAGGTACATTTTGACTAAGTCCTCCAGACCTCGAACAGTTCTAACAGGTTGATAAGTCTTCTTCCTTCATCTGTCACTGGTTGAATACCTTGTTAAACACTCTAGCTTCTAACGCCAAGTCGTGCAGGTGATGTGCCGCTTTATGTACTTATTCCAAGAAGTCTCAAATGACCATGTCTCTGGATTTTACTCTTTGCTGAACCTGTTCCCAACGAAAACGCCATTGGAATCCTCCATCAAAAGGAACTATCTGAAGCTCACTCGCTTGTTTCTTGAATCCGTGCACAATGGCCTCTAACTCATCTATAGTTTTTCCATCAAATTCTTACTGTATTTGAAGAAACTTCTCCAGATCAGCTACCTTGGTCTTTAGACGTTTTTTCTAGTGTCGGCTGTCTAACAAATGTCTTTGGGATGTCTAGCTATTCTTTCAATATCTTTTTCATCTTTTCCTTCGAACTTCCTTTTCAGGCTGTTGGCTTCACTTTTTCAGTATTCAGAATATCTTTTTAGGCTAGAATTGTTTTGAACTTGTTCTTGATACCCCAACTGCCTCGATATATCCCAAAGTTTTTGGGAAAATAACTAAGTCGTATATACCCAATGCGAAGAAATCGAAGGATGATTCTTCATTAATTGCTTGATGTAGGTCCATCCTTACCTTTGTGCAGAATCAGGTCAATTATCCACTTTTCATCTACCCCTGCAACCCTTTTCAACCCATTCTTGAAAGGTTGACTTTTGATGTACTTGGTGAAGACCTTGTCCATTCTGATTCATTCACAATGTAATAAAATTGTATACTCTTCAATTGTGGTCACCATATCTTCTTGATTGAATGTGACATATAATCGCCTTGCAGACTATCTCCCTTTTCCTTATGAGTCTTTTCTGACCCTAGTCGGACCTTTGCGTTTTTCACCTCTTGCATTACAACTCCTTAGTCCATTAATGCAAGCTATTTATGTTTAACGAACACATTTTTTTGATCTACACCTCTTTTGAATGATGTAAATAATAAAAAAGAAAAGAAAAGAAAGATGAAAGGAAAAAAGTTAGTGAAATAAAGATATAATCAAAATAATAATAAAAATAAAAAGTCTTACCTCACATGATATCTACCCCACATGCTTATTATTCCTACCCAGACATGATCTCTATCCCGTATGTTGATTTTGAACAAGTCCTAACCACATAAACTTCTAGTTCACATGCTCTGAACAGAAAATAAAGCAGGAAATAACTCAAAACAATATAGGTTTTAAAATGAAGTTTTTGGGGTGAGGCCTAATTCCTTGTCTCCCGATTTAGGTTCTAAAAAAGGTACTCAAGTTCCCCATTACAAGCTCATGTGGACCAAGTTATACTCGAGAGGACACATTCTCTTATGTTTATACGGAGAATAAATTCACAGGAAGACATAAGGTATATGAATCTCGAATGTTACTTGCTAGGCCTATACGGAGAATAAATTCCCACGAAGGCATCACTTTTACCTTCACTTATAAAAGGGGTTTAGAGCACGGGTATAGAGCTTGAGATGAATTTTTGAAAAGCTGAAACCATTGAGAAAAAACATTAGTACAACTATTTATTTGAAAATAATAACCAATGGTAAATAATAAGGATCGAAAAGTTAAATTAAAATTTAAACTTACAATCTTCGCTTAAGAAGACAACCAGAAATTGATTTTGGCCTGACTTACTTACATGTCCCTAGCGTAGTCGCCAAGCTGTCGTAACCGATCAGTTATATATGTTTTTTTAAAATAATCAGGTTGATTGGATACCTCAATTGACCCTCTTACCTGATCTGAGTTTTACCAGAAATATGTCGGGTTTGGGAGTCAGTTATAGTCAAGGAAGGATTAGCACCCTTGTACTACCCTTTCGAAACTAATTTTATTTCTTGGTTGTCTTAATTGCGAAAACTGAAAGTTAAATTGGAATTTAAAAAAATTTGATTTGAACTACTTACCTTTGATCGATTAGAAGTACCTTAAAAAATTAAAAAAAAAATATTAGATCGTGAAATAAAATGTATAAATAATTCAAAAAAAGGAAAAAAAGTTTTAAAAAATATAAAAACAAAAGGACTAGATTGAAATAAATTAAAGTTGAGGGACCTAATTAATACTAAAGATATGTTGCAAAGAAAAAGTAAGAGTTAGAGGGGTTAAATTACAAAAAAACATAAATTAAAAATAGAGATTAAATCGAATTAATTGAAAATTCAAAGTCAAAATTGATATAGGTGACCAAAATGAATTACACATCAAAATGATAGGGACTACGGAAATAATTTAACTTTTTCATAATTACTTAATTACCCCCTATAAATAGCCCCCAAAACACAAAAATATCATTCTACCCATTTCACGCAAAAAAAACATTTTCTCTCCAAAAAAAACTCTCAAACACTCTCCCCCAAAATCCCAATCGGCCAACGACCGACCACTAACCAATCACAACCCCGGTGGCCAAAAAAAACTCAAACTTCATAAAAACGCTCCTCTCAACACCCTAAACCCAAATCCGAAACTCAAATCCTCTAAAAAAATCCTAAACAACGTAGATCTAGGGTGAAAGTTGCAACTTTTACCTTTCCAGGCAGACCTTTTCAACTTTCGTCGACCGAGACCAACACTGCTTTTAGTCTTTGCTTTGCTTCAGTGTTTTGATGCTCTTTTCGTTGTTGTTTTTTTGTATTTTCATATGTTGCTTTTTTTGTGATTCGGTTGTTCGATCAGTTTCTTCGCTATTGGTTGCCCCGATGATGGTTCTCTTATGATTTTTGTTGTGATGATGTTCGTTGGGTTTTTTTCTCTTGACCCTATGCTCCGGTGAGGCCCCCTTTTTATAGCCTTCGAAGGGGGGTTACTTCCCTTGAATAAGATGTTGTAGTCCCGATTTTGACAGGATTTAGGCGTGGCCGATTCTCTCAGTATGTAGTTGCTGAAAAAATGGGGAGGTTTTCCCTCCGATCTATTCGGATTTCGTTATGATTTCATCTTCGAGTTCACTATGATTTTATTTTTTGGGAGCGTATTCCTCTCGTGCTGGCACGTGGTCCTCACGCGCCATACTTGACTCTTGATATCTTGATCGTGCGGCGCTCTTGCTACATATGAAACCCTAATGAACTTGGGCTTTGAACAGGGTCTGCTGGGTCAGGCTACCTGGTTGGGCCCTGGATCTTTGGACCTTGAATTTAGACCTAGCAAAAAAATAAATAAATAAGTGAAATAAATAAATAAAATAATATAAATAACTAACTATATATATATTATACGTTTTCAAAGCCATTTTTAAAACTATATATTATATATTTTCCAAATTTATTTTAAAAACTTTATTATACGTTTTTAAAATTATTTTAAAAAACTATATTCTATATGTTTTTAAAACCGCTTCAAAATTATTTTAAAAACTATATACTCTATGTTTTCAAAACCGTTTAAAAAAAACTATATAATATATGTTTTCAAAAATTATTTTCAAAACTATATAATATATATTTTCAAAAATTATTTTTCAAAACTATATAATATACGTTTTCAAAAATGTGTTTTCAAAATTATATAATATATGTTTTTAAATTGTAATTTTAAAATCATATTATATACATTTTCAAAAATCGATTTTTTAAAAAATTATATATTATATGTTTTCAAAAACCGTTTCCTAAAAACTATAAGTTATACGCTTTTCAAAAAATATTTTAAAAAACTATATTTTATTATTATATATACTAAAAAAGTCCCAGACGAAAATAGGTGTTACACTTGGAAAAAAAATTTAGTGCTGAGCGGGAATTATGCATTTGTTGGTAACTTGGATGAGGGGTTTCAAGCGAGGAAGGTGTGGGAAGCACTTAGGCACAAGGAAGATAAGATTCTTTGGTTCAAAGTTCTCTGGGGTTTATTCATTCCTCGCCACTCGTTTATAGCTTGGCTTATGCTGCTCGACCGCTTGCCAACACAGGCTTGTATGTTATCTTGGCTTATGCATTTGCTGAATCTACTTTCTGTAATCAGATTTACGTGAAGATATCACAGACTTGTCTTGTTAACAGGCCTATAAGTGACTGGGTAGATATGGTAAGTTGGGTTCAAAAGCACGATAACGGTAAGTCCTTGAGGGTTAATGTCATTGTTACCTTTATTATATTATGCATTTGTTGGTAACTTATGACGAGTGTTAAAATTGAAGTAACTTAAAGTTCATTCGTAAAGATAATAGTGGGTCTAGATTTCAATGTAATTTAGTCTTTGTTATGATCCAAGATAAGTAGGTGCTGTGAGTTGGGCCATACTGACACATGTACCGGTATATGTATGGGCCCACGACATTGACTACCCGCAAAATCTTTTAATTATTTCAAATGTGGTCATTTCATAACATATGATCTATTAATCGTAGTTGTTGAATTTTAATAAATATTTTAATTAAAAAAATAAGTCAGTAATAAAAATGGAAAATTGAAATTTCAAATGGTCAAATGCCCGAGGATATGGTGGTGTTCCTTGGGACCGCATGCAGAGAATCAAAACCGTGGTGATTGAATGAAAATCCAATTTAAATTACATCAAGGGCGTTTTTACCAAAACATAACCCTTAGACCTAATAATTACCTGTTAGGCATTCTCTCCCCAAATATTATCGATCTAACATTATTTCTGACATAGTGACAATAAAACGTAGATCGTCATCTGTGCCTTCGCGGGATTATGTCCAAACTGGTGCCTTTCTTTTAATTCCACAACCGTCTGACTCCCACATTGATTATCACCCTTCTCCCGTGTCTCTCTATTCCTATAAATATCACACTCAACACAATTCTCAAACCACATTCAAATATCAAATTCTTTCATTATACCTATTATATGTTAAGAATGTAAAATATTTTCTATTATATTATAATTCTTTAATAATTTATTATTTTATTAAATTTTATTATACTAATTTTTATTATTTTTTGCAGTTAAAAAATGAAAGTCGAGTTGCTATGTTTATTTAATTTTTTAGTATTGGTTTATATTTTAATTTGTATACTATTTATTAAATTAGGAGAGAGACTGTATATTAGATCCATTTATTCGTAACATTAAGTTAGAGATACCTACTCGTGTCTGACCGTATTTAGCCGATGCTGAATTTGGTTACGTAGTGAAATATGAAGGGCACTGTAACCTTGAATCAAACCTTATTTCTACACTGATTGAGAGGTGGAGACCAGTGACACACACATTCCAACTTCCATGTGGAGAGTACTATTACGCTAGAGAATATTTCCATACATTTGGGGCTTCCGGTAGATGGGGATGTGATTTCTGGAGTGGCAGATGGTGACTGACATTTCTTGTGCGAGGAGTATCTTGGAGGTGTCCTGCCTAATTTCAACGGTGGTGGAATGCCATTAAATTGGTTGGATACAATTTTTAAACATTTGAGTCGCGACGCCTACGATGAACAAGTTAATGTGTTTGCACGAGCTTGCATATTATAGCTCATAGGAGGGATCCTAATACCCGACAAATATCGCGACAAGTTCATTTAACGTGAATGTCTCCCTATTGAACTTGATGAAATGACACCATGATGTGGATTTCTCATTAATGAGTTAAAATCATTACATATTACTTGAGTTGGGCTGTCAACTTAATCAGTTTGTTAAGTCAACTCATATTAAGAGCATAATGACATATTACAAACAACATACACTTCAACAAATGTCGCATACATCTGTGTATCGACGTTTGAATATTGATTATGAGAATCAACCATCATAGCAACATCGTCATCGTTGGAGAGTTCGAACGATGTATAATTTAACAGAAATATTACGGTTGAAAATTTATACTAAAGTAAGGACAATCTTCTATTACTTCCAACATGAACATTCATTGAAATTTTAGTGATCAGCTCCTCAAGATTTATGTTTCTCTTGAAGGATATTCTGACAGAATGATTTGATGCGAAGACGAAACCGATTTCGTCTTCTCGAATTTCTCTATTATAGTAAACAATGGTTGAAATATGCGTTATTTTCAGAGTTTGAAATATTGTAAATCTTATATTGTAAAAATAATAACTGAAATACGCCTAATTAAATAAATAGTATATGAATTAAAATATAAACTAATCTAAAAAAATTTTGATATTTTCACAATAATCTAAATAACACAATTTCATATTGTTACCGTATCGAAAAAATATCTCAAAGTATGATTCGTTTCTAATTTTATAACTGTAAAAAATAATATAAAATAATTATTTAAAGAGAAAATATGCTAAATCGATAATATTTAAAAAAAATATCTCGATAATTATTAAATCTAAAAATGATATTTCGATGAAATCGCCTCATGCAAACTGAACGTGCACTAATTTGAAACTGAAGGTCTATGTTTCCTACGCTCCTTCAATTTGCGTGTGTCTCACTTCCCCACTTTTTTTTTTTATTTTCACGTGCCTGGTCTGTAGTAATTAATAATTTGACTGATTTCTCTCTTATTTTATCATTTATATTTCGATTTTCCGCCTTGCTCGCATTGGAATTTTTTTCCCTCATGTAAGACTCTCACCAAATTATTTTTTAAATTAAGGTAATTTTTATAATCTTAAGGAAAAGATACATAGATTACTGTGTGATTTCATTTTTTATCCATAAAATACATCTTTAACTTTGTAAAAAAAAATAGTAGATGAGGTAAAAACGTGTAATAATTTTGGGGTCTTTTTAAGTTACTGTTCCAATCATCTAAGTTGAGAAATAATTTTTTTAGTGTACTATTTGAGAAATTCTGTTTTTTTCAAACATAGTATTACAACATTTCCCCCTATTTTTCCTTGTTTGTGTTGGCGGTTATATTCCTAAAATATATGTATAAAGGAAGAAGAAGCAATCTATTCGATTTTGAAAGCATGGGAGATACTTGGGCATAAATAAATATATAAAAATATGCATTTGTTCAAGGTATTTTGGGATGATATTTTAGTAATTTTTATGTGATTTATAGTTTCAAATAGATTATTAACGAACAATATGTTATTGATTTAAGTTGTGTTTTTTATTAACACTTATTTAATTGCCCTCATGTGTTTTATCTATTATATTTTGTGAGGAAAAATGAGAGCATGTTAAAGATTCAAGGGGTCTAGATATTTTATTTTTACAGGTTATACGTGATATTAGAGTTTTTATAATTTCATTAGAAATATAAAATATATCCAATTATAATCAAGATTTATAAATATAATTGTAAATTAAATACATAATCAAAAGAATTTATTATAATTATTAAAACAAAAACTAACCACTTAAGATCACAAAGAAACAATTGTCTCTTTATTTTTTAACCCAATTTTCTTTTATTACTCTTGTGTCTTCTTCCTTTTCTTTTTCTTTGATTTTTGTTTAGTTGGTGGTGACGCTAATCTTAATATTTGTTGTCGACCACCGAAACTATTAATTCTTTTATTTTTTTATATTATTTCTTTTTATTTTCTTTATTTCTTGATCTTTTAATTTTGAATAATAATCTCTGTCCTTGTGACACATTTTTTCTATGCTATTGTAGCACATGTTTTCGCTGCACTTGTGGCACGGTCCTTATGATTTTTGGTATTTTTTTGCATACTTTTACGTTCGTTTTGGTAATCGCACAAAAACTATCACGACACTTATTTTTCGATTGGTTTGTCGATTGTCACGTATAGTTGATCCCCTCTTTGATAAAAGGTTGTTGCCAGTGTAATATGAATCGTGTAGCAAAACAGCCTGCTAGATTATTTGGTTCCCTCAACACTCTTTTTATCACTTCGTAAAGTGTATTATTCGATAAAACAATAAGTTTTTATGAAGGTTATTGATTTTTGATATTGGTTGTCATTCTGAATGGAATGTTTTATTTTATTTTTCGTATTTTTAGATTTAATATTTTATTTTTGTGTCAGTATTTGGTGACTATTGTCTCCATTTTTCTCTCTATATTTTATTATTATAATTTTGATTCATTCCATTATTAATGAAATTTAATTGTCATTGTTAAAAAAAAAGATCACATAAGGAGCATATAATGAAATATTAAAATCTAAACAAAAAAACTCAAACATAGATATTTACAATAAATTTGATCGCATCGACAAACAAATTATAAAAATTGATAAAGTTAGTGAAAGACCACCGGAAAAACTGTAAATTAAACTCGAACGACGTGAAAAGTTATCACAAACGCAAATCATGTATCTAAATCCAATCAAAGAGTCCAAAGCAAGGAATATTAAAAAACATATAAGCATCATCTTGATCAGTCATGACGATGTCAAACAAACTCTTAGGAAAAAGATAAATAAAAAGCGACAAAATGTAGAAAAACATATATCATATATACAAACTTATTTAAAAAATTAAAGATGCGATATAAAAAAGGATAATAAAAATATCGACGATCGATAATTATTATTAAAATTGACGCCTCTATCAATCAACGAAGACGAAAAAGAAAATGAATGAATGAGTGACACCGATGAGAGAAAACTATGATATTAGAGTTAAGCTTTTTGAATTATAATAAGTTATATTTTAATTCTTGAATGAAAACTAGTTTGTAAAAATTGGTTGATAGTGAAAACTTGATTCTCATAATTTTTTAGAAAACTATTTACTGTGAAATTAGTTTATAAAAGTATTGTAGTTTATTTTAGATACTTATTTATCCAAGAAATACAACATTATCCATTCATCCAAATATAGAATGATCAAATAGGATTAATTAGTACAATAATATTATGATAATGTTAGTGTTCAGGTCATGTGATGTTTTATATATTGATTCATGTAAGAAAGATATCCATGTTTCAATGTTATATTGGGATAAATAAACCTTTAGTCCTTAAACTTCATGGTAATATTCTCATATTGATCTTTCAATTTTTTTTTTGAATTGTCCGTCTAGCTCAGTTGGTAGAGCGCAAGACTCTTAACTTTGTGGTCGTGAGATCGAGTATCATTGAGGGCAATTCATAATAGAGGTCTTTCACGGAAACAGCTCTCAACTTGACGTTAGGGGCAGCCTACTACTCTACCTCCCCTTATCCCCAATTCATAACGGAAGTCTTTCACATAAACTCCTCTTAACTTGACGTTAGGAACAACTTACTACTCTACATCTCTTTATCCCTTTACATATAAGAATAGGACTAGCTAAAAAGATCATTCATTTTTTTTGTGAAACTCGAACAACTTTATTTTTCTAAATCATTTAAATAAAGATTGTGGTACATGATATAATCTCAGATCTTTATTTTATGATTAAATTAAACAAATTATCAATTTAATTTCCTTTTCATGTGCAGATCTGCCCCCACTCCCCCACTCAGCCTTGTTTTGTCTATTTCTGTGAGAGACAAATCCCACTCTTGTTCAAAACAATCAATTTTTAAGACAATAAAATAACATTTCTTTTTCTTTAGAAAAACAAAGAAATTTGGACTAAATTTACTCTCCTTAGGTTGCCCTCTACCCGCTCAGTGTTGCCATCAAAACTTGTGGTTATAATTTCCAAAATTTCCTTTTCTTTTCCCTTAAAAGTAAGAAAGGAAGCGATAGAGAATCTGCAGAATTATCAAAACATTTTTAAAAGAACCCACCTTTTCATCATCATCTGTCTTCTTCTCCGCCATGCTTTTGTTTTTTTTTTCTCTGATGGGTTTGGAGAGAAACTGAAAGCTTGAATTGAATGCATTTCTGTGTATTGATTTCGTAATAATTATACAGAAAATATAATATTATTAACCCCCACATGCCATCATTGCCTTTTTGAAAGCATAGTCTACTCCTTTCTCTTATCCTCTTTCTCTTCCCTAGAGTGGGTTTTGTTTAGTTTCAGCATTTTGAGCTCAGTTTTGTTTTTCTCCTTCTTCAGAAAGAAAATCTGGCTATTTGAGTTTCTCTTCCATGGAGTCATACGAAGCAACAAGGATAGTGTTTTCTCGGATCCAAAACTTGGACCCGGAAAATACATCGAAAATCATGGGTTATCTTCTCATTCAAGACCAAGGCGAGAAAGAGATGATACGTTTGGCTTACGCACCCGAAGCACTCATCCACTCTTTAATCTTCAAGGCCAAAACCCACTTGGGACTCTCCATTTCGAATCCGCCAACACCTTCGACGCCTTCGTCTCCTTCGCCTTTCTCTTCGAGGCCGAGCCCTTTGTCCATCCCAGGCAATGCCTTCGAAAGCCAGTCTCTTTCGTATGTCAGTATCGTTAATGGGAGCACCAGTAACGTCAACAGCAATGAACCGGTCAATGAGTACCACCAGTTCGAGGACCATCTCTTGTTCCTCAACGATTCCAAGCCCGAAAATTTGTTCTACCCGAGGCTGGACTTGGCTTCAATGGCTAGTCCAATCGGTGGTTACACTGATTCTCCTTTGCACAAGCGGAGTTTCTCTTTTCCGGGGATGGGTTTAGGAGCTGAAGATCTGAATTCTGGGCTTGGGTTCGAGCCTTGTTTGTACTTTGCGAGAGGGTTTTGTAAGAACGGTGCTAGCTGTAGGTTTATCCATGGAGATCAATCTGCCGAGTCCGTTATTAACATGAACGAGTTGGAACAGTTCCAAGAGCTGCTTTGATCGAAATCTCTTCAACAACAGCAACAAAAGCCAGCTGCTTCTGCTTCACAGTTCGTGCCCGATGCTTCTTCTTTCCCATACAACAACAGCGTTAATTTCCTTCTCCAGCAACAACAAAATGAAACTCACAGGTAAAATTAAATGCACGGAGCCTGTCTTTGTTTGATTATAACTTTTTATTTAGTTTCTTGAACTCATTATCACGGCATTGCCATTGGTTTTTTTTCGGCAGATCGCCAATGGCAGCATTGATGATGGGAGATGAGCTTCATAAATATGAACTGAGTCGACCCGAAATGGGAGCCAATGCAGGCTTTAGACAGATTTATTTGACATTTCCAGCTGACAGTCTTTCAAAGAAGAAGATGTTTCGAAATACTTCAGGTAATGTTGTAAGCTTCTTTTACTCATGTCGGCCATTGTTTTTGTTTCTCGTTTGAGCTTCCATTGCTGAATTTTAAGTTTTTTTTGTGTTTTTTCATAGCATTTATGGACCTGTGCAAGATGTTAGGATCCCTTACCAGAAAAAGAGGATGTTTGGGTTTGTTACATTTGTGTATCCCAAGACGGTGAAGCTCATTTTAGCTAAAGGGAACCAGCATTTCATCTGCGATTCTCGTGTTCTCGTTAAGCCTTATAAGGAGAAGGGCAAAGTCCAAGAGAAGTAAAAGCTCTAGATTTTTTTGTTCCACTGTTGGATCTTGCTTTGTTTTGCATACTGTCTGTATTGATTTAACTTAATCTTATTGATTAGGAAGCAACAACAATTGGAGAGAGGAGAGTATTCTGCATGCTTAAGTCCGACCCTGGTGGATTCTCGGGAGCTATTTGATCCCTATATTGGTGAGTAGAAAAAGAATGACTAGTCTTACATTTATCAGGAATTGCAGTACTTGTTTGTCAGCTTTCTTCGTTTGGATTTGAACATTTTTAGGATCAAGAATGTTTTACAATACTCAAGAGATATTGCAAAAGAAATCAGAGGAGCATGCCGATTTACAGCAAGCCATGGAGCAACGAAGGAGGCTGATGAACTTGCAGCTGTTGGACTTCAAAAACCATCACCTGTATCAATTCCATCATGGTTTGTCCACCGGCTCTCCTATTCCTTCGCTGACTGTTTCCCGCACTCCCACCAATCAAGCGATTGTTTTTCCATCCGATGTCTTCGATCAAGAAACTTCCGAAGGTTACGTTTATGTAGTAACACCATCGAGAACAATTAAAAATAACTTTAGTGATCCATTATTCAATTTGGTTTGTTTTTTGCTTTTCCTATAGATAACAGTGTTAGCCTGATTGGTGCTGTTCCCAAATTGACACCTGCTGCCAATGCGGAGAAGCTGCTCGAGGAAGTTAATCCGTTGTGTAATCATAAAAACGACAACGAACATGCTATTAATAAGGAGAAAGTCAGCGCGGAAGAAAACGACTTCCCTGAAAGGTATAAAAAGAATGTCATTTAAATGTTGATACCCTCAACACGAAACAGAATGCTCATGTTCTGGAATCTCGGTTACAATATAATTCTTCTGCTTTGTGCCGTCTTTCGACGATCGTTGGCATTATTGATAAAAACCTTTATGTCATATGAACAGCTTGGAGCATATTCTCCCCGATAACCTGTTTGCATCACCTAAGAAATCGACAGGGGATCACCTCACCGTCTTCACTACATCTTCTACCGAGGCCGACAACATACCTACGAGTCTGGCCACATCTTCTAATGGTAACCCTCAACCGGCCAACCCTTCTGGCCTCAATATGGAGTCACTTAAATCATGCTTTCTACAACTCCCTAGGTAAAAACATAACCCCATTCCCTTTATTACAATTCCAAAGACTAAAAAGGGAAGCTAATTACTGATATATTCATTTGGTCGACTATACAGGTTTTCTTCCGAGCAAGGCGCCATCGGAATGTAACTAAGGAGCTGTATAAGCTCTCAACATGCCCAGCAATGGAGGAAAACTTAACTTTGCCATGGTGAGTTAAGGTTGTTGGAAATCCTTGTCCAAATTTAATGGTTTTTTGTTTTCATAATGTTGGATCTGTTGTTCTTTTTCTAACATTTTGCAGAAAGATAATACAAAGAAGATTATTAGAAGGAAAAAAAGAACAAATAGAACAATCCTCTAGCTGTATAGCCAAAGGCGTACCTAAAAACAAAGAAGAAGAAAAAGATATATAAAGAAGATTGCTCCACCACCGTCGTCGTTGTCGTCATCACCGCCGGTACAACCACCACCAGCACTACCGTCATGAATACATACTAAGACTGAAATAAAGATACATAAATGTATAGGTAAGGGACAGAGGAACTGGTTTAAGGAGTGGGGGTCTTTTGTCTTTGCTTGGGCCTTTAAACTACCCTTTTTACCATCCTTTTTACAAAGGGAGGTGAAAAAAGTATCCATAAAAGTGTAGCATAACTTAACTCCTGTATTGATATGAAGACCTAAAGGAGAAGGGATGAAACTCTTACCCTCCCGTTTTAGAAATTATTATTATTATTATGTTTTTAGTGCTAATGTTTATTATGACAGTATCTTGTTATTACGGGTAATTCTGCTCGTACAGTATAATTTAATGTTAAGAAATGACAGAAAATGGATTCGATTTAAAATATTATAAAAATTATAAGATTTTAGATTGAACGAAATATAAAATGTTAATTTTTTAATTTTTGGTTGAATTAATATTTTCGATTTAATTGAAAATGTTATAAAAGTAAGTTTTTATTGTTAATAAAAAATATTATGAAGAAAGTTTTCAACTGAAAAATATTAAGAAAAAAAAGTATTTTAGGTTACGTTCAACTTAAAATATTGAGTTCATAATATTTTCGATCGTATATTTTTTTTAACTTTAAATTAGGTTACCTTTCAGGATTCTCTCAGTAATAACAGAACCGGAAAATGTGGGTAAAAAATAAAAGGTTGTTGAATCATGTGATTAAAGGTGATTTTAGGGCAAGGGGCCACATTGTCACATGGGGGAGGGATCCGACAATTTTATATCAACGGTATCTCGATGTCATTCATTTTTGGCTTTATTTTATGGTTAATTTTTTTTAGTTACAATTGAATTCGATAATGTTTCTCATGGGGATTATGGGGGTTGGTACCTTGTTTTTAGCATGTTAATGTTGGTCTACGTGTTACGGTATGTGTTAAATGCTTATGCTTCTAGACACCCGACCTCTATTTCAAATTGCTCCTCCTAACACATTAACACATATAGTTGTTCCCCTAGTGTAAAATTTTGTTAAATTATCGACTATCAAAAATTATAAAATGGTTACCTATATATTTATTATGTTCTAAACTCATCATTTTCTATTAAAAAGTTGGTAGTTGTCTAAGTCGGACAATAACATGATTGTGATATGATAGTCTTTTAAGATTCTAGAATTAGAGTTTATAATATAACAATCAACATGTTAACATTCAGCTTAAAATATCGTCAATTTTTAACGAAAAAAGACGAGTTTGGAACATAATAAATAGTTGGGTGACCATTGTGTAGCTTTTAATAGTCGAGTGACTCAACAAAGTAACACTCTATAATTGGAGGATCATTTTATAATTTTTAATAGTCGATGAACTTAATAAAATAATATCCTATAATCAGGGAATTATTTGTATACTTTATCCTTAAAACTAAGGGTATTAAGCACAATTTTTAAATAAATGGGTTTTTTTAATAAAGTAAAAGGACTTTTTATGTTAAATTACATATTTATATTTGATACATCAGTGCCCATATCATTTGCCCAATCTTCATGCAAGATAGCTGGCTAACTTTATATAAATAGGCAATATTGTGCCCAATCTGAAAAGTAGTTTTCGGATTATTTTTGTCTGTCTTTTTATTGCCAAACTCACTAGTCAATTGTTGTCACCTTGTCTTAATCACAACTATTATATTTTATCAATGGGTTGGATTTCAGGTGATTGGCATTTAATTTTCAATGGCATGATTTGTACTTTTTAAACCATTATATATTTAATTGCTTTATTGTTTTGGGTGAACTACATATTTAGTAATTAGATTATCAATTTTAGTTCATTTTAGTATTTAAACTTTTAAAATTTTTCAAAATCATACCTAATGTTTAGTTTTTGTTTCATTTTAGTATCTCACCATTAAAAACTTAACGCGTTTATAACTCAACTTAAACTATCAATTTTTTTACCTAAACTTTCAATTTTTTTTATAAAAAATTAACGTTAAATTTTGAACATGGGTACTAAAATGAAACAAAAACTAAACTTTAGGTATGATTTTGAAAAATTGAGAGTTTAGGTACTAAACAAATCAAAACTGATAGTTTTGATATAAAATGCATAATTTTCCCTAATTCATATTTTAAAAGGTTTTAAGATTTTAGTTTTGTTTTTTTTATGTGTGAATTTTATCTGAATTTATTTTGATTTCAGTGTATTTTTTTAAATTATGAGTTCGATCTCCCGTTTTTAATAATTAATCATGATTATAATTTTTTTTGGTAATAAAGATAAACTTATCCCAACTGCTTATGTTTCCTTCCTCAAGCACGATCTCCTTCATTTCCTATGGATGTTCTATCATTCTGAAACAGCGTGCGTCTCCACTTCGAGTTAATTTGACCATTCCATCTGCCACTCTGTTGCCTTCCCGTTATATATGGGCAACCTTAACTTCCCAGTTCATGTTTAGCATCCGGTCGATGTGGTGCCAAAGAGTTGACTCGAGTTTCCTGTGTGTTCTGTTATGAAGTCTTTTCCAAGTTTTTTTTGTTGTCAACTTCTATTATTAGTCTGCTTTCTCCCAGCTCCCAGGCGCTCATTAGGCCCTCGAGGACACCCCACAGTTCTGCTTCTAGCACCGAACAGTTTTCAATCGATCTATGAAATCTGAGCTTCTAGTGTCCTTTCTCGTTTCTTATAGCTCCTCCGCAAGCGGCCGTCACTTTTCCTTTATCAACTGTATTGTCTGTAAAGATTAGCAACAAATGTCTAAGCTATGTAAATTAGAACAAAGAAAACAAATGAAAGAAATAATTCTTCTGAAACTCATTATCTTCAAGTGTGTATGTTTACAAGTCTCAAGAGTGTATTTATAGTTAGAACTATAGCTGTAGCTAAACTTCAACAAACTAACTGCTTCAACTGATTAGCAGCAGTGAATCAATACTCAGTTGCATGACCATTATGCACAACAGTTACACGTGAACTTATATGCCATGCATACACTAACATTCCCCTTGCAACCTTCAACTTCAAATCTTCTTCAAAACTCAAACTGATATGCTTTTAAGTTGCATCACCAGCAACCGTTGTCTGTGTTTGAAAAACAAAGGTGCTGATAAAGGCTTGGTCAGCACATCAACAACCTGCTCGACTACAGAAACTTCATGCACTTGTAGCTGTCCCATAGCCACCATTTCTCGAACAAAAAACAGATCCAACTTTACATGTTTAAACTTGGAGTGAAGTATAGGATTAGCACATACTGCGATTGCACTTGTATTATCACACCACAACGTGGCCTTGCCATGAGTAACTATGTGCAGCTCTCCCGACAATGATCGAAGCCACACCATTTCAACAGCTGCACAAGCCACACTTCTGTACTCAGCCTCAGCACTTGAACGTGCAACAACCTGTTTCTTCTTAGAGCTCTACGAGACCAAATTTCCATAAAAATATATGAAGAATCCTGAAGTTGACCGTCTATCATCAATATCTGAACCCCAATTCGCATCTATAAAGCCAGTCAAAGCCATTCTCGAGGAGGGTGTAAACCGTAGTCCAAAATCAATGGTGCCTTGTAGGTAACGAAGTATTAATTTGACTGCCTGAAAATGAACATCCAATGGGGCTTGCATGAATTGACACACTCTATTCATAGCAAACGCCACATGAGGCCGAATGATTACAATGTATTGCAGAGCACCAACTATGCTTCTGTACTGTGCATCATCTTCAAGTGGTTTTCCCTCCTTAGCAGATAGCTTGATATTTGAGACCATGGGAGTGAGAAGGCTCTTTACTCCACCAAAACCATGCTTCTGTAAAAGGTCGTGAATGTACTTTTGCTTACTCAAAACAACATCGCAACCTTCATAACTGACTTCAACTCCTAGGAAAAAACTCAATGGTCCAAGATCCTTTAACGAAAATTGAGCATTCAGTTTGTCTATAATGCTTTGAACAACCACCTCGTTATCCCTTGTTATGATGATATCATCAACGTACACCAGTAAGTACACCAAACTATCCGAAGTCTTTCGAACATAAAGAGAGGCATCCGACTTGGCTAGACAAAAACCTTCAGATTCCAGGTATGCCTTCAGTCGTTCAAACTAGGCCCTCGGTGCTTGTTTCAGCCCATAAATCGCCTTGTGTAACTTGCACACCAGCTCACCATTGCCTTGCTCATACCATGGTGGTTGAGTCATATAAACCTCTTTAGTAAGCAACCCATTCAAAAAGGCATTATTGACATCGACTTGTCTCAACTTCCACCCTCGTGATAACGCCAAGGAAATGATTACCCTGACTGTTGCAGGCTTGACTACCGGACTGAAGACTTCATCAAAATCAATCCCTGGTTTTTGAAGAAAACATTTGGCCACCAAGCGTGCTTTGTACCTTGAAATTGAACCATCAACATTTCTCTTTATACGAAATATTCATTTACAGTTTAATGCATTCTTATCTCTAGGAAGAGGAACTAGAGTCCACGTGTCATTCCTTACCAGGGCATCAAACTCAGTTTGTGCAGCTTCTGTCCAATGCGGACTCATGAAGGTCTCTCGATCTAAAGTTACAACATTATAAACTTTCGGCTTCCAGATTCCATGCTTACTTCTGGTCATCATGGGATGTACATTGGAGACAACTTGTGGTACACCACTCTCCACATTACGTTGAACTTCAGTACACGGCTCTATTGCACCATTTTCTTCTTGAGTCGCACGTGAGCTTCCATCACAATTGCTACCATCTTGATTTTCTTCTTGGACCCCATGTGCATTGACACTACAACTACTCCCACAATTTCCATCATCACGACTTTCTTCTTGGATTCCATGCGAATAGCTATTAAAAATATCTTCATTATTTATGTTTGCCGCAACTCTATCAATACTTTGACTATGTGCATTTGTTGGAGTAGTAACGTGGGTGGGCACCATGCCAGAAGGCACACACGCATTGGACCGATGCGCATTGGATTCATTACCACGTGCATCCACCATTTCAAAAGGCATGGCCCTAACAACACGGCTTGAATTATACAGATCTACCACTACACCAAGAGGCACATGCGTATTGAAATTCGGTGTGGCCCCATGCTCATTATAAACTATAGGCAATTATCCAGTAGTGATAATTTCTTGTATATGACACTTGCATGCGAGTTGACTCTTATCAAAGGAAAAAACTTGCTCATCAAACCTCACATGTCGAGACACAAAAAATTCTACCATCATTGTCTAGACATTTGTACCCATGATGTAAGGTACTGGGCCTAAGAAACACACATTGTTTTGACCGAAAATCTAATTAATGTTGATTAAACGGTCTCAAGAAAGGAAAGCAGGCACACCCAAACACTTTCATACCTGAGTAGTCAGGATCTTTCTAATAGAGAATCTCAAACGGGGTCTTGCCTGAAATGATCTCAGATGGTGGCCTATTTATAATATACACTGCCATAGTAAAAACATAACTCTAGAATTTTGTTGCCAGTGATGCTTGAGCTAACATGGCTAGTCCTATCTCAACAATATGGCGATGTTTACGTTCAGTCTTCCCATTCTGCTCTGACGTGTTGGGACAGGAGATTCGATGTTGAACACCATTGGTAAAAAACCAATTCTTCAAAGCTTGATATTTACCTCCAAAATCGCTTTGTAATGCTTTGATTTTCTTCCCAAACTGAACCTCGACTATTTTAACAAGGTTGAGAAAGCATTGGCTGACTTCAGACTTCTTTCTAATTAGATACACCCAAGTATGTCTGCTAAACACGTCAATAAATGATACCATGTAAAGATTAGCAACAAATGTCTAAGCTATGTAAACGAGAACAAAGAAAACAAATGAAAGAAATAATTATTCTGAAACTCATTATCTTCAAGTGTGTATGTTTACAAGTCTCAAGAGTGTATTTATAGTTAGAACTATAGCTGTAACTAATGATGTAACTAAACTTCAACAAACTAACTGCTTCAACTGATTAGCAGCAATGAATCAATACTCAGCTGCACGAGCATCATGCACAACAGTTACACGTGAACTTATATGCCATGCATACACTAACATCGTCTGTGTTTAGGTTTAGCCAACCCGAAGCTGATGGTGTCCATCTGATTTGTTGGTTTGTCGGTTGGTTCATGTTCGGGTTATTTCTCCTTATTGTTCGTATGGCTCTGTGTGTTTCCCCCATAAGTCTCTTACTATACTCGATTACTGATTCATGCTCAACATGTTATGGGTTGAAGATTTATATATTCCTTTTTTTCTATTAGAGGATGTGGCGTATTGCATGAGAAGCTTGCGTATTGAAGCTTGCGTTGTGTAGAAGTTAGCTAGTGCTGAGCTGGTTAATAATCTGTTATGCTGATCTGTTATGCTGTTATGAAGCTGTTATGATACTGTTATGAATTTGTTAGGCTTAACAGCTTCTTTTAGAGCTAATTACTTGAACACTTATGCTATATATAAGCATGTTGTACATGAGTGATTAGTAATCAATAATATCTCCATTTTCAGTATCCAGCATGGTATCAATCGTTGGTGGTCCTGGCCCTCATTGTCTAGCTTCAGCTGCGTGATAGATTGCATAGATGGAATTTCCTTCTCAAAGCTCAAAGACCTTCTCTCATAAAAAGGTCAATGTCATGCTCGATGAAATGAACTTCCTTCTTTGGAAGCAGCAAGTACTATTGACTGTGCGCAGTCATAGACTAGAACGATTGCTCACTGGTGCGGTTTCCACACCACCAGAAACCATTGTTGATGATAACGACATTGCTCAGATCAATGAAGAATATGAGGAATTCGTTGCACAAGATAGTGCACTTGCCTCATGGCTTCTTTCCACCATCAATGCCCCTCTTCTCCCTCAATTTATTGGTGTTGAATCTGCCTCGGCTGTCTGAACACAATATTACAATTTTTTTTGCTCGTTCGACGACTGCTGTAATGAGTCTTCATTACAATTTACAGTCCTTGAAGAAAGATGGTGACTCTATGAGAACCTACCTTACACGCGTGAAAGAAGTCTGCGATGCCTTGGAGTGGTGTGACAACCCAGTTCCTTCTGTCAAACGCATCGTTGGCATTTTAAAATGACTTCCACGCGAGTATCAGTCTTTTGTAGCTGTTATAACTACCATGAAAGACACCTTAAATCTTGATAGCATTTATACTATACTTCTTGATGCTGAAATACAACTTACTTGGTTTGATGAGCAAATTAAAGTCCTTCCTATGAGTGCTCACATTTCTTAAGGTGATGGACGTGGTGGTTCCTTCTCTAACAGTCGCGTGGATACACGATATAACTACTCCAATAATTCTCATGGTGCTGGTAGAGACCGAGGAAGGTCACATGTCCAGTGTCAGTTATGTGGTAAGGTCGGACATCTTGTAGATCGTTGCTGCACAGATTTAACAAAGACTTCTCTTGTGTTACGACCGAGAATAGGACGAATTTCAGAGGTGACTCGTATCCATTGTCCACTGATACGCGTACCTGATGTGGTAAAGAACGTCCTCGTTCTTCAGGGATGGCTCAAGCTAACACGGTTAATACTGCTCATAGCTCGGACATGTGGGTGATCGATTCTGGGGCAATACATCATGTTACCACAGAAGCTTCGAATGTCATGGAACCGTCTGATTTTAATAGCCCAGGTAAATTGCTTATTGGCAACGGTATGCCCCTTAATGTTAACATGGTTGGTAGATCTTCAGTTTATTCCTCATCTAGAATTCTTTTTCTCAATGATTTATTGCATGTACCTCAAATCACTAAGAATCTTCTTTCGGTTTCAAAGCTTGCTAAAGACAATGACGTGTTTCTTGAGTTTTATGCAAATCGGTGTTGTGTTCGTGATGAGATGACTGGCTGCGTGTTTCTTCAAGGTGAAGAGAGTGGTGGTCTTTACTCTTTTGCAATTAATAACGATGCTCCTACTGTTCATGCGGCTGAGGTACATATTGCATCAGTGAATGTTTCTATTGATGAGTTATGGCACAGGCGACTTGGATATCCAGCAGCTCCTGTTTTAGCTAATTTGTCTAGTGAACTTGGTTTCAAATTAAAAATTAATGTAAACAAAGCATGTACTGCCTGTTATATTGGCAAGAGCCACAAATTGCCATTTTGTGAATAAAATATTGTCTATTCCCCTCCATTTGAACTTGTCTTCACTGATCTGTGGGGACCTCCGCATATATCTTCTAATGGTTTTCGATATTATGTTTCGTTTGTTGATGCGTTCACTAGATATACCTGGCTCTATCTCTTGAAAAGTAAATATGAGGCTATTATTGCCTTTGAATTATTTCAAAAACTTGTTCATAGGTAGTTTGGTTATTCGATCATGGCAATTCAAAGCGACTGGAGAGGTGAGTTTCGTAGCCTATCCTCTCTCTTGGAAAAGCAAGGCATTGTTCATCGATTGAGTTGTCCTCACACCTTTGAACAAAATGGAATAGTTGAACGCAATCATCGCCACATTGTGGAGCTTGCACTCGTATTACTTGCTCAAGCTGCCATGCCAATCAAGTATTGGTCTTATGCAGTTGTATCTGCAGTTTCCTTGATCAACAGATTACCTACTAAAGTACTTCAAGGGCTATCACCTTTTGAGAAGCTTATGCATAAGAAACCAGATTATAAAATGATGAAAGTATTTGGTTTTCAATGCTTCCCTTATTTGAGACTTTTCAGAATTATAAGCTCGAGTTTCGATCATGAGCATGTGTGTATCTTGGTCTCATCCCACAACACAAAGGCTACCAATGTCTAGCCCCAGATGGTCGAGTATATACTTCACATCATGTGGTCTTTAATGAGTTTGTGTTTCCTTTTTCAGGTGTTGCCAATGATAACATGTGTACTTAGAATGAATCATTCATCTTATCACCATCTCTAACTATAGTGGCTGATCCTAGATAGCCTTTGTTCCAATGCACACAAGAACAAGGTTCTCAATCAGTATCAAAAAGTGCACAGAACTGTGTTGAAGGATCGGTGTCCTTGGAAACAACTAACAGTGCAACCTCTCCTGTCGTGCATCAGAATGAGAATTCATCAACTCAGTCTGCCAATGATGATCTTGATCCAGTCTCTAGCCAGGACAACATGATTCATACTGAACTACACTCGGTACTTGACATAACTATGCCTTCATCTGATGATGTCCCATGTGCACCTCAGCGAACTCATCACATGTTGACTCGCAGTCGGTGTGGTGTGTTCAAACCGAAAACATATGTTGCTACGCTTGATGATCATGTTCCCACCTCGATACATGAAGCTTTTCGAATTGAACATTGGAAACAAGCAGCTTGTGACGAGTATGATGCCCTATTGAGAAACAATACTTGGACTCTAACTACCTTGCTAGAGGATCGAACTGTTGTTGGGTGCAAATGGTTGTTCAAGGTTAAGCGCAATCTAGACGGTTCAGTACAACGTTATAAGGCTCGTTTATTAGCCAAAGGATTCTTGCAAATACCTGGTTACAACTTCAAAGAAACATTTAGTCCTGTTATTCGATTCTCGACCTTCAATATGATTCTTTCCATTGCAGTCAACAAAGACTGGACACTAAGGCATATAGACATCAATAATGCCTTTCTCAATGGGTATTTGCTCGAAGATGTATACATACAGCAACCCCCAGGGTTTGAGGAAGTTAATGAACATGGTAAGCCATTTGTGTGCAAGCTAAAAAAGGCGTTATATGGGCTTCGATAGGCACCCAGAAATTGGCACGTGAAATTAAAACAAAACCTGGTACAAATGGAGTTTATGGTCTCTCATGTTGATCCCTCTTTGTTCCTCAAATATTCATCTCAAGGTATCATATATGTACTTGTGTACGTGGATGATATTGTTATTACAGGAAGCAGGTTAACTGATGTGGAAGAGGTTGTGGCCATGCTCAAGGACAGGTTTTCACTGAAAGATCTAGGGGAGTTACGATACTTCTTGGGAATTGAAGTAAAAAAGTCTGGTCAGGATGTTGTCTTAAGTCAGAGGAAATTTGTTAAGGAGCTTTTAGAGAAAACTGGTATGGAAAATGCTGTTGGCTGCAGCACACCTATGGTTATGTCCACCAAACTCTCACGTGACGAGGGGGAGTTGATCAGCAAGCAACTGAATACAATAGTATTGTTGGCTCGCTTCTATATGTTTGTCACACGAGACCTGACATCGCTTTCAGCGTTGGGCAAGTTGCTCAATTTATGAACTATCCTAGAGATGTGCATTTTACAGCAGTTAAGCGTATACTTAGATACTTGGCTGCTACCTTAAATTTTGGTTTGGTATTTTTTCCTTCTTATGTTGAAAGTTTAGACGTGGTTGCATTTGCTGATGCAAATTGGGGCTCCAATGTTGATGATCGCCGGTCTATTTCAGGGTTTGGAGTATTCTTAGGGCCGTGCTTGATTACATGGTCATCTAAGAAACAAAAAACAGTCTCTCGATCCACTATGGAAGCTGAATACAAGAGTGTTGCAGATGCCACTGCAGATGTCACATGGCTCACTGCTCTGTTGAATGATCTTGGTATTAAGCAAAGCTGTACGCCCATTGTCTGGTGTGATAACACAAGAACAGTAGCCATGAGTGCTAATCTGGTGTACCATGCTCAATTGAAGCATGTTGAGCTTGATATACATTTTGTTCGAGAGAAGGTGACAGCTGGCCAACTCTGTATCTGCCATGCATCAGGCAGCTGATGGGTTCACAAAACCTTTGTCTAAGGCTATGTTCGAAGAATTCAGAACCAAAATGTGTGTGCATCAATGTTATTCAACAGAAGAGAAGAAGTAGGGAGAATATTAGAGGATGTGGCGTATTGCATGAGAAGCTTGCGTTGTGTAGAAGTTAGCTAGTGCTGAGCTGGTTAATAATCTGTTATGCTGATCTGTTATGCTGTTATGAATTTGTTAGGCTTAACAGCTTCTGTTAGAGCAAATTACTTGAACACTTATGCTATATATAAGCATGCAGTACATGAGTGATTAGTAATCAATAATATCTCCATTTTCAGTATCCAACATTTCCATAGCGTCCAAATGTTGGTCCCAAACCTGATGTTCCAGTCTTCAACATTCCACTCTTTTATGTTTAACGCGTGGAATTCAATTAGCCTATCTTCCTTTATAAATATGGTCCAGATCGTACTTGCTTCTCCACACTTTCTCGGTATATGATCGACATCCTCTCATTCTTCATTACAAACCTTGCACTTTGCATCGGTAGTGAGGTGTCTTCGATATCTTTCCTTGTTCATCAAGAGTGCTTCATGAGCTGCTAGCCATATGAATGTTTTCACCCTTGGGAGTCCTTTAAAGCTCGCAATCTCTTTCCAGATTTTCTCGTTATGAATTCTGGCTGTTCAGTTCGAATCTGATAAGCTGATTTAACTGTGATTTTTTTGTCTTCATTCCATTTCCATCCTGTTGAGTCTTCTTTAAAGGTTGGCAGTGGGGGTTTTATCGCTGCGATCTTCATTAGTATTGATCTGGGTAAAATTGATTCAATCTCGTTCCACTTCTACTCTCTTTCCCTATTCACCATAGATGCGACTGTTCTTGTTTCCGAATCTTGTATTCTTAATTTATTGGCATGATTGATTAGCGGTTCAGTCCCATTTATCCATTAATCATTCCAGAATTTTATGGTATCTTCATTTCCAATGTTCCAAATGATGTCGTTTGTAGTTTACTCCCATTTCTTACACAAACTTCTCCATAGTTGTGATCCGTTCGCCATTCTCAAAGTTTTTGGGATCGTGTCTCTCCATTTGTATTTTGCTCATAAGAATTTAACCCATAGTTGATCATTCTTTCGTATCAGCTGGAAGGCCACCTTCATAAGAAAATGTTGGTTGAGCTGCTTTATTCCTAATCCTCCATCCCCACTTGGTTTACATAACGTTTCCCATTTGGTGAGATTAATTCTGTTTTTCTCTGCTGAGTTTCCCCATACAAATCTTCTGATTGTTCTTTCGATTTCTAAAAATACTCCTCTAGGCAACATGGCTGTTTGCATAGTGTAGTATGGTATTGCTTCTAAAACAGCTTTTGCTAATGTGATGCGGCCTACCATTGTTAATTGTCTTGCTTTCCACCCAGATAATTAATAACTCCGTAAAAATACTATGTTAGGTTCCTTTTTTACTTAAGTTGTTGATTGTCTTAAGATTCATATAGGTTCATTTAGATGCATTTAGGAGCATATAATTGCATTTGGAAGATTTATTTTGCCTTGGTATTTTATTTTGTGAATGATGCTATTTCACGGGAAAGGTTTGGTTTGGATGTTGATGTGCTGGTTCTAGGAGCAAGGGTGTGTGAGGAGAATTGTTGTGGCAAACTGGGATGCTGAAGTGGAATGAAAATGCCGCGGTATTTCTGGGCGCAGAAAATGACAAAGGAGTAAAAGATAATTTCGCATAAGGATAGTTGTAAATTCATCATGTGTTCTTTGTCGCCAACCACCTAAGAGGGACCTAGTGCCACCTGTTGTACTACCCCTCACATGTGGGGAATATACCTTAGGGTACCTTTGTAATTTTGGTACAAAGCCCTAGGTATATTCCCTTGGTATATATAGATTATGATACCACAAATGATCTTATCATCATCTTTTTGGGGAAAAAAATGAGTTGAACAAGAAAATAAAGGCGTCAACAAGCTTCCAACTTTCTTTCTTTCCTTTTCTCATATCTTTCGTGGTGTTCATTCCTTTTCAAGCTCGAGGAAGTGACGAGCTAGGCATTCGAGAGGATCTAGCACCATAAAGGTGGTTTGTGGTGGCCGAGGGAGCTCTGGCAGCATTCATTTGGAGTCTTTTCTCCCCCCTTATGCTTTCTTTTTATTCACATCTTATGGTTGTAAGGAATGAATGATTTTCATGGATTATCTGAACTCCACCATGGATTAAACTTTATTTGGTGGGGTTCATCATGGTTGATTAAGTGTTTTTCTTTAATGGATGGTTAATACTTTCATGTTTATTACTTGTTTTGCTTATTGTTTTTAATTACTTAATATTGTAGGAGTTATGAGAGTAACCTTTTCTTAAGTATACTACTTAGTGTTCGAGAGAAACTAAGTTATTGATCTTTAGTGTTTGAGAGAGACTAAAGGAAGATCGATGCAAGCAAAATGTTTTAGCTTATAACTAGAGCCTAATCCACCATCAAGAGGAGGTTAGGATTTTAAAGACTAAAAGGAGTAGTATTGAATCGATAGGTTAGATGTTGTTGCTCAGCCGAGAGGATTTTCCGTGGCATTCTCATATGTCAGGTCCCATGACTAGAGATAGCGTAGGGACACTCGTATAAAATTTTTCGAGCAAGTAAGACATGAAAGTTTATACTATCTTAAAAGACAAGACTTAAGATTCCTAAGTGACCCCACCATTCATTCACATAATAGCTTGTTGTGTGAGGATTATCAAGTCATCTTACTTAATTACCAACTTATCAATCTGTTTTGCTTTAGCATTTTCATTTGATTGCACTTTAAACAACTATTTTTGTATCGACGTTCTCATTTGCTATCCACTCACACCACTATTTCAACTCCACCTACATACATTTAATTTTGCATTGGGTTACATTTTGGTAATTTAAAATTTTAATTCAAATTAAAAAATTATATATATATAACCCAAAATTTTCAAAAATAGTCCCAAAACTTTGAAAACCTTTATTTCAACCTCTATACCCACGTCGATTGCCGTCCTCGATTGCCGTCGATGAAGTTCCACCAAACTTCACCTACCCAGCAATAAATACCCTTATGAAATCGACGACCAATCGATGTTTTTGTACCTTGCGAACCATATAATGAAAATCGCAATCCCATGTGATTTTCACAGTCAATCGAGGGCAACTACGACGACACGTGACTAGGAAGATAACATTGACTTAGTCGACGATGGTGGTCATGGTCAAAAAGGGGGCGACAGCCAGTTAGTGTTAGGATTTTTGATTTTTATGAATTTGAATTATTTTATAGTTTAAGATAAATTAAGGTTTTTTATAAATATAATAATATTATAAATTTAAAAAAAAAAATCAAAATTAACCGTATGTGACATATGTCACTTAACAGAGAAAACTAACGACAGTTATGGCCTGGACACCTAAAATGATAACGTTTGTAACGTTAGGCACCTGAATATTCAAAAAAATATTATAAGCACAAAACGATATAGCTTGTGCACTTATTTTATAATTAAGCCATTAAAAAAATTAACCCTCAATCGGGAGGGTTACCGCATGTAAAAAAAATATTCTAACACATTTTACTATGACACATGTCACCATTTGATTGAATGTTTTTTTAATTTATTTTAATATTTTAATTAAATAATATACTCACCAATCATGTGGTTTAATCGAAAAACAACCAATTTAAAATTGCCATAAAAGGGAATCAAACCATGGTCTTGTGGAGTATAGCACGTCTGAACTATGTCTTTTTCTTTAGGTGTTTAAACTTTTCATTTTGCCACATCACCATGTTTCAGTTTTGCCATATCATCATTTTGCCACATCACCAGGTTTCACTTTTACCATATCATCATCTCCGTTAAGTAGTCACCCGTATTTCAATTTCACGAATCAATATCATCATTTTACCACATCTCCATGTTTCAGTTTTACCATATCATCATCTCCATTAAGTGGTCACCCGTATTTCAATTTCACGAATCAATAAGTTATGGATTTAATTAATTGCGACGTTAACTATAACATCACCATCTCTATTCAAGGGGAACATTTAAATATTAACGACTAGTGACCTTATTAAAGTACCGTCAAAGAAGAATATCTTAAAACATAAAAATTTGTTGTACTTGATTTCATGCATTAATAAGTTTTATTTTTGAAAAAAATACACATTTTTTAAAGAAATAAATAAATAAATTATGGATTTAATTAAATTTTAAAAAATAAATTTATGTCATGCCATAGTTTTAAATTTACTGAAATATTTTTTTCCCAAAGTTGAATGTCATTTACTTGCACGTATAAAAGATAATTTTCAGTTTGCCTTGTATGTCCGATCAGATCCATTTTATATTCTCTGCCACTATCAACATCCAACACCATTGTCAAATACCTGTTACAGACCAAAATGGGGTTCTAAACATATAATAAAAGCCTACCAAAATAGAGAATAGGGCTCATTTGAAGGGTGCTATAGTTCCTATAAGGGCATTTCCGAAATAAATTTTGCAATATTTAGATACATGACATGACATGGGAGTTATATTTTACCATAGTTGATAGAATACATACATTTACAAAAACCAGCATGCAATCGCCATTGCCGTTGCCATGCCAACATGCTGATCTTCGTCTCCCGACTCGTATATCATTAATCACTTCTTTCCTTGCATTGTAAACAATGTATTTCCCTGAGGGGGAAAAAACATACAGGCCCTCTGAACCCACGTCAACAAGAAACAGAAGTTGTAAGTAATCCACCAGAGAATTTATTGAGAGCAAGCATTTATCAAAATGAAAACTGATCACAATAGCATACCAATTATATTGAAGAAGATTCCTCTATATATTTGGTGTCATCTTGGACGCCAGCTTGGAGCTGAAACACATAAAAATGGTACTAAGAACCTGCCCTAAATGCAAGGTATCTATCTAGCAAGTATGCAAATGTAAAATGATATCTAAAAGGAGAAAACTTTTAAAGCAGAATCTCACAGGACAAATGCATAGCTCTTGATCCAACTGGTACTACACCTTCTGGATGTGGTCCGACAGTAAAACAGTAAAGGAGTTTCTGTGATTCATTGGCGGGGGATGGAAGCCCCATCCTTGGTTTGGATACCTTGTCGGCTCACACTGACGCCCACCATATGAACCAAAGCCATATGCTTCCGGATTATCAGCAGCATACTGCAGATCAAATTTGAGAAAAAAAAAAGTACAATCAGATGTCATCAGACAAAAAAAAGGCACATGACAGCAGACTGTCAATACAAGATATATTTGAAAAACCCTACCGCATAAAGGTGGCGAAGGAAACCTCCAGTTGTCTCTAGGATCATGCAAGGCCGGTTGCATTCTGTTGTGGCTATTATAATAGTTACCCCCTTCCATGTTAGGTGAATAGTATCTGTTGGAGTAGGGAGGAGGTGGTGCATCCCTCATCAGGTTCATATACGGGCCTGAATTACCATATGAGAACTGATTCGAGGGCAGAGGATGAGGGGTCGTTGAGGTAGTCATTATGATGGATGTTCGGACCATTGGTTTGTTGATTATTATTCATCTGATGTACAGAGTAACTGTTGAAAGAGGTATTAAAATCAGAAACCTGCATAGGGACTGGAAGATCTCTAGACTCATGTCCGTGATAAGGAACCGATGAGGGATCTGTGGATCGCAAATCATCTAGCCTATTCTGCAAATATAATCAAAACAAAGAATTCAAAAACCAACATATATCACTTTTAAATAATAAGAAAAATAAAATCACAGCATGCAATACAAATAAGTCTGACATGTATACTTGTATGAATTGCTGAATTGATGCTTGCATAGTGATCAGACATTGGGCAAGGAGGGTTGGGAGGTGGCGGTGGAGGCAGTGGTGGTGGCGGTGATGATGGATGGACATCATGAGGTAAATGAGGGGCAAATGGAAAAGAAAAATGCTGATCTTCCTGCTGTCCTGAAGCTTGTGCAGCATTGACTCCAGCAGCAGCAGTGGCTAAACTCATTTCAATCTCAGAGGGGGCAACATCCTCCATCTCAATTTCACCATCAACATCTTCCAAAATATGTCTGTGCTTTTCAATTATAGGATTTTCCTCTTGTTCTATTCGAGAATCGTTCTCTGGAGTGACAGCCTCAAAACTACTTCCATCATAATCACTTCCCTCATCATCATCCTTCAGTATTCGGGGCATACAAAATCCAGGAAGCTGAAAGCTAGAATTGCCGAGGAAACAACAAAATATATTAGAAACACAGTTCTAGAATTACTGTAAGTAATCATGAATTATAGGGATTCAGGAATTCGTACCTTCCATACTCATCCACAAGCATACCCTCCATGTCTCTGACAGGATGATCGAATGGTCTCTCTGTTCTAGCTGTATGCCGACAAAAGGGCCCGCCAGAAGATGAAACACTAAACGAATCAAGTTCTTTTATATGGTAGCGAACAACTGGTTCTGAAAGGATTTTTCTTTACAGCCAAAGTTTCAAAACTTATATCGAAAAAAGTAGGTGAGAAACCAAAAATCCAAAACAAAAAGCAGTCAAAAGTCGCACACCTTTAAGCACTGCCGACGGTTTTCATGTGCAATAGGTCCAGGTGGAGCTGCAGCAGAGAGTAGACGAGGCAAAGCTCTTGAATGGCTGAAAGGTAGACACCACCAACATCACCTGGACATCAAACTCGTCAAAAACAGTCATATTCATATTATATAACCAAACATCCGTCATACGGCTAAATTATACTACACCAAATTAGTTAAAATTAAATAATACTTTTCAAACTCCGGGAGCATTGAGTAATAGAATCCACGAGAAAGAACAAGTCCACCCTTATGTGAAGACTCACTTTCCGAATTTCGAGTGATGATTTCCACAATCTATGTTAAAACAAAGAAATCAATGTATTTCACATGGAATAGATATTTTAGTATATATGGATGATATCCAAAAAGGGGAATAAATAAATTTCCAACTTTTAATGCCAAAATTTGCCAACGTAAGTTACACTAGTGTGTAATATCGAAGAAGCAGAAATGTCATTGATAAGAAATTTAACAATCTATATAAGAAGATAAACAACTTTTACCCAAAAATATTTATCTACATGAACATACAAGAAATATACAAACCTCCTGAAGGTATTATAAAAAATACTTACCCTCCGTCATCCTTGAATAATCACAAGGACTGAAAAAAGATTATCAGGGATTAAAAGCTTTCAAGTGCTGCAAGCAGTGATTTTACTAATAAATATTCTTTTATTTATTTGGTGATCCTTTGCCAAAACAATTTAGAACAAATTCCTAATCCAATAACAATTTAGGGTCTCCAACTTTTCTGACCTGAATAAGTTGCCAATGGAAGGAAATTAATTAATAAAAAAGTCCACATGAAATTTACGAGTAATTAAAATTAGTGCCTTTTTTCTACCATTTTTCATTCTCAACTACATATCTATCAGTAGAATGTCCTCGGCTTCAACAATAGAAGCTAATTTATCCTCTACCACAAGTCCAAATAAAACCTCTTCCGATATCTTACATATCCTCAATTTTAATGCCATTAGAATCTAATTCCATGAAACCCAACAACTATAATTAAAGCAGATAAAAAATAACAAAAAAGTAAAGAAATACCCTACCTTAGCAGACACACCAAATTTTGCACAACCAAATGCTATGCGTGTTGCATGAGCAATGCTCTCTATTGTCCATGTTAAGACCGCAAGTGTGTCAAGGATGACAAAGCAGAATGTGCTTCGGTGTAATTACTGCACTTATGAACAGATTTAGGCCTTTAAGAGGCCACAGAGTCAGCTCTACCTTCAGAGTCAGCAATTGAAACAGATAGAGATTTGTTCGATCGGGACTGAACATTTGGACTACAATACCCATTGCTTTGAATGATATTAGCACTCTCTGAAGTGGAAACACGGATATTCAAAGCATTGGAAGGAGACACTCTAGCAGGAGAATATACTTCATCAACTGGAGATGGACTTAACTGGACACCTACAACATCCTTGTCCGAGTTATCATCACGAAACAATCTAGTTGCCATCTGCCTTCGGTCAGTTTGAAATGCTTCTGGAACCTCACAGCTAAGTCAAAACAAGAAAGTCATTTCTAGAAATTAATGGTGGGCATTCACTAAAGACATAAAAACAAAAACACCGTGGAAACACACACGATAGACCCTCTTGAGTATTCAATTCTTTTACAAGGTTTATGTTAATATTAGCATCACAACTATTTAGTTCACTTACAGTCATTACATTCATATTCCAAAAGATAAGATTAGAGAGACCACTTCCATGATTAGAGGTGCAAATGACACTGTTAAATGTTGATATTTCATGTATATCTTTAAGAAGAGTGATTCTCAATATCAATTCACTGAATAGCTGTGATAGAAATAAGGCAGCGATGCTTACACGTCGTGGACTAAGCTGTTGTCATCAGTTTGAGACTTCAATGACTCACTTTTCTCATGAAATCTATGCTGGGCAGTACACTGAAACACATTTGAACCCTCTTGAGGCAAAATTTTGCAAGCTTTCTCAGTTACTGTGATAGGATCCAAACTCATGTCACTACGCTCTGATGTATTTAACTGTTCATTAGGATTTTCAGTCTAAAATTGCTTAAGCCAGCAGGTTCAACATCAGAATCATACTTCGAAAGCAACTGATCAGAAGAACCACAATTGAGAGCCTGGCTTTTGTCAAGATTAGGTGATACATATTCTAAGCTTTGGCCTTCATGATATCTGATTTCAAATAAGATTTGGCTAGTTTCTCCGAAGGCATTGAATTTGGCATGGAAAAGATACTGGAATCACTATTAACAATCAAATCAATGCCAGCTTTCTCCAACCCTTGGCTTCTTTGTCCTTAACAGTTATATGAGAGTTACTCCTTATTGAAGAACCGTGACATTGACCATCTGGTGCTTTCATTTTAGTTAGTGTTTACGACATGTCTGATCTTCAGCAGGATTGGCAGACATAGCTTCCAAAGCACGATGGAGACATTTAGAAGGAGGCAAGGCAGCTTCACTACCTGCCAACCAGCCTAATTGATTTCTCTCAACTTTCAGAGGTTCTGGACCATCTGGTGTGCTTCCTTTCAACTTGAATGTCACCTTTTGAAGGTGATATATTAACCAAAGCTCCCTTCAAATCTGAAGAATCTCTATCAGTAGGAGAACCGTTGTGACAACTTGATGATGAACTCATCTGCTCCAATTAATTGACTGCAACTTCATCAACAAGTTTTTCTTCAGTTGTTAAAGAACAATTGAAGTCACCAGTAGCTTCCAGTTTGCCCATGCGAACCCTTGCTCTTTTCAGCAATGGTTGGTGCTCATCTCCATCATCTTTGGAATATCCATCGTTAGGATTTTCGCATCTATTTAGCAAATTTTTCTTAGCAATATTGATTCCTAAATTCAAATTTTCTTCTTTATCCATTCTAACAGGAGGCTCAGCAAGGTCATTATTCATCCACTTTATAAATGGTTTCCTTTTCTTCTTAATGACAACAGCTTTTATTTGTAAATCTAGCGCTTCACTCAACTCAGCATCTCCTTCCAAACACTCAAGATTATTCTCAGAGTGCTCAGGTTTACAAATAGAATCCACAGTGCCTTCATGCAAACTACCACCATCCAAATCAACAGTGGCAATTTCCGAGCCATTATAATCAATGGTAACATTTGACATTAACATAGATGAGTCAAAATCATCACTCTCAAAAGCTTCCGCAGATTTCTTGAATCGTTTATCCCTCCTCAGGGATCCATCCGGGATCGCATTTGTTGATATATCAAAAGCAGTCCTAACATCATTATATAGCTTCATAAAGTTCTGTAATCTAGATGAGTCCACTGAGTTCCCACAATTTGCCCAAATGACTATCATCATAATTACAATTATTAACCTGTCTTTGAATTCTCATAACTGTCAATAATTTCCTGGACTGCACGAACAAAATCTGCACCCTTCCTTTGACGTTTGATCAAATGAGATTGTTTCTTCCCTTCAGTAAATGTTTCAACATAAGCGGGATTACGGAAGGCTCTGCATGAAAGGTATCCATCCATAAGAACTAACAAAACCCAAAACATGTCAAAGGAAACTACATACAAGGAGCAAAAAAGATGGAGTTATGTCAAATAACAACAAATATAAATGCCAAAATGATAAAGATCAATAGAATAAAGTTTTACAAAAATATTTTGTTACAGGTCAAATAAAAGAGTTATTAAAGTAGTTAAAAGCAAGTCTCCAGTCTCCTACTAAAGAAAGACTTCTAATGATATAAAACACTTTTAAATAAAATCTCATAATAAAATGCTCATAAAATTAATTTCATAATAATAATAAAATAATTGGCACCAATAATAATATTGTCTACAAAGGCAACCCTTAACATATTTATAGCAACTATCACGATTCCTAATTCCTACAACAAATACATCCAATTGTTTTTAGTCAATGTAAAGGCTAGACATGATTTATTTAGATAACATTATGTCAAATAACAACAAATATAAATACCAAATGAAAAAGACAAATCGAAAATTGTTTTACAACAATATTATAGTAACAATAAAGATTAGTAATTCCTGTAACAAATATATGCAATAGCTTTTAGTCAAGCAGTTTTTCTAGATGATGCAATTATAGCAAACAAAATGGAAGTTGTAACTAAATTCTTATTATACAAAAAGATACTATACATTAAAAATAGCATCTTCTCACTCCACCACCTCTAAAAGGTTTCAAAAATGTATGACTACCTCTGGGAACATGATTCCTGAAATGTAACATTACTTACATATTATGGGAATATTACACTAACTTGTTTGATGTATTTGATAGGAATGTAAGACTACTATACTTGATTGGGGGAATATAAGATTACCCGAAAACAAAATTTACTAATTTGTCCTTTTGATATATGTTCTTTTTAACATGTTAAACTTTCAATATTAAACTGAAAATATTTGCATGAAAATTCATCAAATCATTTGTTATATTATCTAAAATTTGCAAAAGCTTCATATTTATCATATTATTAATATAACTAGTATATTAAACAATTTTAAAAAATAAACTTATTCGCATACCCTCATTAACCTTTAAATTATTTTTTGTGAATTGTCAAATGCTAAATGTTATCTATGTTCAATTTTTTTAATTTTTTATTGCTTACGCCACTTTGTCAAATAAATTACAGTAAATAATTTAAAAAAAAAATCATAAAGTGGTAAAATAGTGATAAAAATTGTAGATCATAATGTAACCCCAGACCCGGTCTGTAAGTTAGACCCAAACCTAAGTGGTCACATATCCCATTCAGAGATTTTTTTAAACAACTTATAATACATTAGATATAATACATAACAAAATATTAATAATACAGATATATCCAAAATGATAGCAAATACATGTCACCAAACACAACTGAAAAACATATAGAGATATACGTTCGTACAAAATAAGTAGTTGATCTCCCCTGATGCCAAATCTGTTAACTTACGGTCTGCTGTTATCTGAAAAGGGTAAAAACTACAGAATGAGCTAAAAAGCCCAGTGTGCTCCGTACAGTGTATATAAAAACATACTGATAAAATTTTTCAGTAAAATCGATTTATGCAAACATGTAATTAAAAATATGAACACTACCCCCATCCGATCACAACAGAATGTGTAGGTTCCCCAGAACCATACAACCCCAGCACAATAGTAAGGCCCTGAGCACACAGCCGAGGAGCCTGCATATATTCTTCCTCCAACATATATCCCCCCAATGATATTAATAAACATGAATGCATCCGAGTGAAAACAATGATTAATCCTTTAAAACATGAAAATGTTTCATGCTTAGAAATCATATACAGAATTACAGAAAACAATTAAAATCGAATCATTAACGTACAGAAAATCATATATCAGATAAGCCATATTCAGAAATCAGGTATAAAAATATACCGTAACCATAGATCATATCATAAGTGTGCCATAATTCATATATCAAACAGAAGGTATTCAGATCGATATTTTAAAACAGCTGTCGGGAAACACACCTGTAACAGTATGAGAAATCAGATAGGGAAGCCTACTAATGGGTCTGTCGATCACACTCTGCTGCAGCGCTAGATCCTACGAATTAGAAAAATCCATATTGAAATCCTAATATAAATAATCTATATTTATTTAAATAATATACGAAAACCTACGGGTAATTCTAGTAGTACGCGGTTTGGGCTGATCTGACTAACGAACAACTCCAGACCTAACTGATCCTCGCTCAGGTGAAACACGAGTACCTTCATAAAATATTTTATTGAATCAATTCCTTAACCAAAACTCAAATAAATAATCAAAATATTAAAATACTAAGCCTTTTGGGTTCACATGCTTGATTCAGGGATTTCGGGTCAGAATTTGGCAAAACGGACTTCGGAATCAAATTCAGGACGTCGAAAAACGTAAAGCATGACCTTCCAAAATTTTGAATTATTGGTCAAAATCAAAGTCAACGGGTTTGACTGATGATTTGGAGACTTTTGGGTTCGAATTTGGTGAAACAGACCCCAAAAACAGATTTGGGACGTCAAAAAATATAAGGATAGGTATACTCAAAAAAGATTAAAGGTCGTTTAATGGCCGGTTAAAGCCGGTCAAAGTTTTGGTCAAAGATAGTCAACCGATGATCCAACATTTTACACAATTATCACCCTTTTAAGAAATATTTACCAAAATATCACTATTTTCAAAATAATTACTAAAATATCATTTTTTAAGAAAATTATGAAATTATCATTTTTAAAAATTATGAAAATAGTACCATTTTCAAAATAATTACCAGAATACCAACATTTTCAAAATAATTACCAAAATACCACCCGGTCAACGGGTCGGGTCAAACCGGTTCGAACCGGTCAAACCTGTTACAAGGCAGCGGTCGAGTCTTCCCCACGCGCAGTGGCGGCGCGTGGGGGCACTTAGGACCTCCTCCGGCGTCCTATAAATCACGAAAAATTTCCTAAAAATTATTTTGAGCAATTTCGAGATTCATACAAAGCTCAGTTCCAATTTTTGAACGGCGGAGAGCTCGATTTCAACGATTCAGAAACTTTGACCGCTTCACCTCCTCACACTCCACCGTCGACGGAGACCAAGGATGACATCGACGGACTCGAAATGGCACAAGGAACACGATGGTGCGGGAGGTGTCGAAAACGGAGCAACGATCGGCGACGAATTTAAGATTTTCTCGTCGATGAAGCTAAAAAAAATCGAGTCTTTGACTTGAAATTCCCGGCGTTTGGCAACGTTTCACTTCAATTAATTTAAGGGATGTGTTCCTCGCTCGATGATGAACACGATGATGTTTTCAAAACAACGATCGGAGGTCAGACGTCGTCGGGATCGTGGTTGAAAGTTGGGTGTTGAAAGGAAGAAAACTTATAAATTTTTTTGCTTAATAATTCACCCCCTCACATCTGATTTTGCATTTAAAAGAGTGTCTGCCGACACTTTTTTTTGGTAAATTAAGGGCTTAGTCCCTGAATTTTCTTAAACTCTACAACAACCTACAAGTTTGAAAACTTTCATTTTAGTCCCCAATTTTCACCAATTACACAATTAAATCCTCAAATTTCAATTATATATATATATATATATATTTCCCAATTTTTGGGTTGTTACACATAAATTTAACATATTAAAACATTTTTTTTAAGATGAAAAACATAAATCAAAGAAAAAAAATTAATAACATTAACTCTTAACTCATTCACTCTCAAGCAGCATGCAACCTAACCATACAACCTTAGAAACAACATAAATACAATATTAATAAAACACATTAAATATTAAAGCATTATTTAAATGTGTAACAACATTTAATTATTAAACTGATATAAAATAAAAATATTTAATAAATTTACACCACAAATAATTATTTATCTAGTTAAAAATGCAATAAAAGGATCCATATGAACAAAACCCCTTATTTTAGGAGAATATGGTCCAAAAGGGCAAGTATTATGCAATACCTAAGAAATTAGTGAGAATGATATTATCACCATTTGGGGGGACAGTGTCAGTGTTAATAAAATATTACTACCATGGGGAATCCTCCTAAACCAAATGTGAGAATGCAATTCAGGAAAAAATTATACTGTTGGTAATAATCTTTTCTGCGAACCAAATGCACCCTTACAACACTGATAAAAAAATTAATGTACTTCTAAATGTTGATTTCCAAGTTTAAGGACTATATCTCTTACTAAATGCCGACATCAACAAACAACTACACAAGTTTTTCCTAAATTGGAGAAAATAATACCAGCAATACTTTCCAGGTACTTGAAATTCTAAAATTTTTGTACCAGCATGTAAAACTTCTTTTATAAAAAATATTCAACTGTTACAGTGAGAGATGTACAACCAAGCAGAAAAACATAAATGAGAATGAAAGTATTTCAACTAAAGAGACTCACTTTTCTTAGAAGCCTCCAAAAAGTAAATTTCCTATTACAATAGATTTACCCTTTGAGAAACCCTGCATAGGTTCTCTAAACAAAAACTATATAACTTATAATCAGGCTAAATATTTTAATATAATAAAGAAAAATCAAAGACAACCCAAAGAGAGTATAGGGCTGACCAAGGAAAAGATAACTGAGAATTGTATTGCCTCAACTAAATATATATCGTTTTTGTTGAAAGCCTAAAAAGAGAACCTTCCTGTTACTATATCTTTACCATTCAAAAAAACCCCACATATGTTCTCTAAACAAAAACTATAAAACTTATTGTCACGCCCTTGGAACTTCGACTCCTCAGAACGTGTGGCCTTAGTCGCCTCCTTAGTGATTGCGACTAAGTAAGCCTGAAAATAACCCAAGAAAGGATGCTTAGATTCTCAACGAAAGAAAAACAAGAGAACTAGCACAAAAAGGAAGATAAGAAAGCTATGAGAGAAGAATGCTCTTATGATTTCTCAAAGTGAAGGAGTGAGTACAAATGAGGAGGGAAGACATCTATTTATAGTTGAAGCTCCCCTCAATGAATGACTAAGATTTAATTACATCGACGGCCTGGATTAAATTCCACCTACCTAAAACAAGTGGGCATTATCTATACAAAATTAATTCCCACCAATCAACGTATTGTTGTTGTAAAGTCTTCGCGGGTCTCAGAAGGTTGAAAATACCATTTAAGTAGTCTTGGGTTACTTCTCATGGGCTAATCTCGGTTGTGGGCTCGTGGTCCATGACATTCTCCCCCACTGGTTTCGGTGACGCCCTCGTCACTCGTCTGGTATGAAATTGGTATATTCTGTTCTTGAATTACCAAAGTCCCTCGGCAAGTTCCCAACTCCCTCTGCACTCGGCTTATCCCTTCCACAAAACAAAGTACTCATGCCTCGGGCGGTGTCCTGGTCGTCGGATAACTCTCTCCGCTTGTATACCTTGAATCTCCTTTTCATAAGAGATCTCTACTCCGACTGGTGCTCGGTTAGACTTGCCTCGATCCTGATCCTCTACATCATGATGGTACGGTTTGAGTATACTAACATGGATCACAGGATGTGCTTGGATGGTTAGAGGCAACTCTAACTTGTAGGCCATGGTGCCTACTCGTTTCACGATTAGAAACGGACCCTCGTATCTTTGCACAAGCCCCTTGTGATCATCTGCATGGAATAAAATATTGGCCAATTTTACAAGGACAAGATCGCCAACTTCAAAATTCACGTCCCTCCATTTTTAGTCGGCCCACTTCTTGGTCTGTTTCCCCGCTCTATGCAAACACGCTAGGGCTAAGTCATGTTGCTCATGCCACTCCTTGGCAACATTGTGTGCTGATGGATTTGGCTCCTCATACTTGGTAACAACCATGTTAGGTGTCAACGGTTACTGCCCAGCCACGATCTCGAATGGACTTCAGTTTATCGCCTTGCTCCATTGCTATTTGTAGGAAAACTGAGCCACCTCCAACAACTTTGGCCAGTCACGTTGGTTAGCACTCACATAGTGACTCAGATAAATCTCTAATAGAGCATTCACTCGTTCGGTTTGCCCATCAGTTTGAGGATGAATTGCAATAGAGAAGTTCAAACTTTATCCCATCAACTTGAACAACTCCGTCTAAAATCTTCCCGTGAATCGGGTGTCTTGGTTGCTAATGATGGTTTTCGGCATCGCCCAATACTTCACCACGTGCTTGAGGAAAATTCGATCCGCCTCCACTACTAGACACACCTTAGATGCTGGTATAAACGTGACATACTTTGAAAACCTATCAACCACAACCATTATGCTAGAAAGTCCACCAGTCTTAGGCAAACCTATTATAAAATCCATGGAAATACTCTCCCATGGGCGCTCTGGAATGGGAAAAGGTTGCAGTAGTCCTGCTGGTTTCTTTTCCTCGATTTTATCTTGTTGGCACACAAGACAACTCTTCACGTAGGACTGCACATCCTCCGACATGTGTGGCCAATAATATTGCTCTGAAAGTAGGGCCAAAGTTTGATAAACTCCCGGATGTCCCGCCCATTTGGAATCATGGCATTCCATCATGAGTTCCTTGCGTAGCTTTCCATATCGAGACACAAAGAGACGATGTCCTCGATAGTAAAACAATTCTCTCTCGAGCCAAAACTCCTTGGTTCGCCTCTCCTTGGCACCATCAATGATTCGTTCAGTCACTGGGTCCTGGGGCAACCCTTCTCTGATCTTCTCGAGTAATGTACATTCCATAGTCTCGATGGCATACCTCCGGCTTAGGCCATCCGTAACACAGTTCACCTTTCCTGGCTTGTACTCTATGGAAAAGTCAAACTTCGAAAGAAACTCTTGCCAACAAGCTTGCTTGGGAGAAAGCTTCTTTTGTGTGAGAAAATAATTGTTAGCAATATTATCGGTAAACACCACGAACTGGAACCAAGCAAATAATGTCGTCAAGTACGCAAGTAGTGAACAACTGCTGTCATTTCCTTCTCATGAACCGAGTACCTCCTCTTGGTCTCATTAAGCTTCCGACTCTCATATTCAACCGGATATCCCTCTTGCATAAGGACTCCACCAATGGCAACATCGGATGCATCGGTGAAAACTACAAAAGGCTTGGTGTAGTCTGGCAACACCAACACGGGCTCATTCACCATGGCTTCTTTGATCTTTTCAAAAGCCTCTTGGCACTTTGTGCTCCATTTCCACACCTTGTTTGAGCAACTCAGTTAAAAGTGTGACTATCTTGGAATAGCCCTTCACGAACCGTTGATAGTAGTTGGCTAATCCTAAGAAATCTCTTAATTCAGTTACCTTGGTGGGTGGCTTCCACTCATCAATCGCCCAGATCTTGTTCTAGTCCATTTGGAGCTTGCCTCCTCCAACAATATGGCCTAGGAACGACACTTTCTTTTGCACAAACAAGGATTTTTCCTCTTTGACATAGAGCTCGTTCTCTCGTAAGACTTGGAACATAATTCTCAAGTGTTCAACATGTTCTTCCAAGGTCTTACAATACACCACAATGTCGTCAAGGTAAACTACAACAAAACGATCGAGAAAGGGTTGTAGTACCTTATTCATTAACGTGCAGAAGGTAGCAAGGGTGTATGTGAGGCCAAAAGGCATCACAAGAAACTCATATGAATTATAGCGCGTCACACAAGCAACTTTTGGTTCGTCACATTCAGTAATCCCCACTTGGTAGTATTCAGGCCATAAATCTAACTTGGTGAACTACTTTGCACCACCAAGTTGATCAAATAAGTCGGCAATCAATGGGATTGGGTACTTGTTCTTCATGGTGAGCTTGTTTAAAGCTCGATAGTCGATGCACATTCTGAGGGAGCCATCATGCTTCTTTTGGAATATAATCGGTGCACCAAAGGGTGCCTTTGACGGTCAAATATATCCCGCATCTAGGAGCTCTTTCAATTGTCTACGAAGCTCCTCTAACTCCGGTAGGGCCATACGATATGGTGCCTTGGCGGGTGGTTCTGTATTTGGCACAAGCTCGATCTTGTGGTCCACCTCTTTCTTCGATGGAAAATGCTTCGGTAACTCAATTGACATCACATCCCTAAACACTGCAATACTTGTCCCACTTTATTAGGGAATTCCTCGGTCATTATGGGCTTAGCTACTACTAATGAAGCTACAAAGATGGGTTCCTCCTTGCGCACCCCTTTGAGAACTGGATCACGGACAACATCTTGGCATCGAATCCGGACTCACGACTTATCAGAACAATGCATTGGTGTTTCGGATCACAAATTACTAGGCAAATGGCAAGGGGAACGCATTAATCCGATCAAGGAAACTAATCCCAATAACAAAATCAAAGTCATCGAGTGGGATTACCTTTATGAACTCTTTCCCGCTTAATCTTCCAATGTTGAGTTAGATTCCTTTTGCTTCCCTAACGATCGAAACCTCATTGGTATTGACAGTTTTAATAAATCCACTTGTCTTCTCTACACGAAGACCAAGTTTCTTGGCAGCTTGTTCGGACAAGAACAATTCTGAGGCTCCAGTGTCCACTAGTTTACTTATCTTTTGGCCTGTCACAGTGATGTCTACGTACATCAGTCCCTTCTTCTTTGGTCCCTTCTTGACCTCTATGGTGCTAAGGATGGAGCCAAGCTTGAGAGTCTTACTCTCTTGCCCGTCATTCTCCTTGATGGCAGCAACTTTCACAAGCTGAGGATAATCCCTCTTCATGTGATTTCCTCCATAATTGAAGAACGATAATTCTCTCTTTTTCTCCCAAGGATTAGAGAGCTTTTTGGGTCGATCATTGGGCTTTCCATTACCCCATGTTTGCCTTTAGAAGCCTCATTTGGCATTCTCTCCCCCACCATTACCTTTGGGTTTTGGCTTGGATTGGAGATAGTCGGTATTCTTCACTTTAAACGGGGCAATGGCCTCGGTTACATCCAATGCCTTGGAGAGTTCAGTCACTCCCCTCCTCTGAATCTCTATGTTGGCCCAGCGTTGTAGTCCATCCATGAATGCAAAGAACCCTTCTGACTCGCCTAAGTCTAGGATTTGCATCTTGATCTCAGTTAAGTTCTTGACATACTCCAAGATGGTACGATCATGCTTCAAATGCTTTAGTTTTGCTCGAGCCTCGAGCACAACATTTTTTGGATAGAAATGCTCTTTGAGTTCTCTCACGAACTCCTCCCATATCCCGACTGGATTTGCTCTCTCAGAACACCTACGTTGCCATCATAACATAGCAACATCAGTAATATAATTTGAAGCAACATTTACCTTGGTGGTATCATCCCCGATACCCATGCCACGAAAGAATTGCTCCATTCCCCAGATGAAATTCTCCACATCTTGGGAACTTTGACTCCCCTTGAACTCATTCGGCTTAGGGACGTTGATCCTGGATCTTGGTGCTTGCGCCTCCCTAGTCACCCAATTCAACACTGCAGCCTTGTAGACAAGTAGCTCACTCTTGAGCTCCTTCACCTTCAGTATCAATTCATCCCTCATGGCCAAGTACATGCTCTCGAGGCCTCTGGTACGCTCATCCACCGTCTCTTCCATATTGTTGATGAGTGTTGAGTTTCTTGGCGAAGTACATCCTCCATAGACTCCATATTCTCCAAGTGTGATTCAATCGAGTCTTGAGTTGCTTGGATTTCATTATATCGATCTTCCAACCTACCAACTCTTTGATCGAATGATGCCACAACATCCTTCAAGCTTTCGCATTTCTTTACCACGGCAGCACGAGTCTCCATCACTTCGCTTGTTGGGATCTCGTCTTGGTTGTGTTGTGCCATTTCTCGCAAAACTAGCTCTGATACCACTTGTCACGCCCTTGTAACTTTGATGCCTTGAAACGTGCGGCCTTAGTCTCCTTCTTAGTGATTGCGACTAAGTAAGCTTGAAAATAACCCAAGCAAGGATGCTTAGATTCTCAACGGAAGAAAAACAAGAAAACTAGCACAAAAAGGAAGATAAGAAAGCTTTGAGAGAAGAATGATCTTATGATTTTTCAAAGTGAAGGAGTGAGTACAAATGAGGAGAGGAGGCCTCTATTTATAGTTGAAGCTCCCCTCAATGAACGACTAAGATTTAATTACATCGACGGCCTGGATTAAATTCCACCTACCTAAAACAAGTGGCATTATCTATTTGTGGTTGTAAAGTCTTCGCGGGTCCCAGAAAGTTGAAAACACCATTTAAGTAGTCTTGGGCTACTTCTCATGGGCTAACCTCGATTATGGGTTTGTGGTCCGTGACATTATACTCAGGCTGAATATTATAATATAGAGAGGAAGAAACAAAGGCAATCCAAATAGAGCGTAAGACATTAGATAACATGGAAAAGATCACTCATATAACTGTAGTCACTTATTTTAGCCTAGGGTCTATTTAATATATATATATAAAGTTTTTCAAAAATATATATAATCTATAGTTTTGAAAACATTTTGAATAATATAAAGTTTTGAAAACATTTTGAAAAAAATATATAATATATAGTTTTGAAAACATTTTGAAAAAATATATATAATATATAGTTTTGACAACATTTTGAAAAAAATATATATAATATATAGTTTTTGAAAATATTTTGAATATATATAATTTTAAAAATGTTTTTTAAATTATATATAATATATAGTTTGATGTATAGGTTTTGAAAACATTTTTAGTATTTTTTTTTAGTATTTATTTATTTATTCATTTTCATTTTCATTTTTATTTTAGGTCCAATTAAAGTCCAACAGGAAGTCTAATTGGGTAAGCCTGATCCAGTAGACTCGGATTAGGTGGGCCTAACTCGATTTAGAATCCCAAAATTAGGATTTTATCTTAAGCCAATGAGCCGCAAGGGAGCACGCGTGGAGTCACGTTCCCGAGCATATCGAGCATCAACCGAATTTCTCGGCCCTTAAATAGGGAATCAAAACAATAATCGGTTGAGGATAGGGATTGAACCATCCCTAAAACCTCGATAAACAACACACGAGAAAGTCAAAACAAGTAACCCATGAATCCTCTCCCGATCGGGACTAAAAAATAACCCAAAATCGAGCTATAAAAGCCTCCGGAGAGGCCAAATGAGGAACACAACAAGAATCATCACCGAAACAACAAAAAGGACAAAAATCCAAAAGCAAGCAAGCGATATCCAAGCATAAAACCACCAAAATATCCAAAAACATTCGACCATACAACCAAAACACCAAAAAAACCAACAAGCAAAGTTCAAACATAAACAAAATAGGCATATATCAACAGTGAGGGTATAAATGGAGCATCGTCAAAGCATAAATCATCGGGAAGTCGAGAAGATACGAAAAAAAGGTAAAAGTCAAAAACTTTTTATCTAGATCTATGCCAACTCGGCTAGTTTTAGTATAATCGGATCTTGGATTCATGATTACGGGGTCGAGGAGTGTATTTTTGGGGTTAATTTAGGGTTGAGAGAATGTGAGGGAGAGAGCATTTGGTTTTTGGATGGGGGAGAAGAAATGAGAGTGATGTTAATTTTTTCAGTTTTGGGGGGTATTTATGTGTGTAATTAAAATATTTTTAAATTATTTCCGCAGTCCATGTAAGTTTGAAGTGTAATTCATTTTAGTCACTTGTTGTAATTTGCCCATGAATTTCAAATTGTTTCGATTTAATCCCTGTTTCAAGTTCTTATATTTTATAGATTAACCCCTCTAACTTTATATTATTTCTTGCAGCTTTTAAATAATATCAATTTGGTACCTTAATTTTAAAATTTTTCACGGTATAACCCTTTTAATTTTAATGTTATTTTATTTAACTCTTATTTAAGTTAATTTAATTTATTTGTTTTATTCTAACCCTCATGTTACCTTTTTAGTTAACTTTAGTTTTGACACCTTTTTTTTATAGAGGTAATTTTTATCGATCAGAGGTAAGTAATTCGAATCGAATCTTTAAATTTTAATTTTAATTTTTACAATTAAGACAACTGATAAATTAAAATGGTACCGAAAGGGCAGTTCAATGGTACTAATACTTCCTTGACTGTAACCCACTCCCGAATCTGATATATTTATAGTAAAACGCAAATCAGGTAAGATGATGTCCGATAAATCTAAATATTTTTGAAATGATCAATGGTAACTCTAATATGTTTTATTTAAGTTGAAGCCCAATTCTAGGCCCACCCGAAAAACGATTGTGACAACTTGGCGACTCTGCTGGGGACAGGTAAGTGAGTAAGACTAAAGTTAATTTTTGGTTGTCTATTTAAGAAAAAATTGTAAGTTTATATTTTAATTTATTTATTTGATCCTTATTACTTAACTTTGATTATTTTTTTAAATAAATAGTTGTATTGACGTTTTTTTAATAGTTTCAGATTTTTAAAATTTTCATCTCAAGATCTATACCCGAGCTCCAAACCCTTTTATAAGTAGAGGTGAAAGTGACACCTTCATGGGAATTTATTCTCCATATAGGCCTAGCAAGTAACCTTCGGGATTCATATACCTTATGCTTTCGTGTAAATTTATTCTCCATGTAGACATAAGGGAATGTGTCCTCTCTAGTTTAATTTGGTTCATATAAGCTTGTAATGGGCTTAGGATTGAAGATCTGGTAAGCCCAAGGGGGCACCAGCATGGAGAACTCGAGTACCTTCTTTAGAACTTAAACTGGGAGACTACAGGGAATTAGAGCTCACCCCGAAACCCTTTTTCAAAACTTAGGCTGTCTTGAGTTATTTATTGCTTTACTTTCTGTTGAAAGCAATCGAACTAGAAAGATATGTGCTTAGGACTTGTTCAAAATTAACATGCAGGATGAAGATCATGTCCAGGTAGGAATAATAAGCATGTGGGGTAGAGCTTTTTTCATTATTACTTTGATTGTTATCTTTATCTCACTAACTTTTTTCCTTTCATTTTACTTTTTTTATCATTTAGATCATTCAAAAGAGGTGTTGATCCACAAAAACATGTTCATTAAACATAAATAGTTTGCATTAATGGACAAAGGGGTTGTACTACAAGAGGTGACAAATACAGAGGTTCGGCTATGGTCAGAAAAGACTCAGAAGGAAAAGGGAGATAGTCTGCAAGACAACTATGTGTCGCATTCAATAAAGAAGACATGGTGCCCACAATCAAAGAGTATACCACTTTTCTGCATTGTGAAGGACTTAGAATGGACCGCGTTTACACCAATCACATCAAAAGTCAACTTTTCAAAAATTGGTTGGCAAAGATTGTAGGGGCAGATGAGAAAAAGGTTACTGTCTTGGAGAGATCCCTTCAAAGACAATAGGAATAGGATGGAAAAACGATAGCTGAATTGGAGGTCATTATTGACAAATTCAAGAAACAAGCAAATGAACTTCCTATAGTCCCTTTGATGGAGGATTTTAATGGCATTTTCGTTGGGAACATGCTCAACAAAGAATGAAAGCCAAAGATGGAGTCATTCGAGACTTCTTGGAACAAGTACAAAAAATAGTTTGTCACTTGAACGGTTTAACGAAAGAAGCTAGAGTGGCTCGACAGGGTATTCAACCGGTGATAGATGAAGGAAGAAGATTAGTCAACCTGTTAGAAGCTGTTCGGGGTCTAGAGGACTTTGTCAGAATATACCTTTAAGATGTTTTTAACTCTTAAGAAATAACACTTTTTTCCCAATAAAGATTATTTATAATAACATATGTGTTTTTGGATCAATGCCTCGAATATTTCATGCATCATGCATTTATACATATTTTCATTTATTATTTTTTCTTCATTTCTTTACATTCACATTAACTAACAGAAAATATCTTATAAAAAAAATAACAAACATCGGGTTACCTCCACAAGCTTTGGACACGCATCATCCTCACAAAGAAAAGATAAATGGAAGCCAAAATTGTTCAACTCGAGGAGAACATGTTAAGGCTACAAAAAGAGTTGGAAGAAAAAATAAGCCAAAATAGTCAAAGTACTCTGGAAATGATCACTAAGAGAAAAGAGTCGTTGGTTGACCAAATTGTTTTCAAGTTATATGGCTTAAATCAAGCAAGTGCGCCTGGGGCAGGTTCATCTGAAGGGGTAGCTTACCAGGACTTCAAGGGAACTCATCCACTGCAAAAGAGAAGGTCTCGTCTGCTGTAAAGGTACAAACTTATGTATCTAACACTAAGAATAATTTGGATGATTACCATATATCGAATTTTGATGAAGAAGATAAGACAAAGAAAATGGAAGAAAAAAAATCAAGCTACTGGAAGATCAAATGAAGGTGGTTAAGGGGGACCATGATTACTATGGAGTTGATGCCTTGGAGCTAAGCTTAGTCCCAGATTTGGTGCTTCCATAAAAATTCAAGGCCCTTGAGTTTGAGAAATTCTATGGGAACAGTTGCCCTTCAGCTCACATTACCATGTTATGTCGAAAGATGACAGGATATGTAAGAAACGACCAACTCTTGATTCATTGCTTCCAAGAGAGTCTGTCTGGTTCAACCATCTGATGGTACAACCAACTAAACCGATCCCATATCAAGACATGGAAGGATTTAGCCAAGTCATTATTGGAACAATACAAACATGTCAATGATATGAGGCTATATCGAGTTATGTTGCAAAACATGGAGAAAAAGTATAGCAAAAGTTTCAGACAATATGTAAAGAAATGGAGAGATTTAGCTCTGCAAGTTCATCCACCCTTGGATGAAAAGGAGACCATGAAGCTCTTTGTGCAAACACTGAAGTGTCCTTATTCCGTGCACCTGGTTGCAATCAGATCTAGAAATTTTTCTAACTTAGTTATGGCCTGTGAAATGATAGAAATTTCCATAAAGTAAGGCAATATCGAGGGATAGGAGGCCAATAAGAAACCTCATATGAAGAATAGGTATGGAGAGATTAACAACATTAACACCTACAACGCCAATAAGGGTATTACAATCTCTAACCCAAAATCAACTGTAGTTGTACCGTCAGGTACTTTTAGACAAGATTCAAGGGAACCCAGGAAAGAAAGAGAACACTTCGATCCAATTCCCATGACTTACAAAGAACTGTATCAACAACTTTTTGACACTCACGTAGTGTCACTATACCCGGTGGAACCCATGAAGCACCCATACCCCAGGTGGTATGATGAGAATTCACATTGCGAATATCATGACGGTGTCCTATGGTAGACTATTGAGAACTGCTTCGTATTTAAGAGAATCGTTTAGAAAATGCATAACAAGAATTGGATCCACTTCAACAAATCAGAAGCACTGAATATTATACATAACCCTTTGCCTAATCACCAAGAAAGTGAGTTAATGCAATTGATAAGGAAAGAAACAAGAGATTCAAGATGAGTTTTGCCGAAGTAACATCTCCCTTAGCCTGGGTATGAAAATAGATGGAGAAAGCAGGATTTCTTGTACCCCATTCCGATACATCAGAATGTGAAGATGGTACCAACTACTTTTACCACAATGAAGAAGGACATGATGTGCAAGATTGCTCAGAGTTTAAAACTTTGATCAAGCTCATGATGGATAGAAAAGAGATGGAATTTTACGGTGAAAGTAAGGATACTCCCGAAGCAGTTATTTGTGCAACTAGAGATGGGTCTGAAAAATGAATGTCACAATCGAGAAACAAGGTATTTTAAGATGAGACAAGATGTGGTCATCACTATTACCACATAATTATATTGCCTATGAAACAATATCTTGTTTAAATTTATCTTTTTGAACCTTTATTTTAAAATAACATTTCTTCGTGTAATAGAGAATTGTTTGAAATTCAGTGAATATCAAGTATAATAAAATGCACATTTTGGGAAATTAGGTTATAGCCTTTTGGCATATGCTATGATCAAATTCCTTTAAGAAAAAAAACAAGATCCATATCTTTTACTCGAAAAAGAAGAATGCTATCTCACTTGAACAAGTATGGAAGTAGACAAGATGAGACATCTTCGATGCATGTTATTACAAGACCAGTTAGTTTCCATGTCTGCTAAGGATGTTCCGTGATGATATACAATTTTCACAAATGGAATGGTGGAATAAACTAATGTGGCTTAGATCCGTTGCTTAGAAATTGAGCTTTAAAGATGAAATTTTCTGATTTTTACTAACACTAAGACTATAACAAATTCTTCCTGACAAACTTAGAAAATCTCAGAATCGAAGAATTAATATGATATAAATGAACGATAATTTTAACAATGTTAGGGGCACGCCGATGAAAGTAGTAGGCTGTTAATCTTTAGAGGTAATGTCTGAAGAAGCTATGGTGGTAATGTCCGAGCTTTATGAAGTGAGTTTCGTTTGAGTTTGTCAAGTGGAAGGCTTTCTGACACTTGAATCTTTTAACTAAGGGTATTCTGCTAAATAATGGGAAATGTTAAGTTCCCTAACTTTATGAATACGAGTACATTCAGATCATGAAACTAGTATTTATGCGTCGAGATAAATCTCCCAGCAAAATCTAAAGCCAAGACATCAAGGTCCTCAAGTTTAACAAAGTATAATTTAAAGAAAGGCAATAAGGCTTGAAATAACGTGGATTTAAAATTAAACTTCCATGAAAGGTGGACTAAGGGAGTCAGGAAATATCTATCATAGTTTACTACATAAAAGCACTAAGGGGCTTTGCTTTTAAATTGATATTTTGGTGCTATCTCTACTTAAGGATTCTACGAAACTTGCACAAATATAATATTCCTGAGAACTGAAATATAAATGCTCTCTAAAGGATCCTACAATGGAATGCATCAATTGTGCTATTTTGTTTACATCCTATTTGAAAATCATGAAATTCAAAACAAAATCGCATTGCCTTCTCATATCACCCATTGATCTTGATACTTGTCAAAGGGCTATAACCTTTGAAAAATAACTTGTGTGATTCATTTATTTTATATTCAATGAATTGATACTTTGCTTCAATTGCTCTGACATCATTTTTATACCAAACCTTTTAAAAAAGGGATATATATCTCATACAAGACATAGTTTCTCAAAAAATCAGTTGAAGAACCAAAAACGATGTGGGGCATCTCAATATTTCCAATCTCTTCTCTTTCTACCACCCGTGCCTCCTGAGGTGGTTCCTACCAAAACAGAGCTTGACGTTGTGAAGAAGAAGGTAGTGTTACAATCCATGGCCAGACGTGATACTTAATCGAATGAACAAAAATAAAGATTCTAACCCATTATTTCAAAGTGAATATGAGCAATACAAATGATTTCTTTATCCAACACAGGGTCTCTCTTTACGATGAAGATGGTCGTTCAGTAAGGTGCAAGAGACGTACAACAATAAGTTAGCCGGAAAGAGTCTAGCCCGTGATGACAATATATTCGTTCACTATCGGGTTCCTCCTGAAGCATTAGTTTACTGTTGTACTTGAGGATGCCATATCAAAGAAAAACAACAAGAATGCAAGCTTTGATGAGTAATGACAAGAAATTCGTTCACTATCGGGTCCCTCCTGAACCATGAGTTTATTATTGTACTTGAGGATGCCATATCAAAGAAAAACAATAGGAATGCAAGATCTGATGATAATGACAACCCAAATAAGCGTGAAAGAGAGAGATCAAGATGCTTATAACTCAACGATGTTTAGAATAAAGACTAGATTTGTTGTCAAGATTTCCACGCAATAAATTCAAAGTACTATGCGAGTACAAGAAGTAGAAAACTCACAAGAAGCACTGAGGTTGCTTGATTTCAAGGCAACATGCCTTCTTGTTGGCTAGTCCTTTTCCATGACAATCAGAATAATTTTACAGACACTAGAAGAGGTAGCCTTGGCTGAAGAAGTTTCCATTTGAGGTTCCAAGCCATGTAAGGAAGCCTTTCACTGAATATTGATGATGATTGCAAAAGAGTCTTACTCCCTCAATTAAACAAAGGCTAAAAAAACACTTAAGAGTCTCTGGATTAAAATTGATCCATACGATCAAGAGTGCAAGATCACTGGATTGAGCTAACAAATAAGCAAATGGCATATATTTTCTATGAAGCCGTTAGTGCTGGGCCATTATCGATTCCAAAAACAAGACTAGCAGACAAAGAATGAAACTCCGTCCAAGAAATAAAACAAGAACTAATTCATTTTGCATACATCATATACATACTTAAGAGCATCACTTTTATTACATTTCTTCATACATTGTAATGCCCCAAATACCAATTTAAGGACTATATTGAAATAATTCAAAAATATGAGGATTTATTCTTTTAAATAATAAAAGATAAAAATGATTAGGATTAATAAATTAGACTAAATTGTGATAATGGAGTATTAAGAGGGCATTTTGATCTTTTAAATGAAAAAATTAAAATGTCTTTTGATGAGTATTAAAGAGAAGGGAAATGGGGGTTAGGTTACAAAAAGTTGTCTTTCTCTCTTTTATTCATCTTTCCCGTAACCAAACTCCTCCATAGCTCAAAGGTAAGTTTTCAATTTAATGATTTATTTCTTCAATTTTTGTTGGTTAGCAAATCCTTGCATATGATGGAAGCTTAAGGAAGGTTTAGAGGAGATTAAAACTAAGTTACGAATGAAATATTAGAGATTAAAGAAAATGGGTTTTTGAGTGATATGTTGAAATAGGAGGGTTTATAGATGTTTATTGGTAAAATTGACTTGTCAATGAGGTAAATGAAAGATTAGAAGCTTAGAATGAGTTTAATAACAAGTTGAAATTTTTTGTGTGATTCTAAGAATCAAATGCATTTGAGATATACTGGATGTTTTAAGTATCTAAATGAAGTAAAGTTAGTAGGGTTAAGTACCAAAGTGTTACATAGTATTGTTAGGGGTAAATGAGAGGAAAATTAGCCAAAATTGGATACGTTTCGGGTTAAAAACTAGAAAATCTGGGCAAGGGTATCGGTACTAATAGAACAGTACTGATACTATAGGAAATATTTAGGCTAAATCAGCTGAGAAGTATTGATACTGATTCAATTAGTATTGGTACCGAACGAAGTGGTATCGATACTATGGTGAGGGTATCGATACCAGGTAATATCGAACCTAATTTTGGTATCGATACCATATAGGGGTATTGGTACCATAATATAGTAGTATCGATACCATGGTAAGGGTATCAATAATGGGCCACATCGAATATAATTTTGGTATTGATACTAGAAGGGGGTATCGATACCAAAGCAGGGTAATATCGATACCATGAAAGGGGTATCGAAACTGAATGGTCAGAAATTTTAAGTTGGGTTGATATTGTTGTAGAAAGATAAATAATAAATATTTTGATTAATGTTTAAGTTATAATTGTTAGTAAATTCACTAACAATTGATATTACACATGTATTTAATGAATGTGGGATAGATTGAAATCAAGCTCCCGAGGCGAGTAAGGCGAAAGGCAAAGGTAAAGTTTCGGAGTAATCACCCTTACTTTTGGACACTTAGCGAGAAATCCAGGTGAGTACATTTATTGTATTCAATCTAGATGTAAATGTCTAGAAATAATTTAATATGTGTTGTTTAAATGTTAATGTATGTTTTACTGTAATTACTATGTTTTATTGAATACGTGGAAATGATATTGTGTATGAGTTTTAGAGTATAAATTTCTCTAAAAGAAATGAAAATAATAATAAGAATGCATATGGGTGTTGTCCGACCTCGTGAGTACTATATATGGGTGCAAAAATATGTGCAAGTATACACAATCGAACAAGTAATACAATGATAAGTGAGTATCGTCTCTACATGGATTAAAGAAAATCGAATAAGTTCTATCAAAGCTCTTTACTTTGTCACCTAAGTAAAGTTAGTGATGGTATGTACAAATGATAATGTTGTGGCAAATTAAGATGGATGTTGTGGAAGTGGAATGATAGAAGTATGGTAGCAAATGGATATGTCATGGAAAATTGGATAGAAATGTCTTTGCAAATTAACTTGTGTTGAGTGAAAACAAATTGAAATGTCAAGGAAAAATGCAATATAAATATGGGATTTAATTGATAGGACTTTGTCTTTCTCACACGACAAGCTACTATGGGAATGAGTGATAGGAGTCACTAAGCAAAGCCTAAGTCTACTTCTCAGAATGGTCTTACTTCTATTCATTGTCTGCCCGACAGAGTCTACTAAGGTGCCCTATGCTATCTCTAGTAAGGGACTCGATAGATTGAAGATGCCCTGGTAAAACTGGTTGTCATAAACCCCTGTAGTGATCCTATTGGTCCAGATAAAAGGATATGTTTCGGCAATACCTTTTTGCGGCAGCATTAACATCTAACTTATCATTCATGCACAACTCGTTTTAGTCGAATGAAATCCTAGCCTTATCTCTAAGGTGGATTAGGCCTAGTTACTATCTACAACCCTTTGCTTATGTGGTTCCTCCCTAGTTTCTCTCGAACCCTAAAGACATGTTACCTAGATATTCTCTCGAACCCTAAGTAATTTCCTAAGGAATGACTACTCTCGTAGCTCCTACAACCTTAAGGCACTAAGCTTCATAAACAAAACATATTATAACTTAGAAAAACAACCATTCATTAAAGTAAAACTTAAACATCCAAAATGAACTCCCACCAAATAGGATTAGTTCATGGTGGGGTTTGAAATAAGCAAGCTCAAAGCAAGTTAATCCACTTCTTACAACCCAAATGATAAAATATGAAAGAAAAGAGCAAAGGAAATGAGGAAAAGCCTTCGACGTGAACTACCGGAGCTTCCCTCGGCCACCAGGAACTGTCCCAACGAACTAGCTCCTCTTGAACACCTAGACCGCCACTCCCTCTAGTTTTTCAATGGAAAAATGCCACGGAAAATAGGATTGGTGGAAAAAGGAGAGACCTATTTCTCTATGAATTTAAGCTGAAAATGGTGTGGAATAAAAGTATCTACCATTGTGGCTTCATCCTCTATTTATATGGGAAGATTAACCCTAGGACTTGCTGTTGAAATTCCTAGGATACCCCAGACCATGCTTAATTCACGTGAGGATCGGGCAGATTTGGCAGTGGTCCAGTTGGGCAGCTGGCATTGATCTAGCCTGGGTGGCTGAGTACTCGACAGGATCCTGCTGCAGAAGGTAAATGATAGACAAGATCAATAGGAAGGCGGTTTGGTTAAGCAAGATTGGTTGTAGCAGCGCTGATCCCCTCCAAGAGGATCTCAAGGCAGATTTCTCTTTCATGGTCAGAGATCACATGAAAATAGGGACAAATGACTCCAAAAATATCTTCTTTCATTTTGTTCGCTCTCAAAATACCAACCAAGTCAGTATTTTCATTCTTCTCACCAGTCTCCTTTTGTCACATCATTTCCTTTTTGCTTTTCCTTGCTCTGAAATCCTGCATATCACTAAACAAACACCTTTCCCATAAAGCAACACTGATTACAAAATAAAATGCCGCGACAAATAGAATTCCACCACATGCAACTGTATGCTCTTAAATGCATCTATATGGTCCTAAATGGGCTCTTAGACATTAAATAAATTAAGTGAAAAGTCCTAAATATGACATTTTTACAGAGTTATCACACCCCAAACTTAAGCTATTGCTTGTCCTCAAGCAATAGATAGTATTAAGCAAAATAAAAATACCATGGCAAGTTCAGAAACAAAATAGTTATATGGGAGAAAATTTTAGCCTTTAGCATTTGGCTTCAACATGCTAGACTAGTTTGAGAAATAAAGTAATGTTTCCTAGAGCAATATTCTTTGTATGGGTGTATGCGTGTTTGTATCCAGTCCATGCTTAACAAACCTAAAATTTTTCTAAGCAAGCTTTATTAATTTGCCACGATATTTACAAATATTTACTTTGACTTTGTTTTCTTTTCTTTCATTAATTTTGCTACGAGGGGAGTCAGCTTATCACACCTACCATCCCACACTCTAGGTGAAAGGGAGCATACCTTCCACCCCTGAGCTAGTCAGGTATAGTCATCCCGTTACATCTTTCATTCACTCATATGCCATAGCTGCTTTTCATTTATATGCAGTTTCCAGGAAATGCCATGGCATAGCGGAGTGTCCCTCTACAGATATGCCGAAACATTTATTCACAACTTTAAATTTTTTTATGTGTGGTTTCATCATTCAATGTTTTATGCCACGGCATTTAAAAATTCTCTTATAAAATATTTCTAAGTTTCTCAAGCATGGAAAACATACAATCGTGTATTCAAGGGTTTCAAAGAACCAAGTCCTAGAGTTGGTTCTATCATCCTCAACCAGTCATGTACATTCTATCCACCATCAAGAATTCTTCATCATCGGGCATCCTTAATTAATTCTAGAAAACTAATTCTACATTTACTAATGTCATGGTATATTCATTATACTAATACTATCATTCAATGATTTGGAAGCCTACCTCCCCCAAACTTGAGAGAAGCATTGTCCTCAATGCTTACTAAAACTAAGGAAAATTAAACTACATGCTATGAAATGCAATGCAATACAAGGTACCTTAACTTCATGTTTTTGGTGGTGCGGCGGTCATGCGATGGGTGCGTTTGTGTAGTTGTGCAGAGCTGAAGTGTTCAGAGTCAGATGCTGGCGTAGCAGGGGGAGTACTGGGGCCTTCTAGGACTGTTGACAACTGGGGCTCCTTGCGCTTAGACACCTTCTTCAGTCGGCATCTACTCCTTCGCAAAGTAATTTGTTGTGGCATCTCAGATTATTTCTCCTCTATTGACTCTGTAGGCTGTGGCATGTAAGGGTGTTCCTCCGCCAGTGGCTCAATAAATTGTGGGGGTTCTGGAACATGTGCGAGTTGGAGGTTGGCTTCTCGATGTTCAGTTTGCGACACAATATGGAATGGATCAGTGTCAATTGGTTTTTCCTCATTGGCTGGCTGGTGAACCTCTTCACTAGCAGGCTGGTGGGCATCTTCATTTGCAGATTGGTGAACATCTACAGATGCTTCCGCATTTTCAAATGGTTACGAGAGCATGACAGGGATGGTTGGGATGTTAAAATTTGTATGCGAGAGAATCTCTAAGAAAGTGTTGGCAAGGAACTCGTCTCCACGCTTGGCATAGGAAATGTGGGTCATCATTTTGTCGGACAGCTGCCCGACTTGCTCTTGAGTGTGCTTAGTGACCTCTTCCAGGGCATCTGGTTTTACCCTGGCATGTGGAGTTGCAGCAGCACGAGAAGTGGTCTTCTCCTTTCCCTTGGTTTCCTTCAATGAAAGTAATATAGGGATCTTGACCTTTGTAATACCAGCCATGGCAGGTAAGATCTCGTCAAATTGTTCCTCTTGCACCTTCTTTTTACGACATATAGCCGTAATGGGATTTGGAAATACCAAGGCACTGGCAGACCGCTTCAGGCATGTATGAATTTGCTCCATAATGATTTTTCCTATGTCGATGGAACGCCCGAATATAATTGAATGCAACAGAAGCATCAGCTAACAGGAAACTATGGTGTTGTGGGAAGTCGGTAGAAGCTTCTGCTTCATGAAGTAATTCTATAATTTAACTTTCGGTTGCAACCGCTCTTGGTCCACTATCATTCGACTTATTTGCTGGCCATTCCACTGTGTGTCGGGAAGACAAAGGTCTTCTAAAATGCCATGGTATGTTTCATTTTCCGCCTCGTGCGCGAAAGTGGTGTGGTGGTCGACAACATCCTGTATTTTAAAAAAATGATTAATAGCAGTGGAAGTAAAGCGAATGAAAATGACACTAACCACCACGGCATGTTGATTCGGCTCAGTGATGTTGGTGTAGAATTCCTTCACCAACGATGCGTTTACGTTCTCAGGGTGCTTGGAAATTTTTTACCACTTGTTTTTGTTGACAATGTCGAGCACATTACTGCCTAGGTCGGCATCTTCCTCATTGGAGAAGAGAAATCCCAACTCAAAGAACACCCAACGGTTTTTAAGGTTTTGGAACCATTCTTGTGCGGCTTCATCCCCGAAGCGGGGTGGAGATGTTGCAACCGAGCTAGATGGACTGGATCGCACCATGATTAATGAACAAGACAAAGAAAGAGTGAAAATGCTTGGAGCTTTTCTTTTTTATGGAGGTTCGGCGCAAATGAGGGAAGAAGAAGGAAGAAAGTAAAGTGAAAAAGTGGGGTAAATAAGAACAAAATAAAATTTTGGGGGGATATTTAATGCGTTGGTGGGGTATAGGAGGGAAAATAACAAAAGTAAAAAAACTAAAGCAAAAGTAAAAGTGAAAAAAGTAAAAAAGTTAAAATTTTCCCTCCTCTTTTTCATCTTGTTACCGCCTAGTTTCTCTTTGCTTTTACCGTACATCTCACGTGCCGGCTGGGTGAATTTCATCTTACAAATGTATTAAAAATAATCACTAAAATAAAATAAAATAAAATGATAGCAAAGTAATATATTATTTATGCACATGAGTAAATCTAAAATGTCACAGCATCTTCAAGATGCTTGGCCAGTATCGACATCGTACAAGAGGAGTGCAAATTTCTCACACATGGGTGAGACTCCTTAATAAGCCTTTAGAAGCTGGCCATTGACTTTAAATATGGACCCATCGTCTATGTTTTTGATATCTAAAGCACCGTGAGGGTAAACATGGTGGACTTCAAATGGTCCCGACCATCGTGACTTCAGTTTCCCAAGAGCTTAAGCCTCGAGTTAAACAAGAGCACTTGCTGGCCAATATGAAAATGTTGTGGCAAAAGCATTTTGTCATGCCATTTCTTGGGTTTTTCTTTGTATAGCTTGGCATTTTATTATGCTTGTGCTTGAAACTCTTCCATTTCATTAAGATCGAGCAACCTTTTCTCTCCATCTAGCTAGGTGTCGAAGTTCAGCTTCTTAATCGCCTAATATGCCATATATTCTAATTCCATGGGTAGGTGATAGGCTTTTCTATATACCATCTTGACAGGTGACATTCCCAGAGGTGTTTTGAATGCCGTCTGATAAGCCCAAAGCGTTTCGTCCAGTTTTGGGGACCAGTCTTTCCGTCTAGGGTTCACCACCTTCTTTAGGATTTGCTTGATTTCCCTATTGGACACTTCAGCTTGCCCATTTGTTTGTGAGTGATATATCGTGGTAATTTTTTTATCTCACTCCATAATTTTGTAATTCTTTAGCAATTAGCTTGTTATCAAAGTTGGTGCCCTCGCCACTGATGATGGCTCTTGGTACTCCAAATCGAGTAAAGATGTTCTTGTGAAGGAATTTGAGCACCGTCTTAGAGTCATTCCTCGGTGTGGAAATTGCTTCAACCCACTTAGATACGTAGTCCACCGCAAGTAAAATATACAAGTCTCTAAAAGAAGATGGGAATAGTCCCATGAAATCAATGCCCTAAATGTCAAAGAGCTTTATCTCCAAAATATTTTGCAATGGCATTTCGTATCGTCTGGAAATGTTTCCAGTGCACTGGCATCTATCACATGCTTTGCAAAACTCGTGAGCATCCTTAAATAGTGATGGCCAAATGAAGCCTAATTGGAGGACCTTTGTAGCAGTCCTCGTACCTACAAAATGCCCTCCATAGGGTGTTGTGTGGAAATGGTGTAAAATGTCTTGTTGCTCCTTATCAGGGACACGTCGTCGAATCATTTGATCGGCGCATTATTTAAACAAATATGGCTCGTCCAAAAAATAGAACTTGGCATTATGCAGAAACTTCTTCTTGCATTTCCTGTTCAATTCGTAAGGAAAAATACCACTAACAAGAAAATTAACAAGGTCAACGTACCACGAGATTGTCATGGCATATAAAATTTTCTTATCACAGAATTCTTCTTTAATATAAATAATATCATGGCATTTTGAAATGTTTTCTAGCCTAGATAAATGATCTGCAACATGATTTTTAGTACCTTTCCTATCTATCACCTCTAGGTCGAATTCTTGCAGTAGTAGTATCCACCTAATAAGTCTAGGCTTGGCATATTTTTTGTTCACTAAGTATTTTATAGTTGTGTGATCAGTGTGAACAATGACTTTGGTGCCTATCAAGTATGGCCTAAACTTGTCAAATGCAAATACCACGGCAAGTAATTATTTCTCAGTGGTAGTATAGTTCAGTTGTGCCTCATTCAAGGTATGGTTAGCATAATATATAACATGGAAAATTTTATCACTACGTTGCCCAAGCACAGTTCCCACGAAAAAATCACTTGCATCACATATTAACTTGAACGGTGACGTCCAATCTGGGGGAACCACGATTGATATAGAGATAAGTCTTCTCTTTAGCTCATTGAATGTGCCTTGGCAATTGTGATCGAACATGAATGGCTAGTTCTGTTGAAGTAGGCTACATAAGGGCTTGGATATCATGGAGAAATCCTTGATGAATCATCTATAAAACTCAGCATGTCCAAGGAAACTCCTAATACCCTTGACAGAAGTTGGTGGGGTAGCTTCTCGATCACCTCGATCTTGGATCTGTCCACTTCAATTCCCCTTGTAGAAATTTTATGGCCTAGAACAATGCCTTCGGTCACTATAAAGTGACATTTTTTCTAGTTCATCACGAGATCGGTCTCCTCACATCGCTTGAGTACCTTTGCCAGGTTTCCGATGCATTTTTTAAAGTCATCTCCAGAAACAGAGAAATCATCCATAAAAATTTCTAGAAAATTCAACCATGTCTGAGAATATGGCTTGCATATAGTACTGAAAAGTTGTCGGGGCATTATAGAGTCCAAAAGGTATTCTTCGAAAAACATAAGTGCCATAGGGGCACGTGAACGTTGTCTTCTTTTAGTCCTCTGGTGCGATGGCAATTTGATTATACCCCGAGTATTCATCCAAGAAACAATAAAATGTCTTACCAGCTATTCGATCTAGCATTTGATCGATGAACGACAAAGGGAAGTGATCCTTTTTGGGGGGCTTGTTGAGTTTATGGTAGTCCATGCAGATTCGCCACCTAGTGACAGTGCATGTTGGTAGCAACTCGTTGTCTTCACTTGTCACCACGGTCGTGCTTCCCTTCTTTGGAACACATTGAACGGGACTCACCCAAGAACTATAAGAAATAGGGTATATCACTCTAGCGTCAAGCCAATTGAAAATCTCTTTCATCATAACTTCTTCATGATTGGGTTTAATCTTCCCTGCAGTTCTATGGATTTGACATTGTATTCTTCCAGCATGATTTTGTGCATGCAAATGGTTGGAGTTATTCCCTTCAGATCTGTCATCGTCTATCCTAACGCTCTCTTATGTTATGACAAAACACTTAGCAAACTACATTATTGGTTAGAAGTAAAGGAAAAGGAAATAATCACATGTAACATTTCATTACTACCCAGATAAGTATATTTAAGATGTTGTGGCAAATTCTTTAGCTTTAGGGTAGGTGTATGTTGTAATGAGGGCTTAGGAGGAACAAACTCTTCGTAATTAAGAGGTTCAAAGTGCGTACCTGGGCTAGCTTTGAAGAAACTAGCCTGCTGCTCCTTGGAAGAAAAATCATTAAGCTCTCCGGCCTTTAAATCTTCAAATAGCCTCTCATCAGCTTCTAACTGAATGAAATTGTCATGGTAAAATTGATTTCTTTCTCTTGCGATTTCTGTATCCACTTCAAAAATGCTCTGGCATTCTTCAGAATCATCCATGTATTTAAGATATCGGAAGAAATTCACGGTGACACATTGATCGGCCACTCTCATGGTCAGCTCGCCCCTCTCTCACTTGATAAGAATACGACATGTAGCTAGGAATGGTCTCCCAAGAATTATGGGTGCTGTGGTATTAACCTCACAGTCCAGAATCAGAAAATTGACTGTAAAAATGAATTTGTCAACCTGTAGAATGACATCTTTGATTCGCCCTTCAAGATGGACATGTGAACGATCGACCAATTGCAATATGATGAATGTGGGTCTCACATTTGCTATCCCAAGCTTCACGAAAATTGACTTAGGCATCAAGTTCACACTTGAGCCAAGGTCACATAGTACCTTCCCAACATATTTGTCTCCTATCGATCATGGGATGATGAAACTGCCCAGATCATGTCTCTTCGGTGGCAGCTTGCTTAAAGAAGAGAAAAATTCTTTTGTTGTGGCAATTATCTCATACTGCTCAGCCTTTCTTTTCTTGGTAACAATCTCCTTGAGGAATTTAGCATATGTAGGCATTTGTTCCATAGCCTCCAGAGAATAAACATTGATTTGAAGTTGACTCAGAATGTCAATGAACTTCTTGAATTGAATATCCTCGTTATGCTTCTTCAGTCTTTGCGGAAAATGAGGTGGGGGTCTGACTTCCTGTACTGACGGGGTGGGAACAGAATTTGCCTTGGCGTTTTTGTTGCCCCCTCAGTTGCTTTACTCGATGAACCCTTATCTTTATCATCTTCAACTGGTGCTTTTCCTAGTAACTCTTGATCAACTTGCACGGTTTCAGGGGGTGAATCATCCTTCGTTCTTCCCCCAAACTTGTCTTTGACATTGATTTTTGTACAACTTTGTAGAGTTAGCACACTACATTGTTCTTTGCCATGAGATTTTGTGACTTTAGTGTCACTCGACAGATGTTCTGGTCGTCATTCTTGTAATCTCACGGTAATTTGACCAACCTGACTCTCCAATGCCCTCAGCGACGAACTATGGCTCTGAAGCAGGGCTCCTTGGTTTTTTATAGAGGTTGCATGGTCTTACAGCAGTGTCTTCGTTGTTGCTAAGAACTCTTGCATTGTAGCCTCCAAATAACTGGTATTAGATGAAGATGGCCCTCCCTTATGAGAATTATGCCATGGTATATTTGATTGAAAACCATAGGAGTCATTAAAATTCTGCTACCGAACTGGTTGATAAGCATTGCTGGTTCCTTGATTTTCCCACGAAACGTTTGGATGCTGAAGCCATCCAGGATTATATGTGTTAGAATAGGGGTTGTTATTGCCTCGATTGCAGTTGCCCACATAGTTGATGGATTCTTGATTGGTCGGGCACACACTCTCATTGTGATTACCGTGGCATAATAAACATGCTGAATTAGCTGCCTTTACTTCTCTCACCTCACTTGGCCTTTGCAAATTCTTCAATATTTTGGTGATAACAACAAGTTGGGCGGACACCATATCCTTAGAATCTAGCTCGAAAGTTCCATGTGATTTTTGCCCAAGGCCAAGCCTTGTATATGGAAATTGATAATCATTGGTGGCAATCCTATCCAGAATGTAAAATGCCTATGTTGGTGATTTTTCAAGTAATGTTCCATTTGCCGAGGCATCTAGCATCATCCTCATGGTCGCATTTACTCCATTATAGAACATCACCACTTGTGTCCAATCTTGAAAACCATGATTCGAACATTTACAAAGCAATCCTTTATACCGATCCTAGCATTCATACATTGACTCGTCATCAACTTGACAAAAAGAGGCGATATCGTTCCTCGGTTGGGTGTTCATGTTCGAAGGATTATACCGTAGCAAAATTATTTTGCACAAATCAGTCTAAGACTCCATTGAACCCACTGGAACGCCACTCAACCAAGCCCTTGCTCAGTTACGCAGAGAATATAGAAATAACTTTAACTTTAAAACATCTTCATGCACTCATTGTTTACGAAAAGTATCGCATACCTCCAAGAAGTTATGAATATGTTTCTTGGCATCTTCATTTGGCATGCCCCAAATTGCCCTATGGAATTCAGCATATTGAACATGACAGGTTTGAGCTCGAAGTGGGCTGCCTGAATTTCTGGTGCCACAATTTCAGGATTTAGGTCATCTAAGATTGGGTTTAAGTGATCACGAATGACATGAGGTCTGGATGTATTCCCAGCACTTGGAATTTCCTCGACATCCTGATCTTCCTCATGACCAATTCCTTGATTTTCGGTTTGATACATGTTTGCACGTTGAACACATCTTATTTTCCTAAAAAGCCTCTCGATCTCAGGTTCAACCAGTTCTAATGGCTAGTCAGAGTGTCCTCTGGTCATACACCAAGAAAAACCTGAAAAAGATAAGAAAAATAAAAAAAATAAAACTATGTATAAAAAATAAACAAGTAAAATAAAAATGATATGACAAAACAAATTAACTTCCAGTTGCCAGTCCCCGGCAACGGTGCCAAAAACTTGTCTGACCTTGTGAGTACTATATATGGGTACGAAAATATGTGAAAGTATACACAATCGAACAAGTAATACAGTGATAAGTGAGTATCGTCTCCACGGGGATTGGAGGAAATTGAATAAGTTCTATCAAAGCGCTTTACTTTGTCACCTAAGTAAAGTTAGTGATGGTATGTACAAATGATAATGTTATGGTAAATTGAGATGAATATTGTGGAAGTGGAATGATAGAAGTATGGTAGAAAATGGATATGTTATGGCAAATTGGATGGAAATGTCTTGGCAAATTAACTTGTGTTGAGTGCAAACAAATGGAAATGTCAAGGTAAAACGCAATATAAATATGGGATTTAATTGATAGGAATTTGTCTTTCTCACACGATAAGTTACTATGGGAATGAGTGATATCAATTAATAAGGAAAACCTAAGTCTACTTCTTAGAATGGTCTTACTTATATGCCTTTTCTGCTCGACAGTGTCTATTAAGGTGCCATATGCTATCTGTAGTGAGGGACTCAATAGATTGAAGATCCCTTGGCAAAACTGGTTGGTGTAAACCCCTACAGTGATCCTATTGGTCCAGATAATAGGATATGTCTCGACAATACCATTTTATGGCAGTATTAATATCTAACCTATCGTTCATGCACAACTCATTTTAGTCGAATGAAATCCTAGCCTTATCTCTAAGGTGGATTAGGCCTAGTTACTATCTAGAACCCCTTGCTTATGTGGTTCCTCCCTAGTTTCTCTCGAACACTAAGGATGTGCTACCTAGATATTCTCTCGAACACTAAGTAATCTCATAAGGAATGGCTACTCTCGTAGCTCCTATAACCTTAAGGCACTAAGCTTAATAAATAAAATAGATTATAAATTAGAAAAAATACCATTCATTAAAGTAAAACTTAAACAACCAAAATAAACTCCCACCAAATAGGATTAGTTCATGGTGGGGTTCGATATAAGCAAGCATAAAGAAAGTTAATCCGTTCCTTACCAAATAATAAAATATGAAAGCAAAGGGAAGGAGAAAAAGCCTTCAACGTACACTGCCAGATCTTCTCTCGGTCACCACGAACTGTCCCAGCGAGCTAGCTCCTCTCGAACGCCTAGAGAGCCACTCCTTCTAGCTTGTCAATGGAGAAATATCACGACAAATAGGATTGGTGGAAAAAGGAGAGACCTTTTTCTCTCTAAATTTAAGCTCAAAACAGCGTGGAACAAAAGTCTCTACCATTATGGCTTCATCCTCTATTTATAAGGTAAGATTAACCCTAGGACTTGGTGTTGAAATTCCTAGGATACCTCAAACCATGCTTAATTCATGTGAGAATCGGGCAGATCAAACAGTGGTCCAGCTGGGCAGCTGGCATTAATCCAGCCTAGGTGGCTGGTTGAGTACTCGATAGAATCCTGTTGCAGATGGTAAAGGACAGACAAGATCAGCAGCATGGCGGCGTGGTTCAGCAAGATTGACTGTTGCAGCTCTGATCCCCTCCAGGCGAATCTTCATGTGGATTTCTTGCTCATGGTTAGAGATCACGTGAAAATAAGGACAACTGACTCCAAAAATATTTTCTTTCATTTTGTTTGCTCTCGAAATGCCAACCAAGTCGTCATTTTCATTCTGCTCAACAGTCTCCTTATGTCATGACATTTTCATTTTGCTTTTCCTTTATCTCAAATCCTACACATCACTAAACAAACAACTTCCCCATAAAGCAGCACTGATTACAAAATAAAATACCGCGGCAAACAGAATTCCACCACATGCAACTTTATGCTCCTAAATACATCTATATGGTCCTAAATGGGCTCTTAGACATTCAATAACTTAAGTGAAAAGGTCCTAAATATGACCTTTTACCGAGTTATCAGGTGCATTATTGGCATGAAATAATGCTATAGTTGAAATGTATATGGGTACATTACCAACAGAAAAGTATGATATAATTGAAATGTATATGGGAACATTTTGAACAGAAAAATATACTATAGTTGAAATGCATATGGGTGCATTATCAACAGAAAAGTATGCTATAGTTGAAATGTATATGGGTACATTTTCAACAGAAAAGTATGCTATAGTTGAAATGTATATGGGTACATTTTCAACATAAGAGTATACTATAGTGGAAATGTATATGGGTACATTTTCAACAAAAGAGCATGCTATAGTTTAAAATGCATAATGGTATATTATAATCATGAATGGAGGTTACAAATGAAAAGAAAGAATCATGACAATTGATTATAATAATTGGGAATAAAATATATATGTATATACAAGAGTTTATTTACTATATTATGATTCGTTAAGATAAACTTAATGTGAATATTTCCACGCGTAAGTAACAACAGAAATAATCAAGGAGTGAAGCCGTAGCAGTAGATATCATTCACCAAGTTTGACTCATCAGCAACATTAGGACGGTAGTAAACCTTTTGTAAACTTGTTGGCATGTAATTAGATTTAACATAATATTTTGTAATGTGTTTTAATGAATACTTATTTATTATGTTTATTTATGTGGAAATTAAGTTAAAACAAAAATTTTAAAGACTTTACAAAGTGAGTAAACCGGATTTAAGTGATGTGAAAATTGTATACGTATACGGAAAAAATATATACCTATATGGGTGTTACATTTATTGGTATAAAAGCTACATGTTTAGCCGATTCTTAGCCAAATCTAGTTCTATTTTAAAATAGAAAAAAGGATTACATGCCAATAAGGTTGTTAATGTTACTGAGATGGTGTCATTAGGAGGTGATTGATAATGCTCCTTACTAATGGTATTGTTATTATTATGAATGTTGCATTAGATGTCAAAATCTTCAAACTCGCGAAGAGCGGACGAACAAGAAATGCAAGAAGAAATGGGGAGTGAAAGTTATGAGGATAATAGTGCACCGCCTCTTCCTTCTAAAAATGCAAGCGCATCTGTACTTCAAGGGATTCCGGCGCCTGATTTTGGAACTTTCATGTAAGCCCTTGATTCCATACTGACTCGGTTTCAACCTCCCCCTGCTCCTTCAATACCTAGAATGTTGATTCCAAAGAAGTTAAAGAGTTTGAGAGCTCTAGAGTTCAGAGGAGATGAGGGTAAGGGTCCTATAGAGGTAGATATGTGTTTAAATGATGTGAGGATAATGCTTGAAAGCTTGAAATGTTTAGATCATTAAAGGTTTGGAGGAGTTGTATCTTTTTTGAGAGGATCATCTTGAGTATGGTGGTCCAACACTACGATGTATGCACCACCGGAACAAGTCACCTGCCAATTTTCCAGGAAGAATTCAAAAACAAGTATGTGAGTGAACAGTTTAAACAAGTTGAGTCATTCTTCCATTGAAGGTGTGCCAAATGACAAGGCAAGACGTGATTGGTTCATAGAGGGTTTGAGGCCAAAGCTGAAAGAGATGATGTTGCCTTTGAACTTGCCGTGTCTACAGGAAGTTATAAATAGAACCAAAGCTATCTAAAGAGCTCAGAAGGAAACAATAGCGGTGGAGTAGACTGTTCAAATGGGGAAAAGAGTGGGAATACCTTCACTCTACATTATGCTAAAAGTGGCAAAGACTCGAATAGAAACAGAGGGAGGGGTAAGTCCAGGGGACAGACAGAATCAATTTCGAAACAAGAGACTTGGGAAGTTGATAGAATTTACAACCTTAAGACCACTAAGGATCGAGATGACCTTGAGATCATAACAGGTATTTTCCATCTTTACGATGAACCTGTATTTGTTTTAGTTGACTCTGGTTCTACACATTCATACATTAGTACAAAGTTTATTAGAGCTAGTGGAATTCCTTTATAACCAATAGTGAGTGATATGATAGTGATAAATTCTATGGGTCACAGTGCGATAGTATCTAGAGTATGTAGCAAATGCCCTATAAAGATCCAGGAGATTGTGTTTTTGGCCAATTTAAGGGAATTGCCCTTCAATGAATTTGAAATTATTCTAGGCATGGATTGGTTGTCCTCACATTATGGATGGGTCAATTGTCGTAAGAAACGTTTGTTTTTAAAGAATACCGAAGGTGCATAAATTGTAGTAATTGGTGAAAGATAAAAATCACCCTCGAATGTGATATCTTCTATGACTACGAAGAAGATGATGTCGAATAGATGTATAGATTTTCTAGCCAATGTGATAGATACCAGAATTCCATAAGTTAGATTAAATGATATTCCTACAGTTAGATAATTTTCAAATGTATTTATAAGAAATTACCAGGACTGCCTCCAGATCGGGAGGTAGAATTCAGGATTGAAATTTATCTGGGTTCTGAGCCGGTGTCCATGGCTCCATATAGAATGGCTCCGACTGAACTACAAGAATTGAAAGCCCAACTACAAGAATTACTCGATAAGGGGTTTGTAAGACCTAGTGTTTCTCCTTGGGGAACACTTGTTTTATTTGTGAAAAATAAAGACGGGACTATGCGATTATGTATCGATTACCATCAGTTGAATAAGGTCACCATAAAGAATAAATATCCTCTTCCGAGGATTGATAATTTGTTTGACCAATTAAAAGGAGCATCGGTGTTTTCTAAGATAGACTTAAGGTCGGGGTACCATTAGTTGAAGATCAATGACGATGATATTTCAAAGACAACTTTTTGTACTCGGTGTGGGCATTATGAATTTGTAGTGATATCATTTGGATTAACTAATGCACCAGCGAAATTCATGAACTTGATGAATCGAGTTTTCCAACCATATTTGGATTAGTTCATGGTAGTGTTTATAGATGATATCTTGGTCTATTCCAAGTTAAAGGATGATCATGATTTTCATCTTCAAGTGGTCCTTCAGATGCTTTGTGACAAGAAGTTATATGCTAAATTGTCCAAATGTGAATTTTGGTTGTCTGAGATTTTCTTTCTTGGTTATATAGTGTCGGAAGAAGGCATTAGAGTGGACCCCAAGAAGATTCAAGCCATAGTAGATTAGCAATCTCCAAAGAATATTGCGGAAGTTCAGAGTTTCTTGGGGTTGGCGGGTTATTATAGACGATTTGTGAAGAATTTTTAAATGTTATCTCTGCCACTAACTAAGCTTTTACAAAAGGATGTGCCATTTGTTAGGATAGAAAAGTTCCAAGAAAGTTTTGAGATGTTAAAGAGAATTGTAACTAAGGCTCCAGTGCTTGTACAACCTGAGTCAGGTAAATAATATATCGTGTATAGTGATGCATCCCATAAATGGTTGGTTGTGTACTGATGCAAGAAGGGAAGGTTGTCGTTTATGCCTCCAAACAGTTAAAGAATCACGAGTGAAATTATTCGACGCATGACTAAGAATTGGTTGCACTGATTTTTGCTTTAAAAATCTGGCGTCATTATTTGTATAGTGAGCGTTGCCATGTTTACACAGATCATAAAAGTTAAAATATTTGCTAACTCAAAAAGAGTTGAATTTAAGGAAAATAAGATGGATAGATCTTTTGAAAGATTATGATTTGATTATCGACTACCATCTGGGAAAATCTAATGTGGTAGCGGATACACTCAGTCGAAAAGCGTTTCTATCTTTAAGGGCTTTAGATGCATTATTGTTTGTGGATGGAGATGGTGTTGTGATTTCTGAATTAAAGTTAAAATTGATGTTGTTGGATTGAGTAAAAGAGTTACAACGGAGAGATAAAAAGTGTTTGATGAAATTGGCGTTGATCAAAAAAGAAGAGAACAAAGATTTTGAAATAAGAGATGATGGATGCCTATATTACTGGGGAAGGCTTTATATTCCCGATAATGATGATCTGAGGAGAGTTATTCTTTACGAAGCTCATTATAGCCCTTTAACTATACACCCAGGCGGGAATAAGATGTATCAAGACTTGAAGAGTCGTTATTGGTGGCCTGGAATGAAAAAAGCAGTAACAGAATTTGTTGCTAAATGTTTATCATGTCAGCAAGTGAAAGCTGAACATCAGGTGCCATCCGGATTACTGCAACCTATATCTATTTTTGAGTGGAAGTGGGAACGGGTAACATTGGATTTTGTTTCGGGATTACCGTTGTCATCAGGTAAAAAGACTCGATATAGGTTATAGTGCACATACTGACCAAGAAAACTCATTTTATTCCGGTGCGAGTATACTACTCGATGAATAAGTTTATGGAGTTATATATAAAAGAGACAGTTAGACTACACGGAGTGCCGATATCGATAGTGTCCGATCGAGACCCCAGGTTTACTTCAAGATTTTGGAAGTCTTTGCATGAGACATTGGGTACTCGATTGAATTTTTGTACAACTTTTCATCATCAGACAGATGGGCAGTCAGAGCGAGTTATTCAGATACCAGAGGATATGCTTAGGGCATGTGTGATTAAATTTGTGGGATCGTGGGAAAGGTATTTTCCTTTAGCAAAATTTGTGTATAGTAATAGTTATCAATCCAGTATTAAGATGGCCCCATATGAAGCTCTGTATGGGAGATAATGTCGAACACCATTAAATTGGTTTGAACTGAAAGATCGAGATCTAGTCGGACCGGATTTGATGAAAGATGTGGAGGATAAAGTGAAAATTATAAAGAGTAATCTTAAGATAGCCTCAGATCGCCAGAAGTCATATACAGATTTGAAAAGGAAAGAAATAGAATTTCATGTGGAAGACAAAGTATTTTTGAAAGTATCACCTTGGAATAAGGTTTTACGATTTGGGCGAAAAGGAAAGCTTAGTCCGAGATTTATTAGATCGTATGAGATATTGGAAAGGATTGGACCCGTGGCTTATCAATTAGCTTTACCTCCGGATATGGACAAGATCCATAATGTTTTCCATGTATCGATGCTTAGGAGGTATAAATCAGATCCCTTACATGTTATCACTCTAGAAGAGATAGAAATCAGACCAGATTTAACTTATGAGGAAGAACCGATATGGATTTTGGCTAAGAAAACCAAGGAATTGCGTAGTAAAAGGATTTCGTTGGTCAAAGTACTTTGGAAAAATCATAAGGTGGAAGAGGCTACCTAAGAGAGACAGAAGGATATGAAAACACAATTCCCACATCTCTTTGCTTCAGGTATTTCTTTAAAATTCGAAGAAAAATTTTATTATGGGGGAGAATTATGATACCCCAAATACCGATTTAAGGACTATATTGAAATAATTAAAAAAAATATGAGGATTTATTCTTTTAAATAATAAAACATAAGAAGGATTAGGATTAATAATTTAGACTAAATTGTGATAATGGAGTATTAAGAGGGCATTTTGGTCTTTTAAAAGAAAAATAATTTAAAATGTCTTTTGATGGGTATTAAAGAGAAGGGAAAAGAGGGGTTAGGTTATAAAAAGTTTTCTTTCTCTCTTTTCTTCCTCTTTCCCGTAACCAAGTTCCTCTATAGCTCAAAGGTAAGTTTTCAAGTTAATAATTTATTTCTTCAATTTTTGTAAGTTATCAAATCATTGTATATGATGGAAGCTTAAGGAAGGTTTAGAAGAGATTAAAACTAAGTTATGAATGAGATAATAGAGATTAAAGAAAATTAGTTTTTGAGTGATATGTTGAAATAGGAGGGTTTAAGGATGTTTATTGGTAAAATTGACTTGTCAATGTGGTAAATGAAAGATTAGAAGCTTAGAATGAGCTTAATAACAAGTTCGAATTTTTGGTGTGATTCTAAGAATCAAATGCATTTGAGATATACTAGATGTTTTAAGTATCTGAATGAAGTAAAGTTAGTAGGGTTAAGTAGCGAAGTGTTACATAGTATTGTTAGAGGAAAATGAGAGGAAAATTGGTAAAAATTAGATAAGTTTCGGGTTGAAAACTGGAAAATCTGGGTAGGAGTATCGGTACTGATAGAACAGTACCGATACTATAGGAAAAAATTAGGCTAAATTAGCGGATAAGTATCGATATTGATTCAATCAATATCGGTACCGAACGAAGTGGTATCGATACTGGGTAACATCGAACCTAATTTTGGTATCGATACCATATAAGGGTATCAGTACCATAGTATAGTAGTATCGATACAATGGTAAGGGTATCAATACTGGGCCACATTGAATCTAATTTTGGTATTGATACTGGAAGGGGGTATCAATACCAAATTAGGGTAGTATCGATACCATGGTAGGGGTATCGATACTGAAGGGTCAGAAATTTTAAGTTGGGTTGATATTGTTGTAGAAAGGTTAATAATAAGTATTTTGATTAATATTTAAGTTATAATTGTTAGGAAATACACTAACAATTGATATTACACATGTATTTAATGAATGTGGGATAAATCGAAGTCAAGCTCCCGAGGCGAGTAAGGCGAAAGGCAAGGGTAAAGTTCTGGAGTAATCATCCTTGCTTTTGGACACTTAGCGAGGAAAGCCAGGTGAGTACATTTATTGTATTTAATATAGATGAAAATGTTTAGAAATAATTTAATATGTGTTGTTTAAATGTTAATGTATATTTTACTGTAATTACTATGTTTTATTGAATACATGGAAAGCATATTGTGTATGCGTTTTAAAGTATAAATTGCCCTAAAAGAAATGAAAATAATAATAATGCATATGGATGAATTATTGGCATGAAAAGATGACATAGTTTAAATATACATGGGTACATTATCAACAGAAAAGCATGCTATAGTTGAAATGTATATGGGTACATTTTCAACAGAAAAGTATACTATAGTTGAAATGCATATGGGTGCATTACCAACAGAAGAGTATGTTATAGTTGAAATGTATATGGGTACATTTTCAACAGAAAAGTATGTTATAGTTGAAATGTATATGGGTACATTTTCAACAGAAGAGTATACTATAGTTGAAATGTATATGGGTAAATTTTCAACAGAAGAGTATGTTATAGTTTAAAGTGCATAATGGTATATTATAATCATGAATAGAGGTTACAAATGAAAAGAAAGAATCATGACAATTGATTATAATAATTAGGAATAAAATATTTATGTATATACAAGAGTTTATTTACTATATTATTATTTATTAAGATAAACTTAACGTGTGTATTTCCACGCGTAGGTAAGAGCAGAAATAATCAAGGAGTGAAGTTGTAGCTGCAGATATCATTCACCAAGGTTGACTCATCAGTAACATTAGGACGGTAGTAAACCTTTTGTAAACTTGTTGGCATGTAATTAGATTTAACATAACATTTTGTATTGTGGTTTAAAGAATACTTATTTATTATGTTTATTTATGTGAAAATTAAGTTAAAACAAAATTTTTAAAGACTTAACAAAGTGAGTAAACCGAGTTTAAGTGATGTGACATTTGTATACATATACGGAAAATGTATTTACGTATATGGGTGTTACATTTATTGGTATCAGAGCTATAGGTTTAGTCGATTCTCGGCCAAATCTAGTTCTATTTTAAAATAGAAAAAAAGATTACATGCCAATAAGGTTGTTAATGTTACTGAAATGGTGTTATTAGGAGGTGATTGATAATGCTCCTTACTAATGGTATTATTATTATTATGAATGTTGTATTAGATGTCAGAATCTTCAAACTCACAAAGAGCAGGGAACAATAAATGAAAGAAGTAACGGGGAGTGAAAGTTATGAGAATAATAGTGCACTGCCTCTTCATTCTTAAAATGCAAGCGCATCTGCACCTCAAGGGATTCCAGCGCTTGATTTTGGAACTTTCATGCAAGCTCTTGATTCTATACTAAATCAGTTTCAACCTCCCCTTGCTCCTCCAATACCTAGTATGTTGATTCCAAAGGAGTTGAAGAGTTTGGGAGCTCCAGAGTTTAGAGGAGATGAGGGTGAGGGTCCTATGGAGGCAGATATGTGGTTAAATGATGTGAGGATAATGCCTGAAAGCCTGCAATGTTCAGATTAGGAAAATTTGGGAGGAGTTGTATCTTTTCTGAGAGGATCAGCTCGAGTATGGTAGTCTAACACTATGATGTATGCACCATCGGAGCAAGTCACCTATCAATTTTTCCAGGAAGAATTCAAAAACAAGTATGTGGGTGAACAGTTTAAACGAGCAATGTTGATGAAGTTCCTTAATTTAAAGTAAGGGGATCAAGCCGTTCATGAATTTGAGGCTGAATACAACAAGTTGAGCCATTTTTCCACTGAAGGTGTGCCAAATGACAAGGTAATACGTGATTGGTTTATAGAGGGTCTGAGGCCAAAGCTGAAAGAGGTGATGTTGGCTTTGAAATTGTTGAGTCTACATGAAGTTATAAATAGAACCAAAGCTATTGAAAGAGCTCAGGAGGAAACAATAGCGATAGAGAAGACTGTTCAAGTGGGGAAAAGAGTGGGAATACCTTTCACTCCCCATTATGCTAAAAGAGTCAAAGGCTCGAGTTCCAGATTCTTTTAGAGAGATAGTTTTGCAATAGCTTCACAGAAAAGTAGGTAATCCCAGGCTTTCAAAGTTAGCTAGGATAGAGCTTCTGGGGAAAGGAATCCATGTCAAACCTGTGGTAAATTGTACCAAGGAGTTTTTAGATTTTTCGGTGGAGCTTGCTTTCTATGTGGTGATATAGGTCACTTTTTCGGAACTGGCTTAAGAAATCTGGTGATAATTTGGCATAGTCTGAAATATCAGTGACAACCTCAAATAAAAATAGAGGAAGAGGTAGGTCCAGGGGATAGACAGAATCAATGACGAGACAAGAGTTTCATGGAGTTACTAGAATTTACAACCTTAAGACCACTAAGGATCGAGACGACCCTGAGATCATAACAGGTATTTTCCATTTTTACGATGAACATGTATTTATTTTAGTTGACCCTGGTTCTACATATTCATACATTAGTACAAAGTTTGTTAGAGCTAGAGGAATTCCTTTAAAACCAATAGTGAGTGAGATGATAGTGATAAGTCCTATGGGTCACAGTGCGATAATATCCAGAGTATGTAGCAAATGCCCTATAAAGAGACATGGGATTGTGTTTTTGGTCAATTTAAGGGAATTTCCCTTCAATGAATTTGAATTATTCTAGGCATGAATTGGTTGTCTTTACATTATGGATGTATCGATTGTTGCAAGAAACGTTTGTTTTTAAAGAATACCGAAGGTGCATAAATAGTAGTAATTGGCAAAAGATCAAAATCACCCTCGAATGTGATATCTGCTATGACTGCGAAGAAGATGATGTCGAAAGGATGTATAGCTTTTCTACCCAATGTGATAGATACCAGAATTCCAGAAGTTAGATTAAATGATATTCCTACGGTTAGAGAATTTTTGGATGTATTTCTGAGGATTTACCGGGACTTCCTCCAGATCGGAGGTAGAATTCATGATTGAGATTTATCCGGGTACTGAGCCAGTTCCATGGCCCCATATAGAATGTCTCTAACTGAACTGCGAGAATTGAAAGCCCAACTACAAGAATTACTCGATAAGGGGTTTGTAAAACCTAATGTTTCTCCTTGGGCACCTGTTTTATTTGTGAAAAGGAAAGACGGGACTATGCAAGTATATATCAATTACTGTCAGTTGAATAAGGTCACCATAAAGAATAAATATCCTCTTCTGAGGATTGATGATTTGTTTGACCAATTGAAAGGAGCATCGGTTTTTTCTAAGATAGACTTAAGGTCGGGGTACCATCAGTTGAAGATCAAAGAAGATGATATTTCAAAGACAGCTTTTCGTACTCGGTATGGGCATTATGAATTTGTAGTGATGTCATTTGGATTAACTAATGCACCAGCGACATTCATGGACTTGATGAATCGAGTTTTCCAACCATACTCGGATTAGTTCATGGTATTGTTTATAGATAATATCCTCGTCTATTCCAAGTCAAAGGAGGATCATGATGTTCAACTTCGATTGGTCCTTCAGATACTTCGTAACAAGAAGTTATATGCTAAATTGTCCAAATATGAATTTTGGTGTTATGAGATTTCCTTTCTTGGTCATATAGTGTTGGAAGAAGGCATTAGAGTGGACGCCAAGAAGATTCAAGCCATAGTAGATTGTCAATCTCCAAAGAATAATGCGGAAGTTCAGTTTTTCTTGGGGCTGGCGGGTTATTATAGACGATTTGTGAAGAATTTTTCAATATTATCTTTGCCTCTAGCTAAGCTTTTGTGAAAGGATGTGTCATTTTTTTGGACAGAAAAATGCCAAGAAAGTTTTGAGATGTTAAAGAGAATTGTAACTGAGGCTCCAGTGCTTGTACAACCTGAGTCAGGTAAAGAATATGTCGTGTATAGTGATGCATCCCATAATGGTTTGGTTGTGTGCTGATGGGTGCATTATTGGCATAAAAGGATGTCATAGTTGAAATGTATATGGGTACATTATCAACAGAAAAGTATGCTATAGTTGAAATGTATATGGGTATATTTTCAACAGAAAAATATACTATAGTTAAAATGCATATGGGTGCATTATCAACAGAAAAGTATGCTATAGTTGAAATGTATATGGGTACATTTTCAATAGAAAAGTATGTTATAGTTGAAATGTATATGGGTACATTTTCAACGGAAAAGCATGTTATAGTTGAAATGTATATGGGTACATTTTAAACAGAAGAGTATACTATAATTGAAATGTATATGCGTACATTTTTAACAGAATAACTAAAGGCGAGAAGGGTTATTTGTCCATAAAAACTTTCGAGTTCGATTCCATTCAGCTCGAGTGTGTATCCACCGCATGGTAGCAGCGAGGAACTACTTTTCGGTTGAAGTTTAAATTGAGGTCTTTAAGTCAAGAAGAAGACTTGGGTTGGCTGCAATTTAGCAAAAAAGAACTAGTTCCCAACCCAATTTACAGCATAGCTCAAGGCGAGAATGGCTATATGTCAACAAGGACTTTCGAGTTCGATTTCATTTAGCTCGAGGGCTTATTAACCGCATGGTTATAGTGATGATCTACTTTTCGGTCAAGTTTTCATACCAAGGTCTTTAAACTGAGAAGAAGACGAAGGTTTACTAAGATTGGCAAAAAAGAGCCATTTTTCGATTCAAATTTTGAATTACGATTTCAACTTCACAATGAATGATATCATTGTTTAAAGACAACTCCTGAGTCATCCAAAGTATGGCTCAACAAGAGGAAGTCGTCCCCCTTTATTTTTCAAATCTCAATTCCACAGCGGAGGGTAGTTGATAATAATTCAATGGCAACCTTAAGTTGAATTTCAAGCTTAGAAGTCAACCATTCTCACAGAAGCAGACTGCCCATATGCACCGAATGAAAATTTGTGTCTTTTTGTCTTTTCCCTATTTTCGTTACACGCAAAGAGGGACAGTTGCAGTCACTCATTTTTTCCCAAGGGTCTATATAATATAATATAATATAATATAATATAATATAATATAATATAATATAATATAAAATAATATAATAAATATAATATAATATAATATAATATAATATAATATAATATAATATAATATAATATAATAAATATATATATAATATAATATATAATATATATAATATATAAATATATATAATATAATATAATATAATATAATATAATATAATATATATATAATATAATATAATATAATAATATAATATATAATATAATATAATATAATATAATATAATATATAATATAATATAATATAATATAATATAATATAATATAATATAATAATAAATATAATATAATATAATATAATATAATATAATATAATATAATATAATATAATATAATATAATATAATATAATATAATATATATAATATAATATATATAATATAATATAATATAATATAATATAATATAATATATATATAATATAATATATATAATATAATATAATATAATATAATATAATATAATATATAAAGTTTTTCAAATATATATATAATATAGTTTTGAAAACATTTTGAATATATATATATATAATATATAGTTTTGAAAAATATATATAATATATACTTTTTGAAAACATTTTGAAAATATATATAATTTTAAAACGTTTTGAAATTATATATAATATATAGTTTGATGTATAAGTTTCGAAAAACACTTTTCCGTATTTTTTTTTACTTTTTCTTTATTTTTTTGTTTTTTATTCATTTATTTATTCATTTTTTTTATTTTATGACCAATTAAAGTCCAGCAGGAAGCTCAATCTAGTAAGCCTGATCCAGCAAACCCAAATTAGGTGGGCTTGACCCAACCCAGAACCCAAAATTAGGGTTTCATCTTAAGCAACGGCGCCGCAAGGGAGCACGTGTGGAGTCACTCGCTCGAGCATATCGAGCACAGGCCGAAATTTCTCGACCCTTGAACAGGGAATCAGAATAGTAACTGGCCAAGGATAGGGACTGAACCATCCCTAAAACCCCAGCCAACAACACATAGGAAAATCGGAACAAGTAACCCACAAATCCCCTCCCGATCGGGACTAAAAAACAACCTAAAACCGAGGCTATAAAAAGCCACCGACGAAGTTAAACGAGAAACACAACAAGAATCATCACTGAAACAACGGAAATGGTAAAAATCCAAAAGCAAGCAATATCCAAGCATAAAACCACCAAAATATCCAAATACCATTCGACCATACAACCAAAACACCGAAAAAACCAACAAGCAAAGTTCAAACATAAACAAAATAGGCATATATCAACAGCGAGAGTACAAAAGGAGCATATGTTAATTTTTTAGATTTTGGGGAGTATTTATAAGGGGGACTATGTGTAATTACAAGATTTTAAATTATTTTTGTAGTCCTTGTAAGTTTGAAGTGTAATTCATTTTGGACACCTATTGTAATTTTCCCCTAAATTTCGATTTGTTTTGATTTAATCCTTTTTCAAGTTCTTATATTTTACAGATTAACCCCTCCTAATTCACTTTGCACTCAATACCGGAGAAAGACAAAATCATTATCTATTAGCAGATTTAAGTAGAATTAATCTAGAAAAACTCCAATAACAAGATAAAACCATAATCAACAAAAACATTTTGTAATACAACCTAAAAATCTATATAAAAAAGTAGTCAACAAACCTGTAAAAAATATAGAAGAACTAACAGAATAAACTAAAAACAAATAGAGCAAATTTAAACGCAATGTCAAACCTTTAATGAGATTTTTCCAGTAATGACGAACATCCATGAATTCATACGGTAAGCAATTTCACAACATCGAGTGGACAAAAATTCTCTGAAACCACATGGATCAAACGATGGAGAGTAACTTTCCAAAAATAAAAATATTATGTTTGAATTAATTAATATATACAAAACATAAATTTATAAATATCAAACGTTATATCAAAATAATATATATATATATATGTATATATATTAAATAATTTTTATGCATATTAAATCAAAGAATTAAAATTTACAAATACTAAATCAACATATAATCAAATCACTAGATCAAATTCATATTTGATAACATTAATTAATAAATACATTTCAAAAATTAAAATAACATATTTGAATAATTAAAATCTATAAATACTTTTGAATAATTAATAAAAATATTAATATTATAGATCACAACATATTTCTTAGTAAACTATGACATTCTTGACGCAACCATATTTCTTATATATATTCATAACATTTTTCAGCTTTTGACTTATTTTCTTATCGTAGGAATGTCTAAGACCTCATCAGCTTAAACTTTGGTAACCTTTTAGGCGAAACCTAAAATGTTAATAGTATCCATATCATTTACTGATTATAGCTCATTTTCTTACCATGTATAACATTTTAGTGCAACTTGTTATGTTACTCTGACTGATAACTTTTTTTGTTCTGATTTATAACATTTTGTGCTTCGCTTTTAACCTATTACCTTTTTTTACCGATCACGCCATTTATTAGCCTTATTTTAGGCCCTTCACAGCATAACTTTCCACGAGCCATCTACATCCAATTCTAAATACATTACATGGTCGACATTGTTGCCTCATTCGACTGGGGAAGCATGAGAATAAACTCAAGCTAAGATAGAGGGACTGCAACAATATATACTTGTGAAGTCATATCTAATATCTAACGGATACGAAAACAAAAGCTTTATCGGTGTGCAGTTGTAGGAAACGATGGATAAGAATTAATAGTATCAAATTAAAAGTAATTTATATAAATTAATTAACTTTTTAATTATTTATTTTAAAATAAAATATTTTCTCTTTTAATAATTAATAAATGCCAATGTTATAAAGTCATTGCATAAATATATAATTATCATTTACGAGATATATCTTGAGAATATTCCAAAATAATATCTAAAAATATTCATAAAATAATATATATATCTAAAAATATTCGTAAAATAATCTAGATATTTGTAATATTTGATATTAAATATAGAATTTTCTATAAAAGATTCTCCATATTTATGAAAATTAATAGCTAAAATATTGATATGTATCAACAATCCAATTAACATTGAAATCTATAAATATGAGATGAGAATTATCATTGTTACTGAAGTAGTGAAGAGTGTATCCACCCTGAAAGTTGTGTCTATCCTGTAAATTTTATCAAAATTTTATGTAATTAATATATATCTTGAAAATATTTCTAGAACGCCACTGACAGAAAGAACACAACAAATACTTATAAAATCAGAGATTAGTGAAGGAAAGCCCATAAGTTTTGAAAGCATGAAGAGAAAAGAGAGGGTGAGGATCTTACCTTAGACGGAGCGCCGTGTCACTGTCATTGAAGATACTGTCACCACTGTCGCGAGTCACCAGAGTTTAAAGCTTGGTCGAGACTCCATCTTGAAGGTGAATGTCGTTGTAATGCATTGTTTGTTTGGTTCGAATAGAAAATTGATATTGGTATGAAGAGATGATTGTCCACGGGGATTGGTTTTTCTTCTTCTGAATTTAAAAACAAGAAAGAGATAGGTTTTTGAGGAGAGTTTCGGATCTAGGAGAGGAAATAGGGAAGAACATGCATGAGTTCTTATGTTAGTGGCAAAGATTGATCCATAAAAACATTTTTTTTTTAAGAGATTAGGAGGTATTTCGGATTGAAATTGGCTTCAGGAATAAAAAATGAAGAGTCTTTATGTGTTTTTTTGTTCCGATAAAAAATGTTAAAAGATTTTATTTAAAAAAAAAAAGAAAACGGATAGAAGAAAGAGGAAGAACGACTCCACTGTGTTGGAATGTAAAAGGAGAAGAAATTGTATTTTGTGTTTTAATAAAAACAACAAAATTGTTTTTTTTTGTCTTTCATAGATTGTTTTGGGTAAACCACCATACAGGTCACTACATTTCTACGTATTTGTACCACTAGTCCCAAGTTTTGTTTCCTTCCATCTTGAACGTATGATTTGTTTTCTTGAATTTTCAAATTTGGTTCTGATTTCAATTCCATATGCTTTTTATTTATTAAATGTGGCTAATTGTTAAATATGATTTATAGTTTTAGAACCTTTTATTTAGGTCCAGCAAAAAGAATATATCTTGTAATGTAAACACCAAAGAGTATTTATCATCAACATTTTATGTATTAAGCATCACTTCCAATATAAAAGAGACTATAAGTTCAACAAAAGTTTTTCATTTCATTTACCTTTAAATTTTCGATCCAAAAGCAAATGACATAGCATTTTATCATACAATATGAATTTTTTATATTAGACAAAGCTACTTATATAATAATCTCAAAAATGATATTTGATAATATAAAATCATATATAATCATATTCCTCAACCAAATTTGTCTCCATATCATATCCATCAAGTGAGTGGTAGCCTTCATCGTCTTCCTCATTTTCATCTCCATCTCCTTGCCTTAGGGATTCATGTGAAGAACTACCATTTCTTCATCCTAGTGAGCTCCTTCTTGATCTCAAATTAAATCGCTCTTCATGAACTCCAGTAGCAGTCGCAACATATCCCCAAGTAAGACCTTCATCCTCTTTGTAATCACCAATTTTATCCCAAAATCAAGTAACCAATACCTTGCTACCACCAACTTACCTTCTGCAGCAATCATCCCGTGGTCATGCCTCAACCATCCCCAACTGAGATGCCCATACCTTGCTGCTCCAACACATCCACCAACAACAAATATTTTTTTTACATATGTAATGGGCTATAAAAACCCCTGTTATGTATGGCTCATAAAAAGTCTCGTTGTGGGGTTACGAATTATGTGGGTTGGGGGTGTGGGGGCGCAGCCCCCGCGGTACGGTACAGGGTTGATTTTGTAATTATGTACCAGGGTTTTCTATTATAAATAGAGATGTAACCTAGACCTAAAATATCATTGAATAAAACTTCTAGCGCCGCCTAGGCACCGAGGACGTAAGCACATTGCCGAACCTCGTAAAATTCTCGTGTTCTTTCGTTTTCTTTACCCGTTTTCGTCAACAATTGGTATCAGATGTCAGGAGCAAAATTCGAAGTCGCGAAATTCGATGGTCAGGGTAACTTCAGATTATGGCAAACGAGGGTGAAGGATCTATTGGCGCAGCAAGGGATCTTGAAGCCTTTGCGACCTACAAAGCCGGCGTCGATGGATGAGGAAGATTGGGAAGAATTGCAGCAGCGAGCGGCAGGAACCATACGATTATGCTTGGCGGACGAGGTCATGTATCACGTCATGCATCTATCGTCTCCAGACGAAATTTGGAGGAAGTTGGAAAGTCAGTTTATGTCCAAATCCTTAACGACAAAACTGTATCTGAAGCAGCGGCTGTATGGGCTGAAGATGCATGACGATCACGATTTGGCGCAACACGTGAATGTCTTCAATCAAATCGTTTCTGATCTGGCTCGGCTTGATGTGAAAATTGAGGATGAAGACAGAGCGATGATTCTGTTGTGTTCGTTGCCTTCCTCTTACAAACACATGGTGACTACTCTTACATATGGGAAAGAGACTATCAACGTTGAGGAGATTACTGCAGCCTTGTTGGCTCACAACCAGCGGAAGCAGAATGCAGGGGAAAGCTCTCAAGCCGATAGCTTATATGTCAAGGGTAATCGAGATCGTGGACGGAAGCCAGAGAAGGCAGGGTCCGGGAAGCGGAATTCCAGATCCAAATCCAGGGATAAGAAGACGATTCACTGTTACAAGTGCAAGGAGGCGGGACATATGAAGCGAGACTGTCCGAAGTTGAAAAAGCAGACCGATGAGAAGCGTGATGGCTCATCCAAGTCTGTGAACGTGGTCGAGGATGATACTTCTGATTGCAGTGAGGGTGATATGCTTTCTATTTCAACGATACAATTGACGGATGCTTGGATTCTTGATTCTGGATGTTCTTATCACATCACGCCAAATAGGGAATGGTTTTCGACATACAGGCCGGTTAATTCTGGTTCGGTTTATTTGGGTGATGATCGATGTTGCAATATTGTTGGTATTGGTGATGTCAGAATTAAGATGCACGATGGCTCCGTTCGGATGTTGAGTGGTGTTCGACATATCCCAGACTTGAAGAAGAATTTGATTTCCTTGGGCACTTTGCACAAGAATGGTTTTATCCCTAAGGCTGACGAGGATAGGGAAACCATTCGGATTGTTAAAGGAGCATTGACTGTGATGAAAGGCAAGATGACTGCAGGGAATATCTACAGATTGTTAGGGAGTACCGTTGCAGGTGGAGTTCACTCTGTTGAGTCCTGTGATGATACGACAAAATTGTGGCATATGCGCCTTGCTCATCTTAGTGAACGTGGTATGGCAGAATTACACAAGAGAAACTTGTTGCATGGTGTCAAAAGCTGTAAGCTCGATTTTTGCAAGTATTGTGTTCTTGGTAAACAGACTAAAGTCCGTTTCAAGACTGCGAAGCACACAACTCAAGGGATTCTTGATTATGTGCATTCTGATGTATGGGGGCCTTCCACGACATCGTCTTTGGGTGGATCTAGGTACTATGTTACTTTTATTGATGATTTTTCACGGAAAGTTTGGGTGTATTTTTTGAAACAGAAATCTGAAGTTTTTGAGAAGTTCAAGCTGTGGAAAGCTGAGGTAGAAAACCAAACAGGACGAAAAATCAAGTGTTTGCGGTCTGACAATGGTACGGAGTACACAGATTCACAGTTCCTACAATTCTGTAAGGAGCATGGGATTCAGAGGCATTTTACAGTGCGCAAGACACCACAACAGAATGGTGTTGCGGAACGAATGAACAGGTCGTTGAATGAAAGAGCCAGATGTTTGCGGTTGAATGCGGGGCTTCCCAAACACTTCTGGGCTGAGGCTGTTAACATGGCGTGTTACCTTATCAACAGATCGCCAAGGGCATCGCTGGCTGGGAAAGTTGCAGAAGAGGTATGGACTGGTCATGATGTTAGTTTTGATAACTTACGGATTTTTGGTTGTCCTGCTTATGTGCATGTACCTGCTGATGAGAGATCCAAACTTGATGCAAAATCGAAGGAGTGCATTTTTCTGGGTTACAAGAAATGTGTCAAAGGATTCAAGTTCTGGGATCCAGTTGCGAAGAAAGTTGTGATTAGTAGAGATGTCGTTTTTGATGAACAGTCTATGTTGCAGCAGAAGCAAGACACGACAGTGGTAGATTTCGAGCAGTTTCCAGTTGAGAAACCAGAAACTTCTCAACCGACTTCTGGTGGTTCCACTACGGATGATTTGCAGGATTATAGTCTCGCCAGAGACAGGGTGAGACGGACGAATATAAAGCCTCCGAACAGATTGGGTTTTGAAGACTTGGTATCTTTTGCACTTACTGTTAGCAATGATGATCCAGTTACTTTTCATGATGCCGTTACTAGTCAGGAAAACGACAAGTGGATGGCAGCCATGGTTGAGGAGATGGAGTCTTTGAATCACAATCGCACATGGGAGTTAGTTCCCCTTCCTGAGGGTAAGAAGCCGATTGGTTGCAAATGGGTGTATAAGAAGAAACCAGCAGTAACAGAAAAAGAGGGGGAGAAGTTCAAGGCTCGTTTGGTAGCGAAGGGTTTTTCACAGCAGAAAGGAGTTGATTATGATGAAATCTTTTCTCCTGTGGTCAGGCACACTTCAATCCGAGCAGTACTTGCATTGGTGGCTAGTTGGGATTTGCATTTAGAGCAGATGGATGTTAAAACTGCTTTTTTGCATGGTGATTTAGAGGAGCAGATCTACATGCGGCAACCTGAAGGTTTCACTCAACCTGGAAACGAGCATTTAGTTTGCAGATTGAAGAAATCTTTGTACGGGTTAAAACAGTCTCCGAGACAGTGGTATAAACGGTTTGACTCCTATATGATCAAGATTGGCTACAACCGATGTGAGTATGATTGTTGTGTCTATGTTAAGAGCCTTGATGATGGTTCTTTTATTTTTCTATTACTGTATGTTGATGATATGTTGATTGCTGCGAAGAACATGGATGATGTTATCGGTTTGAAAACTTTATTGAGTCAGGAATTTGATATGAAAGATTTAGGTGCTGCAAAGAAAATTCTTGGAATGGAAATTTGCAGGGACAGAGACTCAAGGAAACTGCGGCTATCTCAACGGGGTTATGTTGAGAAAATGCTAGAAAGGTTTGCGATGAGCAGCGCGAAACCAGTTAGCACTCCATTGGCGAATCACTTTAAGCTATCATCAGAACAGTGCCCTAAGACAGATAAGGAAGCTGAAAAAATGGCAAAGGTTCCGTATTCTAATGATGTTGGCTGCTTGATGTATGCGATGGTATGTACTCGTCCTGATTTAGCTCATGCTGTTAGTCAAGTTTGTAAGTACATGTCTAAACCTGGTAAGCAACATTGGGATGCAGTCAAGTGGATCTTTCGGTACTTAAAGGGTACTGTGGGACATGGAATTGTTTTTGGGAGTCAGCGGGATAATCCTTTGGTTGTAGGATATGTGGATTCAGATTATGCAGGTGACTTGGATAATAGAAGATCTACGACAGGGTATGTGTTTACTCTTGGTGGAGGGCCTATTTGCTGGAAGTCTACTGTTCAATCTGTCGTGGCACTATCTACAACTGAAGCTGAATACATGGCAGCGGCTGAAGCTGCAAAAGAAGCTTTATGGCTTACTGGTTTAGTGAAGGAGTTGGGTGTTCAACAAGGTGGAGTTCAGTTGCTTTGTGATAATCAAAGTGCTATTCACTTGGCTAAGAATCAGGTGTATCGTGCTAGAACTAAACATATTGATGTAAGGTTCCACAAGATTAGAGAGTTGGTTGCATCTGGAGAGGTTTTATTTCAGAAGGTACATACTGATGAGAATGCCGCTGATATGTTCACCAAGCCAGTTACGACAGACAAGTTCAAGCATTGCTTGGACTTGTTGAATGTTTCGAGTTGTTAAAGAAGCAAGGTAACCCAACCCACATTGAAGTTTCCAAGGGGCAGGATATTCGCCAAGGTGGAGATTTGTTATGTATGGCTCATAAAAAGTCTCGTTGTGGGGTTACGAATTATGTGGGTTGGGGGTGTGGGGGCGCAGCCCCCGCGGTACGGTACAGGGTTGATTTTGTAATTATGTACCAGGGTTTTCTATTATAAATAGAGATGTAACCTAGACCTAAAATATCATTGAATAAAACTTCTAGCGCCGCCTAGGCACCGAGGACGTAAGCACATTGCCGAACCTCGTAAAATTCTCGTGTTCTTTCGTTTTCTTTACCCGTTTTCGTCAACAACCCCCAAATCAGTGTAAAAGAATGGGGACCATTTTTTTATCATTAAGAACTGAATTTTCTCAGTAAAAAAAAGAGCCGATTATTTCTCAAGCAAAAGGTATTCTAGCTTTTCTTTCGTTCTTTATATATTTGCTAAATTATTACAATGTAAAAAATATAGTTAAATTCATTGTTTAGTTCGTTTTTATGCAAATTTTACGATAAAAAATAAATAAGATTAGGGATTTCGGTTTACCTTGTTGCCGTTGGGTTCGTCGGGGTAGTAGCGTCGTCGAGAAGAAGGTAGACTAGTAGGTTGCTTTGGGGTCGAAAGGCCACCGCGTATGGTGGTCCGAAAGGCCACCGCGTATGGTGGTCGGTCCTTGGCTTGTTTCTCAGGCGATAAGAGAATGGCATGTGAAGGGGTTCGTTGTGGTATTCCCATGTCGTAAACCATCGAGTGTGGCCGAGGTGATGTCGGCTCCGGCTCACCGGAGCCTTGTCTCATTGGGGGCTGTCACCGTAAGAGCGAATAGACCAGGGGAAGGTGAATGAATGTTTAGGTTTAATTTTCGGGCAGACTGAAATTGAGGAGAAGAAATATAATATATTTAGGGATTTTTGGCAAACCACGTTAAGGTCCCTGGACCTTTAGTCTATTGTTTTACATTTAGGTCACCAAATCATAGTATAATCACCCCAAGGTCACTAGTTTATGGGTAAATTGCGTTTTGGGTCCTTGTGTTTAGTATAGGTAGCTTTTTGGACATTTGGTTGTGAGGAAATCTCTCTTAGGTCCCCCAATGTTTGCCGTGCTTTAGCATTTTGGTCATTGAACCTCCCTTTTCTAATTTATTGCATTTTTATCATTATGTTTTATTTTATTTTAATTTAGTCACTGTTTTATTTTGCCATTTATTCAAAATTGATCACTTATTCTTGTTTTATTTTATTTTAGTCACTTGATGTATTCTGTTTTATTATTTATTCTTGAATTTTGTGTTGTATTTTTAATTTATGCACTTCAGTCACTATTTATTTATGATTCGACTACTACTATTTTATTTTATGCATTTTAGTTACTATTTTTTTATTTCTTATTTGGCTATTGTTATTTTATTGTATGCATTAGTCATTTTTTATTTATGATTCGGCTACTATTTTTTTATCTTATTACATTTTGGTCTCTTATGTTTCAGCAATTTAATTCTAGTCCTTTAATAATTGCACTCTAGTTTCTGTTTATTTTATTTTAGTCCCATAAATCTATATATGCATGTTTCATATTTTTTATCACATTGAATGCCTTATTTTGTTATCTTGCATTTTGGTCATTATGTTATTTATGATTCTATTTTATTTAAGCACTTATACTCGTGTGATACTTATTTTTTGGCCTTTTCTTTTTATTGTGTTTATATTTTTACCATTCAAGGATCGTAACTTAAATTTATATTTGAATTCTTAGATTTTCACTATTAGAGACAATTTATAATCGGTGGGTACTAATTTTGGGCGTTGTGGGGGAGTGCTTATTCTTCCCCACACGTAATCGATCCCTGAACCCCTTTTTTATTACAAAAAAGAATGAATATCTGGTTACACGTAGATTGGTGCATTTTTTAAAATGACGTTTTCTTAAAAACTATTTTGAAAGGCAGTTTATGGGTATTCGACCTACCTAACGAAAAGGTCGATGACGACTCCTCACATTTCAAAACCTTTTCAAAGAAAACCCAAAGTCGTACTAAGTTTTTCCCCGCCCGGACGAAAAACGGTGTCGACAGCTTGGCAACTCTATTGGGGAAATTGGAGGGTTAAACCCTAAATCAATTATATATTTATCTCTATAGTTGGAAATTAAGAATTCAATTTTATTTAATTCATGATTCTTTGGATTTCTTTCATTTCTTTCATTTCTTTCAATTCTTTTATTCTTTTTTATTTTATTTTATTTTATATCCTTGTATATTAATATTTGTATTTGATTGATTTTCAGATATTGAAATTGTAGATTCATTTTAGCTCGATTTTAGTGTGGTTGCTTGTCAAAGTTTGAGAATTTCTCCTCACACACGACATTTACATTACATAACATAAGCTCTATACTTGATCTCTTTCCCCTTTAAGTGAGAGTGAAAACGACGTCTTCGTGAGAATTTATTCTCCGTGTTAGACCTAGCAAGTAGCTTCCGGGGTTCATATGTCCTATGTCTTCGTGAGAATTTATTCTCCATGTCAGGCATAGGGAAATGTGCCTTCTCAAATTGAACTGATCCACTTAAGCCTATAATGAGTGAAGATTGAAGGCCTAGCTCGCCCAAGGGGGAACCGACAAGGACAATTCGAGTACCTTTACTCCTAGAACAGAAACTCTGCATATAATAAACCGTAGAAACCCATTCGATCTAAGACCATGCTGAAACTCTATCCATAGGTACCCAAATTAGTTCACATAAAGGAGAAATTATCTCTAACCTTTTTTCTTTTAATTTATTCGATAGTTTCTTTTTGAATAATTACATGTGAACTAGAAATTACGCAGTTAGGGTTTTAATTTCCTTTGTGTGTTTTATTCATTGTATTTTATGGTTCATTTACTAGTTGAATTTAATATTTTCATATTTCACTAACATAGATTTCCTCTATTTGATTATTATTTTTGCTAACATCTTTTCCTCGTCCTATTGCTTTGTTGGTGCATAAACATGTTGTTAATACTTGAGTTATTTATCAAAATTAGAAGGCTTTTAAAATGACAATGCCACACGAAGGGGTAGATATTTTTTATCCGCTTTGACATGTTGGGACGTTGTGAGTTCTTTGAAAGTTGTTCTAGGATAATTACCTTGGAATTAACACATGTTTCATACATATCATGTCATAGAATGTATTGATTCCTGAGTTAATAGTCACACTAGAAGGCTTTCAATATGACAATGTCACTCGAAGATGTAAAATAAAAATGCAAAAACACATCAATGGTCTAGAAGGGTGCTCAAGGAAACAGCTGAATAGGTACATCAAGCTGGAATACATGTCAGAACCGTCTTTCGGTTGGGTCTGAAATTGGGCTTCGACTTAAAATAATTGGTTAGAGTCACCATCGATCATTTTTAAACATTTAGGTGGATCGAACACCGTCTTACCTGATCTGCGTTACCAGAAATATGTCGGGCTCGAGAGTCAGTTACAGTCAAGGAAGGATTAGCACCCTTGAACTGCCCTTTAGGTACCAATTAATTTGTCGGTTGTCTTTAATTGTGAAAATTAGAATTAAAATTTAAAAATTCGATTCAAATTACTTACCTTTGATTGGTTGAATTTTTTTCTAAAAAAGCCGAAAATGTTAGATAAGAAATAATAAATAAATATTAAATAAATTAAGGAAAAAATAAAAATAAATAAAAAATAGAAAATAGAAAAAGAAAAAAAAATAATTGAAAACAATTGCAAAATTAATCAAACATGAAGAAGGAAGCAAAACACAAATCATATCCATCTAAAAGTCAATAAAAATGCGTAACAGTGACCTGATTAAACCGTAACCAGTCCCGCTCTGACGAATCATAGTGCGCCAATGCTGGGTGAGTGTGTTTCAAGTAAGTTATCATGACGAGGAAGACGTTGACAATGAGCAATGGAACACCATAAACGCAAATAACCCAAGCCAACCCTTTAGCCAAGACGAGATAGTACAGCCTGTAGGCGATAGCGAGGACACCGACATCGGATACATAGATTTACAACCGTTCGCGACCGTTATAGAAGGGGCCGTAAGGATTGTAGTGGCATGCAAATCCATCATAAGGCCTGCCTGCTACGTTGAACATCAAGTAAAGAGGCCAGCCGAGGGTGGGTTGAATTGTGACTGAGAAGAATCGACCTAGTGTATCGTTGAGGTACTTCGCCCGCCATTTAATGGAGCTACGTTTCTTCGGGACAACACTTCATCGCGTTCAAGGGAACTGCTGTTGGAATGGTGACCACGGTGGTTGTATTTCCATCAGAAATACGGGATGAGGAGGGCCGAGTGAAGGATGAGACCGACGGTATGATCGAACCATTGGTAGTCGCTATAAGCGTGGTGGCTGCGATTTTAGAACCAAACTTTGATCTATTTAGGTTCGATGTTAGAGAGGATAGGGCACTCACGAATGAGCTGTTGGCGACGCATAGAGCTTGGCTTGGGTCACTTATGGTAGATGTACTCCAAAGCTTCAACTTGCTTGGGCATGTACCGCACGTACTTCCCGTTGTCCATTGTTATCTTGGTCCCTTCTTTGCAGGCTGAGCTCACCACCATCATCGCGTCATTTTACTCAACTTTGAAGACATAAAGATCAACAACTATACCTCAAAAATCCATCTAAAAAAGTCCTTACTGACGTGTCCTCTTTAGAAACAAAGGAGTATATTTTTACGAGGAAACCTCTGAAACATGTTCCAAACAAAAGATGAAGAACAACTGTGTTTAGTTGGCTGTTGGGAAGTGAATTTTTGGTATCTCCCCCTTTGGGTTTTCTTTGTTCTGCTTTTTAAAGGAGAAATGAAGAAGAGAAAGAGAGAGAGAGAGAGAGAGATCGTAAAGGAAGAATGAAAAGTTAGTGGAGTAGGTGGGTGATTAGAGGTGGGGTAGTGGTTTAGTGATTTAGCTGCCACTCTTTGCACATTTTTGTGTTAACAAGAATAGGGAAAAGATAAAAAAGACAACAAGTTTTTGTCTGAATCTCTTTGGTTGGAGACTTGATAGTGTTTGTCGTGACACTAAGTCGATCCATTGGGCACGATATCCTTCTTCGTGAAGTTGAAATCGTGGATGACTCCTTTGTTGTGAAGTTAAGTTGAACTCAAAGTATTGGGAAGTAGCTCCTGGATTGTCTTCTAGCCCAATATACTTTGGTGGTGAAGCTAAAATTTGACCTGAATGAATCAAGTTTTTTATTGTTGTGTCACAGATGACTGCTTCGTCGTGAAGTTAAGTCAATCTTTTGGGTACGATATCCTTCGTTGTGAAGTTGAAATCGTAGGTTTGATGACAGAAAACTCTTCTCGCCTTTGAGTTATGCTGCAAATGATGTGCCTCGGAGCTGAGCGTAGTCGAACTCGAAGGTCTTTGTGTTTTAAGAGAAAAAATTTCAAAGGTTTTTTTTTTCAAGAGAAACGACTTCAAAGGTTTTGTTTTTGTGTTTCAATAGAAACGCTTTCAAAGATTTTTTTGTGTTTCAAGAGAAACTTTATCCAGGGATGCAAAATTTTGTTTTAAGAGAAACATATTCAGAGATCGTTGTTTCAAGAGAAACTGTCTCAAGAGAGACAAAACTTTGTTTCAAGGGAAACTATCTAAAGAGAGATAAAATTTGTTTCAAGAGAAACTATCTCAAGAGAGACAAAACTTGGTTTCAAGGGAAACTGTCTCAAGAGAGACAAAATTTGTTTCAAGAGAAACTGTCTCAAGAGAGACAAAAGTTAGTTCCAAAAGAAACTGTCTCAAAGGAGACAAAATTTGTTTCAAGGGAAACAAATTTAAAGATTTTGTTTCAAGGGAAACTGTCTCAAGAGAGACAAAAATTGTTTCAAGGGAAACTGTCTCAAGAGAGACAAAACTTTGTTTTGACGGAAACTATATCAAGAGAGACAAAATTTGTTTCAAGAGAAATTGTCTCAAGAGAGACAAAACTTAGTTCCAAAAGAAACTGTCTCAAGGAAGACGAAATTTGTTTCAAGGAAAATATATTCAAAGATTTTGTTTCAAGGGAAACTGTCTCAAGAGAGACAAAATTTGTTTAAAGGGAAACTGTCTCAAGAGAGACAAAACTTAGTTCCAAAAGAAATTGTCTCAAGGGAGACGAAATTTGTTTAATGTAAAACATATTCAAAGATTTCTTTTCAAGGAAACTGTCTCAAGAGAGACAAAATTTGTTTCAAGGGAAACTATCTCAATAAAGACAAAATTTGTTTCAATTGAAACTGTCTCAAGAGAGACGAAGTCTTATGTTTCGAGGGAAACTATCTCAAGCGAGATAAAATCTTCTTTAAAAATAGTCTTGAGTGAAATGAAATGCATTATTTCGAGTGAAAACGATCTCAAGCGAGACAAATCTTATTTTAAGAAAAACAATCTTGAGTGAAATAAATCTTCTTTCGAGTAAAACAGTCTCAAGTGAGACAAAGTCTGTTTTAAGAAAAGCAATCTCAAGTTAGATAAATCATCTGAATTAAATGAGACTGTCTCAACCGAGACAAAATTTATATTGGAAATGTTGAATATGAAGATGAATGTCGATCTTTCAATATGTCAAGTTGGTTGAAGTGTAGCTTCTTGCTGCTAAGTTAAGCAATCACCATCAACCTTTAAAGGTGCTTTTGAATCGAGTATCCTTAGTCTTGAAGTCGAAACTTGACTCTAAAAGCACCAAAAATTATGTATGTGATAAATGTGATGCTCTTAAGTATGTCTAACATGAATTAGGATGGAGCCTCATTTTTGTCTGTTGATCTGGTCCTTAGGATCGATCGTGCCCCATTTGCTTCACGAGCTTTGGCTTTACAGACCTTTTCATGTTTGAGACTGTTCTGTTTGAAAATGTTTTTCCTTTTTTCTTGTTTTAGGAGGGAAATGATAAAAAATGATGTACAATATTGTTTGCAATTGAATCAAATTATAAACATGAGTTCAAAGAATATCAAAAGAATCAATAGCTCTTTTAATGCTTTCAGAGTTACATCTCTTTGACAAATGTTCAAATGGATAAGTTGGCTTTAGGTTGGCCTCTTTTCTAAGGTTTCAGTAACCCAAAATGTCATTTTTTTGAAATATTAGCAACATGCTTTTTTGGTTTGGCATTTTAATTGGGTGCGGACAAAATGACGCAACTAGCATGATAAATTACTAGATCTTTTATTTCGGTCCTATGAAATCTTCCATTTGTTCAAGTTTTGTAAGCACCTCTAACAAAGGTAGTGTAGAAATATCGGTCTAAAAATGAAATTCTTGAGCGCTCATGTGAATTTGACTATAATAGGTGTTCATTAACTCCCTTAGTCCATCATTACCGAAAATTTCTTGCTTAGATAAATTTGATTTAACTTGTCGTTATCTGGCTAGCTGAATCCATAAAGCCGGGGCATTTAACCAATTGCTTTAGAGGGACAACTTAATATTATATTCACTTTTATCAAGTTAACTGAAGGGTTCATCTCATCACAGAGTCTTCGGCCTGACAAAAGCAGTGGAGCAAACATCGAATTGCCAAGTGTCCGAGCAATGTCATGGTTTGAATGCAATCTATTCATAAAGCCAAGGCTTTCGAGTTTCCTCTGTAACCAATTGCCTTATTGGAATAGCTCAGCTTTACGGATTCAATTTCTTAAGATTGTCAAGAAGAACCTGTTATAGTCTAGGTGTTTTTGAAAGTCAAGGAATCTCATCTTTAAAGTTCAATTTCCAAACAACTGACTTAAATTAGATTCACCTACTTGACTATTCCATCTGTGAAAATCATTATCATCACTGAACGTCTTAAACAAAAAGTATAAAAATATCATATGCAAAAGATGCCCCATGTTGTCCGCACCTATGCATATCTAAATACCAAGCCTCTTGTTTATACCCTGATAAGAGGAGAAGGCTATATCAGTTCTTGTAAGAGAAGGATATGGTGTTTGAGTGTATATTCTAGGTAAGGTCAAAGTCCTTTGTTTTAATCGTGTTACTTTGTCAAAGATCGGTAACTTTGAATCATTTACAGAGTTTTTTAATTCCGCTGATATTCAAAGAATTTCAAGTTGTAAATTCGATTCAATGCTCAGTGTATATTCATTGAAATATCCTCATAAAAAGAAATATGTTAAAGTTCAAAAGCATGTTTCAAAAATAAATATGAGAAAGTTAAAAAAACAAGTCCAAACAGGATGTTGCAAAATGGAATAAAGCCTCATTAGGATGCCCCGAGAATGTTGAAGATTAGGGCATTCATCTGCACTTGCTCCCCATTTTTCAACCGTTTCACTTGCCGGGGCTCCTTTTGATGTACTCTCAGATGAACAAATTTCTGCTTCATAAGTGTCATTTCTTGAGGTGGTACCTCCAGTATTTGTGCCTTTTGATGAGACATGCTTCTGTTAGTTGATGCGAATGTAAAGAAATGAAAATAACAAAATACAAAATATGTTTAAATGCATGATGCATGCAATGTTCGAGGCATTGATCCAAAAAATATTTATGTTATTATAAATAATCCTTATTTGGGACAAAAGTGTTACGTCTGAAGAGACAAACATTTTGATGGTATAGATCCCGAACAGCCTCTGACAAATTGATTCGTCTTCCGTCTTTTTTTTGTCATTGGTTGAATATCCTGTCAAACTGTTCCGGCTCCTTTGGCTAAACTGTGCAAGTGATGAGCTTCTTGCTCCAAAAAAATAACTGCATCTCCGGCTTTAATTCTCTGCTGAGCTTGTTCCTAAAGAAAACGTCATTGGAGCCCTCCATTTATAGGAGCTATCCGAAGCTTGCTTCTTGAATTCGTCAATAATGGTCTCCAACTTGGCTAGGGTTTCACCATCTTGTTCTTGTTGTTTTTGAAGGGATCCTCCAGGTCAGTAACATTTTCCTCGTCTTGCCCCTGCAACCTTTGCCCCTGAGTATTCTTTGACCATGGTTGGACTTCTAAGATTTTCATCTTTGTATTATAACCCCTTTGTCCATTAATACAGATTATTCATGTTTAACAAACACGTTTTTGGTGGATCAACACCTCTTTTAAATGATGCAAATGATGAAAACAAAATAAAAGAGAACAAAAATAAAAAAGAGTTAGTGAGGTAAATCAAAACAAAAATGAAAATGAAAAATCCTACCCCATATGATATCTACCCCACATGCTTATTATTTCTACCCGGACATGATCTTTATCCCGCATGCTAATTTTAAACAAATCATAACCTCATATTTGTCCAGTTCGCATGCTTTGAACAGAAAGTAAAGCAAGAAATAATTCAGGCATCCTAGGTTTTGAAATGAGGTTTTGGAGTGGGCTCTAATTCTCCATGGTCTCCTGGTTTTGGTTCTAAAAACGGTACTCGAGTTGTCCTTGCTGGTGCCCCCTTGGGCTTGCCAGACCCTTAGTCCTAAGCCTATTACAAGCTTGTGTGGGCTAAGTTAAACTCGAGAGGACACATTCCCTTATGTCTGTGCGGTGAATAAATTCACATGACGACATAAGATATATGAATCCCGAAGGCTACTTGCTAGGCCTGTGCGCCGAATAAATTCACACGAAGGCATCGCTTTCACCCCCACTTAAATAGGGTTTAGAGCTCGGGTATAGAGCCAAAGATGAAAGTTTTTCAAATCTGAAATCATTGAAAGAAAATATCAGTACAAATATTTATTTAAAAAAATAATCAAAGGTAAATAATTGGAATCGAATAAATAAATTAAAATTAAAATTTACCATTTTCGCATAAAAAGACAACCGAAAATTAATTTCGGCCTCACTCACTTACCTGTCCCAGTAGAGTCGCCAAGCTGTCGGAACCGTCTTTCGGTTGGGTCCGGAATTGGCCTTTGACTTGAAATAATAAGTTAGAGTCGTCACCGATCATTTTTAAACATTTAGGTGGATCGAACACCGTCTTACCTGATCTGCGTTACCAGAAATGTGTCAGGCTCGGGAGTCGGTTACAGTCAAGGAAGAATTAGCACCCTTGAATTGCCCTTTAGGTACCAATTAATTTGTCGATTGTCTTTAATTGCGAAAATTAAAATTTAAAAATTCGATTCAAATTACTTACTTTGATTGGTTGAATTTTTTTTAAAAAAAACCAAAAATGTTAGATAAGAAATAATAAATAAATATTAAATAAATTAAGGGAAAAATAAAATTAAATAAAATAGAAAAATAGAAAAAAAAATAATTGAAATTGCAAAATTAATCGAACATGAAGAAGGAAGCAAAACAAAAATCATATCCGTCTAAAAGTCAATAAAAATGTGTAATAGTGACCTGATTAAACCTTAAACAAAAAATGGCATGAATATTATAATGAACCTATGGTATTGACTAGGTTTCAAAAGGAAACTACAAAATAACAGTTCAAAAGCTTCATAAAGATAACTTCAAAATAGTTAAGTAGTTCGTCCATGTGGCAGCATAAGTTTTCAACACAAAATCAAAAAGTGAATCAGCAGAATCCAAGTTATCATAAAATTCCCCGGGTTTATTCCGACAAAAATGCCATACCAAAGATCGCCCGTGATGAATGAAGTAGCTCTCTCTACCGCACCAAGAAATACACCAGGGGCAAGTGTTGGAGGCAAAGGATGGAATATTTTTTGATTTGGGTAATCCAAGTCAACTGCAACATGGCGATTCGTTGCTCGTTGATGCATGCGCACTCCAGTTTAGTTAGTGGAATTAGTGGTAGTAGTTTCAGATGCACCATTGGCAGCAAAAATTCCACTACCAGTCATCTCTTTAATTTTGTAACCAGAGCAAGGCTTCCTTCTTTCCTTTTTGAACCACCATCGCTCCCGGCAACCCGACATTCGAGTCCACCGTGAATTTCGATGTGTGATGAACCCTTTCGGCTTTAACTTTTGCCTTCTTCGACCAGTCCTTCAACACTTCTCCTTTGCTTTTCCTTGCAGTAATTTCTATGCCCATCTAGCTCACCAAGTTAGTTGGAATCAAATCCTCCTCAGTACCATGCAAACAGAAAATCAAATGAGATATATATATATATATATATATATTAGTCGATTGGAACAAATGGGTATAAGAACCCCAATCAAATTGTAAACAGGGGTCCCTCTTCCCTTCAATTTTACAGAAGCAAGCAATAAAATACCAAAAATTTCCTATGGAAGAACCATCAATTTTCTGGCAGTAACATTTTCTTATTTCCTTTTTACATTCCATTGGCATCATATAAATAAAAAAGTAGAGAAGAGGGATTAGTTCTTTCACCAGTTTTTTTGTTTCTTCTCAAGAATAGAAATTGGCTCCATGGCAATTGCTTTGAACTGGCGAGAAAGTGTTACAAACTCGGGATCTTGTTCCACTTGCTCCATCTCAGCCTTAGTCATCTCAAGTGGAGATATCTTCGCAGTGCAGTAAGGTCCTCGTGTGCTAAGTTCCTCTATATTGAATCTGCATAAACCTTCCCTCTTGGCTCCCTGATCTTTCTCCTCTTCATGGTTCGAAGATGGCAGAAGATGTGAAGAGTAGAAGCCTCCATTGCGTGGTAATGCGGCATCGTCAAAAACCAATGGTGTGATACGTGAGTGCCGGTTATGTTATGGAATACCTTGTTCAGTATCCCGTAATTACGGTCAACGGTTGCCAGCGTACCCCGTAACCAGTCCCGCTCTGACGAATCATAGTGCGACAATGTTGGGTGAGTGTGTTTCAAGTAAGTTATCATGACAAGGAAGGCGTTGACAATGAGCAATGGAACACCATAAACGCAAATAACCCAAGCCAACCCTTTAGCCAAGATGAGATGGTACAGCCTGTAGGCGACAGCGAGGACACCGACATCGGATACATAGATTTGCAGCCGTTCGCGGTCGTTATAGAAGGGGCCGTAAGGATTGTAGTGGTATGCAAATCCATCATAAGGCCTGACTGCTACGTTGAACATCAAGTAAAGAGGCCAGCCAAGGGTGGGTTGAATTGTGACTGAGAAGAATCGACCTAGTTTATCGTTGAGGTACTTCGCCCGCCATTTAATGGAGCTATGTTTCTTCGGGACAACACTTCGTCGCGTTCAAGGGAACTGGTGTTGGAATGGTGACAACGGTGGCTTTATTTCCATCAGAAATACGGGATGAGGAGGGCCGAGTGAAGGATGAGACCGACGGTATCATCGACCCATCGGTAGTCGCTGTAAGCGTGGTGGCTGGGATTTTAGAACCAAACTTTGATCTGTTTAGGTTTGATGTTGGAGAGGATAGGGCACTCACGAATGAGCTGTTGGCGACGCATAGATCTTGGCTTGGGGCACTTATGGTAGACGTACTCCAAAGCTTCAACTTGCTCGGGCGTGTACCGCACGTACTTCCCGTTGTCCATTGTTATCTTGGTCCCTTCTTTGCAGGCTGAGCTCACCGCCATCATCGCATTATTTTACTCAACTTTGAAGACACAAAGATCAACAGCTACACCTCAAAAATCCATCTAAAAAAGTCCTTACTGACATGTACTCTTTAGAAACGAAGGAGGATATTTGTACGACGAAACCTCTGAAACATGTTCTAAACAAAAGATGAAGAACAAATTTTTTAGTTGGCTGTTGAGAAGTGATTTTTTGGTATCTCCCCCTTTGGGTTTTCTTTGTTCTGCTTTTTAAGGGAGAAATGAATGAGAGAAACAGAGAGAGAGAGAGAGATTGATCGTATAGGAAGAATGAAAAGGTAGTGTAGTAGGTGGGTGATTAGAGGTGGGGTAGTGGTGTAATACGTGGGGTTTAGTGGGTTGGTAGATTATGTTTCCTATTTTTAGGGGTTATATGTGGGCCCTGCAAAATAAAAAATAAATAATAATAATAATAATAAATAAATAAATAAATATTATAATATATTGTTTTTGTAGACCCGGATAAAAACGGGTGTCTACAATACATGAAGCTCAAATGATGCAGTAAAACAAACTTTTCAAGGGTGCTACGACGATGTTGATACAACTAGCCAAAAAGAAATAATATGTTTGAAGTCATCAAGAAACATTGATAGCCAACACGAGACAATGGATGATGACAATCACATATGGTCGCTCAACAAATGCATTTATGGAAAAGAAGTCGAAGCTTTGGAATTTTCCATCAAGCCAAGGGTAAAAGAAGATTGTTTCCTTGTATTTTCGATCAAAATTGAAGAAGTCGAGCAATATGACGTGATTTTTAGTTTCCATCTGCCTCAGTGTATTGAAGCATTGTTTGTTCTTTGGAAGTTGTTTTATGACAATTAATTTGGGATCAATTCCTTTTTAGCATTTACATTTTGTATTTTGCATTCCCATTTTTGCATCTTTGCATTTGCATGAGCATCTTTGCATTAGCATCCATATATCGTACATTGCATGATATACATTGCATCTCAACGTGCATTAATCATAGATTCTGGGATTAACCAGCGGAATCTTTTGAGGTAAATTGAAGTCACCCCTTCGTACTTAAAAAAGAATTGAGAAATAAAAACGTGATATTAGCACCGTCTGAAGTTTGAGGCATGTCATTGAGATATGTGGGGCATCGAAGAGTAGGGTCCAGAGTTTGTTTGACCCAGGGGTATTGAATTTTAAAGTGTCATGAGACATTTTAATGCCGATCAAGAAAAAGTTCTTTCATTCATCGTGAAACCATATTGTATTATCATTGTCTTGGTTGAATTTGTTTTTGTTCTTTCTTTGTATACTAAATAAATATTGTGTTGATTAAATTTATGTCGTTTCTCAAGGTTATGAGCAATAAATCAAGTTTTAATCTCACAATTCTTTGAATAAAAAATGAATTAAAAGTTATTTTACTACTTCATTAATTATATGCTTTTTACAAGGGGCAATATTATACTTTTCATACCCCATCCAAAGCCGAAAGAACCACTGTTGGGTTCCGTACCCGAAATAAAATGCACTTACTCCCAAAAGACCGAACATTGACATCACTTTCCTTTGAAACAATAAAGTCAAGCCCTTATCCCCGAGACACCAAATCCTATACTTTTACCTTCCCAGACAGAAATAACATTTCCATAACATTACCTTTTTTTAGAATTATGACTTTAAAATCACACATTTCTCTTCCTAGACACGAAACTAACATTCATTTCCTAACCTCAATTAATCCTGGGGGCATAACAAGAACCATTACTGCAAGAAAGACAATATGGTGTGTTACAAATTAAGTTTTTGCAAGAGAAATAAAATAATCGGGGCATACTATGAACAAATGGAAGAAGAAAAAATGAAATGAATCATTGAAATAATTTTATCATGCATTAATTATATTGTTTTCATGTAAATAAGGTTAATCCTGAATACTCATCCCTTTGGGGATACATATTTTACAAAGACTTCCATGTATGAGATGATGAACGACTTTGTTTTATTTATCCTTTCAAATATATGTATATATATATATCCCTTGTTGTCCCCTTTTGATCCTATAATTTTTTTCTCTTATGATTAACCCTAATCAAGGATCACCCTCCACACTGGGGGCAAAGTGAAGGACATTTGTTCGCATGAGTGAAGATCATCAATCCAGATTTTTCTACAGAAGCAAGTCATGATGGAATAATGTGAGAAATAACAAGATATCGCGAGGTAGACTAAATACGAAGCATTCGAAGATCAAATCTTGTTGACGACACATAGAGAAATAAGAAAAGATATGGCAAAAAAAGACATAAAATATAGAAAAAAGGAAACAAAAAAAGGAAAAAAGGAAAAAAAAAGAAAAAAAAAAAAAAAAAAGAAAAAAAAGAAAAAAAAAAAGAGAAGAAAGAAGAAAGAAAACCGATCAAATACTTCAAGATGGACGGTTCAAAGATTTAGAATCAATTCACCCGAAAATCATGAAACACCAAAGGAAAATAAAAAGAGAATAAAAAACACACAAGCAGATTCAAATCGAGCAAGAAAAGATTGAAGACAACAGAATGAATTGATCCTTGGTTCAATAACCCTTAAACACTTATTTGAGCCTATTTATCCTTTTCTTTCATAACCATGAGCCCTAGCCTACGTTACATGCCTGAAAAGACCCTTCTAATCATAAATGGATTTCTAAGTGGAGAAACTATCTTCAGATTTCATTCCGCTCCTCAGGGTTAATTTGCAAAATTAGTTTTCTAAAATTTTTAATGCATGATAGAGAAAAAAATAAAATAAAAATAAAAGAGGGTTCAAGACGTAAAATTTTAGATGATGTCTTGAAACCAAAGGAGAATTCGAGTTGAAAACCTGAAAAGATGGCTCGAACACGAATTGTCAATCACTGCATAGAAGATGGTCTTATACATTTTGATAAAGCATTACACAGTACAAAGGCGCTCACGAGGACTGAGAACCATTAAAAATTTCCAGAAGAGAAGCATGATGGTTGCTTTATCAGGTCAATAAACACCATAACCGAGGACGCAAAAAGCCAACCTGAAACCTATTACCTCCCCAGATTAACTTGAAACACATTACCTTCCCAAGTCAGCCTAAGCTTTATATCAACATTAATCTTTATAATTTGCAAATGTATATAATTTTTGAAGGATTAAAAGGAAATTTGACTTATTTGATATTCAGTGAACTCTTGTTTTACAATTTGTTTTGATTGTAAGCCGGAAGAAAATGACAACATTTTTTAATTTTATTCAACATTTTTTCACATTTCTAAAATAAAAGAAAGAAGAGAAACATTTTCAAACAGGACAATCTCAAGTGAAAAAGGTCATTGAAGTTGGTGAGGCTCATTCTGTCTCTATCTAAGAAAAAGAGCTAACGATAACAGAACAATGAAGTGTTTCTTGAAAGCAAATAGTCAGAGAGATCATAAGGACTAGAGGACAGAACTTCTAACACTTCATTGTGATGTTTTCAAGAGGCAAATGACCACCTTAGTTGAAGACAACTTATATCCCATCTCATAAAAAATGAAAGACAGTTATGATCACTTCTTAAGTATCTATCTGGTTGTGGCATCATGAAGAGGATCCCTCAAGCTATTCGTTAGCATTACTGATTAGCGATACAAGAGCAAGACCATTCGAGATTAAGATTTTGGCACGAAGAGAGCCACGAGTACCCACATTGGGGAATTACCTAAACCAGATGTCATTAAGATCATAAGATTCAAACCAAACAGACATGGTGAACGACCCCGTCGCTTGGAGTGCCAGGGTTGAAAGATGAACAAAAAAAGAGATTACCTTGAGTTGAACCATTCATGTTGCAGTTAACCAATGACTCTTGAGAAATAATTTTGATTGAAAAATCGAGTCAAAGATGTGTAAGGTTCCCAGTCATCTACCTGATTGCAACGAGATTTTAAGGAGGAAGCACTTCTTCTAGAATCATGTTGAAGAAGCAAGACAAAAGATAAAAGATGGGATGGACATAATTGTTCTGGGTGATTAGTTTGATCATGCTGATGTTGGGGGAAGACTCCATACAAGAGTGATCAAGTGAATGGAGACTGAGATCTTTATTTTGAAGTCAAAAGAGGGTTACTGATAAACATTTCTACATATAACAGAGTCATGAATCATATGTAGATACATATTACATTCACATTTCATGCATCAAAGCATATCTTTACAGATTTTTCAAGAAAAGAAGAAAAGGAAAATTCAAAACTCAAACCTTGAATGAAGGGAATTATATTCCAAATGATAGAACCTCAAGAATTGAGGAACTCAATCCAAGAATAATCATTATTTTGATGTGGGGCACGTTACCCAAACAACATGATATTTTCAAAGCAATTTTAAAAGAATCTAAGCCTAATTTTCAAATGAGTTTTTAGAAATTAAGCCTGATTTTCAGGGGTTTCTTGATGATGATTTTCAATGAGTTTTTAAAAGGTAGTTAAGCCTAATTTTTAGGGGTTCCTTGACAACTAAGAAACTAAGCTTGATTTTCAAGGGTTTTTTTGATTAATAAGTCCTTCGGGTCATCAGTAAGTCTTTCAAGCATGATGCTTAAATCCTTCGGGTCATCTATAAGTCTTTCGAGCAAGATGATAAGTCATTCGGGCCATCCATAAGACCTTCAAGCAGTATGTTTTCAAATGAGTTCTAGAAACTAAGCCTGATTTTTAGGGGTTTCTTGATGATTATCTCCAAAGAGTTTTTAAAAGGAAGCTAAGCCTAATTTTTAGGGTTCATTGACAACTAAGAAACTAAGCTTGATTTTCAAAGGTTTCTTGATGAGTAAGTCCTTCGGGAAATCAGTAAGTCTTTCGAGCATGATGCTTAAATCCTTCGGGCCATCTATAAGTCTTTCGAGCAAGATGATAAGTTCTTCGGGCCATCCATAAGACCTTCAGGCAGAATGCTTTCAAATGAGTTTTTAGAAACTAAGCCTAGTTTTTAGGGGTTTCTTGATGATTATCTCCAAAGAGTTTTTAAAAGGAAGCTAAGCCTAATTTTTAGGGGTTCCTTGACAATTAAGAAACTAAGCTTGATTTTTAAGGGTTTCTTGATGAGTAAGTCCTTTGGGCCATCAATAAGTCTTTCGAGCATGATGCTTAAATCCTTCGGGTCACCTATAAGTCTTTCGAGTAAGATGATAAGTCCTTCGGACTATCCATAAACCTTCGAGCAGGATGTTTTCAAATGACTTTTTAAAAACTAGGCCTAATTTTCAGGGGTTTCTTGATGATTATCTCCAAAGAATTTTTAAAGGAAGTTAAGCCTAATTTTTAGGGATTCCTTGATGACAACTAAAAATGAAAGATTTGTATAAACTGAGCTTGATTTTTAGGGGTTTCTTGATGTTTTTAAATGAATTTTTGAAAGAAGCTAAGCCTAATTTTAGGGGTTTCTTGATAACTATAAGTGGATCTTTTTGAAAAAATAATTACTGGGGAAAGATCCTCCCATTCACAAGTCAAGAATTGCAAGAATACATTCAGGTATGGCAGATAAAGAAGACAATCAAACCAGGAAAAGAATGAAGATTACTCTAGCAATGAAGATTGTTCTTGCAACAATTTCCAACAGACCAAGAAAAATTGCATTCATACATGAATTAGCATCTTTGCATCATACATTTTATCATTTCATACACATGATAAATTTTGATTTCCCTGTCATGAGGATTCCTGTAAAGTTTATTTTGAAAAACTATTTTGTTATTCTTAGGATCATTTTTTCTAGAGAATTGTTTGAGTCCTTTTTAGGACCATTTTTCTGGGATGTCGCATGTGTCTTTCTTAAGATTTTTCTCTAGATGCATTTTCAATTATGCCTTTATTCCAACTTGACTTTTCTAGGTCACTTCAATGAGAATGAGCAGTGTCGTTTCTAGGATGGACCCCACAAAGATAAAAATTCAGTAATTTGCAATATTAGGGAATTCAAAGAGCCAACAAAGATTTCATTTCACGACTTCAACAGAGAATCGATCCATATTTTTCACCATTTAAAGAAATGGATCTCAGCAAAATTCAAGGACTTTTATGTCATTACCTTCAGGTACTTCAAACACAATTATTACTGACACATGATAATCTTTTGTAGGTTTAAAAATCTTCAAAGAGAGGGTAAACCAATCAACATTTCCAATGGAGAGTTCATATTGAGAATAACTCATCTACAGAGGGAGAAGAAGTTCATAACGAGAAGAGTTTGTTCGACCTATTACTCAATTACAACATTTCGAATTAGTGACACTTCACTTGAGGGATTGACATTTCAAATGGAGAGTTCATAATGAGAAGAACTCATCCTACAGAGGGAGAAGAAGTTCATAATGAGAAGAGCTTGTTCGACCTATCACTCGATTCACGTTTCGAATCAGTGATGCCTCGCTTAAGGGATTAACATTTCAAATGGAGAGTTCATAATGAGAAGAACTCGTCCGACAGAGGGAGAAGAAGTTCATAATGAGAAGAGCTTGTTCGACCTATCGCTCGATTCATGACATTTAAAATCAGTAACACCTCACTCGAGGGATCAACATTTCCAGTGGAGAGTTCATAATGAGAAGAACTCATCCAATGAGGGAGAAGAAGTTCATAATGAGGAGAACTTTTTCAACCTTAGCTCGTTTCTATCACATAAAAAGTTGGAACAACACCAATACTTGGCTCATCCATCGCATATGGAGTTGGATTAGCATCATCAACATTGTCATTCTTGCTCGATTCCATCACAGAAAGAGGTGGATCATTGTTTCCAATAGAAGAGTTCATAATGAGAAGAACTTGTCTAAACAGAAAAGTGAAAGAGCTCAGAGATATCAGATGACTAAATTGGATAAAATTGGTGCTTTATGTCTTCGCTCCATTCCTGTTTCACAACAATGAGCGAAGAGGGACAGCTGTAATCACCTATTTTATCCCAAATCAAGTAACCCATATCTTTCTGCCACCAACTTACCTGTTGTAACAACCATCTTGTGCCCATGCCTCCAACATCCCCGACTGAGAAGCTCATACCCTACTTCTCCAACACATCCACCTACTACAAATATTGTTTTTACATATGTAATGGGTTATAAAAACCCCAAATCAGTATAAAAGAAGGGGACCATTTTTTATCAATAAGAACTGAATTTTCTCAGTAAAAAAAGAGCCGATTATTTCTCAAGCAAAAGGTATTCTAGATTTTTTCGTTCTTGATATATTTGCTAAATTATTAGAATGTAAAAAATATAGTTAAATTCGTAGTTTAGATTGTTGTTTATGTAAATTTTACGAAAAAAAAATAAATAAGATTAGGGATTTCAGTTCACCTTGCTGCCGTTGGGTTTGTCGGGGTAGTAGCATCGTCAGGAAGAAGGTAGACTAGTAGGTTGTTTTGGGGTCGAAGGGCCACCGCATATGGTGGTCGGTCATTGGCTTGTTTCTCGGGCGATGAGAAAATGGCATGAGAAGGGGTCCATTGTGGTATTTCCATGTCGTAAACCACTGCCGGAGTGGAGTGGCCACCCATATAAGGTGGCCAAGGTGATGCCGGCTTCGGCTCACCGGAGCGTCGACTCTTTGGGGGTTGCCACCGTATGAGCGAAGAGACCAGGGGAAGGTGAAGGAATATTTAGGTTTAATTTTCGGGCAGATTGAAATTGGGGAGAAGAAATAGAATATATTTAGGGTTTTTAGGTAAATCACGTTAAGGTCCCTAGACTTTTAGCGTGTTTTTTACGTTTAGGTCACCAAATAATGGTATAATCACCCCTAGGTCCTTGAACCTTAGGAATTTATTTGTATCATGGTCACTAGTTTATGGGTAAATTACAGTTTGGGTTAATGTATTTAGTATAGGTAGCTTTTTGGGCATTTGTTTGTGGGGAAATCTCTCTTAGGTCCCCCAATGTTTGTTGTGTTTTAGCATTTTGGTCATTGAACCTCCCTTTTCTAATTTATTACATTTTTATCATTCTGTTTTGTTTTATTTTAATTTAGTCACTATTTTATTTTGCCATTTATTCAAACTTGATCACTTATTCTTGTTTTATTTTTATTTTAGTCACTTGATGTATTCTGTTTTATTATTTATTCATGAATTTTGTGATGTATTTTTAATTTAAACATTTCAGTCACTTTTTATTTCTGATTTGGCTACAACTATTTTATTTTATACATTTTAGTCACTATTTTTTATTTCTGATTTGGCTACTGTTATTTTATTTTATTCATTAGTCATTATTTTTTATTTATGGTTTGGCTACTATTTTTTTGTCTTATTACATTTGGTCTCTTATTTTCAACAATTTAATTCCAGTCCTTTAATTTATGCACTCTAGTTTCTGTTTATTTTATATTAGTCCCATAAATCTGTATATGCATGTTTCATATTTTTATCACATTGAATGCATTATTTTGCTATCTTGCATTTTGGTCCTTATGTTATTTATGATTTTATTTTATTTAAGCACTCATATTCGTGTGATACTTATTTGTGGGCCTTTTCTTTTTATTGTGTTTATATTTTACCATTCAAGTTTAAACTTTCATCACCTAGCATGATTAATATAATTTGGATTAATTGGTTTAATTTTTATTTGGTCAAATCAAATTATTTTAATATCGAATTCTTGGGAGAAATTATTATATTCTTTTCATTTCAATTGGAAAGAGAAATATTCGTCCTAAATTATTTTAGGGATTATTTTCTCTACGATTTGAAATATTAGAATATTTTCTATTTCTCCTTAGAATTTCTCGTTAAATAAAAATTGTATGGTTGAATTTGGAATAATAGGATCGTAACTTAAATTTATATTCGATTCCTAAATTTTCACTATTAGAGACCATTTATAATCGGTGGGGTACTAATTTTGGGCGTTGTGGGGGTGCTTATCCTTCCCCACACGTAATCGATCCCTAAACCCCCCTTTTTTATTACAAAAAAAAGAATGAATCTTTGGTTACACGTAGATTGGTGCATCTTTTAAAATGATATTTTCTTAAAAACTTTTTTAAAAGGCAGTTTGTGGGTATTCGACCTACCTAACCAAAAAGTTTGATGGCGACTCCTCACATTTCAAAATCTTTTCAAAGAAAAACCCAAAGTCGTACTAAGTTTTTCCCCGCCCGGACAAAAAATGGTGTCAACACTGTTCGAATACAAACTCATGTTGGGCATCTTCATATGTCCTTCTTGTCAACTATTCGTTTCTATCATCAATATCTTTCAAAGCTATTGGATCAATTTTATCACGTAACTTGAATCGTTGAATCAATGCTCGATTGTATTTGACATACGCGAAATCATTTAGCCTAAGATTGTGGGAGCCTATTTCTCTTTTTGGTGTGAATATGTGAAACAATGATTTTTTTCAGTTTATAATTATCAGAAGATGAAGAACTTATCATTTCTAAATAAATAAATTTAGTTAACGACAATGACTCACATGTTCAAAAGTGCTCCAATTTCTTTCACATCCTGATGCACTACATGTAAGGATAAAAGATTTTATGACAAATTGTTGTAAAGTAGTTGTTGAAGAACCATAACATGCCCACCATTCAACTGCAACATAAAAATATCATATATCAATAATTTGTATATATTACTAACCATAATTTAAAGAATTATTATGAAAGCAGTAAGCATTTAACTATAACATGCCCACCATTCACCTTATTTAAATGTGTAAGCCTTATCCAAAGTGAAGGCTATTAATAAATAATATAAATGAAATTCTTATTATGACAGCAGTAAACAATGCACTCAACTTTTAGAAAATCCAGCAGCAGTAACCAGTGCTACTAATGCACTCAAACATTATCCAAATGTCGATTATTCATATATTGCTTCATCAATATTCATTATATTGTGTCGCTTTAAATTTCCTATGTCTAACAGCCAATGGATTCCCAAACAGTCCATATATTTGTTTGTATGTAGCGAGCTCTTCCATATTTTTATCTTGCTTGTCAAGTGCAGGGACTAACTTTAGGATACATTCATACAAACCATTTATCACTTTTTCACATTGTTCAAGTTGAGGATTATCATAGAAGTACTCCGAATTAAGAAAATGGTCCGCATCATATAAAAGACGATGTAGCTGGCATTCACATCTCTTATCTATCATTTTAAAGACTTCAGAGTACTTGTATTCATTTCCATTAAATGAAGCTACAATAGCTTTTTTAGCACGATCCATAATCTCATATATGTATAACAAGGCAGGTGTTTTTTTCTCCATGAACTTTTCTCAGTGCATGAACTAAAGGACCACTTAACTTCAATGCATATACAATACCATTCCAAAATGAAGGCATCAAAATAGTATCAACAACTCTTTTCCCCTGGTTCCTTGAACCATTTCCTATCTCAAGTTATCTTATTGTTTGTGTATTGATGAAAGTGTGATAAAGGCGGTAGCAAAACTTGTCTTCACTGAATTCCTCTGTTTGTTGAATTGTCTCATCATATTCAAAAGACCTGAGCGTTGATAAAAGAAACTATTAATCTGAACCACCCTCTTCATGACTTTATCGATAATAGGAATTGCTTCAATATCTTCAAGAATTAGATCAATATTGCACAAGAAGTCCGATACAAATGTGGATACTTTGCCATCAAGAGTGTACCTGTAGCTACAAAGTTGCTCCCATTATCTGTAATAATTTGCACAACATTGTCTACTTCATCCACAATTCTACTTAGCAATTCAAATAACTTATCTCCAGTCTTTGAATAGCTTGATGCATCAACGAAACTCGAGGAACATGCTTTCTTTTGAACAATTAACTAAATAGTAATTGTTCTTCCACATCGATCAGTCCATCCATCTGACATGATAGAACATCCTATTTTCACCCATTCTTCTCTATGGTTTATCATAGTCTCATTCGTATTTGCAATTTTATTCTTCAACAAAGGAACTCTTACTTCATAAGCACTTGGTGGGTTCATTCCAATTCCAGCTCTAGTGATTGAATCGATTGCCACTTTAAAGCTAGGATGTTTGAGAGCATTAAAGGGAATTATAACATCATACATCCATTTAGCAAAATCAACACATGCTTTCTCCCTCTGTTCCTTCTTGTAGGTCTCACTAATGGTCTTTTGCTTACCCATTGTTTGTGTAGGAGATTTGATAAAAGCATCCATTGGACCAACTTGTCTCGCCCTTTTAGCATTTGAACTCTGTCGAAACGGGGTTTTTTTGGGATGAGATTTTGAAAACCACACCAATATTAATTATTCTCTTCAGATTAAATTTAAAATAAAAAAATGAATGTGATTAAAAAAACTCTCGTTTTGAAAAATTTAGAATTCCTTTTGAATAAAAACGTATGGTTTGAGGAGTCGCCACCAATCTTTGATTAGGGTGTGATTGGACACCCAAAAATAAATTTGTCATTTTAACAAAATATTAATTTTAATTAAAAAGACAAACTTGGGGTATGCGTTACCAAATTTTGAGTTCGGGAGTCGATTACGTATGGGAAGGATTAGCACCCCCACAACGCCCTAAATCAGTACCTAGTTGATTAATTAATTGTCTTTGCAATAAAATGTACAAGTTCGAGTTTAACTTAATTTAAGATCCCCTAGAATAATGTTCTTTGAAATTTTTTATGAAAGATACAAATATTTAATTATTTCCTATCGAGAAGAATCGATCTATCATACCTTGAAGCAATCAATTCTTACTCCAATCGAAATAAAGAAATATTATAATTCCATTCTAAATTTAAAAATAATAATACCTAAAATAATGTTAAGATTGAAAACAATAATATTTAATTATTTCAGATCGAATATTTTTAAAAAAAACTTTTGAAAACACATGTCAAAGTTAAATAAATAAATAAATAAACATATTAAACAATTGATTAATTATTTATTTTACCAATATTTAATGAGAATAAGGATATTCAATTAATTAAATATATCGAGACGAGACCATAGATTCGATCTAATTGTCTTTTCTCGATGAATTTAATTAGAAGAATATGATCTTTTCCACAATCCTCGAATTTTAAAAAATGGATTTGATTTAATTGGTATTACTTGACGGGATATACTTTCATTTTAAAATTATCGAAAGTAACTTTCTTATACGTTAAGCAGTTACTTTATGACAATATTAAAATGTTCGAATATTACCCTTAATCAATTTATTTTGAATCAAGTCCAGTGATGCTGATGAGGATATCATGCGAATTACAACACTACTAATTAATAGAATGATACAAAGAATATCAAAGCAAAAGTAATTATATTAACAAAAATAAAAAAACAATAAAGTTTAGGATTAAAAACATATATTATAATGACATTTAAAAAAAAACATGATGTTAACTTGTTAAAGTAAATAAAAGCAGGATTTAAATCTATTAATTAATATATACATAGATAACAAACTAATTAATTACTATTAACTTAACAAAATCATAATTGATTAAAATCTAAAAGAAACTTAATCAATTAAACTCTATACTATAAAAAATGATTTAAAATAAAATTATAGTTAAAATTATAATCCTACACATATCGAGACATGAATATATAAAAAAAATTAAATATACGTAAAACTCAAGGTTCAAATCGAAATTTTTTAATAACCATTTAAGTACTAAATTAATAGACAATCTATTGAATGACTTAACATGTAATTAACCCTTTCTTCCAAAACACATGTGGAACATCATTAGCCTAAGCGTTTTTTTTTTTTTTGCGTGAACTCCATTTGATTCCAAAACATGGGTCAATTCTTTTAATAATTTAGTGGGTGATTTATAAATTATATTTAGTGGGTGAAAAATACTATAATAATTCTATATATATTATTAATAGTTAAACACCAAACGTGACTTAAATTAGGGAAAGTGGAAAAAATATTATAATAATTCTATATATTTAAAAAACTAAACCACTATAGTTTAAATTAAGAAAACATGTTAGGAAACAAATAATATAATAACTCTATATATTTTAAAAAAACTATATCACTATAGCTTAAATTAAGGAAACAAATGGGAAAATAAATATTATAACGATTTCATATATTATATATCTATATATATATTTTTTTAAAATGATATAAAATAAAATAATATAATACATGTAATCATGAAAAATAAAGGATCAAAACACAAATAGTAAGCAATAAGAATACTAGAATCGGAAATAACACTAAAAAATATTTTAAAACTAAAATAAATGTAATAAATTATTATACCAAAATTAAAATAAAATAAGGGGATCAAATTAAAATAAATAAAAATTGCAAGACTGAAATTAAATAAATATAATTTTCGAAATATAAATATATAAATATATAGGGGATGTAAATAAAATAAACCCAAAAAATAATAATCAGGCTTAAAAGGGAAAAATTAAAAAAAATAGTCCTTTCAGGGACTAATATGCGAAACACGCTTAAACTTAAGAGGGTTGAATTATGATTTTACCAAAATAAATTAAACTACACGTGAAAATGATTAAAATTCAATTTAGGTCCTTATTGGTGACCATTTTGTAAAACACGCGTAAAATTTGAGGAATTTATATTATAGTTTTACCTTTAATTTCATCTATATATAACACTATTTTATTTTTTTTCCCATTTGAGTGGTTTTGAGGGGAAAAAAAGAGAGATAGAGAGGATAGATATCCTCTCCCCTTGGGCTCGGCCGGCTAACTACCGGCCACTGTGAGCCACTGTCGGATTCCGTCCGGCCACCGTACATGGTGGTCGGAATTTGAAATTTACTCAAAATCACCCTCTTGCTAAGATCTAAACTCCTATCTATTTATTTTTGGCTAAAAATAACCTAAACGTCCCAAAACAAGCGTCAAAGTCTCTCAACCTTTAAGTTTCTCATGCACTCCGGCTACCTTTCGATGAATCATGTAAAATCCTTTTATTCACTTTCGGTTTTCTCCTAGTTTTACATGCAAAGTTTCGGTCTTTTTTTTTATTTATACAAGTTTTTATTTTTCATTCAAACATATGTATGAAAAATACAAAAATAAAATAAAGATGATACCTTTCGAATGCTATTGAAACTTTCTGATTTATTGCTTTGTATTCTGTTTCTGGAAAACTCCGAATGGGTCGAACTCTTCTTTTTTTGTATTACATTGTTTCAACGAGATTTTATACAAGTTTTTTTACAAGTCTAAAATAGTAATCTATTTTATTTATTATTATTATTTTTTATTTGTTGATGATTCACTCATGGTATGGCCAACTCTGATTAGTTGCAGTGGCATGGGAGTGGTTGGAAGCAGTGGTGGCTGTTGAGTGGTCTAAGCGGTGGTGGCTGTTTAGTGGTCCAAGCGGCGGTGGCTGTTGAGTGGTCCAAGTGGTGGCGGCTGTTCTGGAAACCCTAGCAGGAATCAATCTAGGACGTTGGATCTCTCCCAGATCTAACGGCCAAGAGCTATTGGAGGCTGATGGAACATAAAGAAACCCTAATCTGATTGGGCTGATACAGTTGGGCTTCGAGTATAACTTGTAATTTGGGTTTGGGTTTTGGGCTCACCAAGCCTATTATTGTAAATCTGTAAAATGAAATATAATTATAAATAATAATAATAATATAAATAATGACGAAAAAATGAGTGTCGACAGTTGCCCCTCTTTGTCCATTCTTGTGTTAACAAGAACAGGGCAAAGATGAAGAGACAAAACATTTTTCGTCCAGTCAACCTCAAGGTTTGAAATATGATTAAGGAATATATTATGTTGTTAGTCAGGGAATATCAGATTTGGGGATAATAGGGATTTGTTCCGCTTCTTCTGAAGGAAATATCAGATCTGAAAGAAGAGGTGACTCATTCCGCTATTCTTCAGGGAAAATTGAATTGAGGCAGACTTGTTCCACTTACTCTGAAGGGAATATCAAATCTTGAAAAAGAAGAGGTGACTCATTCCGCTATTCTTCAGGGAAAATTGAATTGAGGCAGACTTGTTCCACTTACTCTGAAGGGAATATCAAATCTTGAAAAAGAAGAGGTGACTCATTCCGCTATTCTTCTGGGAAAATTGAATTGAGGCAGACTTGTTCCACTTACTCTGAAGGGAATATCAAATCTTGAAAAAGAAGAGACCTGTTCCGCTTACTCTGAAGGGAATGTCAGATCTAAAGGAGTTTGATCCATTGAATGGGGCAAATTTGTTCCACTTACTCTGAAGGGAATATCAAATCTTGGGAAAGAGAGAGTTGTTCCGCTTACTCTGAAGGGAATATCAAATCTTGGGAAAAAGAGAGATGTTCCACTTACTTATGAAGGGAATATTAGATATTGGAGGAGTTTGATCCACTGAATAGGGGTAAACTTGTTCCACTTGTCTTTAAGATTGATAAATCTGAAAATTAAACATTAAGTTAGTTAGATTGTGTTTGAGGATTTAAAAACATCATACCTATAAGTTTCAGTGTAGTAATCTTTGGAAAGGATTTCTCTAGTGGGAGCTCTTCTTGTCACCATCACATATGAAAATTTGAAACACTTGTTTTTATGTTGAATCCTTACATCTCTAATATTTCCTGTAAGAACTTGGCATATCTATCATTATCATGCATTTTCATGTCATGATCCTATTTATGCCTATCATGTATGCAATGATTACTTTAAAAGTATTTTATTGTCTGATGCAAATTTTCTCTTGTTGATGGCCTTGTACTTCAATCGAATTTAGGGCACGAAAAAATGGACCACTTTTCATCCTGATTAACCATTTCGAATTGGATACTCTTTGGTTCTTTTTAACCTTTGAGCCCAAGCATGACTAGTTATTTGACTAGCGGCAATCTCTTGAATTATTCCATGTTGCTGAACTTTTACGTGTATCCCAAGGCTTTAGCTTTTCACTGCCCCGCATTGTATAAGCCTCATGCTAACACTAATTTCAGCTTCAGAATATCTGCCTTTTCCAAAAAAATTTACAATAATCTTATGTTTCCCGAATTAATTTACATGTTTTCATGGTTAATTAGGATGCTTGCAACATGATTTTAACACAAATAAATCATTTATTTATAAACAAAGAGTTTTTTTTGCAAGTACATGGCAAACATTTTATTGGAATAATCTAAAGAGACCCAAGTAAATGTCTTCTGCTATCAATAGTGAGAATGCTTTTGAACATGAACACCGCAGAATAGCTCGAGTGTATCTTCTGTCAAAAGGAATTTAAGGATGATGATAATGCGCAAGGGTGTGAAATCCCCTTTGTACTACTAGATTCCCTTAATGTTGAATATCATTAATCTCTGGTCATCCAAGTCTTTTCAATTTCCATTCCTAACCCTGACCATCATTAATTCAGAATCTCCACCATGTACGAATTCTGAATTTACACAATTCTCAAGTTTCCCTTTGCGGGTTTTCAACTTGAGGCTTCCCTTGATACTAAGACGCCCTTTACGAGTTTTCATCTTGAACCCTCCTTTTTGTTTTTCATATTTTTTTTCAAGCAAAGTATTTCTTGACTGCATCAGTATTCACAGGGTTAGGTAATTCTGGTCCATCCATATCAGTGAGAATCAAAGTTCCACCAGAAAAGGCTTTCTTTACCACATAAGGTCCTTCCCAATTGGGTATCCATTTACCTCGAAAATCTTTCTGAATTGGCAAAATCTTTCTTAGTACTAGATCTCCCTCCTGAAATTCTCGTGGCAAATCTTTTTGTTATGTACCCTTATCATACGTTTCTGATACATTTGCCCATGACAGATAGCTTTTAATCTTTTTTCCTCAATCAAATTCAGCTGGTCATATCTAGCTTGCATCCATTCTGTTTCATCTAGCTTAACCTTTGATAGCACTCAAAGTGACGGAATCTCAACTTCGATGGGTAATAAGGCCTCCATCCCATAGGTTAAGGAGAACGGAGTTGCCCCAGTTAACGTCCTTACTGAAGTTCGATAGGCAAATAGAGCAAATGGTAACTTCTCATGCCAATCTCTATAAGTTTCACTCATTTTCTGTATGAGCCTCTTAATGTTCTTATTAGCTGCCGCTATCGCTCCATTCATCTTTTGGTGATATGTGGTGGAATTATGATGTTTTATCTGGAACTGTTTACATACTGAACCCATCATCTTATTGTTTAAATTCAAGGCATTGTCAATAATAATCCTTTCTGGAAACCCATATCGACAGATAATTTCTCTTTTCAAGAATTTACAAACAGTTGACTGAGTAACATTTGCATAAGAAGCAGCTTCTACCCACTTAGTGAAGTAGTCTATTGCCACCAATATAAAGCGATGTCCATTAGAAGCTTTGGGTGTAATTTGCCCGATAACATCCATGCCCCACATAGAGAATGGCCATGGATCAGTCATCACGTGTAATGGATGTGGATGAGTGTAGAGCTTATCCCCGTAAATCTGGAATTTATGACATTTTCTGGCATAATTGATATAATCGGTTTCAAGGGTGGACCAATAATACCCAAATCTCATTATTTGTTTAACCATTGTGTATCCATTAGAATGGGTACCACATAATCCCTCATGCACTTCTTCAATAATCATTCTAGCTTCTTTGGTATCTACATATCGTAACAAGACCTGATCATGATTTTTCTTGTACAAGATCTCGCCATCAAGCACATATCTTGAAGCCAACCTCCGAATAGTTCTTCTCTCATTCTTAGTTGCCTACTCGGGGTAACTTTGATATTTAATATATTTCAGGTTGTCGTGATACCATGGATTCCCATCCTCTTCCTCTTCTATACTATAACAATGGGCTGGATATTCATAGGCTTGTATTGTAATAGGCATCATACTCGAATGTTCATTGAAGTTGTAAGCTGTTGCTAAAGTGGCCAGAGCATCTGCCATTTGATTTTCCTCTCTAGGAAGATAATGAAATGTCAATTTTTCAAATTTTGGGATAAGCTCTAGGATCAAATTACGGTATTCCACCAACTTGGTATCTTTTGTTTCCCATTCACCTCTGAGTTGATAAATTACAAGGGCTGAATCTCCATACACTTTGAGTGCTTTTACTTTACGCTCAATGGCAGCTCTAAAGCCCATAATACATGCTTCATACTCGGTCATATTATTTGTGCAATCAAAATTCAATCTGCTTGTGAAAGGACAGTGTTCTCCACTAGGTGATACCAGAATTGCTCCAATCCCATGCCCCAAGGTATTCGATGCACCATCGAAAGTCATCTTCCAATACTCATCTGTAGAAGAAACTGTCTCTTCAATTGTGATAGCCATCAAATTTTCATCCGAAAAATCTAAGTCTAGGGGTTCATATTCTTCAGAAGCCCTACTAGCGATGAAATCGGCAACAACACAACCTTTAACTGCTTTTTTACTTACATATTGAATATCAAATTCAGATAATAAAATTTTCCAACAAGCCAATCTTCCAGACAAAGTGGGTACCCCTATTAAATATTTCAAAGGGTCAAGTCTAGAGATCAACCATGTAGTGTGATACAACATATACTGCCTGAGTCTTCGGGTAGTCCAAACTAAAGCACAACATAACTTTTCTATTAGTGAGTATCTTATCTCGCAATCAGTGAACTTTTTGCTGAGATAGTAGATTTCTCTTTCTTTTTTATCGGTTTGGTCATGCTGCCCTAATACACACCCATCGAATTCTCAAAAACTGATAAGTATAGGATTAACGGTTTGCCAGGTACTGGAGGCATTAGGACTGAAGCGTTTGAAAAATATCCTTTAATTGCTTCGAAGGCTCCTTGGCAATCATCACTGCATACCCCTGGGTTATTTTTATAGAGAAGGCAAGAAATGGGATCGCACTTCTTAGTTAATTGTGAAATAAATCGGGTGATGTAATTTAATCTTCCCAGGAACCCCCGAACTTCTTTTTGTGTTTGCGGGGGTGGTAAATCTTGAATAGCCTTGACTTTGTCTGGATCTACCTCGATACCTTTGTTGCTCACTACAAACCCCATGAGTTTCCCAGACATTACCCCGAAGGTACACTTGTTTGGATTGAGTTTTAACTGGGATTTCTTTAATCTTTGGAAGAGTTTCCTCAGATTCTTGATGCGTTCTTCTTCCGTTTTAGCCTTGACAATCATATCATCGACCTAAACTTCTATTTCCTTATGCATCATATCGTGAAACAATGTTACCATGGCTCTTTTATAAGTTGCTCGTACATTCTTTAGCCTAAATGACATCACCTTGTAACAAAATGTGCCCCATATAGTGACAAAGGTAGTCTTTTCCATATCATCTGGATGCATCTTTATTTGATTGTAACATGAAAACCCATCCAAGAATAAAAATAGGGAATATCCAGCAGTATTGTCTACCAAGGTATCTATGTGTGGTAGAGGGAAATTATTTTTTGGGCTGGCTTGGTTAAGGTCTCTATAGTCGACACACATACGAACTTTCCCATCTTTCTTGGGTACTGGAACAATATTTTCTACTCATTCTGGATACTTGGCTACTTTCAAGAACCCATCATCAAATTGTTTCTTTACTTCTTCCTTGATTTTTAGCAGCATTTCGGGACGCATCCTTATGAGCTTTTGTTGTACCTGTTTACATTCTGACTTTATTGGCAATTTATGTACCACTAACTCAGTGTCTAATTTTGACATGTCTTCATATGACCAAGCGAACACATCTCCGTATTCTCGAAGCAACTCAATCAACTTTTTTCGTCCTTCAGTAGATAGGGTGGTGCCCATTTTTATTTCTTTTTTATCCTCTTTTGATCCCAGATTCAAGATTTCAATGGGCTCTTTGTGGGGCAGAATCTGTTTATCTTCTCTCTCTACCATTTTCAGTAATTCATAAGGTAAGTCACTTCCTTCGTCATTATCATCACTCTCAACTTCCCCCTGACAGACAGGTAGCTCAAAATCTATCTCCGGGTCAGAGTCATCAGCATTTATATTATTGATACCAGAAGTCCTGAGAGGAAAACAATTGAAAGGATATATACATATAACCATACAGGAGAACACTTATCCCGTATCAAAATAGAATGGAATAATAATAAATAAAAAATGAATGAAAAGAATATGCATGAGAGAATATTTGCCATTTTGTGAATTGTCTGAAATGCATCTTTTATTAAAAATAAAAAAACATATAGATTAACCCTTTACATGAGATCACCTATTGTCTCAGGGTTTAGACAATAGAGAAAGATTTTTGTGCATTACTCTGAAACAGTTTTGTAAAATACAGGTAATTCTTCTGCAGTCCAATTGTTTAGCACAAAGCCTGGTGGTGCAGGGTAGATCCCTCTGGCTCTTCCTTCTTCAGTCTCTTCTACCGATATCATATTTATGTCCAAATTCTTCAAGGTATTTTCGATAATTGGTTCTTTAGATAATTGGGCTCCCTGAAACATATTACCTCCAGATATGAAAGTGTCCTGTAACAATGGGAAAATCATGGGTTCCCACTTAATATCCTCTCCAGTTAGCCTGACCTTTCTTTTCTCTTGACTTTTTTGAACATTTTTCAACTTTTCTTTTGAGGTTGGGTGATATCCTAAACCAAAACGATCTTTCTTGATGCCGAAAAATCTGGATTAACATTTCCCTGTAAGTGACTCCCCAGTCCTCTTCCAACTATGACTCCTCTACCCATAGTCATTTTCAATTCCATTTTGGTATAATTGGATAGCCTAGGCTTTGGAATTTTCTTTCTTTCAGCAACTAAAGTGGCGTTAACGAATTCCAAGGACCTGAAAGAGCACTTAACCGCTTTTTCATCCAGCTCAATGTAGGGAGTAGTAGTAGATATGGAAGCAATGATGTCTTCTTCAGCATTAATGCATACTAGTCTTCCATCCATTACAAATTTGATTTTTTGATGTAGAGTGGAGGGTACGACTTCTGCCTGGTGGATCCAAAGCCTTCCTAACAAGCAATTGTAAGTCGGCATTATATCCATGACGAGGAATTAAACCTCGTAAATTGATGGGCATATGGTCAAAGGGATATGAATTTTTCCCAGTATTTCCCTCTTCGTCCCATCTAAAGCTCGCACAATGTTTTGGCAATTTTTCATGTGTGTACTGTCAACTGGCAGCTTTTTAGAGTAACTAGCGGCATAACATTCAAAGATGAGCCATTATCGATTAACACCCTTGATAACACATGACCCTTGTATCCAATGGTGATATGTAGAGCTTTGGGGTTACCTATAATCCCAGACGGGATTTCATCATCAGAGAAAGAAAGAAAATTATCTGCCTGAATATTCACAACCAGTCGATCTATCTTTTCTACTGGCACATTTTTTGGTACAAAAGTTTGATTCAAGACTTTCAACAGGGCATTTCGATATGCTTCAGAGCTTAATAATAAATCCAAGATTGAGATACGAGCTGGCAATTTATGTAATTGTTCGACAATGTTGTATTCGCTATGTTTCAAGAATTTTAAAAAACTCTACAGCCTCAATATCGGTTACAAGCTCATTAATTATCGGCTCGTCATCTTTCAGTAAAATCTTGACCCTTTTTCCTTTATCGGCGACCACTTTTTTCCTAGGCTCACTGGTCTGGTTGGGAGAATAACACCTCCCGCTTCTAGTGAAGTGGCTTATCTCATCCACCTCTTCCTTAGCAGCCTCTGAACTCTCACAATTCTCTAGCTGGCATTCATACCTCCAAGGGACCTGCTTGTTGTCCTTATAAGGGAAGGATGACAGAGGTGTAATCACCACTTTAGGGACTACCTTTTCCATAGTTCGGGCCTTCGGTGTGATGACCAAAGGGTAATTAACATTGTAAACTCCCTTGGATGTGTCTTTAGAAGCGCAAACTTCTATATCTTTTTCTTTCGTAACTTCATGGTAAAATTCCATGTCTCTATTATCCATCAGCCCTTGAACCAAGGCTTTGAACTTATCACAGTCTTGAATGATATGATCCTCGCAACAGTGATAGGGGCAAGCTTGCTTATTCTCATTAGCATTAGAAATCAACCAACCTACTTTGACCATTTGTTCCCATATCTAATGCATGGGTGACTTTACTTCATTGACTTCGGTTATGACTCCATTCACTTTCTCCTCAATAACATCATTAAATTTTGTCCCTGCATGGTTTGGAAGTGGGTTCTGAGCCACATTGGGTTGCTCACTATCACCGAAGTTGATGACATTTCTCTGTTTTAATCGTTGTACCAACTTCTTAAAGGCCAAGCAGTTTTCGATTGTATGCCCCGATATCCCCGTATAATACTCACATTGAACGTTGACATCATACAATTTTGGGTAAGGAGGCTCGATTGGAGAAGTTTCATATGGGGACACCACATGTTTGTCGTACAAGATCTGGAAAAGTTCTTTATAAGTCATAGGGATGGGGTCAAATTGAACCCTTTTCCTTTCTTGTCTTGGCTCCTTTGCCCTTTGTTTAACAGGATTTTGTGTAGATGACCCAGTGGCTTGAGGTCGGGAAACTGTAATATTATTAGAATCATATTTCTTTACATTGTTGATCTCATTATCCTTTCTTCTTGTTGGAGGCTTTCGGTTAGATTCTCCCCCATCTATTTTCCCACTTCTGATTGTCATTTCTATCATTTCTCCACCTGTAACAATATCAATAATTTTTTTTGATGAATTCCCAATGAGGTGTCCAAAGAACGGAGCCCTTAGAGTATTTACAAAAAGCATATTTGTTTATTCCTCCTCTAACGACGGATGAACTTGTACAACTACATCTCTCCACTTTTGGACGTATTACCTGAAGGTTTCGTTGGACCTTTTTTCCATACTCTGAAACAGGATTCTGTTTGGTCTCACGTCTTTTACGAGTTTATATTGCTCTAGAAAAGCCTTAGCCAAATCCTTCCAGGATTTAATCTGAGCTCGACTTAGCTGATTGTACCAACGGAGTGCTGAGCCTGTCAGGCTCTCTTGAAAACAATGAATTAATAGCTGATCTTCCCTTACATAACCTGTCATTTTTCTGCAGAACATTGTAATGTGTGCAGAATGACAACGGGTACCATCAAATTTTTCAAAATCCGGCACTTTAAACTTCGGTGGCAATACTAAATCGGGAACCAGATTGAGTTCTTTAATGTCAATTCCATATAGGCTAGCATCTTCTTTCATAGCTCAAAGTTCATGCTTCATTTGTTCTTATTCTTTCTTGAGCTCTTTATTATGTTCTTTCTTGTCCTCTTCATCGAGATCAGGAACGTCTTCAACTTTCTGCATGTTTACAGAAGACCCAAGTATTTTCACTTGCATCTTTTCTGGTTGAACAGTCTTTTCTTGTTGTGCTCGGATATGCAGTGGTGTAAAGCCAGGGGGATACAATGGTTCTACAGAAGAACTAACAACTGGGGCTTTTCTAATGTCAGCTTGTGGTTCAGAACTTAGGGGATACATATACTCCTCAACAGCAGGATCAATAATTGGAGTCTCTTCTTGGATTATACTATTTCCTCGTATCAAACCAGCCAACCTTTCCATCATATCGTTTTGAGCCTTCATCATTTGATCACGCATATCCTCTTGCGCTTTCTTAAAATTCTCTTGCATTTCAGCTTGAACCTTCTCTATTTGGTCAATTCTGTTATCCATTGCCCTTTTTCGCGTGTTATACGGATACTTGTAAGTGTCCAGTATTCTGTCACGTAATGCTTTTATTATCATTGGTGTTTTATTAATGAATATGAAAAATAAATAAATGATATGTGGATGCAATGTGGATGTAATGCAAGGTGTCGATTCTGGAATGATTCCTTAGAATAACTTTTTATATAGAAAATGAAACTCAATTACAAGAATTAAACAGATCACAGATACAACAGAGCTATCTCTCCTAATTGTTGGATATGTCCTAGTAATTCCACAATCTTCTGGTTTTCTTCTGCATCTGGATCCAGTTCTTCGATCATATTATCAACTTCATGTGACAGGTCAACCAAGTACTGAGCCACTCCTTGAGCTTGTTGTAGGTATCTTGCGATGAGATCCTCCCTTTGCTTAACTCTCCCCTAAGCATGCTCCCAACAATAACGCCATTGCATAACTCCTTCATAAGGGACCAATGAGAGTTCATTTGCTCTTCTTTTCAAATCTTGAACTAAGGCCTCGAGTTCATTTACAGGATTCGTCAATCTTTCCACTTCAGCACGGTTTGAACTACTTTCTCTACTTTGATATCGTCGCAAAGAAGTCTCTAAGCTCAATAATTTATCCTTTAATTTCTCATTCTGGGTCTGATTCTCTTGCAGTTGTTGTTCAAGGACATTCTTTTCTCTCGAGAGTAGCTTTGCTTGATGTCTGCTCTGTTTGAGTTCTTCACTGCTTTCCCCAACTTCTCTTTTAAGTCCTGCCACTTCTTGTTTCCATTTAGCAGAAGACTTACTTGAACTAGCAGTTGTCTGATTCTTAACCATTTGCTAGAGGAATGACTGGAAATCATTGAAATCCAATCTAAGTTGTTTCTCTATGTTTTTGATCCGGTCAGCTCGACTCTTTTGGATGTCAATTTCTATGCTCTTGTGGTATGATTCATCCTTTAACCTTTGTAATGTATTTCTCCATTGTTTCTTCTCAGCCTCAAAATCAAGCTTAACTTGTTCTAGCGGGGATGGAACCACTCTGAGGTGTTCTTCCATAGGCTGAGTATTCTCTGGGTTGCTCATAGGAACATTATGATTGACTCTGTTGCTTCTCTACTCCTCGTACCCTCGAGATAGCCTTAAGTCAAAAGTAAATAGATTTACCTGATTGGTGCGTCTCCAAGCATTAGCGACCCCTTTAACTTTATTTTTGTACTGTTCTCCCCTAAATACGAACTCAGACTTGGATAACTCCCCTGTTGTCGGAATAAATTGCCTTGACCCAAACTGTCAAGAAACCAGTAACGAGGCATATCATACAGATCCCCAAATACCTAGTAATGGTACCCAATCTCTATCTCCACATCGATATAAAATGTCTGATGAGACGTTCCAAGAAGCTCGCCACAGAATATCATTGTCACGGATGTCTTTGAAGATTACCATCCACTTTTCCTCAGTGAAACCCTTAGGCCACTCCCGAGAAATGAAATCCTTCAACGGTGAGAAACTTTCTAAGAAGACTTGACCAGGTTCTCTCTCGATGTGTTTGAAATGACTAAGGATCCAGGTTAACAACAATGGTGCACAACCTATGAAGCGTCATTCCCCTTCTCGTCGGCAAGAGCTTAGAGAATGAAATGTTTCTGCCAGGATAGCTGGAACATGATCCACATGTCTCTCCAGTCTTTCGAATAGGTCAACCACTGATACATCAATATACCCGAGAACTCTCGAAAAAATGACCCATCCATAGATACCCAGAGCAAAGAATTCAATCTTATTTCTTCTTTCATGATGACGGTCAATCAATTCTCTCAGAAGGGTCCAAGTAATGCATTCACGTTCTCCTTTCTTTTTTATGCCTCTCATAACCCATTCTTCACTCATGCCAGTCATCAGGATAAGTTTCTTCTTGAAGGAAGGAGTATTTGGTGGTTTGGTGTATACTTTATCTACCTAGAATCTCGGACAACGAATCAAGACACGATAATCCTCTATAGTAGGCATCAGATCTACTCGGCCAAATGTAAAACAACTATAGGCGGGATTCCAAAACTGAGCTAGAGCTCTAAATAGATTCCGATCAATCGGGACATCAAGGAGATTTGAAATGTCACCATAGAGTTGATAAAACAACTGCTTATCAGACGCCTCCCATTTTCCCCAAATCTCTTTCAGTCCGTTCAGATCATTCTGACAAACATTGATGTGAGTATACCCTTTCATCTCTGATCCATACCCTGGCAATAAACTGTCTCCATTTGTTAGCTGAGATTGCTCAGACCGTATCAAGACGTCTTCATTATCCTCTACCTCTTTTTGAATCATTTGTTCCATAATACTAGTCTTCTATATAGATATCAGTCATGAATCAACACCAATGAGATGAATAGTGCAATGCAAGATGAGGACAAAATGAAAGAAAATCAGTCAGTAATCATAAATAAATTGATTAAACATAATTTAATTTATTTTTAAAACCTACCCTACATGTTAGCTACCCAATCATGCTTTAGTAGATCCTATCCAGTCATGATTTCTACCCATATGCTTTGTTTATAAAACATCCTAACCTCATGCCATCTAGTTCGCATACTTATCCAAGAAATTAAACCTAACCGCATGATTTCTAGTTCACATACATTTATTTGAGAAATTAAAATTTCACTAAAAAATGCTCAAATAAGCTTTTTCTTGTGTACTCTCCTCACAGGATCATATAGTCTGGGTAAGGTCATATATGGATTCTAAGTTTACTACATGTTGGGTTTGGTTCTAAAGTAAGCGGTCCTCGAATTGTCTTTTTTCGGTGCCCCCTTGGGCTACCGAACCCTCAATCCTAGCCCATCACAGGCTTTCAGATTGAGTTCAATTTGAGGGGACACACTTCCTTATGTCATTGCGGAGGTGAAAACCTCACGAGGATCATAAGGTGTTAGCCCAAAGAGCGTTTCACTATCCCGCACGGAGGTGAAAACCACACGAGGGAGTAGCTACTTACTCCTACTTAAATAGGACGGAGCGGGGTTTTAGCTCATGTTATGCAAATTCAGTTGTGCAGTGTGTGAGGAAAAGCAAAACAAAGCAAATAACATTGTATAGAAAATTCAAAACCATAAACTATTATTCACTCTATAAACATCAGCAAACAGATTAGTACAACTATTTAATGGTTAATCAAACATTAATTTAAACCCAATCGGGGATCAAAAACCATATTAAAGCAAACTTTATAAATTTATTTGCAAAGACAATTTATTAATCAACTAATGGCCTGACTCTCTAAAAAAAGTCCCCAGCGGAGTCGCCAAGCTGTCGAAACTGGTTTTTTTTTTCGGGATGAGATTTTGAAAACCAAACCAATTTTAATTATTCTCTTCAAATTAAATTTAAAATAAAAAAAATGAATGTGATTAAAAAAAACTCTTGTTTCGAAAAATTTCGAATTCCTTTTGAATAAAAACGTATGGTTCGAGGAGTCGCCACCAATCTTTGATTAGGGTGTGATTGAACACCCAAAAATAAATTTGCCATTTTAACAAAATTTTAATTTTAATTAAAAAGACAAACTTGGGGTATGCATTACCAAATTTTGAGTTCAGGAGTCGATTACGTATGGGGAAGGATTAGCACCCCCACAACGTCCTAAATCGGTACCTAGTTGATTAATTAATTGTCTTTGCAATAAAATGTACAAGTTCGAGTTTAACTTAATTTAAGATCCCCTAGAATAATGTTCTTTGAAATTTTTGATGAAATATACAAATATTTAATTATTTCCTATCGAGAAGAATCAATCTATCATACCTTAAAGCAATCAATTCTTACTCCATTCGAAATAAAGAAATATTATAATTCCATTCTAAATTTAAAAATAATAATACCTAAAATAATGTTAAGATTGAAAACAATAATAATTAATTATTTCAGATAGAACATTTAAAAAAAAAACTTTTGAAAACACATACCAAAGTTAAATAAATAAATAAACATATCAAACAATTGATTAATTATTTATTTTACCAATATTTAATGAGAATAAGGATATTCAATTAATTAAATATCTCGAGACGAGACCATAGATTAGATCTAACTATCTTTTCTCGATGAATTTAATTAGAAGAATATGATCTTTTCCTCAATCCTCGAATTTTAAAAAATGGATTTGATTTAATTGGTGTTACTTGACGGGATATACTTTCATTTTAAAATTATCGAAAGTAACTTTCTTATACGTTAAGACAGGTACTTTATGACAATATTAAAATGTTCGAATATTACCCTTAATCAATTTATTTTGAATCAAGTCCAGTGATGCTGATGAAGATATCACGTGAATTACAACACTACTAATTAATAGAATGATACAAAGAATATCAAAGCAAAAGTAATTATATTAACAAAAATAAAAAAATAAAGTTTAGGATTAAAAATATATATTATAATGACATTTTTAAAAAAAAAACATGATGTTAACTTGTTAAAGTAAATAAAAGCGGGATTTAAATCTATTAATTAATATATACATAGATAACAAACTAATTAATTACTATTAACTTAACAAAATCATAATTGATTAAAATCTAAAAGAAACTCAATCAATTAAACTCTATACTATAAAAAATGATTTAAAATAAAATTATAGTTAAAATTATAATCCTACACATATCGAGACATGAATATATATAAAAAAATTAAATATACGTAAAACTCAAGGTTCAAATCGAAATTTTTAATAACTATTTAAGTACTAAATTAATAGACAATCTATTGAATGACTTAACATGTAATTAACCCTTTCTTCCAAAACACATGTGGAACATCATTAGCCTAAGCTTTTTTTTGCGTGGAATAACTCCATTTGATTCCAAAACATGGGTCAATTCTTTTAATAATTTAGTGGGTGATTTATAAATTATATTTAGTGGGTGACACATACTATAATAATTCTATATAAATTATTAGTAGTTAAACACCAAACGTGGCTTAAATTAAAAAAAGTAGAAAAAATATTATAATAATTCTATATATTTAAAAAACTAAACCACTATAGCTTAAATTAAAGAAACAAATGGGAAAATAAATATTATAATGATTTCATATATTATATATATTTCTTTAAAAAATGATATAAAATAAAATAATATAATACATGTAATCATGAAAAATAAAGGATTAAAACACAAATAGTAAGCAATAAGAATACTAGAATCGGAAATAACACTAAAAAATATTTTAAAACTAAAATAAATGTAATAAATTATTATACCAAAATTAAAATAAAATAAGGGGATCAAATTAAAATAAATAAAAATCGAAGGGCTGAAATAAAATAAATATAATTTTGAAATATAAATATATAAATATATAGGGGATGTAAATAAAATAAACCCAAAAAATAATAATCATGCTTAAAAAGGAAAAATTAAAAAAAATAGTCCTTTCAGGGACTAATATGCGAAACACGCTTAAACTTAAGATGGATGAATTATGATTTTACCAAAATAAATTAAGCTACATGTGAAAATGATTAAAATTCAATTTAGGTCCTTACTGGTGACCATTTTGTAAAACACGCGTAAAATTTGAGGAATTTATATTGTAATTTTACCTTTAATTTCATCTATATATAACAATAATTTTATTTTTTTGCTCATTTGAGTGGTTTTGAGGGAAAAAAAAAGAGAGATAGAGAGGATAGATATCCTCTCCCCTTGGGCTCGGCCGGCCAACTGCCGACCACTGTGAGCCATCGTCGGATTCCGTCCGGCCACCGCTCCGGCCACCGTACATGGTGGTAGAAATTTTCAAATTTACTCAAAACCACCCTCTTGCTTAGATCTAAACTCCTATCTATTTATTTTTGTCTAAAAATAACCTAAACGTCCCAAAACAAGCCTCAAAGTCTCTCAACCTTTCGGTTTCTCATACACTCCGGCTACCTTTCGATGAATCAGGTAAAATCCTTTCTTCACTTTCGGTTTTCTCCTATTTTTACATGCAAAGTTTCAGTCTTTTTTTATTTATACAAGTTTTTATTTTTCATTCAAACATATGTATGAAAAATAAAAAAATAAAATAAAGATGATACCTTTCGAGTGCTATTGAAACTTTCTGATTTATTGCTTTGTATTCTGTTTCTGGAAAACTCCGAATGGGTCGAACTCTTCTTTTTTTGTATTTCATTGTTTCAACGGGATTTTATACAAGTTTTTTTACAAGTCTAAAATAGTAATATATTTTATTTATTATTATTTTTTTGTTTGGTGATGATTCACGCATGGTATGGCCAACTCTGATTAGTTGCAGTGGCATGGGAGTGGTTGGCAACAGTGGTGGCTGTTGAGTGGTCCAAGTGGTGGCGGTTGTTCTGGTCCAAGCGGTGGTGGTTGTTGAGTAGTCCAAGCGGCAGTGGTTGTTGAGTGGTCCAAGTGGTGGCGGCTGTTCTGGAAACCCTAGCAGGAATCGATCTGGGACGTTGGATCTCTCCCAGATCTAAAGGCCAAGAGCCGTTGGAGGCTGATGGAACATGAAGAAACCCTAATTTGATTGGGCTACTACAGTTGGGCTTCGAGTGTAACTTGTAATTTGGGTTTGGGTTTTGGGCTCACCAAGCCTATTATTGTAAATCTGTAAAATAAAATATAATTATAAATAATAATAATAATATAAATAATGACGAAAAAACGAGTGTCGACAAACTCATTGATGCTTTAACCTTTTTTTCTTTTTGGGTCGGATCCTAACACTTGCATTTTATCTTCGTCATCAAAGTTATCCATTTGATCATAATCATAGTCATTTTGCTTATGCACCAAATTCATATTCTCTCGTTCTTCCCTTCTTTTGAGAAGATATTCAATTATTTCTTGACTCACAAGATCAGGGCACTTGTTACAAGCTTTTATATTTCGATATCCACCTACTAAATGTTGTTTAAGCTTATGGATTCCACCTTAGGCAACTTTCGAATAATATTTGCAGGTGACATTGTATGTGATCTTAGGATCAACTAAATAACCATGATTCCAACCCAAATCAGATCTTCTCTCATTTTCCATGTTAGACTCTATTAATAAAAGAAAAATTTATTTGTTAGAAGATAATAAATCAATGAAAGAAAATATGAGCAATAATAAACAATTTATTATAACAATAAAGCCACAGTAAAGGCATACATAGCAGCAAGCCACTGTATCTTGTGAACTAATTCTGATTGTGTGCAAAAGCAATATTTTAAGTCTCTTCTCAAGCTATAGAAAATCGGAAATGGCTAGTTAAGGTTCTTCATTAATCAAATTATTGAATCAGTGTACTTTTATTCCTAGCTTCACCGTAAAATAGAGCAGAAACCAATTAGGAGTTGATATTTACATATTTTTGCTAGACAGTCATGTTGCTTTCATAATGCTTGTGTTAATGACCATCTTCTATTAGGTTCATGAAAAACATAAGCGGATTATAGTAGAGTCAACACTCAGCACTGTAGAACTTATAAACTTTATTTATGGCATTTTCAAAACTTTTTTGTTTTTACTCTAAAGTCTAAACACACAATGAAAAGCAATATTTCAATTCCCCTTTTACATTGGTGATAAAAAAAATAAGGTATATAAATTATAAAATACCTGGGGATGGAGATGGAGATAAAGCCAATGCTTGCCGAAGAAGAAAACAAGTTCCCCTTTTTACCTTTTTTGGATTTATCATATTTTATTTTATTTTTACCCTTCCTGGACATCCTATTTTTACCGTATTTTGTTTAGACTTTTGATTGAATTTATCCATTTGATTAAATTTAACTTTTGGATTGAATTTATCAATTTGATTAAATTTAAATTCGTGATTAATTTATCCATTTGAATTTCTTATTGGATGGCACCGCCTTCTATCTAGAATTATACACAAGTGTTGATGGATATAAATTGGTTAGTCTCGATTTTGCAGGTAAGGCGATAAACGAATAGGCTGGACGATAACATGACGAAGACAGTTTAGAAAGACGACATTACGAGATGAGCTAATTTAAATTAATTAACTTAAACTAATTAATTTAGAGGTACAAAATTATAAATTTTCGATGGTATAAAATTAGATCATCAATAGAAATTACGTAGAAAATGCTTGAACTATATGCCGTTTGAAACTTGAGTCCATTGATCACTTGTATCATATAACCAAGCAAATACAACCTTAAAATCCCAGAATTCAACACAACTACCATTACACATATCTTTAATAAAAGATATTCAATTTCAAATAAAAAAATGGACAAAAAATTTGAAAGGCGACGCTTTTCTGTGCCTTTGCACCTTAGGTGCACCTTGTTGCGCTTCATCGAAATCCCCTCGGCTAGCTTCAATTGGGCGCTTCAGCGTCGCCTCACCTTAGTGCCTAGACACGCCTCATATGCGCCTTTTTACACACTGCCTCCGCTAAGAGCTTTTCCTTGCTGTACTGCGGCATCCCGTAGCAGTAGCGTAGCAGTAGCGATGCTGGTTGATAGAGATTTTATAACTTTTACCAACGTTAGTTGTCATTATTATTTTAATTTGATATAATCACTCATTTTCGTTCGGGATTTATTGAGTATATATATAATAATATAATGTAATTTTTGAAAATATTTTTTGAAAACATATAATATAGATTTTTTAGAAAACGTTTTTTTTAAAAAACATATTATATATAATTTTTAAAAATCGGTTTTTGAAAATATATAATATGATTTTGAAAATACATTTTTAAAAACATATATTATATAGTTTTGAAAACATATATATAGTTTTTTAAAACGATTTTTTTAGAAACATATATAATATATAATTTTTGAAAACATATTATTTTTGAAAATATAATATTTTATAGTTTTTATTATATATTATTATTTATATTTATATTTTCATTTATTTATTTTATTTTATTTTTTAAACATGTCCAAGTCTAAATTTGGGTCCAATTTAGTCCAGAGTGCATCCCAACCGAGCCAGCCAGCCAGACCCAGCAAAGCAAGTCTGGTTAGGAAGAGAGGGTCTGACCCAACCCAAATCAAATAGGGTTTTACCCTAAACTTTGGTGCCGCTCAAGGGGGGGCTCGAATGGTGCATGAGGACCACACGTCGGCGTTAAGCAGCCACTTTGGTGCCAAACAACGAAATCACTACAGATTCGGGAAAAACCCGAAGGCGAACACCCCCTATTCTTCAGCAATAACACAATGGACGCACAATCCCGTCGAAAACGGGATTACAACAACCTGAGTAAATCGGGATATGGGAAACGACCCCGGAAAATCTCTCCGGGCATGGCTATAAAAGCCCCTGCAAAGCATCATCAAACACAGAACAAGATGAAAAGAAGCATCGAGCAGAAAACAAAGCAAAGCATTCGAAATAGCAAGAGAAAAATCACAAAAATATCAAGAATTCAGTTTTAGGGTGGCACAGAGGAAATCACGGTCGCGGAAAGCCAAAGGTCACCGGAAAACGAGAAGTCTTCGCCAAAAAAGTAAAACGCAAGAACTCTTTTTTAGATCTACGTCGAGGGAGACATTTTCTTGGAATTTGGGGCTCGGTTTTCGCTTCATGGGGTCGAGAGGAAGCTTGTGGGTAAGTTTGAGTTTTCCGGCCTCCGGTTTATATTTCTTATGTTTTGCAATTTGACCCCCCTAACTTCGTATTTTCTTCTTGCATCTTTTAATTGATTTGAATTTGATCCTTGTTTTTTAGTTCTTTTCAATTTGGTACTTTTAATTTAAATTTTCTTTTAATTCTTTTATTTATTTTATTTTATTTTATTATTCAACATTAATTTTATTTATTTTTTGGTCAATTGTAAAATTTTTCAAAGGTAAGTAATTCATATTGAACTTTTAAATTTTAATTTAACTTTTACTTTTCGCAATTAAGACAACCGGGAAATTAAATTAGTACTGAAAGTGCAATACAAGGGTGTTAACCCTTCCTTGACTGTAATCTACTCACGAATCCGATTAAGTTTTGGTAAAACGCATATCAGATAAATGGTAAGTTAAGGTGTCTAATACCCATAATTTAAAACAATATGGCAGAATATGAAGCTTGTGTATTAGGGATTCAAACTGCTATTGGACAGACCATAAAGACTCTGAGGATATATGGAGATTATGCCTTAGTGATATATCAGCTCCATGGAGAGTGGGAAACAAAAGATACCAAGCTGGTGGAATGCAGAAAGCTCATACTTGATCAATTTAAAGAATTTGATGAGGTCAGTTTCCATTACGTACCAAGAAAAGAGAACCAAATGACATATGTTTTAGCTACTTTGGTAGCAACATTCAAAGATGGTAAAGATTCTGACATGATGCCAATCAAGATGCAATCATATGAGTACCCAACTCATTGTTATCAAATCAAAGAGGTAAAAGATGAAACACCATGGTACCATGACATTCTGTAATATATAAAAAAATAATAGCTATTTGAATGAAGTCACTGAGACTGATAAAAGGACAATAAGAAGAATGCCATCCATATATGTTCTTGATAGAGAGGTCTTATACAAGAAACCTTGGGATCAAGTCTTGCTAAGGTGTGTAGATACAGAAGAGGCAAAAATGATATTAGAAGAGGTACATGACAGAGTGTGTGAAACACATGCAAACAAGCATATGATGGCAAGAGTTATGAGGTGTGGATACTTTTGGTCCACATTGGAGAGTGATTGTATCAATTATGCCAGACAATGTCATAAATGCCAAGTCTACGAGGATAAAGTAAATGTTTCACCCTATCCACTTCATGTAATGAAGGCGCCATAGCCCTTTTCCATGCGGGGCATGGATGTCATTGGACAAATCATTCCAAAAGCTTCAAACGATTATCGATTCATTCTTGTAACAATTGACTACTTTACCAAATGGGTCGAGGTTGCTTCATATGTCAGTGTCACTCAGTCCACTATTTGTAAATTCTTGAAAAATGAGATCATATGTCTGTATGGTTTACCAGAAATGATCATTATCGATAATGCAACCATCTTAAAAAACAAAATGATAGATGTTGCATGTGAACAATTCAACATAAAACATCACAATTCTACTGCTTATCAACCAAAGATGAATAGAGCAGTAGAAGCAGTAAATAAAAATATCAAGAAAATAGTGAAGAAAACAACTGAGACATACAAAAATTGGCACGAAAAGTTACCCTTTTCCTTGTTCGCTTACCAAACTTTAGTGCGAACTTCGACTGGGGCAACCCCATTTTCATTAGCATATGGGATGGAGGTGGTATTTCCCATTGAGGTGGAGATCCCATTACTCTGGGTTTTGTCAGAAGTTAAACTGGATGATGCAGAATGGGTACAAACTCGATATGATAAACTGAACCTAATAGAACAAAAAAGGTTGAAAGCCATTCAACATGGCCGACTCTACAAAAAACGAATGATCCGAGCACACAACAAGAAGGTGCGCCCAAGAGTATTCCATGAAGGCGATCTTGTACTAAAAATGATATGGCCAATCCTAAAGGACTTCAGAGGAAAGTGGATGCCAAATTGGGAAGGGCCTTATGTCGTGAAAAAGACCTTCTCCGGAGGAGCACTCGTCCTGACAGAAATGGATGGACTGGAACAACCAAATCCTATAAACTCTGATGTAGTCAAGAAATATTTCTCTTAGGGTGAAAACCCGAAGGGCACTTTAAGCTAAAAAAAATGAAAAAAAGAGGTTTAGAGTGAAACCCGAAAGAGAGCTCTAAATAAAAATGAAAAATGTGGGTCCAAGATAAAAACTCGCAAAGGGTGTCTTGAAACCGATGGAGGATCTAGGTTGAAAAACCAAAAGGGTTTGGGTAATAATCCAGGATTCGTGCACAATAGGATCCCAGATCAAGGCAAGAAAATATCACGACATCCAAGTTTTTAGAGGGCTTAGTGGTTTGGGAGGAGCTTTGCACTATTCCAAACATTGTCACATCTTCGAAGTCCCCTTGACAAAAGATACATTCAAAAGTTATCTAACGACGTGCCAGTTCAAAAGCGTCCATATTATCGAGATATAGGGCACCTATTTGTATATCTGAATAACGTCGTCTTTTTATGTTTGCCATGTATTTTATTTTTCAACGTAAATAAATATGGCCATTTGTCCGAGAAAAATCACTCCTTAGCATCTTATATTGAATTTAAATGAGAATAATTTATTCACTTTTGAAAAGATCATTGTGTATTACTGCACAAATAATTCTTGAAAGCTACATGTGCTCAGAAGTCGGTAAAGGTTCTTGCACCATACTCGAAGGAATGACATGGATACTAGACACTAATCAAGATTAGAAACAAAGTTTCTTTCTGAAAATTTCTGGAGGATGTTAGATCAAAGCTTGTCAAGGATCAGAGATTCCAAAATCAAGAATCGAAAATTCAAGATCGGCAAAGATCAAGAGACGTTAGTAAAATCAAGACTGACAGCAAGAGATTGAGATTTATCTCTAATAGATCCTAAAATAACATACTTCACATATACATTTTAGGCATATTGCATTCATAGCATCGCACATGCATAATTTTTGCAGATTTTTATCAGAGTCAATTTAAACTTCGCAATAGACGATAGTGAACTCGGAGAACAATCAAGATTAAGGATAATACAGTCCATCCAAGTTGGATTTCAACTTCACAACAAAGGATATTCATCTCAGAAAATATATTCAATTTAGACTCAACTTCACGATGAAGAAGTCACCCACGATTTCGACTTCACAATGAAGGATATCGTGCCCAATAGATCGACTTAACTTTACAACGAAGAGGCCATATACAAAAACGAGGAACTATCTCAACTAAAGTCACCTAGTTAAATTCTAACTTCACGGCGAAGGGTATGAGGCTAGAAAAAGATGGGGATGATTTACCCCTTGCTACAGGCATCGAGCTAGATTTCAACTTCATGACAAATGATATCACACTCGACTGACTCAACTTCATGATGAAGGGGTCAACCCCGATTTCAACTTCATGACGAAGGAAATCATGTTCAAAGACATCTCAAGATCGACTCAACTTTACGACGAAGGAGTCACTACAATATGGCTCAATAACAGGGTGCCGTCTTTTATTTGTTAAGTCGAATCTCAACTCCGTAGTAGAGAATAATCAATAAAAGATTCGACTGCAACATTGAGTCAAATTTTAAACTCAGATATCGATAACCCTCACAGGAACATGCTTATTTTCAAGTCCATGTGCACCGAACGAAAATTTGTGTCTTTTTGTCTTTGCCCTATTTTCGTTGAACGATAATGGGCAAAGAGGGGCAACTGTAGCCACTCATTTTCGTCCGGGGTTTATTTAGTATATATATATATACTATATAATGTAGTTTTTGAAAATATTTTTTGAAAACATATAATATATAGTTTTTAGAAATCATTTTTATTGAAAGCATATAATATATAATTTTTCAAAATCAGTTTTTTCAAAATATATAATATGGTTTTGAAAATACGTTTTTGAAAACATATATTATATAGTTTTGAAAACACATTTTTAAAAACGTATAATATATATAGTTTTAAAAACGATTTTTGAAAATGTATATAATATAGTTTTGAAAACAAATATATAGTTTTTTAAAACGGTTTTTTGGAAACATATATAATATATATAATTTTTGAAAACATATTATTTTTGAAAATATAATATTATATAGTTTTTATTATATATTATTTGTATTATCATTTATTATTTTTATTTTTATTTTTATTATTTTATTTAATTTTATTTTTTAAACAGGTCCAAGTCCAAATTCGTGTCCAATTCAGTCCAGAGTGCAGCCCAACCGAGTAGCCAGCCAGACCCAGCAAAGCATGCCCGATTAGGAAGAGAGGGCCTGACCCAGCCCAAATCAAATAGGGTTTTACCCTAAACTTTGGTGCCGCTCGAGGGGGGGCTCGAATGGTGCATGAGGACCACGCGTCGGCGTTAAGCGGCCACTTTGGTGCCAAACAACGAAATCACTACAGATTCGGGAAAAACCCGAAGGCGAATACCCCCTATTCTCCAGCAATAACACAATGGACGCACAATCCCGTCGAAAACGGGATTACAACAACCTGAGTAAATCGGGATATGGGAAACGACCCCGGAAAATCTCTCCGGACATGGTTATAAAAGCCCCTGCAAAGCATCATCAAACACAGAACAAGATGAAAAGAAGCATCGAGCAGCAAACAAAGCAAAACATTCGAAATAGCAAGAGAAAAATCACAAAAATATCAAGAAATCAGTTTTAGGGTGGCACAGAGGAAAGAACGGTCGCAGAAAGCCAAAGGTCACCGAAAAACGGGAAGTCTTCGCCAAAAAAGGTAAAACCCAAGAACTCTTTTTTAGATCTACGTCGAGAGAGACATTTTGTTGGGATTTGGGGCTCGGATTTCACTTCATGGGGTCAAGAGGAAGCTTGTGGGTAACTTTGAGTTTTCTGACCACCTGTGGTGATGGTCGGAGCATTGGTCGATGGTGGTTCATGCGACGGGCTTTCGTCGGTGACTGACCGGCCTTTGGTCGGTCGAGGGAAATTTTGAGAGAGTTTCTTTGAGAGGGGAGAGGAGTGTTTTAGGAAATAGGTCAGAAATAAAATGAAAAGGTGTTTTGAGGGCTATTTATAAGGGGACCTCTGTGTAATTAGCAAATTCTTAAATTATTTTCGCATTAACTAAAGTTTTAATACGTAATTCATTTTGGTCACCTATTATAATTTTGCCCTTGAATATTGAATTAATTCAATTTAATCCCTGTTTATATTTCTCATGTTTTACAATTTGACCCCCTAACTTCTTATTTTCTTCTTGCAACTTTTAATTGATTTCAATTTGATCCTTGGTTTTTAATTATTTTCAATTTGGCACTTTTAATTTAAATTTTCTTTTAATTCATTTATTTTATTTTTACTTATTTTATTTTATTTTATTTTAGTATTTAACATTAATTTGATTTATTTTATAGGTCAATTTTAAAATTCTTCAAAGGTAAGAAATTCATATCGAACTTTTAAATTTTAAATTAACTTTTAATTTTCGCAATTAAGACAACCGAGAAATTAAATTGGTTAAAGGGTAGTATAAGGGTGCTAATCATTCCTTGACTATAATCGACTCCCGAATCCGATTAATTTTTGGTAAAACGCAAATCAGATAAATGATAAGCTAATGACGGTCACGACATTGATTAATTATTTGTATAGTTTAAACTGAATTATTTATTATTATTCTACCAGGGAGCAATATATTCAGACCCTTGAGAGTTGCCAACTATTATTGGAGGGATGCATGCAGTTCAAATCGTTAGATTTGGGTGAGACATAACACAAAATAAGGACTTTTGGTCCGTACTATCTTCGTAGGGTGAACAATGGGGATCAAGCAGCATAGTGAGAGTTGATCGTATTGTCATTGTTGTTTCTACCGCACTTCCGCTATCTCCCTTGATTTTCGGAGCATCATATCCCCAGTTGATTTAGGGTACCTATTAGAGATTGATTTTATGCATTATAGATGAGGTAAAGATTATAGGTAACATGGGAAAGAAAACATAATCAGATAGACATAAGACATTAAGGAAGCTTTTCCAAGTAATGTGACATCCATTTTACTTGGATGCTACAGCAACTGGATTATAGTTTGCAACACTTACCGGAAGATTCTTTTTTAATTTTAAAATGTGCATAATTCAGAAAATTTCCGAGCTACGTCTTGTATGGACGACACAACTTGTTTTGCATTCGTAACGAAATATACTACAGTTTTCCAATCTGCCTTCTCCACTACACTCATCCTGTTGGGACAGAAGAACGGAATTAAATTCTCATTGTGACTAAATTGCAGTCTGCATATCGATCTCAGCTCGAAAAACCAGGATACCTTAATCTGACAAACAATCGTCACTTCTATACAAGATATGTAATAAAAATCAAAACATAATAAGAAAGATCAGTTTCTTGCTGTGGGTTATTCTACTCTAGCTCCACTGTTACATTCAAGCACAATCTTTCCTCCAACAACGTTACCGTTACTTAACAGCGCGGTTATTTGTCGGATCACATTGTCCGATTGAGTGTTTAGGGACGGGATATCGATTTTAAAAACTAATACCCTTGAATTGAATTAGCATAAAACTTGAGGAATTTGGTTGGACTTACCCCAAAATGTGAAGAGTTTGCTAATTCCAACAATTTGAATTCAATCCAATACGTAAATGCAAGCACTTATTATGAAAATGTTTCCCTTGACATCAATACTAAATTGGGTTAGTAATATTTCAGATACTGTAACCCTACACCCAGCCTATGTGTTACGACCAGATCTAGCGGATTACGATAAAAAAATTTCAAAGACATTCATCGATAACTTAAAATCCGAGTTATAATTAAAATTTTTTAAAAATATAATTAATAACATCAAAGTTTAAATTCAATAAATTAAAGTCGTAAAAATAAAATATTTCAAAATCAGTATCAAGGCAAATCTAACATCAGTAACAAAAGCAATATTTTCAAAATATAGAAACATGTCACCCAAATTAAATGCAGCTCGAAAGATAAAAAAATTACAACAAAAAGGTATTGTACGAATGCGTCGATCCTCCAAGTGTCAGGTACGGGTCGCCTATCCGAAAAGTATATGAAAGAGAGAAATTAGGGGGAGTGAGCTAGGGAGCTCAGTGTGTTCCAATAGTGCATAAATAAACATACAATTTAGATTTCAAAACCAGTTCATCAATAAAGTCATGAAACGTCGGTAGAGGTTTCAAAATCAGTTCAGTACCAAATTGTGAAAACGTCAGCAGTGTTTTTAGTTTACAATTTCATAATCGCCCTTCAACTGAACAACTTATGTAGCTCCCCAGAAATGCATCAATAAGGACTTACCCTAGGCCCGAAGGGCGTAGGTGCCAACCTAAGGGAACACCTTGGGTCCATAAGGTCTTACCCTAACCGAAACGTAGGTGCCCACCTGAGGAGAGTTCCCTCAGGCCCATAACCACTTACCCAATGCACATAGCAGAGGTCCACCCTAAGGGTCAATAAGGTCTTACCACTAGGCCCATTAGGCCTAGGAGCCACCCAAGAGTCGGCTTAGGTCCATAAGGAATTACCAACTCGATCAGTCTGAACCAATATAAGGAATTACCAATTTGACCGAGTTGAAACTGTAGAGACTTCACACCAGATCCCAAAGTACCACGGAGAAAATAGTTTTCAGACAGTAATCAGTGGTAGCAAGAAATCAGAGTTCAATATATTTATTTATCAGTAAAAACAGTAACCAGAGAACATGAATCAGATAATCAACTTAAACTTTTGCAAATAAAAAATTAGACTTTAAATCAGATAAATCATACTGAATTAAGTCAAACAGATAGTCATATTCCAAAGCAGATAAAACAGTCATGTGCACATTATTTTTCAAACAGATATAAGGAACACACCTCGCAAAATGAAACAGTCTGGTAGATCTAACCAGCATCGGCTTCGCTACGATCTTCTACTGAATGAGAACCTAGGTTATATCAGAACAGGATTATAATAAGAGTAAATATACTAAACTAAATATTTAAAAGGGTTACAGAACTATGCGAAAATTCACAGGCTTTCGTAGACGATAAAATCAGGAGGAACCGGGTTGAGCAGGCGAACGGTCAAGAGATCCACGAGTACCTTAAATATTTGATAACATTAATTAGTCATTTATACGTTAGTAAAATTTGATGCACTGAAATAAATACTTAATTTATATTTACACTTTCAGGTTTAACAGTCAATTCCGAGGCTTTCGGGTTTGAATTTGGCAAAATAGACTTCAGATTTAGACTCAGGACATCAAAAAACATAAAATATGACTTTTCAAAAAATTTAATAGTTTGGTCAAAGTTAAAGTCAAAGTCAACAGTCAACTCTGGTAAAAGTCAACGGGTCAGATCAAAGTCAATGGGTTGGTTCAAGTCAACGGGTCAGGTCAAAGTCAACATGTCAGACTGATTCAAGTTGACTCAGATCCTCGTACCGATACCGATTCTAGAAGAAACTAGAGTGAGGAACGAGCCCCACGCACCAACGATGGCACGTGGCGGTGCATGACAACGACGACAGTGATGGTGATAGTGACGTTGACGGGGTGATTGACTGAATACTCCAGGAGCTCCACTCAACCATTTACAACCAAAATTTAACCAAAAATCAACTTGAGACAGTGTCAAAATACCAAAAGTTTAACCAAAACTTATCCTATGCCGGTGACGGAGAAAACAAAGACGATAAGCGATGAACCCGGTTGGGTTTTGAGTGTACAGAGGAAGGGAGGCTGATGGTACAGGTCGTAAGTGCGACGAGGCCGTGGTGACCGAAATCAAAGAAAAATCGAGGCGTCGAGGGGTTTTGTCCTACGATGCTTCTTCATTTTAAATACAATAATTTGTGGCCAATTATAAAACGGGTTTGGAGGGGTTTTTGGCGTGGGATATCACAGGTCCAGTTGGTTTGCTCACGACAACAACGGAGATCAGACGGAAAGGAAACGATGAAGAGGTTGTGACACTTTAGAGGGTTTAGGGATTTGGGGATTTACAGGGGATGGGGTTACTTTTGGTTTTGGGTATTATAACCCATGCCTAATTATTATAAAAATATATTTATTATTATACCTAAACAAGGGCCTAGCCTAGTGGCTAGGGCATGGCTTCCCATACCCCTAGGGTTATGGGTTCAAGCCTCATAGCCACCATTTTTTTTATTATTTTTTTTTTCGGGTGTGAAATCTCTCCTCCCCTTAAAAGATTAAATCAAAAGTCTGAGGGGGTACAAGATACGAAACACGAGTATAAAAAGGGCATTGTTAGGAATGAATGGTATGAAACAGAAATAACAATAAATAATATATCTGTAGAACTCCCTGGCTCATATCTATCACCAAAACATCGAGTAGCATAGACAATGGCAGACAATCGAGCCTCAGAAACAGCTGGTCCTCTACTCTGCGATCGACCTCTATTGTCCACCCTAGAAACATATCTGGAAGTCCTACTCTGACTGTGACTTCTGGCGGGGGTCTTAAAAAATGCATGAGAATGGGTAGGAGTCTCAGCGGGGATCATATCGACAGAGGCTGGATGTGGACAATTCCTTAGAAATGCTCATCGGAGCTCCACCAGTAGGGCCTCTAAAGGTCTTAACTCAATTAGCAATCAAAGTCTGAGAAATGGGAATCTCGGGTGTAATGCCAGCAGCTCAAACTGCTCCCTGAATCAATTGAAGGAATTGTCTATCGAGATTCTCATCTAGCACTACTCTAGCAAGCTCAGTCTCAAAAATGGCCGATCCTCTAACTGGAGTCGTCAAACCTATACCAAGGGCAGGAGGTAGATCCATCGGGGTCGTAGAAGCAGAATTATCTACCAAAGGCGGGGTGATCTATACCATCTCATCTATAGGGTCCAAAAACCTAGTCGCTCGCCCTCACCCTCAACTAGGTCGATAACCACATCTAGCACTCATCTCGATAGATCTCGAGGTTCATTACAAAAAGATAAAGCCTAAGATTAGATTGACACTTTGAGTTCGTACACAGTTAAACTCGTAAAAACTTGGTCACATGGCCTTCGTGACTTATTTTGTAAAACATTTTAAATCGTATTTTTAGTTTGGACCTATTCAAAGTTTGAGGTTTTAAAAACCGAAAGTTCTGATACCAAAACTTGTAACCCCCTACACCCGACCTATGCATTATGACCAGATCTAGCGAAAAACGATAAAAAATTTCCAAAGACATTCTTCAATAACTTAAAATCTGAAATATAATTAAACATATTTAAAAATATAATTAATAGCATTAAAGTTTAAATTTAGTAAATTAAAATTGTAAAAATAAAATATTTAAAAATCAGTATCGAGGTAAATCTAACATTAGTAACAAAAACAATATTTTCAAAAAATAGGCACATGTCACCCAAATTAAATGCAGTTAGGAAGATAAAAACATTACAACAAAAAGGTATTGTGATACATGCATCACAAGTCTCACATCAAAGGAAGAAGTAATAACTCTTCCAAATGATCCACTCGTCCAAGCCTCGGAAAACAAGACCAGAACAGCAGTAGACTTACGATGACTTTTTGAATGGGATCCTAATCTTATTTGGTCAACATGTCTTCTGGAGATACAACCGTCTGTCTCTTATCTTTCCAACGGTTATTGAATCGCATCAATCTAATAGTAGAAAATCAATATACGTTTATTTTAGTGAAGACAATGCATGTAGAAATTCCTATACGAGATTAATAAGTGTTATTGTAAATATTATGAATTTTCAATATTTATATTGATTATTTGTAATATAATTTAATATAGGATGATGCATTATCTTTTAGGATTATATTTATTATTTTATTAGGAATTAAGGTTGAGTTAAAACTTTATTTTTAGTTATTATTATTGTATTAGGGATTAGAGTTAAGATGTGTTTAGTTTGTTATTATTTTATTCATTAGTTATTTAGGACCTTTAGAACTCAGCCCATATATAAAGGAGGCTTCATTCAACTTGTAAAACATATTTCTTTGATTAATAATACAACGATAATTCTTTTTTGCAAGTGTTGATTGCCTTGTGCCTTCGAAGCATTTTCTCATGGAGTTCTTTCAAGTTCTTGTGAGGGAGATTAATATTCACACTCCAATTTTCCTTTCACCGTGACTAGGAGGGTTGGTTAGAGCCATATTATCGTGTTTTCCTTTTCATTGTGACTAGGAGGGATCGATAGGACATTATCCATCTATTTTCCACAAATCCATCATCATCATCACCACATTTGCCATTCACCTTCACAAGGGAGATCTTCTAATTTCTTGATTATCATACTTTGTTTTTATGTTCTTTTTTTTATATTATTCTTTACCTTGTTTCCAGCACCTAAAAGAAAACCATAAGAACCCTACTTGTTGTCGCCACCTTCCTCTATTTATTCCTCATTGTTATTAATCGAGTCTAGAACTTTCTAAGTTTGATTCTTCAAAAGAGCAATGTTCATTAATCCTCCACCACTTCTCTATCAATTGGTATCAGATTTGGGCCGATTCTTGGAAAGAAGCAAACAATCTTGCTTGTTTTTTCATACAAAACCGTCAAGGTACCCCAAAGGAGCTAGTTCACAAAAGATTCATCGTTTCATATTCTTTTTATTTAATTCTAATTTAGATTCAAATCCTTATTATTAGTTTGTTGTTTTCCAAAAATAAGGCCGAAAAATAAAAAATCAAAACAATTCACAAAAAATTAAATATTACAAACGAAATAATTTAGGGATGATTTTCTCCATATCTTATATTCATCCAAAGGTTAATCTCTACTCCAAAATTCACCTCAATCGGAGTTCATTAGTTCCTTCAAATAAATCGTTCAAGTTTCATTGGCAGATTCAATCTAGAATCTTGTCGAATTTCTTAAAAATTCTACATGAGGAATTTCGTGGTGAAAATTTACAGATTGAATATATTGAGTGTCATTTACAGAAAAATAAGAAATTTTGGAGATCAATAACACCTTCGAACAAAAGTGATCATGAAAAATTGATTGTTTGAGGACTCACCGTTCAACAGAGTCTACTAGATACTATTGAAGGTATTTGATTATGAAAAAATATACGTGGTTTCTACACACATTGAAAGACATTCAAGAATTATTCCAGAATTTTTGGACACTGGTAAACCCCTCAAAAATGTTGCTTAAGTTGACCCAGTGTTTTCTAGGTTTCTGGTTTAGTTCTTTTTTTTCTTCTTCGACTCTTAGTGCTTTAGGTTCTTTTGTTTTCCTTTTTATTGTTCTTTTACGTTATCTAATACATTATCTTCATTGTGTTAGTAGGACTAAAGAGTTTTCGTACTTCTTCCTTCTTTACATTCTCGTTCTCTTGGAGTCTAACCTTTGTTTGGCCTTTTAGAGCTTTTAAGTCTTTCTTATCGCCTTTGCTAGTAATCAAACTCTGATACGAACTGTGGAAGACTACTTGGTAAAGTGAGTTTTAAAGAATACAAGATCAACATACTTGCCTCTCATTGTGTTACTTTCTTGAAGTGACTTGTGAGGTTTCTTGCTTTGTTGAATTTTCTTTCTTTTATTTTACTTTAAAATTTTCTTTTGAGTGTTATGATTTAAGGATGAACGACAATAACAACAAGACACTTACTACTATCTTAGTCGCACTTGCACGACTCACGACTCAAGTTGAAAGATTTAATGAACTTAAAAATATAGTGAGAGAATGACAAGAACTACAACTGGATCTACCAAACCAGAATCCAAGTCCAAACAATGCTGAAATTTTGGTATCTAGGCGAGCACAACCACGTTTCCAAGCACCCAAACGCTTTGCAAAACCAAAGTTCACGATCCCGTCTTTCAAAGGATAAATTCATATTGATTTTGTAAATATTACGAATTTTCAATATTTATATTGATTTTTTGTAATATAATTTAATATAGTAGGATGCATTATCTTTTAGGATTATATTTATTATTTTATTAGGAATTAAGTTTGAGTTAAAACATTATTTTTAGTTATTATTATTTTATTAGGAATTAGAGTTAAAACATGTTTAGTTTGTTATTATTTTATTCATTAGTTATTTAGAACCTTTAGAACTCAGCCCTTATATAAAGGAGGCTTCATTCAACTTTGTAAAACAAATTTCTTTGATTAATAATGCAAAGTGAGTTCGTTTTTGCAAGTGCTGATTTCCTTGTGCCTTCGAAGCTTCTTCTCCTGGAATTATTTCAAGTTATTATGAGGGAGATTAATCTTCACACTCCAATTTTCCTTTTCATCATGACTAGGAGGGTTGGTTATAGTCATATTATCGTGTTTGCCTTTTCATTGCGACTAGGAGGGCTTGATAGGACATTATCTATCTATTTTCCACAAATCCATCATCACCTTTGCCATCCACCTTCACAAGGGAGATCTTTTGATTTCTTGATTATCATACTTTATTTTTAAGTTCTTTATCTTTTGTTTATATTGTTCTAATATTATTCTTTACCTTTTTTGCAACACCTAAAAGAAACCCTAAGAACCCTACTTGCTGCCGCCACCTTCCCCTATTCATTCCCATTATTATTCATCGAGTCTAGAGCTTTATAGGTTTTATTTTTCAACATGAGCAATGTTCATTAATTCCCCACCACTTCCCTATCATATTGTACGGATGTGTCAATCCTCCAAGTGGTAAATACGAGTCGCCTATCCAAAAAGTATCTGAAAGAGAGAAATTTGGGGGAGTGAGCTGGGGAGCTCAGTGTGTTCCAACAGTGCAGAAATAAAAATACAATTTAGATTTCAAAACCAGTTCATCAATAAAGTCTTGAAACGTCAATAGAGGTTTCAAAATTAGTTCGGTACCAAATTGTGAAAACGTTAGTAGTGTTTTTAGTTTACAATTTCATAATCGCCCTCCAACCGAACACCATATGCAGTTCCCCATAACTGCATCCATAAGGACTTACCCTAGGCCCAAAGGGAGTAGGTGCTAACCTAAGGGAGCATCTTGGGTCCATTAGGTCTTACCCTAGCCGAAGCGTAGGTGCCCACCTGAGGGGAGTGCTCTCAGGCCTATAAGAACTTACCCAATGCTCATAGAAGAGGTATCACTCTAAGGGAGTACCTTAGGGTCCATAAGGTCTTACCACATGGCCCATTAGGCCTAGGAGCCCACCCAAGAGTCGACTTAGGTCCATAAGGAATTACCAACTCAATTGGTCTGAACCTATAGAAGAAATTATCAATTTGACCGAGCTGAACATGCAGAAACTTCATACCAAATCCTAGAGTACCACGGAGAAAATAGTTTTCAGACAGTAATAGTGGTAGTAGTAAATCATAGTTCAGACATATTTATTTATTAGTAAAAAATAGTAACCATAGAACATGAATCAAACAATAAGACTTAAACTTTAGTAAATCAGAAATTAGACTTTAAATGATACAGAATCAAGTCAAACAGATAGTCATATTGCAAATCAGATAAAATAGTCATGTGCACATGATTTTTCAAACAAATATTTAAAACATATAAATGGCACACAAGTATGTTTTACGGGTTCTTGTAAACAAGCGGATCGGGAGGAACCGGGTCAAACAGGCGAATGGTCAGGATATCCACGAGTTCCTTAAATATTCGATAACATTAATTAGTCAATGATCCTTTAGTAAAATTTGATGCACTGAAATAAATACTTAATTTACATATACACTTTTGGGTTTAACGGTCAATTAAGATGCTTTTGGGTTTGAATTTGGAAAAATAGACTTCGAATTCGGACTTATGACGTCAAAAAACATAAATTATGTCTTTTCAAAAATTTGACTTTTTGGTCAAAGTCAAAGTCAACAGTCAACTCTGATCAAAGTCAACGTGTCAGGTTAAGTCAACGGTTCGAGTAAAAGTCAACGGGTCAGACTGATTCGGGTTCATTCATATTAACTCGGACCAGTTCGGGTGTCTCGGGCCTATCTAGATCGGCTGGACCGGTTCTAGAAGAAACCAGAGTGGGGAATGAGCCCCACACGCCCACAATGGCGCGTGACGATGAGGTGATCGGATGAATACTCCAGGAGCTCCAATCAACCATTTATAACCAAAATTTAACCAAAAATCAACCTGAAACCATGTCAAAATACCAAACATTTAACTGAAACTTACCCAACGTTGATGAAGGAGAAAACGACAATGATAGACGATGAATCCATTCGGATTTTGAGCGCACGGAGGAAGGGAGGCCGATAGTATAGGCAGTAAGGTGCGACAATGGCCTAGGTGACCGAAATCGAAGAAATATCGAGGCGTCGAGGGGTTTTGTCCGATGAGGCTTCTTCGATTTAAATACGATGATTTATAGCCAATTATAAAACGAGGTTGGAGAGGTTTTTGGCATGGGAGACCACCGGTCCCGCTGGTGAGGTCAGTGTAAGCACCATTTTTATTCTAACTAGCCTAAACCCCAAAACCAAAACCAAGAGCCGACCTAAAAGGGCCCATACCCAACCCGACCCCAAACCCAAACCTGACCAAGACCTGACCCGGGTCTAACGTGATCCTACTGTAGTTGCCTAAACACCCTGGCATACTCCAAGCCCTGCAAAAATATTATCTCCAACACTTCACGCTACCCCTGCAAAAGCAACAGAGAATAAAACATATATTAATCATTTAAATGCTATGTAAACGGGTATAAAAACCCCAAACAAGCATTGTAAGGAGAGTTTTTTTTTTGGTTTTACAACTATGTACCAATGTTTCTTTTCAAGCAATAACAATAAGAAAAAAGGTTGTTCATCATTGATTGGTTTTTTTATTTCATTTATATTAGTTTAAGCTTACTTTTTTAGCATTGTTCGGTTCAAACCCTAGTAGACAAAAAAGGGTTCTCTTTTTAGTTTGAATAAAACCCCTGTTGCTTCTGGGTTTTTTTTTTTGTAAGAAAATTTTACAAAGATTTTCAAAAGAAATATCTAAGCATACTCGAATAAACTCAATATATATATATATATATTTAATTAAATCTACTATAATCAAATATCAACGATCCCATCAGTTTTAAAGCCAAAATAAAAATGAAAAATATAAAAGAAATAAATCGAATTCGTACTTGAAAAAAGGGTCACTGGAGTCGGGTAGCCGAAAGGTTTTTGACCAATCTCGAGTGCTTTAGGCTTGATATGCAATCGGTGAATTTTTTGGTCGTTTTGGTTTTTCTGGCCGCTATGTGCGATGACCGGCATGGTGGCTAGACGATGGCCGGAGAAGGCTCAAGATGGTCGACCTACTGCCGGCCGGGGGAGGAGGAGAGCACCTAAAGGATTTTTTTCTTTTTTTCTATTTCGGTTGCAAATTAATGAAATAAACCAAAATGTTGATATATATAGCGGAAAATAATGGGTTAATTGTGTTATGCCCCAGTAACTTTACTGTGTTTTTACATTTTGGTCTTTGTAGGAACCAAAATTGCTATTTTACCTTTCTTCTATGCAAGCTTTAATTTTTTTTGGTAAATTCATTGTTTTAGTCCCCCAAACTTTGTCGTGTTTTTTCATTTTGGTCACTGGACCTTTCGTTTCTAATTTATTGCAATTTTGTAATTCTGTTTTGTTTTATTTAAATTTAGTTACTATTAGTTTCTGATTTAGCTACTGTTATTTTAATTTTTGTAATTTGGTCACTGTTTATTTCTGATTTAGTTACTAACTTTTATTTTCTTTCATTTTTGTCATTGTTATTTTATATTTATGCAATTAGGCCCTTACATTTAGGTTTATTTTATTTTTATTTTATGTTGCTATTTTCTCTTTTTTGTTATTTTATTTATTTATTTATTAAGTTTATTAAATGTTTTTTTCATAGTTTAATTTCTTAGATTTATTTTGTTAAATTAGATTAACACTCGAACAAAGCTTAGGAATTTGGACGACACTCTAGTTTAATTAGGGAGCAATTCGAGTCGAGTTTTCGCATAACATGCCCGATTACTCAAATCGATTGTTCGATTCTAAAATTAATTAATAATTAATATTTTTCTAAAAAATGTAAGTTTAATAATTTAGATAATAATTATGTTTTTAATTAGCCCCTAACTTTAAAATTGGTCAACTTAGGTCCTAAGCTTTTAGATCTTTTAGAACTCAGTATTTTTAGGTTTTGACTTTTTAATCCCCCAAAATTCGATTTGTGTTTTAATTTTTACATAATTAAATAGGTTAAATAGAGCTTCTACTTTAGGTTAGATTTCAATCTAGTCCTTTAAATTTAAGGGATAGTTCGAGTCAGCCCTCACGTAAATGCTCGAGGGACCATCTCGGTTATTCGATTTAATAATTGATTAAAATCAAATAATATTAATATTAGAACCTACACATCTAGGTTTGTGCCTTTCAGTCCTTTAACTTTCATAATTTGACACCTTAAGTTAGTAAAAAGCTTTAATTTACTTGTAGTTTAAGTAGGATGAATAAGATTTTGTTTGATTATTTTTTATTTATAAATCTAAGGAATTGTTCACTTATTAGGGAATTAAGGTATATCTCCCGCAATCTTGCTCCGGGGGTGACTACTGGTAATTCCCGAAATAAGCCGACATCCTTTTCAAAATTGCATCATGATTTTTAAAATTAAGGCAATGTCTGGTAATTAGGCACAATAGTTGATCTCCTGCGTTTATGCTTGGGGGCGAATGTTATCGGCCTTAATAAATGAATACCCTTTTCAACTTTTTACATCCATAATGATTTTCAAATTAAATAAAGATCAAACTTAAAATTTCTGATTTTAAATATAAGGTAATCAACTAGGTACTAATTTTTGGGCACTTGTGGGGGTGTTAATCCTTCCCCACACATAATTGACTCCTGAACCCGATTTCTAGATTTTCGTAGACATTAAAACTTGGTATTTTGATAAAAATAAAATGTTTTATTAAAATCTCCTGGTTTGTATGGTGTTCCAATCGTACCTTAAATGATTAGTGGCAACTCCTCACATTTTAAAAATTCTTTTCAAAAGAGAAAACCACCGAGTCGGTATCGATTTTTCCCCGCTCGAGCGAAAAACGATGTCGACAGCTTGGTGACTCCACTGGGGACATTTTGTTTTTTTAAACAAATTAAGAGTCTAGCCACGAGTTGGTTAACCTATATTTATGATTTTCGAAATTACGAGTTCGATCTTATTTAATTTATGGTTCATTATGTTATTTCAAAAGAAAATTGGATTTTCTCTCTGGTTGATGCTTACACTTCTGAGAATTTATTTAGGACTGTTTCATATCATAGCTCTATACCCAAGCTCAAACCCGATTTACCTAAGTAGGGAGAAACGTCACACCTCACGAGGAGCATTGGGCTTCCTTGTGTGGGTCTGATAAAGTAGCTTTGGAAAGCACCCTAAGTTGCCTATCTGGATATCATATTCGAGGTACACTTTTAGTGGTATGATCCTCTGAGCTGAACCCGATTTGTAAGTTTGTAATGGGCCAGAGTCGGGGTCAACCTTAGCAGGTTGTAAAATTGCTCGGGAACCTTTGTTAGAACTAACCTCATATAGAAAATTTAGTAATCCTACTCCACTAAAGCCATGTGGATAGACTAAAAGAATTAGAACACATGTGGTTAGGTAATTTCCTTTGTATGCTTTATTTTTCAGTCTCAACTTTGAGTCATATTTAATTATTTCTACTAAGATTACATTTTTTTACTAATCATTTCAACTAACTTGATCCGTAAATAACTGATTGTTTAGAAGGTTCTTGTTTAAAAATCATAAATTGAACTTGTTTGAACATGTTTTTGTTATTTCACATGAACGTGGCCTTGTTGCATTTTTACATGAACATGCCATATCATTCAAGGGTATTGATCCATAAATAACTGATCGTTTAGAAGGTTCTTGAAAGATAATGCCACAACAATGCCTTTCTCTGGGATCGGTAGGATTTCGAAGATGCTCCACGTAGATCGAGTAACGTTAAGAGGGAGTCTATCTACCAAGGAGACGAGCCAGACATCTGCCTGCTGAGGTAACAAGTTGGATTCAAGAAGGTTCGACATTGAATCCAACAGTTGCAGATCACGAACCAGCTCGAAAGATTTCTAAAAGTAGAAGATGAAGTAAAAGCTTTAAAAATGATGCAGTACCCAGATGCTCCAGGAGCTAGGCGACTTACAGATGGACCAGATCTTCACTTCCCCAATGTATCAAGACATTGTCATTTTTTTAAGAATTGTTCAAGGAACATTTATTTTTTTATCAATTCCTTGTTGCATTTGCATCTCGCATTTTGCACACCCATTTTTCATTTTGCATGTACATTTTGGCATCTTTGCATTAACATATACATTGTACAGTACATGGTATACATTGCATCTCAACATGCATTAATCACGAATCCTGGGAATACCTTGCGGAGAGTCTTGCGATAAAAGTTTTGGGGTAAGATGAAGTCACCCCATTCGTACCCAAAAAAGGATTGAGAGCTGTGGACTTAATGTTAGCCCCGTCTGAAGTTCGAGGCATCATCGAGATCCGTGGAGCACAACGAAGCAAGGTCCATATTTTGTTTGACCCAGGGGTATGGACCTTCAACTTGTAATGATACATTATGTGGCCAATTAACAAGAAATTCTTCCACCCACAGTGAAACCTTGTTGCACTGGCCTTGTCCTGTTTGAACATGTTTTTTTTTTCTTTCCTTAATTTATATTTTGTTAATTGAACTTATGTCGTTTTCTAAGGTTATGAGCAATAAATCAAGTTTTAATCTTGTAATTCTTTGAATATTGAATGGATTAAAGGTTCTTTTACTACTTCATTAATTATAGATCTTTGAAAAGGGGAAAGATTAGACATTTCATACCCCATCCAAAGCTGAAATAACCATTGTTGGGTTCCTTACCCGAAATAACACACAAAAGACCGAACTTTTTTATCACTTCCCTTTGAAACAATAAAGTCTTGCCCTTATCCTCCCCAGAAAAAAATAACATTTCCTTAACATTACCTTTTTCAGAATTATGACTTTAAAGTCACACATTTCCCTTCCTAGACACGGAACCAACATTCATTTCCCAAACCTCAATAAATCCTGGGTACATAACGAGGATCTTTCCTGCAAGAAAGACATGATGGAGTGTTGCGGATCAAGTTTTTGTAAGAGAATTCAAATAATTGGGGCATACGATGAGCAAATAGAAGAAGAAAAAAAATAAAGGGAATCATTGAAATAATTCTATCATGCATTAATTATATTGTTTTCATATAAATAAGGTTAATCCTGAATACTCATCCCCTTGGGATACTTTTTTTACAAAGACTTTCATGTTTGAGATGATGAACAACTTTTTTTCATTTATCCCTTTAAATATATGTATATATGTTTATATATATATATCCCTTGTTATCTCTTTCTTAGCCTATAGTATTTTTCTTATGATTCAACTCTAACCAAGGATCACCCTCTACACTGGGGGCAAAGGTGAATAACATCTGCTCGCATGAGTGAAGATCATCTATTCAGATTTCGCTACAGAAGCAAGTCATGATGAAATAAAGTGAGAAATAACAAGATGCCACGAGGTAGACCAAATATGAAGCACTCGAATATCAAATCAAGTTGACTACACAGAGAGAAGGAAGAAAATATATAGCAAAAAAAAAGGTAAGAAAAAAAGAAGAAAAAAGAAGAAAACAGAAAAAAAAAGGAAAAAGAGAGAAAAAAAAAAGAATGCAAATAATATTTTTTTAAGTCTAATCTATCATCCTTCAATTTTTCCCAAAATTTCTATTTGATCTGATTTATCGATTTTTTCTCAAACTTTATTGCTTTATAGTTTCTAATACAAAATTTGTACGAAATATCTGGTTCCCACGGAAATGCCATTTTTGAGGTAAACTATTCATTTACGAAGTCAGATAGAAATTTTTTAAAATTACCATTTTAGTCCATAAACTTTTTCAAAGTTTATACTTTGGCCACTTAACATTCAAAATTTACATTTTGGTCAATAACCAAAATTTAGGGTATTACACATATTCTTTCAATTATTATTTTAAATTTACTAACTTGATTTTTTGTTATCTTGTTACGTGTGTTGTTGTGTTTATCTTTTTTGCATAAGCATGACATCTCATCAAAGCTATTGATCTTTAAAATAGTTGGTCATATTAGAAGGTTCTTAAAACAACAATATCTTTCGATGGGTTAAATTGAATTTTAAAGATTCCTTCAAGGGAAAAGAAGAAGTGACATGAATCAAGAGATAGTCTACCAACTGAGGAGATAATCTAAACTAAAAAAGATTCAACACTGAAGGCGGTAGCTAAAGGTCGCAAACGGACTCGACAAACCTTCGTTATGGGAAATGAAGTAGAAGCTATGAAAATTTTGAAAGTTCCAAAGTCTAACAAAGAACAACGCGTTATCTAGCTACTCGTAGGAGTCGAACAACAAGAAGATAGAGCTAAGTTTTATATGAAATATTTGATTTTCTCTTTCCCACTGTATAGAGACATTGTCATTTCCTCAAGATTTATTTTAGGAACAATTATGTTGGGATCAACACCTTTTACATTGCATTCGCATTTGTATATCTGTATTTACATTTATTCAAGCATTTTTGCATACATTAAAATAAATCATTTATGGAGGGTTACGTGGCAGTAATACCAATATCATTCATTTACATGTCATCCCATCGACATTATGGATAAGAGGTTGGTAGCAATAGAGCAGTTTCAAGGTGATTTACGAGATTAGTCCTTAACTTGGTTATACTACACAAGTTGAGGGTGCCTAATTTCGAAAAATATGATGGTACTAGTTGTCTTCTGATCTCTTTGAAGATGTTCTGTAGGAAGATGAAAAGATATTTAAAAAATGATAATATGTTGACACATTTGTAACACCCCCAACCTGTATCCAACCCAGATCCGAGTCCAATGTGTCACATTGACTTTTCAAACGTTTTTCTTTACAAAATGGCTAAAATTTAAATTCATAACTCAAGAAAATGATTACTTTTCATTAATTAAAATCAATTGGTTTTACAAAACATATCAGAGCATATTCAACTCAATTCTATTAGTGCATGCCAATTATATTTAAAATAACAAAATACATATTAATCATTTCTTTTTTGATCTGAACTTCGTAAAGGAGAGACTGACTTGTCTTGCTCCTCTTAGTTTCTCTTCTTGCTTTCCGGAACCTACGTGTGAAACACTTACACGCTATGTTGGTGACTTAGTGAGGCATAAATAAACATATTATCATATATCATTACTAATTCTTACTATGCACACTTCATGTAATCCTAATAAACTATATAACGCATTATGCATCAAAACATAAATACATCCATATACATATTAGTTCATTATCCTTATTTGTATTTTTATCATTATTAACATTATTATCAATCATATCTCTTAATTATAAGCTCGTGTACCTAACATTATTAACCAAACAATATACATATCATCATATAATTTCTGTAACACATTTCATATCACAAAAGCATATTGTAACACACCAATTTAGGGGCTAAATTTAAGAAAATATAAATTGGTGGATTTAATTTGGTATTTTGAAAGAAATAAGGGATTAAATTGTAAAATTTTAAAGTTGGCAGACCGTTTTATGAAGTGCAGGAAGTTCAATGGCTAAACTCTTGGTTTAACCATTTTTAAATATGAGATGTTATAAACCTCAATCCCCCGTATGTTTTCTGGAAATTTTTCCAGTTTTCCCTCTCCCTCAACCCAACTTTGAACTCCGATCTACTCGCCGTCCGACCTCCAAACAATGAGCCGAAACCACCATCGTGTTCGTTGTCAACCGAGGAACAAAACCCCTCAAACCTTTCGTCGTGAATCATTGCCGTTCGTCGTGAATTTCATTCGGAAGTATCATCGGTAATAACTCGGTTTTAGTTGGTTTTTCATCGATTCACGACGATCGGGTCATCCGTTTACGACACCTCCCGCACCATCGTGTTCCTTGTGCCGTTCCGAGTCCATCGGTGTTCTCCTTTTTCTCCGGCGGCGGCGGCGCGTTGGGAGGTGAACCGGTCAAACTTCCCGATTTGTTGAAATCGAGCTCTCCGCCGTTCAAAATTGTGAACCGAGCTTTGTAAGTATCTCGAAATCGCTCAAAATAATTTTTAGAAATTTTTCCGGGATTTTATCACTGTTCACGCGCCCCCACGCGCCGCCACTGCGCGTGGGGAAGACAAAAGTGACCGGTTTGACCGGTTTTAGTGGATAGTTGACCGGTTTGACCGGTCATAACCCGACCCGACCCGACCCGTTTACCCGACCCATTTACCCGACCAGTTGACCCGACCCGACCCGTTGACCCGACCCGTTGACCGTTGACCCGTTGACCCACGTTGACCACTGTTGACCAAAACTTTGACCGGCTTTGATCGAGCATTAAACGACCTTTGACTTCGACCGAGTATACCTATCCTGACATTTTTCGACGTTCCAAATCCGATTCCGCTGTCCGTTTTTCGAAATTCAAACCCGAAGACCTCTAAATTGCCAGTCAAACCCGTTGACTTTGATTTTGACCGAATATTCCAAATTTCCGAAAAGTCATATTTTATGCTTTCGACGTCCTGAATCCGAATCCGAAGTCCGTTTCGCCAAATTCGAACCCGGTAAGCCGTCTTTCACTGATTTATCACCCAATTCGATCCGTTTATCGTAATTAAGCTTCGTTTCTGATATAATTTATGTTGAAATGTATCTGAGGAATTATTGGAAGTTGAATTGAAGATCAAAGGCGTTCGAATGGAATTTTTATGGTCGATCAGTATTGCACGGAAATCGAGGTAAAACTTTACTACCTCTTTATGCTTTATGGAACATGTTGGTATTGATAAATGCATGAATAGAAATGTTTAGTCTCATATGTGTAATTAATGAAGATCTACACTAGGTACGAATACGGTAGAAAGTAGATAACTGAATATGGCTCAGATGACTATTATAAGAAATTGGAGGACGGTTTGAATTAAATTACAAGTTCTGGAATTAAGTAATAAAAGAATTAACCATGGATTCTAGATTATAATTTATCTCATTAAAGGTACTTAGATGATAAATTAAGAGAATATTTCGATTAGGGAAAATTACAAAATTACCCTTATGTTGGAAAATGATAAGAATTGTCTCTGGAAGTGGATTAATAAATCTGAAAAGAATTATTGATCTGCTAAAACTATTGATGTGCATAAGAAATGTTAGTTTTACTTGGAAATTATGGAGAACCGGTTTTTAACCCCAAGAAGGTTTATGCAAGATACTAGAAGTGTGTTAAGGGAATTATTTCAAGATCAGAGATTGTTCAAGAAAGCAATTAATCATAGGATCTCTAAATTATATTATTTTCGTTAAGAGCTAATATCGAACTTATCTGGCTAAGAAATTACGGAAATGCCTTAAGAGGTAGAATAGTCTGAGATGACTCTGAATGAGAAAATACTTAGAGGATTCGTACTTAACTCGAATAAGTACGGATTTAATTGTTAAGATCCCGACTTAGTGCAGGAAAATTTATGATATTCCGTTTGTAAAGTCTGAGAAGACACTTGACCTGAAAATATTCGAATAATGAGTAAATACTGGAAGAGTAATTTATCGGGGGTATTCTGCTGTCAGAATTGTTCGAAAGGACTGAAGTAAATGATAAGATTGAATTAAATAATAAGATCGGATGAAAGGAAAAGATTGAAATACCGTAGATCTATAAAATGACCAAAATACCCCTGTAATGGAAATGACCCAAGAATATCACCAAGCTCAGGAATGATTGAATATCCTCGAGTTCTGAAATGAATGGAATAAAACTGAACATCAAAATTACCAAAATACCCTTATGGCCTAAATTAAGTAAATGTCTTGGATTAATTAAGGAATCCAAGTAAGCATAGGTATTTGACAACCTTTAAAGGTAATGGAAAATAATTTAAGTGAGTAGATCAACCCTAAAGCTATGTCAATACCTGAATGGCATAGATATTACCGGAACATATGTTCGTCTTCTCAAGTTTGGCTCGATGATGAATCTTGGAAGTATTCAGTTCAGCTCAGATCTAGATCGTATTCAGTACTAAGAATTGGACGTTTGTTCAACAATCAACCACGAAGACCAAATTGAATGGGATGGAAGTACAACATGTATCTGAAATTCAGGAACGTTTGAATTACTCTGGAAAATTATGAAGTAACTGGAATGGAGATGACTGCTAAATGAAATAGGTAACCTCAATGACTGAGGATTTAGTAAGTGATTTGGATAAGTCTGGAAACTCTGATGAGTTTACGTAGTGTACAATTACAATGGGTTATGAACAAATTAATCAAGTACGTCAACATTTCATGATATTGTGGAAGCGTGGAAATGAAATAAAGTCATTGGAAGATTTATTCAGCGATAATTCCGAAAATGGTCTACGGACAAGAATTTGTGGTATTAAAGAGTAAATACCCTAGAAGGAAAATGAATTGACCAGTCGACATAGATTGTTAAGGTTCTGAATCTTCGTTCTCAAGTTGTTCGATTATCCGATCAATCGACATGGATGTAAAGGATTCTGAATACCCTTCTGATTACGTACAGCTTCTGAAAACTGTCTGAATAAGATAATATCCTGATAATTCACATTCTGAATAACTGATGATTCTGTCAGTTAATGAACTCTTTCAAATAGTGATTCTAAATTCTGATATCCTATCGGTATACTGAATATTCATGTTTCTCTACCTGTTAAGATTATCCAATACCTCTGAATAATATATGTAAACTCTGGTGTGTTCCCTAATCATATAAATATTTTATCTGATTTCCGACTTTGAATTCTGTTATGATCCTGACTTGGATTCTGATCTGATATTGACATGGATTCTGATCTGATACATGACCTGGATTCTGATATGATACTTGACTTGAATTATGTTTTGATTTTTGATATATCCGTTTACGGACGGAACATGTTTTATTGGGGGGTATTGTTGGAGGAAGATTACTTGGAGGTTCCTTGGCTGTGTGCTCAGGGCCTTACTTACCGGTTCCTCGGCTGTGTGCTCAGGGCCTTACTGTTAGTGACGGGGTTGTATGGTTCTGGGGAACCTACACATTTTGTTCGTGACGGATGGGGGTATATATATATATGTTTTAAAAAGATCTGAAAAGTTACATGGTTTTTTGGGAACACACTAGAAAACCTATTCTGATCTCCTGAACTCAGTCATCCGAAATATTTCTCTGAAACGAAAGCTCATTGTCCGTTACCACCTGAAATATCAGTAGGATCTCTGCTCAACATAAAAATCTGTAAATATCTGAACCAATAAGGAAAATATGTTTATCTGTATCTTCACGTTTTTCAGCATCATCTGGTAGTTCTGTATTACTGAGCTTTCCAAAGCTCACTCTATTACTCACCTTTTCAGGTTAAAAGAATTGTACCAGTGCATCTATCGACTTCAGTAAGGGAGTTCTTCCGGTGTTGTTGCAGAGTATGGTACATGTGATTAGGGGGCATGTAATTGTATTTTGATTTATATACGAGTCTGGAAATCTGTTTTATTTTTAAATAGTGACAACTGATTTTATAAGTTTACATGTTCTGATAAAATGATTTAAAATTTCCGCTATTTTTATAGTGGGTCGCTCCGGTGGCCCTAATGTGACTTCCCGGATCGGATCGGGTTACCCGCATCGGTCTGGGGGGTTACATTTAGTGGTATCAGAGCTATGGTTTGAGTCAAAATTTTTCAAGATAGACCGGCCGGTCAAATGTCAAAATATGTCTGATCAGTACATGCCCCTAGACTGCAATCGTACCTCTCTGAGCCGGAACTCCAGGGCTGAGTCTCTATCTGTATTGAGTAAACCAAAGCTTCTATCTGCTAAGGCTATACTTGTACAAAAAGGAATACCAGTAACATCTGTCTAAACGCTGTAAAGTATCTCATGAGCCATGTGAGAGTTATTCATCTGAGAATTTCTGACTCGACTCCGGAAATGAAATTGAGATATGTTGCTGCTCTACGAGCCTATTCACGTATCCAATGCTGAATTGATTTCACAAGAATAAAGTTGTTCTGATTATTTACTTGGACTGAGGGAGAATTCTGAAGAGATTGATTACTCGAGAAAATTTTAAATTCTTTTATTGAAATAAGGAAAATTTATGATAAGAATGTATGCTCAGTTGGTTAAGGATAAGTGGAGGAATCGTACTTTTATAAAAGCTATTGATAGATTTGAAAGAACTGATGGAAGTTTCATTTATGCAATTATGTGATATGAATGAATTTCGAGGACGAAATTTTTTTAAGGAGGGGAGAATTGTAACACACCAATTTAGGGGCTAAATTTAAGAAAATATAAATTGGTGGATTTAATTTGGTATTTTGAAAGAAATAAGGGATTAAATTGTAAAATTTTAAAGTTGGCAGACCGTTTTATGAAGTGCAGGAAGTTCAATGGCTAAACTCTTGGTTTAACCATTTTTAAATATGAGATGTTATAAACCTCAATCCCCCGTATGTTTTCTGGAAATTTTTCCAGTTTTCCCTCTCCCTCAACCCAACTTTGAACTCCGATCTACTCGCCGTCCGACCTCCAAACAATGAGCCGAAACCACCATCGTGTTCGTTGTCAACCGAGGAACAAAACCCCTCAAACCTTTCGTCGTGAATCATTGCCGTTCGTCGTGAATTTCATTCGGAAGTATCATCGGTAATAACTCGGTTTTAGTTGGTTTTTCATCGATTCACGACGATCGGGTCATCCGTTTACGACACCTCCCGCACCATCGTGTTCCTTGTGCCGTTCCGAGTCCATCGGTGTTCTCCTTTTTCTCCGGCGGCGGCGGCGCGTTGGGAGGTGAACCGGTCAAACTTCCCGATTTGTTGAAATCGAGCTCTCCGCCGTTCAAATTGTGAACCGAGCTTTGTAAGTATCTCGAAATCGCTCAAAATAATTTTTAGAAATTTTTCCGGGATTTTATCACTGTTCACGCGCCCCCACGCGCCGCCACTGCGCGTGGGGAAGACAAAAGTGACCGGTTTGACCGGTTTTAGTGGATAGTTGACCGGTTTGACCGGTCATAACCCGACCCGACCCGACCCGTTTACCCGACCCATTTACCCGACCAGTTGACCCGACCCGACCCGTTGACCCGACCCGTTGACCGTTGACCCGTTGACCCACGTTGACCACTGTTGACCAAAACTTTGACCGGCTTTGATCGAGCATTAAACGACCTTTGACTTCGACCGAGTATACCTATCCTGACATTTTTCGACGTTCCAAATCCGATTCCGCTGTCCGTTTTTCGAAATTCAAACCCGAAGACCTCTAAATTGCCAGTCAAACCCGTTGACTTTGATTTTGACCGAATATTCCAAATTTCCGAAAAGTCATATTTTATGCTTTCGACGTCCTGAATCCGAATCCGAAGTCCGTTTCGCCAAATTCGAACCCGGTAAGCCGTCTTTCACTGATTTATCACCCAATTCGATCCGTTTATCGTAATTAAGCTTCGTTTCTGATATAATTTATGTTGAAATGTATCTGAGGAATTATTGGAAGTTGAATTGAAGATCAAAGGCGTTCGAATGGAATTTTTATGGTCGATCAGTATTGCACGGAAATCGAGGTAAAACTTTACTACCTCTTTATGCTTTATGGAACATGTTGGTATTGATAAATGCATGAATAGAAATGTTTAGTCTCATATGTGTAATTAATGAAGATCTACACTAGGTACGAATACGGTAGAAAGTAGATAACTGAATATGGCTCAGATGACTATTATAAGAAATTGGAGGACGGTTTGAATTAAATTACAAGTTCTGGAATTAAGTAATAAAAGAATTAACCATGGATTCTAGATTATAATTTATCTCATTAAAGGTACTTAGATGATAAATTAAGAGAATATTTCGATTAGGGAAAATTACAAAATTACCCTTATGTTGGAAAATGATAAGAATTGTCTCTGGAAGTGGATTAATAAATCTGAAAGAATTATTGATCTGCTAAAACTATTGATGTGCATAAGAAATGTTAGTTTTACTTGGAAATTATGGAGAACCGGTTTTTAACCCCAAGAAGGTTTATGCAAGATACTAGAAGTGTGTTAAGGGAATTATTTCAAGATCAGAGATTGTTCAAGAAAGCAATTAATCATAGGATCTCTAAATTATATTATTTTCGTTAAGAGCTAATATCGAACTTATCTGGCTAAGAAATTACGGAAATGCCTTAAGAGGTAGAATAGTCTGAGATGACTCTGAATGAGAAAATACTTAGAGGATTCGTACTTAACTCGAATAAGTACGGATTTAATTGTTAAGATCCCGACTTAGTGCAGGAAAATTTATGATATTCCGTTTGTAAAGTCTGAGAAGACACTTGACCTGAAAATATTCGAATAATGAGTAAATACTGGAAGAGTAATTTATCGGGGGTATTCTGCTGTCAGAATTGTTCGAAAGGACTGAAGTAAATGATAAGATTGAATTAAATAATAAGATCGGATGAAAGGAAAAGATTGAAATACCGTAGATCTATAAAATGACCAAAATACCCCTGTAATGGAAATGACCCAAGAATATCACCAAGCTCAGGAATGATTGAATATCCTCGAGTTCTGAAATGAATGGAATAAAACTGAACATCAAAATTACCAAAATACCCTTATGGCCTAAATTAAGTAAATGTCTTGGATTAATTAAGGAATCCAAGTAAGCATAGGTATTTGACAACCTTTAAAGGTAATGGAAAATAATTTAAGTGAGTAGATCAACCCTAAAGCTATGTCAATACCTGAATGGCATAGATATTACCGGAACATATGTTCGTCTTCTCAAGTTTGGCTCGATGATGAATCTTGGAAGTATTCAGTTCAGCTCAGATCTAGATCGTATTCAGTACTAAGAATTGGACGTTTGTTCAACAATCAACCACGAAGACCAAATTGAATGGGATGGAAGTACAACATGTATCTGAAATTCAGGAACGTTTGAATTACTCTGGAAAATTATGAAGTAACTGGAATGGAGATGACTGCTAAATGAAATAGGTAACCTCAATGACTGAGGATTTAGTAAGTGATTTGGATAAGTCTGGAAACTCTGATGAGTTTACGTAGTGTACAATTACAATGGGTTATGAACAAATTAATCAAGTACGTCAACATTTCATGATATTGTGGAAGCGTGGAAATGAAATAAAGTCATTGGAAGATTTATTCAGCGATAATTCCGAAAATGGTCTACGGACAAGAATTTGTGGTATTAAAGAGTAAATACCCTAGAAGGAAAATGAATTGACCAGTCGACATAGATTGTTAAGGTTCTGAATCTTCGTTCTCAAGTTGTTCGATTATCCGATCAATCGACATGGATGTAAAGGATTCTGAATACCCTTCTGATTACGTACAGCTTCTGAAAACTGTCTGAATAAGATAATATCCTGATAATTCACATTCTGAATAACTGATGATTCTGTCAGTTAATGAACTCTTTCAAATAGTGATTCTAAATTCTGATATCCTATCGGTATACTGAATATTCATGTTTCTCTACCTGTTAAGATTATCCAATACCTCTGAATAATATATGTAAACTCTGGTGTGTTCCCTAATCATATAAATATTTTATCTGATTTCCGACTTTGAATTCTGTTATGATCCTGACTTGGATTCTGATCTGATATTGACATGGATTCTGATCTGATACATGACCTGGATTCTGATATGATACTTGACTTGAATTATGTTTTGATTTTTGATATATCCGTTTACGGACGGAACATGTTTTATTGGGGGGTATTGTTGGAGGAAGATTACTTGGAGGTTCCTTGGCTGTGTGCTCAGGGCCTTACTTACCGGTTCCTCGGCTGTGTGCTCAGGGCCTTACTGTTAGTGACGGGGTTGTATGGTTCTGGGGAACCTACACATTTTGTTCGTGACGGATGGGGGTATATATATATATGTTTTAAAAAGATCTGAAAAGTTACATGGTTTTTTGGGAACACACTAGAAAACCTATTCTGATCTCCTGAACTCAGTCATCCGAAATATTTCTCTGAAACGAAAGCTCATTGTCCGTTACCACCTGAAATATCAGTAGGATCTCTGCTCAACATAAAAATCTGTAAATATCTGAACCAATAAGGAAAATATGTTTATCTGTATCTTCACGTTTTTCAGCATCATCTGGTAGTTCTGTATTACTGAGCTTTCCAAAGCTCACTCTATTACTCACCTTTTCAGGTTAAAAGAATTGTACCAGTGCATCTATCGACTTCAGTAAGGGAGTTCTTCCGGTGTTGTTGCAGAGTATGGTACATGTGATTAGGGGGCATGTAATTGTATTTTGATTTATATACGAGTCTGGAAATCTGTTTTATTTTTAAATAGTGACAACTGATTTTATAAGTTTACATGTTCTGATAAAATGATTTAAAATTTCCGCTATTTTTATAGTGGGTCGCTCCGGTGGCCCTAATGTGACTTCCCGGATCGGATCGGGTTACCCGCATCGGTCTGGGGGGTTACACATATACTTCACATGTAATATGTTTATTATTATCTCTTTGTTATCCCATGTAAAAATGTGAGAACTAAAGATATTTGAGTACATAGAGGCTGTGCACATATGTTGTCACCACAGCTCATATAATTCCTACTATGGGCACTTAGAATTTGTCCCGAATGACCACTATGTCCCGAAAGACCACTCCTTAAGAACCATATACATATTCCAATGGACCAAATAAGTGTATCGAAGTACCACATATATGTTCCAAAGGATTACATATATGTCCCGAATGACCACGTAGAACCCTCGACTGTAACACATTTCATATCACAAAAGCATATACGTCACATGTAATATGTTTGTTATTATCTCTTTGTTATCCCATGTACACATGTGAGAACTAAAGATATTTGAGTACATAGAGGCTGTGCACATATGCTGTCACCACAGCTCGTATAATTCCCACTATGGGCACTTAGAATTTGTCCCGAAGAACCACTATGTCCCGAAGGACCACTCTTTAAGAACCATATACATATTTCAATGGACCAAATAAGTGTACCGAAGTATCGCATATATGTCCCGAAGGACCACGTAGAACCCTCGACTCTTGGCATGCCAACTATACCTCTAGCTCTCATGACACATAACATGGGCATTATCTTTTATCATTTCAAATATTCACATATTCATATCACATAGGCTCATAGCTTCTTATCACATAGCTCATATAACACTTTCATAAGATCTCATAGCTTATTTCACTTTCTTATGAAATCATTTATATCATATAGTTTATACTTTGTTCTCCTATGTTCACATATATCATGTAGCATATATGATCACATATCACATGTTCATTCAATTCCTTATGTCTCTATTTTCAAATATATATATATATATATATATATCATATCACATAGATTCAACATATTAACATGTATTTACACAATCATGTAACATATATAATCATATATAACACATATACTCATATTAAACACATGCTCATGTTCATGAATTCATGAATACTACTATAGAAAATAGACTCATCGCAAGTCTTATTTCCATTCATCATCATATACTAACTAATATGCACTCACCTGGCCTCACTAGTCAATACCGATCTCGTACTTCTTCCTTGCTCAATCTTATCTCGTTGATTCATCAAATACTCACTTCCAATAAATATCTACACACTCAAACAATTGATATGCATATCAGAATTCTAAGTTTTATAATTTGATCCTTAATAACTCGAGCTAAACGAAATGCTTAATATAATTTCCACTTTGAGTAGTATCGGTACCCCATGCATAGTACCGATACTTCCCTAGCTATGGTATTGATACCAAGCCTGCGTGTAGATACCCTTCTTGCATTCAAACTCCTTGTTTCAAAAATGGGTACCATTACTGACCTTATGGTATCAGTACTCTTGGTATCGATACTACCCTCCAGGTATTGATACCCCATGAATGCCTTTGTCAAATTCAAGTTTATAGTATCGATATTGTTAAACCAGTATCGATATCCCTATAGCAATTATCACTCTTTTACTATTAAAGTATCGGTACTTGATGAAGCAGTACCGATACTCAAAGCCTAGAATTCATTTCTTTAACCCGAAAATCTTACCAAACTCACTTAATTGTTCTACCATAACCTCTTTTTAGTCCTTTAGTCTTAACTAAACTTATTCTAATTAACGTTGATCACTTTAATTCATCCTACTATCCAATATCCCATATACACTCTTGAATTCAATAATCAAGCCAATAATTCAACATGTTTCAAATTCACTTCTATTGCTTCTAACTTCTTAATTAGACCCATGAAAAGTCAAATTTCACTTCAAAACTTATTTACCAACTCTTTCTCAATATTTTAATTAGAAACCTCTTATCTTTAATCATTACTAACTTCTTCATCTTTTAGTTTCTTTATCCCTTTAAGTTTCCATAGTCTTTTCTTATGCTCTATCAATAAAACCAATCCTTAATTGAAAGAAAACCATCTGAAAAATCAAACTCACCTTAGCTATGGTAACTCGCGGCTTGAGAAAAAGAAGAAGAGCTCTATGGAGAAATCTTTCCTTTTTCCTACCCATTTCCACGTCTTTTATATACCAAAAAAGAAAGATAAAAATCTTTCTTGTGAAAAGACCAATTTACCATTTACTTCATTTAATATTTACTAACAATCCTTCACAAAATATTCCCAAATAAGTCCCTAAACATTTTAATTTTTCAAAATCCAACCTTAAAGTTTCAAAATATTCATTTTAGTAACTAACCCTGATTTTGGGATATTACAAATCTCCCTTCCTTTTAAGAAAAATCGTTCTCGAATTTTTACTACACACATCGATAAGAACATATCTTCTAATGTTCTTATGTTACTTTCTTCAGTTAGTCTTTCTTGTTTACCACTAGTAGACTTACTTTTTCCCCATTCAGTTCTTCATATACATCTGACCTTTATAAATCCATATAATGTCGCTCTTTATATAAACAATAACTCCAATCCTTACTGCTCAATATCATGAATCAATTGATTTCTTTCATCATTCTCTAATTGCTTTGCAATATAAATCAATCCTTTACTCATTCCTTAACACTTATACTTATCCCTTATTCCATTCTTTATCATATCTTCCAAACTTTGCTCATTAACACCACCTGCACAAAGCCTTATTCTTGAAAAATCCATATTGAATTACTATACACATATCTCTTTTTTATTATCTTAAACTTTACTGTCAATTTTTAACTTCTTTCAAACATACAAATCCTTATCTCCTTCACTACATCACATTTACATGATCAAAATACATAACCATTTTCAATTTCACGCTATACTTTGTTAGTTTAACATGACATCATCTTCTAATCCTTTAACTCTAATATATTCATCATCACATAACTTTATTAGTAAGCACCAGTTCTTCCAATCATGTACATTCTTTCCGGTCAGAATTAACTTAGCAATAATTTATTTAACTTATCAAACTCGCATTCTTCCTCATTCACAACTTCCTTTTTCTCACAACTGATCACTGATGTACTCATTCTTAAACTCTACCAAATTAATATATACATCACTTGATTCATTTTAGATACTTATTCTACTTCAATTTACAAAATTTCTAGCAGAACTTTCAATCCCATCCAGCAATTTCATTTCCAAACTTAACTTCATCTCTATTCTTAACTCCTTATTTAATCTTCCAGTACTATACCCTATTACTTAAGTGTATCTAGCTTTCATCGGATTTGATCTTTTGACATGGAATATAGCTAATTCAAACCAAGTCTATAGTTGAAAACCATACCCTATTAAATATCGATTATCCTAATCATTCTGAGCTATCTCTAAAACTTTAACACAATTAACCATTTCTTGAAAAATGAACAATTTCAACACTAATAACACACTTTTAATCAAGGCACAAGCCCTCCACAAACCACTTGCATACCTCATTTTCATTTAAATTAACTTAACAACAATTTACTCAACTTATTAAACTGAACTCTTATCCATACACGTTACGATTCCCTTGTTTTAAATTCATAAACTTTGGCTTCATATATCTGATAAACTTATCACCGAAATACTTATTATCAAACTTTTCTAAACTAATATCCACATCACTGAATCTTCTATCATTCTTATGATAACATCTGTTCACTATACTTCAACTCATCTGTATAATGACTAAACTACTTTATCTAACTTCTCCACTTCATAATAGTGGAGACCTTTTAACTTTATTCTAACATGTTTTCAACTTCTGCAAACAACCTTTGATTTTTCAAGAGCACTTCCTGAGGTGTCCTCTCTTCATCCTATCTGGCTAGGGAAGGTGAATTTCTACCACCATCAGGTTTATCACCTCTCGATTTACTTCAACAATTCTCATAATCAGATTTCTATTATATCCTACTAATTTTATTCTATTAGCAAGACTACATACTCCTTACACTATCATATCAAAAATTTTCCACTTTGTGTTGGTATGTGCACATTTTAAAACTCCTTTGACTTTGGTTTAAGACTAGAATAGGCTAAACCTTAGCTCTGATACCATTAAATGTAACACCTCCAACCCGTATCCGACACGGATCTGATTCCAAGGTGTCACATTGACTTTTCAAACGTTTTTCTTTACAAAATGGATAAAATTTAAATTCACAATTCAAGAAAATGATTACTTTTTATTAATTAAAATCAATTAGTTTTACAAAACATATCAGAGCATATTCAACTCAATTCTATGAGTACATGACAACTATATTTAAAATAATAAAATACATATTAATCATTTATTTTTTGATATAAACTTCGTAAAGGAGAGGTTGACTTGTCTTGCACCTCTTAGCTTCTCTTCTTACTTTCCGGAACCTACGAGTGAAACACTCACACGCAAAGTCGATAAATTAGTGAGGCATAAATAAACTTACTATAACATATCATTACAAAATTCCTACTATGCACACTTTATATAATCCTAATAAACTATATAACGCATTATGCATCAAAACATAAATACATCCATATACATATTATTTCATTATCCTTATTATTATCTTTTCATTATTAACATTATTATCAATCACATCTCTTAATTATAAGCTCTTGTACCTAACATTTTTAACCAAACAATGTACATATCATCATATAATTTCTATAACACATTTCATATAAAAAAAGCATATACGTCACATGTAATATTTTTTATTGTTATCTCTTTGTTAGCCCATGTACGCATGTGAGAACTAAAGATATTTGAGTACATAGAGGTTGTGCACATATGCTGTCACCATAGCTCATATAATTCCCACTAGGGGCACTTAGAATTTGTCCCGAATGACCACTATCTCCCGAAAGACCACTCCTTAAAAACCATATACATATTCAAATGGACCAAATAAGTGTATCGAAGTACCGCATATAAGTTCCAAAAGATTACATATATGTCCCGAAGGACCACGTAGAACCCTCGACTCTTGGCATGCCAACTATACCTCTAGCTCTCATGACACATAACATGGACATTATCTTTTATCATTTCACATATTCAAATATTCATATCACATAGGCTCATAGCTTCTTATCACATAGCTCATATAACATTTTCATATGATATCATAGCTTAGTTGACATATAGTTTATACTTTGTTCTCTTATGTTCACATATATCATGTAGCATATATGATCACATATCACATGTTCATTCAATTCCTTATGTCTCTATTGTCAAATATATATATATATATATCATATAACATAGATTCAACACATTAACATGTATTCACACAATCATGTAATATATATAATCACATATAACACATATACTCATATCAAACACATGCTCATATTCATGAATTCATGCATACTACTATAGGAAATAGACTCATCGCAAGTCTTATTTCCATTTATCATCATATACTAACTAATATGCACTCACATGGCCTCACTAGTTAATACCGATCTCTTACTTCTTCCTTGCTCGATCTTATCTCGTTGAGTCATCAAATAATCGCTTCCGATCAATATCTACACACTCAAACATTTGACATGCATATCAAAATTCTAACTGTTATAATTTGATCCATAATAACTCGAGCTAAACGAAATGCTTAATATAATTTTTACTTTAAGTAGTATTGATACCCCATGCATGGTATCGATACTTCCCTAGCTATGGTATTGATATCAAGCATGCGTATCAATACCCTTCTTGCATTCGAAATCCTTGTTTCAAAAATGGGTACCAATACTGACCTTATGGTATCAATACTCTTGGTATCGATACCCCATGAATGCCTTTGTCAAATTCAAACTTATAGTATCGATATTGTTCAACCAATATCGATACCCCTATACCAATTATAACTCTTTTACTCTTGAAGTATCGGTACTTGATGAAGCAGTATCGATACTCATAGCCCAGAATTCACTTCTCTAACCCAAAAATCTTACCAAACTCACTTAATTCTTTTACCATAACCTCCTTTTAGTCCTTTAGTCTTAACTACACTTGTTCTAGTCAACTTTGATCACTTTAATTCATCATAATATCCAATATCCCATATACACTCTTGAATTCAATAATCAAGCCAATAATTCAACATGTTCCAAATTCAATTCTATTGCTTCTAACTTCTTAATTAGACCCCTGACAAATCAAGTTTCACTTCAAAACTTATTTACCAACTCTTTCTCAATATTTTAATTAGAAACCTCTTATATTTAATCCTTCCTAACTTTTTCATCTTTTAGTTTCTTCATCCCTTTAAGTTTCTATAGTCTTTTCTTATGCTCTATCAATCAAAACAAATCCTAAATTGAAAGAAAACCAGCTGAAAAATCAAACTCACCTTAGCTATGGTAACTCACATCTTGAGAAGAAGAAGAGAGCTCTCTAGAGAAATCTTTCCTTTTTCCTACCCATTTCTATATGTTTTATATCCATAAAAGAAAGATAAAATCTTTTTTGTGAAAAGACAAATTTACCCTTTACTTCATTTAATATTTACTAACAATCATTCACAAAATATTCCCAAATAAGTCCCTAAACTTTTTAATTTTTTAAAATCCAACCTTAAAGTTTCAAAATTTTCATTTTAGTAACCAGCCCTAATTTTGGGATGTTAGAAATCTCCCTTCCTTTTAAGAAAAACCATCCTCGAATTTTTACTACACACATCAATAAGAACATATCTTCTAATGTTCTTATGTTACTTTCTTCACTTAGTCTTTCCTGTTTACCACTAGTAGACTTACTTTTTCCCCATTCAGTTCTTCATATACATATGTCCTCTATAAATCCATATAATGTCGCTCTTTATATAAACAATAACTCCAATCCTTACTGCTCAATATCATGAATCAATTTATTTCTTTCATCATTCTCTAATTGTTTTGCAATATAAATCAATCATTTACTCATTCCTTATCACTTATACTTATCCCTTATTCCCTTCTTTATCACATCTTCCTAACTTTGCTCATTAACACCACCTGCACAAAGCCTTATTCTTGAAAAATCCATATTGAATTACTATACACATATCTCTTTTTTATTATCTTAAACTTTACTGTCAATTTTTAACTTCTTTCAAACATACAAATCCTTATCTCCTTCACTACATCACATTTACATGATCAAAAATACATAAACATTTTCAATTTCACGCCATACTTTGCTAGTTTAACATGACATCATATTCTAATCCTTTAACTCTAATACATTCATTATCACATAACTTTATTAGTTCGCACCAGTTCTTCCAATCATGTACATTCTTTCCGGTCAGAATTAACTTAGCAATAATTTATTTAACTTATCAAACTCGCATTCTTCCTCATTCACAACTTCCTTTTTCTCACAACTGATCACTGATGTACTCATTCTTAAACTCTTCCAAATTAATATATACATCACTTGATTCATTTTAGATACTTTTTCTACTTCAATTTACAAAATTTCTAACAGAACTTTCAATCCCATCCAGCAATTTCTTTTCCAAACTTAACTTAATCTCTATTCTTAACTCTTTATTTAATCTTCCAGTACTATACCCTATTACTTAAGTGTATATGGCTTTAATCGGATTTGATCTTTTGACATGGAATATATCTAATTCAAACCAAGTCTATAGTTGAAAATCATACCCTATTAAATATCGATTATCCTAATCATTCTGAGCTCTCTCTAAAACTTTAACATAATTAACCATTTCTTGAAAAATGAACAATTTCAACACTAATAACACACTTTTAATCAAGGCACAAGCCCTCCACAAACCACTTGCATACCTCATTTTCATTTAAATTAACTTAACAACAATTTACTCAACTTATTAAACTGCACTCTTATCCATACACATTGCGATTCCCTTGTTTTAAATTCATAAACTTTGGCTTCATATATCTGATAAACTTATCACCGAAATACTTATTATCAAACTTTTCTAAACTAATATCCACATCACTGAATCTTCTATCATTCTTATGATAACATCTGTTCACTATACTTCAACTCATCTGTATAATGACTAAACTACTTTATCTAACTTCTCCACTTCATAACAGTGGAGACCTTTTAACTTTATTCTAACATGTTTTCAACTTCTGCAAACAACCTTTGATTTTTCAAGAGCACTTCCTGAGGTGTGCTCTCTTCATCCTGTCTGGCTAGGGCAGGTGAATTTCTACCACTATCAGGTTTATCACCTCTCGATTTACTTCAACAATTCTCATAATCAGATTTCTACTATGTCCTATTAATTTTATTCTATTAGCAATACAACATGCTCCTTGCACTATCATATCCAAAATTTTCCACTTTGTGTTGGTATGTACACATTTTAAAACTCCTTTGACTTTGGTTTAAGACTAGAATCGGCTAAACCTTAGCTCTGATACCATTAAATGTAACACCTCTAACTCGTATCCGACCCAGATCCGATTCCAAGGTGTCACATTGACTTTTCAAACGTTTCACTTTACAAAATGGATAAAATTTAAATTCACAATTCAAGAAAATGATTACTTTTTATTAATTAAAATCAATTAGTTTTACAAAATATATCAGAGCATATTCAACTCAATTCTATGAGTACATGCCAACTATATTTAAAATAACAAAATACATATTAATCATTTATTTTTTTATATGAACTTCGTAATGGAGAGGTTGACCTGTCTTGCACCTCTTAGCTTCTCTTCTTACTTTCTGGAACCTACGTGTGAAACACTCACACGAAAATTTGATAACTTAGTGAGGCATAAATAAACTTACTATAACATATCATTACTAATTCCTACTATGCACACTTTATATAATCCTAATAAACTATATAACGCATTATGCATCAAAACATAAATACATCCATATACATATTATTTCATTATCCTTATTATTATTTTTATCATTATTAACATTATTATCAATCATATCTCTTAATTATAAGCTCTTGTACCTAACATTTTTAACCAAACAATGTACATATCATCATATAATTTCTATAACACATTTCATATCAAAAAGCATATACATCACTTGTAATATTTTTTATTGTTATCTCTTTGTTAGCCCATGTACGCATGTGAGAACTAAAGATATTTGAGTACATAGAGGTTGTGCACATATGCTGTCACCACAGCTCATATAATTCCCACTAGGGGCACTTAAAATTTGTCCCAAATAACCACTGTCTCCCGAAAGACCACTCCTTAAAAACCATATACATGTTCCAATGGACCAAATAAGTGTACCGAAGTATCGCATATAGGTTCCAAAGGATTACATATATGTCCCGAAGGACCACGTAGAACCCTCGACTCTTGGCATGCCAACTATACCTTTAGCTCTCATGACTCATAACATGGACATTATCTTTTATCATTTCACATGTTCACATATTCATATCACATAGGCTCATAGATTCTTATCACATAGCTCATATAACAGTTTCATATGATCTCATAGCTTAGTTGAAATATAGTATCATGTAGCATATATGATCACATATCACATGTTCATTCAATTCCTTATGTCTCTATTGTCATATATATTATATATATACTTATATCATATAACATAGATTCAACACATTAACATGTATTCACACAATCATGTAACATATAACACATATACTCATATCAAACACATGCTCATATTCATGAATTCATGCATACTACTATAGGAAATAGACTCATCGCGAGTCTTATTTCCATTTATCATCATATACTAACTAATATGCACTCACATGGCCTCACTAGTTAATATCGATCTCTTACTTCTTCCTTGCTCGATCTTATCTCGTTGAGTCATCAAATACTCGCTTCCGATCAATATCTACACACTAAAACATTTGACATGCATATCAAAATTCTAAGTGTTATAATTTGATCCATAATAACTCGAGCTAAACGAAATGCTTAATATAATTTCTACTTTGAGTAGTATTGGTACCCCATGCATGGTATCGATACTTCCCTAGCTATGGTATTGATACCAAGCATGCGTATCGATACCATTCTTGCATTCGAAATCCTTGTTTCAAAAATGAGTACCAATACTGACCTTATGGTATCAGTACTCTTGGTATCGATACCCCATGAATGCCTTTGTCAAATTCAAGCTTATAGTATCGATATTGTTCAACCAATATCGATAACCCTATACCAATTATCACTCTTTTACTCTTGAAGTATCGGTACTTGATGAAGCAGTATCGATACTCATAGCCCAGAATTCACTTCTTTAACCCAAAAATCTTACAAAACTCACTTAATTCTTCTACCATTACCTCATTTTACTCCTTTAGTCTTAACTACACTTGTTCTAATCAACTTTGGTCACTTGAATTCATCCAAATATCTAATATCCCATATACACTCTTGAATTCAATAATCAAGCCAATAATTCAACATGTTCCAAATTCACTTCTATTGCTTCTAACTTCTTAATTAGACCCCTGACAAGTCAAATTTCACTTCAAAACTTATTTATCAACTCTTTCTCAATATTTTAATTAGAAACCTCTTATCTTTAATCCTTTCTAACTTTTTCATCTTTTAGTTTCTTCATCCCTTTAAGTTTCTATAGTCTTTCCTTATGCTCTATCAATCAAAACCAATCCTTAATTGAAAGAAAATTAGCTGAAAAATCAAACTCACCTTAGCTATGGTAACTCACAGCTTGAGAGGAAGAAGAAGAGTTCTCTAGAGAAATCTTTCCTTTTTACTACCCATTTCCATATGTTTTATATCTATAAAAGAAAGATAAAAATCTTTTTTGTGAAAATACCAATTTACCCTTTACTTCATTTAATATTTACTAACAATCATTCAAAAAATATTCCCAAATAAGTCCCTAAACTTTTTTAATTTTTTAAAATGCGACCTCAAAGTTTCAAAACTTCCATTTTAGTCACTAACCCTGATTTTGGGATGTTATAAATCTTCCTTCCTTTTAAGAAAATTCGTCCTTGAATTTTCACTTCACACATCGATAAGAACATATCTTCTAATGTTCTTATGTTACTTTCTTCACTTAGTCTTTCCTGTTTACCACTAATAGACTTACTTTTTTCCCCATTCAATTCTTCGTATACACCCGACATTTATAAATCCATTTAATATCGCTCTTTATATAAACAGTAACTCTAATCCTTACTGCTCAATATCATGAATCAATTGATTTATTTCATTATTCTCTATTTGCGTTGTAATATAAATCAAACCTTTACTCATTCCTTATCACTTATATTTATCTCTTATTCCCATTTTTACCATATCTTCCTAACTTTGCTCATTAACACCACCTGTACAAAGCCTTATTCTTGAAAAATCCTTATTGAATTACCATACACGTATCTTTTCTTATCATCTTAAACTTTTCTGTCAATCTTTAACTTCCTTCAAACATATGAATCCTTATCTCCTTCACTACATCATATTTACATGATCAAAATACATAACCATTTCCAATTTCACGCCATACTTTGTTAGTTTAACCTGACATCATCTTCTAATCCTTTAACTCTAATACATTCATCATCACATAACTTTATTAGTCAGCACCAATTCTTCCAATCATGTATATTCTTTCTACTAATCAAACTCGCATTCTTCCTTATTCGCAACTTCCTTTGTCTCATAACTGATCACTAATGTACTCATTCTTAAACTCTTCTAAAACAATATCTACATCACTTGATTCATTTTAGATACTTATTCTACTTCAATTTACAAAATTTCTAGCAAAACTTTCAATCTCATCCACCAATTTTATTTCCAAACTTAACTTCATCTCCATTCTTAACTCCTTATTTAATCTTTCGATACCATACCATATTACTTAAGTCTATCTAGTTTTCATCGGATTTGATCTTTTGACATAGAATATAACCAATTCAAACCAAGTATGTAGTTGAACACCATACCCTATGAAATACTGATTCTCCTAATTATTCAGAGCTCTCTCTCTAAAACTTTAACACAATTAACCATTTCTTGAAAAATAAGCAATTTCAACACCAATAACACTCTTTTAATCTAGGCACAAGCCCTTCATGAACCACTTGCATACCTTATTTTCATTTAAATTAACTTAGCAATAATTCAATCAACTTATCAAACAACACTATTATCCATACACATTACGATTCCCTTGTTTCAAATTCATAAACTTTTGCTTCATATATATGATAAACTTATCACCGAAATACTTATTATCGAACTTTTCTAAACTAATAACCACATCACTGAATCTTCTATCATTCTTATGATAATATTAGTTCACTATACTTCAACTCATCTGCATAATGACTAAACTACTTTGTCTAACTTATCCACTTCATAACTGTGGAGACCCTTTAACTTTATTCTAACATGTTTTCAACTTCTGCAAACAACCTTTGATTTTTCCAATGCACTTCCCGAGGTGTCCGCTCTTCATCTTGTCTGGCCACGGAAGGTGAATTGCTACCTCCATCAGGTTTATCACCTCTTGATTCATTTCAACAATTCTCATAATCACATTTCTATTATATCCTACTAATCTTATTCTATTCGCATGACAACATACTCCTTACACTATCAGATTAGAAATTTTTCACTTTGTGTTGGCATGTACACATTGTAAAACTCCTTTGGCTATGGTTTAAGCCTAGAATCGGCTTAACCTTAACTCTGATACCATTAAATATAACACCCTCAACCCGTATCCGACCCGGATCTAAGTCCAATGTGTGACATTAACTTTTCAAACGTTTTTCTTTATACGATGGCTAAAATTTAAATTCACAATTCAAGAAAATGATTACTTTTCATTAATTAAAATCAATTGGTTTTACAAAACATATCAGATCATATTCAACTCAATTCTATTAGTACATGCCAACTATATTTAAAATAACAAAATACATGTTAATCATTTCTTTTCTGATCTGAACTTTGTAAATGAGAAGATGGTCTGTCTTGCTCCTCTTAGCTTCTCTTTTTGTTTTCCAGAACCTACGTGTAAAACATTCACGCTAAGTCGATAACTTAGTGAGGCATAAATAAACTTACTATAACATATCATTACTAATTCCTACTATGCACACTTCATGTAATCCTAATAAACTATATAACGCATTATGAATCAAAACATAAATACATCCATATACATATTATTTCATTATCCTTATTATTATTTTTATCATTTTTAACATTATTATCAATCATATCTCTTAATTATAAGCTCTTGTACCTAACATTATTAACCAAACATTGTACATATCATCATATAATTTCTGTAACACATTTCATATCACAAAAGAATATATGTCACATGTAATATGTTTATTGTTATCTCTTTGTTAGCCCATGTACACATGTGAGAACTAAAGATATTTGAGTACATAGAAGTTATGCACATATGTTGTCACCACAGCTCGTATAATTTCCGCTAGGGGCACTTAGAATTTGTCCCGAATGACAACTATGTCCAGAAGGAGAATTCCTATACATATTCCAATGGACCAAATAAGTGTACCGAAGTACTGCATATATGTTCCAAAGGATTACATATATGTCCCGAAGGACCACGTATAACCATCGACTCTCGGCATGCCAACTATACCTCTACCTCTTATGACACATAACATGGGCATTATCTTTTATCATTTCACATATTCACATATTCACATATTCACATCACATAGGCTCATAACTTCTTATCACATAGTTCATATAACATTTTCATAAGATCTCTTAGCTTATTTTACTTTCTTATGAAATCATTTATATAATGTAGTTTATACTTTGTTCTCTTATGTTCACATATATCATGTAGTATATATGATTACATATCATATGTTCATTAAATTCCTTATGCCTCTATTGTCATATGTATATTATATCACATAGATTCAACACATTAACATGTATTCACACAATCATGTAACATATATAATCACATATAACACATATACGCATATCAAACACATGCTCATGTTCATGAATTCATGCATACTACTATAGGAAATAGACTCATCTCAAGTCTTATTTCCATTCATCATCATATACTAACTAATATGCACTCACCTGGCCTCACTAGTCAATACCGATCTCTTACTTCTTCCTAGCTCGATCTTATCTCGTTGATTCATCAAATACTCACTTTCGATCAATATCTACACACTCAAACATTTGATATGCATATCAGAATTCTAAGTGTTATAATTTGATCCTTAATAACTCGAGCTAAACGAACTGCTTAATATAATTTCCACTTTGAGTAGTATCGGTACCCCATGCATGGTATCGATACTTCCCTAGCTATGGTATCGATACCAAACCTGGGTATCGATACCCTTCTTGCATTCGAAATCCTTGTTTCAAAAATGGGTACCGATACAGACCTTATGGTATTGGTACACTTGGTATCGATACTACCCTCCAAGTATCGATACCCCATGAATGCCTTTGTCAAATTCAAGCTTATATTGTTCAACTAGTATCGATACCCCTATACCAATTATCACTCTTTTACTCTTGAAGTATCGGTACTTGATGAAGCAGTATCGATACTCATAGCCCAGAATTCACTTCTTTAACCCGAAAATCTTATCAAACTCATTTAATTCTTCTACCATATTCTCCTTTTAGTCTTTTAGTCTTAACTACACTTATTGTAATCAACTTTGATCACTTTAATTCATCCTAATATCCAATATCCCATATACACTCTTGAATTCAATAATCAAGTCAATTATTCAACATGTTCCAAATTCACTTCTATTGCTTCTAGCTTCTTAATTAGACCCCTGACAAGTCAAATTTCACTTCAAAACTTATTCACCAACTCTTTCTCAATATTTTAATTAGAAACTTCTTATCTTTAATCCTTCTTAACGTTTTCATGTTTTAGTTTCTTCATCCATTTAAGTTTCCATAGTCTTTCCTTATGCTCTATCAATCAAAATCAATCTTTAATTTAAATAAAACCAATTGAAAAATAAAACTCACCTTAGCTATGGTAACTCATGGCTGGAGAAGAAGAAAAAGAGCTCTCTAGAGAAATCTTTCCTTTTTCCTACCCATTTTCATGTGTTTTATATCCCATAAAAGAAAGATAAAAATCTTTCTTATCAAAAGACCAATTTACCCTTTACTTCATTTAATATTTACTAACAATCCTTCATAAAATATTCCCAAATAAGTCCCTAAACTTTTTAATTTTTTAAAATCTAACCTTAAAGTTTCAAAACTTCTGTTTTAGTCACTAGCCCTGATTTTGGGATGTGACACCATTACTTCCTCGATAATCTTGTTAGACCTGTTGTAGTCTTGTATAACATATTAAATAGAGAACAAATAAGGTTGTAGGTCGATTTGGTCAATGATTTTTTAGAGCAATATAAATATGTCAAGGACTTGCCTCCAAAACACCAAGATCTCCAGAAAATGAAGATGAAAACCACTGAAAGCTTTAAAGAATATGCACTGATATGGAGATGAATGACATCTCAAGTCCAACCTTCTATGCGGAAGAAATAAATATAATATATGTTTCATAACAGCCTTCCAAATTTTTTCTTTGAGTTAATGCTTGCAAATTTAACAAATGGCTTCAACGATCTTGTGACAAGTGTGGAGCTAATAGAAGATGCAATTAAAAAATGAAGATTGGAAGTTACCTCCATAAGTCCAATTGACGAAAAATCAAAAATATGATGAGGTGAATGAATTTTATTTCCAGAATCCTCACAGTTGTAAAAGAAATGATTCAACTAATGTCTTCAAAGCGCCCATCTCATATTTGTTCCCTTATTTGATTAAAAGCCAATACCTTACTCTGAAACCAAAGAAAGTGGCACCAAACCCTTCTCCTCACAACTATGATCAAAATAGTTTATGTAATTTCCACATAGGGGCATCTGGAAATTCTATAGGGAATTATGGGCCATTGATGAAAGAGATAGAGATGTTTGATAGTAATGGAGCATTAACTCAAGAACTGGTAAAGCAATGTATGGCTAACCCAAATGGGCACTAAAGCGTAAGATGTAGCATTCGGTCAAATCAAGTGCGTCAGGGGAATTCTAGGATCAATCTACGATGTTATTACTCATCTTTTGTGGAGCTTAGTTGCAATTTCATGAAAACAATATGTTTTGTTTGATTTTTTTATTTCTTTATTTATTTTTTGGATTTTTTAAAGCTCTTTAATGGAGTAAACATTACTCTTTTTCAGACTATGATCAATGCAATAAATTTCTTTTTGAAGTTTAATGAATAAAATAGCCTTTGACATGTGATAAGATTAAATCCTTGTAAAATAATAACCTTGATTATCCTTCAAAGGTTACACCCAAATGACACACCATTTTTTCTTGCAAGTTTGAAAATAACTTCTTCCTCATGCAACAAAGTGATCAAAAAGCTTAACATTCAGTTATGTATAGGAGTGAATAAAGTGGGACATTACAAAATTGATTAAACCACACTTCTGTTGAGGATGTTCAGTGATGATCATAATCTTCACAAATGGAATGGTGGAGAAGATGAATATAGTTTAGGTCAGTTGCTTGAGAATTAAACTCTAAAGATGAAATTTTCTAACCTTTAACGACACCCGGACTATGATAATTTCTTCTTGATGAGCTTAAGAAATCTTGAAGATAAGTACTCAAAAATTTAGTGAGATGTTGTTAGATGAGAGTAATAAAGTGGTATCACTCCACTAAAAGCATTAAGCTAATAACTTGAAAATAATTTCAAGCAGCTATTGAGGTAAATTTGAGATTCATTAAGTGGTTATATTCAAATTGTGACATTAATTGTGATGCGATGAATTCCCTGGGGGAGAAGCGAGACAAAAAGAATAAAACAAAAGTAAAAACATTAGAGTGAATTCAATAAAGGCAACAATTCCTAATGTTGAGGTAAAAAAATTGTGATGATGAGCTTATGTAGTTCAATAAAGGTGGAAATGCCTAAGGTCTAGATTAAGAATGAGTTCTGGCAGAGGATGGATTCAGGGAGTTAAGAAACACCTGTTATAGTCGACTTCACACAAGCACCCAAAAATTTTGTTTTTAGACTGATATTTCTGCACTACCTCTGCTAAAGGAGTCTATGAAGCTTGATCAAATGGAAGATTTCAAATAACCAAAATAGAAGTGTTCTAAAATGTCTAACAATTGAATATGCTAGTTGTTTTATTTTATTCGCAACTGATTGGAATGCTTAGCCGAGATAGAGGGACATGTCATGATGTTTGCAAAGATTGAGAAAAGAACGAGGTATTGATGATTGAAACCATAGAAAACAATAAACCAACCAAAAATCGACCTCTTGATCTTGAAACTTGTCAAAGGGCTATAATTTTTTAAAATAAAAATTCTTAATTTACTTGATATTCATTAAACTGATGATTTGTTTTAATTGTGAACCTGAAGTAAGGGTCACCATTTTATTTTATAAAATTCGTTCATTTTTTTTTTTAATTTTAAAAAATAATAGAAAAGGGGGAAACTTTTCAAACAAGACAATCCCTTGATAAATGAAAGTGGTCCTTGTCTGACACTATCCTCATGAGCCAAGAAGGCCTCAAATCCATGGTCAAATAACCGTTGGGTTTTATGGCTGACACTATCCTTGACTGATTTGTTTTACCACTGGTCATTACTAACTTGGTACCGTCATCTGTCCTAAGCTTAAGTTGTCTAGCCTTGCATTTCAAACTTGTATCGTGTTCCGACAACCAATCCATGCCTATGATCATGTCGAACTCTCAGAAAGATATCTCCATTAAATCTGCTGAGAATGACTAACCTTGGATTTTTATCGACATCATTTGTGTATTTTCTACAAGAACATTTATACCTAAAGGGCTCGATACTCAAACTTCTACCTCTAAGTCCTCTACTAGGATTCTTATCTCTTGAACTAAATCGGAGAAAATGTAGGAGTTGGTGGGTCCAAGGTCTATAAATACAATAACTGGAATGGATAATACTATGAAAGTACATGATATCATGTCTGTTGTATCGTACTCCTCGCAGGCTCTCACCGCATATTGTCTAGAGGCTACCCTCAGCTCTACACCAGCCACTGATCTAGTTATCCCTCTGCTCTACTATCCATATGTAATAATACCACCCCTCGTTGGCAATTTTCTCTCTAAATTGACAACATTAACCTTTAAGTCGTTGTTGAAGTCCCTCCATGAGTCCTCGGCCAATCTCAGACGAAATGGTCCAATGAGTTGTAGTTGTAGCAATCCATTGATCCTTCATGGTACGTCCTTGGGTGCCTCCTCCCGTATTGAGCACAGATAGGGTGAGTGAAACCAGTGGTCGACTCACTGTAACTAGCTTCAGAACCAGTGATAAGGGTCTCTTCTGGGACCTAGATCCACCTCCGTGATTGGAACTCTAACCTACCCTCTTAGGTTGAACGTATAGGGACCTACAAGAACCCTGACTTCTTTGGTCTTCTTGGTCGAAATCTACGGTGATCTGGCCGACTCGGTGGCTCTTTTAGACTGACCTACAATCTTATCGATCTGTCTGGCCCTCCAACTCAAAAATCTCTTGATTGCCTTCACCTAGTGAGTCAACTGAGAAAAGACTTTCGTTAGGTCAGAGCCTAAATGCGAAAAAATATTGAGGTGTAGGCCCTTTCTAAATCTGCGACAGTAGTGCTTCTCCTCGGGACTAGCTCAACCACATACCTACTCAACCGGAGGATCTCTCGCTTATACTCCATCACTGAGCAATCCCCCTAGGTCAAATGTAAGAATTGCTCCCTCAAATCATCGACGTGAGCCTTCCCGATGTATTTCTGGAGGAACTCTACTAGAAATTGCTCCCATATCGGCCTCTCTAGCACCAGTGCCAGCTCTATGGTCTTCCACTAGTCAATAGTGACGCACTCAAGCTTACCCTCAGGGGTAAGGTGTAAATGTCTGAGGGTGTGGAGGGTTTCTCTGGGCCACTAGTTCACGGTGATGGGATCGTCATTCTCCAAGTAGAAGAACTCGGTGGTCTTGTATCTACAAAGCCTCTCTATTGGGGACTCCTGGTGTACTGTGGTGGCTGAAGGCGCTGGTGGGGGAGGTGTTGCTGTTGTGGCACTAGGTAAGGATTTAGAAATCTTCTTAATTACGTAGGTGAGGTCCCTGAAGAAAGTCGATGCCTCGACCCCCGAATCTACTAGATTATTTTGTTGGTTGATGTTCAGAATTCATCTCCGGAATCGGCCACTAGTGAGGAAAGACTCTCAACTTTACCTTCTTGATTGAATGTTGGGTCGTCTTTGATAAGTACTCTCTGAAATTAGAAGGAAAAAGGGAGGTTATTATCGTCATTCTAGTCTTAAAGTACTCTTGACACTCTAGAGGCATGTACCATTATTGAGACTGACTGACTCTAACCTGCGAGTCCTAGAACTGACTAAACCTGACACTCTAATACCACTAAATATAACACCCTAATCCAATCCGACCCGAAAGTCACTAGATCATGATGTCAGACGGGACTACCAAAGTAGCTAACCCAAAATTTTTTTTTTTAAAACAACTATAAATTTCATATAAAGAAAATCATTCATGAATAAAATAAAACGTGATAATTAGAGTTTATAACTATGGGGGAGCTCCTTAAATAATACAACATTGAGTTTGAATAAAAAAGTTACGACTGAATACATAAGGGTCCATCAACAGTACATGCCCTCTATGAATGACTCAAGACATACTCTGAAATACTATAGTTGGTCTAAATCTTATTGTACTGGAATATCTGATGACGATAACTCCCCATGAACTACGTCCTATGAACCTGCGCATGGAAACGCATTCCGAACGCGGAGCTTACGAGCTCAATACCTCAGTAAAAATTGTACTAAACTACATGCATTCACGAAATGTGTTAGTAAATGGCATAGGTAAGAAAAAGAGAAACATTGGTCTACTAAACTATGGTTGGAATGATAGTGCGGTTGAGGGTTATGCATCTCGAAGCTCACGCAACCCTCTAGTCTTCCTAAATACCCTCGGGTACTCTAGGTGAGATTCATAATTGCATTGGAAACATATACTCGTCCAACTTACTCCATCGAGTCTTGGGGAATCTACGCCAAGCTGGTGGTTAAGTGCCTTGGCACTGACTTGGATATCCAACTGACTGACGCATTCTGCTAAAGTAACTCGGTTGTCCTGGCTGTGTCCCGAGCATCAAGCAAGACTAGTTTTATGTCATCCTAACTATTACTATTTCTAATTGTTCTGAGTTATTTACTGTTCTTTCTTATAGTTTTATTTGTTGGTATTCTGATATTGTTAGGCCCCTCAAGTCTGATCCCTGAATTATTAGAATATTTATCCAAGTTTGTATGCTAGTATTGATACTGACCCTTCAGTATCGATATTGAACCTTGGTTATCGATACCCACCTCTTGGTATTAACACCTACTGACTATTTTAAACTGATTTGGGGAGGGCAGTATCGATACTCTAGTGATGGGGCATCAATATTGGCTTGAGTATTGATACTAATTTTAGGTTCGATGTTTGAAAAATACCTCAGTATTGATACCTCTATGGGGAGTATTGGTACTAGTATCGATACTATCCGAGTATCGATACCAAATTTGGCATCGATGTTTTGATTTAGACCCCAGTATCGATACCACCCCATGAGTATCGAGACCAACCCTGAAGTATCGATACCCCTTGAATGAATATCGATACTCCCTGTTGATTTTACACTTTAATTGAAGAATAGTATTGGTACTATTCTTCCAATATTGATACCCACGTCCAAATTACCCTGTTTTGGGCACAAAAAATGCTAACTATCCCTCCTAAACATCCTACTAAGGGCCCCAACTATTATTAAAGTCTTATTTAGAAATATAGGGATCATAAATAGTCCTCAAACATGCTAAAACATTGTTTTATGATTTCTACTATGAATATCCTTTTATACTCATACAACCTACCAAATCACATTTACTGACTTACATATGGTTGAGTTGAGTTAGAATTGAGTTACCTTTTATTTTTAAGCTGTTGGAAAACACCCAAGCTCAGTCAAGTGCTAGATTTTCTTTTCTCTTAGCTTTGGAATTCTCTCCAACTTCTATCACTAAGAAAAAAATAAAGAAATGATTACTAACGTTGTTGGGAAGCTTATAGGAGAATTTAAAATGTTTTAGAGGTAAAAATCTCCAAAAAATGATCCAGAACCACTTGGTTTCTAAAACCCCCCACTAAACCCATATTTTGGGAACCTTGGTGGAAATAAGAGATTGGTGGCTTAATTTGAAGCTATGAAGATGGATATTATGAAATTTACCTTTGAAAATCTTAACTAGGGTTGTAAGGTCACCAAGTTAACACATTTGTTTAGTTATTGGAGAAAAAGAATGAAGTGATAAAGAAGATGAAAAGGAGACAAAGTTTGTGAAGAAAATGTGATATCACCAATCTTAATTGGTTTTCAGCTTTTGTTTTGAAAGATGGTATAATTACTCTTTTGGTCACTTAAGTTTCATGCTTATTTTATCAATGTCCTTTTTCTCACATGTTGGGCCAAACCAAGCCCAAAGCCAACTTGGTCCAAGATTTTCTACATGCTAATGGATTTATTTAAGCCCACTCGAATTTACCCAAAACGACTAACCCAGAATTCGGGGCGTTACACCTTCCAAATCCCTCCTCCACGTATGCATCCAACAAGCACCATCCCAAACCCCACCAAATGGCTCTTCAACAACCACATGGACAAGAAGACAAACAAAACGATTAGAAAATAGGATTTATTTTTAATGTGGAATTTCTTTGTAAATGGTTTTGCAGGATAAAACCTTGTAACGGGAGGCTCTCCCCTTCATTCAGATGAAAAGAAATACTATAACAGAGAAAAAAATTTGGGGGGGGGGGAATATAAGCAATATACAGATTTTGGAGATGTTTCGAACTTCATTTTTCATTTTTTTTCTTTTTTCAGTTTTACAGACCAAAATATGGTATTTTTGATAAAATAAAATATTTTATTAAAATTACTCGATTTTAGGTGTTTCAATTGCACCTTAAAAATGATCGGTGGTGACTCCCATCTTTTCTTAAAAATCTTTTCAAAAATCTTCATCGTCATAACTAGTCAATTTTTCCTCCCGAAGTGCCGGTTGCGACAGTTAATGATTTGCAACTTTGTTTAACTCCGGGTGGAGTCTGGCAATTTTGTGAAGAATGCAAGTATTTTTACAGTCCCTTTGGGGGTATTCTTTGTTTTATTGCAGATAGCTTGTTAGGAGAGATGGCTAAACAGTCGGCTGTTGTTCTTTCTCTCCAAACAATCTGGAAAATGTATGTATGTATATTGTACATCAATCTTGTTCTCATTACAACTTCCTTAAGCTTATATCAATCTTGTACAAGTTGCATGTAAAATGTTGTGGATGTATGTATATCGTACATCTCTTGCAGGGATCGTTTTTCTTTCTATCACAGTCATCAAAAGAAATAGTTGGTTAGTGGAGATTTTAGCATGTAAAGTTTTAGAGGCTTTATCACTTCAATCAAATATGAGAATCCTCAACACCTTTATGGTTGTTTTCTTATCAAGTTATGGGTCTCCTTGTTGCTGGAATAAAATATCGTTGAGAGATTGAAGAAGCTAATGGAGGAAATCAAGAAAAGTGATGAGGTTTACTTTGATTGGAGCTGGAGCAGTTGAAGGTGGCATTGAATTGATGCAACCAATATCTTGAAGCATGCTCTTGCAAGCGGTGAATTGCAGCCTTGTAACCTCAATATAGGTTATATACATGATTATATAAACCATCACAAATGAAGGGCCTAGCTTTGTGGCATTTGAGTGCTTAGCTCCCTTCCACGTTGTAGGCTTTATTCCCCCTTCCTCATTTATTTGTAACAAGTTTTTCCTTAGCAAGTTCCCAAATGTGTAATAATATCATTTTGGTTACCACGCCGCCTCTAACAACTTGTTTGAATGTATTTAAATAGTTAGTGACTTGATTGACAATTTTACAAAAATAGTGACCAAAATGAAAAGGGGCAATAGATAGGTGGTCAATGATATAATTTGCCCAATTTTTAAAAACTAACTATACTACCACATTGGACATTTTTAACATAATGTCTTGTTTTTAATAATGTTTTAATTAATTAAATCATAACTTTAAGGGTAAACTACACCAATGGTCACTTATGTTTGGGTAAGTTTTCGTTTTCACCACTAATGTTTAAAAAGTTACAAATTGGTTATTAACGTTATCGTTTGTCACAAAATGGTCACTGGTCGTTAATAGCCGTTAGGAGCCGTCACGAAAAACACACGTGGAATGTTACATGCTTACCTGGATGGTTTGATTGCACAGTGGAGAACCTCACTTCTCCCGTTGACCAGTGTTTTACCAAAAAATAATTAAACATAAAATGACCGGGAAAATAAAGGGGATCTATCCGATTCTATTTTGATTCCATTCTTCACTTCCTCCTTCACGAGTGAAGCAGTTTCAGAGAGTTGCAAAAGGTGTTTGAGAAAACCATAAACCGGAAACGTGAGGAAACAAAGAGAGGAAACATAGAAAGTGATTAAGAGAAAATAACGAGCAACACTTGGATATAACAGGGGTTTGAGGAAATTGTTAGGGTTCAAAGTGAAGATGGTTCTGACATGGAGGCTACGACAAAAAGGGGACAACGCCATGCTTTACAGTAAGCTGCATTTTTAGTTTGAGAGAAAATGGATTAACCTAGAATTTTGCCAGAAAATTGAATGGGTTTTTTTTTTGAAATAATGTCGATTATTTTGTTTTATATTACTCTTGATTCTTGATTTTTGACAACTGTACTGATTTTTTGTTGATATAAAATGTATGTGGTTTATGTTGAAATAATGTTGATTTTCTGTTAATAACTTTATTTGCAATGTTTTCTATTTTCTTTTGACAGAAAATGTATGTGGTTTATGTTAAAGTAATGTTGATTTTATGTTGACAACTTTACAACTACACTTGCAATATTTTCTGTTTATATGACCACTTTTCATGTTTATAAGATATGTTATGCAACTTTACAACTCTACTGGCAATGCTTTATGTTATATGTTATATGATTTCTGTCCAACATAAAGTATATGTACTTTATGCTATATGCTATTTTCTTACTATGATCACTTTATATCCACTTGAAATCATGTATCCACTTTTCATGCTGTTTTTTTTTTTTTGTTATATGCTTTATGCTGTAAAGGTTTTGACATGTGGGATATGTTGAATGTTGAAATTTCTGAAATATGTGGGATATACTGACTTTATGGTTTTGACATGTTTGTATATTGAATGTTTTATATTGTTGTAAACCAAGCAGTTTAATAATATTTTCTTATTGTTGTAATGTTGTGGTCCCTACATGTTTGAATAATATTGTGTTCTTGTGGACCACAAGGATTTGATAAATTATACTGACTTTATGACTGTTTATGTGTATATGTGTGATATGCTTGTAACTATAAATATTCTGAATATTGTACTGTTGCGGGCCCTACATGTTTGCATGTTGAATATTGTAATAATATTGGATCATTTGTTAATATGATAAAGTGTATATGTGTGTTATGGGTCCTACTATGTTGAATATCAATTCAAAAATCTTGTTACAGGTCGTGAAGATGAAAAAATTTCTGTTGTGTGTCACTACGGTGGATCATTTGTACATTCACCTAGAATGAAGTTTACTGGTAACAAGATTGCTTATTTTGACTTGTGTGATTGTGACACAATCTCTTTGCTTGACTTTTGTGAAATGATGGAGCAAATATTAGTCCCTACTCCTTTACAATTATTCTGGTTACTGCCAAATGCAAAATTAACTGAGTCTTCCATCATGCCTTTAGGAACTGATTCTGATGTAATGAAAATGGTACAGAGTTTACCTAGGAATAGATATATTCACATCTATGCACAAGTTAAGGGTATAACTGAAAGTGGTTGTTATGAAAGTGATGGTGTAGAAGTGGATAATGCTGAAAGTGGTGGTGTAGAAATGGATAATGCTGAAAGTGGTGGTGCATAAATGGATACTGCTGAAATGGGTAGTGTAGAAAGGGACAATGCTGAAATGGGTAGTGTTGAAAGGGACAATGCTGAAAGTGGTGGTGTATAAATGGATACTGCTGAAATGGGTAGTGTAGAAAGGGACAATGCTGAAAGTGGTGGTGTAGAAATGGATACTGCTGAAATGGGTAGTGTAGAAATGGACAATGCTGAAATGGGTAGTGTTGAAAGGGACAATGTTGAAAGTGTTGGTGTAGAAATAGATAATGCTGAAATGAGTAATGTTGAAAGGGACAATAAGAAAGACAAGTCTAGTAATGAAGGTGTTAGAGGGACAGAAGCTGATTTTGAAGAAGTTGTGGTAGAAGATGAAAACAATGGATCTAATGAATCAGATTCTGATTTTCAGGAAACTGATGGTGAAAATTCTTTTGATGATGAGGAGTGTTTACCTAGTATGGTAGAGGAGGATGTGATAAATATTTTAGGGGACATGGGTAGCATGAGTTTAACAATAGATCTGATGAAATGTTTGACTCTAGTCCTGTTAATTCAGGGGAATTAAACAGTGATAGAGATTCTGACTCAGATGCCCGTCCTACCTTCCCTGAGTTCAACAAAGAGATTGATATGTAGAACCCTAAATTTCAAAAGGGTATGTTGTTTTGTAGTAAAGAGACTTTAAAGGAGGCAATTAGGCAATATGGGAGGGTGAATAGAACTGTTGTCTTTTTAAGGTTAATGACAACAAGAGATTACAAGAAATTTGTAGGGAGGGTTCTCCATGGAAATTATGGGCTTCCCCATTGCATTCACATGATTCTGATTCGATCACTTGGCAGATTAAGACTTACGAGTCCGAACACACTTGTGATAAGTTGTTGAAAAATAAGAATGTCAGTTATAGGTTCATCGGGATGAAATATATTTAGAAATTCATGTCTGATATGAATTATTATTTGACTTCCCTCAAACAAGATGTGATGACTAACTATGGGACAGTTTGTTCTTTGACTAAATGTGGAAGAGCTAGAGAGCATGCCTTAGAAATTATTCAAGGTAAATTGAAAGAACAATATGGAAAGATCTACGAATATTTACTTGAATTAAGGAATACAAATGTTGGAACTACAACTGTTTGCAAACTAGATAATAGACTATTTCAAAGAATGTATGTTTGTCTTCAAGCTTGCAAATAGGGGTTCAAAGCAGGTTGTAGAAGGATTATCAGCCTTGATGGATGCTTCTTGAAGGGTTATTATGTTGGTTACTTACTAACAGCAGTTGGTACCGATGCTAATGGTGGAATCTATCCCATAGCATATGCTGTTGAGGAGAGTGAGAATCGGTATTCATGGTTATGGTTTCTGGAAATTCTTGGAAGAGACTTGGACATAGACAACTCATATGGATGGTGTTTTATGTCTGATAGAAAAAAGGTTATGTTCTTAACTTTTGCATTTATTATAAATTAGTAAGCCTATTATCATAATTATTTATTAAGTTATCCTTGTAGGGGCTATTCCCTAATGCTGAAGCCAGGAATTATGTAAGGCATATTTATGCCAACTTCAAAAAAGATCACAAAGGAAAAGCTCTTAAGGATGCACTGTGGAGAGCTGCTAGAGCAACTTATGGTAGAGAATTCCAAGATGCCATAACAGAATTGAAGACTTTGTCTAATGATGTATTTGAGTGGCTAAAGCATCTTAACCCTCAACAGTGGTCCAAAGCACACTTCTCCACCACTACTAAATCTAACATGCTTCTCAATAACCTTTGTGAATGTTCTAACAAGGTAATCTTATTATAATATTGTTTATATATATATTATTTTTCTATAACTCTTAACAAATTATATATTGTGCAGGTCATTTTGGAAGCTAGAGACAAGCCCATCCTTACTATGATGGAGCTAATTAGAACCAAAATTATGAGAAGAATTGTTTGCATATATGAAGCAGCTAAAAAGATTAATGGGCCATTATGTCCAAATATTCAGAAGAAGTTGAACATTATAATTGATCAAGCAACTAGGTAAATCTTTTCAAATTTAATATTTCGTTGAGATATGCTGACATATGCTAGCAAATATGTTAAGATATGTTGTTGAAATATGTTGAGATATGTTGAAGTATATTGAGACCATTTGAGATGTGCATACCATTATGAATGTTTAAATATTCTGTCGAAATATGTTGTTTTATTGATATATGCAGGTGTTGGGCTACACATGCTGGAGGGTTTAAATATCAGGTTGAATATGGTCCAGGAAACCAACATGCGGTGGACATGGGCTCCCACTCTTGTTCTTGTAGAAAATGGGACCTGACAGGCATCCCATGTATCCATGCAGTAGCAGTCATGCAACTGCACAATGATCGACCTGAACCTTATGTTCATACATGCTACCACAAATCCACATAGCTTGCAATATATTCTAATTTCATTTGTCCTGTCAAAGGTGAACTACTCAACTATTTACATATACCTAAATAATTTATGTCATGCTAATATTCTAAATTATTTGTTCTTTGTTAATAGGTGCTAAGCAATGGACTCATGTCACTGAAATGGAGCCTATTCTGCCTCTAGAATTGAGAAGACCGCCTGGAAGGCCAACCAAAAAAAGGAGAAAGGAAGCTGATGAAGGAAATAAGAATGGACCTAAATTAAGCAAGAAAGGTTCGATGGGAAACTGCTCTAAGTGTGGTAAACTTGGCCACAATAAGAGGACATGTAGAGGAGAAGTTGGCGGTAACAAGAGTCTAAACCAACATGAATCAGGATCCAGCCAACCACATGCACCTGACCAGCCATCCCAACACTCAACTCCAATGCAACGACAAGCTCGAACCATCCAACCTACAAGGCAGCAAGTATTAAGGCCAAAATTACCTAAAATGAGGCCACTTAATCCACCTACAACAGTCCGTTGGATGATGCCACCATCTACAACAAACCATGCAATGTCTGGCAGTCAAGAATCTTCTGTTTCTAACCCTCACAATCAAGATTTGCACACAACATCAAAAGAATGAAATGGGTAGTGTTGATGGAACTTTTTGTGTAGTTTACCTAGAAACTTGACTTACTTTGTCATATACCTGCTTCTGTTTGATTGGCTTTGATGCATAGACATTCTTTTTGTAAAGCTTACTTATGAACTATCCATATTTTGACATGAATTAAACTTTAGGCTTAATGTCATATTAAATTAGAGCAGGTTTGACAAATTATTGTTCTTACTTGTATTTTGACTTGTATCAGTTTACTGATAATGAAATACATCATATTTTGACATTTCTTTTTAATATTCATTTTTTAATTATTCTTGCAATTCAATGCAAAATGAAGAAAAATTAAATGCACAATGCAAAAAATCAAAGTTTATAGACATACAAAGGAAGAAAAACCATTGCAAAATAATAGAACCATAAAATTAATCTGGAAACACATACAAACTTCCATTACAAAAACTTCCATTACAAAGCTTTTATTTTAATCCACCATTCAAATAACATCATTTTCATTTGCTAACCCACAGCTTATAAACACATAAAATCAAGATAACAAGCTAAAAAATCCTCTCATTTCTCCTTTCCCTTTCGACTTTTCTTAATTTCTTCAACAACCCTAAGCATACAAATCTTGCCCGAGGCACCATGGGAGGATCCATCCAAACAAAAAAAATGACATTTTGTACTCATCTTTTTCCCATAGTTTCGGCAACCAAAAAAACTCCTCACACAATTTTCATTCGTCCAAGCCATCACCACCTTAGCTGGTTGTCCACAATTACAAAGAGAAACTTCAATAGAGTCTTCCATCTTCACCTTAGCTAGCTTTCATCTTGGGTAGGATTTGAGAAAAATTTCAACAAAGAAAAATATGAAGGAAAAGAGGTAGATTAAGGTTAGGGATTGGTTTTATTTAAATAAGAGAAAAAAATGAACGTTAGAGTACTGCTCTCTTCCACCATGGCATTCCAGGTAAGCATCTAACGTTCCACGTATGTTTTCCGTGACGGCTCCTAACGGCTGTTAACGGCCAGTGACCATTTTGTGACAAACGATAACGTTAGTAACCAATTTATAACTTTTTAAACATTAGTGGTGAAAACAAAAACTTACCCAAACATCAATGACCATTGGTGTAGTTTACCCTAACTTTAAAGAAGTGATCTATTTATAACTGAATCAATAATTGAATAGTCTAATGTATTTTAATCAAAATAAAATTGTTGCATCAAATATGCCCCAAATTTCTGATTTTAAAGCTTTTAGAAAGAAAAATAAAACACGCGCACATATCCATCAAGTTTTTCTCAAGGGGTATGATAATTTCCAGGAATAACACTGAAAACATTTGAAGTTGAGTATGTCTACAAGGTTTAGGAATAAAACTCATCAGAATTGTTGCTCACACTAAAAGCTTATACCAGGCAAATCGACTACATAGGACTTAGGAGGGCCGTGTTAGTACACATCACATCAAATTCATCACTAAATTATCGAAACAATTGCATCTACTTCTGACAATAAATTAAACGGTGATCGATCATGAACAATGTTCTCACTTGTCTTGATTCATGTACATAAAAAATTAAAGGGTGAAAGAGGGGGGGTACCGATTGATGTCGAAAATGGATAAAGTTTCAGCATATCATCATCCAAGTTACAACTCGTTGCTCATCTGGCGAAGACCGGAATAAACAGCTTTCCGCAAAAGAGGATGGACATCTTCAGTGAACACCTCCGCATCCAACTTCTCGATGTGAGGCCATATCTGCCAAAAATGCAGATTGGTAGAAAATGCAGGAGAAGAAACATGAGAAACAAATTATCCGACATGATTTGGTTTTCATGGGCATTGATATATACACACATATATAATGTGTATTATTTCGATATTTTGGAATTATCATTTCTTGATATACAGGTGATATCCAAATCCATTTATAAATACACGTTTTGTTAATTAAATGTGATTTTAGATTCAGTTAATATTCCGAAAAGTACTGAAGCAGCCATAGAAGAACAAATTTGGTGATAAAGTCGGAGAACACCACAAGATCATCAAGGCAATGCAATTCCCAAAGAGCTCAATATGCGTTACTAACCTCAGATGCATATTGCCTTGAGAAAGCCTTGACATAGCCCAGAGTAGATAAACACCATTGTTCTTTTTCCTTTACATTGCAAGTATTTGACGCTTTACCTCCATTTGACTGACTGCAACATAGAAATGAAAAATAATTAATTCACTGTTACTTTTTATAAAGATAAATAAAAACAATGGGGCAGGGCAGTGCCGGATCTTAGCAATAACAGTGAAAGGTTGGGGAGTTGGGACCTCTTCTTAGGTATTCCATTCTCATCATCCACCTCCATAGTCGATGATTCTTCAAGATCAACAGCCATTGAATCTCCATGGATAGACTTTAATGATTGCAATGTAACATCGCTGGATGCATCAGGCAAATGTTCCATCAATACAGTACAGAAATTTTTGTATAGAGAAAGGAACAGAACCTACACATATGAATCGCACAGAAAAGTAGAATAAGGTAATTGGAGGATAAACTGTGTTAATAGAAAGTTAATCAGATAGTTTAAGCTTACAGACCAAGAAAGACGGGGGGAGTAAAACTTAAGAAAGGATTGTGGAAAATAAGGAGAGAACGCATTCAAACAAGCAAATACAAGAGTCATGATAGATACTCTTGAGGTTGTAATTTTTTCTTTGGATATAATATAAACATTTTATCCAAAAAAAAACGTCACAAAAGAGGAGAATACTTGTGCATGATCCACAGTTCACAAAAATGGAAACTAAAATAGAACTACCACGCATTTTGAGTGCTTCCATAATCACTAGTACAAAAGTATTTAAAAGCAACGGAGACATTCAATGCAGACCAATATATACTAGTTAAAAGGGATATTTGGTACTACTGGTCTATTCATCAATCATATAAGATTGTTCAATTAGACACTCCAGAACAATTTGTGAAGATCTCAACCACAAGGATAGTCTTCACACAAATTTGCAAAGCTATTGAACAACATATCATGCCAGTTGAATCTAGTACCTCATTTTCATCTAGTGCTCGAGCAAGAAGAGCCTCTTTGGCCTCTAAAGAGTCATGCATGGATTCTTCCTCTTCCTTAGCCTTTTCAGCCACAGATTTTAAATGCTTTAACTTCGCAGGGTTTTCGCCAAGAACAGGTTCACCTTCCACTAGAGAAAGCTTTGACTCAGCAGCCTCTAAATCGGCTTTCGCCTTAGATGCAGCTTCTTCTGCAGATATAACACCTTTCTTCAGAGATGAAATCTCTTTCCTTAGATCAGTGATACGATTGTATGTTTTACTAACTGCATTCCTGAGAACCTGTAGAATTGAAGAAGTATTTGAAATGGAAATAAATTTTGAAGACACAATTAACATGAACCGCATAACCACACAGACATGATTAATTCTCCAAAGAGAATACATGATAGATGAATGCACAAGCAGTTACAGAGTTCAAAATTCAAAATACGAAAGAGAAACAAGGGGAAGGGGAGTATTTCTGGCTCTTTTCCAGCGAAGCAAAGGACCAATTGTTTCAATTTTAGATCAAAGCTTTCCACCAGTGGTTTCTTGTTTCTTATTTTCTTAAATTAATTCCTTGGAATTCAAATCCCACCCAAAAAATCAGTATATAGTGAGTTTCCATCTTTTCAAGAAGATTCGGGTGACTTGGCACTTTTAGTTGTAAACTTGTATCTAAATTTATAGTATTCAATCTAACCATATATTAAATAAGTATGCAGTAAGGAAACTACTAAACACACATGCTATTGTTTGTGGGAAGGACAGGGTTGGGGAGGGGGACTAAGCTGAATTTGTTGATATACCTCCCATGGACAATCGGATAAATGAAATTGCTCAATGTTTTCAGGAGAGAAGACCCATCTCACAATGGCCAAGTTTGATACGAGACGACAACTCATCATCCTATCAATTGTTATAGCTGTCATTTGTGCATTGTTCTTCCAATATGAACCGACCTCAGCTATGAGCATGACCTGCTTATCCTGATCAGAGCAAAGTTTTGCCATGACCTGTCCATACCTCTCCAAGATGGTGATCAGATGAGTGAAACTTTTAGATCCAATGTCAAGAAGAGTTTGTACAACCACACTGAGGGTAACTTCCAGGCCATGAATAGGATATATACTTTCCTCGATCCATACAATTATCTCACGTGCTGACTGCCTTCCTTTCACCTTGTTGCTAAGCTCTGCAGATAGTGCCTGCTCTTGTTCGGTTTTTCCTTGACCATCAACTCCACTATACTTAAAATTTGGACCACCCTTGGGTGGTAGCAACTCTTCAAGAGCAGGTGCATTCTCAATGCTCTGGATTAACAAGTTTTATAAAAAGAGAAATGTTAACAAGATGTAGCAACAAGCCAAGGTTAGTATATTAAGATAATGTTTAATACAAATCAATACAACACAGTCCCAACTCCCAACTAAGGAAGGTTAATAATGATTTTAACCATTACTCGTTGCCCCAACCAAAACGTACATCCTTTCTGTCACGTCTTTGTACCTGCTTTATTTTATCCCAATATGACAAACGAACTTCTCTTTCCAAAACCTCTTGAACAAATACACGCTGTGGAGCCCACCTTGGGAGGTCCAGAACATAAGCCCATTCATCCCACGGCCAAATAAATTGGAAATTTGATCTGTGTAGCCAAGAATTATTACTACATGCAAAGAAATACACTGAAAAAACCTTAAAGCAACATCCTGAAAGAAAGAGCAAGTGGTCTAGTAGGTGAACTGGACATATAGCCAAATCATCAGACATAAATTGGATGCAATATCAAATAAGCCAAGAATCATATCATCAAGCATAAAAGAAAAAAAACAGGAATATTTATTGTTAAAAGATAGCAGAACTTAATGCGAGACTCACAGATGGTGTGAAAACCAGAGGATAAGGCGCGTTCGACACTCCATGTCTAAATCAGCAATTTTATCAAAAAGAGCACGAACTGCACCAGCTACAACTGCAGGAAAGGCCCCAGGAAGAGCCTAATCATCAAACTACAACATTAGACACTTTATTTAAGGGCCAAAAACTTTATATATATAAAGACGGTAAAAAGCAAACGGTAATTGCTTCTATACTACCTTACAGAGATCCATAATAACCAGCGTGTAATATATTGGCTTGAATGGGGGATGCGGTAACAGAAGCAGCTGCAACAAGACAGAGATATCACTTCCATATGAGACTCTAATAAGCGAAACATAAAAGAAAAAATAAATAACATCACTTTGTCCAACTTTTTAAAAAGGAATCTATAGTAGGTTTTTTTGTAATGAAACATCACAAGAGCAGTTGCTGTTTAATCATTTATGAAACAAGTAAAGCAGTTGCAAATTAGTTTTTATTTGGTTCTGTAGTTAATGGTAATAGAAGAAAATAGCAGCGGCTAGAGTCCCTATTCTACTTTGACCTTTTACCTGAGAGAATATTGTCTCTGCCATTAAGTACTCATATCGAAAGGGCACAGGCAGGCCTACCATGAAAGAAGCACATTCCTTTCGGCTAGAGCAAGAAAAAGAAATAATTAACATCAAGACCAAAGGCCTTAACATACTTTTACAAACATAAGGAATCAAATCATTTTAAAATAGAATGAAACAAGATCAGGATGATGGTTAATCAAAGAAAGTTGTGAATAGCTGGAACAAACATGCAAAAAGAGACCAGCTGCTTTACCAGACCAAAGCAAACAATCAATGAAACTTGAGCTTTTAACGCTTTCAGATGCAACTAAACAGTTTAATAAAAATGTATAAACTTCTCTTTAACTGATTCTAATTGTAGCTGACTATCAAGTAAAGATCAAGGTATTGGTGAATTTTCAATGTCTGGATAGCTGATTGATTTTTTTCACCATTATTTATGTAAATAATACAGCATTAAATTCTAGCATTGCTTCAGTTCACAAGAAAAACCATAAAAGGTTGGTAAATGAATAACATTCAAAAGGAAAATAAAATACTAATTTGTAAACTACAGGCTGATCATTGAGATACAAGCAAACATTATTTGAGAAATGCTAGAAAAACCATAAAAGGAGGGGATGGATTTCTCAAATAATGTTTGTTTGTATCTCAATGGACGTACTTTAGTTTACAAGTTAATATTCTATTTTCAAGCATGCATAGTTCATAATGAGTAATGACAAGAAATTATAGTTACCGTCAAATCAACCCATTAAAGTATATAGAAGAAGATAGAGAAAGTGAACAAACCATCCATTGAAGAACAAAAGCACATCCAGCAAATACTCTTCGACAACAAAGCGATCAATTGGCTGCAGATCCTGCCAAATAAAAGAAGAAATGAGAGATAGGGGGCTAGAAAGGAAAATCCAGATAGGGGAGATGAATAAGCACAAAGCTCTAATAGGCAACTAAGCTTTAAACCATAAACTCCATGACCATCTAAGTTTAACAAGGAAAATGGTGGCATGAAAAATTCAACAATAACATGTTCAATAATTTTACCTCTGTTTTACTAGCAGGAAAAATATTAAGCCTGCGTGTCCTTTGAGGATACTTCAACTCTGCCTCATGTTTTTGCTTTCCATAAGCTACGGCAGAAATTGTTGAAGGCAGCTCTGGCTGCTCAGGACAGCTAATGGGCCCAAACTCGTGAGACTTTCCCCCAACCAGCTGCGCTTCGAATGATAGGTGGGGCCTTGGAACTAGCAAATAGAAACATAGTGATTAAAATTTGTCATGTAGATGAAGAAGGGTAGTGGACAGTGACGGATCTAGAAATTTTTTTGAGGGTGGGCACACATATATTAATAATATAATTTTTTATAGCTATGTGATAGATAAAATCTCAGGGTGGGCACCATAAAATTTCAGGGTGGGCACACATACATTAATAAAAGAAAACAAATCGAGTTTTAAAGAAGAAAATTAGAATATCCGGAAATTTCAGCGTGGGAACGTGCCACCCTAAGATGAACGTACGTCCACCACTGGTAGTGGAAGATGAGAGTAGAGAAGCCAAAAGCCATTCCAATGCAATTATGAAATGGGAGATAGATGGAAGAGAGAGACCACAGAAAATAAATTTCATATATAAAACTGCATCATAAAATATAGTACTAAAATAACTTGCTTATATTGTCAAACTAAGACATTTACATTCATAGCTTGGTTTTTAAGGGCGCAAGGCACACCAAGGCGTAAAAGGTCCATGGAGCCTAGGCACAAGCCGTAGGGAGAAGGCGCGTGCCTTTCGTAGGCGTGGCGCATCTTTTATTCTAAAATATTATAATTAATTCTGAAACATATCCATACCAATTACCCACTAATTTACTCCTAAAACACTTAATCATCTCTCCAAACTATTTTCTTTCACCATTATTTGTTTACAAAATCTTAGTATCCAAAACACTTCAATTAAGAGTTAGGGTTACACTATTATAAATAATAATTGTATCTTTAAGTAGAAAGAACTTGATGTATAAAATATGTTAATAATATATTTTGAGTTTTTAAATTAAACTAATTATTTTATAATATATGAATATAACAATTAATTATAATTATAATTTTAAAGTAAAATCCTGGAATCTCTTTCTATTTTGTTTAGAAAATTATGCAATTTTTTATTTAGTTAGTATTTTATATCGAATTATTTCATTATAAATAATGAATTCTAATAATTTATTTTAAAAGTTGATATAAGAATATAAGTATATTAATAAAAGTTTAGATAAAAAATATTAATTGCGTAAAAAAATTTTATTAATATTATAATTATATAATATTTTAATTTTAAAAATGTATAATAAAAAATTATTAAATAACTATATATTTTTTGTTTATCTATATATTAAATATATTTTTATATCTTAATTATAATTTTTTATATTTATTTATTATATTAATGTAATATATTATATTCATTTTATTATAAGGAAAGAAAAGGACAACGAAGAGTGAGATAAAAAAATAAAGAAAAATGATGGGATCAGCGGCAGATATTCCCATTATTATATTATTTTGTTACTCCACAAAAGAGCAGGAAGCTTATTTTATTACTCCACAAAAGAGCAGAAAGCTTATTTTATTACTCCACAAAAGAGCAAAAGGCAGGAAGATTGTGGACGGTCACAAAGTGCAGAAGCGGTGCGCTTTAGCGCCTTCCCAAAAGCTGCAAAAAGTGGCCGCCTCAATGAGCTTTCTGTGTCTCGCTCCGCCTCCAACTTTGGAGGCGCTTTTTTGTGTGCTCGCAAGCGCTTTGCACCTAAGCGCACCCAAGGCGCGCTAGCAAGAGTAATGGGTTCAGAGATATAAACTAAACAAAGACTAGACATATTACCACTTTCTACTTTCCACCCATTGTTAGATAGAACTTGTATTCGTTCCCATAAATCTTCAAGGAAATCCTGAAAGAAATTTAAAGGAATTACTGATGAAGAAAGATGTATCCAGACCATATTAATAATTAAGATTAGAACCTGTATCCATCCCAATAAAGCTTCAAGGAAATAATGATGAACAACAATGGAATTACATAATCTAGTTTTGTTGACCATCCTCACAATTATAAGACCTAACCACTATAATCTCTCCTTTAGAGGTCAACTAATTGCCATAGTAAAAATATCCTCAAAGCCAAAAAAACGTCAACTAAGGAAAGGTAATGATCAATGACCTTAACCAGGTGACTTACCTTTTCAATGTCCCCTCCAGACTCACCATCCTCAAAAAAGGATAATCCAGAGTTAGAAGTATGCCTTCGAATGCTCAAATAGGCTTGTATACCAACCAATACTCTTTCTATCTCCTCAGGAACTTGCTGAATACATAAACATTTTTTTCTTTCAGAATACACAACACGTATCATCACAGTTAATGAGTGAATTCAATCTAAAACCGTGATAGGCATAAATAAAATAAGCCTATAAGAATTATGAAATGCATTCACCAAGAATAGGGTTTTGTTGTTGTTGTTGTTGTTGTTGTTGATTCACCAAGAATCACAGGTCAGCATTCATAGAATTGTAATAATCTAAAATATAATGAAACTTAGGTAGCAGAAACCAGGTGCCAAGTGAACTATGCAATAAGTTTCCCAAAAATTTTCTTGTCGTTTGAAATTTACATTGCTTCTTTCAGATGAAGAAACTATCCATACCCTATAATTCTAAAAAACAAATTAGTTTCCATAATTTGTAAACTAAAATCCTTACATGCAGCTAATTTGAAGTATAACTTTTACTAGTCTAAACGGCACACACTTAAAAAAGGAACCCTTACAAAGGAAATAACAAAGTACAAGGTGCTAACAACCAACTTAGGTGACAGTGATCCCAACCCATAAAATCATAATATTTATTGAGAGCTAAGAAAGGCCACACCTCAGCGAGTTCTGCTCCTCCCCATGGAAGACAAGACAAAATGCAAATCACATAAAAGTCAGCACGGGCTTGCCAGGAAGGATTTCCTTTCTCCTCATCAACTGTTATTGCAGCTGATGATAATAGAGTTTCAAAGACAACTACTAGTGAAGCAGGTTGGATTACTTTGCTGCACATCTGCAGAATGCAAGGAAATTGAGAAATAAAGCTTCATCTATCATCTTCAAAATAACTATAAATATATCTTCCATAACAGGGATCTGTTTTAGCTAACTAGTTACAGAATACAAACCAGCAATTGGGAAAACTATACAACTGAAGTTGTAGATGCCTATAAGGTCTCACAGAATATTCACCAAAAGAATTCAAAAAATATTAAGCAAATCCAGTATTAGTTTGCCTTTCGTGTCAGTTTTGTACTCCCTGGGGTATGTGGCGCTTGCAATACCAACAAGATTTTGTTAGTATAATTTCACTCATAAAATGAAAACCATTAACAAGTAAGATTTGCATAATCATCCACAAATTTTACTTTTGTTAATGATGAAATAAATAGCATAGAGTGCTCATTCCTGGACAATTTCTCTAGTATTCAATCATATGTGCGAGGAAGTTAAATTTGTCTAAACATTCAAGACACTGCCGAAAACAATCACTACAGCTGTACTATAGACAAATATACAATGCCATACATACCAAAACAGTCAGAAACCGCATTAAAATACGAATTATGTCACACTTTCCAGAATCCAGAGCATCCTGGAAAATCCAACATGGCAAGAATGTCAAAGAAAGTTCAATAGGGAGGAAAAAAACACAAAATCCCTTGAAGGCTAAAACAACACAGGAATAGACACTTGAAATCATTCGAATCAAAAGCTTTCTCACCTGAAAACTGTCTTGTGTATTCTCAACTATCTTTTTAACAAAGTCCTCATCTTCCAAATTTAACAAACCAATCTGAGAGAGAGAGATATTAGAACCTGTAAGCACTGTCACTAAATGTGAAAAAGGGATAAAGGAGTATCCTTGAATATATGTCAATTGATAATGGAGATTTATACAATAATGAAAGATCAACAGTTCAGCCCAACAGGAAATCTTGCATAGAGTTTTAAATACTACTTTTTTCTCGCAAAATAGTATCTTTTCTACAGGATGAGTGGCAACATTTATACATTATGTATGCAAGTAAACAAGTCCATTGAAGAAAAACTTTATTGTAACAATCACACCATGAGAGGTGTGCCAATATAATCACCTGACTAGTTTTATTTACACAGCTGACACAGTCAATTAATAAAAGAAAATCAACGGACAACAGAAAAGGATTCTTCAAAAGGCTTAGAAGAGTCGTACCAATGTTCCATACAAGGGAATCTTGTGAGGCAATTGTTCCGAACATTGGAGAAGGAACTGTCAGGATAAAGAAGCAACAAAAAAGCATTCAATAATCTGTATATGCCTCAAGCAAGGAAATACCTTATAATTGGGAAAAAAAGAATACTCCAACTCATCAATTCACAGGTGTCCTCTATCATTGGAGTAGAGTAATTTCATGAAAGCAATCTTAGTTATACAAGGCATTGTTTTCCCTCAATGCTTTTTCAATTACAGTCTAACCAAATTTTCTTAATATATTATACTTATAGTGTGTATTTATGCCTCGATATCTTTATGCCTTCTTCTTGCAATGACTTCACCTTACCGTTAAAGAAAAAGAAGCCATTTTTTTAATCAACTCCACAGAGATATTTAAGAACTTTATATGATTATAAAAGTTCAGAGCAGCCAGACAAAAGTTAGACAAAAAGTTCATTTTTGTTTCATAAATAATTAAAACTACTAGCGTCGAACTTTAACATTAAAGTTCCAAAATAGGATAATAGTAACTTATATCTACAGCACAACTAAACTAACTAAAGGTAGGCATAAAAAAATGTCCTAATTTTAAACAATTTTCCAATTTGTAATTTTTTCTCTCATGCCCCTTTAGGTCGGTGGAAAAATAATAACTCTCGATGCAAACCTAACAGCTCCACTCCAACGCCTAAAACAATCACTTCGTGATTTTCAACTAAGTACTTAAGATATCTCATGATTTTCAACCATGCCAGAACTAAAATGGGAAATTTAAAGGAAAACTTTAGAGAGAGAGAGAGAGAGGAGATTACAGGTAAAATTTCAGAAGAAGAATGCAACAACTCTCTCCGTAAAGCTCCAAAGCAAGTTTCCTGTAATTTCAACAAAGAAAAACACAGAACGGTAATTATTAAAAAAATAAGTGAAGAAAAGAATTCGTTTTGGGTGGAAAATAGCAGAATGGACTAGGGTTTATTTGCGAAGAAACAAATTACAGAGAAAGGTACGAACAATGTGGTCTTTGAAATCGGAAGATGAATTGTACTCTGAGCTTTTGTCGCCAATTCGAAGAAGAAGACTTTTCCAGCTGCTCATATTTTCTTTCTTATTTTTCCTCTGATTTTTCTTGGTAAACAAACAAGTTGTGTGATTGGAGAGACTACTAAAGTGTAGGGAACGAGGGCCGGTGTCAAATAGAGGGATTCTGCAGGGGTTTTCTTTAGTTGGGAGTAATATGCCTTATAATCCCCTAAACTATTTCAAAATATCAAATATAGCATCTATCATGGTATATCCGTCTATCATGTTATCAAAGAACCCTAACACCGTCATAACAAAATATTTTAGGATAAATTACGTATTTAATATCTAAACAATTAATTTTAATCTTTTTAATACTTAAACGTTTATTTTTTTTAAAATCATACTTAAAGTTTAATTTTTATTTGATTTTAGTACTCCGTTCAAATTTTGGCATTAAGTTTTGAATTTTTTTTTATAGTATAGGTTCTAAAACGGATCACAACTAATAGTTTAGGTAATAAATGTGTTAAGTTTTTAATGATGGGTACTAAAATGAAACAAAAACTAAATATTATATGACTTTGAAAAATTGAAAGTTTAGGTACTAAAATAGATCAAAAATGATAGTTTAGGTACTAATTTTGTAATACCTTAAACTTCAGGTCAGTGACTGAAATGTAAGAATTTAAAATTTTGATGGTTTAATTTAAATAATTGAAAAGTTCAAGGAATGATTTAGAAATTTTTGTCTAGGATTTGTATTAAAAAATGGAAAAATAGAAGGACATAATGGTCTTTTAACATAGGAATTTAAAATTTATTTCCCAAGGCTATATAAAACGTGATAAAAGGGAAGAAAGAAAGAAAGAAATGAAGAATTTGGAAGTTTTTCTCTTTTCTTCTTTTTCTTGCCCGTGAAACTCCATTGTAAGGTAAGTTAATTTCAAGTCGGTTAATCCTTTCATTTTGAGTTGGTTTTGAAGCCTTGAGTGGTATAAAAGCTTAAGGAAAGCTTTCAAGGTGAATAAAAACTAAGATTTGGTGATTTAATGATGAATTAGTAAAATGAGTTTTTAAGTGAAATGATGAATTTTGGTTAGTAATTGAATTCTAAAAGCATATTTGACTTATCATAGGTGTAAATAAGAAATTTGAAGTGTTAGAAATGATTGAGAACATGTTTGAAAAATTGGTATGATTTTTAGTTTAAAGAGTTCTATGGAGAAATTAGGGTGTTAAAGGGATTTTAATGGATATAAGTTAGTGGAAATAAGTGTAAATGAGTTTAAAGGCATGAATGAAGTTTAAAGTAGGAGATTTAAGTGAAGTTGGATAATTTTCGAAGTGAAATAGATGAATTCTGGGTAAAGGTATCGGTACTGGAAGAACAATATCGATACTATAAGGTTAAAATTTAAGGAAAGAAAATGAATACGATGAACATTATCGATACTGATTGAAGTAATATCGATACTAATGTGGAGGTATCAATACCAAGAGTAAGGTATTGATACTGTAATTGAAATTTGATTTCCAGAATTTCAAAATGGTATCGATGTTGAAGTGGGCATCGGTAACATAGAAGAGAAGTATCGGTACTGTGGGTAAAGTATGTATAATATTCAGTCGAAATGTTAATTAGGTGTTTCATTTCGCTTAAGTAAAGGTTATTTGGTTAGATGTTAATTGAATTCCGATATTTATATTGATCATGTTAATGTGTAGATTTGATTGAAAGCAAGTGTTGAGCGAAGTGACGTATAAAGTTGGGGAGTTAAAGTGAAAAAGAGTTGCTTAGGGTTTAAGTGAGGCAAAGGTGAGTGCATTCTTACTTACTTTGTATAAAATTTGAGGACGGCTTGAGATGAGCCAACCTCATATGTTTATGAACCAAATGAATTATATTATGTGATTATTTTATCCAAACGGTATTTTAAAAGTACTGTTTTGATTTCATTGTTATGAATATATATATATATATATATATATATATATATATATGTGTGTGTGTGTGTGTGTGTGTGTGTGTGTGTGTGTGTGTGTGTGTGAAATATTACAAGTATATGACTTAGGTGAATATATTTCATGAGAAAAACTGATGATTTGAATAATGCTATATAAAGCAATATAAGTATAAGTTTTATGAGAAGAAATGATAAGTTGAGTAAGGTTAAACAAAATTTTATAAATAATTGTTCTATGTGAATAAATAATAAATTCAGGTAATGCTACGTGAAATAATGAGTTTATGTGTTATAAGTGAATATGTCATACGTGAAAAATGTTATATGTGAAAAATGATCTACGTGAATATGATATATGTAAATGTGTTCTATGTGAAAATGTTTAAGTGAACATGAATTAAGTAACTGAAGTCTATGTGAATAAAATACACTTAAATGATAAAATGAGAAATAATTATGTGGTTAAAGCCCAAAGTATATGTATGAGAATTTGAGGTATAGTTGGCATGCTATGAGTGAGGGTTCTATATAATCCTTCGGGACAAACCTATGTGGTCCTTTGTGACAAATCTATGTGGTCCTTCAGGAAAAATTCTATGTGGCACTTCAGTGCAAATTCTATGTGGCACTTCGGTGCAAATTATGTGAGCAATGGTGACTGCATTAGTGCACAACCTCTATGTACTCGCATACCTTGAGTTCTCAGCGATATACGTTGGGCTAATAAAACAAATTTGATATAAATTGAGAAATGAGTAATAGTATTAAAATGTTAATGAAGTGTCTATTGGTTTTATACGAAATGTTTCAAAGTGTTGAGTTAATCGATCGACGGAATTAGCTAAGAGGGGGTGAATTGGGAATTAAAAATTCGGTGGAAGCTTTTGCAGAAAATTGAAAAGATTTGCACATCGATTTAGAGTGGTTCGACTTTCTCAATCAAAGTCTACGTCCACTACCTTAGCTATCCACACTAAGGATTTTCCAACAAATTCACTAATTTATTCTTTCTTTTGAGGCCAAAGAGATAACCTTACAACACCCTCAAGAATATACCCCAATTCTTGAGAACACTCTTTTCCCAAAGAGAATATTACAAATTTGCAAACTTACAAGGAAAACCTCACAAGGTAAGATGTTTGCACAATTCTAGAACAAGAAAAGAACACTCAAAGATAATTACAAATGAGCACAAATGGTGTTCTTGAAAGCAAAATGAATATTGAAAGGAAAATTGGCTTGATTTGCACAAACTTGGTGTTTGATGCTTTCTCTCTTGTTTCTCTATGATTTCTTCTTGATCAAGGGCTTCAGAACTTGTTTAAATACACCTTGAATCACTTCTGAACGTTGGGGATGATTAGTGAAGATCATATAGCCGTTTTAGTGTGAAAACAATTAATAAAACAGTTTGGAGCGTGGGGGAATCGGTTCCCTAAGTGTAAAATTCAAATATTTCGACCGTTGAACAGGGGGGAATCGGTACCCCCTATGGGGGAATCGGTTCCCTCCGAGCATTCTGGAAATCTCGGAGCCAAACCATGCAGGGGGGAATCGGTACCCCCTTGGGGGGGAATCGGTTCCCTCTGAGCAATCTGGAATTTTTGGCTTTGAAATGGTTCGAAATACTTTGAAAGATTATTTTGAAATTGTTTTAAGATTAAAACTTAATTTTACACTTAAGTAAGGATTAAAAATGATTTTTGAAATATTTGGAGTAATGTTTTGATATTCGAATAATTATATCGAATATACTTAGAAAATCATTTTGGAAAATCTTAAAATTCATTTAACTTAATTTGTTATATCGAAATATCAAAATGTTTTCAACAATCTCCCCCTTTTTGATATAACAAAACATTTTAGTAATTTTAAGATTTTGAAATCAAGTTTTGAAATTACTCCCCCTTACTTTAACACTTCTCCCATTTATCATAAAACACACTTAAACACTTCTCCCCCTTTTTGTTAAATCAAAAAGACATTTTAAAGAATTTAAACAAGGTTTTGAAATCAGTTAGTCAATTGATTATATATAATATAAGCTGCTAAGATCACAAGCAAGAGAAACGTTAGCCATTAGTTTCATAATCAATATTCATAAACAATGTGATATGGTAAAATTGGTCATATTGCTAATAATGATGTAAATGATGCAATAATGAATAAATCACACCAAACATATAAGTTCATACCATCTATAAATTCAAACAAATTCACAATCCACGAATTCAAACATTCCAAAATATTCAAAATGTTAAAACAATAAGTTTGGAAAACAAAGTAAAATATTTAATCACATATCCGGATCAGGAGGAGGAAAACGAGCTCGCATAGCGGCCATTTAGTTAGTGAGGTCATTAATACGTGCATTGGTTGCTTCATTATTTGCACGCATTTCCCGAAGAATTTCTAATTGTTGAGCTCCCATTGTGGATAAATGGGACTCTATAGAATTAAAGCGCGAATCCATGGTCGCATATCGGTAATCAAATGTCTCCATAAAAGATTGAAAATATGGAGGCATTTGAGTCGATTGTTGTGCTTGCTCTTCGGGCTGCTCCTCGGGCTGCTCCTCGGGCTGCTCAGGTTCATCTTCAGCTTCATCGATGTCTCGCATTAATTGCTCAAGCTCGAGATCTTCGTCAGCTTCGGGTGGAGGTTGTGAAGAACTAGCTCCCGGAGTAGTTGCAGAAGATCGAACCCATTCCCCGGTTTCCTTATCCTTAATCCATCCCGCTCTCGTTAAGGAAAGAAGGTTAATTTGTTTCTTAAGAGGAAAAACGGCATCTAGACCGACTCTAAGCCCAGCTTTGGAAAACAAATTACTCAAAATACAACCGTAAACAAGAGATGAACAAAGTTTTTTATTAGGAACAAGATTTACGGTTTCAACAATTTCAGCAAAAATAATCTGTGGTAGGTTGATTTTAATATTGTTTTCGAAACAATGTAACCATCAAAGATCTAAGGCTCTAAGAGTAGAATAATGACCTCCAGATGGTCGAAACCACCAAGAAATCATTAGATGAAGAAAACGTTCATGAAGGTCTAGGACACTTGCACTATCCCTTCTTTTATAACGAGATCCTAAAACCTATTTTTCATTTGAAATCCCTTCATTATCTAATCCGAATGTATTGGCTATGTAAGCTGAGTCAATATATAAGAATTGTCCTAGAAGGTAGGAACGAATTCCTATGGTTTCGGTTTCAGTTTGGTCTTTAACACAAACGGAATTAGAATAGAAAATACGAACAAGTTGATGGTAAACGATGGGTTCAAGGTCAAAGAGTTTATCAAATTTCCACTCTTGTAAAAGAGGAAGATATTTAAAATTGATAGCTAACATAGCTTGACGAGAAGGAATACGTTCTTCCCGGATTTTGTAAGAGTCGAAATATTGATAATACCAAAAACGATGATTTCTAGGACCAGGATGATTGAAACACGAATTTTGAATAGTCAAATTAGGATCAATAGGATTAGGATTAGAAATTGGAATAGGTGGAGGATTTGGAGGTGGATTTGGTTGTCGGTGTGAATGACTAGATGAAGACCTAGCACGTTTAGGATTAGACATGGTGAAGGAAATCGGAATAGATTGGATAACCTGCAATTTTAAAAACAAATGTATGCAATTCAATTAATCCCAAAACTCAATTGAGTCCTCAATATTTCAAGGTTCTCTAAATCAATCCTAATGGGCAAAGTTTTTGAAAAACTTTTGAAAAATATGGTTTTGAGAAACAATATATGTATAGTTTTCATAACAACAACATAATTTAATCAAAACACAATGATTTGAAAAACAACAAAATTTTTTTTTAATTTCAAAAATGTAAAAATTTTGGAAAATTTTTGTGCCTAGAACTAATTAAAACTAATCCTATGTTCAAAATCAATGAAATAGAGAGTTTAGAAAAATTTACCTTGAAAGATGAAGATTGAGGGGATTTAGATGTTGTTTGCATGATTTTAATGATGATTGCAAGCTTAGGAGATGATATTTGAAGCGATTTCCGATTAAAATCAATGATTTGAGGCAAGAATGGAAATTTGAGAGAGTAGAGGTAAGAAACGACGTGAAGGAATAAGAGAGGGTTTGAGCAAATATTGGGTTCTGCCCGTGCTAAAACCAGAACCCCAGGGGGGTATCGATTCCCCTGTGGGGGGAATCGGTTCCCCTTCAAAGGGGGAATCGGTTCCCTCAAGGGGGGATCGATTCCCTCTGCACCAAAATGCTAAAATCCAATTTTAAACACCCAAAATGCTAAATTAATTTCCTCTAGTGGTATTGGCAACTCATATATTGAAAATTAATCATGTTCAAACAATTAAATTAATCTTTAAACGATATTTGAACATAAAATTAATTTTTTATCACGAATCATAAACTCCCCCTAACTAATAGCAATGAATGCAATCAAAATTTACTATTATAAGCATTTTTCATTTATTATTAAAAGTGTTGAATTATTTTAAACACTACGTGAAGATAGGTCAGTTAAACCTAATTCTCTCCTAAGTGTCCAAAACCTTTCCTTATCTAAGGGTTTTGTAAAAATATCCGCTAATTGATGCAAAGTATCAACAAATTCTAGAACTAAATCTTCCTTAGTGACATGGTCTCTAATGAAGTGATGTCTAATTTCAATGTGTTTAGTTCTAGAGTGTTGGATGGGATTTTTAGTGAGACAAATAGCACTAGTATTGTCACACTTGATAGGAATAGTACCTACTTCAATTCCATAATCAAAAAGTTGTTGTTTCATCCATAAAACTTGTGCACAACAACTACCGGCTGAAATATATTCCGCTTCAGTGGTAGATAATGCAACACAATTTTGTTTCTTTGAAAACCAAGAAATCAGCATATTTCCAAGGAATTGGCAAGTACCGGAGGTGCTTTTCCTATCTATTTTACATCCTCCATAATCCGCATCAGAAAAAGCATGCAAGTTAAAGCTAGAGTCTCTAGGATACCAAAGTCCTAAACTAGGAGTGTCCTTAAAGTATCTAAAGATTCTCTTAACAGCTAGTAAATGTGATTCCTTAGGACATGATTGAAATCTAGCACATAAGCAAACACTAAACATAATGTCCGGTCTACTTGCAGTTAGATAAAGCAAAGAGCCAATCATTGACCTATATAATTTAACATCTACACATTTACCTCCTTCATCTAAGTAAAGCTTTGTTGAAGAGCTCATTGGAGTGTCATGAGGTTTCCCATTTTCCAGTCCAAACTTCATGAGCATATCTTTGACGTACTTAGCTTGATAAATGAAGATGCCATCTTTTCTTTGCTTGATTTGGAGTCCCAAGAAAAATGAGAGCTCCCCCATCATGCTCATCTCAAACTCACTTTGCATTAGCTTAGAAAATTCTTGGCAAAGAACATCATTAGTAGAACCAAATATTATATCATCAACATAAATTTGAGCTACTAATAAATCTTTACCTTTATGCTTTAAAAACAATGTAGTGTCAACATTTCCTTTTGAAAAACCTTTTTCAATTAAAAAATTTGACAGTCTTTCATACCAAGCTCTAGGAGCTTGTTTTAAACCATAAAGAGCTTTTGTCAATTTAAGAACATGATCTGGAAATTTTGACTCTTCAAAACCTGGAGGTTGTTCCACATACACTTCTTCTTTTATAAAACCATTTAAAAATGCACTTTTAACATCCATTTGATATAATTTAAATTCATGAAAACATGCAAATGCTAATAACATTCTAATTGCTTCCATCCTAGCTACGGGAGCGTATGTTTCATCATAGTCTATGCCCTCTTCTTGAGTATACCCTTGAGCAACAAGTCTAGCCTTGTTTCTCACTATATTACCACTCTCATCAAGCTTATTCCTAAATACCCATCTAGTACCTACAGTAGATTTATTACTAGGCCTTTCAACTAATGTCCATACTTTACTTCTCTCAAATTGATTTAACTCTTCTTGCATAGCCATAATCCAATGTTCATCATTTAATGCTTCTTTAATATTCTTAGGCTCTATGCATGAGATAAATGCAACATAATTACAAATATTTCTAAGAGAAGATCGAGTTGTTACCCCTTTTGATGGATCACCTATAATTTCACCATCCTTGACATAGTTGTACTCTCTTGGATAAGATACTTCCCTTTCTTCAATGGTTAGATTCTCAAGAGGATCATGAGTTTCCTCATTTTTCGTTTCTTCCTTTGATGATGGTTCTCCAACTTCATGTCTAACGTCATTTGTATTTATAACACCTACATCATCATTCACACAAGAATCCTTCCTCGAAAGGGGATTATCATCGAAAACAACATGTATAGACTCTTCTACAACTAAAGTTCTTTTATTAAATACACGATAGGCTTTAGAATTTAAGGAATAACCCAGAAAAATTCCTTCATCACTTTTAGCATCAAATTTGCCAAGGTTTTCTTTACCGTTGTTTAAAACAAAACATTTACATCCAAAAGGATGAAAATAACTAATGTTAGGCTTTTTATTTTTGAAAATTTCATATGGAGTTTTCTTTAAAATTGGCCTAATCATTACTCGATTTACAACATAACAAGCGGTATTTGTGGCTTCCGTCCAAAAATATTTTGGCAAATTATTTTCACAAAGCATGGTTCTAGCCATTTCTTCTAAAGTTCGATTTTTCCTCTCAACAACTCCATTTTGTTGAGGGGTTCTAGGTGCTGAAAAATTATGACTAATACCATTAGAATTACAAAATTCAATAAATCCAAGATTTTCAAATTCAGTGCCATGATCACTCCTAACACTAGTTATAGAGTAACCCTTTTCATTTTGGATTATTTTTGAAAATGTGATGAACTGTTCTAATGCTTCATCTTTAGTCCTTAAAAATAGAACCCAAGTATATCTAGAATAGTCATCTACCAAGACAAATGCATATTGTTTTCCACCCAAGCTAGTAGTCCTAGTTGGCCCAAAAAGATCTACATGGATCAACTGTAATACTCTACTAGTTGATACGTCATTAATGGATTTAAAAGAAACACGCTTTTGTTTTCCTTTAGCACAAGCATCACAGATTTTATCATTATCAAATTTAAGCTTAGGCAACCCTCGAACTAAATCACCTTGAATTAGCCGTTGCAAAACACTCATACTAGCATGTCCTAGTCTCCTATGCCATAACCAACTATCATGTTCATCTTTAGCAACTAGGCATAAATTAGTCATATCAAAAGAATCTAAATGCACCATGTAAATGTTCCCTATTCTATGACCAACAAGCATAATCCGATTAGATGCAATGTCAATGACTTTACAACCATTAATTTCAAATAAGACATTGAATCCTTTATCGCATAATTGACTAATACTTAATAGATTATGCTTTAATCCATTCACATATAAAACATTCTTAATTTGTATGGAAGAGGTATTACCTATTGTACCAATACCTTCAATGTGACCTTTTGAATTGTCTCCAAAAGTCACTTCTCCTCCATTTTTGGCGTTAAGCTCAATGAACCGGCTTTTGTCTCCGGTCATATGTCTTGAGCATCCACTATCAAGGTACCATGAATTTGAATTTGTTTCCTGTGCCTTGTAGCAATGCTCATTTCCCTACAAACATAGATTAATTTCTGATTTTTGGTACCCAAATTCTTTTGGGTCCATATTCATTAGTTTCCAAAATCCTAGTCCCCTTAGGTATCCATTTGTGTAGGATATTTTTATCTTTAGTAGTAATGAGTTCTTTAGGAACCCACATACTTCTAACAATTTTTCCATTAGAGGTTATTTGGGGACCTCTATGATTGTAGTTTCTAAAACTTTTTCTAACAAAGTTGGATTTTGAATTTCCACCTTTTTCAAAATGTTTTGTTCCAACTTTATCAAAAGAAGTTTTAAGATCATCAATTTTCTTTTGATGATCATCATTGATCTTTGAAAGTAAATTTCGCAAATCTAAATTTTTCTTTTCAAACTCTTCTAGTTTGATTTGCAAGTCTTTGATTTTACTTTCAAGATCGTTGTTGGTTTTTGATATGAGTTTGTTTTCATTTTTCAATTTTGAAACATCATTTTTATATTTTAAAAATAATTTCTCATAATCCGAAGCCAACCCATTATATTCCTCTAATAACTCATCATAGGATAAATCATCAAAATCGGATGAGTTAGAGGTTACCTTAGAATCTTCCCCAAATGCCATCAAGCACAATTTAGCTACTTCTTGTTCCTCTTCATCGGAACTTTCTTCATCGCTCCATGTAGCCACATGAGCCTTGTGCTTATTCTTTGATTGACCCTTTTTCTTCAATTGTGGGCAATCATATTTAACATGCCCTGGCTTTTTGCATTCGTAGCAAATGATTGGGTCCTTCTCTTTCGGTTCATTTTTGAGGCCTTCATTTCGTTTGAATTTTCTTCCTCGATAAGGTCTCATCATTTTTTTGAACCGTTTGGCAAACAATGCCATTTCCTCGTCATCGTCATCGTTATTCGAATCACTCTCATCTTTTGTGGATTTGAGAGCAACTCCAATGTTTTTATTCTTCTCCTTCTCCTTTGGTGTCTCGTCAATTTTGTCGAGGTCCACCTCATCTTCGAGCATCATTTCATGAGTGAGGAGTGACCCAATTAGCTCTTCAAGAGTTAAGGACGTTAAGTCCTTAGACTCGATGATTGCCGTCTTCTTTGATTGCCACGATTTTGGGAGGGAGTAGACTAACTTCCTCACAAGCTTTTCATTTGAAATGATCTCTCCATATGATTTGAGACCATTGACAATCGTTGAAAATCTATCTGTCATAGCTTTGATATCTTCATTTGGTTTCATCCTGAAATTTTCATAGCTATGCGTTAGAATACTAATTTTAGATTTCTTTACCTCATCGGTACCTTCTTGAGTGACTTGAAGTTTGTACCATATTTCTTTGGCGGTTGTACACGATGAAACTCTTCCGTATTCATCTAGTCCAAGAGCACAAAAAATGATATGGATGGCTTTGGAGTTGAGCTGGAACATTCTTGTCTCTCCTTCACTCCACAACCTTGGATGAGTGAGAGGTTTGATGTATCCTTCTTCTACAGCATTCCATGCTCCCATGTCACTTGCTTGGATGAAGTACATCATTCTATTCTTCCAATAGGCATAGTTAGCTCCATTGAAGAAAGGAGGCTTGTTGACGGGCATCGAATCGAGACCGGAGTCGAAGTTTGAAGCAGAGGCCATTGATGACTTTGATAATCGATATAACTCTTCCCGAATCGACTCAAGAGGCGATTAAACCTTCAAATGAGTTAGGCTCTGATCCCAATTGTTGAGTTAATCGATCGACGGAATTAGCCAAGAGGGGGGTGAATTGGCAATTAAAAATTCGGTGGAAGCTTTTGCAGAAAATTGAAAAGATTTGCACAGCGATTTAGAGTGGTTCGACTTTCTCAATCAAAGTCTACGTCCACTACCTTAGCTATCCACACTAAGGATTTTCCAACAAATTCACTAATTTGTTCTTTCTTTTGAGACCAAAGAGATAACCTTACAACACCCTTAAGAATATACCCCAATTCTTGAGAACACTCTTTTCCCAAAGAGAAGATTACAAATTTGCAAACTTACAAGGAAAACCTCACAAGGTAAGATGTTTGTACAATTCTAGAACAAAAAAAGAACACTCAAAGATAATTACAAATGAGCACAAATGGTGTTCTTGAAAGCAAAATGAATATTGAAAGGAAAATTGGCTTGATTTGCACAAACTTGGTGTTTGATGTTTTCTCTCTTGTTTCTCTATGGTTTCTTCTTGATCAAGGGCTTCAGAACTTGTTTAAATACACCTTGAATCACTTCTGAACGTTGGGGATGATTAGTGAAGATCATATAGCCATTTTAGTGTGAAAACAATTAATAAAACAGTTTGGAGCGTGGGGGGAATCGGTTCCCCTCATAGGGAATCGGTTCCCTAAGTGTAAAATTCAAATATTTCGACCGTTGAACAGGGGGGAATCGGTTCCCTCCGAGCATTCTGGAAATCTCGGAGCCAAACCATTCAGGGGGAATCGGTACCCCCTTGGGGGAGAATCGGTTCCCTCTGAGCAATCTGGAATTTTTGGCTTTGAAATGGTTCGAAATACTTTGAAAGATTATTTTGAAATTGTTTTAAGATTAAAACTTAATTTTACACTTAAGTAAGGATTAAAAATGATTTTTGAAATATTTGGAGTAATGTTTTGATATTCGAATAATTATATCGAATATACTTAGAAAATCATTTTGGAAAATCTTAAAATTCATTTAACTTAATTTGTTATATCGAAATATCAAAAAATTTTCAACTCAAAGGAATGTATAAGCAAGTGTCAAATACACATAAATTAATCAATGAGTAATAGTATATGTTATAAGTTATGTAGACTATGATGTTATAATAATTAATGATTCTTTTGGAAATATTTACATAATTGTTTTATTATTTTACTATACTCAGTATTGTCTCACTAGGTCATAGACTTAGCATGTGAGTGTTTTCACACGTAGGTTCAAAGAGATTCGAGGAGTAAGCCGAGTAAGCTATGGCAGAACAACATGACTAAGAAGATTATCAGATCATAGAGATTTTGAATTGCACGTGTTTATTATTTGAAATGTTGTTGGCATGTACTAAAATGTTTAAATTGTAGATGCTCTGATATATTACTAAGTTTTCATTTTTCTTTGTTAATAAAAGTAAAAAGTCAAAATTTATACGGATTTTCAAAGTTTTCAAGTGTTAAGAGTAAATGTGACACCTCAGATTCATATCTGGGTCGGATACATGTCGGGGGTGTTACATTTATTGCTATCAGAGCTTAAGTTGAGTCATATTGGTATCAGAGCTTAAGTTGAATCAAGTTTTCAAAAAAACCGGTCGATCGACTATCCAAAAATGTTTGGTTTGTACATGCCAACGAAATAATAAAAATCTAGATATGATAGTGTAATGAGTATGTTATCCTTGCTGGTATAGTTAAATGATTATAGTTTAATAGATATAAGACTAAGAGGTCTTCCGAAGAGAAATGAGAAATAGAGTTGATAAGAGAAGTAGTAACTCGGTAAAGTGAATAGAAAACGCCTCAAAGAGTATTTTCCAGATGATGGACGCAATTTTGAAGTTTTTCCAATCATCTACTTCCCCGTTATTAGAAGGAATGTTAGTAAAGAGTTAAAAAGTTTAGAAACACCTGAGTTTAAGGGAGAATCTGAGGAAAGTTTTGTTTCTGCAAATTTTTGGTTAAATGATAAGAAAATTTTGTTGGATGGCTTCCATTGTTATGAAATGAAGAAGTTGGATGCAGTAGTCTCACTGTTAAGAGGTCAAGCACAAATATGATGGATTAATGTGATAAGGAGAGTATGTTCCCTACTAGGATTTTGGAAGTAATTACTATGAAGTTATTGTTATAAAGTTGCTATGTTCTAATAGATTGATTAAGATCAAAGAATGATAGAAGTAGAATTTTTATGAATGGTTTAAACTTTCAGAAAGAAGATATTGGTGATATGGTAGAAAGTATAATATATGTACGAATTATGATTGAGTGGAAGTTTGAAAAGTTATTTTGAATTTGAAATCTTTTGGAATTATTTGACTATTCAAAAGATTCATGGAGAAACTCTCTAAGACCCCTCCCCACTAAACAAGTTATTAGTAATGAGGCAATAGTTATTTGAATTAGTAAGAAACAAAGAAATGCAATGTATGTCTTATCAATTGGAAATTGATAGTTGGGAAAAGTAAGTCGGACAAATAAGTGCAGTGTAACAAAGTATATTTGAAAATGATTCTCAAGTAGTACATAAAATAAAATAAGTGGATTTTCTTTAAAGTAAGAGAAATTTATTTCGAAATATAAATAAGGAGTTAGGAATTTTTAATTTATATGAAGCTGAGAATTAGAATAGCAAGTTCGGTCTAAGTGAAAATTTTGTAACTGGATTAGAAAATTCGTCAGAAATTGTAAAAGTTGAAGTAGAAGAAGTATTTTAAAGGTTTAAATATGTATTTGTATTTAGATCTGATTCATCAAGTGGAAAAATTATGAGTATAAGGAATAATAAAGAATAAGATTCTTTACAAAGGAGTGTAGAATACCAAAGTTATGACGATGCAATAAATTGGCAATTAATAATGATAATAAGTAGTATGATAATGTTTTTCATATCGTTATCGAAAGGATATTGAAGTACGAAGAAAAAGAGATGACCTATGTTACAAGGAAGTAATTGAATTAGGGAAACTTGAAGTGTTGGTCAAATTCTAAAGTTGAAAGTAAAACAAAGAGAAGTGATAGGACTTTTTAAGAATTTTATGAGAGTTATAGAAATTAATATGTTACGTTAATTGGTGTTGGAAGAAGAAGATAGCTCCAGGAATGTAAAAGTAAAGTTTAAGTTTAATTTGTTAAAATAAAGGATGAATATATAAGTACATGTTAAGGATGAAACATGAAATCAAGGAAAATGGAGAAGTATAGGATATATTAAGATAGTAAAGAAATAAGAAGGTATTGTCACTCTGGAAGGAAATAAAGACATAATAAATTAAAGTGAATGGTTTAGAGGAGTAAATATGACAAGGGTTATAAAGTGGTATAGTATAAAAGTTTAGCATATTGGTAAATTAAAAATAAGGTAAATTGAAAATCTATGGAATAAGAGTAAATAGTTTTCAGTTCTAGGTGGAAATGGTAAAGAGTTATTATGAACTTTGTATCATGTTTGATTTTATGACTCAGTAAAAATGACTCAATTTGGATAATTGTGGATCATTTAACAAAGACCGCACATTTCATTCTTGTTCGAATTGATTTTTTAAGGGATAAATATATGGAACTATACATCAAAGAGGTAGTTAGAGTACATGGAGTACCAGTTCTAATTGTATTTTATGAGATCTAAGGTTTACTTCAATGTTTTGGAATTATTTGAGCAAGGCTTTCGGAACTCGATTTAATTTTGACATTATTTTCTATCCACGGTTAAATGGTTGGTCTGATCAGGTTATTCAGATTTTTAAAGTCATGTTATGATGTGTGTGTTTGAGTTAAAACATTAAGATAAAAATTTCATGCTTAGTTAACCAAGTGCGATGTGGATTTGTCTAAGGTTGTGTTTCTTGGCCATGTAGACGTAGTCAAAGAGATAAGGATTTTTATATATTAAGGGAGCTAGAGATATAGTCAAATGATTATATTCCCTCTGATCAAGCTATTAAGGATAGACATGTTACTTTTGGACTGCTTAGTAGCAAGAAATTTTAAGATGATAAAAAAATTATTGACATGAGCTTCAAGGTCAATATAAGTAGAATTTGGAAAAGATTATGTGTATCATAACTAGATGAGGGCTTGTGTAAGAGTAAAGGTTTTGGTTTATGTTGCAAAGCAATTAGAGAATGATGGAAGAATCAAATAACTCATGATCTTGAGTTGGCAATGATTGGGGTTACTGTGTTGATAGAACAACATTATGTACATGGTGAATGACATTATATCTATACAGATTTATAAAAGTCAAACGTATGTGTAGAATTGAAGTGAAAAGACAAGAAATGGATTGAATTCCTTGGAGATTGAAGATGTGCTTATCAACTGTAAGTATGAAAGATTATTATAGTGGTTGTTATGACTAAACTGATAGATAATTATATTTTGAGAGTTTTGAATATGTACTTATCTTTCAAGATAGATAGTGTTTTGATTGTATAATTGTATTTAAAGCCTTTGTTGCGGGTTCGAATTAAAAGATTGAGACTTAGTGCAGCCAGATTTGATCAAAGAAATTGAAGAAAAGTGAAGATTATTTAAGATAATCATAAGATAGTTGATGATCGACAAAAGTCCTACATGGATTTAAAGAGAAAGGAAATTAAATTTTCAAGTAGGTGATAAAGTGTTTCTCAAAGTCTCACCTTGGAAGAAGATTTTCCATTTTGGATGCAAAGAAAAGTTCAGTTCTAGATTCATTTAACTTTATGTGATCTTAAATGGAGTTGGACCAGTAGCCTATCAGCTAGCGTTGTTACTAAAAATGGAACATAATTATAATGTCTTTCATGTTTCGAGGCTCAAGAGATAGCGATCAAATCTTTCTCACATCTTAGCACTGAAAAAAATAGAAGTTTAATCTGACCTTACCTATAAGGAATAACCAGTGAAGAATTTATCCTATGAAGTCAAACAACTAATAAATTAGATGATTCTATTAGTTAAAGTCTTTAGAGAAATCAGAAGTGAGGAGACGATTTGGGGAATATGAAAAGGTTATGAGAAGATATTTATTCATCTCTATATACAGTGAAAAGTCGAGGACGAATTTTCTTAAGGGGTGAATTGTAATACCCCAATCTTCGGGTTAGTGATTGAAATGTAAGGATTTAAAATTTTGATGATTTAATTTGAATTGAAAAGTTTAAGGACTGATTTGGAAATTTTTTCTAGGATCTGTATTCAAAGATGGAAAAATGGAAGGGCATAATAGTCTTTTAACATGAAGGAATTTAAAATTTATTTCTAAGGATATATAAAACGTGATAAAAGGGAAGAAAGAAATAAATAAAGAGTCTGGAAGCTTTTCTCTACTCTTCTTCTTGCCCATGAAACTCTATTGTAAGGTAAGTTAATTTCAAGTTGGCTAATCCTTTCATTTTTGAGTTGGTTTGAAGCCTTGAGTGGTATAAAAGCTTAAGGAAAGCTTTAAGGTGAATAAAAACTAAGATTTAGTGATTTAAGGATGAATTAGTAAAATGGATTTTTAAGTGAAATAATGAATTTTGGTTAGTAATTGAATTCTAAAAGCATATTTGACTTATCATAGGTGAAAATAAGAAATTTGAATTGTTAGAAAGGATTGAGAACATGTTTGAAAAATTGGTATGATTTTAAGTTTCAAGAGTTCTATGGTGAAATTAGGGTGTTAAAGGGGTTTTAATGGATATAAGTTAGTGGTAAAAATTTGTAAATGAGTTTAAAGGAATGAATGGAGTTTAAAGTAGGGGATTTAAGTGAAGTTGGATAATTTTAGAAGTGAAATAGATGAATTATGGGTAAGGGTATCGGTACTGGAAGAACAATATCAATACTATAAGGTTAAAATTTAAGGAAAGAAAATGAATACGATGAACAGTATCAATACTGATGTAGAAGTATTAATACAAAGAGTAAGGTATCGATATTGTAATTGAAATATGATTTCCAAAATTTCAAAATAGTGTCGGTACTGAAGTGGGTATCGGTATCATAGAAGAGAAATATCGGTACTGTGGGTAGAGTACCTATAATATTCAGTCGAAAATGTTAATTATGTGTTTTTTTCACTTAAGTAAAGGTTATTTGGATATATGTTAATTGAGTTATGATATTTACATTGATCATGTTAATGTGTAGATTCGATTGAAAGCAAGTGCTAAGCGAAGAGACGTATAAAGTTGGCGAGTTAAAGTGAAATAGAGTTGATTAGGGCTTAAGTGAGGCAAAGGTGAGTGCATTCTTACTTACTTTGTATAAAATTTGAGGACGGCTTGCGATGAGCCATTCTCATATGTTTATGAACCAAATGAATTGTATTATATTATTATTTTATCTAAACGATATTTTAAAAGCAATGTTTAGATTTCATTGTTATGAATATATATATATATATTATGTGTGTGTGTGTGTGTGTGAAATATTACAAGTATATGATTTAGGTGAATATATTTCATGAGAACAACTGATGATTTGAATAATGTTATATTAAGCAATATAAGTATAGGTTTTATGAGAAGAAATGATAAGTTTAGTAAGGTTAAATAAAATTTTATAAATAATTATTCTATGTGAATAAATAATAAATTCAGGTAATGCTACGTGAAATAATATGAGTATATGCGTTATAAGTAAAAAGTGTTATATGTGAAAAATGATCTACGTGAATATGATATATGTAAATGTGTTATATGTGAAAATGTTTATGTGAACACGTATTAAGTAATTGAAGTCTATGTGAATAAAATACACTTAAATAATAAAACGAGAAATAATTATGTGGTTAAAACCCAAAGTATATGTACGAGAATTCGAGGTATAATTGGTATGTCAAGAGTTGAGGGTTCTATGTGGTCCTTCGGGACAGATTCTATGTGGCACTGCGGTACAAATTATATGAGCAGTGGTGACTGTATTAGTGCACAACCTCAATGTACTCGCATACCTTAAATTCTCAACGATATATGTTAGTCTAATAAAACAAATTTGATATAAAATTAACAATGAATAATATTATTAAAATGTTAATGAAGTGTCTATTGGTTTTATACGAAATGTTTCAAATGAATATATATAAGCAAGTGTCAAATGCTCATAAATTAATCAATGAGTAATAGTATATGTTATAAGTTATGTAGACTATGATGTTATAATAGTTAATGATTCTTTTGGAAATATTTACATAATTGTTTTATATTTTACTATACTCAGTATTGCCTCACTAAGTCGTAGACTTAGCGTGTGAGTGTTTTCACATATAGGTTCAAAGAGATTCGATGAGTAAGTCGAGTAAGCAAAGGTATGACAGCATGACTGAGAAGATTATCAGATTAGAGAGATTTTGAATTGTAAGTGTTTTGTTATTTGAAATGTTGTAGGTATACACTAAAATGTTTAAATTGTAGATGCTCTGAAATGTTACTAAGTTTTCATCTTTCTTTGTTAATAAAAGTAAAAAGTCAAAATTTATATATATTTTCAAAGTTTTCAAGTGTTAAGAGTAAATGTGACACTTTAGGTTCGTATTCGGGTCGGATACGTGTCGAGGTGTTATATTTCTTGGTATCAGAGCTTAGGTTGAGTCAATTTTTTGAAAAAGACTTGTCGATCGACTATCCAAAAATGTCTGGTTTGTACATACCAATGAAATAACAAAAATATCTTATCTGATAGTGTAATGAGTATGATGTCCTTGCTAGTATAGTTAAATGATTATAGTTTAATAGATGTAAGACTAAGAGGTCTTCTGAAGAGAAACGAGAAATAGAGTTAATAAGGGAAGTAGTAACTTGGTAAAGTGAATAACATACACCTCAGTGAGTATTTTCCGGATACTGGACGCGATTCTGAAGCTTTTCCAATCATCTACTTCTCTGTTATTAGAAGGAATGTTAGTAAAGAGTTAAAAATTTTAGAAGTACCTGAGTTTAAGGGAGAAACCGAGGAAAGTTTTGTTTCTGCAAATTTTTGGTTAAATGATAAGAAAATTTTGTTGGATGGTTTACATTGTTATGAAATGGAGAAGTTGGATGTAGTAGTCTCACTACTAAGAGGCCAAGCACATATATGATGGATTACTGTGATAAGAAAAGTAAATACGTTCCCTAGTAGGATTTGAAAGTAATTATTATGAAGTTATTGTTATAAGGTTGTTAAGTTCTAATAAATTGATTAAGATCAAAGAATGATATAAACTAAAATTTTGATGAATGGTTTAAACTTTCAGAAAGAATATATTGGTGATATGGTAGAAAGTATAATATATGTTCGAATTATGATTGAGTGGAAGTTTGAAAAGTTATTTTGAATTTGAATCTTTTGAAATTCTTTGATTATTCAAAAGATTAATGAAGAAACTCTCTAAGAGTCCTCCCTATTAAACAAGTTATTAGTAATGAGGCGATAGTTTGAATTAGTAAGAAAAAAGGAAATGCAATGTATGTCTCATCAATTGGAAATTGATAGTTGGGAAAAGTAAGTCGGACAAATAAGTGTAGTGTAACAAAGGATATTTGAAAATAATTCTCAAGTAGTACAAAAAATAAAATAAGTGGGTTTTATTTGAGGTAAGAGAAATCTATTTTGAAATATGAATAAGGAGTTAGGAATTTTTAGTTTATATGAATCCGAGAATTAGAATAGTAAGTTCGGTCTAAGTGTAAATTTTGTAACTTGATTAGAAAATTCATCATAAATTGTAAAAGTTGAAGTAGAAGAAGTATTTTGAAGGTTAAAATACATATTTGAATTTAGTTCTGATGCATCAAGTGGAGAAATTCTGAGTATAAGGAATAATAAAGAATGAGATTCTTTACAAAGGTGTGTATATTACCAAAGTTAGGAATGTGCTATAAATTAGTAATTAATGGTGATTATAAGTTTTATGATGATGTTTTTCATATCGTTATGGAAAGGATATTGAAGTACGAAGAAAAAGAGATGGCTTATGTTACAAGGAAGTATTTGAATTAAGGGAAACTTGAAGTATTGGTCAAATTCTAAAGTGGAAAGTAAAATAAAGAGAAGGGATATGACTTTCTAAGGATTTTAAGAGAGTTATAGAAATTAATATGTTACGTTAATTGGTGTTGGAAGAAGAAGAAGATAACTCCATGAATGAAAAAGTAGAGTTTAAGTTTATTTTGTTAGAATAAAGGATGAATATATAAGTACATATTAAGGATAGAACAAGAAATCAAGGAAAATGGAGGAGTATAGGATATATTAAGGTAGTAAAGAAATAAGAAAGTATTGTCACTCTGAAAGGAAACAAAAACATAAGAAATTAAAGTGAATGGTTTAGAGGAGTAAATATGGCAAGGGTTATAAAGTGGTATAGTATAAAAGTTTATCATATTTGTAAATTGAAAATAATGTAAATTGAAAATATGTGGAATAAGAGTAAATAGTTTTCAGTTATAGGTGGAAATGGTAGAGAGTTATTATGAATTTTGTATCAAGCTTTCTTTTGAGACTCAGAAAAAATGGATCAATTTGGATAGTTATGGATAGTTTAACAAAGATCGTACATTTTATTCCTATTCGAACTGATTTTTTTTAATTGATAAATATATGAAACTATACATCAATAAGATAGTTAGACTACATGGAGTGCCAATTTTAATTGTATCTTATGGGATATAAGGTTTACTTCAAAGTTTTGGAATTATTTGAGCAAGGCTTTCAAAACTCGATCTAATTTTGACATTATTTTCTATCCGTAGTTAAATGGTTGGTCCGATCAGGTTATTCAAATTTTAAAAGCCATGTTAAGGTGTGTGTGTAATACGCTAAATATCATATCAGGGACTATATCGAAAAGATTTGAAAATTTAAGATTTAATTGAATAAGTGGTAAGAGATGAGAAAAATGACTTGGAATAGTGTTTAGACTAATTTGTATCAATAGACAAGTTAAGAGGGCACTTTGGACTTTTAAGAAGGAAAATGAATTTAAAAATATATTAGGGATTTGAAATAGGAGGAAAGAGGAAAGTAAAGCATTTCCTACTCTTCTTCTTCTTCATGTTGGTATTGCTCTCCTCTCTAGCATAAGGTAAACTTCCATTAGCAAGTGTTTCCTTTAAATTATGGATTGCTTTGGTAACATGAAGTGATATATAAGCTTAATGGAGGAGTAAATAAAATTAAAACTAAGTGGTCGATGTTTTATAGGAGATTTAAGTAAATGAGTTTTTGAATGATATATTGATATATGTGTTTTTATTAAGGACTATTAATAGAATTGACTTGTCAAAGGATTGAATAAGATATTGTAAGCATGACATATGATTAAAAACATGTTTAGAAAAATGATATGATATTTGAGTAGTGATGTTCTATGAATATGTAGATATTAAAGGTGGAAAAATAAAGTAAAGTGTAACACCCCCAACCCGTATCCAACCCGAATACAAGTCTGAGGTGTCACATCGACTTTCAAAACCTTTACTTGTGCAAAATAATGAAAATTTCCCATTAATATAAAAAATACTTCATATTATTTCAAAATAAAAGGTTTATAAACTTATCAGAGCATATCCAATTCAAATCGTTTATCTTACATGCCAACTACATTTCATATAACAAATACATAAAAGACTTTTTTGATTTGTTATTCAGAAAGGAGAAGCTGACATGTCTTGCTCCTCTTTGCTCCTTATTCTTCTCGGAACCTACGTGTGAAACATTCACACGCTAAGTCTATGACTTAGTGAGGTATATAACACATATAATTGAATTTTGGATATTTTACTATGCATGAACATTTCACATTTCGAATATTAACCTGATACAAACATCATATAACAATTCATTTTACAACTATATACATGCACATATATCAACACTCTCCTAATCACATCATTATTATTATTATCATGATTCCATTTAAAACATATAATCTTGTGTAACTTTAGTAACACTTCATACAACACATTTTACAAACGAAGCATATAAAATCATACAAGGTTTCTTTATATTATCTCTTTTATTAGCCCATGTACACATGTGAGAACTAAAGATATATGAGTGCATAGAGGTTGTGCATATATGCTGTCACCACAACTCGTATAAGAATCCACTAAGTGACATATGAAATTTGTCCCGAATGACCTATGTATATGTCCCGAAGGACCTATGTAACCTGCGACTCTTGGCATGCCAACTATACCTCTATCTCTCATGTCATATAACATGGGCATCATCTTTTATGTCATGTCACATATTCATATAAGAACATAATTCAATTCACTTACATGTAAAATCTTTTCATATGATTCACATTCACATATCACATATACTTTTCCTCATATCTCATATCATGTCTCACGTCTTGTGATCATATAAAACATCATTTATTTTCATATAGCTCATAACAAATTCTTATATCATCACATATATCATTTATGCTTATTCACATATATCATTTATGCTTATTCACATATACACTAATCTATACTCATTTCATATATATATCATGTAACATATACAATAACCAATAACACATGCACTTATATCAAACACATGCTTATATTTATGAATTCATGCATTATAATGTAGGAAATAGACTTGTCACAAGTCTTATTTCCATTAACTATCATATATCAACTAGTATGCACTCACCTTAGCCTCATTTGATCTTAATCACTTCTAGGACTTAATTTCTCTTCCTTGATCAATTCTAACTTTTCGGTCGTTCCAAAACTTGCTTGTGCTCGATATCTATACAATCATACATTTTATATACATATCAGCATTCCAAATATCATGATTCGATCCTTAACTTCTTAAGCTAAAAGAAAGGCTTACTTTTATTTTCCATTTGGAGTAGTATCGATACCCAAGGTATGGTACCGATACTTCCCTAGATGTAGTATCGATACCAAGCCTCGTATTGATACCCATTTTGCATTTGAAATCCTTGTTTTAAAATAATCGTACCGATATTGACCTTATGGTATCAGTACTCTTGGTATCGATACTACCCTCCAAGTATCGATACCCCATGAATGCCTTTGTCAAATTCAAGCTTATAGTATCGATATTGTTCAACCAGTATCGATACCTATATACCAATTATTATTCTTTTACTCTTGAAGTATCGGTACTGGATGAAGAAGTACCGATACTCATAGCCCAGAATTCACTTTTTAAACCTAAAAATTTACCCATATCAGCTTAAATCCTTCATGTCTTATTCCCGTTCATACTCTTAACTCAAGTACACATACTCAAACCAATTTCTATTCATATAACACATCTTTATCTTCAAAATTTCATCCTATATCTTGAATTCAAGAATTCTACAAATTTTCCAACATACTCTAATTTCAATTATAACACTTCATACTTCTTAATTTAACTCTGAGACTTTACTTATTAACTCTCTCCCAAGATTTCACTTATAAACCTCTCATCTTTAATCCTTTCTAACTTTATCATCTTAGAGTTTTAAGTTACCTTAAGCTTCACTTAAGCTTTCTTATCATCTCAAGAATTAAAACCAACTTAAAAATGAAAGGAAACAATCACTTGAGACTATCTTACCTTACCAATGGAGTTAGGATGAGAAGAGGAAGAAAGCCAACCAACTCTTCAGAGTTTTCTTTCATTTCTCCCCATCTCCACGTGTTATTATCCTATATAAAAGGGAAGATAAAAATCCTTCCTTTGGAAAAGACCAGTTTACCCCTTATTTAATTAACTATTTACTAAAAAATCATTCACACAATATTCTCAATTAAGTCCCTCAACTTTTCAATTTTTCAAAATCAGATCTCAAAGTTTTAAAACCTCCATTTTAGTCACTAGCCCTATTTTTGTGATGTTACATAAAGTTAGTTGGGTTAAGTAAATATGAGTTAAATAATATTGTTTGAGGTAAAGGTATAAGATTATAAGGAAAAATTAAGTGAAAATCGAGCTGAAAAATAGTAAATCTGGGCGATGGTATCGGTACTGATAGAAGAGTACCGATATTATAGGTGTAAATAGGTATAAATGGGACAAATAATATCGGTACTGATGCAAGTGGTACCGATACTGAAGGGGTATCGATACTGACAAAGGGAAGTATCAATACCATGGATCCAAAATGTCAAAATGATATCGATACCGAAAGGGAGTATCGGTACCACAATATAGTAGTATCGATACTGAAAGAAGGGTATCGATACCATGCAACACAGAATATAGAAATGGTATCGATATTGTAAGGGGGTATCAGTACCATAGTATAGAAGTATCGATACCAGAGTAGTAGTACCGATACTATTGAGCTTGGAATGACAAGATAGGTTGAAATAGTTATAGAAATTGAAATAATGATACTTTGAATATTATTAAAGTATAATACTAAGGAGTATACTAACAATCTTATGTTATGTGTACTTAATGGATACTTGTGGATATCGTAACCAAGTTCCGGAATCTAGCAAGAAAAGGGGGAAAGATAAAGTTGCTGATTAGCCATACGTCTCTACATTTTATTATCGGGGATTACTAGGTGAGTACATTTACTGTATGTAATCAAGTTGAAGACAATTCGTAATGAGTCAAATTAGAATATTTTAAATATTAATGTATGTTTTACAGTAGTTAATATGATTTTATTTTGATGTATGTAAAGAATATTGTGAATGAGTTTTAGAGTATGAATTGCTCTAAAATGAATGAATAAAATAATAATGCATATGGGTGCATTATCGACATGAAAGGATGCCAAAATAATAATGCATATGGGTGCATTATTGGCATGAAAGGATCATTCCAAATAATAATGCATATGGGTGCATAATCGGCATGAAAATATATCAAAATAATAATGCATATGGGTGCATTATCGGCATGAAAAGATACCAAAATAATAATGCATATGGGTACATTATCGGCATGAAAAGATACCAAAATAATAATGCATATGGGTACATTATCGGCATGAAAGGATGCCAAAATAATAATGCATATGGGTGTATTATTGGCATCCATTATCAGTATGAAAGGATGTCAAATAATAATGCATATGGGTGCATTATTGGCATGAAAGGATGCCATAATTGAAATGCATATGAGTGCATTTTCAACATAAACGGATGTTATAATTAATAATGCATAATAGTGTGTTATAAATATGAATATATGTTATCAATAAAGAAAAATAATAATGACTAAAGAGTTAAAGAGATAAAGAAAAATATAATCAAAGATATATATGCTTTGCATACTAAAAATGATTATGATAATTGTGAATAAAACACAATTTAACTGAGAAGGATTATAGAATCCTTAAGGAATATATAATTCGGTGTGAATTGAATAATATGACTTTCTTATGTATACATAAAGGTTACTTTACAATATAATGTCTCACTAAGTAAATACTTAGCGTGTGTTATTTTCACGTGTAGGTAAAAGCGGAGACTAATCAAGTAAGGAGTGCAGTCGTAGCAGCATAGATCATCCATTAAGGTTGACTCATCTGTAACATTAGGACAATAATGATTATTTTGGAAATTTATCTGGCATGTAATTAAATTTAACAAAATATTTTGAAATGTGTCTTCAACGAATACTTACATATTGTGTTAACTCAGGTGGAATTAAGTTTGAAACAAAAGTTTAAAGGGTTTTTAAATGAGTAAATATTTTTTAAAGTGATGTGACATATGTATTTCGTATACAGAAAGGTATACGGGATATGGGTGTTACATTTATTGGTATCAGAGCTAGGTTTAGCTGATTCTCAACCAAAACTAGTTCTATTTTAAAATAGAAAAAAGATTACATTCCATCAAGATTGTCAATGTTACTGATGTGTCATTAGGGAGTGATTGATGACACTCATTTCTAATTGTATTGTTATTATTATGTATGTTTTAATAGATGTCAGGATCCTCGAACTCAAGAAGAGTGACGAAACAAGAGATGAGATAAGGATATAGTAATGAATGTTATAAGGTTAATAGTGAACAACCTATCCCTTCTAAAAATGCAATTGCATCTCTACCTTAAGGGATTCCGATGCCTAAGATTAGAACTTTTATGCAAGCCCTTGATGCCATACTGACTCGGTTTCAATCTCCTTCTCCTCTAGTACCTAGAATATTGATCCCAAAAGAGCTGAAGAGTTTGGGAGCTCCAAAGTTCTGGGGAGAAGAGGGTGAGGGTCCTATGGAGGCCGACTTATGGTTAAATGATGTTATGATAATGCTCGAAAGTCTGTAATGTTCAGATCTAGAAAAGTTGGGGGGAGTTGTATCTTTACTTAGAGGATCAACTCGAGTATGGTGGTGAAATACTACGATGTATGCACCACCGGAGCAAGTGACCTAGCAATTCTTCCTAAAAGAATTCAAGAACAAGTATGTGGGTGAACAGTTCAAATGGGCAATGATATTAAAGTTCCTTAACCTGAAGTGAGGTGATTGAGTCGTACATGAGTTCAAGGTTGTGTACAACAAGTTGAGTTGTTTTGCTACTGAAGCAGTTCCTAATGATAAAGTAAGACGGGATTGGTTTATAGAGGGTTTGAGACCAAAGTTGTAAGAAATGATGTTGTCTTTTAATTTGTCGAGTTTACAAGAAGTCATAAACCAAGCCAAAGCTATTGAAAGAGCTCCGGAGGAGACATTAGCTATGGAGCAGGGTTTACAGATGGGGAAAAGAATGGGAATGCCTTCAACTCCTCATCATGATAAAAGAGGCAAGGGATCGAGTTCCAGATATACTGATAGAGATAGTTATGCCACAACTTCACAGAAAAATTGACAATCCTAGTCTTTTGCTACTAGCTCTGGTAGAGCATCTAGAGAAATGACTCTATGTCAAACCTGTGGCAAATTACACCGTGGAGTATGTAGATTTATCAGTGGAGCTTGTTTCCAATGTGGTGATACTAGTCACTTTGCACGAAACTGCCCTAAGAAATCTAGGGATAATTCGACACAGTCTGAAAGATCGGTGGCAGCCTCAAATATAAGTAGAGAAAGGGGTAGATCCAAGGGACAATCGGAGTAAATGCAGAGACAAGAGACTCAGAGAGTCTCTAGAATATGCAACATTAAGACCAATGAGAATCGGGATGACCCTGAAATCATAACAGGTATTTTCCATCTTTTTGATAAGCATATATTTGTTTTAGTTAACCCTGATTCTACACACTCATACATTAGTACAAAGTTGGATAGAGCTAGAGGAATTCCTTTAGAACCAATTGTGAGTGAGATGATAGCGGTAAACCCTATGGGTTATAGTGCAAGAGTAACTAGAATATGTAGAAAATGCCCGATAAAGATCCATGAGAGGGTGTTTCTGGCAAACTTGATAGAGTTGCCCTTCGATGAATTTGAAATCATTTTAGCCATGGATTAGTTGTCTTCAGATTAGGGATGGGTTGATTGTCGTAAAAAATGCTTTTTTCTGAAGGATGTCAAAGGTTTAGAAATAGTAGTGATCAGTGAAATAGTGAAATCACCATAAAATGTGATATCAACCATGACTGCAAGGAAATTGATGTCGAAAGGATGTATAGCTTTTCTAGCTAATGTAATAGATACTTGAATTTTGAAGGTTAGGGTAAATGATATTTCCACAATTAGAGAATTTCTAGACATTTTTCCCGAGGAGTTACCAGGATTACCTCCAGATCATGAGGTAGAATTCAGGATTGAGGTTTACCCGGGGTTCCAAACCTATTTCTATGGCTCCATATCGTACTGAATTGAGAGAATTAAAAGACCAACTGTAAGAGTTACTCGATAAGAGATTTATAAGACCCAGTGTTTCTCTTTGGGAAGCACCTGTACTGTTTGTGAAAAAGGACGGATCTATGCGATTATGTATCGATTACCACCAGTTGAATAAGGTAATGATAAAGAAAAAGTATCCTCTTTCGAGGATTGATGATCTGTTTGACCAATTAAAAGGAGAAGTGGTGTTTTCTAGGATAGATCTAAGGTTGGGGTACCATCAGTTAAAGATAAAAAAGGATGATATCTCAAAGACAACTTTTCAGACTCGTTATAAGCATTATGAATTTGTAGTGATGCCATTTGGGTTGACTAATGCACCTGCAGCATTCATGGACATGATGAACCGAATATTTCAACCGTATTTGGATCAATTTGTGGTGGTATTTATAGATGATATTTTGGTACATTCCAAGTCAATAAAGGAACATGATGCTCATCTTCGAGTAGTTCTTCAATCACTTTGTGAAAAGAAATTGTATGCCAAATTGTCCAAGTGCGAATTTTGGTTAGCTAAGATTTCTTTCCTTAGTCATATCGTCTCCACGAAAGGCATACGAGTATATATTAGGAAGATCCAAGACATAGTGGATTGGCAACCCCCAAAGAATGTTTCTGAAGTTCAGAGTTTCTTGGGGCTTTTTGGTTACTATAGAAGGTTCGTGAAAAACTTTTCAATGTTAACGTTGCCACTAACCAAGTTGTTACGAAAGGATGTACCTTTTGTATGGATGAAGAAATGCCAAGAAAGTTTTGAAAGGCTCAAGAGAATATTAACAGAGGCTCATGTGCTTGTACAACTTGAGTCAGGAAAAGACTATGTTGTGTTTAGTGATGCATCCCATAATGGAATTAGGTGTGTGCTGATGCAAGATGGAAAGGTTGTGGCTTATGCTTCAAGACAGTTGAAGAATCATGAGAAAAATTATCTAACGCGTGATTTAGAATTGGAAGCAGTTGTGTTTGCATTGAATATCTGGCGTCATTATATGTATGGTGAGCGGTGTCATATTTATACAAATCACAAGAGTCTAAAGTATTTATTGACTCAGAAAGAATTGAAGTTGAGGCAAAGAAGATGGATTGAGCTTCTAAAGGATTACAATTTAATTATCAATTATCATCCGGGAAAGGAGAATGTGGTGGTTGATGCACTAAGCCGAAATATTTTTGCCTCTCTACGGGCTTTGGATGCGCATATGTCCCTAAAGAAAGATGGTGCCTTAGTCTCTGAGCTTAAGTTAAAGCCGATGTTTTTGGATCAGATCAAAGAGCTACAAGGTCAAGATAAGAGATACTTGGCGAGTATGAAACAAATTGAAAAGAATGAGACCAAAGACTTTGAAATAAGAGTGGATAGATGTTTATATTATTGGGGAAGACTTTGCATTCCCCATAATGATGATTTGAAGAAATATATTATATATGAAGCACATTATAACCCTTTGACGATGCATCAAGGAGGTAATAAGTTCTACCAGGATTTAAAAAGTCGTTATTGGTGGTCTAGTATGAAAATAGTTGTATTGGATTTTGTGGTAAAATGTTTGACATGTCAGCAAGTGAAAGTTGAACATCAAGTACCCTCCGGATTACTTCAATTGATATTCATTTCTGAATGGAAGTGGGAGCGAGTTACCATGGATTTTATTTCAGGGCTACATTTATCGCCAAGTAAAAAGGACTCCATATGGGTAGTTGTAGATCGATTGACCAAGACAGCTCATTTTATTCCAGTTCGAGTACTTTACTCGATGGATAAGTATGTGGAGTTGTATATTAAAGAAATAGTCAGACTACATGAAGTGCATATATCAATAGTGTCTGATCGAGACCCAAGGTTTACTTCAAGATTCTGAAAGTTGTTGCATGAGGCATTGGCTACTCGATTGAACTTCAGCACCACTTTTCATCCACAGACAGATAGGCAGTCAAAGCGAGCCATCCAAATACTTGAGGATATGCTAAGGGCATGTGTGATTGAGTTGAAAGGATCATGGGAAAAGTATTTATCTTTAGCGGAATTTACGTATAATAACAGTTACATGTTGAGTATTAAGATGGCCCCGTATGAAGCTTTATATGGGATAAAGTGTCGTACACCATTAAATTGGTTCGAATTAAAAGAAAGAGTCCTAGTTGGGCATGAGTTGATTAAAGAAATAGATGAGAAAGTAAAGATTATTTAGGGAAATCTCAATAAAGCCTTCAATCGGCACAAATCTTATGCTGATTTGAAAAGAAAAGAAATCAAATTTTAAATGGGTGATAAAGAGTTCCAAAAGGTGTCACCTTGAAAGAAAGTTTTGAGATTTGGCCGCAAAGGAAAGCTGAGTCCGAGATTCATTGGACCTTATGAAACCTAGAAAAGAGTTAGAGCAGTAGCATATCAGTTAGCTTTGCCTCCGGATATGGACAAAATCCACAATGTTTTCCATGTATCGATGCTCTGAAGATACCGATCAGATCTATCCCACATTATCACTCCAGAAAAGATAGAGATCTGATCATATCTAACTAATGAAGAAGAACCACTGTGGATCCTGGCTAGAGAAATCAAGGAATTGGGCAACAAGGAGATTCCTCTAGTTAAAGTACTTTGGAAAAATCATAAGGTTGAAGAAGCTACTTGGGTAAGAGAGGAGGACATGAGAATGCAATTTCCATATCTCTGCGTTCCAGGTATTTATTTAAATTTGAGGACGAATTTTCTTAAGGTGGAGAATTGTAGTACCCCAAATATCAGATAGGGACTATATCGAAAAGATTTAAAAATTTAAGATTTAATTGAATAAGTGGTAAAAGATGAGAAAAATGATTTGGAATAGTGTTTAGACTAATTTATATCAATAGACAAGTTAAGAGGGCACTTTGGTCTTTTAAGAGGGAAAATGAATTTAAAAATATATTAGGTATTTGAAATAGGAGGAAAGAGGAAAGTAAAGCATTTCCTACTCTTCTTTTTCTTCTTCTTCTTCACGTTGGTATTGCTCTCCTCTCTAGCATATGGTAAACTTCCATTAGCTAGTGTTTCCTTTAAATTATGGGTTGCTTTGGTAACATGAAGTGATATATAAGATTAAGGAAGGAGTAAAGAAGATAAAAACTAAGTGGTAGATGTTTTATACGAGATTTAAATAAATGAGTTTTTGAATGATATATTGATATATGTGTTTTTATTAAGGACTATTAGTAGAATTGACTTGTCAAAGGATTGAATAAGAGATTAGAAGCATGAGATATGATTAAAAACATGTTTAGAAAAATGATATGATTCTTGAGTTGTGATGTTTTTTGAATATGTAGATATTAAAGATAGAAAAATGAAGTAAAGTTATTTAGGTTAAGTAAATAGGAGTTAAATAGTATTGTTAGAGGTAAAGGTATAAGATTAGAAGGGAAAATTAAGTGAAAATCGAGCTAAAAAATGGTAAATTTAGGCGATGGAATCGGTACTAATAGAACAATATCGATACTATAGGTGTAAATAGGTATAAATGGGATGAATAGTATCGGTACCGATGCAAGTGGTTCCGATACTGAAGGGGTATCGATACTAACAAATGAGGGTATCGATACTAACAAAGGAAAGTATCGATACTATGGATCCAAAATGTCAAATGGTATAGATACTGAAAGGGAGTATCGGTACCATAGTATTGTAGTATCGATACTGAAAGAAGCGTATCGATACCATACAACACAGAATATATAAATGGTATCGATATTAAAAGGGGGTATCGGTACCATAGTATAGAAGTATCGATACCAGAGTAGTAGTACAAATACTATTGAGCTTGGAACGGCAAGATAGGTTGAAATAGTTATAGAAATTGAAATAATGATACTTTGAATATTATTAAAGTATAATGCTAAGGAGTATACTAACATTGGTATGTTATGTGTACTTAATGGATACTTGTGTAGATTATAACCAAGCTCTGGAATCTAGTAAGAAAAGGGGGAAAGATAAAGTTGTTGATTACCCATACGTCTCTACATTTTATTAGTGGGGATTACCAGGTGATTACATTTATTGTATGCATGAAAGGATTCCAAAATAATAATGCATATGGGTGCATTATTGGCATGCAATGATGTCAAAATAATAATGCATATGGGTGCATTATCGTCATGAAATGATGCTAAAATAATAATGCATATGGGTGTATTATCGGCATGTATTATTGGCATGAAATGATGCCAAATAATAATGCATATGGGTGCATTATTGGCATGAAAGGATGCCATAATTGAAATGCATATGGGTGCATTTTTAGCATAAAAGGATGCTATAATTAATAATGCATAATAGTGCGTTATAAATATGAATGAATGTCATCAATAAAGATAAAGAATAATGACTAAAGAGTTAAAGAGATAAAGAAAAATATAATTAAGGATAGGTATGCTAGACATACGAAAAATGATTATGATAATTGTCAATGGAACACAGTTTAACTGAGAATGATTATAGAATCCTTAAGGAATATATAATTCGGTGTGAATTAAATAATATAACTTTCTTATGTATACATAAAGGTTACTTTACAATATAATGTCTCACTAATTAAATACTTAACGTGTGTTGTTTTCACGCGTAGGTAAAAGCAGAGACTAGTCAAGTAAGGAGTGCAGTCGTAGCAGCAGATATTATCACTTAAGGTTGACTAATCAGTAACATTAGGACATTAGTGATCATTTTGAAAACTTATCATGCATGTAATTAAATATAACAAAATATTTTGAAATGTGTCTTCAACGAATACTTACTTATTGTGTTAACTCGGGTGAAATTAAGTTTGAAACAAAAGTTTAAAGGGTTTTCAAATGAGTAAATATTTTTAAAGTGATGTGAAATCTTTATTTCGTATACGGAAAGGTATACGGGATTTGGGTGTTACAATTTGTGTTTGAGTTAAAAATCGGGATAAAATTTTCATGCTAAGTTAACCAAGTGCGATGTGGATTTGTCTAAGGTTGTGTTTCTTGGCCATGTAGACATAGTCATAGAGATAAGGATTTTTATAGATTAAGGGAGCTTGAGATATATACAAATGATTGTATTCCCTCTGATCAAGCTGTTAAGGATAGACATGTTACTTTTGGATTGTTTAGTACCAAGAAAATTTTTAGATGATAAAAAGAATATTGACATGAGCTTCAAGGTCAGTATAAATAGAATTTGGAAAAGATTATGTGTATCATAATTAAGATGTGGGTTTGAGCAAGAGTAAAGGTTTTGGTTTATGTTGCAAAGCATTTAGAGAATGATGGAAAAATCAAATGGCTCACGATCTTGAGTTGGCAATGATTGGGTTTACTATGTTGGTAGAACATCATTATGTACATGGTGAATGATGTTATATCTATACGGATTTATAAAAGTCAAAAGTAGGTGTAGAATCGAAGGAGTGAAAAGACAGGAAATGGATTGAATTCCTTGGAGATTGAAGACGTGCTTATCAACTGTGAGTATGAAAGATTGTTATAGATGACTAAATTAATAAATAATTATATTTTGAGAGTTCTGAATATGTACTTGTATTTCAAGATAAATAATGTTTTGATTGTATAATTGTATTTAAAGCCTTTGTTGAGGGTTCATATTGAAAGATTGAGACTTAGTGCATCCATATTTGATCAAAGAAGTTAAAGAAAAGTGAAGATTATTTAAGATAATCATAAGATAGTTGATGATCGGCAAAAGTTCTACACAGATTTGAAGAGAAAGAAAATTAAATTTTCATGTAGGTGATAAAGTGTTTCTCAATGTCTCACATTGGAAGAAGATTTTCCACTCTGTATACAAAGAAAAGTTCAGTCCTAGATTTATATAACTTTATGAGATCTTAAATGGAGTTGGACCAGTAGCCTATCAATTAGTGTTGTTATTAGAAATGGAACAAAATTACAATGTCTTTCATGTTTCAAGGCTCAAGAAATAGCGATCAAATACTTCTCACATCTTAGCACTAGAAGAAATAAAAGTTTAATCTAACCTTACCTATAAGGAAGAACCAGTGCAGATTTTAGCTTATGAAGTCAAATAATTAATAAATCAGATGATTATATTAGTTAAAGTCTTTGGAGAAATCACAAGTGGAAGAGGCGGTTTGGGGAATGTGAAAATTATATGAGAAGACAGTTATTCATCTCTATGTACAGTGAAAATTCGAGGATGAATTTTCTTAAGGGGAGAATTGTAATACCCCAAACTTCGGTACTGAAGTGGGTATCGATATCATAGAAGAGATGTATCGATACTGTGGGTAGAGTACTGATATTATTCAGTTGGAAATGTTAATTAGGTGTTTATTTCTCTTAAGTAAAGGTTATTTGGTTAGATGTTAATTGAGTTCTGATATTTATATTGATCATGTGTAGATTCGATTGAAAGCAAGTGTTAAACGAAGTGACGTATAAAGTTGGGGAGTTAAAGTGAAAAAGAGTTGCTTAGGGCTTAAGTGAGGCAAATGTGAGTGCATTCTTACTTACTTTGTTTAAAATTTAAGGACGGCTTGCGATGAGCCAATCTCATATGTTTATGAACCAAATGAATTGTATTATGTGATTATTTTATCTAAACGGTATTTTAAAAGCATTGTTTCGATTTCATTGTTATATATATATGTGTGTGTGTGTGTGAAATATTACAAGTATATGATTTAGGTGAATATATTTCATGAGAACAACTTATGATTTGAATAATGTTATATGAAGCATTATAAGTATAGGTTTTATGCGAAGAAATTATAAGTTGAGTAAGGTTAAATAAAATTTTATAAATAATTGTTCTATGTGAATAAATAATAAATTCAGGTAATGCTACGTGAAATAATATGAGTATATGTGTTATAAGTGAATATGTAATATGTGAAAAGTGTTATATGTAAACAATTATCTACGTGAATATGATATATGTAAATGTGTTCTATGTGAAAATGTTTATGTGAACATGTATTAAGTAACTGAAGTACATGTGAATATAATACACTTACATAAATAAAATGAGAAATAATTATGTGGTTAAAGCTCAAAGTATATGTACGAGAATTAGAGGTATATTTACCATGCCAAGAGTCCAGGGTTCTATGTGGTCCTTCGGGAAAAATATATGTGGTCCTTCAGGACAAATTCTATGTGGTACTTCGGTGAAAATTATGTGAGCAATGGTGACTGCATTAGTGCACAACTTCAATGTACTCACATACCTTGAGTTCTCAGCGATATACGTTGGGCTAATAAAACAAATTTGATATAAATTGAACAATGAATAATAGTATTAATATATTAATGAAGTGTCTATTGGTTTTATATGAAATTCTTTAAAGGAATGTATAAGCAAGTGTTAAATGCACATAAATTAATCAATAAGTAATAGTATATGTTATAAGTTATGTAGACTATGATATTATAATAATTAATTATTCTTTGAGAAATATTTACATAATTGTTTTATTATTTTACTATACTCAGTATTGTCTCACTAAGTCATAGACTTAGCGTGTGAGTGTTTTCACACAAAGATTCAAAAAGATTCGAGGAGTAAGCCAAGTAAGCAAGGACATGACAACATGACTGAGAAGATTATCAGATCAGAGAGATTTTGAATTGTATGTATTTTGCTATTTGAAATGTTGTTGGCATGTACTAAAATGTTTAAATTGTAGATGCACTTATGTGTTACTAAAATTTCATTTTTCTTTGTTAAATAAAAGTAAAAAGTCAAACTTTACACATATTTTCAAAGTTTTCAAGTGTTAAGAGTCAATGTGACACCTCAGATTCGTATCTGGTCGGATACGGGTCGGGGTGTTACAAATTTATACATAGGTCACCTAAACTTATAACCTATTTTTAAGGTAAATTACGCATATAATATCTAAGCTATCAATTTTTGTCCATTTTAGTATCTAAAATTTGAGTTTATTCAAAATCATACATAATGTTTAGTTTTTATTTTATTTTAGTGTCCAACCGTTAAAAACTTAACGCATTTAATACTTAAACTATAAGCTTTTGTGCGTTTTAGAACCTAAACATCCAATTTTTTCAAAACACAACGTTAAATTTTGTTTTCCAAAAAATTAACGTTAAACTTTAAACGAGATACTAAAATGAAACAAAAAAACTAAAGTTTTTAACCGCATGATATTAAAATGAAACAAGAACTAAGCTTTAGGTGTGATTTTGAAAAATTGAAATTTTAGGTACTAAAACATATCAAAACTGATAGTTTATGTACTAAATGCATAATTTATCTATTTTTTAATGTTGCAATTAGGCATCTGACTTTCTTTAATATGTAGTTGAGTATTTGATTTTCTAGTGCAATTAGATGTTTATCTTTTTTCTTTTTAGTATAATTAAATATTTAATATTCTTTCAATTACAAATATTCAGAATTAAAATTTCAATAATTAATTTTTTAGTATGTAGCATATATTATTTTTCGTTAAATTTATAAGTATAAATCAATAAAAGATGAACACATGTAACTAAATTGTTAGATAGCTAATTACTTTTTCAACAGGGTAAATCATATATTTTCCACATATACTTGGTAATCAAACTGTTTATTATATCATAATCAAATTATGGACTCTTTTTGAAACTCTAAATGATAAAATGGTTGTCCCTTGTTCCCATATGTAATGGGGTAAGGGGGAAGTAAGATAGTAGGCTTCCCCCAACACTAGGTTAAGAGCAGCTTCCGTAGGAGTCCTCCAAATTATGAAATACCCTCCATGGGACTCGATCCCACGACCTCAAGGTTACATTTGTACAATTCCATTAAAATAAATCTTGATGAAGTAGTCACACGTGATAGTAACTGAACCTGAAACCTTTAGAATCTAATGTTATGCAGACGATAAATAAAATAAAATTAATAAATTTTACCATCTCTTTATCTAATATCTAAATGGAGAGTTGATCGATAATTGGAAGGGATTGCTGCCCCCCAATTAAATATTCTTCAATCAATGTATCAATTACGAACTCGAACATAAACTCCACTCATAGTGTATTTTTATACAAACGAAATGACCTCAATAATAAAAGAATTGTTGTTATTCCTTAAGATCCTGAGTTCAAGCACCAAGAAATGTGAGCGTTCAATGAAACTTGGTTATTTAATATAAACACCAATGGTTGGGATTTGCGGAAGCTCGAATCGACAATCGAAAATATTTGCCAAGAGGGGTTGACTCGGTTTTTGTGTTTAGGGGGTAAGGAGATTGAAAGATAGACAAATTACACAACGATTTATAGTGGTTCAACTTCTCAACCAAGTCTACATCCACTACCTTAGCTCCTCACCAAGGATTTTCTAACAAATTCACTAATTTTTTCTTTCTTTTTAGGACAAAGAGTAACCTTACAACTCCCTATTTTTTCAATGGCTAAACTAGAACCAATACCTATCTTTTTACTTGGCTAAGATAGAATCAACCCTTTTACAAAAGGATAAAAAGAAGTAAACAAATAAACTTCTTAAAGGTAGGGTGTTTACAAGAATTAAGCTCAGAAGAACAAAATATTTACGAGAATAGAAAACTAAGAATGAAAAATGCTTCTCTTGTGTTTGATTGCTTGGATAGGTGTTCTATATTTTCTTCAAGTATCTTGAACTTGTATTTATATGTTGGAATGAGTTTGAAGTGGTATCTAGTCGTTGGGATGTTTTGGAGCCGTTAGGGATTCATTTTCTACAAAATAAAACTGCCAGAACAAGTAGTATCAGTACTCATTCAATGAGTATCGGTACTACCTTTGTAATATTTGAATTTTATGACCGTTGGGCTTGAAATTATTGAGCAGTATCTATACTACTGTAGCAGTATCGATACCCATTATGCATTTTGAATTTTTTTAGCATTGATACTGTTCATTACTGTTCACACAGTATCAATACTATTTATACAGTATCGGTATTATTCATACAGTACAATACTATTATAAAAACATTTTTGTGCTCAATTCCAAATTAAATGAATTTTGAATTATTTTTGTAAACTTTGAATAAATTCAATTTAAGTCCAAAAACATTTTGTCATAAATTGTTATATCAAAATATAGTTTAACAATCTCCCCCTTTTTGATATAACAAAACATGTTAATAGCATATGAAATTCAATATATCCAAGCCTAAAATACTTTATGCAATACCGATTATTGAAATCAAGTACATGTGCATAAAGTTTTCAAAAAATGTTATGCATTTGAAGAATTTGATATCAATTGTTAGAGAAATATATTTTTCATTTAAAACACATGCATAAACATTCTAATTTAGGTCAAAAATTAAAAGTTATAAAATTAAAACATTTGAAAAAAATATCAATTATTAGATAGATATCATTTGCATTTAAAACCAATTTCAACCAAAATTCCTTATGATGAACTAAAAATTATGAAATTGTAATCATAACATCTTTTTAACATACATGAGATTTAAAACAATGCATAACCATTTAAGACCAAAACTCATGCATGCATAAACTTAAATGAGCAACCAATTAATCAAAAACAAAAGCTTTGAACTTAGAGGTTATCCATTCATTTTTAAGTGTGGCTAGAGCATTTGTATATCATCACTTTCATCACCATTGCTCCCACACACCTACAAGAGACATTTATTTCGATTTTGATATCCAAATTGCTTTGGATCTTTGGACGTTAGTTTCACTGCCCCCTTGTTACCTTGGGAACCCACACTTGTCTAATTTTAAAATGTTTTCCTTTCTTTAAAGGACAAGTATGTTCCTTATGACCATGATAATGGCAATGTGAGCATTATTCCATTTTTAAACATAATAAGTTGTCTTTAGAAATTAATTCTTTTTCTTTTGTTAAGCTTTCAAGCTTAACTTTTAAATCAAAATTTTCTTTTTCTAAATCATTTATTTTGATTTTTAAAAGATATAAATCATTTTTCAAAATTTCATTTTGATTTTCAAAATCAATTTTAGCTTTCAAAATCGATTTATTTTCAATTTTGAGTTTTGAAATTAATTTCGTGTATTTAGAATTCATAGTCTCAAATCTCAAATACAACTTATTATAAACATCTTGTAACTCATCAAAAGAACAATAATTTAATTCATTCGAGTTAGAAGATACCTCAGAATCTTCGTTGATGGCCATGAGGCATAGGTTGACAATTTCTTCATTATCATTGGAATCATCTTTATCACTCCAAGTTGCCATAAATGTCTTCTTCTTTGATGATCTTTTCTTTCTTAAAAGGTGACAATCATACTTGACATGCCCCATTCTTTGACAATTGAAGCACACCAGGGGACTTCTTGGTTGATTCATGCTTCACTTCCTTGGAAGTCATGAATCTCTTTAATTCTTTTAAGAGCTTCACCATCTCATTTTCTTGTTTATTATCGTCTTCATCCACCTCATCACTTGAATCTTGATAGCTTTCATTAGTGGATTTGAAGGCAATGCTTATCTCCTTCTTCTAGGTTTTCTTCTCTTCTTCTTTTTCTTCTTCCTTCAACATCATCTCATGAGTGAGAAGGGGACCAATTAGCTCGTCGAGAGTGAGAGACTTTACGTCTTTAGCTTCGATAATGACCGTCTTCTTCGATTAGCACAACATAGGAAGAGAGTAGATCATCTTCCTCACAAGCTTCTCATTAGGTATTACTTCTTCATATCCCTTGAGATCGTTGACAATCACGGAAAATCTATCCGTCATAGCTTTGATGTCTTCATCGGGTTTCATCTTGAAGTTCTCGTAACTATGGTTGAGAAGACTTAACTTTGTTTCCCTCACTTCGTCGGTTCCTTCATGAGTGACTTGGAGCTTATCCCAAATCTCCTTAGCATTGAAACAAGATGAGATTATTCTATATTCATTTAGGTCTAAAGCAAAAAAGAGAAGGTGCATAGCCTTAGCATTATGCTAAAACTTTTTCTTCTCTTCATTACTCCAATCATTCCAATCATCTATCTCATCGGTTGGAGTGGAGTAACCCTTCATAATTGAGTTCAAACTCCTAGATCGTAGGCTCGAATAAAGAACATCATCTTATTCTTCCAATTTACATATTTTGCTCCATTGTCGACCGGTTGTAAATCCATAAAAGGTAAATCTTCAAAGTAATAGGCACCGGAGGTTGAAGCCATTTCTTTATCGGTTGCGTCAGGAATCGGTAGAGCTTCTTCGAGGATTGTCTCAAGGATGTTAAGCCTTCTAATGAGTTAGGCTCTGATGTCAATTGTTGGGATTTGCGGAAGCTCGAATCGACAACCAAAATATTTGCCAAGAGGGGTTAAATCGATTTTTGTGTTTAGGGAATAAGGAGATTGAAAGATAGACAATTTACACAGCGATTTATATTTGTTCGACTTTTCAACCAAGTCTACATCCACTACCTTAGCTCCTCACCAAGGATTTTTTAACAAATTCACTAATTTGTCTTTCTTTTGAGGACAAAGAATAACCTTACAACTCCCTCCAGAATTATATCTCAAATTCTTGAGACACTCTTTTCTCAAAGAGAAAATTACAAACTTTGCAAACTTACAGAAAAACCTCACAAGATAGAATGTTTGCACAATTCTAGAACAAAGAAAGAACACTCAAAGATGAATACATTTGAGCACAAAATGTGTTCTTGAAAGTAAAATGAATATTGAATGGATTTTGGCTTGAATTGCTCAATCAATAAGTTTAAGGCTTTCTCTCTTTGAATTCTTTCTCTAAACTTGTTTCTTGTTATCCATTAATGGCTTCAAAACTTGTTTAAATACTCCTTGTATGAATTATGAACGTTGGAGATGATCATAAAGTCAATAGAGTCGTTATGGTATGTTTTCTACTTCAAAAATCTGTTGGGAGCGTATGGGTATCGGTACTCCTTCATAGGGGTATTGATACTTCCTGTATAAAATTCAAATATTTCGACCGTTACAACACCATAGGTATCGATACCTCTCATGGTATCGATACCCATTTTACATTCAATGTTGGTCTCAGAGTCAAAATTACATAAATGGTATCGGCACTACTATATAAGGGTATCAGTACTACTATATAAGAGTATCGGTACCCTACAGGATATCGGTACCTCTTTTGCATTCGATGCTTGGGAGGTATCGATACCTGATAAAGAGGTATCGATACCTGATAAAGAGGTATCGATACTACCCTATTTAAAAATCATTTTTGACTCGATTATGATTCGAAATACTTTGTAAAAATTATTTCAAAAATATTTGAAGTATAAATCTCAATTTATCATTTAGTAAGGAGTAAAAATTGATATTTGAAAACTTGTAATAATATTTGTTATATTCAAATAATTAAATCGAATATTATATAAAATCTTAAAATTCATTAATACTTTATTTGTTATATCGAAATATCAAAATGTTTTCAATATATAAGTAAACAAAAAATACTGGACTTACTTTGAAAAACCATATTCTGTCGGTAAAAAATGGTTGCAAAGTCACTGCCTGCTCGTGTTAGTCGGTCTTTTGTGTTCCTCCTCGGGTGCTTTATAACGCAACTCCCATATAGCAGATAACCTCTTTGATCCAGGCATAAAGTCAGATTGGAATAGCAACTTTTTATTCGCATGATGAAAAAAGAATTGCAGAGGATACTCGAATGGCTGAAGAAGTCAATGCCACACTGTCTAAGCAAATTGATGCAACTCTTTCTACAGAATATCATCCAGCACAGCACTAAAAGGCTTACTTTATGCCTGAGGGAAAACTTGCCCTTTTGGAAATCCAGTTTGACGCCTCTGATACGGCCATTCAGTATTAACAAGTCGTTTATCAAATGGTCACGCCCCAAGAATCCCCAAGGAGTTTGGGTCTACTACACGAGTACCACTGTTGGGAGGTCTTTGAGTTAGGGGCTGAATTTGGGGATGACTGCCCGTTTCTGCTCTCCATCGTTTCCAAGCTTCAAACTTTGCGGTATCAATGCTTTTGTGAATTGGTTGTTATGTTTGTTGTGCTATCGCATTCTTCTTACACCTTCATTGTTTATTGACAGAACAAGAGAAGGGAGGGAAGTAATTAAGGTTGCCATCTCTATCAACATGACCGTGCATGGAACCGTTTATATGGGATGGTCCAACTCCTCCATCCTCGTCCTTCTTAAGCTTTGAATAAATCTGATGAAGCCTGTTACCAGAAAGATTTGAAAATGTAGAGACATAGTTCCATAATCGCATAGTCATCCCTGCAATGAGAATTGAAACTAAATACGAGAATTTATCCTATTTTAGGTTTCTAAAATATGAATATGCACATTATTGGATAGATCAATTGCATAGGTTTCGAAAATGAAGAACCACATACTATCTTGTCTATAGAGCTCATCTTCATGTTCTAAGACAATTTGATCGATCCTCCATCCAAGAAGCTGCAAATAATTCCGAATTTTCGAAAGCACATGGAAGGAAATAGAAAACCTTATAAACACAACTCCAGCATGCACAAAGAAAGAAAGAAAAAACATATACAAAGAAATGTAAAATAAGGGATTGGGAAAAGAAATAGGGAAAACCTTATCCATGGGAAGATCTACACTAGTAGTCTGTAATCTTTGGAGACGACGAAGGGTTTTTATTTCATCAAATCATAACATCTTCACACCACTCCATCCACTTAACTTCCTTAAACTGGTCATACACTTCCTCGTTGTCCGACATTTCACCTTCCTCTTTAACTAGAGGTTCAACTTTCTGAGGCATCTTGGATCTGTCCCTACCCATTTTAAAACTGACCTTAGCAGAACCAGGTTTTCCTTTTTTGTCTCTGACTCGAGAAATTGATATATTCTGAGGATTCTGTTTTGAAGCCTTACAACCGGCTTTGGCACCAGCATTCTTACCACCAACAGCTGCAAGTTCCTGTGGAGAAAGGTCTCAATATGAGAACAATATGAAGCCTAGTTCATGCATGATGCTTAAAAGCATATCGCACAAACAAGCAAGCAAAAAACACGAAGATGCATATGCAACAAAACCGTCAGAGAAATGTCAACCAGATACATTAACAACGAAAATCTAAAACTTTCCGGTAATCAATTCATTGTCATTGTCATTGCAAGTATAAGTTGTACCATTTCCAAGAGTGCATTACCACGCTCCTTCAAATTAGGAGCACGTGGCAGAAAGGTTTCATGGTGCTGAAGTTCAACAGGAGCGATCTTCTTTGTGAGGCCAAGTCTATCATCTAACCTTATCTTTTCCCAATTCCCAAATCCATGTTAGTGTATTCCCAGGAGCAATCTTGCATCATCAACTAGTGCCAATTGGCAGTAAAAATATGATAAGTCCATAGCAGTTTTCCTTTAGTTACCCTCCAAGAACAGAATATAAAATGAGATATACATACTCTGATTCCACCCACCCTTTAGACCAATTAGAGGGTTTAAGGTACATTAACACACGGAACTGTTTTATGGGATCCACATATCGACTTATTCGCTTTGCTAAAAGCTGAAGCTCATGGAAACGATTCAACAAATCATTTGCCTTATCAGGAACACCAAAGAAGTCAAATAATGGTCCCTGAAGCAAATTATCGAAAAAATATAAGAATCACAAAAGACTTTAGAATTACAATGATGAAGTATGTAAGTATAGAATTGGAATAAAATACAATATATTACTCCTTCAACGAACCTAAGGTCCTACATTTCCCACTTCAACAGCTTCCCTGCACCCTTCAACAAGGGTGTTGAAAAGCTCAATCTGTGCATCAAATGGAGCTGCTGCAACAGCACCACCAACTTCCTCTGCTATCGATGTGATTTGGCTCTCATTCACAAATTTCATGACCTGAATTTTGGAGCATTAACGAAATTGTCAAAATAAAAACATATATATGGTCAAAACTACCTACAATAATTGAAGAAGCAAATACTAAATATTAAAGAAGGCATGCAGAAGAATATAACATATGCCTTTTCTAATTGGAAGGAATGGGCAAATGAAGCAAAAATAGTTAAAAGGAAATTTAAGTGGTTAGAAGGGCATCAAGTATAAGAATGCCTCAATAACCTGTAACTAAGAAAAACTAAAAAAATATGCAATGCTTTGATTAACTAATACACTAAGTTGCTACTAGTGCTTTAAAAGAAAGATGTAGGTGTGAACATATCTAATAACTAAATGAACTTTAGAGAACTTTCATGGTGCATGGATTTTTTTTATAAGAATTGGAGGTCTCGTTAAAAACTCCCTTTATAATCATCAACATACTAAAATCGTATGTCAACGAATATTGGAAGGAGGAAAAGAGTACCTCATGATTTATTAAATAATATAACCATTACACCTTGTATGAAAACAACCCAATAAGATACATACACCAAATCTAAACCATAAAATCTCTAAATCCCCTTAAACATCTCAATATTACAGGGTCAACCCTATTCGAAGCCCACTCACACCTAACCCAAGCCTCGCATCAATAAAAACCAAAAATATTCGAAAGTAGTACATAAATCTTTAAAGATAAAAACACAATCGACTCCTAACGGCGAACCATCTATATCTTTGAGAAGCAACACACTCCAATCAATAAAAACTCCTTCGAAAACCACTATCAGACTAGAACCTAATATTCGTCCAAGACAGTTAAGCCAATTCATCCTTTTACTTGCTACTTATAGATTTGCGATATTTTTTCTTTCCACACTTTGATCCCTTTCGAATACCCTTCCCCTGCAACCGGTTAGAATCACCTATTGCCCTACTACTGAGATCGTCTTCCAGGGCATGCGATACCTCAACGCTTTGATCTGATTGATTAAGGGCACAAGGTAATGAAGATTCCAAAACTAAACATGGCTTTGAAGCTAAACACATCTCACCACCATTGTTTCCACCGCCAGGTACATCTTCTTTCCCAATCTGACTCAACAAGTTTTCTAACAATCCAAGTGTTGAGGAACCCGGTGTAGCCTCAGGGGAACATCGACCATTGTGTAGTGTTTCACTTTAAGTATTAGAGATGGCCAAGGTAGCCTTGATCGACATTGGATTTTCGGATTCTTCGTTGTCATGGGCAATCGTGTCTTCTTCCTCTTTCCTCGGGAACCCAAGGAATAGGCTTGAAACTCGGATTGATCTCGCGAACCAAGACGTTAAACGATTGATCTTCAACCTTCAATAGTACTACCTCATCAATTCTAGAGATGATATTTGAGTAGATTTGGATATTTACCCGATCAAAGGACGATGGATATTGGGACTTTTCATCGATTGCAATAATTTTCCCCCACTTTGATGCAATGTTTGTAAAGGTATCCCAGCTCCAAGCATGAAAAGGAATACCTTCACAAACCAGCCAAATACACCGACTCTCAACTATTAAGTTTTTTTACCATGATTCAAACCTGTCGAACCACACTGCCAGAGACTCCAAATTTTCCACCTTCATTCTATTCAATAACATCGAGGATTCAAAACAAATTAGGACAACATTTCCAGTAGCTCTCATCAATGAAAAACCCTGAAGACATTTTTCATGCATTTGTCTTGTAAGGTTCGAGATGGAGACAAAATTTCTACACCAACACACAAGGCAATTTTCCAGAACACGTAATTTATCTTCATCAATCACCCCTTTTATCGAGGATATGTACCTCTTCTTGTCAACTACCTCCCCATCCTTCTGCTGAAAGGATGTATTAGTTATTCTCCAGAAAGATTGTCTGGGCTTAAATTTAGCCATCGAAACTCCATTCTTGCGTCTAAAATTGAAAGAGCCATCCATCCTATGAATTGCTTTCTTAGCTTCTTCAAAAGTAGCAAATCTGATAAATCTATAGCGAACCCCTGTATAGATTTTTTAGAAGGGATGAAAGCATCAATCACCTTTCCATGGATGCAAAAAAGAGATCTAATCTTTTTCCAATGAAGATTCTCAGGAATATTTTCAACAAATAACGTGTAACATGCAACCGTAATTCCCTTTTTTGTTGGTATGTATTTTTCCTTCCTCCACGAACTGTTATCCTTCCTCCAGACAGTACTAACGTTCCTCCCAAAATAATTTTTGGTTCCAGCCTAAAACCCGTTGCCTTGATCGCTCATATTTCAAAAATCAACTAAAAATCAAAGACTAAAAAAAGATTCAAATTTTAACCTTATTTATTGAGCAGTGCATACGATGGGACAAACGACTGGCACCCTGAAAAGCTTTCGGCTTTGAATCGTTAAACACTGGCGATAAGGGCTACTCTTTAGATTCGAAGGTTCAAGTCTAAACATCTCTTTTATTCTCAAACCCACCGAAACATACAAAACCCAAATCTTCACCAACCCCAAACTCCGTGTTTCAACAAGCTTCTCCTGATTTGCTAACTCTCCAGAAAGCAACACCAAGAAAACAGGAAGGTTCTGCTCCTGAAACTGTTTCGAACTACTCACTGCAAATTCGTGGGGAATCGCAATGATTCTCGACAGAAAGAAAAGGGGTTAAGGTCGCGATAAGACACTGAGCACGATAAAGAGGCGGTGTCGAACACGGTCGGCGGGAGGTGGCGTAAATCGGCAGTGAACGGTGTGTAGATCTGCGTCGATTGAGAGGCTTTATCGCAAATCTAAGCCTAGATTTGGAGTCACCGTGAGCAGACGATCTTCCCAGGAAAAAACGGCGTCAAAAGGACGTCGGAGTGTAGCGGCGGACGGCGACGGCGGATGGCAGGCGGCGGACGGTGGTTTTCGGTGGAGAAAATAATTTTCAAAAACGTCTAGGCTCGGGGCTCTAGAGAGAAGCGGCTCACATGCCAAAGTCAAAAAGGTTCCACTGACCTCAATTTAATTGGACATGGTGCATGGATTTCTCTAAAGTGAAAAAATTTATGGCGGATGCTATTAAGTAGTCATATCCCTAACAAGCTACAAAGTTGTTTAAGGAAAGAAATTTGAGGAATATATTCTTATATGCATAACAAATTCCAGAAGACTAAACCATACCGCTCGAGAAAATCGCAATACATCTCTCTTAGGCAGATTCCCATAAGACCATCCTCTCACTTGAGCAATTGCTCCCTCAATCATTGGTGCCAAGGGGGCAGAGTATTCTGCTTTACGACGTTTTTGACCACTCTCCTGAAGCTCTTGAATATCAGAACCCTTCTTCTTTCTTTTGCTACTTCTCTCAGGTTGACTTGTCTCAGCATAACTCTTGGTATTTCTTGTCGCGCGAGGTGCTAGAGCATCCTAATGAAAAAAGAATAACTTAGGCAAATGGATCCAACTAATTGTCCAATAGAAACATAGAACCTAATATATACAAGCAACATTCAAGAAATTTTTGGTGGGAATAAGATTAATGGAAGATAACTGGATCATACTTCAGCTTGGGCAATTGCATCTGGTTTTATCCAACGACTCCAGAAAGTCCCATCATCTTCAGAACTACAGAAATTTGCAACCTGAGCATGATGAAGTAAAAGAACCAATTTCACAAGACTTGAAAGAACATGTAAACCTACTATAACAAAACTCCATCACTATTACAACATATCAGTAGCTTGCCTTAAAAGCACTCAACAATTCACTCCCTTTCTCTGCACCCTCTTTCTCCTCAACCTTCTCTGCCCTCTCTTTCTCCTCAACCTTCTCTGCCCTTTCAAGAATTTCATCGATGACCATACTTAACAGCCTTTTTTTTGCTTTCTTCATCATTTTTATCCTCCTTGAACAGTTCTTCAGCCCCAAATCTCAAAATTGCAGATAACTCATTCTGGAAGAAGAGTAGAATGGTGTTAGAGAAAGAAATTATTAAAAATTTACACAGCAAAGCCACATGAAATTTCCAGGCATGAAGTGGTTAATCGTGTGCTTGGTTCCAACAACCAAAAGTGACACAAACAAGATATTAGCTATTACTGCATACTTGAGTTGTCACATCAAGTCAAAACATATCCTTACCTTGTCAAAACTGTAACCCCCTAGACCCGGCCTATGCGTTTCGACTAAGTCTAGTGGATCACATTATGATTATTAAAGACATTTTTCGAAATCGTTATTCTATCAATATAAAATCACATTATAAATAACATGAAATTATAAACAAATTATACTATCAAAATCCAACTCGTAAATATAGTACCAATAAATAATAATTTAATTTAAAACATGTCTTCAAATTCAAAATCACAATAAACCGAGCAGTATTAGCAAAAGAGTCATCATTATAAAATCTGATATTTAAAATAAGGTCCATGTCACCAAAATAAAGTCAACTTGCAAGATAAAAACATTACAATCTGATTTACTTCAAGAGATATGTTGATCCTCCAAGTGCTCGAACCGAGGTATCTAACCAACAGTATCTGAAATGGGGAAAACATTTTCAAAAGGTGAGCTAGGCTCAGTGTGTCCCAACATTTCCATAAAATGTCAATAGGTACAAATCATAGTCCAGAAATCTCACAAATTCGTAAAAGAGTTTAGCTTTTGAAAATCATAGTTTAAACCCTTTTCTGGTACACCATCAGTAGTTCCCAAAATTATTTTCCATATAGCTTAATTTATGCACATAGCAAAAAGAAAGCCGACTTAAGGATAGGCTCTCAAGCTTGTATCCTTAAGCCCAAGTCAATAAGTCCATATAGCTTACCCAAAGCACACAGCAAAGGAAAGCCGACCTAATGAAACATCTTGGGGCCCTCAAGAGTCACATTAGGGCCCATTTAGCTTGATCAGAGCTATTCCATCGTAATTCAATTCCAAAATTCAATTGCACCGTGACATAAATTCCATAAATCCAAAAACATGGTAATCATATACCATTTCAAAACAAAAATTAGATAGCAGCCATATTCCATAAATTGTCACATTAAATTGGTGCATCCATAAAATAATAACCAATGAATTCGGTGTACCACATATTAAAACCAATAAAACAGTTCAGTAATAAGTAGGGAACACACCTCGACAATAGGTTCAAATAGCAAATCTACTGATTGTTGGTTTCACCACGCTCTGCTACAGTTTTCGAACGCATGAATAATGGCACACGTGGTTTAACTGATCTAGAAGAGCTGGGTCGAGTTGTCGAACGATCTGGAGAGTCTCTTGTACCTTCAAACAATAATAATCTATCAGTCCCAAATCCTATTTAATTTTTCAAAACTAGACTTCTTAAGTATATAAGCATTTTTCGGGTTTGACTATCAATTTGGGGTATTTCGAGTCTGAATTTGGCCAAACGAATTGCGAAATCGGAATCAGGACGTCGAAAAACATAAAGTATGACTTTTCGAAAATTTAGATTCTTGGTCAAAGTCAACTACTTTGACCGTCGATTTGGAGTCCTTCGGGTTCGAATTTGACGAAACGGAAAGCGGAAACGGATTTGGCACGTCGAAAACTATCAGGATAGGTATATTCGGAAAAGATTAACGGTCGTTTAATGCTCGGTCAAAGCCATTTCAAGTTTTGGTCAAAGAAAGTCAATGGTCAACGGTCAACGGTCCGGTCCGGTCGGGTCGGGGCAACGGTCAGGTCAGACCGGTCAAACCGGTTCAGACCGGTCAAACCGGTTTCCAGCAGCCACTCGCCCTGCAGCGGCGCGTGTGGCGCGTGAGGCGTCCTCCGGGGCCCTAAAAATCCCGGAAAAATTTCTAAAAATTATTTTGAGCGATTTCGAGATACTTACAATGATCGGTTCAAATTTTTGAACGGTGGAGAGCTCGATTTCAAATCGGCCGAATCTTTAACTGCACCACCTCCTCACGCGCCGCCGTCTACGGCGGACAAGGTTGACACCGGTGAACTCGAAATGACACAAGGAACACGATGGTGCAGGAGGTGTCGTAAATTGAGCAACGATCGGTGGTGAATTTGAGATTTTCTCGGCGATAGAGCTAAAAAAAAGTCGATGCTTTGACTTGAAATTCCCGACGTTTAGCAGCGTTTCGCTTTAATTAATTTAAGGGGATTGTTCCTGACTCGATAACGAACACGATGGTGGTTTCAATTTGATGATCGGATGTCGAACGGCGTCGGAATCGGACTTGAAAGTCGATGTGCGGGAGGAGTGAAAATTTAAGAAAAGCTTTTGTGTTTTCTGATTAAAATCAGAAAACACGTTAGTTATAACCAAACCTGCCGACACTTTTAGGGGAAATTCAGGGCTTGGTCCCTGAATTTCCTTTACATTGAAAATGGCATACAAGTTTTCATAAATTATACTTTAGTCACTTAATTTCACCCATTTTCACAATTTACCTCCAATTTCAATTAATATTATTTTGTAAATAGTCGGGTTGTTACAATTCTCCCCCTCTACAAGAAATTTCGTCCTCGAAATTTACCTTATGAGAATAGTTGTGGAAACTGAGCCTCCATTGACTCCAATGTCTCCCAAGTAACTTCTGAGGGGCCTCGATTACTCCACTGAACTTTGACCATTGGAATTCACCTATTCCGAAGAACTCGTTCATCTCTCTCTAAGATCTGAATGGGATCCTCTTCATATGACAAATCAGATCTCAGCTCTACTTCTTCAACCTGAATAATGTGACCTGGATCTGGATGGTATCTCCTCAACATTGATACATGAAAGACATCATGAATACGACTTAGCTCAGAAGGCAACTCAAGCTGATATGCAACAGGTCCTACCCTCTTCAAGATACGAAATGGTCCAATAAATCTTGGACTCAATTTACCCTTACACCCGAATCTCAATACTTTCTTCCAGGGTGAAACTTTCAAAAAGACCTGATCTCCCACTTCAAACTGTATATCCTTCCTTCTTTGATCTGCATAAGATTTCTGCCTATTAAATGCCTCTTTCAGACGGTCACGGATTAATCTGACTGTGTCCTCCGTCTCTCGCACTAACTCAGGTCCCAACGTTTTCCTATCACGCAACTCAGTCTAACAGATCGGAGTGCGACATTTACTCCCATAGAGTGCTTCATAGGGTGCCATACGAATGCTGGTCTGATAACTGCTATTGTAAGCAAATTCAGCCAACGGTAAAAAGTTCTCCCAACTACCATGAAAATCAATTACGCAACCCCGCAACATATCCTCCAGAATCTGAATTACTCTCTCAGATTGACCATCAGTTTGTGGATGAAAGGATGTACTATAATCCAATCTTGTTCCCAAAGCCGTATGTAACGCCTTCCAAAATCTCGAAGTAAATCTTGGATTTCGATCAGAAATAATAGACAATGGAACACCATGCAATATGACAATCTCTGAAATATACAATCTTACCAGCTTATCCAAAGTATAATTTACTCGCACGGGAATGAAGTGAGCTGACTTTGTAAGTCTGTCAACAATCACCCAAACTGAATTTTTTTCCGAAAGAGTCATAGGCAAGCCAGTAACAAAATCCATAGTAATACGCTCTCATTTCCATTCAGGAATCTTGATAGGCTGTAACAAACCTGATGGATGTTGATGTTCTGCCTTAACTTGCTGACAAGTCAAACACCTAGCCACAAAGTCAGATATGTCTTTCTTCATACCAAACCAATAATACCTCTCTCTCAAATTCCGGTACATCTTATCTCCTCCGGGGTGCATAGCATATGGACTACTATGAGCATCAGTAAGGATAGTCTGCCTCAACTCAGCATCATCAGGTACACAATATCTACCTTTAAAGCATAAAACTTCATCCTGATCAATTGCGTAATCTGAGTTTGTCCCCTGCTCTACTTGCTCAAAGATGGAAAGCAAGGAGCTACCAAGGGGCTGCTTAGCTTTGATCTCATCAGCCAAGGTCGGCTTAACTTGCAATTCTGCTAACAAAGTGCCATCGTCATATAAATTCATCTTGGCCATTAAAGACCTCAACTCCGATACCGTCTTTCGACTCAAACCATCTGCTACAATGTTAACTTTACCAGGGTGGTAATCAATCACGCAATCATAATCCTTTAGAAGCTCTAACCAGCGACGCTGTCTCAAATTAAGTTCCTTCTGGGTCAGAAGATACTTTAAGCTCTTATGATCTGTGAAAATGTAATACTTCTCTCCATAAAGATAGTGTCTCCAAATCTTCAAGGCAAAAATTACTGCTGCCAACTCTAAATCATGAGTAGGATAGTTACTCTCATGCGGCCGCAGCTGACAGGATGCATAAGCCACCACCTTACTTTCCTGCATTAAAACACAACCAAGTCCTGAATGTGAAGCATCACTATACACTGTAAAATCCTTCCCGGACTCTGGTTGAATCAACACCGGTGCTTGAGTCAAAACCGCCTTTAATTTCTCAAAGCTCTCCTATTGTGCCTCGCCCCAGTCAAACAGCACATTCTTCCTTAACAACTTTGTTAAAGGAGAAGCAATGATCGAGAAGCCCTCAATAAAACGTCGATAATAACCAGCCAAGCCCAAGAAACTGCGGATTTCAGATACGTTCTTAGGTCGTTTCCAATTCATAATAGCCTCTATCTTGCTGGGATCAACCTGAACACCTCGCGCAGAAATAATATGCCCCAGAAATGACACTTCTTGAAGCCAAAACTCACACTTGCTTAGTTTGGCATATAGACGATGCTCTCTCAAAGTCCGCAGAATGATCTTCAAATGCTCGTCATGCTCTGTCTCAGTACGAGAATAGATCAGAATATCGTCAATGAAGACCACCACAAATTGATCCAAATATGGTCGGAACACCCGATTCATCAAATCCATGAAAGCTGCAGGAGCGTTCGTCAAACCAAAAGGCATCACTAAAAATTCATAATGACCATATCTAGTGCGAATGGTCGTTTTTGCAACATCAGATCCTTTAACTTTCAATTGATAATACCCCGAACGAAGATCAATCTTAGAGAATACAGTAGCTCATCGCAATTGGTCAAATAAGTCATCAATCCTGGGTAATGGGTATTTATTCTTGACCGTCATCTTGTTCAATTTCCGATAGTCAATACATAATCTTAGCGACCCATCCTTCTTTTTCACGAATAGAACTGGAGCTCCCCATGGTGAAGTACTATGTCGGATAAATACTCGATCGAATAATTCTTGCAATTGGACTTTCAACTCCTTAAGTTCCTTTGGAGCCATACGATAAGGTGCCATAGAAATAGGTGAAGATCCCGGATAAGTCTCAATCTCGAACTCTACCTCTCTATCAGGAGGTAACCCAAGCAACTCCTCCGGAAAAACATCAGGAAACTCGCTAACTGTACGAATCTCCTCGATCGTGGACAATGCACCTTTAGTGTTCAAAATACAAGCAATGAAGGTCTCATATCCCTTCCGGATCATATGATCAATTTCCATCGCTAAAACTATATTGGAGAGATAACCACGCCGTTCACCAATTAACACAACAGTCCGACCATCTGAAGTCTTCAGAGTAGCCCGCTTGTATTCGCAATCCAGCTTTACCTTGTGTTTATTCAACCAATCCATTCCAAGAATTAGATCGAACTCCCCTAAAGGTAGTTCCATAAGATCAGCGAGAAAAATTTCTCCCTGAACCTCGAGAGGACAACGCCGAAATACTTTATTCACTAATACCGCTTGTCCTACTGGACTTGTAACTGTAACAGTATTTTCAGTGTTCTCGATTGGAATCCGAAGGTTTCGAGATACTGAGCTCGATACATAGGAGTGAGTGGAGCCATTGTCCAATAATGCAAAGTATAGGGTAGAATAAATAGTAAATGTACCTGCAATCACCTCAGGCTCATCTCTGTCATCACGACGTCTAGTTGCATAAACCAAAGCTGGCTGTCTAGCCTCAGAAGCTGTTGGCCCTCTATTTTGTTGAGGTCAGGCTCTACTGTCTATCTTGGACGCTGATCCTCGAGTCTTTCCTTGACTACGATCTCTAATTGGGGTCTGTACTGTAGTCTGCGAACGCACAGGAGTTTGGGTAGTGGTCTGCTCAAACGAAACTAGCTGAGGACAATCCCTCCGATAATGACCACTAGATCCACACTGATAGCAAAGACCCATCTTCTTACGACACTCTCCTGAGTGTTGTTTACCACAATACTCACAAAGGGGCCCATTATAATTCGACGAGTAACCGCCTCGACTGCCAACTAACGGTGAGGATGCTGCAGGCCTGAAACGTGTATTGCTTCTCTGAGGGGCTGAAGTACGAGTCCTCTTCCCAGACTGTGCTGATGACTCCATCGGGCCTGAAAATTTTTTAGATCGTTCCTGATCAACACGCTCTCTACCAAAAGCTAAAACATCCACCTCTTCAGCATTTTTGGTTGTACCCACCAGCACATCAAATATTTCATACTGATGGGTTACAACTTGCCTACGCAGCTCGTATCTGAGTCCAAGGGTAAATTTACGACATCGATCTCTCTCAGTAGGTACCATACTGAATCCATACTTCAGTAACTTCAAGAACTCGATCTCATACTCAGAAACAGTCATGTCTCCCTGAACCAAGTCTTGAAACTGTTGTCGTCTCTGAGCTAAGTATCGCTCTCCCAGAAAACAACTCCGAAAGCGATCCTTAAAGAAATTCCAGGTCAAACGATCGGTAGGAACACTACTGATCACTGACTCCCACCAAGTGTAGGCATTACCATCTAACATTGCTACAGCACCCAGATATCTCTTAGTTGAGTCCAAACCCAACTGATCCATGCGTCTCTCTGTATCCTGGAGCCAATCCTCAGCTTCAGTAGGAGCTCCACCAATCTGTCCCCCAAAAGTTCTAACTCCATTGGCAATCAACGTCTGTGAAATAGGAACCTCAGATACAACACCAGTAGCTCTAACTGCTCCCTGTATTAACTGCAGAAACTGTCTACTAAAATTCTCATCCAATGCAACTCTAGTAGACTCTGACTCAATATCGGTCGCTCCTATGATCGGTGTAGTCATGCCAATACCATCGGTAGGTGGCATATTCGTTGGGGTCGTAGGAGCAGGATCACCTATCGGAGGTGGGGTATCTACTCATATCTCATCAATCAGATCTGCAAATCTAGCCACTCGACCTCGTCCACGACTAGTTCGATGACCACGTCTAGCACTCATTTTGGTCTATCTCGAGATTACTACATAAGATAAACTTAAGGTTAGATAAGCACTTGGAGTCTCGAACATAGTTAAAATCTTAATAACTTTGTGACATGGCCTTAGTAACTCATTTTGTAAAATATTTCAAAACTGTATTTTTAATGTGGACTCATACACAGTCCGAGGGTTAAAAACCAAAAGCTCTGATACCAATAAATGTAACCCCCTAGACCCGGCCTTTGCGTTTCGACTAAGTCTAGTGGATCACATTATGATTATTAAAGACATTTTCCGAAATCGTTATTCTATCAATATAAAATCACATTATAAATAACATGAAATTATAAACAAATTATACTATCAAAATCCAACTCGTAAATATAGTACAAATAAATAATAATTTAATTTAAAACATGTCTTCTAATTCAAAATCACAATAAACCGAGCAGTATTAGCAAAAGAGTCATCATTATAAAATTCGATATTTAAAATAAGGTCCATGTCACCAAAATAAAGTCAACTTGCAAGATAAAAACATTATAATTTGATTTACTTCAAGAGATATGTTGATCCTCCAAGTGCTCGAACCGAGGTATCTAACCAACAATATCTGAAAGGGGGAAACATTTTCAAAAGGTGAGCTAGGCTCAGTGTGTCCCAACATTTCCATAAAATGTCAATAGGTACAAATCATAGTCCATAAATCTCACAAATTCGTAAAAGAGTTTAACTTTTGAAAATCATAGTTTAAACCCTTTTCTGGTACACCATCAGTAGTTCCCAAAATTATTTTCCATATAGCTTACTTTATGCACATAGCAAAAAGAAAGCCGACTTAAGGATAGGCTCTGAAGCTTTTATCCTTAAGCCCAATTCAATAAGTCCATATAGCTTACCCAAAGCACACAACAAAGGAAAGTCGACCTAATGAAACATCTTGGGGCCCTCAAGAGTCACATTAGGCCCATTTAGCTTGATCAGAGCTATTCCATCGTAATTCAATTCCAAAATTCAATTGCACCGTGACATAAATTCCATAAATCCAAAAACATGGTAATCATATACCTTTTCAAAACAAAAATTAGATAGCAGCCATATTCCATAAATTGTCACATTAAATTGGTGCATCCATAAAACAATAACCAATGAATTCGGTGTACCACATATTAAAACCAATAAAACAGTTCAGTAATAAGTAGGGAACACACCTCGACAATAGGTTCAAATAGCAAATCTACTGATTGCTGGTTTCACCACGCTCTGCTACAGTTTTCGAACGTGTGAATAATGGCACACGTGGTTTAACTGATCTAGAAGAGCTGGGTCGAGTTGTCGAACGATCCGAAGAGTCTCTTGTACCTTCAAACAATAATAATCTATCAGTCCCAAATCCTATTTAATTGTTCAAAACTAGACTTCTTAAGTATATAAGCATTTTTCGGGTTTGACTATCAATTTGGGGTATTTCGAGTCTGAATTTGGCCAAACGAATTGCGGAATCGGAATCAGAACGTCGAAAAACATAAAGTATGACTTTTCGAAAATTCAGATTCTTGGTCAAAGTTAAAGTCAACTACTTTGAACATCGATTTGGAGTCCTTCGGGTTCGAATTTGACAAAACGGACAACGGAAACAGATTTGGCACGTAGAAAACTATCAGGATAGGTATACTCGGAAAAGATTAACGGTCGTTTAATGCTCGGTCAAAGCCATTTTAAGTCTTGGTCAAAGAAAGTCAACAGTCAATGGTCCACGGTCAACGGTCGGGTCGGGTCGGGTCGGGTCAACGGTCGGGTCGGGTTAACGGTCGGGTCGGGTCGGTCGGGTCAGACCGGTCAAACCGGTTCAGACCGATCAAACCGGTTCGAACCGGTCGAAACCGGTCAAACCGGTTTCCAGCAGCCACTCGCCCTGCGGCGGCGCGTGTGGCGCGTGAGGCGTCCTCCGAGGCCCTAAAAATCCCGGAAAAATTTCTAAAAATTATTTTGAGCGATTTCGAGATACTTACAATGATCGGTTCAAATTTTTGAACGGCGGAGAGCTCGATTTCAAATCGACCGAATCTTTGACTGCACCACCTCCTCACGCGCCGCCGTCTACGGCGGACAAGGTTGACACCGGTGAACTCGAAATGACACAAGGAACACGATGGTGTAGGAGGTGTCGTAAACTGAGCAACGATCGGCGGTGAATTTGAGATTTTCTCGGCGATAGAGTTAAAAAAAAACGTCGATTCTTTGACTTGAAATTCCCGACGTTTAGCAGTGTTTCACTTCAATTAATTTAAGGGGATTGTTCCTGACTCGATAACGAACATGATGGTGGTTTCAATTTGACGATCGGATGTCGAACGGCGTCGGAATCGGACTTGAAAGTCGAGGTGCGGGAGGAGTGAAAATTTAAGAAAAGCTTTTGTGTTTTCTGATTGAAATCAGAAAACACGTTAGTTATAACCAAACCTGCCGACACTTTTAGAGGAAATTCAGGGTTTGGTCCCTGAATTTCCTTTACTTTGAAAATAGCATACAAGTTTTCATAAATTATACTTTAGTCACTTAATTTCATCAATTTTCACAATTTACCTCCAATTTCAATTAATATTATTTTGTAAATAGTCGGGTTGTTACAAAAACAGTTCCCTTTCTTTGTTTCTTTTCTCTCCGGTCTACCCTCTGCATTTAATTTCTGGATCACCAAATGATCATGCACCTAAAGAAAGCACCGCAGAAGAAAAAAAACACATAAAATTACTCTTTAGATGCAAAGCAAAAGAGTTAAATTGGTTCTTTTCAAATTTACATAATTTATACTAATAAAGGCATTTATGCATATATATATATATATATATATATATAAACGCAATTATGCAGGTTAAAGAGAATAACCATCTTCTTCTTAGCTCGCTCCAGGATGTCTTCCTCAACGCTTTTGCTTGTCACAAATCTGTAAATGTTGACAACTTCTTGTTGCCCAATTCTGTGAGCTCTACTCATAGCCTGGAGGAAAATAAAACAATATGCATAAATAAAATACTAAAATTCCCATGGTAAACATAGAAAATGATGCAGGAAAACTTGACACCTGTAAATCATTCTGGGGATTCCAGTCAGAATCAAATATTATGACAGTGTCTGCAGTTGCAAGGTTGATACCAAGGCCACCAGCCCGAGTAGAAAGAAGGAAGCAAAAATCATCACTTCCAGGTGCATTAAAATGATCCATAGCCTGGAGCATTCTAACCATCTGGAATTTTTATCTTTTTATCAGAACACTAACCATCTGGAAATCATTTTATCAGAACATGAACAATATAAAACACCAGATTTCATAACTTAATCAGGCATATCCTCCATTAAAAACATTAACAGACTCGCATAGATCCTAATATCCAAAGGACAACTGTCAAATACACCCAACCCATAAATGAAGAGAATAAAAGTATTGAAGCAAAAATGTAGCTGAGAAGTATGTATAAACATCCAATACAAACCTGGGAGAAGATTAAAACACGATGCTTAGCTTCATTCAACCTCACAAGCAACTTGTCAAGTATAACTAGCTTCCCACTACTTGATATAATTCTCTCCAGTTTACTAATATCATGCATTCCAGTGTCCCCACCATAACCATGATCGGCACTTTCAAACAGGAAAGGATGATTGCAGCATTTCTTCAGTTCTACTACTATATTTAAAAGAAACACCTGCAATTTAAAAGAAAATGCCTCATCTTCTATAACTGGTAACACAGCTTGACAAACAGAAAGGAAGGAAAACTCTGAAAACTGTTTTTACAGAAATATATAATTTATCTATATAAAGCATACTTCTATCGGTAATAAAATACTAGTAAAACCAAAAAAAAAAGACACGCGCCACAAAAAGGCTGCAGAGATGAAATTTCCAAGCAGCAAAATAATAAGAGATACTGACCTGATTGCCACGAACACCTTTATTTAAGTAATGGAAGTTGCGTTCCAAAATCCACTTATAATATCTGCAAAAATATAAATAGTATCATGTGTTTATACAATGGAAAAAACTTGCAAGTTCACTAGAACAATAAATGTACAACTCTTACTGTTTCTGAAGCGGGCACATCTCAACCCTAAGGATACGTTCAGTTTTTGGAGGCAAAGACTTTTCTACATCTTTGATAACCCTTCGAAGAATGTGAGGCCTCAATTCCATGTGAAGATTAGCAAGCTGTGTTACAAATTAATTACAGGATTTTGTTTAGATCAAGTCAAATGAATATCTTAACAACCTAAGATGTAATGAATCTTACTGTAATACCTCAATTTCATTAAACGAGCTAAGGTTCTTGTAATTTTGAACAAAACCATCCTTACTTTTGAACTTGTAAAGCCCTGTGACATTTTTCGTGTATGTTAGTCTGCAGCCTTTTCAGATTTAATGGAAGAAGCACTTGCTACCTGGGAAATAAGTAAGTTGTTGGGGATTTCTTTTAAGCAAGGTCAACAAGCCTTTTTGAATAAGATAATTAGTTTAGAGAAGGATTTGCGATTGGCCAATCAGGGTGACCTCGATGGGGTTTAGATGGATGATTTATTTATGATGAAGTTGAAGTTATCCATAGTTACATGGAATTTTAGAGGTTTGGGTAGAAAAGAGAAACATAGGGTTGTTCAGAGGTTAGTTTCTAAATACTATTCTCGTTTTCTTTGGCTGCAGGAAACAAAATTGGAGAAGATTCCTAGATATTTTCTTAGAAGAAATGGGTTAAATTATTTACAAGGTATTATTGAGTCTCCTTCGGTTGGTTCATCAGGGGGACTTCTGAGTTGCTGGGATGATAACTATTTTGAGCTGGAAAATCAGCACTTAAAAAGAAGATTTATAGCTATATCAGGGAGGTTACGCGCCAATAATTTCATATGTAGATTAATTAATGTGTAAGGCCCTTCTGTTGAGGAGGAGAAAGGAAGTTTTTTTGAAGAGTTATGTATGTTCATAGGCGGTCATAATGAACCTATTTGTATAGGAAGAGATTTTAATGTTTTCCTTGATGAAGAAGAGAAGATTGGTAGAGCTGAAAACATGAATTCAATGAAGATTTTCAGTCAATTTCTTCTACATACAGGTCTAATTGATTTGCCCTTGAATGGAGGAAGGTTTACTTGGTGTAACAACCAAGATTCTCCGACTTATGTAAGACTACACAGATTTTTGGTTGATTGTCAATTCATGGCTGCTTTTCCAGATTTAGTTCAATTATTACTGCCAAGGTCAGTGTCAGACCATAATGCAGTAATAATTGAAAATGGAGGTGTTAATTGGGGAATTAAACCTTTTAAACTATTCAATTATTTGATGGATGAAGTCGGATTCGTAGATTTGGTCAGCTCTTCAATTCAAGAATGCAAGGAGAATCAGAGGAATGCTGGAATTTTTTAGTATTTTGAAAATAAACAAATCCGCCATCAAAGATTGGGCATGGAAAAGAGATAAATTAACAAGAGCTATGATTTTAGAATTAGAAATGAAGATTCAGAATATAGAATTGGTTATTCAACAGGGGCAAGATGGGTCCAATGGTGAGAAAGCAGTTGAGTTGAAGGTGTTAAGGACAGAATTGTGGAGGCAATACAAGTTAGAGGAGTAGATTTGGTTCCAGAAATCAAGATCGAAGTGGGTTGAAGATGGGGACAGAAATACCATATTTTTTCATACTTGTGCTTTAGTTAGGAGGAAGATAAATGCTTTAAATGCTCTGTATATTAAGGGAAATGTTATTCATGACCCTAAGGTTATTAAGGCCACGGTTAAATAATACTTTTTTAAGGCTTTTAATGAACAGACTACCTTAGAAGTGGAAGATATGGGGCTGGATTTTTCCAGTATCTCATTGGAATAGAATTTGTGTTTGGGGAAAGAATTCACAGAGGATGAGATTTTGGATTCTTTAAATTCTTTTAATAGCAATAAAGCTCCAGGATCAGATGGTTTAAATTTGGGCTTCTTCAAAAGATTTTGGCATGTACTTAAGGGAGACATTATGAAGTTTTTTCAAAATTTCTACTTGGGGAAAGATTGGGAACATGGCATTAATCTCGCACATTTATTACTCTCATTCCAAAAATCTCATACATTGGTGACCTTGATGATTATAGACCAATTAGCTTAGTTGGTGGATTATATAAGATCATATCTAAGTGTCTCTCAAGGAGGTTAAGGAGTTGTATTTCTGACATTATTAGTCCTACACAGTTTGCCTTTATCCCTGGCTGACAAATTTTGGATTGCTCTCTAATTGCTAATGAAGGTGTTGATTTTTGGAGGAAAAATGGACTTAAGGGATGTATTTTCAAAGCTGATTTCAAGAAAACATATGATTCGGTAGATTGGGATACTTTATTGCTAGTAATGGAGAAAATGGGATTTTATTCCAAGTGGAGAGGTTGGATTAGAAAATGTGTTACCACAGCTTCTATTTCTGTTTTAGTTAATGGAGTGCCTTCGGAAGAATTTCCAATGGTCAAGGGACTAAGACAGAGATGTTCCTTATCCCCTTTGTTGTTTAATTTTATAGGTGAACTTCTCAACTTATTGATTCGAAAGGCTGTTGCAAAGGGACTGTTTTCTGGAATGGTTATGGGTAGGGCAGAGGGGACTTTTAATGTATCTCATTTATAGTTTGCGGATGATCTCATTATTTTTTGTGGGGCTTCGAAAAAACAGATTCTAAATGTGAAGAGGGTGCTTAGAGTGTTTCAAGTGATTTCGGGTTTACAGCTTAACATGAAGAAAAACAAACTATTTGGTGTTAATTTGAATGAATAAGAAGTTCAGGTTTGGGTAAACACAATCGGTTGTACAGTAGGCAGATTTCCTTCTGATTATCTTGGGCTTCCTTTGGGGGCTACTAGGAATTCTGCAGCTCTATGGAATCCAGTGGTTAATAATTTCTCCAAAAAATTATCTAGGTGTAAAGCTTCTTCTCTTTTATTAGCAGGCAGATTGGTTTTGATCAGATCAATTCTGTGTTCGCTTCCAACATATTACCTATCATTGTTTAAGCTTCATTCTTCGGTTCTTAAAAACCTCAACTCTATTATGTCAAATTTCTTATGGGGAGGGGTAATGAAAAAAGTAAGATTTATTGGGTAAGTTGGCATAATGTGCGCAAATCAAAGTTTGAGGGGTGTCTAGGTGTTTTGAATCTCAATTTGATGAATATAGCACTTTTAGAGAAATGGACATAGAGGTTTGCCAATGAAAGGGAGGCTATTTGGAGGGAATTTATTTGTTCTAAATATAAGCTGGATTCTTCTTTGTTAATGTTTGACAATAAGATCCCACAGAAAGTTTCTTGGATTTGGAGATTTGTGGTATTGAATCATTTCAAAGATGACAATGTAGGCTCAAAGTTTAGAAGCATGTATACTTTCCTAGTTGACGATGGCATTTATATTCAGTTCTGGCAGGACATTTGGGCTATGGATTATCCCCTTCTGATCATTTTTCCTAGACTATTTGCTATGTCTACAAACAAGATGGGTAAGTTATACGAATTTGGGGAGTATAGCTCAGCAGGCTGGATTTGGGATGTGTAGTTTCGAAGGAACTTAAAAGACTGGGAATTAGAGCAGTGGTCGAATTTGATGGCTGTTATTTTTACTTTCTCACTATCTAGGGAAACTTCTGATGGGATGATTTGGAAAGGTAATGGGGATGGAGTGTACACTGTAAAATCAGGTGTTAATCTATGTTCATCAGATTCTTTGGGATCGGAGGAGGTCTATTTTTTGAAGAAGATTATTTGGAGGAGTCAGCTACCTCCTAGGGTGGAGACCTTTATGTGGTAGGTTGTTCTAGGGAAACTGGTTGTTAAGACATAACTTATTAAAAGAGGAATTCAAGGAATCAAAGATGTGTTATGTCCTCTTTGCAAGATGGAGGATGAGTCTCTCTCGTATTTGTTTTTCTCTTGTTCGATGGTGTGGGCTATTTGGAACAAATTTATGAATTTTTGGAGGATTTTTTTTGATAAAATAAGGCCTCATTAAAACCCCCTTTCTTATCCTACATGTTACAAACATAACATGAAGGACATTGGAAGGAGGAAAAGAGTGCCTCTAACTTTTATTAATTAGAACAATAATACACCTCCACACATCTACAACTAACAACTTCTTACAAAATAGAAACCCATAAATCTAAAAACATAACACACCCTGATACTCCCTAAATAAGAACAACCAAGGCATAACACCTTAACCATTACACAAACATAAAAATCAGTGTATACCATCTTTAGCTAATTCATTCGCTTCCCAATTTGCTCATCTCGAGATGAGCCTTGTGATAATACCCTTCCTCTCCACATTAGAAGCTATATCCCTTACCAAAGAATGAAACAAAGTAGTACTAAGGTTCAGATTATTAATCCACTTCAGAGCATTAGAAGAATCCGATTCCAAAATAATCCTCTAATTTGAAAAGAAACCAGCTTCAACTTTCTCAATAAGAATCAACCCTCTCTTGATCGCTAAAAGCTCTACGAGTAAGGGAGGACCTCCCCTTACCTTCTCTGAAAATGACCCAACCATCATCCCTAATCAAGCCACCTATTCCACCCTTATCCCAACCTTTGACCATTGCACCATCTACATTTACTTTTAAGAACCCTTCCGGAGGAGGACTCTACCTAGAAGAAGGAAGATACCTCTTACTCAGGTTGACATGTTGATCTGCTAGTTTTAAATCCCCCATAAAGGAATCGAAATGAAAATGAACATCCTTAACTGATGTTTCAAACCAAGAAACAGTTCTAAAATGTGAAATGAAGAACAACAACGCTGAATCTACCTTCCCATTCTGAAAAATCACCTCATTCCTACATTTCCAAACAGACCACAACACTGCTCTTGAAATAAACTTCCATATATGAGATCGCGGCACTAGGTCATCCCAGGAAATTAAAAAATCCATCAACGAACCATGAACCACAAAGAAAACATTCCACAACTTTAAAAACTTAGCCCACAAAACCCATACCACTTCACAGTGAAGAAAAAAATGAGAGACCGACTTATTGTACTTCCTGCACAAAGAGCAGACAAAGTCTTCAACCCAGTAACTCCTCTCTTCAGCAGTTCCTCTTTCACCGCAACTCTATGTTGAGCAAGTTGTCAAACAAAAGATTCCACACGTGGTGGAGCTACTCCTTTCCAAACATACTTTTCCCAATTACTTTCTAATTGAGCAATACCCTCTCTATCAAAAAAGTTTTCATGCATGATTTTGCTGTAAAACAACCCTCTCTATTTCCCAACCAAATCCAACAATCTTCCTCTACTAGAGATAAAGAAGATCTATTCAACAGAGAGATAATTTACAACCACTGCTCAACCTCCCAATCCACCAATTTTCTTCTCATTTGAATATCCCAAACCCAACCCGAATCATTGTACAATCTGAATTCTACAACCTTACCCTCTTTGTTATTCGAAAGAGAAAATAACCTTGTAAACCTATCTTTGGAGGATTAAGACTTCCTTTAATGCCAATGCTAAAAGTTTTCTTGTAGCTTGGGATGCTTTGAAGTTTAACTCTCTAATATGGACTTTTATTCCAGGGGCTGTTATTTGGAGTACTTGGAAAATCAGGAACCTTATTGTGTTTGAAGGGGGGAAGTTAGATATGGAAGAATTGTTCTTCTTAGCAAGATGTAGGCTTGCTTCTTGGTTCCTTGCTAAGAATAAAGAGGTTTCTATTCATAAGGACTCTCTTATTTCAGATCCTTCTCTAGGGGACTCTTGTTCTCTCCATTCTAATCAGATTATTTCTATTTTCCCTTGGTCTCCTCCTCCTATGGGTTTTGTTAAACTTAATGTCGATGTTGCTACTACAAGATAATGGAAGAAAAGTGGGTTAGAAGGAGTTTTGAAGGATTCCTCGGGATTTATTTTTGGCTCTTTCAAGGATTCTGCTAGTCCGGGGCCTCCGACATTTATGGAGCTAAAAGCTATTCAAAAGGGTTTGTTATTCTACACTTATTTTCGAGAGCAGATCAAGGAGCGCTTGATTATTAAAAGTGACAACAAGGTGGCAGTGGATTGGGTTAGGGAGGTTGAATTATGTCCGGATGTTTATGCTTATATTATTAAAGACATTGTTTATAGACTTAATGTATTTGAAGGTGTTATTAGATGGGTTAATAGGGCAACCAATCTAGAGGCTAATGCCTTAGGTAAAGAAGGAATAGGCTGAATTTGTGTTGTTGTTTCTGGTTGTTTAGGATTAATTTCTGTTCCTAGGTTTCTGTTTGAGGTTTTCTAGACTGTACCTTATGTAATTTTTTTTGTTGAATAAAATCCTAAGGCGCTCTTTCCTCATTCCGCTGATTAAGAAGCTTCACTACAAGCTCCATTAATCATGAAGGGGGTTTTTAGCGAGGCCTGAATTACTTATAAAAAAATAACAGAATATACTAGTTGAAGAAGAATGCAATATTCATTTAACAGTCAATGAAAAGGAACTGTAAGCACATCCGCAATTCTAGATTACAAAATCTGAGATGAATAAAATTAATGAATTCCAACAAGGTTGAAGCATTGTTATGATAAAATGAATTCCAAACTCAGCAATCTGGCAACATTTAACAGGAGAAAAGGAAAATATAAAGGCAGATCATGCGGTCAATAGTATATATCGAAAAGGTGACATAAATAGAAGTTATGGTATAAGCCATTTGCTCAAATTCCTCATTTGTGCAAAAAATCAAATAAAACATTATCCAAGCACAAGACACTTCTTTAAAATTGGAAAATTATATTGTAACAATATATACATACAAATTTTATATAAATTAAATTTTTACAGAAGAATTTTATCCTCAAGGAACTTTCTGCTGTTACAAAATACAATGAAAATCAGCCAAGTAATGAAAATAAGGTTGATACCAGAAGGAAGTAAAAAAGAAGAAAGAAATAAAAAATCAACTTTGATAAAATCCTCTTTTAGAATCTAACTAAAAAGGTTGAAAATAAAAATCAGAACCTAAAGTGAGAAAAACCTCCAAATCATGCAAGTACAAGGATAAGAAAATAATACCATAGCTCCTCGACATTGTCTTGTAATGGAGTTCCAGTAATTAGCAACTTGTTCTTTGTGTTAAATTCCTGGGCAAACAGAAACACATCATCCAATAAAAAACATAGTAACAAACCAATAAAATTTGATCCAAAAAACGGGAAAAAATACAATTATGCAAGGCAGAAGTGACAGGATAAGGCATACTGAAAGTGTGGTGTACAACTGTGCCTCACTATTTGTTATGAACGGAGGAGAATAGAAAAGGAAAAATCAAAGGAATGAAGGTTTTAGAAGAAGAAAAGCAGAGATTTCAGAAATCAGAATTTCATTCATTCATCAGGTATCTTTCTCATTCCTTAGTACACAGTTTTTATTTGATTACAATATACTATAGCAAATAGGAAGAGGACAGTTGTATAACTAATTTTCTAATAAACTCCTTGCAGCTGGATATTTTACTCTTTTGGGCTATTAACTGGATCCACGTCTGAGCCCATCTCCTCTGCCCAACTCTTCTTCTGCTGCAACTCCAGGTAATTTCCTTCAGCCCTTTCATTAGAGATTGAAATCCCTAATTCCCTAATCTCTTTTCTCTCAATCCCTAATTCCTCATCCATTTCCCCCAATTCACTCGCTTCAATTCTAATCTCCTCGTCCTAGTCTTCTCTTGCAACCGTGACAATACCCCCTCCATTAGCAGATCCTTGTCCCCAAGGATCAAATTCAGGAAACTGGGCACGCAAGACTGTATAATCTTCCCAGGTATCGTTTTCAGCACTTAAATTCGTACAACGAACCAATAATTGAGTAATAGCAAAGTTATCTCGTTTGACAATTCTTTTTCTTAAAATTTTCGCAGGAAATACTTTGAGTTGTTCATCATCTATTACCTGAGGAGGGTCTGATGTAGCCACTGTCTTCTCTCCCAGTTTCCGCTTCAAGACACTGACATGGAAAACAAGGTGTATTTGAGCAGTTTCTGGTAAGTCCAATTTATAAGCAACCTCACCAATCTTTTCGAGAATTTTGTAAGGGCCATAAAAATGGGCTACTAACTTCAAATTTTTTCTGATTGACAGGGAAGTCTGCCAATATGGTTGCAGTTTCAGGTACACCTCTTCTCCCACATTAAATGTTCTTTTACTGCGATTTTTATCAGCTTGCTATTTCATACGGTTCTAGGCTTGCTGTAACTGGTCTCTAACAATTTGCCTGATCTGCTCCCTGTCTTGTAATAACGTCTGAACACTGTTAACATTAAATTCAGAACACCATAACATTGTAGGAGGTTTATATCCATAGAGTGCCTCAAAAGGGGTAATTTTAAGTGTTGTATGATAATTTGTATTATACCACCATTCAGCATGAGGTAACCATCTTGCCCATTGAGTAGGTTTTAGGAAACACAAACCCCTTAAGTACTACTCAAGACATTGATTCACTCTCTCAGTTTGACCATCCGTCTTAGGATGATAAGTTATGCTAAAGAGTGTGTTGGTTCCCAACTGCTTCATTAATTCTTTCCAAAAAAGACTAGTGAAGGTCTTGTCACAATCTGAAATGACAATCTTAGGCTGACCATGAAGCTTATAAACTTGATCTAAATATAATTTAGCTACTTCCATAACAATGTAGGGATGAGAAAGTGCTAAAAAAATGAGCATATTTAGTCAGTTTATCCACTACTACTAAAATGCAATTCTTATGCAAAGAATTAGGTAAACCTCCAATAAAATCCATAGTTATTACCTCCCATGCTTGATGAGAAATTGGAATTGGTTGTAGCAGCCCAGGTTTAGCCACATGCTCCACCTTAGTGCGTTGGCAGACTTTACATTTCTGTGCATAATTAGAGACCATACTTTTAAGTTTAGGCCAATAAAAATAAGATTTCACCCGCTGGTATGTAGCCTGAATACCCGAATGCCCTCCATGAGGAGAATCATGTAAAATATATAGTATCTTCAATCGTAAATCACTGAACTGTCCCACATAAACTCTATTTTTGTAACGCAACACCCCTTTTGAATACTTCCAATTTGGAACACTAGCAGTGTTAATAGTTACTGCTCGAATGTATTCTTTAGCATCAACATCATTTTCATAGCTTTGTTCAATGTCCTTAACCCAAGCCGGAATTATAATTATGGCACCCATCTTTGACACTCACCCACCTGCACAAATTGTCTTGACAAAGCATCAGCCACAACATTATTACGCCCTTTTCGATATTGAATTGTGTAGTCCAAACCCAACAATTTAGTCAATCCTTTTTTCTGAATTGTTATCGTGAGTTTCTGCTCTAACAAATACTTCAAAGGCTCGTGGTCTGTTTTAATGATAAACGGACCAAACTCAAGATAATGTCGCCATTTCAAAACTGCCAAAAGAATAGCTAAATATTTCTTCTCATAGATAGAAAGGTCCAAGTTTTTAGGGCTTAAAGCTTTGCTAAGATAGGCCAAATGACGACCTCCTTGGGGAAAAACAGCCCCAATACCTTTTGAGCTTGCATCGATTTCTAAACAAAATTCTTTAGTGAAATCAGGAAGATCCAAAACTGGAGCCTTACACATTACTTCCTTCAATTGATTAAAGGATGTCAATGCTGTAGGAGTCCATGTAAAACCTTCCTTTTTTAACATCATTGTAAATGGTCTACTAATTGCACCATAGCTTTTGATGAACCTTCTATAATAGCCTGTTAGCCCCAAAAATCCCCGAAGAGATTTTAAGTTTTGAGGAATTGGCCAATTTTTCATAGCAGTAATTTTTGATGGATCAGTGGAAACCCCTTGAGCATTAATAATATGGCCTAAATATTTCACTTGTGGTTGGCCAAAGTAACATTTACTCCTCTTAGCATATAGCTGATGTTGTGTCAATATTTCCAAAACTTTTCTCAAGTGTAGTGTTGTACACTAATATATCATCAAAAAATACCAGAACAAACTTTCACAAATAGGGAGTGAACAGATCATTCATAAGAGATTGAAATGTAGCAGGTGCATTAGTAAGACCAAAGGGCATTACCTTGAATTCAAAATGTCCATGATGAGTGCGAAAGGCAGTTTTGTAGATGTCTGTAGGCTGAATTCGAATATGCCAGTAGCCAGACCTTAAGTCCAACTTAGAAAAATAGGATGCTCCATGTAATTCATCTAATAAGTCCTCCACCACTGGTATTGGAAACTTATTTTTTACTGTCTGGTTGTTTAATTGTCTATAATCGACGCAAAATCTCCAATAACCATCCTTTTTCTTAACAAGTAAGCAAGATGAGGCAAAAGGGCTCTTGCTTGCTTGAATGACAGAAGCTGCTAGCATATCAGAAATTTGTCTTTCCACCTCTGCTTTTTGATGATGTGGAAATCTGTAAGGCTGCAAATTGACCGGGGCTGCACCCGGTTTAAGTGTAATGGAATGGTCATGTACTCGTTTAGGAGGTAATCCTTTAGGTTCATCAAAAACTCCTGCAAATTCTACTAATAATGGTTGTAGCTCATGAGGTACCTGCTGTTCATCAGTTTCCATAGTTAGGAAATAAATTTATTCCAATAAATCTGGATCCTTGGCAGTAATCTTTTGCATTTTGTCATTAGAAACTGTTTTCATAAGGAATGGTGCTTGATGTCCTTGAATAGAGAGTTGTTGTCCCTCCTTCTCAAAAGTAATAGTCATGGCATTAAAATCCATAAGGATTGGACTATATTTGTGCATCCAATCAACTCCAAGAACCATATCCTAGATTAAGTACCCAAAAATCATGAAAAAACTGATGGCCTTGCATAATCCAACATAACTGATTGCTTTTAGCTGAACTGAATAATTTCTCACCATTAGCAACTGTAATGGCTAGTGGTTGAGTTGAAACTAACTCAGTACCAGCTTTAGCCCACTTAGGAGTGATAAAGTTGTGTGTGCTGCCACTGTCAATAAGAATATTGAGAGGTTTGCCCTTGACCAAGCCTTGAATTCTAATTGTAGTATATCCAATGCTACCTGTGAGAGCATTGACTGAAATTTCCAGATTCTCATCTTTATCATTTGAATCTCCCAGAACCTCATCTGTTATGACTACGTCTTCCTGGTTATCCACTTCCTCCATAGCATTCAATTGTCTTAACTTGCATTGGTGGTCTGGTTGAAATCGTTCACCACATTTGTAACACAAATTATTCAATCTGCAATACTCCAACAAATTGTTCTTGTTAGGAGGATTTGGTAGAACTTTCTGTGTTGTTGTAATAGTAGCATGTTTGTTAAAATATGTTTGGGTGGGATAGGGTGGGAATCTTGAATTTTATTTCTGTCTTTTGCTTTCAAACTCCATTGAAATCTCATATAATTTCGCCTACCTGCAAGTTTCAGTGACTTCTTTAGGGTTAAGAGCTTTGACCCTATATTTCAACTCCTCCTTCAGTCCACTTATGAAAATGGACACAAAAAATTCCTCCCCCAAGGTTGGGTTCTGCATTAGAATGAAAGGTTTCAGCTCTTCAAACCTCACTTGGTATTCTTCCACTGTTCCTTTTTGAATTAGCTTACTAAATTCCTCTATGAAATATGCATACTGCATATCACCAAATCGATTACATAAGTCTGCTTCAAACTCATGCCAATGTACTCGATTTTTTTATATCACCAAATCGATTACATAAGTCTGCATATCACCAGTGTTTCCTACTTCCCCTCCCTAAACCATTTTGGCCCCATTATTATCCTTTGTTTGATTTTCCATCCTCATATTTGATTGATCCATTTGTGACTCATAGGGTTTAGATTTGAGGATACATGGTTCATCCATATTGTACGAGAATCTGGACTTATCATTAATCACTGTCGCCATCACCGGTTTCTTTCCATCAACCTTAGTTGGAGTAGGCGTAGCAATCTGCTCCTTTTCTGAGCTTGCCATGTCTTGCTCATCGTTCCTCCCCGTTAATATTCGTAGGACTTGTTCTATATAGGCTTGATTGGTGTTCATCTTCGATTCCAGATTATTTAGACGGTTTTTTTGCTCCTCCCACCATTTTGGAGGTTTTGTTTCATCATTGACATTTTCTACCCTTTTAGATAAATCTTCAATCTGCTGCTGAATGGTAGTAAGTTCAGCCGAATTTGTCATAGCTTGATTCTTTTTCTATTTTCCCAGTTTGCTAATGCCAGGAAATTAGGCTTATATACCAATTGTTATGAATCGAGGAGAATAGAAAAGGAAAAATCGAAGGAATAAAGGTTTTAGAAGAAGAAAAGAAGAGATTTCAGAAATCATAATTTCATTCATTCATCAGGTATCTTTATCATTCCTTAGTACATAGTTTTTATTTGATTACAATGTACTATAGCAAATAGGAAGAGGACAGTTGTATAACTAATTCTCTAACAAACTCCTTGCAGCTGGATATTTTCCTCCTTTGGGCTATTAACTGGATCCACGTCTAAGCCCATCTTCTCTGCCCAACTCTTCTTCTGCTGTAACTCTAGGTAATTTCCTTCAGCCCTCTCATTAGAGATTGAAATCCCTATTTCCCTTATCTCTTTTCTCTAAATCCCTAATTCCTCATCCATTTCCCCCAATTCCCTCACTTCAATTCTAATCTCCTCGTTCTGGTCTTCTCTTGCAACCGTGACACTATTCTTCAACCTATGAGCTTCATCAACCATCAAATAGTTCCATCTTATCTTAGACAGTACCACCTTATCCTTCAGAACTACTTCATATGTAGTCAGCAGTGTGTTAAATTTTATAGGTCTGCCAATTTGCTTGTCATTGTAAAATTCATGTTGCTGACAAACCTGCCAACAAAAGAAGAAAAGAAAACAGTAACAATTGAGGTGAGGTCAACGGGGTAAGGTTAAAATTATTTGAAACTACCACCCACATTATATAAGATACACAAGTAATCAGTAACACAAGTTCTAACAGAAAACTATAACATCAACAAGCACATAAGATTAAAAAGTGCTACACACCACAACAAATATATAGACAAAGACAAAGTGGTAATATACAAAATATATATTGAAGTGACTGAATAATGCAACTTTCAAACCTACTCGAATAAAAAGAGCACATACAAAAGAAGAACATGACTTACCTCTCGGCTTGCACGAGTACCAACGTAGACAATAATATTCATATCAGGAAGCCACTTTCTAAATTCTTTAGCCCAGTTTGACAAGGTGGATAAAGGTACAACCACAAGAAACGGGCATGGTATTTGTTGAGCATTCTGAAAAAAATAAATATATCAATGAAAACATTGTAAACCTAAAAATCATAAATGATGGCTATTCTACAAATGGAGTAATGATTTAGAGTTTAGAGAGCAAAACATCCTGAAAAATACTTTAAGGGGTAACTTAGTACAAATGGTATAGTTAAGGGGGCAATAGAACATTTAAACCTAAATTATATGATTATTTTTACTTTGATCATCAAATTAAAAAAATAAAAAAATAGATTTATTTAATTATTAAACTACTATTGTATCATCCCAAAAATCAAATTAGTGACTAAAATGTAAGTTTTTGAAATTTTATGTCTGTATTCAAAAAATTTAAAAATTCAGGGACAATTGTAATTTCTTTGGGTATGACTAATTGGAAAAGAAGGAAAGATGAAAGGGCAAAATGGTTATTTGATGATAAATGAATTAAAAATTCATTTGATGGTCTTTATATCCACGTGGAGATAAAAAGAAAGGGTAAAAGAAAAATCTGGAGACTTGGGTGGCTTCCTTTTTCTTTCCTCCCGTAAGCTCCATAGCAAAGGTATGGATTTATCTAATGGGTTATTTTTTGCATTTTATGAATGATTTTGATTCTTTGAGTGTTCAGAAAGCTTAAGGAAAAATAAAGGTTGCTTAAAACTCAAAGAGGGATGAGTTATGAGAGATTAAGTAAAATGAGTTTTTAAGTGAATTGCTGGAAAAGGAGTAAATGAATTTAGAAGTCATATTTGACTTGTCAAGGGTCTAATTAAGAAGTTAAAATTAATAGAAGTGAATTCAGAACATGTTGAAAATTTAGTAAGATTCTTGGTTTCAATAATTATAGTGAGATATTGAAGATGATAATGAGTTATATGGATATTAGATGATATGATTAAGTATAGTTGAGGTTAATAGTATGAAAGGAGTTCAAAATGAGAGGTTTAAGTAAGCTTTGGTAAATTTTTGGGTTAAAGAAGGGTGTTCCGGGCATGGGGTATCGGTATTGTTCATCCAGTATCGACACTTCAAAGCAAAATGAGTAGAAATTAAACTTGGGGTGTTGATACTGAAGGAACAATATCGATACCATATGATAAAATTGGATGAAATCTTTAAGAAGTATTGATACCTAAATGGTGGTATCAGTACTGGTTAAAAGGGTATCGATACCAAGTGTTTAGTATCGATACCATTATCGAGTTATTAAAGCAGAATGTCAAAATGGTATCGGTACCTATGGGGGATATCGATACCATAAGAGGGTAGTATCGGTACTATAGTAAGAGTATCGATACTATTAGGCTTAAAATGCTAAATTAAGTGGTTCTTTCAGTATACGTTATATAGATTGGTTATAAGTGATTTGAACTTCGATATTCATATAAGTAGTATATTCGTGTAGATATCGATCGAGGACAAGTTCAAGACGATTCGAAACTATAAGATTGTGTAAAAGTCATTAGTGGTTGAATTGGCTAGTGAGGCCAGGTAAGTGCATAACATTATGTATATGATATGCCTTGGAAATAAGACTTGCAATGAGTCTAATTTCCATATTATGGTACATGAATATGAGTGTATGTGTTATATGTTATTGTGTGAATTACATGTTTTACTATGTGTGTTAAATGAGGTATGTGAATACAGGTCGGTGTGTTAATATATGTTAAATGATATAATGAAATTATGTAATGATATGAATATGGATTATAAGCTATATAATTAAAAGAACAAGATATGAGTTATATAATATGATAATATGATAAAAATGAGTTCATGAGAAATGATATGAGGTAGATAAGCATGTGTAAAGGTTATATAAACAATAGGAACATGAGTTGGGCAAGTACATGGTTGTGTGATTATTTATGTGAACTAGTATATTATAATTATATGATTAAATAAGAAGTGATATAAGCTAAGTAAGATTAACCTATAGGATGATATGAAAATAATATATCAACTAGGAGAATTGAACATAAGTGATGATACGAACATATAAGATAAGCTATATGGGGAAGATTCATGTGCTTAAATAAAATTATGACACATGGGTTATATGATAAAGATCTATGAAGCCATATGATAAGGTTATAGGAGTCATATGAAATTGAACTAAGTAAATAGATTAAATTAGTATATAAATGAAATAATAGAAGTGATATATGTTTATAAGTTATGCCATAGGTTACGTGATCTATGTGAATATAAGAGAATGAAGTATGAGCTATATGATATGATATAAGTTATTATATACATATATGATATATGTTATTAAACAGGACATATGTGATTATATGAGAAATTCTAGGAGATATATAAGTACAAATATATATATATATATATACGATGATTTAAGTGACCATATGAGATTATGTGCCTATGTAAAAACATGTGAAAGTGAAATAAGTTCAATGATATTTATTTATGTGATTATGTGATGAAATGGTTGACTATATGAACATGTGATTATGTGATGAAATGGTTGACTATATGAACATGTGAATATATGTCTATGAGAAGACATAAGGATAAGATATAAGCAATGTGTCAAGGAATGTGAAATGACATGAAAAGTTAATATAATTTATGTGAAAGTTGTAACACCCCTAACCCGTATCCGACCCGGATACGAGTCCGATATGTCACATTAAACTTTCAAATCATATTCTTGTACAAAATAACTGAAAACTCAAATTTTCATTAAAATAATTGAATATTTTACATTAATTAAAATACAATCAGATTTACTAAACATATCAGAGCATATTCTATTTAAACATCTTAGTACATGCCAACTGCATTTAATATAACAAAATACATATGATTCAAATCTCTTTTCTGATATGATTTTCGGGAAGGAGAGGCTAACATGTCTTTCTCCTCTTTGCTCCTTAATCTTCTCAAAACCTACGTGTGAAACACCCACACGCTAAGTCTATGACTTAGTGAGGCATATAAATGAATAATGGAAACTCTAACTCCTAACAATGCATGAACACTTTATAATATCATATCATACAGAATCACATAATAATTCATATAACAATTGCATACTTATATATATATATATATATATATATTATCATTATCATTATCATTATTCACATTTTTATTGTTATCAGTATTATTTTCATTCATTCATTTAATCATGTGATATTGTCCTTAATACTCATACACATCATGTCATATCATACATTTCACCAAGCAAATCACATAGTATCATACAAGCTTTCTTTTTAATGACCCATGTACACTTGTGAGAACAAAAGATATGCGAGTACATTGAGGTTGTGCACCTATGCTGTCACCACAACTCGTATAATTCCCACTAGGGGCACGTAGAATTTGTCCCGAATGACCGCATAAAAATGTACTGAATGACCACATATAACACATATGTCCCGAAGGACCACTCCTTAAGAACCATATGCATATTCCAATGGACCAAATAAGTGTACCAAAGTACTGCATATATATCCCAAAGGACCTCGTAGAACCCTCAACTTTTGGCATGCCAACTATACCTCTAGCTCTCATTTCATATAACATGAGCATTAATATTATTTTTATCACATATTGATCTATTTATGTCACATAGCTCATATCATGCTTTCATGTAATCACATATCTCTTTTCACCTGCTTTATATCTTGTACTCATGTAATCATATCACTTATTTTCACATAGCTCATAGTCACGTGGCTTATCTCAAAGACATATATATTCACATACTTTATAATTACATAGTTTACTCCATTTTACACATAATCACATGGCTTATTATCACATAACATGAATACATACAAATCATATAACATATACAATAACATATATCACATATACTCATATAAACACATGCTTATACTTATGAATTCATGCATTCTAATATAGGAAATAGACTCGTCGCAAGTCTTATTTCCTCTAAACATCATATACTAACTAGTATGCACTCATCTGGCCTCACTAGTCAATACTGATATTTTATTTCTTCCTTGTTCGATCTTATTTCGTTGATTCATCAAATACTCGCTTCCGATTAATATCAACACAATCATACATTTGATATGCATATCATAATTCTATATGTTATAATTTGATCCTTAATAATTCAAGCTAATCGAAATTCTTAATACAATTTCCACTTTGAGTAGTATCGGTACCCCCATGTATGGTACCGATACTTTCCTAGCTATGGTATCGATACCAAGCTTGGGTATCGATACCCTTTTTACATTCTAAATCCTTATTTCAAAAATGGGTATCAATACTGACCTTATGGTATCAATACTCTTGGTATCAATACTACATTCCTAGGTATTGATACCCCATGAACAATTTATAAATTTATGCCTTCTGGTATCGATACTCATTCAACCAGTATCGATACACATACCTTGATAATCATTTATTTTTCTCTTTGAAGTATCGGTACTGAATGAACAGTACCAATACCCCTAGCCCATAATATACTTCTTTAACCAGAAAATCTTACCAAACTCACTTAATTCTTCAACCATAACCTCCTTTTAACCCTTTAAGCTTAACTACACTTATTCTAATCAACTTGGATCACTTTAATTCATCCTAATATCTTATATCCCACATACACATTTGAATTCAATAATCAAGCCAATAAATTAATATGTTCCAATTTCATTTCTAACACTTTGAATTTCTTATTTCAACTTATGACAAGTCAAATTAAACTTCAAAATCCATTAACTCCTTCTATTTCAATAATTCACTTTAAAACACTTTTTTCTTAATCTCTCATAACTTGAAATTCTTTAAGCTTTAAGCCACTTAAAACTTCTTGTAAGCTTTCTTATCACTCTAAGAATAAAAAAACCTTCAGATTAAAGAAACACTCAAGTTAAATCCAACTCGCCTTTAAAATGAGCTCACAGTGGAAAGGAGGAAGAAGAAGAAGCAAATTTTCCAGACTTCTCTTTTATTTTCTCTCATTTCCACGTGATTTTCCTCCATAAAGGGAAAATAAAAATATTTCTTATCAAATGATCATTATAACCTTATTACTTTCAAACTTTACTATTAAATACTTCACAAAATATTTTCCAATTTAGTCCTTAAACTTTTTAATCTTTCAAAATAAGACCTCAAAGTTTCAAAACTTCCATTTTAGTCACTAGCCCTGATTTTGGGATGTTACAAAAGTGATTTATGTGACTATATGTATATGTGATACAAGTTATGTGACAAGTATAAATGATAATTCCCATGTTATGTGATATGAGAGCTAGGGGTATAGTTGGCATGCCAAGAGTCGAGGGTTCTATGTGGTCCTTCGGGACATATATGTTATATATGGTCCTTCGGGACAATTTTATATTCCCCTAGTGGGACCTTATACGAGCTGTAGTGACAACATATGTGCACAACCTCTATCTACTCACATATCTTTAGTTCTCAGAAGTGTACATGGGCTATTAAAAGACATAGTATAAATAAAGTGTATATGATGTTATGTGTATATTTCTTGGTGCAATGTATTATATGTGTGGTTTAAATGATAAGTATAAGATTATATGATAAATGAGATTAATGAAAATTATAAGATTATTGATGATGATAATGATAATATATGTGTATGTATGCATTTTGTTATATGTAATATTATATGAGTGGTATGATATGATGATATGAAATGTTTGTGTTGTTAAGTATTTAAGTTTCCATTATACATTTTATTATGCCTCACTAAATCAATTACTTAGCGTGTGAGTGCTTCACACGTAGGTTCCGAGAAGATGAAAAGGGATCGAAGACAGGCAAGACATATCAGCTTATTCTTTCCAAGAATCATATCAGAAAAGAATTGAATCATATGTATTTTGTTTTATTGAAAGTAATTGGCATGTAATTAAAGATTTGGATCAAGTATGGTCTGATAGGTTTTATAAAACCATATGTTTTATATGATACAAATTATTCAGTTTTATTATAAATGTCAAATTGAATTTTAGTTATTTTGTAAAAGCAAACGATTTAAAAAGTTAATGTGACACATTGGATTCGGATTCGGGTCGGATACATGTTGGGGGTGTTACAATTATCATCCAAATCATTTAAACATGAGCCAAATTATTCGTATAAAATATATTTTTAACGAGTAAATTTTTAATATTAATGTATAAATATTTGAATGAAAATTTATAAAAATATATTAATTGTTACATTATTTAAGTTTTAAAAATACACATTTAACATATAATTAATATAATTAGTATATCAAATTTATATTGTTAAATAATTTTCATAAGTATCATATTTATTTATATAAAATATAACATAATATGAAAAATAATATTATGATATCTAGTGGATAAATATATTATTTTTAATGTATAAAATCTATTTTTAATAACTTAAAATTAAATATTATTTTAAGTAATTACATTTTTAAAATAATTTTAACTTCTTAAAATTTATTAATATATTACTAAATTAAACTCTTTATATATTATTATAATTATTATTATTGAGTTTATAATTTTGAGTAAAGCACGAAGAATAAATTAAGAATAATACATATGAAAAAAATTATTATTTCAGAGTTATTTGTGTCCAAAGTGGTGGGAATTGTTCATTATCTAAGCATTTGGAGGTAATAATATTCCCACCTTTTTAACCAAAAATGTTACTATAGGTAATAAGTTATTACCTGGTAATGATCATTTCCGTGAACCAAAAATGGGAATACAATTTCAGAAAAGATCATTCCGCGAACCAAACACCCCCTTAAGATTAGAAATACTAATGAATATGATTGTTCATTATCAAATGGTTGAGTATTTAAACATATTTATCAAAAAATACTAATGGTTAACATTTAATGAAAATGATGGTGTAACTCTTAAATAAATTTACATAATTTACTTAAATTAAAATTATAATTATATAAATTTACTTAACTATTGCATCATCATTTTCATCGTATATTAATGGTTAATGACTTTATTGATAGTAATTTAACAATGGAATTATATTGAAAAATAAATATTTTGTTGGTAAAAATAAAAGCAAGCATATAGTTTAATGGCTAAATGAGTACTTTACCCTTAAAATTAAATTTAAATATTCCTAATTTTTTTTACTTTTAGATAAAATACATAAATGGTTTTCAAACTATACTTTTTGTCACTTAACTTTCAAAAATTATAAAAAATTATTTTATAATTTTAAAACAATTTGATCATAAAAATATCATTTTAACATAGTTTAGAGACATATGGTATACTTCATCCTAATTCTTTTTAACTACTAAATTTCAAAACATTATAAAATAAATTTATCAAACTATTTCAAAATATCATCGTGACATTACAAAATAGTCACCTTGATATTACAAAAATAATCATTAAATTTATTAAATTATTATAAAATAATCATTATCTTTTTATCAAATGGTTACAGTAATGATAAAAAAATATAAAATTATTACACAATCGTCATTAGATTTAACTTTATGGTTATAAAAAGGCTTAATACAAAAATAATTGTCTAAACAATACTTCGAAATAAAATATTTGGTGCCTAAAATTTTTTTGCTAAAAATAAGTGTTTAATGTTTCTAAAGTTACACTTTTAGGTGCCTAAACCGTAACGGTTGTAATATTTGGGTTTATTTGACGTGTCACTCATATAAAATTTCAAAAATCATTTTATTTAAAAAAAAATAATATTGTAATATAAAAAACCCCAAATTTTATATTTTCTGTTGCCAGTCGACCATCGTCGGTTCATAGTTGTCATTGTTGACACTGTTAGAACTGTCTCATCACCGTGACCAAAACCCAAACCGTACCCACCATGATTTCGTGGAAAACACCGCGAAGAATTGTCGAAATTTTATGTTTTTCTTTTATGCTTTCTGACGATTTGGATGGCTACAATTGTCCGTATGTTACACAGCCACCACTGTTGTGTTTCTCGTCGTGATCCGAACAAAACCCAATTGATGATGACCATTTACCATCGGAAGTGGGGCAGCGAGGGGAAGGGGCTTTAATTTTGTTTATGTTTTTGAAAAAAATATTAATTTTAGTATTAAAAAAATTTAAAAATATATAACGGTAGGTACCTAAAATTGTAGCGGAGAAAACGTTAGACATTTATTTTTAACGAAAAGTCTTTAGGCACCAAATCATATTTCGAGGTATACGTTAGACACTTATTTTCATATTAAGCATTATAAAAAATACAATGATCATTTTATAATAATTTAATACTTAATTATTAATTATTAAAATTTCAGTGACTAGAAAATCATTTGAGTATAGCGTAGGGTTTTTTTGGCCTAATGGGGCACCCACTTAAATTATTTGGCCCAATAAGGCACCTCAAAAATTAATTTGGAATATACGGTATTTTCTACATTCCAGGGTGAACTCGTCATTTCGACGTGATGAGTTTCATGGGATATAATTTTTATATTTAAGGCCCAATATTTTAATATTTATTGTGGGAGACGAATGCCATTAAAAAATATTTTTTAGATTATTATGTGAATTTAATGTTGGAAAGAAAAAAATACACTGAAACTCGTTACGTCAAGGTGACGTGTTCTGTTAGATTTTTTTTTGCTTTCCAAAATGTGGTAGATTATGTTGAAAAGAACAATAAACTATGAACATTAGATTAGACTTTCAAAAGTGCACATTAAGAAGAAAAAATCTACAAACTTAATACATTAACATAAGGACGTAAATAGGACTAACCTTACGAACTCTATAAACATTAAATAAAATCATTAACATAGTAGTATCAATTAAAAAGTTTTAATCTTTGTATGTATGCATGTGAATCTGATTATATTCGTAATTTCACCATACTCATACAACATCAATTTATGTTCGTAATTTCACCAGATTGGAATATGATTATATTGTCCAAGCACTTGTTTGACTACATGAGGGTGAGACTTCTGCCACCTATACTGGTAATCTGAATAGAATATGGTGTGATTGTGGTTGATTTCAAGCCTTCAGATACTCATGCACTCATGTAGTTGTTGCATGTACGCATGTGAATGTAGACCCATACATTTACGCTGATGATTGTTATAGCTTCCATACTATGCACAACATATACAGTTACGAGTTTAGGTATCTCCCGAACGATGCATATTGACCACCTACTGTCTTTGAAGAATGATTATCAAATCCGCAATTACGAAGTAAGTTAAGGGGTCATCTTGAATCTAGTCGAATTCATACTAATATGGATGACCCTCAAAGAGAACAAGATATATCAAAACTATGTGACCAATGTAGAGGCGAAGGCCACAATAGGAAGCATTGTCCACATCTCCCAAGATATCGAGTAGGCCAATAAATCCTTTGTAATCGTATTCTCATGTTTTGCCGATTTTACTAATATCAATGATAATTTTACAAATATTCTTATCACAAGTGCATGTTTTGGTTCTCCTATAAATCTATCAACTAACCCAACTCCTATTTATAGTTAAAATTTGAGGAAATGAACATTGAAACTCGTCACCTTGACGTGACAAGTTCTAGTGTATTTTTTTCCTTTCCAACACTAAATTCGCATAATAATATGAAAAAAATATTAATTTTTAATAAAACTCGTCACCTTTCACGGGAAATATTAAAATATTAGACTAGAATATAAAAATTATATCCTATGGAACTAATCATGTCGAGGTGACGAGTTCATCCTGGACTGTAGAAAACATTGTAGATCCCAAATTAATTTTTGAGGTGCCCTATTCGGGCAAAAAAACCTAGTGTTAGAACCTTAAGGTGGTGTTTGGTTCGCTGGAATGTTTCTGAGGGAATTGGAATCTGTCAGGAATTGTAATCCAATTTCATATTTTGTTTGGTTCGCAGACATGTCAGATGAATTTGATTTCAGTAATGTAAAATGACAGGATTGCCCTTCTTATTTTTTTGCTTAATTTTAGTTTGTTTTATAAATTACATGTAGCAATATATTATAAATTTTTTTAAAAAAAATAAATTTTAATTTTATTGATTGATTATTCATTTTAATAAATTATAAAAATCATGCTAATAAACATTATAAGTTAAAATAATCTCAATTAGGGATAGCCATGGGTCGGGTTGGGTCAGGTTTTTGGTCCACCTGACCCGACCCGAGAACAAGGGAACCTCCATCCGAGACCCGACCCGACCAAAATAAAGTTTCACCCGACCCGACCCGACCCGAATATATGAATTAGAAACCCGACCCGAAATAATAAAAAAATATTTTTATTCAATAAAACAGTGACTTAATTGAAATATATATATATAGGGGTATTATTGTAATTATTCCTAAATATATAAGGTAAAATTATATATTTTTTGGGTTGGGTCGGGTATTTTTCACCCTAAACCCGAACCCGACCCGACCCGAATATCACACTTAAAAAAAACCGATCCGACCCGACCCGAATATATGAATTAGAAATCCGACTCAACCCGACCAGAAATAATAGTAGATAGACTTAATAAATTAATAGTAGATAGACTTAATAAAGTAACACTCTATAATTGGGAGATCATTTGTGTATTTTATCCTTTCGTTTTTCAATTTCATGCTACCAATGTGGTGGGTCGGAGGCATTTTGGAGTATTAATCGTATTGTACACGCGGTTACAACGGTAGGTTGAAATATGCACACACATTGAGCTTTAGCGGATATAAAATTATTTGTAACTATTTTTACGTTATACTACTTCAAATACCACTCATGTTTCAATTTTATCAATTTTAACACTAACGTTATGCTTAAATGTAATTATGTCACTCCGCCGTTAATCTATTAATGTGATGATGACATGGTATCTCCGTTCCATGATGATAATGACGTGTCTCACTCACCAAAATGACATCGTTTTATCATGAAAAAAACACTTTCTATGTAATTTGAAACATAGACCTCTAGAAAACCAAAGTAAAACACATAACCACCAAGCTAACTTAAGAACATATTATAACCTTAACAAATTATTATAAATGTTAAATAACATATTGAATTTTTAACTTTTATAAACAGAGACTAATAGTCTCTGTCTTCATCTCCTTCCTTTCTTCCTCAACAAAACTCTAAAAATTTTGAGTTTCTAGTACTTTATTTGTCCTTTCCATTAAAATGACAGAACTACAGCCTTTGATTCGTGAAATTAAAAACGATGGCCAGCTCAGAAGGTATTCATCACTCACGAAACCTTGCGTATTCTTTTTAAATTGGAGTTGTTTCTTTCTATTTCAACCTAGGATCTTGCTTCAGGAGTTTTCTGCAATAAGTAGCTTGCATTTCTTTGATAGTTCTCCTTTAGGGTTTTGCTTTTACCATTGGAGGGGATCTACAAGCTTAATATAAAAGCTTCTGAGTGGGGTGCGTTTCCAAGAGACTTTTGGCAGGAGATTTTGGATTTGTTTTAATTCAATTTCGTCTCTGCGTTTTAAAGGGGTTGGAAAAGGAAAATATATTAACGGTTCTGATTTAGTGGTCCACCTTATTAGGGGTGTTCAAAATTCGGTTTTAACTGAATTAATTAATCGAATCGAATTAGTTCGATTAATTCGGTCGACCACCGAATTAGTTCAGTCGGAGAACGGTTAAAGTTTTTTTTAGAATTCGGTTAACGGTTAATTCGGTTCGAAATCGGTTAATTAACCGAAATAACCTTTATATATTAAATATATTATATATATAACATATGAGCTCAGCCCAAACTATTTAAAACCCAATTAATAATTTAGGATCTAATAACTTTTAAACCTAAATCAATATTAATTAATTAAAAAAATCCATATAAAATTTTTATTTTATAATTATATAATTATTTAAATTAATTGTAAATTGTTTTTTTGAATTAAAAATATTCAATTTTTATATAATTTAGAAAATTTTAAAAAATTTCGGTTAATTCAAAAATTTCGGTTAATATTTTTAAAAAAAAGTTTGGTTCGGTTAGCGGTTAAAGAAAAAAAGTTCGATTAATTCGGTTAATGATAATTCGGTTCGGTCGACCACCGTTTTAACCGATTGAACACCCCTACTTTAAAACCTTTAAAAAAACGATGCTTTCGGTGAGGTGTAATTTTGTTCATAGTCCCTGTATTATTTGTACAATTTTGCATCTTCTTTAGATCAAAATTACGCCCTTTTGAGTTTTTTTAAACGTCAAAATGATCGTGTAAAAATGGTGTCATTTTGATAAGGGAATCACGTCATCACCGTCACGGAAAAGAGAAGTCATGTTATTGTCTCATTAATGGATTAATGACGGTGTGACATAATTACAGTTAAACGTAAACGTTAATAGTAAAACTGACAAAATTAAAATGATAGTTATGTAAACGAACCAAAGCTTAAAGATGAGTAGTATTTGAAGTAGCTTACCCCTATTTTTAATATTTCTTATATCAAATTGAAAAAAAGTTTCAACTACGAAAAATTATATTTTATTTATCAGATTATTACATTTAAATTAAAATAACATTTTATTTTATCTTATTATTATTATTTAGTATTATAAATGTTTTATTAAAAGTTTTTTTCTCTTACATCCATGTTACCCTATATTTTCATCATGATTTTTCATCAATATTTTCACTATAATTTAAATGATTCAACTTTGTTTTTTTATTTAAAAAGAAATTTCATTTATTCATATTTTGAGTGTTTTTTTCCATGTATAAGTTTAATCTATATCTAACGCTATCTAACGCCAAGTTTATTATGACCACAACAAAAGAATTTTAAACTTTAACCAAACTTACCTCGTAATATTATATAATATGAAATACAAATATAGTGCATAATAGTTTTATGTGAGTGTATTTTTATCGTTATTTAACAGTTTTTTTAGGAAAATAAAGATTAGATTGCTAAATCGTCAAGGATGATTACATGTTTAATAAAATCATGTTCATCATAATAAAATCACATCAGATTGGGATTCGATAGGGCCCATTGAGCAAGCTGGTCTGTTGCCCTGTTCGCTTGTCTATTAATGAATTGAACTTTGAAGTCTCTAAAACTTGCTAGAATACTCCGAGCCTCGTTAACTAACAATCCGATCGTCGATTCATCATGTCTGATATTGTTCAGCCTGTTAACAACATTTATAGCATCTCTTTCAACCATTGCCTTGGTCCACCCATTCTCAACTGCGAAGAGAAGCCCTCAAGTAAAAGCACTCACTTCCGCTGATTCTGATGTAAAAGGTGGTTCTATTTGTTTACAAAATCCCCCCAATTACTATTCCATTATGATCTATGGCAATCACCCATATGCTCGTTTTTTGTTCCAGCCTGGAAAAAAGTCTATCTAAATTAATCTTAATTTCGTTTGCTTCGGGCTTTTTCTAAAGCAATATTGTGATTGGGAGTCTTGGGAACTCCTGCCTTCAACATTTACGTCCACTATCTCCGTGCAAAGATTCCAAGCAGCCATCAAAACATCCTTTTCTTCTTGAAGCTCTCGTCATGAATCCATTTGTTCCTCCGGTTCCAGATGTTCCATATTAGTGTAAGAAATTTGGTGAAACCTTCCCTATTGATTTTTTAGGATCCATTCAAACCAATCCCGACACAGATCACCATTCCAACTGACAATTTCTTTCTTCAGTACCGAAATTCAGAGAATTCTTTTGGCTTTTGGATAATCTTTAAAAGTGTGGCAAAGTGTTTCGCGGGCCTCATTGCACATTGGGTAAAGTCCGTCTAACAAATTAGTATGTTTAAACTTTTCCCCTGTAAGTAGTGCATTGTGACACACTTCTGATCTTAAGCAGCGTCGGAAGCTTGCTCAACACTTTCCAAATCCTCCCTTGCTCTGCCGAGATGTTTTTCTACAACAACAACTAGTTATATTTCGACTTAGCCGCATAACATCTTGTATTGTAATGGCTCCATTTTGTTGGTAATGCTCAATCCCACATAGTATTGAAAATACTATTGGGAATGGTTATTTATGGTTTGGATTTTTCACTTCCTTGTTGAGTGAAAGAGAACAAAGGGGACTCTCGCGCACCACCGCTGTCGTCCGGCTCAGCTCGGCACGGCACGTGGTCGTGGTTGTGGTAATACGTGTCTTCGACACTTAGAGAAAATTCTTGAGGAATTTCTCTTTGAAAGAAACAAATGGAAAATGCGAAATATTTTAACTGATATTTATAGGCTGCTGAGGACTATTTAAATTCAAATGATAACAGCTGGTTTATGAGTTATCATAAATTAAACAGCTTTTTACAGATGAGACAAACTGTTAATAGCAGGAGTTATATGATTTAATTTCAAGAGTTACATGATATAATTTCAGGCATTATAATAGCTGAATAATGGTGCAATAAACCTGGACTATTTCTGAGTCAGGTTCATCTAGACATTTCAGCTGTTACAAAGAATAATTTTAATCCTGATTTTTTATATGGACGATTTTAACCCTATTTCTAGCCTATAAATAAAGAGCTGAATCTAGCTTCTCAACTCACTCTCAACATTTCAGAATTCACTCTCCAAGTGTTTTCTAAATATTCTCTCTGTGTGCTTTCCGATAAGAAGAGCAATACCACTAGTAGTCTACTCCGGTTTCGGGTATACGGAATTCAGAGCGACCGTGTTAACCTCGGGGGACGGTCCGCCTACTGTAGCGATTACACACATCGGAGCAAATTTGTTTCTAAGGCAGTGGTTTTACCACAACACAATTTACGAATATGTTCCTTTTAAATTACTGTTTATCTTTCCTGTCAGTGCTAATGGTGTGGTTTTGCAGTTTCATATTTCCAACAATTTAGAAACGAATTCGATATACTGCAATCATGTCAACACCTTTGAGCAAACTTATTCCCGATCTTTCCAAGCTCGATGCACTTGATGGAAAGAATTATAGAAGGTGGTCCCAAAGAATCTTGATATTCTTCGAGCAACTTGATCTTGACTACGTGCTACTCAAGCCACCACCTACCATGCCACCAACCCCAACTGCCGGTAATGATACGAATGCGGTTCTGAATGATGATGCCTTAGCAACTACCGCCACCACTCTCGCTACCTACGAGAAATATGAGAAAGACAACAAAAAGGTGCGAGGACATCTGCTCAGTCACATATCAAATAAATTGTTTGATATGTTTCTTAGAGAAAGGAGTGCCAAGGCAATATGGGACACTCTCAAGAAAAAGTATGGTGCGGACGATGCGGACATCAAGAAGTACGTTGTCGGCGAATGACTCAAATTCCAGATGACAAACGACAGACGACAAGCCGATAATGGATCAAGTTCATGACTATGAGAACTTAGTCGTCGACATGAAGGGATGCAAATGTGCGAGGTACTGCAAGCAAATGTTCTCATTGAGAAGCTGCCCAAGTCCTGGTCCGACTACCGCAACTCTCTTAAGCATAAGAAGAGAGAAATTTCGCTTGAAGAGCTCGTGGGCCATATGAAGATTGAAAAAGCCAAACGTTTAAAAGATAAGCTTACTAATTCTATGAGTAATTTATCTTTTAGAGCTAACTTGGTTGAGTCTAAATTCAAGAAGATCATGAAACGTGGGAATCAAGACAAGAAGATAAAACCCCAGAAGGCTACTAACTTCAAGAAGTCAGAAAAGGCCAAACCTGAAGAAAAGACGCTCAAGTGCTATGTCTACGGTTTACCCGGCCACAAAGCTTACCAATGCCAACACTGCTTGGACCGCCAGAATGACAACAAGCCACAGATGCACGTTGTAGAAGAAGATGATGAAATCATTGATGTGGTGGTCTCAGAAGTCAATCTGGTGGAAAACAGTTCGGAATGGGTTGTTGACACTGGCACTTCAAGCATTTCTGCGCAAGGAAGGAGTTTTTCACCGAATTCGAGGATAGGAACGTAGGTAAACGTGTGTACATGGGGAACTCTAGTAGCTCTGAAGTGCTAGGCAAAGGCAAGGTTTTACTCAAGCTAACCTCTGGTAAAACTCTGGCTTTAAATAATGTTATGTATGTACCTGCCTTGAGTAGAAATTTGATAAGTGGTGGGCTTCTAAATAAGGCAGGCATTAAGTTAGTTTTTGAGGTAGATAAACTTGTACTTTCCCGAAATGGTGATTATATTGGGAAAGGGTTTTTAAGCAATGGTTTATTTGTCATAGAAACTCAATTTAATGAAAATAAAGCTACCACTTCTGCTTATATTGTTGAATCCATTGATATGTGGCATGCTAGATTAGGACACGTGAATATTCATGCTTTAAAGAAATTGATAAATATGCATGTTCTGCCTAAACTAGACACAACTAGCTTTAACAAATGTGAAATTTGTGTAGAAGCTAAGCATATTAGACCTCACTTTAAGACTGTTTCTAATAGAAAGACTGAGTTGTTAGAACTCATTCATACTGATCTAGCAGATTTTAGAAACACTGAAAGTAAAGGAGAAAAACACTACTACATAACTTTTGTAGATGATTACTCAAGATATACAAAAGTTTATCTCTTAAAGACTAAAGATGAAGCTGAAAACTTCTTTCTTATTTATAAGGCAAAACTTGAAAATCAGTTAGATAGGAGAATCAAATAGGTTAGATCTGATAGAGGTGATGAATATGGATCTAATTTCTTAAAAGATATTTGTGAATAGAATGACATGATTCATGAAACATCAACCTACTATTTTCCTCAACAAAATGGTATAGCCGAAAGGAAAAATAAAACTTTAAAAGAGATGATGAATTCTTTACTAATAAGTTCAAGGTTATCTGATAACATGTGGGGGAGACCATTCTATCGGCAACTCATATCTTGAATCGAGTTCCTCATAAGAAATTAGATTCTACCCCATATGAATTGCGGAAAGGATACACTCCTAATTTACAATACCTGAAAGTGTGGGGGTGTCTGGCCAAAGTGGGTTTGCCAGACTTTAAGAAGTCCACCATCGGACCTAAAACTGTTGATGCAGTGTTTATAGGGTATGCTACAAATAGTGTTGTATACAGATTCATGCTTTTACAAGATTATTCTATTTATGAGTCAAGAGATGCTGTTTTCTTTTAAAATACTTTTCCTTTAAAGGAACTGAGAATAAATTTCGAAACACAAATAGAATACATTACATCCACTTCTTCTAGTATTCTTGCTAGGTCTTCTCAACAAAATGATTTCGATCCTAGAAGAAGTAAAAGACAAAGAGTTGAAACCTCTTTTGGACCAGACTTTATTACTTCTTTTATTTCTAAGATAAATGATTTAGACTCCATTTCAGATCCTATAGCTCAAATTTTTCTGTTAGATGAGGATCCTAAAACTTTTGAAGAAGCTATAAGATCTATCAATGCTAGTTTCTGGAAAAGCGCTATTAATGATGAACTAGAATCGATAATGTCTAATCATACTTGGGAATTAGTTGACTTGCCTAAGGGATTCAAACCAATATGCAATAAATGGGTCTTCTGGAAGAAACTGAGGCCAGATGGTTCAATTCAGCGGTACAAGGCAAGGTTAGTCGTCAAAGGGTTCACTCAAGGGTTTGGTTTAGACTACTTTGATACATACTCTCCCGTTACGAAAATCTCAATGATTCGTGCATTATTTGTACTAGCCTTTATTCATGAGTTGCAAGTACATCAAATGGATGTTAAGACTTCTTTCTTGAATGGGGATCTGGATGAGGAGATTTACATGGAGCAGCCACTAGGTTTTGAAGAACCTGGTATGGAAGGCAAAGTCTGTAGACTTAAAAAGTCACTTTATGGACTTAAGCAGGCTCCTAAACAGTGGTATGAGAAATTCCATAAAATTATTCTTAGTTTTGGTTTTGTTAAGAATGGTTCAGATGCTTGTGTGTATTCGAAGATGTTTGCCACTGAATGTGTCATCATAAGCTTGTATGTTGATGACATGTTGATTTTCAGTTCTAAACTTGAGTCCATTAACAAAGTTAAGAGTTTCTTGTCTACAAAGTTTCAGATGACGAATTTGGGAGAAGTAGATGTAATCTTAGGAGTCAAAGCTACCAAACTGAAAAGGGATTTTCTTTAAGTCAAGCACATTATATAGAGAAAGTGCTAAAGAAATTTGACAGTTTTGATGTCGTCCCTGTTCAAACTCCTTATGACCCTAGCATACATCTTGTTAAGAATAAAGGAAATAATGTTTCCCAAACTGAATATGCTAAATTAATTGGAAGCTTAATGTTCTTAATGAACTATACTCAGCCTGATATTGCTTATATTATTGGTAGACTGAGTAGATATACTCATAATCCGAGTGGTGAACACTGAATTGCTCTTAAACGCTTACTGAAGTATCTTAAGGGTACTTTGGATTGGAAACTTGAGTTTGTTGGTTTACCTGTGGTACTAGAAGGATATTATGATGCCAACTGGGTTTCTAATAATGATGAGGTAAGCTCTACGAGCGGGTATGTTTTTACTTTGGGTGGAGCAGTAATCTCGTGGAAATCATCAAAGCAGACTTGTATTGCTCATTCTACCATGAAGTCAGAGTTTATAGCTCTTGATCTAGCTGGGCAAGAAGTCGAGTGGCTCAGAAGCTTCTTAGCAGATATTCCGTTGTGGGGAAGACCGACTCCTCCAGTTTCATTGTTGTGTGATTCACTTGTTGTGATATATGTGGCTAAGAACCAAGCTTATAATGGTAAGAAAAGACACATTCACATAAGACATGAATCAGTTAAACACTTAATAAAGAATGGAGTGCTCTCTTTAGAGTATGTGAAGTCGGAAAGAAACCTAGCAGATCCACTTACCAAAGGGTTAAGTCGGAAGCTGGTCCTAGATTCGTCGATGGGGATGGGTCTCAAGCCCATTGGTTGAGGAATTCATGGTGGATACCCAACTTAGTTATCTAAGTTCCATGTGGTCAAACGAAACCATGGAAAGACTCATAGTGCACATTTCTACTTCCTATCTCTATGACGAATAATGTGCATGCCCAGGACGAGCTTAAGTGCTCTTAATAAATTCATAGCCCTGGCTTTGGGTGGTCTTAGTGAGAAAGACTTAATGAATTTACCGATTTTGGCTGAATATTTGTTCTTAATAAGTTCATAACCCATAGTGAGTGGGTATTCCTAAGTGAGAAATAAATAATGAACTTACCGACAGAAAGGTTGAGTTTGTTAAACTCTTAATAAATTCAAATCCAAGTATTTGGATGGTTCTAGTGAGAAGGACTTATTGAATTTACCTATAAATGTGGTTTTATATTTATTTTTAATGACTTCTTAGCCCAGAGTTTGGGTGGTTCATTAATAATAAACTTGAAGAAAGTCACCATACCCTTTGTGAGTTAAGTTATTATAAAAGCTCTTAATTATTTCATATCCCTTTTAAGGGTGATTTATGTCGAGATAAACTTGATGAAATAACCTATGTAAGTGAGAAGGGTTAGCCGCATTCTATGAAAAATGTTGGGCCATTTTTCTAGCACACTTACTAGAATCCTGAGGTAAGATGACCAAATATATACTTTTGTATATATATATCTTACACATCGAGGACTCAGATGGATGAAGGGGCTAGTTGTGTGTTATGAGTTTACCCTCATCTTAGAAAGTTCCAGACTAGTTTTACTTATCTAAGAGAATGATTGCTCATCATCACTATGTACTAGTTCCATATACGTTCACTAGTGCTTAAACAACTAATCTCGCTATTGCTCTTCTGGAAAGTTTATTTTCGAGTTTCAGAAGAATTCTTTCATATTAGTGGGGGAATGTTGGTAATGCTCAATCCCACATAGTATTGGAAACACTATTGGGAATGGGTATTTATGGTTTGGATTTCCCACTTTCTTGTTGAGTGAAAGAGAACAAGGGGGACTCTCTTGCACCACCGTCGTCCGTCTCGGCTCGGCACAACACAGCTCGGTTCGGCACAGCTCGGTTCGGCACAACTCGGCTTGTGGTCATGGTCGTGGTAATTCTTGTCTTCGACACCTCCGCGCGGATACTATATTTTTAGAGAAAATTATTGAGGAATTTCTCTTTGAAAGAAACAAATGGAAAATGTGAAAGATTTCAACTGATATTTATAGGCTGCTAAGGACTGTTTAAATTCAAATGATAACAGCTGGTTTATGAGTTATCAGAAATTAAACAGCTTTTTCCTAAATTAAATAAAAACGTTAAGATGTATCTGGACTGATTTCCAGCTTTGTACAGAGGAGACAAGTTGTTAATATCAGGAGTTACAAGAGTTATATGATTTAATTTCAGGAGTTACATGATATAATTTCAGGAGTTATAACAGCTGCATAATGGTGCAATGAACCTGGACTATTTATGAGTTAGGTTCATCTAGACGTTTCAGCTGTTACAAAGAATGATTTTAATCCTGATTTTTTATATGGATGATTTTAACCCTATTTCTAGCCTATAAATAGAGAGCTGAATTCAGCTTCTCAACTCACTCTCAACATTTTAGAATTCACTCTCTAAGTGTTTTCTAAATATTCTCTTTGTGTGCTTTCCGATAAGAAGAGCAATACCACCAGCAGTCCACTCCGGTTTCAGGTTTACGAAATTCAGAGCGATCGTGTTAACCTCGGGGGACGGTTTGCCTACTGTAGCGATTACACACATCAGGGTGAATTCGTTTCTAAAGCAGTGAATTTACCACGACACGGTTTACAAATTTGTTCCTTTTAAATTACTATTTATCTTTCTTGTCCGTGCTAACGGTGTGGTTTTGTAGTTTCATATTTCCAACACATTTCAACTTGTCTTGATGGGTCGGAGCAATAAGAGTATTGAGGACATGTTCAGCATCTCCCGGGTGTAAAACTTCAACTACTTTTCTTGTATCCCATCTAGCTTGATATGGGAGCATGAAACAATACATTTAAATGGGGGGCTTCCAAGATCTCCATAAGAGTGTTTCCACCGTATAGGTGAAAAGTCTCCCCACCTGTCCATTAACATCCTTGCTTTTCCTCCCCTGCCTACCCTCCAGAAAAAGCCTTCCTTCAGAGTCTCCTTAGCTTTAAAAAGACTTATCCAAATATATGAACCTTGTTCTCCCATTCTTTCTTGAAGAATATCTATTTGGGGAAAGTACGTGGCCTTAAAGACTTGTAATGCTAGAGAGTTTTTATCTTGGATGAACCTCCAAATTTGATTTCTAATGAGGGTAATGTTAAAACAATTTTAGATCCCTAAACCTCATCCCTCCTAATCTTTTTGCACGACATGCCTTGTCCCAATTCATCATCAACCATCCTTGTTTGTTATGCTTTCCGGACCACCAGAAGGTACATATTTGCCTGGTAATATCCTCTATGATGCCTTCCGGAAGCATATAGCAAGCCATAGCATATGCAAGGAGTGCCTGAGCTACTGATTTGAGGAAAATCTCCCTCCTTCCATATGATAATAAAATTTTAGTCCATCTCAGAATTCTCTTAGCATCCTTCACAAAATTGAAAGCTGTTTTTTTTCCTTTCCCCACCACCAAAGGCAGTCCGAGATAATGTCTCGGTTCCTCTGTTTCCTCTACCTCAAAAATCTTCCTGATCTCCTCCTTCACAATCGTGTTGGTGTTCTTACTAAAATAGAGTCTCGACTTGTCAAAGTTAATCTTTTGTCCCGATGATGCTTCATAAATTTGAAGCAACTCTTTTATTTTTTGGGCTTCGTGACAAGAGTTCTTGAGGAATATAATATTGTCATTTGCGTGCAAAAGATGCGTGATTCTTAGACCTAGCATTACTGGCTCTTACCCCTCTGATTTCTCCTACTTGTTAGGCTTTGAGCATAAGAGCTGACAAACCTTACGTACAGAAGAAAAATAAGTAAGGAGATAGATGATCTCCTTGTCTGAGGCTTCTTGGCGGGGTGAGCTTTTCCAACAAGGTCTTGTTGATTCTTATTTGGAAAGACACCGAGCTAATACATGTTTTAATTAGTTTTACAAATTTTTCAGAGAAACCCATTTGTTTCAGGATTTCCAATACAAATTTCCATTCAACCCGATCATAAGGTTTCTTCCAATCTAATGTCAGTGCCGCTCCTTTGTTTGGTCATTTTTTGCTCTTTTTAGGTAGTGAAAAATCTCATGTGCAACTAGAAAATTGTCTGAGATTCTCTTCTGTGGGACAAAAGCACATTGATTATGTGCAATGCATCTTGGCATGATTGGTTTGAGACGATTGACAATAACCTTGGACACAATTTTGTAAACTATATTGCAAAGACTTATAGGCCAGAAAATTTTCAGACTTTGGATTGGAGACTTTTGGGATAAGGACAATGACAATTTTTTTAACTTCTCTCATGTCAGTGGAACCATTGAGCAAACTAAGACACAAATTTATGACATCTTTTCCCACTACATTCCAGAAAGCCCTATAAAACGCTCCAGATAGACCATCAATTCCATGTGTTTTATTAGGATGTATTTGTTTGAAGGCTATGAGAACTTCCTTGGAGGTGAACTCTCGATCAAGGTATATATTATATTCTTCCATGATGCGCAAAGGTCAAGTTTTTTAATCATTGATTGAGGGAGATCAACCGTACTTGAACTAAAGATAGTAGAGAAATATTGGAAAGCAATCCCTCATATGTCCTTTAATTGAGTTGCAGTGTTTCCCTGTTCGTCTTTGAGATATTCAACCCCAGTTCTTTTTCTTTCTGTCATTCTCTCTATCATAGAAGAAAGTCGTGTTTCTATCTCATTCTCTAAGCCAATTGACACGAGATCTTTGCCTCCAATAAGTCTCATCAGCTCCCTCTTTAGATCATATAATTGCTCTAACTTCTCTTCTATTATAAGTTCCATCTTAATTCCTGAATTTTAATTCCCAATGTGTCTTCCTCCGTTTTTTCCTGAAGTCTTCATTTTTTCTGCCAAATTCCCAACAGACCAAGTTCCATCATTCTCGTTTCAGTGATACCAACTATGTTCAATCAATCTTTTTGAACTATGTTAATGCATCATTCTTCTTTAGCCCAACATGTCTCAAATTTAAAGTGGTCGCTTCTTATATTGGAGACATTGAACCTATCATTCCCAACAAGCTCAATCATAATAAATGTGTGGTCCGAGAAAAAAGTAGTCTCCGATATGGTTATGAAATTAGGAAAACTATCATTCCAATATAAGGAGGCAACGAACATATCCAACCTTTCTCTAATTTGATTTTTCGCTTTATGACCTGTAATCCAAGTGAACCATCCCGATCTAGGCTTTAAGTCCCAATGGTTAACCTCCCTTAACCCTGTTTGAAAGCCAATCATATCCACGTTTGATCTTCGCCTACCTCTCCGTTCCTCACTTTGATGTAGAATTTCATTGAAATCTCCTCTCATTAACCAAGGAAGGTTGGATCTAGGCTTAATTCTTTTTATTAACTCACAGTTGTCTTTTTTCCTTGCACCATTCCATCCTCCATAAAATTCCGCGAACCTAAATTTTTTATTTTGCCAATCAATAATAATATAAATGTGAAGATTTGAATAGTCAAGAAGAGCCACACTAATATTATTATTCCATAATATAAGGAGCCCGGTACTACCCTCGGTGCTCTCAACCACAAAACAACTAGTCTTGCCAACCCTAGTCCGAACATACTCGACTTTCATTTTCCTAAGTCTACTTTCATGCATGAAGACCAAAAGGGGAGACCTTTTACAAATGATTCATTTCAGCTCTTGAATTGTTGTTGGGTTCTCAAACTCGCGATAATTCCAACATATCATACTTATGGCTGACGGCGGGGCTGTCCCTCAGCCTCTGCTGTTGTCATGGCTTGGATACCACCAACAATAGATGAGTAAGTTCTCTACTTCAATCTCCTTGTCCTTATCTTGATGCTCTGATGTCGCTCTTGAATTGTCCTACTGGTTGTGATGCTTCTTGTTACGCTTATTATTGTCATGTTTGTCCCCATTATTCCTTTTTCCATTGCTTGAAATCCCCTTTTGTCACCAAAAAAACTACTGTGTATGACAATATCCAAATTCCTCTCTTTTGTATTCGGTGATCTTTCTCTTGTTCCTCCAATCTGATGGACTGATCGTACCCTGGATGAGTAATGTATGCTTCCATTGGTCCCGTCTTGCTCCGTAGACAAATTACTATTGTGATTCACATAAAAAAAATTGCCTCTACTGATCTTTGAGGCACTATCCAAGAAGATAGTTGATCGAACTCTCAGCTAATCCCTGTACTGTAAAATATTGGGGAAGTTGGCAATGAACGATGGGCACTCCACGATCGAGTGTCCCAGCAGCCCATAACCATGGCAAAACGAGGGCAACCTTTCATATTTGATCATACACTGTCGAGTGCTCCCGTCTACTCACACTCCAACATTGATACATCTTCGTAATGGCTTTTTAATGTTGATTTCAACTTTTGAGTCTTAGAAAGTCTCCAAGTCTCCCTTCCCCATTTCCAAAATCCACTGCTATGGACTTTCCTAACGCATTACCGATCCTAACCCCCGATGTTTGATTCATAAGTCCTAATGGGAGCTCGAAGATCCTCACCCAAACTGACAACAAATAAAAGTTAAACTCGTCCATACTCAATCTTGGATCAAAGTACCACAAAGATAGAATTTCTCCATCGAAACTCCATAGTGTTTTCCCCATGACTTCTTGTTTGTCTTCCAACCTATGATACTTGAACAATAACTTATTTGACCTAAGATATGATCCCTCCACCATTTTTGTAGCACCCAGACCTATAGAAAAACCTTCAAAACTGAATCTCCATCGGCTAATTTGAAGGATATAAACTTTCCCACCAACCATTTATCCAGCTCTTCAAGATCATCTTCTCTAATTACTCTCGGGGTTTCAAAAACTGTTGCCTCTTCTTCTGTAAACGAAAGTTGATTGAACAAGTGAAGAACTTCTTCGTCCATAGTTCTATGCTTTGAAATCAAGTAGAAGGTGTTGGGATAGTTTAAGGATTTAAGGAAACAAGCGATGGAAATTAAGGTATAATTTCTCCACGAAGTGATCTTATAAGTCATTTCTCCTTTCCTTATGATCCTTCACTTATACTCAATGATAATGATTCCTTTCGGAATGAAATGAAATAAAGATAAAAGATTGAACTTGTCTTTTCCTTGTGTACAATCATATCTTATGGTTTCGGCTGATTGACCTAATTGATCTATTTTTTTTTAAATTCTCTCGTTCTAATATTCTTTGATCAATATTTTTTAAAGTAGTATTTTTTCGGTTGAGATGGTATAGAGGCGTATCTCGGGGACGTGTTTTACTTGGGTTTATGTTGAGTTGGATGGCACGTTTGAAAGACACATCCTCGGGGTGCTCTTTATATGGGTTCTGTTGAATTAGATGTCACGCTGGTATTTCTTTTAATAATAAAGATTTTATTTTTATTATAAATAATTAATATATTATGTAAAGTGTTTCGATTATAATTTAAGAATTATCGAATGTATTTTTAAATGTGTGTTAAAGGTGGAGCGAATTTAGGTTTTAGTGTTATATGTTTCAGAGACTTTGGCATTCACCTATTCCACGCGACATTAATCGGATGAAATAATAGATGAAAACAAGCTTTGATCTTATTGTAGTTATAGGAAAAATGTATGAAATTATAATATTACACGTATTTTTATATATCTATTATTTTTTTTATTATCGATCTATTAATTTTATCACTTAATTATTTAAATGTTATCAATCTAGTAATTTGTTATCATTATTTAAAGAAAATATTGATGCATAAGTTAATAAAATTAATATAATTACACATTTAATCTTCAATAGTTACATATTTTATCAATTTAGTCTTACTTTTAATTTGTTTAATTTAACATTTTTTCTCTACTTAGAAGGTGGAATTATTATAATATTTTAAAATTAATAATTAAATTTTTATAATAAATAATATTAATTATTATATCAAATAAATATCATAAAATAATTTTTAAATAAAAATTAAAAAAATTATTTAGGTGTACAAACATTGAAATATTATTGAAAATGCAATTACATTTAAATATTAGAAACAAAAACATTCATTTAAATAGAATATTAATTACATAAGGGTTAACGGTTATGTGATGATAACAGAGTTAGACATTTTTTTCTATTGTGTCTGATGTTTCTACAATGCCCACATCGTTTTTGTTCTGTTGACTTCTCTCGAATATCCATATCACAATGTATTCTAGTAGATTTTGGACGACCTGAGTCCCTCAAAAGCAATGGATCTGGTACAATTGTAAGCCAAGTTTGAATCTCATATGGGTCTCTTTCGTTTCCTATAGGCGGAAACTCAAATTCATATACCTTGAATACTTGTGAAAGTTGGTATACGGGATCAACATAATTTTTGTAGTCCAAATGTGAATGTGAGCAAGCTGCAATGACATGAGATCAAGGATATTTGAGTGCTTGAAAGAAACCAAAATCGCACCACATCTCTTGCAGATTAACTCTGAAAGAGTTAGCTTCAATCCCTTGCAGCGGACGTGGCATTTCGGTTACACGAAACAATTCACGGGTACAAGAAAAATTTGTAACCAACATTCCATTTGATGCAGCCATTTTTTTCTTTAAATCAGCTACTAGTCTTGGGTGGTAAATATGGTCGTTTTGCATCCAAGTAAGAGCTTGTCCATCGAGCTTTGCAAATAGTTGACCCAAACAAAAATAAGTCGTTTTGACCAACGCCGTGATTGGTAAATGACGCGCCCCCTTTAAGGTTGAATTTATTGCTTCAGCCAAGTTGGTTAGCATATGACCACAGCGATACCCCCCATCATACGCATTTATCCACATTTCTTTGCTGATGTCCATAATGTACTCGTACCCCTTCTTATTTTTGCCAAACAACTCTTGTAGCATAAACTCAAACCTTTGAGGTAAGAGTTCGTAACCTAAGCCATTAGGAATATGTAATAGTTAATATGAAGTATAAATAAGTAATACGAAAATGATAGAAAAATTGGGAAAAAGTAACATACCCATCCATACGACTAACTGACGTTTATCGTTCTTCTTGTATTTTCCGTAATAGTTTGCAGCAATATGACGGACACAATAACGATGTTGAACATGTGGAGGTCTATTCATTGTACCCAAAGACTCCATTGATGCTTTTATCCCGGCTCATCGGTCTAAAATAATGCATAGTCGTTCCCTGGTGACAACATGTAAACGTAAATTTTTAAGGAAAAAAGCCCAGGACTCAGTGTCTTCTCCTTGAACGAGGGCAAACACAACATGAAGAATATTGCGGTTTCCATCTTGGACCACAGCTAATAATAAAACTTGCTTGTATTTCCCATACAAGAAAGTACCATCAATTTGGACAACTGGTTTACAGTACTTAACTGCATTAATACACTGAGGGTAAGTCCAAAAGACACGGTAGAATTGACTGCGATCGTGAACCACTCGATCATTCACGTAATGATGTTGAGTTTCAAACTCAACAATTGTCCCAGGATTGAGTCTTTGCACAACATGAAACCAACTGGGTAGCTCATTGTAAGAGGAATCTCATTCGCCATGAAGTTTGCAAATGACATTCTGTTTTGCCAACCAAGCTTTTTTATAGGAGACGGTGTACCCATATCGTGACTGTATAGAAGAAATCAACACTGCAACAGCTATATGAGAGCTTTGCTTCACAATGGGCATGATTTCTTGGCAAATAATGTTGGAGTCCAAGTTGGGATGATCTTGGTTTATACCTCTTGTACAACACGTATGAGGACTGTTGTATCTGGTTAGTTCCCATAAGTTGTTCTTCCTCTTTGACACACGGGCCATCTATTGACATCCGTTCTCACGTTGAACGCAGTAGTAGACATATTTCTCCATGGTAGATTGATCAACTCGGGACTGAACTGAGTTACGAATATTGTAACTCTTTATTGCCATCATTGCTTCCTCCTTCAATGCGAACTCCATTCCAATATGTAAATCACCGTCGTTGACTGATGACTGAAGTCCATAATTGCCAACATCAGGAAGATCCAAAAATTCAAGCTCGTACATTGCATCATAATCAGCACCATACATATGTGCAGGAAGTTCAATTGGTGTTGTATTTATCGAAACGTCATCCTCATCATCATCATAATGTACGTTAAACTGTGGTGAGTCAAGTTCAACGAATAATCTCGTTTCAGCACCTGGCTCCCGAAGAGGTTCTTCTGGTGGAGATGAGGGTTCCTCTGATAATCCAATGTTGAGGTCAAATAAGTTCCCGCTTGTTTGTCCTCCCCTTAAACTTGAGGTCATTGTATCATGTGGGATGTGAATAGACTGCCATCTCGATGGCATTTCCATATGTAAGTCGAAAACATTGGCAGATGAATGTCTGCCCCTTGAAGTATAAGACATGTTGCCATATGGATTATTGGTGAAACCACATGGGTTGAGATCATAAACAGTTGCTGATGAATGTCTTCCTATTGAACTTGATGGCATAACATCTGGCGTTGGATCCGCTATTAATGATGTGAAATCATTACAGATCAGTTGTGTCGGACTATCAACTTGATCAACATGATATGCAATGCCAAAGTGAGAGGAATATGAGAGACCACAAGAAGCACGAACCTCAATAAAAGTGGCATACATTTCAATAAGAGATTGTGAACTCCCCATATGACCATCAACCGTCATAGAAACATTATCATCGTTGGAAAGCTGAAATGATGTATACGTGAGTGGAAAAAGTTCAGTAGGAAATCTATACTGAAGTGAAGATAGTCTTCTCCGGCCAGCTACACGAATCTTTAACGAAATTTTTGTGATTAACTCCTCAAGAGTGATATTTCTCTTCAAGGTTAAGGGGATATAATGATCTGACTCAAAAACAACCCCCTCTTCAGCTTCTTTAATTTCTCCATCATATAAAACAACAACAGAAAGACGACTCATTTTCAAAAAATAGAGGAATGAGATTTTTGAGAAATTTAGAGTTCGAGAATTTGAAAGCTTGTGAACTGAAGTTTGTTTTGAAAGTCCATAATAGGTTGCATATAATAGTGTCTATAACTGGGGTACTATTCATGTGAAGGCGCATTCCCAGGGGCGCGCCTTCGATTATTTTGTTAGAGAATATGTTATCATTTCCCTATTATGTCACTCATGTCCCCCGGGGAACTATTCATGTCAGTACCTATTATTTCTTAGGGGACTTGGCAAAGTGGTGAAAGCGTGTTCCCAGGGGGGCCCCTTCGATTATTTTGTCAGAGAATATGTTATCATTGCCCTATTATGTCACTCATGTCCCCCGGGGAACTATTCATGTCAGTACCTATTATTTCTTAGGGGACTTGGCAAAGTGGTGAAAGCGCGTTCTCAGGGGCGCGCCTTCGATTATTTTGTCAGAGAATATGTTATCATTGCCCTATTATGTCACTCGTGTCCCCTGAGGAACTATTCATGTCAGTACCTATTATTTCTTAGGGGACTTGGAAAAGTGGTGAAAGCGCGTTCCCGGGGGTGCGCCTTCGATTATTTTGTCAGAGAATATGTTATCATTGCCCTATTATGTCACTCATATCCTCCAGGGAACTATTTATGTTAGTACCTATTATTTCTGCGGGAATTGGCAAAGTGGTGAAAGCGCGTTCCCAGGGGCGCGCCTTCAATTATTTTGTCAGAGAATATGTTATCATTGCCCTATTATGTCACTCATTTCCCCTCGGGGAACTATTTATGTCAGTACCTATTATTTCTTAGGGGACTTGGCAAAGTGGTGAAAGCGTGTTCCCGGGGGCGCGCCTTCGATTATTTTGTCAGAGAATATGTTATCATTGTCTTATTATGTCAGTCATGTCCCCCGGGGAACTATAGATGGATGGTGAAATCAGGTAAATTATAACCAAAATTTAAGTTCTTTTTGAAATAGGCGCGCAAGGTAAGGACAAAATTATACATATGGATAAATTTAAGTTCATAACTTAAATTAAAACGTTATGTGAAGTTTGAATAAATTGGATAAAATGTTATGAATAAATTAAATAAATGTTAATTGATCAATTGGTTGTTTGAATATATTAGATAAAATGTTATGGATAAATTGAATAAATGTGAAGTGATAAGTTGGTCGTGACATTAAAATTGTATGGAATGAGCATCGACATGTTTTTACGAATAAATATGAAGTGATAAGTTGGTTTCAATGTATATGTTAAGGATAAAATCATACGTATGGATAAATTTAATTTCAATTTAAGTACTGTGAACTATAATTGGAATATAACTTTGAATTTTGAATACTATTGGAATATTAAGTTGAATTTAATGTTAAATTTCGAATACCATAATTTGTATTTTAATTTTAAATTTCGAATACTATAATTTGTATATTAAAAACATTTAATGTTAAATTTTAATAAAAATAACATTAAAAATATTGTTCTAACAACCATGAAACATTAAAATAACATAAACAAATTACATAAATTTATGAAATATAACTATTTAAATAACATTAAAATAAAAATGGATCACCGATGTTGTCTTCTCGAATGAGTTCCACATGGCGGTGGTTGTCTATTTCGCTGAGGATTTCTTCGTGGAACTTGTTCTTCAGCCTCCTCATCTTCACTATCATCATCATCATCGGCATCTTCATCGGCTGGTGTTGTAGATGACGCTGAAGGGCCTGTATAAAATAACGACCCTGGAGGAGTGCTACTAACAATCCCACCGCTCATAGAAAATTGAGAAAAATGTGAAAACATTGGCATCGATGTATGTGATCCAGATGGAGATTGAGGTGTCTGTGGAGAAGGACCACCAGCCAAATAAGATGCATCTGAACCATAGGTTGGATCATTAAACATAGTCGTATATGCACCTCCATATGGTGTCATAAAACCCTGCAGACTAGGCATGTAACCTGGCGGGCTAGGAATATAACCCTGAGGGCTAGGAATGTAACCCTGCAGAGATGGCATATAAACTGGTGGGCTTGGCATATACCCCTGAGGAGACGGCATCTGAACTGGAGGGCTGGGCATCATTATCGGTGGATAGGGATGTTGTGGTGGGACTGACGCAGAACTGGTAGCGCCTTCTCTCCATCCACGAGTCGGGGGATGATGATATTGAGATGGTGGACGTCTCTCTCGGCGTCTAGGAATGTTAACTCCTCGTGCTTCCGCTGAAAGTAGAAACGGTTTTCCATTTTCATTAAACCAGTCCATATAGTTATCCGTAACCATATGACCAGTTTCAGCGTAATATTGTCCAGGGGCCAACTGTGTATACCGGTTCTCCCAAAGCGCAATTCAATCTATGTGTCTCACCACCCAGTTAACATCTTTCTTGCCTCGTCTATCTATGTTATGCATGTCGTCTAAATTCCTAGGTACTCCAGAAATATATTGCGTACAACCAAACTGACAGAGCACACGATCAACTGGATGCCACTTAATAATAGTATAACATATAAGAGGTATAATTGACATCCATACCTCTAATGACCCACTCAGGTGGGGTGGGATGCAAGCCTTTACTTAATCGCTCGCATAAGGTATCCACTGAAACTGAAATATAAATATACAATTCAAATAAATATAATAGTATAATTATATCTAACATTTTAAATTAAAATATTCATATTTAAACATATTTCAAAACATACCTCAGACCCAACTTTTGTATCAATAAGTAAACAGATTTCCTCTAGTCCAGTAGGTATATCTCTATGGTTCTTTCTTTTCATCGACCACCTATGAAATATAATATAAACTAAATATCACCCTATTTAATTAAAAATATTTAAATCAAAATTTAGTTCGAAAATTACCTCAATAATAAGGGGAATACGTATAGTTCATTGACGATCGGGCATAAGAAAGGCATATGGAACCACACCCATGATTGCAGAAGCAGGAGACATCCACCGATAGCAGTTTTCTTATAATTTGTCGCATGACACATTTCTCTAAAGAGAAATGCCAAAACTGTAGCACCCCAACTATATCTTCCAGCTTCATCAAAATCAATCAGATATCGCAACCACATACAATGCACCTGGTTGCGAGATTTGCCGGGCATCAATATTCCTCTAATGATTCATAAAATATAAGCCCGAGCACATGCCTTTACTTCATCATCTGAAGCATTTTCATTCAGAACTTCAAAATTAGCTTTCAACCATGATAAAGCTATTCTACCTCCATTAAACTCTGGCGGAGCAGCTCCAAGATACTCCATGCACATTGACTGCCAATCACCATCCGCCATATCACACATAATATTCCCATCGACGGAAAGCCCCAGATGCATAGAGACATCCTCCAATATAATTGTAGCCTCTCCACATGGAAGATGAAATGTGTGTGGCTCGGGCCTCCACCTCTCAATCAATGCAGAAATTAGAACAGGTTCGAGTTTACAACCGCCAATAATTGTTGCAATATACATGAACCCAGCAGAAGCCAAATATGGCAAAATACATTGCGGTGTCGGTATACAGAGGTTTTTAATAAATGTCTCTAAAATACGATCATTTTCATAAATAATATGCATTATAAAAATTTATAATTAATATAAATTCATTATAAATTTAAATTAAAAATAATAATAAATATTAACATTAATTATAAAAAAAATATTACCATATCACTAAAATATCTAGAGATATGGTTTGCATCCAATCGCAGCAGCATTTCACTTTCCATTATAACTGCAGACAAAAAAAAATAATTAGTACAAAAAAATAATTAATTAATAAATTTAAATAAATAAATATTATATAAATATTATTTTTATAAAAAATAATATTTATATAATTATATTACTATAAAATATAAAAACTATTTTAAAAAATACTAACTTAAAAATAAATTTCTTACCACTAATAAGAAATTTAAGAAATTTAAGAAATTTAAAACTCAAATAGTTGGAGAATATATAACTTGGAGAATTTGAGTTATATAAAAGAGGAGAAGATGATTTTGGTGTGAAGAATGAGAGAGGGTTGAGGGGGTTTATATAGGGGAGGAGGAGGGGTAGTTAGGGGAAAATAGATGGGGGCATTTATGATATTTAATAGAAGGCGTGTCCCCGGGGATGCGTCTTCCCCACATGGCGTCCGATCCAGCATAATTTCGTGAAAACGCATCTCCGGAGATATGTCTTTCACACGTGACATCCGACTCAGCATAAACCCAAATAAAACGTGTTCCTGGAGATGCACATTTGTGCCACCTCAATCGAAAGAGTACTACATCAAAAAATATTGGTCAACAAATGTTAAAACGGGGAATTTAAAAAAAACGAGTAAGTTTGGTGAAATCCCCTATAATTTCCTCCCTTGTGAGATTGAAGTGAAGGTTTCCATCTCTTCTCGTCCCACTTTATGGGAAAATTCACCAACTGAAATTGGGAACTAGTTGCTCTAAAGTAGAATCCGACGTGAGTATAATTAGAATCCAACTGGTCTCTTTTTATTCTTTCCATGTACTTTAAAGTATCCATCACTTTTTGGTCATTCCTTAAATTTACCTTTTGTTCTTTGCACGTACACCTGCTCACCTGAACTTGGTTACTTTTGAATTCCTCGTTGTTGAACTTTCAACGCACATGCTTCTCTTTCTTTCCCTAAGTTAAGTGTATTCTTTTTCCAATTTTATGGCTAGGCCATTCTTTTCATACTTGATTATATCTCCAATTCATCTTATCCATTGTTTACCCAATTCGATCTCTTTGAACTGCGTGTAATTATTAAACTTTTGTGATTTGATTTCTCTCTCCCTCCTAATCTCCACCCTTGATTAATCCGACTGGGATGGAATTTATGAACATGATGCGGATTCTCCTTCCCTTTCCCTTATCCATTCCCCCAAATCATTTTTTCCTTTTTTTATAGTTTAAAACCTCCAACATCTATGAAAATTTCCTCTAATCTGGTTCCAATTGAACTTAATTGTGCCTTCAATTACCAAGAAAGGACAACTTATCCTTGCTATGACTTCTATTAAGCCCTTGTCTAATGTCTACATAGAAGTAGCCGTCAACCTCTTTTTACTTTCCTCCTTGGTAGATTTAAAACTTCCTTTCTTTATTTTTTGCATTTGTTTCTTACTATTTTCATTTCTTCTCTGTTTCCATCTACTTTTAAGATCAATGGCTATTATCTTAAAGAGGTCCCTAACAATCTCAATATCTTGCTCTCCATTTTCATGGAAATTTTTCAATATTAACTTGTTCCAACCGATTCTAATGAATATACCCTCTTTATTTTTGTCTGGACTCTGGACCCATTAATGATTAGACCATCTTCAATTCCCCACGTTTTCCTTTCCCCTCTCATGGAGTCCAACAATCTCACATCCTTACCATTCTAGGATTTCGTGCTAATTTTTAATCTCATTCAATCCTTTCTTTTCCCAATAAATCCATTCTCGATTTGGTAAATCCATTCTCGATTTGGTGAATCCATTTAGATCCAATGCTACTTTGTAGTTTTCATGAGATTTGACAATTATCCTTAAAAAGATCCAACCTAAGGAGGCAAGATTGGAATAAGGAAAATCCTATATAGGATTTGCTAGTTGTCTTGATTTTTTTCCTTCAAGCTCTTGGTTTTAATTTGACAATCCTTTGAAGGATTACTCTGTCAAATTTGATCCAACTTTCTTGTTCTAACAGTAGCCAAGCACACTCTTTGTTTGAAGATCTTGTTACCTTCTTGTTTAGGCACCTCCCTTGAGCCCCAGATTTGAGAAATTTTGCTTTCGATTCTCTTTTTCTTTCCTATTGGTTGTAATTGTCTTTGTGAATCTTTACCTCATACTATCATACCAACCATTTTACGAATTTTTCCAATTTTCACTTCACTGATGCTTTCTAACTCCCATGACTTAAAGGAGACATAGAGGATCTTTCATCTTTCGTTCTCCTTTAGTTCATCTAGAAGACGATCTCCCAGTCAATTAAACTTGAAAATTGATAAAGCAATTGGAGGAAGATAAATGTACCTTGTTATGGACTTCCCCTTGCCTGTCATGTCTGTAGTTGTTGTTGCGAAAGACGGCTATCGAATAGGACAAAATCGCAACTGATAATTTGAGAAAATAAAAAATAGATATAAAGAGAACACAAATTTTACGTGGAAAACCCCTAAATAATATAGGGTAAAAACCACGGGCAACTGTAGAAGAATTTCACTATGAGAAAATAGGAATTACAACTTCTTTCGATCTACAAAGGAGAAAACAATGACAATTCTCTCTTGATAAAAAGGAGAAAACAACTCTAAAAACTCTCTAAATTCTCTAATATTGGGAGAAAGCTAGAATGATTTGGGATGGTTTTGAAGCTAAATGAATTAGGGTATTTATAGTTGAAGCTTAAGGAATAATCTTGTAAATACCCTAAATTTCAATTACTAAATGTGCAATTATCCCCTTGCCATTTTTTCAACAATTACAATTGCTTTTGACTATGCACCATTCGGTTCCTAATTGTTGAAAATTGCCATGGCCCCTTTTTTGACTTTTAACAATCTCCAACTTGAAGATTTGATTAGAACAATCATATCTTCACACCATTCTTTCTACCTTGTACCTTCATGTTGCTTACGTCTCTGACAGACCACAAGAAGATCGACACCAAGTAAATTTATCAGCATTGATCGTATTCGTCATGAAATCTACTATGTTGTCTTTGGTATGGATCTTCTGTATATCTATAGTCTCTTCTTTCACCTTTTCATAAATGAAATGGTACTGAACTCGTATGTGCTTTATCCTTGAATGAAATGATGGATTCCTTGCTAGATGCAAGGTGCTTTCACTATCAAAAAACAGAGAGACATACTCTTGATTGTGTCCAAGCTCCTCCAATAGCATCTTCAACCAAAATGCTTCTTTATTGGCTTGTGTAGCTGGTACATATTCTGCCTCTTTTGTGGATGTAGCCACAACTGACTGCAATTTTGAAACCCAGCTTACAGCTCCACCAGCAACTTTGAACACATATCCTGTAGTAGATTTGCTTTTATCCAAATCCCCTGAATAGTCAGAATCAACATACCCATTGATAAGTAAGTTTGATCCTCCATAACATAATGCAACATTTGAGGCCCCTTTGATGTATCTGAGGATCCTCTTTACTATAGTCCAATGCTCTTTGCCTGGATTCGCCATGTACCGACTAACCACTCCCACTGCTTGTGCAATGTCTGGTCTTGTACATATCATAACGAACATTAAACTTCCCACTGCCGATGCATACGGTACTCGAGACATCTCCATCCTCTCTTCTTCACTGCTATGACTCATACTGGAGGATAATTTGAAGTTAATAGGAAGAGGGGTAGAAATTGGCTTACAATCTTGCATGATGAATTGCAACAAGATCTTCTTCAAGTAATTCTTTTGTGAAAGCCAAATCTTCCTATTACTTCTGTCTCGATGAATTTGCATCCCTAGAATCTTGTTTGTTGATCTCAAGTCTTTCATTTCTAATTCCCTAGCCAGTTGTTCCTTTAATTCTTCAATATGATCTTTGTTGGGTCCTGCAACTAACATGTCATCCACATACAACAGCAATATAACAAAATCGTTATCACCAAACCTCTTGAAATAAGTACAAGGGTCTGCATTAAGTCTGTTGTATCCAAGGCACATTATGAAGGAATCAAATCTCTTATACCAATACCTCAGCGCATACTTTAGACCGTATAGAGATTTTTTCAACCTGCAAATCAAGTTATTATTTTCTTCTTCTTCAAAACCTTCAAGCTGAAGCATGTAAATCTCTTCTTCAAGATTTCCATTAAGAAAAGTTGTTTTAACATCTAACTACTATAGATGTAAGTTCATTGTAGTACACATTGCCAAGACTACTCGAACTGTTATTAGTCGAACCACAAGAGAAAAGATTTCATTAAAATCAATACATTCTTTTTGAGCATATCCTTTGACCACCAGTCTTGCACGATACCTCTTAACTTGATCGTCACCATTTCGCTTGATTTTGAAGACTCATTTGCTACCAATTGGCTTTCTTCCTTGTGGTAGTGGCATAAGGTCTCATGTATTATTTTTATGAATGGCTTCAATTTCTTCTTGCATCGTCATCATCCACAGTGAAGCATTTGAACTGTTTATTGCCTCCTAGTATGTTGATGGCTCACCGCCATCTGTTAAAAAGCAATATGTAACATTTCCTTCTATAACATAATCTGAATGCTAATTGGGACGTCTTCTCACACGATTTGATTGACGAGTTGTTGGAGCTTCAGAACTCTCTGGTTCTTGTTCATCATTTGTTGTTCTACTTTAGAAGAATCTCCTTGGTCAACCTCCTTTTCCACATATATATGTGTAATCTCTAACTTTTCAGCGCTATAATCATTTTCTTTTCTTTGTAGTTTATCTTCTACAAAGATAAAATCTCTGCTAATGATCACTTTGCGGGCAGTGAAATCCCACAAGCGATACTCATTTACTCCATCAGCATACCCCAAAAAATTGTATTTCTTGGATTTTAGATTCAACTTTGAAATTTCTTGGGAGTTGTACATCACATACACAATACTTCCAAATACATGGAGGTTTGAATAATCAGTTGGTTTACCAGCCCACATCTCCATTGGTGTCTTCAGCTCTATTGCAGTTGATGGAGCTCGATTCACCAAATAACAGGCGGTATTGACTGTTTCTACCTAAAATGATTTTTCTAGGCCTGTAGCTCTCAACATTGCTCTTGTTCTTTCTAACAAGGTTCTGTTCATCCGCTCTGCCATTCCATTTTGTTGAGAAGTGTTCGCCACTATGAACTATATTTTGATACCTTCTTTTCTGTAAAAGTCATCAAATTCTTCACTTGTGTATTCTCCTCTATTATCTGTTCTGAAACACTTGATCTTATTTCCAGAATAAAGTTCCACCCGCACTTTGAAGTTTTTGAAAGTTGAAAACACATCTGAATTCTTCTTAATAGGATACATCCAACATCTCGTGGAGTAGTCATCAATAAATGAGACAAAGTATTTTGCTCTACCTAGGGATGTAACTGGTGCTTGCCATACGTAAAAATAAACCAATTCTAGAACAATTTTGCCTCTAGAATTTGACGTATTGAATTTCAAACGGTGCTTCTTACTTGTTATGCAATGCTCACACAAAGTAAGTGATACCTTTGTTAAGCCTAGAAGTAGCTTTTGCTCTACAAGGACTTTAATTCCTTGTTCTAACATGTGTCTAAGTTTATGATGACATAACATTGCAGAATCTGAACTACATGAGGTAACAGAGGCTTCTGCTTCTAGCAAAGTATCTGCCTTCAGCATGTATAAGTTTGCTGCTATATTTTCGCCTTTCATCATCACAAGCGCTCCACGAGACACCTTCATGATTTTTTTCTGTGTTTCAATCTTGCTTGCATTATTATCCAACAATATGTAGGATAATAATTTTTCTTCAGGCTTTTCACGTGCCGCACATCTCGAATAATTTTAATTGTTCCATCATATATCTTCAATTTGATGGTTCCCACGCCAACGATCTCTAAGGCATGATCATTGCAACTATACATAGATCCTCCTGAGACATGTTCATAATGATGAAACCATTCTCTTCTTAAGGTCATGTGATATGTTGCTCTCGAATCAATGAGCCATACTACAAATCTTTTTCTGTCTTCCATGGTGGTTGACGCTTCACAAAATAGAGCATCTCCATCATCTGAAGTGTTTGCTGTATTGCCTTGTGGATTGGAGTTTTTATTTAGACTCCAACAATCCTTATTCAAGTGACACTTCTTTCCACAGTTGTAGCACTTTAAATTCTTCTTTTTCGACTTTGATCTACCATGTTTGTGACTGCTGCTTTGGCCACGTTCTGTTGATCTCCCTCTCATCGTTGTCAACGCTTTTGCCTGTTGCAGATTTACTTGTTTGTCTTCCTTATTCTTGCGCCGATTTTTTTCTTGTAGAATAGCAGTTGCAACATCATCGAAGACTAGACTTGTGACATTACTGTTTGTCAAGTTGATAATGAGTTGATCATACGAATTAGGTATACTTTGAAGTAGAAGTTCAACACGTTCTTATTCTCCTATTGTACATCTTAAGGATGTAAGCTGAGAAAATAAAGTGTTCAACGTGTTTAAGTGCTCTGTCACTGAAGTAGATTCTGGCATCCGGAGAGTGTACACTTCCTCTTAAGGAAATTTTATTGTGCAGCGATGTGACCTCGTACAATTTGGTGAGATGATCCCATATCTCTTTAGTTGTCTTATTCTCCTCGATGCTTGACAATGCTATATGAAAGTTTGTCATAGAATTCCCGTCCATTTGTTGTCATCTGTGAAATCTGCCATTCTTTCACTGATAGCTGCTAGACAACCATCTTTCCTCAGGATGACCTTCATCTTCAATTTCCACAATGAGAAATTTCTCCCATTGAACTTTTCAATATCAAATTTCTTTGTCATAGCTTCTATTACGGATAGCTCCCACTATTTTACTATCGTAAATAGTTCTTTGAAACCTTCAAAGAATGGGTAATACCTTCTTACTTTCTTATGTTGGAGGATCCACCTATTGGTGGCAACCACAAAGACAATAAGTAGATATTACACAGTCTAATCTGGCTCTGATACCAATTGTTGCGGAAGACGACTATCAGATAGAGCAAAATCGTAACTGATAATTTGAGAAAATAAAAAATAGAGATAAAGAGGACAAAAAATTTACGTGGAAAACCCTCAATAATATATGGTAAAAACCACGGGCAAGGTAGAAGAATTTCACTATGAGAAAATAGAAATTACAACTTCTCTCGATCTACCAAAGAGAAAACAATGATAATTATCTCTTAATAAAAGTGATAAAATAACTCTCAAGAAAATCTCTAATTCTCTAGTATTGGGAGAAAGTTATAATGATTTGGGATGATTTTGAAGCTAAATGAGTTAGGATATTTATAGTTAAAACTTAAGGACTAATCTTATAAATATTCTAAATTTCAATGACTAAATGTACAATTATCCCCTTGTTATGTTTTCAACAATTACAACTGCTTTTGACTATGCAGCATTCGGTGCCTAATTATTGAAAATTGTTATGCCCCTTTTTTTACTTTCAACAGTTGTTGTTTGCTCTCCAACGAATTTTTGTTCTTATGCCTTGATCCACTCCTTTCAATAGTTTCGATCTCGACCATTTTTGGTCTAAATATGCAATTATTTGTCCTTCCCAAAAAAATCCATAACACAACTCCAAGAAAAACACAGACCAGTCTCCAGCCAAGTTTTCAAGTTTGTACTTATTTTGCATATTGTCTTTTATCCTGTTTTGCATGTTACTCTCTATAACTCGTCAAGCTTGCTTGGTCGAATCAATTGTTGCCAAAAGGTAAATAAGGTCTGGCAATTCTGAAAGATATGGTTTAGGTCTTCCAATGTTTCTCCACAAACTTGGCAACTACCATCTGTTGTCATGTGCCTTCGAACTCGTTAAACATTAGTAAGGAGTCTTCTCTTACAAACTAGGCAGAGAAAAGTTTTAATCCTCGGTAGATTCTAATGTTTAGCTAAGACCCCCCAGATATCCTCAGGATGGTTTGATTCATCAGTGTCGGTAACTTGGTACGCCGACCTTATTGTGAATCTTCTGTTCTCCGTTGCTTTCCATTCCAGCGTATCCTTTGGGTCATACATTTTACTTGGAGAAGGGCCAATCTATGGCAAAGACTCAACTAGGGGTTGATTAATGAAGAGTGAGAGAAGATCTAGCCAAATACTATTGTGACTCGTCTTAACTGAATCGATTTAGATCACTGCCCCGTCCTCTGTAATTTCATAGTCGACGAACAAATCAAAAAGAAAAGACCCTTTCGTATGATAACCACTTGGCTCAACCACCTAAATTTCAAAGAATTCTTCAGCAAAGCATGGAATAATGATGGCAGTGTCACCACTAATCTGGAGAGTTTCAAGGAAAAAATTGATGAGTGGAACCAGAATACTTTCATATATATTGGGGCAAGGAAAAAGATACTAATAACCAGACTTAAGGGAATAGATAAAGCTCTGTAAAAAAGATACTTTGATTTCCTCATTCAACTTGAAAAAGATCCGAAAATGAAACTAAAAAAAACCTTAAAACGAGAAGAACTACTCTGGTATCAACGAGCGAGGAACAATTGGATTCACTATGACGATAAGAACACAAAGTTTTACCACATATGTACCATGACCAAATAAAGAAGGCTCACCATTTTAGGGTTAAAGCTCCATTTTGGGAAGATTTCCACAAATCAAGAAGATCTTTTAAAGCACGCAGTAGAGTATGTTAACAAACTCTTCTCCACCTCTGCTACCAAAAGGAAAACTTATAAGATTAGGGGCCATTTTCCCTAGATGCAACCAGACCAAATAAAGAGATTGGAAGACACAGTAAGTGACAAGAAATTAAAGAAGATGTGTTTGATATAGGGCCCTTAAAAGCACCGGGTGTTGATGAGATCCATGCTTCATTCTATCAGAAAAATTGGGACATTGTAGGTGGAAGTGTTTGTAAACTTGTCAAAAGAATTATGGATGGGGAATCCATGGAGGAAGCTATCAATCAAACACTAATCGTCCTTATTCCTAAGCGTATTTCAAGTGATCTATAAAATCATCAACAAAGTCATTGTTAACAGTCTCAAACCTATACTGCCCGATCTCATCTCCTACAATCAAACTAGTTTTATTCCTGGTCGTTCAATCACTAAGAACATCATCCCTACTCAAGAGACCATACACTCAATGCGCCATAAGAATGGGAGGAAAGGGTGGATGGCTATTAAGGTAGATTTGAAAAAAATACAATCGCCTCGAGTGGGATTTCATTGAAGACACCCTTCATGATCTCAGCATCCCATCCAAGCTACGAAATGTTATTATGAGCTGCGTTAAATCAACCATGACAACTTATTTGGAATGGTGCTCTCTCTGAACCCTTCAAACCTTCAAAAGGTATTCGACAGGACGATCCTCTATCCCTATACCTGTTTGTCATTTGGACGGAGAGGCTATCCCATGCAATAACATCGAAAACAAAAAGGGAAATTGAAAAATGATCAACTTGTCAAAACTGATCCGGTTTTATTTGCAAAAGCTGATGGGAACCAAGCGAACGTTATTAAAGGATCCTCGAAGACTTTTGTCGATATTCTGGTCACAACGTTAGCATACCAAAGACAAACATTTTCTTCTCTAGAAAAGTCACTAACCAAGAACGTAGAGAAATAAATGGAAGCTTTGGTTTTAAAGAAGTCAATGATCTTGGAAGATATCTCGGAGCATCACTGCTGCATGAGTAGGTCACCAAGGCCACATACCAAAACGTGATTCAGAAAGTGCAGGATCACCTAACAGGATGGAAAGCTAAAACTCTATCGCTAGTTGGAAGAGTTACGCTACCTAAGGCGGTATTATCCACCATTCCATATTACACCATGCAAACAACGGAACTGCCAAAAAGCGCTTGTGAGAAGATAGAAAGGTTGATTAGGAACTTTATATGGGGTCAATCCCAAGATGGAGTGGGTGTCCACCTAGTAAATTAGGAGCAAGTTTGTAAACCTATAAAGGAATGAGGCCTCGGGATTAAAAAATTAAGGAGACAAAATAATGCTTTTCTTATGAAGGTAGGCTACCAAATAATCACCAAAGCAGATGAGCTATGGACCAAGATCCTACGCAGCAAATACAAGATTAAGGAGACATTATCGCGAATGATGTCCCAATTATGGAAATGATTGAGCAAAATATGGCCAACTTTGAGGAGCAACGTTATTTGGACTATACAGAATAGACGTGAGGTAAAGTTTTGGAATGATCATTGGATTGCTAACCTAGGCCCTCTCTAGAAGTATTGCGACGCAATTAATAACACAAGAAGGGTAGTCCACAAAAAGTCAAGAATATGATAGCCGGCAGGGATGATAAATGGAAATGGAATAGTATAGAGCCATTTCTTCCTGATGAAGCGATACAACACGTGATAGTTATTCCACCTCTAATCAAAAGCCCTAATACCTGATAACTGTCAATCTATTGTTGAACAAAAAATCCTTGAATAGATTACTACCACCCGTATTCTGACCACTACCACCGTGTTTATCCTCCATTCTTAAAAGGCAGATAAAATCACCGCTTAGGTCCCAAGATTTATCATCCCCTGGGTTGAGGCTAGAGAGTAGCGACCAAAGGTGCTTCTTATTTGTCATATTTGGACTAGCGTATACAACAATGAGATTGTGTCAACTTATTATTTTTCCTTCTTTAAATCTACCATGGAAGTACTAGTTGGAGATTTGGATTGTCTCCAGTTCCATGGAATTATTTCAGAGCATCCAAATCCCTCCACTATATCCCTAGGTTTCAATTCGAAAAGAGTTCTCGAACCCAAAGGATTTAATGATCCTATCCGCTTTAACGCCACTCGTTATGGTTTCGAAGAGGGCCACAATTTTAGGCTTCTGCTTCCTCACTATTTCCTTGAACTGTCTTCTAAACAAAGGGTGTGCCACTCCCTATGCGTTTCAAAATAGGATGTTCGCCATGCATAAGGGTGTTAGTTTTGGGGTGTTCTATCCCCCTCTTCATGCTGGTATCTTGTATTATTCGGTTCTCGATGGTTTCTCCTTCTTGGTTTCCCACGCTTTTTCATTCAATAACTCACTGTTTCCTTCATATCACTATTTTCCCAACCTGGTCCCTACTATTATTATGGGGAGATATATTTTGGATCTATTATGAGAGTGAAGGATTGCCAAGAATCTTATGGTCATCGGATTTTTTAACTTTTAGGGTCTTTCGTTGACTTTTTTTTTTTTGCCTCGCCCTTCTTTGTTCTTTCACTAAGGGACATCACAATGTGGTTTCCTTTCTCAAGTTCAACATCATGTTTGATGATCTTTGTTCCCTCCTTGATCATTATTTGGTACCCTATTTCACTATGTGATGACGTATTTATTTCAATTTCTTTGGTCCCTTCAGCATCGATTGATACATCAAATAAGTTCTCCTCATTCTCTATGACATCTGTGTCATCGTTCACAAACTGCTTTGTTGTTCCTTGGTTTGGTATGATAATTTTTTGTTTTCCTGTGATAGCCTTTGTCTAGTTTGTTATTATTTCCTCACCGCATTTAATTCCTAATGGTCGGTTTGATTGTTCTCCCCAACTTCCTCAAGATCTTAGAGGGCTGTACACCGAGATGTGTTCTTGTCAGTCCCTTCAGTCCTAATTTTTTTATTGTTTTGTAATATTGTCCTTTTCTTTTTTTTAGTAGGGACCATCAATGGTCCAAACAATTCGCTCTCATTTTTATGTGTGTTTTGATCCTTATTCTTTGAACTTTCTGTTTCAATGATGTTCTGTGCATTGTGCTCATCTTTGTTGTCTTCGCATTCTTCCTTGATGTGACAATATTTGCCGCATTTGTAGCATATCAATTGCAGTCCCTCATATTTTATTTTTGTGTGAACCCATCTATACCAACGCATGGCTATAATGGTTTATTCAGATCTATTACAATTGTTATTCTTACGAACTTTCCCCTTTCTCACACGTTGGTATTGTAGTCTACCTCAGTATCCTTCCAATAAGTTTGGCTATTGTTCTCAACAACATTTTTGTATAGTAAGGTAGACTCGGGAGTCTTATCCAAGCTATGACCTGTGAAAGGTATTTTCGTTCGTTGAGATTTCTCTGCTCCATGGTTTGACGGTGAGGTAATTCCCAAATATTGTCCACGGTCCTTCGGTGAGTACTTTAGAGTAAGTAGTCTTCCTCTTTTTCAAACCTGACCAAGAAATACTCATTGTCAAGATCTACGCGATTTAAGTTTCTGATCGGTCTCCATAACACATGAATTCTATTTATTAAAGCTCTGCAAGTAACCTTTTTCCCGAGCAGGCGCATTATCAAAGTGAGTTTCGTGTCATTGTCTATTATTTCAGGGACCCTGTTTGAGAATTCGATTTTTGGATATAAGCCGCTTGAATCTATATTTACATCACCTTCTTGGAAGATGATATCTTCTTTCAGGAATCTTGTATTCAGATTTTTCCCATGACCTGATTGGTTGTTCAACACTGCTGCATATTAGAGTTTTTCTTCTCTTGATGTTCCAAGTTTCAACTTTGTCTTCGTTTGGTGTCACTGTTTGTGAATCGCTCGATCCTTGCATGTTTATGTCTCGAGAGTTCTTGATCAGTTTTTGCAGGTCTTGAGTAGCCCCCTTTTCGTTCAAATCTCTTAAAGCGTCTTCCTTGTTCTTAACTTCTTTGTAGCTTTCTGTTCTTCATGGCTGATCAGTGATCCAGGGCCATCACTTGTTAGCTGATCACATTCAGTTGGTAGTTTATCACGGTTGTCTTCTCCATTCAGTTTTTAGTACAATTAGACAATTTATTAGTTTGCCTCGAGGACGCTTTCTAAAACAATCAGCTAACTTCTCGTATAGAAAACGCTACTACATGGGATCCACTAAAGAATTCACCAAAAGTCAAATTTGAATATGGGGTGAGTAAAACTCGAATAGAAAAATTAATTTTTTTGACTCGAATTGATTTTAAGTTGTAATTTTATAAATTCGATTTGAAAAAATTTCAAGTTTCAATCGAGTTGTAAAATACAACTCAAATAACTCAAAAATTTTAGTAATTAATAGATTGATTTTCAAGTTTAAGTCAAAGTTTGAATCGAGTCACTCAACTTTGTTAAGTACATGTAAATCACATATAAAAAATAAAAAAAATATGATTATAAAATACTATTTAAATTAAAATTAAATAATATCATAATATTGTAAATATTTTTAATTAAATTTAAATAGAAACTCAAAAATTTAACTCGACTCGAAAAAATTTCAAGTCAACTTCGAGTTATAAAATATGAATTGCCAACTTGAATAACTCTGAAATTTTTTACTCAACTCGACTTGATCGAATATTCACCCTTATTTGAGTATAATTTAGCCACTTATTTTTATATGGCTTAATATCAAAATAAGTGCACAAATTATACATCTTTTCTCATATATGTGCCTAAACTATTTTTTGACCCATCTAAGTGCATAATATTACAATATTTACCCATTTAGGTGCTCGGGTTATCAATGATGTTAATTTCCTTGTTAAGTGATTAAAATTTTCAAATTGTGACACGTGTCACAATCTGGAAAATTAAAATTTTTTATTTAAACTTAAAAAATTAAGATTATATATATATTTTTAAAAAGTAAGCACAAATTTTGAAATAAACCAAAAACTTTGAAAACCATCATTTCAACCCTTAAACCTAAGCTGACTGTCGTCCTTTTTCATCGATGAAGTTCCACTCGAGCTCACCTCCCTACGACGGCCAAAACCCCCATAAAACTGTGACTGATTAACGGTCAATCGATGACGAATAAACGTTTTATACCCAGAGAACCCTAGAATGGAAATCACGATCCCATGCGATTTCGACGACCAATCGATGGTAACTACGACAGGGTATAACTAGGAGGATGACAAGGACTACGTCGGTGACGGTGGTCGTGGCTAGAAAGAGCAACCATAGCGGGTTAAAGTTAGGATTTGCAGAATTTAAGGAATTTGGAGCTATTTTACAATCTAAGAGAAATTAATGTTTTTTTTTTATAAATATAATAATATTTTTTAAAAAAAATTCAAAATCACCAGATTGTGACATGTGTTACTTAACGGGAAAAATTAACATCCTTGTGAGTCTAGGCACATAAATGAGTAACGTTTGTAACGTTAGACGCTTGGATGAGTCAAAAAATAGTTTAGACACATATTTAGAAAAAAACAATATAGTTTGAGAACTTATTTTGGTATTAAGCATTTTTTCAAAATCATACTTTTTTTTTCGTTATTTCGTAAGTGAAATTTAGCTCTTGTGTAGATTTTTTGTGTGGTTACTATCATTAAAACGTGCAAGAAAAGGTTTTTTGGCCCATTAGGGCAGGCTAGATATTTATTTAGCCCAATAGGGCACCCTAAAATTTATTTTGGGATCTACGACAATTTCTACAGTGTAGGGCAAACTTGTCACCTCGAGGTGACGAGTCCAAGGGATATAATTTTTTATTCCGACCCAAATATTTTAATATTTCTAGTAGAATTTGTCACCTCGAGGTGACGTGTCCCATTAAAAAATTATTTTTTTAAGATTATTAAGCATATTTTCTCCAAAAAAAAATACGTGAAACTCGATGCCTTGAGGTGATGAGTTCTAACTGTTATTTTTTTCGGTCTCCAAGATGTGGTAGTCTATGCTGAAAAGAAAGAAACTACAGACTTAGTAAATTAACATGAGGACGTAAATAGGACTAATCTTATGAACACCATAAATATTAAATAAAATCATTAACATAGCAGTATTGATTAAGAAGTTTTAATTTTCGTAATTAGTATACTCGTCAGAAGTAAGATTAAATTCTTTAATTCCCCATTCTTTTTGTTGTTGTCGTTCATGTACGAATTAGAAAACCATGCTTCTAGGTCTCTGTCATCTATATTTTTTCTTGGTCGTTTGTTTGAGTTGGTGGGAGATTTGAGTTGGGAGCACCATCCTCAATGGTACTAGCAAGGTCGAGATCATCGAACTTTACAAACAAATCGACATTAGACAAAGAGTGATAGAAATATGTCTCAATCATACCAGCAAAGTCTACATCATCGCTTAGATGAAACATCATGCATGATAATAGAAATTTATAATATATGGAAGATACTCTTCTATTACTTCCAAGTAGAACTCTTGTTTCTATACTGGACTTCAAATCATGTAGTTGGATATTTTTTGGGAAACACATGGTTGTAGATTTGCAATCTTAAAAAACATTTGCACAAAGAGTTAACATGTTTGAAAAAAAAACTCAAGCTTTGGAAGTGAAAAATTGAAGGTGTTATAGTTTTTTTTTTGCTTCAATATCAAAGTTAAATGGCTTTCAACTCACACATTAATAGTTGTTAAAGATGATTAAATGAGCACTGAAAAGTTGGTGAAATGTTGTTTGAATTATGTATTGAATGAGCTTTGAAAAAGCCAATCGAAGCATTATTGCTACAATAAGTGACCTCTGAAAAGTAGCTGAAACGGTACATTATTGATGTAATAAATGGCCTCTGAAAAGTAGTTGAAATGGTGAATTATTGTTGTAATAAAGGGCCTCTGAAAAGTAGTTGAAACAATGAATTATTGTTGTAATAAATGACATCTGAAAAGTAGATGAAATGGTGAATTATTACTGTAATAAACAACCTCTTAAAAGTAGTTGAAATGGTGCATTAATGCTGTAAAAATGATCACTGAAAAATAGTTGAAACGCTGAATTATTGTTATAATAAATAGCCTCTGAAAAGTAGTTGAAACGATGTATTATTGTTGTAATAAATTATCTCTAAAAAGTAGCTGAAAAATTGAAGATTGATATGACATTTCACTGGAGAGTTGTTGGATAGAAATATATGAGAGATCTTACTTGTTTTAAATTGGCTCACTTCTGATGAATCTTCACAAGCCTTGTTATTTTGGCTGCAATTGTTTTGAACAAGCAAAGATCAATCTCTATCTGAATATATGGAAAATAGGTTTTTTTGCAGTCGTCCACCCAAATGGTCAAGTTGTTGAAACTGAAGATGGTGTTCAGCTCATGTCACGTAGGCCCGTGAACATGATGTTCCCAGAAAATGTAACTCATAGGCAAATGAAGAGTACAATTAAAAACAAAATTAGAGCCTTTATTTCAAGTTTGAGATATCGACATATCATTTCAGAGACTTCGCTGAAATATTGAGAAATCGTGTTCGATGATGACGACGATGTATCTGTTATGGTTGGTCTTCGTCAATTTTATGGTAATTAGATTATTAAGATTATTGCCGAAACTGCAGATGTTCCTACTTGGTTAAATGCTACACCGGTGATCGTAGAAGCAGGACCATTAAAAGATGTAGATAATCTCATCGCGTGATTTGGTGAAATCCTTACTGATTTTAGTGAGGATGATGAAACTTTTGTTCCACCTATGATGGACGATGACACACCAATAATCGACGAATATGATATCGTCGAGGCTATTTCACTGGTTCAAGCCTTCAACATAGAGGGAGATGTCTGAGAGGTAGTCGTTTCTCGTGGCCAATCAATGCATAAATCTCTGCCAGTTTAGGCACATCCACTGGCAGCCATGTAAGCTGAAAGTTTGCACCTCCATATGCCTTTTCTCGCGGGTTTTTTCCTTCTCCTTCTCCTTCTCATTCTCATTCTCTTTCTTCTTATTATTCTTCTCTTTCTCCTTATCCTTATCCTTTTCCTTCTTCTTATTATTATTTTCCTTCTCTTTCCTCTTCATCTACTTCTGTTGATCAATGATAAACTTTATTGATTATTTCACTCACTCCTCATCTGAAGACGAGTTTAATCCGAATCATCTGAAGAGTAATCCGACCAAAGACGATCTTCCGAAAATTGCTTGAAATATTTTCCCACAATTTTATTTTTGCTTCTCATATAACTCTATCAACTAACCCAACTCCTATTTATAGTTAAAATTTAAGGAAATGAACATTGAAACTCATCACCTTGAGGTTACGAGTTCCGCATATATATTTTTAGAAAAAACACAATTAATAATCTTCAGAAAATAATTTTTAAATGGGATTTGTCACCTCGAGGTGATGAGTTCCAATGAAAATATTAAAATATTTGGGTCAGAATAAAAAAAGTATATTCCATTGAAATGCACTATATAAATTTTCGTAGATCTCAAAATAAATTTTAGGTGCTCTATTTGGCTAAATAAATATGTCACCCGCCCTAATGGACCAAAAAAAACCCACGAGAAAAGGCGTCATTCCTCATCTCAGGTGGACGGAGATGATTGACGGTGAAATCCTTAATGATTTTAGCGAGGATAATTAATAATCTTAAAAAATAATTTTTAAATGGGACTTGTCACCTCGAGGTGATGAGTTCCAATGAAAATATTAAAATATTTGGGTCGGAATAAAAAAATTGTATTCCATTGACATGAACCATAGAAATTGCCGTAGACCCCAAAATAAATTTTGGGTCCCTTTTAGGCTAAATAAATATACTGACTACCCTAATGAACCAAAAAAACCAGCGAGAAAAGGTGTTATTCCTCGTCTTAGGTGGACAGAGACGATTGACGATGAAATCCTTACTGATTTTATCGAAGACGATGAAACTTTTGTTCCACTTACAATGGACGATGAAACACCAATAATCGACGAATCTGATATTATCGAGGCTATTTCAGAGTGTCAAGCCTTCGATATAGAGGGTGATGTCTGGGATGCAGTCATTTCTCATGGCCAATCAATGCAAAAATCTCCTTCAGTTTAGGCACATCCACTAGCAGCCATGTAAGCTAAAAGTTCGCACCCCCAGATTCCTTAATATCGTCATGCATTTTCAATGCATGAGATAAACTATGATTGTATGCAAAATCCTGAGATTCCTTATATGCCCGATATATGCGCTGCCCACTGGGGACCTCGGATGAAAGATCGACAGAGCTTGGAGTTGGGTCACAATTTGGGAGTAAGAAGGATGTGCAACTGGTTGTGAAGGAGTTTTGTATAAAACTTCATATAGAATTCACCGTTGTGGAGTCTGACCAAAAGACATATTTTTTCAGATATATTAATAACAATATCGGCTGTAAGTGGATGATACGTGTCTCCTACCTACAACGAAAGATGTTTTGGGAAGTCACAAGGTTTCACAATCAGTATAATTACACGTTAAGCTCCTACACTCAAGACCACAAGCACTTAGACTTCGATGTCATATAGGCTTACGTGATGCTACTGGTTGAGAAAAATCCAAGGATCCCAGTGTTGAAAACATTTTGATATTTCAATATAAAAAATTAAGTTAAATGAATTTTAAGATTTTCCAAATGATTTTCTAAGTTTATTCGATATAATTATTCGAATATCAAAATATTACTCCAAATCTTTCAAAAGTCATTTTTAATCCTTACTCAAGTGTAAAATTAAGTTTTAGTCTTAAAATAATTTCAAAACAATTTTACAAAATATTTCGAACCATTTCAAAGCCAAAAAATTCCAAATTGCTCAGAGGGAACCGATTCACCCCCCAATGGGGTACCGATTCCCCTATGAATGGTTTGGCTATGAGAAAAACAGAATGCTCGGAGGGAACCGATTCCCCCCAGGGGGTACCGATTCCCCCTGTTTAACGGTCGAAATATTTGAATTTTACACTTAGGGAACCGATTCCCTATGAAAGGAACATATCCCCCCCACACTCCAAGATGTTGTATTAATGGTTTTCATACTTAAACGGCTCCATTGACTCCACTAGTCATCCCCAACGTTCAGAATCAATTGAGGGAGTATTTAAACAAGTTCTGAAGCCTTTGATCAACAATAAATCATAGAGAAACAAGAGAGAAAGCATCAAACACCAAGTTTGTGCAAATCAAGCCAATTTTCCTTTCAATATTCATTTTGCTTTCAAGAACACCATTTGTGCTCATTTGTAATTATTTGTGAGTGTTCTTTTCTTGTTCTAGAATTGTGCAAACATCTTACCTTGTGAGGTTTTCCTTGTAAGTTTGCAAATTTGTGTATTTCTCTTTGAAAAAGAGTGTGCTCAAGAATTTGGGGTATAATTCTTGAGGGAGTTGTAAGGTTACTCTTTGTCCTCAAAAGAAAGAACAAATTAGTGAATTTGTTGGAAAATCCTTAGTGTGGATAGCTAAGGTAGTGGACGTAGACTTTAGTTGAGAAAGTCGAACCACTCTAAATCGTTGTGCAAATATTTTCAATTTTCTGCAAAAGCTTCCACCAAAATTTTAATTGCCAATTCACCCCCCTCTTGGCCATTTTCATCAATCGATTAACTCAACAATTGGCATCAGAGCTTGACTCATTTGAAGGTTTAACCACCTCTTGAGTAGATCCGGGAAGAGTTAAATCGATAAAGATGGCGTCCACTTCCGGTTCATTCTCCATGGAAGAATCCATAATAATTGGCGTGCTTCCACACTTCAATGGAACAAATTATCATCGTTGGAAGAAGCTTATGATGATATTTATCCAAGCATTTGATATGGAAGTTTGGATGATGATCGAGAAAGGATATTCTTCTCCTACAAAGAAGGCAAAGAAGTAGAGTGATCAAGAACGGAAGAAAGCTCAACAAAACACAAAGGCTATGCACATGTTGTGTTGTGCAATTGATCCTAATGTATATAAAGGAGTTTCTTCTTGTTCAAATGCCAATGAGATGTGGGATAAGCTTGAGGAGATCTATAGAGACAAGGAATAAGAAGAACCAATAAAGATGATATCTCTATTAGCTCTCACAGAGCCAAAGGTATCTTCTAACTCAAATAGATTAAATTCAAAATCTTTTAATGAGTTACAAGATGCTTATGATGAATTATTTTCGGAGTTTGAGACCATGAACTCCAAATATAAAAATCTGATTTCTAAATTTATTGCTAAAAATTATCTTCTTTTGAAAGCTAAAACAGACTTGGAAAATCAAAATGAAATGTTAAGAAAGGAGTTAGAGCTTTCAAAAATAAAATCTGAAAACTTTGAAAAAGAAATTTTCAAATTAAACAAACTTCTTCTAGAAACGAAAATGGATTTTGAAAATCAAAATGAAATCTTGAAGAAGGATTTAGAGCTTTCAAAAATGAAATTTGAAAGTATTGAAAATGAAAACTTCAATTTGAAAGTTAAGCTTGAATGCTTAACAAAAGAAAAAGAGATCATTTTAAATAATTCATCTAGTTCAATAATGACAATATGTTCACATTGTCATTATCATGGTCATAAGGAACATACTTGTCCTTTAAAGAATGGAAAACGATTTAAAATTAGACAAGTATAGGTTCCGAAAGGAACAAGTGGTATTGAAACTAATGTTAAAGGATCCAAAGCAATTTGGATACCAAAATCTACTTACATGTCTCTTGTAGGTGTGTGGGAGCAATGATGATGAAGATGATGATATTCAAGATGCTCTAGCCACACATGAAAAATGAATGGGTAACATCTAAACTTAATGTTTTTATTTTATTTGGTTGCTCATTTAGTTTATGCATGCATGAGGTTTTAAATATTGAATAATTCTAAATGATTATGTTTTATCTCATGTATGTTGAAAAATATTGTATGATGAACATAGTAATTTTTGGTAATGTTTTATAAACTCTAGTTCATCTTATTAATTTTTTTGGGTCAAAATTGGTTTTTAAAATGTAATTGAAATATCTTTAACAATTGATATCGATTTTTCAAGAACTTTGGTTTTAAAAAAATTTTGACCTTAAATTTTTCTTAATGTTTATGCATAGATTTTTTTTTAATTTTATAAAGTTTTAATGCATAACATTTTCAAAAACTTTATGCATGTGTTTTTAATCTCGATAATCAACATTGAATAATGTTTTTGTATGTGAATGGATTAAAGCATAATCCGATTAGATAAATTTGACAAAAGATACAATGTCTTATTTTTAAATTAAGTGTTTGCAAAATTGATTGACATTGCATCTATTTTGATTATGCTTGTTGGTCATAGAATAGGAAACATTTACATAGTGCATTTAGACTCTATAGATATGACTAATTTATGCCTAGTTGCTAAGGATGAGCATGATAGTTGGTTATGGCATAGGAGACTAGGACATGCTAGTATGAGTGTCTTGTAACGGTTAATTCAAGGAGATTTGGTTCGAGGGCTGCCTAAACTAAAATTTGATAATGATAAAATCTGTGATGCTTGTGTTAAAGGAAAACAAAAGTGAGTTTCTTTTAAATCCATTATTGACGTATCAACTAGTAGAGTATTACAATTGATCCATATAAATCTTTTTGGGCCAGCTAGGACTACTATCTTGGGTGGAAAAATAATATGCATTTGTCTTGGTAGATGATTATTCTAGATATACTTGGGTTCTATTTTTAAGTACTAAAGATGAAGCATTAGAACATTTCATCACATTTTCAAAAATAATCCAAAATGAAAATGGTTACTCTATAACTAGTGTTAGGAGTGATCATGGCACTGAATTTGAAAATCTTGGATTTATTGAGTTTTGTAATTCTAATGGTATTAGCCATAATTTTTCAGCACCTAGAACCCCTCAACAAAATGGAGTTGTTGAAAGGAAAAATCGAAATTTAGAAGAAATGGCTAGAACCATGCTTTGTGAAAATAATTTGCCAAAATATTTTTGGGCGGAAGCCACAAATACCGCTTGTTATGTTGTAAATCGAGTAATGATTAGGCAATTTTTAAAGAAAACTCCATATGAAATTTTCAAAAATAAAAAGCCTAACATTAGCTATTTTCATCCTTTTGGATGTAAATGTTTTGTTTTAAACAACGATAAAGAAAACCTTGGCAAATTTGATGCTAAAAGTGATGAAGGAATTTTTCTGGGTTATTCCTTAAATTCTAAAGCTTATCGAGTATTTAATAAAAGAACTTTAGTTGTATAAGAGTCTATACATGTTGCTTTCGATGATAATCTCCTTCCGAGGAAGGATTCTTGTATTAATGATGATGTAGGTATTATAAATACAAATGACGTTAGACATGATGTTGGAGAATCATCATCAAAGGAAGAAACGAAAGATGAGGAAACTCATGGTCCTCTCGAGAATCCAACCATTGAAGAAAGGGAAGTATCTTATCCAAGAGAGTACAACTATGTCAAGGATGGTGAGATTATAGGTGATCCATCCAAAGGGGTAACAACTCGATCTTCTCTTAGAAATATTTGTAATTATGTTGCATTTATTTCATGCATAGAGCCTAAGAATATTAAAAAAGCATTAAATGATGAACATTGGATTATGGCTATGCAAGAAGAGTTAAATCAATTTGAGAGAAGTAAAGTATGGACATTAGTTGAAAGGCCTAGTAATAAATCTACTGTAGGTACTAGATGGGTATTTAGAAATAAGCTTGATGAGAGTGGTAATATAGTGAAAAAAAGGCTAGACTTGTTACTCAAGGGTATACTCAAGAAGAGGGCATAGACTATGATGAAACATACGGTCCCGTAGCTAGGATGGAAGCAATTAGAATGTTATTAGAATTTGCATGTTTTCATGAATTTAAATTATATCAAATGGATGTTAAAAGTGCATTTTTAAATGGTTTTATAAAAGAAGAAGTGTATGTGAAACAACCTCCAGGTTTTGAAGATTCAAAATTTCCAAATCATGTTCTTAAATTGACAAAAGTATTTTATGGATTAAAACAAGCTCCAAGAGCATGGTATGAAAGATTGTCAAACTTTTTAATTGAAAAAGGTTTTTCAAAAGGGAATGTTGACACTACATTGTTTTTAAAGCATAAAGGTAAAGATTTATTAGTAGTTCAAATTTATGTTGATGATATAATATTTGGTTCTACTAATGATGTTCTTTGCCAAGAATTTTCTAAGCTAATGCAAAGCGAATTCGAGATGAGCATGATGGGGGAGCTCTCATTTTTATTGGGACTCCAAATCAAGCAAAGAAAAGATGGAATCTTTATCAATCAAGCTAAATACGTCAAAGATACGCTTAAAAAGTTTGGACTGGAAAATGAGAAACCTAATGACACTCCAATGAGCTCTTTTACAAAGCTTTACTTGGATAAAGGAGGTAAATGTGTGGATGTTAAATTATATAGGCAATGATTGGTTATTTGCTCTATCTAACTGCAAGTTGACCGGACATTATGTTTAGTGTTTGCTTATGTGCTAGATTTCAATCATGCCCTAAGGAATCACATTTACTAGCTGTTAAGAGAATCTTTAGATACCTTAAGGACACTCCTAGTTTAGGACGTTGGTATCCTAGAGACTCTAGCTTTAGCTTGCATGTCTTTTCTGATGCAGATTATGGAGGATGAAAATTAGATAGGAAAAGCACCTCTGGTACTTGCTAATTCCTTGGAAATATGTTGATTTCTTAGTTTTCAAAATTGTGTTGCATTATCTACCACTGAAGCCGAATACATTTCAGCTGGTATTTGTTGTGCACAAGTTTTATGGATGAAACAAAAACTTTTTGATTATGGAATTGAAGTAGGTATCATTCCTATCAAGTGTGACAATACTAGTGCTATTTGTCTCACTAAAAATCCCATCCAACACTCTAGAACTAAGCACATTGAAATAAGACATCACTTCATTAGAGACTATGTCACTAAGGAAGATGTAGTTCTAGAATTTGTTGATACTTTGCATCCGTTAGCGGATATCTTTACAAAGGCTTTAGACAAGGAAAGATGTTGGACACTTAGGACAGAATTAGGTTTAACTGACCTATCTTCACTTAGTGTTTAAAATAATTTTAGCACTTTTAAGAATAAATAAAAAATACTTATAATAAATTTTGATTGCATTCTTTGCTATTAGTTAGGGGGAGTTTATGATTCTTTGTGAAAAATTGATTATATGTTCAAATAAATTTTAATGATAAATTTGATTGATTGAACATAGTTAATATTTCGTAATATGAGTTGCCAATACCACTAGAGAAAATTAATTTTGCATTTTGAGTATTTAAAATCAAATTTTAGCAGTTTTAGTGCAGAGGGAATCGATACCCCCTTTAAGGGGAACCGATTCCCTCCTTGAGGGAATCGATACCCCCCACGGGTTCTGGATATATCACGACCAGAAAACCCATTCTCTCAAAATCTCTCTTCTTTCTTAAACGTCGTTCATCCTCTCTTTCTCTTTAAATCTTCATTTTTGCCAAAATCATCAAATACAAGTCGAAATTAGATCTTTCTTCAACTTCTAATCCTTGCAAACAACATCACATTCTCATAAAATCCAAATTTTCAAGGTAATATTTCAAAATCCTCTATTTCATTGATTTATGAACTTAGGACTAGTTTTGATTAGTTCTAAGATTAACATTACATCGGGCATTGGTTATATGATGATTTTACAACCAAATTCGTCAAAACACTCAATTTTTCCAAACTATCTTTAAATTTCGAAATAAAAAAATCAAAAATTGTTGTTTTAATTGATGTTTTTGATTCAATTATGTTTTCATAAAAACTATACGCATTATGATTTTCAAATATTATTTTCCAAATAGTCTTTCAAAACATTGCCCTTTAGGATTCGGTTTAGAGAACCTTGAAATATTGAGGACTCATTTGAGCTTTGGGTTTGATTATATTGCATACATGTGTTTATATTTGGAGGTTACATATTCTATTCTGATTCTTAAACTATGTCAAATCCTAAACAACCTAGGACATTGTCTAGTAGCTAAAGTCAAAATCGACCTCTTATTCCTCCACCCAATCCAAATAACCCAAATATGATCATTATGAACTATTGTTTCAACGTACCTGGTTGTGGACAAGATCTATACCATATGTACCATACTTGTTTTGAGTCATACAAAATTTGGGAAGAGTGTATCCCTTCGATCCAAGCTATAGAAGATATGGACTTCCAATATCTTTCTACTCTTAAATCCTAGAAATTTGATAAACTCTTTAAACTCAAACCTTTGGTTTATCATCAATTAGTCCGCATTTTTCTATTCCAATGTGGTATGTGTAAAAAACGAGCGCCGATCTGAAACTATAGGAATTCGATCATATCTTTTAGAACAATTCATTTTTATTGACTCCGGCGCAATCGCTACCCATTTTGGACTAGATAACTCAGGTTTAATGAAAAAGAGACTGTGGATTCTGTAACAACCTCGAAATTTAAAAAAATATTTAATTGAAATTTGAGGATTTAATTGTGTAATTGATGAAAAATTGAGGACTAAATTGAAAGTTTTCAAAATTTGTAGATTAATGTAGAGTTTAAGGAAATTTAGGGATTAAGCCCTGAATTTAACCAAAAAAGTGTCGGCAGGCACTCTATTAAACGTTTTGAATCAGATTTGCGGGGGAAATTCATAAGCATAATTTGCTAAAATTCATCCCCACCAACCTCTCCTTCCAAACCCGATTCCGGTGTCGTCCAAATTCCGATCGTCGTTTTGAAACCACCATCGTGTTCATCATTGAGCGAGGAACAAACCCCTTAAATTAATTGAAGTGAAACGCTGCCAAACGCCGTGTATTTCAAGTTAAAGTCTCGACATTTTTTTAGCTCAATCGCCGAGAAAATCTTAAATTCATAGCCGATCGTTGCTCCGTTTACGACACCTCCTGCACCATCGTGTTCCTTGTGCCGTTCCGAGTCCGCCGGTGTTATCCTTGGTCTCTTTCGATGGCGGCGCTTGGGGAGGTTAAGCGGTTAAAGTTTCCGATTTGTTGCAATCGAGCTCTCTGCCGTTCAAAAATTTGAACCGAGCTTTGTAAGTATCTCGAAATCGCTCAAAATAATTTTTAGAAATTTTTCTGTAAATTTTTTGACACTTACAGACGCCTAACGTACCCCCACATGCCGCCACTGCGCGAGGGGAAGGCAAAAATAACCGGTTTGACCGGTTTTTAAAGGTTTTGACCAATTTGATCGGTTCTGACCTGACCGTTGACCCGACCCGACCCGACCTGACCGTTGACCTGACCCGACCCGACCGTTGACCAGTGCTATTTTAGTAATTAATTCAAAATAGGTGCTATTTTAGTAATTAATATAAAAAGGGTGCTATTTTTGTAAAATGGTTGATAGTTTGTTGACCTCCTTTGACCAGAACATTGACCGGCTATTAAAAGGTCATTAATCTTTTCCGAGAATACCTATCCTTACATTTTTCGATGTCTCGAATCTGTTTTTGGGGTCTGTTTCACCAAATTCGAATCCAAAATTCTCCAAATAGTCAGTCAAACCCGTTGACTTTGATTTTGACCAAAAATTCAGAATTTCGGAAGGTTATACTTTATGTTTTTCGACGTTCTGAATCTGATTCCAAAGTTCGTTTTGCCAAATTTTGACCCGAAATCCCTTAATGAAGCATGTGAACCCAAAAGGCTTAGTATTTTAATATTTTAATTATTTATTTGAGATTTGGTTAAGGAATTGATTCAATAAATTATTTTATAAAGGTACTCGTGTTTCACCTGAGTGAGGATCACTTAGGTCCGGAATTGTCCGTTCGTCAGATCAGCCCGAACCGCGTACTACAAGAATTACCAGTAGGTTTCCGTATATTATTTAAATAAAGATTAAGATTATTTATACTAGGATTCCAATATGGATTTTTCCAATTCGTAGGATCTAGCTCTGCAGCAGAGCGTGATCGACAGACCCATTAGTAGGCTTCCCTATCTGGTTTCTCAGACTGCTACAGGTGTGTTTCCTGACAGTGTTATCTTACATTTTTAAACTATATATCTGAACTGGTTTATATTATGAGAATATAATATATTTTATGAGGAAATATATGGTATTTTGAATAAGGTTTATTTAATGTCTGATTTACCGTATACTTTTTATATGGTTTATAGTTATAGTATTTTTGTATATGATTTCTAAATATGGAACATTTCCATATTTAATGGAATAATTACCGTTTTTACTCCAATACATACATGTTTATTTTTTTCATTGGGGGTACAATTGAAGGAAGTATTACCAGGTCCCTTTGCTGTGTGCGAAGGTAAGCCTTACAGTTTTTCAGGTCCCTTTGCTGTGTGCTAAGGTAAGCCTTACAGTTTACCAGGTCCCTTTGATGTGTGCAAGGGTAAGCCTTAAAGTTTCCCATGTCCCTTTGTTGTGTGCAAGGATAAACCTTACAGTTTTCCTAGGCTCCTCTTCTTTGTGCACAGGTTAAGCCTTAATGGTGTATAGGTGGTGTACGGTTCAGGTGAACCTACACATTTTGGTGATTGAATGGGGGTAGTGTCCATATTATTAAAATATATTTGATAAATTGTTTTATCTTAGCTTAATTATTTTGTTATGTTGTGTTATACACTGTATGGGGCACACTGATCTTTTTTGCTCATTTTATAGTTTTTACCTTTTTCAGATAACAGCAGACCGTAAGTTAGCAGATTTGGCATCAGGGGAAATCAACTACTTATTTTGTACGAACGTATATCTCTATATGTTTTTCAGTTGTGTTTGGTGACATGTATTACTATATCATTTTGGATATATTTGTATTATCGATATTTTATTTAGTATTACCTGTAATATTTTATAAGTTGTTTAAAAAAATCTCTAAATGGGACATGTGACCAATTAGATTTGAGTCTAACTTATAGACCGGGTCTAGGGGGTTACATTTGGTGGTATCAGAGCTTTCGATTTTAAACACTCGGACTGTATATGGGTCCTAAACTTTGGATTTTTAAGAAATTTTGAAAAAAAAAATGTCACCATATTATATGATTTAAAGTTTTCTCGAGATCCCTGATGCTCATCTGACATATGTTTTGAATTCTTTCTATAGAGCCTTATAGATCCAACAATGAGTTCTGCTAGAGGTCGTAGAACAGGACGTGGTCGTGGTCGAGTACGAGTCTGTAACACCCCCAACCCGGATACGAGTCCGAAGTGTCACATTGACTTTTCAAACATTTATTCGTATAAAATAGTGAGTAATTTAAAAACTTTTATAACATTTAACTTATTCAAAACGTTTACAAGATATATCAGAGTTCATACAATTTATATCTTTAGACTACATGCCAACTACACTCTATATATAGTACATATATTTTATGATCTGACATTTGGTAAGTAGAACTGACCTGTCTTGCTCCGCATTACTCTTTACTCTTCTCGAAACCTACATGTGAAACAATCACACGCTAAGTCGTTGACTTAGTGAGGCAATAAATAAAACATATAATAAAACCACAAACCATTTCATATAACATAATGCATACTTAAACGTATATCATTAATATACTTATGAGTACTCATATCATTATTATTAATTTCTTTCTTTCACGTAAGCATATATTGAACCTTTCTATACTCACTATCGAGTATCCATGTCATTTCACAACAAAGCATATATATAGTATATCATAACAAGTTATTTATTATCTTTAAAGCCCTTGCATTAGCCCATGCATACATTTGAGAACTTAAGGTATGTGAGTACATTGAGGTTGTGCACTAATGTTGTCACCACAGCTCGTATCAATTCCCTCATGGGGCACCGAACCTTAGTTCAGTATTCGTCCCGAAGGACCAGTCCATAGATCCCGAAGAACCTAGGTAAACAATCCATATGTCCCGAAGAAAATAGGTAAACAGTCCATATGTCCCGAATTACCACATATCATTCCTTAAGAATCATATACATATACTAGGGATCAAGTATGTGTCTCACCAGACTTCACACATGTTCCAAAGAATACATATATGTCCCGAAGGACCACATAGACCCTCGACTCTTGGCATGCCAACTATACCACTAGCTCTCTTATCACATAACATGGGCATTAACATTCATAACAGTTCAATTTACTTATTCATATCCTTTCTCATAAACTCACTTTTACCATATTCTCATATTATTACTTAAATTATCTCATAACATGTATTCACGTAGTAATATTTCATTTATATATATGTATATATCAAAGATCTTATCACATAACTTATCTTTTATATTCATATAATTTTATTATCATATCATATGGTTTATATCATCATAACATATCACATATTCACATCAACCATATAATACATATATACAATAACATGTCAACACATATAAATCATACACATATATACTTTTATTTATGAATTCATGCATTTTACTATGGAAAATAGACTTGTCGCAAGTCTTATTTCCATTTAACATCATATAATACTAATATGCACTCACCTTAGCTTTGCTTTGATTCGATTCTAATCCTTTAGTTGATTCGAAATGGGATCACGTTCTATATCTACATAATCATACATAGATCTATATCAGTATCATAACTAATATACTCAAATGGTTCACTCTTTAGACCAAGAGAAAAGTCAATTTCATCTTTTAATGAAGGTATGTATCGATGCACTACTGATGCATCGGTGCATAAAATGTATTCGATGTTGTATTATTACTGGGATGCATCGATGCATGCCTTATGCATCGATGCACTAATTGTATTCGATGTTTCCTTATTAATGGGATGCATCGATGCACTACTTATGCATCGATGCACGAATTGCATTCGATGTATTTATTTTAAAAGAGTGCATCGATGCACTACCAATGCATCGATACACCTTCAAACAATTTTTGGGTTTAAACCTTGATGCATCGATGCACAATGAATATGCATTGATGAACTCTGCCCAGAATCCTCTTTTTGAACCCGAAAATCATTCATTTTGGATTAAATCCTTCATGCTTCATCCCCTTTTTCATTCTTAACTCTAGTACACATACTTAAACCAATCTATATTCATTTATTTCATCTTAAACCTCAAAATCCTATCTTCCATATGTAATTCAATAATTACATCAATTTTGTAACATGTTTCAAATCCAATTCTATTACTTCATATTTCTTACTTAGATTGATAACAAGTCAAATCCAACTTTTAATTCTTGTTATGAACTCTATTCCAATATTTCATTCAAGAACCTCTAATCTTTAATCTGCTCTATCTCCTTTATCTTTTAATCTTAAGATAACTTAAGTTTTCCTTAAGCTTAGTTATCATCTAATGATCAAAACCCAATCTTAAACTTAACAAATAATTAACTAAGTAGAAGACTCACCTTTGAGCTTGGAGATACGAGAGGAGAGGAAGAAGAAGAAAAGAGAGTTTCTGGAGAAATCTCTCAATCTTATCCCATATATATCATTATCTTATCCTTTCCAAGTTAAATGACCACTTTGCCCTTAAAATCCTTTAATAATTACTAACAACTTTTAGGATTTATTTTCAGATAAATCATTGAACTAATTCATTCTTCTACTTTAATCACCAAATTCTGAAACTTTACAATTAAGTCACTAACCCATAGTTTGGGATGTTACAACTCTCCCCTCCTTATAAGAAAATTCGTCCTCGAATTTTCACTGCACATCTCAATAAGAACATATCTTCTATTATTCTTATGTTGCTTCACTGACTTATTCTTTCTTGTCATCATCAGACACTTACTTTTCAATCCTTTAGTTTTCCAACTATCTTTTTCGTTATACATTCATCTTTTGTTGCTTATCATATAAACAATAACTAGTAATATCAATTCATTGTTATCTTTTCTCTCATTCGATTATGCATTTTTCCTTTGACCTTTCTAAAATTCATATAATGTTACTTATCCTATAGACAGTAACATCAATTCTTATCACTCAAAATCAAAAATCAATCAATTGATTTCCTTCCTCATTTCCTAATTAATTCACCACAATCCAAACTTTTACTCATTCTTTCATCCTTGTCTGTATTACGATACACATAATCTCTTCATATATCCTTACATATTTTTCTTACTTCTAATCAAACTTATAATATGCACTTCCTTATAACCCTTTATCATATTTAATCCTTTAAACACCATCTTTTCATTTCTTTATCCATTTATCCTTTCATTATCAAAATCTTCTTATATACAAATCATATCTTTATCACCTCTTTATAACGTTAATAACCAACTTCACTTATACATAACCTCATTCTTTACTATCTCTTATAATTGTATTTTCCTTCATCACCTTCTAATCCTTTAACTTAATGTACTCCAACTTCATAACTCTGTTAATCAACATCGATTCTTCTAATCTAAAGCAAAAACCTTCATCTAACCATTCATATACATTTTTTGCAATTGTAATTATTTCAACAATTATCAAATCTCAATACTCATCTCACCCCTTTATAATACTTTTCCCGCTTCAATTTTCATAACTCTAACAGAACTTTTAATCTAATTCACAAAGGTTTTCTTTAACCTTGGTTTATTATCAATTAAATCATTGTTTAATCTTTCAGTACCATACCATACTAATTGAGTCTGTCTGACTCTCTTTGACGGTACTGAACTCTATGAAGCACCAATTCTCTTAATCATATCTAAACTCTTGCTTATACCCAATATTATCCCTTCGTTTCAAACTCATAAGCTCTGGCTTCATATACCTTATACACTTGTAACTGATGCACTTATCCTTGAACTCTTTTACAAATTCTCACTACTTCATTTAATCTTTTTAACGTCCTTATGGTGACACTCGTTCACCATATTCCATCTTATCCACATAATAACAAACTTCCCAATTTAATTTCTCCACTAAGGAGAAATGAACATCTTCTAGCATTATCTTCATATCATTTATCCAAAGGTCTGTAACAACAGAGCCTTCCTCAAATTCACCCTTGAGCTCGGGTGCTCATAACTCTTTTAACTATTTCGATACATTCATTCTATGAGTTAACGAAGTATACAATTGAAAACACATCGGAATATCATTCAACATCATGAATCATTCTCTAATCTTATACAGACATTCCCTGAGGTTTTCGCTCTTCTCCCTGCCTGGCCAGGGCAGGTGAATGCTATTACCTTCAGGTTTATCGTCTTGTATTTCACTTTAGAAACTCTCATATCATTTCTTCTATCACATATCACGTGTGCATATGATCATCCAATTCATATCATATAACATGTCATTTGCATATGTTCACATATCATCTATCATATCATATAAACATATATATATCTCATAAATCATTCTCAGTATTCACTTATCTTATATAACATAACAATTTAACTCTATTAACAAGACAACACACTCCTTACCCTATCAGATCAGAATTTTTTTTTCACTTTGTGTTGGCATGTACACTTTTTAAAACACTTTTGATTTCGTTTTTAGCCTAGAATCGGCTAAAACGTAGCTCTGATACCATTAAATGTAACACCCCCAACCCGTATCCGACCCAGATACGAGTCCGAAGTGTCACATTGACTTTTCAAACATTTATTCGTATAAAATAGTGATTAATTTAAAAACTTTTATAACATTTAACTTATTCAAAATGTTTACAAGATATATCAGAGTTCATACAATTTATATCTTTAGACTACATGCCAACTACACTCTATATACAATACATATATTTTCTGATCTGACATTTGGTAAGGAGAACTGACTTGTCTTGCTCCGTATTACTCTTTACTCTTCTCGAAACCTACGTGTGAAACAATCACACGCTAAGTCGTTGACTAAGTGAGGCAATAAATAAAACATATAATAAAACCACAAACCATTTCATATAACATAATGCATACTTATACGTATATCATTAATATACTTATCAGTACTCATATCATTATTACTAATTTGTTTCTTTCACGTAAGCATATATTGAACCTTTCTATACTCACCATCGAGTATCCATGTCATTTCACAACAAATCATATATATAGTATCATAACAAGTTATTTATTATCTTTAAAGCCCTTGTATTAGCCCATGTATACATTTGAGAACTTAAAGTATGTGAGCACATTGAGGTTGTGCACTAATGCTGTCACCACAGCTCATATCAATTCCCTCATGGGGCACCGAACCTTAGTTCAGTATTCGTCCCGAAGGACCAATCCATAGATCCCGAAGAACCTAGGTAAACAGTCCATATGTCCCGAAGAACATAGGTAAACAGTCCATATGTCCCGAAGAACATAGGTAAACAGTCCATATGTCCCGAAGGACCACATATCATTCCTTAAGAATCATATACATATACTAGGGATCAATTATGTGTCTCACCAGACTTCACACATGTTCCAAAGAATACATATATGTCCCGAAGGACCATATAGACCCTCGACTCTTGGCATGCCAACTATACCACTAGCTCTCTTATCACATAACATGGGCATTAACATTCATAACAGTTCAATTTACTTATTCATATCCTTTCTCATAAACTCACTTTTACCATATTCTCATATTATTACTTAAATTATCTCATAACATGTATTCACGTAGTAATATTTCATTTATATATATGTATATATCAAAGATCTTATCACATAACTATCTTTTATATTCATATAATTTATTCTCATATATATGGTTTATATCATCATAACATATCACATATTCACATCAACCATATAATACATATACAATAACATGTCAAACATATAAATCATACACATATATACTTTTATTTATGAATTCATGCATTTTACTATGGAAAATAGACTTGTCGCAAGTCTTATTTCCATTTAACATCATATAATGCTAATATGCACTCAACTTAGCTTTGCTTTGATTCGATTCTAATCCTTTAGTTGATTCGGAATGGGATCACGTTCTATATCTACATAATCATACATAGATCTATATCAGTATCATAACTAATATACTCAAATGGTTCACTCTTTAGACCAAGAGAAAAGTCAATTTCATCTTTTAATGAAGGTATGTATCGATGCACTACTGATGCATCGGTGCATAAAATGTATTCGATGTTGTATTTTTACTGGGATGCATCGATGCATGCCTTATGCATATGTTGTCACCACAGCTCGTATCAATTCCCTCATGGGGCACCGAACCTTAGTTCAGTATTCGTCCCGAAGGACCAGTCCATAGATCCCGAAGAACCTAGGTAAACAATCCATATGTCCCGAACAACATAGGTAAACAGTCCATATGTCCCGAAGGACCACATATCATTCCTTAAGAATCATATACATATACTAGGGATCAAGTATGTGTCTCACCAGACTTCACACATGTTCCAAAGAATACATATATGTCCCGAAGGACCACATAGACCCTCGACTCTTGGCATGCCAACTATACCACTAGCTCTCTTATCACATAACATGGGCATTAACATTCATAACAGTTCAATTTACTTATTCATATCCTTTCTCATAAACTCACTTTTACCATATTCTCATATTATTACTTAAATTATCTCATAACATGTATTCACGTAGTAATATTTCATTTATATATATGTATATATCAAAGTTCTTATCACATAACTTATCTTTTATATTCATATAATTTATTCTCATATCATATGGTTTATATCATCATAACATATCACATATTCAGATCAACCATATAATACATATATACAATAACATGTCAACACATATAAATCATACACATATATACTTTTATTTATGAATTCATGCATTTTACTATGGAAAATAGACTTGTCGCAAGTCTTATTTCCATTTAACATCATATAATACTAATATGCACTCACCTTAGCTTTGCTTTGATTCGATTCTAATCCTTCAGTTGATTCGGAATGGGATCACGTTCTATATCTACATAATCATACATAGATCTATATCAGTATCATAACTAATATGCTCTAATGGTTCACTCTTTAGACCAAGAGAAAAGTCAATTTCATCTTTTAATGAAGGTATGCATCGATGCACTACTGATGCATCGGTGCATAAAATGTATTCGATGTTGTATTATTACTGGATGCATCGATGCATGCCTTATGCATCGATGCACTAATTGCATTCGATGTTTCCTTATTAATGGGATGCATCGATGCACTACTTATGCATCGATGCACGAATTGCATTCGATGTATTTATTTTAAAAGAGTGCATCGATGCACTACCAATGCATCGATACACCTTCAAACAATTTTTGGGTTTTAACCTTGATGCATCGATGCACAATGAATATGCATTGATGCACTCTGCCCAGAATCCTCTTTTTGAACCCGAAAATCATTCATTTTAGATTAAATCCTTCATGCTTCATCCCCTTTTTCATTCTTAACTCTAGTACACATACTTAAACCAATCTATATTCATTTATTTCATCTTAAACCTCAAAATCCTATCTTCCATATGTAATTCAATAATTACATCAATTTTGTAACATGTTTCAAATCCAATTCTATTACTTCATATCTCTTACTTAGATTGATAACAAGTCAAATCCAACTTTCAATTCTTGTTATGAACTCTATTCCAATATTTCATTCAAGAACCTCTAATCTTTAATCTGCTCTATCTCCTTTATCTTTTAATCTTAAGATAACTTAAGCTTTCCTTAAGCTTAGTTATCATCTAATGATCAAAACCCAATCTTAAACTTAACAAATAATTAACTAAGTAGAAGACTCACCTTTGAGCTTGGAGATACGGGAGGAGAGGAAGAAGAAGAAAAGAGAGTTTCTGGAGAAATCTCTCAATCTTATCCCATATATATCATTATCTTATCCTTTCCAAGTTAAATGACCACTTTGCCCTTAAAATCCTTTAATAATTACTAACAACTTTTAGGATTTATTTTCAGATAAATCATTGAACTAATTCATTCTTCTACTTTAATCACCAAATTCTGAAACTTTACAATTAAGTCACTAACCCATAGTTTGGGATGTTATAGAGTCACTCAACCTTCTGTTACGATAGATGATCCGATGTCTCCACGTGATCCTCTTGTTCCGCAAGTAGATCCTACCCTTTCTCATGATGATCAGTTTACTCCTGTGAGAGATTCTCCCGTCACTGAAGATGATGATACTGACATAAATGAAGATGCCCTTAATAGAGATATATTTCGCATGTTTCAGAGAGCTGCCAGAGCCCAGATTTCAAATTCTTTGGTCGCTGTTGGTGTAGTTCCATTCGAGGGTATTACGGGTGGACCCCCGACAGACGCTAAGTATTGGCTCGAGGATACAGAGAGGATTATGGATGAGATGGACCTCAGACCTGAACAGAAGTTGAAGGGGGCCCTAACTATATTGAAGAAAGATAGCTTCAGATGGTGGCAATCAATTTCTGGTAGTATTCCGATAATCTAGTTAACATGGGATCTTTTCAAGACGCGCTTCTGGAGTCGCTACATCGGAGAGAGATACCTGCAGGAGCGACGTTAGGAGTTTCAGAATCTGGGCAGGGTAGCATGTCTGTTATGGACTATGAGGTTGAGTTCATCCGATTGAGCCATTATGCTCCTGGACTTGTAGACACTGAGATAGATCGATGCTTGAGGTTCGAGAATGGACTCAGGTATGAGATCAGGAGTTGAGTCGCTACCCACCGAGAGAGGAATTTTGATGCATTGGTTGAGATAGCCAAGACTGCTAAAGAAATAGAGCATTTGGGTATGGAGCACAAGAGAGATAATGATCGAACTCAAACCCGATTCAGGAGGCCTTCTAGTTCTGTAGATTCTTCTGCACACCCCAACAAGAGAGGCAGGGGTTAATCCTTTCAGAGAGGTGGTGCAAGTGTCAGGCTTGTGGCATCCAGTTCTTCAGCCGTACATCTTTTTAGACATGGTGGATCTTCTGGGTTGCAACTTATACCGACATGTGTGTACTGTGGAAGATGTCATTATGGTATGTGTAGGATGAAATTGGGGACATGTTTTAGATATGGTTCATGTGACCATTTCATGAAGGACTGTCCAGAGCGAGATCGTTCAGTTCAGACGCCAGCTTGTGCTCTCGCTAGTTCTCATAGTGCAGTTCAGACTCCAGTAGGGGGTCGTACTCAGGAGAAAGTGCCTGGATCAGCTAATAGAGGCCGAGCACCTCAAAGTAGGGGTCCAGTCAGATCTGAGACCAGACAACCTGCATTGGTTTACAGTGTCAGACTTTGACAAGATCGTGATGGGCCTAATATGACTGCAGGTACTGTTACTATTTATTCAGTTCCCTACTTTGCATTGTTTGATAGTGGCTCTACCAATTCCTATGTATCGTATTCTGTTTCAGAGGGTCTAAATATTCCTGTTAAGAAAAATGAGCATTCGGTGATAGTTCAAAGTCCCTTAGGCAAGTTCATCGTGTTGGATCGTATTTTTAGAGAGTGCTCTATAGAGATCAATGGGGAGATTTTTTTGGCTGACCTGATTGAGTTACCTTTGGAAGAGTTTGATTTGATACTCGGCGTAGATTGGTTGGACAAACATCGAGTAAATATTGATTTTGAGACCAAAAGAGCTGTTCTGAAAACCCCAGATAATCGAAAGATTGTAATGATCGGAGAACGCCGTGGATTTCTTACGAATATTGTGTCTGCTTTAGTAGCTGAGAAGATGATCAGGAAAGGTTCCGAGGTGTTTCTTGCTTATATATTAGATACTAGAAGTTCTCAATCTGATATTGAAGGCATTCGGATTATCAAAGAATTTCCCGATGTTTTTCCTCGGGAGTTACCTGGATTACCTCCAGATAGAGAAGTCGAGTTTGAGATTGAAGTCTATTCTGATTCTACTCTAGTTTCAATGGCTCCTTATCGTATGACCCCAAAGGAGCTTAAAGAACTGAAAGTCCAACTCCAGGAGTTGTTGGACAGGGGATTTATCCGACCCAGTGTATCACCGTGGGGGAGCCCCAGTTCTCTTTGTCAAGAAGAAAGATGGGACATTGAGACTCTGTATTGATTATAGGAAACTAAACAAGCTCAAGGTTAAAAAAAATATCCTCTGCCCAGGATCGATGATCTATTTGACCAATTTTGAGGGGCTTCTATCTTTTCAAAAATAGACTTGAGGTCTGGTTATTATCAACTCAAAGTGAAAGACTCGGATATTCCGAAGACTGCTTTCCGTACCCGGTATAGGCATTATTAGTTTTTAGTGATGTCATTCGGGTTAACAAATGCCCTTGTTGTTTTTATGGATCTGATGCATAGGGTGTTTCGACCTTATTTGGACCAGTTTGTAGTTGTGTTCATTGATGACATACTGGTGTATTTTAGAAGTGAAGCAGAACATGAGAAGCATTTAAGGATTGTTCTACAGACTCTAAGGGAGAATAAGTTATACGCTAAGTTGAGCAAATATGAGTTTTGGCTTAGCGAAGTGACTTTTCTTGGACATATCGTTTCTTCTGATGGTATTCGGGTGGATCCAAGCAAAGTGGAGGCTATTATGAACTGGAAGCAACCCAAGAACGTTTCTGAGATCCGTAGTCTCTTGGGCTTAGCTGGTTACTACCATCGTTTCGTTGAGGGGTTCTCCCTTATTGCAGCTCATCTGACGAAACTATTGAGGAAAGATGTTCCATTTGTCTGGTCTGAGAACCAACAAGCTAGCTTTGAGAAATTGAAGATTGTTCTAACTCAAGCCCCAGTGCTGATTCAGCCTGAATCTGGGAAAGATTTTTCTGTGTACAGTGATGCTTCTCACTCTGGATTAGGATGTGTTTTGATGTAAGATGGGAAAGTTGTCGCTTATGCTTCGCGTCAGTTAAAGCCGTATGAGGGTAACTATCCTATTCACGATATGGTGTTAGTTGCCGTGGTTTTTGCTTTAAAGATATGGAGACACTATCTATACAGAGAAAAGTGTTATATGTATACTGATCATAAGAGCCTAAAGTATCTACTTACTCAGAAAGAATTAAATTTGAGACAGCGTCGCTGGTTGGAGCTTTTAAAGGACAATGATTTAGAGATAGAATATCATCCAGGAAAAGCTAATGTAGTGGCAGATGCCTTGAGTCGTAAGACGATATCAGATCTCAGAGCCTTATTTGCTAACTTGAGTTTATTTGATGATAATAGTCTGTTAGCAGAGTTGCAAGTTAAACCCACTTTGGCCGAGAAGATTAAGGCCAAACAACTTCTGGATAGCTCATTACTTCCCATTATTGAACAAGTTAAGCAGGGAATGGGTTTAGAGTATACTGTGAATCATGATGGTTTTTTGTGTTTTCACGGTCGTTACTGCGTACCTAAAGATGATGAGTTGAGACGGGTTATTCTTCAGGAGGCTCATAGTAGTCCTTATGCTATGCATCCTGGCGGGGATAAAATGTACAATAATTTCAAAGAGCGTTACTTCTGGACTGGTATGAAAAAGAATATTTCAGATTTTGTGGCGAGGTGTTTGACTTGTCAGCAGGTTAAGGATGAACGCCAACATCCATATGGATTATTACAGTCAATTAAGATTCCTGAGTGGAAATGGGAGCGCATTACAATGGACTTCGTTACTGGTCTTCCTCTGACTCATTCCAAAAAGGATTCTATTTGGGTGATTGTTGATAGACTCACCAAGTCATCGCACTTTATTCCTATCCGAGTTAACTATTCTCTGGACAAACTGGCTAAGTTATACATTTCGGAGATTGTTAAACTTCATGGTGTACAGTTGTCTATCATATCTGATCGAGATCCAATGTTTACTTCCAGGTTCTGGAAGGCTTTGCACGAGGCTCTGGGTACTCGTTTGAATTTCAATACAGCTTTTCATCCTCAGACTGATGGACAGTCTGAGCGAGTTATTTAGGTGTTGGAGGATATGTTACGGGGTTGTGTGATTGATTTCCATGGTAGTTGGGAAGATTTCTTCTAACTGAGTTCGCTTACAATAATAGTTATCAGGCAAGTATTCGCATGGCACCGTACGAGGCTCTGTATGGACGTAGATGTCGTACTCCTATATGTTGGACAGAGTTGCATGATAGAAAAACTTTGGGTCCAGACTTGGTTCGAGAGATTGAAGATACTGTCAGATTGATCTGTGATCGCTTAAAAGAGGCATTTGATAGACAGAAATCATATGCAGATAAGCGACGTAAAGATATCGAGTTCGAGGTTGGGGATCAGGTTTTTCTCAAGGTATCTTCATGGAAGAAGGTATTGAGATTTGGACGTAAGGGTAAACTGAGTCCGCGATTTATTGGGTCGTATCGTATTTTGAAGAAAGTTGGACCTGTTGCTTATCAGCTTGAGTTGCCTCCGCAGCTCAGTCGTATTCATGATGTTTTTCATGTGCCTATGTTGAGGCGATATCGTCCAGATCCAGATCATATCATTCAGGTTGACGAGGTAGAGCTGAGACCTGATTTGTCATATGAGGAAGAGCCTATTCAGGTTTTAGAGAGCGATGAGCGAGTTCTTTGGAATAGGCGTATTCCAATGGTCAAAGTTCAGTGGAGTAATCGTAGCCCATCATAAGCTACTTGAGAGACATTGGAGTCAATGGAGACTCAATTTCCTCATCTATTTTTATAAGGTAAATTTCGAGGACGAAATTTCTTGTAGAGGGGGAGAATTATAACAACCTGGAAATTTAAAAAAATATTTAATTAAAATTTGAGGATTTAATTGTGTAATTGATGAAAAATTAGGGACTAAATTGAAAGTTTTCAAAATTCGTAGGTTGTTATAGAGTTTAAGGAAATTAAGGGACTAAGCCCTGAATTTAACCCAAAAAATGTCGACATGCACTCTATTAAATGTTTTGAATCATATTTGCAGGGGGAATTCATAAGCATAATTTGCTAAAATTCCTCCCCACCAACATCTCATTCAAAACCCGATTCCGGTGTCGTCCGAATTCCGATCGTCATTTTGAAACCACTATCGTGTTCATCATCGAGCGAGGAACAAACCCTTTAAATTAATTGAAGTGAAACGCTGCCAAACGCCGTGAATTTCAAGTCAAAGTCTCGACTTTTTTTAGCTCAATCGCCGAGAAAATCTTAAATTCATCGCCGATCGTTGCTCCGTTTACGACACCTCCCGCACCATCATGTTCCTTGTGTCGTTCCGAGTCCGTCGGTGTCATCCTTGGTCTCTGTTGACGGCGGCGCGTGGGGAGGTGAAGCGGTCAAAGTTTCTGATTTGTTGAAATCGAGCTCTCCGCCGTTCAAAAATTTGAACCGAGCTTTGTAAGTATCTCGAAATCGCTCAAAATAATTTTTAGAAATTTTTCTATAAATTTTCCGACACTTATAGACGCCGCACGCGCCCCCACGCGGCCCACTGCACGTGGGGAAGGAAAAAATAACCAGTTTGACCGATTTTTAAAGGTTTTGACCGGTTCCGACCCGACCTGACCGTTGACCCGACCCGACCATTGACCGTTGACCAGTGCTATTTTAGTAATTAATTTGAAATAGGTTCTATTTTAGTAATTAATTTAAAAAGGGTGCTATTTCTGTAAAATGGTTGACAGTTTGTTGATCTCGTTTGACCAGAACTTTGACTGGCTTTGACCGGCTATTAAACGACCGTTAATCTTTTTCGAGAATACCTATCCTGACATTTTTCGATGTCCTGAATCTGTTTTTGGGGTCTGTTTCACCAAATTCAAATCCGCATGTCTCAAAATAGTCATTCAAACCCATTGACTTTGATTTTGACCAAGAATTCAGAATTTTGGAAGGTCATACTTTATGTTTTTCGACGTTCTGAATCTGATTCCAAAGTCCGTTTTGCCAAATTTTGACCTTAAATCCCTGAATCGAGCATGTGAACCCAAAAGGCTTAGTATTTTAATATTTTAATTATTTATTTGAGATTTGGTTAAGGAATTGATTTAATAAAATATTTTATAAAGGTACTCGTGTTTCACCTGACCTCACTCAGGTCCAGAATTGTCCATTCGTCATATCAGCCCGAACTGCGTACTACAAGAATTACCCGTAGGTTTCTGTATATTATTTAAATAAAGATTAAGATTATTTATATTAGGATTCCAATATGAATTTTTTCAATTCGTAGGATCTAGCGCTGCAGCAGAGCGTGATCGACAGACCCATTAGTATGCTTCCCTATCTGATTTCTCAGACTGTTACAGGTGTGTTTACTGACAGTGTTATCTTACATTTTTAAACTATATATCTGAACTGGTTTATATTATGAGAATATAATATATTTTATGAGGAAATATCCGGTATTTTGAATAAGGTTTATTTAATGTCTGATTTACCGTATAATTTTTATATGGTTTATAGTTATAGTATTTTTGTATATGATTTCTAAATATGGAACATTTCCATATTTAATGGATTAATTACCGTTTTTACTCCAATGCATACATGTTTATTTTTGTCATTGGGGGTACAATTGAAGGAAGTATTACCAGGTCCCTTTGTTGTGTGCGAAGGTAAGCCTTATAGTTTCCCAGGTCCCTTTGTTGTGTGCGAAGGTAAGCCTTACAGTTTACCAGGTCCCTTTGCTGTGTGCAAGGGTAAGCCTTATAGTTTCCCCAGGTCCCTTTGCTGTGTGCAAGGATAAACCTTACAGTTTTCCTAGGCTCCTCTGCTTTGTTCACAGGTTAAGCCTTACTGGTGTATAGGTGGTGTACGGTTCAGGTGAACCTACACATTTTGGTGATTGGATGGGGGTAGTGTGCATATTATTAAAATATATTTAATAAATTGTTTTATCTTATCTGAATTATTTTGTTATGTTGTGTTATACACTGTATGGGGCACACTGGGCTTTTTAGCTCATTTTATAGATTTTACCTTTTTCAGATAACAACAGACCGTAAGTTAGCAGATTTGGCATCAGGGGAAATCAACAACTTATTTTGTACGAACGTATATCTCTATATGTTTTTCAGTTGTGTTTGGTGACATGTATTACTCTATCGTTTTGGATATATTTGTATTATCGATATTTTGTTTAGTATTACCTGTAATGTTTTATAAGTTGTTTAAAAAAAACTCTGAATGGGACATGTGACCACTTAGGTTTGAGTCTAACTTACAGACCGGGTCTAGGGGGTTATAGATTCACCCTATAAGTCTAAGGATAGTGAGAGTACCCTAAGAACTCATCGTGATAGATTCCTTCATTATTTGATCTCTTGGTGGTTTAGACCATCCGGAGGTAGGTACTCCTCCCTTAGGAACATAAATATATGGTGGATATATTGTATCCAACATAAAAAGAAGATTAATCTGCCACAGATCATCTTTAGTGAGTTTCCATAAACATTGTTCTTTCCAAGAATATAGAAACCTTGGTTTATGGTTGTCTTCTTAGTAATTTGTTTATCAAACTCGGTCTTTGGGTCAATGGGTTTATCGTCCCGAACTCAGAACTTTTAATTGTGAAACATTTTGATGTTCATGGATTGTTTTATTTTGGGTGTTTGAATTTTGTTGGATAATTAGATATTTGAACTTACATGCTTATATATATGGTTTAATTTTCACTTTCATTTTGAGCTTAATGTTTATTTTTGCATCATTTACATATTAGTTGCATTATGACCAATTTTTGCCATATCACATTGTTTATGAATATTGATTATGAAACTAATGGCTAACGTTTATCTTGATTGTGTTCTTAGCAGCTTAAGCTATATTTATAATCAATTGGCTAATTACTTTTCAAAACCTTGTTTAAATTCTTTTAAAATATCTTTTTGATTTAACAAAAAGGGGGAGAGGTGTTAAATGTTTTAAAGGGGAGAAGTGTTAAAGTAAGGGAGAGTAATTTTTCAAAAACGTCTATTTTGATTTCAAAATCTTAAAATTACTAAAATGTTTTGTTATATCAAAAAGGGGGAGATTGTTGAAAACATTTTGATATTTCGATATAACAAATTAAGTTAAATGAATTTTAAGATTTTCCAAATGATTTTCTAAGTATATTCGATATAATTATTCGAATATCAAAATATTACTCCAAATCTTTCAAAAGTCATTTTTAATCCTTACTCAAGTGTAAAATTAAGTTTTAGTTTTAAAATAATTTCAAAACAATTTTACAAAATATTTCGAACCATTTCAAAGCCAAAAATTCCAGATTGCTCAGAGGGAACCGATTTCCCCCCAAGGGGATACCGATTCCCCCATGAATGGTTTGGGTCCGAGAAAAACATAATGCTCGGAGGGAACCGATTCCCCCTGTTTAACGGTCGAAGTATTTGAATTTTACACTTAGGGAACCGATTCCCTATGAGGGGAACCGATTCCCCCCATGCTCCAAGCTGTTGTATTAATGGTTTTCACACTTAAACGGCTCCATTGACTCCACTAATCATCTCCAACGTTCAGAATCAATTGAGGGAGTATTTAAACAAGTTCTGAAGCCTTTGATCAACAAGAAATCATAGAGAAACAAGAGAGAAAGCATCAAACACCAAGTTTGTGCAAATCAAGCCAATTTTCCTTTCAATATTCATTTTGCTTTCAAGAACACCATTTGTGCTCATTTGTAATTATTTGTGAGTATTCATTTCTTGTTCTAGAATTGTGCAAACATCTTACCTTGTGAGGTTTTCCTTGTAAGTTTGCAAATTTGTGTATTTCTCTTTGAAAAAGAGTGTGCTCAAGAATTTGGGGTATAATTCTTGAGGGAGTTGTAAGGTTACTCTTTGTCCTCAAAAGAAAGAACAAATTAGTGAATTTGTTGGAAAATCCTTAGTGTGGATAGCTAAGGTAGTGGACGTAGACTTTGGTTGAGAAAGTCGAACCACTCTAAATCGTTGTGCAAATATTTTCAATTTTCTGCAAAAGCATCCACCAAAATTTTAATTGCTAATTCACCCCCTCTTGGCCATTTCCATCAATTGATTAACTCAACACCCATTATCAATGATCGTGGAATCAATACATAATAAATTTGGTTATATTTCATCTTATTATAAGTCATGTATGGTCAAACAAAAAACTATGACACTACTCTACGGTGATTGGGATCAGTCGTACAATGAGTTGTCCCCTCTTTTGTAAATGGTCATTTGCCGATATAATCATAATTATGTAGCGAAGTAGTCTGCCAAATTGTTTGCGTTGAACCTATTTTGATATAACAATTTTAAGGGCAAAATGTTTTTGAACTAAATTGAATTTATTCAAAGTTTTCAAAAATAATTCAAAGTCTATAAAACTTAGATTTGAACAAAAAAATGATTTTCTTGAAAGAAGTATCGATAATGTTCTTACAATATCGATATCACATGAACAATATCGATATTGTTCTTGTAGTATCGATACCCTTATGGTAGTACTGATACTACTGATTGGTTTTAAGTGTGTTCATATTCCAGTAGGCATTTTTGGTATCAATACTACTTTATATTGTAGTAGCGGTACCATGATCTCAGTACCAATACTCCCAGCCCAACGGTCGAAAAATGACTAGTTTTTATTAGTGCAGTATCGATACTCGAAGCCCGAGTACCGATACTCCATGGTCTGAGTAGTTTTATTTTACAACAATTAAGTCTCCAATAGCTCTAAAACATCCCCAACGATGAGAAACAGTCACAAACACATTTCAACATATAAAATGAAGTTCAAGACACTTGAAAAAGGTTACAACACCTATCCAAGCAATCCACATCAAAAAGAAAAGCTCTTTCACTCTTATTTTTCCTTTTTTCTTGTACATAGAGTGTTTTTAGTGAGCTAAATTGTGCAAACACCTTCTTTTGAGAGGTTTTCTTATTTATAATCTTTTATCTTTATTGAAAAGGGGTTTTGGTTCTATCTTAACTACTGTAAAATATAGGGAATTTGTAAAAATTACTCTTGAGCCTAGAAAAAAAAGAAAAAATTAGTGAATTTGTTAAAAATTCTGAGTAAGGAGCTAATATAGTGGATGTAGACTTCTTTGAGGAAGTTGAACCACTATAAATATTTGAGCAAATTTTCCTATTATTTATCCTAAATTCCTAAAATTCTATAAAGGCCAATTCACCCCCTCTTGGAAATAATTTCGGTTGATCAATTGAGCTTCAAAAATACTAATAATTAGTATTAGAGAGGGTCACAAATTAAAGGTTTAGCAACCTCGTGAAGATCCTTGAAGTTCTCCATCAATTCCCGACGCAACTGAGAAGATGACTTCAACATTCGGCGCATACTACCTTGAAAACTCTCACTCCATTCATAGGCCTCCTTACTTCAATGGTGAAAAATACTCCTATTGGAAGAATAGGATGATGTTGTTAATCCAAGCCACCGATCTTGCGGTTTGGGATGTCATCGTTGATGGTTGTCTCGCTCCTCCAAGGAATTGAAAGGATTGGACTAGTGAGGACAAGAAGCTTACCTAACTCAATGCCAAAGTTATGCACATTCTCTTTTGTGCTCTTGGTCCGGACGGATATAGTAAAATATCTTCATGCTCTAATACTAAGGATATATGGGACAAGTTAGAGGTGACTCATGAAGAAATAAGCCAAGTAAAAAAGTTCAAGATTGGTATTCTCACTCTCAACTATGGGAACTTCAAGATGAAGCCTGTTGATGACATTAAGACGATATCTGATCGGTTCACTTCAATCATAAACAAGTTGAAGAATTTTGGGAAGGTTTATCCCAATGAAGTAGTAGTGAGAAAGATGCTTGCCTCATTACCTACATCATGGGAAGGCAAAGGAACCACCATTAAAAAAGGTAAGGACTTGAAGTTTTACACCCTTGATAAACTAATCGATTCTTTACTCACTCATAAGGTGAAACTCCAAAAGAAGAAGGAAGAAGAATAAGAGAAGAACAAGAAAAATAAGGAGGTATGAATCGCCTTCAAATCCACCAATAAGAGTAATCAAGACTCAAGTGAAGAGGTGGATGAAGATAAAGAGATAATTAAGCTCTTAAAAAGATTCACAAAATTCATGACTTCCAAAGGAAAAAGAGTGAAGCATGAATCGATCAAGAAGAAGGGTCCCCCGATGTGCTTTGAGTGCCAAATAATGAGACATGTCAAATATGAATGTCCTTTTCTAAAGAAGAAGGGATCAAGAAAAAATAAGACATATGTGACGACTTGGAGTGATAAAGACTACTCCGATGATGAAGTAAACAACTTATGTCTCATGGCCATCGAAGAAAATTCAAGGGTAACTTCTAACTCTAATGATTTAAATTCTTATTCATTTAAAGAGTAACAAGATGCCTATGATGAGTTGTATTTAGAATTTGAGACCATGAATTCCAAATACAATAAATTAATTTCAAAATTTAAAGTTGAAAATGATTTGATTTTGAAAGCAAAATTTGATTTTGAAAAACAAAATAAAATTTTGAAAAATAATTTTGAGCTTTCAAAAATCAAAATCAATGATTTGGAAAAAGAAACTTTTGATTTGAAAATTAAGCTTGAAAGTTTAACAAAAGAAAAAGAACTAATTTCTCAAAACAATTCATCATGTTTAAAAATGACAAAATACTCACATTATCATTTTCATGGTCTCATGGAACATACTTGTCCTATAAAGAAAATAAAACATTTTAAAATTAGACAAGTATGAGTTTCTAAGGGAACAAGGGGCATTGAAATTAACATTCAAGGACCCAAAGAAATTTGGGTACCAAAAACAAAGTAAATGTCTCTTGTAGGTGTGTGGGAGCAATTGTGAAGAAATTCAAATGTTGTAGCCAAAATGAGGAATGGGTAACCTCAAAACTTAATTTTTAATCTTGCATAATTGGTTGTCTATTTTGTTTTATGCATGCATGAGTTTTTGAGCAGAAATGATTATATGTTGTTTTTCATCTCATGTACGTTAAAATGTGTTATGGTGAACATTTTAAAAATGATTTTTATCAAATTTTAGTTCATCATAATTTTTTTGGTCAAATTTTCTTTTAATGTTTTGTTTTTACAAAATTTTATTTTTGACCTTAAATTTAAATGTTTATGCATATGGTTTTATTGCAAATGATGTCTCTTTAACAATTGGTATCAAGTTTTCAAATGCATAACACTTTTGAATAACTTTATGCATATGAACTTTAATGTCTAATGTTAATATTGCATAAAGTAGTATAGACTTAGCTTTACTGAATTTCGTGTGTTACTAACATGTTTGCTCACCTTTGTTGAAATTCAATAGTTTTTAAGTTTCAAGCTTTAAAAGTCAATTTTTTTAATGCATTTGTTGAGGGGGAGCTTTTGATTTTTTAAATGATTTTATGTTAAAATTTCTACTTACTTTCCATTGTTATTTTTGAACCTACATGTTTGAATTATTTTTGATATAACAAAAAGGGTGGAGAAATATATGTTTGAAAAAAAATCAATTTAAAGAATGAAAAAGGAGGAGCTTTAATATCTTTCCAACATATTTATCTTTTTCATTAAATGTTTTATTAAGGGAGAGTTTTCTTCAATGCCACTTTTCAAATGTTTTGTTATATAAAAAAGGGTAGATTGTTGAACCTATTTTGATATAACAATTTTAAGGGAAAATTTTTTTTGGACTAAATTGAATTTATTCAAAGTTTTCAAAAATAATTTAAAGTCCATAAAACTTGAATTTGAAAACAAAAATGATTTTCTTGAAAGAAGTATCGATATTATTCTTACAATATCAATACCACATGAACATTATCGATACTACATGAACAATATCGATACTGTTCTTGTAGTATCGATACCCAAGGTAAGGAAAATATTGTTACCCTTATGGTAGTACCGATACCGCTTATTGGTTTTAAGTGTGTTCAGATTCTAGTAGACATTTTTGGTATCGATACTCAAAGGCGTATCAATACTACTTTGTATTGTAGTGTCGATACCATGATCTCAGTACCGATACTCCTAGCCCAATGGTTGAAAAATGACTAGTTTTCATTAGTGCAATATCGATACTCCAAGCCCGAGTACTGATACTCCTTGGTCTGGGTAGTTTCATTTTGCAACAATTAAGTCCCCAACGACTCCAAAACACCCCTAATGGATAGAAACGATCATAAACACATTCTGACATATAAAATGAAGTTCAAGACACTTAAAGATTATTACAACACATATCCAAGCAATTCACGTCATGAGAAGAGAAAAGCTCTTTCAATCTTATTTTTTTCTTTTCTCTTGTACATAGAGTGTTTTCAATGAGTTAAATTGTGTAAACACCTTCTTTTGAGAGGTTTTCTTATTTACAATCTTTTATCCTTATTGAAAAGGAGTTTTGGTTCTATCTTAGCCATTGTAAAAGATAGATAATATATAAAGGATATTCTTGAGCCTAGAAAAAGAAAGAACAAATTAGTGAATTTGTTAGAAATCCTTAGTGAGGAGCTAAGATAGTGGATGTAGACTTCTTTGAGGAAGTTAAACTACTATAAATCTTAGAGCAAATTTTCTTATGCTTTCTCCTAAATTCCCAAAATCCTATAAAGGCCAATTCACCCCCTCTTGGCAACAATTCCGGTTGATCAATTGAGCTTCAAAAATTCTAACAGTTTGGTTCACTCATCACTCTTTTATCACATCTAAAACGTATCGTTCGACAGAGACAAGGAGTTTATGAAGGTTACTAGATTGTTTTGATGTTTGGAAGGTTTTAGTCTCTTCATATCTTTTGGTTTAATATTTTTATTTTATGTATGAGTTTTTGATGACTGTTGTCTTCAATTTTTTCTTCGGATGCATTGTAATTTTTATTTTTTCATTTTTATTAATGAATTTCAGTTGTCATTGTAAAAAAAATAGATATAATGTTTCTTTATTTTTTTAAATTTCCAAAATAATTTTAATGAAAATATTAAAAAATATTTTTTATGTTTTCATATTTTCATTTAATTTTGTTTTCATTTTCCAGAAATCATTTTTAAATTTTATAACCAAACACGTTTTCTTCATTGTTTTCTATTTTATACGAAAATTAAAATGAAAATGAAAATAAAAAGAACCTATATTTTATAAAACCAAACATACCTACTTTTGATTATGTTTAAGAATCTAATGTCTCATTTCATTAGACCAATAATGTATTTTAATGATTGATTTTCTAAGTATTTAATTAAAAAAATTAAACATTTTAAAGATTTAAGACATTCACAATTTTATAAAAAAATTGATATTGTATTAATTTTATCAGTTAATTTAAATATTATTTTTCTAGGCAAAAGTGCCAGTTACATTTTGATCCTATTCTGAGAAAACGAAACGGAATTGCCGACTAATTGATAAAGATTACATGAAACCTACAATTTAGATTCCACAACTTTAAAGACAATCTGACGGAGATAGAAAACCTATTGACGAAAAAAGAAACATAGTAAATTAACTTAGATCTTTTCTACTTTTGTGTACTAAAAAAAATCATTTTTAAAAACCCCATTCAAATTATATAACTTCATAAATTGAGATTTTTTTTAGAGAAAATAACCTCAGTGACAAAAAATGCCTTATAATATACGATTTTAACCAACTTTTTTTGGATTTGCCAAAATCACCAACTAAATCGCAATGCGATCGATAATTCGCAACGCGATCTCCGGTATCGCAAATCAGTTTCCAGATTCGCAACGCGAACTTTGACTATCGCATTGCGATTTACATATTCGCATTGCGATAGTCCAAGTTCGCGTTGCGATAGTCGAAGTTCGCGTTGCGATTTATTTCAAATTTGTTGCGATAGTCCAAGTTCGCGTTGCGATTTATTACAAATTCGTTGCGATAGTCCAAGTTCGTTGCGATAGTCGAAGTTCGCGTTACGATTTATTCCAAATTTGTTGCGATAATCCAAGTTCGCGTTGCGATTTATTACAAATTCGTTGCGATAGTCCAAGTTCATTGCGATAGTCGAAGTTCGCGTTGTGATTTATTCCAAATTCGTTGCGATAGTCCAAAATCGCAACGACTGGTGGTATTGCATTTGTTTCTTAAGAATTTTCTCTAAAAAGATTGTATTCGCGCGGACGTATCGAAGACACGTATTACCACGACCACGAGACGGACGGCGGCGCGCGAGAGTCTCCCTTGTTCTCTATCACTCAACGAGGAAATGGGAAAGCCAAGCCTTAAATACCATTCCCAATAGTGTTTCCAATACTATGTGGGATTGAGCATTACCAACACTTGTTTCCCATACTATGTGATTATTCAGGAAACAATTAACAATCATGCACCTTAAAACAACTGAATCATCAACCAATTGCATTAGTATTATACGATTAAATATGTCATAATTAAAAGTCAATCTACAATCAATCGCGATTATTGCAATTTTAAGCAAAACATTCAAAAAAAAATTGCATCACTCGCGAGAATAAAAAAATTGTTATCGTGCAATTACAATCAATTGAAAATAAATTAGAATTGCATGAAAACTAAACGAACCATAAATACTTTTCATACAAATACTAAAGTCATTAACTATAATTCACAAATAATATCACTATTTAAGGCTCAATCCCACATAGTATTGGGAACAAGTGTTGGTAATGCTCAATCTCATATAGTATTGGAAACACTATTGGGAATGGTATTTAAGGCTTGGCTTTCCCACTTCCTTGTTGAGTGATAGAGAACAAGGGGATTCTCACGCACCGCTGCCGTCTCATCTCGTGGTCGTGGTAATACGTGTCTTCGACACGTCCACGCGAATACTATCTTTTTAGAGAAAATTCTTAAGAAACAAATGCAATACCACCAGTCGTTGCGATTTTGGACTATCGCAACGAATTTGGAATAAATCGCAACGCGAACTTCGACTATCGCAACGAACTTGGAATAAATCGCAACGCGAACTTCGACTATCGCAACGAATTTGGAATAAATCGCAACGCGAACTTCGACTACCGCAACGAACTTGAACTATCGCAACGCGAATTTGGAATAAATCGCAACGCGAACTTGGACTATCGTAACGAATTTGAAAATTCGCATTGCGATAGTCGAAGTTCGCGTTGCGATTGTCGATGTTCGCGTTGCGATAGTCGATGTTCGCGTTGCGAATCTGGAAACTGATTTGCGATACCAGAGATCGCGTTGCGAATTATCGATCGCATTGCGATTTAGTTAGTAATTTTGACAAATCCAAAAAAAATTGATTAAAATCGTATATTATAAAACATTTTTTATCACTGAGGTTATTTTCTATTTTTTTTAATAAATGCTACCTTTAAAATTTCCCGACCCGCTCAACTCTGTTTCCACGTCCCCGCCGACAAACGAGCCTCCTCCTCTCTTCCTCTTCCACTCCCCGGGCTTAACCCTCTCGTGCCTTAAAGTTTCCGACAGAGCAGGAAACTAATTAAGGTAATTTTTGAAACCCTAGACCAAAAAGATCAAGTTATACTTGAATCACGAGATTTGAGTTATCTGCTTTCTTCCATATTTGATTTTCAGTTTCGAGTCATACCGCCTATTACTATGTTTCGTTTCAGACTCTCTCCCTCTGTTTACTTCGCTGAGTTATCGCCGCTATTTTCCGTTACATTGCTATTTGCGGTTGCGATCCGCTGCTATTCATTTGAAATTTGTTCATCTTTAGCGATGCATGGCGCCACTGCCGCGAAAGAGCGCGACAGAGCTACACAATCCCTATTTTGAAGCCAGATTTAAATAATAATATCAACGAAAGCTGACGAAGTTTTCTTCATTTATGAGTCGAATGTGGCTTTCTTATTTATGTCAATGATGGTCTTTCTTATTTATGTCAATGAACAGAAAGCATAGAATTCATCTAGAAAACTTTGACTATCTGGTTTTATATGTTTGTTTGATGGTCGAGAAAATTTAACAGATGGAAATGAGTAGCAAATGAAAATGGAATCTTGCTGATTTTGTTTTAGTTTCAGTGATCGTGAAAATTTGACTAGTTCTGATATGAATTTATAATTTACACGCGGGGAAAGTTCTCTCACATAAGTCTTGGTTTTGCAGGAGGAGATGAAGGTCAAGTTGCTACGTATCCTTGTCATGAATTATAATAGTTTTGTTTATTTTACCCCTTGAAAATTTTCCTTCTGTCAAACCTTTTCTTACTTGAATCTGTTGCAACTTAGATGTTATGTTTACATTGGTTCTAGCAGAATTTGCTTGGATTATTCCGGAAATTCTCTGGCCAAACTCTAAATATATGGTCATTAATGTCAAGTCTTTCAAGCAAAATGGTTTTCGTTAATTTTTTTGTACGCGTCGTTCTTGTTAATATTGAGTAAAGGATTTATTTCAAATTTTCTTGGATACGTATGTCCAACATGCATATGTTCAATTTTTTTATAAGTTTTTCATGTATTTGAAGGATCCTTGGAGAGTATCTTTATAATTGTGTTTCAGAAATGTGTCAAACATGGTACTTCAAGAAAAATGAAGATTCAGAACCGTTTAGATTTTTACATTATAAATTTATAATAGCAATTTTTTGTTGTTTCTGTTTTTTCTTGAATATATCTTTGATTTTTTTTTGGGCAAAAAGCGTTTTTTTCTTGTTCTTCCTCAACCTTTTAAAATTTAGTTTATCATTCACGAAGAAGTAATACTTTTCCTTTTATTGATATCATATGTGAGTTTAATGTTACAGAGCTATGTTCCTCGGACTTAGGTGCAAGTGTTGGACTCCCGTGTATGCATTACGCGGTTATGCTCAAATTTTATTTTTATTTTCAATGTATATGGAGGATCCCAAATTATATAGGACGTGGGTACCTCAGACAAAATTAAGAGTCTAAACTTGTTTGTGGTCAATATGACATTTGTTTTTTTTTTTACTTGAAGAAGCAGTTTTCTCTTGACCTATTTCTCTTCCTATATCTTTTGGCTGTGAACAGAGTAAGTTTTCTTTACTACTTGCATCCCAATGTAACTGCTAAATAAATTTGTGCTTTTCATTAAGATTTTCCTTTTTTAATCACGAGAAACTCTAACTATTTCCATTTTGATGACAGATGGCATGCTGTTGCTTCATGGACATGGGATGCCCAAGATGAAACATGTGGAATTTGTAGGATGGCCTTCGATGGTTGCTGTTCTGACTGTAAACTCCCTGGGGATGATTGCCCTTTGAGTAAGCCTTTGGTTAGAGTTGTCATATTTGGCAATACTGTCATGATAGTTTGTCATAATGTTGATTCGTTATTTAGTTCCTTAAAGGAGTTTCTAGCAGATGCTATGCCTTTTAATAGTTCTTACCTTTCAGTTCCTAACACTGTTTCTTGGATTCACGAGTGTTCGTTGTTTATGGGTATGTGTTTGGCATGGTTATGATCAAATTTTGTTAGTTTTTTCATGTATTTGGAAGATCCTAGGACATGTCTCCCATTCCATTTTTAAATTTCTTTTTTCTCTACTAGCTGGACAATTGAGAGGACAATGCTACTACTAATTTTGCTAAATGTCATTCATGTTGAAAGAAAAATCTTTTTGAAATCCCATTAATATACAATCTAAAAGTCTAGTTGTTTCTCTATGGAGATTTCATTGATATAAACCTTTCATGAATTACTTCCATTTTGTTTTGAGATTCTAGCACTTTTATCATCAAAGGCTATGTTGTTCTGATTCTTCCTACCCGGCACTCAGACTCACACCGATACCCGGCACTCACACCCGAAACCTGAGTAACATGAATCGAATGAAAGAAACACGTATTTGGTATTAAGAAAAGGACTCAATAGCAGGCAGTAACACTCAATGGCGGGAATCTGCTACATGGTTCGCTTATATAATGTTATAGGTCTAGTATATTGACAAATATGATGCATATTCGTATCCAATTTTACTCGGACTTTTTTTTGGAAGCATTCGTACATCCATCTGAACAGGCGTACGGGGATATATCTCCTCCAAAAATCATCTAAAATACATTAATAACGTTGAAAAAATTGAACATACTTGCAACTGATACTCACACCAAGTGTGAGTAACATATATTGATCTCTAGCAACTAAAGTCCTTACCTCCTCTATTGTTTTCATTTCTATCTCATTAGTTGCTTATTTTATTTCAATTTGTATATGTTTTGGTGGTTCAATTGCAGTTTGGGGAGCATGCAACCATGCTTTCCATCTTCATTGCATCCTGAAATGGGTGAATTCGCAGACTTCTCAAGCACATTGCCCGATGTGCCGTCGGGAGTGGCAGTTCAAAGGATGATCATCCGATACATTCATTGATGCTTGTGCGGTACAACATGTTTCATCTACGTTGTACTCAGATTTACCAAATTTTGAGTTTTGCCTTTTGTTTTATGCTGTCATACATGATGTGAAATGGTTGTTATTCAGGTCCTTTTGGAATAAAAATTCAAATTTCAGGCTGGGCCAATGGGTTTAATTGAAAATCAGTGGTTGCAAGTAACTTTACGACTATTTGTATATCAGGCTTAAGCGTGCATACTTTTCTCAAACTTTTCAAAAACAATCAATTTAGCATCTATATTTTCTACATCTGATTATATATTTTATTAACGTTGACCATTAAATCAACAATTTTTTCTAATTTGATATTACATATCATTTTGTAATTAAATTTAAGGCTTAATGTAAAAATAAGTGCTTAAACTATATCCTAAATTAATTTCAAGTATCTAAAATTTTTTTCATTAAAAATAGATGTTTCATGTTTACGACGTTACATTTTTAGGTGTTTAAGGTTTTTTCCTTTATACTTTTAGGTGCACACACAATAACGGTCATTAAAAATAATGTTAAGTGACACGTATCATGTTTACATTTATATTTTAGCTTAATGTAAAAATAAGTGTTCAAACTATATCTTAAGTTAACTTTAAGTGCCTGAAGAATGTTTTATTAAAAATATGTGTTTAAAGTTTCCAACAATATACTTTTAACCATTAAGTGACATGTGTCATGTTTATATTTTTTGAAAATTTTTATTTTTTAATTAATAATATTATTAATTAGCTTAATACAAAAATAAGTGCCTAAATTATACTCAAAATTGACTTTTGGTGCCTAAAGATTTTTTTGTTAAAAATAGGTACTTAATGTTTTTTCTATTACAATTTTAAGCGTCTTTTATTAAAATAGATTATTAAGTGACACGTGTCATGTTTATATATATATATATATATATATATATATATATATATATATATATATATATATATATATATATATATATAAATATAAATAATATATTATTTTAAAAAAATTAGCGTGACACATGTCACTTAATGACTTTTTAGTAGTAGACACCTAAAAGTATAACGGAAAAAATATTAGACACTTGTTTTTAACGAAAAAAATTTTAGGCACCAAAAGCCAATTTTAAGTATAGTTTAGACACTTATTATTATATCATGCCTTATTAATTTATTTTAAAAAAAATAAAAATTTCCTTATATTACAAAAAAAAAAAACTACAATCCTAAAACCTTTCATTTCAACCCATCACCAGTTGTCGTCCGCCATCACTGATCGCCATTGTTGTCCTTGAACAACTACTCACCTGTCGTCAGGCCTCCACTATCGAATCCTCTTGTTGTCGTCTCATTCCCCTTAAATCCATAAATCTAAACAAATAAATTCCCAAACCTAATATCCAAATCTCTAACCCTAATCTCAATTATATCATTCTCATCCTAAGTTATACAACTAGGGAGGGGAAATTTTACCGTATGTAAGAGAGAGGATTTTTTTAAATTTTTAAATAATATTTTATTTTTTAAAAAATATAAAATATATAAAAGTGTCACATGTCAGATAACGACCAAATTTCATGGTTGTTACAACCTAGACATCTAAAAGTGTAAAGTCGAGAATACTATGCATCTATTCTTAGCGAAAAATTCTGTATGCACCTAAAGTTAATTTAGGGGTAGTTTGGACATTTATTTTTACATTAATCCAAAATATAAACATGACCCAACTTTAAATAAAATCCAATCTAGTTAAATCATAAGTAGGCGTAGTTTTAACCTTGGAGAAATTGTCAACCACACCACCTAAAACGCCACATTGGGAGATCTGTCTATCTACTTTTGGACGTTCCTTTTCCTTAAATTTATCGTCTCCTTTGCTTTAATATAAAGATGATAAAATGTCAAATTTAATGGTTTGAAACCAAAACCATTGTAACACCCCTAATTCGTACCCGACCGAATATGAATATGAGGTGTCACATTGACTTTTCAAAACTTGACTCTTTTAAAAATTCGTTGAAAATTTAAAGTTTACTTTGAAAGTATTGGCGGAACCCTCATACAAAATTTATAATCAAAATCTTATAATTCATAACGAAAATTAATACTTAATATATTTACATAAACATAAAATAGTAGGGTTACAAAACCGATCAGAGCATTTCTATTTAAACCATCATGATACATGCCAACAAAATTTCAAAATAACTAACATCACACACAATTTAAATAGTTCTGATTTGATTGTCTTCCGGCATATGTTGTCCTTTCCTAGCTTCATTCCTCGGATCTCTTTAAACATACGTGTGAAACCACTCACACGCTAAGTCATTGACTTAGTGAGGCATAATGAGTAAAGAAAACAATAAACATTTGCTTAACATTTTCAAGAAACATTATCGATAGAAACCAATATATATTTCACACACATACTTATAATCTTATACACTATTTAGTTCATATCAATTTGTTTAAAGAGCCCAACGCATATTATTGAGAACTCAAAGTATTTGAGTACATTGAGGTTGTGCACTAATGCAATCACCACTGCTCCTATAATTTGCACCGAAGTTCCACGTAGAATACTCACCGAAGTGCCACATAGATTTTTCCCCAAGGACTGCGTAGAAATTTGTCCCGAAGGACCACGTAGAATTTTTCCCAAAGGACCGCGTAGAACCCTCGACTCTTGGCATGCAAACTATACCTCTAATTCTCATACATATACTTTGGGCTTTAACCATGTAATTATTTAACATTTCATTATTACATGTGTGTTTTATTCACGTAGGCAATTTCACATAAGGTATTTTCACGTAGAGCAATTTCACATAAGGTATTTTCACGTAGAGCATTTTCACGTATTACATTTTCACATATGACATTTCCATATAAAACATATTCACATTCAATTAAAATCAAAACAGTAATTTGAAAATACACTTTATATAAAAAAACATAATAAAATATTACATAAAATAAGTAAATAGTTTTCGATCGAAAACATTTGAGGTTGGCTTATCGCAAGCCGTCCTCATTTCTAATATAAAAATATAAATTGCACTCACCTTTGCCTCATGTAAGTCCTAACGAAATCCTTTTAACTTTCGTTCGAACTCTTTGCTATATCACTTCGATCAGTATGCTTTCGATCCAAATCTACACATCAATATTTCCAAGATCAATACCAATTTTCTATAAATGAATAACCAATTAGCACTTACATAAACAGAATAAAAAACCTAATTTAGCATTTCAGGCTGAATAATATCGATACCCCTCATACAGTATGATAATTCTCTTCTATGGTACCTGATGTGATCCCAATCAGCCCTAAATTTGGTATTGATCTGATTAAATCATTGAAGTTCACCAAGGATGATTCAAAGTGATAAAACATCAAGGAATTTGAAGAGACAAGCTGATTTGGGCATGTAGGATGTCCACATTAATCCTATGACTTCATTTATCCTCTTTTCTTCCATTTGAAAGAAAAACAAGGCAACCCAACAATCACCCCTCATTTTTGGATGAATTTAAGGCTGAAATTATCTCAAATTAAAGCTTAAATCATCCATTTTCAAGCTACATGGCCAGCCATCAAAGGATAAGAAGAATGACAAGTCATTTAATTGAATTCAATTGCATTTAGATGATTGTTTTATTTTAATTGTAAAAACTTTTCATATGGTGCCTATCAACACTATAAATAGGCAACTCCATTGCATTTGTACATAGAACTTTTTGCATAATTTACTCTTTGAAAGATTGCTTTCATTTTATTTCTTGGATTAGAACTCTATCGGTTTCTTGTCAGTCTTGAAGCCTTCCTCCATTTCATTTTATTATAACGTTAGTTACTAGCTCATCTATAGCTAGTGGGTCACGTTCCATCCTCTTACACCTCGATTCCATCATATTATATTATTGGTTCTTAGCTATATATATAGCTAACGGGTCACAATCCATCCTTTGAATTTCTATCATCCTTCTCGCCGACTACAACCATCCTTCACCATTTTCTTTACATCCATTCAAACGTTATCACCACCACACTTTTTTCATTTGTAAAACACATCAAATCCATCCACATCTTTTTCAATTTCATTCTTTATTTGTTTATCTCATATTCACAACGTTCATTTTGCACTTTCAGAATCAATTCAAGCATGCAGAGTTTCTTACTAGAATCACGATTGGGAAACAACGTATATGACTCGAAACACATAATCGAGATCAAATCATTTGGTATCAGAGCTAGCTGATTCAGTAAGCGTATCGTATCATTTTCTCTTTCCCGGGTTAGTAAAAATAAAAAATTCAGAAAAAAATTAAAAAAAGAAAAGAAAAATTTAAAGAGGGCGAAAGCAATCTTTGTCATCTTAGAAAAAATAATTAAGAAGGTTTCGTATTTGTTTCATCATTTCTTTCATTATCTTTATGATTTTATTACCCATTCTCATATTTGTTCTTTCTTGTAGCCATTTCTTTCTTGACTCGCATTATTCTCCAACAAAGCGACAATTGTTTCAGCCGAAGTCTACGAGACACCTTGTAAATCTCGAGGGAGTTCCACAAGAACTTTAAAGGAAAACAAGAACGGTAAAAGGAAAGAGTGAACATCAAGGGTAAAACCCATCCCGAGTGAAACACGAGTGGGAGTGATTTTACTTTGGAGTGTATTGGTAAGATTTTTTTTTGTGTTGGTGAGGTTTATTTTCATCTTTATTAATCTTTTCTTTTCATTATGTCTTGAAAGCATACAGGACCAAATGATTATACAAGAGAAAACGTACGAGATTTTTCATCAAATTCTCAATTTCAAAATTTCAATCAAGAAATGAGGAGTTTGCTCAAAAAGTATCTCAACCCAATCTCAAAGAAGTTGGATCGTACAATCGAAAAAGGTTCCTGTTCACAAACACCTCCACTGAAGATCAAAAGACAAGTAAAGAGGAGAGACGACACTCGTCCCGTTTCTAATTCTACATCCAATTTGAGCGAAAGATCTTGCAATGAGGATCCCAATTTTCGAATAAGAAGCAATGTCAATAGTTCAATATGGAGTGAGCTAAGCAGATTTGTATCTTTCAGTCTAGCTCGACTTCAAGAGTGTTTTGACAATTGAAACACAATTGCAAAAACAACTAGAAAAAGCAAATATTTGCAACAAAGAAAGAGAAATAAGTGTTAAAAAAGACATCGAGAATGGAGAAAATGAGGTTTGTGAAAAAGAGGGAAAAGAGGAGATTTTCGAAGAAAAAGAGAAAAATAGTGACATTGAAAAAGAAATTCAAAAAGAACATGAGAGTAAAAAAGATGAGTTTGAAAAAGAAATTGTTTGTGTAAAAGAGAGAGAGAGTTAAATTTCATTTTGCACTAACAACCTTAATCATTCTTATTCGATTCTTGAATTTTCAATGTTGCAGGATGACGAGAAGAGCACTTCAAGAGACATGTCAAACACATTACCAATTCTAATGAGGATCGAACATCGTCCATGCTTTAATCATGTTTCAAAGGAGGATCCAATGAAGTTTTCTATCACCAAGGAACTATTGCCCAATAATATCATCAAGAATCCTCCATGGTTTGATTTTTCCATTTCTTTTGTTACTGAATTATTTACTTCTAACTTTCATTTACTTTTCAGAGGGATGATTCAAAAACAAGGAATTGATGTATTGAGTTGCGAGGATAAGTTTGTTTGCAATCTTGAGATGAAATTGCCACTCTCCATTTTGCAAATAAATGATTTGAATAAAAGGCTATCCACATACTCAAGAGCCATCATATAGAAGGGTACAAAGATTAAAGTAGATGGTGTAACCTACCTACTTGAAGAAGTTCAAAGGTCAAAACTTTTCACCCACCCTCATGATGATTCAAAGTAACACAAAAAATGAGTGCAAAGAACATGCACCTATTCGGATGAACAACATGGAAATGAAGTGCACAAGCAAGAAAAACTCAATTCCAAAGAATGGTATTTGTGCAAAAACAAGAATGAAGAAGTTCCCAGCTAAAAAGAAGTCGAGATTGTTTTCTTTTGTAGCAAGCGTTGATTTGGGGACAAATCGCTTTAAAGTGGGAGGGAATGATGTGATCCCAATCAGCCCTAACTTTGGTCTTGATCTGATTAAATCATTGAAGTTCACCAAGGTTGATTCAAAGGGAGTTCTACCTTACTTCATCCTATACCTGCTCATTTATGCACTATATTTCATCAGATGTTTGTATTTACCTCTTAGGATATGCTTATCATATGATATCATTCATTGCATGAATTTGCATGAGTTTTATTAGTTGCATGCCATTTATAGAATTTAATAAGTATGTTGTTCATTAAAGCATTTAGTTCGTTTACGCATCTAGTTATTTAATAAACTACTTCATTCATGCATTTAGTTCATTGAATAAAGTTAGTTCATTGAATAATATTATTTCATTAATCAAACTAACCCTTAATTATCCCATGCATATTTATATGTTATGATTGAATAAAGTTTATCTTTGTGTTTAGGTGCAAGAGGGAAGCTTAACAGTCTCAATAGATGCAAGAATATCGATCAGAATGTAGTCTAATTCTGGATGTGATACAGAATGTTTTGGTTCTAGAAACCAATTGGAAATTATTACTCTATCTCTTAGCTTTCCAATTCCTTTTGAATCACCTCAATCGGATATCGAGAGCTTGAGATATGATTGAATTACCAAAGAAATTGCAGGCTGGAATTTTCATTATGGGAATTTCATGCATGGATTATTTGGATGCGTTTGAGCCAAGGAAGAGTCCTTTCATATTCTACCAAGAGACAAGCAATTGAAGGCTATCTTAATGCTTCTATTCAAAGTAATTCAAGGATTAATTATCTTCATCTTTTCAAGATTGTTCATATTCTTGGAGAGACAATGCATTCAATCTTTCATAATTCACCTATTCAAGTCTTACTTATCATTCTTTGAAGGCTATTCACATGCTACCAAGGAACAAGCAATGAAGGCTGATTTTGTTTCATTTAATCATCAAATTAGCAAGGAATTTGAAGAGACAAGTTGATTTGGACATGTAGGATGTCCACATTCATCCTATGACTTCATTTATCCTTTTTTTCTTCCATTTGGAAGAAAAGCAAGGCAGCCCAAGAGTCACCCCTTTTTGGACGAATTTAAGGATGAAATTATCTCAAATTAAAGCTTAATTCATCCATTTTCAATCTACATGGCCAACCATCAAAGGATAAGAAAAATGACAAGTCATTTAATTCAATTCAACTGTATTTAGGTGATTGTTTTATTTTAATTGTAAAAACTCTTCATATGGTGCCTATCAACACTATAAATAGGCACCTCCATTGCATTTGTACATAGAACTTTTTGCATAATTTACTCTTTGAAAGGTTGCTTTCATTTTAGTTCTTGGATTAGAACTCTATCGGTTTCTTGTCAGTCTTGAAGCCTTCCTCCATTTCATTTTATTATAACGTTGGTTCCTAGCTCACCTATAGCTAGTGGGTCACGTTCCATCCTTTTCCAACTCGATTCCATCATATTATATTGTTGGTTCTTAGCTATATATATAGCTAACGGGTCACAATCCATCCTTTGAATTTTTATCATCCTCCTCGCGGCCACAACCATCCTTCACCATTTTCGTTACATCCATTCAAACGTTATCACCACAACACTTCTTTCATTTGCAAACCACTTTAAATCCATCCACATCCACATCCTTTTCAATTTCATTCTTTATTTTTTTATCTCATATTCACAACGTTTATTTTGCACTTTCAGAATCATTTCAAGCACTGCGGAGTTTCTTACTAGAATCACGATCGGGAAACAACGTATATGACTCGAAACACATAATCGAGATCAAATAATTTGGTATAAGAGCTAGCTGATTCAGTAAGCGTATCATATCATTTTCTTTCTCCCAGGTTAGTAAAAATAAAAAAATCAGAAAAAATTAAAAAAAAGAAAAGAAAAATTTAAAGAGGGCGAGAGCAATATATTTCATCTTTGAAAAAAATAATTAAGAAGGTTTCGTATTTATTTAATCATTTCTTTCATTATGTTTACGATTTCATTACCTATTCTCATCTTCGTTCTTTCTTGTAGCCTTTTCTTTCTTTACTCACATTATTCTCCAACCAAGCCACAATTGTTTCAGCCGAAGTCTACGAGACGCCTTATAAACCTTGAGGGAGTTCCACAAGAACTTTAAAGGAAAGAAAGAGCGGTAAAAGGCAAGAGTGAACATCAAAGGTAAAACCCATCCCGTGTGAAACACAAGTGAGAGTGATTTTCTTTGGAGTGTATTGGTGAGGTTTATTTTCATCTTTATTAATCTTTTCTTTTCATTATGTCTCGAATGTATACAAGACCAAATGATTATACAAGAGACAACGTACGAGATTTTTCATCAAATTCTCAATTTCAAGATTTCATTCAAGAAATGAGGAGTTTGCTAAAAAAGAATCTCAACCCAATCTCTAAGAAGTTGGATCGTATAATCAAAAAAGGTTCTTGTTCACAAACACCTGCACCGAAGATCAAAATGCAAGTAAAGAGTAGAGACGACACTCGACCCGTTCCTAATTCTACATCTAATTGGTGTGAAATATCTTGCAAGGAGGATCCCAATTTTTGAATAAGAAGCAATGTCAATAGTTCAACACGGAGTGAGCTAAGCAAATTTGCATCTTTCAGTCTAGCTCGTCTTCAAGATTGTTTTGACAATTTCGTCAAAGAAATACAATTGCAAGAACAACTGGAGAAAGGAAACATTTGCAACAAAGAAAGAGAAATAAGAGTTGAGAAAGACATTGTGAACGGAGAAAAAAAGGTTTGTGAAAAAGAGGGGAAAAAGGAGATTTTCGAAGAAAAAAGAGAAAAATAGTGACATTGAAAAATAAAATCAAAAAGAACATGAGAGTGAAAAGGATAAGTATGAAAAAGAAATTGTTTATGGAAAAGAGAGAGAGTCAAATTTTATTTTTCACTAACAACCTTAACCATTCTTATTCTATTCTTGAATTTTCAATGTTGCAGGATGACGAGATGTGCTCTTTAATCATGTTTCAAAGGAGGATCCAATGAAGTTTTCTATCACCAAGGAACCGGTGCCCAATAATATCATCAAGCATCCTCCATGGTTTGATTTTTCCATTTCTTTTGTTATTGAATTATTTACTTTTAACATTCATTTACTTTTCAGATGGATGATTCAAAAACAAGGAATTGATGTATTGAGTTGAGAGGATAAGTTTCTTTGTAATCTTGAGATGAAATTGCCACTATCTATTTTGCAAATAGATGATTTGAAAAAAAGGCTATCCACCTACTCAAGAGCCATCATAAGGAAGGGCACAAAGATTAAAGGAGATGGTGTAACCTACCTACTTGAAGGAGTTCAAAGGTCAAAACGTTCCACCCACCCTCATGATGATTCAAAGGAACACAAAGAATGAGTGCAAAGAATATGCACTTATTCGGATGAACAACATGGAAATGAATTGCACAAGAAAGAAAAACTTAATTCCAAAGAATGATGTTTGTGCAAAACAAGAATGAGAAGTTCCCAGCTAAAAAGAAGTCAAGATTGTTTCCTTTGGTAGCAAGTGTCGATTTGAGGACAAATCGCTTTAAAGAGGGAGGGAATGATGTGATCCCAATCAGCCCTAACTTTGGTCTTGATCTGATTAAATCATTGAAGTTCACCAAGGCTGATTCAAAGGGAGTTCTACCTTACTTCATCCTATTCCTGCTCATTTATGCACTATATTTCATCATATGTTTGTATTTACCTCTTCGGATATGCTTATAATATGATATCATTCATTGCATGAATTTGCATGAGTTTTATTAGTTGCATGTCATTCATTGCATTTAATAAGTATGTTTTTTCATTAAAGCATGCATTGTATTTAAGTTTGTATTTTATTTAGGGAAGTAGTTCATTTATGCATCTAGTTATTTAATAAACTACTTCATTCATGCATTTAGTTCATTGAATAAAGTTAGTTTATTGAATAATGTTATTTTATTAATCAAACTAACTCTTAATTATCCCATACATATTTATATGTTATGATTGAATAATGTTTATCTTTGTGTTTAGGTGCAAGAGGGAAGCTGAACAAGCTCAACAGATGCAAGAATATTAGTTAGAATGCATTCTAATTCTGGATGTGATACAAACATTTTTGGTTTCAGAGACCAATTGGAAATTATTCCTCTATATCGCAACTTTCCAACGCCTTTTGAATCATCTCAATCCGATATCGGGAGCTTGAGATAAGATTGAATTACCAAAGAAATTGCAGGCTGGAATATTTTGATGAGTTTGAGCCAAGGAAGAGTCCTTTCATCTTCTACCAAGAGACAAGCAATTGAAGGCTATATTATTGCTTCTATTCAAAGAAATTCAATGATTAATTCTTTTCATCTTTTCAAGGTTGTTCATATTCTTGGAGAGAAAATGCATTCAATCCTTCATAATTCACCTATTCAAGTCTTACTTATCATTCTTTGAAGGCTATTCACATGCTACCAAGGAACAAGCAATGAAGGCTGATTTTATTTCATTTAATCATCAAATTAAGTGATAAAATCAGCAAGGACTTTGAAGACACAAGCTGATTTGGACATGTAGGATGTCCGCATTCATCATATGACTTCATTTATCCTCTTTTCTTCTATTTGTAAGCAAAGCAAGGCAGCCCAAGAGTCACCCCTCCTTTTTGGTCGAATTTAAGGCTGAAGTTATCTCAAATTAAAGCTTAATTCATCCATTTTCAATCTACATGGCCACCCATCAAAGGATAAGAAGAATGACAAGTCATTTAATTGAATTCAATTGCATTTAGGTGATTGTTTTATTTTAATTGTAAAAATTCTTCATATGGTGCATATCAACACTATAAATTGGCACCTCCATTGCATTTTTACATAGAACGTTTTGCAAAATATACTCTTTGAAAGGTTGCTCTCATTTTAGTTCTTGGATTAGAACTCTATCGGCTTCTTGTTAGTCTTGAGACCTTCCTTCCTTCATTTCATTTTATTATAACGTTGGTTCCTAGCTCACCTATAGCTAATGGGTCACGTTCCATCCTCTTCCACCAAGATTCCATCCTCTTCCACCTTGATTCCATCATATTATATTATTGGTTCTTACCTATATATATAGCTAACGAGTCACAATCCATCCTTTGAATTTCTATCATCCTCCTCGCCGACTGCAGCCATCATTCACCATTTTCGTTAAATCTATTCAAATATTATCTTCACCATACTTCTTTCATTTGCAAACCACTTCAAATCCATCCACATCCGTTTAAATTTCATTCTTTATTTGTTTATATCATATTTACAACGTTCATTTTTCACTTTCAGAATCATTTCAAGCACTGCAGAGTTTCTTACTAGAATCACGATCGGGCAATAATATATATGACTCGAAACACATAATCGAGATAAAATCATTTGGTATCAGAGCTAGCTTATTTAGTAAGCATATCGTATCGTTCTCTCTCTCTCGGGTTAGTAAAAAATAAAACAATAAGAAAAAATTTAAAAAGAAAAGAAAAATTTAAAGAGGGCGAGAGCAATCTTTTTCATCTTTGAAAAAATAATTAAGAAGGTTTCGTATTTGTTTAATCATTTATTTCATTATCTTTACAATTTTATTACCTATTCTCATCTTCGTTCTTTCTTGTAGCCATTTCTTTCTTTACTCACATTATTATCCAACCAAGCCACAATTGTTTCATCCGAAGTCTACGAGACGCCTTGTAAACCACAAGGGAGCTCCACAAGAACTTTAAAGGAAAGTAAGAGCGATAAAAGGCAAGAGTGAACATCAAGGGTAAAACCCATCCCGAGTGAAACACGAGTTGGAGTGATTTTTCTTTGGAGTGTATTGGTGAGTTTTTTTTTGTGTTGGTGAGGTTTATTTTCATCTTTTTGAATATTTTCTTTTCATTATGTCTCGAAAGTATACAAGACCAAATGATTATACAAGAGACAACGTATGAGACTTTTCATCAAATTATCAATTTCAAGATTTCAATCAAGAAATGAGGGGTTTGCTAAAAAGTATCTCAACCCAATCTCAAAGAAGTTGGATCTTATAATCGAGAAAGGTTATCGTTCACAAACACCTCCACCGAAGATCAAAAGGCAAGTAAAGAAGAGAGACGACACTCGACCCGTTCCTAATTCTACAACCAATTGGAGTGAAAGATCTTGCAAGGAGGATCCCAATTTTCGAATAAGAAGCAATGTCAATAGTTCAACACGGAGTGAGCTAAGCATATTTGCATCTTTCAGTCTAGCTCATCTTCAAGAGTGTTTTGACAATTTCGTCAAAGAAACACAATTGCAAGAACAACTAGAGAAAGAAAATATTTGCAACAAATAAAGAGAAATAAGAGTTGAAAAAGACATCGAGAACGGAGAAAGAGAGGTTTGTAAAAAAGAGGGAAAATAGGGGAGTTTCAAAGAAAAAGAGAAAAATAGTGACATTGAAAAAGAAATTCAAAAAGAACATGAGAGTGAAAAGGATGAGTTTGAAAAATAAATTGTTTATACAAAAGAGAGAGAGTGAGAGTCAAATTTCATTTTGCACTAACAACCTTAACCATTATTCTTCTATTCATGAATTTTCATTGTTGCAGGATGGTGGGAAGAGCACTTCAAGAGACAAGTCAAACACATTTCCAATTCTAATGATGATCGAACATCGTCCATGCTTTAATCATGTTTCAAAGGATGATCCAATAAAGTTTTCTATCACCAAGGAACCGGTGCCTAATAATATCATCAAGCATCCTCCATGGTTTGATTTTTCCATTTATTTTGTTATTGAATTATTTACTTCTAACTTTCATTTACTTTTCAAAGGTATGATTCAAAAACAAGGAATTGATGTATTGAGTTGCGAGGATAAGTTTTTTTGCAATCTTGAGATGAAATTGCCACTCTTCATTTTGCAAATAGATGATTTGAAGAAAATGATATCCACCTACTCAAAAGCCATCATATGGAAGGGCATAAAGATTAAAGGAGATTGTGTAACCTACCTACTTGAAGGAGTTCAAAGGTCAAAACTTTACACCCACCCTCATGATGATTCAAAGGAACACAAAGAAGGAGTGTAAAGAACATGCACCTATTCGGATGAACAACATAGAAATGAAGTGCACAAGCAAGAAAAACTTAATTCCAAAGAATGGTGTTTGTGCAAAACAAGAATGAAGAAGTTCCCAGCTAAAAAGAAGTTGAGATTGTTTCCTTTTGTAGCAAGCGTCGATTTGGGGACAAATCGCTTTAAAGAGTGAGGGAATAATGTGATCCCAATCATCCCTAACTTTGGTCTTGATCTGATTAAATCATTTAAGTTCACCAAGGTTTATTCAAAGGGAGTTCTACCTTACTTCATCCTATACCTGCTCGTTTATGCACTATATTTCATCATATGTTTGTATTTACCTCTTAGGATACGCTTATCATATGATATCATTTATTGCATGAATTTTCATGAGTTTTGTTAGTTGCATGCCATTCATTGCTTTTAATAAGTATGTTGTTCATTAAATCATGCATTGCATTTAAGCATGTATTTCATTTAGGGAAGTAGTTCATTTATGTATCTAGTTATTTAATAAACTACTTCATTCGTGCATTTAGTTATTGAATAAAGTTAGTTATTGAATAAAGTTAGTTCATTGAATAATGTTATTTCATTAATCAAACTAACTCTTAATTATCCCATGTATATTTACATGTTCTGATTGAATAAAGAGGGAAGCTGAACAAGCTCAACAGATACAAGAATATCAGTCAGAATGTATTCTTATTCTGGACGTGATACATACATTTTTGGTTCCAGAAACCAATTTTACATTATTTATCTATCTCTTAGCTTTTCAACGCCTTTTGAATAATCTCAATCCAATATTGGGAGCTTGAGATATAATTGAATTACCAAAGAAATTGCAGGCTGGAATTTTCATTAGGGAAATTTCATGCATGGATTATTTGGATGAGTTTGAGACAAGGAAGAGTCCTTTCATCTTCGACCAAGAGGTAAGAAATTGAAAGCTATCTTAATGCTTCTATTCAAAGCAATTCAAGGATTAATTATTTTCATCTTTTCAAGGCTATTCATATTCTTGGAGAGACAATGCATTCAATCCTTCATAATTCACCTATTCAAGTCTTACTTTTCATTCTTTAAAGGCTATTCAAATGCTACCAAGGAACAAGCAATGAGGGTGATTTAATTTAATTTAATCATCAAATTAAGTGATAAAATCAGTAAGGAATTTGAAGAGACAAGTTGATTTGGACATAAAGGATGTCTGCATTCATCATATAACTTCATTTATCCTCTTTTGTTCCATTTGAGAGTAAAGCAAGGCATCCCAAGTGTCACCCCTCCTTTTTGGTAGAATTTAAGGATGACATTATCTCAAATTAAAGATTAATTCATCCATTTTCAATCTACATGGCCAGCTGTCAAAGGATAAGAAGAATGACAAGTCATTTAATTGAATTCAATAGTATTTATGTGATTATTCTATTTTAATTGTAAAAACTCTTCATATGGTTCATTTTAACACTATAAATAGGCACCTCAATTGCATTTGTGCATAGAACTTTTTGCATAATATACTCTTTGAAATGTTGTTTTCATTTTAGTTCTTGAATTAGAACTCTATCGGTTTCTTGTTAGTCTTGAAACCTTCCTCCATTTCATTTTATTATAATGTTGGTTCCTAGCTCACCTATAGCTAGTGGGTCACGTTCCATCCTCTTCCACCTCGATTCCATCATATTATATTGTTGGTTCTTAGCTATATATATAGCTAACGGGTCACAATCCATCCTTTGAATTTCTATCATCCTTCTTGCCGACTACAACCATCCTTCACCATTTTGGTTACATCCATTCAAACATTATCTTCACCACACTTCTTTCATTTGCAAACCACTTCAAATCCATCCACATCCTTTTCAATTTCATTCTTTATTTTTTATCTCATATTCACAATGTTCATTTTGTACTTTCAGAATCATTCCAAGAACTACAAAGTTTCTTACTAGAATCACGATCGGGAAACAACGTATATGACTCGAAACATATAATCGAGATCAAATCATTTGTTATCAGAGCTAGCTGATTCAATAAGCGTATCATATCATTTTCTTTCTCTCAGGTTAGTAAAAATAAAAAAATAAGAAAAAAGTTTAAAAAGAAAAGAAAAGAAAATTTTAAAGAGGGCGAGAGCAATCTTTTTCATCTTTGAAAAAAATAATTAAGAATGTTTCATTTTTGTTTCTTCATTTCTTTCATTATATTTACGATTTCATTACGTATTCTCATCATCGTTCTTTCTTGTAGCAATTTCTTTTTTTACTCATATTATTCTCCAACCAAGCCACAATTATTCCAGCCGAAGTCTATGAGACGCCTTGTAAACCTCGAGGGAGTTCCACAAGAACTTTAAAGGAAAGCAAGAGCGGTAAAAGGCAAGAATGAACATCAAGGGTAAAACCCATCCCGAGTTAAACATGAGTGGGAGTGATTTTTCGTTGGAGTGTATTGGTAAAGTTTATTTTTGTGTTGGTGAGGTTTATTTACATCTTTATGTATCTTTTTTTTCATTATGTCTCGAAAGTATACAAGACCAAATGATTATACAAGAGACAACGTACGAGACTTTTCATCAAATTTTCAATTTCAAGATTTCAATCAAGAAATGAGGAGTTTTCTAAAAATCGTATCTCAACCCAATCTCAAAGAAGTTGGATCGTATAATCGAAAAAGGTTCTTGTTCACAAACACTTCCACCGAAGATCAAAAGGCAAGTAAAGAGGAGAGACGAAACTCGACCCATTTCTAATTATACATCCAATTGGAGCGAAAGATCTTGCAAGAAGGATCCCAATTTTTGTATAAGAAGCAATGCCAATAGTTCAACACGGAGTGAGCTAAGCACATTTTCAACTTTTAATCTAGCTCGTCTTCAAGAGTGTTTTGACAATTTCGTCAAAGAAACACAATTGCAAGAACAACTAGAAAAAGGAAATATTTACAATAAATAAAGATAAATAAGAGTTGAAAAACACATCGAGAATGGAGAAAAAGAGGTTTGTGAAAAAGAGGGAAAATAGGATATTTTCGAAGAAAAAAAAATAGTGACATTGAAAAAGAAATTCAAAAAGAACATGAGAGTGAAAAGAATGAGTTTGAAAAAGAAATTGTTTGTGCAAAAGTGATAGAGTCAAATATCATTTTGCACTAACAACCTTAACTATTCTTCTTCTATTCTTGAATTTTCATTGTTGCAGGATGACGAGAAGAGCACTTAAAGAGACATGTCAAACACATTGCCAATTCTAATGATGATCGAACATCGTCCATGCTTTAATCATGTTTCAAAAGAGGATCCAATGAAGTTTCTTATGACCAAGGAACTAGTGCCTAATAATATCATTAAGCATCCTCCATGGTTTGATTTTTCCATTTCTTTTGTTATTGAATTATTTACTTCTAACTTTAATTTACTTTTCAAATAGATGATTCAAAAACAAGGAATTGATGTATTGAGTTGCGAGGATAAGTTTTTTTTTTTGCAATCTTGAGATGAAATTGCCACTCTTCATTTTGCAAATAGCTGATTTGAAGAAAAGGCTATGCACCTACTCAAAACCCATAATATGGAAGGGCACAAAGATTCCACCCACCCTCATGATGATTCAAAGGAACACAAAGAAGGAGTGCAAAGAACATGCACCTATTTAGATGTGCAACATAGAAATGAAGTGCATATGTAAGAAAAACATAAGTCCAAAAAATGGTGTTTGTACAAAACAAGAATGAAGAAGTTCCCAGCTAAAAAGAAGTCGATATTGTTTTCTTTTATAGCAAGCGTCGATTTGGGGACAAATCGCTTTAAAGAGTGAGGGAATGATGTGATCCCAATCAGCCCTAACTTTGGTCTTGATCTGATTAAATCATTGAAGTTCACCAAGGCTGATTCAAAGGGAGTTCTACCTTACTTCATCCTATACCTGCTCGTTTATGTACTATATTTCATCATATGTTTGTATTTACCTCTTAGGATATGCTGATCATATGATATCATTCATTGCATGAATTTTCATGAGTTTTGTTAGTTGCATGCCATTCATTGCATTTAATAAGTATGTTGTTCATTAAAGCATGCATTGCATTTAAGCATGTATTTCATTTAAGGAAGCAGTTCATTTATGCATCTAGTTATTTAAGAAACTACTTCATTCTTGCATTTAGTTCATTGAATAAAGTTAGTTCATAGAATAATGTTATTTCATTAATCAAACTAACTCTTAATTATCCCATGCATATTTACATGTTATGATTGAATAAAGTTTATCTTTGTGTTTGGTGCAAGAGGGAAGCTGAACAAGATAAACAGATGCAAGAATATTAGTCGTAATGTATTCTAATTATGGAGGTGATACATATATTTTTGGTTTCAGAAACTAATTGTACATTATTTCTCTATCTCTTAGCTTTTCAACGCCTTTTGAATCACCACAATCCGATATCGGGAGCTTGAGATATGATTGAATTACCAAAGAAATTGCACGTTGCAATTTTCATTACGGGAATTTCATGCATGGATTATTTGGATGAGTTTGAGACAAGGAAGAGTCCTTTCATCTTTGACCAAGAGGTAAGAAATTGAAAGCTATCTTAATGCTTCTATTCAAATCAATTCAAGGATTATTTCTTTTCATCTTTTCAAGGCTGTTCATATTCTTGGAGAGACAATGCATTCAATCCTTCATAATTCACCTATTCAAGTCTTACTTATCATTCTTTGATGGCTATTCACATGCTACCAAGGAACAAGAAATGAAGGCTGACTTTATTTCATTTAATCATCAAATTAAGTGATAAAATCAACAAGGAATTTGAAGAGACAAGCTGATTTGGAAATAAAGGATGTCCGCATTCATCATATAAATTCATTTATCCTCTTTTGTTCCATTTGAGAGTAAAGCAAGGCAGCCCAAGAGTCACCCCTCCTTTTTGGTAGAATTTAAGGTTGAAATTGTCTCAAATTAAAGCTTAATTCATCAATTTTAAATCTACATGGCCAGCCGTCAAAGGATAAAAAGAATGACAAGTCATTTAATTGAATTCAATAGTATTTAGGTGATTGTTCTATTTTAATTGTAAAAACTCTTCATATGGTTCATTTCAACACTATAAATAGGTACCTCAATTTCATTTGTACATAGAACTTTTTGCACAATATACTCTTTGGAATGTTGTTTTCATTTTAGTTCTTGGATTAGAACTCTATCGGTTTCTTGTCAGTCTTGAAACCTTCCTTCATTTCATTTTATTATAATGTTGGTTCCTAGCTCACCTATAGCTAGTGGGTCACGTTCCATCCTCTTCCACCTCGATTCCATCATATTATATTGTTGGTTCTTAGCTATATATATAGCTAACGGGTCACAATCCATCCTTTGAATTTCTATCATCCTCCTTGCCGACTACAACCATCATTCACCATTTTGGTTACATCCATTCAAACGTTATCTTTGCCACACTTCTTTCATTTGAAAACCACTTCAAATCCATCCTCATCCTTTTAGATTTCATTCTTTATTTTTATCTCATATTTACAATGTTCATTTTGCACTTTCAGAATCATTCCAAGAACTGCGGAGTTTCTTACTAGAATCACAATCGGGCAACAACGTATATGACTCGAAACACATAATCGAGACAAAATCATTTGGTATCAAAGCTAGCTGATTCAATAAGCGTATCGTATCATTTTCTTTCTCTCGGGTTAGTAAAAAATAAAAAAATCAGAAAAAAGTTTAAAAAGAAAAGAAAAGAAAATTTTAAAGGGAGCGAGAGCAATCTTTTTTATCTTTGAAAAAAATAATTAAGAATGTTTCATTTTTGTTTCATCATTTCTTCTATTATATTTACGATTTCATTACCTATTCTCATCATCGTTCTATCTTGTAGCCATTTCTTTCTTTACTCACATTATTTTCCAACCAAGCCACAATTGTTTCAGCCGAAGTCTGTGAGACGCATTGTAAACCACGAGGGAGTTCCACAAGAACTTTAAAGGAAAGCAAGAGTAACAAAAGGCAAGAGTGAACATCAAGGGTAAAACCCATCCCGAGTAAAACACGAGTGGGAGTGATTTTTCTTTGAAGTGTATTGGTGAGGTTTATTTTTGTGTTGGTGAGGTTTATTTTCATCTTTATGTATCTTTTTTTTTCATTATGTCTCGAAAGTATACAAGACCAAATGATTATGCAAGAGATAACGTACAAGACTTTTCATCAAATTTTCAATTTCAAGATTTCAATCAAGAAATGAGGAGTTTTCTAAACAAAAGTATCTCAACCCAATCTCAAAGAAGTTGGATCGTATAATCGAAAAAGATTTTTGTTCATAAACACCTCCACCGAAGATCAAAAGGCAAGTAAAGAGGAGAGATGACACTCGACCCATTTCTAATTCTACATCCAATTGAAGCGAAAGATCTTGCAAGGAGGATCCCAATTTTTGAATAAGAAGCAATGCCAATAGTTCAACACGGAGTGAGCTAAGCAGATTTTCATCTTTCAATCTAGCTCGTCTTCAAGAGTGTTTTGAAAATTTCGTCAAAGAAACACAATTGCAAGAGAAACTAGAAAAAGGAAATATTTTTAACAAATAAAGAGAAATAAGAGTTGAAAAAGACGTCAAGATCGGAGAAAAAGAGGTTTGTGAAAAAGAGGGAAAAGAGGAGATTTTCGAAGAAAAAAAAGAAAAATAGTGACATTGAAAAAGAAATTCAAAAAGAACATGGGAGTGAAAAGGATGAGTTTGAAAAAGAAATTGTTTGTGCAAAAGAGAGAGAGTCAAATATCATTTTGGACTAACAACCTTAACCATTCTTCTTCTATTCTTGAATTTTCATTGTTGGAGGACGACGAGAAGAGCACTTAAAGAGACATGTCAAACACATTGCCAATTCTAATGATGATTGAACATCGTCCTTGCTTTAATCATGTTTCAAAGGAGGATCCAATGAAGTTTTCTATGACCAAGGAACCGGTGCCTAAAAATATCATTAAGCATCCTCCATGGTTTGATTTTTCCATTTCTTTTCTTATTGAATTATTTACTTCTAACTTTCATTTACTTTTCAAATGGATGATTCAAAAACAAGGAATTGATGTATTGAGTTGCGAGGATAAGTTTTTTTGCAATCTTGAGATGAAATTGCCACTCTTCATTTTGCAAATAGATGATTTGAAGAAAAGGCTATCCACCTACTCAAGAGCCATCATATGGAAGGGCACAAAGATTCCACCCACCCTCATGATGATTCAAAGGAACACAAAGAAGGAGTGCAAAGAACATGCACCTATTCGGATGAACAACATAGAAATGAAGTGTACAGGCAAGAAAACGTAATTCCAAAGAATGGTGTTTGTACAAAACAAGAATGAAGAAGTTCCCAGCTAAAACGAATTCGATATTGTTTCCTTTTGTAGCAAGCGCCAATTTGGGGATAAATCACTTTAAAGAGTGAGGGAAAGAAGTGATCCCAATCAGCCTTAACTTTTGTCTTGATCTGATTAAATCATTGAAGTTCACCAAGGCTGATTCAAAAGGAGTTCTACCTTACTTCATCCTATACCTGCTCGTTTATGCACTATATTTCATCATATGTTTGTATTTACCTCTTAGGATATGCTTATCATATGATATCATTCATTGCATGAATTTTCATGAGTTTTGTTAGTTGCATGCCATTAATTGCATTTAATAAGTATGCTGTTCATTAAAGCATGCATTGCATTTAAACAGGTATTTCATTTAGAGAAGTAGTTCATTTATGAATCTAGTTATTTAATAAACTACTTCATTCATGCATTTAGTTCATTGAATAAAGTTAGTTCATTGAATAATGTTATTTCATTAATCAAACTAACTCTTAATTATCCCATGCATATTTACATGTTATGATTGAATAAAGTTTATCTTTTTGTTTGGGTGGAAGAGGGAAGCTGAACAAGCTCATCAGATGCAAGAATATCAATCAGAATGTATTCTAATTCTGGATGTGATACATACATTTTTGGTTCCAGAAACCAATTGTACATTATTTCTCTATCTCTTAGCTTTTCAATGCCTTTTGAATCACCTCAATCCGATATCGGGAGCTTGGATATGATTGAATTACCAAAGAAATTGCAGGCTAGAATTTTCATTACGGGAATTTTATGCATGGATTATTTGGATGAGTTTGAGACAAGGAAGAGTCATTTCATCTTCGACCAAGAGGTAAGAAATTGAAAGCTATCTTAATGCTTCTATTCAAATCAATTCAAGGATTATTTCTTTTCATCATTTCAAGGCTGTTCATATTCTTGGAGAGATAATGCATTCAATCCTTCATAATTCACCTTTTCAAGTCTTACTTATCATTCTCTGAAGGCTATTCACATGATACCAAGGAACAAGCAATGAAGGCTGACTTTATTTCATTTAATCATCAAATTAAGTGATAAAATCAGCAAGGAATTTGAAGAGACAAGCTGATTTGGACATAAAAGATGTATGCATTCATCATATAACTTCATTTATCCTCTTTTCTTCCATTTGAGAGTAAAGCAAGACAGCCCAAGAGTCACCCCTCCTTTTTGGTAGAATTTAAGGTTGAAATTATCTTAAATTAAAGCTTAATTCATCCATTTTCAATCTACATGGCCAGCCGTCAAAGGATAAGAAGAATGACATGTCATTTAATTGAATTCAATAGTATTTAGGTGATTGTTCTATTTTAATTATAAAAACTCTTCATATGGTTCATTTCAACACTATAAATAGGCACCTCAATTGCATTTGTACATAGAACTTTTTGCATAATATACTTTTTGAAATGTTGCTTTCATTTTAGTTCTTGCATTAGAACTCTATCGGTTTCTTGTCAGTCTTGAAACCTTCCTCCATTTCATTTTATTATAATGTTGGTTCCTAGCTCACTTATAGCTAGTGGGTCACGTTCCATCCTCTTCCACCTTGATTCCATCATATTATATTGTTGGTTCTTAGCTATATATATAGCTAACGGGTCGCAATCTATCCTTTGAATTTCTATAATCCTCCTTGCCGACTACAACCATCCTTTACCATTTTCGTTACATCCATTCAAATGTTATCTTCACCACACTTCTTTCATTTGCAAACCACTTCAAATCCATCCACATCCTTTTCAATTTCATTATTTATTTTTATCTCATATTCACAATGTTCATTTTGCACTTTCAGAATCATTCCAAACACTGGGGAGTTTCTTACTAAATTCATGGTCGGACAACAACATATATGACTCGAAACACATAATCGAGATCAAATCATTTGGTATCAGAGCTTGCTGATTCAATAAGCGTATCTTATCATTTTCTTTCTCTCGGGTTAGTAAAAAATAAAAAAATCAGAAAAAAGTTTAAAAAGAAAAGAAAAGAAAATTTTAAAGAGGGCGAGAGTAATCTTTTTCATCTTTGGAAAAAATAATTAAGAAGGTTTCTTATTTGTTTCATCATTTCTATCATTATATTTACGATTTCATTACCTATTCTCATATTCGTTCTTTCTTATAGCCATTTCTTTCTTTACTCACATTATTCTCCAAGCAAGCCACAAGTGTTTCAGCCGAAGTCTATGAGACGTCTTGTAAACCTCGAGGGAGTTCCACAAGAACTTTAAAGGAAAGCAAGAGCGGTAAAAGGCAAGAGTGAACATCAAGGGTAAAACCCATCTCGAGTGAAACACAAGTGGGAATGATTTTTCTTTGGAGTGTATTGGTGAGGTTTTGTGTTCATCTTTATGTATCTTTTTTTCATTATGTCTCGAAAGTATACAAGACCAAATGATTATATAAGAGACAACATACGAGACTTTTCATCAAATTTTCAATTTCAAGATTTCAATCAAGAAATGAGAAGTTTTCTAAAAAAAAGTATCTCAACCAAACTTAAAGAAGTTGGATCGTATAATCGAAAAAGGTTCTTGTTCACAAACACCTCCACCAAAGATCAAAAGGCAAGAAAAGAGGAGAGACGACGCTCGACCTATTTCTAATTCTACATCCAATAGAAGCGAAAGATCTTGCAAGGAGGATCCCAATTTTCGAATAAGAAGAAATGCCAATAGTTCAAGACGAAGTGAGATAAGTAGATTTGTATTTTTCAGTCTAGCTCGTCTTCAAGAGTGTTTTGACAATTTCGTCAAAGAAACACAATTGCAAGAACAACTAGAAAAAGGAAATATTTACAGCAAATAAAGAGAAATATGAGTTGAAAAAGACATCAAGAATGGAGAAAAAGAGGTTTGTGAAAAAGAGGGGGAAAAAGGAGATTTTCGAAGAAAAAAGGAAAAATAGTGACATTGATAAAAAAATTCAAAAAGAACATGAGAGTGAAATGGATGAGTTTAAAAAAGAAATTGTTTGTACAAAAGAGAGAGAGTCAAATATCATTTTGCACTAACAACCTTAACCATTCTTCTTCCATTCTTGAATTTTCATTGTTGGAGGATGACGAGAAGAGCACTTAAAGAGACATGTCAAACACATTGCCAATTCTAATGATGATCGAACATCGTCCATGCTTTAATCGTGTTTCAAAGGAGGTTCCAATGAATTTTTCTATCACCAAGGAACCGGTGCCCAATAATATCATCAAGCATCTTCCATGGTTTGATTTTTCCATTTTTTTGTTATTGAATTATTTACTTCTAACTTTCATTTACTTTTCAAATGGATGATTCAAAAACAAGAAATTGATGTATTGAGTTACGAGGATAAGTTTTTGTTGAGTTAATCGATTGACTGAATCGGCCAAGAGGGGGGTGAATTGGCAATAAAAATTTTAGTGGAAGCTTTTGCAGAAAATTGAAAGAAATTGCACAGCGATTTAGAGTGGTTCGACTTTATCAACCAAAGTCTACGTCCACTACCTTAGCTATCCACACTAAGGATTTTCCAACAAATTCACTAATTTGTTCTTTCTTTAGAGGCCAAAGAGATAACCTTACAACTCCCTCAAGAATATACCCCAATTCTTGAGAACACTCTTTTCTCAAAGAGAAATACAAATTTGCAAACTTACAAGAAAAACCTCACAAGGAAAATATGTTTGCACAATTCTAGAACAAAGAAGGAACACTCAAGAATAAATACAATTGAGCACAATAAGTGTTCTTGAATGCAAAATGAATATTGAATGAAAAATAGGCTTGAAATGCTCAAACATGAGGTTTGATGCTTTCTATTTGATTCTCTCTTGATTCTAATTGCTTGATGTTTCTTATTGTTGATCAATGGCTTCTAAGCTTGCTTAAATACACCTTGAATCACTTCTAAACGTTGGGGATGATTAGTGTAGATCATATAGTCGTTTTAGTGTGAAAACAATTAATAAAACAGCTTGGAGCATGGGGGGAATCGGTACCCCCTATGGGGAATCGGTTCCCTAAGTGTAAAATTCAAATATTTCGACTGTTATAAAAGGGGGGAATTGGTACCCCCTGGGGGGGGGGAATCGGTTCCCTCCGAGCATACTGGAATTCTCGGAGCCAAACCATTCAGGGGGGGAATCGGTACCCCCTAAGGGGGGAATCAGTTCCCTCTGAGCAATCTGGAATTTTTGGCTTTGAAATGGTTCGAAATACTTTGTAAAATTATTTTGAAATTGTTTTAAGATTAAAACTTAATTTTACACTTTGAGTAAGGATTAAAAATGATCTTTGAAAGATTTGGAGTAATGTTTTGATATTCGAATAATTCTATCGAATATACTTAGAAAATCATTTGGAAAATCTTAAAATTCATTTAACTTAATTTGTTATATCGAAATATCAAAATGTTTTCAACAATCTCCCCCTTTTTGATATAACAAAACATTTTAGTAATTTTAAGATTTTGAAATCAAGTTTTGAAATTACTCCCCTTACTTTAACACTTCTCCCATTTATCATTTAAAAACACTTTAACACTTCTCCCCCTTTTTGTTAAATCAAAAAGAATTTAAACAAGGTTTTGAAATCAGTTAGCCAATTGATTATTTATAATATAAGCTGCTAAGATCACAAGCAAGAGAAACGTTAGCCATTAGTTTCATAATCAATATTCATAATTAATGTGAAATGGCAAAATTGGTCATATATCTAATCATGAAGTAAATGATGCAATAATGAATAAATTTAATCACACCAAATAGATAATTTCTAACCATTCATAAATCCAAACAAATTCAAAGTCAATCAATCCACAAATTCAAACATTCCAAAATATTCAAAATGTTAAAACAATAAGTTTGGAGTTCAAAGCAAAACATTGAATCACATATCCGGATCAGGAGGAGGAAAACGAGCTCGCATAGCGGCCATTTCGTTAGTGAGGCCATTAATACATGCGTTGGTTGCTTCATTATTTGCACGCATTTCCCGAAGAATTTCTAATTGTTGAGCTCCCATTATGGATAAATGGGACTCTATAGAAGTAAAGCGCGAATCCATAATAGCGTATCGAAAATCGAATGTCTCCATAAAGGATTGGAAATATGGAGGCATTGGATGCGTTTGTTGTGCTTGCTCTTCGGGCTGCTCAGGCTCATCTTCGGCTTCATCAATGTCTCGCATTAATTGCTCAAGCTTGAGATCTTCGTCAGCTTCAGGTGGAGCTTGTGAAGAACTAGCTCCCGAAGTATTTGCAGAAGATCGAACCCATTCACCGGTTTCCTTATCCTTAATCCATCCCGCTCTCGTTAAGGAAAGAAGGTTAATTTGTTTCTTAAGGGGAAAAACGACATCTAGACCGACTCTAAGCCCAGCTTTAGAAAACAGATTACTCAAAATGCAACCGTAAACAAGAGATGAACAGAGTTTTTTGTTAGGAACAAGATTTACGGTTTCAACAATTTCAGCAAAAATAATCTGAGGTAGGTTGATTTTAATATTGTTTTCGAAACAATGTAACCACCAAAGATCTAAGGCTCTAAGAGTAGAATAACGACCTCCGGATGGTCGAAACCACCAAGAAATTATTAGATGAAGAAAACGTTCATGAAGGTCTAGGACACTTGCACTATCCCTTCTTTTATAACGAGATCCTAAAACCTGTTTTTCATTTGAAATACCATCATTATCTAATCCGAATGTATTGGCTATGTAAGCCGCGTAAATATATAAGAATTGTCCTAGAAGGTAGGAACGAATTCCTATGGTTTCGGGTTCATTTTGGTTTTTAACACAAACGGCATTAGAATAGAAAATACGAACAAGTTGATGGTAAACGATGGGTTCAAGGTCAAAGAGTTTATCAAATTTCCACTCTTGTAAAAGAGGAAGATATTTAAAATTGATAGCTAACATAGCTTGACGAGAAGGAATACGTTCTTCCCGGATTTTGTAAGAGTCTAAATATTGATAATACCAAAAACGATGATTTCTAGGACTAGGATAATTGAAACACGAATTTTGGATAGTCAAATTAGGATCAATGGGATTAGGATTACAAATTGGAATAGAAGGAGGATTTGGAGGTGGATTTGGTTGACGGTGTGAATGACTAGATGAAGACCTAGCACGTTTAGGATTGGACATGGTTTAGGAAATCGGAATAGAATTGATAACCTGCAATTTAGAAAACACATGTATGCAATTCAATCAATCCCAAAACTCAATTGAGTCCTCAATATTTCAAGGTTCTCTAAATAAATCCTAATGGGCAAAGTTTTTGAAAAACTTTTGAAAAATATGGTTTTGAGAAACAATATATATATAGTTTTCATAATAACAACATAATTTAATCAAAACACAATAATTTCAAAAAAAAAAGTATTTCAAAAATTTTGAAAATTTTGAAAAAATCTTGTGTTTTTTATGAAATTAGTTGTAATATCTAGTTTCTAATCACTAAATAATCAATGCCCGATCAAAAATTCAACCTAGAACTAATTAAAACTAGTTCTATGTTCATAAATTGATAAAAAGAAGTTTTGGAAAAATACCTTGAATGATTTCGGATTTTAGTGAGACTAGATGAAGTTTGCATGTTTTTGATGATTCCAACAGGTTTAGAGGATGATATTTGAAGTGAATTCCGATTAAAAACGTTGATTTGAGGCAAGAATGAAGATTTGAGAGAGTAGAGGGAAGAAAAGGGCGTGAAGGAATAAGAGAGGGTTTGAGCAAATTTTGGGTTCTTCCCGTGTTAAAACCAGAACCCTAGGGGGTATCGATTCCCCTGTGGGGGAATCGGTTCTCCTTCAAAGGGGGAATCGGTTCCCTCAAGGGGGGATCGATTCCCTCTGCACCAAAATACTAAAATCCGATTTTAAACATCCAAAATGCTAAATTAATTTCCTCTAGTGGTATTGGCAACTCATATATTAAAAATTAATCAAGTTCAAACAATTCAATTAATCTTTAAACGATATTTGAACATAAAATTAATTTTTCATCAAGAATCATAAACTCCCCCTAACTAATAGCAATGAATGCAATCAAAAAATTACTATTATAAGCATTTTTCATTTATTATTAAAAGTGCTAAAATTATTTTAAAACTCAGTGAAGATAGATTGGTCAAACCTAATTCTCTCCTAAGTGTCCAAAATCGTTCCTTGTCTAAAGGTTTTGTAAAGATATCCGCTAATTGGTGTAAAGTATCAACAAATTCTAGAACTACATCTTCCTTAGTGACATGGTCTCTAATGAAGTGATGTCTTATTTCAATGTGCTTAGTTCTAGAGTGTTGGATGGGATTTTTAGTGAGACAAATAGCACTAGTATTGTCACACTTGATATGAATGGTACCTACTTCAATTCCATAATCAAAAAGTTATTGTTTCATCCATAAAACTTGTGCACAGCAACTACCAGCTGAAATGTATTCGGCTTCAGTGGTAGATAATGCAACACAATTTTGTTTCTTTGAAAACCAAAAATTTGCATATTTCCAAGGAATTGGCAAGTACCGGAGGTGCTTTTCCTATCTAATTTGCATCCTCCATAATCCGCATCAGAAAAAGCATGCAAGCTAAAGCTAGAGTCTCTAGGATACCAAAGTCCTAAACTAGGAGTGTCTTTAAGGTATCTAAAGATTCTCTTAACAGCTAGTAAATGTGATTCCTTAGGACATGATTGAAATCTAGCACATAAGCAAACACTAAACATAATATCCGGTCTACATGCAGTTAGATAAAGTAGAGATCCAATCATTGACCTATATAATTTAACATCTACACATTTACCTTCTTCATCTAAGTCAAGCTTTGTTGAAGAGCTCATTGTAGTGTCATGAGGTTTCCCATTTTCCAGTCCAAACTTCTTGAGCATATCTTTGACGTACTTAGCTTGATTGATGAAGATGCCATCTTTTCTTTGCTTGATTTGGAGTCCCAAGAAAAATGAGAGCTCCCCCATCATGCTCATCTCAAACTCACTTTGCATTTGCTTAGAAAATTCTTGGCAAAGAACATCATTAGTAAAACCAAATATTATATCATCAACATAAATTTGAACTACTAATAAATCTTTACCTTTATGCTTCAAAAACAATGTAGTGTCAACCTTCCCTTTTGAAAAACCTTTTTCAATTAAAAAATTTGACAATCTTTCATACCAAGCTCTAGGAGCTTGCTTTAAACCATAAAGAGCTTTTGTCAATTTTAAAACATGATCCGGAAAATTTGAATCTTCAAAACCTGGAGGTTGTTCCACATACACTTCTTCTTTTATAAAACCATTTAAAAATGCACTTTTAACATCCATTTGATATAATTTAAATTCATTGAAACATGAAAATGCTAATAACATTCTAATTGCTTCCATCCTAGCTACGGGAGCGTATGTTTCATCATAGTCTATGCCCTCTTCTTGAGTATACCCTTGAGCAACAAGTCTAGCCTTGTTTCTCACTATATTACCACTCTCATCAAGCTTATTTCTAAATACCCATCTAGTACCTACAGTAGATTTATTACTAGGCCTTTCAACTAATGTTCATACTTTACTTCTCTCAAATTGATTTAACTCTTCTTGCATAGCCATAATCCAATGTTCATCATTTAATGCTTCTTTAACATTCTTAGTCTCTATGCATGAGATAAATGCAACATAATTACAAATATTTCTAAGAGAAGATCGAGTTGTTACCCCTTTTGATGGATCACCTATAATTTCACCATCCTTGACATAGTTGTACTCTCTTGGATAAGATACTTCCCTTTCTTCAATGGTTGGATTCTCAAGAGGATCATGAGTTTCCTCATTTTTTGTTTCTTCCTTTGATAATGGTTCTCCAACATCATGTCTAACGTCATTTGTATTTATAACACCTACATCATCATTCACACGAGAATCCTTCCTCGGAAGGGGATTATCATCGAAAACAACATGTATAGACTCTTCTACAACTAAAGTTCTTTTATTAAATACACGATATGCTTTAGAATTTAAGGAATAACCCAGAAAAATTCCTTCATCACTTTTAGCATCAAATTTGCCAAGGTTTTCTTTACCATTGTTTAAAACAAAACATTTACATCCAAAATGATGAAAATAACTAATGTTAGGCTTTTTATTTTTGAAAATTTCATATGGAGTTTTCTTTAAAATTGGCCTAATCATTACTCGATTTACAACATAACAAGCGGTATTTGTGGCTTCCGCTCAAAACTATATTTGGCAAATTATTTTCACAAAGCATGGTTCTAGCCATTTCTTCTAAAGTTTAATTTTTCCTCTCAACAACTCCATTTTGTTGAGGGGTTCTAGGTGCTGAAAAATTATGGCTAATACCGTTAGAGTTACAAAATTCAGTAAATCCAAGATTTTCAAATTCAGTTCCATGATCACTCCTAACACTAGTTATAGAGTAACCTTTTTCATTTTGGATTACTTTTGAAAATGTGATGAATTGTTCTAATGCTTCATCTTTAGTATTTAAAAATAGAACCCAAGTATATCTAGAATAGTCATCTACCAAGACAAATGCATATTGTTTTCCACCCAAGCTAGTAGTTCTAGTTGGCCCAAAAAGATCTAAATGGATCAATTGTAAAACACTACTAGTTGATACATCATTAATGGATTTAAAAGAAACTCGCTTTTGTTTTCCTTTAGCACAAGCATCACAGATTTTATCATTATCAAATTTAAGCTTAGGCAACCCTCTTACTAGGTCTCCTTGAATTAACTGTTGCAAAACACTCATACTAGCATGTCCTAGTCTCCTATGCCATAACCAACTATCATGTTCATCCTTAGCAACTAGGCATAAATTAGTCATATCAAAAGAATTTAAATGCACCATGTATATGTTTCCTATTCTATGACCAACAAGCATAATCTGATTAGATGCAATGTCAATGACTTTACAACCATTAATTTCAAATAAGACATTGAATCCTTTATTGCATAATTGACTAATACTCAATAGATTATGCTTTAATCCATTCACATATAAATTTTTTTTAATTTGTATGGAAGAGGTATTACCTATTGTACCAATACCTTCAATGTGACCTTTTGAATTGTCTCCAAAAGTCACTTCTCCTCCATTTTTGGCGTTAAGCTCAATGAACCGGCTTTTGTCTCCGGTCATGTGTCTTGAGCATCCACTATCAAGGTACCATGAATTTGAATTTATTTCCCGTGCCTTGTAGCAATGCTCCTTTCCCTACAAACATAGATTAATTTTTTATTTTTGGTACCCAAATTCTTTTGGGTCCATATTCATTAGTTTCCAAAATCCTAGTCCCCTTAGGTATCCATTTGTGTAGGATATTTTTATCTTTAGTAGTAATGAGTTCTTTAGGAACCCACATACTTCTAATGATTTTTCCATTAGAGGTTCTTTGGGGACCTCTATGATTGTAGTTTCTAAAACTTTTTCTAACAAAGTTGGATTTTGAATTTCCACATTTTTCAAAATGTTTTGTTCCAACTTTATCAAAAGAAGTTTTAAGATCATCAATTTTCTTTTGATGATCATCATTGATCTTTGAAAGTAAATTTTGCAAATCTAATTTTTTCTTTTTAAACTCTTCTAGTTTGATTTGCAAATCTTTGATTTTAATTTCAAGATCGTTGTTGGTTTTGGATATGAGTTTGTTTTCATTTTTCAATTTTGAAACATCATTTTTATATTTTAAAAATAATTTCTCATAATCCGAAGCCAACCCATTATATTCCTCTAATAACTCATCATAGGATAAATCATCAAAATCGGATGAGTTAGAGGTTACCTTAGAATCTTCCCCAAACGCCATTAAGCACAAGTTAGCTACTTCTTGTTCCTCTTCATTGGAACTTTCTTCATCGCTCCATGTAGCCACATGAGCCTTGTGCTTATTCTTTGATTGACCCTTTTTCTTTAATTGTGGGCAATCATATTTGACATGCCCTGGCTTTTTGTATTCGTAGCAAATGATTGGGTCCTTCTCTTTCGGTTCATTTTTGAGGCCTTCATTTCGTTTGAATTTTCTTCCTCGATAAGGTCTCATCATTTTTCTGAACCGTTTGGCAAACAATGCCATTTCCTCGTCATTGTCATCGTTATTCGAATCACTCTCATCTTTTGTGGATTTGAGAGCAACTCCAATGTTTTTCTTCTTCTCCTTGTCCTTTGGTGTCTCGTCAATCTTGTTGAGGTCCACCTCATCTTCGAGCATCATTTCATGAGTGAGGAGTGACCTAATTAGCTCTTCAAGAGTTAAGGACGTTAAGTCCTTAGACTCGATGATTGCCGTCTTCTTTGATTGCCACAATTTTGGGAGGGAGTAGACTAACTTCCTAACAATCTTTTCATTTGAAATGATCTCTCCATATGATTTGAGACCATTGACAATCGTTGAAAATCTATCCGTCATAGCTTTGATATCTTCATTTGGTTTCATCCTGAAATTTTCATAGCTATGCGTTAGAATACTAATTTTAGATTTCTTTACCTCATCGGTACCTTCATGAGTGACTTGAAGTTTGTCCCATATTTATTTGGCAGTTGTACACGATGAAACTCTTCCGTATTCATCTGGTCCAAGAGCACAAAAAATGATATGGATGGCTTTGGAGTTGAGCTGGAACATTCTTGTCTCTCATTCACTCCACAACCTTGGATGAGTGAGAGGTTTGATGTATCCTTCTTCTACAGCATTCCATGCTCCCATGTCACTTGCTTGAATGAAGTACATCATTCTATTCTTCCAATAGGCATAGTTAGCTCCATTGAAGAAAGGAGGCTTGTTGACGGGCATCGAGTCGAGACTGGAGTCGAAGTTTGAAGCGGAGGCCATTGATGACTTTGATTATCGATATAACTCTTCCCGAATCGACTAAAGAGGCGATTAAACCTTCAAATGAGTTAGACTCTGATGCCAATTGTTGAGTTAATCGATTGACTGAATCGGCCAAGAGGGGGGTGAATTGGCAATAAAAATTTTGGTGGAAGCTTTTGCAGAAAATTAAAAGAAATTGCACAACGATTTAGAGTGGTTCGACTTTATCAACCAAAGTCTACGTCCACTACCTTAGCTATCCACACTAAGGATTTTCCAACAAATTCACTAATTTGTTCTTTCTTTTGAGGCCAAATAGATAACCATACAACTCCCTCAAGAATATACCTCAATTCTTGAGAACACACTTTTCTCAAAGAGAAATACAAATTTGCAAACTTACAAGAAAAACCTCACAAGACAAATATGTTTGCACAATTCTAGAACAAAGAAGGAACACTCAAGAATAAATACAATTGAGCACAATAAGTGTTCTTGAAAGAAAAATGAATATTGAATGAAAAATAGGCTTGAAATGCTCAAACTTGAGGTTTGATGCTTTCTCTTTGATTCTCTCTTGATTCTAATTGCTTGATGTTTCTTATTGTTGATCAATGGCTTCTAAGCTTGGTTAAATATACCTTGAATCACTTCTAAACGTTGGGGATGATTAGTGAAGATCATATAGTCGTTTTAGTGTGAAAACAATTAATAAAACAGCTTGGAGCGTGGGGGGAATCGATACCCCCTATGGAGAATCGGTTCCCTAAGTGTAAAATTCAAATATTTCGACCGTTATACAAGGGGGGAATCGGTACCCCCTTAGGGGGGAATCGGTTCCCTCTGAGCAATCTGGAATTTTTGGCTTTGAAATGGTTCGAAATGCTTTGTAAAATTATTTTGAAATTATTTTAAGATTAAAACTTAATTTTACACTTTGAGTAAGGATTAAAAATTATCTTTGAAAGATTTGGAGTAATGTTTTGATATTCGAATAATTCTATCGAATATACTTAGAAAATCATTTGGAAAATCTTAAAATTCATTTAACTTAATTTGTTATATCAAAATATCAAAATGTTTTCAACAATTTTTTTGCAATCTTGAGATGAAATTGCCACTCTCTATTTTACAAATAGATGATTTGAAGAAAAGGCTATCCGCCTACTCAAGAGCCATCATATGGAAGGGCACAAAGATTAAAGGAGATGGTGTAACCTTCCTACTTGAAGAAGTTCCAAGGTCAAAACTTTCTACCCACCCTCATGATGATTCAAAGGAACACAAAGAATGAGTACAAAGAACATGCACCTATTAGGATGAACAACATTGAAATGAAGTGCACAAGCAAGAAAAACTTAATTCCAAAGAATGGCATTTCTACAAAACAAGAATGAATAAGTTCCCAGCTAAAAAGAAGTCGAGATTGTTTCCTTTTGTAGCAGTGTCGATTTGGGGACAAATCGCTTTAAAGAGGGAGGGAATAATGTGATACCAATCAACCCTAACTTTGGTCTTGATCTGATTAAATCATTGAAGTTCACCAAGGCTAATTCAAATTGAGTTCTACCTTACTTCAGCCTATACCTGCTCGTTTATGCACTATATTTCATCATATGTTTGTATTTACCTCTTAGGATATGCTTATCATATGATATCATTCATTTCATGAATTTGCATGTGTTTTATTAGTTACATGCCATTCATTTCATTTAATATGTATGTTGTTCATTAAAGCATGCATTGCATTTAAACATGTATTTAATTTAGGGAAGTAGTTTATTTATACATCTAGTTATTTAATAAACTACTTCATTCGTGCATTTAGTTCATTGAATAAAATTAGTTCATTGAATAATGTTATTTCATTAATCAAACTAACTCTTAATTATCCCATGCATATTTACATGTTATGATTGAATAAAGTTTATCTTTGTGTTTAGGTGCAAGAGGGAAGCTGAACAGTCTCAATAGATGCAAGAATATCGGTCATAATGTATTCTAATTCTGGATGTGATATAGACATTTTTGGTTCCAGAAACTAATTGTACATTATTCCTCTATATTGTAGCTTTCCAACGCCTTTTGAATTACCAATGAAATTACAGGCTGGAATTTTCATTACGGGAATTTCATACATGGATTACTTGGATGAGTTTGAGCCAAGGAAGAGTCTTTTCATCTTCTACCAAGAAACGAGCAATTGAAGACTATCTTAATGCTTCTATTCAAAGAAATTCAAGTATTAATTCTTTTAATCTTTTCAAGGCTGTTCATATTCTTGGATAGACAATGCATTCAATCCTTCATAATTCACATATTCAAGTCTTACTTATCATTCTTTAAAGGCTATTCACATGCTACCATGGAACAAGCAATGAAAGCTGATTTTATTTCATTTAACCATCAAATTAAGTGATAGTATCAACAAGGAATTTGAAGAGACAAGCTGATGTGGATATGTAGGATGTCCACATTCATCCTATTACTTCATTTATCCTTTTTTTCTTCCATTTGCAAGCAAAGCAAGGCAACCCAAGAGTCACCCCTCCTTTTTGGACGAATTTAAGGCTGAAATTATCTCAAATTAAAGCTTAATTAGTTCATTTTAAATCTACATGGCCAACCATCAAAGGATAAGAAGAATGACAAGTCATTTAATTGAATTTAATTGCATATAGGTGATTGTTTTATTTTAATTGTAAAAACTCTTCATATGGTGTGTATCAACACTATAAATAGGCACCTCCATTGAATTTGTACATAGAAATTTTTGCATAATATACTCTTTGATTTCAATTTAGATATTGGATTAGAACTCTATCGGTTTTTTGGCAGTCTGAAAGCCTTCCTCCATTTCATTTTATTATAACATTTCTTTCTAGCTCACCTATAGCTAGTGGTCACGTTCCATCCTCTTCCACCTCGATTCCATCACATTATATTGTTGGTTCTTAGCTATATATATAGATAACAGTTCATAATCTATCCTTTGAATTTCTATCATCCTCCTCGCCGGCTACAAACATCCTTCACCATTTTCGTTACATCCATTCAAAAGTTATCACCACCACACTTCTTTCAATTGCAAAACACTTCAAATCCATCCACATCCTTTTCAATTTCATTCTTTATTTGTTTATCTCATATTCACAATGTTCATTTTGCACTTTCAGAATCATTTCAAGCACTGGGGAGTTTCTTACTAAAATCACGATCGGACAACAATGTATATGATTCGAAACACATAATCGAGATCAAATCATTTAGTATCAGAGCTAGCTGATTCAGTAAGTGTATCATATCATTTTCTCTCTCCCATGTTAATAGAAAATAAAAAATCAGAAAAAATTAAAAAAAGAAAAGAAAATTTTAAAGAGGGCGAGAGCAATCTTTTTCGTCTTTGAAAAATAATTAAGAAGGTTTTGTATTTGTTTCATTATTTCTTTCATTATCTTTATGATTTCATTACCTATTCTCATCTTCGTTCTTTCTTGTATCCATTTCTTTCTTTACTCACATTATTCTCCAACCAAGCCAAAATTGTTTCAGCCGAAGTCTACGAGATGCCTTGTAAACCTCGAGGGAGTTCCACGAGAACTTTAAAGGAAAGCAAGAGCGGTAAAAGGCAAGAGTGAACATCAAGGGTAAAACCCATCCTGAGTGAAACATGAGTGGGAGTGATTTTTCTTTGGAATGTATTGGTGAGATTTTTTTTTGTTTGTGAGGTTTATTTTCATTTTTATTAATCTTTTCTTTTCATTATGTCTCAAAAGTATACAAGACCAAATGATTAAACAAGAGACAACATACGCGATTTTTCATCAAATTCTCAATTTCTAGATTTCAATCAAGAAATAAGTAGTTTGCTCAAAATTTATCTCAACCCAATCTCAAATAAGTTGGATCATATAATCGAAAAAGGTTATTGTTCACAAAAACCTCCACCGAAGATCAAAAGGCAAGTAAAGAGGAGAGACGACACTCGACCCGTTTCTAATTCTACATGTAATTAGAACGAAAGATCTTGCAAGAAGGATCACAATTTTTGAATAAGAAGCAATGTCAATAGTTTAATACAGAGTGAGCTAAGCAGATTTGCATCTTTCAGTCTAGCTCGTCTTAAAGAGTGTTTTGAAAATTTCGTCAAAAAACACAATTACAAGAACAGCTAGAAAAAGAAATATTTGCAACAAAGAAAGAGAAATAAGAGTTTAAAAAGACATTGAGAACGGGGAAAAAGAGGTTTGTGAAAAAGAGGGGAAAAAGGAGATTTTTGAAGAAAAAGAGAAAAATATTGACATTGAAAAAGAAATTCAAAAAGAACATGAGAGTTAAAAGGATGAGTTTGAAAAAGAAATTGTTTGTACAAAAGAGAGAGAGAGAGTCAAATTTCATTTTTCACTATCAACCTTAACAATTCTTCTTCTATTCTTGAATTTTCATTGTTGCAGGATGACAAGAAGAGCACTTCAAGAGACTTGTCAAACCTATTGCCAATTCTAATGATGATCGAACATCGTCCATGCTTTAATCATGTTTCAAAGGAGGATCCAATGAAGTTTTCTATCACCAAGGAACCGTTACCCAATAATATCATCAAGCATCCTCCATGGTTTAATTTTTCCATTTCTTTTGTTATTGAATTATTTACTTTTAACTTTCATTTACTTTTCAGAGGGATGATTCAAAAAGAAGGATTTGATGTATTGAGTTATGAGGATAAGTTTCTTTGCAATCTTGAGATGAAATTTCCACTCTCCATTTCGTAAATAGATGATTTAAAGAAAAAGCTATCCACCTACTCAAGAGCCATCATATGGAAGGGCACAAGGATTAAAGGAGATGGTGTAATCTACCAACTTGAAGGATTGCAAAGATCAAAACTTTCCACCCACCCTCATGATGATTCAAAGGAACACAAAGAATGAGTGTAAAGAACATGCACCTATTCAGATGAACAACATGGAAATGAAGTGCACAAGTAAGAAAAACTTAATTCTAAAGAATGGTGTTTGTGCAAAACAAGAATGAAGAAGTTCCCAGCTAAAAAGAAGTCAAGATTGTTTTCTTTTGTAGCAAGCGTCGATTTGGGGACAAATCGCTTTAAAGAGGGAGGGAATGATGTGATCTTAATCAACCCTAACTTTGGTCTTGATTTGATTAAGTCATTTAAGTTCACCAAGGCTGATTCAAAGGGAGTTCTACCTTACTTCATCGTATACCTGCTCATTTATGCACTATATTTCATCATATGTTTGTATTTACCTCCTAGGACATGCTTATCATTTGATATCATTCATTGCATGAATTTGCATGCGTTTTATTAGTTACATGCCATACATTGCATTTAATAAGTATGTTGTTCATTAAAACATGCATTGCATTTAAGCATGTATTTCATTTAGGGAAGTAGTTCATTTATGCACCTAGTTATTTAATAAACTACTTCATTCATGCATTTAGTTCATTAAATAAAGTTAATTCATTGAATAATGTTATTTCATTAATCAAACCAACTCTTAATTATCCCATGCATATTTACATGTTATGATTGAATAAATTTTATCGTTGTGTTTAGGTGCAAGAGGGAATCTGAACTGTCTCAACAGATGGAAGTATATCAGTCAGAATGTATTCTAATTCTAGATATGATACAAACATTTTTTATTCTAGAAACTAATTGGAAATTATTCCTCTATCTCTTAGCTTTCCAACTCCTTTTGAATCATCTCAATCTGATATCGGGATCTTGAGATATGATTGAATTACCAAAGAAATTACAGGCTGGAATTTTCATTACGGGAATTTCATGCATGGTTATTTAGATGAGTTTGTGCCAAGGAAGAGTCCTTTCATCTTCTACCAAGAGACAAGTAATTGAAGGCTATCTTAATTCTTCTATTCAAAGCAATTCAAGGATTAATTCTTTTCATCTTTTCAAGGTTATTCATATTCTTGGAGAGACAATGCATTCAATCTTTCATAATTCACCTATTCATGTCTTACTTATAGTTCTTTGAAGGCTATTCACATGCTACCAAGGAACAAGCAATGAAGGCTGATTTTATTTCATTTAATCATCAAATTAAGTGATAAAATCAGCAAGGAATTTGAAGAGACAAGATGATTTGGACATGTAGGATGTCCACATTCATCCTATGACTTCATTTATCCTTTTTTCTTCCATTTGCAAGCAAAACAAGACAACCCAAGAGTCACCCCTCCTTTTTGGACGAATTTAAGGCTGAAATTATCTCAAATTAAAGCTTAGTTCATCCATTTTCAATCTACATGGCCAGCCATCAAAGTATAAGAAGAATGACAAATCATTTAATTGAATTCAATTGCATTTAGGTGATTGTTTTATTTTAATTGTAAAAACTCTTCATATGGTGCATATCAACACTATAAATAGGAACCTCCATTGCATTTGTACATAGAACTTTTTGCATAATATACTCTTTGAAAGGTTGCTTTCATTTTAGTTATTGGATTAGAACTCTATCGGTTTCTTGTCAGTCTTGAAGCCTTCCTCCATTTCATTTTATTATAACGTTGGTTCCTAGCTCACCTATAGCTAGTGGCACGTTCCATCCTCTTCCACCTAGATTCCATCATATTATATTGTTTGTTCTTAGCTATAAAGAGTCACAATCCATCCTTTGAATTTCTATCATCCTTCGCACCGACTACAACCATCCTCCACCATTTTCGTTACATCCATTCAAACGTTATCACCACTACACTTCTTTCATTTGCAAACCACTTCAAATGCATCCACATCCTTTTTTGTTTATCTCATATTCACAACGTTTATTTTGCACTTTCAGAATCATTTCAAGCACTACGGAGTTTCTTACTAGAATCACGATCAGGCAACAACGTATATGACTCTAAACACATAATCGAGATGAAATCAGTACCAATACCCACTTTGGTATCGATACCATTTTGGCATTCTAGAATTCATTTCAATTACAGTATCGATACCTTCATCTTGGTATCGATACCTCCACATCAGTATCGGTACTTCTTCAATTAGTATCGATATTTTTCATCAAAATCATACATTTTTCCTTTAATTTACCCTTATAATATTGATATTGTTCTTCCAGTACCAATACCCTGACCCAAATTTTACCTCTTTCACTTCAAATTTTACCCGTACTTTAGCTAAATCTCACTCTTTAAGCTCCAATCAATCCTTTTAACTTACTAACATTGATCACCAACAACTTATATCCTTTAATTAACTTTTAATAACCAAATTTCTCTATGCAACACTTAAAACTAAGAATTATACCAAATCTTCAAACATGTTCTCAATTATTTCTAAGACTTCAAATGCATTAATTTGACCTTTGACAAGTCGAATATACTTTTAGAATATAATTACTAATCAAATTTCATCTATTCACTTAAAAACTCATTTTGCTAATTCACTAATAATTCACTAATCTCTTAGTTTCTATTCATCTTAAAGCTTTCTTAAGCTTCTAAACGACTCAAGGCTTCAAAACCAACCCAAAAATGAAAGGAATAACCAACTTAAACCTTGACAATGGAGTTTACGGGGGAAAAGAAGAATAATATAACCCAAAATGTTCCAGATATTTCATTTTCCTTATCTCTCATTTTTCCCACATGCTTTAATATCTTTAAAAATGAATTTAATATTTATTTCTTGCAAAAAAAGCCAATATGCCCTTCCATTCTTCCATCTTTAATAAAAAGTCCTAGACACATTCTAAAATCAACCCTTAAACTTTTCAATTTATTCAAATTAATCCACCAAATTTAAAATTCTTATATTTTAATCACTGACCCAATGTTTAGGGTATTACAATTTTCCCCCTTAAGAAAATTCGTCCTCGAATTTTCACTATTCAAAGAGATGAGAAAACTTTCTTCTCATATCCTCTTAACGTTCCCATGTCACCTCTTACACTTTGTGATTTCTCCAGAGAACTTTAACTAACTGAATTGTTTTTTTCCTAAGTTGTTTGACTTCCTAGGCTAAAATCTGCACTGGTTCTTCCTCATATGTCATGTCAGATTGAACTTCTATTTCTTCCAATGATATGATGTGTGAAGGATCTTATCGATATTTTCTAATCATCGACACATGAAAAACATTGTGGATATTTTCCATTTTTGGTGGTAATGCTAACTGATATGACACTGGTCCAACTCTTTTTAAGATCTCATAAGGTCCAATGAATATAGGACTGAGATTTCCTTTACGTCTAAAACAGAGCATTTTCTTATAAGGTGATACTTTGAGAAACACATTATCACCTACATGGAATTCAATCTCATTTCTCTTCAAATCTGCATAGGACTTCTGTCGATCAGCAACTATCTTAAGATTATCTTGTATAATCTTCACTTTATCTTCGACTTCTTTGACTAGTTCTGGCCCCACTAAGTCTTGATCCATATCATTTGTCTCAGATTAAGATCCTTTTGAGTCAGTAAATTCTTCAAACTTTTGTGATCCGTATAAATGTAACAATGCTCACCATATAAATAGTGGCACCAAATCTTCAATGCAAACATCACCACTGCTAATTCTAGATCATGTGTTGGATAATTCTTCTAAAGTAGCTTAAGTTATATTAAGGCATAGGCTACTACTTTTCCATCTTGCATGAGAACACATCCCAAACTATTATGGGAAATGTCACTATAAATTGCATAATCCTTGCCCGATTCTAGTTGTACTAGCACTGAAGCCTCCGTTATAACCTTCTTTAAAGATTTAAAACTCTCTTGGCCTCTAACCGTCCAAAAGAATGGCACATCTTTCTTTAACAGCTTGGTCAAAGGGAAAAATCATCGAAAAGTCCTTAATGAACCTTCGATAATATCAAGCCAAACCCAACAAGCTCCGTACTTTAGAAACATTTCTCAGAATTTCCCAATTTATAATAGCCTTAATCTTTTGAGGATTCACCCGAATCCCCTCTACAGAAACCACATGTTCAAGGAATACCACTTCGAGTAATCAAAATTCACATTTAAACAATTTAGCATAAAACTTCTTGTGTCATAATGTTTGAAGAATTACTCTAAGGTGTGCGTTATGCTCTTCATTTGTCTTTGAATACACCAAGATATCTTCAATAAAGACGGCCATGAACTGATCGAGGTAAGGTTGGAAAACTCTATTTGTGACGTCCATAAACGATGCAGGTGCATTGGTTAATCCAAACAACATTACTACGAATTCATAATGGCCATATCGAGTCCTAAACGCTATTTTTGGAATATACTTTTCTTGTTTCTTCAACTGATGATAGCCAGAGCGTAAATCAATCTTGGAAAACTCTGAAACTCCCTTGAGTTGATCAAATAAATCATCGATTCTTGGAATAGGATACTTGTTCTTTATTGTCACCTTGTTGAGCTGTCAATAATCAATATAGAGATGCATTGAACCATTTTTCTTCTTTACAAATAATACCGGCGCACCCCAAGGTGATACACTGGGTCTGATGAATCCTTTATCCAATATCTCTTGTAACTGAGCCTTTAACTCACTCAGTTTCTTTGGGGCCATTTTGTAAGGAGTCAACGAAATTGGTATTGTTCCTAGTATAACCTCAATTTGAAGCACCACCTCTCTTTTTAGAGGTAACCCCAGTAATTCCTTTGGAAATAGTTCTGGAAACTCTTGGACTATCAGAATATCTTCCAATCTTCTCTTATTGGCTTGAGTATCAATCACATTAGCAATGAAAGCTTGACATCCCTGTAACATTAGCTTTTTGGCCGACGTCACTGATATCACATTAGCTAATGGATTAAATCTTTCTTTGTGCACAATTACTTCTGATCCATCCGAAATTCTCAAGGCTAGTTGCTTCAATCGACTATCGACACTGGCATGGTAACGATACAACCAATCAATTCCCAGAATAACTTCAAACTCATCAAAGTGTAATTCCATTAGATTAGCAGGAATTCAATTCCCTGAATCATTATGAGACACCCTCGACACAACTGATTTACCCGAACACTATGTCCTAACGGGTTAGTCACGATCACATCATTAGTTATAGTTTCTAAATGAATGTTCAATTCTCTCACCAATTTACTACTAATATAGGAATAAGTTTATCTCGGGTCAATCAAAACCAAAACATGTTTATATACCAGCTGGAAAATACCTGCAATGATCTCATGATCATCACGATCTTTATTTGTCTTAAGGTTATAGACCCGAACAGTTGAGCACATTTCAGGTAGAGTCTGCTTAACTCTCACTGGGTTTGATCCTCTACCTGAGGATGTAGTTGATTCTAATATGGATTGAGGTCAAAAATTCGAACATGAACTTTTATTTGATTGCGATACACTCGACGAGGCACCAACTCTCTTATTCCACTGGTTCTTTTGTTCCCTAAATCTTTCATTCTGAACTTGCTCCAAAGATTTAGCTCGATTCACCATGTCTTGGAATGTAGAAAGGTTCAGTGCTAATAACAACTCTTTCAATCTATGGCGCAAACCCTCCACGAACCAATCACATGAATCTTTTTCTGTCGACACCAATTTAGCTGTAAGTCTACTCAACTTATTAAACTCACACTCGTACTCATATACAATGCGATTCTCTTGCTTTAAATTCATGAATTCTTGTTTCATTTGGCGGATAAATTGATCACCGATATACTTATTTTTGAACTCTTCCAGAAAAAACGACCACATCACTTGATATCTAGATGCTCTCATTGTCACGTTGGTCCATCATATCCGTGCTTGTCCTCGTAGGGATGAGACTACTCAATTCAACTTCTCCATTTCAGAACAATGAAGACCCTTAAGCATAATCTTCACTTCGTTAAACCAAAGATCCACAATAACAGGACCTTCCTCAGTTTCTCCTCTAAATTCCGGTGCTCCTAGGCTCTTAAGCTCCTTTTCCGTATTCATCTTAGGAGCTGGGGGAGCAGAGGGTTGAAAACGCGTCAGAATCGCGTCCAACATCCGAAAAAAATTCCCTGATATTATAAAAGCACTCCCTGAGGTGTCTGTTCTTCACCTTGCCTAACTGGGGCAGGTGAATTACTACTCCCCTCCTGACCATCTCCCGCTTCACTTCGGGAGCCCTCGTAGTCCCATATATATTAAAATACAACCACTCACTATATTACCAAGGACATCATAATCAACACCCTATCAGATTAGAGATTTTTAGCATTTCGTTGGCATGTACACTTTTTAAAACATAAATTACCTCGTTTCGAACTTGAAATTAGTTAAACCTTATCTCTGATACCAATAAATATAACACCCTAACCTGTACCCGATCTGGATATGAATCAGAGGTGTTATATTGACTTTTCAAAACTTGACTCTTTTAAAAATTTGTTGAAAATTTAAAGTTTACTTTGAAAGTATTGGCGGAATCCTCATACAAAATGTATAATCAAAATCTTATAATTCATAATGAAAATTAATACTTAATATATTTAAACCATCATGATACATTCCAACAAAATTTCAAAATAACTAAAAGCACATACAATTTGAATAGTTCTGATGTGATCGTCTTCCGGCGTATGCTGTCCTTTCCTAGCTTCACTCCTTGGATCTCTTCAAACCTACATGTTAAACCACTCACACGCTAAGTCATTCACTTAGTGAGGCATAATGAGTAAAGAAAACAATAAACATTTGCTTAACTTTTTCAAGAAACATTATCGATAGAAACCAATATATATATTTCACACACATACTTATAATATTATACACTATTTAGTTCATATCAGTTTTTTTAAAGAGCCCAACACATATTATTGAGAAATCAAGGTATTTGAGTACATTTGCTCATATAATTTGCACCGAAGTGCAATGTAGAATATGCACCGAAGTGCCACATAGATTTGTCCCGAAGGATCGCGTAGAACCCTTGACTCTGGGCATGCCAACTATACCTTTAATTCTCATACATATACTTTGGGCTTTAACCAATTAATTATTTAACATTTTATTATTCCAAGTGTGTTTTATTCACATAGAGCAATTTCACATAGGGTATTTTCACGTAGATCATTTGCACGTAGAGCATTTTCTCATATGGCATTTCCATATAAAACATATTCACATACAATTAAAATCAAAACAATACTTTGAAAATAAACTTTATATAAAAACATAACAAAATATTGCATAAAATAAATAAATAATTTTCGGTCAAAAATATTCGAGGTTGGCTTATCGCAAGCCGTCCTCATTTCTAATATAAAAATATAAATTGCACTCACATTTGCCTCATGTAAGTCCTAACGAAATCTTTTTAACTTTTGTTCAAACTCTTTGCTATATCGCTTCGATCAATATGCTTTCGATCCAAATCTACATATCAATATTTCCAAGATCAATACCAACTTTCTGTAAATGAATAACCAATTAGCACTTACATAAATGAAATGAAACACCTAATTTAGCATTTCAGACTGAATAGTATCGGTACCCCTTCTACAGTACCGATAATTATCTTCTATGGTACCGATACCCACTTCGGTATCGATACCATTTTGGCATTTTGGAATTTCATTTCAATTACAATATCAATACTTTTCTCTTGGTATCGATACCTCAACATCAATATTGATATTTCTTCAATCCGTATCGATATTGTTCATCATATTCATACGTTTTTCCTTCAATTTACCCTTATAATATAGGTATTGTTCTTCCAGTACCGATACACTTACCCATATTTTACCTCTTTTACTTTGAATTTTACCTACACTTTAGCTAAATCTCACTCTCTAAGCTCCAATCAAACCTTTAAACTTACTAACATTGATCACCACCAACTTATATCCATTATTTAAATTTTAATAACCAAATTTCTCTATGGAACACTTAAGACTAAGAATTATACCAAATCTTCAAACATGTTCTCAATTATTTCTAAGACTTCAAATGCCTTAATTTGACCTTTGACAAGTCAAATATACCTTTAGAATCTAATTACTAACCAAATTTCATCCATTCACATAAAAACCCATTTTACTAATTCACTAATAATTCACTAATCTATTAGTTTCTATTAATCTTAAAGCTTCCAAACCACTCAAGGCTTCAAAACCAACCCAAAATTGAAAGGAATAACCAACTTAAAGAAACTCACCTTGACAATGGAGTTTACGGGGAAGAAGAAGAAGATAACCCAAAATGTTCCAGATATTTCTTTTTTCCCACATTCTTTAATATCTTTAGAAATGAATATTAAATTCATTTATTGCAAAAAGACCAATATGCCCTTTCATTCTTCCATCTTTAATAAAAAGTCCTAGACATAAATTCTAAAATCAGCCCTTATACTTTTCAATTTATTCAAATTAAACCACCAAATTTAAAATCCTTATATTTTAATCACTGACCCAATGTTTGGGGTATTACAACCATGTCTTGGAATCACTTTGGAGAGCATAAAACAGAGGCCTTTGTTTTGTCTTTGTTAGGGCATGTTTGGCTTCTTCTAACCTTTAGGAATATGTTAAAGGTAAAAGATTAAAACTCTTTAAAGAGACTTGCGCTTGGATTCCTATCCATCTAATGCCAAGACAAGAACAAGTATCAACTTTGTGTATTTTCTATTGTTTGCAGGTCAGAGTAGAAAAAGATAAACTATGGTATGTTTTTTTGGGGGTTAAAATAGATTTATTTTAAAATTATTTTAGAATTTATCATTTTACATATTTAATTAAATGTAAAATATTTAAAACTTTATTAATTTTTTCAAATATTTAGAACTTCATGTACTCTTGAACCTTTATATTATAGGGTAAAGTACACAAATGGTCCCCTGATTATAAAGTATTAGTCTATTAAGTTCATCGACTATTAAAAGTTATAAAATAATCCTCTGATTATAAAATGTTACTTTAATAAGTATCTCGACTATTAAAAGTTTCAAAATGGTAACCCAATTATTCAATATATTCTAAAAATTTGTCTTGTTCCGTTAAAAATTGGCGAGTGTCTAAGTTGAACGTTAATATGATGACCGTGATATGATAATCATTTGAGATTCTAGAATCAGATTTTATCATATCACAATCAGCAGGTTAATGTTCAGCTCAAAATACCATTTTAACGACACTTTATAGTTAATGGATTACACGGGTATTCATCAACAGAAAGAAGTGTTGGATCAAATAGCTCATAGATTGACTGAAGAAGCTGAGAAATTGGACATCCCGTTTCAGTTCAATCCCATTATTAACAAATTAGAGGATATTAACATCGAGAAATTGCAGTTAAAATCGGGGAGGCTTAGGCAATCAGCTCTGTTCTCCAACTACACTCCCTTTTTTCTAACAATTTAAATCTAACTATAATTAAAAAAAGTGCTTGTGTTAGTGGTGGTTTTGATGGCAACAATATAATTTAAATAATGTTATTAACCATTCAATAACAACCAAGTGACTTGGCTTGGTGATTAGGCGTCAAGTTTTTCATCCCTTAAACCTAGGTTCAAATCCCACGAGTTGCAAAATTTTGTGGAAATTTAATCCCTCATTTCTTAATATAATAAAAAAATCTATGTGCCATATGGTAACATCTGATTGGTTGCTATTAATTTAGTAAAAAAATATTAATTTAGTAAAAATTAATTATTTATTAATTAAAAAATGCTAATGTGGCATAACACGTGGATATGCCACGTCAGCATCTCCATCCACATGTTCTTGCTGAGTTAACTTTAGACGTTGACCGTCAATTGATTAATTGTTTTCATCCAATGAGGGTGTTTTTTGACTCAAAATGAAACGTGGGGAGGTCAAATGTTCCAAAAAAAACAATAGGGACAAAATTGCATATATTGTCAAACGTTAGGAGTATTTATTTGCATTATGTCATACATAATTTACCCTTTTTTAGATCTTGCCTGCATGTTCCAAGGTATGTTTGCCCTGCCCTCCCTTATAAAAAGTAGTCTTTTGGTGATTCAACCTACAAATTCTGGTAGAATATTTGCAGGAGCTTGGAAATTTTATTGCCAAAGCATATCTTGGTCGGTCAGCATACGATCGAGATACAAAGAATCTTTTCGGCTCGATAATGGTTATGTAATTGATACAATAATTCCAACCATTGTTTTCCATCACTTGAGACATTTTTTCATGGTAATATATATCAACATTTCCATTCCACCTCACATATCTAAACCTTCAATGCCGATTCATTCCCTTCTCATCTTCATTGTTTTACTCAATGTATGTCCTTCAACATCTTTTCTTTCTTCTTTCTATATTGTTTATCTATTATATGTTTAGGGAAGTATCGAGGGACTGCTCCTTAGAATTTTCAAATTCTCTTATATTTTATACTTGTTCTTTATATTTTTTATTGGTTATTTAATTTTGTGCCTTTAAAATTTTATAACTCTGCAACCTAAACTTTTAATATAACTTCTTAAGTTCGTACTCCTAATATAAATTTCTGCGTCCGTCCTTGTATATATATGTACATCATCTTTTAATTTTTTAAGAGACATCATCTTTTAATTAATAATAAGTATGTAAAACAAGTAAGTTAAATTTTGTGGCACAGTTTGCAGTTGGAGGAAGCCATGCAACTCGGACAAAAGAGGAGGTTCATTGGATATCAGTGTTTCCTCACTCTCCGATGCCCAAAGTTCTACATGACATTCTGCCTATAACTGGTTTTTTCATTATCATTTTATAACTCATTTATTTATGGGTAAAGTACACAAATGGTCCCTTGTCTGTAAGATATTACTTTATTATATCCCTCGACTATTAAAAGTTACAAAATGATCCTAATGTTGCTTTGTTAAGCCATTCAACTATTAAAAGTTACAAAATAGTCACCCGACTATTCATTCTGCTCCAAATTCGTCCTTTTCCATTGAAAAACTGACGATATTTTTAGCTGAACATTAACCTACTGATTGTGATATGATAGGATTTGATCCCAGAATCTCAATCTACTATAATATCCTAGTCATCATGTTAAAGTTCAGCTTAGACAACCGCCAAATTTTTAATGGAAAATGATGGTTTGGAACATAATGAATAGGTCGAGTGACCATTTTGTAACTTTTAATAGTCAAAGGACTTAACAAAGAACATTCTATAGTCTGAGGAATATTTTATAACTTTTAATAGTCAAGAGATTTAATAAAGCAATATTCTATAGACGAGGGACCATTTGTGTACTTTACCCTTGTTTATTTATTCAGAGCTTCAATGATTCCCATTAAGAAATTTGAATTCTGATTATTATAAACTAAAAAACTAAAATAAAAACATGGCTTTTATATGATAAACCTATACAAATCTTTGGCTTTTAAATTAAGAAAACCGAGGTGTGTAAAGTTCCGTTGGTGAGCGACGATGGGACAACGGCTAACGCAATGGTTTGTCACAAAGATACATCGGCTTGGAGTCCTAATCATCTGGCCTTTAAGATTATTAAGATAAAGCCAGGAACTATCCCCATTTGCCATTTCCTTGGCCGTGATACCCTCGTCTGGATTTCTAACTAAGCTATTCAAATTACGTGCACTAGTAGCATGGTATTGCAATAAGAAACTTATAATAAGCTTGTCTTGTTGGAGACAAACTTTGATTTAACTTCACCATGATATTTATACCTATATAAAATTGTGGTATCATACCATGGGACTGAATTATGTTGACGTGGATATGAATTATAAAGTTGTAAGATTAAAAAAAATATATAAAACATTTTACGTAAATTACGCGTTTAGTGTCAAAACTATCAATTTTAGTCCGTTTTAGTACCTAAACTTTCAATTTTTTTAAAACCATGCCTATAGTTTTCATTTATTTTAGTACAATTGTTCAAAATTTAACGTTAAATTTTGATTTTTTGTTGTTGAAAGTTTAGGTATTAAAATATACTAAAATTGATAGTTTAGGTAATACGTGCATTAAGTTTTTAACGGTGAGATACTAAAATGAATAAAAAACTAAACTTTAGGTATGATTTTGAAAATTTTGAAAGTTTATGTACTAAAACAGACTAAAACTGATTGTTTAGATACTAAATGCGTAGTTTACCCAATATTATAAGTTATAAAATAATAATTTAGAAGTTTTTTTAATTAATATGGGTAAGTATAAGGTAGTATATATTCAAAGATAATTCTTAACCATTTCAGCATTGAATGCTCACACTCCTGATATTTATAACGCTCGAACCCAAAACCTTAAGTAATAATAAGTCACTTGCTTCTACAATAATAATTTAGAAGTTAAACAAGTATCTAATTTAATTGTACACCAACTTTTTTTATTTAAAAAAGTCTATTTAAAGCGGATTAGTAGTAATAGATTTTAGTGTAAACTATACATTTAGTACCTAAATTATAAGTTTCATTTTATTTTAGTACTAAACTTTCATTTGTTTCAAAATCATACTAAATATTTACTTTTTATTTCATTTTAGTACACTGTTGTTCAAAACTTAAACGCACCGTATATTGGTAAATTACATCATTCATCCCTCAACTATCTTTTCACTACTATTTTGGCCACTAAATTTTAAAATTTTCAATTTAACTACTCAACTTTCAAATTGCTCCTATTTTATCATTCTAATTAATTTTATTAATAATTTGTCTGGCATGAAATTTTTATTAATATATAATTAAAATAAAAAATTAAATTTGATAGTTAGAGTAATTGAATTAGAAGTAATTTAAAAGATAAATAATTAAATTTTAAAAATTTAAACTTTAGTGACTAAAATAGGAGTGAGAAGATAGTTGATTGATGAATGATGTAATATATCCATAAAAAAGTGCCACGTACTACTCAGTCGTTAAATATTTAACAACAAGGTACTAAAATGAAACAAAAAGTAAAAATTAAGTATGATTTTGAAATAAATGAAAGTTTAAGTATTAAAACGAAACAAAATTGATAGATTAAATACTAAATGAGTAGTTTACCCTAGATTTTAATTAATGGGGAGTTAAAACATGTCTAAATATTATATGAGATTATAAAAAAAAGAGTAAATTACAAAATTGATAACTAAACTTTACTCTCTCCTATTTTATTTATTGTACTTTAAATATTTTCAATTTCTTCACTGAACTTATTATATTAGGTTTTTTAGTCACTTAACCATTTCCTCATTAATGATGTTATAAATGGACTTTTATATAGATGCAAAATGATATCATTTTGGTAAAAAAGTTATTTTTTAAAAACGATATCGTTTTAACTTCTTTAACTATTTAACGATAGAGCGGCAAAAAATCCCAATGTTTTAATTTCAGTGAGGAAATTAAAAACTTTTACAGTTCAATGAATAAAATATGAGAGAGATTAAAGTTTAGTGATGAAATTTGTGATTTACCTTAAAAAATTAATTTTTCTATGAATTTTTTTAGTTTACCTCCGGTTCCAAGGCTTAGCCCTAACTAATCTGGATCAACTCGAATCGCACACTTGATTTTGGTGGATGAGTCTCATTATATACACAAAATCTCGAATCTAAAACTTTACTCAAACGATATTATGTTCAATACCACTTAAACTAATCCCCCCGTAATTTTCTATGAATTTAAAACTAGTGTGAATATGATTTTGATTATCAGTTGTAATTTTTAAATTTTTAAATAATAAAATATTCAAATACTATAATTTAGTTCAATTTTTAATTTGTTCGATTTTTTACCTAACCTTATTTATAACTTACAAGAGCTGGTTTTTTTTTTTTTTTTTTTGGGGGGGGGGGGGGGAAGGCAGTTTTGATGACTAGAGCAATGGAAGCAAAGATAGGCAAATTCTTCGAGCCGGTGACTAACTTCTTCTCCGGATCAGATCAGCTGATATCATTGCGGTAAGTGCTTTGCTAATTTTTCCCTCTAACTTTCAGATTTCCTTGGAGATTTTTTTTTATTTCCTTGCATTCTCGGGATTGAATTTTTGTTAGATTTCTGGGTTTTGGAATAGTTTTCAATATGTTTCGTGTTTCCCTCTCAAATTCGTTTTTCTCGGGGGTGAATGGCTTTGTCAATTTTAGAATAATTTCATGTAATATTTTTTAGATGAAACTTGGTAACTTTTAGTACGAATCGTCTGGTTTCAGATGTCGAATCCCTTTTGAGAGACGAATCCGATTACATGAACGACGATGATTCTTACAACCGCCACTCTATTTGTTTTACCCCAAGAATGTTAATTACAAGATTGATTACAGCATTATGTAGATGAAATAAAGAGCAGTAGTTGTCTTCAATAATCATCATGTTCTTGAGATGCTATCAGAAACTTGTGCTATCAGTTAATGTGGACAGCTTTTTAGTGTGTAGCTTACGGATGAAAGGATCGCGGGTGTTGTTTTCTTGTTATTTGAACTATTTTGTGGTTTACCCTTTTTCTTATCTACTTCTGAGATTTAATTCTCGATATGAGGCATGTGTAGTCATGTTCACCGCATCAAATTGTTTATAATATATATATACACACACACATCTTTTTTCTCTTGCATGATTAGATTTTAAGTTGTCAATCTGGGATAATGTTTAAAACCTGAATTTGTAGTTTGATGAGCTGACACTGAATGTCCCGACTTTGTGCACACTGGTAAGTATTATAGACATTGATTTGATATTTTCATTTTTGTCTTTAAAATCACCACCATCAGGGATGCGAAAAGGAGGCTGCTGAGGCTGATAAAGGTTCTGAAGAGTTAAAAAATGAATGTCTCATGCGATTTTCATGGGCTCTTGTTCACTCGCGACGATCTGAAGATGTACAACGTGGGATAGCAATGCTCGAAGGTCAAACTGAGTTTCAATATCCTTTTCATCTCATCTACCTTCAAACTTTCATTCAAATTTTCAGTTGAATGATCTCCGGGATAGAAACTTTTGAGTTTTATAAGTTTCCAAATTTGCAGAAAGGTTAGTTTAGGGAACTCCAATCTGGTTTCTGGTTGAGGAGTTTCATCCATTGCAACAATATGTTCGACCCCACAAGTGTCTATTTCAACACTTTCAAGTTGTGGAAGGCCTCTTGCGACTGAGGCCGGAAAGAGGCTTTTCAGACTCTCGCATCCGAAAGCATATACGGAAGTCAGATACTTGAAAGTGATCATTTCTTCAACGGAATAGCCACCCCAGCCTCGTTTTCATCGACATTGAGCCTTTCAAACTGAAAACTTATTCCAGTGAAGCACAACCAGTAATTACCAGGGCCTGCAACCTTCGAAATCTTTCTACCATATTAAATGGGAACACTGTCTGTAGCTGGGAACAGTTCTCGACTTCCATTGTTTTTAGTTCACAGAAGGAACTTTCAGGTAATTGATCATTCCACAATATTTTCAAGTTTCTCAACTGGGAGATTACCATCTTCTCCAGGCTAGGAAATGCTACCTGCATAATTGATTGTAACGAGACATCGTCATACATACAATTAGTCATTCATTTGATAAGAATTTGTGGAAAACAAACAAATAACTCACCTTTTCATCGAAGAGAGGCTGAATTCCTTTCTTCATGGAGTTGGAGATGAATGTCCCTAGCTTAGGACAATGCTCTATCCGCAATTGGTTCAAGGATGGAAACTGCACTGCTTTGCCTGAGCAAAATCTGGTCAGCCTTGGAAGGCCTTTTATCTTCAACGAACTAAGCTTCGGGAACACGATTTTCTCCATCCTTTCCTCTGTCATCGCTTCTTCAATGATTCCCGCCATTAACTTATAGTCACTTATTTCTAGATGGATCAATTGCTCCAGACTTGGTACCATAGAGGATGATAGTAGAAATTTCAGATTATCACAACCCTCCACAGTGATGGTGGTTAAGTTTTGAATGCAAGTAGGCACTGAAAAAAGCTGCTCCTGCCACATTCGTGATGCGTTAATAGACGACAATTTAAAATTTTGTAAACTGGGAATTGTGACCTGAAAAACGAAACAAAAGCCCCTTCTTTAGTTTCCTTGAGTAGAACATATATGCTGTAGTATCTATATATGTGTGTGTGTGTGCGCACCGAGTGTGCAAGTTTTTTTAACATGCAACGTATATGACAAATACCATAGTCTATAAAGAAGGATAAAATATTTCCTAAAAAATTTAAGCATTACACATAGCAAGGATCTTGGGTTTTGTTCTTAACTATTGTCTGAAATATATGGAAAACAATAGAAGTAGTACCTTTTCATTGAATAGTGCCACGGTCGTACTGCTTGCGTTGAAACCGATCAGCTTCGGTAGTTGTTGTAGTGTCAAGGGCCGCAGGTGCTCTAATTCAACTGTGGTTGTTGCTTCATCGTCACCAACATCACTTCCTCTTCCCTCTGTAATGATCCCTACCATGTTTCTGCAATCGGCCACTTGAATTTCTTCAAGTTGTTGAAGGCCTCTGGCAATGGAGAACGAAAACAAATGCTTCAATCTATAGCAACTTTCCACAGTTATCTCTCTTAACTTTGCAAAGGGTTGCATTTCGAGCTGAGCATTACGTATCCTCTCCAAGTTTACTAAATTCTGAAGATACAATGACTCCAAGACTGGAAAGGCAACAAGAGTAACCTCCTCAACCAAGTTAATGATGTGCCTCGTTTCCGGACCATTTTGGATATGGAGATACTTCAGTTGTGGAAAGCCTGTTCTACTCTCGTTGAAATTGTTTAAGAAATCCCGAACACTCTTCAGTTCATCAGATACAGATCTTCAGCTTTCTTTAACAGCATTTGACCCCATCATTCCTATGAATGCTATCATTGAGCTTAACCTTCAACATTCTTGAGGCTTCATGCTTGTCCGACCAATCCCACCTGTTTCCGATCAATATCTTGAATCTTTGCAACTTGTCCGAGAAGGTTCTCTTTGGCATGTTACTATAATCAGGGATATGCAAGTTTAAACTGGTTAGATCAGGCAACTGATTCAACTCACTGAGACTAGCATGACGCCCTGCAGTTTGTCCATCCTCCCATTGAGCGAAACTGTTACCGATGTGCATTTCTTCCAGTCGAGACAACTTTGATATTACATCTGGAGGAATCACGCTGAGTTTGGAGCAATTATCCAAGTTCAATACCTTTAGCTGAGTCAATTGACCTATTTCTTCAGGCAGCGCTTCTATGATGGAATCGTACAAGCTAAGGATTTCGGGTTTCTTCATCGTTTCAACCATTTCTATTTGTTGCAACAAGCATGATCCAAACATAATGTTTTAAGGTCCAACAAACCATGCAATGAAGGAAGCAACGACAAATTCTGCACTCCTTTCACATCTAAGACTTGCAATTCTTCCATCTTTGAGAAAAATTGATCAGTGATTCTCAAAGAAGGATTCTTGTTGTAAAGTTGAAAAGCTTTCAGCTGCAGCCATTCTAGCCGATCCGGAAGTCTAATGAAATCATTGTAGAACAGCGAGATTGCAGTCAAGTTTCTTAGCTCGGGATACAACAAATCTTTTGCTCCGATCTCGTTTCTCATAAAATACATACCCCTTCCTGGATGCTATTGATGCAGCGACATCGCGAATGACTTCATGCATTGCAAACTCCTTGGCCATACGACCATCAAATAATAAACATGTGGATTTGATGTACTGTACCAGTCTGTATAATCTCCGATGTGCTTCTTTCGTTGTTTCGTTTCCTCGAAGCAAACCGAAAGCCCTACTGTATTTCATCAAGTCGAAAATGGTAGCATTGTATGGCATGAGGCTACAAAGCTGGAAAGAAGATTTAAGTTCATCAGTTGCCAATTGATTGAAACTTGACTCTATGGCTGTGGAAAGACTTATTTGCAGTTTTGAAGCAGTTTCCCATTCAGAGGGAGGCGCCTTCTTCAAGTAATTTGCAGTTGTCACGATGGTAAGCGGCAACCCCCCACATCTTCTACAGGCATCAAGAGCTTTAGACTGCACATCGGCATCGTTAACACGATCACCAACAATTTTCTTAAACAGATTCCAGGCTTCGTCTTCTTTTAAAACATGAACCGGGAAGGATTTATCTGCATTCATTTCAAATAAGACATTGGGATCTCTTGATGATTCCAGTGCCTTGCACCCTCTATGCTGATGATCTCCGAATGGAATTCCGACTTCTTCCAATTTCAAACTCACCCACATGTTATCTAAAATCACCAAAACCTTTTTCTTCTTCCCCAATATAGTGCGCAGCTTGCTTGCTCTTGCATCTGGCGAGTCCCCTAGAGAACTGTCACCGATACACTCTGCAAGCTCTCTTTGAATGTTCTTAACATCTGGCGTCTTTGTTACATTTGCAAGAGCCACCCAATCAAACACCTCGTCCGCCTTAGCCATATTGGATACTCGATTGATGAGTGTGGTTTTCCCTACTCCAGCTTCACCATGCACGCCAATGACCTTCACAGTATCATCTTTTGATGCCTCCAAAATCAGGCTCAGAATGGACTCTCTCGAGTCGAAGGCCACGTAACTCTCCGATGGTGTCGCCCATCTCACCTTCGGGTCATAAGGTTGAGAAACTTTTTCTTTGAATTCCGTATGAAGATCCAGAAGCTTATCAAGGACATGTGCATCCTCCTCCGCTTTCTTGCTGAGGTCGTAACGGTACTTCAAATTAGGACACCAGCCAAAGAAGCACTTGGGGTCCTCAACTGCGTTTTTGTCAGACTCCTTAACCTTGGGTTCGGCTTCTTTCTGCCACTCCATCACACACTGAATGATTGCTTCTCCTTTTCCGTTGGCATCGTCAACGGTACGTGCACCATTTCCCATGCAGTCTTCAGTATGTTAAATTTATGGTCACGGCTCTCAGCCTCTCTTGTAGGAAAAGATGAAACCAAGTTCACGTTTGAGCGGTTTGAAGATAGCAAGAACAACGTTCCAAGCTACACTAACAGGAGGAACAAGCTCCATTCCACTTATTTTTCAGTGACTAAAAATAATTGTTTTGTGGGGAAAAGCAAGAAAAAGGCAGTAAATCTCAAGCTACTAATTAGGCAATGAATATATAGGAAGGAAATGCAGTAAATTTCAAGCTGCCATTGTTCTTTTCTTACAGCCCCATCATCTTTGTTTTTTGGGTAGGAAATCCCTTGCTTTTTCATTGTTCATTCCATTAATTGCTGTTAGTTTTTCGAAAATGTGAATTTTTCTTTTCTTGCTCTTTAACAGTCTTACTTGATACCCGAACTGACGAATATTTCACATTTATTGTTTGCTTCTAGTATCCTCAGTGTGACTTAATAGGGCATATGAGCCAGGAAGCAATGCCAACAGAAAGTGAAAGGGTTATTATCACAAATACAAGACAAAAAGAGGGTTGGACACCGTATACACCATAGTAGACAAATAAAAGTACATAGTTCAGTAAATTTCAAGCACCGAATCTCAAACTCTCTTTACAAATTGACCCTCATAATAGAGAACTAGTATCTTCTCCTAGGACTCCGAGAGTGATTTGTCCAGCCGGCTCTGCAAGATAAAGAGCATTGTTAGATTAATGCACCACAGGTCATATCCAACAGCTAAAAGTATATATTGTCAAACAGCAGGACCATTGCATTAGCACCAAATCAGCAATAACATCTCATTGTGGTTTGAGTTGGATCAGTTAAGTATAGCGGAATGTAAGCATGCAGGTCAAAGAAAAAGTTGTCATTAAGCATGCTTTTCGCACAAAGTCAAATCAAATTAGTTCTAAAGGAAAAGAAAATGCTTAGGCCAAGTTTCAAGAATCGGGCTAGGTTGCCTGGCACGTGACATGTCCATTCAATTAGGCTGGGTTGTTCTTACACTCAAGTCATTCAAATTTGGATTGCTTTGGTTCAAGGCTTAAAATGTTATAAATTTAACTCAAGTTCAGTTGGGTTCATTCACTGATTCTAAATGATATATATATAACAGATCATGTAACAGTCAAAAAGCATATTGATAGAGACAAACCTCATAGTTTTTCTCTTGGAGGATCCAATACTGGGTCCATTACTGAAGGTCCAATCAACATTGATAATCTGTGTAAGAAGTTCTGCTCCATCCATTGCAGATATGGCATTCTTTGCTTCTTCAAACTTTTCGTATTCAATGAGTGCATATCCCTAAGCGGAAACACACATTAGTTTTACCTAAACAAAATTATGCAATACTAGGAAAGTACTGCAAAGAAGGCAAAAATTAGTCAAAGAATTTCCATTTAGTTTCTTATCTTCAATCAATGCTATCCAATAAAATTATTGTAATGTGTCAAACCAGTATCAAGTAACAACTTAAAGCGGTTAGAAACACTAAACTTGTAATACCCCACATTCTGTAGTGACTAGGACTATTACATACAAGTTCTGTATTAAGACAAATGTGAGTGCAATTTATTTATTTAATTATTATGATTGAGGACGACTTGTGATAAGTCAATCTCACCTTGTTTATTTTTAAAGATATGAATTATGTTTTGATTTTGGAAATATATATCCGTAATATTTTAATAAGTTTAATGAATGATTTTAGGTATGAACTGCCCATGTCATATTTTATGAATGTGAATTAAATATATTTCTAATTCTGATATGATTTTTATTAAATGATTTCAAAATGAATTGAAAGCCCATTGTATGTTATATTGAGAGTCAAAGGTACAAGTGGCATGCCATGAGGTGGAGTGATTATTTGTTCTGATTCTGATATTCTGTGGTGTACCAGAGTGTACACTAGTATATATATTCCGATATGAATGCACTTTGTGTGCATGTTGTTATTTCCAATGTGATAACACTGTGTGTGCTTATCTGTTCCGATTCTGATAATGGAACTGAGATCTGTATTGCGTACACTCGTCTGACTCACGTACCTTATATTCTCTTAAATATAATCTAGGCTATAAAAATGAAATATGAAAGTTCTGAAAAGTGTCTAACTATAAAGGAATGTTGACTGATTATTCTGTCTGATATGATTTATTATGATTTTATGAAAATTATCAGATAATTCTTTTCTGGTTTCCTGTTAAAGAAACATCATGAGATATCTGGTTTGAATGTTATGAAAGTTTTGTCTGTTTTATTTTAACTGATTTTATATATTTTGACACTTTATTTATTTTTTCTCACCTTTAGTATTACTGTCTCACTAAGTTATACTTAGCGCGTAATGATTTTCATGTGTAAGTTCTGATTGAGACACAAACGTTTTGTGAGGAGCTTCCCAAGCATCGTGTGAAGATCATTTATAATATCAGTATCAGTAAGACATCACTGATGTTTCTTTTAACTAGTAGTGGCATGTATATTTATGTTATTAACCTGTTTTATCAGTTATGACTAAATGGTCTATAATAATAAATTTAGTACTGTTTAATTTGACTAGTTTAGTTTATCAATATTTTGGTATGCCTGAATATAGTAGTTAAAATATTATGTTTTTAAATGGTATAGAAATTTAAGTAGAAAAAAATAGTTTTAAAAATTGAAATTAGGAATGCTTTAAAGGAAATAAATTTTTAAGCAATTGTGAATATTGATAGTTAGTTAGTTTGATGTGACATCTATGATTCGTATTCTTAGATGTTTACGGACAATGGATGTTACATTTATTGGTATCAGAGCTGTAGGTTTAGTCGATTCTCGGCGTAAACAGAACCTATGTTATATAAGAAATATGTATATGTCACTAGGACGTCGAAATTACTGATATGGTATGATCTGATGATTTTATTTATGATGTTGCTCTTTACTAACGTAAATTTATGATTTTGTTTAGATGTCAGGTTCAGAAGGCATAAAATGGGCCACTGAACAAGAGGTTCCTGAGGGAACCAGTACTAGGAGTATTAATGAGGTAGAGTACGTACCTCATTGACAGGGAGAGCATGTACATCAAGGAGTACCCGATCTAGATCAAGGAACGTTTTTACAAGCTCTGGAGGATATCCTGGCTCGATATCAGCCGGTAGCAGCACCACTTTTTCTTTCACCTCCATCTCTTCATCTAGTTCTGAGAATATCAGTTCCAAAAGAATTAAAAAGTTTATGATCTGCAGAATTTAAAGGCGAATAAAACAAAGGCCCAGTAGTGGCAGATATGTGGTTGAATAATGTAAAAATAATGTTGGACGTTCTTCATTGTTCCAAGGATGAAAGATTGGATGGAGTAGTTTCACTGTTACGAGGCCAGGCTCAAAAATGGTGGACGAACATGACGACACGTGTTCCTTCAGATCAGATCAGATCACATAGTAGTTTTTTTAGAAGTATTTCAAAAGTATATCGGAGAGCAGCTTATTACTCAGATGAAGTATGATTTCTTTAATATGATTCAGGGTGTTAAATCTGTGTACGAGTATGAATGTGAGTTTAATAAACTTGCTCGACATGCCTCGGTGATGGTTCCCACTAAAAGAGACATGTCAGAAATTTATTCGAGGTCTCCGTCCCAGACTCAGGGAACTTCTATTGGCTACGAACTTAACCACTTTTCAGGAAGTGGTGAATAAAGCAAAAGATTTGGAAATGACGCAAAATGAAAGTTATATGATAAAGAAGAAATGACAATCTAAAGATCATGAGCATCATCCTCGTTTTAGTCTAAAAGAGCTGCTATCGGTATCAAAATAAATCTGAAAGTGGTGCTTCTGGTCATAAAAGATCATAAGCAAAAAAAAAGCCTGACAGACTCAGATGACAACTTCAGTAGCCATCAGATTAGCTCAATCACAGGATCAAATGTTAGCATGTCAGCATTGTGGTAAAAATTACCCTGGAGTTTGTAGAATGAAGACATGAGCCTATTTTCGTTGCAGAGATACCGATTATTTTGTCAGAGACTACCATTTAGAAGAGGAGAGATCAGTACAGACCAAGAGGTTTGTAGCGATGTCTCAGAGAGGCGGTAGAGGCAGAGGTAGAGAGAGGGGATATTCAGAGACAACCTCCCAATCCAATGTGCGTGCTCCAGTGAGAATTTATAATATCAAGACTAATGAGGATCGTGATGACCCAGAGATCATAACAGGTACTTTCTATCTTTATGATGAACCTGTATTTGTTTTGATTGATCTGAGTTCTACGCATTCTTATTTTAGTTTGGAATTAGTTAAAAATAAAAATATTCCGTTAGAACCCATCAATAGTGATATGATAGCTATTAATCCACTGGGTCATAGTGCTAGTGTTACACAGATTAATAGAAATTGTCCGATCAAGATTCAAGGAGTTGTATTCCCGGTGAATCTTTTGAAGTTAGCGTTTGACGAGTTTGAGATTATATTGAGCATGGATTGGTTATCTCAGCCTTATGGTTGGGTAGATTATCGTATTAAGCAACTATTTATAAAGGATGTAGAGGGCATCGAGATAATATTAATAGGAGAAGAAATGAGATCTTTGCCCAATATGATATCAGCAGTGACGACAACGAAAATGGTGGAAAAAGGTTGTACAACTTTCTTAGCAAATGTGATTGATACCCGGACATCTGAAATTCGATTGGAGGATATTCCGACAGTTTGAGAATTTCTAGATGTATTTCCTGATGAATTACCCGGATTACCTCCTGATCGAAAAGTGAAGTTTAAAATTGATATTTTCCCAGGTACTGCACTTATTTCAATGTCTCAGTACAGGATGGATCAAACAGAACTCAGAGGATTAAAGGCGCAATTACAGGAGCTACTTGATCAAGGTTTTATTAGACTGATTGTATCTCCGTGGGGTGCACCAGTACTTTTTGTTAAAAAGAAAGATGGATCGATGCGATTATGTATATATTATCGTAAACTGAATAAAGTGAAGTAAAGAATATTCATGAATTTGGATGAGTTTTTTGAGAAGTTGGAACTTATAATGGAAATGTGATTTAGTTGATATCGATTTAATCTCGATTTTTATTTTTATAGATTTTCGAATATTAAAATCAGCTTATGTTAGTACGATACTAATATTTAGTTCAAGCATTTTGTGTTATAATTTGGTATTGTAAGACTACGATAAATTTAGCAATTCGAATGATCCGAAAGGAAATGACAAAGCTCGTGACTAGGACTATTATATACAAGTTCTATAGTGAGGCAACTATGAGAGCAATTTATTTATTTAATTATTATGATTGAGGACGATGATATGTTAACCTCACCTTGTTTATTTTCAAAGACATGAATTATGTTTTGAATTTGGAAATATATATCCCTAATATTTTAATAAATTTAATGAATATTTTGGGTATGAACCGCCTATGTCATGTTTTACGAATGTGAATTAAATATATTTTTGATTCTGATATGATTTTTACTAAATGATTTCGAAATGAACTGAAAGCCCAATGTATGTTATATTAAGAGTCAAAGGTACAATTGGCATGCCATGAGGTGGAGTGATTATCCGTTCTGATTCTGATATATTGTGATGTACTGAAGTATACACTAATATATATTCCGATCTGAATGCACTTTGTGTACATTTTGTTATTTTCAATGTGATAGCATTGTGTGTGCTTATCTGTTCCGATTCTGATGTTGGCACTGAGATCTGTATTGCACACACTCGTCTGATTCGTGTACCTTATATTCTCTTAAATATACTCTAGGCTATAAAAATGAAATATGAAAGTTCTGAAAAGTGTCGGACTATAAAGGAATGTTGACTAATTATTCTGTCTGATCTGATTTATTATGATCTTATGAAAATTATCAGATAATTATTTTCAGGTTTCTTGTTAAAAAAACATCATGAGATATCTCATTTGAACGTTCTAAAAGTTTTGTCTGTTTTATTTTAAACGATTTTATATATTTTGATACTTTATTTATTTGTTCTCACCTTTAGTATTACTACCTCACTAAGTTATACTTAGCACGTGATGATTTTCATGCGTAGGTTCTGATTAAGACACAAACATTTTCTAAGGAGCCTCCCAAACATCGTGTGCAGATCATCTGTAATATCAGTATCAGTAAGACATCACTGATGTTTCTTTTGACTAGTAGTAGCATATATATTTATGTTATTAACATTTTTTATCAATTATGACTAAATGGTCTGTAATAGTAAATTTAGGACTGTTTAATTTGACAAGTTTAGTTTATCAGTATTTTGGTATGCTTGAATATATAGTAATTAAAATATTATGTTTGAAATGGTACAAAATTTTAAGCAGAATAAAAATAGTTTTTAAAGTTGAAATTAGGAATGTTTTAAAGGAAATAAATTTTTAAGCAATTGTGAATATTGATCGTTAGTCAGTTTGATGTGACATCTATAGCTCGTATTCTTAGATGTTTACAGGCTATGGGTGTTACAAAATTGCTCAATATCTTATGATAAAACATAATCTATATACCCTAATGCATATAAAAAACATAAAAACAAAAATGTTAAACATGCAGATATATAGACTAAACATTTCAAACACAGAATCACATACACACATATATGCATGTACAAACAAACACATGATTGCCCAAACCACTACTCACTACGAGAGCTACACCAATTTACTACATTGCTCACCTTGACAAATCCAGCGCGACGATCAAGATTTAAATGCAAGTTCTTGACCTCACCAAATTCACCAAATGCGTTGTGCAAATCATCCTCTTGTGCTTCCTCGTGTACACCAATGACCAAGATTATCCATCCTTCAACAGCTGCAAGTTTATCAATGATAAATAAAATATTACTACGGAGAAAATAGTTTACAATGAAGGAAAAACTTATTTCATTCGTGAACAAATCAAGGGCCATCCACAAAAAGGTTGCAATTCTTTAAAGTAGTTGGACAAGCCGAAGATTTCTAAGAATACGACATGAAATGTCTAGCGCACTCAATTTGGTGCTTGAAACATGGAAAAGCAGGTAATGTTGCTGTCCTCAAGGAAGAACATATGCCTTTAAACATCAACAGTGAAGAATCTTGTTATGTTTCTTTGTTTGGGTTTATTGTCCTTGATAGCGGGTTCTTATACAACCCCCACATGATGTTCCAACGAAATTCCAAATTCAAGAATACATGATCAATCCCTATTCCATTCTTCCGACAAAAGAATAAAGTTCTCAAAAAATGACCCTAAAGCCAAATTCTCAACAATCACCCTAAACCCATTTACACAAAATGATATTACACCTTACAGTTTTTCGGATGCTCATGTAATGTGAGCCAGAAAACTCATGAAGCATCTGCCATTATTTGTGTTCTAGTCTCACTAATGGCCAAAGAATTTAATCAAGCGTCCAACAAATCCATGAATTTGAGAAATAATTGTGAATATTATATGCTCTTCATCAAAAAACAAAAACTTGAACTGTTTAAGCTCCCAATAGCAAGCCACAGTATTTTATATTGAAATGCTTCTTCTCACTAAGATTAGCCTTTTAAACCATTTAGCTATCAATAAGTTTTACTTGCAACTATTAACAAGTAAAGAACTTAAGAAAAAATAACACTAACTTCTTATAGATACTCACAAATCACAACCATCACACAAAGAAACGAAATCAGAATCCTACTCAAGCTTTAACATTAAGCCGCACTATCAGAACTCTCAACTAATTTAAACCAAAATTATTCTAAAATCAGTGAACAAAATTTTAGACCAGTTTCGAAAATTATCTTACCTTATAGGCCATAATATTCTGAAGAAAAAAATGAATAAATGAAACAACATAAATAGAGAAAGAATTAGGGTTTAGAGAAGGGACTAACATCTCTGGGACCGAGACCATCATCAGAGCCGAGAGAGTCGAACTCGCGGAAGGCAAGATAGGAGTGACGGTCGGCGTCGTCAAGATGGAAGCCATGACCTTTAGTCTTCTTAGGGTTTAGAGAAGCGCCGCCAGTGATGACTGACTTTAGCTTAGGCATAGAGGCTTGGTGAGAGGCGGCGTTGCTGTTGGAGTCCTCGTCCATGAGGTCGTCGTCCTCCGGCTCGAAATCTACGTCCTTCATATCTGCACTAGTCAGGGAATGTATAAGGAAAGGGAGATTAATATACCGCTAAGAAACTGTGTAACCAGAAATTTAATAAGATACTTAACAAAGTCAATTAAACGCTATCGAAAATGTTAAATAATAATAATGTTGTAGGTGGAAAACATGAAGAAATATTAAAAAATTTAATAACCGGCAATCTTTGTTAATTTGCATGTATTAATATTGTGCATAGTAGTATCGATATATATAGTAGTATATAAGAAAGTGAAGAAAATCAGTTAAAAGTAGACATGTGTCGATACCTTTATAAATATATGTATAAAAGTATCGGTACTTTAGTAATTTAAAAGAATTGCAATAAAAACGTCAATAAAGTATTAATACCTTACACACATGTATCGATACTTGACAATATAACAGGTTGAAATTTGACAAATCTAGTTTTAATTTGACAAAACATGTAACGAATTTGACAAAACCGATTGGAAATTGACAAAATCAATTGAAATTTGACAAAATTGATTTTAATTTGACAAAACCGATAAAGAGCTACCAAAATTATTGAAATTTGTATTGATACGTTTATAAGTATATGTACCAAAGTATTAGTACTGTAAGAATTTAAAAGAATTACAATAATAATGACCACAAAGTATCGATACCTTACACACATGCATGTATCGATACATGACAATATAACATGTTGTAATTTGACAAAATCGGTTTCAATTTGACTAAACCGGTAAATAACTATCGGATTTGTTGAAATTTGTATCTATACGTTTATAAGTATATGTATCAAAATATCAGTACTTTAGGAATTTAAAAGAATTGCAATAATAGAGGATATAAAGTATCAATACCTTATAAACATGTAATCGATACATGACAATATACCATGTTTAAATTTGACAAAACCAGTTTCAATTTGACTAAACCGGTAAAGAGTTATCAGAATAGTTGAAATTTGTATCGATACTTTTATAAGTATATATACCAAAGTATCAATACTTTATGAATTAAAAAATTACAATAATAGCACCTATAAAGTATTAATACTTTCGACACATGTATAACATGTATATACATGAAAATATAACATGTTGAAATTTGACAAAATCAGTTTCAATTTGACAAAATCGGTAAAGTGTTACCGGAATTGTTGAAAGTATCGATACATTTATAAGTATATGTACCATAGTATCGATATTTTAGGAATTTAAAAGAAATGAAAAAAGAAAAACGTCTCGATACATTTTACGTATCGATACTTTATATATGTGTATCGATACATTTTACGTGCAAATTGTTTAAGAAGCATATTGGAATAAAAGTATACATACCTATATAAAAGTACGATACTTGGAATTTCGAACCTATTACATTAAATAGGTCAATTAACAATGTAAACGGTAAAAGTCTATATGTATATTGATAATAAGGTAAATACCAAGTATCAATACTTTTATATAGGTATGGATACTTTTATTCCAATATGATTCTCAAACAATTTGCACTAAAATGTATCGATACACATATATAAAATATCGATACTTATAATTTCGAAACCTATTACTTTAAAGTAATAGATAAATTAACAATGAACACAATAAACATTTCTATCGGTTTAATGAAAATAGATGTAAATGTCCAAGTACCGATACTCATATACAAAGTATCGGTACTTATAATTTTAAAACTATTACTTTAAAGTAATATGTATATTAACAATATACACGGTAAACGTTTCTACCGGTATAATGAAAATAGACAATGTCCAAATATCGATACTCATGTATAAAGTATCGATACTTATAATTTCGAAACCAATTAATTAAAAGTAATAGACAAATTAATAATGTATTCGGTAAACGTTTCTACCAGAAATATGAAAATAGGTGTAAATGTACAAGTATCGATACTGTCATATAAGTATCAATACTTATAATTTCGAAACCTATTACTTTAAAGTAATAGGTAAGTTAACAATGTATACGGTAATATGTTGATAATATTAAAAACAATTTAAATAATTAACCTATTTTGTTATTGTCGGATTTCTAAAGCCCTATCAGCTTTAAATAAGCGCTACCTAATACATTAAATAAGCGCTACTTGTTATGTTATTATGGTTAATAATGTTTCTAGTAATTATCCTATTTTGTTATCGTTATATTTCTAAGGCTCTATCAACTTAAACTTTAGTAACATTTTAGGCGCTACCTAATATGTTGATAATATTGATAACAAATTAAGTAATTAACCTATTTTGTCATCGTTGAATTTCTAAGGCCTCGTCAGCTTTAAAAAGACGCTACCTATTACATTAAACAAGCGTTACCTGTTATGTTATTATGGTTGATAATATTTCCAGTAATTAACCGTTTATGTTAAAGTCAAAAAAATTTTGCGCATTTTACATACAACAATGATATTTTCGGTTATTACCATTATTATTACGAACACAAATAATATTTCCGGTGAAAGTATATAACATTTACGGTAACGCTTTTAACCGGCCACCCATTTAATCAGTCACACAATTTTTTAACCGTCTCACAGAAGAACTTCCCACTAGTCATCACTTCTTTACGTGCGATTCTTCGCTTTATTTACTATCACAAGATGTAAATTTTCTTTTGTCCCCGGAGTCCAAGGTGATTGAGGTTTTTATAGTAGACCAAGAATTTAACTCAAATTAAAACCCAAATTATGAACATAAATGTGATGGCAATTTTACCCTTATACCACTATATATATATATATATATATTGTAAAGAAAGGCTAAAACATTAACGTCAAGCGTTCATAGAGCCCGACAAATCTTCTTGTAACAGTGCAATTATCTCCACATGAAGAACCGGAAACTTGAGACATGAGTATAAACTTTTATCTACTAATTTCGTCATACGATAACCGTTCGATTACCAATTCGAAGGACACGTTGGAACCGTACCACCCAATTCTTGTACAACAATTATGCAACATGGTTCAGGATTGTAATTCTATTACTACCATTTTTTAGCTTGCTATAACATAGTCGTGACCTCCAAGTTGTCAACTTCAACGAATACTTGAATGCTCCCCAGCTTTCGTGGACAAACAAACCGATGTAAGCACTCGGGCTGTAAATGAGTCGCGACAGATCGCGAGTTACTCGAGATCGACTCGATCAAGTCTCGATAAATACTCGGATCGAATGGAATCGACTCGAGTTCTTAACGAGCCGAAATGAGCTACTCGATATTCCACTCAAAAAGCTCGTGAGCAACTCAAAAAAATATTATATTATAATTTTAGATTTTTTAAAATTACATTATAATTTTTTTTTAAAATATATTATTGATAATTATAAAATTTTAAAATTATATTAAAAATTCTATAATACAACTACCTCAAATTTTAATTTTTTTTAATTAGGCAACCCAAGTCCAATTGTTACATTGTATATTATTAAAAGAAAAATAAAAGCCCATTTAATTAAGCACATGTTAGATTACACCCTAAACCTTAAACCCTAAGCCCTAAATCCTAAATCCTTAACCTGATTATGTGATAGGGTATTAAAAGAAAAATAAAAGATCATTTAATTAATCACATGTTAGATTACACCCTAAACTATAAACTATACACTACACCCTAAATCTCAAACTCTAAACCCTAAACCTTAAAACCTAAACACTAAACCCTAAATCTTTAATCCGATTATGCGATAGGGGTTAAGTTATGCACATGAAGGTAACATATAAATTATGCAAAATGAAATTAATGAAATTAACAAGGGTTTATATGTAAATAAACTAATAAATCACACTTGGTCAAATCAATAAATAGGTTCATTATCAAAACAAAAGGCGATCAAAACATCAATTTTATTTGATTGTTACATCTTTAATTTCTCAAAAACAATTACTTTGATTAAACAATTCATTTGTTCATTTGAAAAGGTCATGCATTTTTTAGTCTTAATTGTCAAGAGACCTAGAGATATCTCTATTACAATAAGAAGGAAACATTTTATTTTAATTGATCATATCTCAATATATGATTCTCATTATATATGAATTTGATTTGTATCTTATACACATATTTATCTTTTGAATATCAATCAAACTTAATATTAAGCCCAATATATTATTATGCCCATAATAATAATCAATTCGACTTTAGAATAATTAATAATATTATTTAAGGAGAATATTATATAATAAAAATACAAATGATTATAATAATAAATTTAATTATCAAAATATTATGTCTATATAATATGCACGAAATTATTACTAACAAGAGGATGTTATCAGAAATATTATGCCTTTGAATGAATACAGACCAGTTGCTTGCAATAAGCTTAGGCAATAACTTTTTCATTCTAGCAACAAGATGCACTTGTAGATGACTAAACAACAATAATTTGAACGAAAATGTTTCATGCAACTAGGATTAGGAAAACCATAAGGGATTGGTGCATTTCCTCCATCTTGAGAAAACATTGCATACTTGATTTACTGCTCACCAATAGATCTGTTTAGATCCACTTGATCTTTAGAACAAAGACTGCACTGCAAAAGCTATTGTAACATCTCCATTGATGTAATGTAACATTAACTTCATGATCAGAGGAATTTCGAACCATTCTACCGACCCCTACAAGATATGATGTGGATAATGAAAATCTTAACCTGAAACTAATGCCAAGAAAGAATGGGAAAAGGAAATGTACTTTCTTCCTTGATTTTGTTCTGTCTTTGTTAAATAGCTAAATTATAACTGCTAATGCAGGTGCGCAAGAGACCTTTGAACAAAAAGGAAATGACAAAGAAAGAAGAAGATATCATTACTATACAGTCAAATTCCAATGCACTAACGGTTCATGAAAAAAACTAAAGGTGAGTAGTTGGCAGGGCTTCCTCTTTTTCCTGCAGTTATTGCTATGAACTGCGATGTTTATGTTTGGATTTATTCGTTTGGTGCACTCACTAACTTGAGCTTCTAACCCATCAATCATGTCATGCTATAGCATTTTCAAGAGATTACTTGTTTAAAATCAGAAACAAAGTTGATTGCTCTTTGCTTTGATTTTCATCGAAAACCCATACTAACTTTTTATATAAAAGTCTCAATCTCCACCATCCTTATACGATTTATTGATTTATTGATTGATCTTGAATGCAACTCGAAGTTTATAAATCTAAATATTTACAGAGCATAAAGGATAGGAAGAAAGTAAAAGTAAAAGATGCTCCATGGCTGGGAAGATAAGGTGGCGCTATTGCGCAGAAAAAGTCTCCTTGTTAGTCTAAAGCCTTTTGAATTTATATCCCACACCGGACGCTGAAGAGAGTAAGAGCACTGGAGTCAGTTATAAAACGAGTGAACTAACTCCTGTGTTAAGTATATCTTTCTCAGCCTTTTGGCTAAGATCAAGTGTAGTATGTGTTTATTAGCTTAATATCTTATACGTAGGCTAATGGCTCATACGATATTAAATTTATTTTTTGAGGGTGAGAACCTTTCATAGTAGCTTGCTGATTGAGCTTGAATCGAACTTTTGAATTTTTTTTTATATCGAGCTTTTTGAGTTCGAGTCGAGTTTTAATATTATCTTTCGAGTTTGAGTCGAGCTTGAAAATTTTAGGCTTGCGAATTTTCGAGTCGAGTTTATATATAAAGTTTTCTAGTTCGAAACACCCCTAGTAAGCACCCCACATTTCAGCTTCATTGACAGTACATATGCCAATGAACTTCGCAAACCCCATTTGCCATACACTCGCATGATTCCTCAGGGCACCATCACATGACGAAAGCCCGGATTCATGACGTCCAACCCCATCAGAATTGATTTTCAACCAGCCTATCGGATGGCAACGCCACACTCTTGATCCAGCACTCGAACGCAATTGGGAACCCCGGTGAATCTGTTCCATCACTAAAGCCCTAAACGCCAGCTCAACAAATTGTCTACTTTTAACCAAAATGGGTCGAGAGTTCACCTCGGGTGCATCAAACGTAATCGCGGTGTAACCAAATATCCCAAACAATGGCTCCAGACATAATATCCTAATTCTCCGATTGAGAGAGAACTCTTTCACTTTCCCAAGATTCATTGTTATCTAATCATGCATGTCCATGCCAAGGAACTCATCCAATATTTTCGGTTTAACCACCGTAGACGAGACCGAGACGGTCAATAAGCATAACCGCACTACATGATTTAGATCTTCCACTTGAGCGTTGCATAAAGAACAACTTTGTCTGATGAAAAATGTCTAACACGCTCTACATTCGTCATCACCCGATCACAGCCGATCCACCACAAGAACATATATCTTTACTTTTTGAAGACCTCAAGACTTGCTGATCGTAGTCCAAATGGCGTCCCGGACTCTCATAGGCAGATCAAATAGAGAAACATCGATCCACATGAAGACACCAACTTACCTCGTCCTCATTGAACTACAACAATGATCTCCTTTTGGAAGCTAATTTTAACAAAATTGTGTGAGAGAGAAACGGTTCGATAAGATTCTATTTCTAGTTCCCCTCCCCATCAACCATGTCTGCTACCGTCAAACGATGTAAACCAGACGCGCCAGCTGACGTTACATGGTTTATTAAAGGGCCACAATCCTCAAGCCATGCATCAAACCAACTATTACCTACACATCAACTGATATGTTATTGAACATCTGTCCAAACACACGATAACCCTTGCCAAAGTTTGGAACAATTAGTGCGTTGAATCTCGACAGGAATCAAGTCAGTACACCGATACCCAACACTGATCTCTTTTGGCTAAAATATTAAACGCAGGCTTTATAAGAAACACATAATTTTACTGAGCAAGATTCCGAAATCGCAAAACCCCCTTTTTTAATTGGGCAACATACAGTTTGCCAGTTGACTAAATGAACACCACGTTTGCCTTTCGTACCACCTCAAATAAAACATCGCATGATCTTCTCAATCTCTGTATACATCCGTTTTTGTCGGTTATTTTCTCGGTATATCACCGGTGATTGGTATTATTATCGATCTAACACCGGTCAGACTATATTTCCCGATTTAACATCGGTCAGACTATATTTTCCGATCTTACACCCTTAGCAGGAAAACGCGCCCCCTGCACCGCGCTATATGCTGATTTGGCGCCACGTGGGTATAGCGCGCCCCCTGCCCCGCGATATACGGTGATCTGACGCCACGTGGGTATAGTGTGCCCCCTGATCCGCGCTATACCTGGATATCTGACACGTGGGGTATAGCGCGGTGCAGGGGGTGCGCTATACCCCTAATTACCAACCCTTCACGTCCCCATCCTCCCTATAAATACCCCCATCCTCAATCACTTTTATCACACCAAATTCTCTCAAATTCTCTAAATTTCTCTCAAATACTCTCTTTTTAAGGTATGTTTTATAATATTTTTACTATTATGTTTTTATTTTATTTAATATTTTACTAATATAATTCTTTTACAGATATATAATGGAAGGCAGTCTACTTCGCTCGGATGGAAATCATATATCTACACTTTGCTGATACGGTAACATTTTAACGTTTTAATTTAATTTAAATTATTAGTAATATTTAGTTGATTTATTTAATGCATGATTATTAGATTAAGAATTAAATATCTCGACACTTTACTGATACAGTAACATTTTAACGTTTTAATTTAATTTAAATTATTAGTAATAATTAGTTGATTCATTTAATGCATGATTATTAGATTAAAAATTAATTTCTGTAATTATTTATTTTTAGGAGAAGGAACGTGTATTAGATCATTTTATTAGGAATCTTAAGTTAGTGATACCCAGCCTTGTCTTGTCGTATTTAGTAGAGGCTGGATTCGGTTACATAGGTAGATATCAGGGTCACTGTAAGATAGAGCCAGACCTGATTTCTGCCTTAATAGAGCGGTGGAGGCCGGAGACCCACACATCCCATCTTCCGTGCGGAGAGTGTACGATCACGCTTGAGGATGTTTCTATGCACCTGGGGCTTCCGGTGGATGGAGATGTGATATCGGGGATAGCTTCCGGTTCTTGGACTACTTTGTGTCGGGGTAGTCTAGGACGTGTCCCGGAAAATTTTATCGGAGGTAGGATACCGTTAAATTGGTTAGATGCCAATTTTCGGGAGTTGAGCACAGACGCCTCTGAGGATGAGGTTAAGATGTATCCACGGGCATGCATACTGTAGCTGATAGGAGGGTTGTTGATGCCGGACAAATCGCACAACCTAGTTCACTGCATGTGGTTGCGACATCTTAGCGACTTTCGTCTCGCCGAATCATTCAGTTGGGGCTCGGCAGTTTTGGCTTTGCTGTATAGGGAGATGTGTGGAGCCACTGACTACAAGCGTAATGCTATCGAAGGATGTCTCCTACTGCTGCAGTCTTGGGCATGGTATCGATTGCCCTTTTTATGTCCCGTTGTAAAGAACCCATTCGTATTTCCAATACTTCTGAGGTAATTATAAAACTAATTTTGTATATTAATAATTTTATACATCGTATAACAAATTTTTTTCCTTGAATAGGGGGTCTATTGATAGGAAAAATCATCAGGAGCTACCTGATGATTTAGAAAAAATTAGGGTGCTAATCGATCAGAAAGCTGACACACAGGTATGAATTTTAATGTTTAAAAATCGATTTTAGATTATAGTTATATAATTAGATTATTATTTTGATAAAAATTATATATTATTTGTTTTAGTTTGAATGGGTGCCATATTCTACTGATGATGTGAGGGCGGTGATCCCACCTGAGTTGAGGGGTCTATCAGATGTTTGGATGGCGATGGTCCCTCTGATCTGTTATGCGACCGTCGAGTGGCACTCCACTGATCGCGTGCTCCGACAGTTTGGTTGTTTTCAACCAATTCCGGAAGCACCTCGCAATATGGACGAGTTGCATAGCTTAGATAGACGCGGCAAGACAGATACAGATTGGCTGGTGAGGCATCATGAGTGGGTCGTGTTGTGGGAGGATCGACATCGGTGCCTTCCACGTAGAGAGCCCATTTTTACTGACTTCTTGATGTATGCTGAGGATTATTATGAGTGGTTCAACAGTAACGGGAAACCATTTCTACTTCTCGATGATGCACGAGGGAAGACCTTTCCACGACGTTGACAGAGACGTTCACCGACACAGCACCATCGTCCCCCGACTCATGAACGGAGAGCAGGTGCTTCCGATTCATCCTCAGCTGCACCAACAGGACCTTCCCAGCAGCCATCGTAGCCATATATGATGCCACAACCATATATGATGCCTCCATCGCCTTTCCATTACCAGATGCTGCCGCCGCTGCCTTCACCTGGTTTTATGACCCCGCCACCGCCACCGTCACAGATAACCCCTCCTGGAGGCTATTATAGATCTATGTTTGCAGATCCGACTTGGGGTTCATATGCTGGATATTTGGCGGGGTCATCCTCATCACCCATGGCCGCAACACAGACACCTCCTGTACAGTTTTCACACTCAACGATGTCTGGGGTTTCCCAGTTTTCGCATGCTGGTGGGATAGTCAGTCATACACCTCTAGGGTCCTTATTCTATGGAGGTGCTTCATCGTCATCAGCTCCTCATCAACCTGATGTACCTGCTCAGGATGACGACGATGATGATGACGACAATGACGACGACGATGACTATGATGCTGACAGCGAGGAGTCAGAACCTGTGATACGAAGAAATCCTCCTCAAGACCGATAGCCACCGCCATGCGGAACACATTCGCGATGCAGGCATCGATAGATTTTTTTATTATATTTGTATTTACTTTATTTTGTTTAATTGTAAATTTTTATTATTTCTCATTTAATACTTACTTTATTTTGTTAAATTTGTTGGACTTTTTTTTAATATATTTTAGTTAATTTTGTTTATTACCATTTAATATCAGTTATTGTAATTTGGTTATCATTTACCATTTAATTCTTATTGTAAGTTTGTTGTATTTAAATATCAAATTGTTATTAGTTTGATAAAATTTAATAATTGTGTTCGTTTTTTTAATCTTCATCAGCGATTATCGAATGACATTAACTTGAAGTAAATGCAAATTAAAATACAAGAATTATTATTTGATAAACAAATACATCATTTCCTCATCAATTGTTACTTGATGATAACAGAAGTGGACATGTTTTTCTAGTGTGTCATGGGTTTCTACAATGGCCACATCTTCTGTCTTGTCTAGATCTTTCTCGAATATCCATATCGCAATGAATTCGATTGGATTTTGGACGACCACACTCCCTCAATAAACTTGGATTTGGTACAATCGGAAGCCAATCATGAACCTCATCAGGGTCTTTGTCATTACCTATGGGGGGAAACTCAAATTCGTATACCTTAAAAACATCAGATAGTAGGTATACGGGATCCACAAAATGGTTATAGTCTTGACGTATATGCGAGCAAGCTGCTATCACATGAGAGCATGGATACTTCAGAGCTTGAAAAAACCCGCAGTCGCACGCTCTGTCCCTTAGATTTACTCTTAACGACACAGCTTCAATCCCTTGAAGAGGTCGGGGCAACTCTGTGACACGAAACATTTCATGCCTTCTAGAGAAGCTTGTTACAGACATTCCATTTGATGCAGTAATTTTTTTCTGTAGATCTGCAACTAATCTAGGGTGATAGACATGACTGCCTTGCATCCAGGTTTGAGCTTGTCCCCCGAGCTTCGCAAAAAGCGCCCCCAAACGAAAATATGTAGTTTTTACCAAAGCCGCTACAGGTAAATGACGTGTACCCTTTAAGGTTGAATTGATTGCCTCAGCGAAGTTGTTCTTCATGTTTCCATATCGATATCCACCATCATATGCGTTCGTCCACATTTCTTTATCGATGAGGCTGATGTAATCGTATCCTTCCTCGTTCTTCGCCCGCAAATCTTGAAGCATTGATTCAAACGTTCGAGGAAGTAGTTCGTAACCTGATCAAAAAATGTATAACTTACTAACTTGCTTTCTTTGCAAAATTAAAATGATCAAAACATGTATATCTTACTAACTTGCTTTCACTTACCCATGCGCACAATTAATTGACGCTCATTATTCTTCTTGTACCTTCCATGATTGTTCGCAACAATGTGTCGGAGACAATACCTATGTTGGACAAAGGGTGGTTGCCACATTGGACCCAAAGACTCCATTGCTGCTTTGATCCCAGCTCCGCGATCTGAAATGACACAAATTTTTTCCCTCGTGATAACATGTGCACGTAAATTTCAGAGAAAAAAAGCCCAAGAATCTGTATCTTCTCCTTCGACAAGAGCAAAAGCAACTGGAAGAATGTTGCGATTTCCATCTTGGACAACTGCCAATAATAAAACTTGCTTGTATTTTCCATACAAGAAAGTCCCGTCGATCCGGATCACAGGCTTGCAGTATTTGGCAGCATTAATGCACTGTGGGTAACTCCAAAAAACCAGGTAGAATTGGCATCGATCGCGAAGAACTCGATCATTATGGTATGCATCGGAGGTTTCGAAGTCCACAATTGTCCCAGGATTCAACGTCCGCACTAACCTAAACCAACCTGGAAGTTCGTTGTAAGATGCATCCCATTCGCCATGAAGTTTGACAATGGCATTTTGTTTTGCCAACCAAGCTTTTTTATACGAGACGGTGTACCCATACTGCGATTGTATAGCTGAAATCAACACTGTAACAGCTATATGAGAGCTTGCTTTTACCATGGGCATGATGGCTTGGCATATCACTTCAGAGTCTAAGTTTGGATGATCTTGGTTGACCCCTCCAGCACAACATGTGTGAGGACCGTTGTATACTGTTAGTTCCCATATGTTGTTTTTCCTCTTCATTTTTGATACGCGAACCATCTAATTGCATCCGTTTTCGCGTCGGGCACAGTAGCATACATATTTTTCGGTCGTCGATCAGTTGACTCTGGACTGAACAGAATTACGGATATTGTAATTTTTGATAGCCATCATCGCTTTTTCTTTGCTTGAAAACTCCATGCCTAAAGATAAATCACCATTATTTATTGATGAGTAATATCCATAGTCACCGAGATGAGGCATATCCGCAAATTATGGCCCGTACATTGCACCATAATCAGCTTCATACATGTGTACAAGAGGGTCAGTTTGTGCCATATTTCCTAAAACTTCATCATCATCAGAGTTGAATTGCGGTGATTTTGGGTGAATGAATTGTTTAGTCTCAGCACCATCCGCACCAGGCTCACGAAGCGGTTCTTCTGGTGGAGATGATGGTTCCTCCATGCTCTCCACATTTAGGTCGAAGAACCTACTACTTGCACGCCTTCCCCTTGAACTGGAAGGCATATCGACATTGAGATCGAAAAAGCTCACAGTCGAATGCCTCCCCCTAGAGCTTGAAGCCATCGTGTCAAATAGAAACTGCACAGATGGTTGAGTCGATGGCATCTCCATATGGTCAAAGAAATTTGCAGATGAATGCCTTCCCCTTGAACTGGATGCGGTGTTGCCATAGGGATTGTTCGTGGACCCACGTCGGTACATATCGTAAGGAGTTACGGATGAATATCTCCCCATTATGGCATTAAAATCATTACACATTATTGTAGTCGGGCTGTCAAGTTTATCAACTTGTTCAGCCAACCCATAGTGTGAGCTTAAAGATTGACCCCGAACAGCACGCACTTGAACAAAATATGCATACATCTCAATAGTGGCGTCTGAATAATTACTTTGAGCTTCAACCATCATTTGAACATCATCATTGTTCGAAAGTTCGAACACTGTATAAGTTAATGGCAACAATGATGTTGGAAATATGTACTGCAACGACGATATTCTTCTGTTACTTCCAACATGAATCTTCCTCGAAATCTTCGTTATTAGCTCCTCAAGAGTTATGTTTCTCTTGAATGATATTTTAACACGCTCATTTGATACGAAAACAACGCCGATTTCATCTTCTCGAATTTCACCAAGATAATAAACAATAGCTGAAAGTCGCGCCATTCTTTGAGTTTAAAAGTGCAGTAATATTATATCTGCAAAAAAATAACTTAAACAAACCTGATTAAATAAATTATATATGAACGAAAATATAACACAATAAATTTTTCACACATCAACGTAAATAATTTAAATAATATAATTTTATATTATTACCTGCACCGCAAAACTATTTCGACGTATGCTCCCGCTTTTCAATTTTACAAACATAAAAATTAATTGAAAATAATTAGTATAATATTTTTTCAAATAATGACAATAAACAATAAGTATAATTAAAAATTATAACAAAATTACCTTATAACGAAAAATCGCACGAACTTCTAAATCAAATTTGAGAAGATTGCGAGAATTATTACTCGTTGACAGAATTGTTGTATTAATTTATAGGAGAGGAGAGATGCGAGGAGATGTGAGCCGGAGGAGTGTATTTATAAGCATATAAGGCGCGGTACCTGCACCGCGCTATATGTAATTATTCAGATAAAATATATAGCGCGGATCAGGGACCGCATTAAATATAATTTTGGTACGACGTATAGGGCGGCCCTTGATCCGCGCTATACCCCTACGTGGCGTATAGCGCGGAACAGGGGGCGTGCTATACCCACGTGGCACCATATCACCGTATATCGCGGGGCAAGGGGCGCGCTATACCCACGTGGCGCCAAATCAGCATATAGTGCGGTGCAGGGGGCGCGCTTTCCTGCTAAGGGTGTTAGATCGGGAAATATAGTCTGACCGGTGTTAGATCGATAATAATACCGATCACCGGTGATATACCGGGAAAATAGCCGTTTTTGTCCAAGTCTTTTTTTATTTTTTATTTTATCTATTATTATTATTATTATTATGTTAACAATTACATTACAAATTTTTGCAAGTCAATCTAGAGCCCAATCACTCAAGCCCAACAACACAGACATGATCCAACACTCAACAGACCCAACCCGTTTCCAATCATGCCCGACCCAGTTCAGCAACCCACCATGCTTCAGACCCGAAGCCGACCCGAACCGGTCCAACAAGAGAATCGACCCGATTCAACTAGGGTTTCAAAACCCTAATTCTAAACCAAAGTCAGGCACTGCCAACGTTTCAGCTCCAGTTGCCACTCAAGCCTAGCCTCCCCTTTCCGACAGCCTCTGACTTTGGTCGCCTGCATGCACAGTGACAAAGACTACACCCATCAATCAACAGTGGAAAAAAACAGAAAAAAATAATTAAGAATATCAACCAAGGACAAATACTATCCAAAGGCAAATAAGAGAAATCCCAATAAAATCGGGTTAGGATAGAGGCATCATATCATTAACAACCATCACCAATCACAGGGGAAAACATAAAAAAAAAGGCAGAGGAGAAGAAGGGATTGGGGACCAGTTTCGAAAAAGAAAAAAAAAGGGAGAAGGAGTTCGAAAAACAAAAAAAAATCAAAGAAAAAAACAACTCGAAAAAAGAGAGAACTCAAACACCCAGAGGGATTTGAACCACAAAAAGAAAATAGAGAGGGAAAGAGTCTTACCTTGGTTCGGAGTTTGCCGGGAAGCCGAGAGGTCGACGTTTTCCAAATCTGCCGAAAGGTAATTCCTAGATCTAGGAGGCTAGGGTATGTTTTATGGTAAGATGAGTCATGTTTTGGGTTTTGGGTGAGAAAGGGGAAGTTTTGAGGGCTTTTGGTTTCCTCTGTCTGCCATGCTCCGCCATGGATCAGAGTTGATGAGCGACGACCTCTTTTCTATGGCGAGGGGAATTTGAGAGAGTCTGTGACTCTCTCTCTCTATTTTCGAAGGAGGAAGAAATGAGGGGAAATCGAGGGGAGAAGCCCATTTTAGGGCTTAAGTATTGGGATCAAAACGCTGCCGTTTTGCAACCCTACTTCTCCGTGTTTTCACATTAGGGGATAATAGCCATTTAGGTCCCCCGTACTTTGTAATCTAAGTGTAAAGCCATTTAATGATTTTTTATTTTCTTTTATTTTGAGCACTCATGTTTCATATTTTACATTTTAGTCCTTTTATGTATGTTATATTATTTATGCTAATATTTGACTTTGGTCACAATGTTTATAATTATTTCAATTTAGTCATTTATTTAGTGTGTTGCGGATTTTTGTGGATGTTTGAATCTGGACACTAAATTTGTAAATATTTTATTTTAATCACAGTTTGGCAGTTGGTTTAATTACTGTTTGATTAGGTTTCTGGTTTATTTTATTTTAGTATTGTTTATTATTTATGGGTTATTTACATTTCTAGTTCTTGTATTATTTAACATTTGTTATTTGGGCTTTGGTTTATTTTGTAATTAATGTTTAGCCCTTTTAGTTTATATTAATACCATTTTAGTCCCTTAAGTTTCTATTTTTTGTTATTTTAATCTTTTAAATGCCTGTTTTTGTCATTTTAGCCCTTTAAATGTTTGTATTTGCTATTTAGACCGTTAAGTTTTTATTTTTTTTTACTATTTTGCTCCTTAAATTTCTATTTTTAATCCTTTAAATTCCGGTTTTTATTATTTTAGCCCTTTTAGTTTATATTTTTGCAATTTTATTCCTTTAATTTTTTGTTAGTGCCATTTTAGTCCTTTAAGTTTATGTGTTTAGTGTTTTGGCCCTTTAAGTTTCTGTTTAACCAGTTTAATCCTTTAAATTTTAGTTTTTATTTTTTTAGCCCTTTAAGTTTTTATTTTTGCAATTTTATTCCTTTAAATTTATGTTTGTGCTATTTTATTCCTTTAAGTTTCTATTTTTGGTGTTTTAGTCCTTTAAGTTTCTATTTTTACTATTTTGGTCCTTAAGTTTTAGTAATTATATTTTTATCCTTTAAATATTTTATTGTTTTTTTAATCCCTTATATATGTACATATTTTATGCCATGTATTCATTTGTATCATATGTAAGTAAATATGCTTAAACTTATATGTTGTAAATATTTTATTTTGCATATTTTTATTTGAATTTATTTATATCGTATTTCTTTATTTAAATATTATTCAAATGTTTTTCAAGAACATTCATTTGTAGAATGAGCATGCAAAGCTTCACTTGGTCGAAGTGATGCAATTCGATACGGCATTTTAACAAAATGTGAACTTGAAATAAATCAACTTTATTTTATTTCACGCAAATGTTTATTGTAAATTTATATTCATTCACATTTTTACATAGCCGAAGGTAGAATATTCTTTTACGAATGAGAAATGGTTGAAATAGCTTACCCAACGGAGGATTGTAAATTTCAAGATTTCTTATTGGTTAAAGGATAAAAAATAATTAATTCAAAGAAAATTAATTAAATCCCAATAAATGGATCATATTTTAATTTTATATTCGATTCCTAATTTCTACTATTTATGACAACGTGTAAGCGATTCAGTACCAGTTTTTGAGCGTTGTTGGGGTGCTTACCCTTCCCCACACGTAATCGACTCCCGAACCTTTTAAATCGAATCTTTGGTAAACGCAGATCGATTTTTGTCTAAAAAATGATTTTTCATAAAATTGTTTTAAAAAAACATTTTTTAGGTATTCAACTACCAACTCAATGGTCGATGGCAACTCTATCCAATTTAATCCAAATATATTGAAAACAACCAAATTTTCCAAATAAATTTATAACTGTTTTTAAAATAATATTTAATTGTTTTATCTGAAAAATGGTTGTGACAGCTTGGCGACTCTCCTGAGGACATTTTTTTAGAGAGTCAGGCTGTAAGTTACTTACATATTGTCGTTGTAGTTGAAATTATGAGTTCGAGTTTTTAGTTAACTTATGACATGTTTATTGAATTTTTAATTGATTTATTTTTAGATATCATACTAACATTTTAATTTTAATTTTTAGCTCTGTCCAAGTTTTTGTCGAGTGTTTTTTCATTTCTGTCTTTAGAGTCAAAGGTAGGTACACTCCTTCTCACACATATCACGTGAATTTGCATAACATAAGCTCTAGACACGAGCTTCGTTCCAATTAAGTCGGGGTGAATGCTTTACACTCGTAAGAATTTATTCTTCGTATGAGTTTTAGCAAATAACCCATGGGATACATACCTTATACCTTCGTAGGGATTTATTCCTCGTATGGGTATAAGGCAGTGAATCCCCTCAAATTGAACTCGTTCCATTAGAAACCTATAATAGGTGAGGATTGAGGGTCTGGCAGCCCAAGGGGGCACCGACATCAAGGATAATTCGAGTATCCTTTTCCTATTAGAGCCGAAACCATGCATATAGTGAACCATAGAACGATCACCCTGGGTATAGTCATATGGAATCTCTGTCCGTCAGTAGGTACCCAAATTAAATGTACACAAAGGAGGAGCATTTATGAACCTTTCATTTTTGCTTTAAATTTTGTTGAATAAAAGCATGGCGAACTAGATACCATGCGGTTAGGATTATTTTTCTTGAAAATAAATCATTGTGGGTAGAAAGCATGTTCTGGTAGGATTGCTATATATTTGAAAGCATGTTCGGGTAGATATCATGATGGGGCAGGTGTTTTATTCATCTTTGAATAACATTCTTATCTATTCTCTTTTCTTTCGTTTGTGTAAACTAACTTATTTATTCTCTTTTGTTTGTGTTATTTTGTCATCATTCTTTGCATTGCATTACATCGTCATGACATAATGCAAAAGTGTTGATCCACAAGGGGATATTCGAGAGAAAATTTTAACAATAAGATGTGAAAGTTTTCAATCAAGCAGTCGTATACACAGACATGCACCGAAGGCTAAGAGAAGTTCAGAGCACAAAAATGAGAATTGCTAGAGGATTGTGCAACATTCCAGACTGAATTGATGATCTACTGATCCGAGTAGTAATCTAGCAGTAGATTCTCATTTACGATTATTTCATTGCTAACCACCAAGGAGTGATGCACTGACTTCAGCACCACAGGGGCATCAACCGAGTTAGGTTATAGAACACTTGAGGGACATCATTTTTAATGACAAAGATCCAAGACGAAGCATCGATCCACTTCAGACTCCACATTTAAGCGAAGGCATGTTTGTAAAGTGGATTGTCTTGTAATATGGAGGCTTTTACCTCTGCTGAAAATTGTTCTACGATATTCATCGTTGGGATCAACATTTTTTGCATATGCATTTGCATCTTTGCATTTTGCATCTACATTTTATTTTTTATGCATTTTCATATGCATCATTCATAAAAACATGGAATTAATCCGCGAAGGATTCGATGAAGTGGTCCTAACCACATTGAGAATAGAAGCAAGAAGCTGAAATCAGTACGGTGGGAGCTTGTTCAACTGGTTGTAGGATTGAGCCTACCAGAATGATCTGAGAAAAGAGTCCCCATATCTTGAGGGTTATGATGTTGAAGCTGTATAGGAAGTTCTAGAAATTTCACTGAAAATTGTATGACACTGAAGCGTAAGATCTAGAACCTGATGGATTTAGGGGCATGGGAAATCGAAGAAGGATGGGGCGTTGCATCTACCATTTGCATCGAGAGCATTGTTTTATTTAAACTCATTTTTTTCTGTCTAATATTTGCTTAAATATGTTTAATCTTTTGATGACTGAACTTATGCTACCTTCTAAGGTTGAATAATTGAATGAGTTTTAATCTTTAGTTCTTCAAATATCAAATGAATTACGAATTCTTTTACTTCTTCAAGAATTATAGATTTTTGACATATGGCAAGATTAAACATTTCTTATCATGTCTAAAACCAAAATAAAATCTCTCGATTCTTTACCCGAAATTCATGTTCACTACCAAAGAACCAAATTTTAACATTCCTTCTCTTTGAGACCTTGAAACATTCTTTTTGACCATGAAACATTGCCCTTATCTTTTCGATACACAAAAATTTATACCCATACCTTTCCTTGAACCAATAAAGTCAGACCAATGTCTTCTTAGACGCAAAATCAACATTTTTCTACCAATGAAACCTATAGTCATTGAGTACAAGATGTTCACTTGAACATGAACTTTCTTATGAGAATACAAAGTGGGGCATCTTGCACCAACTTCCTGAAGATGAGCTTGAACATAGAGACATGCTGAGAGCAATAAGCAAAAAAAGGAAATTAATTCAAAATAATTCTATCATGCATTAATTATATTGTTTTCATGTGAATAAAAATTAATCCTGAAAATCTATCCCCCTGGGGATACCTCTTATGCAGGGACTTATGTGTATAAAATGATGAACAACATTCTTTCATTATCCATTCACTATAGGAGAAAATATACCCCTTATGTCCCTATTTGAGCCTGAATTATGTTTTCTTCTGATTCAACCCTAGCCAAGGATCACCATCCACACTGGGGGGCAATGTGGAGGAAATCTGCTCGTATGAGTGAAGACATCAATTCAGAGGAGATATCGAAAGGTGAAACAGATGCAAAGTGCGAAGATCCAATCAAAACAAAGAGTAAAGAAAAAACAAAGAGCAAAGAAAAAAGAAAACAAAGGAAAAAAACAAAAAGAAAAAAAGAAAGAAAGAAAAGATAAGAAGCACATACAAAGAGTCCCTCGATTCAAATGATGCATTGAGCTTCAAACCATGAGATTGATCAAGCACAATCATTCCGAAATCACTTCACTCGAAGATCATAGAACATCAAGAGAAAGACACATACAAGCAGATACAAATTGGGTAAGACAAGATTGAAGGCATCAGAGTTAATTGATCCTTGGTTCAATTACCCTTAGACACTTGTTTGGGCCTATTTATCCCTTTCTTTCATAACCATGAACCATGATCTACATTACGTGCCTTAAAAGTCCCTTCTAATCATACATGGATTTCTAAGCATAAGATACTATCTTCATATTTCATCCTGCCCATCAAGATTAATCTTTTATTTACAAAAAATTTCTAAAATATTTAATGCATGATAGAGAAAAATATAACAAAGAGGGGTTCAAGACGTAAATTTTGAATAACGTCTTAAAACCAAAGGAAGATTCGAGTTGAAAACATGAAAAGGCGTATCAAATATGAAGACGATGCAACTATTGCATAGAAGGTGATCGCATAGAAGGTGATCACATAAATATCTTGATAAGGCATCACACAGCCTAAATAAGAACATGAGAGCTGGGAGTCAGAGATCACTTCCAATAAATGAATACCAAAGCCACTTCATTAGATCAGTGAACATCAAAGAAATAAGAAGGCCATACCTTTGACCAAAAATAACAACTTGAGACTTTTTTTTATCATTTCCTTAATCATATCTCAAAGATAGCATTGATATTGACACTTGTCAAATAGCTATAATTTATTGAAGGATTAACAGTGTAATTAATTCTTTGATATCCAATGAACTCTTATTTTATGATTTGTCAATATTGAAACCTTGAAAGGGGAAATATTTTTAAAATTTTGATTAAGCATTTTTCAAAAATCTTTTATTTGATATTTTTAGACTTTTAAAAAATACAGGAAGAAGAAAAACATTTTTCAAACAAGAAAATCTATCTGGAGTGGATCTTGGTAGTTGACATGTGGCTCTCAAACACAAAGCTCATGCTTATAATCAGTGTTGTAGCAAGAAACATCGAATGTTGGGGCATCTTTGGAGATTCAACATTGATTATTGGAGCATTTTTGAGGATTCAACATCCTGATGCGAACGATCATATCTTCTGAAGGTATTTCCTCTACCAGTAGGAACAAGCAAACTATTAGTATCCTTTGATGTTGTTTCTCTCGAAACAACTTTTGTCTCGCTTGAGACATTTTTCCTTTAAGATACAAATTTCGAGTTTGTTTCACTTGAAACAAAGTTGGTCTCACTTGAGATTGTTTTTCTCAAAATAAACTTTGCCTCACTTGAGACAATCTTCCTTAATACAAACTTTGAAATTATTTCTCTTGCAAAATCTTTGAGTCTGTTTCCTTTGAAACAAAATTTTGTCTCTCTTGAGACAGATTCTTTTGAAGGAAAATCTTTGAGTCTATTTCTATGAAAACAAAGTTTTGTCTCTCTTGAGACAGTTTCTATTAAAACCAACATTTGAGATCGTTTCTATTGAAACAAATTTTGTCTCCCTTGAGGCAGTTTCTTTGGAAACACAAAATCTTTGAGTCTGTTTCTCTTAAAACAAAACCATCTTTGAGTCATTTCCTTGAAACAAATTTTGTCTCTCTTGAGACAGCTTCTCTTGAAGCATCATCTTTGAGTCGGTTTATCTTGAAACCAAAATCCATAAAGATGGCATGTCATCCTCATCACGTAGAAACCATGTCATCGCCCTTCTTAAAGATGTCCTGTCGTCCCTATCACATAGGAACCATTTCATCCACCGACCAGACCTCCTCATCACGTAGGAGCCGTGTCACCCCTAGATAACCAACCGTCCTTATCGCGTAGGAAACGAGTTATCACCCTTCCTAAAGATGGCCAAAACTCCTCATCACGTATGAGCCGTGTCATCCACTAACCTGATCTCCTCATAACGTAGGAGTCGTGTCACCCTTAGATGACCAAACCTCTTCATCACGTGTAAGCAGTGTCGTTCCCACCAACAAACCTATCCATTTTCTAAATCAAAAAAAGGAGAACCAGACAAAAATGTGTTGTCTTGTTGTCGTTGCTCTATTCTTGTTAACACAAGAATGTGCAAAGAGGGGCAGTTGTAGACACCCATTTTTGTTCGGGTCTTTTTTTATTTTATTTTATATTTTATCTATCTATTATTATTATGTTAATAGTTACATTACAAATTTTTAAAGGCAAATCCAGAGCCCAATCACTCAAGCCCAACAACCCATACATAACCCAACACTCAATGACCCAACCCATTTGCAATCAAGCCCGACCCAGTTTAGCAACCCACCATGCTTCAGACCCGGAGCTAACCCGAACCGGTCCAACAAGAGAACTGACCCGGGTTTCAAAACCCTAATTCTAAACCAAAGCTAGCTGCCACCAACTTTTCAGCTCCAACTACCGCTCAAGCTGAGCCTCCCCTCTCCGACAGCCTCTGACGCTGGCTGCTTACATCCACAGTGACATAAGACTGCACCCATCAATCAATAGTGGAAAAAATAGAAAAAAAATAATTAAGAAGATCAACCAATTACAAATACTATCCTAAGGCAAATTAGAGAAATCCCAATAAAATCAGGCTAGGACAAAGGCATCATATCATCAACAACCATCGCCAATCACAGGGGAAAACATAAAAAGAAATGGCAGAGGAGATGGAGGGATTGGGGACCAGTTTTGAAAAAGAAAAAAAAGAGGGAGAACGAGTTCGAAAAACAAAAAAATCAAAGAAAAAAATAACCCGAAAAAAGAGAGAACTCAAACACCCAGAGGGATTCGAACCATAAAAAGAAAATAAAGAGGAAAAGAGTCTTACCTTGGTTCGGAGTTCGCAGGGAAGATGAGAGGTCGACATTTTCCAAATCTGTCGAGAGGTAATCCTTAGATCTAGGAGGCTAGGGTATATTTTATGGTAAGATGAGTTGGGTTTTGGGCTTAGTGTAAGAGAGGGGATATTTTGAGGGCTTTTGGTTTCCTCTGGCCGTCGTGCTCCGCCATGAGCCGTCGTGGATCAGAGCCGGTGAGCGAAGACCTCTTTTCCCCGACGAGAGGAATTTGAGAGAGTTTGTGACTCTCTCTCTCTATTTTCTGAGGAAGAAGGAAATGAGGGGAAAGTGAGGGGAGAAGCTTGTTTTGGGAGCTTAAGTACTGGGATCAAAACGATGCCTTTTTGCACCCCTACTTCTTCGTGTTTTAATATTAGGAGACAATAGCCATTTAGGTCCCCTATACTTTGTAATCTCAGTGTAAAGCCATTTAATTAATTTTTTTCTTTTATTTTGAGCACTCATGTTTCATATTTTACATTTTAGTCCTTTTATTGTATGTTACATTATTTATGTTAATATTTGACTTTGGTCACAATGTTTATAATTATTTCATTATAGTCATTTATTTAGTGTGTTGTGGATTTTTGAATCTGGACAAAAAATTTGTAAATATTTTATTTTAATCACTGTTTGGCAGTTGGTTTAATTATTGTTTGATCTTTTAGGTTTCTGGTTTATTTTATTTTAGTCATGTATATTATTTATGGGTTATTTACATTTCAGGTTCCAATATTATTTAACATTTGCTATTTAGGCTCTGGTTTATTTTGTAATGAATGTTTAACCTTTTTAGTTTATGTTAATACCATTTTAGTCCCTTAAGTTTTAATTTTTTGCTATTTTAGTCTTTTAAATGCATATTTTTGTTATTTTAGCCCTTTAAATATCTGTATTTACTATTTAGACCCTTAAGTTTATACTTTTAACTATTTTGGTCCTTTAAGTTTCTATATTTCCAGTTTAATCCTTTAAAATTTTGTTTTTATTATTTTAGCCCTTTAAGTTTTTTGTTTTTGCCATTTTATTCCTTTAAATTTCTATTAGTGTCATTTTAGTCCTTTAAGTTTATGGTTTTACTGTTCTGGCGCTTTAAGTTTATGTTTGTCCAGTTTAATCCTTTAAATTTCAATTTTTATTATTTTTAGCCCTTAAAGTTTATGTTTTTTTCCATTTTATTCCTTTAAATTTCTGTTTGAACTATTTTAGTCCTTTATGTTTCTATTTTTTATGTTTTAGACCTTTTAGTTTCTATTTTTTTCTATTTTGGTCCTTTAAAATTTTTATTGTTCTATTTTAATCCCTTATGTACGTACATATTTTATGTTATGTATCATTTGTAAATAAATATGTTTAATTTTATTTTTTGTAAATATTTTAGTTCGCTTATTTTTATTTGAATTTATTTCTATCGTATTTCTTTATTTAAATATTATTCGAATGTTTTTCAATAACACTGATTTGTAGAATGAGGGTGGAAAGCTTCACTTGGTTGAAGTGATGCAATCCGATACAACATTTTAACAAAATATGAACTTGAAATAAATCAACTTTATTTTATTTAATGCAAATGTTTATTGTAAATTTATATCTGATTCTCATTTTTTACATAGTCGAAGGTAGAATATTCTTTTATGAATGAGAAATGGTTGAAATAGCTTTCCCAACGGAGGAGTGCAAATTTCAAGATTTCTTGTTGAGTTAAAGGATTTTCTTTAAATAATTAATTCAAAGCAAATTAATTAAATCCCAATAAGTGGATTATATTTTAATTTTATATTTGATTCCTAATTTCCACCATTTACGACAACGTGTAAGCGATTCAATACCAGTTTTTGGGCGTTGCGGGGGTGTTTATCCTTCACCACATGTAACCAACTCCCGAACCCTTTTAAATCGAATCTTTGGTAAACGCATACCGATTTTTGTCTAAAAAATGATTTTTCTTAAAATTATTTTAAAAAGACATTTTTAGGTATTCGATCTACCTAGCTCAAAGGTCAATGTCGACTCTATCCAATTTAATCCAAATCAATTCAAAACCACCAAATTTTCAAAATAAAGTCATAACTGTTTTTAAAAATAATATTTAATTGTTTTATCTAAAAAAAAAATGATTATGACAATCTCCATACAAACACGCTTTGGGATCACCGCGGACTGCATCGAATAGATAGGGATAACTACTAAAACTGACTTAGCAAGAGTAACCCTGCACGCAAACGAAAGAGATTTCATTGCCCAACCAATCAATCGATTCTGAACCATCCTGATTAAATACTGATAAGAAGTTGTCGTAACACGTTCATGTAATAACGACACTCCAAGACATTTCACCAGATCCATCACCTATTGGAATCCGAATAAGTGACTAATTTGATGATGAACCATCAGACAAATATTTTTGGAAAAGAACATTGTGGTCTTTCCCACGTTCACCTTTTGTCCCGAAGCTTGACAGAACCTTGATAAAACATTCTGTATCACCTCTCCCTGAACTAGTGAGGCCTCGGCAAACAATAACATATCCTCTCTAAAAAAAATAAATGAGAAATACCATGCCTAACACTAGACGTTTAAAACGGCTTCCAGTCCCTCAAGCCAACCTTCGTTTGGATCACATGTGCTAGTCTTTCAACACACAACACAAACAAATATGCTAGTCTATCAACAGACAACACAAACAAATAAGGAGATAAATGATCACCTTGACAGAGTCCGTGAGTAGGAGTAAAAGCCTCGGTTGGAATCCAAATTTCATAAGATACGAGTTCTGACCATAGTCACACGTCGCATAATTAACCGGATAAGTAAATCAGGAATCCCCAAATCGCTTAGAGTATCTTCAATAAAAGCCCATTCCAAATAATTATATGCATTTGCTAAGTCAATCTTAATAGCTATCCATCCCTTACAACCTGTTTTTTGTCGCATAGAATGAATCACTTCATGTGATATAATAATATTATCCATAATATGCCACCCTGGTATAAAATTTGTTTGATTTTTCTATACCCACAACCAAAGAAAAGGATTTAAACATTCACAATAATTGTTGACCTTATATTTTGCTATAGCAAATATTTGTAAAATTAATTTTGGACTTAATCAAATTTTTCAAAAATAATTCAAAGTAAAAAATAACTTGAAAAATATGTGTTCTTAATTGTTATATATATATATATATATATGAAAATTTTTTGAGTTAATTAAAATACGTTTAAAGTGTTTAAAATATGTTTAAAGCTTTTTAAATATGAAAAACACTATTCAATCACTATTTGACATTGTTCATAACACTGTTCATGCACGAGTATTGTTCATAGTTTGAAAACTTTGTGAGAGTTTTGAAACTTTGCACCCAGAAACTGTTTTAACGACCCATTTTTCTTCATCGATCATATTTTAAAGTAAGAGTTTCAAAACTTTCATCAATGTTTCGAAATTTCAAGAATAATGTGTTCAAAACTTTTTCAAAAGTTTCGAAACGGCATGTGAAGATGGCCTTTATTGCATGTTTTTAAAGCTTCCCAACGGCTATAACTCATCCCCGACGATCATAAATGGCTAGCAACTCACTCCACACAAGAAAAACACTCCAATGACACTTGAAGAATGTTACTACACCTATCCAAGCTTATAGATCAAGAGAAAAGAGTTTTCATTCCTATTTCTTTCATTTTTCTCTTGTACATAAGTGTATAGAGCTTAATTGAATATCTTTTGTTTTTATTCTTGTGAGCTTAAATCTTTGTAAACACCTACCTTGTGAGGTTTCTTCACTACATCAAAATTGTTCTACAACGACATTTTTAGCGGTGTTTGAGAGTAAACGCCACTAACTTTAAACATATAACAGGGTTTTCCTTCTAAACGCCACAAAATGGTAAATTTACCGACGTTTTTATACAAATGCAACAATATGATTCATATATAGTGGCATTTTTTCAACAAACACCGTAACATAGTAGTACTTTAGCGATGTTGTTATACAAATGCCGTAATAGGGTTCATATATAGTGGTATTTTTTCAACAAATGCAGCAATATAATAGTAATTTAGTGGCGTTTTTATTCAAATATCGCAATAGGGTACATCTATAGTGGTGTTTTCCCAAAAATTTGACGTAATAGAGTAGCACTTTAGCGGAGTTTTTATATAAACGCCGCAATGAGTAAAATGTATTTTTTTCAAAACGGATGACCAAAATATGATATACTTAAAATAAAAGTGACATTTGGTGTATAGCGCCATTTTTAGTGGCTTTCTTTATCAAATGCCGTAAAAGACTCTTACTTTAGTGGCGATTGTATACAAACAACGTGATAAACTCGTTCTTTAGTGGCATTTTTATACAAACACCGCTATAGACTTGTACCTTAGTGACGTTTTTATAAAAATGCCGCTATAGACTCGTACTTTAGAAGCGTTTTCATACAAATGCCGATATAGACTCGTACTTTAGTGGCTTTTTTGTTCAAACATCGCAATAGAACTTTACTTTAGTGGATTTTTTTGTAATAAACGCGGCCATAGTCATGTACCTTAGTGGCATTTTTGTTATAAATGCCGCAATTGTCCAATCCTTTCCCTAATTATTTTATTCACAGTTTTTTATTTTTCGTAACCAACGCCCAACCATTACAGTGAATTCACCCCCGGGCAACCATCATCACAAGCGCATCATAACACCATCGTCGGCTGTTTCAGGTCAGCAATAGGTATGTCTCTCTTCTCCTTTGCACTCTGCCATTTTCGTGATCGAAAACCATCCATTTGGGTGTCTTTTTCACAGAAACAATTTGGGATCATGATGGAAGGGATCAACAGATTTGTTGAAACCATCTATTTGTATTTTTAAGCTTTTCATTGCTTTTAAGGGAATGAGTTTTCCTCAAATTGGTTATAAGTATATTAGTGAATTTTGCAAGACATAGCTGCTATTGAGGTTATGTTTCATTTTATGGGATTGTCCAATAGGATTTTAAATTTAGTTTACTTCTTTTTGTTTCTATGTGTTAAGGTTTTCTCGTTTAATAGTTCAGTTTAAAGATTTCTCATTTCGGAAACAATTCAATTTATATTTCTTTTCACCTATAGATTTTGTGCTCGTACTTCATATATTTTCTTATCAAAGATATATTTTGTTGCAGAACCTCAACTCTTCCTGCATTCTGTGTTTTTAGAAAGACTTCAATCAACATACCCTGCTGTGTTGAGAAGTTATTGAGTTACTTTGCGACCAATGGAAAACCTATTGTGGTATGATAAGTAATGCCAATTTTAGGCCATTTTACATTGTGATAAAATATATCATAGACAGTTTACCTCATATTTGTTGAACCTAAAACTTTTTCGTACTTCTGTATTTTTAACATGTAACTCATATATTCATATTTAGATAGGAAAATTGTATCACAATCTAGTTTCAGTTGAGGACAAGAGATATTTTTGGAGTTATGTATTGAATTTCCTATTCGCTTTGGGCTCTCCCTCTGTGGAAAAGAAAAGATATAAAATGAGTTAAGATAAGAGAAAATTAGGAATGGATGCATAGTAAATGGTTAGGGTTGCATCCATTGGAGACCCAATGATCAAAATATGTTTACGGTGGTTTGGACATGTGAGGAGACCTATAAATGCTTTTGTTATAAGATTTCATTCTCTCTGGATATTGAAAGGTTGTCTAAACAATGCGTTGGCCACATTATTTTATTTATTTATTATTATTTATCTACATCAATGTTAGCTTAGTGGAAATAACGTCCAAAGTTGATTGCTATGTGTTATTCATAAAATTAATAGAAGAGTCATTATGGTTTTTATCTGTTTATGTGTCCCTTGTACGATGTTTCGTTTTTCTCTTTCTAATTTGTTAAAAGTCTACTTCACAACATGCGAGTAACATATGCTAAGATGAGAAGGAAACATTAGCTAAATGCCAAATATTTACACAATTACTGTAATCTGACTTTTCAATAATCTTTCCTAGACCATCTGTCTTGTAGAAAGCTACCAAGTGATAAAAAAGAAAGGAGGCTGTTGTTGAACTCACAAAGCTTGCATCGACAAAAAAGATAGCTCCTGGTGAGTTTTCGGAAGCTTGCATCTGTCTTGTTTATGCCCCACTTTTAACATGCAAGCTTGGGTGTTATCATATATCTTTCACTCGTAAGAGGGTGACATATGCCAGCACGAGTCACACTGTTTTTACTACTTACTATGTCCTGTTGCTTTCTCTGTTTGCATCTAAGAGTTTCTTTGATCTTTCTACCTTATTTGGAACCTGAAACCAAGATTCAATTGTGTTTTTCTTGATGACTTGTGTAACTACTATTTGTGTCCGCTGAGGCATTTTTGAGTACAAGGTTAAGTCGGAATACATAGTATATGTTGTGTTGTGTTTTTGGGTATTGGATTAGTTTCTGCTTTGTTAGCTTCGCTTGTCGTACTTTCCTTTAAGTTTTAACATTTATGTCTGTTAAGCCTTTGGTATCATGATTTGCCTAAGTTTCCTTTCTGCTTGCAGCTTGTTACAGATGTAAACAATACTGTTGCACTTGAATCTATTCAAGCTTTTGGGAATCTTTCTCGGGGTTTAGGGTTTAATTTTTTCTAGTGTTCACGCTTTTTCTTGCCAGTTTTACTTGTAAGTGCCATATAACTTACGTAATCATGAAAGCATTTAATTGCATGTTATGTACCTTTTCCCTTTTGCTAATTGTGCCTTGGTTTATCATTTTTGAACCTGCTTCATTTTTATTTATCATCAAGTCTTTTGATTGTGGAATTATACTTCTTTAGGAAAAACTGAAGTACCATGTTTGTTTGGTTAACATACACCCTTTAATTGAAAAAAATAGTTTTTCTGGAAGCCAAAGTTAATGGTCATCTTTTACCGACTGAAAAATAGAATACTGAAAACTTAAGTGCTGAAAGTTAATGGTTAACTTAAAATCAAGTTATGATCATTAATTTACCATAACAAATTAACCACATGAAGATCTTGATACATTGAAGCCCTTAAATCGATGGATAACTTTCCAAACTCTTCTTAGTTCTTGTTTTTGGTATAATATTCCATTTAATTTATATCAATTATTGGCCCATTAAGCCACTCACACATTCTAGATAGATCATTCATATTTTGATTCATGATTCGCTTGTTGACTTAAAATTTTTGGTTATTGTAAATATCATTTGAGTTATCTCAAAATTTTCAGTTTATTAACTAAATTTTCATATTTTCACAATGTTGAAAGTTCTAAATCCACAAGAATTCTTCATTATTAATTCATTATTTTGATAGTGACTTAATAATTCTCTCTTTTGTACTTAAGTATCACCAATAAGTTAGGTGTATTATGTTAGCAGTAAGGGAGGAAATGTAATGCTCATGTTTAGTTGCTTACTTTTTATATAATATTAGCAATTAACATTTGAAATTGATATTCTATAAATACGAAATGGATAAGAGTTGGATGGATTTGACAAGGGTGAACGACGAATATCGAAATAGAGTTGAAACTTTTCTAAATTTAGCTTTTGTGAATGCAAGCAAAGAGAATATGATTCTTTTCCCTTGTAAGAAGTGTGCTAACATTAATTTGCACAATCATGAAGTTATCTATGAGCATCTAGTTGTTTTTTTGGCTTTGTTCGGGGCTATAGAAAATGGATATTTCATGGAGAGTTTACCTCTCATAGATCTTCTTGCACGAGTTATTCGACTTATCCTTCTAATTCTCACCATCGATCTATTAGAGAAGATAACATGGAAGGTATGTTGCAAGATGAATTTAATAACATTTATCATTTATCTATTAGAGAAAATGATTGTGACAATGATGCTAATGATTTCACTGAGATGGAAAGAAGTTGACATGCTGAAGAGCCAAATGGAGAAGCGGAAAAGTTTTACAAGTTGCTTAATAAAATGAATGAACAACTGTATGAGGGATCAAAGTATTCAAAGCTCTCTTTCTGCATTCGTCTTTTCCACTTAAAATGCTTGGGAGGGTGTACTAGTAAGTATTTTACGCAGTTATTAGAGTTTCTAAGAGAAATGTTTCCTTTTGCAAAAATCCCTCAATCATGTAAAGATATGAAGAAAATGATAAAAGATTTGGGTAATGGTTATGAGAAAATTCATAGTTGTCCGAATGATTGTATGTTGTATTGGGGTGATTGAAAAAATCAGGAGTCTTGTCATGTATGTGGAAAATCACGATGGATGACTCGAGACACAGAAAATATTAGTGAGGATGAAGTTGAAGCACGATCAAGAAAGAAACTGGTAAAGATTCTGCGATATTTTCCTTTAATATCTAGTCTTCAAAGACTTTTTATGTCCTCAAATACTGTTGAATCTATGAGGTGGCATCATGATGGAAGAACCGATGGCGGATTATTATGGCATCTTGCGGATTGTATAGCTTGGAAGTCACAAGTTTTGCAAGAGATCCTCGAAATGTCAGACTCGGTCTTTCATCTGATGGTTTAATCCTTTCAAAATTATGAGTACTTCGTATAGTACTTGGCATGTTATACTTGTTCCATACAATTTACCTTCGTGGATTTGCATGAGACAATCATTTTTTATCTTACCCATGATAATCCCTGGTTAGAATGGTCCTGAAAAATGATATTGATGTTTATATGCAGCCTCTTATTGAAGAGTTGAAATAGTTATGAGAAGGGGTCAAAACATATGATGTGTTGAAGAAGGAGAACTTTAATTTACATGCAACTTTATTATGGATAATTAATGATTTTCATGCATATGCAAATTTATATGGTTGAAGTATCAAAGGTCGTTATGCTTGTCTTTGTTGTGTCGTACAAACATGTTCGAAGTGGTTGTTTAATGGAATAAAGTTCTCTTATATGAGAAATCGTCGGTGGTTAGTTGAAAATCATAAATTTAGAAGTCAAAAGAATATGTTTGATGGTATTGAAGAGTTTTGAAAAGCTCTTGAGCAAACATCCGGGTTTGATATCTTCTCCATTTTGAAACATATCAAGTTTACTTATGGAAAGATTAATCAACCACCGAATATACGATCAAAGAAAAAGGCAAAGCATGTGTATGATTGTGATGTTGAGTCTGATGAAGAGGATGATCCAAATGCATTGAGAAGAATGTTTGTGAGAATATTATCAGAACCATTCTCAATGTCGACAAAAAATTTAAAGATAATCTAAAGAGTCAACTTGATTTAGTTGACATCAGAATTCGACATGATCTTCATATGTAGTTACATCCTAATGGAAAATATTTCTTGTCACCTTCTATTTTTGCAATGTCGAAGAAAGAAAAAGAAGTGTTTTGCATGGTGTTGAATGATATAAATGTCCAAGATAGGTATGCATCAAATATACGTCTACGTGTCAGTGTTAAAGATTGAAGATTTTATTCTTTAAAGTCATATGATTATTACATATTGATGTAAGATTTACTGCCAGTAGCTTTATGCGGTTGCATGTCGAGTAAGGCGATGTCTTGTATCATTGAACTTTCTAATATAATGAAAGCTATGTGTGGGAAAGTTCTGATGGTTGAAGAACTTGAGAAACTACAAGGTCGAGCCGCCTTGACTTTATGCAACTTAGAGAAGATATTTCCATTTTCATTCTTCACAATTATGGTGCACCTGCTAATTCATCTTTCTCACGAAGAAAAAGTTGGTGGACCAGTTTTCTATCAATAGATGTACCCTATAGAGAGATGTTAATTGAATTATATGTATTAAATGTTTAGGGATTATACTTTTTCATCAAACCTATTTACATACTATTTTTTTGTGTGTATATGTTCTTATGCAAGTTGAAGTCTTACTATCGTAATAAGCGTTATCTGGAAGGATCAATTTCTAAACGGTATTTGGTAGAGGAATATATGACATTTTTCTCTAGATATTTGGATGATGTTGAAACAAGATTGAATAGACCAAATAGAAATGACATGTTTAGTTCTAATGACTTAGCTGAGACTTATTTGTTTGGAAGTTATGGTGAACCACTAGGCAAAGTTGACATTGCACACTTAGATGATAAGTCTTGGGTACAAGCATACAATATGTTCTTTTCCATCATAATTCAATAGATCCCTTTTACACGTAAGTTTTACGGACTAATTCCTAATGTAGTTACTTAATCTTTTATATTTTTCATTCTTTAACGACATAATATACTTTATAGTTTAACGACATAATATACTTTATAGTGAGTTTAAAGAAGTCTTGAAATCTCGTGCACACTCCCAAATATTACATCAACGAGAGATACATAAGTTATTCACATAAAATTTTCATGAATGGTTAGGGCAGACGGTAAGTAACTAAATCATTGCACATAGTAGTAAATAATATATAACTCTTGTTTTAATATGTCAAAATAAATGCTAATTATTTCACCTTTCACGTGTAATAGGTTTGGAGTGGGATAAAAGTTAGTGAAGATGTTAAATGGCTTTCTCAAGGTCTGAATAGATTTGTTAAAATATATAATGCCTTTCTCATTAATGGGTTCAGGTTCCACACGAAATCTAGTGAAAGATTAAGGAGGAAAAAAAATTATGGAGTAGTTGTTACTTATTCAACTACAAGTTATGCTAGTGCCAAGGACAATCATCATTTGGAGGGAGATGTAGAATATTATAGAATTCTTATGGACATTATTGAGTTGGATTATTATGGAAAATGAAAGGTTGTGTTGTTTCGATGTGCCTGGGTTGATGAAAACACTACTCGAGGTATAAAAAAGAGATAAATTTGGTTTTATAATGGTGAATTTCTCTCGATTAATTCGCACTGGTCAACGATTGATGGATGAGCCATATGTATTTTCTTCTTAAGTCAAAAAATTTTTTTACTGTCATGATCCAATGGATGAGCGTTGGTATGTTGTGCTCCGTAATACCCCTAGAGACTTGATAGACATCGGGAATGAAAGTAGAGATGACATTGAAACAATATCAGAATCTTTACTTTTTGTAGTACAAAACTTTGATGAAACTATCACTAACACTACACAATTTTAATGGATTTAAGAGGACGTGGATGAAAATATTTATGAGAATTGATATGACATAAGAATGTAGTACGATTTTATACCTTAATTTTTTAGTTTATAATATTATAACTTATAACATGTTTTCCTTTAATATATTCATTAATAGTAATATTTTCATAAAAAATATTTTTTTTTTATTACAGCTATCATGCGCAAGAGAAAATTAAGTGATTTACGGATTGTTTGAGCTTCTCAAGAGGAGGAAGAAACAAATAATGAGGAATCAACTATAGTTGACTATTTAGAATTTCCGATTACTGTTGAAGAAGTTGTAGAAATTGAAAGTAATGTTTGACACTTTCTTTAATTGCTGGTTTATTTTGAAAACTTACATTTAACTATTTCTTATATAGTTGAAAATGGTCGAACAAGCAAGACTAGAGGACGTACAACGTTGAAGGAATTATACAAACTTCCTCCTGGGTACCGTGTGAAAGTTTAAAGAAACGATATTGGTCAACCTATTGGCCCTGAAGCACATCTTCTATCCAGTTACTTAGGCATGGTTGCACGTAATGCTAATATTTTACAAATTAATTACGAGTCATGGCATGAAATGCCAAATAGTAACAAAAATCAGGCTTTAGATTTTGTTAAAGTAATAGTGTCATTATAATAGACAATCCATAATAGTTCAATATTAATTTATACTTATTTTGAACACTTATGTTATTTGTAGAAGAAATGTCTTTATAGGTCTCAAACGATTATTTGAAATAAGCGTTAGGGAAGAAATGGACATACCGCAAGAGTTCATTAAAAAAGAAATACTTCAATAATGATCTCAACCTTGAAGAGAAGTTGCAATAACCTTTAGGGTTTGTAATTATGAATTAATTAAAAAATAATTTAATTATTCCAAATTAAATAAAATCTTATTTAATAATTCCGAATTAAATATTCATTAAGAGAGTCGTAATCAAAATTACATTCTTTTAATGTCCACTTATTTTATTATGGACAATTAAATTATATGTATATCAAATATATATGGTGTCTTTTGAACTCATTTAGATGAATACAATTTAGTGTGAAAGTAGTTGTTTCGAGTACATGTCCCCAGAAAGAAGTCAAAAGATCACTATGACTCATCATCAATCGAACCATGTCTAACACTGTTTGATTCTTTCTCTTAGAAACTCGATTCCACTATTTTGTACTAGGTGGTGTAAGCTATGAGACAATCCCACACTGTTTTAGGAGTTCATCAAATTCTATGCTCAAGTATTCTCATCATCTTCCCGATCGAAATTCCTTAATACTTTTGCCTAATTGATTATGTATTTTTTTAATTCCTTAAACTTTTCAAGTGCTTTAGATTTATTTTGCATAAGATAAATATATCCATACCGACTGAAGTCATTAGTACTTTTCAAGTATTGGAATCCACCTTTGGCTTGCGTATTCACTGGCCCATATACATCACAATGTATTAATCCCAATAAATCTCTTGCTCGTTCACCTTTATTATTAAAGGGAGCCTTAGTTCTTTTTTCCTAACAAGCATGGTTCACATACACATATTGTTCGACCTTAGTATTTATGGAGCTTGATATGCATTTCTCACTTATATGACCTAAACGAAAATGCCAAAGATATGTTTGATTCGAGTCATTTGTCTTTGATCTTTTCGTATTTATGTTATAAATAGCATTTTATGGATCCAAAATATAGAGACCATTAACCAATTGTTCTGAACCATAAACAACATTATCAAGATAAAAAGAACAACAATTATTCTTAATAATAATCTCAAAGTCAATCTTGTCCAAACAAGAAATAGAAATAATGTTTTTAGTCAAACTAGGCACAAAATAACAATATTCTATATTTAAATCAAGTCTATTAGGCAAAGATAAAAGATATGTCCATATAGCTAATGCAACAACTCTTGCTCCATTTCCCACTCGTAAGTCCACGTCTCTTTTATCTATATTTCTTCTCTTTTGCAGTCCCTGTGTAGAAGTACAAATGTGAGAACCACAACCGTTGTCAAATACCCAAGAAGTAGATGTTGGTAAATTAATATCGATAACATAAATACCTGAAACAAAATTTTCCATTTGCTTTTTCCTTTTTGACATCTTCTAGGTAAACAGGGCAATTTCTTTTCCAATGACCGGTCATGTCGCAGTGGAAACATTTTCCTTCCTTGCTACCTCATTCTTTGGCTTTCAATGCATCATTTCCTTTGGGTTTGGGCTTACCATTACCCTTATAATTTGCTATTGTTTTATTCTTTCCCTTTCCTTTTTCCTTGCGGACCACCAGAATAGGCTTAGGTCTAACCTTTTCATGTTACTTTCAGCAGTTCGTAACATGCCAAACAACTGTGGCAAAGTCTTTTTAATTTCATTTATATTGAAATTAAGGACAAATTGGTTGAAGTTATACTGCAACGATTACAAGATGACATCAGTGGTAAATTATCCTTGAGTGAAAATCCCAGCTTCTCCAACGTTTGGATATCGCGCATCATATTGATGACGTGAGCTCCTACAGGAGATCCTTCACTTATTTTGCATTAAAATAGAGCTTTAGAGGTCTCGTACCTCTCTTGACCTGCTTGCCCCTCATATAATTCCTTGAGATTTTGAATCATCTCATATGCAATCGTGTCCTCATGTTACTTCTGAAGCTCAAAAGTCATGGTGGCAAGCATTAAACATCCCACGTCTAACATATCATTCATACGTTTCTTAAATTTATATTTGTCAACTCTATAAGCATTAATTGTCAATTCATCAGGAACGTGTTATTCTATGACATATTCCTTCCTTTTCTATTTGAGAACAATTCTCAAATTACGGAACCAATCAAGGAAGTTTATACCATTTAGCTTGTACTTCTCAAGGATCAATCGCAATGAAAGTTTGTTGTTTTCCATTAAGTCTACAACAATGAAAATATACAATGTAAGTAAATTTACCGAGTTAAAAAATTTATAAATAGGTATTTATTAATAAATTACTCCCACTATTTTATTCAAAATTAAAACCCTCATGTTTAATTTTGGAAAAACATCTCGAAAGTTTTTCTAGTGAGTGAGGATCCATATTTCACCCTCTTCCCAAATCAGCTTGAGCTTTTCTTTTAGGAGAATGGTTATTTAGGTAAGTAACACCTTACTAACTACATCGCATGTAACTCTTCCATTTGATGAACAACTCTTGTTAAAATCATCTAATGTTCTCCAAATTATTAACCTCTACGTTTCTAATCCTATTAGAATAACCTAGCTAAGTTATTACCAATATTTCAACCGGTGAATATCACTTGCTTATTCTTCGCGTTTAACTAAGATAGACTCATGTGCCATTGCTTTAGAAAAACCCACATAATGTTGATTGAAGCCTTCACGAGGGTAAATATTTGATGGTTAAAATTCTTAGATTATTTAGAGGGATTTGCGTAATTATCTCATCATTGTTCATTTTAATATTAGGCCCTTATTGATCTCATCAAGGTTCATTCTCATATTAGTATGCTAATATATCATACTTTGCATCACATACAAAATAAACATAAGCAGTAAATAAGATGCAATGGTTATAGCCCAAAATAACAATAATTAAGGTGGACCATCCCAAGCCAATAGGAGAACCAATAATCCTAAAACCTAAGACTTCTTCTCAAGCATCTTCTCGCCTTCAGGTCAATCAATTCTTCTGCTCATTTGAATCTTTAGAGGATTAAAATTTCATAAACTTGTTTTACATACGAGGTAGTTAGATGAGAAGAGAAATACAACTGAATTATAGTGAGGCACGACACGCATGCCTTATTTATAAATTACAACCATTGCATATTAAAAGGACTATAATCATACATGTAAAATACTTTGCAAATCAAACATATCATATATATATGTCATTACACATTTGCTAAAATTACCAATATGGGACTACAATCTATGTTGCCTACGAAGGGGTCAAAGGGCATAATTTTGAGAAACAACACTTACTATTTCAATGAAAAAACCTCATGATTTTATAACATTTATCAACATAATCATGTTTTTTGGTATTTTTCACTCTCGAAGGTTTTTAGCATCAGAAAAACCATTGCTCCTTTGCTAGAAACGATTTACTATCACATACCCACCGATCACTATGTCAACAATTAACATATGAATATCATAAACCCTTGTAGTAACAAATACATGATTAACTCTTAACCACTGATTGTAAAGTTCATTACACATATTAACATATTTTTATCGAATCAAACAATTATATCATATATACTTACTGAAAAAGATAAAACAATCATGCATCTTATACATACTGCATCACCCAAGAATTTTAACCTGAATCTGAATCGTACAAGTGGCTCTGATACCACTATTGGGATCGTCAACGCACCCAATGATGCATGATAACCGTCGTTTTGCTATCAAAATAATTTCGGCTTCTTAATAAATAAAAATAAAAAAGTAGTATAGAGAAGTAGGGTCGATCCACAAGGACTATGGTTTTTGTGATTTAGTAAAACTCTTTGATTTAGAGGATGATAGAATTCCAAATGAAGTTTGAAATAAAATAAATAATTATAATTTAAAAAGAAAAAAATAATATAATAAATAATAATAAATAAAAAGGGAAAATAATAAATAAATAATAGTAATAAAGATAAAAAAGGGGTTTTAAAAGTTATTTTTAAAATAAAAATAAAAAATAAAAAATAAGAAATAATTAAATAATAATAATTAAATAATCTAAAGAGATTGAGATAAAGAGAAACTTATACTGAAAGTAGCCTCAGACTTCAGCTTTGCCTCAAATTCCTCGGATCATCGAAACAAATTTTTACTTCAAGATTCACGTTGGCATACAAGGACAATTTTTCGCTGCCAACTCGGATTGTGTTGTTTCAGCAATAACAGATTCCGATCTCAGTTTCCTCTTTTGCAAACAATTTTGCTAAGTGTGTTCTTAGGAAGTCGAATGTGCTTCAATAAGAAAATAACCATAACAACATCTGGACCAATATCAAAATCGTTTTGATTTGAAAAGTAAGCTCAGAAAACAGAGAGAAAAATTCGAAGCGATTTAGTGCCTTACAATTCTCATGTTTGGAATTGAGCCTTTGCTTTAGCCTTCGGCTTAAAAGAAAATTAGCTAAGCATGACCAATGTCATACTTAGCATAATTGAAAATGAAATTCTAAAAGAAAATAAAGAAGTAAGCGCAAAATAGAGAAAAAGCTAGAGAGAAAAAGAAGATTTAATTCTCAGAAGTGAGAGATATGTTTATAGGCTCACCCTTAAAGGGTATTTATAGCCTTCAAATTCCTAAAAATAAGCTAATGATAACTCCTAAAATAATCTATTTTTTTTAATAAAAACACTTAAAATATTTAAACTAAAATACCTAAAATAAAGATAAACTAAAATACTATTTAAAATAATATCCTAAATCCTAATTGAAATACTAACATCTATTTAAACTTAAATATAAAGATAAAATATAATGTTTAAAATATTATCCTAAACTTTAGTTTAATCCAAATCCGTATTCCAGAAACGTGCGGCCAACTCATTCGTTCTTCTAAAAATGCTGACTGGTTCTTCTAGAAGGTGCTGACGTCATCGCCTAGTCGGATGTTTCATGTCCGAATTCATGCCCACTAATCCAGCTTTGATTCTTAAAATAAAAAAATTGCATAATTCTTTCCTTTTAATGCAATTTCCAGAATCTCATGTCCTGCATAGAAAATGAATGAAATCGAACAATTAAGCCACAAAAAACAATGATTAAGGAGTATTTTAAAAGCAAAATGTTAACTAAATTAAACACTTATCAAATTCCCCTCACTTATTCAATTCTTGTCCTTAAGCATTAATCAATTAACATATCAAAATCATAAGTTGCCATCTTTAATTTCAATTTATTCCTCAAACTTCTAATCGAACTAAGTTCATGATATTTGTCGAATTCAAGTTACAATCAAGCAAAGGCACAACTAAGAAAATTTTAACATAAACAAGACATCCCAACTTCAATGAAACATGACTCAATACCTCACAAAGATTCACACATATCAGCTCAAAGTGTTTGGGGTAAATGAAACCGCTCAAACCGAAACTAACCAAAATATTACCATAGGATTGGAATCCAATCAAGTCTCCACTACGAAAAATGAACATAATGCAATAATCAAGGGGTCTTTGAAAGAGGTGTAACAGGGCTTAGGTTAGGGTAGGGAAAAGGCCAAAAGAAAGGTTTAAAATAGTGAAACAAGATAACAAAATAATTAAGAAGGATCTACGAATTAACATGAAGCGCATAAAGAACAAAACAAGGAAAAATAGATGAAAGACAGTTGAAACGATCGATTTTTACTTCCCTTATTTATTTAATTTTTTTCGAACAAGGACTGTTTTTTTTCTTCTGCTGTTTGAAACAGTGAACAAATTGCTGTTTTTTTCTCGAAACAATGAATTTTTTTTCTTTTTTTTATTCGTGGAACAAGAGGGATACAATATGTCAAGTCTCGGTAAGGGTGTGAAAAGAGATGAAAAATAAAAAGAAAGGTTTCAGGTTTAATTATGAGGTGTAAAACAAAGAAAGGGAAGTAGGCTCAAATATGGTTCATTAGTGGATATATAAACGGGTCAGCTTTTTGGGAAAAGTGGATTTATACTATGTGCCCCTATCACATTAAAACATTACATTCAACATGTAGTCTCGATATGCATTGTGATTACAAGTTCTATAACATCCTAATTAGTCTAACACACACAAGTCAAACAATGAGCAAGAAAGAAAATATATACTCGTTAGGCTCAAATCTCACAAGAAAAGTTTATGTGCACTGAGTCAAGTTCATCTCTATCGACAAAGTAATGAAATATCAACACTCAACAAATAATTCTCCAGCTATACCAATCATCAATCATGCAAATTAAATTCGATCAAAACATGAACACAATCCAAAAGGAAGCAGGAGTATAATGCTAAATTCAAGACTAGCAACCAACGATCCCAACATATCAATTTCAAACAATTAAACAAGTCAAGGAAAATTACGTCGACATGCTTATCCTTCCCTCCCTCACTTATTCTGTTTTGTCCCAAAACATATATTAAATTGAAACACAAAGAGAGGGAAAATGAATACTCTCCAATCTAGTGGCGACCGCGGCCACGACCATGTCGAGATGAGCTATTGTAGAGTAGAATGTCCGATCGAGAAGACACTAGAGGATATATTAAAATTTTATTGCACTGTTTGAATCTGCTGTGTATTTTTCTGCTCTATTCGAACCGTTTTTTTCTGCATTGTTCTGTTCAAACTTTTCTGCACAGTTCGATCCAAATCTTTTTTCTGCATTGGTTTTTTTTTCTGCACTGCATTGTTTGAATCTGCTGTGTATTTTTCTGCACTGTTCGAATCAAATCAGTTTTTTCTGCATTGTTCTGTTCCAATTTTTTTTGCACAATTCGAACCAAATATGTTTTTTGTACTATTTTTTTTCCTGCACTTCATTGTTCTAATATGATAAAAAAATAAAAATAAATAAAATAAATAGATTGAAATAAAGTTTGCTAAAAATAAAAAGAAAAAAAACAAAATAAAATAAAACGAAATGGGTTGCCTCCCATCAAGCGCTTTTGTTTAACGTAGTTAGCTCGACGACTTGAATTTTCAGAGTGTGGGTTCGTCTAGTTTGATTTCTTCTATTAGACCAACCATGACATTTTCATAATACGACTTCAATCTTTAACCATTAACTTTAAATCAAAATCATGAGTTATCTTCAATTTCAACAGCACCGTGAGGAAATACTTGAGTAACTGTAATCGGTCCGAGCCATTTTGATTTGAGTTTTCTTGCAAAAAGTTTAAATTTGGAGTTAATAATAAAACCTTTTGACCGACAGAAAAAGTTTTAAAAGAAATTCTACTATCGTGAAATTATTTTGTTTTTCTTTAAATATTGAGCACTGTCATAGACATTTCTTTGGATTTCTTCTAGTTATTGAATGTGTAATTTCTGAGCTTCACCATTTGCATCCATGACCATGTTACACTGTTTAACGGACCAATAAGCTCGATGTTCTAACTCAACTTGTAAATTGTATGGCTTACCGAAAACAAGAAGGTATGGTGACATCCTAATGGGACCTTTATAAGCGGTTCAATATGCCCAAAGTGCATCAGTTAATTTTAAACTCCAATCCTTTCGGATCGGTTTAACAATTTTTTCAAGAATTGTTTTAATTTCTTGATTTGATACTTCTGCCTATCCATTTGTTTGTGTATGGTAAGCGGTAGAAATTCTTTGAGTTACTCCAAATTTCTTCATCAATGATTCGATCACTCTGTTTATGAAATGTGTTCATCTGTCACTTATTATAGCCCTTGGCATGCCAAACCTGGAAAAAATAGTATTTTTCAAAAAAATAACTATAGTTTTAGCATCATTATTCCGAGTGACTTTAGCTTCCACCCATTTAGAAACATAATCTACAGCAAAAATAATATAAGTATTTCCAAATGACGAAATAAAAGGACCCCATATAATCGATTCCCCAAATATAAAAAATTTCACAAACTTGTATAGAATTAAGCGGCATTTCATTCATGCGACTTAAATTACTTGTACGTTGACATCTTTCACAAGTTTTACAAAATAGATATGAGTCCCGAAAAATGTTAGGCCAATAAAAACTACATTCAAGAATTTTATGGGCTGTACGTTTTGGCCCAAAATGACCACCGCAAGAGTAAGAATGACAAAATTGTAAAATTGAATTTACCTCACTTTCGATAATACATCGTCGAATTACCTGATCCGAGCAGTGCTTCCATAAATAAGGATCATCCCAAATATAATATCGGGTTCTCACTTAATTCGATTGATTTCAGCTCTCGACAAATCTAATGGTAACTTACTTGTGGCCAAATAATTAACCATGTCCGCAAACCATGGGGTTATGTTTTGCGCCACCATCAATTTTTCTTTAGGAAATTCTTCTCTAAGTGGTGGGTCGGATGTGGAAAGGGGAATTCGACTCAAGTGATCCACTACCAGATTTTTGCATCCCTTTTTGTCTTTAATTTCCAATTTAAACTCTTGTAAAAGCAGGATCCATCGGATAAGCCTCGGTTTTGCATCCTTTTTGCTCATCAAATGCATTATAGTTGCATGATAAAAAATAGCAATTTTAGTGCCAAACAAATAAGATCTAAAATTTTCTAAAGCAAAAACTATAACAAAAAGTTCTTTTTCCGTAGTTGAATAATTTTTCTGAGCCGAGTCCAAAGTTCGGGAATCATAGGCTATGACTTGTGGCTCTTTCCCTATTTTCTGACTGAGAACGACTCCAACGCTAGTATCTGATGCGTCACACATAATTTCAAAGGGGTAATTTTAATATGGCAGCTAAACAATTGGAGCTGAAATAAGCTTTTCCTTTAATGAATTGAAAGACTCCTTACATTTTTGAATTAAAGTCAAAGTCTTGATCTTTTTGAAGTAGATTGCGTAAAGGTTGTGCTATCTTCGAAAAGTCTTTAATAAACATGCAGTAAAATCCTGCATGGACAAGAAAAGAACGAATTTACTCACATTTGCGGGGTAAGGAAGTGAACGTATTACATATGTTTTAGCTTTATCAACCACAATCCCTTTTGAGGAAACAATATAACCTAAAATTAACCCTTTTATCAACCATAAAATGACATTTTTCATAGTTCAAAACAAGGATATATTCTAAGCATCTTTTAAGCACATTAGTTAAATTATCAAGACAATCATTAAAAGAATTACCATAAACCGTGAAGTCATCCATAAAGACTTCGATGCCTTTTTCCACATAGTCGGAAAATATACTTAACATGCATTTTTGGAAGGTGGTCGGTGAGTTACAAAGACCAAAGGACATTCTTCTATATGCATATGTACCGAAGGGACAAGTAAAAGTCGTCTTTTCTTGATCCTCTGGTGCTACTGGGATTTGGAAAAAACCTGAAAAACCATCAAGGTAACAATAATGAGTTTTCCCAGCTAATCTTTCAATCATTTAGTCTATAAAAGGAAGAGGAAAATGATCTTTTCGAGTAAGAGAGTTCAACTTCATGTAATCATTACAAACTCGCCATCCATTTTGAACTCTTGTTGGCACTAACTTTCCTTCTTGATTTTTGACCACTGTGATTCCCGTTTTCTTGGAAACCAAATGAATCGGACTTACCCAATTACTATATGATATCAGATAGATTACGTCAGCATCAAGGAGTTTCTGAATTTCTTTCTTTACTACCTCCATCATCGATGGATTTAATCGGCGTTGTCCTTCTCGTGATGGCTTTCTTCGACTTTGATCTTGTGCATGCAAGTCGAGGGACTTAATCCTTTAATGTCGGCAATGGTCCATCCTATGGCTTCTTTGTGAGAGCGCAACACTACTACCAAATCTTCCTCTTCTCTTTCGGACAATTTACTTGAGATGATCATTGGTAAGGTTTCATTTTTGCCCAAAAAGGCATATTTCAATTGTTCTAGTAATTGCTTCAATTCAATCTCAGGTGCCTGTAAAACAGAAAGTAAAATTTCAGTTTTAGAGGAAGATAAAGATAACTAAAAATTGATTAAATTAATATTTTCAAACTCTCTTTCTTCCTCTTCGTCACAAAGTTTAGGATCCTTAAAAAGATCATAAGAAAAATTAGATTCAATATATTCATCAATTAAAGGATCTATAACATCAACAGAATTAATTTTTTCAACATGATCAGGGCATTTCATTGCTTTGTAAACATCAAATTCTATTTTTAGTATGCCACTTCTAACATCAATCTTTGTATGTGCTGTGCTTAGGAAGGGTCGACCTAAGAGTACCTCGAAATAAGAATCCGACCTATCATGTTCTATGTCAATGACATAGAAATCTGCAAGAAAAAAATATTACATCGACCTTTCTCAAGACATTTTCCATTACTTCTACTGGATAGATCACAGAACGATCAGCCAACTGTATGGTTATTCCTGTTTCCTTCAAAGGCTTGTTAGTAATCATTTTATAAATAAAAAATGGCATAACATTGATTGAAGCTCCTAAGTCACACATTGAACGTTTAATTTTAAAATCACCTATTTTGCAAGGTATAGCGAACATACCTTGATTCTTCATATTTAGTGGGAGCTTTCATTGAAAACATTACAGAGACATTCTCCTAAATTTACCTTTTTGTGCTCCATTAATTTTCTCTTTGTAGTGCAAAGTTCTTTAAAAATCGAGAATACCTTGGTACTTGTCAAATTACTTCAAGAAGAGGTATGTTGACTTGATCTTTTTGGAACACCTCTAAGATCTCCCTTTCTTCAGCTCTTCTATCAAATTTCATCAACCTTGATGGGAAGGGTGGTGGCATGATTTCATGAAAAGAAAGAGAATGATGTGAGTCAGACGTACCTTGTATTTCTGAAGGTGGCATGTCCTCTTGTTCTTTCTGATGTGTGACTTTTTCTGCTGGAACTTGGGGTGAGATAATTGTCCCACTTCGAAGTGTGATGGCACTAACATTCTCTCTTGGATTTAACTCCGTTTAAAAATGTAGTATTCCTTGTGATTCTAATTTTCCCACAGTTTGAGCTAGGCGGCTTACTTGGTTATCTAACTCTTAAAGATGTGTTACGGTTCGACTTTGGAATTTTTCTTGGGATACAATGAACTTTTCTTGTGAACTTGCTAACTTTCCTTTGAGTTCCTCCAATGATGGTTTTTGCGTTTGCTATTGAGGAGGAGGTCTTGGTTGATAAATTGGTTTTTGATTTGCCGCATAGCTGAAGTTTAGGTGGTCTCACCATCATTGATTATAAGTATTGTTGTATGGATTATATTGTCTTTGTGGAGGGCCTGGAATGTTCCCCACGACATTGATTTCTGCATTGCCTCCTTCTTGTATCAGCGGGTAGCAATCCGTCGAATGGTCTAGCTTGGTGCATATCCCACATGCTCTTGTTGCTCCAGATTTTCCTGCAACAAGTGAATTAACTACTTCAATTAATTTGTCTAACTTATTCTCAAGGGAAAAAGTACTTACCTCGTGAACCCGTCGGTTGGGTTCACTTGAAAACTATTGAGAGTTGGCTGTCATGGTTGAAATCAATTCCCTTGCTTTTGTTGGAGTCATGTTGACTAATGCTCCTCCACTGGCGACATTCTCCATTTTCATCTCCATTGGTAAAAGGCCTTCATAAAAGTATTGAAGTAACGTTTGCTCACTTAATCCGTGTTGTTGACAATGTGCGCAAATTTTTTTAAATCATTCCCAATAGTCATAAAGACTTTCTTCGGTCTTTTGTTGAATGGAAAGAATGATCCTTCATAACTCGCTTGTTTTAGCCGCTGGAAAGAACCTGTCAAGAAAAAATCGATTCATGTCAGCCCATGAATTAACTGAATTTGGAGGTAAATAAAATAACCAATCTTTGGCCAAGTCGGCTAAAGAGAAAGTGAAAACTCTCAATTTAATTTGATCTTCGGTAACTTCCCGTGGAAGGTGAGAAGAAGATGAATGAGTCCCGTCTTTAATTGAAACGGAGTTCCGCCACTAGGAAAATTGATGCATAATGGTGTCTGAGTGACAGGAGTTGTGGCTAGCTCTCGAATTATTTGTTCTCCTTCTACCATCGGGATGTTGTATGCGTCTGCTTCAGAGTCTGTCTCCAGATTTGATTCTATTTCTGAACTCTGCTCTTGTTTTTCTTATATTTTTCTCTTTTCTTGAAGCGTTTGTATGGGGATTCTTCGTGCTTGTGCTTCGATCTCTGGATCTAGATCTACTAATTCACCTGAGTTTCTTCTGGTCATAAATTAAAAAGTAGAAAAATAAATCAGTACTTATCGTTAGTCCCTAGAAACGATGCCAATTTAATAAACGTCGTTTTTCTATCAAAATAATTCCGGCTTCTTAATAAATAGAAAGGAAGAGGTAGTATAGATAAGAAGGGTCAATCCACAAGGACTATGGTTTTTGTGATTTAGTAAAACTCTTTGATTTATAGGAGGATAGAATTCCAGATGAAGTTTGAAATAAAATAAATAATTTTAATTTTAAAAGAAAAAATAATAAAATAAGTAATGGTAAATAAAAAGGGAAAAATAATAAATTAATAAATAATAGTTATAAAGATAAAAGGAGGTTTTTAAAAGTTGGTTTTAAAATAAAATAAGAATTAAATAAAAGAAAATAATCAAATAAATAATTTAAAGAGATTGAGATAAAGAGAAACTTATAGTGAAAGTAGCCTCAGACTTCAGCTTTGACTCAAATTCCTAGAATCATCGAAACATATTTTTACTTTAAGATTCATGTCGGCTTACAAGGACAATTCTTCCCTTCCAACTCGGATTGTGTTGTTTCAACAATAACATATTCCAATCTCAATTTCCTCTTTAGCAAACAATTTTGCTAAGTGTGTTCTTAGGAAGTCGAATGTGCTTCAATAAGTAAATCCTTCTTCAAACATTAACCATAACGACATCCGGACCATTGTCGAAATCGTTTTGATTTGAAAAGTAAGATCAGAAAACAGAGAGAGAAATCTGAAGTGATTTAAGTGCCTTACAATTCTAACGTTTGTAATTGAGCCTTCGCTTTAGCCTTCGGCTTAAAAGAAAATTAGCTAAGCATGACCAATGTCATACTTAGCATAATTGAAAATAAAATTCTAAAAGAAAACAAAGAAGTAGGTGCAAAATAGAGAGAAAGCTAGAGAGAAAAAGAATATTTAAGATATGTTTCTATGCTCACCCTTAGAGGGTATTTATAGCCTTCAAATTCCTAAAAATAAGCTAAAGATAACTCCTAAAATAATATCTTTTATCCTAATAAAAACACTTAAAACTATTTAAACTAAAATACCTAAAAAAAGGTAAACTAAAATATTATTTAAAATAATATTCTTAATCCTAATTGAAATACTAACATCTATTTAAACTAAAATACAAAGATAAAATATAATGTTTAAAATATTATCCTAAACTTGAGTTTAATCCAAATCCGTATTCCAGAAACATGCGGCCAACTCATTCGTTCTTCTAGAAATACTGACTGGTTATTCTAGAAGGTGCTGACGTCATCGCCTCGTCGGATGTTTCATGTTTGAATTCATGCCCACTAATTCAGCTTTGATTCCGAAAATAAAAAAGCTACAAAATTATTTCTTTTTATTGCAATTTCCAAAATCTCAAGTCATGCACAGAAAATGAATGAAAATGAATAATTAAGCCACAAAAACCAATGATTAAGGAGTATTTTAAAAGCAAAATGTTAACTAAATTAAGCACTTATCAATGCAGTAGAAATAAACTTGATGATCTCACCAGCAATCCTTGTACTATAAAACTGAAAACAGGAAGAAAGAGATACGATTATTTATATTGGGTTCCTTGAAAATCAACAAGATTGTAGTAATGGAAATAGTGATCATGAACGATTCGAATCACAAGCCTCCACAAAAATGTCTCAACCTCTACTTAGTTCACTCGGTCGAGAGCAAATATTTTTCACTTTTTCCTAAAAAGGTTTTGAGAAAAAATAGCTAAAAAAATCAAATGGTTGTTAGACCCTTGCTTATCTTTATATAAAGGAGTTACCATAGCCTTTGGGGTTTATAATTCTAAATTAATTAAAAGATAATTTAATTATTTCAAATTAAATATTTATTAAAAGAGTTGTAATCAAAATTACATTCTTTTAATGTTCACTTATTTTATTCGGGGAAAATTAAATTATATGTATATCAAATATACATATATTACACTAGTAGAATTTAAGATGATGCGCAACTGTGCGTCATAAATTTATGACGCGCATTTATGACACGCATTTATAACGTGCATTTATGATATTCATTGAGCGTCATTGAAGCCCCCGTCATAAATTAAGATGACACACATTTGTGTGTCATAAATTTATGACACGCATGTATACTTACATTGCGTGTCATTGAAGCACACACCATTAAAAAAGATGACACACATTCGTGTGTCGTGATTGTATTTCGTAAATTATTGTTATATATATATATTGTATATTAACAAATAATCAAACTAAATCATATTTAATGCCTCGTAATACTAAATATATATATCATATTATATATAAGCAATCCATTTGCATACAATATATTCACATTAAGTTACAAACATAATATCCATCACCTATAGCTATTTAAAAACAAAAAACCAAGAATGTTCTCAGATTATCACAAGAAGATACTAACATATTATAAGATCTTAGATGCAACTCCTCTAGCTTCTTCTGCAATTTTGAAGTTGCTTCTTCAGAGTCGAGAACTCTTGAAACAGGCTGCGAATGAGCATTGGCTTCAGGGACATCAGATGTACCAGATGTTCCCAACCCTTTCCCAAAATTATAGCACAAAATCCATTCTACCTGCAGGTTTCTTTGATTTGGATCCAATAAATCTGTTATTTGCTCATTGTATATCTGCAAGAAAATTGAAAATGAAGTGATAAGGAACAAGAATAGTACAACGCTAAGCAATCCAATTATGTCAAAACTAAGAATCAAAATAATTCAATTATGTTTATCAGCATGCTTAATTCACAACTTCCAAACGGGAAATATAATACAACTCAAATACCCACCTTGGCACATAGAACTCCAATTACAATCCCTCTAAGGTGGGAAAGACAGACAATAATGCATAAAGTATGGAAACATGAATTACTCAATCGCACTGATTTAGCAAATTAGATTACTAAATTACACACCGATTAGCTGGTAACCACAGAAGTCACATATAAGTTAAATGTCCTCAGGAATAGACTATTAATAGTAATTTAACTTTGAAATAGGCTTGCGATGCTATATGCATGAAAAATAGAATACACATAAGATATCATAAAGGGAAAAAAAAGAAAGTCATAGATCAGTTAAAAGCATAGCAACAGAGCGCCAAACAAAGGGAACTAATTAACAACACAGAAAATATTAGGAACAAAAGGCATATTGACAGTGGAACTTACATTTTATTAAACAACGTTTCCAATAATACTGAGAATTAAGCTTATTGATTACAAATAATAATGCATTAATGCTTACCTTTGGGACAGGAACTTCCCATGTTGCCATTGCCTTCAAGTCTAAATATAAAATTAACAACCAAAAAATTCAATGAGAATATACTCTAACCAATTGACTAGAGAGCCACTGACTAATAAAACTAACATACCATGGTTGCAAAAGTCAATGCCAGGGAGAAGACCCTCCACCCAGAGAGTTTCTTCTTGTTTCGATGTGGAAGTTGCTCCATTGACTTTGTTATCAGTCTCATAACCCTTAAATCCTGATATAAACCCAAAATAAATAAAAATCTTTAACCTCAGCTCCATGTTAATATAATAAACTTTCACCCGTGAAAGCAAATAAGAGGAAAGATCCAGGCACAAAATTGGTAAGAACTAAAGTGTAACCTCACTTTTTCTATCAATTTCATTAACAGGCTCTCCACTTAGTCCACTATAACTGATGGTCACCTCAGAACTCCTTTTAACTGGACAGGTTGTCTCGGTATCTTCTTGAATTTGGGAAAATACATAAGAATGTGGAAGATGAAGGTTCAGAGCACGAGACCAAAATATAGAATTCGCCCTAGCATTACAGAAATCACACAGTATTAACCACCAAAGTTTGAAATGCAAGGAATGTCATCATATCATAGTCAATCTCTTTCATTGTCCCCACCCACCCCATTTTGAGAGAGAATAAGAAAGAGTTCATTTTGAGGAGATCCCTACCAAAGGAAATCTTCAAAGCAGACCTCACTGCAAAAGAAGCATTAACAACAATTCATAATTGGGAAAAAGGAAAATAAACACACTTGATTCCTACTTTATTCGATGTAATTAATATCGACCTTTCTGAAACTCCATCAATAGCAAGAAGTTTCTTCACCAAACCCTTTACTTTATCTTCTTACACAAAAATCAAATCCTTTTTCTATAAAATAATTACACTATCTTTCATCATCATGGGTAGTCAAATTACATGCATTTCATCTTCAATAGAAACGTTAAACTATATGTTTATATTTACCCGCAATTCAGTTGCTCTATACAAGATTGTTCCTCTTAATTCCAGTATCTCATCATCAGTAAACCATAACGGATTCCCAAAAGTGGTGGGAAGCATATCAAGATACCTGAACCAGTCTTTAAATCCACATAAATAATAAATAAAAGAAAACTAAAAGAAAACAATCAAATATGTTAAGTACATACGGTTTCCACGAAGAATTCTTTCGGAGACGTTCCACAGTAAGAAGTCTTTAAATCCGTTGTTCGTTGAACGAGAGGGAATTGAAATGTAAAGGGTTGGAGTAAAATTAAGTTCGGTTCAGTAAAGGATAATCCTGTAAAATATTACCTGGCACTGCAAATCAACAATCTTCACCTGCTACCACTTCGATATATCTAAGCAGTTTTCGGCTTCACGACTTTCTTCCTTAGTTGCATGTTTGTGATCAAGCTCTTCATCCCCCAGAAGAATAATAATGCAACGCATTGCACAACAGACTGCCATTAATGAAAGAATCAATGAAGTTTGCACGTTGTATTTCGTAATGCATAGGGAAACACTTCGGATATGGACATGCAAATACCTGTAGAAAATCACCGAGCATAGCAGTGTACTGGGGCTCTTCAGGTCGATAGTTGTAGAATTCATAGAGAAGAGGAGTGCTAACCAGCAAATACACAAACTACGACAAAGGAAAGAACAATTAGATGAGACACGAAAGTAGAATCAAACGTAATTGCTCGATGGAATTAACATATAACTTCATAGTTCAAACGGAACCAAAATAATCACTCTTAAGAAACAAAAATCTCACCAGGAGGAAGACTCCAAAGCCATAGCCAAATACAAATAGAATAGCACCGAGTCCTTTCAAAGCAATATCGACCGAAACTAATTTTTAATTTGCCTAATGCGTCCTTAAGGTAGAGATCTTAGCTTTGTTCGCTTCATTTTTCCATCATTATTTATCTCAAAAACCTAGAGGCATGAATACCATTGGTTAACTGAAATGTCAATCTATCTAGTTAATTCATGAAAGTAACTTAAAATACAACCACCATGCTGTCACATCCTTGCAACATTGGCCAACTTAAATGTAAGAAAAACATAGTGTTCAAGAAAGAAGGTAAGAAGAAATTACAATTTGCAAGTTATGAATTCGATTCCTAGAATATCAAATAATTTATAATTGTTTCTTTCTCTATCCCCTTTTGCCAGGGTACTTATATATCACTTCTATCAATAAAGCTATTTCGATGGATTTAAATCATAACCGATGAGCTTTTACACCTAAAAGCTATGTCTGTACATCCGTCCTGGTCCTAGTTTCTACCAAGGTTAATAAAAAGGAAAGAAAAAAGAATGTCAAAACATAAGGGCCTTTACAAAAGTGCAAGCTTTTGCACCTAAAAGGTGCATCTTTTGTTATGAAAGAATTACATGAAAGACAAACCTCAAGAATAATAATGTTTTTCTCCAATTTGTTCACATTTCTTTACAAAACATACTTCCGAATATCTAAGAAAGAATAATTTTATCAAATATCTAAGAACCCTTAACTCCTCAAGAAAAGATTTAAAAGATTGTCCATGACAAATAACCTATTAGTTAGCATTCGATATTTGTGCATGACAAAGCATTCAATGAAAACAATCAAATATTTAAAAGACAACCTGATTCAACGAATTACCCGAAGCAGTAACCATCATGGTTCCAGCACAAGTACAACAAAGGCCCGCCAAATCAACGACGTCTCCACTCCCTAGAACATATCCAGTCCCCGAAGTCGCCACCACCAGTATACTAGTAAATGAAACCACCCAAAAAAAGTTAACTTTTTTAATCAAACCTTCAAAAATTGCCTAAATATCTTAATTGAGGTTTGACCTGAGATGAGCCTCAGAGAGCTCCTAGTAACACCGACCGTAGTGAATAGCCAGCTAGATCACATCACTAGCTTTGAAAGTTAAAGGTCAAAAGGCATCAGATTTGTTAGCGAGAAACCCTAGCTTTAAAATGGAGTCCGATGAGGGAGAGGGAGAGGGCGCCACCGATGAGGAGTAGAAACGTTGATGAGAATGAGAAAGTGTTTGGTCTACAACGGCATTTGGAGTGAAAATTGAGAAAGCAGATGCGTAATGGAAGTAAGTGAAATTGGTAGAGGAAGAAGAAGTGGGAAAGAATGAAAATAATGGGGGAAATTAAAAAATGACTTTTACAGATGACACACAATTAAAAAGTGTACTCCGTGCTTTTGCAAATTTTTTGGATTATGACTATTAAATATGACACACATTATTGTAAGTCATAAATCGTTCAGATTTTAAAAAACACGACATTTTTTAGGACACATTTTTTGTAAGTCATAAATTAGCACGTGTCATCGTTCGTGTGTCATTAAAGGTATATTTTCTTGTAGTGTTAACTCTGATTATATTGTACAATAAAATCCATTTAATATTTTCTCATTTCTACCTTAACGTGTGACCCTTTAGGTTCTTGTAGCATTAGTAGTAATTATTAGAACCATTCTAATATTATAAACAATGAGTGACATCTAGCAGTATATCACTGTCACCTAAGTTACAAGAAATCATGATTTGACATATCATCTTCGTGACTGATTCTTTTATTTATTACATCATTTTTGTCATTTATCTCTAGAATAGACACAAGTCTTGGAATAGTCACAATTGTATGACCCATCTATTATTTCTTAATATCTAGAGTAGACTATAATTAACAAATAATTTATAATATCTCATATCAACTTATTCGAGCATGGCCATGTATTGCTAGTCTCACTCAATATAGTGACCTTTGATATTTTTCATATTATGTAGGAAGGATAAATTATTTCTTAGTTATTCACATCCTACTACATATATCAAGATATGTTTAATATCAGTCTTTATAGTGCAACTAGTTACAGAACATGTTTAACTGTATTAAAACATATAACAATATATGTTGAGATAGTAATGATCTCAAGTTTGAGGATCATACATATAGTCATCACCATGAGCAATGTTGTGACCATCACATAATAATCCAAGACATATGCTTATAGTGGGTCAAATCAATATATCATTCTCTAACATCATATTGATTCATCGATTCTGACATCTCTATGTCGATGACAATTCATTATCATCAATCAATAACGTGTTAGTCTTAAACATATTATTATTGTCCATACCCATAATAATATTCAACTAAGGATATTTAATAATAATCATATTATTATATGGACTTTATTATCTTTCATTTTATGTTAGAAAGAAATATATAACTAAAAATAATAGTGGCAATGCCTTTATTCAATAAAATTGGTAAATAAAATATGTCCGTATAATCATCGTATGATTGGTTTTTGGGCATACTCTAACATGTAGAGGGGTATAACCTTTCTTGTCTAGGCATTACGGAAAGTGGCACACTAAAGAGTTCCATTGACTTTCAGAGACGTGCTTTGATTATGGTTCACTAGAGCATTACATTCGAGACTATCATGAGGCAGGGAATGTAGTGCCACCGATTGCTAAAAGGATAGTTCAATCAGTTCAGAGGGACCGAAGATCAGTATGTAGGGGTGGTAGTTCAATGTTGAGGCATCAGAGTTGGGGCAATTCCAGATCTGTAGCTGGACTAGAGACTAAGGTTGCCTCAAGGTAGTACGCAGTGAGGGCCTAGGAGAAGTCTGAGCCAGTAGATGTCATTTTAGGTATCTTTACTATTTTCGACACTCATGTTTCTACTTTAATTGATTCAGGTTCTACTCATTCGTACATATGTTATGAACTTGTCCAAGAGTGGGGTATTTCAATCGAAGACCTAGAGATCAAGGTTAGGTTCTCGAGCCCTTTAGGGCTAGATGTACTTGAGGACAAGGTCTACCGTAGATTTCTAATAGAAGTTTAGAGTCAAAATTTTTCTACCGACCTTATAGTATTACCTTTTTTAGAGTTTTATTTGATCCTAGGAATGTATTAGTTACCAAAGCATGATGCGAGTTTAAAATGTAAGGCTAGGCAATTCAATCTTAGGCGTAAAGATGATACTAAGATCGTAATGGCTAGTGATGAGTTATGTGGCACTTCTAGGATCATCTCGGCCTTAGCTATTGAGAGATTGATTAGTTGAGGTTGTTAAGCATTCCTAGCCCATGTGATAGACACTAGAGTCCCGAGCTCGAGGTTTAATGATAATTGTACTGTGAGAGACTTTCTTTAGTTATTTTTGAAGGAATTGCTAGGCTTACCGTTGGATCATGAGTTTGAATTTAGCATCGAGGTATTGCCAGGAGCGACCCCGGTATCCATCGTTCCTTAAGGTAATGCACTGACCGAATTGAAAGAACTCAAGGCCTATATTTAGGAAATGTTAGACCAAGGGTTTATTCACCTGAGAATATCTTCGTGGGGGCAATCGATATTTTTCATAAAGAAGAATGATGATTCGATGAGGTTTTGCATTGACTATCGTTAGTTCAACAAGTTAACGATTACGAATCGGTATCCAGTTCCGCAGATGGACAATTTATTCGACCTGCTTAGAGGAGCTAGGGTATTCTTTAAGATAAATTTAAGGTTGGGTAATATCAGTTAATGGTTAAGGAGATCGATGTAGCGAAGAATGTGTTCAAATTTGACTTACTAATGCACTAGTAGCATTTACGGATCAAATGAATCAATTTTTCACCTTTACTTGGATCAATTTGTAATAGTGTTCACCAATGACATCCTGGAATATTCTCAGTCAGAGGAAGATCATGATTGTCATCTCTGTATTGTCCTCTAGACACTTAAAGAATGCCAATTATACACAAAGTGTAGTAAATATAGGTTTTGGTTAGTGGAAGTGTCCTTCTTTGGCCATGTAATAGCCATAAAAGGCATTCGTTTGGATCTGTAAAAGATTTATAATGTGGTTGAGTGAGAACCGCATTGTGGGGTAAGATTATGTCCGATCGTGGCATAAAGTTTAAAAGCCACTTCTGGAAGGTATTGTGGGGTAAGATTGGTACAAAACTTCTTTATTCCACCACTTGTTATCCACAAACGGATGGACAAAATGAGGTAATCAATCGGATTCTAGGTTCTTTAGTCCGAACTATGGTATGTAAGAACACATGTAATTGGGAAGAATGTTTACTTTTTGTGGAATTTAATTATAACAGATCTACCCACACCACTACAGGTTATTCTCCATTCGAGATAATTTATGGATTCAATCCAGTAACTACTTTGGATCTTGTTTCTTTACACAAAAAACAACCTTTGTTAAGGACCTTCACGCTAAAGCTAAGCAAAGGATGGAGAAAACATATGTCTGTTGTTTGTGAGTACTATAAATGGGTGCGGATATGTGTGCTAGTATACACAATCGAACAAGTAATAAAGTGATAAGTCGAGTATCGTCTCCATATGGAATTGGGGAAAACAAATAAGTTTGTCAAGGCACTTTACTTTGTCACCTAAGTAAAGTTAGTGATGGTATGTACGATTGAGAATGTTATGGCAAAATGGAATAACTGAAGTGAAAATGGAATGATGGTAGAGTGATAGTAATTGAAAATGTTGTGGCAAATTAAATTGTAATACGTGCAAGCAAATGGAAATGTCAAGGCAAAATAAAATATAAATATAGGACTTTAGCTTTCTCAAATGACAAGCAGCAATGGGAATGAGTGAAAGGAGTCACAAGGAAAATCTAAGTCTATGTCTCTGAATGGTGTTTCTTCTAAGCTTACCATGCCCGACAGAGTCTACTGAAATGCCCTATGCTATCTCTAGTAAGGGACTCGACAGATTAAAGATGCCCTGGCAAAATCGATTGGCGTAAGCCCTTGCAGTGACCCTATTGGTTTAGTTAATAGGATATGTCTCGGCAATACCTTTTTGCGGCAGCATTAACATCTAACCTATCGTTTATACATAATTCCTTTTAGTCGAATAAAATCCTATCCTTATCTCTAAGGTGGATTAGGCTTAGTTACTATCTAGAACCCCTTGTTTGCGCAGTTTCTCCCTAGATTATCTCAAAGACTAAAGATATTTTGCCAAGGCATTCTCTCGAACCCTAAGCACCTTCTAAGAAAAGGCTACTCTCGTAGCTCCTACAACCTTAAAGCATTAAGTCTCACAAACAAAACAGAATAAAGCATAAAATAGCAATCATTCATTAAAATAAAAACTTAAACATCCAAGTGAACTCCCACCAAATATGATTAGTTCATGGTGGGGTTCGAAATCAACAAGCACAAAGTAAGATTCATTCGTTCCTTACAACCCAACAATAAAATATAAAAGCAAAGGACTAAGGGGAGGAGAGAAAGCCTTCTACGTGCACTGTCCAATGCTTCCCTCGGCCACCAAGATCTGCTCCTAGCGAATTGGCTCCTCTTGGATGCTCAGAACGTCACTCCCTTCAGCTTATCAAGGAGAAATGCCACGGCAAGTAGGATTGACGGAGAAAGATAAGACATTCTCTCTCTAACTTTTTAGGCTCTAAACAGTGGGGAACTAAAGTCCTCTTCAATGTGGCTTCATCCTCTATTTATAGGGGGGAAAATTCTTAGAACTTGGTGTTAACTATCCTAAGAAACCCTAAAACCATGGTTGATTTGCTTGGAATCTGAGCAGGACAGTCTATGATGCAGCCTGGGTAGCTGGATGATAGACCGGCAAAATCCCGCTACAGGCACCCAAGAACAGACAGGATCTGCAGGGTCAGGTGGTGTCATCAGCAGAATCGGCGGATAGAGCGCCGATCCCTCCAGGCGGATCTTCGAGGTGGATTTCTCGGGCAGAGCTCTCGAATACAGCTGGCTTCAAAAAATATCTTCTCGCACTTAAAGCGCTTTCGAAATGCAGTAGAACTTGGCAATTGCATTTTGCTCAGAAATCTCCGTATGTCACGACATTTCCTTTCCGCTTTTCCCTTGCTTTCAATTCCTGCACAACATTAGACAAACACCTTCCCCATAAGGTTGCACTGGTGACAAATTAAAATACTGCGGCAAACTGATTTCTACCACATGCAACTAAATGCTTCTAAATGCATCTACATAGTCCTAAATAAACTCTTAAACATTCAATAACTTAAGTGAAAAGGTCTCAAAATGTGATCTTTTTATAGAGTTATCACACCCCCAAACTTAAGCTATTGCTTGTCCTCAAGCAATGGATAATAATAGCAAAACAAAAATACCATGACAAGTTCAGAAGCAAAATAGTTTTACGGAATAAAATTTCATCCCACAGCATTTGGCTTCAACAAGTTAGACTAGGTTTGAGAATTCAAGCACTTCCCCCTAGAACAAAACTCTTTATGTGGGTGTGTGCGTTCTTGTATCCAATCCATGCTTAACAAACCTACAAATTTTCTAAGCAAGGTTTCTCAATTTTCCATGACATTTTTTTAAAATCTACTCCTATCTTGCCTTTCTTTTCTTTTATTTAATCTGCTACGAGGGGAGTCAGCCCATCACTCTACCATCCCACACTATAGGTGAAAGGGAGCATACCTTCCACCCCTGAGCTAGTCAGGTAGAGTCATCCCGTGACATCTTTTATTCACTCATATGCCATGGCATAGCGGAGTGTCCCTCTACAGATATGCCGAGGAATTTATTCATAACTTCATTCATTTTTCAAAATTTTTTTAAGCATAAAACTGTGGGGTTTCAGAAGTCAAATTTTTATGCCACGACATTTTAAGAATTATTTTATAAAAATTTCTAAGTTTCTCAAGCATGGAAAGCATACAGTCGTGTATTCAAGGGTTTCAAAGAAGCAAGTCCTGGAGTTGGTCCTATCATCCTCAACCAGTCATGAACATTCTATCCCGGTCATCCAAAATTCATCATCATCGGGCATCCTTAACTAATTCCAGAAAACTATTCAAGAATTACTAATGTCATGGCATATTTATTTTACTACTACTATCATGCAGTGATGCGATAACCCTACTTCCCCCAAACCTGAGAGAAACATTGTCCCCAATACTTACTAAATATAAGGAAAATGAAAACTACATGCTATAAATGCAATGAAATGTTAGGTACCTTGTCTTTGTGGTGGTGGTACAGCGGTTGCGCGGTGAGTGCACTTGCGGAGTTTGGCGGGGCTGGAATGTTTGGAGTCAGACGCGGGTACGGCTAGAGGAGTGCTAGGTCCTTAAGGAACAATTGGGAGCAGGGGCTCCGCACGCTGAGATGCCTTCCTAAGGCGACGCCTGCTCCTACGCAAGGGAGCTTGTCGTGGCATCTCTGATTGTGACTCCTCGGTGGACTCAGTGGGATGTAGTACTTCAGGTTGCTTTTCTTCCATCGGTGTAGCATGTTGCAGTAAATCAGGGTGTTCTGCTGCCAAGGGTTCAACAAGTTGTGTTGGTTCCAGGATATTAGCGAGTTGGAGGTTGGCTTCTTGATCGGCATCGGGTGACATAACATGGACGGGATCAGGGTCATCCGTCTCTTTATCGTCAGTAGACTCTTCGGGTTCAGTAGGCTGGGGACTCTCTGCACCGTGTGATTGAGGGGCATCGGTATTGGTAGGATGAGGTGCTTCTGCAGATGCCTCGGCATCATCATTCAATTGCACGAGTATGTCAGGGAAGATAGGAATGGTGAAGTTAGTGTGCGGGAGGAATTCCATCAAGGCACTGGTGAGAAATTCATCTCGGTGTTTGGCATAGGCAAAATATGTCATCAGTTTGTCAGACAGTTTCCCAACATGCTCGTGAGTGCGCTAGACTACCTGCTCCAGGGCATCTGAACTTGCCTTGGCATCTTAAGATGGTGAAACGCGAGATGTGGAAGCCCCTTTTTCCTTCCTCTTTACTTCCTTCAATCCCAACAACAAAGGAACTTTTGCTCTGATAATTCCAGCAATACCCAGTAAGATCTCATCAAACATTTCTTCAGGAACCTCCTTCTTTTGGTATAAGGCAATGATGAGGTTTGGAAATACCAAGGCACTTGCAGGACGCTTCAGGCACAAATGAGCTTGTTCCACTATAATCTTCCCTACATCTATGGCTCGCCCAAAGATGATTAAATATAGTAAGAGCATTCGCTAGCATGACACGATAGTGTTGTGGGACGTGGGTAAAAGTTTGTGCTTCATGAAATGATTCCACAACTTCACCTATGGGAGCAGCCTCTCCCGGTCCACGGTCTTGCGACTTATTTGCTGTCCATTCCATTTTGTATTTGGAAGACAAAGATCTTCCAAGATGCCTTGGTAAGTTTCGTTGTCAACGTCTTGGGCGAAGCTTGCATGGTGGTCATCAGCAACCTGCAGATTAAAATATCGGTTAATAGCGGTAGGAGTAAAACGAATAGAAATGTCGCGAACCACCACAGCATGCTGATTTGGCTCAGTAATGTTAGAATAAAACTCCTTCACTAATGTTGCGTTGACAGCGGCAGGGTGCTTGGTAAATTTTTGCCACTTATGCTTGGTGACCATGTCGAGAACCTCACACCCGAAGGCATTGTCCTCCTCCTCGGTGAAGACAAATCCCAACTCGAAAAAGACTCACCGGTTCTTGATTGTTTGGAACCGTTCACGGGCGAAATCAACCACAAACCGTATCGACGAAGGTGGCGTAGGGGAACGGGAACGGACCATGATGAGAACACACAAGGGAACTAAGAAGAAAAGCTTGGGTTCCGGCTATGGAGGTTCAGTCAACAAAAAAAATGGAGGAAGAAGATGAGAGAAAGTTAAAGCAAAAAATAAAAGTGAAATGAAGATACAAACAAAATGAGGATTTTGTGGGGAAATGTAAATAAAAAGGTGGGGCCTAGGCGGGAAAGAAACAAAATGAAACTAATCTCAAGTCAAAAGGTAAAAAAAATTCCCTCATTTTCCTGTTTTCATTTGCCACCCAAATGTTTCCCAACTTCCTCTATACGCTTCACGTGCATTGTGCGTGGGAAGGTTCTTGCAAAAATAAATTTAAACAGAATTAATAAAAAAATAATAAAGACTAAAATAATAGTACTATAAAAATTATTTATGCACAGGAGTAAATTTAAAATGTCATGGCATCCTTAAGATGTCGGACCAGTGTCGACATCGTGCAAGAGCAATGCCGACTTGTCATACGCAGGTTGGATTCCTTGGTAAGCCTTCAGGCGCTGACCATTGACTTTAAAAATGGATCCATCGTCCATGCTCTTGATATCAACAACGCCATGTGGGTATACATGGTGAACCTCAAACGGTCCCGACCAGCGTGATTTTAGTTTGCCATGGAAGAGTTTGAGCCTTGAGTTGAAAAGCAGAACTTTCTGGCCCTCATGAAAATGTCGTGGTAAAATATTTTTATCATGCCACTTCTTAGTCTTTTCCTTGTAGATCTTGGCATTTTCATATGCTTGTTCTCGAAACTCCTCAATTTCATTCAAGTCGAGCAATCATTTCTCCCCAGCAAGTTGTGCGTCGAAGTTTAGCTTCTTGATTGTCCAATAAGCCTTGTGTTCTAACTCGACTGGGAGGTGGCAGGATTTTCCATATACCATCTTAAAAGGCGACATTCCCAGAGGTGTTTTGAATGCCGTCCTATAGGCCCATAATGCTTCATCGAGCTTGGGGGACCAGTCTTTCCTCCGAGGGTTCACCACCTTCTCAAGGATTTGTTTGACTTCTCTATTGGAAACTTCAGCCTGTCCATTCGTCTGCGGGTAATATGCCGTGGCAATCTTATGTCGCACTCCATATTTTTGTAATGCCTTGACAATCAGCTTGTTGTCAAAGTGAGTGCCCTCATCACTGATGATGGCTCTAGGGACTCCAAAGCGAGTGAATATGTTCTTATGAAAGAACTTGAGCACCGTCTTGGAGTCATTTCTTGGCGTAACAATTGGTTCAACCCACTTTGAAAATTAGTCCACCGCAAGCAAAATGTATAAGTCTCCAAAGGAAGATGGGAATGGTCCTATGAAATCAATGCCCCAAACATCGAAAAGCTCAATCTCCATAATATTTTACAGCGGCATTTCATGGCGTCTAGAAATATTTCCAGTGCACTAGCATCTGTCACACACTTTTCAAAATGCGTGGGCATCTTTAAATAGTGATGGCCAATAGAAGCCTGACTGGAGAACCTTTGCATCAGTCCTCGAACCTCCAAAATGCCCTCCACAAGTTGATGTATGGCAATGGTATAAGATATCGCTTTGCTCTTCTTCGGGGACACATCGTCGAATCATTTGATCAGTGCATTGCTTGAATAAGTATGGCTAGTCCCAAAAATAGAACTTGGCATCATGAAGAAACCTCTTTTTACCCTGGCTGTTTAGTTCATAAGGAAAACACCACTAACAAGAAAGTTAACCAGGTCATCGTACCACGGAATTGCCGTGGCATATAAAATTTTCTCGTCAGGGAATTCTTCTTTAATATCAAATATGTCTTGGCAATTTGAAGTGTTCTCTAGCCTAGACAAATGGTATGCAACCTGATTCTCAGTACTTTTCCTATCAATTACCTCTAAGTCGAATTCTTGCAAGAGTAATATCCACCTAATCAGTCTAGGCTTGGCATCTTTCTTGTTCACTAGGTATTTTATAGCTGAATGATCAGTGTGAACTATAACTTTGGTACCTATCAAGTATGGCCTAAACTTGTCAAATGCAAATACCACGACAAGTAATTCTTTCTCTGTGGTTGTATAATTTAATTATGCAACATTTAAGGTACGGCTAGCATAATATATGACATGAAAGATTTTACCTCTACGTTGCCCAAGCACAGCTCCCACGGCAAAATCACTTGCATCGCACATTAATTCGAATGGGACCGTCTAATCTGAGGGAACTATGATCGGCGCATAGATAAGTCTTTGCTTCAGTTCTTTGAATACGCCATGGCTTTTCTAATCGAACACGAACGGTTGGTTCTATTGCAGCAGGGTACACAAGGGCTTGGATAGTGTGGAGAAATCCTTGATGAATCGCCTATAAAATCCAGCATGTCCAAGGAAACTCCGAATGCCCTTGACATAATTTGGTAGGGAAAGCTTTTCGATCACTTCGATCTTGGCTTTATCAACCTCAATGCCCTTCTCAGATATTTTATGGCCTAGAACAATGCCTTCTCTTACCATGAAATGGCATTTTTCCCAGTTTAGCACAAGGTCTGCCTCTTCGCACCGCTTCAGTACCTTTGCCAAATTGCCGAGGTATTTTTGAAAGTCGTCACCAGAAACAGAAAAATCATCCATGAAAATTTCCAGAAAGTCTTTAACCATGTCAGAAAAAATGGCTTGCATGCAGCACTGAAAAGTTGTCGGGGCATTACAGATCCAAAAGGTATTCTTCGAAAAGCATAAGTGCCATACGAGCATGTGAATGTGGTCTTCTCTTGGTCCTCTGGTGCGATGGCAATCTGGTTATACCCCGAGTAACTGTCCAAGAAAAATAATATGCCTTGCAAGTAAGCTGATCCAGTATTTGATCGATGAATGGGAAAGGGAAGTGATCCTTCTTGGTGGCCTTGTTGAGCTTGCGGTAGTCCATGAAGATTCGTCACCCAGTGACCGTGCGAGTCGGTATCAACTCGTTATCTTCACTTGTTATCACGGTCATGCATCCTTTCTTTAGCACACATTGAACGGGACTTACCCACGAACTATCTGAAATAGGGTATATTACTCCAGCGTCAAGCCATTTGAGAATCTCTTTCATAACAACTTGTTTCATGATTGGATTTAATCTTCGCTTTAGCTCTATGGATTTGCCGTGGCATTCTTCCAACAGGATTTTTTGTATGCAGATTGTTAGACTTATTCCCTTAAGGTCTGCCATAGTCCATCCTAACGCTTTCTTATGCTATGACAAAACACTTAGAAAACTAGGTTCTTGGTTAGGAGTAAGGGCAGAGGAAATAATCACAGGCAAAGTTTCATTACTACCCATATAAGCATATTTAAGATGTTGTGGCAAGTTCTTAAGCTCAAGGGTAGATGCATGCTGTAATGAGGGCTTGGGAGGAACAAACTCTTCAAAATTCAAAGGTTCAAAGTGCGTACCTAGGCTAGCTTTAAGGAAGCTAATCTGCTGTTCCTCAGATGAAAAGTCATAAGTCTCTTCAAGAAACTTCTCATAAATATCCAGTTGAATGGAATTGTCGCGGCAAAACTGATCTGCTTCTTTTTCAACTGTTGTATTTACTTCAAAAATGCTTTGGAATTCTTCAGAATCATCCATGTATTTGAGAGATCGGAAGACATTAACGATGACATGTTGATCGGCCATGCGCATGTTTAGTTCGCCCCGCTCACAGTCGATGAGAATTCGACCGGTGGCTAGGAAAGGTCTCCCCAATATGATGGGTGCAGTGGCATTGACCTCACAGTCCAGAATCAGAAAATCAACAGGAAAAATGAACTTGTCAACCTTCACAATGACATCTTCAATTCGCCCCTCTGGACGCACGTGTGAATGATCGGCTAATTGTAAGATGACGAAGGTGGGTCTTGCATTTCCTATCCCAAGCTTTACGAATATTGACTTAGGCATCAAATTTACAATTGAACCAAGGTCACATAATGCCTTACCAATGAACTTGTCTATCAAACACGGTATGATAAAGCTACCCGGATCATGTCTCTTTGGTGGTAGCTTGCTTAAGGAAGAGCAAAATTCTTTTACCGTGACAATTGTTTCGTACTGGTCAACCTTTCTCTTCTTGGTGACAATTTCCTTAAGAAATTTAGCATATGTTGGCATTTGCTCCATTGCTTCTAGAAAAGGGACATTGATTTGCTGTTGACTCAGTATGTCAACAAACTTTTTAAACTGGATGTCTTTGTTGTGCTTCTTCATTCTTTACGGAAAATGAGGCGCGGGTCTGGCTTCCTGTACTGACGAGGTGCGAACAGAAGTTGCTGTGACATTTTTGTTTGCCCCTTCAGTTTCTTTACTTGATGAACTTTCAGATTTATCCTCCTCCTCTGGTGCTTCTTCTAGCACCTCTTGATCAGCGTGATCGGTCTTAGGGGTAAATTGTCCTTCGATATTCCCCCAAACTTATCTTCAAGATTAATCTGTGTACCACTTCGGAGAGTTAGCACACTACATTGCTCTTTTCTATGAGGTTTTGTGACTTCAGTGTCACTCGGCAAATGCCCTGGTTTTCTTTCTTGTAACGCCGCGTCAATTTGACCAACCTGACTCTCCAGCACCCTTAGTGACGAACTATGGCTTTGAAGTAGGGCTCCTTGATTTTTAATGGAGGTAGAATGGTCTTGCAGCATTGTCTTCGTTGTTGAATTGAACTTTTGCATTGTGGCTTCCAACGAACTAGTATTAGATGAAGATGGCCCTCCCTTATTAGAATTATGCCATGGCATATTAGATTGATAGTTCTGGGAGTCATTGAAATTCTGCTACCGAGCTGGCTGATGGCCACTACTGGTTCCTTGATTTCCCCATGAAAAATTTGGATGCTGACGCCATCCAGGATTATAGGTGTTGAAATAGGGGTTATTGTTGCTTCGGTTGAAGTTGCCAACAAAGTTGATGGATTCTTGATTGGTTGGGAAATCACTCTCATTGTGATTTCCGTGGCATAATAAACATGCTGAATTGGCTGCCTTCACTTCTCTCACCTCATTTGGCCTTTGTAAATTCTTTAGCATGTTGGTAATGGCCGCAAGCTGAGCGGACACATTGTCTTTAGAATCTAGCTCAAAAGTCCCATGTGTTTTGCCCCCGAATCCAAGCGTAGTAGAGGAAAACTGATAATCATTGGTAGCAATCCTATCCAAGATGTCAAATGCCTATGCTGGTGATTTGTCAAGTAACGTCCCATTTACCGAGGCATCTAGACACCATTATAGAACATCACCACTTGTGTCCAATCTTGAAAACCATGGTATGAGCACTTGCGAAGCAATGCCTTGTAACGATCCCAGTATTCATACATCGACTTGTCATCAGCTTGACGAAAGAAAGCAATGTCATTCCTTAATTGGGTGTTCATGTTTGGAGGATTATACCATAGAAATTTTTTTTTGCACAGATCCGTCCATGACTCCATAGAACCTGATGGAACGCCACTCAACCAAGCCCTCGCTCGGTCACACAGAGAATACGAAAAAAGCTTCAATTTCATAACATCTTCGTGTACCCCTTGCTGGCTTCATTCCTTTACTCACGTTGATCTCTCTTAATTCTCTCGAATTCAAGAATCACTTTCTAGACAAAAGGCTATCTCTCGATGCTCTTACAATGCCCAAACATGTTTTACCGAAACCCCAGGCGATCTCTCGATGATATTACAGTGTTAAGGTAAAATATTTAAACTATGAGCAAAACAGTCATAAGCAAACATAATTCATCATTCATAAACATAAAAATATTGTTCAGGCAAACAAAGTTTAACACCAAGTAAAGCATTCATGGTGTTATCAAAAATCATCCAAGATTAAACAGTTTAATACAACCCTAAATAGAATTAGAGTTTAAGAACAAAGGAAGAACGACTCCCAAAGCTGGGGATCTATCGCAACAATCATGATCAGCACCGCGCCTGCCTTGGTGATCACCGCTCTGCTATCGTCTGGCTTTGGAGGACACCAAGGAAGACTGGGGTAGACGGAGGGAAAGCACTACAGTTGCTTGCTCACGCCTAAGGTAAAGCTCTTCTTTCTTCTTCCTTGTCTCCTTCTTTTTACGGCTACGGCTAGTAATTATATGGAGAATCTCCTAGGGCTTTTCATGCTTTTGGAGTTTCCTTAATTAGCCGTTATTAATTTCCCAAACTTAAAAAGAAAAGACAGTTGGCGGCTGTTAGAATAATCAAGGCTTGCTTGCACGTTAAATAGGTCATCCAGCTGGCATGTGACATAGGCGGTTTCACCACATGTGCTTCAGACTTCTACAGATAAATCTTGCATTGGCAAGATAAATCTGCTCCTCATGTTCTCATCTGCTACATTGGCCTTTGCAACTTTTCATTGTCATGACTGAAATGTTCTTCATCTGTAAAGTTCATGCACAAACCAAACTCAAACAATCCCTTCTCCTCAGCAGCATCAATTAAGCCAAATAATATTGCCTAGTCAAAACTTATCCACCACAAGCAAATATAACCTATTTGCAACTAAATGCAATGCATACTTTGTTTAGACGAGCAATAACTTAAGTGAAAATACTATAAATTAAGTCTTTTTACGGAGTTATCACACCCCCAAATTAAGCTATTGATTGTCCTCAAGCAATGGATAATAGCTAGAAGAAAATTAAAATTGTCATGGCAAAGCAGTATCAAGAACATCATCAGGTTTGAGATTTCAGCCCTCACCAAAAATATGTGGCCTCAACATGTTCGACAGTCATATTAGTCAAGTCCCCTCCCTAGTCAGGATCCTTTGCTATTGTGTGTGCGTGATTGTAACCAGTTTATGCATAGAGGTAATTAGAAAACTTAAAGTAAGCACTTCTAGGTGTTAAGGAAACAAATTATTTATCAGGCTTAGTTTATACTCCTAGTTATTTATTAACTTTTATTCTCTTTATTCATATTTTTTATAAAGGGGAGTTAACTCATCACAACTACCGTTGCACACTCTAGGTGAAAGGGAGCATACCTTCCACCCCCAAGCTAGTCGAGCAGAGTTATCATGTGACTACTTTCATTCACTCATATGCCTTGGCTACTCTTAATTTCTTTTGGAGTTTTTTATTATTCATGCCTTTGCACAGAGGAGTGTCCCTTTGTAATTTTTGAGTTTTCAAGTTTTTAAACACTAGAGAGTTTTTACCTTACCCTTAGAATATTTTTGAAGTCTCGACAATTAGAAAGTTCTTTCCCTAAAATTTTACATATTACCTAGAGCAAAGACAACCTACAATCATGTTTATAAGTTTCAAAGGATCAAGCCTAGGGCTGGTTCTCTTCTTCAGACAGTCTTTACAATAATTCTGGCATATGCAATAGAATTTTACATTCATCATTGGGCATCCCTAATTCATTCCTAACAATAATCTTAACTTGCTTATGTCATGACAACCAAAATTTTCAACCAATTAACATCAATTACTATTTAACAAAGTATGGTAGAATGGACAACACCTCCCCCAAACTTGAGGGATACATTGTCCTCAATGCATGAAAACTACTCTAAATGCTATTATATGCAAATGCGGAAAAAAAATAAAAATGAAGAAAAACACTTACTATGGTGGTGTGGCTTGACTTGACGCCCTCGTGTGGCGTCGTTTGGGAGGGGAAGGGCTCTCGGATCCTGATTCTACTGCTTCTGGCTGAGAAGGAGATATCTAAAGTATACGGCCCACCATTCTCTTATATCGCTTCTTGCTGGTCGAAGCGCGGGCTGGAGTGGACTGCTCGGTCGCGGGAGTCGGTTGTGCTGGAACTACTGGTGGACTAGGAGCTATTGTTAGGGCCGGTGGTGTCAATTGAACTGGGGATGGAATGGGATCCTGCTCAGGCTGCTTCAGTCCTGACATAAAATCTTCATCAGTGAAGAAGTGGGGTGGAGTATCACTGCTGCTTTTGGTGGTGCAAAAGGATGAGGAACTGAGGAACTCCTCGGTGTTATTGTGGCTTTCTTCTAGTACGAGTGAGACATGGGTTGCCACTGGTGGCACATCAGTGGGTATCCCTTGTGGAACATCTAGAGGGACATAAAATGTCGAGGCATGGAATGTGCTACCGCCCGTATTATAGTTGAGGATGACACTTACGAAGGTTAGCAGTCTGATCATTATGGTTGGGAGCAAATCTTTGATGAAGGCGTTGAGTTGCATATCCCTTGCCTTGGCATATTCAAAGTAAATTTTCATGTGGTCATCCAGGCACCCGATCTTTTCACGCGTCTCAAGCGTGTGTGTGACCACAACAGTCATTCTAGCCGCGGCAACTGATTTTGCTCCTCGCTTCAGACCCTTCTTTGGGTCGTCATCATTGAAACTCGTCAACTAGAGGACCTTTTTCTTTGTAATACCCTCCTTGGGTTTGATGAAGTCTTCGAATGGGTCCTCAGAAACCTTTTTCTTTCTACACAGTGCAGTTATAAGGTTTGGGAATAGTAGGTTACCACGGTTCCTCTTGGCACTGTCATGGATCTGCTCAAAGATGATTTCACCCACATCGATCGTCCTACCATATATGATCGAGTGCAACAGCATCAACAACTTGACGAGGATAGTGGTGTTGTGGAATGTTGGTATCAACTTGCCTTTAAGAAAATGGTTCCACAGTTTCACATGTGGCTTGAGGGCTCGACGATCTACTCGTTTTCTTGTAGGGGCATTCCCTTCGAACTTCGCTCACCCAAAACATAAATCCTGTAGAACTCCACTGTATGTTTCTTGATCTGCCTCGGCCACAAATTTCTTGTGTTAATCATCCACCTTCCCCAACTTAAAGTATTTATTAAGTGCAGAAGGGGAAAAGCGAATGAGTTTTCCTCGAACATATACCGTGTGGTTGGAGGTGTCCGCGAGGTGGGCATAGAACTCTCTTACCATTGTCAGTGATACGACGTTAGGATTACGAGCAAACTTCTCCCAGTTATGCTTATTTATGACGTCCATCACCTGAGGGCCAAACTGCTCTTCTCCCTCGGCTGGAAAAATGAATTCATCTTCCAAATAGACTTAGCATTGCTAAATGGTTTTAAAGCGTGCCTCTACTTCGGCTGTTTGGAAACGCTCAAAACTCTGTCTGGGGGGTGGGTCGGTCTCGATCTTACCATTTTTCTTGGCTGATTTTAGTGGTGGCGATGGGGAGGTATTTTTTAGAGAAAAATATTTTCTAGTTTGTAGAGAAAGATGGAAACATAACGAAGAAGAAGAAGAGTGGGTAGTTTTTTCTTGGAAAGTGGTGGTTGGTTTCGGGGTATTTGCGTCTTCTCTCGGTGGGGAAAAGATTTCTCATTAAATGAGAAATATGTGATTTGACATAAAGGAGGGGAAAAGATTTCTTTCCCTTTTGTTCTGCTGCCAAAACCTTTTTCCCTAGTTAGTCCTTTCTCCTTCATGCATGCTTCAACTCCCAATGCTGCCACGTGTTCCTTGTTTGCCTACAATATGAGATAATAGAATAATAAATAAAACAGATTAAAGCATATAATAACTTAACTTATTTATGAATAGAATTCAGATTTTCGTTGCCTATGCAACGAATATTTGCTCAATTAAGAAAAGTAAACTCTTGGGCATCGTAGGCCAATGATGTCGATTTATCGCGCATGAATGGGGCTCCTTTGTACGCCTTGAGTCTCTGCCCATTCACTTTGAAGATAAAACCATCATTTTGGTTCTGAATTTTAATCGTTCCATTGTCATGGACTTGGTGTATGATAAATGGTCCTGACCATCTTGATTTTAGCTTGCCTGGGAATAACTTAAGGCGTAAATTGTATAGCAGTACTTGTTGTCCAGAATAAAATTTCCTCGGCAGTATTTTTCTATCATGCCATCGTTTTGTTTTCTCCTTGTAAAGGCGGGCATTCTCGTATGCATGTGCTCTAAATTTAGCCATCTCATTTAGTTCCAATAATCTTCTTTCTCTAGCAAGCTAAGTATCCATGTTTATCTTTTTGATGGCCCAATAAGCTTTGTGTTTGAGTTCAACCGCTAGATGACATTCATTTCCATAGACTAGCTTGAACGGGGACATTCTTAGCGGTGTCTTAAATGTTGTGCGATAGGCCCATAGTGCTTCATCTAGCTTCGGCGACCAATCTTTTCGACTTGGGTTGACCACTTTTTCGAGGATCTACTTGATTTCTCGGTTAGACACTTCGGCTTGTCTATTCATCTGAGGGTTATACGCCATAGCAATTCTATGTCGTACTACATATCTTTTTAGTGCATTGGCAGTCAATTTATTATCAAAATGTGTCCCTTCATCACTAATGAGAGCTCGTGGAATCCCAAAGTGGGTGAATATATTTTTCTGCAAAAACTTCAACACCGTCTTAGAATCGTTCTTAGGTGTTGCAATGGCTTCAACCCATTTTGATACGTAATCCACTGCCAATAGAATGTACATATCTTCGAATGATGTTGGAAAAGGTCCCATGAAATCTATGCCCCATACGTCGAAAAGTTCGATCTCCAGAATGTTTTGCCATGGCATCTCATGTCGTTTCGAGATGTTTCCTGTTCGTTGGCATCTATCACATGACTTGTAGAATTCATGCGCATCTTTGAATAGGGTTGACCAATAAAATCCTGACTGAAGCACTTTTGTTGTTGTTCTCATCCCACCAAAATGCCCTCCATATGGTGACGAGTGGCATTGGAGTAGGATATCTTACTGCTCTTCTTCTGGAATGCACCTTTGGATTATTTGGTCTCCGCACAGCTTGAATAGAAATGGTTTGTCCTAGTAGTAGTGTCGCACATCGTGTCGAAATTTCCGTTTGCCCTGGCTAGATAAATCAAGAGGAACAATACCACTAACAAGAAAATTAACGATGTCAGTATACCACGGTGCAGCCGTGACAAATAATATTTTTTCATCAGGGAAATCCTCTTTAATATATGTAATGTCAGAACAATCAGGTTTGTTATCTAGCCTAGATAAATGGTCTGCTACTTGATTTTCTTTACCTTTTCTATCCTTGATATCTAAATCAAATTCCTGCAGTAATAATATCCACCGAATTAGTCTAAACTTTGCATCTTTTTTATTAATCAGATATTTAATAGCTGAGTGATCTGTGTGCATAATTACCTTAGTGCCTATTAGATATGGCCTAAACTTATCGAATGTAAATACTACTGCTAAGAGTTCCTTTTCAGTGGTGGTGGTATAGTTCACTTGAGCATCATTAAGCGTTCGGCTTGCATAGTAGATAACATGAAAAATTTTAATTTTTCGTTGCCCTAGCACTGCTCCGACTGTATAATCACTAGCGTTGCACATAAGCTCAAATGGTTCGTTCCAGTCTGGTGGGATAACTATTGGCGCTGCTGAAAGCTTTTTCTTCAAATCTGTGAAGGCATTCAAACAATCATTAGTAAACTTAAATGGTTGATTTTGTTGAAGCAAAAGACATAAGGGTTTAGAGATTTGAGAAAATTCTTTTATCAATCGCCTATAGAATTCTGCATGTCCAAGGAAACTGCATACACCTCGCACATTAGTGGGTGGGAGAAGATTTGTAATTACATGCACCTTGTCTTTGTCGACTTCGATGCCATGGCATGAAATTTTGTGTCCCAACACTATTCCTTCAGTTACCATAAAATGGCATTTTCCCAATTCAGTACTAGGTTGGCTTCTTCACAACTTTTCAACACCTTGGATAAATTGTCGAGGAATCGGTCAAAGTCATCACTCGAAACGGAGACGCCATCGATAAATATTTCCATGCACTCTTTCACTATTTCTGAAAAGATTGCCATCATGTATCATTGGAATGTAGCTAGAGCATTAAACAGTCCAAACGGTATTCGCCTAAATACATAGGTATCATACGGCATGTGAATGCTGTTTTCTCTTGGTCTTCGGGTGCTATGGAAATTTGATTATACCCGAGTATCTATCGAGGAAGTAATAAAATGCCTTTGCTGCTAATATATCCAACATTTGATCGATGAAACGGAGGGGAAAATGATCATTCTTTATGGCTTTTTTGAGCTTCCTATAATCCATGCATATGCGCCAGCTCGTGATTGTTCTCGTGGTGATTGACTCATCATGCTCGCTTTTAACCAAGGTTACACCACCTTTCTTTGGCACGCATTGTACTGCGATGCTGTGCAAAATTGTTGAGATGGTTTTACAACATCCATTGAATCATCAGGTGAAGAATGGAGAACCTTCTAGAATGTGTAGCTAGAACAAGTCAGCTATCAAGGGAACTAAAAGCACCTGAAATGTGGAGAAAAATCATTAGTTGAGGGTCCATTTTTGCAACCTAGAAATAGAAATGTTTTCTTCGCCACTGGATCATCAATTTCTTCATTTCTAATATTTTTCTCAACCTTTTCTCTGTGATGGTAGCCTAATCCATTTGTTGGGAGTGCACCAACAACATTTGAGAAGATGTGTAGTAGTGGTGGTCGATTGGGGTTCAATATTTCATTTGTGATATGAACGTGAGAGGGGAAATACACTTTGCTATGTTGAATGATTGATTTTTCTATTTTATTTAGTACCAAACATAATGTGTTCGGTTAAATTCTTGGATGATGATTCCTTCTATAAAAATTATTTTATGAGTTGCATTCTTAATAGATGTTTTATTAGAGATAATAACATCTTATAATATGTTGTCTTGATTATTATTATAGATAAGCGTAATTAAGATTGCATGATATCTATGCCCCATCATTGGTGTTTTATGTGAGTAAACAATTTCATAGAGAGATATAGGAAACCAATGTTATGCCTAATGATAGTTAAAAATGATTAGGTCGAGTGTTACTTGTTGCATAACTCATAACATATAGTGCTACAGCATGATCATTTTTAGCAGCCAAGTAGAAAAGCATCATAGGTCCATCGGTCTAATTGCTCCTTCGTTTATTGCAGCATTCCCCTACTTTCATCATCATGATATTCTTATTTTTCTACTTAATTGTTAATCTTCAAATTTATCTTTTTCTTACACCTAGACTATATTGTAACAAGTTTTTATCTTTGTGGGTTTCGACACTCGTAACATTATTGTTACCATTTTATTACTTGGACGATAATATATGCTTGAACTTTTGCTATATCATTTACTTAGCATCAAGTGTCAAACAATGGTAGTTTTATGTCATCCTAGATGTTATTTTTTCTAACTGTTCTAACTTTATTATTGTTCACACTTGAGTTTTATTTCATGGCATTCTGGTGTTATTGGTTCCCTCAAAACTATCCCTTAAAACTCTTGGGTTTCTTACACAAAACAATTTGTGGGTACCGATACTACTGACTTATTGAAGACTGATAACAAAAGGCTGGTATAGATACTCTAGTTTGAGTATCGATACTTTCCTAAGTATTGGTATCAAATTTGGCTTTGATGTTTTGAAAAATACCTAAGTAACGGTACCCCTATTGGGGAGTAATAATACTATACCCTTAGTATCAATATTCCCATGAGTATTGAAACCAAAAATGGCTATTGGAATCTACTAAGTTAAGTCCATACCAATACCACCCTACGAGTATTGATACCTTATCTATAGTATCGATACCCATTGTATGAGTACTGATACTTCTAGCCCAAAAACCATTTTTTTTAGTATCTAAAAAAAATTATATCAGTACTATTCTTTCTGTACCAATACTAGTCCCATAAATACCTTATTTTGGGCAAAAAAATGCATCTCTTCAACATTCCCAAACATCCTACTGAGGTCCCCCAAATGTTATTAGAGTGATAAGTCTGATAATAGGGATCATAATAGGTTCGTAAACATGTTGAAAAACTCCAAACATTGAATTCTACCATGGACATGTTTCATGACTCATGCAAGCTAACAAAATCACCTAGTGATCTACATTACAGTAGAGTTGAGTTAGATGTGAGTTACCTTGAGTCCTAAGTTGCTGAGAGTTCTTTCAAATCAACCAAGGGTGAGCTTTTCAATTCCATTGCACTTGGAGCTTTCTTTAACTTATTTCATTAAGAAATAAATCAAAACAAGGGTTACTAATGTTGTTGGGAAGCTTAAGGAAAAGTTTGGAACATCGTTTGAGCTCAAATCCTTCCGAAAACATGATGAAACACCACGGGTTTCTATACCCCCACTAAAACCCATGTATGGCCACTATCACCAAAACTTGTTCTTGAAGGATAGAATCGAAGCACTAAGAGAGGTGATTTTGTTTCTTAACTTATCTAAACTAAACTAGAATTGTAGACCAACAAAGCTTCCACATTTGTTCAAGTTTCTAAGGGAATGAGATGAAGTTTGAAGGAAGAATAAAATGACAAAGGAGAGTTGAGAAATATCATCATTCATCAAAGGATTTCATCTTTTTAAAATAAAAAAGATATAATTACTCCCTTGGTTACTCTAGCTTTGCCCAATATTTAAAAATGCCCTTTTTATCCTAGTTGGGCGAAAACAAAGCCCAACCCAATTCCCAATTGGGCCAAGCTTTCCAATAAGGTTTTTAGGTTAATTTAAAAACTTCCAATTTAACCTGAAACTACTAACCCATAATTTGGGGCATTACAAAGTTCGGAAAAAAAACTCCACCACATGTATGATTAATGTAACTAAATGAGACTAAATGAACTTAAATGGCCTTTGAAAACAAAAAATAACCTAAGTAAAAAATGTATAAAATATAGCCTTTTACGAGGTTATCATGCATCCTAACAACTTAAATCGCACAAGCATAACTACCCCACCCATGATTTAGAGCTTGCAGTCATGGTCTTTGCACTAAAGATTTAGAGACAATACCTGTTCAGAGAGAAGCGTTACATCTACATAGACCACATAAGCCTTAAGTATTTGTTTACCCATAAAAAATTGAATTTGAGACAACATCATTGGGTCAATCTACTAAAAGATTATGATTGTGTTATGACTACCGTCCGAGTAAAGCTAATGTAGTGTCCGACGCTTTGAATCACAAGTTAATGACTTCATATGAAGGGCTGATAGCAGAATTACGAGTTGAATCAGAGATAGTTAAGGAAGTAAAAGAGTTGAAATGGACCTATGGGAACTTTATGGCTAGAAAAGAATGAGTTCATCAAGGCGAGTTACCTGAATTTGAGTTAAAGGATGAAAGTATGTTGTATTTTCAAAATCGATTATGTGTGTTGGCCAGTGGGGAATTAAGGGAAAAAATACTTGGTGTGGCCCATTTTAGTCCACTCTTAGTGCATAACATGAGTGAAAAAAATACTTGGGGAATTATATGTTAGTCAGATATGAAGAAGAAGGTATCTGAATTTGTATCTAAGTGTCTGGTGTTCCAACAGGTTAAGGCAGAACACCAAGTCTCCTGAGTTTACTTCAACCAATTTAGATACCATAATAAAAATGGGATAGGATGACCATGAACTTTTTGATGAGTTTACCAATGATGTGCCAGAGATATGATGTTGTTTGGGTAGTAGTGCATCAACTTACCAAGACAGCCTATTTTCTACCTGTACAAATGAATTTCACCTAGGAAAAGCTAGCTCAGTTATACATTAGAGAGATTGTAAGACTTCATGAACTACCCACATCGATCATTTTCGACATATTTTTGTGGTTCACTTCCAAGTTTTAAAATGTGTTGGACGAAGCTTTGGGCACTCCGTTACATTTTATTACCACCTTTCACCCACAGACGGATGATAAATCTAAGAGAGTGATTTAGATTCTTGAGGAAATGCTTCAATTTTACATCATTGATTTCATTGGCAGTTGGGAGAATTATCTCCCATTAGTTGAATTTGTTTAGAAAAATATCTACCAAACTAGTATTCAGATTGCTCCCTTTGAGGCGTTTTATGGGTAAAAATGTAGGAATCCCTTGTGTTGGATAGAACTTAGTGAGAGAAAGTTACTTGGGCCGAATTTGATCTAAGTGGAAGAAGATAAGGTTCACTTGATTCAAAGTCAGTTAAAGCAAGCATTCGATAGGTAGAGGTCTTATGCTAATCTGATGCAGAAAGACATAGAGTTCATTGTGGGTGACAAGGTGTTCCTTAAGGTGTCTCAATGGAGGCAAGTTATCTGATTTGGAAAAAAAAGGAAAATTGACCCTGTGTTTTATTGGACATTATGAAATTCTTAAGAATGTTGGTCCCGATGCTTACCAACTAGCTTTATCATCTAACATGGAATGCATCCACAATGTATTCTATATGTCTACCCTTAGGAGATATTGTTCTGACCCATCTTATGTCATTCTGCTAGAACATATTCAAGTTATTCAGATTTTTCCAACGTTGAAAAATTGTTAAGGATTTTTTCTCATGAGGCCAAGGAGCTACAAAATAAGAGGATTAAGTTGGCTAAGGTTCTATGGAGAAATCATTACGTCGAGGAAGCAATGTGAGAAATCAATGAAGTTATACAAATGTGTACCCTTACTTATTTGGATAAAGTAAATTTCAAGGATGAAATTCTTTTTCAAATTGGAGAGTTATAAAACCCCAAAAATCGAGTTAGTATTTTCAAGTAAACCTTTTTGGAGTTGTAAAACCCAAAAAATTTCGGTTAGCCACTATAGTGGTCCTGTGTGACATCATGATCCAGCGATCTTTGGGTTCAACTGGATTAGGGTGTTACATTTAATGGTATCAAAATGTTAGGTTTATTTATTCCTAGTACCCGTGGATTAGAGTCAGTCGGCTTCTATAAATGTACATGCCTTTAGAGAGTCAAAAGTACTTTAAAGACTAGAATGACAATAATAACCTCCATTTATTTCTAATTTCAGAGTAAACTCATGGTAGACGATCCAACATATAGTTAAGAATGTAGGGATGAGAGTCATACATTCTCAGTAGCTGACACTAGTGATGAATTTGTCTCGAATATAGACCAATAAGAGGTACCCATAGACACAAGGGTTGATGAGGCGACTTTCTTTAGGGACCTTATCTCTTCCTTTAGGAAGATGTTCAAGTCTATACCCAGAACCTCAACTGTACCACCTCCCCCATCAGCACCTCCAGTCCAACCTGCACTAACGCATTAAGAGTCCCTAGTAGAGAGACTTTATAGATACAAGACCATTAATTTCCACGATTCAATGGATTATGATCCCATCACAGTAGACTAGTGGCTCTAGGAGACTCTTTACACCCTCTGACAGCTACACCTTACCCTTAATGGTAAGCTCGAGTGTGTCACTACTCTACTCAAAGGTGACGCTATAGATTGGTGGGAAACCATAGAGTTGGCTCTAAAGCTGGAGAGGTCATCTTGGTAGTAGTTCCTAGTAGAGTTTCATCATAAATAAATCGATGAGGCTCACACTGATGTCTTGAGGGAAAAGTTCCTACACTTGACTTAGGGGAAAAGGAATGTGATGGAGTACGAGAGAGATTTCCTCAAGTTGAGTAGATACGTCCCCGTAGTTAGTATCGATCGAAGTGCACCAGTGTCGTAGGTTTATAGAGGACATGTGCCTCAATATTCTTTCTTACGTTGCAACCATCCCTCCTAGGGCCTTTGTCTAATTGTATCAGTAAGAAAAAGCATAGAGAGAGTCCTGAGAAAGAGGTCTCAATAGTCGAGCAAGGTTGTTGGACAATCTAAGAGGGTTACCAAGCCAACGAGGCCATCTCAGACTCTGGACAAGAAGGCCAGAAATAGTCAGGGTTCATGGAGGCACCCAATAATGTAGTCAATGAGAGTTTGGTAGAATTAGAATCAAGGAGGAATATTCGAGTATAGGAGGAGACCTCTGAATTTAGTCTCTAGAGCTAGTTCCAGTGATTCAACGATAGTCTTCACTCATCATATTTGAATCAGTATAGGATAAGACACTTGAGGCTATTCCATCAGGGATCTAGGGTTGTTTTAATTACGGGACTTTAGACCACTTCATCTGAGACTATCCAGGGACTCAGGGAGTAACTCCAACGGTGACTCAGAGGTCAACACCGTACGTGTAGAGAGGTTGGTGACTGATGAGAGGTGGTTGTACTACATCTAAATAGTAAAGCAGAGGGACAACTAGATTAGTAGTTGGTACAGAGCTGATGGTAGCCTCTAGATATCACACAGTGAGAACCCACGAGGAGTGTGATATAGTCGACGTGATCTTAAGTACTTTCATAGTATTTTCCCTTGCAATTACTACTTTGATAGATCCTAGTTCCACCCACTCCTATATCTGCTTTGACCTAGTTTAAGAGATAGAAATCCAACAAAAGACTTAGAGGTATGAGTTGGAGTATCAAGCCCTCTAGGTTTTGATGTTCTAGTAGACAAAATTTATAGACGATTCCTAGTAGAAATTCAGGGCCAGATATTCCTAGCAGACTGAATGGAGTTATCCTTTTAAGAGTTCAACATGATGTGTTCCCAGAGGAGTTATCGGGTTTACCTCCCAATTGTGAACTAGAGCTTGGCATTGAGTTAATTTCGGGTATAGCTTTAGTGTCCATTTCTCCCTACTGCATCACACTGACAGAATTGAAATAGTTAAAGGCTCAGATTCAGGAGTTACTAGAGAAAGTCTTTATTTGACCGAGCATCTCTCCATGGGGAGCATCGGACTTGTTTTTCAAGAATAAATAAGGGTCAATAAGGTTGTACATCAACTACAAAAAGTTGAAAATGTTTACCATAAAGAATTTTTACCCACTTCCTAGAATATATTACCTCTTTGACCAGCTGAAGAGAGCGTGTGCGTTCTCCAAGATTAACTTATAGTAAGGTTATTATCAGTTGAAGGTAAAAGATATTGATGTAGAGAAGAAAGCTTTTATAACAAGATATGGTCATTATGAGTTCTTGATAATGCCGTTTGGATTCACCAAGGCCCGGTGGTATTCATGGACTTGACGAACTAAGTCTTTCATCCCTACTTAGATCAATTTGTAGTGGTGTTTATAATCGATATCCTAGTGTCCTCTAGATCAGAGGAAAAACATGATCAGCACCTCTGCATCATCCTTGAGACACTCCGAGATCAAAATTTGTATGCTAAATTTGGGAAATATATGTTTTATTTGTCAGAGGTTTCATTTCTAGGTCATGTCTTGTTAGCAAACGGCATCCAAGTCGACCCTCAAAAGATTCAAACCATAATTGAGTGGGATCCACCTAAAAATGTGTCAGATGTAGGAAGTTTCCTAGGTTTAGGGTACTATCATCGATTCGTTCAGGCCTTCTTGATGATAGTTACCCCCACTGACCAAGTTACTTCAGAAGGGAGTTCCCTTTTGTGGGATGAGAAGCGATAGAAGAGCTTCAAACACCTAAATATCATTCTAAATCATGCCCTAGTATTGACACAATCAGATTCGGGTAAAGACTTCATAATTTTTAATGACGCTTCGTTGAATGGTATTGGAGGCATCTTAATGTAAAAAGGTAAGGTCATAGTTCATGCTTCTCGCTAGCTTAAACCTCATGAGTGTAATTACTCCACCCATAATCCTGAGCTAGTAGCACTGGTGTTTACCTTAAAGATTTGATAGCATTACCTATTCGATGAGAAATGTCACATCTTTACAGATCACAAAAGTCGTAAGTATCTACTCACTCTTAAACAGTTGAACTTGAGGCAACATAGGTGGGTAGAGTTGCTGAAGGACTATGACTATGTGATAGCTATTATTCGGGTAAAGTTAATATTATCGTAGACGACTTGAGAAGAAAGTTGATGTCAGAGTTGTGAGCTCTCCTAGCATGGTTGAGCTTATTAATAAAGGTGGGTTGTTAGCTGAGTTACAGATTGAGCCAGAGTTAGTAGGTAAGACAAAAAGGTTATAGAGTTTAGATGATCATTTAAAGGCTCGGGTTGAGCAGGTTCACCTAGGCGAAGCACCGAGTTTTGAGTTACCTAGGCAAAGTACCTAGGTTGAGCATGGATGTACTGTATTTTAGGGGTCGATTGTGTGTACTAAAAAATGCTCGGTTGTGTAGTAAGATCTTTTATGTGGTACATTGTAGTCCACTCTTAGTTCATCCAAGAAGTAACATGATATATTAGGAGCTCTGCCAGTTGTACTAATGGCTGAGCATGAAAAGGGAAGTGTCAGAGTTTGTCGCTATATGTTTAGTGTGACAATAGGTTAAAGCAGAACACCAGTTTCCTTCAGGTTTACTTCAGCCCATTCAGATTCCTTAGTGGAAATGGAATATGGTAACCATGGATTTCGTGATCGGGTTACCTATGACTAGAAAGAGACATGATGTTGTTTAGGTCATAGTTGACCATTTAACCAAATCAACCCATTTTCTCCCAGTTAAGATGGATTATACCATAGACATGTTATCTCAATTATACATCTGTGAGATAGTGAGGTTGTACGATTTATTGATTTTCTTCATATCCAATAGAGATCCTCGATTCAATTCCCAATTTTAGAAAGCCCTTCATGAATCTCAAGGCACTAAACTCAACTTCAGTATCGCTTTCTACCCTCAGACATATAGCCAATCAGAATATGTCATCCAGATCTTAAAGGGCATGCTTAGGTGCACCATCATAAATTATAAGGGTAATTGGGAGACCATCTGCCATTAGTGGAGTTTGCATACAATAATAGTTACCAGTCAAGCATTCAGATGGCTCCGTATGAGGTCTCATATGGGTGCAAGTGTAGAACTCCACTATGTTGGATAGAGCGCAGTTAGGGTAAGATGTAGGTTCAGACTTGTTAAAGAAATCTAGGAAAATTATGATTGATTCAGATTCGGTTGAAGGAAGCTTCGGTTAGACAGAGATCCTATGTGATTTTAAAATACAAAGATGTAAAGTTTACAGTGAGGGACAAAGTGTTCCTCAAGGTTTCCCCATGGAAGAAAGTACTTCACTTTGGGAGCAAAGAAAAGTTGACCCCATGCTTCATAAGGCCTTACAAGGTACTAAAGAGAGTTGGACTAGTAGCTTATTGGTTACCTTTACTGCCATAATTAGAGGGCATCCACAATGTGTTCCATGTATCCATGCTCAGAAGATATTGTTCTGATTCTTCTCAAGTCATACCCCAAGAACAGATTGAGGTGATCCCAAACATGACCTATGATGAAGAATAGATCATAATCTTAGCTAGTGATGTAAAGGAGCTAAAGAACAAGAGGATTCCTTTAGTAAATGTACTATGGAGGATAACATGTAGCTTTAGTACGCTTACCTCTTCTATCTAGGTAAATTTTGAGCATGAAATTTCTTTCTAGGAGATGAAAGTTGTAATGTCCTAAATCCCAGGTTAGGAGTTTTTGGGTTAACCTGAGTGGGCCTTAAAATAAATCTATAAACATTTTAAGAAGCCTTGGACTAAGTGGGCATTGGTTTGGGTTTATTTGGGCCGAATAGTTGGGAAAATGGGTGTTTTTAAACTACAACCAAAGCTAGAGTGGCCAAGGGAGTAATTATACCATTTAGAAATTCAAAGACTAAAAATCCTTAATGGTTGATGATATCATGTTGTCTCTCATTCCCCTTTTTTCTCATTCTCCCTTGTCTTCTTCCTTCTCCTCATTCTTCCTCTCCAAGAACCAAGAAAATGTTAGAACTTGTTAGCCAGTAATTTGATTCCATCCCATTGAAGGTAAGAATTCTAACTAGCACCTTTAGAGCTTCCATTTGAGACCACAAGATCAAGTTTTGTTCATGGTGTCCAAAAATGGGTTTTATGGTGGATTATGGAAGTTGAGTATTTTAATCTGCTTTTTAGAGTTTTAGCCTTAGGAATAATTCTTAAACCCTTTTCAACCTTTAAAATCAAACTAGTAACTCAAGTGTTTGATTTCTTAGTTAGTGAGAGAAGTTGGATAAAGCTCCAAGAACAAAGGGAAAGAGAGGTTGACTCATAGGTGAGTTTTTGGTGCTCCAACAGCTTAGGAAAATCAAGGTAACTCACTTCTAACTCAACTCTAGCACATGTAGATCACTAGGTTTATTTTTGTAGGTTGCATGAGTTATGAAGCATGTCCATGGTGGATTTCATCTTTTGATGTTTTCAGTATGTTTAAAGACCTATTATAATCTCTTTTAACACACATAACATTTTAATAACATTTAGGAACCTCAATAGGATATTTTGGAGTGTTGGGGAGACACTTTCATTACCAAATTAATAAGTTCATAATTCACAAAGCATAACATAGGCATCTTATATCTCTATATAGATATGTTACTCTCGTAATCACATATGTTGTAACAAAGCTAGCATGCAATCCTAATAAATTTTATCTCTAAAAATAACAAACAAATCACATACATAAGATGTTATTATCTCTAATCAACACCATATTAAAACCACAACTTATAAATATAGTTCCAACAAAAAAACCATCATACAAGTATTTAATCGAACACTTTATGTTCGATACCCAATAAAACAATATTTAAACATTTACCATTCACAATGATGTTTTTCCCTTTCTAAATTTTGAAACAGAAAAGCTAAGTTAAACTAAAATCAGACACTGATGCACACGGCTGCTCTAATGCTACTACTGCATTCCCCGACAAATGGATTAGGCTTCCATGAATGGTGAAGAAAATATATAAGATGAAGAAAATTCTCTAAAAAGTTTGAATGGAGACCCTATTTATAAGCCCACAAGGTCAAAGGATCCTCAAATAGAAAAATATGATTTTTTCCTATATTTTCCAATCATTTAACAATTGTATTGGACAATTTTCTTAATCCAAAATATTCAATAACTACATACCGAGTCAGCAGTTGCTACAAGTTCTGTTCAGCAATTCGGTGCAGCATCACAGCACGACATCACCTGCAGCTTCAAGCAATGCCACAACATTAGCATACCTATTTTCAAAAAAAAAACATTAAAATCAACCCAAATTCCACCAACTTACTCTCATGATGCAAATGAAGTAACTTATGATAAAATAGACCTAAAATGATCCTAATATGATCCTAATGATGCTAAACTTCAAGCTCAACCTAGGTAAAAAATATTAAATAATAAATTTTTTGGAGAGTTATCATACCCCCAAACCTAAGTGTTTGCTTGTCCTCAAGCAACTACATGCATGACTGCTAAAACTAAAAGCAATGCCATAGAAAAACATATCATTAAACCAAATGGCAATTTTCTATAATTTCATTTTTTATCCCTCAGAGAACAACAGTTGCAGCAGTGCATATAGCATATATGATCTTAAATTAAGAAAAGCAATTTCAACTTAGTAAATTCAGAATTCACAAAGTGCAGTAGTGTGCATACTAGGTGTATCCAATCAAAACTTAGCTAAGTTAGAAAAAAATATTCCTACTCAGTTTATGATTTTCAATGCTATAATAATCTATCTTGATCTATGTTGGAGCTATTACCAGCTTTTCCAACTTATTCCTATTTTTTTTCTTTTTTCTTTGAACAAAAATCACTGCAGCATCTAATAAAGATATAGGATTTAAAGTTCAAAATTTTCTAACATCTCCAAGTATTGAGAACATACACCTAAAGTGTTGCAAATTTTCTATGAACTTTAATTCTACTAAGTCTTTATAGCATTCTCTCAACATTTCACAGTACAAGATTTTTCATCATTAAGCATCATCAAAATTTACTAAAATAAAATAAATATCATTGATTTCCTAATATTAATCTTTCAACATCACAAATGCATTTCCTATATGCAATAACAAAATACTGAAAACATGTAATTAAAACTAGACAATATGCATTCCTAATCATAAAAAGAAACAAAACACAAACTAGACAACACACCCCCAAACCTAAGGGATTATTTTTCGCAATGCATGCATAAAATAAGAAAAGAAAAGTCATGAGAAAGGGAGAATGAAACTCCCCTAAGTTGGCTTGCTCAAGCTTTTGCGGGGGTTGATTGTACTTTGACAACTCTTAAAAATTACCCTCCTCCGGTTTTCTAATACTGCTAATATCGGTAAAGATGTTATGCAATAATGAAAGTATGGAATTTAGGAAGATGATGGGTAGCAATGGTTGTTTTTAAATCCAACTCATGCTGTGAAGCAAAGGTAGCATTTTGACGACTGATGGTATGATGATTGATGTGAGAACCTGACTTTAAAAGAAAAACAATCTCAAGCGTAAATTGTTAAATAAAACTAATATAATGTCATAAATGACTTATTGAAAGCAAGTAGAAAAATGATTTCACATAGTGAAATGGAAGTTTGCGGTAACTTCGCCTGGGTCCTAATAAAATGATTCTCCATTATATTTGTTGATGGTTGTTGAGGCCTCATCACAATACCCTAGGTTCTTTAGGCTTTTGGGATAGCAACATTGTTCACAGTAAAACTCTTTCTTGCTAGAATCAGTCATGAAGTGCACTTCTTCATTGCCACCATAGAGTTATTGTAGCTTTACGGGGTGAAATTTTAGAGACGAGCTTCCATATTTAAAGCCTTATAAGATTTTCCTTGTTGCCTTCATTGATGTTGTATCATTATGCACTATAGTAGCATTTACAGTTTTCCTTAGGTGCTCATGTTGTGGCTTTGTAGTCGGTATTTGCGATGCATAACTACTGTTGATGTCATGATCAATGTGGAAGCATTGGTTCCTCTCTAGGTCATCTGATTTTTCTTTTGTCGCAATAATATTAAAAAGTCCTTCAATGCTCCCACATTCATCTAATTGTTCTTGTACTATTGCTTTAACAATGTCAACAACATGACATTTGTCTTCTTCATTGTACGATAATGGGTTGAATATATTAAATGTAATTTGTTTTTCATTAAGACGCAATGTGTGTTTCCTTTTTCAACATCAATCAATGTTCGTCCAGTAGAAAGGAATGGTCTCCCAAGTATTATAGGTAACTTTTTTTAGATTCGCAGTCTAAGACAATAAAATCTACTAGATAGATACAATTTTCCACTCGTATTAGCACATTATCAATGTTACCTTCGAAATAGACGGTGGGTTTATCAGCAAGTTGAAGTGTAACCGTTGTGGGTTGTGCTTTACCAATCCCAAGTTTCCTGAAAATGGACAAGGGCATTAAGTTAATGTTAGAGCCTAAGTCACAATTCTTTTCCTATAAAACTATCATCAATAACACAAGGAATAGTGAAACTTCCTGAATCTTTGAGTTTTGGTGGTAATATACTCGTGGTCATGGCATTACATCCTTAGTAAGAGAAACGATCTCAAAATCACCAATTCTACATTTCTTAGAAAGCACCTCCTTTATAAATTTAACATAGTTTGGTATTTACTCAAATGCTTCCAGCAATGGTATATTAACGCGCAATTTTTGTAGCATATCAATGAATTTTCTAAATTTTTGGTCCTCCTTACTTTTTTGGAATCGTTAAGTAAATGGAGATGAAGGTATTGGATTATGTTGTGGCACCATTGGATGGATCACAGACGGCATTGCTATAGGTATTGTTGCTGGAAATGGTTTTGAATTATTGTATTGTCCTCTTTCCCTTGTTGTGACATTAACAGTGGGCGTATTAAGGTTGACTTCCATGATTTATCCCTTGTCCTATTTTTTAACTCCCTCATCAACAATCCTCTTAGGGTCTTCAACATATTTCCCAATATGGAGACCACTTTGATTAGTAATGGCCTTGGAATGCTCATTATATTGAGCTTTCCTTTACTGCTTTGGATTCTCTGTATTACTGGGTAACGTCCCTTGTAGTTTATTGCTCAAAGCATTTTTCATTTGGCCTATTTGATTCTCCAAAGCCCTTAATGATGTTGATTGACTTGCCATGTACTCTCTCATTAAGTTTTCGATAGATGACAGATTGGACATTTTAGTTAAAGATTGTCATTGATAGTTTTGCCTTTACTGGGGTTTTGTGTCTGATGTTGTAACAGAGGTTATGGCCTCGTCTATTGCTGATTATACTGTTGTAGTTGATTTTAGTGTTGTTTTTATGGATTGACAACATTTTGGCTCCTCAAAGAAAAATTAGGATGGTTACAGAAGCTGACATTGTAAGTGTTGTCATAGGAATTATCATTCCTATTGTAATTATTCACATAGTAGACGGAGATAGGATTTTGAGGGCATTTCTCATAGTTATGGTCATCTCCACGATAGACACATGAGATAGGGATGGCAAGCGGGTACAATTTCATGGATTCCGCACCGTATCCGCTCCAATTGGGGCGGGGATGGGTATAATTTTAGTGGGTAGTGGGCGAGTGTGGATTTAGAAAGTGGTACCCGTCGCGGGTAGTGGGCGGGTAATGGGTTTGAGACCTTACCCGCCCCGCATCCGTACCACATCCACCCGCCTTGCATCCGCCCTCCCCACATCCGCCCGCCCAACTAAATATCCATTAAATTTTGGACCATTCTGAATTTAGGTGTAATTTTAAGAGACTAATTTATAAATCCTAATATTGTATAAGATATAACTTGTAATTTAACCAAGTATTAGGGATAAGTTTATGCATAAATTTTTTTCTTTCAAACCTCTTGTCTTCACTCTCCAGCTTATTCATGTATGTTTCTTCCCTTTTTACTTGAAATTTAATTTTTGTAAGAGTCATTTCCGTAGTCATTTCGTTTTAAGCTCCTCTGCATTTAGTTTTAAGAGTTTAATTTTTATTTGCTCGTACTGATTTTTAATTATTTTTTAGATTCATCTTAATGTTTGTTTTAAGCTTAATTTCTTAATGTTCTACAAATCAATATCTTGTGACTGAGCACCCACGTTTTTGGCTAACAGAGTCAGATAGTTGCTTCTCAAATCTCTATTTTTAACGCCACTGAATAGAATTAAGTGTTTCACATGTGCTTCACAAACCTCCATTTTTAACGCCATTGAAATTGACTTTTTCAAATTCAAATTTCAACCGAGTATTTTGCAATACTGGTGTTTTATTATGGTGTTTTATGAGAATGATGATTGTAATACTGGAGTATCAGATGTCACAAGTATTGCTTGAAATTTTAGAATGTTGTGCCAAAGAACAAAAACATTATGTGTTTGTCATTTATGTTTCTAGACTTTAATTATGTCTTTTATTATGATGTTTTATGTACTTTAAGATCTATATTAACACTTAACTCAGATAATCATTAGTTTATTTTATTATGTTTCTTAATAGATGTGTTTGTTTTATGTTTGTTGCTTATGTATAACTTAAGTTTGTTGTCAGGCGAGTCTAGCCGGGTACTTCTCCAGTGGGTAGTGGGTGTGGGGATGGATTTAAGAATGTACCCGCGTGGGTGGGTGTGGATTTGAAAATTTTTACCCATCATGGGTGGTGGGCGGGTGGTGGATTGAAAAATATTAGGTGGGTATGGGGATGGGGGAGGGGGTATCCTCACCCAACCCGCTCGTTTGCCATCCCTAACATGAGAAATGGGATGTTTTATTTACCTTGTACATACCTCCTGACTTTTTAGCTTCTTCACCATGTCCGTCAATGTTGTATTTTGGGAAGCCATGGATTTGAAAGCACAGAATCCACTACTACAGCATTACGTCTACCAAACATGTTCCTCGTGTTGTGGTATTGATAATCATTATTTGATATTCTTTCCAAAATATCATATGCCTCATTATATTTCTTTTCCAACAATGTTCTATTTGCTGAAGTATCAACTCCAATATGAGTATGCATGTTCAACCCATTATATAACATTTTCATTTACGTCCAATGTAGAAATCCATGCATTGGATATTTTCACAGCAGATCCTTAAATCTTTCCCATGCATCATACAAAATCTTTTCGCAGCGAATGAAGTAAGTCGTTTCACAGCTTTACATTCATATTTGGTGGATTGAATCACAACAAAAACTTTGGTGCTAGCTCGTCCCAAGACCAAGTGGCAGCGATGTCAACCATACTCTAGCTTTATCTCGTAAATAATAAAATGAATAGCTTCAGCTTTAATGCCTCTTTAAGAATTCCTTGTTGAACAAATGAATCGCATACTTCTATAAAAGCTCAAAGATGTGCTCACGGATCTTCGGTAAATGACCCACAATATTATACATGGACTACAACATTTGAAACATCACCAATTTCAGCTCAAAGTTGGCAACATGTATTACTGGTCATACAAGGTTAGGATATAGATCGTCAAGTGTTGGCACTACATTCTCTCAGATAGGTTGATTGCGATCATCTATATTGTAGAATTGTTGTGGCCCAGCTCCATTGCTAACTGGGAATTCATCATCATATTTATGTTGTAGCGGAGGTAGAACAACATTCCCTCATCCAATAATAGTTGTTCGGTTCTTTGCAGCTTCGCAAAAAAGTCTCCTAAAAGTATTTTCAATCTCTGGATCAAACGACTTTAATTCATCGTCACTGTAGGGGATAAACTAATAGAAATAAAAACTAAAAAGTATCTACGAAATAAAATAAAAAATGATTAAATTAAAGAAAACTCTAAATCAAATCAATACTCAACCGATAATGGCGCCAAAAACTTGATGCTATGAAAATACTACAGCAAAGTGCAACCATACACTAGCAAACAAGTAATAAAATGGTAGCAAAGAATGCTACGATGTCAAACTCACAGGGAGCAAATGTTTACAGTAGAGTTCAAGTTTAGAAAAGAAGAGTTGGAGTTGGTGATTAACAAACACAAAATAAAAAGAGAAAAATCAATATTAATATAATAAAGAAGTGTTACAGCAAACAAAGGGGCATTCAGACTGACAGACCTAAGAAGTTGTCATACTAGGCTGCTATAGCATAATGACCATGTTGTAGCACTATGTTTCATGAGTCATGCAATGATTAATTTACAACCTATTAATTTCAAACTTTCATTACCAAATTAATAAGTTCATAATTAACAAAGCATAACATAAGCATCTTATATCTCTATACGAATATGTTACTCTCATAATCACATATGTTATAACAAAGCTAGCATGCAATCCTAATTAATTTTATTTCTAAAATTAACCAAAAATCACATGCATAAGGTGTTTTTATCTCTAATCAACATCATATTAAAACCAAAGCTCATAGACATAGTTCAAACAGCAAAACCATCATTCAAGCATTTAATCGAATATTTTATGTTTGATACCCAGTAAAACAATATTTAAACATTTAACATTCACAATGATGTTTTCCCTTTCTCAAGTTCGAAACATAAAAGCTAAGTTGAACCCCAATCGAACACCGCTACTCAGGGTTACTCTGATGATGATGTTGCACTCCCTCACATATAGATTAGGCATCCATCAATAGTGGAGAAAATATAAGAGATGAAGAAAAACTTCTAAAACGTGTGAATGGAGACCATATTTATAAGCCCACAAGGTCAAAGCATCCTTTAATAGAAAAAAACATTTCCTATATTTTTCAGCCATTTTAAAGTTATATTAGACAGCTATCTGAATCTAGAAAGTTCTATAACTACCTACTAAGTCACTAGTTGTTGCAGGTTTTGTTCAGTAATTCGACACAGCACGACATCACATGTAGCTTCAAGTAATGCCACAACATCAGCGTACCAGTTTTTAGCATAAAACATTAAAATCAACCCAAAATCCACCAATTTACTCTCATGATGCAAATGATGTAAAATATGATAGAATGGACCTAAAATGATCCTAATATGATCCTATTGATGCTAAAGTTCAAACTCAACCTAGGTAAAAAGATCCTAAATAATAACTTTTTTGGAGAGTTATCAGTAGCCAAATTTGTATCGATGCTTATGGGAGTATCGATACCAAGGGTATAGTACCAATACTCCACAATAAGGGTATCAATACTTAGATCATTTTCAAAAAATAAAAGCCAAATTTGGTATCAATACTCAGGAAATTATCAATACCCCAAACCAAAAGTATCGATACTCTAACTAGAGTATCGATACTAGCCCTGTGTTATCAACCTTCAATAAGTCAATAGTTTTGATACCCAGAGGTTAGTATTGATACCCAGAGGCTAGTATCGATACTAAGGAGCTTAATATCGATACCCACGAACAGTTTTGGGTGAGAACCCAAGGGTTTAAGGGTTAGAATTAAGGGACCTAATAACTCCAGGATAAATTCAGGACACTCGAGTTACTTTAGCATATACAATCGTACAATTGAATATCACAGTCAGTACCAAGGCACTTAGCCGCCAGTTGGGCACAGATGCCCTAAGACTCGACGGAGTAAGTTGACTAGGTCTACGTTTTGATGCAGCTCTGGATCACACCTAAATACCAAGATTATTTTAGAAAGTCTAAAGGGGTGTGTGAGCTCTGAGATGCAGAACCCTTAGCCATAACATGATTTCTATATAAACATGTTAGATCAACATTTTTATGTTTTTATGCATATTCCAATAGCATGCACATGTAGTGATTACATTTAGTATATTATAGTTATTAGTGAGGTACTGAGCTCATAAGCTCAACGTTTGGAATGTGTTTCCGTGCGTAGGTTCTTAGGAGAATGTCCGAGGAGCGTTATCGTTACCAGATATTCCATTATAGCCGAGGCACTAGAGAACGTCTTGATTTAGTTTAAAGGGCATGTACTATTGTAGACCTTTTGTATTCAGATGTAACTCTATTTTGATTTTAAACTTAGTGTATTAATTTTGGATGATTTGGGAGCTCCCCATATATTGTAAACTTTGAATTATCACGTTTTATTTTATTTTGATTGGGATGGACTTTATATGGTATTTTATAGTTGTTTTAAAGAAAAATTTTGGGTTAGCTACTTTGGTGGTACCGTGTGACATCATGATCTAATGATCTTCGGGCCAGACTAGATTAAGGTGTTACAGATTTGGTTGAACAAGTATCGAGCTAATCTCGATTATGAGACCAAGAGAGTTGTTTTGAAGACTCTTCATGACAGGAAAATAATGATGATTGAGGAATGTCGTGGGTTCCTAAAGAATGTTATGTATGCTTTGGTAGTTGAAAAGAAGATTAAAAAAAGTTCCAAGGCATTTCTTACTTATATTCTAGATAACAAAGGTTCTAGATCTGACATAGAGACAATCTAGATCATTAAGGAATTTCCTGATGCCTTCCCCGAGAAGTTGTTTGGTTACCACTAGCTAGAGAAGTTGAGTTTGAGATTAAAGTCTATTTTAATTTGACACCAGTTACGATGGCTTCTTATCGTACAGCCTCTAAGGAGCTTAAAGAACTAAAAGTCCAACTCTATGAGTTATTGGATATGGGATCCATTTGACCAAGTATTTCGCTGTATGGAGCTCCAGTTCTCTTTACCAAGAATAAATATAGGACATTGAGACTTTTTATTAACTATCAGAAGTTGAACAAGCTCACAATCAAAAAAAATATCCCCTACCCAAAATCGATGATATGTTTGACCAGTTTCGATGGGTTACAATCTTTTATTCGATAGACTTAAGGTTTGGTTAATACCAACTCAATGTGGAAGATTTTGACATCCCAAAGACTACTTTTTGTACTCGATATGGGCATTACGAGTTTCTAGTGATGTCATTTGGGTTAACTAATGCCCCTGTTGTATTTATGGATATGATGAATTGGGTGTTTCGACCCAATCTAGATCAATTTATGGTTGTGTTCATTAACGATATATTGGCGTAATCTCAAAATGAAATAAAACTCGATGAGCATTTGAGGACCATCTTGTAGACATTAAAAGAGCACAAGTTGTATGACAAATTGAGAAAATGTGAGTTCTGGCTCAATGAGGTGGCTTTTCTGTGGCAAAGCATATTTGATGAGGGTATTAAGGTAGACCCAAGTAAAGTGGAGATTATTCTGAATTGGAAGCAACAAAAGAACGTCTTAGAGATTCATAGCTTCTTGGGCTTAATTGGATAATATCATAGTTTTGTTGAGGGTTTCTCCATCATTATAACTCCTTTGACAAAGCTCTTGAGGAAGGATACTCCGTTTTCTGGTCTAAGGATCAGTAATCTAGTTTTAAGAAACTGAAGACTTTTCTAACAGAATCCCCAATATTGATTGCGCCTGAGTCTAGGAAGGATTTTTCTGTATACAGAGATGCTTCACATTTTAAACAAGGATGTATTCTGATGCAGGATAAAAAGGTTGTAGCTTATGCATCCTTCTAGTTAAAGTCACATGAGCATAATTATCCCACCCACGATATGGAGTTAGTTACAGTGGTCTTTACTGTAAAGATTTGGAGACATTATCTCTATGGAGAGAAGTGTTATATTTATATCGACCATAATAGTCTAAGTATATGCTTACTTTGAAATAGTTGAATCTGAGACAACGTTATTGGTTAGAGATTCTGAAGGGTTATGATTTTGAGATAACGTATCATCCGGGCTAAGCCAATGTTGTGGCCAATGCCTTAAGCCGTAAGGCAGTATCTTATCTGAGAGCATTGTTTGTTAGGCTTAATTTTTATGATTATGGTAGTTTTTTGGTATAGTTACAGGTAAAATCGACCTTAGCTGAGGAGATCAATGTCAAACAGCTTCTAGATAGCTCATTGGTTTCCATTATTGAGCAGGTTGAGTAGGTATCGAGCTCAAGTTATACTTTTGATCGGGATGATATTTTATACTTTCATGGTCGCTATTGCATTCCTATAGAATATGAATTAAAGTAGACTATTCTTTAAGAGGCCCATAGTAGTCCTTACGCCATGCATCCTCAATGGTTAATTCTATAAAATTGTTACAACATTCAGCGTAAGTGCATGTGTCTTATATCAAGTAATAAAGTGAAAACTAAAAGAGTTTCGGATGTTGAACCCACAAAGAGCAAGGAATTACAACTTAGAATTGTTGATTCTTTGCAAAAGATAAGTTTGGAATGAAATACTGATAGATTTATAGCAAAAGAAAAAATTCATAATATTAAAGGCAAGGAATGCAGTAGTAATTAGGAGAGCAAATAGACCACTCGACCAATGAATGTTGTTGTCATTTGGAAATTGACAGTATGATTATGTTGTGGTAATATTTTTATGCATCATGTGATGATTATCACATTAATCCCCTTTTAAAGATTAAACACTTAACCAATGAGAATTAATTTTCACCAACTCCATCAATCAAGTAGTTAACAAAGCAACAATAATCGATAGCATATATCTTCATATACTTAAACTCACTTTCGCAAATACCGATGTTGTACATAAGTAACATGCAACCTCAATGATTTTTATCTCTAAAAATAACCAAGATTGACATAGATAAAGATATTTTTATTTCTAAAAATATCAAATGAAGTTCCAACACATAAAAGTATCATTTCAAGAAAAGATCATAAAACAAACATTTCATCAAACACTTTATGTTTGAATCCAAACAACACCATAAAAATAAATCATTCAAACGTAACAAAGTTCTTATCTTTTTCAAGTAAAAGCACTATAGAAAGATTGAACCCCCAAATGGTCACCGCTACTATGATAACGTTGATGCACCAGCTGCTGCTACACTCCTCGGTGGATTCAAACCTCTATGGTTGGTAGAGGAAAGAAGAAAATAAAATGGAAATGAAGAAAGGTTGAGGAAGAGTGAGAAAAGTGTGAAGGGAGGCCTTATTTATAATCCACAAAGGTCAAAGCATCTATCAATAAGAAAAATATGATTTTTCCTATATTTTCCAATCATTTCACAAGAATCTTAAAAGAGCATTAATATTGGGTTGGTATGAAGAATGATATTTTTATTATGTGGCGAGATGTCTGACTTGTCAGCAAGTCAAGGTAGAACATCAAAATCCGTCTGGTTTGTTACAGTCTATTAAGATTCCTAAGTGGAAGTGGGAGTGCAATATGATGGATTTAGTTACTGATTTACCTTTGACTCCTTCTAAAAAGGATTTTATCTGAGTGATTGTTGACAGACTCACCAAGTCAACTCACTTTATTCCAGTGAGAGTTAATTATTCTCTAGACAAGCTGGCTAGGTTGTATATCTTTGAGATCGTTAGACTTAATGGTGTTTCATTGTCTATCATTTCTAACTGAAATTCGAGATTCACTTCTAGACTTTGGAAGAATCTCATAAGGATCTAGGTACCCGTCTGAACTTTAGTATGATTTTACATCTGTAGATTGATGGTTAGTCAGAACGAGTAATTCCAATTCTGGAGGACATGTTAAGGGGTTGTGTGATTGAATTTTGTGGTAGTTGGGAAGATTTCATGCACTTAGCCAAGTTCTCTTACAATAACAACTATCATGCTAGCATCTGCATGGCACCGTATGAGGCATTGTATAGAGGGAAATGTCGTCTCCTATCTGTTTGAATAAGTTGCATGATAAGAAGACTTTGGAATTAGAGTTAGTCCGAAGGACTGAGGATACTATCAGACTGATTCGTGATCGCCTAAGAGATGCATTTGATAAACAAAAATCATATGATGATTAGAGAATGAAGGATATTGATTCTGAAGTTATGGATCATGTTTTTTTGAAGGTATCTCCGTGAAATAAGGTGTAGAGATTTATACGCAAGGGTAAATTGAGTCTGAGATTTATTGGGTCGTATCATATTTTGAAGAGAGTCAGACATATTGTGTATCAACTTGAGTTACCTCCTCATCTTAGTCATATTCATGACATTTTTCATGTATCTATGCTGAGGCAACACCATCTGGATCTGAGTCACATCATTTATATTGAGGATGTGGATTTGAGGCTTGATTTGTCTTATAAGGAGAAACTTGTTCAGGTTTTATCGGAATAAGAGAGTTCTTCAAAATAAGCAGATTCTGATGATCAAGGTTCTGTGGAGTAACAACAGTCCCGCATAAGCTACTGGGAGACATTAGAGTCAATGGAAAACTCAGTTTTGGCATCTATTCAGACCAAGTAAATTTTAATGAAGAAATTTCTTTTAAGGGGCTAGAGTTGTCACACCCTAATTTAGGGGCTAATTTTTTCTTAAACTAATTTTGGGGATTAAGTTGAACTTTTATTTAAATTTGAAGACCAAAGTGAACTTTTAATTAAACTTGGATCAGATTTAGAAAGCATTACAAATTGAATGACCTAAAGAGAAATGTTCCCATTTTTTAATACGATTGGCTTTAAACCCCTAACCTAAAACTTTCCATTTTTGGGAAGTCCAAATCTCTCTCTCTTAAAGTTTCCTCTTTTAGAAACTTTTTATCCAAGAAGCTTTGAACGATGTTTTGTCACCAATCGTAACTCTGTTTAGTGCATTGCCCATACCATTGTAATCCTTATGTCACCCCTAGTCTATAGGTGTCCGCTTTGTAGCTATTGTTGTTGGCATATGGAGGGGGTGAGGAATAACAAGTTTCTGACGAGTCGATTTGAGCTCTCCGTTGTTCACCGTTGTAAACCGGACTAGGAAAATGTCTCAAAACACCTTAAAATGAATTGTATATTTTTTTAACTTTTTTGACCTCAAAATCCATCGCACGTGCCCCTACGCAGCATCGCTGCACGTGGGACTTGTCCACCGCTTACTAGACCTTGTAGAAATAGGTCAACCCGATCCTGTGACCCATCTAACTTTACCTAACTGATCGTTCAGCCCATTTCCTTCGAGCTAAAAACTCGCTCGGTCTTATTCCCTTCGGCCCAAATTGACCCGACCAGACAGGCATAATTAAACCAGACCAAACTGATCTAATCGAGCCGAGTCGATTCGAGCCAAACCAAGTCACCATTGATTGTCACCGTTTACCGTTTACTGCCTCCATTAACCATTGACCGAAATTAACTTTTCTCTGAAACCATACCTCTTGATATTTTTCGACATCATGAGTTTTTTTTTCAAACAATTTTACCAAATTTTGACTCGAATACTATGAAATAAGCCCATTAACCTGAAAATCTTAGTATTTTTAACATTTATGCATGATTAATTGGGTATTGAATATAGAATTGATTTGTGAATATATTTTTGTGATCGTACCTGAGTTTACCCTAGTGAGAGTCGACTAGCTCAAGTGTTTCCCGTCCAGAATATTCGTACAGTCCACATTCTTCGAGAGCTACTAGTAGGTTTTCGTTATTTTTTTAAGTGTAGTTTATTATTTATTATATTAGGATTTTGATATAGTTCTTCCTATTCATAGGATCTAGCACTATGCTAACCATGATAGGTAGGCCCAACAGTAGGCTACCCTATCAGGGTTCTCAAACCAATACAAGTGTGTTGAATTACCTATCTGAATTGTATTGAAATTATGATGATATCAAATATTTTATTTTCATGATATTTGATTTACCGTATACTTCTAACATATCTCTGGTTATCGTAGTTTTGTATCTGATTTTAGAATATTGTATCTTTTCATGTTTTAATGAATTAAACTATCATTTTTTCACTCAAATACATGTATATTTACTATCATTGGGGGTATGATTGGAGGAAGAATCTCAGGCTTGGTCTATGACTTGTAAAACTTTACTGCATGACCCTCTACTTTGTGAACATGGTAAGTCCTTACCGCAGGTCCTTATGCTATAAGTATAAGGTCCTTACCGGGTGTTTAGGTAGGTGTATGGTTTAGGGAACCTACACATTCTGGTATTCGGATGGGGTAATGTTCATGTTTTAAAAACATGTTTTATAAATATTTTTTATCGAAGTATTTATCTGAATGTTTTTATACATTGCAAGGAGCAAACTGGGTTTTTTAGCTCACTCTTTAATTTTTAAGTTTTCAAATGTTACCAGACAGTGGGCTAGCAGACTTGACATCGAGAGGGTAGACTGTTCTCCTTTTTTGTACCACTGTGAATTTCTATATGCTCATTTTTGTTATATTTTGGTAACATTGTTTTTACTATTGTCTTTATGTATTTGTATTACCGATATTTTGTTGATAAGAGTAGCTGATACTGGGTTATGATTTTTGCTTCCAAGAAGAAGATGAAGCTCTTACTATGATTCTTGATAGCAATTTAGAACAACAAGATAATAATCATCATTATATGCATGCAAATTGGAACTCAGTCTTGTTGTTCTTCTTTATTCTTCAGATTCTTGCTTCTTTTGGGTTATGAAAGCACGTTCATCCATAAAAAATTGATGCAACTTAGTCAGCGAAGTATCTATACCTATGGTGTAGTTTTTAATCTTTAACCAGTTCAAATTGTTTCTTTATTATGAGTTAAACAAATTTATCAGGATTCTATGTCCTAGGTTCAATCTGTTTATAATTGTAGTCTTTGTTGTTTGCCTAGTAAGACCATATAAAAATGAGGGTTTTCTTTCCACCTGGTATTTGTCATATGGTTCCTCAGTATGCTTCAGTGTTTCTTATTATTAGTTCCCAGTGGGTCGTATCCACCGTCATCTTAAGTCTAGGGCTTCTGCAAATGGGAGAGTTGGGGCAACAGCTGCTGTTTACTTGGCCTCAATCCTTGAAAACCTGACCGTTGAGGTTCTCGAGTTGGCCAGAAACGCGAGCAAGGATCTGAAAGTGAAAAGAATCACCCCAAGGCATCTGCAGCTGGCTATTAGGGGAGACGAAGAGCTTGACACCCTTATCAAGGGCACCATTGCTGGAGGTGGTGTGATCCCTCACATTCACAAGTCTCTCATCAACAAGACCACCAAAGAATAGTAATACCTGATTTCAACTAGGTTTGGCTTTCCAGTACTTTAATCTGTTGTGTCTTCAGTGTTATTTGTAGGCTTTGTTTAATCTGTCTAGAACATCTGATTAGCATATATGATGGTAGTAACTCTCAAGGTTTGTTCCTTTGAACTTATGAATTATGATCTTTGTTAGAGTATGAGAGGTTCCTATTGGGTACTTTTAACTACTGTTTCCTTGGAAATCTGGCTCTAAAGTTCTAATATGCTCATTTGACAAGATTTATGGTAAAATATAAATATATTAAAGATTTTGAATAAAAATAAACAAATGAATAAATTTATATTAATTAGTTATAAAGAAATCGGGCCCGTTCTTATCCAATTTGAAGTGCTGCTTGTCTTTACTCCTTGAAGAGGTATAAGCATTCAGCCGGCTTGCATTCTTTACCAAGATTCCACATTTGCCATTGGTCTTTTTTAAAGTTTATAAATTTAAAATTAATTAAAATTTTAAATATGAATTTAAATTAACTCAAATAATTCTAACAATTTAAATTTAACTATAATTTAAAAAAATACTTGTATTAGTGGTGGCTTTATTGACTACAATATACTTTAAATAATGTTATTAGCCTAACATTAACAGGCAATTGATTTGGCTAGGTGGTTAGACATTAAGATTTTTATCCCTTGGACCTAGGTTTAAATCCCATATGTTGCAAAATTTTGTGGAGGTTTAATCCTTCCTTTTTTTTAATTTAATAAAAAATTTATGTGCCACATGACAACATCTTATTCGTTGTTATTAATTTAATAAAAAATAATTATTTACTATTAATTTTTTTTAAAAAAAATTGTTGACATAGAATCACACGTGGACATGTAACGTCAGCATTTAGTCTACGTGGATCTGTCACGTCATCATCTACTATGATATGGACATGCCACATCAACATCTCCCTCTACATATTCTTACTAAGTCAGTTTCAGGCGTTGACCGTTAATTGACTAACGATTTTCATCTAACGAAGATATTTTTTGACCTAAAATGAAACGTAGTAATCAAATGTTAAAAAAAACAATAGGGGGAAAATTATATATATTATCAAACTTTAGAGGTATTTGTTTCCCTTTTTCTTTTGGGATTTAAATTTAAATCCCAAAAAAAACACACACACACAACGATAATTGAAACGGCAACGTTCGCAGATCAATTCTCTGAGCAGTTAACGGTTGATCAAGAAACAAATTAAATATATATATATATATATAATTGAAATTGAAAATGTTGAAATTCAAGCCTCAACCCAAGTTAGACCAAAATCAATACAATCTCTCTTCTTCATCTACTACCAAACCCTAATCATCAACTCTTTTATTTCTCTTTAATTCTTTTAGTGATGATTTAGTTTGGGGTTTCTCTTCAGATCCGATCAACCTCAGGTGAGTTCCCCCTTTTTTCCTTTTCATTTTATTTTGATTTTTATATTATTTTTCCATTCCATTTTTCTGGTGTCTTTGGGGAATTGATCGACGCAATTTTAGTAGTCATCTTGTTTGGTGATCAGTTCTGTTTATTTTTCCCTTTTTTGGTTAAGTAATCTATTTTTGTGTAATTAATGTAATTTTGTTTGGGATTTTCCCCAGATAGAATGGAAAGAAGACCAAAAAAATGTAAATATACCTCCGAAATTGATTTGAGATAATGAGAGAGGGGATGATTTTCCCTTGTTTTCTCGGTCCAAGGGGAGCTTAACTATTAGAAATACTATGCTTCTGAGGATTTTTAATTATTTCATGTGTATTTAGTTAGTGTTTGAATATTGTTGATCCTTTAATGATCTGTAAAATGTTTGGGGCTGCTAATTATTTTGAAGTACAGAAACAATGTCTGGTTTTGCTATTGTGTTTTTAGTATATTAGGCTTGGGCTAATATTAATTCTAGGATGTTATTTCCATTCGGAAGAAGCTCCGGTACTACCTTAGATTTTGCAATAATTAAATAACAATCTTTAATTGATCATGACTTCATGAGAGGATCAGCAAAGCATGGTTTTGGAAGGAAATTAAATTTTTGTGTGTTTTTGGATTGAATGAAGCACTTTGAAGTTTATTCAAGGAAGACATTCTAGTTTAAGAGATTTAATTGTACTTTTTAGAGGACTGTTATGTTTTGCAAGAGTTTACTCTAAATTCTTTGATGATTTTGTCAATATTTGTCTGGATGCCTTTTTATTTGAGATGCACTCTGATCCTCTTCTTATTTATATCCTGGCTCTTAGAAATTTAAACCTATGGTTGATATGATAATCTTCTTTAATTTTCATCTTATTGGTGTTGCAGTTTGATGAATATAGTAACTTATCGTAATTTTGGAAGATTAGTTTCTTTCCCTGCCACCTATCATTATAAGTTATAATTTATTGTAATTAATTGAATTTTGTGTCCAATAACATATGTTTTAGTTTGTATTCCTGGTGATGTGTGCATTGTGCAGATTTAATGCATTTTCACGAAGTACCTCACATGGATGATGATAGTTGAGATGGATAAAATGTCTGCTCCTTCATCAAGAGAGCGCACACAGCGTCTTTATGAGAAGGTATATGTTTTATTATTTAGAAATGAGGTTCCATTTTAGATTCTTGTCATGATGTTATTTGGTACTCTCTGCAGAATATAGAGTTGGAAAATAATCGTAGGAGATCAGCTCGGGCACGAGTGCCTTCAGATCCTAACGCCTGGTAGCAGATGTGTGAGAACTATGAGGCTATAATTCTTGAGGACCATGCTTTTTCTGAGCAGCATAATATTGAATATGCTTTGTGGCTGTTACATTACAAGCGGATTGAGGAACTACGGGCACATTATAGTGCTGTACTAGCTTCTGGAGGATCCGACGCATCTCAGGGTGTGAAAGTTCCTCCACGACCTGACCGACTTGCAAAGATAAGACTACAATTTAAGACTTCCCTTTCAGAGGCGACAGAATTTTATCATGATCTAATTTTGAAAATCAGTGCACAATATGGACTTCCATTTGGATACTTCTCTGATGATTCAGAAAGCCAAATTGTTATGGACAAAGATGGGAAGAAATCCACTGACATAATAAAAGGTTTGGTGTCTTGTCACCGTTGTTTGATATACTTGGGAGACCTAGCTCGTTACAAAGGATTATATGGAGATGGAGACTCTAAATCATGCGAGTATGCAGCGGCTTCGAGTTACTACTTGCAAGCTGCATCAATTTGGCCGTCCAGTGGGAATCCACGACATCGGGTTTTTCTTTATTTTCCTTCGCTGTTAATTGGTTATCCTTGACTTTTATGCTCCAGTAATCTTTTTGCAAGTGCCTTAATTTTTTTCTTTTAAACTATATTCTGGTTTCTAATATGGACTATGATCTCTTTATTCAGCTAGCTATATTGGCTTCATATTCTGGAGATGAGCTAGTGGCTGTTTATCGATACTTCCGGAGTTTGGCACTGGATAATCCCTTTACTACTTCAAGGGATAACTTGATTGTGGCCTTTGAGAAGGTATGCGAGCAGATTTTAGTTTATATTTTGCAAGGGATAACTTGATCGTGGCCTTACATTCCATGGTTGTATGGATCTGTATTGTGATTGGTTAATGTATGTTTTTGCATCTGGCTATGACATTAAGTTGCTGGATTAGTTGAACACTTAGGTGTTTGTATTACCATCTTAAGCATTATTTTATAGTTCTCAGATGATCTTCTGCTAAGGTGCTCATTCATGCTGTGTATTGATTAGCTAAACCTACAATGTGAAATAATGTCAAACAGTTACCTTACAAGATTTATTGAGCATATCCAGTTTCTGACACGGTAATACAACATTGAAATTTACTACTCTTGATCTCATTAGAGCTCTGCAATTTTTGTCAAGAGTGTGATTAGTAATTTTATATTGAATGTTACCTTCTTGAAAGCAGCGTTGTTAGTGGATTTATAATTTATATGCTAGTGTTTATGTATATAACTATAGAGAATTTGTTAAATATGTACACTTTTCTTTGCAGAACCGTCATAATTACTCACAACTTCCTGGGGATTTGAAAGCTCCCCTGGTCAAGGAGCCCACTGTACAGTTATCAAGAAAAGGTAGAGGGGAAATGGAAGCAAAACTTTCACCCAGAGATACCAACATGGAAATGAACACTGCTAGGGAGAAAGTATCTGGTGTCCAGGATACTTCTAGTCCTTTTGCACTCGATTTGTCCGTCTAAATGGCATTCTTTTTACACGCACAAGGTATACTTTCTCAGAAGTTTGTTCTCTTTTGTTGATGATCAAGTTTTGTTGGTTTCTGTTTTTATTGAAGCTTACTTTGTGCAGCCTGGAGACTTTTGCTGATGTTCTCTCTCTAGTTAGTTGTGATTTATGTGAACTTCTCTCATCTGGGCCAGAAGAGGAACTTAAGTTTGGCGCAGGTGCTGCTCAAAATGCACTTTTCCTTGTTAGGCTTGTTTCCATTCTCATATTTACAGTTCACAATCTGAAAAGGGAGAGTGATGGTCAAACATATGCTGAAATTGTGCAACGCGCTGCCCTACTTCAAAATGCATTTACTGCATTTTTTGAGTTGATGCGACATGTAGTAGAGAGATGTTCACAGTTCCAGGATGTTTCTTCAAGCTACACCTTACCTGCTATTCTTGTTTTTGTAGAATGGCTTGCTTGCTGCCTAGATGTTGCAGTTGTTGGCAGTGATGAGGATGAGAAACAGTCGATTACTATATCACTTTTCTGGGAGCAATGCATATCATTTCTGAATAAGATATTGTCAATTACCCCAACGGGCATTGATGATGGTGAAGATGAGACCTGCTTTTCAAATATGAGCAGGTATGAAGAAGGCGAAACTGAAAACTGTCTTGCATCGTGGGAAGACTTTGAGTTGCGAGGGTTGTTGCCACTTGTTCCAGCACACTCTATTTTGGACTTCTCAAAAAAACTTTCCTTTTTAAGTGATGGGGACAAGGAAAAGAAAGCCCGTGTCAAGAGAGTATTAGCAGCTGGGAAGGCTCTAGCTAATGTCATAAGAGTTGATCAGAAAAATGTTTGTTTTGATTCAAAAGCCAAGAAATTTCTTATTGGTGCTGAGGCTTCCAAAAATGTAACAGTCAGCTCTTCTACGTCTCTGTCAACAAATGTTGTGGGGCATGAAACCCCTTCTGAAAAGACGATTAATGTTGGAAATATGCAGCCAATCCCACAACCTAGAATGATTGAAGAGGACGATGATGATGATGAATTGATTGTTTTCCAGCCAGCTGTGAGCGCAAAGAGAAATGAAGTGATTGGTCCAAACCAGCCACTCTCTGACTCTTTGAAGCTTGTTCAAAGTGGCTCTGCTGACGATGTCAAATTTTATGGCAGTTCCATGTCTGCTTCTCTTGCTAATCTTCATCAGCATAATACATTTGAGGCTAGTTCTCTGCTGACTGTATCTGTTGGTAGTATTGCCCCGCAGCTTCCCCAGGCTGTTCAGATGCAACCATCTAGGTTGTCAGTGTGAGAAGCTACTTCTCTGGTTAATAGCTTCAAAGGTTTGACAATGGAGAATGGTCATTTAACAGAACATGGTATGCAAGATAATCCAATCCTTTCACATCCTGCTGCATATTCAGTCGGTATCCAAAAACTACACATCGGTGCCGGTGCTGGCAGTATGTACTACAGTCAAACGAAAGTGGCAGATACTGTGCTGACATCCAGAATTGATGCTGTTGTGTCATCTGGAGTTACTGCTGATCCTTTAGATGCTAAAACTTCCTCTGCTTTGCAAGTTGGAACATGGAAGAACCCGGTTAGCCGCCCAGTTAGGCATCTTGGACCTCCACCTGGTTTTAGCCATGTTCCTTCAAAGCCACTGAGTGAATCTGTTTCTACTTCACAATTGGAGAACCCCTTGATGGATGATTATAGTTGGTTGGATGGATATCAGTTAGCTTCATCATTGAAAAACTCTGGGCTTGATAATTCCCTCAATCATGCTGATGTGCAGAATGGAACTGTAAGTTTTCCTTACCCTGGGAAACAGGGTCCAGTAGTGCAGTTTCAAATGGAAATGCAGAAAGGCTGGCAGGATTACCATATGCTTGAGCATCTGAAAAATCGACATGAACCGAAGTTACAGCCACAGCAACTCATGAATGGAAACCAGCAGTTTACCGTATAGCCCGAACAGTATCAAGGACAATCGGTCTGGAATGGTCGTTATTTTGTGTGAGATCAATCGGGTAACTACACTTTTTTACACATTTTCTGCCTCCTGATTTTATAAATTATTTTATTTATTGCTAAACATCTTTGAAGCATTTTCGGTATTGAGTTTTTGTTGGAGCATGGCTGGCCTTGGCTTCGAGTGGCCACTTGCTGCTAAACAAGTGATTACGCACTCTGCTACTTTCTTTGATCATTTACCAATTATTCTCCTCTCCTTTTTGTTTCTGTTCATATGTAGTCAAGTATTTTTCGTAGATGGTATCTCTCTCTCGATCTCATGTTTGTGTATACATTGAGCACTTAGTGACAATAATGATCTTAAGCCGTTCCTAACAGTAATGCACAGAGAAATATCTGTCTGCATCCACTTGGTTACAATCCATTCTATATAGAATTTCCTTCTTGACAGATTTGATGCACACATTGATACCATGGAAAGAAATAGGGTGCTATAGAGATGCATACATGTTTTCCTGTTTATCTCAATAGAAGTGGTTCTTAAAGTTGATTGTTTTGCAGATTTCAGGGAAGCTTAAGGAAACCATATCTTTGATGCAAAACTTGTGAGGAGTAAATGCCTTAAATGGTTACTTGGGACGGAGATAAATCGTATTAATAAGATCATCTATCAGTTTTGGGGCTATATCTTGCGTTAGTTGGAGGGAAAAAAACTTGGTTTACTATCCTATTAACTATCCAATGCTCTCTGCCTCTACCGCTGTTAAAAGTCGGCAACCAGAAGTTGAGACTAAGCATGTGATGTCTGCACGACCCGGTTAGAGGATGAACCTCAGAGGTGTCTGTGGGTTGTGCCTTGTGTATTTTCTGTATACAGTCGTTGGACATTTGGATTGGGGTTTGGATTGTTGGTGGTGCTTTTGAGTGGCAGAATGTGCAATCTATGCATGTTTGATAAATACATACATACATATATATACTATGTGTTTATGGATGGGAGATATTTAGGTTCATCGTATTCATAGTGATATTAAGAATTTGTTGGCTTGGTATGAATGGTGGTGGAACACATGCTATTGTCTTCCCCCCTTAGGGTTTCACACTCTACTTTCAATGTAACGAATAAATCTATGAAGAATTTGTTACTTAATAATGATTGGGGTTTTTTATTGTCTCAATCCTGATATAAAAATATGATTTATGAACAGGTAAAATATCGGTATTAAGTCATACAAACATTCACTTAACAGTGAATTTTTATGGAAGACTATTAAAATATCTACTTAATAATTCAACATGGGTAGGTTGGATTTCTTTGTCATCTAGGTGGTTAAAAGAATAGTTATTTTTTTTAGAGGGATAAGTAAACTACAGCATATAGTAAGTAATTAAACATTTATTATCAAATAATTGAGAATATTTAGAAAATATTTTAACTTAATGAAAAAAATATGAAATTCATACATATATTCACTTAACAATGAATTTTTATGGAAGAAAATAGTAAAATATCCACTTAATAGTCCGTTGGAATGGTAACGGACGAGGTAGGTTGGATCTGAATCCTGATATAAAAATATGATTTAGTAACAAATAAAAGGTAACCTCATTTAAGATTAAACTTGTCAAAAACAAAAAACAGCATGGAGTATAAATGTTTTTAATGAGAGGAGAGGAGAGGAGAGGAGGGCCACATCAAAAGTTTCAAATAAGGAAATAATGGACAACCAAATATGTATTTATACATATTATACCAATTATAGAGAATACGTTAATATCAAAGAAAAAAGCCGACCGGATCGAGTCGTTAAATCGGCTTAGTGTAAAAATAGAGGTTTCATCGGTTTGGTACGAGTCGAAAAAACTAATGGATTATCAAAAAAATATTACATATTAAATTGAACAAGATTAAATTTATAAAAGTATATTTTAGAGTTTAAAGTTTAAAATTTATGATTTAAGGTCTAATGCTTAAGATTAAAATATAGCGATCGTACAAAATAAATAATCTTACACACATCTACATACATGTCAGATAATAACCCTTAAAATGTTAACCTCTTTAGGCTATATTTTAATGAATAATAAACAGCACTATACTAATGAAAACAAATTCATAGTTTCATCAAATAACTATTATATGTAATGATTAATATAATTCTATTTTAACTAAACAAACCGAATCAATCAATTCGTTTCAAGGTTGAGCCGATATAAACCGATTCACTTCCTGGTTCGGTTTCTTAATCATTAATTAAAACAGAATTTTCAAACATTCTTCGAAATTGTGGACCCACAAAATCCCAAAGTCAGTCAAAGCCAAGGCCCCACACACATGTGGACCCACCAATACTATGGTGTTTGCCCATATTCAGATGGGTCCCACTGTAATTTTTACCTTCATTGTCTATAAATATGAAAACTTTGGTAAGGCGTTACCCAATTCAAATGGCGGATAATAGCGGTGTTGTCTCTCTTTCTCAAGCTCCCACCGCCAAGAATGACTCGTCGGAGCACACCCTTCTGAGTATCCCAACACTCTCCGCCTCCGAAAGTGGAGGTGGCGGTGGCTCTTCCAAGTCTAATACTCTCATATATAATCAATATCGTCAACAACACCTATTACTTCCTCCGTCTTGGGGAACCCCCGCTAGGAAGCTCAGAGGAAGACCTCCGGGATCGAAGAACAAGCCCAGGCCACCGATGGTGATAACCAGAGACAGTGACTCGGTTATGAAGACGGTGATTCTAAAGATATCCGCTGGCTGTGACATTATCGATACCATTACCAACTTTGCTCGAAGACACCATGTTGGTGTTACGATAATCAGTGCCACCGGCTCAGTATCAAACGTTACGCTCCAGAATCCTGTTCCTCACCCGCCGTCGATCTTTCTCTCTGGATCCTATGAGCTACTCTCTTTATCCGGTTCGTTCATTGCCTCTATCCCTAGTCTCTCTTCTGGCAGAACACCCCAACCATCTTTGTCTTGTTCTGTTGGGGTAACGCTTGCCGGGGCGCAAGGGCAAGTGTTTGGAGGGATAGTGGGTGGGAAAGTAATGGTGGCGACGGAGGCGACTCTGGTGGCGGCTACTTTCGTAAACCCTTCTTTCCACCGTCTGCCATGTGAAGTTGCTGATAACCAAGTTCATCGTCAAGAAACCACGCCTAGTGGTTTTCATGCTAACAATGGCGGTGGAAATAGCGGAGGTGGAGGTGGTGGAATCGAATCTTGCTCTTTTACCGGCGTGTCTATGCCTGCTTATGGTGTCGCAGTACCTGCACCGCTTAATTATCAAACATCTCCCGATGTTATGAAATGGGGTCCTCCTTCCCCTCGTCCTTATTGAGTACATGTGTAAAACATGTTGAAATTTCCAATACACCTTACCTATAAATTATCCTCATTCAACTTTGAGGCTAGTTTTCATATCTAGTTTATCTCATCATAAAAGTTAATGTTTCATCAATGAATGACTTGTACTTTTTTTCTTCTTTTAGTTCCTTTGTTACTTTATTTTTGTTTTAATTTAACTTAGAAAGTTTCAGTATAACTCATTTAAAACTACAGCATAACCCGTTTAATAAAAATATGAAAAATTTGATGAGATAATAATTTTTAAAAAAAATTGAATGGAATATTAGATAAATTATATTTTTAATTAGAATAGAATAAACAGTGCATAAGGAAAGACGCCAAATTACTTGGTGCTGTTAAGTTCTTATAAAATACCAATTCAGAAAACGTTGTTAATAGAATACCAATTCAGAAATCGTTACGTCTTCTTCAAGATGTCAAGTGATTCAACTGTCTTTTTCTCAAAGACTGTTCATTCCCTAGTTGAAATAATAATTTCCCCTATACCCCATATAAGTCATTTTTTCTCACCGGAATTTTGCCGAAGAAATGTACAATCTACCATTTCATAAAAATAGTGAGTACTTTAGATCATTACAAATCATGTAGTGAATTTCATGTCTCAGTTCTCATTTTAAGTTTTTTCACGCAATGCAAATGAAATGCTCAACATACTTCAAAGTCAACAGAACAGAAATAAAAGTAATTTATTTTATATATGAACGTAAACTTTTTGGCTGAAATGCTATACAAGACTTAGAATGTAATTTGTCAGTAACTAAGTTATCAAATCTACAAACAAATCCTCCCCTAGAAGTCACCAAGGATACAAGACAATGATCAGAAATAAGGGAAGAAATTACAATGCCGAGAATGAATCTCCGATTTACCTTTACCCAATGTCACCTCTCAGAGATGACTTACATAAATCAACAGATTCGGACCCAACAATGTCGTTATTTTGTTGCAGAGAAAGAAAAGGGATATTGTACAATAAGACACCCATATACAGGGCTTCTGGTTTATCATGTACCTTCTTTGGTGTTAAGGCTTTATTAAAACACTTTTATGTCAGAAGAAAGTCACTTAGGCGTCCTACTCATCAAATGCTCTTGATGTTTTTCTGCAGCAGCCTTATTGGCGGCCTCACGCTTGAGTTTCCTCTTTGCCCGTCTCCCCATTGTGCTTTTCACGGCTTCTTTCTTTTTAGGCTCACGTGAGGACCCGGCACCTGTGTCCTGGAAGTTGGATCGTTGAACAGGCCTGGCTTCTTGGCGCCCTGACCTTACATATCCACTATCACCCCATCTCCTATTGCCGATACAAAGACTTGGAGAATAGGTGTAATAAACTTCATCCTCTTCATCATCCTCATCTTCGTATGGATAATAATCATAATAAACTTCCAGATTATCATACATCTCTTCCCGATCCTCCATGCGATACTCCGATCAATTGTTTAAACCATGTGGCTCTAAGAAGCAGGCAGACACTTTCCTCAAACATGTAGTCATGGATCCTGATAGAGTGAAAGCTGAAAAGTCAACTACTGGTATATGGGATGACAACCATAAATGAACCGAACTTCCTTTCTACTACCTCCAAGTAGAGAGCATATCGCTTGTGAAAAAGGGGGGAAGATAGAGGATTTGAAATTACCTGCCATCGAGCAAAAGATGAACATTGAGGAACTCAAATGGATGTTTACACTGAGGGCATGTAGGCATCTGATTGTATGTTGCCCATTGTAGGATGCACATCACGCTGCAAGAACACATGCAAATACAAATAAGAGCTAAAATCCCATCCCGATCCACTGTAATATAGAATATGTTAAGCATGCCGAATGTGAAGCACACTGCAACGCATAAAGACAAGAAAAGAAATAAATTGCCAACTTGATCCTGCACCCAATTGGTTAATCTACAAACCATAATAACCCATAATTTCAAACATCAATACTCTTGAGAAATTGAGAACAGAGCTCCACAAATGAAAAGAAAAATTATGATAGCATGTTTGCAATCAGAGAAAGAAAACCCAGATCTCATCCACATTGAATAAGTAGAATGATTACCAAGGATCGGCTTTGATAAGTAAATGAATGACAACAACTCGAATTTTCTAACCAAATAGTGAAGGCTCCAAGGTATAAAAGAAGCATGGAAACAGAAATAAATCAAGAAAAAAACAAAAAAGCAGTAATTATGAATATTGGAAAGAGATAGGATGGAGAAACCAGTGAGCATGCCGCAACCTTTAACGAGTGCAGTTTCCTGAAGCTATCTAAATAATCCACTGTGAATTTCGCAGCTATCCTCGGCAACAACTCCTTTGATAATTAAAGCAATAGATCCAATAAAAATCGAGGTCTCACAAGAAAACTTGTATTAAATTACCAAAAATATCATGGTAAAATTACATATACATATTTTTAAAAAGTTCCATAAGCAATCAAATGGAACAACAACAAAAGGATCAAATTACTACACAGTTAAATAACCATCGCAAAAATAAAATTACCTATCGTAAAAAAGTTACATAAGCAATCAAATGAAAACTTCTATTTTTCTTTCAGTTTTCTCAGCAACCAAACAACAAAATTAGGTTGGGGAAAAATCTTAACCTATCGTAGAACGTAAAATCCAAAATAGATCTGATTCCAAACCTATAAAAAAGGATGAGGAAGAAGAAAAAGTACCTGATCTTGAATCGATAGATTGGGAAGAGCGTGAACAAGGTGTTCACCGTCGATCTTGACGATTGAAGTCATGATTTTGATTTTGAATTTTGTTTTTCTATTTTGCTTCTGAACTAATCTATGACTTTGCTACAAATTTACAGTAAGCTAAGCTAACAAATGAATTTTTAGTTTTATACGACAACAAATAGTAAGAAAAAAGAAGAAAAAAAGTTTTGAGATGCCGAAGAATTATTCTTCTGATTCCAGCCAGAGAGAGAGAGAGAATCCTCTTTGGAGGAAAGTATTAAGCTGTTTATTATAATAAAGATAAAATAACCTCACTGTCCAAAAATACCTTATAATATATAATTTTAATAAAAAAAATTAGATTTGTTAAAATGACCAACTAAATCGTAATGCGATCTATAATTCGTAACGCGATCTCCGGTATCGCAAATCAGTTTCCAGATTCGTAACGCGATTCTGACTATCGCATTGCGATTTTCCAAATTCGTATTGCGATTTTTCGACTATCGCAATGCGAATATGTAAATCGCAATGCGAGTATGACTATCGCAACGCGATTCTGACTATCGCAACGCGATTCTGACTATCGCAACGAGATTCTGACTATCGCAACGCGATTCTGACTGTCGCAACGCGATTCTGACTGTCGCAACGCGATTCTGACTGTCGCAACGCGATACTGACTATCGCAATGCGATTTTCAAAGCGTCATTATTATCGCAACGCGTATTTTTTTCAAATTCCAAACACGAATATTAATATATCGGAACACTGAATCGTCCACAGTATATCCCGTAATCGTAACTCATAACCTAAAACCCTAAATCACAACTCAATCTCATCTCCATCTCTCACTCTCTAATGCGACATCCGTCCCCATCTCCGACGAAATCAGTCTCCTTCTCCGGCGAAATCCGTCTATCTCCATCTCTCAGAGCCACCCTCACAATCATTCACGGTCAGAAATGGAAAATCAACCAAATCAACCACCGAGGGTTAGTTTTTTAAATTATTTTTATTTTAAAATTTTTACATTATTATTAGGTTTTTCATATTGAAATTGATGATAAGTTTACTGGTAATTTCAATAATAGATTAATCATTTCATTTAGATTGCTTATTAAATTCATTCGATTGCTGCCAATACTGCTAAATTGTTTAATCTTTAAACTCTGTGAATTTAGTATTTGTTTTTGTTTTATCTTTTGGTTGAAGTAATGCAATTCATTCAAGTTTCAATTTTAGTATTTGAAACCGAGAATCGCAACGCGAAATGAAAATCGCAACGACGGAATCGCAATGCGATTTTAGTTTCGCGTTGCAATTTTCATTTCGCGTTGCGATTCTTGCATTGCGATAGTCAAATTCGCGTTGCGATAGTCATTTTCGTGTTGCAATTTTCTTTTTCGTGTTGCGATTTTAAGTTTCAGAAACTATTCTTCTTCTGCAAATTGAAACTTGAATGAATTGCATTACTTCAACAAAAAAACAAAGACAAATACTAAATTCACAATGTTGCAAATTTAAGTTTGAAGAATAAACTACTACTTTTTATGTTTATTGTTCTTGGTATATCTTCACAGTGTAGTTTTTGGTATATCTAACTTGGTATGTTTATTGTTTTTGTAGAACTTTTATTCGTCTCAATTGACCTTAAGAAATAAATTAAGCCTGGCCAAAATAATTGTGTCGAAGCTTTCACCTGCACAAAGAAAAATATTTGAGGATACTTGCTTCGGGCCATGGCTGAAAGTACAGCATCTGGGTGGAGATGCTATGTTGACCCATCTGTTTCTTCAAACCATGACTAGCGATCTACCAGAGATTATACAACGTCGTGATGAAGAGATATGGTTTGATTTTTCACCGGCGTATACGTGTTTTGGGCGGGAGGAGTTTTGCTTAATCACCGGTCTACGCTTCGGACACGATGATGTAAGTCGGTACACTAGACATATTACCCGCCTATCATGGTTATCCCGGGTTTTTCCTGAGCTGTCAATGGAGAAGTCGAATTTACACGTGGAAGACTTGACGAGATTATTGAATAAGAAATATGGTTTTACTCGGATGGATGACGTCGATGTTGTCCGAGTATGCCTTCTAATACTTTTACATGCCGGCTTTTTAGGCAGAGAGGTCAGACAACCTATTCCTAATGATCTAATTAAATTGGTAGAGGACCTAAATGCATGGACACTATTTCCGTGGGGTTCGTGTCTATGGAAAGCTACATAGAATAAGTTGTCGTCTTCCTTTGATGATAGAAAAAAGTTTGCGTGGCGATGGTTCCAAATGCACTTTGTCAGGCTTTATTTGGGCCTTTAAGGTAAGAATTTTTATATAATGTTTCTAAAATTATAATTAATTATTATTTAACAATTACTAATGTTTGTTATTATATTATTTGTAGATTTGGATATTTGAGGCCTTTCCCGCCATACAGACATATGCATTAAAAACTTCTAATGATATTCCTAGGGCTATTTCCTGGAAGAGGAAACGGACCTTGCAGCAATGAGAAGATTTACTACCGTATACGACAATAAATAATGTAAGTTAACACAAATACTACCATATGTTTATAAACAAGTTATTACTAGTACACGTTTAACTTTGTTTGAGCTTTTATATTGTTAGGAGTCCAACACTCCATTACAGAGGCTGACACCCACGGAAGCTGAGCTTGCCACTGATTAGTGGCAAGCTAGTAAGCATTTTTTTGATGGCACGGATGATGAGCAGCCTCCACTTCGAGAGCCATCACCTCACCCAGAGCCATCACCTGATCGACCCGACTATATACCTCCACAACGAGAGCCATCACCTATTCTGTCACATCATCGAGCCTCTTCTCCACCATCACCTCATGATAGGCGACTGACAAAGATGCCACGACGTTTATCTCCCTGTTCTCCACCTCCACCTCCAAGGGATGAGTTAGGGGAGTTACATGATGAGGTCAATGCCTTGCGTGAGGAGGTCGGTACTTTACGCGATGACAATGGTGCATGGCGTGTTGAGGTGTCTACTTTACGTGGTGAGGTAGCCGCTCTATGTGAGATGGTAGCATCGTTGCAGAATGAGGTTCACACTCTACGCAACGAGGTAAGTTTAATATTTTTCATATTTAACTTGATGATAAATTTACTCGTAATTTCACTTAGATTAACCATTTCACTTAGATTGCTTAGTAAATTCATTCGGTTGCTGCCAATACTGCTAAACTGTTTATTCTTTAACCCTGTGAAGTTAGTATTTATTTTTGGTTGTCTTTTGGTTGAAGTAATGCAATCCATTCAAGTTTCAATTTGCAGAAAAATAATAGTTTACTTTCGCAACGCGAAAATGACTATCGCAATGCGAAAATGACTATCGCAACGCGAATTTGACTATCGCAACGAGAGAATCGCAATGCGAAATGAAAATCGCATTGCGATTCTCTCATTGCGATAGTCATTTTCGCGTTGCGATAGTCATTTTCGGGTTGCGATAGTCATTCGTGTTGCGATTTTAAGTTTCAGATTCTATTCTTCTTCTGCAAATTGAAACTTGAATGAATTGCATTACTTCAACTAAAAGACAAAGACAAATAATAACTTCACAGTGTTGAAAATTTAAGTTTCAAGAATAAACTACTACTCTTTATGTTGTCATTGAACCTTCACTAAACCTATATGTTGTCCTTTTAAATGTTTATATAAGTGATTACTTCAGGAATGTTATCTGATGCATTTTGTGAACAATGATAGAATAATGACTTGGGTGAATACCGTGCAAGTTTGAAATATATTTGTCTTTGTTTTCACTGTTTAATATCATGTATGTTTATTTACTGATTTATGTATTAATTTATTTTTAGCGGCCCACTAAGGTGGATGCTCTACGTCAGGTTTTTCTTGCAAGATGGAGTTCACGCATCAGACGGCGTGCACATGCCATTAAGTCTCCGTTCACCCCAATAGTGTGAAGAATCCGTAAGAAAAAGCCCGACTCACCTGTCATCGTTCAAGAGGCCTCCCCTATCGTTCAAGAGGCCTCCCCTATCGTTCAAGAGGCCCCTATCATCCCTCAAGAGTCCCCTCCCACCGTTCAAGAGGCCACTGTCATCGTTGAAGAGGTCCCTCCCAACATTCTAGAGCCCGATTCACACGACATAATATATCGAATTATTGAGAAACCCCCTCACATATCGGACATGATGGATGACTGTTGGCTTTCGTATAAGTTGCCGGCCAGTACCATTCCGGTAGATGAAATGGAGAGGAAACAACTACCGGAAACAATTCTGGATAATACCCTTTGGGCTAAGACCACAGTTGATTTTTATCTACATGAGCGGAGCCAAGGGTGTTACGCTGACATATACAAACTCAACGATAATATGCATTTGTTGATTGAACGGTCTTGGTGGGGTGTGTTATTAGGGGTTGAAGACAATGGCTATTTCGATGGGGGGTAAGTCTTATATTTCTTCTTATATTTCATTTTGATTAATTTTTTTTAAAATTTATGTAATTCACTAATATATGTCTTTTTTTGTAAAACATCATATTGATGCATGGGTGTCACATCTTCTAATAGTAAGGGTTTTGAAGAAAAAAAAATATGTGATATACAATTATGCCGACGTCTTTTCACGTAGTTCACTTGAAGAATCAACGACAGGAATCATATGTGTTGGCTAATGGACAAGCTAAACTTTATCCTGCATGGTGGGAGGTCGATAAGGTTAGTATTTATTTTTTTAAATATTTTAAAGGTGTTCATAAATAAGTGCGCAATTTGAATTATTACTTATGATTGCAGGTGTTTATCCCTGTTTTGGAACGTACTCATTGGCTTCTCGTCGAGCTTCAGCTCCCATCCTTGAAGACAATAGTATATGACAGCATGATAAATTACATATCATTGTCTGATTTGAGAGATATTATTAAGGGATGGAGCTCTCATTTGGCTAAATTCTTGGATGCGATTAATTATTGGACTTATTCTGGAAACAAGAAGCCAAAGAAGTTCAATGTTACAGTTATCAGAGACATCGCGCCACAACAAATACCGGAAGCCATAGGGGATTGTGGTCCTCTCGTATGCATGTGCTTGGAGCGTTTGACGACAAGAAGTACACAGTTTCTACCTCCCACCGATAGAGATAGAGGTGCAGTAGGCTTGTGGTTTCGGTATTTTATGGCTAGAGCGATATATTCGAGACGCTGCCTACCTGCATCCGCGTTATGAAAGTGTCCATAAACAATTTGTAAGTCAAATGCAAGTGTTGTTAAGTACCTAGAATTCAATAATAATTTCTTGTTTGTTGGTTTTAGATATGTAGAAAGTGTTATTTGAGCAAATGTTTGGTTTCTGCAGGTTAATCCTGAAGTGAGCTGCGTGAAATTGATGTATGGGTGCATAAACAACTGTCTGGGGTACACTTTTTTTGATTGTTTAATTGTTTCTTAAAAGTTTGATTTGTTTAATTGATGAGGAAAATAAGAATTATTATAATTTTTTGCTTGTTTAATTGATTTATAAAAGCTGATTTGTAAAAGTTGATTTGTTTAATATTGATGTGTAAATAATTATTATTTGTGCTTGTTTAATTGATTGAAATGTAAAAGTTGATTTGTTGATTTCAATCTGCATCATATTGAAGGCAAAAGACATGTTGGAGGTACACTTTCGCAACACTAAACTCAAAATCGCAATGCGAAAGACAAAATCACAACGTGAAAGTCAATTCACGTTGCGATAGTCTAATACGCTTTGCGATTTTCTCGTTGAGATAGTCAAATACCCGTTACGATAATCAAATTCGCGTTGCGATACTCAAATTCGCGTTGCGATAGTAAAATTCGCGTTGCGATTTTATCATTGTGATAGTCAAATAGCCGTTGCGATAGTCAAATTCGCGTTGCGATAGACAAATTCGCGTTGCGATTTTTGCGTTGCGATAGTCATATTCGTGTTGCGATAGTCAAATTCGCGTTGCGATTTTTGAGTTGCGATAATCAAATTCGCGTTGTGATAGTCAAATTCGCGTTGCGATATTCAAATGAATGTGTAATAAGTGATAACAACTGAACATATCATAGCAATGTTCAAACTCAAGTTACTAATACATTCCTAACTGAAAATGTTAAAAGTTTACACATAAAATACACATAATAGTCAAATTCGCGTTGCGATATTCAAATGAATGTGTAATAAGTGATAACAACTGAACAGATCATAGCAATGTTCAAACTCAAGTTACTAATGCATGCCTAACTGAAAATGTTAAAAGTTTACACATAATACAACGTTTGCATTTAAAAATCACCTAAGTTAATAGTCCCAAAAGGTAAAGCCGGTTGTGATTGGGATTTTGATTTTGATTGCGATTTTGATTGTCTTTTTCTTGACACCATATGAGATTTTGATTTTGATAAGGATCCATATTTTGGTAAAGGAAAAGATGATTGTGATGGCACTGGTGATCCGCATGTCAACCTTGTATGACCACTTTCCTTGCACCGACTACATGTCGATCTCTTCTTCTCTTCACCCTTAGATGGTATACGATCGTGACTTTTTGGTCGGCCAGGTAGCCTTCTGTCCATGGCTAGTGGCAAAACTGTTTGTAAGTCATCTGGTATGTCCCACTCAGAAGGATGTGGAATAGGGTAGATAATCTCGGCATAAGTCTGTCGATATACTTCTGTAGTGTAGCAATCCATAGCGTATGCGCTTGAATCATCTTGGTTTAGATGAAGAGAAACTTTTATAACATGCCCACACGGATAACCAGATGTTTGCCATTTCATACAACTACACGTCTTTGCATTTAGATTGACAAGCCCATTTAAGTTATTATCCAGTACTTCAAACAAAGTGTTTGAACATGGTTCAACTCTCCATGACGTTGACTTCACAACACGTTTCGTTATCTTTTTTTCAGTCCATGGTGTAACACGATGTTCCAATGTTCCTGTAAATTTAAATAAATAATACTTAGTAAAATATATGATAAGTTACGAATTTAAAGAAATAATACATGCATGATTTCTTTTCTTGTAGTACCACTGTTGAATAGAGGCTCGAAAAAACTCCATTAACATAGTAATGGGTAATTTCCGGGAATGACGACTTAGAGCGTTGATTGATTCTGCACTATTAGACGTCATGAAACCATATCTTACTCCAAGTTGATGTACTCTTGACCATCTTTCAAACCCGACATCTTCTAGTGTTTGAGCACACTGAGGCAAAACACGTCTTAAACAATTTATATGCTTATTAAAATCCACTTCCCGATAAGCTTTTACAGCCTTCCAGTATGTCCATTTGTGATTTTTTATACCATCAGACCTTGATTTTAGATTTCTATATAAATGAACACCACAAAGTCCATGGAAAGCATCTGGGAAACACCTTCTAACATCGTTGTCAATTGAGTTTGCCCTATCGGATATGATTGTCAGATTGCTAATAGGACCTATGCAATCCCTAAGATGCCCCATAAACCATGTCCATGAATCAGAGGTTTCAGATTTGCCAACCCCGTAAGCTATTGGCAGTATCCCATTGTTAGCATCCATGGCTACTGCTAATAAGTTTACTCCAAGGTATCGACCTTTTAAATGTGCTCCGTCAACTATAATAACTGGGCGCATGCAAGTAATAAACGAACGAATCTACAAAATCATATACACAAGAAATATAATCATTTAAATGTGAAATACATGTAACTAACAAAAACGAGTCAACAAAATTATATTGATTTACTAATCGCAGCACCAATGGCTATAAACAGCAACTCAAAGCGTCCATCTCTATCTGTTTTGATATGAGTTACCGACCCAGGAGTTTTCAGCTTTAAATTGTGACAATAAGCCGGCAGTTGGGCAAACGATGCTTCTGGCGACCCCCTCAACAATTCCAAGGCATAACATTTGGCTCTCCAAGCTTGAGAATATGAGATACTAATCTTGAACCGAGTATTCATGTCAGTCATAATTTTATGTCCCCGATATACCCTGCCATTTAAAAACATTAACTCAACCAGAAAACCACCCAACACCTTTTTGTTTGCCTGTCTATGGTGAGGAAAAACTTGGGTTCTTGAACATGTATGTTTATCAATAAAATTCCTAACTTGAAACATTTGGCAATCTTTTATCCTCTTTGCAATCATACACCACGTACAGTTTTTGTCAATCATACACCTTGTTTCGAAACGATCTTTGCTTGATTTGTTAACTTTTAGTTGATAGCCATCTTCCACACATTTCGTATACAAAGTTATCTTCAAGTCTTCCTTTGTATCAAAACAATCATCTTTCTTGATACGAATAATTTTTGTGTAACAATCAACTGCTATTTTTACCAACTCTTCTTCCGGTATCTGAAGTAATTCTGGCATATTCCAGTTATACTCCCGTGGCATTTTCTTCGGTGACTTTTCTTCGGGGATTTCTTCTTATTCTTTTTCTTATTCAGGGTTATATGAATTACAGAATGGATGTTCAACATGTTCATTCACAGTCGTAACTTCCTCCTCATTATCATCAACAACATCTTCCTCGGCAACGGCTGTTTCATCATCAAAATTCGGGTATTGATCAATATCAAAATCATTACACGTAGGGTCTGTTTCTTCTTCTGAAACATCATCAAAATCTGAGTATTGACCAAGATCAAAGTCCGGGTATTGACCAAGATCAAATTTTGAATACCGACTAGTACTCACAATTTTTTCTGTTGGCTCATCATCGTCTAACTGGTTAATATGAAAATCGGAATTTGGTGCTGAAAGTTTATTGGGATTTGGATTAGGGAAAGGTTGTGGGTTTTGAGATTGTGTTTGGTATTGGAAATGTGGTGAAACAAAATTTGCTTGGTGATGAAATTGTGGTAAAACCATTAAATTTTGAGCACCATAAACTGGGGTTGAAAAACTTAGTTGATTACTACCCGCTACTGACCCAACTTCACTACTTCTAGGTTCAACAACATACAATGTAACATCATCTTGCGAAACACTAATGTAAGCAATGAATCGTTCAACATCTTCATTGTCGGTTAACAAATAAACTTTACTTTTTCTCTGATAAGATAGCCTAAATCCACTTAAAGGCTCTAAATTCAATTTATTTGCAACACGTAACATTAGAGTTTCATAAGTTAACTTTTTTAATGACAGTTTTAGTTGAAGATTCATAGGTAAAGGCATATATTGTAAAACACCATGAACATTCTCCCATGACCCTCCAAAACACAAATATATCCAAACATGATCAACATTAGATGATTTCATTATTGTAAATTAATTTACTAAACAAACGAGCTGAGAAACTAAAACCTGTTGCCGGATGGGGAAGGATGTCGTTGGATATAAGAACGGATGTCGCCGGAGAGAGTGATAGATGAAGATGGAATGAGTTGCGATTTAGGGATTTAGGTTATGAGTTGCTTCTACTGTGTAGTTATATACCCAAAACATTTGTGTTGCGAATTTGAAATTCAGTGTTGCGAATTTGAAATTCAGTGTTGCGACAGTCAAAATCGCGTTGCGATAGTCATAATCGCATTGCGATTTACATATTCGCATTGCGATTTACATACTCGCATTGCGATTTACATATTCCCATTGCGATAGTCAGAAAATCGCAACGCGAATTTAGAAAATCGTAATGCGATAGTTAGAATCGCGTTGCGAATCTGGAAACTGATTTGCGATACCGAAGATCGCGTTACGAATTATCGATCGCATTGCGATTTAGTTGGTCATTTTGGCAAATCCAAAAAAATTTGATTAAAATCATATATTATAAGACATTTTTGGTCACTGAAGTTATTTTCTCTATAATAAATAACATCCAGGTAATATTTAATGCCTAAATTATTTTTTTAATATTTTTTTATTTTAAAATTATATATAATATTATATTTTAGTTTTACTTTCATCACCAACTATTTTTTAAAATTAAATTTAATATTATATTTTATTTTTATTTTGATATTTAACTATATTTTTAAAACATATTTAACATTATATTTTGATTTTATTTTTATCATATTATTAAAAAAATTAATAAATTATTAATGTTACCTTTAAAATAATTTATTGATGATGTGACATTAAATTACGATGATATATTAATATTATTGTAATTTATTTGATAATATATTAATATCATTGTTAATTTCTTTAATAATAAAATAATTAAAATAAAACAAAAGCGAAACCTTATATCATTTATTATATTGCATGATGTAGAGCAAATACTCTATCTGTAGACACCCGTTTTTGTCATGATCTATAAAAATATTTTATTTTATTTTATTTATTATATTATTTATTTATTATTATTATTTACTATTATTATTATTATTATTATTTATTATTATTTTTATTGTTTTTTTCAAGTCCCACATTCAACCCCACTATCCCACATTCCCTTTTGATTAAAAGATACGTCCTTGGCAAAGCCCTTGAACTGTGCAACCTAGTCTGGATTCTATGCGAATCGTTGCTTACATGCCTTTGTGGTTCTGTGATTCCCGGGCCGTGGATGAACGTGTTGTCCACCGGAACTATTGGAACTGCTTTATATGCAACTATATGTATCAAGTGGAAGGGGGGAACACAACTGGAAATTAATCCATTTTACCAGTAGTTTATATAAAAAAAAAAATTTATTCTTTAACTCCACCATGAATGCTCCCTGGCTTCCTGGACACCTTTTCCTTTGTTTTGGGTTACCCTTCTCTCTCTCTTGCTGCCCATCATTTGTAATTTTAAACAAAATTGACCTACAGAAACGTGGTTCACCACCATTGTTTTAAAAGCAGAACTTCAGCCCTTTTTTCTCTTCAGTTTTTGAAAATAAACAAAATCCAAATTTCAGTTCCATTTTAACGATCCAAATGTGTCAAGTTCCGGTTCAACAAGAACATGAAACCATTCCAAGTTTTGATCTTTGCTCGAGGTTCAAGCGTTTCAAACTCCTCGAGCCATCGTGGGTGTTCTCGGCTTCTTCCTTCGTTTCCGTTTGTGTGATTTGTTGCTTCTTCTACTTGGATTATAGGACTGGACAGCAGATCTTGGTTCTTACATGGCAAACATCAAGCCTTGTTTTTCTTTTTCTCGTGAAATGCTTGTTTCGAGCATGGTGAACATCAGAACTGAGCACAAAGAAGCATCTTAGACAAGGCTTGTGAGCTTCTCTAACATCTCCTCAGCGCCATCGCCTCAACCTGCAACGCCAAGGTAATTCTCCTACTTTCTTTGCTTCTTACAACCACCCATTATAAGACCATTTTCACCTCTAATAACAACATCTGCCCATGCCTGTGGCTGTGCATGTAAATAACGAGCATCAAAATTGTCCTTCACGGATGAGGAGGGCGAAGCTTGCCACCACACAGGATGAATTACCGAGGAAGACCTGATTCTAACGTTAGCAGCAATGAAGTCTCTGCACTGAAATCGAATTAAGGCTGGGCGTTCTGACTCCGGTTCTTTTCGCTGTTGATCCTGTGCTCCATACCCTAACTTACGAGTACGTGGAAGGGTCTTCCATCAAAGACGTTTTCCTCGGATTCGGGTCAAACGGCGTTGTTCAAGAATGTTTACCGATATAGCCACCCAAATTGGCGACACAATAGGCAAACTCCACGACTGTGGACTTGTTCACGGTGACCTCACCACGTCAAACATGTAAATCAGAGATGGAACTAATAAGCTCGTCCTTATCGACTTTGGTCTTAGCTTTACATCAACGCTCCCAGAAGACGAAGCAATCGACTTGTACGTGTTAGAGCGAGCTTTGTTTTCAATGCATTCTTCGTGTGGGAACGTGGAAACCAAATAAACACAATGGTTTAGAATTTTGGGTAAATTCATCATATGGTCTTTCATCTATTATGGGTTTTTTTATTTATTTCAATTATTTTATTACTTTTGTTTTATTTTATTACTTTTTTTTTTCTTTCCCTATTGATTTATTAAATATTTTTTTATTTTTTTATTTTATTTTATTATTATTATTATTATTATTTTCATTTATTTAATTATTATTTCTTAACTAACATTTTTGTTTTTATCGGAATTTTAATCAATCAAATGTAAGTAATTTGAATTGAATTTTTAAATTTTGATTTAAATTTTAATTTTCGCAATAAAGACAACCGGCAAATTAATTGGAACCGAAAGGGCGGTTCAAGAGTGTTAATCCTTCCTTGACCGTAACCGACTCCTGAACCCAATATATTTATGGTAAAACGCATATTAGGTAAAATCGAGGTATCCGATCAACTCGTTTTATTTTTAAAATAAATTATCGGTGGCGACTCCTAATCCATTTTCCTAAGTCGAAGCCCAATTCTGGGCCCACCCGAAAGACAGTTCCGGCAGCTTGGCGACTCCGCTGGGGACAGGTAAGTGAGTCAGGCTAAGGTAATTTCCAGTTGTCTTTTTAATAAAAAGGGTAAATTTAAATTTTAAGGTAATATTTCGATCCTTATTGCTTACTTTTGATTATTTTTTTCAAACAAATAGTTGTACTTACATTTTTAATGATTTCAGATTTTTCAAAGTTTTCATCTCTAGCTCTATACCCGAGCTCCAAACCCTTTTAAGTGGGGGCGAAAGCGACGCCTTCGTAGGAGTTTATTCTTCGTATGGGACTAGCAAGTAACCTTCGAGATTCATATACCTTATATCTTCGTGTGAATTTATTCTCCGTATGGGCATAAGGGAATGTATCCTCTTGAGTTTAACTTAGTCCACATAAGCTTGTAATGGGCTTAAGACTAAGGGTCTGACAGGCCCAAGGGGGCACCAGCAAGGAGAACTCGAATACCTTTTTAGAACCTAAACCGGGAGAGTACAGGGAATTAGAGCTCACCCCAAAACCTCATTCCAAACGCTAGGCTGCTTTGATTTTATTTCCTGCTTTACTTTCTGTTCAAAGCATGCGAACTAGACAAATGTGTGGTTTAGGACTTGTTTGAAATTAGCATGCGGGATAGAGATCATACCCGAGTAAGAACAATAAGAATGTGAGGTAGATAGCATGTGAGGTAGATATCATGTGAGGTAGGACTTTTATTTTCATGATTATTTTTTATTATTTTTACCTCACTAACCTTTTTCATTTTTGTTCTCTTTTATTTTATTTTCATCTTTTGCATTATTCATTCAAAAAAGGTGTTGATCCGCCAAAAATGTGTTTGTTAAACATAAATAATCTACATTAATGGACAAAGGGGTTATAATACAAGAGATGAAAAGCTCAGAAGTCCAGCTATGGTCAAAAAAGACTCGGAATGGACAGAGTTTCCACCAAGCTCGTCAAAAGTCAACTTTTCTAAAATGGGATGGCGAAAGTTGTAGGGGCATGACAAGAAAAAGGTCACTGACCCAGAGAGTCCTTTTGAAGATTAAGAGAACAAGATGGCGAAACCTTAGCTGAGCTGAAGGCCACTATTGACAAGTTCAATAAGAGATAGTTCCTATCGAAGGAGGACTCCAATGGCGCTTTCGTTAGGAATGAGCTCAGAAGAGAGTGAAAGCCGGAGATATAGTTTAGCCAAAGGAGCCGGAACGGTTCGAAATGATACTCAACCGGTGACAGAAAAAAGATGGAAGAAGAATCAACTTGTCAGAGGTTATTCGGGATCTATACCATCAAAATGTTTTTTGTCTCCTCAAACGTAACACTTTTGTCCCCAATGAGGATTGTTTATAGTAACAAACACGTTTTTGGATCAATGTCTCGAACATTTCATGCATCATGCATTCTTACATATTTCGCATAATTTTTCTTTTTTTCATTGCATCTACACGAACTAACAAAATATTTTCATAAACAAAGGGGTACAAACACTGGACGTACCTCCACAAGCTTCGGACACGTGTCATCCTCACAACACTCGCGCAAAGGAAAATGGAAGCCAAGATTGCTCAACTTGAAGAGAACATGCTAAGATTACAGAAGGAACTTGAAGAAAATAAATCAAAATCAACAAAGTACCTTGGATTCCATCACTAGGAACCAAGACTTATTGGTTGACGAGATTATTTCAAGGTTGTCTGGCTTGAATCAAATGAATTCTCCTTGGGCAAGTGGGGCATACTAATGAGGATTTATTCCAATTTGCAGTGTCCTGTTTGGACTTGTTTTTGAACCTTTTCATATTTCTTTTTGAAACATGCTTTTGAACTTTGACATATTTCTTTTTATGAGGACATTTCAATGAATTTACACTGAGCATTGAATTAAATTTACAACTTGAAATTCTTTGAATATCAGCTAAATTAAAAAAATTTGTAAATGATTCAGAGTTACAGATCTTTGACAAAGTAACAAAACAAAGGACTTTGACCTTACCCAGAATATACACTCAAACACCATATCCTTTATTGCAAATAACCAATATAACATTCTCCTTTCATAAGGCTTGGTATTTAGATGTGCATATGTACGGACAACATGGGGCATCTTTTGCATATGACAATTACTATACTTTTTGTTTAAGACGTTCAGTGATGATCAAGATCTTTACAGATGGAATAGTCGAGTAAGTGAAACTAGTGTAGGTTAGTTGCTTGGAAATTGAACTCTAAAGATGAAATTTTTGACTTTCAACAACACATAGACTATAATAGGTTCTTCTTGACAATCTTAAGAAATTAAATCCGCAAAACTGAGCTATTCCACTAAGACAATTAGTTATAGAGGAAACTTGAAAGCCCTGGCCTTATGAATAGATTACATTCAAACCATGACATTGCTCGAACACTTGGTAATTCGGTGTTTACTCCACTACTATTGTCCGGCCGAAGACTTTGTGATGAGATGAACCATTCAGTTAACTTGATTATAATGTTAAAATATCCCTCTAAAGTAATTGGTTAAACACCACGGCTTTATGGATTCAACTAGCCATATAACGAAAAATTAAATCAAATTTATCTAAGAAAAAAATTTCGGTAATGATGGACTAAGGGAGTTAAGGAACACCTGTTATAGTCAAATTCACACAAGCACTCAAGAATTTCATTTTTATACGGATATTTCTAAACTACCTTTGTTATAGGAGCTTACAAAACTTGAACAAATGGAAGATTTCTGAGAATCGAAATAGAAGGTCTAGTAATTGATTATGCTAATTGCGTCATTTTGTCTGCATCCAATTAAAATGTCAAACCAAGAAATAGGGGCATGTTGCAATATTCAAAAGGAACGAGAAAGAAACAACATTTTGGTGGCCAAAACCTTAGAAAATAGGAAGCCAACCTGAAACCAACTCATCAATTTTGGATATTTGTCAAAGAGCTATAACTCTGAGAGCGATAAAGAGCAATTGATTCTTTTGATATTCTTTGAACTCATGTTTATGATTTGATTCGCCTGGATTAAGGGGCAACGTTTTACAAAATTCTTACATTTTTATATCTTTTTCCCTTCTAAAATAAGAGAAAGGAAAAAACATTTTCAAATAGGACTATCTCAAATATGAAAAGTCTTGGAAGCTGTTGAGGCTCATTTTGCCTCCATTAAAGAAAGAACAAACAATACTCTTGAAAACAATCAGTTCGAGAGACAAGATAGAACTTGTGACATCGTTAACATCCTGAAAAGAAAATGGGGCATGATCGATTTCATGGGTCAAGATCGGCAGGAAAAGCACAGGACTTCGTCCAAGATTAATTCATGTTGCATGCATCTTAGACATACTTAAGAGCATCACATTGATCATTTTAGCATACATAATTTTTTGCAGCTTTTAGAGTCAAGTTTCAACTTCAAAACGAAATATACTCGATTCAAAAGCACATTCAAAAGTTGATGGTGGTTGCTCGACCTCACAGTGAAGGGGCGACTGTCTGACGACAAAATAACTTTCCGAGTCTCGTTCAGATTCAAATTCAACTTCACAATGAAAGATATTGAACTCAAAGCGACACAATTTGTTTGAAACATGATTTCAACTCCACTCAAAACCAACTTTCTCGAGATTGGATTTCAACTTCACGACGAAGGATATCCAACTCAAAGCAACATACAACACTTGGATTTCAACTTCATGATGAAGGATATTCAAGTCAAGTCTCAACTTCACGACGAATGGGCCATCCACGATTTTAACTCCACGACGGAGGATATCATGCCCACAGATCCACGATTTCAACTTCACGGTGAAGGATATCATGCCCATCTACACAAGATTGGATTTCAACTTCACGACGAAGGATATCTAATTCAGAGCTCAACTTCACGATGAAGGGGCTTCCCAATTTCATTTAGAGCCAATTTCAGCTTCACGGCGAAGGATATTGGACTCGAAACAATACGAGCTTGGATTTCAACTTCACGATGAAGGATATTCAAGTCAAGGCTCAACTTCACGACGAAAGGGCCATCCACGGTTTCAACTTCACGACGAAGGGAATCGTGCTCACCAGCAACATTCATTGGATTTCAACTTCACGACGAAGAATATCCAATTCAAGGCTCAACTTCACAACGAAGGGGCCATCCATGTTTTCAACTTCACGACGAAGGGAATCGTGCTCATAGCAAACATGTCATCCACAGATTTGACTTCCTTAAGTCAACGATTAGAGCTTCTGAAAGGATTTCTTTAACATGCAGGAACAAGCAGATTATCGATCGCCTTTGAGATTGTTTCTCTCGAAACATGGGGTCCTCTCGCTTGAGACTAATTTAATCAAAATAAAGTTTTGTCTCTCTTGAGACAGTTTCCCTTGAAACAAATTTTGTCTCTCTTGAGACAGTTTCCCTTGAAACAAAATCTTTGAATATGTTTTCCTTGAAACAAATTTCGTCTCTCTTGAGACAGTTTCTCTTGAAACAAATTTTGTCTCTCTTGAGACAGTTTCCCTTGAAACAAATTTTGTCTCTTTTGATACAGTTTCCCTTGAAACAAAGTTTTGTCTCTCTTGAGACAGTTTCTCTTGAAACACAAAAAAAAAACCTTTGAAATCGTTTCTTTTGAAACACAAAAGAAACCTTTGAAATCGTTTCTCTTGAAACACAAAATAAACCTATGAAAATGTTTCTCTTGAAACACAAAGACCTTCGAGTTCGATTACACATAGCTCCGAGGAGCATCATTTACAGCATGGCTTACGGTAAGAAGGGCTATATGTCAACAAAATTATCGAGTTCGATTCTATTCAGCTTGATGACACATCAATCACACTACTTTCCGGTCACACCCAAGTCTTTAAATCGAGAAGAAGACCAAGATCGGCCAAGATTGGCAACAAAGGTCGAGAAGATGAACGTGTTGTCCACCAGAACCATTGGAACTGCTTTATATGCAGCTATATGCGTCAAGTGGAAGGGGGGAACACAACTGGAAATTAATCCATTTTACCAGTAGTTTATATAATAATTTTTTTTATTCTTTAACTCCACCATGAATGCTCCCTGGCTTCCTGGACACCTTTTCCTTTGTTTTGGGTTACCCTTCTCTCTCTCTTGCTGCCCATCATTTGTAATTTTAAACAAAATTGCCCTACAGAAACGTGGTTCACCACCATTATTTTAAAAGCACACCATCAGCCCTTTTTTCTCTTCAGTTTTTGAAAATAAACAAAATCCAAATTTCAGTTCCATTTTAACGATCCAAATGTGTCAAGTTCCGGTTCAACAAGAACATGAAACCATGCCAAGTTTTGATCTTTGCTCGAGGTTCAAGCGTTTCAAACTCCTCGAGCCATCCGTGGGTGTTCTCGGCTTCTTCCTCGTTTCCGTTTGTATGATTTGTTGCTTCTTCTACTTGGATTATAGGATTGGGCAACAGCTCTTGGTTCTTACATGGAAAACATCAAGCCTTGTTTTTCTTTTTCTCGTGAAATGCTTGTTTCGAACATGGTGAACATCAGAACTGAGCACAAAGAAGCATCTTGGACAAGGCTTGTGAGCTTCTCTAACAACTCCTCAGCGCCATCGCCTCAACCTAAAATGCCAAGGTAATTCTCCTACTTTCTTCACTTCTTACAACCACCCATTATAAGACCATTTTCACCTCTAATAACAACATATACCCATGCCATGGCTGTGCATGTTAATAACGAGAATCAAAATTTTCCTTCACGGATGTGGAGGGCGAAGCTTGCCACCAAACAGGATGAATTACCGAGGGAGACCTGATTCTAACGTTAGCAGCAGTGAAGTCTCTGCACTGAAATCAAATTAAGGATGGGCGTTCTGACTCCGGTTCTTTACGCTGTCGATCCTGTGCTCCATACCCTGACTTACAAGTACGTGGAAGGGCCTTCCGCTCGGATTCGGGTCAAACGACGTTGTTCAAGAATGTTTAGCCGATATAGCCACCCAAATTGGCGACGCAATAGGCAAACTCCACGACTGTGGACTTGTTCACGGTGACCTCACCACGTCAAACATGTTAATCAGAGATGGAATTAATAAGCTCGTCCTTATTGACTTCGGTCTTAGCTTTACATCAACGCTCCCAGAAGACAAAGCAATCGACTTGTACGTGATGGAGCGAGCTTTGTTTTCAATGCATTCTTCGTGTGGGAACATGGAAACCAAAAAAACACAATGGTTTAGAAATTTGGGTAAATTCATCATATGGTCCTTCATCTATTATGGGTTTTTATTTATTTATTTCATTTATTTTATTACTTTTGTTTTATTTTATTACTTTTTTTCTTTCCCTATTGATTTATTAAATATTTTTATTTATTTATTTTATTTATTATTATTATTATTATTTTCATTTATTTAATTATTATTTCTTAACTAACATTTTCGTTTTTTTACCGGAATTTTAATCGATCAAAGGTAAGTAATTTGAATTGAATTTTTAAATTTTGATTTAAATTTTAATTTTCGCAATAAAGACAACCGATAAATTAATTGGTACCGAAAGGGCGGTTCAAGGGTGTTAATCATTCCTTGACCGTAACTGACTCCCGAACCCAACATATTTATGGTAAAACGCAGATCAGGTGAAAATCGAGGTATCCGATCAACCCGTTTTATTTTTAAAATAAATTATAGGTGATGACTCCTAATCCATTTTCCTAAGTCGAAGCCAAATTCCGAACTCACTCGAAAGACGATTCCGATACTATCATTGCGGATAAAACTCTTGGATCCTCCTTTACAAGGGAGCTTTTAGTTGAACTGCAATATAACATATTCCAACTATAGCTTTTGACATTGCTGCTTGAAATGTCTCATTCTTATGCTTTCTAATAGCATTAAGTGTCCTTTGTTTATGGTCAAGGATACATGGAAGAAATAAAACGAAATAAGTGACTTCAATTGTAAATAAATTATTATTTCTTTTTAGGTTTTGGGTTTGAGCACCAGGAATGTCAGCAGTGTGAGTGTTCAATGTTAAATGATTGAGAATTATCTTTAAACAAATACTGTATTATACTTACTCTATATTATTAAAAAAAATACATGGAAGTATATCAAACCTGTCCAATTAGAAGCTATATCAATAGTATCCATGAGAAACTCATATTTAACCAGCTCGATGTCATCTTCTTTGCAAGAATAAGTTATTCAAATATGTCATTCTCATTTTAATGGCCTTGTAGTTGTAGGTAGACGTACATAATTCCAGGATTAGCTCTCAGGATTCTCATATGGAGGTTCCCAAACCTAATACTGTGCATGGGACAGAAAATCTCATCATCAATTAAAACATAAGTCTTGTTTAGATATCTACAACTGCACTGCCCAAAAAATTACTCTTAAGTGATTGCAAACCAACTACAACGAGCTCAAAGCTTGCCGTTGAAAGAACAGGATGAGATTCTTTTTCTAACCATCCCAGCCCCTAAGGTATGAGATTTAAAATTATCATATATTTTAGAATTATTTTATGTATTTTCTATTGAAAATATATTTTCGTCCCTCTAGAATTTTATAACTTCAAGTTCGCTCCTTAAAATTTTATAAGTTCATATTTTTCCTCTAACATAAAATCATACATCCGTCCATGAGATTCATACCTAAAAGGTCCTAAGGAATGAAAACCTATCTACAGCTTCAAATTCAATACCTGGGTACTGTGAGTCCCTGTGTACTGAGAGGGGGTCATCTGCAAGGACTGCAATTGGCAAAGGTTTCATATTGTGGTTTATTTCTGCTTACTGTAACTTTACACGAGAAGTAAATATTATGATAAAAACACTCATGAATAACTGTCGATTTAATAGTGTAGTATGAATGGTTTTTAGGTAATGGGGAGCCCGGTAACGAAGGGAACCTATAAGTATGGCATTCATTTCTGTAAAGTTAATACAAACTGTAGGCCTAAAGCCATACCGTATAGATGAAACTATTTTATATCTCGTATGGATCTTCCATGGCCATACCCTCTAGCTTCAGTGAGGATGAAACTGCAGAAATTGATTTGTCCTCGGATGGACATGATTAATGACACATATGCTTGATGGATCGTACAGTGAGGCTTAATGGGTTATCGTTCGACTCCTCAGGTCAATACCCAGATTAAAGTCTATATGTTTGCTTTAGTAGAGTTTGAGAAGAGATTGTCTTCCATGGTGTACCGACTGGAAAAGACTGGTAGGAACATTGAGCCTCTTTGTTCATTGTACATTGTCGTTTAAAAAGGTGTTGTTCCCCTATTAATATATATGTGAAAAATTGAAGGATGAAATGTTATACAAATGATCCAAATCTTAAACCTCGAGACATCAACACAACTTTTACTATTTGCTCATTCAAATTATTGGCGGGCTGTTTACTTTATGCATAATATATATCAATTGCTGTGTTTACTTCATGCATGTAAGGTTAAAATGTCGAATCCGTGCAGATAGAGATAAAAGAACAGAGTATTCCGGTACTTCCTTCTCTTTTTCCCACAAAAATGATATTCACCAGTAACACATCAGCATCACAAGAAACAAACACAATCCACAGGCAGGCAATTTACTTCGTTCTTTCTTGCATTTTTATATCATAAAATCTTTTTGCCCCACAACCCTAGAGTGATAGAGGAGAAACAAGTTGTCTGGGTAAGCTAAATAGATCTTTCCCTTCAAATGGGGAAGTCCACTCATGTGAACCTGCAGCTGAAATTTTGGCCATAGCCACTCTGCTGTCCGGTAATCCCACAATGGGTACACCCTTCCCACTTGGTGTCAATCTCATTGCTGGTATTAAGATAATACATGTGAATGCTCTTCATTGGAGATGTTGATGGTCCCAGCCAGATTTCCCCAGGCCTTGGAGAAGAAGACAACCCCCGGTCCAAGCTCCAAATATTGGTATAGTCCAACCGGGTCATTGAGCTACCACTGCTCCAGTCAACTGAGGACGTGGCTCCTGAAGACGTGGCTCCTGAAGAAGTGGTGGAACCCAAACCAGTGAAGAGCCCAAGCGAAGATGCAGCTGCAAGCATTGGAGATGCACCAGTTCTGCTCCATAAACCATTTCCTTGGCTTGTTCCTGGGGAATCTCCTAGAACACTGCTGGATCTAAAGTGCTGTTGTTGCTGATGATAAAGCTGGTGATGCATCTGACTTGAACTCAAATTGTTGGAATTAAGGCTTCTAGAACTTGGAATCTGGGGTATGAAGCCATTAGACTTCGCAATTTCAATACGAGCAGAGGTTTCCAGAGGAGATGTGCCTATACTTGTAGCCAGAACCTGCCTTGTATTTAGGGATTGAGATTGCTGCATCATTATAGCTGATTCCCTAATTGATGGAAGAATGTTCCTAAAATCAATTCCAACAGCCAAATGATGGCTTTCTGTCTTTGTTGGTGGAGGTGAAGCCTGAAAAGGTGATGCCAAGGAATAAGAAACAGAAGGATTTGATCCTGTACTTGGCCACCTTTCTCAGCTGGTACCTCACTTTTTTGGCATTTTGCCCATTCCAACTTTGGTTGTAAAGGCTGGAAACTTTTAGTCACAGATTCCAAAGAATCTCCCATTGTAACTGTAGATTTTGAATGGTTTAAATCATTCTCGTCTCTTCTTTGCAGTGTTGCAGTAAACAGATTTTGTTTCAGTTGTGGCCTTGCAGATAAGTTTTGGCTACCTGTCACCTCCACCTTAGTGGAACTAGAAGTCGAAGGATCACAAGTTGCTTCAGGCTTTGATGGAGAATGTGGGTCCTGCTTTAAAGTTCTTAAGGATTCAGCTGCTTTCTCAAGATCACCATTTGCAATAACAACTGCTCTTTCAACCTCTTGTCGTGTACACTTGTACCTGATTTCCATATTCACAATTTATACAAGCTCTTCTGATATGTCAATTTTCAGAATCCCACCAGTTGATTTCTTATGCTTAACCCCTTCTTCACCTCCTTCAAAAAGCCATGCCACAGATTCCTCAACTTTGCCATCATTCAATATAAGGGCCATTTCGTGAGAAAATCCCATTGCTACAAGCTTCTGAGCAAGAGCTTCAAGCTTCTTGACATGAGATAGCCATTGCATCGCTCATGCAACTCCAGAGCTCGCCTCTCCTTTTGTCGCTGATGTTTCCTCTCATTCTTTTGACGAATCTTTTGTCGCTTATCATTGTCAGCTCCATGTATTATTTCCTTCCATAATGGATGATTAGATGTTTTCTCTTTGTGATCTTCAGACTCAACAGACCAGCTACCATTATTAGAAGGAGAATCATATTCAAAACCACCACCGGGTGATCCCCCCAAATGTTCATCTGTCTCATCTATGTTTTGATAACAACCATTGTTTTGAAGAGCTGAGGCCGGCAATGAGGTGCTGTTTCAACATCATGGACCGCTCCCAAAAGTGGATTATATGCACTAGCTGCAACACTACTACCTGCATTAGCAGAACCAGAATGTTTTGAAGAAGCCTTCTGAGTTTCCTTGCTAGTTTTCTTGTTCTTAGACCTAGACTTAGATGCGCCAAATATAGTCCTGAAGTGGTTAGAACAATAATTTAATAAGTCAATGACACCTAAAATAGACTCAAGCAAGCAAAAACCCATCAATGGTATCAGCAGTGGACATTTGTCTTTTTTCTCCCCTCAGGAATGTGACTAGAACAGGCTAGAAGTGAAGGGGGGAAAAAGGGGGGGGGGGGATAGACTTCTCAAATATGCTTATCAAAGGCAGAAACCTAAAATGTTTTTACAAAAATAAAAGGTATTGGAATCTAAAAAGTTCCATAAGAACCTAGCTCACCCAAATTCATATATTACATTCTTGGATTTGCGATAGAAGGAAAAACTACAAGAAGTTGCTCATTTTGCGTTGAGACTGCATTCAGAAGCAGCTGAAGGAAGCTATATCACTTTTCCATTATTGATGAACAAAAACTACTTAACTAACAGATAATAAACAAGAGCACAAATGACAGACATGTTCAAGCTTCTCAAGGAAGCTCTTTCTCTTCCCCACTTTACTTTACAACAACGAAGAAAAGGAATTTGGCCCCCATATTATTTAATGCGATCCTAAGTTCCTCAGAGACTAAATACACATTAAAATTGGCTTCTGTATATTCTTGAAACATACTTTCCAGCATTTCTCACTTTCGTAAATCCCTCAAGCAGATAATAAAACGCGGCCAATTACTGCACGTAAAGTACCCTAAATTGATTGTAAATTCTCTAATCATTTTTTCCTTTTTCTATGTGCGCAGGAGCGGGGGTGATTACGCTAAAGCGAAAATTCATGAAATCGAAAGGAAATCATAGATAAAAATCAATTGCAAACTAACACCTCATGTTTTGTCATTTCTGAATTCTGATCACAAAGAAACCTATTTCGCCCCAATCATATTCACGATTAAAAAGATTATAGCAAATGCTTCCGAGTTTTCAAAAACATATATCTAATAAAATCGAACTTTGGGTCAAGTACGAATTTTTCGGTTTTCAATTTTCCTGAATTGATAATCCATGCATCTATAAAATATACTTCGACTTAGGTTAACAATCCAATTCGATCTGGAAAAACTCGAGATTCATTGAACAGAACAATGCAGATTCGATGAAAATTAAGAAACGGAAACTACTGAAGGATTCGACCAACTAATCAATCAAACTAAACTTTGTACATAAAAAAATGAATTCCAAAAATAATTAAAAAAGAGAAGAAAATAAAATTAAAAGGAGCAATCGAAGAGGGAAGTGAGAAAAATTAGATACCTGGGCAGAATGTAAAGGGGAGATGAACCGAACCAACGAGATTGAAGGGTCGATGGTTGAGAAAAATCCGGGGTTTGTTGTTTCTATTTAGGGTAAACTATAAAATGGTCACTGAAATTTTAATAATTTTATTCTGACCATTGAAATAAAAAAATATTTGAATTATTATCATTAATGAAAAATTTTTATTTCAGTTATTAGATCTTAAAATTCTTATAAACAGAGTTGGCATGCTTATATATCAATAATAAGTGATTTTATTGAATTAACTTAATGATTAAAAAAATGTTATTTTTTTAAAGTCTCAAGTTTAAGAATTTGTATCGGTAAAGTATGACATTTCTAATAATTAAGAAAGATTATGAATATATATTACATTATTATTGTCTCGAACTACTAAAAAATTAATGAGATATTATGCTTATATATTATTTCTTATTAGATGGTATTAGTTTATTTTTAAAAAATATATATGAATTAATTTATAATTGTTAATGATACGAGAGAATATCATATATATTTTGTTGCTAATAGTTTAACAACCTAATAATGCACGAACCAATTTACCTCAGTGGTTAAAAGAAATGTTGTTATTTATTATCAAATGATTGAGAGTATTTACAGTAGATTTTACTTTGTAATCACCTTAACTTAATAAAAAATAATCTAATGAATAAAATAAAAACTTTTCCTAAAAATAATGAATCAAATATATTTTTAAAAATTTTGGCAACAAATTAAAAATACTCAAACTTTTGTCTGTTTGTTTGAGGAAATTCATTTTTCTAAAAACACTTTTCTCCAATGCTATTAAAATCGGACCGGATCGACCGGTTAAACCGTAAATCGGTGGTCTGTCCGATCCGATTAACTCCCAAAATCGGATGAGCACAGAACCGGTAAAGAACTGGAAGAATCGGCTGAGAACCGACAAAATCAGGGTGAACCGGCTGAAAATCGGCAAAACCAGTGTAAACCGCCGGTTCTCTTTTTTCTTAAAAAAATTAAACCAAATGACGTCATTTGTTAAACGAGCCGAGTCGAACTCGAGTACTGTTGAGCTCGACTCAAACTAGAAAACTTTAAAAGTAAGCTCAACTCGACTAAAAAACTCACGAGCTAAAAATTATTAAGTTCAACTCGAACTCGAAATATAATATTGAAACTTGAACTCGAAAAGGCTCGAACTAAAAAAAAATTAGAAGCTCAATTGAAGCCTGAAATTCGAGCTCAATTGAAGCGAAAGAATAGTTCGCTCTGTGCTCACCAAAAGGCTCCATGATTTTGAATGTCAAATTACCTCTAGTATTTATAGAAGTTAGTTGGGATGTTCTTCTATGTTTCTTAGCTATGTGAGATTGTTTTCTTAAAAAAATTAAACCAAACGACATCGTTTGTTATCATTTTTTTCAGCCCCAAAATTATTTTTTGATTATAGTTATATAATTATATTTATTATTTAATATATTTTACCTTAAATATTATGTTGTAGTTGATTTGAATCATTTTGTTTCACTTGATTTTATGTTTTTTAACTTATATATGTTATGATTTGTTATATTTTTATACCTTTTAATATTGTAAACTTAAAAAAAAAAGTGTTATATATATTAATATTGCTTTGAATATTATATAAAATTTAAAAAAAATATTATTTTATATAAATCCGATTGAACCGTGGTTAAACCCGATTGAATCAGTGAACCAATATCTTCATCGGTTCAAAATTTGGTCCGATTTTAAAAACATTACTTTTCTCCTTTTCAGATGTTTGGTTAGGGAAAACCAATTACAATCAATGGAAAGTAAACTATAGTCAAAGGAAAAATAAACTCAAATTCCGTAAAACAACTTACCAAAAATTATCGGTAGGTCATTTTTCCATCTTACCTTAGACCAACGCAGTTCACCATCTTCTACCATTCATGTCAATCTCCATTTTTCACTGGCTCATATAATTAGCTCTTCTCATGGCTTTCTTCCCTTGACAGTTGTCTTCCTCTCATAAAATCTTTCTGACTATCACTGGCACTCCAACATCTTCAGCAAAGGTAAGTTTCACATATTTTTTTGAGCTCTTAATCTTTTTGAATGTAAATCTTTAGTTTTTTCCCTCTAATTCATTATTTTTCTATGCTTAAAGAGATTTTGATTCCTAACCTTAAAAAATTTACTCAAACTTTAAATATGATCATATTATGCTATTTTTAGATTTATATAAAGTATTAATTAAGTTAATTCTTCATTGTTACAAGTTATTTTGTTTAAACATGTTTCTTTGTGTATTCTAAATAAAATTGTAAGTTTTTGTTTGACCTTTTAATTTTAAAATGTGTTCATAACTTAACTGGTTATTGTTGATTCTTATGCTACAAACATAACTTGATTGATTATTGTTGATTCTTTGAACTTTATAATCTAAAGTAACCAAAATGCAAAGAAATATAATAATAAGAAAGTGAAAATAAAGAATACATTATTTATCATAAATTAGAGAATGTAATATCCCAAACATCGGGTTAGTGTCCAATTTGTAAAATTTTAGAATTCAGTGACTAAATTAGATAAATTAAAAAATTAAGGACTTAAGTGAAATATTTTATGTAGGATTGGATATCAAAAAAGGATGAAGGGAAGAGCAAAATGGTTATTTGACCAGTAAATGAAATAAAAGAATTGCTATGGTGATATTATATACCACGTGGAGCTAGGGAAAAAGGGAAAAGAGAGATTTCGAGAGATATCTTTATTCTTCTTCCTTTTCTCAGTGTGAGTTCCATAATCTAAGGTGAGTTTAGTTTTTAGTTGGTTTATTCTTGCAATTCATGAGTGGTTTTGATTGATGAAACATTAGGAAAGTTTATGGAAACTTAAAGGGATGTAGAAACTCAAAGAATTGTAAGTTATATTAAATATAAGAGGGTTATAAGTGAAATTGTGAATAAGAGAAAATAAATGGATTTGGAAGTTGGAATTGACTTGTCATTAGTTAGAATAAGAAGTAATAAGTGTTAGAAATGAATTTAGAACATGTTGAAAATTTAGTAAGATTCTTAGTTTAAAGAATTATGGTGAGATATTGAAGATGATGAGGTGTTAGAATGATAAAAGATAGTTAAAGTGAATATAGTTGAGTTTGATGGTATGAAAGGAACTCTAAAATTGGAATTTAGGTGAAGTGTTGATAATTTTCAAGATAGGAGTATGTTTTGGGTTGATAGTATAGGTATTGGATGAGTAAGTACTGATACTACAAAGCCATAATAGGTGATAATATTTTGTAGGTATCAATATTGCATGAACAGTATCGATACCATAAGGTCAATGTTTACAAATTCTTCATGAGGTATCGATACCGAAGGGGTAGTATCGATACCAAGGGTACCGATACCATTATGTAAGTATCGATACCATTTTGGAAATAGAATTCTAGAATAGGAAAAGGGTATCGATACTCAAGCACAATATCGATACCATTGTAAAGGAAGTATCGGTATTGTACCTTGGGTACCAATACTACTTAAAAGGAAAATGTGAATTAAGTAATTATGTTAACTTAGGTTATTGAAAATTGATTCATAATGTTTAGGATTCTGATATTTGCATTGAAATTACATTCATGTAGATATCGAACATAAACAAATTCTGGAAAAGTTGACGAGTAAGATATATCGAGCAAAAAAAGATATATATATGTGTTGCTTGGACTAGCGAGGCTAAGATGAGTGCATACTTTTAGAACATATGTATTCTGTTTCCGACATATTGAATACATGATTTCATGAGTAGAAGCATAATTATGATTTGCATTGTGTAAATATATCTTGGCTGTATTATATGATATGAAATGTGACATGAACTTATATGATATGCATTATAAGATAATGATCTAAGTGAACATATGGGAATGTTACATTAACTATGTGATAAGAAGCTACGAGATTATCCTTCAATATGATATAAGTCATATGAATTGTGATAAAGCCCATGTTATGTAATATGAGAGTTGAGGGTATAATTGGCATGCCAAGAGTCGAGGGTTCTACGTGGTCCTTCAGGATATATATGTTGTCCTTCGGGACATATATGTGATCCTTTAGAACATATATGTGATCCTTTTTTTACATATATTTGGTCCTTTGGAACATATATGTGGTCCTACGGGACAATTCTATGGGGTCCTACAGGATATATATGTGGTCCTTCAGGATATTTTATATGGCACTTCGGTGCATTTCTACGCGGCACTTCGGTGCATTTTATACGAGCTGTGGTGACAACATTTGTGCACAACCTCAATGCACTCACATACCTTAAGTTCTCAGTACTGTACCATGGGCTAATAAAAGATATAATATGAAATAACATTGAAGAATGTGATAGGCTATTATGTGTTAAATGCATGTCCATGTATGTTGTATTGAATAAATATATGATTGTATGTTAGAAAATTTCATTATAGCATTATTATACATTATGCCTCACTAAGTCGATGACTTAGCTTGTGAGTGTTTCACACGTAGGATCAAAGAAGTCATAAGAGCAAGGATAGGCAGTTGCGATAGCACAACTCCTTCAGATATCAGATCAGAAGCAACTTAAACAGTAGGTTCTTTTGTTATATTAACCAGTGTTGACATGTACTTAAAGGTTTAAGTTGTATATGCTCTGATCAGTTTGTAAACTTTTTGTATTGAATTTATGTAACTTATTCAGTTTATTTGATATAAGTTTAAATTTTCCATTATTTTGTATAAGTACATGGATTTGAAAAGTCAATGTGACACCTCGGACTTGTATCCGGGTCAGGTTCGGGTTGGGGTGTTACAGAGAACACAAACAATCATATATATATTGTCATATTTAGACTCTTAATTTCTTGAACAATTTGTTTCTTTAAAAGTTCTTGATCTGAGAGAAGAGATAAATATATAATAATATTGAAGGGACAATTCAATAGTAAGATACAAATTGTATATTCATACATTTATTATTATTTCTTTGTAGATAGATTATAATTTTGTTCATAATGTAATAGTGAGAATCGTTGTTTCAACATTAACTTATGGGGCTCTCTTTATTCAAAGATTAAACTTTAGAAAACAAATAACTCGTGAATGTTAAGTAAACTGAGATTATGAAATAGAAAATTATATCAATAGTATTTTATATCAAGGTGACCATAAATGTGTTGATATAATAATGATGCGACCAATTATTTTTTAGTTTATGATAACCTTACCATGAACAATTTGTTACAGTCTACAATATTGGTAAATGTTAAGGAACAAGTTGTCACATTTTACATATAATTGGTCATAATGTGAGATTTAGAGTGATTGGATCAATATATTATAGATTATTGGAGACAATTCATTGTTACTTTAAGATTGCGTTGAGAGCTATTTTAAAACTATATAAATTAACTAGTCATTAGATTACCCGATAAGTCAACTCTTCCTGAAATAAAAAACAATGCGAAGTTTTACCCATATTTTAAAGATTCTGTGAGAGCATTAAATGGAATTCATGTTCATGCATCTTTTCCACTTCACATTCAAGGAAGATTCCATAGTCGTAAAAGGGGATGACACAGAATGTTTTAGTTGTCATTACCTTTGATATGAAATTTTCTTATGTTCTAGCTGGTTAAGAAGGTAGTGCATATGATTCTCATATTTTAACCAATGCACTTACACATCCAAGAGGATTAATGATACAATGGTTAAAGATTAAGCGATACACACTAGTTCAATTAAATTCATAAGGTTTTAAGTGATAGTAATATTTTATAAATTTGTAGGTAAATATTATCTTACCGATATTATATGCCTTGTTTAGCAATGAGTAATCCTAAATCAAGTAAGGAAGGAGACACGTCAAATCATTTTAGATGGACAAAACCAATGAAAAAATATTTTCCTAGAAATATTGACAGAAGAGGCTTAAAAAGAAAATAAAGCATTTAATATGTTTAGTGTAGCTTCTATAAAACGAGTTGTTGTAACTATTTTTGAAAAATTCATGTTTAGTGTGACACAAAACATGTGAAAATCCATTTGCGGACAGTCAAAACACATGAAAATTATTTATAAAATTCGTGAAGAAAATGGTTTCGAATGGGACGACAACATAAAAATGATAATATGTGATAGAGTGACATATGATGTCGCAGTGATGGTAATCTTTATATATTTTTATTTTAAATTTATTTACTTTAATTTTTTTTAGCTAGTAATATTTACTTTCATCTAAAATGCATATTGTCTGATAGTTAATGATATGCCAATATTTAAAAAGTGATTTATATTATTTAGCACATAATGATAAATTACATAGAAAAAAGAATGTTCAAATTTAATGCTTTGCTGCTTCTGAAACATAGATTATCATTTTTTAATATGATATATTTTTTCTTATTTATAGTTTGATGAAACATTCATTTAACTAATAATTTTGTGTAAATCTATCAGGCACAACCGAAGTATGTATCATTTCTGAACAAAAAATTGATTCTTCTGATGAGATGGCTTTGGTTGTCGGTCAAGATATGGCAACATGAAGCTTTACCAAAATATTTGCAAATATAAACTTAGATGATACTAATGAAATTCCAATGTTGTTTAACTTCGATACTGAATATATCAATGAGGAAATATCAAAAGTGTCTTCATTTGGTACATCAAAACATAAAAGGAAACTTATCCAAGAAAGTGTTGAGATGATCAAATTTAATTTTGTTGGCTTTTACGTTGCTCTATCGATCAACCAAAATTGTTGCCAAGAGGGGGTGAATTGGTTTTTTGAAAAAATTGGGAATTAAGGAGAAAGGATAAGAAAAATTGCACAATAATTTATAATGGTTCAACTTCCTCAATGAAATCTACATACACTACCTTAGCTCCTCACTATAGATTTCTAATAAATTCACTAATTTGTTCTTTCTTTTTCTAGGCTCAAGAGTAACCCTTACGAATTCTATATCTTTTACAATGTCTAAGATAGAACCAAAATCCCTTTTAGAAAAAGATAAAGAAATATAAACAAGAAAACCTCCAAAAGGTAGGTGTTTACAAATTAAGCTCACAAAAACACTCTATGTACAAGAGAAAAGGGAAAATAAGATTGAAAGAGCTTTTCTCTTGATGTGAATTGCTTGAATAGGTGTTGTAACCTTGTTCAAGTGTCATCGACTTGATTTTATATGTTAGAATGAGTTACTAGCCGTTGAGGATGTTTTGGAGCCGTTGGAAGCCTCAATTTTAAGCATTAGATGCTCACCTACAACATTTGTATCGATATCGGGAAGTTGGTATCGAGACCGAGCATGAAAAACATTAAAAATAATAGTCATTGAAGCATCAACATCGATACTATTTGAACGAGTATCAATACTCACCTTCTAGTAATGATACCACACCATGGTACCGATACCAGAAAAGCCTTACGGAATTTCAATCTCAAGACTGTCATGTTGGTCTTGAGACTGGCTAGGGTTTTTGGAAAATTTCAAGAGTTTTAAGCTTTATAACAATGTTTAAAATTTTGACAAAGTTTAGAAAACATCTAGGACATATTTTTCAAATTAATTTGGACTTTAAATTATTTTTGAATCATTTTAGAAAATTCAATTTAGTCCAAAAATAGTTTTCCCTTATTTGTTATATTGAAATATATGTTCAACAATCTTCCCCTTTTTTGATATAACAAAACATTTGAAAAATAGATTTTGATAAAATCTCCCCCTTATTAAAACAAGAGTTGAATAGGAGAATTAATATGAAAAATATTTAACCTCTCCCTATTTCATTCTTGAAATTGAATTTTTCAAACCAATACTTCTCCCCCTTTTTGTTTTATCAATAATAATTCAAACATTTAGGTTCAAAAATAAAAATGGAAAGCAAGTAGAAATTTTAACATAAAAACCATTTGAAAAATCAAAAGCCCCCTCAACAAATGCATTAAATATTGACTTTAAAAGCATGACACTTAAAAACTATTGAATTTCAACAAAGATGAGCAAACGTGTTAGTAACACATTAAATTCAATAAATCCAAGTATATAATACTTTATGCAATATAAACATTAGACATTAAAGTTTATATGTATTGTAACAACCCAATTATCGGGTCAGTGGCCAAACTGTAAGAACTTCTAAACTCAGTGTTTGAATTAGAATAAATCTGTAAACTCAAGGATTTATAGTGAAATTTGTGTGTAGGGCTTAATAGAAATTTAGGTTTAATGAAGAGGGTAATATGGTCTTTTCTAAGGGGGATTTTATCTTCCTTTTTAAGGAGATTTACACGTGGGGTTAGGGAGGAAACAAAGTAAATTATGGAACCATTTCCTTGCTCTTTCTTCTTCTACGTGAGCTCTATTTCTAAAGGCGAGATTTTGAAATTTATGGTTTTCCTTTAATTTTGGGTTGGTAATGAAAGTTTGGGTATTATTTAAGCTTAAGGAAAGCTTATATAGCATTAAAACAACAAGATGAGTGTTTTAAAGATGGATTTGTAAAATGGGTTTTTAGATTAAATTTTGATATGGAGTAGTTTTTGAAGTTTTAATGAGATATTTGACTTGTCAATAGGTCAATTAAAGGGTTAGGAGTGTTAGAATTGGTTAATAACATGTTTGAAATTTTGGTATGATTTTAATATTTAAGTATTTAAACAGGAATTTGGATGATTAAGAGTGGTAAATGAATACAAATTGGTTTGGAAGTGTAAAGATGAGTTTAAAGGCTTAAGGTATGTGTTTATGAGAGTGTTGAGAGGATTTTTAGGTGATTTTCGGGATGAAAATGGCCATTCTGGGATTCGAGTATCGGTATCCTTATGAACAATACTAATACCTCTTGGGTTGAATATGATTATTTGTAAGGGTTGTATCGATACCTGTTGATAGAGGTATCGATACTGTAAGGGTAGTACCGATACCTGAAGGATGGTATCGATACCCTTAAAACATTGAATGCCAGATTGGTATCAGTACCTTGAGGAGGTATCGATACCCTTGAAACATCGAATGTTATTTCAGTATCGGTACCATAAGGAGGCATCGATACCCTTGTAGGGTAGTATCGGTACCATTAGGGTAGTACCGATACTTCCAAGCATGAAATGGAAATGTAGGGTTTATTGCATCCCAAGTTATTTTGATTCGATATATTTGAGTTAAGGAAAGATATTGATTTTAGATTGTTTTGTGTAGTGATTGAATGTAATTGAATTCTAGTCAACTTGGAATTTTGAGTACTGATTCAAAAGCGTTTGGATTAGACTTTAGTGAGGCAAAGGTGAGTGCAACTTCTCTTTCTTGTAATAGAATTGAGGAAGGCTTGCGATAAGCCAACCTCCGTGTTTTCGATCGAAAACTTTATAATTATTTTATGTTTTATTCAATTTATATTATACAAACTATGTTTTATGATTATATGTTATGGAAATGTGAACTTTGAACCAGTGAATGTGAATGAACTCTATGAGAAATAAACTATGTGAATAAGAAACACTTCGAATAAGGATTAAACAATATTATGTGATTAATATCCCAAAGTATATGTATGAGGATTAGAGGTATAGTTGGCATGCCAAGAGTCGAGGGTCTTATGTGGTCATTTGGAACAAATATGTGGTCCTTCGAGACAAATATGTGACACTTCGGTGCAAACCCATGTGGCACTTTGGTGTAAACCTATGTGGTCCTTCGGGACAATTATGTGGCACTTCGGTGCAAATTATGAGTTGTGGTGACATCATTAGTGCACAACCTCATAGTACTCAGATACCTAGAGTTCTCAGTAATATACCTTGGGCACTTGAAACAAAGACCTATAAAGAGTAACTATTCATAAATAAACTTTTGATATGAAAATAAAGAAAATTCTTTGTAAAACATTTTGAATAAAATAAATAAGATTTCTGTTAATAAGCTAGCACTATTAGTTTTGCCTCACTAAGTCATCGACTTAGTGTGTGTTTTGAGGATAGCATACACTTCCGAAGATCAGATATGAACAAATTAAATGTAGGTTTTTCTCATTTTGTAAACTATTGGCATATATTATATTTTTAATTTGAAACGCTCTGATCGATTTTGTAAACTCTTACTTTTGGATATCTACGTAAATATTAAGATTTTATGTGAAATGATTTTCTATGTAGAATGGTTATATATTCTTTATCTTGATTGGGACAAGAAATTTTAAATTTATTCATATTTGTGAATTTCATATGTTTTGAAAAGTCAAATGTGACACCTTAGATTCGTATTTGGGTCGGTTATGGGTCAGGGGTGTTACATTTAATGGTATCATAGCTATGATTTAAGTGGTTTTAAGTCTGAAATAAAGTCATTTTTGTTTTAAAAAGATTACATGCCAATTTTTAGTAAAAACTTTCTGATCTGATAAGGGATCAATATGTTATCCTTGTTAATTCCTTTAGTAATTTGATCTTAATAGATGTAGAACTTTGAACGCTCCCGAAGTGATGCGGGAGATAGGATGGAGGAAAGTAGTAACTCACCTGCCCCTAGCAGGCAAGGTGAGGAGCAGGCACAGCCTGGAGTGCCTATTCAAGATCAGGGGAAGTTCTTTCAGACGCTGGATGCGATCTTGACGCATTTCCAACCGTATGCCCCCTCAGCCCTTAAGATGAATGTCCCCAAAGAGTTGAGAAGTTTAGGAAAGCCTGAATTTAGGGGAGAAACTAAAGAAGTTTCGGTTCCCTATAACACCCCCAACCCGTACTCGACCCGGATACGAGTCCAAGGTGTCACATTTACCAATCAAAGCATATACTTTATAAAAGAAATCATAGAAAATTTAAAACTTCTATTCTATCAGAAATTCTTTTACATAAACGTGTCAAAAACCTTAACAGACTCCATCAGAGTGTACATATTTAGTGACTTAGTTACATGCCAACATACTAAATTATATGACAAGACGTACTTTACAAAAATATTTCTGATCTGAACTTTGCACGGAGATATGCTGCTTTACGAATCCCAAGCTTGATCTTCTTATTAATCCACACCTACGTGTAAGACACTTACACGCTAAGTCATAGACTTAGTGAGACATGTAAGTATATAAGGTAAATTAACAATTGTATGAACATCTTATATAATACATATTATACTTATACACCTATTGAACTCATCACTAACATGTTTATCCTTACTTATTTCCTTGTCCTTAATTCCATTCCATTATATTAGCATATATTGAACATAAACATATAATATAACTTCAACACACAACAATACATGAGTAAGTACTATGCTCATACCATGCATAACCATATAACATCTCATATCACCATTACACATATGCACTTGTTACCATTACTATCATATGATCCTAACTTATTACTTATACATATCACGTATACCTTTTCACGAGAAACACACATATCATTATATCAAATTATATTTCTTTTCAAAGCCCATACACACTATTGAGAACTTAAGGTATGTGAGTACATAGAGGTTGACCTGAAGGACCACGTAGATGTCTCGAAGGACCACATATAACACATATGTCCCGAAGGACCACTATGTCCCGAAGGACCGCGTAGACCCTCGAATCTTGGCATGCCAACTATACCTATAGCTCTCATAACACATGACATGGGCATTATCTTTTACCTCATTACACATTCACATATTCATATCACATAGTTCTTTATCACATTTCATATGATCAAATAGTCACGTAGTTTACTTTCACGTAGCATTTTCCATGAAATTCACATTATTCATCCGTTTCACACATGGTCACATCACATACACCTTTTTCTCATAGGCATATAACATATTATTTCTTATCTTTTAACTTATATTACATATGCATGTAATCTTATATCTTATTATCAATATCTCATAGATCACTATTATACAACACATGTTCGCATATACATGTTCTCATACAATCCCTTCATTCAATTATAACATCTAATCTATCTTATTATACTAACATGTATTCATGTCATTCATTTCATATATATAACATATCATATAGCATTTTAATAGAAGCACATATGAGTCATATTATTTTCATATATATTTTATCATATATCTCATGATCACATGACCTATTATCATAATACAGACATTTACATAGTTCACACATAAAAATGTATTCAACAATTAAACATGTGCATTTACTCATATACCATATATTTAACACCATATCACTAAATGTTTATGCTTTAGTACATATATCATATAATATCGGAATTGGACTCGTCGTAAGTCTTAATTTCTTAACATAACATACACTTACTATCATGTACTCACCTGGTCTCAATGAACCCTCTTAAACTATTATTTCTGTTGCGTATCTTACTCTGTCGACCTATCCAAACTTTGCTTTCGATCGATGTCTACACAATCATATATATATATATATATATATATATATATGTTATCAGTATCCAATTAATATACTTTAATCTATCATTTCTTAGACTGAATAATGATTTATTTTATTTCCCATTGAAGTGCATCGGTGCATTCTACAGTGCATCGATGCATTCTTTAACAGGTGCATCGATGCACTACCATGCATCGATACACAATTTACATTCGATGTTTCCATTGTAAGGGGATGCATCGATGCACTCCTCATGCATCGATGCACCAACTGTACTCGATGTTTGTTTATTTGAGAGTGAATCGATGCACATTGAAGATGCATCGATGCACACAACCCATAAATTACATTTTGAGCCCGAAAATTCTCACTTTGACCTTAAATTCTACTTATTATCCCCTCTTTATGCCTTAAAACTTATCTATACATGTATAAACCTTCTTATAACACTATAACACTTCATTATCTCATATAATTCACCATAGTTCTTGAATCAAAGAATTTCATCTAATTTTTACATGTGTTCTTAATTTAATTCTATCCCCTCTAACTTCTTAATTAACCCTTTGACAAGTCAAATCCATCTTTAGAACTTCAAAAACCTTTCCATAACAAAAGTTCATTTATCAACCCTTAATCAAATATCCTTTCTAATTATCTCCTTTTGGTGTTTTAAGCTTATATAAGCTTTATTTAAGCTTGTATAACACTCAAAGAATAAAACATAACTCAAATATTCAAGAATTAACCATCAAAATTAAAACTCACCTTTGAGGCTTAAGCATGAACACACGGGAAGAAGAAAGAAAGAAGAAAAAGAAGAGTTCGCGATAACTCTCCAAACCCACGTGTTTCATTCTTATAAAAGGGAGAAAATATCTTTTAAGCTAACATTACCATAATACCCTTATAATCCTTTCATATTTACCCTTCATCCAATAATGAAATATTCCTATTAAAATTCTTGAGCTTTCAATTTTTCCTAAATTAATCCCTAAATTTTAAAAATTCTTATTTTTGTCACTAACCCTGATTTTTGGATATTACATTCCCTCTTATATGTGGCTTAATGATTTGAAAGTGATGCTAGAGAATCTCTATTGTTCTGAAATGAAGAAATTGGATGGTGTAATTTTGTTATTAAGAGGTCAATCTAGAATTTGGTGGTCAAATGTGACGATGAGAGCTTCAAGGGATCAGGTGACTTTGTCCTTCTTTCTAGAAGAGTTTAAGAACAAATACATAGGAGATCAGTTCATCCGGCAGATGAAGTAGGAATTCATGAATTTAAAGAAAGCGAATCGCACGGTGTATGAGTTTGAGTGCGAATTCAACAAGTTGAGTAGATTTACTGCCGAGTTAGTTCCTACGAAGAAGGACTCCTGTGATTGGTTTGTTAAGGGTTTACGACCTCAACTTAAAGAATTATTGTTGGCACTTAACCTCTATTCCTTCCAAGATGTTGTGAACCGAGCTAAAGCTCTGGAGCGAGCTCAAAATGAAAGATTTGCGGAGCAAATGATGTAATGGAATAAAAGATCTGGTACATCGTCCGATTCTTCGTAATCCATGAAGAGTAGAGGTTCAAGTTCTAAACCTCAGACCAGAGCAGAATCTACAGTATCCTCTGGTAGAGGATCTAATTCGAGAAGAGCAAGACAAGCTTATTCAGTGAAATCCGGAGTGGACAAGCCGAAATAATGTTAGCATTATGGGAAGAACCATAATAGAGTATGTAGACGGGTCTCCGGAGCTTGTTTTAAATGTGGAGAGGCAGAGCATTTTATTCGAGACTGCCCAATGATGACTGGAGAGCATGCCCAAATAGAGAGATCCACAGCTGCACCGATAAGAGGAAGAGGTCAATGAAGAGGAATGAATTAATCTGAGTATACTGCTAAACCTGAAGTGTGTTCTACCGCTCGGGTTTACAATCTGAAGACGAGTGAAGATTGTGATGATCCATAAATCATTGTAGGTACTTTTCAGATAGCTGGTAAATCTGTTTTAGTTTTGATTGATTCGAGATTGAATTATTCTTATGTCAGTAGTTAATTGGTTAAAGAGTTGAACCTTCCGTTAGAGCTTATTCCTAGTGAGATGATTGTGACGAATCTAATAGGAAATATTACTCGGGTGAGACAAGTTTGTAAAGGGTGTCCCATAAGGATTCAGGGAATTGAATTCCTTGCTAATCTAATGAAATTACCCTTTGATAAATTTAAGGTTATTCTGGGGATGGATTAACTTTATCATTATTATGCTAACTTGGATTGCCAACTTAAGCAAGTGTAGTTAACAAGTCTTGAGGGATTGGAAGTTAGTGTGGTCAGCGAAAGAATCCATCCTTTAGCTAATGTGATATCGATGATGTCGGCTCAGAAGTTGATGCTGCAAGGATGCCAAGCGTACATTACTAATGTAATCGATACAAAAGTTAAAGAAATGAAGCTTGAAGATATTCCGACAGTTAGAGAGTTTCCAGAAGTATTTCTGGATGATTTGTCGGGGTCACCTCCAAATAGGGAGGTTGAGTTTTAGATTGAAGTGATGTCTAGATTAGCACCGATTTCAATGGCTCCTTACAGGATGACCCCAAAGGAATTAAAAGAGTTAAAAGCTCAGTTGCAAGAACTTTTAGATAAAGGATTCATTAGACCTAGTGTGTCTCTTTAGGGTACTCCAGTGTTATTCGTAAAGAAGAAAGATGGTTCGATACGCCTCTGTATAGATTATCGTTAGCTTAACAAAGTGACTATAAAGAACAAGTATCCTCTTCTAAGGATAGATGATTTATTTGATCAACTCAAGGGAGCGACCGTGTTTTCAAAGATCGATTTACGCTTAGGGTATCATCAGCTGAAAATTCAAGAAAAAGATGTTCCTAAAATGGCGTTTAAGACTCGGTATGGTCATTATGAGTTTGTTGTAATGTCATTTAGGTTAACTAATGCACCTGCATCATTTATGGACTTGATGAATAAATTTTTCCAATCGTACCTTGATCAATTCGTGGTCGTCTTTATTGATGACATCTTAGTGTATTCTAAGTCGAAAGAGGAGCATAATGTCTATCTTCGTGTAGTTCTACAAACGTTGCGAGAAAAGAAGCTTTATGAAAAGTTCTCCAAATGTGAGTTTGGGTTATCGGAACTGGTGTTTTTGGGGCATGTGGTTTCTGTAGAGGGTATTCGGGTAGACCCACAAAAAGTTAGAGTTGTGTTATAATGGGAGATTCATAAAATATGTCGAAAGTTTGAAGTTTCTTGGGTATCGTAGGTTATTATCGAAGGTTTGTCAAAACTTTTTGATGATATCTCTGCCTTTAACCAAATTGTTAAGGAAAGACGTACATTTTGAATGGACTCCTGATTGCCAGAAGATCTTTGAAACATTGAAGAAAATTCTGACCGAAGCTCAGGTGTTGGTGCAACCGGAATCAAACAAGGATTTCACAATTTTCAACGATGCTTCCCATAATGGTTTGGGATGTGTCCTAATGCAAGATGAGAAAGTAGTTACTTATGCTTCTAGACAGCTGAAGCCTCATGAAAAAAATTATCTGATGCATGATTTGGAGTTAGCAGCTGTGGTCTTTGTATTGAAAATTTGGCAGCACTATTTGTATATTGAGCGTTGCTACATCTTCACCGATCACAAGAGTTTGAAGTATTTGTTAATGCAAAAAGAGTTAAATTTGAGGCAAAGAAGGTGGATGAAATTTCTGAAAGATTATGATGCAATCATTGACTATTATCCCAGGAAAGCCAATGTCGTAGTGGACGCCCTTAGTCGTAAGACTTTTACAGCTTTGCGTAGTTTGGATGCTCTAATGGTGTTAAAAAAAAATTATGCATTGATAGTTGGGTTAAGGTTGAAACCATTATTGTTAGATCGGATCAAGGAGTTGCAAAAGAAAGATGATAAGTGTTTAGGTTGGTTTGATTGAGTAGAGAAAGGTGGAATGGAGGACTTCGAGATTAAGTCTTATGGGTGTTTATATTTCAAAAGTCATGTGTATATCCCTAATAATTGTGACCTGAGACGAGATATATTGTATGAAGCACATTGTAGTCCTTTAATGATACATCCAGGGGGAAACAAGATGTATCAAGATTTGAAAGAGCGTTTTTGGTGGCCAGGCATGAAGAAATATATTGCGGAATTTGTAGCAAAGTGCTTAAATTGTCAACAAGTAAAAGCTGAGCATCAGGTGCCTTCGGGTTCATTGCAACCCATCTCAATTCCTCAGTGGAAATGGGAAAACATTGTGATGGACTTCGTAACGGGTTTGCCTTTATCTCTAGGGAAAAAAGGATTCGATTTGGGTAATTATTGATTGCCTTACAAAGACGACGATTTCATCCCGGTGTGAACGAATTTTTCTATGGAGAAGCATACGAAATTGTATATCAAGGAGATAGTGTAACTGCATGGTGTTCTAATTTCAATAGTTTCTGATAGAGATCCCAAATTCACTTCAATATTTTGGAAATCTTTGCAAGGAGATTTGGGTACCCGATTGAATTTTAGTACTACGTTCCATCCTCAAACTGATAGTTAATCAGAACGAACAATTCAGACTCTGAAAGATATGTTGAGAGTGTGCGTGATTGATTTTGTTGGATCATGGGAAAGATATTTGCCTCTTATTGAATTTTCTTATAATAACAGTTACCAATCCAGCATCAAGATGGCACCTTATGAAGCGTTGTATGGGAGAAAGTGCAGAACCCCACTCAATTGGTATGAATTAAGGGATCGAGAAGTTCATGGTCCAGATTTGATTAAAGAAGTGGAAGAAAAGGTTCAGATGATTCAACATAATTTGAAAGTGGCCTCGGACAGACAAAAGTTGTACACCGATTTGAAAAGAAAATAGATTGAATTTCAAGTAGGCGATAAGGTGTTTTTGAAAGTATCTCCTTAAAAGAAAGTGTTTCGCTTCGGGCTTAAAGGAAAACTAAGTCCTAGATTCATTGGACCTTATGAAATTCTGAAAAGAGTTAGATCTGTAGCTTATCAGTTAGCGTTGCCACCAGAGATGGAAAAGATTCACAATATTCTCCATGTGTCTATGCTTCGGCGGTATCGATCTGATCCTGCACATATCATATCTCTAGATAAAATAGAAGTTCAATATAATTTGACATATGAGGAAGAACCGGTTCAGATTCTAGCTTTTGAAACCAAGCAGTTGCAGAATAAGATGATTCCACTAGTTCAAGTCCTTTGGAGAAATCATAAAGTAGAAGAAACTACGTGGGAACGTGAACATGATATGAGGAAGCAATATTCCCACCTTTTTGTGCAATGAAAATTCGAGGAAAAATTTTCTTAAGGGGGAGATTTGTAACAACCCAATTATCGGGTCAGTGACCAAACTGTAAGAACTTCTAAACTCAGTGTTTAAATTAGAATAAATATGTAAACTCAAGGATTTATAGTGAAATTTGTGTGTAGGGCTTAATTGAAATTTGGGTTTAATGAATAGGGAAATATGGTCTTTTCTAAGGGAGATTTTATCTTCCTTTTTAAGGAGATTTATATGTGGGGTTAGGAAGGAAACAAAGTAAATTCTAGAACCATTTCCTTGCTTTTTCTTCTTCTACGTGAACTCCATTTCTAAAGTGAGATTATGAAATTTATGGTTTTCCTTTAATTTTTGGGTTGGTAATGAAAGTTTGGGTATTATATAAGCTTAAGGAAAGCTTATATAGCATTAAAACAACAAGATGAGTGTTTTAAAGATGGATTTTTAAAATGGGTTTTTAGATGAAATTTTGATATGGAGTAGTTTTTGAAGTTTTAATGAGATATTTGACTTGTCAATAGGTCAATTAAAGGGTTAAGAGTGTTAGAATTGGTTAATAACATGTTTGAAATTTTGGTATGATTTTATTATTTAAGTGTTCAAACGGGAATTTGGATGATTAAGAGTGGTAAATGAATACAAATTGGTTTGGAAGTGTAAAGGTAAGTTTAAAGGCTTAAGGTATATGTTTATGAGAGTGTTGAGAGGATTTTTAGGTGATTTTCGGGATGAAAATGGCCATTCTGGGATTTGAGTATCGGTACCCTTATGAACAGTACCGATACCTCTTGGGTTGAATATGATTATTTGTAAGGGTTGTATCGATACCTGTTGATAGTGGTATCGATATTGTAAGGGTAGTACCGGTACCTGAAGGATGGTATCGATACCCTTAAAACATTGAATGCCAAATTGGTATCAGTACCTTGAGGAGGTATCGAATGTTATTTCAGTATCGATACCATAAGGAGGTATTGATACCCTTGTAGGGTAGTATCGGTACCATTAGGGTAGTACCGATACTTCCAAGCATAAAATGGAAATGTAGGGTTTCTTGCATCCCAAGTTATTTTGATTCGATATACTTGAGTTAAGGAAATATATTGATTTTAGATTGTTTTGTGTAGTGATTGAATGTAATTGAATTCTAGTTAACTTGGCATTTTGAGTTTCGATTCGAAAGGGTTTGGATTAGACTTTAGTGAGGTAAAGGTGAGTGCAACTTCTCTTTCTTGTAATAGAATTGAGGAAGGCTTGCGATAAGCCAACCTCCGTGTTTTCGATCGAAAACTTTATAATTATTTTATGTTATATTTTAATGTTTTATTTAATTTATATTATACAAACTATGTTTTATGATTATATGTTATGGAAATGTGAACTTTGAACCAGTGAATGTGAATGAACTTTATGAGAAAGTATATGTATGAAGGTTAGAGGTATAGTTGGCATGCCAAGAGTCAAGGGTCTTATGTAGTCCTTCAAAACAAATATGTGGTCATCCAGGACAAATATGTGGCACTTCGGTGCAAACCCATATGGCACTTCGGTGCAAGCCCATGTGGCACTTCGGTGCAAGCCCATGTGGCACTTCGGTGCAAACCTATGTGGTCATTCGAGACAATTATGTGGCACTTTAGTGCAAATTACGAGCTATGGTGATAACATTAGTGCACAACCTCATAGTACTCAGATACCTAGAGTTCTGAGTAGTATACCTTGGGCACTTGAAACAAAGACCTATAAAGAGTAACTATTCATAAATATACTTTTGATATGAAAATAAAGAAAATTATTTGCAAAACATTATGAATAAAATAAATAAGATTTTTGTTAATAAGCTAGCACTATTAATTTTGCCTCACTAAGTCATCGACTTAGCTTGTGTTTTCTCTTGCATGGGTTTGAAGAAAGCTAAAGTTATCGGAACTGGTGTTTTTGGGGCATGTGGTTTCTGTAGAGGGTATTCGGGTAGACCCACAAAAAGTTAGAGTTGTGTTATAATGGGAGATTCATAAAATATGTCGAAAGTTTGAAGTTTCTTGGGTATCGTAGGTTATTATCGAAGGTTTGTCAAAACTTTTTGATGATATCTCTGCCTTTAACCAAATTGTTAAGGAAAGACGTACATTTTGAATGGACTCCTGATTGCCAGAAGATCTTTGAAACATTGAAGAAAATTCTGACCGAAGCTCAGGTGTTGGTGCAACCGGAATCAAACAAGGATTTCACAATTTTCAACGATGCTTCCCATAATGGTTTGGGATGTGTCCTAATGCAAGATGGGAAAGTAGTTACTTATGCTTCTAGACAGCTGAAGCCTCATGAAAAAAATTATCTGATGCATGATTTGGAGTTAGCAGTTGTGGTCTTTGTATTGAAAATTTGGCAGCACTATTTGTATATTGAGCGTTGCTACATCTTCACCGATCACAAGAGTTTGAAGTATTTGTTAATGCAAAAAGAGTTAAATTTGAGGCAAAGAAGGTGGATGAAATTTCTGAAAGATTATGATGCAATCATTGACTATTATCCCAGGAAAGCCAATGTCGTAGTGGACGCCCTTAGTCGTAAGACTTTTACAGCTTTGCGTAGTTTGGATGCTCTAATGGTGTTAAAAAAATTATGCATTGATAGTTGGGTTAAGGTTGAAACCATTATTGTTAGATCGGATCAAGGAGTTGCAAAAGAAAGATGATAAGTGTTTAGGTTGGTTTGATTGAGTAGAGAAAGGTGGAATGGAGGACTTCGAGATTAAGTCTTATGGGTGTTTATATTTCAAAAGTCATGTGTATGTCCCTAATAATTGTGACCTGAGACGAGATATATTGTATGAAGCACATTGTAGTCCTTTAATGATACATCCAGGGGGAAACAAGATGTATCAAGATTTGAAAGAGTGTTTTTGGTGGCCAGGCATGAAGAAATATATTGCGGAATTTGTAGCAAAGTGCTTAAATTGTCAACAAGTAAAAGCTGAGCATCAGGTGCCTTCGGGTTCGTTGCAACCCATCTCAATTCCTCAGTGGAAATGGGAAAACATTGTGATGGACTTCGTAACGGGTTTGCCTTTATCTCTAGGGAAAAAAGGATTCGATTTGGGTAATTATTGATTGCCTTACAAAGACGGCGATTTCATCCCGGTGTGAACGAATTTTTCTATGGAGAAGCATACGGAATTGTATATCAAGGAGATAGTGTAACTGCATGGTGTTCTAATTTCAATAGTTTCTTATAGAGATCCCAAATTCACTTCAAGATTTTGGAAATCTTTGCAAGGAGATTTGGGTACCCGATTGAATTTTAGTACTACGTTCCATCCTCAAACTGATAGTTAATCAGAACGAACAATTCAGACTCTGAAAGATATGTTGAGAGTGTGCGTGATTGATTTTGTTGGATCATGGGAAAGATATTTGCCTCTTATTGAATTTTCTTATAATAACAGTTACCAATCCAGCATCAAGATGGCACCTTATGAAGCGTTGTATGGGAGAAAGTGCAGAACCCCACTCAATTGGTATGAATTAAGGGATCGAGAAGTTCATGGTCCAGATTTGATTAAAGAAGTGGAAGAAAAGGTTCAGATGATTCAACATAATTTGAAAGTGGCCTCGGACAGACAAAAGTTGTACACCGATTTGAAAAGAAAATAGATTGAATTTCAAGTAGGCGATAAGGTGTTTTTGAAAGTATCTCCTTAAAAGAAAGTGTTTCGCTTCGGGCTTAAAGGAAAACTAAGTCCTAGATTCATTGGACCTTATGAAATTCTGAAAAGAGTTAGATCTGTAGCTTATCAGTTAGCGTTGCCACCAGAGATGGAAAAGATTCACAATATTTTCCATGTGTCTATGCTTCGGCGGTATCGATCTGATCCTGCACATATCATATCTCTAGATAAAATAGAAGTTCAATATAATTTGACATATGAGGAAGAACCGGTTCAGATTCTAGCTTTTGAAACCAAGCAGTTGCAGAATAAGATGATTCCACTAGTTCAAGTCCTTTGGAGAAATCATAAAGTAGAAGAAACTACGTGGGAACGTGAACATGATATGAGGAAGCAATATTCCCACCTTTTTGTGCAATGAAAATTCGAGGAAAAATTTTCTTAAGGGGGAGATTTGTAACAACCCAATTATCGGGTCAGTGACCAAACTGTAAGAACTTCTAAACTCAGTGTTTAAATTAGAATAAATATGTAAACTCAAGGATTTATAGTGAAATTTGTGTGTAGGGCTTAATTGAAATTTGGGTTTAATGAATAGGGAAATATGGTCTTTTCTAAGGGAGATTTTATCTTCCTTTTTAAGGAGATTTATATGTGGGGTTAGGAAGGAAACAAAGTAAATTCTAGAACCATTTCCTTGCTTTTTCTTCTTCTACGTGAACTCCATTTCTAAAGTGAGATTATGAAATTTATGGTTTTCCTTTAATTTTTGGGTTGGTAATGAAAGTTTGGGTATTATATAAGCTTAAGGAAAGCTTATATAGCATTAAAACAACAAGATGAGTGTTTTAAAGATGGATTTTTAAAATGGGTTTTTAGATGAAATTTTGATATGGAGTAGTTTTTGAAGTTTTAATGAGATATTTGACTTGTCAATAGGTCAATTAAAGGGTTAAGAGTGTTAGAATTGGTTAATAACATGTTTGAAATTTTGGTATGATTTTATTATTTAAGTGTTCAAACGGGAATTTGGATGATTAAGAGTGGTAAATGAATACAAATTGGTTTGGAAGTGTAAAGGTAAGTTTAAAGGCTTAAGGTATATGTTTATGAGAGTGTTGAGAGGATTTTTAGGTGATTTTCGGGATGAAAATGGCCATTCTGGGATTTGAGTATCGGTACCCTTATGAACAGTACCGATACCTCTTGGGTTGAATATGATTATTTGTAAGGGTTGTATCGATACCTGTTGATAGTGGTATCGATATTGTAAGGGTAGTACCGGTACCTGAAGGATGGTATCGATACCCTTAAAACATTGAATGCCAAATTGGTATCAGTACCTTGAGGAGGTATCGAATGTTATTTCAGTATCGATACCATAAGGAGGTATTGATACCCTTGTAGGGTAGTATCGGTACCATTAGGGTAGTACCGATACTTCCAAGCATAAAATGGAAATGTAGGGTTTCTTGCATCCCAAGTTATTTTGATTCGATATACTTGAGTTAAGGAAATATATTGATTTTAGATTGTTTTGTGTAGTGATTGAATGTAATTGAATTCTAGTTAACTTGGCATTTTGAGTTTCGATTCGAAAGGGTTTGGATTAGACTTTAGTGAGGTAAAGGTGAGCGCAACTTCTCTTTCTTGTAATAGAATTGAGGAAGGCTTGCGATAAGCCAACCTCCGTGTTTTCGATCGAAAACTTTATAATTATTTTATGTTATATTTTAATGTTTTATTCAATTTATATTATACAAACTATGTTTTATGATTATATGTTATGGAAATGTGAACTTTGAACCAGTGAATGTGAATGAACTTTATGAGAAAGTATATGTATGAAGGTTAGAGGTATAGTTGGCATGCCAAGAGTCAAGGGTCTTATGTAGTCCTTCAAAACAAATATGTGGTCATCCAGGACAAATATGTGGCACTTCGGTGCAAACCCATATGGCACTTCGGTGCAAGCCCATGTGGCACTTCGGTGCAAACCTATGTGGTCATTCGAGACAATTATGTGGCACTTTAGTGCAAATTACGAGCTGTGGTGATAACATTAGTGCACAACCTCATAGTACTCAGATACCTAGAGTTCTGAGTAGTATACCTTGGGCACTTGAAACAAAGACCTATAAAGAGTAACTATTCATAAATATACTTTTGATATGAAAATAAAGAAAATTATTTGCAAAACATTATGAATAAAATAAATAAGATTTTTGTTAATAAGCTAGCACTATTAATTTTGCCTCACTAAGTCATCGACTTAGCTTGTGTTTTCTCTTGCATGGGTTTGAAGAAAGCTAAAGATTGATTTGGGTTGAGGATAACATACACTTCCGAAGATCATATCAGAACAAATTAAATGTAGGTTTTTGTTTATTTTGTAAACTGTTGGCATGTATTATACTTTTAATTGGGACAAGATTTTATGTGAAATGATTTTCTATGTAGAATGGTTATATATTCTTTATCTTGATTGGGACAAGAAATTTTAAATTTATTCCTATTTGTGAATTTTGTATGTTTTGAAAAGTCAAATGTGACACCTCGGATTCGTATCTGGGTCGGGTGCGGGTCAGGGGTGTTACATGTATAAAGTTATCCAAAAATGTTATGCATTTGAAAAATTGATAACGATTGTTAGAGAGACATCATTTGCAATAAAACCACATCTATAAACATTTAAATTTAAGGTCAAAAATAAATTTTTGTAAAAAACAAAACATTAAAAAAAATTGACCAAAATCATTATGATGAACTAAAATTTGATAAAAAAAATCATTGAAACTTTAAAATGTAACACATTTTAACATACATAAGAAGAAAAACAACATATAATCATTTATGCTCAAAACTCATGCATGAATAAAACAAAATAGGCAACCAATTATGCTAAATAAAAAGAATTAAGTTTATAGGTCACCTATTCCACATTTTGTGTGGCTAGAACATTTGAATTTCTTCACTTGTGACGCCATTGCTCCTACACATCTACAAAAAATATTTATATAGCTTTGAGTATCCAAATTGCTTTGGATCCTTGAATGTTAGTGCAAAAGTCTCTTGTTCCCTTAGGAACCCATACTTGTCTAATTTTAAAATGTTTTCTAAGTTTTAAAGGACAAGTATGTTCCATGCGACCATGAAAATGACAATGTGAGCATTTTATCATTTTTAAACATGATAAATTATTTTGAGAAATTAATTCTTTTTCTTTTGTTAAGCTTTCAAGATTAACTTTCAAATCAAAATTTTCTTTTTCCAATCATTGATTTTGATTTTTGAAAGCTCAAAATCGTTTTTCAAAATTTCATTTTGTTTTTCAAAATCAAATTTTGCTTTCAAAATCAAATCATTTTCAACTTTAAATTTTGAAATTAATTTCTTATATTTGGAATTTATGGTCTCAAATTCCAAATACAACTCATCATAAGCATCTTGTAACTCTTTAAATGAATAAGAATTTAAATCATTAAAGTTATAAGTTACCCTTAAATCTTCTTTGATGACCATGAGACATAGGTTGACGACTCTATCTTCATCATTGGAGTTTTCTTCATCACTCCAACCTGCCACAAATACATTCTTTTTGCTTGATCTCTTCCTCTTTAAGAGGGGATATTTATATTTGATATGTCCCATTCTTTAGCACTCAAAACACACCAGAGGACCTTTCTTTTTACTCAATTCATGCCTCATTTCTTTTCTTTTGAATGACATGAATTTAGTGAGTCTTTTGAAGAGCTTGGTCATCTCTTCATCCATATCCACCTCTTCATTTGAGTCTTGATTACTCTCATCAATGGATTTGAAGGCGATTCTCACCTCATTTTTTTCTTGTTATTCTCTTTTTGTTCTTCCTTCTTCTTTTGAAGTTTCACCTCATAAGTAAGTAAAGAACCGATGGTTCATCAATGGTGTACGACTCTAAATCCTTGGCTTTTTCGATGCCCTCCCAAGATGTAGGAAATGAGGTAAACATCTTTCTCACTATTTCTTCATTGGGATAAACCTTCCCAAAGTTCTTTAACTCATTGATGATTGCATTAAATCAATCATACATCGTCTTTATGTCTTCGTCGGGATTTATCTTGAAGTTTTAGTAGTTGAGAGTAAGAATGCCAATCTTGGACTTCTTCACTTGGTTTGTTCCTTCATAGGTCACCTCCAACTTGTCTCAAATCTCCTTAGCATTAGAGCATGAATATACTCTACAATATTTTTCCGGACCAAGAGTACAAAAGAGGATATTCATGACTTTGACATTGAGTTGGGAAAGCTTCTCATCTTCATCGATTCCTTAGAGGGGTGGGAGAACATTCAACGATGGAATACCAAACCACAAAGTCGATGGCTTGGATGAATAACATCATTCTATTCTTCCAATAGGAGTAATTTGCTCTATTAAAGCAAGGAGGCCTATGGATGGAATGAGAGTCCTCAAGGTAGTAAGCACTAGATGTCGAAGTTATCTTCTCAGTTGTGTCAGGAATTGATAGAGATCCTTTAGAGATCTTCACAAGGTTATTAGACTTTCGATATATGAATCGCTTTGATACCAATTGTTGGCTTTTACGTTGCTCTATCGATAAACCAAAATTGTTGCCAAGAGGGGTGAAATGGCTTTTTTGGAAAAAATTGGGAATTAAGGAAAATGAAATTTATTTAAAATTAATTAATTAATTTTCCAAACTAAACTACAAATTTTTAAAACTTCTGAGCTAAATTCAAAAGTTTGGGAAATCCAAGGACCAATCTTGTAATTTACCCATACTCATCTGATAATAAAAATAAAAAAAGGGAGTTAAGGGGCTGGCCAAGCTTGAACCCATGACCTAGGGTATGGCCGGCCATGCCCTTACTGACCGGCCTAGGTCATTTTTTTTATTTAAAATAATAAATCGTATATTTTATTTGTTTTATTTTCAGGTTTTAAATTACCCAAACTAGAAAACCCCTCGGTTCGTGAATCAACCCTAAATTTAACCTAACCATCATTACCCTTCCTCGATCCGTCTGATCCGACCGTCGTCAGTGTGTGCTGTCACCACCAACGTGAAAGACGACCTCCTGTGACCAAAACCCCTAGGTTAATTCATCGAAAGTCACCATCGTTCACCGTGGAAAATCCAAGAAAGCCTCATCGAAAACCCCCATCGCCGTGTATATTTTCGTCGATTCTGGCCACCTCGAACGTCAGCTAGCCTCACCGCCTACTTCGTTAGCTTCCTCGTTGCCACATACTCAAAACTCGACTGAAACCATCGTCTACCATTGTTGTTTTCCTCATCGCTGGCGTGGGTAAGCTCGGGTTATACTTGGTTAATTTTTTCTGGTTTTTGTATGATTTTGGTTGATTTTCGGCTAGATATTGAATGTAATTGGTTGATCGAGGTTGTGGGAGTAATTGGTCACCGACCAGACCCCTTTTTTACCAGTTCATGCATCGCCATGTATGCGTGAGGCTTATCCACAGCTTTGGGAGCCTTCTAGAATCGATTCATGTGGATCGAATCGGTCCGAATAGGTTTGAACCGGTCCGAGTAGACTCGAACCGAACCGAGTTAACCCGAATCCAATCGGTCTGACCCGTTGACTTTGACCCGACCCGTTGACTTGACCCGACCTGTTGACTTTGACATGACCCGTTAACTTTGACTAGAGTTGACCGTTGACTTTAACTTTAACCAAAAAGTCAATTTTTCTAAAAAGTCATATTTTATGTTTTTAATCATCCTGAGTCCAAATTCAAACCTGAAAGCCTTTAAATTAACCGTTAAACCCGAATGTGCATTTTTAAATTAAATATTTATTTTAGTGCATCAATTTTAACTGAATGATCAATGACTAATTATGTTATTGAATATTTAAGGTACTCGTGGATCTCCTGACCGTTTACCTGCTCGACCCTGTTCTTCCCGATCCGCTCGTCCAAGAGAGCCCGTGAATACTCGTATAGTTTTATAACCAATTTAGTATATTTACATCGATTATAAACATGTTCTGATATAACCTAGGTTCTTGTTCAATATAAGAGTGTAGTGAAGCCAGTGCTCGTTAGATCTACCGGACTGCTTCATTTTGCGAGGTGTATTCCTTGTGTGCCATATACTTGTTTTAAATATTTGCTTGAAAAATTATGTGCACATGACTGTTTTATCTTCTTTGCAATGTGACTATTTGTTTGACTTGATTTCGTATGATTTATCTGATTTAAAGTCTGATTTTTTATTTACTAAAGTTTAAGCCTGATTGTCTGATTCCTGTTATCTGATTATTGTTTTTTATGATAAATAAAAAGGTAAGAACTTTGTTTTCCTGCTACCATTGATTATTTTCTGAAAACTATTTTTCTCCTTGGTGCTCTGGATCTAGTATGAAGTCTCTGCAAGTTTAGCTCTGTCAAATTGGTAATTCCTTATATAGGTTCAGACTGATCGAGTTGGTAATTCCTTATGGACCTAAGGCGACTCTTGGGTGGGCTCCTAGGCCTAATGGGCCTTGTGGTAAGACCTTATAGACCCTAAGGTACTCCTTTAGGGTGGCACCTATGCCATGTGCATTGGGTAAGTCCTTATGGGCCTGAGGGCACTCCCCTCAGGTGGTCACCTACACTTTGGCTAGGGTAATACTTTATGGACCCAAGGTGCTCCCTTAGGTTGGCACTTACGCCCTTTGAGCCTAGGGAAAGTCCTTATGAATATAGTTCTGGGGAGCTGCATATGGTATTCGGTTGGAAGGCGATACTAAAATTTTAAACTAAAAACTCTTCTGACGTTTTAATAACTGTGATTTGAACTGATTTAAAAAACTTAAATGTATGTTTTATTTCTACACTGTTGGAACACACTGAGCTCCCTAGCTCATTCCCTCAAATTTCTCTCTTTGAGATACTTTTTGATAAGTGACTTATACCTGACACTTAGAGGATCGACACATTCATACTATACCTTTTGTTGTAATATATTTATCTTCCGAAATGCATTTATTTTGGGTGACATGTGCCTATATTCTGAAAATAATGTTTTTGTTAATGATGATATATTTTCTTCGATACTGATTTTGAAATATTTTATTTAGTTTTTATGACTTTAATTTATTGAATTTAAACTTTGATACTATTGATTATATTTTTAAAGATTTTTAATTATAATTTGGATTTTAAGTTATTTAAGAATGTTTTTTAAACTTTTTATCATAATCCGCTAGATCTGGTTATAACGCATAAGTCGGATCTATAGGGTTACAAATTTTGGTATCAGAGCTTTCGGTTTTTAAAACCTCGGGCTGTGAGTGGTCTAAACTAAAAATACAGTTAAAATGTTTTACAAAATAAGTCATGAATGCCATGTCACCAAGTTTTTACGAGTTTAACTGTGTACGGACTCCAAGTGCCAATCTAATCTTAGGCTTTATCTCTTTATAGTGAACCTCGAGATCCACTGAGATAAGTGCTAGACGTTGTCGTCGACTTGGCCAAGGATGAGGTCGATCGATTAGGTTTGCAAACTCTATAGATGAGATGTGTATAGATCCCCCACCTCCGGTAGATAATTCTGCTTCTACGACCCCGATGGATCTACCTCCTGACCCGAGTATAGGTTTGATGACTCCAATTAGATGAGCGACCATTTCTGATACCGAGCCTACTAGAGTAGTGCTAGATGAGAATCTCGATAGACAATTTCTACAGTTGATTCAGAGAGCGGTCAGAGTTGTAGGCGTTATACATGAGGTTCCTATTTCTTATACTCTGATTGCTAATGGAGTTAAGACCTTGGAGGCCCTACTGGTGGAGCTCCGACTAAGGCCTAGGACTGGCTCTACGATACTTAGTGAACTATGGACCAGTTAGATTTAGACCCAGATTGGCGTTATTTGGGAGCTGTCTCCATGTTGGACGAGAATGCCCACACCTGGTAGGAGTATGTTGTGAGCAGCGTTCTGATCGATCGCTTGACCTGGGACTTCTTCAGAGAGCGTTTTAGGAGTAGTTTTCTAGGAGAGCGTCATATCACGCAGAGCTGACAACAATTCCAGGATCTGGTTCAAGGAGATATGACTGTTTCTAAGTATGAGATAGAGTTTCTGAAGTTGCTGAAGTATGATTCCAGTTTTGTACCTACCGAGAGGGATATGTGTTGAAAGTTTGCTTAGGGACTGAGATATGAGTTGCGTCGTCAAGTAGTTACTCACCAGGATGAGGTGTTTGATGTTGTGGTAAGGAGAGAAAATGACGCTAAAAAAGTCGAGGCTTCTACTCTTGATAAAGATATGGTAGATCGAGATCACTCTAGGAGGTCTTCCGGTCAGTCTGAGCCTTCTGCACTCCCTGATAAGAGGATTCGCATTGCTGCTCATCAGAGGAGTCATTTTGGTTCGAGGCTTGTATCACCTCCACTTCTATCAGTTAGTCGAGAATATTCTTCAAGTTTCACTCCGATACCAAGTTGCTTGCACTGTGGAAATCGACATGAGGAGAGTGTCGTAAGAAAATGGGTACCTATTATCGTTATGGATCCAATTAGCACTTTCTGAGAAATTATCCACATCCATCCTTTGTCGATCGGACCCCCGCTCATACTCCTGTACGTTCTCAAGTATCTGTTTAGACTCCAACTAGAAGTCAAAGTCAGGGTAAGACTTCCAGATCTGTTTCTAGGGTCAACAATAGAGTTCGATCGCAAAGTAGAGGACCAATTATTTCTGAGGCTCGACAGCCTACCCTTATCTACGCTACTCAATGTTCTGGTGATTGAGATGAGCCAAGGACTTCTGCATGTATATTTATTGCTATTTCTGTTTCTTTCCATGCATCTCTAATAACGCCCTTTCAATACGTGATATTCGTATCTTGAAACCCCTCAGACTTTTGATTTAAGGCACTGAGACCCTTGTTTCTGCTTTAAGTCTAACAAGTTTCTCTATTATTATCAATAGAGTAATTAACCTTTATTCTCTTGAAGAACTATTAGAGATCTAGTTTCTGTTTTCTGTCTAACTCTGGTGAATTTTGAGGATGAAATTCTTTTAAGGGGAGGAGAATTGTCAAACCCCAAAATTTATTAAAATTTATTTAAAATTAATTAATTGTTTTTCTGGACTAAACTGTAAATTTTTAAAACTTCTGAGCTAAATTTGAAAGTTTGGAAAATCCAGTAACCAGTCCTGTAATTTACCCATACTCATCTGACAACAAAAAAAAATAAAGGGAGTTAGAGGGCTGGCCAGGCTTGAACTTGTGACCTAGGGTATAACGGGTCATAACCCTACCAACTGGCCTAAGTCCATATTTGTGTTTAAAAAAATAAGATGTATATTTTATTTGTTTTATTTTTGGGTTTTAAATTACCCAAAATAGACCCCTAGTTCGTAAATCAACAACAATTAACCCCCAAATTTAATCTAGTTGTCACCGCCCTTCTTCGATCCGGCCATTGTCAGCATGCATTGTCACCACCAACGTGATCGATGACCTCCCGTGACCAAAACCCCTCGGTTAATTCATCGAAAATCGTTGCCGTTCTCCGTGGAAGAGCCAAGAAAACCTCTTCGAAAACCCCCATCACTGCGTATATTTTCATCGATTCCGGCCACATCAGACTTTAGCTAGCCTAACTGCCTACTTCGTAAGCTTCCTCACCATCGTGCGCTCAAAACCTGACCGAATTCGTTGTCCACCATCGCTATTTTCCTCATCGCCGGTGTGGGTAAGCTCGGGTTATATTTTGTTCTGATTTTGACATGATTTTGGTTAATTTTTGGCTATATATTGAATGTAATTGGTTGATCGAGGCTGTGGGAGTATCGACCATCGACCAAACCCCTTTTTGGCCAATTCACGCGTCACCATGTGTGCGTGGGGCTTGCCACAGCTCTGGAGCGTTCTAGAACCGGTTCATGTGAACCAAACTGGTTTGAACCGATTTGAGTCAACTCGGACCGAAATGAGTCAACCGAACCGATCTGACCCATTAACTTTCTGTCCCATTGACTTGACTAACCCGTTGATTTTGACCTGACCCTTTGACTTTAACTAGAGTTGAACGTTGACTTTGACCAAAAAGTCATATTTTATATTTTTCGACGTCCTGAGTCTGAATCCGAAGTGTGTTTTGCCAAATTCGAATCCGAAAGCCTCTGAATTGACCGTTAAACCTGAATGTGCATTTGTAAATTAAGTATTTATTTCAGTGCATCAATTTTAACTAAAGGATCAAAGACTAATTTATGTTATCGAATATTTAAGGTATTCGTGGATCTTCGATTATTTACCTACTCGACTTGGTTCCTCCCGATTTGCTCGTCCGCAAGAGCCCGTAAATACTCGTACAGTTCTGTAACCCTGTTAAATATTAAGTTTAGTATATTTACTTCGATTATAATCATGTTATGATATAACCTAGGTTCTCGTTCAGCAAAAGAGCGTAGCGAAGCGATGCTCGTTAGATCTACTAGACTGTTTCATTTTGCGAGGTGTGTTCCTTGTGTGCCAAATACCTGACACATGGAGGATCGCCGACACATTTGTATTGTACCATTTGTTATAATGTATTTATCTTCCGAGCTGCATTTATTTTGGGTGACATGTATCTATATTCTGAAAATACTGCTTTTGTTACTGATGATAAATTTGTTTTGATACTGATTTTAAAATATTTTATTTAGTTTTTACGACTTTAATTTACTGAATTTAAACTTTGATGCTATTGATTATATTTTTAAAATTGTTTAATTATAATTTGGATTTTATATTATCGAATAATTCTTTTTTTTTTGAAAATTTTTACCGTAATCCGCTTGATTTGGTCGTAATGTATAGGTCGGTCTAGGGGGTTACAGGATAAGAAAAATGTACAATGATTTATAGTGGTTCAACTTACTCAATGAAGTCTACATCCACTACCTTAGCTCCTCACTAAAGATTTCTAACAAATTTACTAATTTGTTATTTCTTTTTCTAGGCTCAAGAGCAACCTTTACAAATTCTCTATCTTTTATAATGGCTAAGATAGAACCAAAAACCCTTTTAGAAAAGTATAAAGAAATATAAACAAGAAAATCTCCAAAAGGTAGATGTTTACAAATTAAACTCACTAAAACACTCTATGTACAAGAGAAAAGGAAAAATAAGATTGAAAGAGTTTTTATCTTGATATGGATTGCTTGGATAGGTGTTGTAACCTTGTTCAAGTGTCCTCAACTGAATTTTATATGTTGAAATGAGTTACTAATCATTTCTAGCCGTTAGGGATGTTTTGGAGTCATTCGAAGCCTTAATTTTGAACATTAAATGCTCACCTGCAACTTTGGTATCGATACCGGGAAGTTGGAATCTCGACCGAGTATGAAAAACATTCAAAATTATAGCCGTTGAAGCCTCAATATCGATACTATTTGAAGGAGTATCGATACTCACCTTCTAGTATCGATACCACACCATGTACCGATACCAGAAAAGCCTTCTGGAATTTCGGTCTCGAGAATGCCATGTTGGTCTAGAGACTGGATAGGGTTTTTGGCAAAATTCAAGAGTTTTGAGCTTTAGAACAATGTTTAAAATTTTGACAAAGTTTAGAAAACATCTAGGACATATTTTTCAAATTAATTTGGACTTTGAATTATTTTTGAATCATTTAAGAAAATTTAATTTAATCCAAAAATATTTTGCCCTTATTTGTTATATCAAAATATAGGTTCAACAAATTTGTAAGTGAGAAACTTGGTGAAATTGCTGAAGCCTTAAAAAAATTTACCGAGGATAAAACACTACATCTTTATAGAGAAGTGATGTCGATGAAAAATGAAGGATTTGACATTGAATTTCTTTGCAATGCTTTAGATTTTTTTTTTGCAAAAAAAGAGTTTGAGGCCAAAGCTTTCTTAACTAAAAAACAAAGCATAGAAAAAAATTTGACTTCAAAAGTTTACCCAAGGTTAAAGCTTTGTGCTTTAATGTGATGTTTAATAATTATTATGCACTTAGATAATGTTGTTGTTTTAGTGTGTTGTAGTATTAAATATGTAATCTCGAACTTGTGTCGGTTAAATGTATTGCACTACTAATTATGTAGTTGGATGATTAAATGTGTTGTACTATTAATTATGTAGTTGGATATTATCTTCTTATTATGATGTATCACTAATTATGCACATGGATAATATTATTGTTTGAAGGTTAAATGTATTGTACTATTAATTATGTAGTTGGATGATTAAATGTGTTGTACTATTAATTATGTAGTTGGATACTATTTTCTTATTATATTGTTTCACTAAGTATAAAAATAACGTTAAAAATTATTGAATAAAATAATAAGTGATATTAGATTTTAATTTGATTTATTTATAAAAATGAAATGTTATAATATATATAATTTTGTAAAAATAATTTTATAAAAATTAATTAAATAATAAATATGTGATTAAATAATTACATTGTTTGTTTATTTCATTGAAAAAAATTAAAAAATATTTTAAATAAAAATTAGCAAACAACGTAAAATGAATTACACAAAATCCTCCAAATGTCATAAAATACTTTTTAGAACTCATTTTTCATAAATTATAATTCATTTTTTAGAATTTATTTTTCAAAAAACCAATCACAATAAAACAAACCGACCCTAAGATAAAATTTCTATTGTACATTTCGCATGCTTTAATAAAATTAAAGACACATTTGATTAATAATATTTCTTACGATATATGAAATTAACCGTACAGTTGATATATATGCTATGAAAAAGTATTATCTAAAAATAATCTAAAAATAAGTATTATTTTGATAATTAATTAATTATAGTGATATTTGTTTACTTAATCGGTATTTAATATGATAATTTCTGCTTCATTCTTTCAAAGATAGTATTATTTTTGTAATTATTAAAAAATATTTATTTATTATTTTTTATTAACCTTGATGCCACTTAAAGGAGACTCTAAACCTTTTAATTTTAACTAATATTTATGATGTTCGAATTTAGGTATTTAAAAATATTTATTTTTCTAAATAACTGATATTTTAATATATCAATATATAAAATGAAACCCTCTATTTTGTCCAATGAGCAAAAGAGGAAGGAGAAATACAAAAGCAGGCTCAATGGCTTGAGTTAAATAAGCCCAAGAATTGATAGCCGCCATTTATTTCACCGGGTAAAAGATTGGAATATATAAACACAAAGATAAGCAATGACAGCCATCGATAAAGATTCGCACTTGTCCTGAATTTCTTTGATGAGAAAAACAATGACGGAAGGCGTAGTTGTAAACCTCCCTTCTTTCCCATTTTTATTCCATACTGTTTCACCTTCTTCCTCGAATTGTCGTCTAGGTTTCCGTCGCTTCTCCGCTTCGCTTTCCACCGCCGTTAAAGAAGGCTCTGTCTCATTAGGCCACTCAACCCGACCCGACTTCCCCATACTCCACCAGGTCCTCAATTTCCCTTCTCTTTTTTTTCTTGGTTGATTTCAGCTGATTAAGTTTTTTCTTAAATTTGGCAGGAAGTAAATGGATCGAAACTTGTTTATTTAGACAATGCGGCAACCTCTCAGAAACCAACGGCAGTGTTAAGAGCTTTGCAGAATTATTATGAAGCTTACAATTCAAATGTTCACAGAGGAATCCATTACTTGAGGTACTCCCTTTTCCCCTCTTGTAAATTCTTTCCGGAAATTATTCCAGGGAGCAAGTGAATAGGATATGGCGCTTTTGAGGTTACTCGATGAGGTTTTGCTAATGAGTGCCCTTTCGGTGTTAGTTAATATGCTTATGTATAGCTCTAACATTGCACTAACTGCAGTAATTTAGAGTTTACTTTATTGTTTTCAAATGCATCTTTAGAAAGTACCCAACGGCACTCTTTTACAAAATCATATTATATAAACTAATACAAAATTAATATTTTGTAGCATATGATTAGCTGTAAACTAATACATCTTATTTTAAAGACAACGATTTTGTTAGAACTTTTTTGCATCTTAGTTATATATGTCCTCTTGTAAGACTAGTTTATTGCTTTTTAGCAACATCATAGGAAGCAAAGAGCTAAATATATGTATCTTTTTTCCTTTGTTTTACGATGAATATAAATACAGTGCCAAGGCTACTGATGAGTACGAGTTGGCACGGAAGAAAGTGGCAACTTTTATTAATGCATCAGACTCTACTGAGATTGTATTCACAAGAAATGCTACCGAGGCTATTAATTTAGTGGCTTATTCTTGGGGTTTGTCCAATCTAAAGCCTGGGGATGAGGTTGTGTTGATTGATCATTCTTTTAAAACATATAGTTGCTCCTTTTTTTATGTAGGGTAGTTTAGTGTTCAATGAATCATGATGTTTGGTAATTTATGTTTGCAGATTATACTTACTATTGCTGAACACCCTAGTGCTATCGTTCCTTGGCAAATTGTAGCACAAAAAACGGGTGCTATTTTGAAATTTGTAAATTTAGATGAGAATGAGGTTCCAGATATGGAAGAGCTGAAAGAGATGATCTCTGAAAGAACCAAACTTTTAGTTGTTCAGCATGTGTCTAATGTGCTTGGTAGGTTTCTGTTGACATCCGCTGTTCCTGTTTTGCGTGTGAATACTTTTAAAGAAGACATTAATCTTCTTCTTCCTCTCATTTTTTTGAGTCATTGACATTAATTTATATTTTCTTTTGTGAATTGGACTTGGCAAAATTTCAATTTTGAGTCTAGCCTTACTGGGATATACACATGAAGGTTCTCCATTTCCCCTTCCTGTTTGAGAACTCTCAATTGGATCAAGTTAATATGTATTTTTAGTTGAGAGTTGGAATACTAGTTTATGACAATGCAGCTAATTAGAGGTGCCTTTTTTGGCCCAGAAATAGAGGTGCTTCTAGTTTCCATCTAATCATTTTTTATTGGTCAATATCCCCAAATAACCCACATGACGCCATATTGCCACCCTTTCCGCTGGAAAAAATAAGATTGGAATTAACAGAAAAAAGCAGGTTATTGTATAATAAATCATCTGATCATACTTTGTTCTTATGAAGTTATTGATGGATGATCTCCCCTTTCATTAATATTGACAGTCTTCTAAGCATGGGATTATAATTAGCATTATTATATTTATTGGACCAAAGTTTGATTTTCTTGCAGGCTCAGTTCTTCCTATTGAAGACATCGTGATTTGGGCTCATACAGTTGGAGCAAAAGTGCTTGTAGATGCTTGTCAAAGTGTTCCCCACATGGTGGTTGATGTCCAGGATCTTGATGCTGACTTTCTCGTTGCTTCTTCTCACAAGGTTTTTCTGTGGCCTTATGTATGATACAAGCCATATATGTACAAGTATACATAGTTAAGGAATAAACATGCTTCAGATGTGTGGGCCTACAGGCATTGGATTCTTATTTGGAAAGAGCAATCTCTTGTTAACCATGCCTCCATTCTTAGGTATGCCTATACTTTCTTTTCCATTTATATTCAGTTCATATCTGTAATTGTAATAGCTGTTTATCTAAATATATGAGAATAGAGTCATGGAAGCAGTGTAAAGCCGATCCTGAATGTTTTTTTTTCTCTTTTTAGGTGGTGGAGAAATGATCTCTGACGTATTTTTAGATCATTCAACATATGCAGAACCCCCATCCAGGTTAGTGATCTTATTCTCATTCTTAAAAGTATGCTTTTATAAAGAGTTCAAGGATGAGATGGACCTTAGCGGTTTTTAATTTGTTTTAAGTTGTGTATGTGTGATTAAGTTGGCTTTTTGAATAGCAGAATTTGAGTACAAGGTATGAGTTATTCTCACTTTAAACTGCCCGAATTTTTTCTTTCTACTTTCCACATTGTAATGAACCCTCTAGGTTGCTCCAACTGGTAAGATTAAGATCCCATTATGGTGAAAGAACTTTACATGTAACTTTAAAGAGATCAAGGATTATGAGCTTACCATATTATCAAGAGACTAACGTAATGCAACATATATATGATAGCTCAAAGTTGAAAGTATTCTGGGTTTTGTAAATGATTGCCAATATATCTTGACCTGTGAACATTTTTTTTTAAATTCCAGTTATTGAAATAAATTTTTCCAAACTGAAAGAAAGAAAGAAGACAAAATTGTCCAGACAAGACACTCCACAGAAAAAAGAAACAGAAAAATGGAAAATAACTATTCAAGGTTGTCAGCCTAAGTATTTTATATTTTACTTAATATAATGGCTTATTATGTTCTTGCACTTCAACCTGATTAGATTTGAGGCTGGGACACCTGCAATCGGTGAGGCAATTGGATTAGGGGCTGCAATTGATTACTTGTCTGGGATTGGCATGCAGAAGATTCATGACTATGAGGTGAGTTACAATTTTTGCTGTCTGCACGTTTTGTTCCTTCATCATAAAGGAAAAACCATTCATATACGCTTACGTGTTAGATTACTGATTAATGCAGCATGGACAAATAAATTGCCCACCATATTTGTTGGCTTTATGAATTAAAAGGAAGAAACGGTACAAACTATTTGCTTACAAATATTTGAGTAAGCCTTTATTAGGTTATGCTATGGTTGTTAATCTATCTTTGAGATTTTTGTTGACTAAGTTTATGGTGTGGAATGGTTGAAACCATTCATCCCTTTAAAATACTAACGAAGTCTCTGAATACATCTCTTAAATAAGCATTTATACTTTTATTTTCGTATACTAGTCTGTCCCTAGATAAAGGGGTAAAATTCAAGGGTTTTTTTTATTAATTTATGGGATTTATTGGAACGATACATTATCTAATTGGATGGTATATATTTTTTAGTTTATTTTGGGAAACAAGAGGCTAGATCAATTTAAAAGCCACTTTCTGATAAGTTGTACAATTTTTTGATTCATACAATGTAATTTTGATTTTGTAGATGGAGCTGGCCAATTATTTATATGAAAAACTTTGTTCTGCTCCGAATATTCGGATTTATGGTCCAAAGCCTTCTGATAACATTCACCGTGCTGCTCTCTGTTCTTTCAACGTCGAGAATATTCACCCTACAGATCTTGCAACTTTTCTTGACCAACAGGTAGGATAATAAATAAATAATAGTAGTGTAATACTATCTAGTTTTTTTCCCTCATATATGTTTTGTTAAGCTTGGTTTGGCATTTGTGGTTAGTTCCGAAAACTGCCAATGAAATATTATGATTTGGGACTGGTTAGTTTCGAAAACTGCCGATGAAATATTATGATTCGGGACAATGATTGAAGCCACTTAAATAACTTGTAGAGTAAGAATTTATGGCTCAAACGAAACTTTGGGATGCAAATTCGGTAATAGGTTGTAGTCTAAATGAGTAGTTCCCAAAAGGATTTTTTTTATATTGAATTCTGTTGGAGTTAATGATCCAAATTCTGTTTTGGTTTTGTCCGAAAAATTCACTGTGCAACACTCCTGGTACTCAAGGAATTAACCCTACAAATGAGATAGAGATTAGTTGTTTAAGGTGTTCGCATAGAGACAAATGGTGAGGTGGTTTATGCTACTACAAATCCTCTTGTATTTTGTTATTTTCGACATTTAGCGAATTTTCTCCTCTACCCGCTATTTTTCTACATAAATTAGTTTAATTTTATGTTGCTATTTTATTGCCGTTATATTCCTAAAAAAATCAACTTATTTTGTTGAATCCCAGCATGGGGTGGCTATCAGATCAGGTCACCATTGTGCTCAGCCTCTCCATCGCCACCTCGGAGTCAACGCGAGCGCACGGGCAAGCCTTTATTTCTACAATACGAAAGAAGATGTCGTTGAGTTCATCCGATCGCTCAATGACACGGTCAGCTTCTTTTATGCATTCAAGTAGTCAAGTTGTTTTCCACATAGTATCGTGTACATCTTACACGGTTAATCAAATGTACAAGTGTTTGGTCTGTTTGGTGTTTGACAAATTAATTTGTAACAAGTCGGTCGACACATGCCCAGAATCTATACATTTTCTTCAACAAAAAAAAAAAAAATAAATCGGTTTGATATGGAAAAGCTCAATGTAAGAATTGGTTGTCTATGTTATTTGAACTCGTTTTCAGATGCCTAAATTTAATTTTGGGTCAATTGTATTTCGTGTCTAAACTATATGTTTTAGTATGTTTTAATACTTAAATTTTCAAATTTTTTAAAATCATATAATGCTTAGTTTTCATTTTATTTTAGTACTATTCTGTTAAAAATTTAACATGTTTAGTACTTAAACTATTAGTTTTGGTCTATTTTAGTACTTAAATTTTCAATCTTTTTAAAATTTAATGTTAAATTTTGAAAGAGGGTATTAAAATGAAACGAAAACTAAAGTATTTAACAACGGGTTATTAAAATGAAATAAAAATTAAACTTTAAGTATAAAGTATTTAATAACGGGGTATTAAAATAATATAAAAAATAAACTTTAAGTTTTGAAAAAAAATTAAAGTTTAGGTATTAAAGTAGATTAAAATTAATAGTTTAGATATTAAATGTGTAATTTACCCTTTATTTTTTCAAAAGTTTATAATTACAGATAGGTCGAGAAAGGCTATCATATTGTTTTATTTTATTAAACTAATGAATAGTTTGATTATATAAAAATAAAATGCAATATGGGTATAGAATTTTATAAAAACATGATATTGTATTTTTAAAAAATATAATATCAAAAAATTACACCAACATGATATGATATATATATAAATATTCAAGATTTGTACAATGTGCAGCTAATTAGGGGTGTTCAAATTAATCATTATCGTTAATTGTAACCATTATTCGATCCGAACTGTTAAGATTAAACAGTTTCGGTTAATCGAACCGTTAAAAATATCAATTAACGGTTACGATTAATAAATTTTAATAAATGGTTAACCATTGATTAACTGTTAATAAATTATAATTAATTAATTATATTTTTTTAGAGAATATAATTAAAAATAAAATCAAAATGATTCCTCTTATTCTTTTAGCTATCATGTTTATGTCACGCCTTTTGAGATTCCAACTTCAGAGCTTGCGGCCTTATACGCCTCTTGATGCTACTTGATTGGTTCTGTGCCTAAGTCAGCCTTAAACCAAGCCTTATGAGCAAGCAAACTCAACAAAGGCCGAAACCAAGCCCTCAAGGCTTCGATGGATACAAAATCTTTAAAACAAGCGTGATCACTCAAGCCACCAAGATTGGATACTCATACGGAAATGTAAACACCACGGGGCTACTTTTAGCCATCTAGAGAGGAAGCAAGCACAAAGAGAACGACTTAGAACAACTGAAAGAACAAGAGAAATAGAGTAAATACCTCATAGCTTTATTACTCTCTCTAAAGAGAATGAATGGAATGAGATGATACAAATGAGGAGGGGAGACTTTTTGTTTATAATTGTGCTCCTTCATAATCAATGGCTTAGATCTATTTACATCAGTTATTAAGATGAACCCAATTTATTACAAATCCCCAATCTAAGGAAAGTTAATCCCACCATTATATCAATTAGTCTCCTTCTTTCCTTGGATGGGTGTTCACACTTGATATGGTAAGAATCTTTCACAATCTTTCCTGATTTGTTGTCTCTTGTCATATCTACCAAGCTCTTATGATCATCCTTCGATATGATGTCACTTTCCATATTTGAACTTGTAGTGTGAACAAGCTCTCTAGCATTTTCCAAGTGATGGGTCAAGTTTGGTGGTCTTTGCAAGTCCGATACTCTAAATTGAACATCTTTGGCAGACTCTAACGCCAATGTCCTGAGCTCGATCTCACGGCCCATGACATCCTCCCCCACCGAACTTAGCGACGTCCTCGTCACTGCACTCGAATGATCCTAGGCTCCCTCACCTTGGATGATTCTCGTTGCCTCAGCTAGATGTGGTTCTCCCATAAAAACAATTTGCCTTGGTTTATGCCGCAATGTAACATCGTGATCCCTCGTGCCATTCCTTAAATGAAATAAGTTGCTTTTGGGTACATTTCCCTCATAGGAGCCTTCTCCTAGCAACTTTGACTCGCCGTGGCTCAAACCCCCTCGATCATTCGATAAATACTTGGATGTCTCATCCAATCCTTTGACCTCTCCACTCGGATGGTTAGATCTCTCCCAACCTATACACATCAATGACGGTAAATCAACCATATAAACATTAGAATTGTGTTCGAGATGTACCTCCTTCTCGGTTGCTCTAGCATTCACTCTAAAATGTGTCAGCACTTCTTTCTCCACAAAGTCTGGTACCCCATGCATCGAAATTTATTCATTGAAGTTCTTTGCTTCACTATGCATCGACCCTTCTTCCTTGAAGTTCAGTACCTCTCGTCGCATCCGCCCTTCTAACTCGAAGTTTGTTGCTCCCTTCTCGCATTGGTTATTCCTATTTGCAGTACATTTATTTCCCTTACGTTGACACTTCTTCCTCAAAGTCCTTCACTTCCTTCTCACCTCTCTTATTGGTGGTTCTACGGTTGCCTTGTCCCCCCTTGGCTTAGCTTCCTTTGACCCTACTATAATTGTGGTCTTTAAAGCCCTGTTCTCCACTCGAACATGCTCGGTGAGCTCCCTAGCTCCCTTGGACATGCCTTCCACTCTTTTCACTTTGTTTCTATCATCCTCGATAGAACTCATCACTATTGCACCAAGTCTTGTAGGCTCATTATACTTGACCTTGTCCTTCTCCTTGGATTACTTGCCTCGATATGGACACCATTGCAACTTGTGAGGCCCCTTACAATGGTAACACTTCAGTTGCTCCATGTTTACCCTCAGCTTAAAGGTTTTCTCATCCTTTCTCGTACCGTTCCCTTTCCCATGCTTGGTCGCTTTGCTCTTTGCAATTGCATCAAGTCTCGCTACTCCTCCTTTTGACTGGTCTATCCTTTTGACGATTATAGCAAGGCGACTCTTCTTGGGACATCCCTTCATCACATGAGGACCATTACAGAAGTAGCACTTGATCTCCTTTTTGCTCACATCCTTCTTCACCATGAACTCAGCCTTGTTATTCTTCTTTGATGGCTTCCATTGGCTATGATTACTCGGTGACCCTCCTCAGCCACTCGAAGAGCTTTCTTCGCCATCTCCCCGCTGCACCTCTATTTGGGCTCTCCCACTATTATTGTATTCCTTCGGTTTGGGTTCATACATCTCTTTTCTTGTCAACTTGGCCCCTCCAAGATCGATTATCTTTTTTTACTACAACTATGACCTCGAAAAGTCTCTGGGCACCATACTCATCTGCGAGCTTCACCCCTGGTCTAAGTCTCTCCATAAAGTCTTGAGTTCACTCATTGCACTCTTTCAAATGAGCACCTCCTTGAGCTCATTCACCTCGTTTCTCAATGCTTTTACCTCGACATCACGGGCTTTACTCCCTCAAATCGTCTCCAACTCATTGAGAACTCATTGCACATCTTCTTTGAATCGGTCCTCCATGGACTCGAACTTGTCAATATGAAACTCCACAACACCCTAGGTTACATTGGCTTCCTCCACAGATTCATCAAGTATATCAACCCTCTATATCAATGTTGTCGACATCACATTTAGATCATTTATCCAATCTTTGCACATTTTGCTCCGATCGTACAATTCATCCATGTAATACTGGAGCGAATACACTCTTGTCTCCTCTTAACCATTAAGACTCCTCATCTTCACGTGTGAAAGAACCGTCTTGCTAGAACATGCCTTGAACTCCACCCTCGAGCTCTTCTCCCATGAGATCCACCTCCTCTTGGTGTGCTTTCTCCACTTCAAGGCTTTCTTGAGATCTTACTATGGCATCCTTACCTTTGGAAACTCCTTTTCTTTTGTACCCTATCTCTCAATCACCCTTTTCCACGAACTAGCTCAATCACCCTTGACTAGGTTAAAAATAAAGCCTTGTCACACTTAACAGAATCCTAAGTTTTGTTAAACAGTAAGTAAATTCAATTTACATGGTTTACCACTTCCCACCAAGAACGATCGAACGCTCGTTGTCTCGTCACAATGACTAGCACTGATACCACTTGTCACGTCCTTGGAGATTCCAACTCTGGAGTGCGCTGCCTAAGACGCCTCTTGATGATACTTGATCGGTTCTATAGCCCACGTGACTAAGCCCGGATCATGCGCGCTAAAGTCCACGACAGAGATTCTAAAGGGAATTTTGGACGTGACCAATCCGTCAGACTTGGCCCAAAACGTAGAGAGTGGTAAAGGACCCGAGCCTATTTACACTGATCGTACAGACAAAGAAAATGACATCTTATCAAATTGTGTCCACATAGGCAGCTTAGATATGGAAAGAGACAATAAATCAAAAGATATTGTGGGGGAATCTTACCATATCAAGTGTGAACAACCATCCAAGGAAAGAATCAGAATAATTGATGTCATAAGAGTTACAGCTTGGTTATATTCCCTTAAAAAGGGGATTTGATTATATGGTGATTGATGCAGTTTCCTTAGATATAGAGATTTGTAATTAATAGGGTTCATCTTAACCATTGATCTAGTTTGATCTTAGTCGTCCATTGTAAAGAGATTCAATTATAAATTGAGGCCTCCCCACTTCATTTTTACACACTACACTTTTTACTTCATATGAGTAATAAAGAACATTCACTCAATTCTCTTTTCTTTATCTTTGAGAGCCATCTCCTTTCTATTATTTGTGCTTCTACATTTTTACGAAGTGTTCTTACTTAGTGTTTTTAGGCGAACTTAGCAGCCAAACTGACCAAAAAGCGTTCTAAGAAGACTAAGGTCACGCGCTCCGGAGTTGGAATCTCCAAGGGTATGACAAGTGGCATCATAGCTAGGTTTGTTGCGATAACAATAAGCATTTCCAAGCTAGTTTTGGGAAAGATGGCACCACAAAACTAAGAAGAGGTCTCAGTTATTGTGGAGGGAGTCGAGACCCGTGCAATTGCAGAGAAGAAGCAAGGGTGATCGAGAGATGTAGTGGCATCCATTGAGAGGAGACTCAACGAGTTGGAAGGCTATCAGGACAAAATCATAGAGAATGTGAAAGAAGTCCTTTATGACTATGGTAAGAAGAAGAAAGATTGGTATGATGCTGTGAGAGGTGAGGTGTTGGGTTTAAGGAATGAGTTCAATGAAGTCCAAAAAGTTCTTAAGGTAGCTGAATCTCGCCTAACCACGTTGGAATCCTTGAAGGAATGACTCAAGAAGGAGACCCAAGAACTCATCAATAGGGTGAGTGCATCGTTCAATGAATAGACTAGGGGCCTTGAGAATTTGTACTTGGCCATGAGGACGAATGTGCTGAAGGAGTTAAAAGAGTTCAAGAGTAAATTGATTGGTTACGGGGAGACCATTGTGAATGGGGCGCTAGGAGTAGCACCCACGAGTAGGCTCAATATCGATGTTCCGGTGTCGAAAAAGTTTAAGGGGATACAATCGGCACGTGAAGTTGAGAACATTATTTTGTGCATGGAGCAATATTCTCGAGGTGTGGGAGTCGAGGATGACTTCACTAAGGTAAATGTTGCTTCAAATTATTGGATCGGTGATGCTCTTTTGTGGTGACAACATAGATACTCGGAAGAAATTCCCATTGGGAAGTGGAGTGAGTTCAAGGCTGAATTCAAGGGAAAATTATTCCCCATGAATGCCAAATTGGAGGCACGAAAGAAGATTAAGGAACTTAGGCATGATGGTCTAATTTGAGAGTATGTGAGTCGATATATGGAGCTCAAGTTGCAAATCCCAACCATGAGTGAAGATGAGGGATATTATGCCTTCTTGGGAAGACTACAACGATGAGTTAGTATCTAAGTGTGCAGATGAACGTAAAGGACCTTTCAAATGCCATAGCCTTAGCTGAGTCCATAACAGAATTTGAAATCATAAAGCTGAAGAATAAGGGCAATGGTAGGGGAAACATAGAGAAATCATCCAAGGATGAATCCGGAGAGCATCAAAAGGGCGAGGAGAAGCCACAAAAGGGAAGAGTCAACCTATTTCAAGAACCGAGACCAAAGAGTTATCTTAAGTGTTACACTTATGAGTGTAACCACATGGTGATGGATTTCCCATACAATGGCAAGGTGGTCTCTATCTTGGGTCAAGAAGATGAGCCACAAGCAGAGGTAGTTAAACTTGGCACAATTATAAGCACCAAGGCTAGCAAGTTGAGGGTAGAAGCGGCAACCAAAGTACCACCGAGGAGAAGTGTCACAAGGTTGCGAGATTGGAATGATCGAGCGAAGAAGTCCAAGGGAGATGACAAGACTAAAGGCGATGAGGTCATGCGGCTTGAAGCTATGGTCATGGGTTCTGTCAAGGCAAATTGAGTCGACAGACAGAACAGGTTGATGTACACGGACATCATCATTGTGGGAAAACTAAAGAGTGTTCTTGATGTAAGCCTATCCACGACCTTCAATGGAGAAGATAATAGATAGCCTTATTATATTATCTCGATCTAGAAAATGATAACAAATATTTCTCCTGAACTTATAAGTATGGCTGCAAATACAAAAAGATAGAAATGAGATTAGAATATGTAAAATAATGAAAATAAGTAAATAGAAATGAAATAGATTAGAGATAGAAATAGAGTTGTTGCGGAAGTTGATAGTTGTAATGGTGGTCTTCAATGGATGTTGATGATGAAAATGACTTGATGTTGTTGTATAAATGGCAATAGAATATGGTTGAAGGAATGATATTGGAATATGATAAAGGGATAATATCTTAATTAAGTTAAAGAAGAAACTATACTAAAGAGTTTAGCCCTAGCCTTTATAAACTTAATAAAGGGGTGATGAGAAGGACTTAAACCCACTACATATATAATCTAGGAATTATAAGTATCAAGGTGAAGTGAGTGACGCCACAAGTATAAAAAATATACTTGCTTAATTGATATAGTTCTCAAAGAACTTTGAAGAGAGATTTAACTCACAAATAAAGTTTATAAATAAAATGATATGTTACAAATGATGAAGCCTTTCCTATTTATAGGAAATGAAAGGCTTGGCCGAATAAACAACTAATGTTTCAGCTAGGTACATTTTTTAAATGAAAATACATAATGATTAAAGTGAATGAACAAGTCATTTAGCCTTCATGTTGGTTCGACTACTCCTTCATAAATGTGCATGATGTTTCAGCTAGAATGTATGAACATCTCCCTTGGTCGAATGGTCTTGTGATGATTCATTGGATGAACATCTCCCTTGGCCGAATGGTCTTGTGATGAATCATTTTAGCACCAAGTATTAAGCATGTGCCTAGTGTATTCACATGGTGTGGCCGAATAGTCATCAGGCTTGCCTCATACCTCTTCAAGAATTAAGCCTCCTTTTGATGAGATATCTTCACCAATGTGAACCTAAGTGTTATGGCATCTTCATGAACATCAACTTTCACGAAAGATCATAATATTTGGAATGTAACCTTTCATGATTGAGCTAGTTCCAAAGTGATTGAGCTGAAAGTGAGTTGGCCATAAGTGAGTTGTATCATGATGAGTCTTTTGGCAACTCCTTATGAAAAGTCAACTTCTGGAAAGGCACCTCTTCATGAAAATGTATGATTTGTGAAAATTTGACTTAACCCATATTTGAAATATTCTGATAGGTGAAGATGATGATGTAGCTCTCCAGCTGAATTGAGTAGCCTAGCTAGCTCAAAAGTCCAGGTCAAGTCAGCTATGAGCTCGTAGTGCAGCTGATAACTTTTCTCCAAATTGATCTTTAGCTTCCCCAGAGTTGTCCTAGATAAGTTTCCATAGCTTTGGACTCCATTTTCTAGCTTAAGTCAGCTCCCAATATGAGGTCGCCTATGTACCTAAACAAATAAACATAATATAATATAGGTAATTGAAAGAATAAGCATATAATATAAAAATGTGGACTATAGGTTATAATAATAACTCATGCATCATATGATAATGAATTAATATGATTATCATAACTATAAATATAACATATATAAATAAATATATACATGTTATAACAAATGAAATATGAATCATATATTATGAAAATAGTCATCATAAACATAATGTAGAAAAAGAATAAGTTAGAGAAAATCTCCCTTTGAATTTTATGAAAGGTTGGAGATGAAGGATGAATATGATGCTGAATCGGTTCACATCATCCTCCCCTTCTTTTAAGCGATTTTCCTCAAATCGAAAGGTGACTTCTCCAAAGTGTCCTTCCATTAAAATGTTGTTGATTTGTCTTCAAAATTTACCCCTTAACAGCAACTTGTACAAGACATCTCTCTTTAAAAAGACGTTCCTTCAAATGCCTTTCTTTGGATAGCAACATATCAATAGGTACATTTATGGAAATATTCTTTTCAAAAGTCATATCATTTGAATAAGTACCTTGAACGTCCTGGTCCTGAAAAGAAAAGAAACTTTCATAAGCAAGGACATTATTAATTATAAGTAAATCAAAGATATACTTCATATTCACATCTTCTGGACGGCTATTATTTATGTCCTTTGAATCACAAAACATGTTGTTTTGAATGATCATTTCTTTTAGCAATCCAAAAGACATGTTCTTTGGTTCTCCAAGGGTCACGTCCTTTGTATCATGAAGAGTCACAACTTTTGACACTTGAATGGACAAAGCCATTAAGCCTTCATAGATCACGCCTCTTGGTTCCTCCACTTGAAAAATTGGGTCTTTTGGATTGTCCTGCAAATCAAAGAAGAGTTCGACAGTTGTATGGTTAGAAAAGTCATATTCAACTTTCCTTCTTGTTAGAAGGCATTCTTGGGTCAAGCACTTAGTTTAATAAGCACTTGTATTATGAATTGTTTCCTTCTTGATAGATGACGCCTTCTCTTTCTTATGGAATCAACGCTTGTTTCATTTTAAGTTAGTCTTTCTGGACTTGTTTTGGCGTCAAAGGAGTAAGAATGACCTTCTTGCCTCCATGATTGAAGGAATATTGTTTTGTGAAGCAATCGTAAATAGTTCTCTTATCATATTGCCATGGCCTTCCAAGAAGTAAATGACTTGCATGCATTAGAACTACATCACATAAAACCTCATCTTTATACCTTTCAATTGAGAAAGAAACCATCATATGTTTGTTCACGTTCAGTTCTCCCTTTCATTGAGCCATTGTAATTTGTATGGTGTAGGATGTTTCATAGTTTTCAATCCAAGCTTCTCCACAATAATTGTACTTGCAACATTAGTACAACTTCCTCCATCTATGATCATGAAACATACCTTATCTTTCAGATGGCACCGGGTGTGAAATATGTTTTCTCTTTGTGCATTCCTCAACCATTTGTTTATTCAAACTCTTTTTTATCTCTAGAATTTCTCCATCAACGGGAGCTCCAATCTCTTCATGTTCTTCTTTAATGGCTTCATATTTTACTTTTTCTTCTTTATGTTTAGATTCAATGTCGCCATTGCCAAGGAGAAGTATAGTATTCCGGTTAGGACATTGAGTAGATACATTTCCTCTCTCAAGTCATTTAAACCACCGAATGTCTCTTGAACGCTCAGTAGTTTGTTTTCCTCGGTTGTTGTCATTGTTCACTTGTTTTGACTTAGAAGATTTAGCTTGTTTTTTGCTAGGAGTAGGAGTGGACTTCTTCAAATTGTTTTGGCTCTATTTTGAAGTGGTAGGCATGAGATTTCAAAATGTAGCCTTCTCCTGACTTTCCTTTCTATATTCATCGTCATTTGTACCATTTCGTCTATTTCAATGTAATGATATAACTCCAAAGTGTTGGTAATCTTTGGATTAATTCCTGCAAGAAACATATTCATGTTTGTTTCATGATCTTCCTCGATGTTGACTCAAGTCTTTGCCACTTCCATTTTTTTATAGTAGTCATCCACGCTCTTAAGGCCTTGTTTAAGATTCTGCAATTTTTGAAACAAATCTCGATGATAATGAACGGGAATGAAATGTTCTCGTGTTATACCTTTCATTTCATGCCAAGTTGAGATTGGTCTTTCAACATTCCTTCTTCTGCTTATAGAAACTTGATCCCACCATATCAAAGCATAATTTATGAATTCCATGGTTGTTAATCTTACTTTCTTTAATTCTGAATAGTTGTGGCAACTAAAGACATGTTCTACTTTGCTTTCCCAATCAAGATTGGCTTCGAGATCAGTTTTCCCTTGAAATTATGAAATTTTGATCTTGATGTTACTCATGTTGTCGTCAACATTAGCACGCCTGGGTCATTGTAATGTTTCTTGTTCTTCCTCTTTATAATTGTCTAGAATGTCATCTTCCTAGAGAGGTTGTTATCTCCTACGAGCATCATTGTTTTGAGCTTGCTGTAAACCTTGTCATTGATTCATCCTTTCATGAAGAGCATCAAACTCTTCACAAAATATTTGCATAATTTCTCCAATTAATGTTTACATTTGTAAGTTCAGCTGACTTACATTTTCTCTGAGAGGGCTTTGAGACGTTGTTATAAATAATAAATAAATAAAGCCTCATCAGCACACTCACAAAGCCTCACAATCTTCACTCTAAATAAAAGTAGATGATCAATCCACTCACGTTCGTGTTTGCTCTCGGGAATATATGCTTGGATTTTATCAATTTCCCTACTAATCTCACTCGCTCAAATTACCTTTTACCACTTAATCTCTCTTCTTAGGTCCTTTGAAAGTACTAACTCAAGATTAATGCAAGTGATTTTAAACTTGTTATTTCACTGCAATGATGGGTTATGAATAGAAATGTAAATAGAAAATGAAGAACAATAGGGTTTATAAAAGAAAAGATAAAGGAATATAAATAAGGAAAAGTTTGGATAAGAAAAAAAGAAAAGAAAAGGGTGACTTACAAACCAAGAACAATACTTACAACCTTTCCTTTATGAGACACAATAAGGTTATCTCTTCAGTATGGTTGTTTGTTGATAGACTTCCACCGTTCTTTCTTGACTTGTAATGCATTTCACTTTTGTCTTTGTTTGCTAGATTTCTTTTTGGCTTTTTTGTGTGCTTTTCTCTTTTGTTTTGAACTCTTTGATTGATGTAGGAGCATTGTTTTCTTCTTTTTGTTTTGTTTTTATTTTGTATGCCAATGTATTTGCTTGTCACTTCCAACTATGCTCTGAATACCACTTGATGTAAGCCTATCAATGACCTTCAATGTAGAAGATAATAGATAGCCTTGTTATATTTTCCCGATCTATAAAATGATAGCAAGTATTACTCCCTAACCTATAAGTATGGTTGTAAATAAGAAAAGATATAAATGAGATTAGAATATGTAAAATAATGAAAATAAGTAAATGGAAATGAAATAAAATAGAGATACAAATAGAGTTATTGCGGAAGTTGATAGTTTTGATGGTGGTCTTCAATGGATGTTGATGATGAAGATGACTTGATGTTGTTGTATGAACAGAAATGGAAGATGGTTGAAGGAATGATAATGGAAGATGATAAAGGGATAGTATCTTAATTAAGTTAAAGAATAAATTATACTAAAGAGTATAGCCTCAACCTTTATAAACTTAATAAAAGGGTGATGAGAAGGACTTAAACCCACTAGATATATGTTCTAGGAATTATAAGTATCAAGGTGAAGTGAGTGACACCACAAGTATAAAAATTATACTTGCTTAATCGATATAGTTCTCAAAGAACTTTGAAGAGAGATTTAACTCATAAAGAAAGTTTATATATTGAATGATATGTTACAAATAATGAAGTATTTCCTATTTTTAAGAAATGAAAGATTTGGACGAATAGAAACCTATTGTTTCGACTAAATACATGTTTTAAATAAAAATACATCATGATTAAAGTGAATAAACAAGTTCTTTATCCTTAATGTTGGTTCGGCTACTCCTTCATAAATGTGTATGTTGTTTCGGCTAGAATTGATTAATATCTCCCTTGGCAGAATGATCTTGTGATAATTCATTGGAAGAATATCTTTCTTGACCGAATGGTCTTGTGAAAATTCATTTTAGCGCCAAGTATTAAGTATGTACATAGTGTGTTCACATGGTATGGGTGAATAGTCATAAGGCTTGCCTTATACCTCTTCGAAAATTAAGACTCCTTTTGATGAGATCTCTTTACCAACGTGCACATAAGTGTTATAGCATCTTCATGGATAGCAACTTTCATGAAAGTTCATAATGTTTGGAATGTAACATTTCATGATTGTGCTAGTTCCAAAGTGATTGAGGTGAAAGTGAGTTGGCCATAGGTGAGTTGTATCATGATGAGTCTTTTAGCAGCTCTTTGTGAAAAGTCATCTCATGGAAATGCACCTCTTTGCGAAAAGGTACGATTTGTGAAAATTTTATTTGACCTATATTTGAAGTATTCTTATGAGTGATGATGATGGTGCAACTCTCCAACTGAATTGAGTAGCCTAGCTAGATCAAAAGTCAAGCTCAAGTCAGCTATGAGCTCAGAGTATAGCTAATAACTTTTCTCCAAATTGATCTTTAGATTCCCCAGAGTTGTCTTAGTTAAGTTCCCATAGCTTTCGACTTCATTTGCTAGCTTAAGTTAGCTCCCAATATGTGGCTGCCTATGTACCTTAAAAAAGAAACATAATATAAGTTAAGCAATTAAAATAATAAGCATATAATATAAATATGTGGACTATAGGTTATAATAATAACTCATGCATCATATGATAATGAATGAATAAGATTATCATAACTCTAGATATAACATATATAAATAAATATGTCCATGTTATAACAAATGAAATATGAATCATATATTATGAATATAATCATCATAAACATAATGTAGAAAAAGAATAAGTTAGAGAAAATCTCCCTTTGAATTTTATGAAAGGTTTGAAATGCAATGATGAATATGATGTTGAATCGGTTCACATAAGTTCTTAGTGGACACTAGGGAAAATATCTATTAATGTTCAATAAATTTGTGAATGATCTCAATCTCAAAGTGGAGAGGGCGAATGGTTTCATAAAGATTGTTAACTCCAAGGAAGTGCCCATTAATGGAGTGATGAGGATGTTAGAGCTTCAAATTAGCTGGTGGAAAGGCATGAAAGTTTTCAAGGTAATTCCATTGGATGACTCTGATTTTGTTGTTGGGTTAAGTTTCCTTAAACACATTCAAGTTATCATCATTCCTCACAAGGACACCATGCATCTTGCTAATCCGCATTGGCCATGCACCATGCCAATGTATCCAGACAAAGGGAAAGGGGCCAGAGTATTGTCGGCAATCCAATGTGATGGGGATGTTTTGAGGGAGACAAGCATTACTTTGTAGGCAACTGTTGAGGGTACAATTGAGGAGGAGACAAAGGAACCCGAGCTTTCAAAGGAAATTGAGGAACCATTAATGGGTCAAGTAATAAAGGCATCAGACTTCAAGAAGGAAGAACCGATACAACAAGAGGAATTGAACTTCGTGGAGGAAGTGTTGATGTAAGGTAAACCAAGCTTCGAAGAGGAAGCATCGATGCATAGGGCATCAGACTCCAGGGAAAAAGAAGGGTTGATGCATTTTTGGGTGAATGCGACCGATGGAAAAGAGGTACATCTCGAACATAAATTTTGTGTTGTTAAGTGTAATTTACCTTCTTCGATGAGTGTAGGTAAGGAGAGACCTAACTATCAGGTTAAAGGGAAAAGGGTTTGAAGAGACATGTAAGACCTTTCAGAGTTTAAGAGGGCACATCGAGGATATCAAGAATCTGAGAGTTCGACTAAGGGGTCATCCAAGCCTTTTTTGAAGGATCGAGGGGGTCCATACCGAGGTAAATTTAGGCGGGTAGGAAAGGGCTTCTACACTCGAGGTGCATACACGGGGATGAGAGATTATGGATTTACATGGAGAAAAAAACAAGGAAAGAAGTTCACATGGGAGAACTATAACAAGTAAAGGCACCGAGTAAGATTCAAAGTGGCCAAGTCTGAGTATAGTCTGATGCAATGACGAGGGTTCTGCTAGATTTAGTAGAGGAGATCGTCACACCCCCTGTGACCAAGCCTGAATCATGCATGCTAGAGTCTGCGACAGAGGTTCTAAAGGGCATTTTGGGCGTGACCAATCTGTTAGACTTGGCCTAAAACGTGGAGAGTGCAAAAGTACCCGAGCCTATTCACACTAACTGTACAAATAAGGAAAATGGCATCTTATCAGATTATGTTCACATAGGCAGCGTAGATATGTAAAGCAGCAATAAATCAGAAGAGATTATGGGGGAATCTTACCATATCAAGTGTGAATAGACATCCAAGGAATGAATCAAACTAATTGATGTCATAAGAGTGGCAACTTGGGTATATTCCCTTAAAAAGAGGATTTGATTATATGGTGATTCATGGAGTTTCCTTAGATACAGAGATTTGTAATTAATAGTGCTCATCTTAGCTATTGATCTAGTTTGATCTTAGATGTCTATTGTAAGAGGATTCAACTATAAATAGACCCTCATCTCATTTGTACATACTTCACTTTTTACTTCATTTGAGTAATAAAGAGCATTCACTCAATTCTCTCTTCTTGTTCTTTGAGAGCCATATCCTTTCTAGCATCTGTGCTTTGGCATTTTTACTAAGCGTTCCTACTTAGTGTAAACACCACTAGGTTCATCTTATCCGTTGATGTAAATAGATCTAGGCCATTGATTGTGAGGGAGCTCAAGCATAAATAGAGAGCATCGCCTCCTCATTTGTATCATCTCATTCCATTCCTTCTCTTTGGAGCGAGTAATAAAGCTCTAAGGCATTTACTCTATTTTTTTTATTCTTTCAGTTATTCTAAGTTGTTCTCTTTGTGCTTGATTCATCTCTAGGTAGCTAAGAGTAGACCCGTGGTGTTCACACTTCCGCACGAGTATCCAATCTTGGTGGCTTGAGTGGCCACATTTATTATAAAGCTTTTGCATCCATTAGAGCCTTAAGGGCTTGGTTCTGGCCTTTGTTGAGTTTGCTTGTTCATAAAGCTTGGTTTAATTCTGACTTAGGTATATAACCAATCAAGTAATATCAAGAGGTGTCTAAGACCACGTGCTCCGAAGTTAGAATCTCCAAGGGATGACATTTATCTTATATAGGATCACATTATATCAAATATGGATGTAAGAAATACATGATTTTAAATTAAAAAATATAAATATACACATAATATTTTAAACTGTAAATTGTAAAAAATGAATATACCTAATATATATATAAATAAAATGCATTTATAAATAAAGAAGATTTTTACATATATATATATGTTTTCATCATCCTAAATTTACGAAAAATTGAAAATTTTAAGTTGTGTTATGTTTGAAAAAAATTGTAATAGGTTAACAACCATATGTTACCTTATAACCAAACTCTTAATAATGGTTAACCGTTGACGGTTAACCATTTCTTAATGGTTATGTTATGGATAACAAAATTTAATAACCGCTATAATGGTTAACCGACCGTTTAGACTAAACGGTACGAGTAATCGACCCTGAACACCTCTACAACTAATGAGGTTGGCAAAAGTAGAGGCTTTGGTTCTTTGGGTATTTAAGTCAAGGTCTATTATGTGTAAGTTGTTGGCTATATTTATAATAATGTAAAGAAATAAATATTTTTTTTTGAATTTTAAATTTTAAAATAAAGAATTTTAGAGAATTTTTTGCTTTTTTTTCTTTTGACAATTTTACCTAAATGCCTTCATTTTTTAGTTATAAAAGGAAGCCCTCTCTTAAATTTCAACTCACTCCCTTTATCCTCCTCTTTTCTCCTATATTTTCTTTCTTCACCAAGCATGGTGAAGTTTTCCTTTTTCTAGTGGCCCTTGATATTTTTCGATATGATTTACTCTGGATAAAATATTTTCTTTTCTTCCAAAAAAGAGCAACACTATTCAAAGTTCCACTTCCTTATTTTGGGTGTACTGAATTTGAAAAATTGTGTTGTTAATCTTGGGGTAACATCTATTGTTAGGGATTACACCAGTCCAGGCGAAATTACTTCTAAGACAATGACTACATGGCACAGTAAATTTACTTGATCTTCATTTATTTACCTTCTTTATTTTTCCAGTCAATGCTAATCTTTTGTTTTCCATTAAGCTATTTTCCCAACAATTTAGAAGCAATTTTTTACTTATTGCAAACTCATGGTTTTCACAAACAAGTTCATCCTTGATCCATCCAAACTTAAATCGTTGGACAGAACCAAATACCGTCGTTGGTCACAAAGAATGATGATTTTCTTTGAACAATTAGAATTTTATTATGTCTTATGTGATGCCCCCACAATCGGTGAAAATGAAGAAGCTTTTTTCGTTCCTCAAGATGATGCAGCCAAAGCCAAACATGAGAAGGATTACAAACTAGAAAAAGGTCGTATGCTTATTCATATGGCTAACAACCTCTTTGACTTATTTTTTAAAGACAACTCTGCCAAATCCATATGGGATATTCTACAAATGAAGTATGGAGCAGATGATGACAGAATCAAGAAGTATGTCGTTGAAGAATGGTTAAAGTTCCAAATAACCGACGATAAGCCCATCATGGACCAAGTGCATGTCTATGAAAAGCTTGTCTTTGACATCCTAGTAGAAGGGATGAAAATATGTGAGATTCTCCAGGAGAATGTGTTGATCGAAAAGTTACCCAAGTCATGGTCTTACTATCGAAATATTTTGAAGCAAAAGAAGCGAGATATGTCCTTGGAAGAGCTCATCTGCCATATGGAAATTAAGGAATCAAATCGTCTTAAAGATAAGGATTTTGTTCTTATAAATGAATTATTTTTAAGGCTAATATCGTGGAATCTTTCTATGGTGCAAAATATAACAGATTCAAGAATTCTTTCAACCTGAAGAAGAAAAATAACTCACAACCAAGGAAGGCAACTAACTTCAAAAAGAAAGGAACCAAACATAAGTCAAACAACTCGTGATTTGCTACGTATGTGGAAAGCTAGGACACAAAGCATGCCAATGCTTTCTTCATTCTGATCGTCACAAGCATCATAATCAAAATGAGAATAAATCATAAGCAATTTTGATCGAGAATCTAGACAAGGTGATTGTTGTTGTGGTCTCTGAGGTCAATTTAGTGGAAAATCAAATTGAGTGGGTAGTGGACATTAGCGCTTTCAAACACTTTTGTGCCAATAGAGAAATTCTTCACCGAGTTTGAAGATGTAGATAAAGGTGAACAAGTCTACATGGGAAACTCTAGCAGTTTAGAAGTATTCGGTAAAGGAATGATCTTACTTAAACTTACTTTTGGAAAAAACTCTAGCTCCGCATAATGTTTTGTATGTTCTTGCGCTACGTAGAAATCTTATTGGTGGTGAACTTTTAAATAACGTAAGAATTAGATTAGTATTTGAATATGATAAGCTTGTATTATCTCGTAATGATGATTATATGGGAAAAAGGTATTTATGTGGGGGCTCTTTGTGATTGAAAATATGACTAATGTTATGAATAAGACATCTACTTCTGTTTATATTGTTGAGAATTATGATATGTGGCATGGTATATTAGGTCACGTGAACTTTCACTCGTTAAAAAGGTTAAAACAAATTAACATGCTTCCTAATCTAGATGAAACCAACTTTAATAAATGTGAAATATGTGTTGAAGTAAAGCATGCTAAACCTCCCTTTAAATATGTTACTTCTGGACAAACTGAACTTTTAGAATTAGTTCATACAGATTTAGCAAACTTTAGAAATACAAAGAGTAATTGTGGAAAAATATATTATATCACTTTTGTTGATGGTTACTCTAGATTTTCTAAAGTTTATCTCTTAAGGTCTAAAAATGAAGTAGAAAAAGTCTTTTTAGTGTATAAACAAAAAGTAGAGAACCAACTTGATAAAAGAAAAAAATAATTAGATCCGATAAGAGAAGAGAATATATGGCTAATCTTCTTAAAGAAACTTATGAGAAAGAATGCATTATTCATGATCTTTCTGCCCTTACATTCCACAAAAAAATGGCATAGCTAAAAGAAAGAATACAACTTTAAAAGAAATAATTAATGTTCTTTTGCTTAGCTCTGGTTTATTTGATAATATGTGGGGGAGTTCATACTTTCTGTAATCATATTCTTAATAGAGTGTCTCATAAAAATGTTAGATTGTAACCCATATGAGTTGTGGAAAGGTCATACTCCTAATTTAGATTATCTAAAAGCGTGAAGGTGCCTAGCAAAAGTAGGATTGCCCTCTTTTAAAAGAAAAGCAATTGGATCTAAAACTATTGATGTTTTGTTTATTGGTTATGCTTTAAATAATGCTGCTTAAAGATTTATGCTCTTGCATGAATATTCGATATGTGAATCTAAAGATGCAGTATTCTTTGAAAATATTTTTCCTCTTAGAAAGCATAGTAATCATGACTTGAAATTAGATGAGAATATTTCTTCTTCTAAGAAAACTCCTAGAGATGATCAAAATGATGATGAACCTATGAGGAGTAAAAGATAGAAGGTAGCAACTAGTTTTGGACTTAACTTTCTTATTTCTTTCATAATTAATATTAATGATTTTGACTCAATTAATGATTCTATTAAAAAAATACATTTTTAATAGATGAATATCCAAAAACATATAATGAAGTTATTAGTTCAATTGATACTAGTTTTTGGAGAGATGTTATTAAAGATGAATTAGAATCCATTTTACCTAAACATACTTGGAAGTTAGTTGACTTGCCTAAAGGTTATATACCTATAAGTAACAAATGGATCTCTTGAAAGAAGTTTATACCAGGTGGATCTATACAAAGATATAAGGCAAGATTAGTCGTAAAAGGCTTTTGAGAGAAGTTTAGGATTGACTTATTTGATATATATTCTCCTGTTACAGAAATATCCACTATTAGTGTTTTATTTCCTTTAGCTTCTATTAACAACTTGTTGATACATCAGATAGATGTGAAGAGAGACTTTTTGAATGGTAATTTGGATGAGGAGATTTACATGGAGAAACCTCCAAGATTCATGGCACCTGGGAAGGAAAATAAAGTTTGCAGACTCAAAATTTTTTTATATGATCTTAAACAAGCTCCAAAACAATGATATAAGAAATTTCATAAAACTATTCTCAGTTATGGTTTTATAGCTAATGGTGCAGATGCATGTGTGTACTCTAAAATGTTTTGATCTGACTGTGTTATCATAAGTCTATATTTAGATGACTTATTAAATTTTAGTACACACCTAAAATCATTAAAGAATCTAAAGAATTTTTATCCAATAAGTTTAAAATGACTAATTTGGGGAGAAGTTAATGTAATATTAGGGGTAAAAGTGACTAAATCATATAAGGGATATTCGTTAAACCAGTCTCATTACATAGAGAAAGTTTTGAAAAAGTTTAATAGTTTTGATGTAATCCTATAAGTACCCCTTATAATCCTAGCATTCAACTCAAAAAATAATAAATGGAATAGTGTCTCACAATCTGAATATGCAAAGATTATTGGAAGTCTGATGTTTTTAATGAACTATAGTCAACCTGATATTGCCTATGTTGTAAGTAGGTTAAGTAGATATACTCACAATCCTACTGGTGAGTATTGGAATGCTCTTAATCATTTACTTAGATACCTTAAAGGTACAATAAATTATGAACTTAAATTCGTTAGATACCCTGCAGTCCTTGAAGGATATTGTGATGCAAATTGAGTAATTGACAATTGTCCGCTATTTGTGAGTACTATAAATGGGTGCGGATATATGTGCAAGTATACACAATCGAATAAGTAATACAGTGATAAGTGAGTATCGTCTCCATAGGAATTAGAGGAAATTTAATAGGTTCGGTCAAAGCACTTTACTCTGTCTCCTAAGTAAAGTTAGCGATGATATGTACAAATGAGAATGTTGTCACAAAATGAGATGGATGTTGTGGAAATGTAATGATGGTGGTATGGTAGCAAATCGATATGTCGTGGCAAAGTGGATGGAAATGTCTTGGCAAATTTAATTGTATTGAGTGCAAACAAATGGAAATGTCAAGGCAAAATGAAATATAAATATGGGATTTAGTTGATAGGGCTTTGTCTTTCTCACACGACAAGCTACTAAGGGAATGAGTGATAGGAGTCACTAAGGAAAACCTAAGTCTACTTCTCATAATGGTATTCCTTCTATGCCTTGTATGTCCAACAGATTCTACTAAGATTCCCTATGCTATCTCTAGTAAGGGACTCGACAGATTGAAGATGCCCTGGCAAAACCGGTTGGCGTAAACCCCTGCAGTGATCCTATTGGTCCAGATAACAGGATATGTCTCGGCAATACCTTTTTACGGAATCATTAACATCTAACCTATCGTTCATGTACAACTCCTTTTAGTCGAATGAAATCCTAACCTTATCTCTAAGGAGGATTAGGCCTAGTTACTATCTAGAACCCTTGTTTATATGGTTCCTCCCTAGTTTCTCTCGAACACTAAGGATATGTTACCTAGGTATTATCTCGAACCCTAAGAATCTCCTAAGGAATGGCTACTCTCGTAGCTCCTACAACCTTAAGGCGTTAAGCTTCATAAACAAAATAGATTATAGCATATAAAAAGCAACCATTCATTGAAATAAAACTTAAACATCCAAAATGAACTCCCACCAAATAGGATTAGTTCATGGTGGGGTTCGAAATAAGCAAGCACACAGCAAGATTATCCATTCCTTACAACCCAAATAATAAAATATGAAAGCAAAGAGCAAAGGGAATGAGGAAAAGCCTTCAACGTGCACTGTCGGAGCTTCCATCGGCCACCACGAACTGTCCCTAGCAAACTAGATCCTCTCGGATGCCTAGAACGCCACTCCCTCAGGCTTGTCACGGAGAAATGCCATGGAAAATAGGATTGACAAAGAAAAGGATAAGACTTTTTCTCTCTTTATTTAAGCTCAAAACGACGTGGAACCAAAGTCTTCTTCATTGTGGCTTCATCATCTATTTATAGGGGAAGATTAACCCTAGGACTTGGTGTTGAAATTCTTAGGATACCCCAAACCATGCTTAATTCATGTGAGGATCGGGCAGAGCATAGCAGTGATCTAGCCTAGGTTGCTGGTAGAGTACCCGGCATAATCGTGTTGCATAAGTTCAAGGACACACAGGATCTACAACTGGCGATGCGGTCTATAGGATCGGCTGTAGCAGCGTTGATCCCTCCAGGCGGATCTTCGAGGTAGATTTCACGGTCAGATGTCACGTGAAAGTAGGGGACAACTGGCTTCAAAAATATCTTCTTTTCTCATTTTATTCGCTCTCAAAATGCCAATCCAACTCGGTATTTTCATTCTGCTCAGCAATCTCCTTATGTCACGGTATTTCCTTTTCTCTTTTTCTTGCTCTCAATTCTTGCACATCACCAAACAAATACCTTCCCCATAAAGTAGCACCGCTTACAAAAATAAAATATCGCGGCAAACCTAATTCCATCACATGCAACTATATGCTCCTAAATGCACCTACATGGTCCTAAATGAGCTCTTAGACATTCAATAACTTAAGTGAAAAGGTCCCAAAATGTGACCTTTTTATGGAGTTATCACACACCAAACTTAAGCTATTGCTTGTCCTCAAGTAATGGATAGTATTAAGCAAAACAAAAATACCACGACAAGTTCAGAAGCAGAATAGTTATATGGGATAAAATTTTAGCCCTCGGAATATTTGGCTTCAACATGCTAGACTAGTTCGAGAAATCAAGTACTTTCCCCTAGGGCAAGATTCTTTGTGTGGGTGTGTACGTGTTTGTATCCAGTCCATGCTTAACAAATCTAAAAAATTTCTAAACAAGCTTTCTTAATTTGCCATGACATCTACAAATTTTACTCCCACCTTGTTTTCTTTTCTTTCATTAATTCTGCTATGAGGGGAGTCAGCCTATCACACCTACCATCCCATGCTCTAGGTGAAAGGGAGCATACCTTCCGCCCCCAAGCTAGTCAGGTAGATTCATCCCGTGACTACTTTCATTCACTCATATGCGATGGCATATTGGAGTATCCCTCTATAGATATGTTGAGGCATTTATTCATGACTTCATTTTTTTATTATTTTTTATGTGGGGCTTTAATCATTCAAAATTTTATGCCACGACATTTAAGAACCCTCTTATAAAATTTTCTAAGTTTCTCAAGCATGGAAAACATACAATTGTGTATTCAAGGGTTTTAAAGAAACAAGTCCTAAAGTTGGTTCTATCATCCTCAACCAGTCATGTACATTATATCCTAGCCATCAAGAATTCATCATCATCGGGCATCCTTAACTAATTCCATAAAACTATTCAAACACTTACTAATGTCATGGCATATTTATTTTACTAATACTATCATGCAATGATTTGAGAACCCTACATCCCTCAAACTTGAGAGAAGTATTGTCCTCAATGCTTACTAACTAAGGAAAATGAAACTACATGCTATGAAATGCAATGTAATGCAAGGTACCTCGACTTCATGCTTGGGGTGGTTCAACGGTCGTGCGACGTGTACGCTTACGTAGTTTCATGGGGCTGGAGTGTTCAGAGTCAGAGGTTGGTTCAACAGGAGTACTGGGACCTTCTGGGACGGTTGAGAGCTAGGGCTCCATGTGCTTAGATGTCTTCTTCAGTCGGTGACGGCTCCTTCGCAAAGGAACTTACCGTGGCATCTCAGATTGCTCTTCCTTTATTGACTCAGTGGGCTATGGTATTTCGGGAAGCTCCTCCTCCATTGGTGCGGTAGGCTGTGGCATGTCAGGGTGTTCGGCCGCCAGTGGTTCAACAAATAGTGGGGGTTTTGGAACATGTGTGAGTTGGAGGTTGGCTTCTCGATTTTCAGGTGGTGACACAGCATGGAATGAATCAGGGTCAGCTTGCTCATCAGTATCAGTAGGCTGGTTAACATCGTCACTGGCTAGGTTGTGAGCATCTTCACTGGTAGGAAAGGGAACACCTGCAGATGCTTCGGCATTCTCAGTTGGCTGCACAAGCTTTTCAGGGAAGACTGGGATGTTGAAGTTTGTATACAATAGAATCTCTAAGAAAACGTTGGTGAGGAACTCATCTCAACGCTTGGCGTAGGCAAAGTAGGTCATCAGTTTGTCGGACAGCTACCCGACTTGCTCCTGAGTGCGCTTAAGGGCCTCGTCCAGGGCATCTACTTTTGCCCTGGCATGTGGAGTTATAGCAGCAGCGCGAGACGAGGTCTCCTCCTTCTCCTTTCCTTTGGCTTTCTTCAAGCCCAGTAACATAGGGATCTTGGCCTTGGTAATACCAGCTATGCCAAGTAAGATCTCATCAAATTATTCCTCTGACACTTTCTTCTTGCGACATAGAGCCGTGATGAGATTTGGAAATACCAGGGCACTGGCAGGTCACTTCAGGCATAGATGAGCTTGCTCCAAAATGATTTTCCCTACGTCAATGGAACGCCCGAATATAATTGAATGCAATAGAAGCATCTGCTGATATGAGACGGTTGTGTTGTGGGAAGTGAGTAGAAGCTTATGCTTTATAAAGTGATTCCACAACTTGACTTGCGGTAGTAACCTCTCTCGGTCCACCATCCTACAGCTCAGTTACGGGCCATTCTATAGTGTCATAAAGACAAAGGTCTTCCAGAACACCTTAATATGTTTAATTGTCTGCTTCTTGCGCAAAAGTGGTGTGGGGGTCCACAACATCCTGCAATTTAAAATATCGATTAATAGTAGAGGAAGTAAAACGAATGGAAATGCCATGAACCACAATGGCATATTGGCTCGGCTCAATGATGTTGGCGTATAATTCCTTCACCAACGACGCGTTTACGTTCACAGGGTGCTTGGCAAATTTTTTCCACTTGTTGGTATTCACGATGTCGAGCACATCACTACCGAGGTCAGGATCCTCCTCATCGGAGAAGACAAATCCCAACTCGAAGAAGACTCGCCAGTTCTTAATATTTTGGAAATGGTCTCGTGCGGTGTCATCCACGAACGAAGTGGAGATGTAGCAGTGGAGGTAGATGGACAGGATCTCACCACGATTTCAGCACTAAACAAAGAAAGAGTGAGAAATCTTGAAGCTTTGCTTGGCTATGGAGGCTTCGGCCCAAGAGAGGGAAGAAGAAGATGAAAGAAAGTAAAGTGAAAAAGAATAGTGAAAAACTAGGGTAGATAAGAACAAAATAAAGATTTTGGGGGGAATATTTAATGAGATGGTGGGGTATGGGCGGGAAAGAGATAAAAATAAAAGTAAAAATTAAACCCTAAGTCAAAAATAAAAAGATAAAAAAGTGAAAATTTCCCTCCTTTTTCTTTCCTAATTGCCGCCCAATTTTCTCCTTGCTTTCATCATACACCCTCACGTGATGGCTGTGTGGGATGATTCTTGCAACAAAAATAATTACTTAAAAGAAAATATAATAAAATATTAACAAGGTAAAAATTGTTTATGCACATGAGTAAATTTAAAATGTCGTGGCATCCCTAAGATGCTTGGCCCGTATCGACATCGTGCAAGAGAAGTGCGGACTTGTCACGCATGGGCGAGACTCTTTGGTAAGCCTTCAAATGCTGGCCATTGACTTTAAAGATGGACCCATCGTCCATGTTCTTGATATCCACAGCGTCATGAGGGTAAACATGGTGGACTTCAAATGGTCTCGACCATCGCGACTTCAGTTTGCCCGGGAAGAGCTTGAGCCTAGAGTTAAATAAGAGCACTTGCTAGCCCATACGAAAATGTCGTGGAAAAAGCATTCTGTCATGCCACTTTTTCTTTTTTCTTCCTTGTAGAGCTTGGCATTTTCATATGCTTGTGCTCGAAACTCTTCCATTTCATTTAGATCGAGCAACCGTTTTTCCCCAGCTAGTTGAGAGTCGAAGTTCAGCTTCTTGATTGCCCAGTATACCTTATGCTCTAATTCCATTGACAGGTGACAAGCTTTTCCAAATACCATCTTGAAATGTGACATTCCTAGAGGTGTTTTGAATGTCGTCCGATAGGCCCAGAGTGCTTCGTCCAGTTTCAGGGACTAGTCTTTACATCTAGGGTTCACCACCTTCTCCAAGATTTGCTTGATTTCTCAATTGGAGACTTCGGCTTGCCCATTTGTTTGTGGGTAATATGTCGTGGCAATCTTATGTCACACTCCATATTTTTGTAATGCCTTGGCAATTAGCTTGTTATCAAAGTGGGTGCCCTCGTAACTGATGATGGCTCTTGGTACTCCAAATAGCGTAAAGATGTTCTTATGAAGAAACTTGAGCATCGTCTTAGAGTCATTCCTCGGTGTGGCAATTACTTCAACCCACTTAGATACGTAGTCCACTGCAAGCAAGATATACAAGTCTCCAAAAGAATATAGGAATGGTCACATGAAATAAATGCCCCAAACTTCAAAGAGCTCTATCTCCAAAATATTTTGCAATGGCATTTCGTGTCGTCTAGAAATATTTCTAGTGCGCTGGCATCTATCGCATGCTTTGCAAAACTCGTGGGCATCCTTAAACAGTAATGGCCAATAAAAGCTTGATTGGAGAACCTTTGCAGAAATCCTTGCACCTCCTAAATACCCTCCAAATGGTGTTGTGTGGCAATGTTGTAAGATGTCTCGTTGCTCCTCTTTGGGGACGCATCGTCGAATTATTTGATCAGCATATTATTTAAACAAGTATGGCTCGTCCCAAAAATAGAACTTCGCATTATGATAGAACTTCTTCTTACCCTGGTTGTTCAATTCATAAGGAAAAACACCACTAACAAGAAAATTAACAAGGTCTGTGTTCCACAGAATTGTCGTGGCATATAAAATTTTCTCATCAGGGAATTCTTCTTTAATATAAAAATTGTCATAGTATTCTGAAATGTTTTCTAGCCTAGATAAATGATCTCCAACCTGGTTCTCGGTACCTTTCCTATCGATTACCTCTAAGTCAAATTCCTGCAGTAGTAATATCCACCTAATAAGTCTAGGCTTGGCATCTTTTTTATTCACTAAGTATTTTATAGTTGAATGATCGGTGTGAACTATGACTTTGGTTCCTATCAAGTATAGCCTAAACTTGTCAAATGCAAATACCACGGCAAGTAATTCTTCCTCAGTGGTAGTATAGTTCAATTGCGCCTCATTCAAGGTACGTATAGCATAATATATAACATGAAAATTTTTAACTCTACGTTGCCCAAGCATAACTCCCACGGTAAAATCACTTGCATCACACATTAACTCGAACTGTGATCTCCAATCTGGGGAACCACGATCAGTGCAAAGATAAGTCTTCGCTTCAGCTCATTGAATGCGCCATGGCATTTCTGATCGAACACGAACTGTTGGTTCTGTTGTAGCAGGGTGCACAAGGGCTTGGATATCGTGGAGAAGTCCTTGATAAATTGTCTATAAAACCCGACATGTCCAAGGAAACTCTGAATTCCCTTGACAAAAGTTAGTGGGGGTAGCTTCTCAATCACCTCGATCTTGGCCTTGTCCACCTCAATGCCCTTTGCAGAAATTTTATGGCCTAGAACAATGCCTTCGGTCACCATGAAGTGGCATTTTTCCCAGTTCAGCACGAGATCGACCTCCTCACATCGCTTGAGTACCTTTTCCAAATTGCCGAGGCATTTTTAAAAGTCATCGCCGGAAATAAAAAAATCATCCATAAAAATTTCCAGGAAATCCTCAATCATGTCTGAAAATATGGCTTGCATGCAGTGCTGAAAGGTTTTCGGGGGCATTACAGAGTCCAAAAGGCATTCTTCGAAAAGCATAAGTGCCATAGGGACACGGGAACGTGGTATTCTCTTGGTCCTCTGGTACGATGGCAATTTGATTATACCCCGAGTATCCATCCAAGAAACAATAAAATGCCTTGCCAGCTAGTCGATCCAACATTTGATCGATGAATGGAAAAGGGAAGTGATCTTTCTTGGTGGCCTTATTGAGTTTGCGGTAGTCCATGCAGATTCGTCACCCGGTGACAGTGCGTGTAGGTAGCAACTTGTTGTCTTCACTTGTCACCACAGTCGTGTCTCCCTTCTTTGGCACACATTGGACATGACTCACCCAAGAACTATCCGAAATGGGGTAAATCACTCCAGCGTCAAGCCACTTGAGAATCTCTTTCAACACAACTTGCTTCATGATTGGGTTTAATCTTCGTTGTGGTTCTATGGATTTTCCATGGAATTCTTCCAGCAGGATTTTGTGCATGCAAATTGTTGGACTTATTCCCTTCAGATCTGTCATCGCTCATCCTAACGCTCTCTTATGTTGTGACAAAACACTTAACAAACTAGATTCTTGGTTAGGAGTAAGGGCAGAGGAAATAATTACAGGTAAAGTTTCATTACTACCCAGATAAGTATATTTAAGATGTTGTGGCAAGTTCTTTAGCTCTAGGGTAGGTGCATACTGTAATGAGGGCTTAGGAGGAACAAATTCTTCAAAATTAAGAGGATCAAAATGCGTACCTGGGCTAGTTTTGAGGAAGCTAGCCTGTTGTTCCTCGGACGAAAAAATCATTAGGCTCTTCGGCCTTTAAGTCTTCAAGTAGCCTCTCATCAATATCCAGCTGAATGAAATTGTCCTGGAAAAATTGATCTTCTTCTCTTGTGATTACTGTGTCCACTTCAAAATTGCTCTGGCATTCTTCAGAATCATCCATGTACTTGAGAGATCGGAAGACATTCACAATGACGCATTGATCGGCCACTCTCATGGTCAGCTCACCCCTCTCGCAATCGATGAGAATACGACCGGTATCTAGGAAGGGTCTTCCCAAGATTATGGGCGCTGTGGCATCGACCTCACAATCCAAAATCAGAAAGTTGACTGGAAAAACAAATTTGTCAACACGCACAATGAAATCTTCGATTCTCCCTTCGAGACGAACATCTGAACGATCGGCTAATTGCAAAATGACGGATGTGGGTCTCACATTTCCTATCCCAGGCTTCACGAAAATTGACTTAGGAATCAAGTTCATACTTGAGCCAAGGTCACATAGTGCCTTCCCAACAAATTTGTCTCCTATCGAACATGGGATGATAAAGTTTCCCGAATCATGTCTCTTCGGTGGGAGGTCGCTTAAAGAAGAACAAAATTCTTTTTTCGTGGCAATTGTCTCGTACTGCTCATCCTTTCTTTCCTTTGTAACAATCTCCTTGAGGAATTTAGCATATGTAGGCATTTGCTCTATAGCCTCCAGAAAAGAAACATTGATTTGAAGTTGACTCAGAATGTCAACAAACTTCTTGAATTCAATATCCTCGTTATGCTTCTTCAATCTTTGAGGAAAAGGAGGTGGTGGTCTGATTTCCTGTACTGACGTAGTGGGAACAGAATTTGCCTTGGCATTTTTGTTTGCCACCTCAGTCGCTTTTACAAGATGAACCCTCATCCTTATCCTCTTCCACTGGTGCTTCTTCCGGCACTTCTTGCTCAGCTTGCACAGTCACATGGGGTGAATCAGCCTTTGATCTTCCCCCAAACTTGTCTTCAACATTAATTTGTGTACCACTCCGGAGAGTTAGCACACTGTATTGCTCCTTTCCATGAGGTTTTGTGACTTTAGTGTCACTCAGTAAATGTCCTGGTCTTTGTTCTTGTAATGTCGCGGTAATTTGAACAACCTGACTCTCCAATGCCCTCAGTGACGAACTGTGGCTCTGAAGTAGGGTTCCTTGATTTTTGATGGAGGTCACATGGTCTTGCAGCATTGTCTTCGTGGTTTCTATGAACTCTTGCATTGTGGCCTCCAAAGAACTGGTGTTAGATGATAATGGCCCTCCCTTGTGAGAATTATGCCATGGCATATTCAGTTGTAAACCTTGGGAGTCATTAAAATTATGTTGCCGAACTGGTTGATGAGCATTGTTGGTTCCTTGATTTCCCTACGAAATGTTTGGATATTGAAACCATCCAGGATTATATGTGTTAGAATAGGGGTTATTATTACCTCGATTGAAGTTGCCTACATAATTGATGTATTCTTAATTGGTCGGGCAGTCACTCTCATTGTGATTGTCGTGACATAATAAACATGCTGAATTGGCTGCCTTCACTTCTCTCACCTCACTTGGCCTTTGCAAATTCTTCAACGTATTGGTGATAACAACAAGTTGGGCAGACACTAAATCCTTAGAGTCTAGCTCGAAAGCTCCATGTGATTTTCGCCCAAGTCCAAGCCTTGTAGATGAAAATTGGTAATCGTTGGTGGCAATCCTATCCAGAATGTCAAATGCCTCTGCTAGTGATTTGTCAAGTAATGTCCCATTTGTCGAGGCATCTAGCATCATCCTCGTGGGCGCATTAACTCTATTATAGAACATCACCACTTGCATTCAATCTTGAAAACCATGATTTGAACATTTGCGAAGCAATCCTTTATATCGATCCCAACATTCATACATTAACTTGTCATCAGCTTGATGAAAAGAAGCAATGGCGTTCCTCAGTTGGGTGTTCATGTTCGGAGGATTATACCGCAGCAAAATTTTTTTGCACAGATCAGTCCACTACTCCATTGAACCCGCTGGAATGCCACTCAACCAAGCCCTTGCTCGGTCACGCATAGAATATAGAAATAGCTTTAGTTTCAGGACATCTTCGTGCACTCCTTGTTGACGAAAAGAATCGCACACCTCCAAGAAGTTACGAATATGTTGTCCAGAATCTTCATTTGACATGCCTCCAAATTGCCCTATAGAATTCAGCATATTGAACATGACAAGTTTGAGTTCGAAATGGGCTGCCTGAATTTCTGGTGCCATAATTATAGGATTTAAGTCATCCAAAATAGGGTTTAAGTGATGATAAATGGCACGAGGTCTGGTTGTATTCCCCGCATTTGGATTTGCCTTGGAATCCTGATCTTCTTCCTGACCGATGCCTTGATTTTCAATTTGATACATGTTCGCACGTTGAGCACACCTTCTTCTCCTAAAAAGCCTCTCGATCTCAGGTTCAATCGGTTCTAATGGCTCGTCAGGGTGTCTTCCGGTCATACACCAAGAAACACCTAAAAAAGATAAGGAAAATAAAAAGTAAAATTATATATAAAAGAAAAATAAACAAATGAAATAAAAATGCTATGACAAAACAAATTAACTTCCAGTTGCCAATCCCCGACAACGGTACCAAAAACTTGTCCGCTATTTCTGAGTACTATAAGTGGGTGCGGATATATGTGCAAGTATACACAATCGAACAAGTAATACAGTGATAAGTGAGTATCGTCTCCACAGGGATCAGAGGAAATTTAATAGGTTCGGTCAAAGCACTTTACTCTGTCACCAAAGTAAAGTTAGTGATGGTATGTACAAATGAGAATGCAATGGCAAAATGAGATAGATGTTGTGGAAATGGAATGATGGTGGTATGGTTGCAAATGGATATGTCGTGGCAAAGTGGATGGAAATGTCTTGGTAAATTTAATTGTATTGAGTGCAAACAAATGGAAATGTCAAGGAAAAATGAAATATAAATATGGGATTTAATTAATAGGACTTTTTCTTTCTCACACGACAAGCTACTATGGGAATGAGTGATAGGAGTCACTAAGGAAAACCTAAGTCTACTTCTCATAATGGTCTTCCTTTTATGCTTTGTCTGCCCGACAGAGTCTACTAAGGTGCCCTATGCTATCTCTAGTAAGGGACTCTACAGATTGAAGATGCCCTGGCAAAATCGGTTAGCGTAAACCCCTACAGTGATCCTATTGGTCCAGATAACAGGATATGTCTCGGCAATACCTTTTTGCGGTAGCATTAACATCTAACCTATCATTCATGCACAACTCCTTTTAGTCGAATGAAATCCTAACATTATCTCTAAGGAGCATTAGGCCTAGTTACTATATAGAACCTCTTGTTTATGTGGTTCCTCCATAGTTTCTCTCAAACACTAAGGATATGTTACCTAGGTATTCTCTCGAACCCTAAGAATCTCCTAAGAAATGGCTACTCTCGTAGCTCCTATAACCTTAAGGCGCTAAGCTTCATAAACAAAACAGATTGTAGCATATAAAAATAACCATTCATGAAATAGAACTTAAACATCCAAAATGAACTCCCACCAAATAGGATTAGTTCATGGTGGGGTTCAAAATAAGCAAGCACAAAGCAATATTATCCATTCCTTACAACCGAAATGATAAAATATGAAATCAAAGAGCAAAGGGAATGAGGAAAAGCCTTCGACATGCACTGCCAGAGCTTCCCTCGGCCACCACAAACTGCCCCCAGCGAACTAGCTCTTCTCGGACGCCTAAAACGCCACTCCCTTAAGCTTGTCACGGAGAAATGCCACGGTAAATAAGATTGACGGAGAAAAGGAGAAGCCTTTTTCTCTCTCTATTTAACCTCAAAACGGCGTGGAACCAAAGTCTTCTTCATTGTGGCTTCATCCTCTATTTATAGGGGAAGATTAACCCTAAGACTTGGTGTTAAAATTCCTAGGATACCCCAAACCATGCTTAATTCACGTGAGGATTGGGCAGAGCATAGCAGTGATCTACCCTGGGTTGGTGGCAGAGTACCCGGCATAATCCCGCTGCATACGCTCAAGGATAGACAGGATCTGCAACAGGCGGCGCGGTTAGTAGGATCGGCTGTAGCAGCACTGATCCCTCCAGGCAGATCTTCGAGGCAGATTTCACGGTCAGAGGTCACGTGAAAGTAGGGGAAAATTGGCTTCAAAATATCTTCTTTTCTCATTTTGTTCACTCTCAAAATGCCAATCCAACTCGATATTTTCATTATGCTCAGCAATCTCCTTATGTCACATTATTTCCTTTTCTCTTTTCTTGCTCTCAATTCCTGCACATCACCAAACAAATACCTTCCCTATAAAGCAGCACCGCTTACAAAAATAAAATGTCGTGGCAAACCTAATTCCACCACATGCAACTATATGCTCCTAAATACACCTACATGGTCCTAAATGAGCTCTTAGACATTTAAAAACTTAAATGAAAATGTCCCACGATGTGACCTTTTTTTGGAGTTATCAACAATGATGAAGTAAGTCCCACTAGTGGGTAAATTTTTACTTTAGGTGGAACAACTATTTCTTGAAAGTCTTCCAAACAAACGTGTATTGCTCGTTCTACTATGGAGTCAGAGTTCATTTCTCTTGATTTAGTTGGGCAAGAGGTCGAGTGACTTAGGAATCTACTTAGAAAGATTCTTTTATGGAGGAGACCTACACCTCTAGTGTCGTTATTATGTGATTCAAGCTGCAATTTGTGTTTCTTAATAATCAATCTTAAAATGGTAAGAAGAGGCACATCAAGACAAGACACAAATCTATGAGACATTTTATAAATAATGGAGTAATCGCTTTAGAGTACATGAAATCTAAAAGGAACCTGTTGATCCCTTAACTAAAGGGTTATATAGAAAAATGGTTCTTAATTCGTTGAGGAGGATGAGACTTAAGCCCATTGGATGATTAATTCATATCGTTCACTCCTACCAATTCCTATGACGTATCATATACGCTTGAGAAGTTGAGTTTTATACTTTTATTGAATCCATAGCCCAGGATTTTGGTGGTCCTAGTGAGATGAACTTGATGGATACACCAAGTTTTTAGGTGGTCCTAGTAAGACAGACTTGATGAAATCACTGAATATATAAATGAGAGGTTAAGCTTAGTAAAAACTCTTAATGATTTTATAACCCTAATTTGGATGGTATATATTGAGATAGACTTGTTGAAATCACCTACGAAAGTGTAAAGAAGAAGCCACCTTTTATGAAAGATTTTTTGTCGTCTTTGTAGAGCACTTATGAGAACCCTGAGGTATTATTTGGCAAAAATTTTTGAACTATCGCAGAACTCAAATAGATCTGAGGTTAGTCGTGTGTTATGAGTTAACCCTAATCTTAACAAGTTCAAGATTCGTTAATATGTTAAAGAGAAGATTTACTCATTCCACTATGTACTATTTCAAATCTAACAAATACTAGTGCTTAAGTGACTAATTTTGTTATTGCTCTTGTCTTTTAATTATTTTATGGATTTTTATTTCTTTGCATTAGTGGGGATTGTTGGTTATACTTATAATAATGCAAAAAATAAATATACTTATTTGAATTTTAAATTAATTAAAATTCAAATGTTAAAAAGTGTGAGAAGTTGATATTTTTGGAGAATTTTTTTTTTGATTTTTCTCTTGGTAATTTTACCTAAATACCCTCATTTTTTAGCTATAAATGAGACTCTCTCTTTACTTTCAACTCACTCCTTCATCCTTCTCTTTTCTTCTATATTTTATCTCTTCACCAAGCATAGTGAAGTTTTTCTTTTTCCGGCGGTCTTTCATATTTTTTTGGTATGGTTTACTCCGAATAAAATATTTTCCTTTCTTTCAGAAAAGAGCAACATTATTCAGAGTTCCACTTCCTTATTTCAAGTGTACGATATTTGGAAAATTGTGTTAACCTTGGGGGCAACGTCCACTGTTAGGGATTACACCAATCCAGGCGAAATTGCTTCTAAGAAAGTGACTACACGGCACATTAAAATATACTTAGTCCTCTTTAAAAATTAGTGAGATCAAATATTGCCAAAATTATAGTGTGGATGAACCAAAACAAATTTTATTTCTGTAGAAAATAACTTTAAAAAATAAATATGCTTAAATTGAAGTGATTGAAATTGTGTCTATAACAAACGAGCATTAAAAATTACAAACTCCCACTAAAATCGAATATTCTTAAATGATATTACACCCACATGAGTAGTGTGCTCATGAAAGACCTTGGATGACAGTTTTTTAATAAGTGCACAATTATGAGTTTAAACCAACATGCTATATAAACACATAGTCACTCTGAACTTTCTTTAACAAACAAAAACATAATGTCTATGTGCTTAGACTTAAGGTGTTTATGTTATATATGAAATAAAGGACTACAACTTAGTTGTCACAAAATAACTTAAGTTGTATTTCTTATTAATCCATAATTAGCAGTTCATGTGACAAAATTTTTATATCGATATTCCAATAAGTTGGAGTTAATAAACCTGATGATCTCTTACTTACTAGATCTCTGATATGTGAGCATGTAACATTTTTTTTCTTAAATGTATTGTATGAATCAATTTAACTGTTATCCAACTATACATACCTATGTTGCTTAAATATATATTTAATATCCTAAAATCATGTGTTATGTCTGAATGCTTATAAACCTGATTTATTTTATTTTGAAGCATAAGAAATCTTTTTTCATTTCCTTAGTTTCAAAATCATCCTTAGGGCGCTGATCAAGACCAAACTTGTTTTCCTTTATCAATAAGGGCCATCATTTGGTTTACTCCCACTGAATTTGTAGTATATACAATTGTCAATCAAATTCATCTCAAAACCAAATGAAATAATTACTTGATGAAATTTGTTATATAATTAACGAGAGTCATACTTAAACTCATAAATGGATTTCTCTAATTTTTATATCATTAATTTTGTATCATTAGATACAATTTTCTAACTGCACCATATAAAATATTTCATCAATGTTGCCATTGAGAAACACAATTTTGAAATCCAATTTCTGTAACTCAAAATCAAATATGGGAAAAAGTATCATAATTATCTTGAAAGAGTTTTTCAATAAAACCAAAGAGAAAATCTCTACAAAATTAATGCATTCTTAATGAGTATATCCTTTAGATACAAGACATGCCTTATATTTGTAAACATCACATTTTATATACATTTTGGTTTTAAATATCCATTTGCAACCAATTAATTTTGCACCTTCAGGTATTGAGACAAGTTTTTAAACTTTATTATCTTTTATAAAACTTATACTTTACTTCCATGACATTAATCCACTTATGAAAGTTAGAACTTTTATGACATGACAAAACTTAATTAGATCATCCTCCATCATTCCACTGTCATCTTTATTTCTTGGAGAAATACAATATAATAATCTAAATATTATTTTCCCATCTCGTGGATCTTCTTAATGACACTTGTTCTTTGAGGTTGTTAAATTTGTTCTTCATAAATGATTTCCCTTCTTAAAAGGAGAGTTATTCAAAATAACCTTATTTAGATTCTAGATTTACTTCTTGATTAACGACATGTATAAACACATGGATATCATTAAAAGTGATAATTGTAATTGAGTTATAATTCAATTCCTCCTCCTCAAACCTTATTTCTCCCTCCAAACTCAACATCCTCAAAAATAATATCATAGATCTCATTTTAAAAATATTTTTAATTGTGAGATCATAAACTTATAACCATTGGACCGCTCAAAATAAACAAAGTAGTTGTTTACTGCTTTAGAATTTAATTTATCCTCATACGTCCCAACTTAACTTAAAAGAGAACAACCATTTGTAACATATTGTTGTTTCTATTAAGTTGGACCCTTAACAACTACATTATGATTTTATTTTTATTTTTTGCCCTTATTTTTATATGTAATTTTCAAGTGAGTACTTTTAGACTTATTATGTTTCAGCCTTTCTTCCTCTTGCATACAATAAGAAATGAGCTCATTTAGAGTTCATTTCTCCCTTTGAGTTAATTAAACTTTATAGTAAACGATATTGAAATCACAAGAACAAGTAATTCTTCAGAAAAACTCGATCCTAAGTGTCTCAAGTCTTGAAGCAATATGAAACATATCCATAATGTACTCCCTTACATTTCCTTGACCCTTTTACTTTATAGATATCAAACAAGTAAAAATGATGTAATTTAAACCTTATAGTTTTTGGAAAAATATTTCTCAATTTCGTTAAAGAAACCATTAGCCTTAGTAATCTTTTCATATTATGTGTCTTAAAGGCTTCTAAAATGTTGTACTTCATGACCACTAGGCTTATACAATTTAAACAATTTTCGTCTCTCAAAATCTCTTATACCAATTAAGAATGTTATCCCATGAGAGATGGAAATTGTTCCTTCCTTGGCACAAAGTCTATGTTTATACAACCAAAACCTTATGTAAGTGCATTTTTATATTCCTTCATATTTACTTTCCTAAGTGCATTTTTTATAGACCAGAGATTGTGGTAGCAATGAATGAATAAATAATTTGAATATAGAACAAAATATAAATAAAACTAAAGCTCATATCTTAAGTAAACAAATAAATTCAAAATTATGGCTAATTCCCATAACAAGATACCAAACACTGCATCAATATCAAGTCTTTGGACAATAATATTAACAGTAAACGATGTTCTTGTTGTAGTAATCAAACATTGACAATAAGCTATGTCGAACAAAAGACTAATCTTTGGACTAATATAATGCTCACATAAAATAAATACCTTATAATGGGAATGTCTCAGGAATGGCGGGTTAATATACGGCTAATATACGGCGTTACCGGATATATTAAAAGATATTTAACAAATTCGGTTTAGCGCTACCGGAAATGTTTACTAATAATAATGTAGTAGGTCTAAGTCATGAAGAAATATTAAAAAATTGTGCAACCGGCAAACTTCACTTGTCGGTTCGTGTCGATCCAAATTAAAAATGTATCGATCCACAACGATATAACAGGTAAAACTATGACAAAACCAGTATTGAAATGATAAAACCGGTAAAGAGGTACCGAATATATTTAAAGTGTCGGTACTTTAATATAAGGATCGACACTTCGTTAATTTAAAAGAGAAGCAGTTTTAGCGCCTATAAAGTGTCGATACTTTCAAAAAATATATCGATCAACAACGATATAATAGGTAAAAATATGATAAAACTGGTATCAAAATGATGAAACCGCTACTTTATGTCCAGAATGGATGAAAAAAGTGTCGATACCTTTTCAAAAAGTGTCGATTGAAAAAACATCGGAACCCACAATTATAATGTAATAGGTAATTTTTTAATATAACCGGTATAAATATACCGGTTTTATGAGAGAATAGGTCTACAACCTATATCGACACTTTTTAATATTGTGTCCATACTTTTAAGTAACGCGGTTTTTCTTTCTTCATTCAATATTTATATGTACATCTTATACACAATAGGAGAGGAGTCAAGTTTATACTTACGATATATGGAGATCGTTGTCATTCCAATCCTTCTTCGAAAAAATCAGTTGATGTAGGCTGTGTGCTTGTACTCAAACTGAGCTTGACTTGAGGACATATTAGTTTGTTATGTCCCTCACCGTTGCAGTACCCACATCGCCTAATTTTCTTCTCGACCTTGTTCTTCGGCACTTCTTTTCGCTTGCGTTGTTTTCGTTGAGGGTCACGAACATTGTTTACTACAATGCTCTGGTTGACTGAATCATTCAAACCAAACGAGTTTTCTAATTCTTCTATTAGTTTTTTCATCTCATCTTTTGCGGTTTTGAAAGACTCGTCTGTCTTTGATGCAATGTAGCATAACCTACTTGACGTTGAACGTAGAGCAGCGAACCTTGCCATCTGCATCACTTCTGGAGACACATTCATGTCAACATAACTGGGTGCAGAAGAATTCGCATCATTAGTCCACCTACTTTGAATCAAAGTCCCGGGAAAATATGTGTAATCCAAGTGCTTCAAAATGTGAAGTTGATGGCGACACGGAAGTCCAACGGTCTCGAATTTTTTGCAGGAGCAAATTAGAGTTTTCGTACGAGAATCAAAACTAATTTCAAATTTCCTATTTTTTCTGCGTACTTTGACAAAATATAATGTTGACATTCATCTGATAAGGACTTAATCTCTGCCTCAATCCGGTACAATGTCTCCCGTATAAGTTCATCTTGGAACGCACGAAAAGATTCGCGGGTAAAAATCGCAGCGGTATGGCTTTCAAGGTCGACCAGTTTTGTGATCTGGAAGGGCTTCGTATGGGAACTTAAGTAATCCGCTTTCAACTCGTTCATACGCATTCTACTAATTCCATCTTCAATTGCACGAACAACATCTAAATATGTCTTCTTGTGTTTCAGTGCAATCGCTAGTGAAGCATTCATAGACTCACACCTTTGTGTTGAGCGAATATTGACAAAAAAATGACCGGATAGGTATGCTTGTGCCCATAAGTGTCGTGTATTTCCCTTCTCAATCACCCATGGATGCTTTTGGTTGTTGAATTCTGAAACAACCGAACGCAATTGAATATCAAATTCCTCGGTTGTCCACCAGGAAGCCATGCATTTTGAGAATACTGCTATAAACTTTGGGTCACCGATGTTAGCTTGTGCATTGCGAGAAAGATGCCAAGAACATAATATGTGCTTAGCACAAGGGATAACAGATCTGATAGCCCTCTGCATTGCCCTATCCCCATCGATGACAACTGAAATAGGTGATTTATTCATCATGGCTTCTAAAAAATTCTGTAGCACCCACTCGAAAGATTGAAACTTCTCGTCAGCGATTATGGCAGTGGCAAACACAATTGTGTTATGGTGATGATTGACACCAACAATAGGCATAATTGGTCGACCATACAAATTATCTTTGTACGTTGTGTCGAACGCAATTACATCACCGAAGCATGTGTAATCCGATCTCGATGTAGAATCCGACCAAATAAGATTATACAATGCCCCCGATTCATCTACCGAGTATGTCATAAAAAAACCCGGGATCATCATGTTTCTTATAATCAAAGTAGGCAATAAGCGCATTCACATCCCCATCGACGATTTCCTTTTCTTTACCTCTTTGAAGTGCATTGTATAGGTCTTTATGTGTAAATCCAATATTATGATAGCCCCCTGCCTGCTGCGTTAAATAGTTCATTACTTGTGACGTGCCAACACCGACCTCTTTCAATGTTGTTGCCTCATCGATATCAACCTTACTTACAGCTCTATTAGAACGCATTTTGAACATGTTTTGTTGTGCAAGTTCAGTGGTCCCGGAGTTGATGGAGATGTAAGCAAAGGTTCATTTTGAACATGTTTCAGTCGTGCTGCTTTCAATAGAACGTGGTATTGGTAATGGTAGTTAAAGGGTGGGTACAACATTAAATTCACAGTACATATTTAGGTATGTACAATGACTACCTAAATATGTGTCAATACATTTTCTACCTAAACATATTGTTAAATTTAAATTCTAAATAATATTTTATAAAATATCAAAACAATCAAATAATTTTTTGTGTAAATGAAATTATTAAATTAATATTGTTGGTGGAAAACATGAAACACTATTAAAAAAAAATTGAAACATAAATTACACAACTTTAAAAAAAGTATGGATCTTTTTTATAAAAAGTATGGACACTTTCAACATATCAGGTAAATTTTACCTTTTTTAAAAGAGAAGAAGTTATATCATCAATAAAGTGTCGATACTTTATAAAAATGTATCGATCCATAACAATATAACAGGTAAAAATATGACAAAACCGGTCTCAAAATGACAAAACAGGTAAAGCGCTAAAGTGTCGATAATTTATTATACGTATCGACACTTTTGGAATTTAAAAGAGAAGAGTTATAGCGCCAATAAAGTTTCGATACTTTATAAAAATGTATCGATCTATAACAATATAACATGTAAAAATATGACAAAACCGATCTCGAAATGACAAAACAGGTAAAGCGCTATCGGTTATGTTGAAAGTGTCGATAATTTATTATAAGTATCGACTTTTGGAATTAATAAGAGAAGAAGTTATAGCGTCAATAACGTGTCGATACTTTATAAAAATGTATCGATCCATAACAATATAACATGTAAAAATATGACAAAACCGGTCTCGAAATGACAAAACAAGTAAAGCGCTACCAGTTATGTTGAAAGTGTCGATAATTTATTATAAGTATCGAAACTTTTGGAATTCAAAAGAGAAGAAGTTATAGCGCCAATAAAGTGTCTATATTTTATAAAAATGTATCGATCCATAATAATATAACAGGTAAAAATATGACAAAACCGGTCTCGAAATGACAAAACAGGTAAAGTGCTACCGGATATGTTGAAAGTGTCGATAATTTATTATAAGTATCGACACTTTTGGAATTTAAAAGAGAAGAAGTTATAGCGCCAATAAAGTGTCGATACTTTATAAAAATGTATCGATCCATAACAATATAACATGTAAAAATATGACAAAACCGGTCTCAAAATGACAAAACAGGTAAAGCGCTACCAGTTATGTTGAAAGTGTCGATAATTTATTATACGTATCGACACTTTTGGAATTTAAAAGAGAAGAAGTTATAGCGCCAATAAAGTGTCGATACTTTATAAAAATGTATCGATCCATAACAATATAACAGGTAAAAATATGACAAAACCGGTCTCGAAATGACAAAACAGGTAAAGCGCTTCCGGTTATGTTGAAAGTGTCGATAATTTATTATACGTATCGACACTTTTGGAATTTAAAAGAGAAGAGTTATAGCGCCAATAAAGTGTCGATACTTTATAAAAATGTATCGATCCATAACAATATAACATGTAAAAATATGACAAAACCGGTCTCGAAATGACAAAACAGGTAAAGCGCTACCGGTTATGTTAAAAGTGTCGATAATTTATTATAAGTATCGACTTTTGGAATTAATAAGAGAAGAAGTTATAGCGCCAATAACGTGTCGATACTTTATAAAAATGTATCGATCCATAACAATATAACATGTAAAAATATGACAAAACCGGTCTCGAAATGACAAAACAGGTAAAGCGATACCGGTTATGTTGAAAGTGTCGATAATTTGTCATAAGTATCGACACTTTTGGAATTCAAAAGAGAAGAAGTTATAGAGCCAATAAAGTGTCGATACTTTATAAAAATGTATCGATCCATAACAATATAACAGGTAAAAATATGACAAAACCGGTCTCGAAATGACAAAACAGGTAAAGCGCTACCGGATATGTTGAAAGTGTCGATAATTTATTATAAGTTTTGACACTTTTGGAATTTAAAAGAGAAGAAGTTATAGCGCCAATAAAGTGTCGATACTTTATAAAAATGTATCGATCCATAACAATATAACATGTAAAAATATGACAAAACCGGTCTCGAAATGACAAACAGGTAAAGCGCTACCGGTTATGTTGAAAGTGTCGATAATTTATTATACGTATCGACACTTTTGGAATTTAAAATAGAAGAAGTTATAGTGCCAATAAAGTGTCGATACTTTATAAAAATGTATCGATCCATAACAATATAACAGGTAAAAATATGACAAAACCGGTCTCGAAATGACAAAACAGGTAAAGCGCTTCCGGTTATGTTGAAAGTGTCGATAATTTATTATATGTATCGACACTTTTGGAATTTAAAAGAGAAGAGTTATAGCGCCAATAAAGTGTCGATACTTTATAAAAATGTATCGATCCATAACAATATAACATGTAAAAATATGACAAAACCGGTCTCGAAATGACAAAACAGGTAAGGCACTACCGGTTATGTTGAAAGTGTCGATAATTTATTATAAGTATCGACTTTTGGAATTAATAAGAGAAGAAGTTATATCGCCAATAACGTGTCGATACTTTATCAAAATGTATCGATCCATAACAATATAACATGTAAAAATATGACAAAACCGGTCTCGAAATGACAAAACAGGTAAAGCGCTACCGGTTATGTTGAAAGTGTTGATAATTTATTATAAGTATCGACACTTTTGGAATTTAAAAGAGAAGAAGTTATAGAGCCAATAAAGTGTCGATACTTTATAAAAATGTATCGATCCATAACAATATAACAGGTAAAAATATGACAAAACTGGTCTCGAAATGACAAAACAGGTAAAGCGCTACCAGATATGTTGAAAGTGTCGATAATTTATTATAAGTATCGACACTTTTGGAATTAATAAGAGAAGAAGTTATAGCGCCAATAAAGTGTCGATACTTTATAAAAATGTATCGATCCATAATAATATAACATGTAAAAATATGATAAAACCGGTCTATAAATGACAAAAGGTGAATGCATAGAGTGTCGATACATTTATAAAAAGTATCGATCCAAAAAATATCGAAACCGATAATTATAATGTAATAGGTAAATTTGCAATGTTACCGGTATAAATATACCGATTTACTTATAAAATAGGTTAATATAAGCGCTACCTATTACATTATATAAGCGCTACCTAATATGTTATTGTACTTGATAATATTTCCGGTTAAATAATATAACATAACCGGTAACTTGTTTAATCAATCACGTCGTATATTAGCCGTTTTTTAAGCGTCGCACAGCAGAACTACCCCCTTATAATTGTCACATGTTATTACCACATATGTCGCTTGAAATCCAGCCAAATATTAACTTTCCTTCGGGCCAATTAATAAATGCATAAATCACAAGAAACACATAATCATCTTGATATTTCAAATAAATCAGTCTACACAAAAGATGTCACTTTGGCGATATTTTGTTTCAACTAATCTATCAAAATATAAGACAAAAGCATAATATAAATTAATTTGTTTCAAATTTTATATATTCTATTAAGTAACAATCAAAACTGAAAAAACTGAATTGAATATATACAATATTGTATTAACAATATAAATAAAATCATAGAAATATTGTCAACAAATCAATTTCTCTTAATTTATCTTTTAATTTAATTAAAAGATAATTAAAATAAATAAATTTAATACACTTAAACATTTATCTCAAGATATCAAATACTCCATTAATATTACATCTTTAGACAAAATATTCATATTAAGTGATGTCTGATGCGATAACCAAACACTGATAATAAGAATATGTTAAGCAAAAATCTTCATTTGGGTCGATTTATTACTCACAAATCAAATCGAAAAATTATCACATGCTTATTACAAAAGTTGTACATGCAATTATGTCAACTATTAATTTTCCTTTGGGACGATCAATACTTACATATCTTAAGTTACATGTACATAACATGTATAAAATATTTTCTATAACTGATGTCACTTTAACATCTTATTGTTTTAATTAAGTTGTCTTGAAATAAATACCAGTATTCAAACTTAATATTTCTATAATACTTGAAGGTCAAAACTGAATTTTTTTTATTGCAGTACAATATCCGAAATAACCGGAATAAAGTTACATAAAAAGTGCTATCAGAAATCGAAAACTTAAGCCTTTGATTGTTTCTGAAGAATTCCTTCAACACATTTAATTCATATCTTCATAAATTACTAAAGACAAAACGAAAAAAAAAGACGTTTAACCAAAAGTCAAAATCAAAGTACATATTAATGAATTAAATCTTTAATCAAACCGAATCAAATATATCAATGTGATATATATATTCTATAATCCATAATAGTCCAAAATCAATACTGAAATTTCTAATCATATCATGGTTTTTGAAGTAAATAAGGTTGTCTAAATGATGTTATTATAAATTTAAAAAAAATGATATTTGACTATTTCTTAAGAATTTGTTTAATCATTTATCTTACTAAACCAAAAAATGATTTACCTTAATTTTGAGTGTCTACTTTTCCTCTTTCGATGTCCAATTGTTGATTCCTCTAGTGTTCATAATTGACGATTCTAATCCACAAATAAATAATGATGAAAACAAAAAGATGTAGTTACATATCATCAAAATATTATTGGAGGAACTGAATATAACCATAAATTAAATTCATAATAATATAAAACATAATAACCTAATTTATGGTTTTGAAATTCATGAAAATAATCAATAGATATATATATGATTGTGACTAAAAGGTGTAAATGTTGTAGTATGAATAATTCAAATTCATATACTAAATTTTGACAAAATCATAAAATAAAAATAGAATAATAATGAAAATAAACCATACGAAAGTAAAGAAACTAAAATTGAAACAGTTTCAAGAGGAAAACATACAAAGAATTCAAAACTAATTGAATTATGCATGAAAATTAATGCACATAAGCACCAAATAAAAAAAAATTGTCGCTCACCAATCAAGCATAAACAAAAATTTTAATATATTGATAATGGCAATCCAAAATATAAAACTTTATAAATACCATATTTTATTAAAATTATACTAAATTTTCTTTTAATTGTAAAATTTATAAAGCCTAGAAAATGGCATACCTTAAAATATTAAATCCTTTAAACTTTAGAAACAAATCAAATCGAAAAGAATAAAATAAAAAATTGATTTTGAATGATTTAACATGACAGATGATGATATCACTTGTTAGAACTAAATCATAATAAATATGAAATTAACCAGGATCTAATCATGTCAAATAATCAAGAATGAAATAAATACTAGATGTGGAAGTGTACCTGAATTAATTAGTAGATTGAAATCCTTGAATTTTTCTTTGGTTGTGATCTTCCAAGAAGAAAGAGTTCCCTTAAGTATAAACTCTGATAGGGATAAGAGTAAAAACGAGATTGCCTATTTATTGGGGATCATAATCTCTTTATATAGTTAATTTAAGAATCAGTTATTGTTTGTACTTATAACTCTTCCCCTCATCAAATTATAAATACAACTTTGATAGTATCTACACTTTTATTTCCATGACACTTCTAATATCTTGTGACTTTATAACATAATTGGTCACTTAATTTATGTTACATTTTATGATAATAATATATTATAAACATATGCATATAATTATGGATTTTAATCCAACAGATTCTTTATAATACTCTGGACATGTGTCAATTAAGAATTATCATGTCATTGATGTTGATTAGACGTTATAGAAAGTGATGATATGAAATGATGGGTAAATTACGCATTTAATATTTAAATTATAAATTTGATTTGTTTTAATACTTAAACTTCTAATTTTTTAAAATCACACTCAACATTTAGTTTTTATTTCATTTTAGTATCCTACCGTTAAAAACTTAACGTGTTTAGTACATAAACTATCATTTTTTTCTGTTTTAGTATCTAAACTTTTAATTTTTCAAAATTTAACTTTAAATTTTGAACGGGTACTAAAATGAAATAAAAATTAAAATTTTTAACGATTAAGTATTGAAATAAAACAAAAATTAAACTTTAAATATAATTTTAAAAAATTAAAAATTTAAATATTACAACGGATCAAAACTAATAATTTAAATATTAAACGTATAATTTTTCATAAGATGATTAGTCATTAAACAAGATGTGTATCAATATGTTGCTACTAGATGAAGACACGTGTTTGTCGGTGAATGTTAGCTAAGGTAGTAACGAAGCTAATTATAGGCAATTTTATTTGAAATCACCCAAATAATTTTTAAAAAAAAACACTATTCTAACACCAACCCCTTTCTAAAATCAAGGTAAGAAGGTGCATTTGGGGTAACGTGCTTTGCACATGTGGCGAAAATGAGCATCTTAGAGATAGTAGCTTCGTTGAGGTGACATGACACATGGAAAGCAATCTCATGGGGCGAGCCTTTCTCATATTTCCATAAATTATATTTAAAAAAATATACTTTAAAACAAATTAAAAAATAAAACTATAATGATAAACGATGTAATTTGATACAAATTAGATCATTGAGTTTAAGAGCCTAAATAGTGTTAGTTTATATAGGCATAGTGGAATGTTTAGGTTATATTTACAAATAATTTGAGATAGAGTTCTTCTACCTTTTTCCATGTAATCTTTAATTTTTTTAATTTTACTTAATCTATTAAGTTAGAGTTTTTTATTTTTACTATTGAAATATAAATTAGAGTTCTTATTAATTAAAATTGAATATCTTTTATATGTTAAGCACAAAATAGTGAGCGTCAACGGCATAAACATGCACGTCGCAGAGAAAGGGGAAAGCCCACTCATTATCTTCCTTCATGGCTTCCCCGATCTCTGGTACTCATGGTGACACCAGATCACTGCTTTAGCCGCCCTCGGCTACCGTGCCTTGGCTCCTGACCTCAAGGATCTAATAATCTGAGCTAGAGTTCTTCTACATTTTTCTATGTAATCTTTAATTTTTTAATTTTACTTAATCTATTAAGTTAGAGTTTTTATTTTTACTATTGAAATACAAATTAGAGTTCTTATTAATTAAAATTGAATACCTTTTATATGTTAAGCACAAAGCAATGAGCGTTAACGGCATAAACATGCACGTCGCAGAGAAAGGGGAAAGGCCACTCATTATCTTCCTCCATGGCTTCCTCGATCTCTGGTACTCATGGCATCACCAGATCACTACTTTAGTCGCCCTCGGCTACCGTGTTTTGGCTCCCGACCTCCACGGCTACGGCGGAACCGATGCTCCGGTTTCAATCTCCGACTACACCTGCTTCCAAGTGGTGGGGGACCTCATCGCGCTATTGGACTCGGTTGCGCCGCCGGAGGAGGAGGACAAGGTTTTCGTCGTGGGTTGTGATTGGGGAGCCATCATCGCTTGGTACTTGTTCTTATCCAGACCAGACCGATTCAAAGCTTTATTCAATATGAGTGTAATTTCTTCGTTATGATCTAGTCTCCTATTGAAAATGAAATAAAAAGTATAAAACCTATTTATTAGCGATGTTAAGTAAGAGGGAATTTTCATGTTTATTATTTAGTTTCTAGGTAACCAGTCCTTTACTTAACTCGGCCCAAGCAAAGACTCCCATGCCTTTCTTGGTTGGACCAACCCAACCGGAGATTTCCGACAAGTCTTTCTTCATTTTTAGAGCAAGAAGCGGAACTACAAGAAAGCTTTCTTCAAACCGGTCAAGACCTAGAAAGCTTTATTTGGAAATGACTATTACATCGTCCGGTTTCAGGCTCGATTATAATATATTTTTTCATTAAAGGTTTAATTATATAATATTTAGAGTTAGTTATATAATTAATCATTTATGTTTATATTTTTATTCATTTTTCTATTTTAAAAAGTATAAGATATAATCACTTTTTTTTATTTAATTAAGATGTGATGATTATTGTTAATTATTAATTATCATTAGACTATTAATAATTTTATTAATTTACTAAGCTGACACAATAATTAAATAAAATAAAGAATACTCATTTTCACATTATATTTTGAAATCATCACTTCATGATTTTATAATATTCTTTTTGTTGGTGTATTTTTCTTCTTCTTCTTTTTAAGATTTTAAGGGCAGTTTGGAATATTGGAAGGATGTTGTTTTAGGATTTTCAAGAAAAATATTTTAAAGGGGCTTATTTTAAAGATTTAAAGAAAATAGATAGTTGATGATATTATTTTATTTTATATTTATATCAATTTTTAATATACTTAACTACATATAATCAATTTAAAAATGATATATTTTTTAATTTTATTTAATTATCATACCAACTTATTAAATGATTAATGATATCTAACCATAATTAATCTATGGTGATTTATTTTAATTAAATACAAACAAAAATATAATATATTATTTTTTTAATCAGTGAGAAAAAGTAGCTTAAAAATAAACATAAGTAATCAATTATGTAGTTAACACGATCTACATGAAAATAATGTATTATTGTATTTAATTATCGTGTCAATTGAGCAAATCATTAATGGTTTAAAGACAGTTAATCTGTGATGATCACGTCTTAATTAAATAAAAATGAAAATAATTATATATTATATTTTTAAAAATCAATGAGGAAAAGTAAACAAAATACAAACATAAGTATTCAATCATATAATTCAGTCTAATATTTATTATTATATATTATATAGTTAAGCCTAATATTTATCATCATATAATAGTTATATAAAATTATTTATCATATAATAGTATATAAAATTTAAGATAAATTGTACTTTTAGTATCTAAACTATCACTTCTGATTTATTTTGATACTTATATTTTATATTTTTCAAAATTATATCTACATTTAATTTATGTTTTATTTTAGTACTCACAATAAAAAATTAAAATATATGTTAATATGACATTTTTTTATGTTTTTCAATGATGATATAACATTATTTTATGGTAATATATCAACGTTTCTATTAAATCTTTAGCGTTAGGTGTCAAAATAAAATCTAAATTAAATGTTAGGCATGATTTAAAAAAAGTTTAGGTATTAAAATAAAATAAAAATGATAGTTTAAGTGTTAAATATATAAGAGAAAATAACCTCAGTGACAAAAAATCTCATATAATATACGATTTTAACTAACTTTTTCCAGATTTGCCAAAATGACCAACAAAATCGCAATGTGATCGCTAATTCGCAACGCGATCTCCATTATCGCAAATTCGCGTTGTATTTTCGCAATGCGATAGTTGAAAATCGCGTTGTGATGGTCTACAGTATCGTTGCGATTTTCCCAATTCGCAATGCGAATAAGTAAATCGCAACGCGAATTGGGAAAATCGCAATGCGAATAAGTAAATCGCAACGCGAATTGGGAAAATCGCAATGTGAATAAGTAAATCGCAACGCGAATTGGGAAAATCGCAATGCGATACTTACTATCGCAATGCGATAATACAAAATCGCAACGAGATACTTACTTTCACAACGCGATACTGACTTTCGCAACGCGATTTACATAATCGCAATGCGATTTTCAAAGCGCCATTAGTATCCTGGCCAAGTATTTTATTTTTAAATTCCAAACATGAATATTAATATATTGGAACACTGAACTGTCCACAGTATATCCCGTAATCGCAACTCATAACCTAAAACCTAAAATCACAACTCAGTCCCATCTCCATCTCTCACTCTCTCACCCATCTCCGACGAAATCCGTCCCCATCTCTGGCGAAATCCGTCTATCTAAATCTCTCAGAGCCACCCTCACAATCAGAAATGGAAATCAACCAAATCAACCAACGAGGGTTAGTTTTTTTAATTATTTTCTTTTTGAAATTTTTGCATTATTATTAGGTTTTTCATATTGAAATTGATGATAAGTTTACTGGTAATTTCAATAATAGATTAACCATTTCACTTAGATTGCTTATTAAATCAACCAAGAATCGCAACGCGAAATGCAAATCGCAACGCGATTTTAGTTTCGCGTTGCGATTCTCTCGTTGCGATAGTCATTTTCGTGTTGCGATTTTCATTTTCAGAAACTATTCTTCTTCTGCAAATTGAAACTTGAATGAATTGCATTACTTCAACCAAAAAACAAAGACAAATACGAAATTCACAGTGTTGCATATTTAAGTTTGAAGAATAAACTACTACTATTTATGTTTATTATTGTTTTGGTATATCTTCACAGTGTAGTTTTTGGTATATCTAATTTAGTATGTTTATTGTTTTTGTAGAACTTTTATTCGGCTCAATTGACCTTGAGAAATAAAGTCAGCCTGGCCAAAACAATTGCGTCGAAGCTTTCACCTGCACAAAGAAAAATGTTTGAGGATACATGCTTCGGGCCATGGCTGAAAGTACAACATCCCGGTGGAGATGCGATGTTGACACACATGTTTCTTCAAACCATGACTAGAGATCTACCAGAGACTATACAACGTCGTGATGAAGAGATATGGTTTGATTTTCCACCGGCGTATACGTGTTTTGGGCGGGAGGAGTTTTGCTTAATCACCGGTCTACGCTTCGGACACGATGATGTAGGTCGGTACACTAGACACATTACCCGCCCATCATGGCTATCCCGGGTTTTTCCTGAGCTGGAGAGGCCGAGTCTACACGTAGAAGACCTGACAAGATTTTGAATAATAAAGATGGTTTTACTCGGATGGATGACGTCGACGTTGTCCGAGTATGCCTTCTAATTCTTTTGCATGCCGGCTTTTTAGGCAGAGAGGCCAGACAACCTATTCCAAATGATCTAATCAAATTGGTAGAAGACCTAAATGCGTGGAACCTGTTTCCGTGGGGCTCGTATTTATGGAAAGCTACATGGAATAAGTTATCGTCTGCCTTGGATGATCGAAAAAGTTTGCATGGCGATGGTTCCAAATACACTTTGACAGGCTTTATTTGGGCCTTTAAGGTAAGAATTTTTATATAATGTTTCCAAAATTATAAGTAATTATTTAACAATTACTAATGTTTGTTATTATTGTTTGTAGATTTGGATATTTGAGGCCTTTCCCGCCATGAAGACATATGCAATAAAAACTTCAAATAATACTCCCAGAGCTATTTCCTGGAAGAGGAAACGAACCTTGCAATGGGAAGATTTACTACGGTATACGACAATAAATAATGTAAGTTAACATAAATACTACCATATGTTTATAAACAAGTTATTACTAGTACACATTTAACTTTGTTTGAGCTTTTATATTGTTAGGAGGCCAACACTCCTCTACAGAGGCTGACACCCACGGAAGCTGAGCTTGCCACTGATTGGTGGCAAGCTAGTAAGCGTTTTTTTGATGGAACGGTTGATGAGCAGCCTCCACTTCGGGAGCCATCACCTCGCCCAGAGCTATCACCCCACCCAGAGCCATCATCTGATCGACCCGGCTATAAACCTCCACAACGACAGCCATCACCTATTCTGTCACATCATCGAGCCTCTTCTCCACCATCACCGCAAGATAGGCGACCGGCAAAGATGCCACGACGTTTATCTCCCTGTTCTCCATCTCCACCTCAACGGGATGAGTTAGGGGAGTTACGTGATGAGGTCAATGCCTTGCGTGAGGAGGTCGGTACTTTACGCAAAGATGATGGTGCATGGCGTGTTGAGGTGTCTACATTACGCGGTGAGGTAGCCGCTCTACGTGAGATGGTAGCATCGTTGCAGAATGATGTTCATACTCTACACAACGAGGTAAGTTTAAGATTTTTCATACTCGTAATTCATTCGGTTGCTGCCAATCTGTTTTTGTTAGTATTTGTTTTTGGTTTTGTTTTTGTCTTTTGGTTGAAGTAATGCAATCCATTCAAGTTTCAATTTGTAGAAGAAGAATAGTTTACTTTCGCAACACGAAATGACTATCGCAACGCGGAAATGGCTATCGCAATGCGAAATGAAAATCGCAACGACAAAATCGCAACGCGAAATGAAATCGCAACGACAAAATCGCAACGCGAAATGAAAATCGCAATGCGATTTGTGTTTCGCGTTGCGATTTTGTCGTTGCGATTTTCATTTCGCATTGCGATAGCCATTTCCGTATTGCGATAGTCATTTCGTGTTGCGATTTTAAGTTTCGTGTTGCGAAAGTAAACTATTCTTCTTCTGGAATGTTTATATATGTTGTCCTTTTAAATGTTTATATAAGTGCTTACTTCTGGAATGTTATCTGAGCATTTTGTGAACTATGATAGAATAATGATTTGGGTGAATACAATGCTAGTTTGAAACATATTTGTCTTTGTTTAATATCATGTCTGTCTATTTACTGATTTATGTATTAATTTTTTTTAGCGGCCCGATAAGGTGGATGCTTTACGTCGGGTTTTCCTTGCACGACGGAGTTCACGCATCAGACAGCGTGGACGTGCTATTACGTCTCCGTTCACCCCAATGGTGCGAAGACTCCGCAAGAAGAAGCCCGACTCACCGGTCATCCCTCAAGAGTCCCCTCCAATCGTTCAAGAGGCCCCTATTCTCACTCAAGATTCCCCCCCCCACCGTTCAAGAGGCCACTGTCATCGTTGAAGAGGTCCCTCCCACCATTCCAGAGCCCGATTCACATGGGGTAATATATCGAAGTATTGAGAAACCCCCACCGGTTCCGGACATGATGGATGAGAGTTGGCTCTCGTATGAGTTACCGGCTAGTACCCTTCCGGTATCTGAAGTGGAGAGGAGACAACTACCGGAAACAATTGTGGATAATACCCTTTGGGCTAAGACCGCAGTTGATTTTTATCTACATGAGCGGAGCCAAGGGTGTTACACTGACATCAGCAAACTCAACGATGAAATGTTTTTGTTGCTTGATCGGTCTTGGTGGGGTGTGCTATTAGGGGTTGAAGACAGTGGCTATTTGGATGGGGAGGTAAGACTATATTTGTCTTATATATGATTTTGATTAATTTGTTTAAAAATTAATGTAATTCACTAATATATGTATTTTTTGTAAAACAGCATATCGATGCGTGGGTGTCACGTCTACTAATAATAAGGATGCTTAGGAAAAATAAAAAAAATTCGCTATATACAATAATGCCGACGGCTTTTCACGCAGTTCACTTGAAGAATCAACGAGATGAATCATTTTTGTTGGACAATGGACAAGCTAAACTTTATCCTGCATGGTGGGAGGTCGATAAGGTTAGTGTTTATTTTTTAAATTTTTTAAAGGTGTTAATAAATAAGTGCGCAAATAAATGAATTATTACTTATGATCGCAGGTGTTTATCCCTGTTTTGGAACATCGTCACTGGCTTCTCGTCCAACTTCAGCTCCCATCCCTGAAGATAATAGTGTATGACAGCATGATCAATTACATATCACTGTCTGATTTGAGAGATATTTTCAAGGGATGGAGCTCTCATTTGGCTAAATTCTTGGATGGGATTAAGTATTGGAGTCATTCTGGACACAAGAAGCCAAAGAAGTTCAATGTCACAGTTGTCAGAGACGAGACCGCGCCACAGCAATCGCCGGGAGCCAGAGGGGATTATGGTCCTCTCGTATGCCTTTGCTTGGCGCGTTTGACGACGGGAAGCACAGAGTTTTTACCTCCCACCGATAGAGATAAAGCTGCAGTAGGCTTGTGGTTTCGGCATTATATGGCTAGAGCAATATATTCGAGACGCTGCCTACCTGCATCCGCGTTATGAAAGTGTCCATTGTTAATTGGTAAGTCAAATGCAAGTTTTGTTAACATATACTCCTTTTGGTTTGAAAATGTTTGGTTAAGTACCTAGAATTCAATAATTTGCTGTTTGTAGGTTTTAGATGTGTAGGAAGTCTTGTTTGAGCAAATGTTTGGTTTCTGCAGGTTAATCCTTAAGTGAGCTGCGTGAAATGGATGTACGGGGTCACAAAGTTGTTGATTCATTGATTCAATAATTGATGAAGAAATAAGAATAATTATTATTTTTTGATTGTTTAATTGATTTGTAAAAGATGATTTGTAAATCTTGATTTGTTTAATTGATGTGTACATAATTTGTGTTGAAATGTAATAATTGATTTGTTGATTTTCAATCTGCTTTATGTTGAAGGCAAAACAGACTATCGCAACGCGAAATGGAAATCGTAATGCGAAATGAAAATCGCAATGCGAAATGAAAATCGCAATGCGAAATGAAAATCGCAATGCGAAATGAAAATCGCAACGAGAAAATCGCAATGCGAAATGAAAATCGCAACGAGAAAATCGCAATGCGATTTTCATTTCGCATTGCGATTTTCTCGTTGCGATAACCATTTTCGCGTTGCGATAGCCATTTTCGCGTTGCGATAGTCAAATGAATGTCTAATAAGTGATGACAACTGAACAGATCATAGCAATGTTCAAACTCAAGTTACTATACATGCCTAACTGAAATGTTAAAAGTGCACACATAAAATACACATAATGCAAGTTTTGTTAACATATATACTCCTTTTGGTTTGAAAATTTTTGGTTAAGTACCTAGAATTCAATAATAATTGTTAAAAGTTTATGCATGTTAATCCTCATTGCCTTTTTCATTTCGCATTGCGATTCTATCGTTGCGATTTGCATTTCGCATTGCGATGGTCAAATGATTGCCTTTCGCAACGCGATTCTGACTTTCGCAACGAGATAATACAGAATCGCAATGCGAGTTTCAAAGTTCGCAACAGGTTTTAGTTTCGCAAGCCAAATTTTGAGTGTATATATATACGCAGCAGCAACAACATCCTTCCCCATCCGGCAACAGGTCTTAGTTTCGCATCTCGTTTGTTTAGTTACAACCATGAAATCATCTAATGTTGATCATGTTTGGATAGATTTGTGTTTTGGAGGGTCATGGGAGAATGTTCATGGTGTTTTACAATATATGCCTTTACCCATGAATCTTCAACTAAACTGTCATTAAAGAAGTTAACTTATGAAACCCTAATGTTACGTGTTTCAAAGAAATTGAATTTAGAGCCCCTAAGTGGATTTAGGCTATCTTATCAGAGAAATGGTAAAGTTTATTTGTTAACCGACAATGAAGATGTTGAACGATTCATTGCTTATATTAATGTTTCAAGTGATGATGTTACATTGTATGTTGTTGAACCTAGAAGTAGTATTGTTGGGTCAGTAGCGGGTAGTAATCAACTAAGTGGGTCAAAAAACCCACAGCCTTTCTCTAATCCAAATCCAAATCAACTTTCAGCACCAAATTCCGGTTTTCGTATTGACCAATTAGACGATGATGAGCCAAGAGAAAAAATTGTGAGTACTAGTCAGTATTCGAAATTTGATCTTGGTCATACCCGGACTTTGATATTGGTCAATACACGGATTTGATGATGTTTCAGAAGAAGAAACAGACCCTGCGTGTAATGATTTTGATATTGGTCAATACCCGAATTTTGATGATGAAACACCCGTTGCCGAGGAAGATGTTGTTGATGATAATGAGGAGGAAGTTACGACTGTGAATGAACATGTTGAACATCCATTCTGTAATTCATATAATCCAGAAGAAGAAAAAGTCCCCGAAGAAAAGAAAATGCCACGGGAGTATAACTGGAATATGCTAGAATTACTTCAGTTACCGGAAGAAGAGTTGGCAAAGAAAGCAGTTGATTGTTACACAAAAGTTATTCGTATCAAGAAAGATGATTGTTTTGATACAAAGGAATACTTGAAGATAGCTTTGTATACGAAATGTGTGGAAGATGGCTATCAACTAAAAGTTAACAAATCAAGCAAAGATCGTTTCGAAACAAGGTGTACGATTGACAAAACTGTACGTGGCGTATGATTGCAAAGAGGATAAAAGATTGCGCAATGTTTCAAGTTAGGAATTTTATTGATAAACATACATGTTCAAGAACCCAAGTTTTTCCTCACCATAGACAGGCAAACAAAAAGGTGTTGGGTGGTTTTCTGGCTGAGTTAATGTTTTGAATGGCAGGGTATATCGGGGACATGAAATTATGACTGACAAGAATGCTCGGTTCAAGATTAGTATATCATATTCTCAAGCTTGGAGAGCCAAATGTTATGCCTTGGAATTGTGAGGGGGTCGCCAGAAGCATCGTTTGCCCAACTGCCGGCTTATTGTCACAATTTAAAGTTGAAAAATCCTGGGTCGGTAACTCATATCAAAACAGATAGAGATGGACGCTTTGAGTTGCTGTTTATCGCCATTGGTGCTGCGGTTAGTAAATCAATATAATTCTGTTGACTCATTTTTGTTAGTTACATGCATTTCACATTTAAATGATTATATTTCTTGTGTATATTATTTTGTAGATTCGTTCGTTTATTACTTGCATGCGCCCAGTTATTATAGTTGACGGAGCACATTTGAAAGGTCGATACCTTGGAGTAAACTTATTATCATAGCCATGGATGCTAACAATGGGATATTGCCAATAGCTTACGGGGTTGGCAAATCTGAAACCTCTGATTCATGGACATGGTTTATGGGGCATCTTAGGGATTGCATAGGTCCTATTAGCAATCTGACAATCATATCCGATAGGGCAAACTCAATTGACAACGCTGTTAGAAGGTGTTTCCCAGATGCTTTTCATGGACTTTGTGGTGTTCATTTGTATATAAATCTAAAATCAAGGTCTGCTGGTATAAAAAGCACAAATGGACTACTGGAAGGCTGTAAAGGCTTATCGGGAAGTGGATTTCAATAAGCATATAAATTGTTTAAGACGTGTTTTGCCTCAGTGTGCTCAAACACTAGAAGATGTCGGGTTTGAAAGATGGTCAAGAGTACATCAACTTGGAGCAAGATATGGTTTCATGACGTCTAATAGTGCAGAATCAATTAACGCTCTAAGTCGTCATTCCCGGAAATTACCCATTACTATGTTAATGGAGTTTTTTCGAGCCTCTATTCAACAGTACAAGAAAAGAAACCATGCAGGTATATTTCTTTGAATTCGTAACTTATCATATATTTTAATAAGTATTATTTATTTAAATTTACAGGAACATTGGAACATCGTGTTACACCATGGACTGAAAAAAAGATAACGAAACGTGTTGTGAAGTCAACGTCATGGAGAGTTGAACCATGTTCAAACACTTTGTTTGAAGTACTGGATAATAACTTAAATGGGCTTGTCGATCTAAATGCAAGGACGTGTAGTTGTATGAAATGGAAAACATCTGGTTATCCATGTGGCCATGTTATAAAAGTTGCTCTTCATCTAAACCAAGATGATTCAAGCACATACACTATGGATTGCTACACTACAGAAGTATATCGACAGACTTATGCCGAGATTGTCTACCCTATTTCACATCCTTCTGAGTGGGACATACCAGATGACTTACAAACAGTTTTGCCACCAGCCATGGACAGAAGGCTACCTGCCGACCAAAAAGTCACGATCGTATACCGTCTAAGGGTGAAGAGAAGAAGAGATCGACATGTAGTCGGTGCAAGGAAAGTGGTCATACAAGGTTGACATGTAGATCACCAGTGCCATCACAATCATCTTTTCCTCTACCAAAATATGGATCATCATCAAAATCCAAAGCTCATATGGTGTCAAGAAAAAGGCAATCAAAATCACAATCATCTTTAAAATCCCAATCACAACTGGCTTCACCTTTTGGGACTGTTAACTTAGGTGATTTTTAAATGCAAACGTTGTATTATGTAGATTTTATGTGTGAACTTTTAACATTTTCAGTTAGCATGTATTAGTAATTGAGTTTGAAATTGCTATGATATGTTCCTTGTTATCACTTAATAGGCAATCATCTTAATGTCCATCGCAACGCGGAAATTACTATCGCAATGCGAAATGAAAATCGCACGAGAGAATCGCAATGCGAAATGAAAATCGCAACGCTAATTTCGCAATGCGAAATGAAAATCGCAACGAGGGAATCGCAATGCGAAATGAAAATCGCAACGCGAATTTAATTTTGCGTTGCGATTTCATTTTCGCGTTGCGATTCTCGCGTTGCGATTTTCATTTCGCATTGCGATAGTACTTTTGCCTTCAAACATAATGCAGATTGAAATCAACAAATCAACCATTACATTTCAATCAATTAACAAGCACAAATAAGAATTATGTTAACATCAATTAAACAAATCAACTTTTACAAATCACCTTTTACAATCAATTAACAATAAAAATAAGCAATAATTATTAGAGAAAATAACACTTATACTATTGAATCACTTTTGCAGCCATACATCATTTTCACGCAGCTCACTTCTGAGATTAACCTGCATAAACCAACATTTGCTCAAACAACACTTTCTACACATCTAAAACCTACAAACAGCAAATTATTGAATTCTAGGTACTTAACCAAACATTTTCAAACCACAAGCCTATAACATACCAATTGTTTATGGACATTTTTATAACGCGGATGCAGGTAGGCAGCGTCTCGTATATATCGATCTAGCCATATAATGTCGAAACCACAAGCCTACTGCAGCTCTATCTATATCGGTGGGAGGTAGATACTTTATACTTCCTGTGATCAAACGGTCCAACGCCAAGCATACGAGAGGACCACAATCCCCTCTGGGTCCTTTCGTTTGTTGTGGTGCGGTCTCGTCTCTGCTAATGTAATATTGAGCTTCTTTGGCTTCTTGTTCCAGAACGAGTCCAATAATTTATCGCTCCAAGTATTTTAGCCAATAAGAGCTCCATCCCTTAATAATATCTCTTAAATCAGCCAATGATATGTAATTTATCATGCTGTCTATACTATTGCCTTAAGGGATGGGATCTGAAGCTCGACGAGAAGCCAATGATTACGTTCTAAAACATGGATAAACACCTGCAATCATAAGTAATAATTTATTCATTTGCGCACTTATTTATGAATACCTTTAAACTCAATCTAAAATAAACACTAACCTTATCGACCTCCCACCATGCAGGATAAGTTTAGCTTGTCCATTGCCCAACGCAAATGATTCTCTTGTTGATTCTTCAAGTGAACTGCGTTAAAAGCCGTCGGCATTATTGTATACCGTGTATTTCTTTATTTTCCTTAAGTTTCCTAATTATTAGTAGACGTGACACCCACGCATCGATATGCTGTTTTACAAAAAAATAAATATATTAGTGAATTACATTAATTTTTAAACAAATAATCAAATGAAAATATAAGA